>NC_066624.1:62633492-65033492 GCF_025201925.1 Gopherus flavomarginatus
TAGTAAAGGAGAATGGGAGAAATCCTGGGACTCGTCCTGCAGCTCCTTACTCCTATGCATAGTCCCATTGATTTCAATGAAGTAACAATTGGGCAGGAGGCTGTGTCTGGGAGTTTGTATTTGTAAATAATTCTGGAAACACAGCTAACAAAGCCACAGCTAAAGTAACTTTGGCCCAGTATTTAAGGGAGGCACCTAAATCTTGGCCTTTGTAATTTTCCCATAAAGCTGGACTAAAATCTCTGTTTTATACTTTATTGGTTCCATTCAGTCTCCAAATTTAACGCAAAAACTCTTTAAGGGAAAATGACATTTTCTTTGCAATTTTGTAAAGAGTCTATACTTTTTCAGGAAAAAAAATTATAATCTCCCCTTTTGGGAAATTTGGACATGTTTTCCAGACATTATTAGCATTGGAAGGAGCATTCTGTCTTCACAAAATCCTCACACTTCTCCTTTCGCCCACTTGCATGTCTCCAAAATATCTTAGATGCAGGCTGAAGGGTAGGACTTGAAATAAACCCATTTCAAAAGTATTTCCAATATTTGCTACAGCCCTAATCAAGATTTGCCAAAGGAAACGAGGGGACATAAGAAATTATGAAGAAAAAATAAACACTGATTCACTGCAAGTCTATTTTATAATTTAAAATAAAACATGGGAACTTCCTCAACTGCATATATCAGTACAACTCCATCAAAGTCAATGAAGCCCTGACAATTTACACCAGCTAAACATCTTCCCCCATATTTCTATCCTGATGGTGGTTCAGAAAAGTTAGAAACTCTGGCCAGAGCGTGTATGTGAGATTTCTTTCTCCATAGGAAGGCAAGAATACATACATATAATTAAATACCAAAAATACATTCAAAGAGCATTAAGATTACAAAGACAAACAATCAGAAGTTTGGAATTATAGTTGCCTTTTCAGACTTAACTGTTCCCCTTATGCGTATGCCTTGTGAGACAGTTTTTATGTGACTTTTTTCACAGGACCTGTACCTCACTAAGTGCACAAGATGGACTGTGCTCACTCAGTGAGCAGCCATTTTTTATCCTCGTTTTTCAAGGTGTGGCCCAACATCTTATTTACTTCACACTATTCAAACCCTGCTCTGAAAATAAAATTATTATAGTGTCTCAGTACCTCACAAATACTAATTAATTCATCATCATAACACTCCTGTGAGATAAGAAGGCATTATTAGGTCTGTTTTACAGATGGGGAACTCAGGCACTCAGAAAGTATAGTTTAAAAAACTCCACAAATTTTGATGCCCAGTTTCAGACACTTAGTGCCTGATTTTTCAGAGTACTTAACAGTATAGAGCACTTTATATATTCAAAGGGCAACTACCACTGACTTCAACTGTGGCTATGAGTGCTCAGCTCTTCTGCAAATCAGACCAGAGGTCTCCAGTCAGGCACCCAGAGAATGAGGATCACACAGTTAGTGACCTGCTGTGAAAATTTTGGTTTAAGTGACTTGCCCAGCATGACACAGGAGCTCTATGGCAGAGGCAGGGACAGAATCCAGTTCTCCAGGGCAGCATTCAATTTCCTGAACCATGATAGCCTCCTTTCTCTTCCTGCCAGCCCCCGTCTCATTGACCACATGCCTTCCACCTTCTGCAACACATGAGGCTGGGGTCCTACAAACAGCAGCCTCCTTTATTGTACGTCCCTGATTCATCCTCGCAGCACAGCCCGTACCATGTACTGAATGAGGCAGGGATCCTGTGACAAAACCACTATGTGATTATGTCATTAAAGATTGTACCATCATGCATATGCACAAAGGGGGCTGAATTAAATTTACACAAGAAACCTTAGTTCTGGCATTGCCTAACTTTTCAGTGCTTGACTTTGCAACTTAATGTTCTTTCAACTGAGTTTTTGCATGTGTGTAATTTCCAAGGATTTTAAAAATGCAAACTGAAAAACAAAACATCCATACAGTGGCACCATACTGGCACCCACATGGCTCATCCTGTTAACTCGATATCTCTTTTTTTTTTTTAAGAGATTACAGGTTTGACTGGTGAAGGTAATAGTGCTGACGTCATAGACTTAGACTTCTGTAAGGCATTGGACTTGGCACTATACAAACATCGGATTAAGAAACTAGAATGAAATAAAATTAATATGGCCCATATAACATGGGTGAAAAGCTGGCTAATAGGTTCAAAATGTAATAGTAAATGGAACCATCATTGAGCAGGTGTGTTTCCCGCAGGGGTCAGTTGCTGGCCCTTCACCAGTTAATATTTTTATCAGTGACCTGGAAGAAAACAAAGTAACATCTGATAAAGTTTGCAGATAACACAAAAATTGGGGGAGTGGTAAATAGTGAGGACGGGTCATTGATACAGAATGATCTGTATTTCTTGGTAAACTGGACAAGCACGAAGAAACAAATATGCATTTTAATATGGCTAAATGTAAATGTATACATCTAGGAACCAGGAGCATAGACCATACTTACAGGATGGGGGACTCTATCCCAGGAAGCAGGAACTGTGAAAAAGATTTAGGGGTCGTGGCAAATAATCAACTAAATGTGAGCTCCTAAAGCAATGCTGTGGCCAAAAGCGCTATTGCAATCTGGAAGCATAAACAGGGGAATCTCAAGTAGGAGTAGACAGGTGATTTTACCCCTGTATTTGGCACTGGTGTGACCACTACTGGCATAGTGTGTCCAGTTCTGCTGGCCACAATTCCAGAAGGATGGTGATAAATAGGAGAGGGCTCAGAGAAGAGCCATGAGAATGATGAAAGGATTAGAAAACCTGCCTTAGAGTGACAGACTCAAAGATCTCAATGTATTTAGGTTAAGGGGTGACTTGACTACAGTCCATAAGTACCTACCTGGGGAACAAGTAGTTAATAATGAGCTCTTCAATCTGTCAGAGAAACACATATCATAACCCAGGAGCTGGAAGTTGAAGCTACACAATATCAGATGGAAAATAAGACATACATTTTTAACAGTGAGAGTAAAGGACAATTTTTGAATCAAGATGGGATGTTTTTCTAAAGGATCTGCTCTAGGAATTAGTTTGGGGCAGTTCTCTGGCCTGTGTTACACAGGAGATCATACTAGATGATCAGAGTGGCCCCCTCTGGACTTGGAATCAAAGAATCAGCAAGATTAGAACCTTTTGATCCACCACACTGATCTCTGCCACTTAAGCTAACGGAGTAACTGAGACCAGTAATAGGCTGTCATCACCTATGTGAAACAGCACTATAGGGGAAGGAGACACACCCTTTGCCAATGGGTGTATTAGATGTTTGCTGATAGAAGAGTATTTTTGAGACTCGGGAATCTCAGATTCAATTCCAGCTTCTGGAGAGAGTGCTCTAGCCACTGACCATTCTGCCCCTGGACCCTCAAACCTTTCCCCTCCAATCTGTCCCTGCCCCAGTCTTGACTCTCCATCTCTTGATCCCAGTCCCAGTTTCCTCCCCCTTGGGCTCCTCATCCCGATCTCGTTCTACTTGTTCAGCCAAGCCCAATCCTCACTCTGCTCCTCAGGCAATCTCAGCCTCCTCCCATCCCCATTCCCAGTCTCCATCCTGAGGCTTCTTATCCTAGTCTCTCCCCCTGGCTCCTTGTCCAGCCAGTCCTAGTTCCCGCTCCCACAACCCTTTGACTCTACATCCAATCTCAGTCTTCCCCCTCACTGACTCCATGTTTCTCTAGCTCCTTGCCTGCTTCCCAGCCCCAGTCTGCTTGTCCAGTCTGTCCTAGAATCCCCCACCAGCTCCTTTTTCCAGTCTACTCCCTCCAGCTCTATAAGTCTTATAAGAACATAAGAACGGCCATACTGGGTCAGACCAAAGGTCCATCAAGCCCAGTATCTGTCCTCTGACAATGGTCAATGGCAGGTGCCCCAAAGGGAATGAACAGACAGGTTATCATCAAGTGATCCATGACCTGTCACTCAACCCCAGCTTCTGACAAACAGAGGCTAGGGACACCATTCCTGCACATCCTGGCTAATAGCCATTGATGGACCTATCTTCCATGGATCTATCTAGCTCCCTTTTGAACCCTGTTATAGTATTGGCCTTCACAACACCCTCTGGCAAGGAGTTCCAGAAGTTGACAGTGTGTTGCATGAAAAAATACTTTATGTTTATTTTAAACCCACTACCTATTAATTTCATTTGGTGGCCCCTTGTTCCTGTATTTCAAGGAGTAAATAACACTTCCTTATTTACTTTCTCTATACCACTCATGATTTTATAAACTTCTATCATAACCCCCCCCCCCCACTTCCAAGCTGAAAAGTCCCAGTCTTATTAATCTCTCCTATATGGAAGTCGTTCTATACCACTAATCATTTTTGTTGCCCTTTTCTGAACCTTTTCCAATTCCAATATATCTTTTTTGAGATGGGGAGACCACATCTGCACACAGTATTCAAGGTGTGGGTGTACCATGGATTTATATAGAGGCAATATGATATTTTCTAGCTTATTATCTATCCCTTTCTTTACAATTCCCAACATTCTGTTCACATTTTTGACTGCTGCTGCACACTGAGTGGATGTTTTCAGAGAACTATCCACAATGACTTCAAGATCTCTTTCTTGAGCGGTAACAGCTCATTTAGATCACATCATTTTATATGTATAATTAGGATTATGTTTTCCAGTGTGCATTACTTTGCATTTATCAACATTAAATTTCATGTGTCGTTTTGTTGCCCAGTCACCCAGTTTTGTGAGATCTTTTTGTAGCTCTTCGTAGTCTGTGTGGGATTTAACTATCTTGAGCAGTTTTGTATCCTCTGCAAATTTTGCCACCTCATTGTTTACCCCTTTTTCCAGATCGTTTATGACTATATTAAATAGGACTGGGCCCAGTACAGATCCCTGGGGGACACCACTATTTACCTCTCTCCATTCTGAGAACTGACCATTTATTCCTACCCTTTGTTTCCTGTCTTTTAACCAGTTACAAATCCATGAGAGAACGTTTCCTCTTATCTCATAACTGCTTATTTTGCTTAAGAGTCTTTGGTGAGGGACCTTGTCAAAGGCTTTCTGAAAATCTAAATGCACTATATCCACTGGATCTCCTTTGTCCACATGCTTGTTGACCCCCTCAAAGAATTCTAATAGATTGGTGAGGCATGATTTCCTTTTACCAAAACCATGTTGACTATTCCCAACAAATTATGTTCATCTCTGTGTCTGACAATTTTGTTCTTCATGATAGTTTCAGCCAATTTGCCCAGTACTGAAGTCAGGCTTACTGGCTTGTAGTTGCCAGGGCCACCTCTGAAGCCCTTTTTAAAAATTGGCATCATATTAGCTATACTCCAGTCATCTGGTATAGAAGCTGATTTAAATGCTAGGTTACAGATGACAGTTAGTAGTCCTGCAATTTCACATTTGAGTTCCTTCAGAACTCTTGGGTGAATACCGTCAGGTCCTGGAGACTTATTACTGTTTAGTTTATCAATTTGTTCCAATACCTCCTCTAATGACACCTCAATTTGGGACAGTTCCTCAGATCTGTCAGCCAAAAAGAATGGCTCAGGTTTGGGAATCTCTACTGAGCATGTGTGAACTGAGATTTTTCAAAGCCTTAAAGCTTGACCAAAATTGGGGCTGGGGGTATGTGAATAATGAATGGCACATCTCTGACACCAGTGCAATCTCCCTGCCAAATTTCAAGCCCCTGCTCCAAGCATGGAGGCATTAGACCTTCTCAATGAAATAATCATAAGAATTTTTTTAACTTCGGTAAAAACATTTTCCCCTAAACTCATTCTTCTAAATGGCTGTGCCATTTTTGCTGAAAATTTCCCAGAAATTCATGCTGAGACCGATGCCTGGCATGGAAAATTCCAGCCCAAACAGTTCAATTTTGGCAAAGTTATAGCAACTGAAAACAGGGTCTTATAATGGGAAGCCTTAGGCAACCTTAACTATAGGGTTGCTGCAAGCTCTGCCTACAATTATAGCTTAGATTCTGAAGCATCCATTGGGATAACAAACATATTGACAGTGATGGTATTTGTCAATGCTAATCACAACAAAATCAGAAACTCTTATGACCAGCAGAGTCAGATTTTGGACCAATCCAGAACTGCACTCAGAGTAACTAAGGAGAGGGGGGAATGTAAACGTGACTGTAACCTACTTTTATGCCTCCACCATCAATCCAGTCCATCTGTCCTACTGCTGAGTTGGCCTCCTAATGCAACCTAGAGCTTCTCTAAATATTCCTGTTGCCCATGATCCCCAGGAGACATTCCAGTCCCCAGTGATTGACCGAGGGTAGTAGCACTCAAGCCATGCCCCCCACCCCTTGGCCACATCCCACATATTGAAAACTGAGGAGGCTGTATGCACCCTGGCAATTCTTCTTGCACAAGCTGGCTCTCCAGCTGCTATGGGCTGCCCCAGTGATGCAAATCAACTGTAGTGGAGGGGAGGAAAATCAACTCAATACAAAATTCAAAAGTCGCCTGCACCACAGGTTTTCCTGTTGTGTGGGCGTGAGTCTGCTGTGCTCTCTGTAAGTGGCTCTGGCAGATCCTCAGCTTTAAATGAGTCTGAAGCTGCTTCTGCCTCGCTCCTCAATGCTTTTCAGAATGCCGGGTTCCTTCAGCTTCAAAGCAAACCTTTTGTGCGCTGTGCGGACAGTGAAAGCAGACTCCACTTACTTGGGTGGGCTTCTATTCAGGCCTTATCTGAGCCCCCGCTAGCCTCCCCATTCAGCCCATCTGCAGCTCTAGGTCTTCAGCAGTCATGCTTGCATTCATTGCATCATTCCAGGGGGCGCTGGATTTTGCCCTTAATGCATTTGTATCAATTGTTGAAATGTTCACTGCTGGGCATTGAGAGAAAAAAAAAGGGAAATATTTATCCCAGTGTGGATCTGCAGCTGTACTGATAAGCTGATGGCAGGGAATGGTTAGTGAGAACCCAGGGGAGATGGGTAGGTGACAGTAGGCACACTTATAATGTTCCAGTGGAGGCTCCAGGGACATTCCCCTTCCTTAGACATGGGAAATTTCATTAGAACTTCTAGTCTCTCAAACCCATGGAACTTCTTAGCAGTGCCCACTGTACATTTTTCATGTGGCCAACATGTGCATGGGGCGGGGACTGTTTTCTCTACATATAATAGACCTGGGGGAATATAACATTGTGCGGCCGGGGCTTGACCCTCCCTGAGGGTGGAGGGGAGCCACACCAGCGTGCTACACGTAGTCGGGTCCTGCCCTATTCTTCAGGGCTGAGCGACACTGCACAGTCACTTGGGGGCTCCGGCCTTCTGCTGCAAGGAGGAGCACCGACACACCGAGTGAGTGAGGGCTCAGTCCCTCTGCTGCAGGGCTGAGCAATAATACAAGTCAGTTAGGAGTTCGGGCCCTTTGTCTCAGGACTGAGCAAACACAAAGTTCAGGGGAGCTCAGGCTCTCTGATGCAGGGCTGAGCAACAATACAAGTTAGTAAAGAGCTCAGGCCCTCTGCTGCAGGGCTGAGCAATAATACAAGTCAGTTAGGAGCTCAGGCCCTTTGTCTCAGGGCTGAGCAAACACTAAGTTCAGAGGAGCTCAGGCCCTCTGATGCAGGGCTGAGCAGTGGTACAGTTTAAAGGGGCCCAGCCCTCAGTTCGGGCGGGGCACCAAACAGACTAATCTGAGTGGCCTCCTCAGGCCAGGGTGAGGGGGAGTCTGCCACCCTTCAGAGGGTGGCAGGGGGAACACAGGACCTCCCACTCCACTGCGTTCCAGCCCAGGGCCCTAGTAGTGACTATTACCGCTAACGGTCAGTGGGGTTCCCGACTGTAACACACTGACATCGGTTCAGGTATGTCTGCAGCTTGACTGGGGTCGGCTGCCCCCGGGCTACTTCCAATTTCCCCCTCCGGGCCTACCTGGTCCATGGTGCCAGCCCCCGGGAAGTCCAGTAGCATGGGCTCCTCCCAGCCAGGGCTGGGCGGTAGGTCCGGCAGCTCCTCTGGGAAGTCCGGCCAGGCTTGCTCCGAGGGTTCCTCGGGGTAACAGCAGGGATGGGGCGGCTCCGGCAGCTCCTCCTTGTAGTGGGCGCGGGGAAGCTCTGGAGGTTCCTCACAGTAACAGAGGCAGAGAAGCTCCGGCGGCTTCTCCCAGTAATGGGTGCGGGGGAGCTCCGGCCAGTCAGGGAAACTGCCCTGGGCCCCAGCGGCTTCCCAGTCGCGAGCTCCATCTAGCAGATCTGCTCCCAATGGTGGTTGGGCTCCAACTGAGCTCTGATGGCCAGCTTTTATACTTCCGGGTTGCCGCCTGACCCTTTGAGGGGTGGGCTCACTGCTCTGTAGCCCCGCCCCCTTAGGTGTCAGGCAGGGCTCGACCCTCCCTGAGGGGGAGGGGAGCCACACCGCCTCACTACAGGGAATAATACATAACAAATACTTCACTGACAGTACATTTCACCTCTTTTTCCAATACCCAACTGTGTCAATGGAAGAACTCCCCTAGATTTCAGTAGCTGCTGGATCAAGCCTCAGCTGCAAACAGATCATTGTGTTTTTTTCTCAAATCAATTATTTCTTAAAAATTATTCCATCCAGTTTTTCCTGAATTTCATTTACTCAGTTGTTTGGTCTATGAAATTGAACTCTATTCCTTACCCTGTGACTCTGTTCTCTCATTAAATTGGTGTAACCCTCACAATCCGGTTTTAAATTCTGTCTCGGTGGGCCTGGAACATCCAAGCGGCACCATTTTTGTGTGTTTAAAACTTGATCATCCAAAATTTAGTGGACGGTGAAAATAAAAAAGGCACGATCACAGCCAAAACAAATTCCATTAAAAATTGGAGTGAATATCTGCAACATTTATTTTGCAGTATACCCTGGCTCTGATATGTGCTTAAATGCATGGAGGGTACAGTAGAAAATTGCTGTAACATTACAGACGGACAGATCAGTTTAAGCAAAGGAAACCACAGCCCAGTGCTTTGCCCATTTCCTGAAACAAATGTAATGTTATATTGAAGCCCATCAAACATGGCAGCCTCTCTTCAGGACCCATTACTGCTCCTTTCAGTTTCCTGGCACCGTCTTACGAAGTGCATACACCATGTCCAGCACAATGGGACCCTAACATGACTGGCTCGCTGGACTCTACCCTAATATGCACAAATATTGAGCGAATTGTAGCAGGAAAGAATTAAGCTGATCCAGTCCTGATAAGTGGCCCAAAGAAGAAAGTGTAAAATATGCCCAAAGCCTGTGGTTCCCAGTCTTTTCTGGAGTGCAATCCCCTGTTACCACAGAACCGTTCAGGCTGCCCCCTGCCATGTAGTCGTAACAAAAGGAAGAGGGGTCATGACCCCTCCAGGACCTGATCAAAACCTGCAGGTAAAGACCCCTCCTAAAACACTTCATTAATCCAGAAATTGGCCTAGCTCCTCCTCAAACTCAGCCTGCCTTCCCCTGGAATCACAACCTAAGCGACTCAACCACTGCCTTACCATCACAGACACTGGGCACCTGGGTTGGTTTGTTAAAGAAAAGAGCAATTCAGACCAGTCAGGAGAGAAAATAAAATAAAATGTTTTAACCCTTCCTGATGCAGGGAAAGGAATCATACAGCCGTGATGGGCAAAAGTTACCATCATAAACTCAAAGGGCCTGATCTTCAGCCCTAGATCCGGCTGTGAGCCCTCTCTCTAGAGCTTCCAAGGCTGGACTAATTTCCTGAGGTTTCCTGTTATATTACTGCTTCCTCAAGTTCTGGGAGAATCCCAAAAATCAAGCAATGCCCACATGGGGGGGGGAGAGAGGGGTTCTCTACTTGCTTCCATTACAACACACCTAGATGCCATTTGTAATGACAGCAGGGAAACAATTTTCAGATAGATGCATGATTTTCAAGTTACTGGTGTCGTTATTGCTCTCGGTGACATGAACATCAACTCTCCTTGGTCCTGCAATATGTAAAGTTAAGTCAACTTGCTCAGCAACTATGGAGATCTGCCACTGAAGGCAGCGCTGTTACACTGGCAGGGCTAGGTCACAGGGACTCCAATATTAGTGTTCCTCTTGAGCTGTTTATGTAACCCACTGATGAGTGTGTGTCACAGGTCCCCCTCTCCTTCATAGATTCCAAGGCCAGAAGGGACCACTGTGATCATCTAGTCTGACCTCCTGCATAACACAGGCCACAAGACTTCCCTGTGTTAGTTCCTGCTTCCAGTCCTATTGCTGTGCTTGAACTAATAATCTTGATTTTAACATTGCAAGTGATGAAGAGAATCTACCCCACCCTGGGTGAATTGTTCCAGTGGTAAAATGCTTCACTGTTAAAACTTTACACCTTATTTCTAGTTTGAATCTATTTAGCATCAACATCCAGACTTTTGTTCCTGTTATACCTTTGTCTGCTAGACTCAAGAACTCTCTATTATCAAATTTCTGTTGCCATGTACATGTTTATAGGGTATGTCTACACTTCAAAACAAGACCCACAGTAGCAAGTCTCAGAGCCAGGTTACTGGTCTAAAAATAACAGTGTAGATCAGGGGTGGCCAACTTGAGTCTGAGAAGGAGCCAGAATTTACCAATGTAAATTGCCAAAGAGCCACAGTAATACATCAGCAGCCCCCCCGCCAGCTCCCCACCCCGCTCCCAGTGCCTCCCAACCACCAGCAGCCCTGTCAGTCAGTGTCTCTCCCTCTCTCCCCACACCTCCTGATCAGCTGTTTCATGGCATGCAGGAGGCTCTAGGGGGGAGAAGCAAGAGCACGGCAGGCTCAGGAAAGGAGGTAGAAAGAGGTGGAGTGGGGACAGGGTCCATAGAAGCACCAGGGGTTGAGTAGTGAGCACCCCCCGGCACACTGGAAAGTTGGCGCCTGTAGCTCCAGCCCCAGAGTCGGTGCCTATACAAAGGGCTACATATTAACTTCTGAAGAGCCTCATGTGGCTCCAGAGCCATAGGCTGGCCACTCCGATGCAGATGTTCCCATTCAGGCTGGAACACAGGCTCTTAAACTTTCCCGCCTTGATTGATCTCAAAGCCCAGACTCCAGCCAAATGGGAGCATCCACACTGTTATTTTTAGCTATGTTGCAAGCCCCATGAGCCCGAATCTGTTGACCCGGGCTCTAAGATTTGCTACCATGGCTTCTGCTGAGGAGCCTGCACGCACACATACAATCACTTGGATCTGAAAACGTGTTCAGAGTGACCTAGACAAATTGGAGGACTGGGACAAAAGAAATCTGATGAGGTTCAACAAGGACAAGTGCAGAGTCCTGCACTTAGGAAGTAAGAATCCCATTAGGGACCGAATGGCTAAGCAGCAGTTCTGCGGAAAAGGACCTAGAAATTACAATGAATAAGAAGCTGGATATGAGTCAGCAGTGTTCCCTGATTGCCAAAAAGGCTAATGGCATATTGGGCTGCATTAGTAGGAGCATTGCCAGCAGATTGAGGAAAGTGATTATTCCCCTCTATTCTGCACTAGTGAGGCCACATCTGGAGTATTGCATCCAGTTTTGGGGCTCCCATTACAGAAAGGATGTGGCCAGATTGGAGAGAGTCTAGCAGAGGACAACAAAAATGATTAGGGGGCTGGAGCACATGACTTATGAGGAGAGGCTGAGGGAACTGGGGTTATTTAGTC
Source organism: Gopherus flavomarginatus (assembly GCF_025201925.1). Taxonomy (NCBI): domain Eukaryota; kingdom Metazoa; phylum Chordata; order Testudines; family Testudinidae; genus Gopherus; species Gopherus flavomarginatus. Next base: position 62,645,133 of record NC_066624.1, read on the forward strand.
TGCAGAAGAGAAGAGTTGGGGGGATTTGATAGCAGACTTCAACTACTTGAAGGGGGGGTCCAAAGAGGATGGACTTAAGCTGTTCAGTGGTGGCAGATGACAGAACAAGGAGCAATGGTCTCAAGTTGCAGTGGGGGAGGTCTAGGATGGATATTAGGAAACACTGTTCACTAGGAGGGTGGTGAAGCACTGGAATGGGTTGCCTAGAGAGGTGGTGGAATCTCCATCCTTTGAGGTTTTTAAGGTCCAGCTTGACAAAGCCCTGGCTCGAATGATTTAGTTGGGGTTGGTTCTGCTGTGAGCGGGGGGTTGGACTAGATGACCTCCTGAGGTCTTTTCCAGCCCTAATCTTCTATGATTCTATGACTCACAAGCTCACTGCAACTTCAAGTTTTCAAGCCATAAAAGAGTGAAATTTGTGCAGACTGCTTGCAAAAATACATTCCGAGACCACAAGTTACATGGCATCCTCTAGGAAACTTGAACTTGTAATTAATCTACTGCAAGCGTCCTAGACCCAACAACTCCACATTGCCTCTGTCCAGCAGAACCAAAATAGCAGCTGTCAATCCATACCTCCATCACTGCAGTCTCTGGGATAGCTCAGGGAACCAGTGCAAAGGAGGCTCTAGCATACGACACACTGAACTATGCACTCTTTCCCAGCTGAGCATCCATGAATAGCACATTTCCACTCAGTAGCCTCCATGGTAGCAGAGTGGAGCAGGGGCCTGACTGCAAAACACTCACCGGACTATTGAAATAGAGCCTTTTACTATTATGCCATCTGAAAAATGACAATGGAATAACTGCCCTTAAAGAAATCACTCCAGCAGCTTGTACTCAGCGCAGATGGAAACTTCCTGACATAACCAACTGTGGCTGTGTAAACAGACACCAGGGTCGCCAACAGGGAATTGAACTTCGGACTATCAGTGCCAAAAAGCAACTAGACCCTGCCCATTGAGAGAAAAGAGAAGAACTCCTTCAGCCAGCTTATAGCAGTAGTTATTGGAGGAGCCACAAGAGAGGCCCATGATCACATGCCTTCCGCTCCCTGTTAGACATGCTCACCCTGAGCATCTGAGGTTAAGAGGAGTCAGGTCTCATCTGACATGCCATTTTATAACAGACTCTGCCCATACACATGAAGACACCAGAGTTGTCAGTGGGGAGTGAATCTAGGACCTTCAGATCCAAATGCACAAGAGCCCACCGCTATTTGAGTTCAAGGAAAGCTCTTTGAGCTGCCTTTACTTCTAGGCTCAGGCACAGGGGCAGGGTGCTCCCTCATGCTGAGTATCCACAACACAAGCAGCAGAGAGCTGGCAGGGAGCAACTTCCAAGGGATCAGAGCATCCTCTCCTGTGCATGTGGGCAGGAAACGAGTGAAGCCTTGTCTCTGTACTCAAACCACAGCACAGCAGGCTGTGCTAATGTACTGGGGAAAGTGGTACCACGTAATTGTCCCCTGCAGCAGGGGGAGGCTGGGAAGCAGACTGTGATTCTCTGGGGCATAATCTGGGTCCGGATCTGTTCCTAGAACAGACCAGCTATGCACTGCACCCCAAATCTGCAGTCAGACATGACTCTTGGCCAGCCAATAAAACAGAAGGTTTATTAATCGACAGGAACACTGCGTAGACCCGAACTTGTTAGCTCAGAAATCAGTGACATTCAGCTAAATCCATTTTGGGGAGTCCTGGGCCAGATGCCCTGGACGCTTCCTCCTCCAGTACCCCAAAGCAGACTACCATTTTCCAGCGACCTGACCTCAGACACCTCGTTGCTCCTCCTCCTTGTCTTTGTCTCACTTCCTGGGCAAAGGGTCACCTGGTTGCATCCCCCTCCTGGGTCTCAGGTTACGAAGAGCACCTGCCATAGCATACATGCAGACAGCAGGAGCAGCCTCACCTACCCGAGAGGTCTCAGCCAAAGTCACACACTCCTAGTCCCACCACCGAGGTAGTGGTGCAGCACACGGGGAAACTGATGTACACACAGTATTCATGCAAAACAGTAAAACTCACATAGGCTCAACTGTAAGACTCAGATACAACATAACAAGGTAAAATCCCCACTTTGTCACACTTCCCCCGAACAATCTTACTCTGGAACTCTATTTCCTCAGTCTGTGCATTGTTTATCAAAACTGACAAACTTCATGCTAGCTACTGTGTATAAGAACGCATTCCTTAGAGAGTTAATCAGGAGTCTTTTAATCCTGGAATTGTTGGCACTGAGCACTTCCTCATAGACTTTATGGCCAGAAGGTACTATCATAATCATCTAAGTCTGACCTCCTGCACATCACAGGACACAGAACCTCACCCACCTACTCTTGTAGTAGGCCCAGAACCCCTGGCTGAGGTACTGAAGTCCTCAAATCTTGATGTAAAGACTTAAAATTACAGAGAAGCCACCATTTAGTCTAGTTCAAAAGAGCAAGTGACCTGTGCTCCATGCTGAAGAGGAAGGCTGTCATAAACAGATGGTTAAGGGTTAATGTCTCTTTTACCTGTAAAGGTTTAAGAAGCTCAGTGAACCTGGCTGACACCTGACCAGAGGACCAAAGGGGGGACAAGATACTTTCAAATCTTGGTGGAGGGAAGTCTTTATTAGTGCTGTTTGTTTTGTTCGTTGTTCGCTCTTGGGGCTAAGAGGGACCAGACATACACCCAGGTTTTCTCCAATCTTTCTGATCAGTCTCTCATGTTTCAAAATAGTAAGTAATAGCCAGGAAAGGCGGATTAGTTTTATGTTTGTTTTCCTAACTTGTAAACGTGTCTCTTGCTGGAAGGATTTTTACCTCTGTTTGCTGTGACTTTGAATCTCAGGCTGTGGGGGGAGTCCCTCTAGGCTATATGAATCTGAGTACCCTGTAAACATTTTCCATCCTGATTTTACAGAGATAATTTTTACTTTTTCTTTCTTTAATTAAAAGCTTTCCTTTTTTAAGAACCTGATTGATTTTTTTCCTTGTTTTAAGACCCAAGGGGATTGGGTCTGAACTCACCAGGGATTGGTGGGGGGAAAGGAAGAGGGGAAGGTTAATTCCTCTTTGTTTTAAGATCCAAGGAGTTTGGATCAGTGTAGCCTCTCAGGGTAACCCAGGGAAGGGAAAGTCTGGGGGGAAAAAGAGGGGGGGAAGGCTAATTTCTCCTTGTGTTCAGATCCAAGGGGTTTGGGTCTTGGGTTCCCCAGGGAAGGTTTTTGGGGAACAGGAAGTGTGCCAAACACTATATTTTTGGCTTGTGGCAGCGTACCAAATTTAAGCTGGTAATTAAGCTTAAAAGTGATCATGCAGGTCCCCACTTTTTGGACACTAAAGTTCAAAGTGGGGAAAAAACCTTGACAAAGGCAAAAAATCCCCAGTGTCTCTGCCAAACTGTCCTGGGGGAAAACTCCTTCCCAACCCCAAATATGTTGATCAGTTGGACCCTGAGCATATGGGTGAGACCCACCAGCCAGACACTTGGGAAAGAATTATCTGTACTAACTCAGAGCTCTCTCCATCTAGTGTCCCAGCTCCCACTGTAGGAGATATTTGCTAACAGCAGTCACAGTTTGGCCATATGCCATTGTAGGCAGTCTCATCATATTACCCTCTCCATATGTTTAACAAGCTCAGTTTTGAAACAAGTTAGTTTTTTTGCCCCCACTGCTCCATGTGGAAGGCTGTTCCAGAACTTCATTTCATTGTAAATCTGCGGAACATTAATAAGAGAGGAATTACCAGATCAGATCAAACCCGTGGACCACCTAAGCTATGATCCTGTCACTGACAGTGGCCAATACCAGCTGCTTCAGAGAAAGGTGCAAAAAATCCAGTAATAGTCCATTATGGAATAATTTGCCCAGGGTGAGGAGTGGTTTCTTCCTGAACCCCACTGCATGAGGATTTGTATCCTTTCCGAAACTCTTTTTTAATCCTTAATATTGCAACTCTGGATATTCATGTTATCCACATAAATGTCTAGTCCCTATTTGAAACTTGCTAAGCTCTTGGCTTCAGTGGACCAATGGAAATGAGTTTCCTGGCTGCTTGTGTTCTCTCTCTACTTTAGAAAGACTTTTTTACTATCTCACATGACCTTCTATAAACAAACTAAAGAAATACAGCCTAGATCAACTTACTATAAGGTGGGTGCACAAGTGGTTGGAAAAGCATACTCAGAGAGTAGTTAAAAACAGTTCCGAATCCACCTGGAAAGGCATTTCAAGTGGGGTCTCATAGGAATCTGCCCTGGGTTCAGTTCTGTTCAATATCTTCATAAATGATTTGGATAATGGCATAGAGAGTACACTTATAAAATTTACAGATGATACCACACTGGGAGAGGTTGCAAATGCTTTGGAGGACAGGATTAGAATTAAAAATGATCTTGACAAACTGGAGAAATGCTCTGAAACAAATAGGATGAAATTCAATAAGGACACAACACTTAGGAAGGAGTAATCAATTACAAGCATACAAAATAGGAAATGACTGCCTAGGAAGGAGTACTTCAGAAAATGATCTGGAGTTACAGTGAATCACAAACTAAATATGGATTCAACAATGTCATACTGTTGCAAAAAAAGCTAACATAATTCTGGGATGCATTAGCAAGAGTGTTGTAAGCAAAACATGTGAAATCATTCTTCCACCCTATACAGCACTGATAAGGCCTCAAATGGAGAATTGTGTCCAGTTCTGAGCCCCACACTTAAGTAAAGATGTGGACTAACTGGAAAAAGTCCAGAGGAAAGTAACAAAAATGATTAAAGATCTAGAAAACATGATCTATATGGAAAGACTGAAAAAAATGGATTTGTTTAGTCTGAAGAAGAGAAGGCTGAGGGGGCATATAAACAGCCTTAAAGTATTTAATGTCTGTTATAAAGAGGAGGAGGATCAACTGTTCTCCTTAACCACTGAGGACAGGACAAGAAGCACTGGGCTTAAATTGCAGCATGGGAGATTTAGTTAGACATTCAGATAAACTTCCTAACTTTAAGAGTAGCTAAGAACTGGTACAAATTACCAAAGGGTTGTGGAATCTCCCTCGTGGGAAGTTTTTAAGAGCAGGTTAGACAAACATCTGGCAGGGATGGTCTAGATAATACTGAGTCCTGCCTCAGTATATGGGTCTGGACTAGATGACCTCTCAAAAACCCTTCCAGTCCTATGACTCTGATTCTATGTGAAATAAACAATAAGGAGTCCGGTGGTACCTTAAAGATTAACAGATTTATTTGGTCATAAGCTTTCGTGGAGCATCTGAAGAAGTGGGTTTTTTACCCACAAAAGCTTATGCCCAAATAAATCTGCTAGTCTTTAAGGTGCCACTGGACTCCGCATTGTTTTTGTGGATACAGACTAACACAGCTACCCCTTGATATGTGAAAAATGTATTTCCTTTTATCAGCTGTAAATTTGGTCACTAGGGACTTTAAGAAGTATGCAGTCTTGTGTGACAAAGTTCCTCCTCTACCTTGGTGGGTCCTGCGCTTATTGGTGGATTTGCTCGCCTTACAGATTCACCATGTGGATAGGGAAACAACCCAGAGACCTTCCCCTCTGGTAGAAGCCACAGTCCAGGTCAATTCCTCCTGTGTCTGGTCAGGAGTTCAGAGGTTTAGGGGGAACCTGGGCCTGCCCTCTACTCCGGGTTCCAGCCCAGGGCCCTGTGGACTACAGCTGTCTAGAGTGCCTCCTGGTACACCTGCATGACAGCTACACCACCCTGGGCTTCTTCCCCATGGCCTCCACCCAACACCTTCTTTATCCTCACCACAAGACCTTTCTCCTGGTGCCTGATAATGTTTGTACTCCTCATACTCCTCAGTCTTCCAGCAATATGTTTTCTCACTCTCAGCTCCTCATACCTCTTGCTCCCAGCTCCTCACATGCACACCACAAACTGAAGTGAGGTCCTTTTTAAACTTAGGTGCCCTGATTAGCTAGCCTATCCTAATTGATTCTAGCAGTTTCTTAAATGGCTCCAGGTATCTTAATTATCTTGCCTGTTTTAATTGGTTCTAGCAGGTTCCTGATTACTCTAGTGCAGCCCCTGCTCTGGTCCCTCAGGGCACAGAAGCCTGCTTCTCCTGGGGCTAATACTGACTCTTCCTTTGCCTGCTCTGCTGTAGAGGAAGGAGGGAGAGGGCTGCTGCTGCTGTTTCCTGCTGGGCACTGGGCCCTCGCTGCTGCTGTTTCTGCTGCTGTTCCTGCTCCTGCTGCTCCCCTGGCTGGGCTAGACACCACCACTGGCCCCTCTCTCTGCTGTCTGTTTGCTGGCTGGCTAGTGGTTCCCCCCCACCTCAGTTACTGCTGTTATTCCACCTACAGCCCCTTGGGAGGGGGCTGCTGGCCTGCTTCCCAGAGAAGAGGGGAGTAAGGGACCCCAGCTCTTGTTGCTGAGACCACCACCCTCTGAGCGGGGTCCCTCCTGCCTGGACGCCAGACCACCACAACCTGGAGCTGCTGGGGTTGCTGAGGCTGTTGCTGGGGAGCTGTTGGTGCCCGGAGGAGGAGAAGAAGGAGGAGTCGACCACCCGCTGCTGGAGACAGTATGAAGACCACTGTGGAGGGGGCTTTTCTGGACTGAGTCTTTTTCAAACTGTGCTCTTGTGGTGGGGGTTTGGACTGTGTCTGCTGGGGCTCTGGGGGTGTGGCATGGAGCCTGCCCCCGGTCCATCCATGTCCCCCTTCACCCCCACCACCTTTGTTGCCCCCTCCACCACCCCCGCTGGCTGTTTTTCCCTCTGCTTTGGACTCCTGCCTCTGGGTCTGAGCTGCTCGCCTGGCTCACCACGCCCACTTCCACCATTTGGGCCTGCAGCAGCCAACCATTGACTTTTTGGCACAAGTGCCTGTGGGTGCACCACCTCCCCCCTCCTCCTGGACTGACCCCCTTCCCTTTGCCACATTTGTCCACCCCACCTATTTCCCTCTGCCGCCTGATAGTTCTGCCCCAGCCCTGCAGCTGTCCCCGTGGTCCCTCTACCCCAATCCCAGCTCGCCCTTTCCCCCCACCCTGTGCTCCCCCAGCCCTGATCGGTCCCCCCCCATGCGCCCACGCCCCCTCCCAGGCGCTTGTGCCCTTCCCCATTTGGTTTCCCCTTGTTCACTGCCCTCCCCCCTCTGCCGTTGCCTCCCCGCTCCCCTAGTGCAACTGGAGGCACCGGAACCCCCCTCTGCGTTGGTGCCCTGACACAATCCCACCCTTAGGTCCTTGGTTGCTCCCTATGCCCCTTTAGCCTTCCCCTTCTGGCGCCCTCCTCCCCTGCCTGCAGCCTAGCGGGGAGGGGTGGCCGCCTCCTCTCCTTCCCCTCCCCTCGCAGTTTGTCCCCCTCCCTGCTCTCGTTATGGCGGGGGACGCGGCGAGGGAGACCCCTCACGATGCTCCCACTGCCCCTCCTCCACCTGCCCCCGTGTCCACTGCCCAAGCCTCTACCTCGACCGCCGCTGCCGATCCACCTACCACCGCCCCTGCTGGGGCACTGGCAGCGGCGAGTAGCTGGGAGACCTCCGTTGCTGCCACGTCTCTCGCCCCTTCTGATTCGGGGGGAGCCCCCCCAGCCGGTGGGAAGGGTCGGGGTGGGAAGAAGGGTAAGGGCCCCGCTAGAAAGGCCAGGCCCTCCATGGCGGAGACTGCCCCCGCTGCCGCAGCCCCGCTACCGGCTGCGGCATCCCTCCCCGCTATTACCTCCACCAGCTCTGCAGGTGTCCCTCCCCAGGGCGTACGCCCAGGTGGCGGCGGCCCCCCCCGCCTGCTGCTGCTCCTCCGACCGCTGCTTCCGCCAACATCTACAGTGGCCGGGGCCCCTTTCCCACTTTGACCAGGAAGCACGGCGTCTGTTGCCTCCTGGTGCCCGCCTCGCCCCACGTGGAGACCTACGTGCGGGCGTTGGCGAGGGTGGTGGGGCCCACGGCCATCGTGGCGGCCTCCAAAATGTACGGAAAGGTGGTCTTCTTCCTGGCATCGGAGGCCGCCGCCCAGGAAGCGGTAGAGACGGGCCTGGCGGTGGGGGGTGTGTTCGTCCCTCTGGAGCTGTTGGAAGACCTGGGGGTCCGCTTAATCTTGACCTCCGTCCCTCCCTTCCTGCCCAATGCCGCCCTGCTGCCCGCCCTTTCTGCCCTGGGATGCCCCATCTCCGTCATCAGCCCTCTCCCCTTGGGCTGCAAGGACCCCGCCCTCCGTCATGTTCTCTCATTCCGCCGGCAAGTGCAGCTTCTACTGCCGCCGGCGGTGCGTGGCGGAGAGGCGCTCGAGGGGTCCTTTCTGGTCCCCTACCAGGGAGCCCACTACCGGGTGCATTACTCAATGGGGGAGGCCCGGTGCTACCTCTGCAGGGCAATGGGGCACGTCCGGAGGGACTGTCCCTTGGCCCAGCACGGAGGAGCGTCCGGGACCCCCGGGCCCCGGCAAGGCGCCGGCCCTGTCATCGCCGTGGCCCTGGCTGCCCGGCACCCGAAGCTGCCCCTCCTCCTCCTTCTCGATCCACCTCTGTGGAGGAGGGTGTGGCGGGGCTACCGTCGGACGTGGGAGAGGGCTCATCCCAGGGGGAATCCTCCCCGGTTTCTGCTGTCCCACCACTGCCTCCCCGAGTCCCTGAGCCATTGCCCTTGCCCCCCGAGCCGACCTCTGTTAGTCGGCCCCCGGATGATGCCATGGAGGGCTGGTCCTTAGTGCAGGGGAAGCGGGGCAAGCGGAAGGCTCGAGTTTGCTTACATCCTTCGGATTGGGAGGCCTCCCGGAAGAGCAGGAAGCGGGGCACCGATGACGAGTCTTCCGCCTTGTCCCCTGATGACTCCCAGTTTGTGGTGCTGGCTGGGGATGCCGTGGCAGCACTGGAAGGTGACACCGCCCCTCCTCCAGGGTCCCTTCCCGTGGAAGCCCCTGAGGGAGCCTCTCTCGCCCCCTTCCCACTTGACGCCTCTGAGAGCGCCGCGGTGGGTATCGCCTCGGGTGCTGGCGGGGAGGGCCCTGGGGTGGTGGACGGTGATCTCCCTCCCATCTACGCGGAGATCGAGGCCCTGGGTTTGACCCCGGTCATGCAGGGGGAGGACGACCCTCTGCCGGCGGGCCTCGATCTGGGCGACCTCCCTACATCCCCCCTGTCCCTGGGTTCCCTTCCCCTACCCGCTGTTTCTGCTCCCACCTCTGAGGGTCCCCTGGAATCTTCTATCGACCTGGCTGCGGGTGGCACTCTGTTGACGGCCGCCGAGCCCCTTGGGGCGATGGCCAGTGCCCCGCTGCCGAGCCCCGCTTCCCAGGGGGTGTCCCTCTTGGGTGTGGAGGACCCGCCCTCCTTCCTCAGCGGGGACCCCATTGACCACCATCTCTCTCTGGATGCCGAGGCTGCCGCACGTGCCACAGTGGCTGAGCCCGGCATCGTTAGGGGTCCCCTGCCCACTTCCCAGATCCTTGAGCCTGGCCAGGAGGAGCCACCTTCCGGCGTCTCACCTATGGAGGCTCCGGATCCTGCCTCTACCTCCTTCCCGGATTCTCTCCCTGATCCCCGCCCTATTCCTGTTGGCGCTGTCCTTGTCCCCCCCACCTCCTGTGATGCCAGTGCCGCCCCTGGGAATACCTCCCAGGGAGCGGGTTCACTAGTTCTTTCCTGTCCCGACCCCCCAGGGGCTGCTGTTCTTCTTCCACCGCCCCTTCTTGACTCTGGGAGCGGGGCGGGTCATGTGGCGTCGGTCCATCTGCTGCCACATTGGGGATCTGCCCCCTGCCTATCCACCTTGGTGGGCCACGGGGCTGTGACGGGGGCCCCACTGGGAGCCAGTCATCGATCAGTGACCCCACCCCCCATGCGCTGAGGGAGGAGCTGCGGGAGTTCCTTGAGGACGTACGTGGCTCCCGGAACAAAGTCCATCTTGCGCTCCAGCGGTGGGGGGATTTCCATCAGGTCCTCCGGGCCGCGAGGGCCCTCATGGGGGAGGGTAAGAGGACCGGGAAGCAGGCCGCCGTGGCCTACCGGCGGGTCCGTGTCTTCCGTGACTCCTTACTCACCTTCGGGGTTGGTCACGGATTGCTGCGCGGCCTGCCGGAGGCCGTGGGCGTGTCTGCCAGCGAGGATCCCCCCCAGCCCTCCTCATGGCGCCGATCATCCTTGCCACCTTAAACACCCAAGGCTGTAGGATGGGTCTCCGCAGGAGCCAGGTGCTCTCCTTCCTCCGGGAGGGGAGGTACTCTGTGGTTTTCCTGCAGGAGACCCATATGGATCCGGCCGCTGAAGCTAGCTGGCGGCTGGAGTGGGGGGACGGGGCCTACTTTAGCCACTTCTCTGTCTGCGCGGCTGGAGTGGCGACCCTGTTCTCCCCCGACCTATGGCCCAAGGTGCTAGGGGTCGCCGAGGCTGTGCCGGGTCGCCTGCTGCACCTCTGGGTCCGCATGGAGGGGCTTGTGGTTAATCTCATCAATGTTTACGCCCCGACATCGGCCCTGGAGAGGCTTCGTTTTTATCAGCAGGCATCCGCCTTCCTCGGCTCCCTGGATCCTCGTGAGTGCCTGGTCCTGGGAGGGGATTTTAACACCACCTTCGAGGAACGGGACCGCTCGGGGACCGAGCAGTGCCCGGCAGCTGCGGACGTCCTCCGGGAGATTGTCGACCGCCACTCCCTGGTGGACGTCTGGCGCGACCACCACCCAGACGACGTCTCGACATTCACCTTCGTCCGGGTGGAGGCCCATCAGTCGTGCCACTCCCAGCTGGACCGTATTTACCTGTCACTTTTCCACCTTTCACGGGCCCACTCCTCCAGCGTTCGGCCAGCCCCCTTTTCGGATCACCACCTTGCCACCGTGACGGCCTCTCTCTGCGCGGAGAGGCCGGGGCCGGCCTATTGGCACTTTAATAATAGTTTGCTGGAGGATGCGGGCTTCGTGGCGTCCTTCCGGGAGTTCTGGCTGGCCTGGCAAGGGCAGAGGCGCGCCTTTTCCTCGGCGCGGCGGTGGTGGGATCTGGGGAAGATGCGCGCCTGGCTCTTCTGCCGCGACTACACTTGGGGTGCCAGCCGACGGAGGGATGCGGCGATAGGGCAGTTGGAGCGGGAGGTCTTGGAGCTGGAGAGGCATCTGGCCGTCAACCCCGAGGATTCATCCCTCTGCGGAGCGTGCCGGGAGAAGCGGGAGGAGCTCCGGGCCCTCGAAGACCATCGGGCCCGGGGTGCTTTTGTTCGATCCCGCATCCACCTCCTTCGGGAGATGGATCGCGGCTCCCGCTTCTTCTACGCCCTGGAGAAAAGGAGGGGGGCCAAGAAGCACGTCACCTGCCTCCTGGCGGAGGACAGCACCCCCCTCACGGATCCGGCAGAGATGTGCCAGAGGGCCAGGGCCTTCTACGCCACTCTTTTCTCCCCAGATCCGACCGATCCTAACGCTTGCAGAGTGCTCTGGGACGGGCTCCCGATGGTCAGCATGGGCGACCGGGACCGGCTAGAGCTGCCTCTCACTCTGGCCGAGTTCTCGGAGGCCCTCCGTCACATGCCCACCAATAAATCTCCGGGCTTGGACAGGCTGACCGTGGAGTTCTACCGCGTGTTCTGGGACATCCTCAGCCCAGACCTGGTCACCGTCTGGGCCGAGGCTTTGCAGAGCGGGGTCCTCCCTCTCTCGTGCAGGCGAGCCGTGCTGGCCTTATTGCCGAAGAGGGGGGACCTCCGCGACTTACGGAATTGGCGTCCCGTCTCGCTCCTCAGCACGGACTACAAAATTGTTGCGAAGGCCATCTCGATGCGGCTAGGGTCCGTGCTGGTGGACGTGGTCCATCCAGACCAGACCTACACCGTCCCGGGCCGCACCATCTTTGATAACTTGTATCTGGTCTGGGACCTTCTGGAATTGAGGTGTAGGGATGGTCTGTCGTTCGCCCTCTTGTCCCTGGATCAGGAGAAGGTGTTCGACCGGATAGATCACGGGTATCTCCTGGGCACTCTGCGAGCGTTCGGCTTCGGACCCCTGTTTGTGGGTTTTCTCCAGGTGCTGTACGCTTCTGCGGAGTGTCTGGTCAGGCTCAACTGGACCCTGACCGAGCCGGTCAGCTTCGGGCGGGGAGTGCGGCAGGGGTGCCCTCTTTCGGGCCAGCTGTACGCTCTGGCGATCGAGCCCTTCCTCTGTCTCCTCTGCAAGAGGTTGACGGGGTTGGTGCTTCGGGAGCTGGGGCTGCGGCTGGTCCTGTCGGCATACGCTGACGATGTGCTCCTCGTGATCCAGGACCCGGGCGACTTGGCGCGGGTGGAGGCTTGCCAGGCTGTGCACTCGGCGGCCTCCTCCGCCCAGGTCAACTGGGTCAAGAGCTCTGGCCTGGTGGTCGGGGACGGGTAGCAGGCGAGCTCCCTCCCACCCGCGCTTCAGGCCATCCGGTGGAGCGCAGGTCCGCTGCTCTATCTCGGCGTTTACCTTTCTGCCACGCATCCGTCTCCGCCGGAGAACTGGCAGGATTTGCAGGGCAGGGTGACGGAGCGGCTCCGGAAATGGACAGGACTACTCCGGTGCCTCTCCCTTTCGGGGAGGGCACTGGTGCTTAATCAACTGGTCCTGTCCATGCTCTGGTACCGACTCAACACCCTGGTCCCGGCCCCGGGTTTCCTGGCCAACCTCCGGATGGTGATTCTGGAGTTCTTTTGGCCAGGGACGCACTGGGTCTCTGCAGGGGTCCTCCATCTGCCCCTGGAGGAAGGGGGGCAGGGCCTGAAGTGCTTACGCGCTCAGGTCCATGTCTTCCGCCTCCAGGCCCTGCAGAGGCTCCTGTTTGGTGCGGGTAGTCCGGCGTGGAGTGTATTGGCGCACGCCTTCCTCCGCCGCTTCCGAGGGCTCCGATATGACCGGCAGCTCTTTTACCTCCATCCGAGGGGTCTTCCGCGAGACCTCTCCGGGCTGCCGGTCTTCTACCAAGACCTCCTCCGGACATGGAAGCTCTTTTCAACGACCAGGTCCGTGGCGGCCACCGTGGGGGTTGACCTCCTCGCGGAGCCCCTGCTACACAATCCCCAGCTTCGTGTGCAGGTGGCGGAGTCCCCCACGGTGTGCCAGAGGTTGGTCTCGGTGGGAGTCACCAGGGTCGGAGACCTCCTGGACTACCACCGGGGAGACTGGCTGGATCCCCTGACACTCACTCAGCGCATGGGGCTCTCCAGACCTCGTACTCCCCAGCGCATAATTCAGGAGGTGAAGGCCGCTTTACTGCCCGCTGCTCGGGCTTACCTCGACCGGGTCCTGCTAGAGGGCACGCCCCACCCGCCCTCCACCGCAGGCCCCGTGGACATTTTTATCGGGCCCCTGCCCCGTGAACCCAATCGGCCCCCTCACCCTTTCACTGCCAGCCGGCTGCATGATCTGCAGCCGGTTTTGTTCCAGACCGCGCCACGGAAACATCTGTACTCGCTCGTGCTCCATACCCTTCACTACCTCACCCTCGCGTCCCACCCCGATACCAAATGGCGGGACCTCCTGCCGCCTCTCGAGGGTGAGGAGCCCCGGTGGGCCAGCTTGTACTCTGCCCTGGTCCCGAGGCCCGCCGGGGATATCAGTTGGCGGCTCCTTCACGGAGCCGTGAGCACGGGCATGTACTTGGCGCGGTTCACATCTGTCCCTAGCACCTGCCCTTTCTGTGATGAGAAGGAGACCTTGGCGCATGTTTATTTGGAGTGCGCCAGGTTGCAGCCCCTGTTCCGGCTCCTCCTGAATATTTTCCTGCGTTTTTGGTTGCACTTTTCCCCTCACCTTTTTATCTACACGCTCCCCATCCGTGGCCCCACGAAGTCGCGGGATCTCCTTCTCAACCTCCTCTTGGCCCTGGCCAAACTGACCATCTACAACACCAGGGAGAGGAGGTTGGCCGACGGGATTTCCTGCGACTGTAGGGCCTATTTCCATTCCTCCGTTGCTCACGCATCCAGGCAGAGTTCCTCTGGGCGGCGTCCACTGGCTCCCTTGACGCCTTCGAGGAGCAGTGGGCGTTGTCCGGAGTTCTCTGCTCGGTGTCCCCATCGGGTTCCCTTCATTTAGCCCTATGACCTCACTCCCGATCCTGTTTTTTTTCATTAGTTGTCCCCCGTAATTATTTGGTGTCCCAGACCTGTGGGTCCTCCCCTTAGGCTGGGGGGAGGCCCTTTAGAAGTGGGCGGGCTTCGCCCGCCCACCCCCGCTGGATGCCAATAGGACCAGTATACTTGCCCTCTACCAGACTCCTGTACCCCACTGGTCTGGGTCTGTCACAGTTGGTAGACATTTCAAATCATAGCCACTGCTTATGGTTAGGGTGATGTAACTTCTTACATGGCATTTCCTTGAATAACAACACCAGAGTCAGTTACTAAACAAGTGTTACTTTGCACATGATCCCATGTATACCAACTAGACTGAATCACAACTGACATGACAATTCATGCACCTCTAGATACATTTGCCTATAGGTTATCTCCAGTTGGACTTCCCTTGATTAAATTTCTTGCCTGAATAGAGATTCTGCTTAGCGGGGATGATGGAGGCAGAATCAAGCTATTTAGAGTTGCTTGACTATGAATTTATGTATTTTCAAATCCTGAGATGTTTTAAAGTTGAATCTTACTTTAAAATTTACAATAATATTCTATTTGGATTTTTTCAACTACAGTTTTTTGCCCCCCTTATTTAAGTAACAGGATCAATTATTTTTTTCCACCTTAACACCAGTTTAACAAAGTTTTTTAGTTTAGAATTTTCATGAACTGTATTTAGTATTGTTTCCATACCCTGACCTTTCAAGAGCTTTGAGTGAAACCTTTCAGCAGGCTGACATAGATCCTAAAGTTCATTAGTAGCGGTTTCATTTCCTCAGCTTGGTCAGCAACTGTTCTGGGGATGCGGCATGATAAAAGAAAATGAAAATAATTTTCAGATGGTTAACAACACTTTTTTCCCCTATGGCTGATATCTCAGAAATAGCTTGTCCAAGCCTTTGCAAAATTGCCATCAATATTCTCTGGTTAAAGATCACACAAGCAAAATTTTGAGCAGGAAGAAGTGTCACCTGGAGCCTGGGGTGACCACCCATCCCTAATTGAGTCGGGCAGTCCTGAAATGCAGAGTTCAGTCCTGGTCCTGGGCTGGATGGGTCTGGGACAGCATTTGTCCCAGATTCCTTGCGGCACCGCTCCATGTGTGCCAGAGGCTCAGGGACAGCACTAGCCTCTTCCTGATGGGGAGCGGGGGCAGAGCAGCTGAGATGGGCCTTAGCCCTCCCCTTTGCCACAAGGACGTGTCCCCTGCTCCTCCTCTCCCTCTGAGGCCCAGCCTCCTGGTCAGGCTGGAAGCTGGAGATGGGCCATGGTAAGAGCTGTCCATGGAGCCCAGGCCAATATGGAGAGCCTCAGACTCCCCGTCTGCCCTTGGTGGCAAGCTCCAGGGGGCAGGGACACGGGACAGGAGCTGCTTTCAGGTACCCCAGCCCCCCCCCTTCCTCCCCCCGCATAGGGCAAGTGGAGGATTCAGGGCTCCCCACAGCAGCCCAGGCTTCCTGGGCAGTTCTTACCATGCCCTGGCTCCGTCTACTGGCCTGGCCAGGGGGTCAGGCCTCAGAGGGAGGAGGAACAGGGGGCAGGGCTATGGAGGGGGGGCATGGCTATGGAGAGGGGCGGGACTCCTGCATGTGTCCCATTTTTGCATTTGGAAAAGGTGGTCACCCTACTAGAGCCTGAGGTATCTGACTCTGGTGTCACCGCAGCACAGCCAGGGCCTGGGCAGGAGCCCTGGGATGTGTAAAGAAGAGGCTGTGAACTTATCTGAGTCCCAGAGACTGTTATTTGCAGTGTCCCCATGCCCCTCATGTGGGATTCCTTGTCCCTTTAGCCTTTTCATTTTTCCCCTTACTTGTTTCCAGTTAATGTTTAACAAATTGTATGTGGCTTAAACTAGGGCTGTCAAATAATTAAAAAAAAAATCATGAGATTAAAAATATTAATCATAATAACTCGCAATTTTAATTACACCATTAAACAATAATATCATACCATTTATTTAAATATTTTGGGATGTTTTCTACATTTTCAAATATATTTATTTCAAGTACAACACAGAATTCAAAGTGTACAGTGCTCACTTTATACTATTATTTCTGATTACAGATATTTGCACTGTAAAAAAGATAAACAAAAGAAATAGTATTTTTCAATTCACCTCATACAAGTAGTGTCACGCAATCTCTTTATTGTGAAAGTGCAACTTACCAATGTAGAATTCATTTTTTTACATAATTGCACTCAAAAAGAAAACAATGTAAAACTTTATCACCGACAAGTCCACTTAGTCCTACTTCTTGTTCAGCCAATCGCTAAGACAACCACCTTTGTTTACATTTACTGGAGATAATGCCACCCACTTCTTATTTACAATGTCACATGAGAGCGAGAACAGTTGTTCACATGACACTTTTGTAACCGGCATTGCAAGGTATTTATGTGCCATATGCACTAAACATTTGTATGCCCCTTCATGCTTCAACCGCCTCTTCAAATCCTGTTTCCCCATCAGCCAGAGGGGGGAACTGAACTTGGGTCTCCCACATCCCAGGTGAGTGCCCTACCCACTGGGCTAAAAGTTATAAGGTGGGAACCTCCTCCAGCTGGATTTTTAACGGGGCCCAATCTAGTAAGCAGCCTCTTGGCACCCTTATCAGATTAGGCTCTACAAGCCAGTTAGCCAGTCAAACACCCATCTTCCCCTGGCTTGTGAGTTATCCTGGAGCTGAGGTAGGAGATAGGCATCCATGTGCTTAGAGGATGGCAGCAGCCCAGAGGTAGAAGCAGAGGTGCTTATAGAGCTTTCGTACTGAAAATTTAGGCAGCAAGTGAGTTTGGGCACCTACAGTTTCAGTGGGAACTTTGTGGCTCGCAGTGATTTCGCAACTAGGACTGTGGCGCCTAACAGAGCAACTGAAGTGCCTAAGTCCTTTTGCTCATCTAGGCCCACCAGCCATCCTGTAAAGGGACTAAGGTCGGAAGGCTTTGGGAACAAAAGGAGGTGAGCATGTCATTAAAGACTGTATTTTGATACACACACAAACCAGGGGTTGAATAAAGGTTGCATGGGTTTCCTCAATTCTTTTGGGTCCTGACATGTGAGGGCTTGATTTTGCAACCTTAACAATATCCTTTTAGTGTCCTTTGTGTGTGATCAGAAATAGCTAGATTTGGTATTGGGGTATTTTTGTAATTCATGTTTGTTTCTCTGTGTTTGTGTGTGTGTGTGCGAGCAAGTGAGTTGTGTGAGTGACGGTGTATGGTGTGCTTTATGTGATGGCTATAAAGCAGGGATGCGGACGATCGAGGGACGGAAAGCCAACCATGTCCAAGAACTGAGCTCAGCAGTTAGTGGAAAGGCCTTTGGTGTTAGAGCCGCCAAAGCTGACCCTGGGGGCATCCCCCATTGCAGGACCCCACTGGTGACTCCTACCACACTGCAGCTGGCCTGGGGGCATGGATAGGGAAATGGGAGACATGATCAGGGCTTCCCTGGGCTCTTGCAATCCCCTGCTGCAGTAGCAGCCTTGTGGGGCCATTGTCAGCCAGCAAGATTTAGAGCCACCAGAGAGACTGGCCCAGCCGAGGGGAGGGCAAAGGGGGTGAACGCTCCCTCTTGATTCATGTTGTGTGCTCCTCAGTGCAGCCAAGGATCAGTGATATAATCATTCCAAGCATAAATATGCCCCTGTAGCTTTTTCTGCCCATGGACTAGGGCAGGACACATGGCATAGAACACATCTGCAGAAAATGCCTCTTAATAGGGCTCTGTTAGAGTAAGGAAAGCTTGCGCTGAAATTACCTTGGGCATCAGGAGTTACCCACAGGTCCTTAGAAATCTAACTGCGTAAAGGCTGCCAAGTCTCTCTAAGCATCCGGGCCACACACGCACACACCGTCTCATTGCCAGGAGATGTGCCCATGTGCTCTCGGAGCTGGACATCACTGTTCCATGCACACCCAGGGAGGAGACAGCTGCTCAGTTATCTGTGCTAACTGTCATTGTGTGCCCAGCTTGCATGATGCTGGGATATGTAAATCAAACAAAAAATGACTCCGTTTCCGGGCTCACTTGAAATGTAGTGTCTCCAAAGCGCTCCATTTAGGTTTAATAAAAGCGATGGCATGTTGAGTAACTAGCAGCAGATGGCTGAAAGAGCTTCACAGGGCTGCAGGCAATACACTTTGTTGCCACCTAATTATTTTGTCCTGTCCAAAACAGGACGCGGTACCTATTCATCACATACCGGAGGGGACAGCCCTCAGCATTTTGAACTTGATCATTGCTATGTGCCCATAAAGGTTCAAACAAGTGATGGATGTTGCAGGCTTTGGGCCCGTTCCTACTCCTGTCGCAGGCCACAATAGGTCAGTGGGAGCAGGACTAGGCCCTTTCCTCCTGACCTTGTGTACAAGACAAGTGACCAGCTGTAATATGCAATTTCCCCAGAGTTCTCTGTGCAATGGACTATGCTCACCCCTGGGAATTCAATGGAGGCTACAGCATGGATTAATCTAGCCCGGTGGTTTTCATCCTAACAAGGAGCAACAGACAACTGCTCCCTGTGCTTCAAACTCCATACTAGACCCGGCCTTGCTAGCAATTTGTGAGGCTCCCAGCTGCAGCGGGGCTCCAAGCTACCTAGAAGGTAATGGTTAGGCCAAACGTTGATAACTGTTCCACTCCAGCCACATGCAGGACAAGAGGATGTCTCTTATCTAGGCTATCTACCTCGATCTCTATAGTCAGCATTTGTCACTCAGCTGTACCCTCCCCCTTCAGCTCAGGGACAGAAGGCTGGTTCAGGAGTCTAAGAGCTTGTCAATGGTGATGGCCCTGCAGTGACCAGTTGCTCTTCTTGGGCTAAAGGCTGTCTGTCTTCCCAGGACCAGACTGCCAACTCTATTGAACCTGGGAGTGGGGGCTGCGCAGCATGGATCCCTGCACTCTAAAGGATGCCTGGATAGAGCCACCAACTTGATTTCATGCAGCAATTGGAAAACTGGGCCCCAGGAGAGCTGAAAATTGTCACATCTCGAGAACTTGTCTCTGCCACGGGTGTCCTCCACAGAGCGCTAACTGCATGAATCGGTCATGATTTAGCAGGGTTGCTGAGAGAAAAGCACATTGTCACTTGTGACACTAATAATAATTATAATAGGATGGAAGGATCTGTTTTAAAATACTGTGAGGCAGTATTTCATAGGCTGTAGAACTACAGGGCACTTCAGTGGAGAAAGGGAAGCACATTCTTATGATTAAGGCACTGAACTAAGACTCTGAGTTTAGTTCCCTGCTCCATCTCAACCTCTCTGTGTGACCTTAGACAAGTCACTTTAAGGCCCAGATCTACAAAAGGATTTAGGTTCCTAATGTCCATGGATTTCATTAGAAGTTAGGAGCCTAAATACCTTTGTGCACCGGGTCCTTAATTTCTCTGTGCCTCAGCTCCCTACTGAGAGAATAATAATGTTTCCTTTATCTATTTAGAGCATATGCTCTCTTTGGGGTATGCACTGTCTGTTACTATGTGTACGTACAGCACCTAGCACAACAGTTCCTGAGATTCAAATCACAGTAATTCAGCAAGGTGCTGCAAGATGATGGGAAAAGAGCTCTTTTATCTGATGGTCATTTCAAATGAGGGTGTAACCCGTGTAGTGCACTGAGTAAGGAGCTTGCTGAGTGTTGATTAGGGCCAAGCACAGCTGTTTGTACATTTCTGGGAAGTTTATATGGATGATGCTTGATCCTGCCAGGCATGGCTCACTCCTGTGAGGTTCTGATAAGGTGAAAGGTGCTAACGTCACACAGGAGTTCTGAGCACCCTGCAGGATCGGGGCCATGGACACGGAACTGATATAAAAAATGACTCATATGCCAATCTGGTTCGTGCATGTGTTTTTAAAACCACAAAAGAGCTTTAACCATTCTTTCTAGCGCCAAATTTAAACAGCTGAGACTGTATCGCTGATTGTTAATGAGTCCCATCGCCATGACCCTGAATTAAAACAAGTTCACAAAGTATGACGCGGTGATAGCTGAGTGTCCTGTGGCAATGGGGGTCCCTCTGGTAAAAAGTGGGAAGTGATCGAGGCTGAAGTGTCAAGCCTTTCTTCAATAAAGCTCAAAATAATTGTGCTGTTGTTTGGCAGGCAGTAAAATTCATGGCGGACTATATATCAATGGCAATATAATGGGGAACGCTGCAGATTTAAAAAAAAGCCAGCCAGTTCACAAAAAGAGGCCATTGGCAAGGATCCCTGCAGAGTTCCTAATGGGTTTGATTTGTGGTAAGAAAGGCTGACATCTGCCAGAAAGAACAGACAGAAGGGAAAATAAGAGTGAAAGGAGGAGAGAAAGAAAGGGAGGAAAAGAGAAATGTAGAAGGGGGGAAAGACAAAAGGAAGAATTGTAGAGAAAGGAAGAAAGAAACTGCCCATGGATTGATTTGTGTATTTAGATACCCAAGTTTCATTATTTCTGGTCTATTTATTTTCACACTAATGAAAGCTCCTGAAATCACCAGGAGGCACAGCCACTTCTGTTAAGCCAGGAGGCCACCCATTGGTTATGTTAAGAGAATGGAATCTCTCTGCATTTATCACTGCAAGCAAGATGCAAAGAGGGATCCCAAATTTAGAAAATGTCTTCAGTTTTCAGTCTTTTAGAAGCTGAGCTGCCATTCATATGCGTATCTCCAAGGGAGGGTGAAAGCCCAAGAATCAAGGTACTTGAGCACATCATCCCATCACTGCTGGAAACCAAATGTTAACTCCAAATAAGGACTCCAAACAGTCTGGTGATCACACCCATGAGCAATACACAACCACTGGATTCCCATTTAGGTCCTATTTTGAGAACCTAATTGGGGCATCAGTGGGGTGGTTTTCACTCTGATATTATTAGTACTATGATGGATATCGCTATAGCAGGAGTTCTGATTTATAAATCTGTATTAAACACTCCTTTATGTGATTGCTGTATGACTAGCTTCTACTATGGTGTCTACTATAGTGCCCAGCTGTACAGTGCCAAAGGCATATCTGGAGATCTAGCTAAGGCAAACAAAGGCTTGTCTCAAAAATTAATTAAAAACTAATCACTCACACCAGTAGAGTCTAACGCCAGCCTGGACAAGTTGGGTCACAAAGTCTGACTTCCTGCATAATACAGGCCAGAAAGTTTCCTGCCCCGCCCTCGTGATTTCTGAAGTAGAGGGGATTATTCTCCGCACCCTGTACGGAACACTATGGAGCCCAGTGAGTTATGGTTGAAGTAGAGTGTACCTTTAGAAAGGCATTCCAGTTTTGAATTAAAACACATTAAAGTGACAAGGGATTTATCACTCTCCATGCAAAGCTCTTCCAATGGTTAATTATCCCAACTGTTTAAAAGTTGTATCTTATTTCCTTTTGAAATTTATCAAGCTTCATTCCCTCTGTGGGATCTTGATGTGTCTTTGTCTACTAGATCAAGGATCCCTCTAGTCTCAGATATCTTCTCCCTGTGTAAGTACTGATAGGCCACAATCACATCACCTCTGAAACTTCTCTTTGATATTCTAAATAAATTGAGCTCCTTAAGTGTCCCTGTAAGGTGTGTTTTCTAGATCTCAGGTAGCTCTTCCGTAACCACTCTTCAGTTTATCAATATTCATCTTAAAATGTGGACATCAGAACTGGACACAGTAGTGATCTCACCAATTCTGTATGTGGAAGTAAAATCACCTCCTTGGTCCTATTCGGTATTGCCTGTTTAAGCACACAAACCACATACTATTTCTTTTTGCCAGAGCCTTACAATGGTGAGCACATGTTAAGTTGATTATATACAATGATTCCTCAAGCATTTTCAGATTCACTGCTTTCCAGGATACATTTCCCTATCCCACAAGTATGTTCAATCTTTGTTCCTAAACATTTGACCTTCCATTTGATGAAATTAAAGCACATGTTTTTTTTATCACATCTGGATTACCAAGTGATCCAGGTTGCTCTGTATCAGTGATTTGTCCTCATCATTACTTTGTCTATAAACTTTATAAGCAATGATTTTGTATATTCTCATAAGTCATTGATAAAAATATTGAAGAGTTACACCAAAAGCTAGTGGGGTCCCATTAGAAACACCTTCACTCAGTGATGATTCCCATTAACAGTTCTGTTTTAAGATCAACCAGTTAGACAGTTTTCAATCTATTTCATATATTAATAGATTAATTCATAGATTAATTTTACGTAACTGATCATTTTTTAATCAGGATGCTGTGTGGTACTAAATAGCTGGTCAAAAAAATCCATGAAAACCATTTCTCTATGGAAAATTAGGTTTCCACTAAATATTATTTATTTATTTATTTATTTGCAAAAGTGACTCCTTGTTGCTGAAAATTTCAACTTTTCATTGTCAAAGAAAATGCCTCAAAACAAAAAATAATCTTTTTTTGGCCAAAACCAGAAATATTTTATCTGAAAACCAAAATATTTTTATTCTGAAATGCTGTTGTGGTACTTCAAGAGAGTTGTAATTCAGAGGCCTCATGTCCCCATTTTTCTCTACAGGCCGGACTCCCAAGCTGGACTTCATCTCCCATGAAGCATCGTGGCCATGTAACTGCACTGCCATGATGTTCTGCCTCCCTTCACCAAGAGGAAACTCTGTGGTGCATCATGGGAAGTGTAGTCCAACCAGGAAGCCTGGCCCATAGAGGAGAATGGGAGCATGAGACACCCAAGCTACAACACCCTGTAGGTACCGCAGCAGCATTTTGGAATCTAAATATTTCTGTTTTCAAATTTTTGTTGAAAACAAAATTTTCTACAGAGGAAAAAAAACATTTTCTTAGCAGCTCTAGTCCAACATCTCATAGAAATCTAAGCAGATTCCATCAACACAGTTACCTTTATCATCCAGGCTTGTAAAATTCTTAGAGAAGTATATAATCTTTGACAGGATTTATTTTCCATGAAGCCATACTAATTGGCATTAATTATATTTCCATCCTCTAATATTTTATTGATAATTTTGTAACAGCCATTTCATTATTTTACCTGGAATTGATTTCAGATTAATTGACCTATAAATATATGGCTCATCCCATTTGACTAAACTTTCACTTTCATCCAAACCTCTAGAATTTCACCACTTTTCCAAGAGTTATTAAAACCATCAGGCCAGAGAGCTCCTTGATAAACCTTTTAAAAGTTTATGGGTGCAAATTATTTAGATCTGTTTGCTAATTTAAATTATTTTAACTTTATTAGCTGAATGACTAGGAATAGAACAAACATCATCACTGATATTGGAATAGAAAATATTTCATCGTCATCATTGATATATCCTCTAGCTAGATTCCACATACAGAACAGAAATATACATGGAACACTTCTTCCTTTTCTGCATCATTATTAACTATTTTAATATCTCCATTTGGTAATGGACTTATACTTGCTTAGATTCATTTTGTTCCTGATTAGAGCTGTGCTGAGAATGGAAATTCCATTTAACAGAGGATTTCTTTCTATCTTTGAGTTTTGTTCCAGTTTGGAACAAATTTCAAACTGATCAAAAGATTTCAATTTTTGACTTTATTTTATATTATAATATCTAATATACATTAGAATGTTTTCCCTTTTTTCATTTTGATTTTAATGGAACTGCATTTTCTGACAGAAAACTGTTACATCAAAGTTTTTCCAATGAGCTCTATTCCTGATACATTAAAAATGTTCTTTTTATTGTCCTTAACCCTGCTTGCCATAGATAGTTCATGGATATCTTTAGCTTCCCTTATCAATGTCATACATTTCTTAACTTCTAATTATATTCATTATACTCATTCTCTCTTTGTCCATAGCTGGTCAGGAAAAAGGTAGTCACAGGATTTTCCTAATTTCCATGTTGTATTTTAATAGCCAAAGAATGACAATTTAATTTGAATCTGAATTACTTTTATTCAAAAAAATCAAACTGAAGTCTCCAGGAAAGAGCACAGTGCATGTCTCCTCTTTAACTTGCAGCAGCAACTTTGCCTAAAAAATGGCAACTGCTCCTGCAGACTAGCAGACACCATAGAAATTTAAAGCTGTGAGAAAACAAGATCATACCAGTTATATATCTACATAAACCACCTCCATGCTGATTTTTATTTCGTTTATTACACTTAATCTTTTGGGAGGTCTGTGGCTGACACCACCTATCATCCAGGGCATTTGGCACTACCTTTTCTGCCAGTTCCTCATCTCCATTTTGAGATGCACCTTCTGTGGTAACATTTACACTTCCATCATCTTCAGATAAACAGAAAACTCCATTGTTTTCTTTTTCAGTAAGTGCACGAGACTGGATCATACCCTTCAGTCATAAATCATGTATATCAGAAAAAAAATAATAATGGAACTGAGGTTATATAAAGAGTTATTTGCATTGAAGGGATGAATCCACTTTAAATTCATAGATTCCAAGGCCAAAAGGAACCACAGTGATCATCTAGTCTGACTTGCTGCACAACACAGGCCAGAGAACTTCCCCAAAATTATTCCTAGAGCAGAGCTTTTAGAGAAACATCCACTTTTTATTTAAAAATTGCCAGTGATGGAGAATCGACCATTACCCTAGGTAAATTGTTCCAGTGGTTAATTATCCTCACTGTTAAAAATGTGTGCTGTCATCATTATTTGGGAATTTGTGTATTAAAATTTCAGAACATGAATTTATTTAACAGAACCATTTAACATCCAGTTAGTCATCACTCTAGAACTTGGTAAATTTATGCTACTACTATCTCCATTAAGCAATAGTTGTTAACATCCACTCTCATTACGCTAAGTCAGATTTGAGGTGCCCAGTTTTAAACAACTGTCACAACCTAGAATATGCTTTATTTCAGTGGTTCCCAAACTTTAACAACCCGCAAAGCCCTTTCACTAAAATGTCAAGTCTTGTGAACCCCCTCCTAAAAATGAATATTTCCAGGGATTTTCTCCCTTACCTGAGGATAAAGTACAAAAGCAGGGATCTTGGAAGTATAAAATTTGTTTTTATGACATGCTTATTACACGCTATTATTTATCATTACAGTATTTTATTACATTATGAAAACGGCAACACTCTTCCAAGATCTCACTTTTGCAGCTTGTATCACTTTGATTAAGCCTGTTATAAGACAAGGCTCCTAGGTTTCAACAAGGAGTATCAGATGTGAAACAGCATGAAAGTATTTAAGAAGCCAACTCAAAGAGTTCCTCCTACACAACATTCAGGTCTTGAGCAGTCCAGGCAAACAATGCATGTTACACAAAGCTTAAACTTGTTCTTCATAATAATTTAAAAAACAACACTAGTTGCTTATTTAATTTTAAAAAGAGCAAAAACAATCCATCTCCCTTTCAATTTCTTATAAGGCGTCTTGAATTTTAAATCTCCTCAGTGTGATAGATATACTTGTTTTGATCTGCATAGCTCTTGGAAGTCCCCAGGCTCCAGGCTGCTGGCCCTGTGGTGCCTGGGATCAGGGACAGCTCTGTCTGCCATTAGAGAATTTTTTCCCAAGAACCCCCTGTAACATTTCATGAACCCCCAGGGGTTCACAAACCCCAATTTGGGAACCACTGCTTTATTTTAATTTGCATATATATATATATATCTATATCTATATCTATATATATATATAGATATAGATATAGATATATATATAGATATATAATATCTCATCCCAAAGCATACTTTACATTATATACATCAAAACAGCAAGTTTTGGAGTGCAAGACAGCCACAAATAGGAACATGTGATACATGTCAACAGGTGAGGGGAAATTTGGTACAATATTAGCAGGGCAAACCAAGGTTCTTACAAAATGCCTCATGGGCTTGGAGGTATGTGCACCGTCTCTTTAAATCTGTACCCCTAAGGCAGGAGGGACCTTGGAAGGTTCTAAGAAGGAGTTCTGCACTGAAGAAGAGAAGGAGAGAGAAAGTAAATTTAGGGCCAGTACTGTTTTCCTTATTCTAATAAAGTTCCTTGTTCAGTGTGACAGTGTTCACAAGTCTGGTGATTTTATCACAAGTCTGGCAATATTTGGTGTTTTTCTTAAAGCCCTAGCTCCTGGAGTCCTCTGCTGATGTGAGAATTTCAACTTCCCTTTTTAAAACATGTGTTGAAAAACTTGAACATGTGACCCAGTGGCACCCTAAAGCCTAAAAAGACAGAAGGAAATATAAAGAACCCTTTTTTTTTAAAATCCCATGATTTTTTAAACCAAACTCATGGGTTTTGGGCTCTGACTCATGATTTTTGAATGCTTGGGGTTAGCGACTCTGGGGAGTAACAATGGAGCTAGCTAATGGTCACAAAGATCAGAAGGGTGATGGTAGGACCCTGATCAAACCCTCTGCAATTCAATCTGGCTGTCACAGGCTTAACTGGAATTACTATGCTGTCCCAGACCTGTAGCTTCTGTTGAAATGATAACAAAAACATTTTAGCTTTAACAAATGAGGTATTTTTCTAGTAACCTTGTGATCATGTTCGTGATTCAGTGGGTGTTTCTCCGTATTGTCCGAATACTTTCAGTAGGTAGCAAACGCTGCTCTGTATTCTCCCTTCAGAGGACCAAGGGTGTAGAGAAGTGACATTCAAGAAAAAAAGGGGACGCCCAGCCCCAATGAGACTGAGCGTGCTGCTTTCCTGAGCATTTGGCTCTGCTCAGACCCCAAGAGACAGCCCCACATTAAGGTAATAGGCCTTGCCCCAAAATGAGCGGGTCTTGTGCTCTGCCAGTCCTTACTCTGGTAAGGCACTTAGGAAGGAGGGACAAAAGTGCCCTCTGAGTCTGAGGGCTCCCAAGCTCAGGTGCAGCTGCTAGGGTGCTATTGGGATCAAACAGCTGTGCTTGGCTCTGCCATGGCTTTCCCACAGACAGACTCATCCATGTAACCCCTTGCAACTTACCCATCCAAACTGAAAGAAAAATAAACACAGACAGACACTAATGTGAGAGAACAAATTATTTTACACAATGATCTTAGTGATGACCGATGGCATCAGCCATTGCTAAAGCAGGTAAAAGCCAGCTCAGTTCAGTGTCTTGGAGATAAACCTACAACGCTATTCTCCTGGGTGTTGCTCTTTTCCAGTTACTTTCATAAACGTGTGGGATTTATTATTAAAACTGCCACCTGAGATAGGCATCAAGTTGTGAACACTGCTACGGTGAGAGTACAAATTGCATGTGAATTACACTAGATATGTTACTCCGTCTCACCAGCCCCGTCTGTTGGTTTGTCCCATCCAACCGTTTATGTCTTCATTTTTAGACTGTCAGCTCCACGGGGCAGGGACTGTCACTTACTCTACGCTTGTACAGCAATGAGTAAATTGGGACCCAAACTTTAGATGATATAAATGTGAAACAACTGCTCCCTCCTGACCTAACAATCCTGGTGAAATACAAATTTCATGCACACAAACACACACACACACCAAAACTAACTTTATTATCCCAGGAGCTGACATATGATCGGTTTCACAGAAATACATTCTTTCAGCAGGAGAGGAGCACAGTTATGAGGTCTTCTGCCAGATTTTCAGAATATTTCAGTTCCCCAGACCAGATCTACATTTTGAATCCTATTATCTGGCTAGAGACCAGATGCTGCTGATTCCAAAACCCATACCCAGCACTTTAATAGCCAAAGCAGTATTCAGTGCATCTCCTGGTCTTGAAAGCTTTGAACTCTGTCTAGGGCAGTGCTTCTCAACTTATTTACCATTGTGGACCACATACGCAGCTCTCTATGTGTTATGTGGGCCTCATCCACACAATATATATACAACCTGTATGACCCCTGAGGATGTCACATGGGCCTCAGCTGTGTGTTAATTGGGCCACAGGTTGAGAACCACTGATCTAAGGTCTATATGGCCCCCATCTCCATAGTTTCTGAGAGTCTCTCTCATAAAGCAGCATGGAGGTAACCAAGAAGAGCAAAAAGGTGGGTAAGGGATGAATACCAGGGCTGAGCACAGGATTCAGATTTACGTCTAGTCCATATTTCAGTGCCCATAGTTAATAAACTTCAACATGGCAGTGGGGAAAGTCTCCAAATTGCGGAAGCATCTGCCATGCTGCCTTTCCCAGCTTCCCAGAGCAAAAGAATGTTTACAATCCCAGCACCCACAAGCTTTCTACTGACCCTTTGTAGGCAAAAGCGAGTGTTTTGAAAAGATACATTTTCCCAGGTCGCTTGTGGCAAGTAAGGCATGAGCCACGAGGCAATGCAACACCGGGGGCAAACATGATGGCTCCCTCCCCAGAGTCATGAAAGAGAATCACCATGGTCACCCCCTTGGAGCTGAGGCCTGGGGTGCCTGCAGAGGCACTTAGCACACTCAGAGGGTGCGTGATTGCCATCTAGTGACTGCTGACACATTCCAGCCTGTGATGCATTTGCTCGGGTGATGAATCCATAGATCCTAAGGTATTTGACAGCTTTCCAGTGCAATAACCACCGAGCCTAATGGCAGACATTGATATAATTACCCTCCTTCCCATCTGCCTATTAGGAGCTGTCAGTTTAAATGTCTCTCTCTTTTGGAGCAGTGAGGGCATGTGAGGATCAGCGCTTTTCGCTCCACCAACGCCGCCCAGTTATTGGGAGATGAGCGATAGGGACCCTCCAACTTTGGAGACATACAAACAACTATGTTTTTTTAAACCCTTACAGAACATTTTAGGTGTTTCCCAGCTCCTGCCTCTGTTCCTGGATTGGAAATGGGTCCCAAAGGCTTCACTCTGATGAGATCAGTGGCAGAATGCATGAGGGAGACACTGGAGCAGGGGACAGAGTCTAGCATGAGATCTCTGTTCGTGGGAAGAGAAATCACTGAGGGCCCATGCAAGCGTTACAAAGCGCACAGCAAACGCAGCCCCGTGTTCATCTGTGAGCAGGTGAAAATTCATAAATTCCAAGGCCAGAAGGGACCACAGTGATCATCTAGTCTGACCTCCTGTACAGCCCAGGCCAGAGAACTGCATATTAATCTCTACAACAGTCTGCACCCAATTCCCTTCCCTCCCCCCTCCCAAAAAAAAGTGAGTGAAAGGCACCAGTCTTTGCCATTACCAGCAGAATAAACAGACATGAAGCCTCAGCCAAGCCATGCCAACTCATCAGAGACTTATCAGAGAGACGAAATGTGGGACCAGCTTCTGGTGAAGAAGAGCTCAGTGCAGCTCAAAAGCTTGTCCCTCTCACCACCAGAAGTTGGTCCAATAACAGATGTTACCTCATAGATCTTGTGTCTCCAATATCCTGGGACCGACATGGATACAACACCACTGCATATCTTTGAGTTATGCCATTCCACAAAAGGCTGGAAGAATTTTGAAAGAGTGAGAAAAAACCTCTCATTTCTCTAGCTCCGGCACTTAAAAAACCTGTCAGTTAATTAGAAATTTGATCCCAAATTCTCCAATCAATTTCAGGTGGGTAGATTTAGTTCTGGCACAGTTAGAGGAGGATCAAAGTCAAGCATATTGTTTCCCGGGGGGCCCAGCAGTACGTAGGGCGTTTGCATGTCAGTTTCCATTTGGATGAGAAATCAGTGACATGGAGTAAGGGCATTTTCCTAGCGTAATCTTTTCATTTACAATAATGGACAGCAGTCCTCTTTGCCTGAACACCTGCAACAACAAACCAACATGTAAGCACCTTTCCTTCTGCAGAAGTTTTGGGCATTTCTACTTTATCCCAAGAAACAATTCTTTGCCTCCTTTTCTCTCCAGCAACTGGCACAGACTCTAAGCAAAATGCAAAGTCTCTCTCTCTCCTGACTTTATCCAAGCCCTCCAGCTCCTGAGTTTGAAACATGGGAACTCCGTTAGCTCCACATTCCTCTTCTTGCCAGGGGGCTCCAAGATTCTGCCCCTTCTTTACCTGCCAATTGGGTTTTACAATACAAAAGAGCTTCATGTTACAGCTACAGAATTTCTAATAGCCTGAATCAAAATTGCAGTGTGTATAAATTCCAGGGGTGGTGTCTGCAGAGCTTCATATTTCCTTGAACTCAACTTCTTGCTTTACGAAATTTACAAATTCTATACAACCTGCTTCATGAAGAGGTTCACAAACTCCTCATCTAACTCAAGGATTTCTCCAGAGTCAAGAGGTTTCAAATGAACAGCAGTGGAATTAGCTATCCAACCTTCGCAAAAATATTCAGATGTTCTAGATCCCAGTGAGCTCAAAAGAATGAAATAAATCTGAGTTTCTACCCCTAATAGTTCTTGATACGTTAAAAAAAGTTAGAGGACTTTACCAAAAGTGAACAAGGTTCCTTTTTTCACAAGCTCTCAAAAATTCCTGGTTTGAATTTTTACAGACTTTTCCCCCAAAATGATCTGGTACCAAGAGATTGCAAATGAGACAGTTCAGATGGAAAAGAGAGAGGTTTTGGTTTTTAGTTTGGTTTTTTTTTAAATTAGAAAGGGAGTAAGAAACTCCTTCAAGTCAATGAAACTGCTCACATGAGTGAAGTTATGTGCATATAGAAGCATTTGTGGGATCAGTGCCTTAAAAGATAGGTAGATATGAGACAGGATATTTTTGTAAGGGTTGAATGAGTCATTTTGTGTGAAGAATCCTTTTAAGATTATGCATTTAATAGGATTCTAAGAAGCCATCAGTGCTAAAACAGAAATGTAACTGTTCAAGGAAATTCAAAAGACATTTTAGAACACATTGGATTATAAAGTCCTTCCACAGCTATTTGTCAGAGGCTTTTAAAAAACATGTTTTTAGGAATGTTTAATTACATCATATTTAGGAGGCAGTTGAGTCTTGAAATTACATTCTACAAAAAAAATCAGGGATTTAGCAAATGAATGCGAATTCTGTCTTTGGAATCCTATCGCACCAAATTACTTTGGTTTAAGCATTGCAGTTGTCAGCTGAGAATTTGTCATTTACCAAATGGTGTCCTTTAGCCACCTATAAAATATCACCCATATAATGAACCTGGGTATTTTACTGGTAATTAAAATCCAAAAGCAATTAGCCTTTTGTTTATTTCACTTGGGAATATGACTCGAAGCTAAATGACTACCAATTATATATATATATATATATATATATATATATATATATATATATATATATACACACACACACACACACACACACACACACACAAAATTTATTATGGATTGTACTGTCCTTGTAATTCATTTCCAAGATCTAAGCAGATGGCAATTAGGGATGAAAGAATTGGTTCAGTGAAAAACAACTGGCCTGAAACTTTGCCCAGAACTCACACTGGAACTAAGGTCCCAATCCTGGAACTGATGCAGGGCCAAGAGAGGTCAGGGCTAAGAGACTACCCAAGTGGAAGCAGTTGCAGGATTGAAGCATAAGGCTAGTTTGAAATTTGAAAGTTTAGCTGATTGGCTCCCAAGTCCCAATCCCACCAAAGTCCCAGAGACTTTCCAGGTCCTGAGCTCTTCAGTAGCTTTTAAACATCCTGCCTAGTGTTTCGTCTCCACATCTCCCACCCAACTCTTATGTCTGCATTTCCTAGTTACAGTGAGGACCAGAAGCAGCATGTTCAGGGACCTAAGGGCTCTTTCACCTTGCAGAACAAGAACCAGTGGCTAGAAGTAAACACTAGACAAATTCAAAGCAGAAATAAGGCACCATTGTTTTTAACAGCAAGGGTTATTAACTATTAAGAACATAAGAAAGGCCGTACCGGGTCAGACCAAAAGTCCCTCTAGCCCAAAATCCTGTCTACCGACAGTGGCCAATGCCAGATGCCCCAGAGGGAGTGAACAGAACAGGCAATGGTCAAGTGATCTCTCTCCTGCCATCCATTTCCACCCTCTGACGAACAGAGGCTAGGGACACCATTCCTTATCCATCCTGGCTAATAGCCATTTATGGACTTAACCACCATGAATGTATCCAGTTCTCTTTTAAACATTGCTATAGTCTCAGCCTTCACAACCTCCTCAGGTAAGGAGTTCCACAGGTTGACTGTGCGCTGTGTGAAGAACTTCCTTTTATTTGTTTTAAACCTGCTGCCTATTAATTTCATTTGGTGATCCCTAGTTCTTGTATTTTGGGAATAAGTAAATAACTTTTCCTTATCCACTTTCTCCACATCACTCATGATTTTATATACCTCTATCATATCCCCCCTTAGTCTCCTCTTTTCCAAGCTGAAGAGTCCTAGCCTCTTTAATCTTTCCTCATATGGGACCCTCTCCAAACCCAAACCCCTAATAATTTTAGTTGCCCTTTTCTGAACCTTTTCTAATGCCAGTATATCTTTTTTGAGATGAGGAGACCACATCTGTATGCAGTATTCTAGATGTGGGCGTACCATTGATTTATATAAGGGCAATAATATATCCTCAGTCTTATTCTCTATCCCCTTTTTAATGATTCCTAACATCCTGTTTGCTTTTTTGACCACCTCTGCACACAGTGTGGACATCTTCAGAGAACTATCCACGATGACTCCAAGATCATTTTCCTGACCATTGGAACAAACTACCACAGGAAGTGGTGGCTTCTCCATCTCTTGATGCCTTCCAATCCAGAATGGAGGCCTTTCTGGAAGATGCGTTAACCAAACACAAGATACAGGGCTGAATACAGAGGGAATCGCATGAAATGCTATGGCCTGGGTTACACAGGAGGTCAGACTATCTGATCTAATGACCCTTCTCCCTTGAAATATATGAAACTATGAAACAGCATGAGACAGGTGCAAGAGAATTCTCTTCTTCCCTGCAAAGAGATGATTAACTCCAGCTGAATTCCCCCATCTCTTGCTCAGTAGCTAAGAGTGGAGGTCTATTCCAGACATAGGAGTGAGAGAAAGTTTTTGGAGAAGATCAGGCTTTGCACCCAACGAACTGGGTTAAACTCCAGACTGAAGGCATTTTCTGTACCTTTTGAGGCTATGTTGATCTGTTTAAAGTTCTTATTGTAGAAACTGCTTCTTAACCCTCAAGAACATATTTTTATTTTTAGGGAGAGACTTTGCTAATGTAAAAGGACTGTTGTCCCCTTACTAACACTCAGTGGGGGTGTTTTGGTTGGCTAGCTCCCAGTACCAAAAGGGGAAGGGTCGATGGGAAATCAGGACCCTAAGACTGACAGTCCCCAGGAACAATGGAGAGAGGCCAATGCTCCAGGTCAGCCTGATTGACAGAGCAGGCAGGCTAATCAAGGAGTCAGGAGGCCAGGAGAGTCCCATTCCTCATGTGAGCTGGAATTGCCTGGGTCAGACAGCGTGGGGCTGAGCTAAGGAGAAAGCAGAGGCCCAAGCTGAGCTGGGAGCAGAGCTGTGCTAGATCCAGAGAGGCCAGGAAAGCAGCCCAGGAAGCAGGGCAGCGCTGGGAGCAGAGTCACAGAAGCAGCCCACAGAGCAAACCTGTCCTGGGAGCAGAGCTGTAGCAAACAGAGGGACAGAGCCACAGAAGCAGCTGAGAGAGCAGAGCTGCCCTGGGAGCAAGGCTGCAGCAACCAGTGCCAGAGGGGCTAGAGAAGCAGCCCAGGGAGCTGGAGGCAGAGCAGCAGCAGCCATGCTGAGGCAGAGTGGAGCTGGAGCTGGATCTGGAGCTGGGGCTGGAGCAGTCCGGAGCCAGGTGCAATGAGCAGCTGGGGAGAGCGAGGGAGACCCTGGGCAGTGGGCCCAGCACAGAGTGATGCCCCCAGCCAAGAGGCCTGCCAGGCCAGACTTGGAGGGGGATTGTAACCCCGATGGGGTGGACGCGACGCTGGGAAGAAGGGTCCTGCCACCTAGAGCCTGAGAGCGTGTGGCCACTGCCAGAGCACGTGTCTGACCCACAGCATCCCTGCAGCACAGCCAGGGCCTGAGAAGGGGCCTGGAACTTGTGAAGAACAGATTGAACTTCCCTTACGTTCCAGAGACACTGTTTGCAATGCTCCTGTGCCACAGAGCAGGGTGACGTGTTTTCCTTTAACCTTTCCCACTTTTTCCCTTTTTTAAAAAATTGTTTGCTGTTTAATAAACTGTATTTGCTTTGAACTGTATGTAATGATCAGTGGTCAGGGAAGTGTCCAGTGCAGAGAAAGCACCCCAGAGTGGGGACACTATAGCCCCTGCCCTAAGTGACCACAATAAAGTTGGGGGTCGAGCCCCCAAGTAATCCCAGGCCCAGACTTGTTGGGATTACAATGGGTGCGAGGGGAGCCCTTGAGGTCAGGCAGGCCTCGGGGTAAAGGGAATAGGAGTGAGGACTGAGATCCTTTCACTAGCCCATTTCACCACAGTAGTGTATAAGCTAGGAAAGTTCCCCACAATAGCAGGACCATTCCCTCGCTTACACTAAGGTGGCTTTGTTTTCTGTTGAGTAAACCCACCAGTTTGCATGCAGAACAAAAATACTGCCCCAAACGCTCTTCTTGCACTGTAGGATGTCCGTCCCAGCTGGAATTAGGAAATACGGGAAACCTTTTAAGAAACCATCAGCCCAATTTCTAAATCAAAGCATCTTGACTAATGTCATTGATGGGCAAACTTAAAAAAGCTCAGTTTGATAAAGGGCCATTTACAGTGCATGTGCTTGAACAGTTGCTCTATTTCCATGGCCTCCTAGTCTTATTCACTAGCGATGGAAGTTGGTCTAAGTTATGCTACTTAAGCTACATAAGTTATGTAACATAAGTTGACGTAATTTACATTGACTTAATGCGGTGTCTACACCATGCTATGTCAATGGGAGATGCTCTCCTGTTGACTTATTGCATCTTGACCAGACCTGCTAAATCAACACCTGCTGCATCAATTGAAGTGGCGCAGATTTAGCCCGTAATGTAGACAAGTCCCATGACTTCACTGTTATTACTATAAAATGATCCTTGTGTGATCTTGGGTGTAGGAAATGCTGCGAGGGGGATGGTCCCAGAGCCCAGGCTCCAGCCTGAGCCAGATGTCTGCATTGAAATTAAACAACAGGATGGTAAGGAGGTAAACAGGATGAAGTTCAATAAAGATAAATGCAAAGTGCTCCACTTAGGAAGGAACAATCAGTTTCACACATACAGAATGGGAAGAGACTGTCTAGGAAGGAGTATGGCAGAAAGAGATCTAGGGGTCATAGTGGACCACAAGCTTAATATGAGTCAACAGTGTGATACTGTTGCAAAAAAAGCAAACGTGATTCTGGGATGCATTAACAGGTGTGTTGTAAACAAGACACGAGAAGTCATTCTTCCGCTTTACTCTGTGCTGGTTAGGCCTCAACTGGAGTATTGTGTCCAGTTCTGGGCACCACATTTCAAGAAAGATGTGGAGAAATTGGAGAGGGTCCAGAGAAGAGCAACAAGAATGATTAAAGGTCTTGAGAACATGACCTATGAAGAAAGGCTGAAGGACATGATAGCAGTTTTCAGGTATCTAAAAGGGTGTCATCAGGAGGAGGGAGAAAACTTGTTCACCTTAGCCTCCAATGATAGAACAAGAAGCAATGGGCTTAAACTGCAGCAAGGGAGATTTAGGTTGGACATTAGGAAAAAGTTCCTAACTGTCAGGGTAGTTAAACACTGGAATAGATTGCCTAGGGAAATTGTGGAATCTCCATCTCTGGAGATATTTAAGAGTAGGTTAGATAAATGTCTATTAGAGATGGTCTAGACAGTATTTGGTCCTGCCATGAGGGCAGGGGACTGGACTCGATGACCTCTCGAGGTCCCTTCCAGTCCTAGAGTCTATGAGTCTATAACCCCTTAGCCCAAGCCCTGAGAGCCCACATCAGCTGACACAGGTCAGCCATGGAGTTTTAATTAAAGTGTAGACATACCCTGAGTGAGTTCAGATTCTTGGCTTCTGATTACCTCACATGGAGAGCAATCTCCTTCTGTTCTTTGCATCTCCATTCACTTCCTTTCGAACGGCCTGCTTACCAATGGAGAAAACACTGGCAAAGGCATCTTTGAAACATATGATGCATTCAGTCGCAGGCAGATTGCCACTTGACTCACTGCCTGAATGGGTACATTAGGTACAGGGTACATCACTTACAGGTGGTAATTGGGGTTCCAGGTTAGCTCATACACAACTAACAATATTTTTAGTCAGAGGAAAGAGTTTTCATAAAAAAAATGTGAATCATCTCTCATTAAACCACAATCCCCCAACAAAACCAAGAAAGCAATGCATCTGTGCTGTTTAGATGGGAACGGAGCATGGCAATTACACCTTTATTAGGTGTAGATCCCCATTTAAGGGTATGTCTATGCACACACAGAATACCAGTTAGCTTGCTGCGCTGCCTGCTGATGTTCTTAAGTGCTTCATGTGTCGCTCTAGTGAGGTTCTTGGAGAGAGCTGCTTATTTCTATTTCACCTTTCAGGACTGAGCCCTTATTGCTCCTTTTGCATCTCACACCTTTCATTGTTTCCGATGGCTCTCCACACTCCCGAATCTTGGCCAGTTCACATCACCCAAATGCCCCTCCTGCAACAAGCGTCTCCACCCCTTTCTTCACACCACTCCTGAGTCATTCTCCCACACCCTGCATGCCACAAAGCTCTTCCTTCAAATCCCTCCTCAAAATTCACTCCTTTCAGCTGATGGAGCACTGCCCCGGACCTCCCTCCACAGCTCTCCCCATGTTTGAATAAGCTAGATTAATTGATTAAAAAAATACCAAAAGGGTCCTCACAAGATGGGCATGTAAGAATAAGCATATTGTACCCTTTCTCACTACTGCAACACGCTTTCCCCTCTCCCAGCCTTTGTGCATCATCAGCCCTTGCTGTGTAATTACTAATTCGGGCCCCAAAGAGCTAGCTCCACGTGAGATGATCCCCACTGGCTGTACAGAGCCCCACTGATAGCCTTAGGGTTCTGCGTGGGTACACAGATCCACCAGCACAACACTCATTGCAGGACTAAGGCCTGGAAGGGTGGATCCTGCCATGAGGTATCTATTTGTAAAGTGCCATGCACACCCTGTGGTGCTGGATCAATCATAGTAATGTATCGAAACTGTCGCTCTCTGAATACATAATACCTGAATGCATATCGGAGCAGAATAATTCTGCTCTAAATAGGCATGTACCTACCTTCCTGGATATGAAAGGACTACACAAGCTACTTTTGGACCTACCAGTTAATAACTAGCTAGTACCAAATACCTGTGTATACCCTGGTGTATACCAACGGTGCACCACATACAGTACCTGCGAACATTCTTATAGAACTGCCAAGTACCTTGTACCTGTGTTCCTACCTGTACTGTACACACTAACCTGTGTACTTTTACTGTGTAGTTAACTGCAAATTTGCTGATAAAAATCAAATGGCCAATTTCTGCTCTCAATTCCCCTGATGCGACTCTGAATTGCACAGGTGCAGCTGGAAGTCTAATGCGAGTCAGTATGAAAAAGGAAAAGAAACACTGGAGATTCTGAACCCAAATGTAAATGCTGTTTAAGGCTGATGCTTCTGGTTTTTAGGGCGTTTTGTATTTATGACAGATTTAAATTGCACTTAATAAATCACACTTCATAGCAAGGAAAGGCTTTTAGTTTTACACTAGTATTCAAGGACTTACTCAGACGCTGCACGAGGAGGCATGGTCAATGCAAAAGAAAGGATAGCTCCTATCAAACCCAGCAAAACCATTTGCTGGCACAGAACAATAGCGGTGATCCTGAGCACCCAGCTGGAAGCCAAATCCCTCCCATCTGAGGCAGAACTGGGACTCAGAGGGTATGTCCACACTGCAATGTAAGCCCAGGGTTTGAACTCAGGTTCAAGCCTAACTTCCCTTCTGTCTATACACAAATCACTCTAACTCAGGTCTTGCACCCAGGATCCCAAAAGGGTGGATGGTCCAAGCCTGAGCCATGCCAGGATCCAGTGTTCAAGCCCTATTGCTTTGCAATGTAGATGCAGATCCACTAGACTTGTGCTCTGGGAGTCTGCCAAAAGTATCCCATAGGCCAGCTTTCTTTTTCCTCTAGACAGTCAACTTTGATGGACAGTCAAGCTTTCCCACACTGCATCATGAACAAATGGCTAGAGCAGCCACATTTTGGGAGGATGCTAAGAAGTCTGGGGTAAAGGTGGTTGAACTTGGGCCCACATGATGCAGAGTAGATGGTGGAGATCCAGGGTTCAGCAATTCCTAACCTGGGGTTACAAATGAGTGTAGGTGCTCGAGCCCTACCTAGGTTAACAAACCTAGGGTCTGTGTTGACAAAAGGGGGGTTAGGCTTGAGCCTGAGTTCAAATCCTGGGATTACACAGCAGTGTAGACATACCCAAAGGTAATAGTAAATATACTAAAACCCTTGCTTTATACTATATCATTACACAGTAAGTGAGGGTTGGGGGTCATCAAAGGTTAAAAGTGGTCAGTGGGAAAAGAGTCAAGTAGAGCTCGTTGCTGTTGGATTGATGCTGATGTTGAAGTCCATTCCTATCTCAAAGACAAGACAAAACAGACATGTGCACAAGGGAAAGAGAAAAGGAAGTGCAGTTTCTGTCTTTCTCATCTTCACTCTAGTTGCTGGGAAATTGTTGGCACAGCTCAGGGCCTTACTAGCACCTTAACAAATGGTCAGTTTGACCCCTTCTGGTTAAGGTATTCATTGGAGCTTGATTTTCTGGTTACAGAGTTGCCAGAAGGTGGAACACAATAATGGTCCATCTTGCCAGTGTTCTGATCAGACAGTACCAGCTGCTTCAGAGGAAAGTGCAAGAAACCCTGCAGAAGACAGTTGTGATACCCTAAAGTTCCTTTCTGGCCCCCATTAGTTAGATATTGGTTCATGCCCTGAAGCATGAGGCTTTAGAGCCCTTACACCTTGAGGTCTTTAAATCACAATTCAGTAGCTCAGACATAGGTCAGGGGTTTGTTACAGGAGTGGGTGGGGGAGATTTGTGGCCTGCATTGTGCAGAAGGTCAGACTAGATGATCATAATGGTCCCTTCTGACCTTTAGTCTATGAATCTATTCCCAAAACTGAATTTTGTTTTTTAAATCCTTATTAGTGTAACCAGTGTCAGGCTGAGCTCTATCCTGACACCTGGCAGTGAATTGTGGTGAGTTGTGGAACAGAAATTCAGGGGCTGATCTTGTTTGCATGGGCACACTCACCTCGCCTAGCATGAGCCCACAGCAGCCCAAATGGTCACTTGGGCTGCTGTGGGATCCCCAGTTTCTCTGTTATTGGGGCAGGAAGAATAAAGTGTTGTTACCTTGATTATGTGAATCAAGGACAATGAAACTGTTCTATTACAGAGGGACTCACCCACAACTAAGTAGCACTCGCTAGACAAGGGACATGGATTCCAAAACCCAGCGAATTGAGAGTGACTGGGGATAGGTATTTGTGCCTGATGGTATGGGCCCCTCTTGAGAGCCTGAAACACCACTCTGATCCCCCTACTGTGGAATATAAGAGCTAATTTTAGTTCTATTTGGAGTCTAGTTACAGACTGCTGAGCTGAATTCACTGTGGGGAAACTGGTGCACCAGCATTGAGGCTACCTTACTACAAGCTGAAATTGTTGAAGAGCTAAAATCACTGAGTCCTGTGGGCAGAGGCTGCAGATATGTTGCTGAGCAGCTGGTGAAGCACAGCAGTTTGTGGAGTGGCTTGTGGTGAAGGCTGCAGCAGAACCCCATGGAGCAGTGGGGCAGTCGGCCTTGGACCATGTAAGGTGCCCCTTAAAACTGCTGTGCCCCACTCCCCCCCCAGGCTGGGAGGCAAAACTTTGCAGATAAACTTTTGAACTCTGGGGCTGCACTGACCAGGAACAGAGACTTTTGAGGTGTTGGACATTTGGGACTTTGGGTGATTTTTAGGGTTGCTGGACTTAAGACCCTGAGGGGAAAAGGATACTGCCAAACTTACTTGGGGGTGGGTCTTTTGCTCATGGTTTGTGTTATGAATCCTGTTTGTGGTGTTTCCCCCTCATAATGCCACATTGTTTCCCTCCTTTATTACAAGGATTTTGCTACACTCAGACTTCGTGCTTGAAAGAGGGGAAGCATTGCCTGTTAGAGGTGCTTGAGGGGTGGTATGTAATTGTCCCAGGTCATTGAGTGGGGGCTCCAACCGGTTTTGCATTGTGTTATTGAAATGGAACCCCTAGATACTGAACCTGGCCCTTGTTGCTGCCAACTCAGATGGGCATAAGGGTTACATTAGAATAAATATGTATGCTCCTGTTATCCATATAAAAGTCCCACCCTTTTTTGAAACCTGTTAAATTCTTGTTCTCACATGTCACATATCTTGTGTCAATGAGTTCCACAGACGCAGAGGATATGAGGGAGATTCCCAAACCTGAGCCAATCTTTTTAGATGACAAATCTGAGGAACTGTCCCAGATTGAGATATCATTAAAGGAGGTTGTGGAACAAATTGATAAACTAAACAGTAATAAATCACCAGGGCCAGATGGTATTCACTCAAGAGTTCTGAAGGAACTCAAGTGTGAAATTGCAGGACTACTAACTGTCATCTGTAACCTATCATTTAAATCAACTTCTGTACCAAATGACTGGAGGATAGCTAATGTGATGCCAATTTTTAAAAAGAGCTCCAGAGGAGACCTCAGCAATTACAGGCTGGTAAGCCTGACTTCAGTACTGGACAAACTGAAACCATAGTAGAGAACAAAATTTTCAGACACATAGATTAACATAATTTGTTTGGGATTAGTCAGCATGGTTTTTGTAAAAGGAAATCATGCTTCACCAATCTACTAGAATTCTTTGAAGAGTTCAACAAGCATGTGGACAAGGGGGGTCCAGTGAATATATTGTATTTAGATTTTCAGAAAGCCTTTGACAAGGTCCCTCACCAAAGACTCTTAAGCAA
The DNA here is from genome assembly GCF_025201925.1 of Gopherus flavomarginatus. Taxonomy (NCBI): domain Eukaryota; kingdom Metazoa; phylum Chordata; order Testudines; family Testudinidae; genus Gopherus; species Gopherus flavomarginatus. The sequence goes on from NC_066624.1 coordinate 62,686,005, forward strand.
AGTAAGCAGTCATGGGATAACAGGGAAAATTCTCTCATAGATTGGTAACTGGTTAAAAGATAGGAAACAAAGGGTAGGAATAAATGGTCAATTTTCAGAATGGAGAGAGGTAAATAGTGGTTTTCTCCAAGGGGTCTGTACTGGGCCTAGTCCTAATTAACATATTCATAAATGATCTGGAAAAAAGGGTAAACAGTGAGATGGCAAAATTTGCAAATGACACAAAACTACTCAAGATAGTTAAGGCGCCGCAGACTGAGAAGAACTACCAAAGGATCTCTCAAAACTGGGTGACTAGGCAACAAAATGACAGATGAAATTTAATATTGATAAATGCAAAGTAATGCACACTGGCAAATGTAATCCCAACTATACATATAAAATGATGGGGTCTACATTAGCTGTTACCACTCAAGAAAGATCTTGGAGTCATTGTGGATAGTTCTCTGAAAACATCCACTCAATGTGCAGTAGCAGTCAAAAAAGCAAACAGAATGTTGGGAATCATTAAGAAAGGGATAGATAATAAGACAGAAAATATACTGCCTCTATATAAATCCATGGTACGCCCACATCTTGAATACTGCGTGCAGATGTGGTCATCTCATCTCAAAAAAGATATATTGAACTTGGAAAAGGTTCAGAAAAGGGGAACAAAAATTATTAGGGGTATGGAATGGCTGCCGTATGAGGAGAGATTAATAAGACTGGGACTTTTCAGCTTGGAAAAGAGACTGCTAAGAGAAGATATGATAAAGGTCTATAAAATCATGACAGAGAAAGTAAATAAGGGAGTGCTGTTTACTCCTCATAACACAAGAACTAGGGGGTCACCAAATGAAATTAATAGGCAGCAGGTTTAAAACAAACAAAAGGAAATTTTCTTCACACAACACACAGTCAATCTGTGGAACTCCTTGCCAGAGGATGTTGTGAAGGCCAAGACTATAACAGGGTTCAAAAAAGAACTAGATAAATTCATGGAGGATAGGTCCATCAATGGCTATTAGACAGGATGGGCAGGGACAGTGTCCCTAGCCTCTGCTTGTCAGAAGCTGGGAACGGGTGACAGGGAATGAATCACTTGATGATCACCTGTTCTGTTCAGTCCCTCTGGGGCACCTGGCATTGGCCACTGTTAGAAGACAGGATACTGGGCTGGATGGATCTTTGGTCTGACCCAGTATGGCCATTCTTATGTAGATATTTTGTTTTATCGGATGAAATTTGCCAGGTTCCATTTTCATTGAATGCCCCCTAGTCCTTCTGTCACAGGAAAGGATAAAGTGAATCAGCCATTCATTATTGTGTACTCCTCCACCATGTTCCCTCTTACTGAGTCCTCTCTAAGATCAACAGTCCCAGTCTTTGACATCTCTGTCCATATGGAATTTTTCCAGGCCTCTGAATCATTCTTCTCAGCAGCATCGGCAATCCCTCAATTTGAGGATGATCTCTAGCACAGATTTACATATGGGTCCTAAGATGAGTCAGGACTCCGATCCTGGCACAACAGATCCGACCGCAGTAGCCTGTCTCTGAACCTTGGGCACAATAGCCCATGTGAGGGCATCACTCAGAATCACTGCAATATTTTAAGATGGCAAATCCATAGAGGTTTGCACCACTTAATACATTAATAGGAAAATAAACTCAATTTCCCCAAGTTTTCCCAGGTGTGATCTAGCCACCATGGCGATCGCAGCCTTTTTCTGCTTTCCTCTGTGTCATGTGCTTGCAGAAACTCTCCTAGCTATTCTTAGCATGTGCAGAACCACACCCAACCTTGTCATAGCAAAATCCAGTCTCATGGCTTAAAGAAGCCATTTTCATTCTCTGTTTTTCTTTTCTTCCTTGGCTTTTAATTTCAGAGTGGCCTCCCCTATTGTCAAATATGCCACAATGCATCACAAAACTGGAGCATGGGATGAGACCCCTTCAAAATTCTTCTGTGCTTTGGCCCATTCTTTTCTAAAATGCCCATCAGTCCCATCTTTCTAACATTGGGAATAAAGCAGTAGTTCAAAGCACAGAGGTAAGGAGCAGAAAGCAACTGGCTGTAGTAAGAGCATTATGGGTGAACATCCCCCCTGTGCAGAGCCAGCATAAGGCCAATGCATTGACTAAGCCCTATTTTGAAGGCTTAAATGCCACATAGGCCTGATGCTACCACTGGGGCGAATTTTACCTTCGGAGAGGAAACTTAACCGCAGGTTACACCATCAAAGCACCGAGGGAGAATTCCCGTTTATCTGGCTCCACAGGAATCCCGACAGTACCCATCCCAGCGCTCCACAAGATATCCCTATCCAAGCCCTTTGCCAGCACACAACCCGACATTAGCCTTTAGCAGCCATGCCCCCGCCTTTCTGTGTTCCCCTTCCACAGGCCCCAATGGGTTCGTGGAGATAATCCAAATAAGAGATGCACCCCCACAAAAGAAACCAGTAATGGGCAAACCATACATGGGTCCTAGTGTCAGAACGCCCATCATGTCGGTTCCTGTTCTCTTTTCTCTGGCTTCAGGCATCTCCGAAAAGCTCGTTTTGCACTGTTCTTTGACGGAATAGACAGTAAAAGGAATCCAATCAAATAATCAAAAACTAAAGAAAATAAAAATACCTGTGCAGAGCCCCTCTTTCGAACACTCCCCTTTCAAAAGGATAAAATAATTTCAATTTTGTTCTGTCTCATTCACTTCCCTGCCCCCTCCCTTCCTAGGTATATATACATATCTGTATATTTATAGAGGGCTTTTTTATTATTCAGTTAATATGAATTACAGGCCTTGAGCATCCTCCCCTCTAAACCCAAAATGAGGAAGCTTTCTTTTTTTTCTCTCTCTTTTTTTCCCCCTCTTCTTTTCCCCTCACCAACACGATTTACATTCTCAATGTAATGTATTAAAAAGTTGACAGGGCCGAAAGGATTCACATGATGTCGCTAAGAAACCCAATTTCCATGATGAATTGCCCGGAGCCCCTGAATCACAAACCATTTTTTCCGCTGCTCAGAAGTTGATTTTTTTTTTTAAAGCTTCTTAAAGCTTCTCTCCTAATCTTCGGCTAGAAGAGATGGGTGAAAGGATTTTTTTTTCTAAACTAAGGAAAGTATTAGCATCTTGGTTGTTGTGCATCAAATTTGAAAATGCAAGGTTAGTAATATTTCAAATCGGCTACGGTCCAAGCCACTTGATAAGTATGCTCTCTCTCTCTCTCTCTCTCTAAGTTTCTGTTGGCAGAAGTGCAGCTATTGCAGCAGTTCTGCGTGCGTGCATGGTTGAAGGAAGATTCACACACCTGCCCTTCCCCCTTCTTCAGACACAGCTAGTTTCCAGTCTAAGAAATATACCAGTCTGCACTTGACTGGTCTCAATTCAACAGCCCAGCCCTAACACCAGTCCACATTTCCACTTGGAACAATATTGACCTCATTTGCAGGGGCTGGGTTTGGCTCCTTTTGCTAAAATACTTTGCCCCAGAGGGAACCCCCCATGGTTATTTCTCTTTAATGAACTCCCTTGCTACCAAACAATGCACAAGGTGAAAGTTAGTCACTTTGCCCCCTCCAGGGAGACACCCAGCCAATCCTAACTACAGCTTCTTTCAGAAAAACTCCCTACCTGCTTCTCCTCCTTCCCCAGCACACAAAAATCTAGAGCCAATAGGTGCAGCTGCCTGACAACACGTGTGGACAAAATAAAGGCAGTTTTCCTTGCCCAGCACTGTGATCATTGAACAAAGGCATTCCCATCCCCCATCATCTCTAAAACATGCATAGAAAGGGCCAGGACTACTCAAAACCATCGCAGTTTTCCCCAACATGCAGATGACAATGTGCATTCAGAGCTAAAGCTGCTACCAAACACCCTGGGGTGGCCTCAGGTCTAGCCAAACCTCTAATCTGTCATGAGGAATGCTGTGGTCCCATCTCGAGTGCTTGGCCTTGATCTAGGAATCCCTGAATGAAGTGCTCTGGCCTGTGTTAGGCAGGAGGCCAGATCAGATGATCACAGTGGTCCATTCTGGCTTCACATGAAATCATGGCTACACTTTGACCAGGGGTGTTGATAGAATATTGGTTGGTCTGTTTTTTTAATCTCCCAACATTCTCTCGGTCTTACCCAGACTGAGCCTTGGCCGGCCAGCCCTGGTCCAACCCTATCTTACCCTGAGCCAGCCATTTTGCTGCATCAGCAGCCTTGAATGGGAGAGCACCACAGACATGGGTATCATTGCCTGGCAAAGACATCGTCGCTCCTGTCCCCTTATCAGCCCTCCCAACAGCTCCATATGCGTGTGAAGTAAATTAGGGGATCCTGCAGCAATGGCAGCCAGTCAAACAGGAGCAGAGACCTTGCAGAGCAAGCCCAGCTACCCCTGCTCTGAGCCCAGGGTGTCAGTCACAGCTCATGGCTGCATTACCGAAGGCAGTGCATAGGGCTAAGAACCAGCATGCACACATGACCCTCATCCATCACTCCTAGGAGAACAGCAAATACCACCAGATCTCTTCCTTCCCACACCCAGGCCTAGAAAAAGATGGATGGGGCGAGGGAGCCTGAGATGCCAAGGTAGCACCAGAACTACATCACCGCCACTTCTCCATAGCCCATGCTGGCGAGATTGTCAACACCGAGCATTGTTCTCTGTAGTGAGGAGCTAGCCAGTGCCTCCTTGAGCCTAGGGAGGCAATGGCAAGGGACCCAGTGTCCACAGTCCAGCATTGACCAGCCACAGTGATAGGAATCCAACCAACAGATGATGGCCCAAAGCACCTGATGCCTCTCTAAAACCCCAGCAAGAAGGATCCTGTCCCGACTCGATTTGCCTTTGGTAAGGAGGTGTCTGTTGGTTATGTGTTTGCACAGTGCCTAGCAAATGGATGACAAAGCGAAGCACCTCTAGGCATTGCTGCAATAATAATGAATCGCTGGTGTCACCTCTATGCATAGCACTCCAGGCAACGCCCTCCTGGCTCCTGGGGGAAGAGGACATGGTTGGAATGCATTTGCGCGCCATCTACCCTGGCTGCTGAAACAGTTCCTGGGACCTTCAGCCCTGAATCAGCTTATGTTGGGGATTGGCCCAGCCACCAGACAGCCAGCGCCAAGATTTGGGGCCACAACATTGATATAAAGCTCCTTTGCCAGCAGACTGGTCCAGCATAAAGCACAGGGCAAATAGCCTGGCCTTCTGGATGTACCAAAGCAGAGCGTTGTCCACACTGGAGCCAGCTCATCCACAATTTTACATGCAAACCCCTCACACCAAGAAAAACTCAACTCTGTCCCAGATGCTGGCGGCCCCGAATCACCAGTATGCCACCACTGGAGCGCTTCTGCTGCATGGGATTCGGCAGAGGCAAAAGGTGGAAACACAGACCTTTCTTTGATCTCACCCAGCTACCGCATGAGCATTCATGCAGTCTTTCAATCATTCAGCCTTAGCACAAGTCTCACGCCACTAGCAGCCTCAGGGTCCTCCTACTGGCCGCATCTCTCCCAGGTGATGTGTAAGCCAGGCTGAGCTATGAGAGCACAGCTGGAGAAGAGCGCATGCAGGAGCTATCGATGCTCAAGGACCACTGATCATTTTACTGTCCCACTAGGCCATTGATAGAGTCATTTGGAGCCAAATTGCCTGGGGCATCAACCTTCCTGGGGTGACATCCTGACATCAGGCTGGGAACCGCAGAGGAAGAGAAGAGAGGTGGGAGAGAGATACTCCGTGTAACTAGCCAGCCCCCTCCCCCAGAATCACTCACTGCCTGAGTTAACAAACCCACTCTCAATCCCACAATTAGCCATTGTAATCCCACTGCTCCCCTAGGGCTGGCATGTTACACTGTGGACCATGAGTAGAGCCATGGGACCCAACAAATTCCCTAGCCCTTGCTGTGGCTCTCCTTCAAGCTCACGCTCCAGGTCAAACTTTCCCCAGTACAGAGCCAGCTCCGCTAGAGGTTCCCTCTCAATGGCCAGACTGCTATTTAACTTATTCTCCCCACTCTCTGCCCACTCAGCCATATAATACAAATACCAGGCCAGATCTCTGCCGGTGTGAACTGGCTCCACTCTGTTCTCTGCTGTGCCGCGCCAATTATACCTGCTTGGAATTTGGTCCACAAGTAAGAGAGCAGAAGAGAGAGGGGTACTAATATAAACAAGTATCCAGCCACCCACCATCTGGAAACCCTGCCCCCAACACATCCACTACCCCAAATAGACAATCCCCCCAGCTACTCCATGAACGTCTGCCTTCCCTCTCCACCGATATTACCTTTCAAGATGCTCCCCCCTTTGAGTGCTGACCTTTGAATTAAAAAAGCATCCTCTTCATCCCTAATCCACTCCCTAACTGCCTTCATTCCCACATCCAAAGCACAAATCCAAAATACAGGCCAAATAAATAGCATCTGTTATGGCCTTGATCCATTGTTTTATTGACAGGCACAAAGATTTCTAATAGATTAGTGAGGTGCAATTTTCCTGTGCAGGAGCCAGGCTGGTTCAACCCAGTCAGGATTATCTAGGTGACGTCAAATTTTTTTTTAGTGGTTATTTCAACTGGTTTCCCTGGTACTGAGGGCTCACTGGTCTGTAATTCCCAGGATCACCCCTAGACTTCATCACAGCAAACCACATTAGCTACTTCCCAGAATAGCAGCTGATTTCAATGAGAGATTGCATTGGAGCAATGCAGGACTGATGCTGGGGAGCCCCTCAGGAGCGTCCAGCTGGGCAGGCTTAGGAACTCCTTAAGCTGAGCACTGCTCCTGCAATAACAGATCCAACCTTAGTTTAGCCCCCAGTTTGTGATTAGCCAGAGGGGGGGCTATTCAGGGATCTCCTGTGCAGAGCGCCGCAAACCAGATTTAACACTGACAGTATGGATACAAAGTCAGGATGAGACAAGAGCAGAATGACTGGAGTCTATTCCAGTGACACTCTGAAAGGATGAATGCCTGGATGTCTATCCAAGCTACCCAAGCCTGTGGAGACTCCTGTCAGACCTCCCTACATAATCCCACCTCACCCCACAGAAATTGGAACAGACCTTCTCCCCACACAGCCCTCTTCCTCCCCGTTGGTGTCTGTCTAGTGCAGAGGCCAAGTGATTTGCTACCTCACCCTCTCTACAAGCCCTGCGGAGCTGTGATGCTCGTCACAATGTTCTGTTTCAATCCCTGGTTGGCATACATGATCACCCTCTCCCACGCATCCTAGAGAGTGCAGCCCCAAGCCACTGGCACCTGTTTGTAGTTTGAAGGGGATAGGCCAGTCCCAGTGCCTTCACTAGGGCAGACTTCAAGCATTCAGAGGACCCTTCTGTACAGCCCTGCAGTTGGAGAGCCCTCGTAACAGGGCATGTAGGAGCACCGCCAGCTTGGCGGTCTCGTGAAATGTCTATAGTATCCAATGAAGCCTAGCTGCCCTCTGGGCATCTCACACCATGGGGCTTGGTGTTTTTGCAGAGGTGCAGTGCTTTGAGTAACTCCTGGGCGGCTCCCTGCACTGGACTGGCTGAGAACACTAGCACCGAACTGGCACCATCCCTCTGCTAAACCCTAACAGCTGTGCCAGGGAACCCTTCAGGCTCTTACAGCTCTGCAACAGCTTCTTTCCTCACCCCATATACCAGCTGTGCCCTAAGAAGCTTGAGAGCGACAAACACCACCCCGTCTGCGAGGCTTGGCTTCCCAGTAGGATCACAATACATTCCAGTGCATCCCATGTGCAGAGGGGAAGCCTTGAGGGCTAGACTGGACCCGCTCCAGGTTATCATTAGTCTTTATCTCAGTAGCATCCCAAGGATCAGGGCCCCCTTGTGCTAGGTGCTCTACGTACACAGTAATGGACAGTCCCTGTGCTGAGGAGGGCACAGGTTAAAATAAGACAAGAAGAAGCTTGTTTAGCAGAATGCCTCTGTGAGCGGGAGAGGCAGCCGTTGCACTGAGGGGGCAGAGATGGATTCAGGGAAGGCCTGTGGTGTATAAAGAATGCCACGCTGAGGTGCCCAGACCTGGGGATCTGCACAGTGAGCTGGAATACCTCTCCCTGGTCAGTCATGAGGGACAAGTCTGGATCTTTTTACTTCCCTGCAGGCCTCTCTTTGTGATTGAAGGGAGCATGGCATGCTGGGAAATGCAGTCCATCGTGGGAGCCATACTTGTAGTCCTAGCTTTGTGGGCTATACATAACCAGCGCCCTTCTGGAGGAGCCAGGTATGTTTTATGCTCTAATGGTTTCTCTGTATAATGATATTGGGATCACGCTTCTGTGGGTGGGTTTGGCTGATGCAGTGGGACAGGTTACCCATTCCAAGGACTTATTCACTGGTCACACTACATCAGGCTGCAAGAGCTGGAGTATTTGCTGAAAGATGAACATTTGGGAATAGGTGGAATTTAGTTATAACATTTAGGAATTGTGTGAATTCTTCCCTTGGACCAAGCAGACACCAATCTCTTACAAGAAGTCTGTAAATCCCTGATCAGTTTGCTGATACAGACTAAAAAGGCTACCACTCTGAAATCTGCCAGAGAACTAGCATGTTATATGTTCCCTTGGACAAGGCCTCTTATTCTATTTACTATTTGTCCTGGCAAATACACCTTCAGGGTCTGATCCTCCTCCATGAAACTGAGAGCTTTGTCATTGATTTCAGCATGCATAGGATCAGTCCTTAAGAGCCAGAGTCTCAAAGTATTTAGGCACCGACATCCTATTGAAACCAATGGAATTGAGGCACCTAAATCCTTTTGAGGAGCTGGACCTAAATGCTGAAGGATAAAATTTTCAAAAGCCTCTATGTGACTTAGATGCTTGGGTTCCAGTTATTTTCAGTGTGACTTGGGTGTCTAAGTCACTTACGGCTTTTGGAAATGTCTCCCTAATTGTCAAACAGACACATTTGAAATATTGAGGTCTGTGGTGGGGCAGCTGCCCCACCCCTGTGTGAGAAGTGGCTAGAGTAGGCCAGAGAAGCTGCGCAGGCCGGCAGCCAATCAGGAAAGGGCTTACTGAGAGCCAATGAGGGCCGAGATTGGAGACAGCCAATCAGGGCTCAGCTTACCCCTCTATAAAGGTTGCCCAGAAAAACAGGGGGAAGTCTGTCCCAGACCTTCATGGGGGAAGAGACTAGCAAGAGACCAGCACCTGGGATAGTGCAATGCTGGACAGGCTTGGGGGAGTAGAAAGGAACCCCAGCCACTACCTGCCAGGCTGCAGGCCCTGAGGGAAGGGCCTAGCTGGTGCAAAGGGGACAAAGGGGAAGTGGCCCAGGGACAGATGGACAAGGAGAGGGAAGGAAGGCTGCCACTAAAAGGGTTCCGACCCAGAGTAGTGGGTGGGCCTGAGTCTCTCCCTTCCCCCTTGTACTGCACCTGGCCATGCAGTAGGATGGCTGAAACAAACTGAAACTGGCCCCTGAGACAAGTGGCTAGACTTTAGAGTTTGTGGTTGGCCACTGGGGCCAGTGCAAGGACTGTTGCTAACCCACCCCCCAAGTCCCCCGCCCGGAAGGGGATGAGGACATGGCCGGCACCACCTCAGCAAGCAGGTGCTTGGGGTGGCCAATGGAGAGGGGCAGCATATCTGGCTGTTCGGCGGCGGGTCCCTCACTCCCTCTCGGAGTGGCCTGAAGAGGATGCCGCCGAGCGGGGAGCAACACGGGTCCAGACATCAGTGAGAAACAGACGATGGACAGGACACCACCAGCGGAGGGTGCTCCCCATGAACTGAGTTAATTCCCACAGGTAACCAGTGGGAGGTGCTGCGGTGGTGAATCCCAACCCTGTCACAGGGTCCTGTCTCCAGGATTCATGCTCTTGGTAGCATCTACAGCTAAACCATTTACTGGAGCAGCAGTTTGGTCTTAATGCTTTGGTTGTTCTGGAATCACCATATCTGTGAAAAATCCTGGAAAGCACTGGTGAATCTGACAGGCCCTCTCTGACAGTGTTACCAATGAGGAAAACAGCCTAGATAACTTTCACTCCTCATGGAAAACTGAGTGGGAAACATTCTTCCTGTATGGAATTAACAATGGCCATAATAGTAAACTATCCTCCACCGATCTATGGTTATGAATGACTCATTAGAGGGAAAAAAACTCTGTAAAATGCAATAGATTCTCTCCATGTTTATTTAAGGCAAGCATAAAAGAAGTGAGGACCACTGGTGGTACAGCAAAGCCCCTGATTTGTTGATACATGCTCTGGGACTGCCCTACTGAGAATGGTTTCAGAGAGATGTGGGGTTTTTCAATGGGGATATTCCTTTAGTATCTAGTTAGGGCTGGCAGGGTAAAATTAGGCCTTTCCAAGCCTCAGAAACTGTTTCCTCTGTGCTGAACTTGGAGCCAAATGGCTTTTTTTGCCTATGTGGAAGCCTTCTTCATTTCTGAAGATCTGAGGCTGGTATAACAACTGCTTAGAAATGGCAGCTCTTGAATGGCTCTTACGCAGACAACAGGAAGAACCTGTAAACATCTATGCCATGCAACCTTCATCTGCCCTGGGCACAGGTTAACCGTCACCTTTCTTTGTTTGGAATTTGCTTCACACCCCCTGTCCAAATCCAGTCACATTCAGCCCTTCCCCCAAGGCTCATCTGTTCTGCCAGGCATTTGAAAATGGGGGGGGACGTAAAGGTGAGGAATTGCTGGGGGGGGTTCCCTCTCTTTCCCCGCAGGGCATACACCAACAGCCCCTGCCACCAAGCTCCATCCTTCAAGAGAAGCTGCTCTTTCTTCCTTGCTGCTGTCCCTGCTCTGGCCAGCCCACCCAGTTCTCTCCCTGCTACTGGTGCAGGGCTCTTCTGGTCTGCGAGTGTAGAGCTCAGGGACTACTGGCAGCTGCTGGCCACTCTGCAAATGCAGCAGCAGCCCCTAGCGGGCAGCAGGGAAACTGTAGCAACTCCAATCGGTTTCCAGCTGCTCATGCTTTGGCAAAGCAGCATGTGGAAACAGGGTTGTTTGCACCAATCCCAGCGGAGTTGTTACTGGGGATTGCATTCCACTAACAGAATAAATGGAGGGTATAAATGCAAAAACATGGACTCCTGGGCTTCACTTGGTGTTATTCAGTTTGCTCCTGTTGGTAACACAAGATCGTTTCTGTTTATATTATGGGGAGCTGAGACAAAATTTTCCTCATTATTCTTTACCAGTGAAATCGCTCATCTAGTGGCTGCGGGTTGAAGCTTGACAACTTCAAACTGGAAATAAGGTGCAAATTTTAAATCCTGAGGATGAAACAACTTTCCCAAAGATGTGATGGATTTCCCGGTGCCTGAAGTCTTTAAATCCAGACTGGATTTTGCTACAGCTCAAGGCAACTGCACCTATATTACACCATCCTTTGTCCAGACAGGCCACCCATTCTAGGCTCCGCGCTCCTCAGCTGTCATCTCTCTGGAGCAGAGACTCATGTCTCTCTCCCTGCTGACCAGGGTTTTTCCAAGTTGCAAAGTTCCCTGCCAACACTGAGTTCCCCAGCACATCAGACTGCCTAAGCAGGCCTGCTTTGCTTCCTCCTTAGAGGTGATACACAGCCTAACTGCCCACACTGAGAAGTCATGGCACAGATCTTTCTAAGCAATCCCATTGGTTCTTAAGGTGAAAGCTTTACAGAGAAAACATATTAAAAAAAATAAAAGATCTTACATGCATGCTAAGAAGCTTCCCATGGATCACCGGTTCCAACCCATCTCCATGAGGGCTCTGGCTGGTGTCAGTTCTTCCAGCCCTTCCCAGGAAGGATTGGGCCCCCCTTGGATGGAAGGGTCTGTCCATTTACTGAGTCAGAAAGCCAGCCCTGAGTCAGTTTAAACTCAGGCTATTTATCCCAAAATCCTTGCAGTGTTTGTTGATGGCTAGAGAATCCAGCTTGAACCAGTATATGTGAGCCTTCACAGGAGATGGTGCCTCTTTGGAGGGGATACAACTTGAGTGAATTTGCCCCACTGTTCTTAGTTTCTGGCCTGGGTGGGCTGCGGTCATCCTCCCTCATGGAATTACATACAATCCCTGGCCCACATCCTTGATACATACATTTAATACAGTAAGATCTTCAAAGACATTGCAGGAAATTGCCAGATCTGTCACAGATGTCTTTGTACAAGAAATGTTGCTGCTCAAATACAAGTTATTGGGCTAGCTGCAGGAATCACAGGGAGAAGGTCTCTGGCCTGTACCGTGATGGAGGAGGTCAGACTAGATGATCCTAGTGGTCCCTTCTGGCTTAAATCTATGAATCAGACTGTGGATCCATGAAAACTGGGGTTTGTCTGATACAGCCCTGCTGGAAATGATTCAGAATTCCTTTCTGAGGATAATTTTGGGAGTGTGGGGTGAAATGGCAGCCTCTCTGATTAGCTCAAACTGTGGGCAATTAGAGGGTGAAATAGCAATTAGGAGTCTTAATTATTTGAAGACATTGAAGAGTATGTCCAGTGCCGGCTTACCTTTTAAATAGCTGTGAAAGGCAGCTCATAGTGGGCTAAATGTATGGATCTTAAACCTGGGCAGAATTGTTCTCAGTCAGAGCCCTAATCCTTCCCTTGATCAGACATCGCTGGGGGCACAAGCAAGCTCTGCCACACCTGTTTATCCTGGGCCACTCTCTGCGTATCTTCCGTGTTGTTACATCCAAATGTTCTTCCTCTAGGAGTACAGTTCAATGGAGAATTATTTTGGTCAGCCCCAGTTGTGGGTTCCTCCAGCTGCTCAATAGCACACCTGCCATGGCGGATGCTCTGGCTTCAGTCTCAGCCCACGTCCCAGATACTTCCATCTTCCTTTCTGGATCACGTTGAAGAGAAGGGGCTGTGGCACTCTCTGGTGAATCTCAGCACTTATTGTCTGTTCGTTCTATTTGATACCTAGCAGTTTCCAGAGGGATTTGGTTTGGATGGCACTGAAATGCCCATCTGCACCTGTGCTGGGTTTCCAGTTTTCACATCCAAGCATGGAAGTTGACTTTGTTTGAGCCTGTTGTAATGAATCACGGGATTATTAACACATGCTTAGAATCACTTAACCTGGACTGCTCCCCTCCTCAGAATCTATAGGGTTTTGCTCTAGAGGGTTTCAAGCTGCTGTTTGCTTATTTAACTGTAAAATGGGACTTAGGCCCCTATCTCGCTGGTATCTCCAGCTGTAAGTTAAGGCTGGCATCAGCTAGAATGCCTAGTCAGTCTCGGCAGGCTGCAGTGGGCACTGGGTCAGGGCTAGAGGGACTCCTTGATGGACCTGATCCTTCAAGAGGTTTAAGGGCCTGATCTGGTCTGTAGCATCCTCGACCCCCCACTTTGTGCTATTGGGTCTGAAAGCTGCTCAGCAGGGCCATCCAGGTGGCCTCCCATGATAAATAAGAAGCCCTGCTCTTCACATGCAAGTTCACGAGCTGGCCCTGCATCACTCACTCTCACCCAGGTGAGTTTCCAGGATTGCTCTCATGACCGACTGCTACCGCAGGTGGCCAGATCAGCCCCCCAGTAGACACACTGGAAAATGTTTGTCAGAACTGACAGCCTCAGCTTTTGCATGCAGCCAACAACACCCTACCCAGCTCTTCGGTCCAGGCAGGGATGGGATAGCGTGTCCAATACCCCACCCCCTCTGTGATCAAAGGCCAGGGAGAGGAAGGAGCACACCACGAGCTGCAAGGGGGGAATATGGTGACATGTAACAGGCTGGTGCAGCATATTCCCCTCCCCACCACTCTCCTACACACAAACAAGCGCTCCAAGAGGGGGTTTTCTGAGGCACCATGCCTTCCTAGGATGGTGCAGTTATGTGACTCATCTAGGGTCAGCAGATAGCAAGTGTGAAGAATTGGGATGGAGATGGGGGTGGGGGGGTAACAGGTGCCTATATAAGAAAAAACCCCGAATACTGGGACTGTCCCTATCGAATCGGGACATCTGGTCACCCTAGACTCATCATACTGAGGGCCAAGCCACTAGCCCTTCAGCAGCTCTTCTCATTGCAGCAGCTGATCTAGTAGCCCTCAGGAGTCCAGTGCTGCCTGGCCCTTGGCTGCGCATCTAGTGTGTGTGGCTTCACTCCTTGCAGGTCTGCTCCAATGAGCAGGCAGAGCTGCACAGGGCTGCACTCTCCCTACCAGCAGCCCCATGGGGAGGCAAGAGTACTGGCCCCACAGTAAATCCCTTGGGGTGCTGGGGAGCGGTGAGGGGCATTCTGGGGCTCTGGCACTGCCCTGGGCAGTGTGATGCTGCTCTGCTCCTTACTCTGAACCACCCCTCTTCCCGGGACTCCCCGCTTGCATGGGGGGAGGGGAAAAGTTTGCACAGTCCTTTATGGGATGCCGCATGCCGGAGCAACCAGCTCTGGGGAAGCCAGAGTGCCACCCATCTCTGCCCAGCTGCTCCCAGGGCACAATCTCTGCTCTCCCTCAAGTACCCAGAGCCAAGCATCTGGCCCATTTTCTCTCCTACCATGTGGTTTGCTTAATACACCAACCTGCTCAGAGTGCAAGCCGGGGAGAATTTCTGTTATGACAGACACATCTGGACAGCAGTCCACAAGACTCACCACACCACGCCTTAGCACTTGCTATCAGTGAATATTCCAGCACACAGCGAATTATCTAACTACAGTAGCTGAGAGATCAATCTGAACCCCATATGGTCCCCTGGGTGGGCTATTCCCACACATGGGAGTGTAGACTTCTCTTTGGATTGTGCAGAGTGGATCAGCAAACCCCCTCCCCCGCCAGCCCACCAGGAACTGCTTGGCCCCAAGAACGCCCTGCTCCATGGAGGTCTGTGCATGTCTCAGGGGACAGCCCAGAAGCCCTGAGCAATTTGCATGGACCTTGGGTGACCTGTTTCTGAACTGCTTTCCAGGCGTGTCCATCCCTCCCCAACATCCACGGCTCCTGGGGAGCTGCAGCTGTCACCTCTAGTAGCACGCAGAGGTGGAGCATGCTGGTGGGAAACAGCTGACTGCTAGCAGATCAAGTTACCCTGGGTTTTGTTCTCTAGTTGCTTTATTTTTATGGCTCCCTTGAAATTGTGACAAACAGTAGCAATTATTCCAAAGATAAATAGCAAAGATTACAAAATCCTCACATACAAAGCTAGTCATCATTTAAATCAATCAATCTCTGCTATAAAATGTCCCCAGAGAGACGCCACAGACACAGACCAACCAAACATCTTAGTTGGAGGGAGGAGATGTTATCAGCGAGCAGCCTGGGTTGGGATGCTTGGCATGGACAGCTCAAACCAAGGTGAAGGAAGCACGGAAGTACTGGGCCAACGTTGTCAACAATGGCCCTGGGTTTGGAGGCACATCACTTTTGGGGGGGCCAACCTGCAAAATCCAATAAATAAATAATGTCACAACACTAGCCTGCTGTTGCTGCCATCCCATTGTTCGCTCTGCTGGTGCGTTCCACCCCTTGCATCTCTCTGATCTATCTAGCTCTTCACGGCAGGGTCTATGTGCTACTCTGTGTCTGTACAGCACCTAGCACTGCAGAGCCCCATTCCTGGCTAGCCCACAGACATTACCAGAAGAAACGTGATTATTAATAAAATAATATTAATAATATTTAAATCAGGCTTGTGCTTAATGACCCCAATCAGGGATCATGTCCCTGTTGTACGAGGCACTATACACACCCAATGAAAGACAGTCCCCAGCCCAAACACTTTGTCATTTATACACTTCTAAGCTCTTCTTTAATAATTCCTATTATCTTGGCCTGGGGCTTGAATCTGAGAAGTGCTGAGCAACCACAGCTCCAGTGGAAATCAATGGAAGCTGGAAATTGATGGAAAGACCCATTGACTTCAATGGGAATTGGATAGAGTCCTTATTTCTCAGTGCGCTTGCCCATCACCCCCTTCCATCCTACTCCCTTGGGATCGGATCCTGTCCCAGGGAACCCAAGTAAAATTTCACCATTGAACTCAAAGGCTGGACCCTCAGGTCTGCCCCACCCTACTGGGTAGCTCGGGGCATGCCACGTTCTACACTTTCAGTCCCTCGGCGCTGTGCAGTTTGTCGCTGTGCCTGAGAAACGTGATCAGAGAAATGAATCATGCACTAGGCAGAGGAGCACAGAACCTCTCTCAGCACAGGAATTCCCACCCCGGCCACGTGCTTTGGATGGAAGAGGATCAATAACTGTCGAGAGAAGAACTGCGACAAGGAAACCCCTGGTGGTGTGCAGCTCTCTGCAAGTGCGAAGGCAGCTTCAGACCTTGACTTCCTCTGGTCTAAGGAGACAGGCCATCCCCTTGGGACTCAAGCCCCAGGCAGCTGGTTCCAGCGAGCAATGCTCGGCCAGCAGCGTTCTGCCTCCTGATTAGACCCAGGGAAATGAGGCACATGCCGTCCCAGAAACAAGAAATAAAGGGCCTGATTCTGCTCTGACGCTGTTGTAAATCATCATTGTCAGCTGCCGAGACTCATTTTCTAAAACAGGGTGGGATAAACTCAGTGACCGAGGCTCCCAGACTGGTTCTGTTATTAGGTCAGCCATTATCAGCTGCTTCCAGTGTCTCATCCTGGCTGTTAAGACAGCCGAGGAGAGTCCAGTCTCCTATTGTAACTGCTAGAAAGTAAATAACACAGGATAATAAGGGCATGGTTTGGGTACAATTGTGGGTTCCCCTTATGGCCTTAGTGCTCAGCCAAAGCACTAATGACCCCAAAGGATTCTATGGGGAATCAGCCAAAGCACTAATGACCCCAAAGGATTCTATGGGGAATCACTGTTGTGTCTCTCTAAACTCACTGAAGATTCCTCTTTTCTCCTCCACCCCATCCAAGTGTTTTCTTCTGGGGCCACTGAATCAGAACCTGCTCCATGTAACAGTGGCTTGTGTTTTTCTAGGCCAAACTAACTCCTTGATCGGAACTCAGAGTCAGGGGCTGAGCTGTTCTCCTGGTACCACACAAACCCATTGTAATGCACCATGTTTGCTCGTCAGACAGGGACCTTTCTCTCCCGTAACCAGACGAGCAGAGAGGTTGTCCTGCTCCCTAATACCTACACATCTCTAAAGCACCACACCAAATACTGCCAAGGTTTTCAAAAGTGACTCATGGGTCAGGCAGGAGGGGCACCATTTTTGGGTGCCCAATCAGAGACAATGTAAAGGGTCTTGATTAATAGACAGCGCTGACACCTGCCTTTTGAGAATCAGGACCCGTTAAGAGTGTCTCAGTTTGAGTACCCAATAATAGAGGTGCTCACCTCTAGGAACATGTGCTGTCAAGAAGACAGAGGGAAAGGTTTGGGAGACAGGAAATACCACTGTTAAGGATGAACATGTGTACTTATCTCTACCATGCGCCACCAGGTTCCCTTCTCCACAACAGCCAGACATCTTCCCTCAGCGCCAGCTACCTGGGCCACTGGGATCTCCCACACTAACTTCCTGCCCGCAGCCTAGTGGGACTTGAGTTATTATGTGCTTACCAGACCCCTGGACACCACAGTCAGTCCTCATCAAGGGAGAGGATCATGCAGCTACCCGGCCCCCAGCAGGTGCTGTAATTCTGCTGCATATCCAGCTACGAGAATGTAAGTACATTTTAGTTCTACTTTTTGTGTCAGAAGATGTTGTCAGGTATGAGCTTGAAATAGACTCTGTTATAGCCACTCCCCTACCAATGTCATATCATCTTATTTACACAGCCACTCCCATACTGGCATCACCTGATCTCATTTATATTGCCTCACCCATAGCAACATTACATCAGTTCATTTACATAAATATGCCCATCCAACATCATCTATTACATGGCCACATGCACACCTTTACCCAAACTCATTTACATAGCTACTCCCATGTTAACATTACATCAGCTCATTTACATAGAATCATAGAATATCAGGGTTGGAAGGGACCTCCGGAGGTCATCTCGTCCAACCCCCTGCTCAAAGCAGGACCAATCCCCAACTAAATCATCCCACCCAGGGCTTTGTCAAGCCTGACCTTAAAAACCTCTAAGGAAGGAGATTCCACCACCTCCCTAGGTAACCCATTCCAGTGCTTCACCACCCACCTAGTGAAAAAGTTGTTCCTAATATCCAGCCTAAACCTCCCCCACTGCAACTTGAGACCATTACTCCTTGTTCTGTCATCTGGTACCACTGAGAACAATCTAGAGCCATCCTCTTTGGAACCCCCTTTCAGGTAGTTAAAAGCAACTATAAAATCCCCCCCATTCTTCCCTTCTGCAGACTAAACAATCCCAGTTCCCTCAGCCTCTCCTCATAAGTCATGTGCTCCAGCCCCCTAATCATTTTTGTTGCTCTCCACTGGACTCTTTCCAATTTTTCCACATCCTTCTTGTAGTCTGGAGCCCAATGCTGGATACAGTATTCCAGACGAGGCCTCACCAATGTTGAATAGAGGGGAATGATCACGTTGCTCGATCTGCTGGCAATGCCCCTACTTATACAGCCCAAAATACCATTAGTCTTCTTGGCAACAAGGGCACATTGTCAACTCATATCCAGCTTCTTGTCTACTTTAACCTGTAGGTCCTTCTCTGTAGAACTGCTGCCTAGCCATTCGGTCCCTAGTCTGTAGCAGTGCATGGGATTCTTCTGTCCTAAGTGCAGGACTCTGCACTTGTCCTTGTTGAACCTCATCAGATTTCTTTTGGCCCAATCCTCTAATTTGTCTAGGTCCCTCTGTATCCTATCCCTACCCTCCAGCATATCTACCACTCCTCCCAGTTTAGTGTCATCTGCAAACTTGCTGAGGGTGCAGTCCACGCCATCCTCCAGATCATTAATGAAGATATTGAACAAAACTGGCCCCAGGACCGACCCTTGGGGCACTCCACTTGATACCGGCTGCCAGCTAGACATGGAGCCATTGATCACTACCCATTGAGCCCGACAATCTAGCCAACTTTCTATCCACCTTATAGTCCATTAATTCAGCCCATAGTTCTTTAACTTGCCGGCAAGAATACTGTGAGAGACTGTACGAAAAGCTTTGTTAAAGTCAAGAAATAACACGACCACTGTTTTCCCCTCATCCACAAAGCCATTTATCTCGTCATAGAAGGCAATTAGTTTAGTGAGGCATGACCTGCCCTTGGTGAATCCATGCTGGTTGTGTGATTGTCTGTGTGGTCTTTTCAGAATGTAAGCAATTTGGGGCAGGGACTGTCTCTTGCCATGTGTCTGTACAGTGCCTCTCACAATGGGCCCTGGGCTCAGCTGGGACCTCTAGGCGCTAGTGCAATACATAATATACTAATCTAGAAAACTCTAAGCTAGACAGACAGATATTCCAAGACTTTCTTGCTCTTGTTTAGTCTCACCTCACCTTCCTTTTCAATGTAAAAGCAGAAGTGGGCTTAGTGTGCTAACTTTGAGCCTCTACCATGCATCTTATCATGTACTGCAATGGGGCCCTAAAAATGTTAATAAAAAGTTTTAAAACCCCAAATCTTAAATGAGAACCCAGGCTTGCAATATGGGCCTGTTTGTTTCCTTTGCTGCTCTGCATGAATATCCCTGCTCATTTTTTTAATGCTGCTGTAGAGTATAGAAGAATTGCTGCTGACACATTTTCTTAACGCACACATTACACCAAAGGAGATTATAGTTTAGGCTCTTTTAGAGACTATAAAATCAGATTCAACCTAATGAAACAACAAATAAAAAGGGGTTTTCCTTTTCTTTTTCAATCTCTTGGCATTTTTCCTCTTGTGGTTTTGTTATTCTTCCTCCCTCTCTTTCTTATATTATCTGTGTTTCCCGCTCATTTCAAATCAACGACATATTTCTGGGACAACTAAGTCTTCTAACCTTCTTAACTCTGCCATTGTTACTGCCTGGCCCGTATTTAGGAGGAGTGGTTTAATTTCTTTTCGAATACACAGCGCCTGCCTCTTGGAAAGATATTAGAAATGGAGAAATGGAGAGGGGAATCTTTTATTCTATAAATGTATGCTATTCAAATCATCTTTTTTATTTCCTTTAAACCCATCATTTGTATGCTGTAGGTCGCCGCTTTAAAAACCCAGTTGTCTGTTCTTGAAAGGATGGCTCTACGTAGTGATGTCATCCATATTCAGCTGGATTCACTGCAGAGGAATGCTTATGCGCATATGGGAAAATGTGAGTTGGAGGCTCAGATGCCATTTATAACTTACAGTTTTCCCTAAAAATGTCCCTATTAAAAGAAAAATGGACTACCCTCCCCAACATCATCTAGGTTTACAAGAATTACCGAGCTAGGTTTACCTAGAGAAAGCACAAATATTTCCTATAGATTCATGCCATGCTAGGTTAAAATTTTACTCAGACAGTCTATATCTATAAATATAGAATCTATAAATGATATTTAAAATGTTACAAAATTATCTGGTTTTTGTGACATTTCACATTTATGCTTTGGTGAAATATAGAGTGAGATCCTCAGCTGGTATAATGCCGGGCAGCTCCATAAGAGTATAGAAATTACTATATTAGATCAGACCAAGCTCCCATTTAGCCCAGTCTCCTGTCTCTAAGAATTACAGTCTCAGCTGCTTCAGATAAAGAAGTTTCAGGAATCCCAGAGGAAGGCGGCTATGGAACTCCTGGGAAAATTTCTTAAGGTCAATGGAACTATGCTGATTTACACCTGCTGATGTCATTCATTTCAAATATATTTCAGATATATTTGATATAGAATAAAAGCTGGCCAAGCTTTATCATTACAAACATTTTAAGTTCTGTCACACACATTTGCCTCGACTTTACCAAAATATATCTGCGAGAAGATCTATCGCTTTCCAGGTGGGAAGACTTGAATCCACCTCAGAAATGTGGACTGTTATGTGGACATGTCGTAAGAGACATCACAGCTTTCCTATACTTTCCAGTTAATGTCAGTGAAATGTGCCAGCATTCATTACAGTTTTACTATATTAAAAACCTAATTGTACATGTGTTGTTCATGCAATCTCCAGTTACTTCAATATCAGCTTGATGTCTCCCTGATGTATTTATTGTACCTGGATCAATGCTCTTTCAACAACTAATTGATCTTTTATTAACATATTATAACTCACTTATTAAATCTAAATTGAAGACTTAATTGAGACACTTAATCTAGAGTGTCTCTGTATTTCATCCTCATAAGCATAATGTATCGTTTAATTAATTGACAGAGCTGATAATAGCATGTCATCTGTCACCATGTTCACTGACCTGGGAGCTGGTTTTCAGCTTGGGGGTTGATATAAATATGGGGCTCACATATGAATAAATGCTCCCCTGTGTGGGTGTGTTATAATACAGAACATACCATGCACATTTATTACGTTGATTTCCCACACCCTCAGCAATAAATTAACAAGCTGTTTCAATCACAAATCAATAACAGAGCCTATTTAACGACTTCAAAGTACAAAATAGCTGAAAAACGTGCCATGATAAAGAATCACAGAAAGAGATGTTTCTTCTAACACTGAACAAGGGACTTTATTAGAATAAGGAAACAGCTTCATCACTAAAGTAACTATCTCTCCTTCTCTGGCACTGAGAAGAGCCTTGCTTGTACCCATTCCTGTCTGACTTCCCACTCCTGATTAAAAGAAATAACATATGAATCCTCACTATACAATACATTCCTCCTTTATTTACCTGTCAGGACCTGAGGCCAGACTTCTATTTCTGTTGCAGTAACTGATGGCATATTCTTAATCAGCACCTAGCTAAGTGAATTCATGGTACTGCAGTATGTGTGAGGGATGCCAAACTGTTGCAAGAGAGAAACAAAACAGTGAAGCTAGGTCTCGGAAAGTGAAAAACGTAGTGATAGGTAAACGTCAAAGGTTCCTGACTTAGTGGAAGGTCACCTCGCCCCAGAAGTCAGAGTGAAAAGCGCAGAAAATCACCCACAAAATGAACAAGGTTTTCTGACTTGATCGGTTTCATAAACACTTGGAACATAGTGTGACATTGCACTCCATATGCTTTATGAAAATATGTTTGGAATGTGAATATAATGTAACTGGAATATGCTTTATGCAAAAGGTCTCTTGTAAGGTATCATTAAAAAGCTTATAATCTTTTGAGTGTGTTCATCATATTTGCATGTATGTATCATTCTTGTATCTAAAACTAGAAATATGAAGTTAAACTCTGAGGTCCTATTGTAATTATGCAAACTGTGGGCCATTATTGGTGGTATCTTACTTTGTTCTGTCTGTTATTACTTGAAACCACTTAAATCCTACTTTTTATTCTTAATCACTTTTGTTTATTATTAAACCGAGAGTAAGTGATTATTACCTGGAGGAGCAAACAGCTGTGCATCTCTCTCTATCAGTGTTATGGAGGGCGGAAAATTCATGAGTTTACCCTGTATAAGCTTTATACAGAATAAAACGGATTTATTTGGGGTTTGGATCCCATTGGGAGCTGGATATCTGGGTTCTGGAGACAGGAATACCTGCTGAGTGGTTTTCAGTTAAAGTCTGCAGCTTTGGGGGCATGGCCCAGACCCTGGGTCTATGTTGCAGCAGACTGGCGTGTCTGGCTCAACAAGGCAGGGTTCTGGAGTCCCAAGCTGGCAAGGAAACCAGGCTCAGAGGTAATTTCAGCACATCAGATGGCAGTCCCAAGGGAGTCTCTCTCACCGAACCTGTCACACATAGCATCACTCAGCTTCAATCAGGCAGCCCTGGGGCTCTCACAGAAAGCTTGAGAGCCTACTTCCCATGGCTAATACCAGCCGCAAGAACTATTGATCAATCCTCCGGTATTGGCTCACCCAACTGACCTGCCAGCCCATCCCCTCCCACATCCTGGCCTGTGTGAGGGGCATCAATGCCTCAGGAGTGTTGCCAGCTGTGAGCCATGTCAACAATCACAGTCCCATCCACATCTGTTAGGCCTGTAGCTTATACAGGGAAAAGTCTGTCCTGTGGTGCAGAAAAGTGGGTTCAAACCCTGCTGCTAGCCCCTGTGGAAGTCAATCAAAAATATACATCTAGGTATAAAGGCTGTGTGGGAGACTTTGGAAGGGAATTAAACTAAATCAAATTAAGGCCACTTTACATTTGAATCAGTGTGTCCACACAGAGGTTTAGTGGCTTCATCCCTCCCCACCTACGCCAAAAGCTGGGCATCAGGCCAGCAGCCAGACCTTTCCACCATCCAGAAGTACAGCAAAGGTCTAATGTGGTCAGGCAGGACATGCCTCCATTCCCTCAGCCCCTGCTTAGCTCCCAGCCACAGTCGAGCACTGGGGCATATCGCTGCCAACCTGACCTCATAGCTGAGCTTCACAGCTCAAGGCTAACCTCTGACTGCACCCATAAAGCCACGAGATGTAGGGACATGGCACTAAAAGGAGACTACAACCCGGGCCTGAGGCCACTGGGCCTGGCAAAGTGAGAGGGATGACCCAGAAAAATGTCCTCCTTGGAAATATGAATGGGACCCATCCAGGTGCAAGCACCAGCAGCCAGTACAAACATGCTGTACCTCAAACTGCACCCATGGCAACCTCACCATAGGCCACCCCAGCCCAGCTGCTTTGCAAGGACTCCAAGGGCCAGCTATTTTCCCACATGCCAGACAACCATGGCTGAAGCAGTCTGGCCACACACCAGCCAGTCAGGATCTGGGGGGCCTGACCCAAGCCAGCCAGAACCCCTGCAGAGAGCCTCAGGGAATGGATGGATGCATGGACCCAGGGGAAATCACACTGTTGCTACTGCCATCTCCAGAAGACATTCAACAAGGGCCAATCGCAGGAGCGGTGCCCAGTAGGATAAGGGCCCCAGGCCTGAGAGAGTGAGAGCCATTTCCCAGTGCCCAGTCAGTACCAAATGCCATAGGCTGCCCCCCCAGTCCCTTCAGGTCACCTCCCACCAGCACTGAGGCCTCCTACAGGAGCAGTCAGAAGCTACAATCTATCAAGGGTCAGAGCTCTCGTGATGCACCGTCACAGACATGCTGCCATAGTAACCAGGAACATGTCATGAGTTGGCAGGTCTCGGGAGACAGGCACTGGCAGGGGAGCTGGACATCAGGGAGCTGCATAGGGTGCAGGTGCCCAGTGCTGGGGTCTGGTAGATTCATTGTCTGGCATGTTACTGGGAGGAATCCCCTACTGAAATGAGGGCAGAGACTCTGCTTATTCCAGACAGACAGGAATCTGAGAGAGGGTACAAAGCCCCAGATCCCACACAGGTGCACTAACATGCCAGAGGACTGCTCCTGCAGTGGGATAGAGCGACTGCTCCTGCCCGGCCAGCCCCAATCCTAGCTTGGGCACAGGGCTGGGCAGAAGGTGGGTGACTGCATGCATCAGAGTCTGAATGCTGCTTCTGGAGCACTGTCAGCGTAAGAACAAATAGTTCAGGTGCAGCAGGTTAGAGCCAGTGCTGGTCTCATCACGGATTCTGGGAAACAGAATTAAAGGTATGTGGCTTATGGGTTTTGTCTGCTACAATGACCATGAACTGAGTGGAGAACAGTAAGAATGTGCCCATGCCAAAAGGGGAAGAAGCTTCTATTAAACCCACCAACTTTGTTCCCCTGTTCACACACCAAGGTCACCCATTTGCAAAGGAGAGGAACCTTTCTCGCTAACTCCCAAAGCACAGGAGCATTTTGCACTTTGTTTTTTGGGGGGATGCAATTACTCTCAGGCTCCCAAATTCCAGAATGCCACATTTGCTCCGCGTTCTCCTGTGCCCCCTCTGTCTGGCAGCATTACCCGAGGGAGTTGTCATAGCTTGCAACCAAAACATTTCTGTTCTTCTTGCACCACCGCACAAATACTGTCTCAATAATTTTCCCAACCACCTCAACTGAGGGGGTTGCATATTTACAGCCCCCTGATTTATACCCAGTTTGGCTATGTGGGGTGGGGCTATTTCCTTGGATTTTTTCACACTATTGTGAAGTGTGATTACAGACTGGATTTGCTCAGTGTGGGTCTGTTCCCAGGCACTGGCACTGCCCACAGCAGCATTGTCACCGGTCACCGCTGTACACCTCTTCTCAAATTGCAAAGCTGGTTCATTTACTCCAGCTGGCGAGAAATCATCCTTAACAACCAGTTCTGCAGTTACACGCCATCCAATCTGTCAGTGCTGCTGTAACCTACCGGCCAGCAGGGGTTACAGGCTCAGCAGGTCCACTTAGGATGTGATTGTTACAGCTCCCAGCTAGAACACCTGGCTTTGTAGCAACTCCTGCTCTCAGCTCTGGAGGTCCCTGGTTCAGCCCCTGCTGTTGGACAAGTCCTTGCTGTGGAATGCCCATCACCACTGGCCGGGGCTGGTCCTGCTGCCGCACAGGGGGCTGGACTGGATGACCTCTCAAAGTCCCTTCCAGCTGGACATGTCTACAGTTCTATAAGATGGTGACAGTTCCACTTCCAAGCCCCATTGTTCCCTATTTTGGCTGTTGGTCACCCAGTGGAGAGGAGGCTGATGAAGATAAGTGCTGGACACCAAGGAGAGTGCCTCTGGGAGTGCTCCTCGGCACCCTGTCCCATGAGAGGGCAGGCGCAATTGGGGGGTTGTTGCTTTGGTTGCGGGGGGACAGCCTGGATGCTCTGCAGCCAGCAGGGGAGCCCCTGTCACTGAAGGGTCTCCAGGGGTCTCTGCTTCTGTGACTAGTGCCATGGTCTGCTTCTCTCTCCCATGTCCCAGCAGGAGGGATCCAGCCTGTTGGCTCCGGTTTCAGTTGTCCACCTTTTCTCCCCTCCCTCCACAACTTGCTGTTGTGATCCAAGTGCTTGCTCCATCCAAAGCGGCCTCACCCGGCAGCCCCTGAACCCCACTGGCCTCTGCCCATACTGCAGCATGGTGTGTGGGCCATAACACCCATCCTATGCTCACCCGCCCCACAATTCACAGCCATGGGGGTCTGTGCTACATAGACAGGTGGTGGAGCAATGTGAGCTGTTCCCAGGGGGGTTCATCCTGGTGTTTAACCGCTCCGGGTCCCACGAGCTGGGGTAAAGTTAAGCCCCCTTGCTTGACCGCTGCCCTTCAGTTTATGGGGTGCTGTTACAGTGGCAGGGGATCTCACTGAGTGGCTCTGCTCATGCCACTCATGGGCAATTGAGGGTATTAGCAAGCAGCTTCGGCGGCTCAGGTGTCTGCAGGGCTACTGGCAGCCTGACTCTGACCTGAAAGGACGATCAGAAGGAAAGAAAAAGGCAATTTACGGGCCCGTTGGTGGACAGTGTGCTGTGTCCCCAGCTTGGTAACTGGGGGTGGTAATGCTGGGTGCTGGACTGAGGTGGCATGTTTTAGTGGCTTTGGGTGAAAGCTGGCCGGTCCAGTCCTGACAGACAGCCTGGTGAGGTTCGTTCCTGAAACAGATTGGGTGGCCCTTGATATCTCCAGCTTGCCATTTGCATCACTGTTGGCCTATGCTCCAAAGACAGGCTGGGGCAGCCCCGGCGGCAGAAATTATTCTTTGTTTCCCCAGTGCTGCCTATTACTTCTGTGCTAGCTGAAGTTCCGACCCAGGTGCCGTTCTCCACACCCCAGTGCCTGCATCCCCTCCCCCCTCGCAGTCCCGCAGCAATAAAAAAATTCATTTTAAAAATGGAAAGATTTAATTTAAAAATATAAAATGGCAAAGGGAGGGTTTTTGAAATAAAAAAAAGTAATGGCAAAGAGATGACGTTTGGAACAAAATGTTCTAGAGGAAAGCTGTTCCCTTGGGGTTGCTTTTCTTTAAGCTTTGCATATTACAATTTGAAATTTTTGTAAAGAGTTCCCCATTTGATATTCTCACTGGTTGCCTGAATTTAAATATCTCTCACCTGAGATTAATACAGGCTTCACCCTGAATTACTTCCTAGCTCTGAAGTACAGCTCAACTCTCTACAAATTCACTTCTCTTTTACAGGCATAAAAGCTTATGAAATATATAAAATCTTAAAATCGCATGTGTGCCCACGTGGCGGGGGGGGAGATTGGGTTTGGGGGATTTTTCTTTGAGATGAACACACACTTTTCCTTAAATGCAATCACACCTCTGTTAGCACAGGACGAGGGGACCCATTAAAGTCCATAGCCAAAGATTTCAGCCAGAAAAACTAGAATCTCATTTAAATTGTCCAGTGCAGAGGACAGAGCAGAATGCAATCCAAGGAAATTATTCTTTCTCTGGGTAACAGAAAATATCAAATTTCTCAGGAGCAAAACAAAGTATCCACAGCAAATTAGGTTATAAACAAAGATGAGAATGCAAGCTCCTTATTATGCTAAATCAGCATTAACCAAATCCACCTGCTGGGGGAAAAGCACCTTGTTTTGCATCTTGAGGACCCATTAGTTAATTGCAATTTAAACCCAACACTTTTTATGTAAGTCCTATTTAACCCTTTAAAAACCATCACATTTTTAAAAAACAAATAATTAGTCCACAATGACTGCTCTCCCCTTGCTCCTGTAGAGAGTTGAAATTGAGGCAACAGGGTTTCTTGCCATTCTCTGGCAGGATAGGTACAGCTAACCTCTTTCAGGATGAATGGCTTCCCTTTTGTTTATTCCTGGGTCTGCTTTTAGCTAGGAAGAGCCGCATTGCCATGAGGACTACTCTGGGCTCACTGTCAATGTTTGTTTTAATTCCATCTTGCCTACAAAGAGAATTAAGCCCCCATGAAATGTAAGTTGTTTACTTTAGACTGATAGTGCCTAGAGACCCTGGGAAAAGCTCACAGTTATGGTGGCCATTGTACTAATGCTTATAGCCCCACTTCCTGGTCCTTTCTTCTCACTTGGGCCTCCTAGCTTTTCTTTTTCCGTTTCCCCACTTCGATCTCTGTTTATTCCTCCTATACACACATTCTATCACTGTTCTAAGGGCTGGAGAAACAGTCCAGACCCCAAATAGACAAGATAAACAAGGGAACAGAGGCAGGAAGCAACTTGTGCAAAATCTCACAGCAAGCAGGAAGAGTTGGGACTAGAACCAATGTCCTTTGAGTCGTGGGCCCTATTCACTAGATCACACCTTGTGTTCTTTGGAGTTTGCAGCAGCTCTAACTAGGGGGTCAGACTGAAGGAATATGGAAAATGGCATCTGTGTGTGCATACTCAGGAAAACTATATGAAATCTACAATGAAGATGATTTCTGAATAGGCCAAAATGAGACAAATGGAGGAGGGGTGTTAGCTCCTTGGTCTTTCATAGCAAATTCCAAAAAAAGGTTGCTTGATTTCAAGGTAACTCTGCAAGTGGGCTCTTTTAATATCAACTTTTCCTTTATGAGAATGCTCCAGATTTTCTGGAACCAACTGCTTTTTTTTGACTGGCTGTATAAACTGCCAATGAGTTATTAGTACTAGCCTAAGAACTGAGTTTGAAGGAGCTCAGATCCTTCTTTGATCAAGCAATTTAATTTGTTTCATGACTCAATGAAATTTGGCTCAAGTAGAATTTATAGAAAGGTTAGGTCATCCAATCAGAGAATACACAAATACCATGTGAATTAGTTGACCAATCTCACCTCTCAAACTGCAAATTCTGAAATATCAAATACTTGAATTAATATTTGTGATAGTTTGTAAAAAGCTCAATGCTGGCATAGATTTGTACAGATTAATCAAGCAATTCTGAATAAAATATCTGTAGTGGTCACAGTATTCTGAGGATGACTATTATGAAGGCTCCCAAATGATGTTGAAATTTAAGATGTGTAGAGATTTGAAATTACAGTAATCCTTGGATTTTACACTCATATTACATTTAGAATGTAGGTTCCAATTTTAGCATATTTAGTCTTCTTTGGGCTGACTGAATTTTCTATAAGATTGTGCTGATTAAAAACGTAATAATTTTTTCAAAAGAAACATTTTTGAATAACTCCCTTTTTTAGATGGATTCAGCCTGAGATTATAACAGTTCAGGAGACCTCCTAGCTACCTATCCAAAATTCCTTGAGCCAAAAATTCTCTCTCTCATACATTTTCATTGCTACTTGTAAAAAAGCTACATTGAAGAAATGAGATGTATAATTAAGCAAAATTAGTAGTGACCATTGCATCTCATTGATATGACCATAATCAGAGTCGGGACATTCCGAAGCACTGTTTTGTCTTAGTGACATTGACGGTAATTCAACCAATCGTCTCTGTTCTCCTTCAGTTGAGTGGTGTGCTGCAATTCTAAAGATTGAAATGTGTGAGTGGAGTGAAGGAGACCATCTATGACTCAAGACTTTCTCATTGTTAGATGATGTATACACAAACAGAACAGTGGGATCAGCTGCTTGCACGGGGGCTGAGTCAGCAGGCTTCACCCTTTTATCAGCTTCAGCCATGTTCCAGTGATGTCCTCCTCTCAGAGACTGCAGAATGTAGATGCTTTAGTAGTACTTCAAAGGCAGTCTTCCATCAACCCCCGCTCTGTAAGCCCTACTGCAATGTGCCACCACGCGTACAGGGGAATTGGGGGGAGCAGGCACAGGCAGCTGGACTTTCATCCCCAGGGACCCATGTCACCTTCCAGTTATCCTGTGTTCCCAGGATTCCCCTCTACCCTCTTCTCAGAGTGCCTACACTCTGCACTTTCCCCTGGCCCTGCCAGGTCCTGCAGTCCTTCTGGGGCCATGGCTCACATCCCTCTAGCTCCTCCAGTTCCAGACCTTCATTCCAGCTCCCACTCCTCCTGGGAGACTTTTTAAAGACTTAAGCTATAAAAACATACTTCATTATGAAAAGGAAGTCAATACAATTTATACTGAGAATTTGGCCTAGACATACTAAGGTCATGCTTTAGATTAAGTTCCATTTATATATAGTTTATACAGGTTAATAGATGTTATAAGCATGTTACAGAAATGGGTAGCATGTGTTATAGTTATATGCACATCAGTCAAAAAATGTTTTAGATGGTTGTAAACCCTAACTACCAACAACCTGTTGGACTCTAGGACAACCTAGAACAATTAACTAATCATTTATTTTAAACCATTTAAAAATGGAACCTTAGTATAAATTGTGGCCCATTCAAAGATGAAAAGAACAGGTCTATATACCCCATCCCCTTCCTTCAGGCATGTAATGGTCACTTTCCCACCAGCATAGCAGAAGGCTTTTGTTGAACAAGTAGGCCCAATTCCTCAAAAGATATTTAGGCACATTTGAGGAGCTGGGCAATAGTTCACTTGGTGGGCAAATCTGAAATGTTGCTTTTGGGGGGTGGGGAGGTTGATATGTCTAGTTTAAAATAATTCATATCATGTGCCACTTGATCTTCCATAGGATACTACCCTATACAGTAGGTAGAACCTCCACAGTGCGTACAAGGGGTTAATGAAATATGCCATGCCCCTAGAGATGAATCTATTAGGTTGAATTCATTTTTTATGTCAGTCTAATGAAATCAATGGAGTTACATCCAGGATAATTTCTCCATTGCCTCCTAGTCTTCCAGTCTGTCCCAGACTAGTTAGCTGGAAGTCAGGTCTAGGTTCTGGATCTCCTTGTTGCAGTGCTATTTCAGACTCACCAGCCAAGCACAGTCATATCTCATTGTGGTTTTTATTTTTCGCATGCTTTGTTGGATTCAAGTGGTTGGTGGAATTAACTGGACAGTCACGTCTTGTAATATTTAGTTTATGATCAATGCTGGACTTGGTCACGGTCCTTTTCTTTTTGCAATTGTATTTTATATGCAAAATTTTATATATTTTGTTTAAAAATTATCCACTGCTGGGAAAGAAGGACTTCTGCTTTGCTGTTCAATTCTGCTAGCTGCAATACATTTCTCTGCTAGCAATGCTTGTCTGAATCGAATATAGTTTATTTCGTTTTAAGAAGTCTTTTTTTTCTCATTTCAGGAAAATGAATGTTAGCGCCAGATAAGAAACTATAGTCTGCTTTCAAGAAGGTTACAAGAAAACTGCATCTTGCATTACTAATCCTTTATCTTTCATGTTAACAAAAAGATTACTGACATATTTTTGAATGAAAGAAAATAAAATAACGAATGCATCTAAAGAACTGTGTAACTTTCATGCAACACACAAATCAGTTGTTAAACGTGGAGAAAAAAAAGGAGAGGAATGAAGGGAAAATTCATAATACATTTTCCTTTGTAAAGTGAGCAAACCAACTTTCTGCCGTAGAAGAAACTACTGCAGGACTAGAAGATGCCCCTTTCATAGACAAAGAACAATTATATTTTTAACTAAAAACCCAATTCTGATTGCTTGTGAATTCAGGATAAGACCTGACAGCACTATAGCCTTTTCTTGGGGCAAGATTTTGCACAAGTCTTTATGAATATTCCAGTGGGAGATGGCAGAAGAAGTCAGGCACAATGCTCGCTACATAAAGCCAAAGTAAGTGGGCCTGATTCTCCATTGCCCTGAACCTCTGGGCTCACTGATATCAGAGAGGCTATTCCTGTTCTTAGGTGCTTTGCTGGATCCTGGCCAGACTGCTCAGCACCTTGAAGGAGCAATTAGAGTGAAGGCAACAACGCAAAAATATCTGTGTCAGATAGTAGAGTGTTAGAAGCATTCAGCTAATGCAAGACAGACTGAAAGAGTGTAAAATATTACAAGATGGGCTAAAGTGGGTAGAAGACAATGTTATGATGTTAACTGTACTATTTCAGAAATATATGTGATCATGTAATTAGAGTAAACCATACTCCACACCATAATTTGGGCGTTTCCTGACTTTTATGCACAATCTTAATATTCTGTTAATGCAGGTTTTTTTTAATAATGAATATATATCACCTCCAGGAACAAATGGGAATGCAACAAAAATTCCACCTCTGAAAGTCACACAATTCAAATTCTTACACTGTAACAACATTACCCAGGGCCACATTGCACATCCTCCATATTGTGTATACCAGCACAGAGTGAAAGGTGATGTGGTATGTTAACGTATAAGTAGGGCCAGTACAGGTCTGCAACAGGGCAGACTTACCTGATGAGTCTGAACTACTGGGTTTCTTAAAGCCACCTTTTTCTCCCTATTCTGAGGCAGCCAAGGACCTGGCCAAGTAAGGACCTGACCCAGTGTAAGAAGAGCTAATATACTGTGTCTCCATATCCTCTCAGCTCTGGAACCGTATTAGCAGCATGGCAGAGCTGAGAGCAGGAGGAATTACAAGGGAAGGGAGGTATTATCATTCAAGACTTTTCTCCCCACATAACAAAAGGCGAAGATGTGGAGGCAGAGGATCCTAGTTCTGCCTCAATCCGGCTGTTGGACCTTGAACAAGTCATAGAATCATAAAGATTAGGGTTGGAAGAGATCACAGAAGGTCATCTAGTCCAACTCCCTGCTCAAAGCAGGGCCAACATCAACTAAATCTTCCCAGCCAGGGCTTTGTCAAGCCAGGCTTTAAAAACCTCTAAGGATGAAGATTCCACCACCTCCCTAGGTAACACATTCCAGTGCTTCACCACCCTCCTTGTGAAATAGTGTTTCCTAATATCCAACCTAGACCTCCCCACTGCAACTTGAGACCATTGCTCCTTGTTCTGTCATCTGCCACCATTGAGAACAGCCTAGCTCCATCCTCTCTGGAACCTCCCTTCAAGTAGTGGAAGGCTGCTATCAAATCCCCCATCACTCTTCTCTTCTGCAAACTAAACAAATCCAGTTCCTTCAGCCTCTCCTCGTAAGTCATATGCCACATACCCCTGATCATTTTTGTTGCCCTCTGCTGGACTCGCACCAGTTTGTCCACATCCTTTCTGTAGTGGGGACCCATAACTGAATGCAATACTCCAGATGTGGCCTCATCAGTGCCGAATAGAGGGGAATAATCACTTCCCTCAATCCGCTGGCAATGCTCCTGCTAATACAGCCTGTCATAACCTATTCCCAGATTTGGACCTTAGCGTCCAAAATATGGGGGTTAGCATGAAAACCTCCAAGCTTAGTTACCAGCTTTGACCTGGTAGAGCTGCCACCACCAAAAAAATTAGAGTGTTTTGGGGCACTCTGGTCCCCCAAAAAACCTTCCCTGGGGACCCCAAGACCCAAATTCCTTGAGTCTCACAACAAAGGGGAATAAACCATTTCCCTTCCCTTCTCCCTTCCAGGTGTTCCCCCCCTGGGTTCCTGGAGAGATACATAGAAGCAAGCTCCATGAATCTAAACAGAGAGACTCCACCCTCCCAGTCTCCAGTCCTGGAAAACACAAGCACCAGGATATCTAATCTCTCTTCCACCCCTCCTTCACCCAGAGGGAATGCAAAGTCAGGCTAGTAAATCTAACACACAGAGATTTCCCCCTGACTTCTTCCTCCCACCAACTCCCTGGTGAGCTACAGACTCAATTCCCTGGAGTTCCCCACTAAAGAAAAACTCCAACAGGTCTTAAAAAGAAAGCTTTATATAAAAAGAAAGAAAAAGTACATAAAAATGGTCTCTCTGTATTAAGGTGACAAATACAGGGTCAATTGCTTAAAAGAAATATGAATAAACAGCCTTATTTAAAAAGAATACAATTCAAACACTCCAGCAACTACACACATGTAAATACAAAAAAAAAAACATATAAACCACTGTCTTATCTTTTTGTACTCACAACTTGGAAACAGAAGATTAGAAAGCCAGGAGATAGAAAATCCTTCCCATAGCCGAGAGGGAGTACAGGCAGAACCCCAGAACAACGGACTCACACACAAACTTCCCTCCATCCAGATTTGAAAAAGTCTTGTTTTCTGATTGGTCCTCTGGTCAGGTGTTTCAGGTTACTCCTTTCCAGGTGAAAGAGACATTAACCCTTAGCTATCTGTTTATGACACAGCCCAATATGCCATTGGCCTTCTTGGCAACAAGGGCACACTACTGACTCGTATCCAGCTTCTCATCCACTGTAATCCCCAGGTCCTTTTCTGCAGAACTGCTGCTTAGCCAGTCAGTCCCCAGCCTGTAGTGGTGCATGGGATTCTTCTGTCCTAAGGGCAGGACTCTGCACTTGTCCTTATTGAACCTCATCAGATTTCTTTCAGCCCAATCCTCCAATTCACCTCCAAATCACCTCACCTCTGTATCTGTATCCGCTCCCGCCCCATGTACCTATAGACCATGAGCTCTTTACAGCAGTGTAAACTGGCCCTGGTGGCTTCTGCTGTTAGTTAAACCTGCTGTATTCATGAGGAAATAATTCAAGCCATTTCCCCCTCAGGGATTTTGTGATCTCAGCCCACATGCTCTCTTTGACTGTTTGTATTATGCTTGTGTCTGGGTGCCCCAGTTGAGAGCAGGGCCCCATTGCACTTGGAACTGTACCAGTGCCTCACAAGACAGCTGCTTGGTGGAGGATTTGACACACAGGTAATCAAGACTGACATGGTACAGGATGCTACCACTACCTTTCCAACAATGTTCGCCGCACACAGCCAAACACCACTGGGAACAGATGTATGTAAGCAGAACTCACCTGCCGTTGCCCCTTCTCTACCTTAGGCTGACACTTGTGATGTAGCGCTAACCAGAAATATAGATAAGGCTTCGTGTCATCGAGCATTGGCCTGCTAAATCCAGGGTTGAGAGTTCAATCCTTGAGGGGGCCATTTAGGGAACTGGAGTAAAAATCTGTCTGGGGATTGGTCCTGCTTTGAGCAGCGGGTTGGACTAGATGACCTCCTGGGGTCCCTTCCAACCCTGATATTCTAAGATTAGGCCCCCTCTCTCCCAAACAGCATGTGGTTCTGTGCTTCTTGACAGCCACATTCTGTTTGGGATGCTCTTTCCCTGGGCTTAGCTCTCTTCATCTCCCTAGAAACTATAGGCCAGATCTGCTGCTCTGTTTTTTCGTAAGAAAATATGTCCAACAGCTCAGGCATACACCAGTTCATTAGGAAATCCACAACTGAATCCCCTGACCATTCCGTTCTTAAACCCCTTTGATCAAGAATTAGTTAATTACACTGAACCCAGTCTATTCCTCGTTACAAATTTTGTCATGTCCCCCAGATATACAATTGCAGGTTCTATGTGTATTGTGTCCTTTGAAATGCATTTATGAGCCTTTGAAGCTCTCCCCCCTTAATGATGCATTGTTCGTTAATAAGTTGCGTGTAACATTTCCCCATTAGGAGCTAGCTGGCCGCGCCGCTCCACGGTTTGGATAAGTAATAATAATCCAAATGTAAATTGATAATGTTATAGAATAAATGGGAATGTGGGCTGCATTAAGAGCACATTTCCCTTTGCTCTCTTTCATTCCATTATTCCCCTTCCCTCCGGAGCACCCTCAATGATCTGTTTCCTTGGCACTCACACACCCCGTGCCTAGCAGACAGCTGTCACGTGGCCTGCACTCAGCGGTTAACCGGGCCAAAGATATTTTTGTTCTTTTCCTTTTCCCCCTCAATGAGTCCCACCTGCCCCTTCATCTTCTCTGAACTCCTCCCTCCAATTTGCTGCCATGCTGCTGGCATGGAGGGGCCTGAAACAGAATGCAATCCCAACAAGTACTTTGAAATGGCCCTGTCCCACGGTGTAGGGTTTCCATACAGAGTCCGGAACTGCAGCGGCCATTTTTACTGTCCCCTCCATACACTATTAAACATCATACTGTGATCCTTGAATTCGTAAACAAGGGAACCTTGAGTAGGTCTAGAGAGGTTATTTTACCTCTGTTTGGCCCAAATGCTACGGTTGCTGGAGTCCTGTGTCCAGCTCTGGTGCCCACAGTTCAGGCAGGATGCTGACAAATGGGAGCGGGTTCAGAGGAGAGCCAGAAGAACAGCTAAAGAATGAGAATAGATGTCGACGAGCGCAATCCACTCAGCTGAATAAAGAGCAGGTCAAGAAGTGACGTTATTTTGGTCTATCAATATCTACACGGGGAACGAATTTTTGATAATGGCCCCTTCAAGCTAGCAGAAAAGAGTATAAGATCCAGTGGCTGGAAGGTGAAGTTAGACAGATACGACTGGAGAAAAGGTGTATGTTTTTATGGTGACAATTAAGCATTGAAATAATTTACCGGGGGGAGGGGCAACTCCCTCACTGGCAATTTGTAAATCCTGATCAGGTGTTTTTCTAAGAGATCTGCTCTAGTTCAAACAGAGAGGAAAGGGGACTCACAAGGGGTCTCCACTCACCCAGCATCCCTGGGGTGATGCTGGAGACAGCCTCCTGCGCTAGATTCAGGGGTAAAAGCAGACATGGGGAGTGTCTGGGCTTCTGCCATGAACATCAGGCTGTCGGGGTGTGCTTACAAGGCCTAAGCCATCTTCCGGATAGAACGAGCCAGCTCATGACCAGACCATCAGTGCGCCCCTGTTAACTCTTCTAAGGCCTGCAGAGCCTGTAGCAGGCCATGCTCCTTTCCCTAGTCATGCTCCTCCATGCACTCCTCTTGTCCTCCCCTCCCCTGGAGCCTCCTTGCCTCCAGTCTGTCATACTCCTGCCATGCCCTCCTGCCCACTTGCACCCCATCCCATGTCCCCCTCAGGGCTTAGCCTCCACCACTCTCCAGTGGTCACTCTGCCATCACTGGATTTTTTCCTACCTGCCAGGAAGGATTTGCACTGCCTGGGAAGGTAGGGTGCTCTCCAGGGAGATGATAGCAGGAGGGCAGCCGACAGCTCCATCCCTGGGGCAGGGACTGCTGAAGATTCTGCAAGGTGGGACGGGTGACCCCAGTGTTACAGCCACTGTCCTAATGCTCTCCCTGGGCAAAGTGATTTCGGTCCTGACTCCATGGCTGGCTGAGACAGCCTGTGAGAAGGCAGGATGGTGGCTGGGTCGGAGGTCCTGAGACTCCATGGCTAGGAAAGGTGCAGTGAAAGACACACAGACAGCCAGAAATTAACTGCCAGCTGCAAGCACTGGGAATCCTGCACACTGGCCCCTGGCATTTCCAGTAAGCATTGCTCGATGGGGACAGCTAAGGGGGCATTCCAGCCTCTGCATACACATTGGGGGTGCACTGCTAGCTGTGTGCTTTGCGAGACGGGCAAATTGGTGTGTCAGTTTGTTAGCGTGTTTTGACTTACTTCGCCATCCAGCTGCTCAATGGCATTGTGTCCAGCCCTCCCTCTGCTTGCAATGGGTGGGGCTGGACACGTTACTTATCTCCACAAGCATGTTCCTATGCCAAGGGTCACCGCACCGCATGCACTGCCAGTACCAACGTACACCAACCCACCTGCTACCCAGCCAAACTCCTCATTCGTGGAAATCCATCTGACTTTGAGACATGTTGATTTTAAGCTACAGCTAGCAGAAAGGCACAAGAGAGAACTCCTGAGAAGTCTCCAACAGGAAGCAGCCAGTAATTGGTGTTTCCAGTAGAAAAGAAAGGTACAGTTTGTCTCTAGGGAAAGTGCGCAGAGACAAGAAGTGTCTGGAGCTGGCTGTAGGAAAGAGTAAAGAAGAGGATTAGAGCCCAGAGATAGGAGGGTGGTAATGTTGACAGGGGTGGCTCTTACAGGGATGCCCTTTAGGCCCAGACCCCCGGCTGCTGGAAATCTGGAGATCCATGAACTTCAGCAGAGATGGTCTGTGGTTTCAGTGCAGAACTGCTGATCTCTGCCAACTGGAATTGGGCCCAGGGTTGGAGGTAAGGGTAGGGGTCTAAGTCTGGCTCTGAGAACTGGCTTTGTGGACTTTGGATAGGACTTTCCCTCATGTTAGTCGGCATTAAATGGGAGCACCCATCCCCTGTACCCCCATGTATGCATCCCTGCTCTTTCTCTGCAGTCTGTCTACACCTCTCATACTCCCCATGTGCCAGCCCTGAGCCTCCTCAATATATGCCCTTCCACACTCCATCCTGGTCACCTCCACCTTGACCCCCTCAGTGCTTACCCTCTGTGCCGAATCCACTCTTCTCCATCCCCCAGTTGTCATTTCTAAGGAGGTAGCAGTGTTTGATAGGAGAGCAACAGGGCAATGGACTATGGAATAAAGGAGCCAGCACAGGCAACAGGGCTGAGGAGTACAAGGGTCAGGACACCACGAAGATCTGGTCTCCAGAGAACCTGCTGTGCCCACGAGGCAGGATGTCAAAGGCCTAGGAGGCAGGTGGACTCACTGTAGGTCCTTAAATGTCCCACTAACCCTCTGACACCGCCCGCCACTTGCCTCCCTCCCATTCAACATGTAAAGCCAGATTCATCCTCAGCCAGTGTAAGTTGATGTATCTCCTTTGACTTCAGTGGGGTCAGGCTCATCTATCTCTATGTATACTTATTAGATACTACCACTTTTACACATATCCAGTGGATGGATTCTACAACTTAATGGATTCTAAAACTACAGCATCGACTCAGGAAAGACATCTGAGCTCCTCAGTGAAAACTTCTGTGTAATGCAACAGACAAAGCAAGGAGGCTGCATAAAGCATGGGCTAGACAATAGCCCTGATATTATAGAAATAAATGGTACTCCCTCGCCTGGAATTCTAGTTGCCTCCCTCTCCAACTGGGTCTAGCAGAAAGAGTGGAGGTCCTGAAATAGTCCAATATAATGATCCAAGGCATGGGAAGATCCCCTTCCAGAAGGAGAGATGAAGATTAGGACCTTTCCGTTTATACAGGAGATGTATAAAATAACGAATGGTGTAGAGAACATAACTGTTTACCTTTCTCAGAAAACCAAAGGGAGACAATCAATGAAACTGAAAGGTGATGCCATTGAAACTGATAAAAGGAAACAGTTCTTCCATAATGCATAGCTAGCCAGAGGAACTCATTGCCACATGATATTACTGCCACCAAGAGCTTGTTTGGATTTGACATTTATATAGATCACTGACCATTACATTAGATGAGATAAAAAAATTTATAAAGGATGTAAACCTTCATGCTTCAGGGCATAAGTCAACTAACAACTGCCTGGGCTTAGGAGAAACCTTCCCCACCGGGTGGGTTATTCTAGTGTTGGCCTGTACTGGGTTTCTTTCATCTCCTTTGGAAGCATCCGCTATTAACCACTGTCTGAGCTATGCTACTGCACTAGAGAGACCTCATGTCTGACCTTGTCTGCAATCCCTGTGCATTTTCTGATGGAAAAATCACACAAATTGCTGTAATGAACAACTCTGTTAGTGAAATGATGTTCCAAAAGAAAGAATGGAAAAATAATAACAATTAAAAGGATATTTTAGTACAGATTCCATAGGAAATAGTGTTCTTAAAAAATTGCAGACATGACTATAATGATATAAAGTGTCCCTCTCCTCAAAAAAATGGAAAAAATACACACACGTTTAATTGCAGAAAAAGCTGTATTCATTTGCACCTCTGCTGCTTGGACTTGGAGAAGGATCTGTGGGAATATCTAAGGCCTTGTCTTTTCTGGGCTTTCAGACATTGATGCTCTGCCATTGGTGTGGCTAAACCAGTGCTACCACCTAGTATAGACAGGAAAAGGTACCAGTAGCACTTAGCCTTGCTTGACACCAAGCCATATTGCATCAGTGCTAATCACAGCTCATGTCAGATTGACCTGTCTACTCTGCGGGTGTCCCCAGGCACAGATGGTCCAAAGGCTGGCTGCCAGCGGCTGCAACCAGAGCATCTCCCCACTGTAAAGTTGCTAGACATGACTGAGTTGTGGAGAACCAGGCAGGTGGAGAGGGTGACGCAGGTGACGGAATGCTCTCTGGAGATCAGGAATTCAGTTGCCAGATGTCAATGCAACTTCTCACTACCACCTACCTGCCAAACTTCACTGGAAACTCACACTACAGTTGGTCCTCATGTCCACCCTGGCACTATCTCACCAGCATGCCTAGGCTTTGACAATCCAGGCAAAAGGAGGGCTTTAGATCTAAGTGATTCAATATTATTCAAACTAATGTTCACTCAGATTTAATTATTGTCCAGAATTTAGCTTTACTGTTCTCCTAACACAGGGGTCGGCAACCTTTCAGAAGTGCGGTGTTGAGTCTTCATTATTCACTCTAATTTAAGGTTCCGCGTGCCAGTCATACATTTTAACCTTTTTAGAAGGTCTCTTTCTGTAAGTCCATAATATATAACTAAACTATTGTAGTATGTAAAGTAAATAAGGTTTTTAAAATGTTTAAGGAGCTTCATTTAAAATTAAATTAAAATGCAGAGCCCTCTGGACCGGTGGCCAGGACCCAGGCAGTGTGAGTGCCATGGAAAATCAGCTCGCGTGCCGTGTCATAGGTTGCTACCCATGTCTAACATATGACCTGTTCTGGCTCCATCTTTACCAGGGGAAGAGAAGGGCAGCAGTGCCACCAAGTGGAGCCCTGCCACAGAACACTACAACATACAACTACAGCCCATCAGGATGCAAGAGCAGCCAAAAAATGTCTCTTCTGTAGAGCTGCAAGAAAACCAAAGTGCCTGGCTGGTCCTTCCTTCTGACTTTCCCTCACTGCTTCCTGGTTCACCCCAGACTGATTTATTGCAGGACAGTTTTCCAAGCTGCTCCATCACCTCTTCTTTTGGTAATTGCCTAACACCTCAGTTTTATTCCCTGTAAAGGCTAACTCTGGAGAAAGATACCTCTATCATCTTCTAGGCTGGTGTGCAATTTCATGGCCCAGAGCTCGCCATGGAAAAGCAGGCAGGCGGTGGGAACCTGAGGAGATGAATTTAAAAGACAAATGGTGATTCACGGATCCTGCCATGGAAATCTTCAAAAGCCAAAAGGCCTTTTCAACTATTTTAAGCCATTTGGAATTCTATGCAAAGACAGAATAAGAGCCTGCCTGGAATTTATTTGAATCCCTGGACTGAAATTCAATCACGGATCAGTGTTGAATTGTTTGGTTAAAATCCCATCAAACTCCCCTCTCCCCACTGTAAATAATTGTCCCTCTGAGCTCACCATGTTCCCTGTTCTTTAACTGGTCTCCTAAGTCACATGGTTTCATTTCTGATTGATCACCCCCCCTTATAAAAAGGAGTTATGCCTGAACAGAATTCTTTGGGGCTTTGAGTCTCCTGGGAGGAGGCCAGTGTTCCCTCTAATTTTTTACATCCATGTGCGGAATGAATTTTGTTATGTGCACCAATATGGAGGTGATGTGTGGTGGGGGTGGGGCCAAGGGGCTTGGAGTGTGGGAGGGGGCTCAGGACTGGAGCAGAGGGTTGGAGTGCAGGGGGGTGAGGGCTCCGGCTAGGGGTGAAGGCTCTGGGATGGGGCTGGGGATGAGAGGTTCAGGCAGAGGGTTGGAGTGCTAGGGGTGCAAGCGCTGGGGTGGGGCTGGGGATGAGGGGTTAGGGATGCAATCTCTCCCAGGGATGTGGTGGGGAGAGAGAACTCCTCCCAGCCCTCTCTCACCACAGCAGCTCGGGGAAGGAGG
This sequence comes from Gopherus flavomarginatus, assembly GCF_025201925.1. Classification (NCBI taxonomy): domain Eukaryota; kingdom Metazoa; phylum Chordata; order Testudines; family Testudinidae; genus Gopherus; species Gopherus flavomarginatus. Next base: position 62,727,270 of record NC_066624.1, read on the forward strand.
AGAGGTGCCTCTCCCCAGCTGCAGCAGTTCCAGCAGCCCTGGACCAGGCCGAGGGAGGGGCTCCTCTCTCCCAGCCACAGCAAGTCTGGGGCAGGTCCGTGTTGGGGCTGGGGGAGGGGCACTTCTTCCCCAGCTGCAGTAAGTCCAAGTGGATCAGTGGGGAGGGGTGCCTGGCCACAACAAATCTGCGCTGGGGCTGGCAGAAAGGGGCGCCTCTCCCCCGGCCACGGCACATCCATGCTGGGGGACAGGTATCTCTCCCCGCTGCAGCGCTGAGCCCCTGCACAGAGCTTAAAAGGCAGCTTTACAGCCATGTGGCCACACAGCTTACAGGGAACCTGGGTGGGGACTCAGATCTGTAGCCATTGCTCACAGCCTTACAGTAGGCTACAAGGAAACCCCATAAGCTGCAAGCCTCAGAAGGCCCCAAGACTCATCCAACTAATTGCAGATTACCACAGATCACACAGAAATCTTCATCTGAGTCCTGACTGGAGGGGGCCAGGTGTCCATAAGAACCTGGATCCACAGATTCAATGGTGAATAGAACAGCAATTGGAGGAGGAGGAGGAGGACCAGGCGAGGCAGGAATGGCAATTGAAATAGGAGTTGGTGCCCAGCCAACCCAGCTGCCCACTGAGTCTCACCTTTGAATGGAGCATACTACTGTGCTAGACTTTATGAAGCGGGATCTGAGCCACTGTAGCATAGGGCTACTCACAAACCCTAGTCGAATATGGCGGCAAATGTGATAAAAGGTAGCAGGACATGTGAAATGCAGTCGCTAGGAGCAATTTCAACTGCCCCAGCTGGGTCTTCCTTTGCAAGCTTTGCTTTAAAAAACAGTCGTGAAAGAATAAATGGAACAGAAACACACACATCCAGCTCACTTGACACTTCCCCACTTCACTGCCAGGCGAGGAGCGACACTCTTCCTTCACTGCTGCACAAGAGGACAGGAAGCAAAGAGTAACCACCTGCAGAACAGCCCACTTTCTGCTAGAGAAGGTAGAAAGGTTTGCTGTGGTGTATTGAAAACTGTGTTGTCACTTTAAACTTCAGGGAGCTTTCCTGGTTCTGTCTGCAGGCTGAGTGTTTTGTAGGGAAGTGTGCAATAAATAGGGTTGCCACGCCTCCAGGATTGTCCTGGAGTCTCCAGGAATGAAAGATTAATCATTAATTAAAGATTATGTCATATAATGAAACCTCCAGGAATACGTCCAAGCAAAATTGGCAAAACTTATAATAAAGGCCTTGCCAGCAGTCTGCAGAGAGCCAGCCTACAGTCAGGTGGAGTGAGTGGTGCCTCTGAACTTAGGGAGCAGCCTGTTTTGTCTCACTCTGTTGGGAGGTTCTTATGTGTTATCATTCTGAATTCTAAAAATGAAAGTAGCGTTACAGTACAACCTTTTAGCTAGAGTATTTACGTTTTTATCTAACTCCCTTGTGTGTACTCCAGGAAACATAACATTTACCAAAGCACAATCTTAAACCCTCTTCACCCTAATGCTGTCCCTAATTTAGCTACTTCAGCAATTCTGGGCAAGCAGTGACATTCTTGAAGGGACAGTTGGGTTTTGTCTGCTGTCCCCTGCTTGCATGAGTCACTTTGACACCCTATTCCTGTCTTAGTTCTTTCTCTGAGTAGAAACAGTTCAAGCAAGATATGTGTTTTAATACAGTTATATGTAAATGTGTACATCTAGGAACAAACTTATGTACAGGATGGGGGACTATCTTGGGAAGTAGTGACTCTGAAAGATTTGGAGGTTGTCGTGGATTGTAACAGGGTGGCATTCACCTTAAGTGCCTCCTAGCAGCTGGGTGCAGTATTGCAATCTTTTTCCTGCTCCTGGCACCTCCTGTAGTTTGCCAGCCTCACTAGGCAAGTCTTCACTAGCTCAGCCCTCCAGCCGGGTCACACAGTCAATATAGACCCCTACCAGAGTAGCAAAAAGATCACCAAACTGCCCTCACCAGGTCTTCAGCCCCAGCTCTGGGTCCTTTAAATCCAGCCCATCTCTTGGACTTCTAAAGGAGCCTTGTTGCCTTCTCAGGGCTAAGGTCACTTCTCCCCTTAGCTCAGGGTTAGAGCACTCAGAGCTGCTGGGCTCTAATTGGCTGATTCCACAAGAGCTCTCTAGGCAGGCCTGGAGGACCCATCTCTTCTGCTCCTTTCCCGGGGTAAGCTTAGCAGGACCACAGACCCGCCAGCAATGGGGCTATGAAGGGCCAGATGAATCCCATCACATGGATAATCAGATGAACATGATCTCCCAGTGTGGCCTTGTGAGCAAAAGGCTAATGCAATCCTGGGATGAATAAATGGGGGAAACTCGAGTAGGAGCAGAGAAGTTATTGTACCTCTGCATTTGGCACTGGGGTGACCACTTCTGAAATCCTATGTCCAGTTCTAGTGTCCACAGTTCAAGAAGGATGTTGATAAATTGGAGAGGGGTTCAGAGAAGAGCCACGAGAATGATTAAAGGAATAGAAAACCTGCCTGACAGCGATAGACTCAAGGAGCTCAATCTATTTAGGGTTCCCTTACATCCAGATTTTCCCAGACTGTGCCTCTTTTTTGATTCTCCACCCTCTGTCCGGGCAGATTTTTAAACAACAGGTAACGTCCGGGATTTTTGGGAGCAGAAATTGCCTTTTCAAAAGGGATTTAGGCACTTGGGAGACCATGGGATTTAGCCTAAGTGCCTAAATCCCTTTTGAAAATGAGACCGGCAGCAGCGCCTTAATACCCTTAGAAATCCGAGGCTGAGGTACTAGTTCGTGGAGACTGACACATTGCTTTTTAGAGGTCCCGAGAAGCAGTCAGCTTGTTGGTTTTAGCATAGGGTTGCCAGGTGTCTGCTTTTCAACCGGAAAGTCCAGTCTAAAGGGGACCTGTGCAGTGTCCAGTCAGATGTACTGACCAGACACCAAATGTCCAATTACCGTGGGTGAGGGTGGGGAGAGGTGCCAGGTCATCAACTCCTGCCAGCCCCTGTTCAGCTGGGGCCACCTCCTACTTGCATCTCATGGACAGGTAGGCAGCAGGCGCCACATAAGGGGGTGAAGCTCCCATCCCAGCCCTGGAGCAGAGGGAGCCCAGCTGGGGCAGGGAGGGAGGTGGAGAGGATCAAGTGACAAAGAAAGGGGAGAGGAGAAAGCAAGTGATGGGGGAGGGGTGGAGAGGAGCAAGTGAGGGGTGTGGCCTTGGGGGACGAGACGCAGCAGAGGGTGGGGCCTCGGGGGAACAGGCAGGGCAGGATCCCCTGGGAGGTGAACATGAGAGGGAAAGGAGTCCAGAAGAGCTGGCTGTATTTTAAAGAAGGCTTATTGAGGGCGCAGGAACAAACCATCCCGATGTGCAGAAAGAAGAGCAAATATGGCAGGTGACCAGCTAGGCTTAACAGAGACATCTTCGGTGAGTTTAAACACAAAAAGGAAGTGGAAACTTGGACAGATGACTTGGAAGGAGTATAAAAATATTGCTCGAGCATGCAGGGGTATAATCAGAAAGGCCAAAGCACAATTGGAGTTGCAGCTAGCAAGGGATGTGCCGGGTAATAAGAAGGGTTTCTACAGGTATGTTAACAAGAAGACGATCAGGGAAAGTGTGGGACCCTTACTGAATGGGGGAGACAACCTAGTGACAGATGGAAAAAGCTGAAGTACTTAATGTTTTTTTTGCCTTGGTCTTCACAGACAAGGTCAGCTTCCAGACTGCTGCATTGGGGAGCACAGTATGGGGAGGAGGTGAGCAGCCCTCAGTGGTGAAAGAACAGATAAGGACTATTTAGAAAAGCTGGATATGCACAAGTCCATGGGTCCGGATCTAATGCATCCGAGGGTGCTGAAGGAGTTGGCTGATGTGATTGTAGAGCCATTGGCTATTACCTCTGAAAACTTGTGGCAATCGGGGGAGGTCCCAAATGATTGGAAAAAGGCAAATATAGTGCCCATTTTTAAAAAAGGGAAGAAGGAGAATGTGGGAAACTACAGACTGGTTAGCCTTACCTCAGTCCCCTGAAAAATCATAGAGCAGGTCCTCAAGGAATCCATTTTGAAGCACTTGGAGGAGAGGAAGGTGATCAGGAACAGTCAACATGGATTCACCAAGGGCAAGTCATGCCTGACCAACCTATATTACCTTCTATGATGAAATAACTGGCTCTGTGGATATGGGGAAAGCAGTGAACTTTAGCAAAGCTTTTTATACAGTCTCCCACAGTATTCTTGCCAGAAAGTTAAAGAAGTATGGATTGGATGAATGGACTATAACAGGGGTCAGCAACCTTTCATAAGTGGTGTGCCAAGTCTTCATTTATTCACTCTAATTTAAGGTTTCATGTGCCAGTCATACATTTTAATGTTTTTAGAAGGTCTCTTTCTATAAGTCTATAATATATAACTAAACTATTGCTGTATGTAAAGTAAATAAGGTTTTTTAAATGTTTAAGAAGCTTCATTTAAAATTAAATTAAAATGCAGAGCCCCCCAGACCCGTGACAAGGACCCGGGCAGTGTGAGTGCCACTGAAAATCAGCTTGCGTGCCGCCTTTGGCACCCATGCCATAGGTTGCCTATCTCTGGACTATAAGGATAGAAAGCTGACTAGGTCGTTGGGCTCAACAGGTAGTGTTCAATGGCTCAATATCTAGTTGGCAGCCAGTATCTAGTGGAGTGCCCCAGGGTTGGTCGTGGGGCCAGTTTTGTTCAGTATATTCATTTATGATCTGGATGATGGGATGGATTGCACCCTCAGCAAGTTTGCGGATGACACTATGCTGCGGAGAGAGGTAGTTAGACTGGAAGGTAGGGATTGGATCCAGAGTGACCTCGACAAATTGAAGGATTGGGCCAAAAGAAATCTGATGAGGTTCAACATGGACAAGTGCGGAGTCCTGCACTTAGGACGGAAGAATACCATGCACTGCTACAGTCTGGGGACCAACTGGATAAGCGGCAGTCCTGCAGAAAAGGACCTGGGGATTACAGTGGATGAGAAGCTGGATATGAGTCAACAGTGTGCCCTTGTTGCCAAGAAGGCTAACGTTATATTGGGCTGCATTAGTAGGAGCATTGCTAGCAGACTGAGGGAAATGATTATTCCCCTCTATTCATCACAGGTGAGGCCATATCTGGAGTATTGTGTCCAGTTTTGGGTCCCTCACTACAGAAAGGATGTGGACAAATTGGAGAGAGTCCAGCGGAGGGCAACGAAAATTATCGGGGAGCTGGGGCACATGACTTACAAGGAGAGGCTGAGGGAACTGGGCTTATTTAATCTGCAGAAGAGAACAGTGATGCAGTGATGCAGCTTGAAGACCTCTTCAGCTTGAGGTCTTCAAACCACAATTTGAAGACTTCAATAACTCAGACATAGGTTAGGGGTTTGTTATAGAAGTGGATGGGTCGGACTAGATGATCACATTGGTCCCTTCTGACCCTAGAATCTATGAGTCTATGATGGGGGATTTGATAGCAGCCTTCCACTGCTTGAAGGGGGATTCCAGAGAGGATGGAGCTCGGCTGTTCTCAGTGGTAGCAGATGACAGAACAAGGAGCAATGGTCTCAAGTTGCAGTGGAGGAGGTCAAGGCTGGATATTAGGAAACACTATTTCACTAGGAGGGTGGTGAAGCACTGGAACGGGTTACCTAAGGAGGTGATGGAATCTCCATCCTTATTGGTTTTAAGGCCCGGTTTGACAAAGCCTTGGCTGGGATGATTTAGTTGGGGATTGGTCCTGCTTTGAGCAGGTGGGTGGACTAGATGACCTGCTGAGGCCTCTTCAATATTCTCTGAAGAGGCAGAGATAGGGCAGGGCCTTGGGGGAAGAAGCAGAGCAGGGGGAGCTTCCAGTGCTCCTGCTATAGTGTCCGGTTTTCAGAAATTAGAAAGCTGGCAACCCTCTTTTAGTGTAATGCTCTGGCTTGCTCTGTCAGAGGTACCCAGGCAACTGTTGTGAATGTTTCAGTCCTGTGAAGGGGCCATAACTTTTACTGCAGTACCCTAAGGGTTCCTTAGGATTTGCCCTTGCTGTAGGAAAGAGACTCTGACTCTCGGGCCATCAAACTGTGAGATGTGAAGTATCTCCCTCTCTCTCTCCTGGCTAGGACTTAGTCACTTCTTAGGGTACGTCTACACTACCTGCCAGATCGGTGGGTAGCGATCAATCTATTGGGGATCAATTTATCGCGTGTAGTGTAGACGCGATAAATCGATCCCCAATCGCTCTCCTGTTGACTGCTGAACTCCAGCTCAGCAAGAGGCGGAAGCAAAGTCGTCGGTGGAGTGGCAGCCGTAGATCCTGCGCCGCAAGGATGCGAGGTAAGTCAAAATAGGATACGTCGACTTCAGCTATGCTATTCTCGTAGCTGAAGTTGTGTATTTTAGGTCAATCCCCCCTCTTCCCCCCCCCAGTGTAGACCAGGCCTTAGACATTGACTCAGCAATGACATGGTACCGTAAGTGCCCTTTTTAGCTCTTGTATACATCTAACACATACATGATGTAAATCTCAAGTTAATGCCGGGCACTTACAACAGCAGCCTCCCCCAGACACCTCAGCCCCAAACCGGTGCCCAACTGACTGGTCACCAGGGTCCCCCCCCCCAATAACTGCCACTCTCTTTGCCAGCTGAGTGGCTTGGTGCTGCAGTGGGAGGGTGAGGTCCCTGCAGAGGTAAAGAACAATCCTGCTTCTGGACTGAATGATGGATGTCGAGCTTTCCCCAAGTGCAGTTCATCAGTGGATCTCACCATGCTTTGCAAAGGAGGGCAGCACTGTTAGCCTCAGTTCACACGTGCACGGAAAGAGATGTGACTTGCCCAAGGTGACCCAGTAGCCTGGAGAATGATTCGGTCCCACCACCGTGGGATCCCAGATCTGGGCCCAACACAGCTCTCCACCTAGTGAGCCAAGTGCTGAAGTACAGCATGGATCTGGCACTCCTGGGGCTTCAGGGAGGGGTGCCACGTACCGTGGGCTAGTTACTCAGAAGGTAGTGAAATGGCAGCTGTGCCGCACAGCACAAGTGTGGCCCTGGGACAAAAGTGCCTGGCTAGTAATGATGCACTGCACCTTCAGCACTCCCACGAGGTCCACTACCAGCATCTCTCAGAGCCCTCATGTAGACAAGGCAGAGCATTATTGTAGGGGTTACAGAGAGCTGTGCGCCTCTATGGTGTAGATAGCATTGATGGTTTGAGGTTTGGGAGTAAGGCTGTTCGTTTGGGTTGGTTGGTTGTCATTATGTAATGCCATCTGCCTCCTTTGGACTTTCAAAATATCAGCAATATCAAATCTGGTCTCCTTGGGTTTTGCTGGAGGACTTGTTGGGAGCCTCAGGGGGACGTCTGGACTACCCGCTGTATCGGCGGGTAGCGATCGATTTCTCGGGGATTGATATATCGAGTCTCATCTAGACATGATATATATTGTAACAAAGTTCCTCCTCTACCTTAGTGGGTCCTGCGCTTATTGGCAGATTTGCTCACCTCAGTGATCTTCCCCACAGTCTGGATCAACTGCTCTTGTGTCTGATCAGGAGTTGGGAGGTTTGGGGGGAACCCAGGCCCACCCTCTACTCCGCGTTTCAGCCCAGGGCCCTGTGGATTGCAGCTGTCTATAGTGCCTCTTGTAACAGCTGCATGACAGCTACAACTCCCTGGGCTACTTCCCCATGGCCTCCTCCAAACACCTTCTTTTCTTTATCCTCCTGGTGTCTGATAAGGCTTGTACTCCTTAGTCCTCCAGCAGCAAACCCTCTCACTCTCAGCTCCTTGTGCCTCTTGCTCCCAGCTCCTCACACGCACTTCCTCTCCTCTGGCTCTCCCCTCCCTGACTGGAGTGAGCTCCTTTTTAAACCCAGGTGCCCTGATTAGCCTGCCTTGATTGGCTGCAGGTGATCTAATCAGCCTGTCTGCCTTAATTGGTTCTAGCAGGTTCCTGATTACTCTAGTGCAGTGCCTGCTCTGGTCACTCAGGGAACAGAAAACTACTCATTCAGTGACCAGTATATTTGCTCTCTACCAGACTCCTTAACCCCACTGGTCTGGGTCTGTCACAATATCGATCCCCAAAAGCGCTCCCATCGACTTTGGAACTCCACCAGCGCGAATGGCGGTAGCGGAGTCGACAGGGGGAGCCGCGGATGTCAATCTCGCGCCGTGAGGACGAGAGGTAAATCGATCTAAGATACTTCGACTTCAGCTACGCTATTCACATAGCTGAAGTTGTGTATCTTAGATCTATCCCCTCCTCCGCTCCACAGTGTAGACCAGCCCTAGAACAGGCCTGTCACTGCTGCATTGAAAGTACTGAATGTTTAACACAGACTTCCTTTCTCCCGTTTATTTATTAAGCATTTGAGTTAAATAGTGTAGCATTGGCAAATACGGATGGAGAAAGTGATACAACATTGTCTTCAATCCAAACAGCTTTTAATCCAATCCATAAATCTGCCAAGTTTTGCATCATTTCAGGTACTGTCTGCTTAACAACACAGGCTACAGTTCCCCCAGGATCTGCACTGGCTTCCACTGAAAAGAGAGTCATAGTCAAGTATCAGAGGGGTAGCCGTGTTAGTCTGGATCTGTAAAAGCAGCAAAGAGTCCTGTGGCACCTTATAGACTAACAGACGTTTTGGAGCATGAGCTTTCGTGGGTGAATACCCACTTCGTCAGATGCATGTCACATGCATCTGACGAAGTGGGTATTCACCCACGAAAGCTCATGCTCCAAAACGTCTGTTAGACTATAAGGTACCACAGGACTCTTTGCTGCTTTTATAGTCAAGTAAATATCCAGATTCCACATCAATTATTTCTTCTCCAACGATACACCGACCAGCAAGACCCTGACATCTGCAACTGCCCGGTAGAGGGAGACAACAGAACAGCAGCAAACCTGACTATGCTATTGCTAACAGCATGCACCCTGAAAGGGAGAGGAGAAGGAAAAACAGGTTGAGAAAGGCCTCTGCTTGCTGGTGACACAAAGGAACTGAGCGGTCCCGTCCAGTCAGGGGAAGGTTGGGGACAGACCCCCAAAAGAGAAAGTTCTGTAGCTCATTGCCCTAAATACCTGAGATATCAAGGAGCCTAAGCAAGCCTTAGCTGTGGAAATATTCCCCCTCTCCAGAGATTTCAGAGGAGTCTAATTAATAAGGGCAACCAATACCAGGGATCAGAGAGCTGTCCATGGAGCAGACAATCCAGCCATGAGCTTACCCCCATAAGCATGCCCATGTTCTGGCCCTGTTGGCCATGTGCTCACCTTTAGGCCAGGCGTTCAGACCATTCTCACGAGCACTATGTTACTGACCGGTGCCATCTGGTAGGTGCAGGCAGGCAGCTAGGACCTGATAACTGTTTAAAGGTTCTCAAGGAAAAAGAAATTGTGAATGTCCCACTGGGGCCACGAAGCAATATCTAACAGTCCAGGCAGAAACCCAGAGCTATGATGCTCTGGCTCAGAGATAACCATGCCCCTTGCTGAGCTGCCACCAGCCATGAGAAGTAACAAATTGACAACATTCAGAGGAATATTCTTCATTTCCAACCGTATCACTCATACCCTCTGGCATAAAGCTCCTGCTGTCTTATTAACGTCTTTTACAGTTTTTTAGTGCTGAATCCAAGGTGAGACAGGGGAGGGGGAAGAGGAGTGAGTGGAGACCAGTTTCTTTTAAGAACTGGGAGAACACAATGGCAGTGATTTATTGTAGTCTCAGAAACAGGATTTCTTTGTTTCATTATTTTTATTTTACGCAGGTAATCACAAGGGCTGATCATACCTATTTACCATCCCATTCCCTCCTGCATGGGCCCCACATATTACCGGAAAACTCATTTACGAGGGTTCTAACAAAAATAGGCTGGGACAGTGTTTGGGATCCACTTTTGGCCCCGATTCTACAAGCTGTTCTGTATAGGCACAACCTTGTGGTGGCACAGAGGCCCCTGGATGTCAGTGAGGATCTGCATGGTATAGGTTTCTGCTCACAGGGAATAGCTTGTAGGATCGAGGCCTTACTTACCATGAGTCCAACTGCACAGGGCTTAGAGGGAGCCATAAAAACCACTACAGCTGATGTCCAAGAGCGCTTATATTCATAACAATGTCACAGTATAAATGGGAATATGCAGCTGACGTTTCTAAACCTGACAGGTTGCCAGTGAGATTCACAGGTGTTAAGGCTAGAACCCGGTGGCCTAGTTTGACCTCCTGCCAATCACAAATCTGTCCCTGGTCCAGGACTGAATATTGCCCATACTGGGACTCAGAGCAATGTGTGGTTTATAGGGAAATTCCAGATTTGGGAGCAAAAAGGAACTGTTTTGTGAGACTTCTTTGTTTAAATGGCAGCTCTTTGTGGCTGTTGAGATGTTTAGTAGGTGATCCGTAGTCCCGGTGGAAGCAGATTAGCGGGCAGGGAAGATGAGGTGGCCAGAAGTCTAAAGGCTCATTGATCCCATGGTGCTGCATTTTGAGACATGAATGCCATCTCTATTTATATCTACGAGGTGGGGAGGTGTTGGACAAGCACTTTGTCCTGAGTCTGGAATTAGCCATGTTCTCAGTTATGCTAATTGTCACAAATGAGAATCCATCACACTTCTACTCCACTCTCCCCACACTCTATACACTATACGTACTGCCTGCGGTGCACAAAAAAATTCACAGGGTTTCAGAGTTTTTAAAAGTGTTATTAAGACTATTTTTTGTATCCCACTACCTGTATAGTCAGGCTTCTTTTGTTATAACGAGTCCAACTGCACAGGGCTCAGATGGAGCCGTAACAACGTCTGAGAATGATGTAAAATTGTTTTTCTCTGTTCTGAGAATGTCACAATTCTAAGGGCTGATGTCTCCGACCTTTCAGAGCTAGAATCAATGCTGTGTGTTCCAGGGGGAGATGGGAATCTGCTCTTAATGGCAGTAAAATTTCACACACGCACATACGCAGACACATTACATTGGCCTAAGATTTAGGACAGGCAATAGTCCTGGAGCAGTGACAGGTTTCAAGGCTGGGGTCTCACAATCAGGACTAGAAATGGGAGCTGGGAAGGCAGGAGCCCCCTGCATCCCTTTTAATGGTAAAAACATATTTGTAGCCCTGCTCAATTAAAAGACATCACAGTGTTCTTAGGATCATAGGAGTTGCCATAATGGACCAGACCTGAGGTTTATCTAACTCAGTCTCCCATCGCTGAGAGTGGGCCAGGACCAGATGCATCCGAGGAAGGTGTAGGAACCCTGCGATGGCAGAAGTGGGACAGTTTGCCTCCCACATTAGGTCCCATCCTGATCTCAAATAGCCAGAGATTGGCTTAAGCCATGAAGCCGAGGGTTAGGCATAGAACGGCTTGTTTACACAACAGCTATGTCAGGCCATTTGCAATGTAATTATAGTTGGTCCTTTTGGAGAACAGAGCAGTTAAACTCCAGGTATTAAGGTAATCTGACCTTACAAATGGAGAGATGAGAAGTACCAGTATGCTATCCCATGTGAAGGTCAAAAGGGCCCATTATGACCATCCAGCCTGATTTCCTGCATAGCACATGGCAGAGAACTTCACCCAGAGGAGGCTGCAATGGTGGGAGTTATTCTTCTCTGCCATGTAAGTGAAGCAGTTTTAGAGAGGGCTAGTCTTAATTTAAGAATCCCCGTCATGTCAAACATACTGCAAAATGCATGGCCTGGACAGAATGGCAGGGTGATGGGGCAGGGTGGAAAGGTTTTACTAACACTTATTTCACAAGATTTGATTGTGTGACTTTTGTCACTAGTACAGAGGTAATGCAATTAATCCCAATCATGCCATGAAAACCTTCCCCACCACCAAGGGTATGGCATATTACCAGCAGACAGACATGTACTTAACAAGTCTGTTATTGTTCTCCTAAATATCAGAGGGCCAGGTTCAGGTTGTACTTTGGTGTGTGCTGCTGAGAAATCAGAGGTGTGCATTGTGCTGAATTGTTCAGTGGAGTGACTACCTTTGCTTTCACATAAGTTAGGCAGCCATCAAAATAACCAAATTAGTCACTGACCGGAACACATCTACACTGCAACGTAAGCCCGGGGTTTGAACTCAGGTTCAAGCCTAACCTATGTTCCATCTACACACAAATCACTCTAACCCAGGGCTTGTACCCAGTGCCGCAGGACCCCAAAAAGGTCCGAGCCTGAGTCAAGCCAGGACCCAGGGTTCAAGCCCAATTGCTTTGCAGTGTAGATGCAGCCCCACTGGACTTAACGCTCTGGGAGTCCACCAAAAGTATCCCACAATCCCACAGGCCAACTTTCTTTGTCCGCTGGACAGTCCAGTTTGGTGGTTAGTCAAGCTTTCCCACACTGCATCATGAACCAAGGGCTAGAGTGGCCACTTTTGGGGAGGGCGATAGGAAGTCTGGGATATGGGTAGTTGGACTTGAGCCTACATAATGCAGTGTAAATGCTGGAGCTCCAGGTTGGGACTGAGGGTTCAACAATTTCTATTCAGCTGAGTGAAGGAAACAAACTCAAGAATCAGAGGGGTAGCCATGTTAGTCTGGATCTATGAAAGCAGCAAAGAGTCCTGTGGCACCTTATAGACTAACAGATGTCTATAAGGTGCCACAGGACTCTTTGCTGGAAACAAAGTCTACTCTCACTTCCTAAAGTTCTCTGCCCTCCAAGGGAATATTGAGTGACAACTCACTCAGCTAATAGCATGCAAGATCAAACCATTGGAACAATTTTCACTGGCTGATCAGTGATCTTGAAAACAAGATGTTGTTTCCTAGCAACTCCTGAGATTAACCCTTTATGGATGTGATGGTGTAGCTGGAGATGATCAGCATTCTAGTGTGAATTTTAGCTGTAGTAATGTGCACACTGCACGCAGGCACTGCATGGAGCCTCCATGAAATAGCTCGGTTTGTTCTAGTATCTGGCTATTGCACATATGTATAGCCCGGGGGTGAGGGGGAGAAGGGGAGACATTCCAGCTGTGTTCCAAGGGGAAAAGAGTTGATGCCTGAGGCTGACATATACATGACCTAAGCCAATGAGAATTATCATTTAATAACACATAGGAACAATAACAATTTAGACCAAACAGAGGCCGCAAAGATGTGTTATGATTTCTGCCAGGCTATCAGAACGTCTCACATGCCCAGTGGATTAAGGACGATGGAAGAGAGAAATGCCTCATGCCAATTAATTCCGGAAGTGTAATTAAACACGTGGGCCAGTTCTGGATGATCCCAAGCTGTTAATGAACCATGGCACCACTTTAATTTCTGCAATGCCCCCACCATCTTATTATTAAAGCCAAGAGTGGGTTCTGTCAAAAATATCCCTTAAAGGGAAAAAAGGAAAGAGAGAGAGAGAAACAGGGAAGGATTCATCTCAATGAAATATGCTAGATTAGACTTTGCAGGATAAAGAAAGTAGGAGGGGGAGAGGATATGAAATGTGAAATATCTATATGTGTGTGTGTGTGTGTGCACGCACACATGTGCATGCATATATATATATATGCACGCACACACTCACACACACACACCGAATATATACATATTCTCTTTTGAAATGACCTCCTTATGCCCCATCCATCAGCCTGGGGTTGGCTTATTCTAACTAGCAGATTCCTTTCTTCTGTATAACAGGCCCATCAGACACAATCTGCATGCCAATTATTGGAACAGACCCCCTGATACTGAAAAATGGAAATGAGCTGTCAAGTGAAGGCATCAGCAGCCCAGGTTTGGATTGCCTGCTTGCTTGCTTTCCCTCGGTCTGTGGCTCATATACATATGCACTCTGTTCTGTGGGCAGCCTTGACAAGGGAGCCCCCAGTGGAAAAAGTAATCTAAAATAAAATAATAACCAAAAAAAACGGAGCACATTTTTTTGTTCTTGGTATGAGTTGCCAACATGAGGGGCACAATGCAAAATTCACCAGAGGGCAAGAGCCATTCAGGGGAGCGCGTGCAGGGCAGGCATTCTGATAATTGCATTTTGGTGGTGGGCAGACCAAGCACTCCAATAAAAGGACATGTGAAGGAAATGTTAACGTAAGGGCAAGTGGATCAGGCAAGCAAATGGTTTGCACACTGGAATCAGACTCACCACATTCCCACTCAGCCATGCAAGAATCTCAGATCGTTCGGCGTGCGTGACAGGGAGCAGCTCTTGGGTGTTATAGGGGTGGCTTGTTACAGACTGTCATTAGCCTGTTGGAACAGATTGCCACGGTCCTGGCTGCTCTGCCCCGATCAGCAGAACCACGGAGTGGCTCAAGCTGGCTTGTTTGCAGTGTAGAACAACACCCTTGGAACGTTCTCTCTCCTGAGCATGGGGTTCCGTCTAGGGGCATTTAACATCCACATCTCTGCTCCTAGCCTCTCAGAAGGGCTCTCAAACATGGAGAAAAGATGAGACATCCCACTGGATTTGTACCAAGTCCTTCTCCCTCTCCCGCCTCCAGTTGCAGCAATCCTCCAGCACAAGGCTGCCAACAGCTACAGTGTTGATTCCTATCTTGGCCAGAAGGGGGTGCTCCTTCAAGTGATGGGGTGTCCACCCCCTACTAGCAGAGAAGGGGTTAATAAAGCCCTAGGGAGGCTGTGCAGAAAGCAGCCAATAGGAGAAGGGCTGTAAGGAGCAGCCAATCAGGACCCAGCAGGCCCATATAAAAAGAGCTGCAGGGCCAGAAGCAGTCAGTCACTGTCTGGAGCTCAAGAAGTGATGACTGTGTCTTTAGTAGGCTGAGACCTGTGGCACCTTGGACAGAGCTACTGCAGGCAGAGACTAGGGGAGTGAGAGGAGGTCCTGACTGGCTGTTGGGAACGGATAGTTGCATGCCCTGAGGAAGGTGCTGGAGCCATGGGAAAGTGGCCCAGGAAGACATAGCAATGGTCAGAGGAATTTGAGGTGCCGCAGGAGGCTGCAATCCACAGGGTCCCTGACCTGGATCCCCACACACTGACCACTGGGCAAGTGGCAGGATAACTGACTACAGTCATCACTGGGGAAGCGGCAGGATTAGGAGCTAAACTCCCCTGGGAGGGTGGACACAGACAGTGACATGGTTCCTGAGGCTGCAAGAGGGGCTGCAGGTGGATGGCAGAGATGCAGTGATGGGGTGCAAGCTGTGGACAGGGGGCGTCAGCCTCTAGCTAATCCCCAGAAAGAGCAGGTAGAGGTTCCAGTCCGGCAGTGAGAGACGCGACTGTGACGCCTCCCCTGCGCAACCCCCACGGCACTCCTTACTGTCCTGAGAGCAGCGCAGTACCACACTTACAATGGCACCGTGGGGCCGGGCCCATACTCAGAAGGGCCCCTGGCACCTGGGCCCTGGCCCTGCCCCCGCTCAGCCTCTTCCCACCGAGGCCCTGCCTGTCACTCACTACTCTCTGCCCCCTCCCTGCCTTGCACGCTGCTCACTCCTCTGCCCTCTTCCTCCCCGCCCACCTGCGGCTTGCTCCTCTTTGTCCCATCCCCATCCATGCAAATAGCAGGCAGAGCCTTAGGGGGAAGAGGCCGAGCGGGGGCAGGGCCTCGGAGTGGAGCAGTGGGCGGGGCCACAGTCTATGCTCCAGGGCCTACAAAAGGTTAATCCGTCCCAGGAGAAGAAGTCGGGCTAACAACCAAAAGTCAGACTCAAACACATGAGAATATATTGGTCTGTCCCTCTTGTGCTCTGAGCAAGGTCACAGTGAAGGAGCAAGGAAGTCAAACAGAATCACCCCCGTCCCCACTGGAGGAGCTGGCGTCTATCACTGATAAACCAAAATTCCAGCTTGGATTTGCACTGATTTTTAATGCTGTAAATCCATGGCTCTTTTATGATGTCTTAAACATACACTGTTAGTGTCATGTAGGACAATGAGCTGCCATCATCATATCAACCAGTGGGACGCCCGCATCTGGAATACTGTGATCAGCTCTTCTCAAAAAGGATATGGCACAAAAGGGGGTGAAAAGACAGGAGCCAAAACTGAGAGCTCTGGAATAATTCCCATATGGAGAAAGTAGGAAGATTGGGACTGGCTAATTTAGAAAGGAGAATATGGGCTTGTAATTACCCAGTTATTGTTATATCAGTATAAACTTCCATGATGATGTGGACTCTCTTCTGGTATAAGCGTGACTCTTGGTGTAGCCCAGTGGTTTCCAAGCTCTGGTCCATGGGCCCCAAGGGCTCCACAGACTATGTCTACGATTTTGAAAGGGGTCCACATCTCTATTCAACATTTTTTAGGTGTCTGCAAATAAAAAAAAGGTTGAAATCCACTGGTTTAGCCTAAATCCCTTCCCATGCAACATGAGCTCAACCAAATTAAAAAAAAAATCCAGTCTTGTACCAGAATAAAAGCATCTAAATGAGGGGATTAGTCTGGTAGAACTGCATCAATGTGAATTTAAATTTTTTAAAAATCCCTATATGGATGAGATCTAATAAAAACAAGCAGGTTGGGCTCTGCTATGTACCCTTTCTTTTACTACAAGGACACAATGAAAGTTAAAGGCAACTCATTTAAAACTGATACAAGGAAATACTTTTTTGCACAGTGCCCAAGTAACCTCTGGAACTCATTGCCACCAGATTCCATCTGGGCCAAGAGCCTAACAGGATAAGTGAAAGAATTAGATATTTGGTATGGACACTGAGAACACCCACAGTCATGTTAGGATAACGAGGTGTTTCTTTAAGGAGGGGGTATATATATATATTATTTGCTAGGGGAATTTTAAAACCCATGCACTCTGCAGTGCCAGATGCCATGTTTCCCAACGTGTGGGGCCCACCTTATTGATGGGTGAAAATATCTAGCCAAGACTGGGAGACACAAATAGACCTTTCAATTGTTTTCCAGAGTCTTCCCTTTCATTTTTAATAAAGTATGTCTCCAGCTATATCGGTTGCAAAGGAAACCTCCAAATTATGAAACAAAGGTAATGGATGTAGTTATGTCTGCTGAGTTTGCAGGGAGCCTGAAACTATTGCTCTGAGCTGCGAGCTGTCCCTTCCATCTCAACAGCCGCTAACTCAGCTGCCAGTGATAGTACTTTTAGTGACAACACTGTTAATTATCTGGCTGCTCACCTAAGCATGAAAGAAAGGAGAGGAAGGGGCATATTATGAAGATCTGCATCATCTGCTCTGATTTGGCCGCTCATTTCTGGTACTGTTTGGGGCTAAAGAGTAGAAATGACTGGTTTCTTTTGCTGCAGAGAAAGCCCAGTTTTCAAACTAGTGTTTAGGCCTTTAAAATATTAACACATTACTACATTTCCACGTGAGCTGTTCTTTTAATAATCATTCATGTCATCAGTTAGCAATGCAACATTTACATCATGGACTATTATCTGTAAGTAGGTCAAGCACCAAAAGAGCAAGCTTTTAAAGAACTCTGTACACACATCACTTTCTCAGCCCCCTGTTCAAACAGTTTCAATGCTCTGTGATTACTTAGCTGAAAACTGGGCTTGAAAATGTGTCCCACAGCTCGTTCTCAAGTCTGAAAACAACCACTAAATATCACAACTCAAAAAAAAACTAAAGTATGATCTGCAATGTCCACATTTGGGTGATGAAAGGACAGAGGTAAATTGTGTGTGGGAAGCTAAAACAGTATTGCTGATTGTCCAGAGTCACAGGGAAGAGATTCCTAGAAGGGACTGTTGTGATTATCTCATCTGACCTCCTGTATGACACGGGTCAGAGACCTGTCCCAAAATAATTCCTAGAGCAGAGCTTTTAGAAAAACAGCCCATCTGGATTTGAAAAGGATTCTGGGGCTAGGTATGTACATAGGCGCCAACTTTCTCTGGAGCTGGTGGGTGCCCGTGGCCCCTGCCCCTTTCTCTGCCCCAACTCCACCCTTTCCTCACCCCTGACCCCACCCCCATTCCAACCCCATCCCAAAGTCCCCTCCCTAACTCCGCCTCCTCCCTGCCCCTTTGGATTCCTTCCCCAAATTTCCGCCCCGGTCCCGCCTCTTCTTCCAGCATGCTGCATTCCCCATCCTCCCGCTCCCTCCCTGCCCCGCGAATCAGCTGTTTCACGGCGCAAGCACTGGGAGAGAGGGGGGAGAAGCAGGATGCGGTGACACGCTTGCAGAGGAGAAGGAGGTGGATGCGGAGGTGAGCTGGAGCAGTGGGATGGGGCGGGGCACTGCCGGTGGGTGCTGAGCACCTACCAATTTTTTTCCGTGGGTTCTCCAGCCCTGGAGCACCCACAAAGTCAGCGCCTATGGGTGTGGAGGCACCTAACTGCCTCTTTCAGCACCTAAGTCCAATATTCAGGTGCCACTGACCCTCTCAAAAGCCCACTCAGCTGCTGCCTAGCCCCGGAGCCCAACTTCCCAGAGGTGCCTACGTTTCCGCTGGTGGGTGTTCACGAAGGTGTCAAAGTCCTGATGCCACCCCACAGCTAGCGGGCATGTGCGAGAGCTCCAAAGGCATTCTCCAACCCAGTGTTCCCCTCCCTGTCTCAGCAGCGGGGCCTGATCCAGTAGGAGTGCTCAGAGCAGGCCTTCAGACTTATTTAGGCATGACGCAACACAGGTTAGAAACCTGATAGCCCAGTGGTGACGGCGCTCGCGGGAGCCCCAGCTGTGAAGCCCCACTCTGCCTGATGTGGATCAGCGACATGACCCCAGGTCTGCCACTCCCATGTGAGTGCACTAGCACCAAGCTACTGGCTCTGCTGAGGGGAAGGACACCCTCAGTCTCTCCTGTTGGTGCTCATCCACTTTGCATAGATAATTACATATTGGAGCAAGGAGATGACCCCAGTTCTCTCCCATCCCAGCTGAGTGCCCTGAAAGTTGCTCTCTCTCTCGGGCCCAGTCTCCCTCTGGCCCAACGTATAGCAGTTGTGCAGGATGTGCACTGGGCAAGGGGCTTACAAGAAACAGACTTTGGCTGGCTAACAAAGTTTGGGCTCAGTGAAGGGAAAGGGCTTTGACTTGGGGTCAAGGAGCTGCTGCTTGTTCCCCCAGCAGAAAATCCTGCACTATGCACAATATGAAGATCTCTACAGCAAAGTTCAACTGGACAAGAGCTGCTGTCATCCAGGCCTAGTGGGGCTGGCAGGATGGAGCAGATCTGGCCTCTGTGATACTGAGCCAACTTTCCAGCGCTTTGGACTGTTGGATGTAGACCTGAAATCTCTGAACTGGCCCAGCCAGCTGCACCTCAGAATAGGCCCTAGTGGAGCCATTCTGTCAGGACTGGGGCAGACTAGAGATGCCCCTTGCCCACCTGGGCAGATTGACTGGGTCAGTGGTTGAGGATTTTGATTGGGTGGAGGGAAGTTTGTAATGAGGTAGCATTCTGGACAGTTTTCCACCTGTCTCAATGCTATGACCAAACCCCTCCTGGAGGAATCTGGGTTGCTCAGTTTCATACCTATAGATGAAGGGTTTCCTCCACAGTTCTTTGGAGTGTTCACCTTTGTCCCTAAACAAAGAATATTCCGGTGCCCCATATGCACAAAGGACTTTGAATGCTTGCAAGATGTGTGGGGGAGGGAACTGCCAGCAGAGATGACCAGGAAAATTGTATTTTTATTCCCCAAAGCCAGTGTGAGATTGGGGCTGTCAAATGATTAAATAAATGGTACTCTATTGTTTAACAGTGCGATTAATCGCAATTATTTTTTTAAATAGTTTGGGATGTTTTCTACATTTTAAAATATACTGATTTCAATTACAACACAGAATACAAAGTGTACAGTACTCTCTTTATATTTATTTTTGATTACAAGAAATGCACGATAAAAAAACCAAGAAATCGTATTTTTCAGTTCACCTCATAGAAGTACTGTAGTGCAATTTCTATCATGACAGTTGAACTTACAAATTAAAAATTATGTACAGAAAAATAAATGCATTCAAAAATAAAACAACGTAAAACTTTAGAACCTACAAATCCACTCAGTCCTACTTCTTGTTCAGCCAATCGCTCAGGCAAACAAGTTTGATTACAATTTGCAAGAGATAATGCTGCTCGCTTCTTGTTTACAATGTCACCTGAAAGTAAGAACAGGCATTTGCATGGCACTTTTTGTAGCCAGCATCACAAGATATCTATGTGCCAGATGCACTAAAGATTCACATGTCCCTGCATGCTTCAACCACCATTCGAGAGGACATGTGTCCATGCTTATAATGGGTTCTGCTCAATAACTATCCAAAGCAGTGTGGACCAACGCATGTTCATTTTCATCATCTGTGTCAGTCAGATACCACCAGCAGAAGGTTGATTTTCTTTTTTGGTGGTTCAGGTTCTGTAGTTTCCACATCAGAGTGTTGCTCTTTTAAGACTTCTGAAAGCATGCTTCACACCTCGTCCCTCTCAGATTTTGGAAGGCACTTCAGATTCTTAACCTTGGGTCAAGTGCTGTAGCTATCTTTAGAAATCTCACATTGGTGTTAAGTGTTCTTAAAACATACATGTGCTGGGTCATCATCCAAGACTGCTATAACATGAAATATATGGCAAAATGCAGGCAAAGTCAGTAGGAGACATACAAGGAGTTTAATCACAAATTTAATTAATGCATTAAATAACAAGCATCATCAGCATGGAAGTATGTCCTCTGGAATGGTGGCTGAAGCGTGAAGGGGCATACAAATTTTTGCAAATCTGGCATGTAAAGACCTTGTAATGCTGGCTACAAAAGCACCATGCTAACGCTTGTTCTTGTTTTTAGGTGACATTGTAATCAAGAAGCGGGCAGCATTATCTCCCATAAATGTAAACAAACTTTTTTGTCTGAGCGATTGGCTGAACAAGAAGTAGGACTGAGTGGACTTCTAGGCTCTAAAGTTTTACACTGTTTTGTTTTTGAGTGCAGTTATGTAAAAAAAAAAAATCTACATTTGTAAATTGCACTTTCATGATAAAGAGATTGCACTACAGTACTTGTATGAGGTGAATTGAAAAATACTATTTCTTTTGTTTGCCATTTTTACAGTGCAAATATTTGTAATAGAAAACAATATAAAGTGAACATTGTCTATTTTGTATACGGTGTTGTAATTGAAATCACTATGTTTGAAAATGCAGAAAAACATCCAAAAATATTTAATAAATGTCAGTTGGTATTCTATTGTTTAACAGTGCGATTAAAACTGTGATTAACCACAGTTGATTTTTTTTAATCACAATTTTTTTTTTTAGTTAATTGCGTGAGTTAACTATGATTAATTGACAGCCCTACGTGAGATGTTTTATCTATTTTTCAAGAAGGACCCCTACACATTTCGAACCAGCCCTCGTGGCTGGCCTTAGCCTTAGCACCTGGCAGAAGGGTTACACTCAAATCCACCCAGCCACCTCTCAGCTCTCCTGGTTCCCAGTTCTCTATCTGTGAAATGGGCATAAGTGTGCTACTTTGCACTTGTTCATTTGTACATGCTCCAATGCTCTACAGAAGAGAAAATGGCTGGCTGGCCTCTTTTCAGACACAGGGTGACTGAGGCCCAGGAAGAATAAGCCACTTGCACAGAGCTAAGTGTGACGCTCCCATGTATAGGGCTGCCAGCCCCCAGGATTGCACTGGAGTCTCCAGGAATTAAGATGTTGTCAGGTGATGAAGCCTCCAGGAATATGTCCAACCAAAACTGGCAATCTTATCGATTTGCCCTGCACAGCGTTCAGCACCATCACCATGAACACTGGTCAGAGATGCTAAAAAAAACAAAAACTAAATCACACCAAATAAGGGCCAGATCTGAGAGCTGACTGCAGGTCTGAAGATTAAACAGCCAGTGCTTAACCTGCTAGACAACACTGCCTCTCAGCCAGTTCACTGAACTTTTCTTTAGTTGCGCCACATGAAAAATGTGCCTAATAATGCTCTGTTATTGATATGGTCACTGGATTAAGCCTGCTGTTTTAAACAGGGAGGAGGATTACAATTTTTTTTCCCCCTTTCAATTTTGAAATGGGACATTTCAAGTCAAAATTTTGACCAGCTCAGCAACTGGTGGAAAAATGAAAGGGGAGGGGGAAATCTGTGCAAACTTTGCCAAAGTCTTTTTTCTTTGTTTCCAATTTCAGAATTTCAGTGCAGATTTCTGATTCCAAAATCTTTTGCCCAGCTCTATTTGAATGGTGCCCCCCACCCCAAGCATGGTAGGTGATTGACAAATCTAAAAAGACAGGTCTTTCCCTCAGTAATCAAAGGGGGAAAACAAGAGGACACACCACTTTTAAAAATATATATTTCTGTTGATTTGCAAACTCATAAGGTCTCTGCCTGCAGTGCACACATTAGTCTCCTGAGGATTGAAATGCTTTAGTCAAAGTAGGTGTGTGTGGCCATCCCTCCCTGTCAATCTCCAAGGGAGGCCACACCTCCTCGCTGTCACACACTCAGAAGGGTAATCTATAAAAGGGGGAAATCAGCTGTCTCTAGAGCTCAGGCTCTCTCAGCAGGGCCAAGCATGTATCTGCCATCGGGGCCCAGGCCTTCGGGCAGGGCACAGTACCGGAGAAGTCTAAGGCTCCTGCCCTCAGGCAGGGCATAGCAGTGACTGATCTAGCATCCTAGCTCTGGTAGAAGATAGACTAACACAGGCCTCCTGGCCTATGGTGGGGCAGCTGCCACCTCAGGGGTGGGGTGGCAAAGGTTAGGGGGACCCGGGCCCACCGGGTCCCAGCCCAAGGCAGAGAGTTCCACCACTGGGTCAGCAGGGAATCCAGCCACAACATGCTGACCTGTGTTCAGGCAGCAACACAGCCAGACTAGAGTCAGCCATCCCTGAGCTACTTCCTCCCCTCCCCTCAGGGTGTACCTGAGTCCCAGGGTCATCCTCCATCTCCCTGGGGTACATCACCATTGGCAATCCCAGCAGCTCCTCAGCATCAGGCATGTCTGGCAGCTCTAGTAAGTCCTCAGGACAGCAGAGGTCTTCTGCAGGCTCCTGCTCCAGCAGCAGGTTGGAAGCAACTTGCTCCTTCAGCAGCTCCAGCTCAGCTGAGCTGCAGGGACGGCCTTTTGTATTTCCTGTTCCTGTCCTGCCCCTCTGCATTCGGAGGGATGGACAAGGCCTTCCAGGTTCCACCCACCAGGGTGCGTTCGGCTGTTCCTACCTCTCAATCTCCAAAAGAGGCCACACCTCCTTGCTACAATGAACTCAATCATTGGGCTCAATCCAGGGGTGCTTGGGGTGGAATGCAATGACCTGTGATGTGCGGGAGGTCAGACTAGATCAGGGGTGGCCAAACTTTTTGGCCTGAGGGCCACATCTGGGTGGGGAAATTGCATGCAGGGCTATGAATGTAGGGCTGGGAAGGAGGTTGGGGTGCAGGAGGGAGTGCGGGGTGTAGGAGGGGGTGTGGTGTGCAGGAAGGGGCTCAGGGCAAGGGGTTGGGGTGCAGGAGAGGTGCAGGATGTATGAGGGGGCTCAGGGCAGGGGGTTGCGGGCTCAGGACAGAGGGCTGAGGTGCAGGAGGGGTGCAGGATGCGTCGGGAGCTCAAGGCAGCAGGTTGGAGTGTGGGGTGCAGGAGGGGTTCAGGGTGCAGGCTCCAGCCCAGTGCCACTTACCTTGTGCACCTCCGGGGTAGCAGCAGTGCACAGCGGGGCTAAGGCTGGCTCCCTCCCTGCCCTCGCTCTGCACCGCTCCTGGAAGCAGCCGGCACCACATCCCCTGGCCCCTGGGGGGGGAGCAAAGGGCTCCGTGCGCTGCCCTCGCCTGTGGTTACCTCCTCCCAAGCTCCCATTGGCCGCAGTTCCCTGTTCCCAGTCTATGGGAGCTGCTGAGGGCAGTGCCTGCAGGCGAGGGCAGCACACAGAGCCCTCTGCCTCCCCTATAGGCCACAGGGACATGGTACTGGTCGCTTCTGGGAGCGGTGCAGGGCCAGGGCAGGCAGGGAGCCTGCCTTAGCTGTGCTGGGCCATGGGGCTGGCAATCCCGCAGGTCGGATCCAAAGCCCTGACGGGCTGGATCCAGCCCGTGGACCGTAGTTTGCCCACCCCTGGACTAGATGATCTAATCGTCCCTAAGATATCCTGAAATCTGCCTCAGTGGTTGCTGTTATGCCAGGATGAGGGACATCAGGTTGTGGGAACACACTGGGGAGGGGAGCCCCAACAAAGGTATTGAAAGCTGCCACCTGTGTGCACAGGAAGCCAGCTGCACTATGTGTGTGTTGAGGATACAGCATGTGTACAGGCTGGACCCTGCTGAGTGCATGGGAAGGGGATTGCACTGTGTGCATGGCAGGGCATCCTGTGCCTAGAGGCGGGTGTGCATGGAATGGACAGCACAGTGCTCCACTATAGGGCCACGCTGCCTTTCTGGACCCGCAACCCCCACTTGTCCTGGGGTGTTGGTGAAGAGGAAGGTGTGCTCCACCGCATGCACACAATGGTTCCCTTTCTACACAAGGCAGAGCTCCACCCTCACCTGCAAAGAGCCATGAGACTGGCTGGGCAGATTAGAAGCGAAGGGACCAGGGCTGCTCTAACTGTGTTTCTTGTCCTGTGAGGGAGATTGCCGGCTCCAAGGGAAGTATGCACGGCCTGTGGGCGGGCAGTGGTGACAGAGGAGGGTGAGAGCAAAGGAGTACAGGATGGGAAGAGAATGAAAGGGGAGAGAAGAAGGGGGCTGATGGGGAAGAGTGGACTGAAGGGCCGATAGTGTGAAAGGAGGAGACAACACGGGGGAGAAGGGGACAGAGAAATGGAAAGAGGAGGAGAAATGAGGCTGATTAGGAACACACTGAGTGCAAAGGAGGAAAGCAGTAACGGACTGTGCCGGTGGGACGGGGAATGTGCCACCCTTCCCTGGGGGCGATCCGCAGGAATTGTCCATGCACCTGGCAAAGAGCAGCCCACAGAGCTCAGCAGCCACTGGGCCCCCTCTGCTTCCAGCGCTCTGGGTTAAGGCTAAGGGCAGTGGATTACACGACTTGGGCCTAGCTGGTCAGGACATGTGAGCCGGAGGAAGCCCTGTACACTCCTGCTTCAGGACAGGGAGGAGGGGTTTCTTCAGCTTCCTTGCTGTCCAGGTGGGGGAAGAGACTGTAGCTGCTTTGGGAAGACGATTGCTTTTCCAGCTGCAGTGGCTTCTCCCCACAGCCACCTCTCTAAACACATTGTGCCCACAGCCGGGGCCATGCCACAGGCCTCCTTCCGCAGTTAAACTTGCCCACTGGGCCCTTCCTCTTATATCTAGTCCCTTACAACCAGGGCATGCAGCCCCCACCCTGACCCCCCTGCTTTCCTGTCTGTGCTGCAGCAGAGCCCCTCTCCTCTGGAGCAGGACCCTTTCCCACACGCCCCACCCCCAATTACTGATGTACTCACAGGGGGCTGTATCCCTGCTGCACCTGACAAGCATCACTTAACCTGCCTCACTGCCACATAATAACCTCATCTATCAACCTGGACGAGACTGCAGGGCCATTGCTGGGAGGGGCTCTATTTAAGCAGCAAATGTCATTATCCAAAGTCCCTGGTCCCCTTGCTTGATATGCAAAAAACTTGCTGGCTCCCCAGAGTCCTGTGCAGAGAACATGCCCTGCAAAATGGACATTTGTCATGTTCTGCATGCTGATGCGTTGCCCAGGAAATGTGAATGATTACACCAGTGGTGGTGGGCACAGCAGAGCCAGCCTGACACCTGGTGGCACAGCGAGAAAACACACCTCTTCAGGAGATGCCAAGACCAGGAACTAGGGAAAGCTGGACCCTCTGGCTGGGGAAAACCTGCTGCATCTGAGAATGGTCCCTCGGGGGCTATTGAGTTTATTTACCTTCCAAGGAACAATTCACTCTTCCCCCGTGAAGGCATTCACTGGGGTCAGCCTTACCCGCACGGCTGCTGTAGGCTGAGAATATTTCTGTGCCACCCCCAAAGGGTGGAAAGACAAAATGCTGTCAAGCGAATGTGAGTGTCGCCGGCAACTCTGGCTGCACAGGCTGCAAAGTAAGTACATGGCCCCAGGCCTACAGAGATGGAGGGCACGTGCTCAGCTTTGACGACGCGAGCAGGCCCATTTGGTCCGGGGCACCCCTGGAGGTCAGAGATAGGTGCTCCAGCAGTCGGCAGAGGCAGGGCCTACACTGTACGCTTATTGGGGGTGAGATTCTCCCAGTGCATGTAAGTGCGGCACCCAGCACGATGGGCCCTGATTTCGTTTGGGGCCTTTCGACACCATTGGAACATGGACCATTAACCATGAGCCATACAAATGATTTCCCATCCCAGGCTCTGCGCAGGCAGGCCCTTGCTTCCACCTGAGTTATGTCCTTTTCCTGCCATCCCCCCATTTCTTCCTTCCTTCCTCTTCCCATATCGTTCGTTTCTCTCACCCATTTGCTCTCTCGCCTTCATCTCTCTTTTCTTCCTCTTTCCCCAGCCCCTGTGCCTGTTTCCCCAACCCCACCTCTGTCTGGCTCTCCCTGGAGCCTGTCTCTCAGCTGAGTCTCCCTCCCTCCTGCTCCGGTGAGCAGCAGCCACGTCTGCACGGAGCTGGGAGTGTTCTGAAAAGCAGGCACAAGGCATCTCTTGGTCACAAAGAGGCTGAGCTACCAAAACTCCCTGGCTGCCCCAGCAGGAAGTGGGGCGGCAGCTCTCTATCCCTTATTGGGATCCTTCCCCTCGTGCTCTCCCTTTCTTGGGTTCACCTCGACTTCCCTTTCCTAGTTCCTCCACACATCTCTGTCCCCTGTGGGCAGCTCTCTGCTTTAGCATGGCTGGCGCTGTGGTGAGGGCCCAATCCCAGCAGGTATCTGCTGGCGGGACAGTGCACAGTGCTGGGGGAGGCTGGCACGACAGGCACATGGCCCCACATGCTACCACCTTTGGTAGGTGACCAGTCACCGCTCTTTGGAAGCAGGGTAGGTGACTGAGGCCAGGAACTGAATACACAGGCCCCCAAAGGCCACCCCAAGGTGCATGGCCATGGAGAATCAAGCCTGGGGCACTGGGGGCCAGGGCTCCCAGCAGGGCTAGCCAGGCAGGGGCTGGGAAAGGTAGGGACTGGCACAGGGCAGGGAGGGGAGCACTGGTGCCATGGGAAGGGGAGAGGCTAGCACAGGGCGTAGGGTTGCCAACTTTCTAATTGCACAAAACCGAACACCCTTGCCCCACCCCCTGCCCTGCCCCTTCTCTGAGGCCCCATTCTTACTCACTCCAGCCCCCTCCCTCCATCACTTGCTCTCACCCACCCTCAATCACTTTCACTGGGCTGAGGCAGGGGTTTGGGGTGCGGGAGGGGGTGATGGCTGTGGATGGGGGTGCAGGCTCTGGGGTAGGGCCAGGGATAAGAGATTTGGGGTGCAGGAGGGGGCTCCAGGCTGTGGCCGAGGGGTTTGGAGTGCAGGAGGAGGGGTCAGGACCAGGGCAGGGGGCTGGGGGGCAGAGTCTGGGAGTGGGGGCAAGGTGCAGGCTCCAGGAGGGAGTTTGGGTGCGGGTTCCAACCTGGGGCAGGGGGTTGGGTTGCAGGTGGAGGTGCAGGGTCTGGGAGGGAGTTAGGGTGCAGGAGAGGGTTCCAGTCTGAGGCAAGGGGGTTGGGTTGAAGGCTCTGGCCAGGCAGCGCTTACCTCAGGCGGTTCCCAGTTGGCAGCACAGCAGGGCTAAGGCAGGCTCCCTGCCTGCCCTAGCCCTGCACCGCTCCTGGAAGCGTCTGGCATATCTGGCTTCTAGGCAGAGGCGTGCCCAGTCAGCTCTGCATGGTGCTCATGTGGCAGCTCCCATTGGCTGCAATTCCCAGACAATGGGAGCTGTGGAGCTGGTGCTTGAGGCAGGGGCAGCACGCTGAGCTTCCTGGCTGTCTCTCTGCCTAAGGGCCACAGGGACATGCTGGCTGCTTCCAGGAGCTGCATGCAGCCAGAGCAGGCAAGGAGCCTGCCTTAGCCCCGCTGCATCAATGACCGGACTTTTAACAGCCTGGTCAGCAGTGCTGACTGGAGCCACCAGGGTCCCTTTTAGACCCGGCGTTCTGTTTGAAAGCTGGACCTGGCAACCCTAACAGGGTGGGGAGGGGAGCACTGGTGCCATGGGGAGGGGAGGAGCTGGCACAGGGCAGGGAGGGCGAATGGTAACAAAGGTCTAGCCCTTAGTGTGAGTGAGGGGTGGCTGTGGGGTGCAGTCAGCCGGGGCCCGACAACCGGAGTGGAAATAAGCAGGACAGGCAGCACTGCATCAGCCACTTGCTTTATTCACAGACTCCACGCAATTTCCCTAGCAAAGGGGGAGCTGCCCCACCCCTCACTCTGCAATGCAGCGGAAGGACTGGACAGTGGGGGACACAGCCCCCCAGTCAACGGGCTTGCGGTACTCCCCCTTCTCCAAGAGGTACTGCCTGCCCCGGAAGTTGGGGTGTTCATAGAATACCCAGGCCCCCTCCAGCACTTTGCAGGCATGGATTTCCCGGATGTGGAACTCGTCCATGACTGAAGGGCAGTCCTCTGTAGATTCGTACATCTGGCCACCAAAGTCCCCCTTCTCAAAGATCTGAATGCGGTGCTGGCTTCCACTGGACTGGAACAGGAGATAGAGAATCACACATTGCTGGGCACAGCAGCACAGTTCAGGCTTTTTCTCACTATACACAGGGAGCATAGGAACTGCCGGGCTGGCTCGCACCTGAGTCCAGCTCATTCAGGATCCTGCCTCTGGCAATTGCCAGATGCTCCAGAGGAAGATAAAGGACCCCACAACAGGCAGATGTACGGTAATCTACCTCTCAAGGTTTCATCCTAACCCCTGGTAGCTAGGGATTGATTTACACAGTGGAGCAGGAGGTTCTGTTTCCCTCCCAGAACTCTGAGTAGCATTAGCTGTTATGCCACAAAACCCCTCGCTCATTGCACTCCTGTGTAAGATCCTTCTGGTCTCATTGGCTTTGGATGGAGGCTGAAGGAGGCCACTGGCCATAGAGACCCTGGGTTTGCATGGGACTGTGCTGTTTATGAGCATCACAGGTGGACAATTAAAGGGGCCTCATTACGCTTGAGAGGCAAGAAACCTCCCCTCTCCCCCCAACCCTGGGGAATGCACTGATGATGGGAACATAGTGACTAGGAGAGGTGGGGGTTGGGGGAAGAGGTAGCTCCCAGATGTATAAAAGGACAGGCCTGACCAAAACAATCGGCTGGCTTTCCAGTTCACCTGGGTTAGTTTGTTGCACCTCAAGGTGCCCTTAGGCTCCCCCAACCTGTTTGGATTTTTTTTTTTTGCTGTACCAGTATTGGCTCCTCCACTGCCCAGGGGCATTAACACTTGAGCAGGCCCTGCAGGCTCAGAGGTCTGATTCTCCCCCACTTTACACCTCATGTAGTCACTGGCCCATCTCCAGATGGTGTCAGATGCTGCCATCCTGCTATGCAGTATTAGGATCCCTGGGTGGAAAAGACTGGATATGGGGCCGGGTAGGGCAAACCCAGGCTCAAGTGGGGAGAGGCCAGGGCACTGCTGGTGACAGATGAGATGCACTTTGGCAGGCTGCACTTCAGTGTTTTAAACTGATTCCCACTGCTTTAACCCTTCGGTTGCTTTCAGAACTGGAGCTGCAGT
Organism: Gopherus flavomarginatus; assembly: GCF_025201925.1. Classification (NCBI taxonomy): domain Eukaryota; kingdom Metazoa; phylum Chordata; order Testudines; family Testudinidae; genus Gopherus; species Gopherus flavomarginatus. The sequence continues at coordinate 62,756,815 of NC_066624.1, forward strand.
GAGCCCCAGGGCCGTAAGGGGTCAATGAGATGGTGACAGTCTGTACTCACATTTCACATGTGCAAGACGTTATATTTGCTGAGATTTCAAGCATTGAACAGCCATAAGCGCTGCAAGGGTGTTAATCTGCAGCTTCCCATGGAGCCTGGCCCACTCATCCCTCCCTCCCTCCCTGGTTTATTACCACCACCAGCTCCAAGCTGAATGCCACCGTTTCCCATGGGGAGATGAACTGCCTCGCCTCAGGGCAGCTTGTTCCTCTTGCCCTCCACACCAGAAAGGAACGCTTCACTGCTGCCTTGGATGAGCTGGAGTCCCATGCCCACATGGGGAAGCTTCCCATAGCTCACATTCATCTAATGACCCCCTAGCTGAGTGCCCCCATCAGTTGGCTCTTTCAAGCACTGATCACAGCTGAAGGCAGTCACATACCACTACGAGGCCTTGGCTGCTGGTGAAGGCAGCAGGGGAGGCGAAAGCCTCTAAACCAGGCACCAGCTGACTGGATTAATAGTCAGAATTACAAGTTAAATACTTCCACTCACTGTTTAATTATAGAATATCAGCAGGGCTCCACCACTGTAAAGCAACCAGAAGGGGCAGCTCTTTGAGACCAGTGGCAGGGGAGGTAGTGTCCTCTGGGGCTCACCCAGCTGTTCCAGAGCCCCCTATGGGACAGTATGCTCTGGCTGGAGGATGCTGGAGCAGCTGCTCATGCCCCAGTCCTGGCTCTAGAATATGGAGGCATGCAGTATTTAATGGGTTGGATTTCCCTCCTCTGGTAGGGGCAGTGCTCTGGGCACTAGCTGGCTGGACACTGGTTTATCCCCTCTTAGTTTACACCCCTTGGTTGCCACAGGGCATCACTGTTAAGCACACTGATTGCCTCCAGCATTACACTGAGACTTAGCCCCCTCTCCTTCCACGTGACCTGCATTTTTAGGGCTGTTTATTCCATACTTAACAGATCATGAGGCAGCTGCACTACAAAGCTACAAAAGCATTTGACCAGATAAATACATTTCCAACCAACACATGCAGGACAATGCAAAGGGATGCTGTATACCATCATTGAAACACTGCTGAGCTGCGTCCCTTTCAAAATCAGCTTTGGCCTGTGCTTTTGATGCACCTGGCTTTTATTCCCTGCCAGTGGAGAGGGTCACATGAATGCCAGCAGTGGATGAAAGCTTCCCTGCTCTTCACAGCCTAGTCATGGCACCAGGTTCCTCACGCTGGCAGGCTGAGCACAAGCGGCAAAGCCTTCCTTTAAAAGAAGGGCAAAAAAAGCCAGCCAAGCACTGTGTTCTCCTTTGATAGCCACCGGAACTCCCAGCGTAGATTAAGGAAGGGGGATGCTCTGGGAAAACTGCCTGCCCTTCTCTCAGGGTCCCATTTGCCTGTACTCAGGGGAACACGCCTTGGTTACCCTGTCACACCCTGCCAGCCTACCCCACCTTACCTTCCTCTAAACTTTTGGAAGGGAACGCGCCTTCCCATCCACCTTATGCATCAGCTGTTTCTTTCGCACCACTATTGAGTGTTCGCTGCCCCTTGCTCACTCAGCAGGTTGCCCACAGGGTGACCTGGTGCCAGCACCAGCTGCAGGACAGAGCTCACACCCACTCCTGTGTAAGAGCAGGTAAGCAGGGATTCCTCAGCGCAGCAGGTACACAGCCAGTATTTCCGAAGGCCAGGCCCCATGCCCTGCGAGTGCTGGCAGGAGCTACTGAAATGCTTGGATGGAGCGATTTGCGACCATGGCAGAATGAGAAATCTTAGATCCAATGGTCCTGCACTTGGGGCAGGTCCTGAGGTTATACGAGGCTTAAAAGTCCCCTTTTGCGCTCTCTAGTCTTGGGCAGTTGAGGGATCGATCTGGCTCAGGGCTGCTCCCCATGCTCTGCTAATGATCCTGAGAAGCAAGAACAGCCCTCCATGAGTTGGGGTTGTTCTCACCCACTTCACTGCTCCTTTCTGCTGCCAGCATGTGGCAAAGAGGACTCTGCCCTCTACTACAGGTCTTGTATCAAAACGCAATTGGCTTTATTTCACATCCTCACTGTCCTTCCCAGCCCCTGCTGCAGACAGTGAGCTCCTTCCACGCAGGCTGCACACATACCGTGAAGCAGCTGGAAGTCTGACTGAACAGGATGGAGCCTGTGTCCAGTTGAGTCAATGGGAAAAGCAGGCAGCACACTGTCTCGCTTCTCCAACCATATGTTGAATCCCAGGGAAGAGGGGGCAAGTAGTTTTGTTTTCAATTAACTTTAACTAGGCAGATGGAGTGTGGGATTTATGCACAGGCAGGCACCTGCAAGTCCTCACCAGCAGAGTGCTCCTTGGGAACCATTCCCTTACCTACACCCCACCACTAGGGGCTGCGGGCTGAGCCACTGCCTGGCAGCCATCTCCTCTCTCTAGTGCCAGCTGCACTGAAACTGAATGACCAGGAGATCGGTTCTAGCGGGAAGCAGAGTAGGAAACAAGCTACAGAGGTTCAGACAAATTCAGGCTGGCACAGGCCATGCAGGGGAGATTCTCCTGAGCATCTGAGTGGGGAGCACAAATCCCAGGGATGGGAATTCCCAGGGGTCTTGTGGCCCTAACTGACATAGGTGCTTAGGGAAATGTCACTATGTGTACACGCCAGTTGCTGCAAACTGTGTCTGCAAGGAAGAGGAGCAAACTCAGGAAAGCAGGGCACAGAGTAACTACCTCCCCTGTATAAATTCCAAACCCCAGCTGCCTAGAAGCAAACTGCAGCAACCTTATTTCCAAACAAAACTACGCTGACACCCCAATCGGTAGAGGTACCCACTGAAACTTACCTACAACCTGCCCAAAGCAAACTGCTTTTCTCATTGAAATCAGTGAGGGAGTTTCTCTTATCTGTTGACATCAAATTTCTTTGCCCCACTTCGCCGGGCCAAGGGGAAGCTCAGAGCATTTTCCTGTTGTTGGTTAGGCTAAGTTGCAGGAGCGTTTCAATACAACTACAGCCATGTTCTACATGAAAACACTGCAGCTTTCCTGGGAAGGTTTTCTTACTCTCTCTGCCTTCTCAGGGCTGTGGTTTGTTCACTTGCCCCTCAGATTGCAACCTTCTGATGATGCAGAAATTGTCCCATGTGACCTGCTGGGATTCTCTTAACCTTGTTCTCAAGTATATCTGGGACTATCCCATCCATTGTGTTACCGAGGAGCAGCAACACGTGTGCTTTGGGGGAGGCTGGGGAGAGGAATGGAAGGTCAGACTTACTAAGTGAATGGCTTTGCATGAGCTGAGGCGGTCATTAAGGCCCATCCAGCGCTGGTACTCGGGGTACTCGCCATGGGTCAGAACATACATGTTCCCTGCAAAGTTAGGCCGCTCATAGACAACCCAGGCACCCCCGTCCACTTGGATGGAGTTGCAGCGGCTTAGGTAGGTGTGAAAATCAGGGCAGTCACTGTCACACTCATAGCGACGGCCCTGGAAATGCTTGTCTTCGTAGAAAGTGATCTGAAACACAAGCAAAGCAGAGAGAGGGGAGGTTCCTTCTTCCAAACAGATGAGGACGGCTCAGTCAATGGTTCTTGGGCAAAAGCAGCGAAGAGGCAGGCTGAAGGGGTGCGAACTGCAAGTGCTGTCACTGAAGCAAGCATGCATTAGTTGCAACCATACCATTTTAACAAGGCTGACTCCTTAGCTACTGCCTTGGTGCATCATTAACTGTGAGCAGTTAAAGGGACTGCCGTGGGAAGAAATGACAAAACCTAATATTATTAGAATGGTTTGAATGACATTCAAAGAAAGAGGCAATAAAAAAAAAACTCGGGTGGGGGGAGAAGGTTGCTTTAGTTTAAATTGCTTGCTGTGGGCCCAATTCTGTGAAGCCTCATACCCATCAATAGTCCCTAGAAGAGTGAGCAGCCCAAAGGAAGGCCAGTTTTGTAACAAGAGCGACCAGGCTGGCACTGCTGTTTGCAACCCAAACACCACAGTTCTGTTCTCATTTTGATGAATGAAACTGCCTGTTTTCATTGGCCACACTAAGAGAAATGCGAAAAGTAAACAAACCATCAAGAGGGAAAAGGCTAGTCTGGTTCACATCTCGTCATTTTAATTATTTCAGGGATGGTTAGTAACAGAGGTAAAGACATTTAGGCTTGAAAGTCCCGCCTCCAAATACTGTGTGAGAGAGCTACTTGCGTGCTTTAAAACTAAGCATGTGAATGTTTGCATGATTGGGCCTTAACTATTAACTGCATGATTTTCCCTTTCATAGTTCTTAGAACATACAGCAGCCTGTTTCCACTTCTGAAGTTATGATGCCATAATATGACCATTTTATTTTACCACTGGAAAAAAGGTTCAAAAGTAAAATTTGTAAAATACATTTGACTTCCCTCCCCCATCCCCAATTTGCTTTAACCAAGCAAATCGAAGTTTTGTAGGCACAGAGAACAATTTGCTGCTCCTGTTTGCAGGCTGCTTCCCGTCCCCCTTCAAACATGACCACAGAAAGAACTGAACCCCTGAAGTTTATGTCCACAGAGCAAAGAATGGACTAACAATAAGGATCAGTATGTCTAGCCTTAGTGAGAAGAGCTCATGGGAATGTGTAAGGAACATGCTCCTCCCCACCAGCCCTCCACTAAGCTCCGTTCACACACACAGACTTCACTGCAGGTGGGCACAGATCCTTAGTTCAAGTGGGATGGCTCAGCTCTAACCTGCAGGGAAGTGACTGGTGAATTCTGGATTGCAGTTCTAAAGTCCTGGCCCATCTCTGCAATGGCCTGACAACCCACACAGTGCTTGGAGTGCACCAGCCTGAAATAGCCATCACATGTGACATTCCAACCCCTCAGTCAACCAACCAACCCCCTAGTGTAACTCTACCCCATTAACTGCCAGAATGCCAAGGTAGGGGCTCCACAGCACATAATGCATTTGGGATAATATGTGCTTGTGTGGGCCCCATTACCATAGCATCTGAGCTCCTTACAATCAGTAACAACAGCTCATGAGGCAGGGTAGTGCTGGCGTCACTATTATACAGGTGCTGAGCTGAGGCAGAGAGAGGCTAAGTGACTTGCCCAAGGTCACACAGCAAGTCTGTGGCACAGCAGGTCTCCCAAGTCCTAGGCTAGTGCCCTAACCACTGGGCCATCCTGCCTCTCGGAGGGCACTAGAGCCTCCTGCTCCCCACAATTTAAGTTACATCAGCAACAAGAAAAGAAGTTAGTGAAGCAGCGAGTGATTTTTAGTCAGTTACTGTCCACCAACAGGCTCAGCCCCAACACCACCAGCTGTCAGACAAAGCACCTTTCCCCCTGCTTAGAAGAGCTTAGGTCCCAGGAGTGAAGTAAGTTCTACATGAGCAGACCCTGGTGCCCACCTGATAGTGGGGCAGGTCTCTGCCTGCCTGCAGGACCCCGTTCTCATGCTGCGATGGGACTCGGAGACAGGAGCGGATGTCAAGAATATTTTGCATGGCAGCCTGTGCAGTGTCATTGTGCCCGTTTTAGTGCTCATGCTCTAGAAATAGTGGTGTAGACAGCACTCTGAAGCCACAGTTCAGGCTCTGAAGGCTAGGGAAGGATGTGGGCTTCTGAGCCCTAGCTAAAGCCCGAGCGGCACCTTCAAAGCACTGTCTGCACAGGTATTTTTAGAGTGCTCGCACAAGCCCTGCTAGCCCAAGTCTGTCACCCTAGGCTCGGAGGCTCACTCCAAAACGCTGGGGTAAACATACCCTGAAGAACCTCAGGTGTCTGGGCAGTGCCCTCTTTGGTAGTATGATACACTTCACACAACTGGTCTCCCCCCACCTGTGATCAGAGTCAGGCATCAGCATCCCAGCAGTCACGCTGTACTTTCTCCTCGACAGCCTAACTATGGAGCATACACTGGTGCTGGCTGCTAGCTTTGGAATTCAGATGCTTTGCAGACAGACAGAGCATCTTCCCACAAGCTTGCCACGCTCTTCATGGCACAGCAACCTTCCCCAGTAAGACACCGAGGAGAGCATGAGGCACTAGGCACATTTGAAAGTCTCCCCAACAGCCACAGCATTTGCCTCCCACCTCCGCTCTCCTGATGTACTGTAGCAGAAAGAGAAATATCCAGTCTGAAGGAAAAGGGAGGAGAAACTGTCTCTGTCACTCAAAATACAGCCCTGTATTTTAAATAGTCATTTTATCAACCTGAGCAAGCTTTCGGTTTGAAAAGCTCCTGTCCCCAGTGGAAAAGTCACGTGCATTTTTGAAACACTTGCTTTTTATTCATTGATCTTCTTTCAGAGAAATAACAGACTCTCCTACCACTGTGCAAAATTCTGCTCCATTACCCTAAGCTCTTTCTGCACTTCTGCCATGTTTGTAAACAAGAGCAGCTTCCTAAGTTGCATCTCTTCCCCTCGGAAAGATACACACACAAACTTACCCTGATTCCTGTTTTGGACATTTTCCGTTCTAGGCACTACACCCCAACTGCTGCAGGAATTCCAGAAGCAACTGCAAAGACCCAGAATCTGGGGGCCTCTTTTTATAAGGCTCCTTTTGTACCAGACATTCGCTTTGTCATGAGAATGGGATCCAAGAATTGAGTCAGTGATTCTATGGCTAGGGATTGTTTCTAGAAAAGCAAACAGGATTAGGGAATAAAGGGAGGCTTTGCTGTGCCCTTTATTTTTTGGCTGTTGCAACATCAGAGCTGAATGGTCTGCTGAGTCAGAACACCAAAACTCGGCCAAAAACATTCCAACTAAGAAGCCCCCTGCCTGGGGCGATGACACAGTTTGGCTGCTCTCTCTGCTTTGAACATGCTAAAAAAAGATTGATGGACTAGAATCCAAGAATCTCAGGCCCTGCGCCCCTCTGTAAAAAGGGACCAAGACTTGTGAGAGGACATTTTCCAACTGTTGCAGGGTGCAGTGGTGACAGGTTTCATAAACACATGCTCAGCAGAAGGATGGGAAGAGAGCCGGAGAGAATGGCCTCTGCTTAGAGGACACTATCTGAAAGCAAGTAACAGGAATGTCTGTGCAGCAGTGATAACACTGAACCGGGCAGTGTAGCCTAACGGATAGTGCATTGGACTGGGACTCAGTAGACCTACATTCTATAACCTGGCTCTGCTAGTCTGCTGGGTGATCTTAGGCCAGTCACGTCTTTCTGTGCCTCAGTTTCTCTATCTATAAAATGGGGATAGCGATATTGACCTATGTAGAGTGCTCTGAGATCTAGGAAACTCTAGATAAGACTTAGTTTTTATTTCTATTGCACCCTCCGTCTATAGCACTGTCATAAACCTTCCATCTGAGGGGCTCAAACTGCTGTTAAGAACATTAACAGACATACCCAAGGGAGAGATTTTTATCCCTATTTTACGATGAGGAACGTGAAGCACAGAGGGATTAAGTGAGGTGTCCACAGTCCCAAAGGAAGTCCATATCAGTGTCAGGGACAGAACTAAGATCAACTGTGATTCAACCACAAGACTGACTCGATGCACTGGGCTAGGTAAATACTTACCACAATCAAGGCGGAGCACAAAGCAGGGAACACAGGGGTGTAGATATCTGTGACCCCAGAAGTCACTCTGTTATAAACACCTCTCCAGCTATTGCCGGCACCACTCCAAAGGCTTAGAGAGACAAAGACAGCAGATGAATTTGGCAAGCAGTGCCTGACCCACTTAGCTGTTATTTCAAGTCTGTCAGAACAGATCCATTTCATCCCAATGATTCCACATACTGGTGTCTACACCAGCACACCTTTAAATCCTGCCAACTCCAGAGGCATCCTGAGGCCAATAGGTTGAACTAGATATCCGCCCAATGGCATCCTATTATCCTTCCTGCCTAATCCTTTAAGCATCAGGGTTCGTGGCTTATACACACTGGTTTTCTGCTAGATGTGAGGCTACTCACCACCATTAATCCAAGAGCTGTTTGTGAAGATCCCAGCATCCAGCCTAGGACTCAGCTCCCACTGAAGGATGTTACAGTGGCTCGGTATATTAATCCCAGAACTGGATTCCCTTTTGCTATCCCACATCCCCTATTTAAATGCTGGGTAGGTGAACGTCAGAGCCAACATCTCCATGTCTTCCCTGGGCCTAGGACAGACATCCACTTGTGAGGGGGTTGGTGGCGGGGAGCAAGGGATGGGGGAAGAGGAGTTTGCATGAGTAAGTTGTCCTGTGGGGGGCAAAATTGTGACATTACAACACTATGAGGGTGTGCTCCCAAATTAGATTTTTATCATCATCCTGCAAACGTGCAAGACAGATTCATCATCATCCACTTTGGATTGGGTAGTAACCCGAGGGTGTAGCTGGGTTTGTCCCACACCTCGAAGAGCCACGTCCAAGTCTTACCTTCACTTGTTACTCACGCAAAACAAACACAACTAGGTTAACTGAACTGATTAACCCCTTACAGGTAAGTGATTCTGTATCTCTGGCCAGGAGGGATTTATGTTACTGCCTACATAAACGGTTGTTACCCTTCCCTTTATATTTATGACACCCACTGATGGCCAGAAGTTTTGGCTGAACGCCAGAAGACTACATCACCAGCTGCTGTCAATCAGACATCACTCCTCCACTGAAGTCAATGGAGCTATACTAATGAAGCATGTGGCCCCACTGTCTCTCCTCAGACCATACCTCAATCCCCTTCTCCCTCCCCCTTACTGGCTCTAGGAGCCTGCTGGAAATGCTGACTCATGCATGCATAGTTCCAGAAGATGTCGAGGCTAGAGCATCAGATCCCGTTATTTTCCTTGTGCTCCACATATTTGGTTTCTCTGTTTCTCATTTGCCAGTTGGGTAAACATCTCACTATGCTGCATGTAATCAACCACGCAGCAGCTTGCCTCACTAATTGTGAACTAGTCAATCAGATGTACCCCATGAGCCCTGCTCATGCCCTAGATCAGCTGGCTCGAACTTGAGGGGCATCGGCTGAGGAGCTAAAAATTGCAGCGTAGACATTCAAGCTCAGGCTGGAGCCCAGGCTCTGGGACCCTCCACCCTCTCTGGCTCCTTTCTCTGCAGCTCCTTCCCTCTCACTCCCTCCCTCCCTGTGGGGCACCAACCCCAGAGCCAGATCTGCTCCCAGTCAACAGCAGAGAAGGCCTTGCCCCCACCACACCAGCACTGGGCATGGCTGCACTCAGGAGGGACTCCGCACCATGCGGGGGCCTGGCACACCCCTCTTGCTGCTGCCTCTGGCGACTCTCTCTGCTTGTCCTGCTACTTGGCAGCCAGGCAGCTCTGTACCAAGCCAGCCTTGGAACTGCCAGAGGCAGAGCTTCACCCACTGAGCTGAGCTAGGGTGCTCAGATCTGGGGGTCTGAGCCCCCTCAATCCTTGGCCACCTCATTATTGAGAAATCTTTTCCTAGGAAACATGCTTGACTTGGCTTAAAATTCCATTTATTGACATTTCATAGAAGCAAGGAGGAGGCAAAGAAAAAGAACAAGGCAATTTCATGAAACTTCATCCTTTAAGTGCTAACTCCATCTCCACATAGAAAAACACCTCGAGTTCATTTTACACACTGAAGACGGGAAAAAAAATAAATCAAACATTTTCTTTTCATTTATGAAAGAGAGCAACAAGCTCCTCCACAGACAGGTATATACAACAGCCCCGCGTCCCTGCAGCCAGCGTCACACCAGCGTGAATGCCTTCGCAGGATACATACATGCCCAGAATTTTAACTAGGCACCCACCCTGCCTAAAAGGCCCACAGCAAGGTGCAGGCTTGTCTTTGCATCACCTTTCCTTACCACATAATCCTTCATCTGGTTTCCACCTGAAGCCGGCTGGAGAGTTGATGTACCCCAAGTCCTGGAAATGAGCAAGGTGATGCAGTGATGTCTTGAACAGGACAGAAAAAAAAAAAGTCCAGCTCATGCTGATGCCAAGGTCCAGATATCCTAATTAATTTTGCAACACCACAGGAGTGTCTAACCAGCATGGCCCCAAAGTATTCACTGGAAACCAGTGTCGGCTTGTCACCATCCATCTTCACAACGCTGTAACAAAGCACAACTTCACTCCAACGATGCAATCACTAACAATTCAGTGACTTCCCCTCCCCAGGCCAACAGCTTACTAGAGAAAAACCCAGAGCATGATCAGTTTGACTTAGCAAACTATTCCTCACCCTTTGATGTGTGGTGATTGTACCCATACCAGGGGCAACTGTTTGGCTCCTTGTGCATGACCATTAGGAAATTCAAAAGATTATATGAGAAAGAATTCTTTGAGGCTTGAAGGAAGTGGCCACTAAGGGCTTGTCTACAGAGGGATTAATCCACAGAATTAATACACAATATTAACACAATAATTAACGCAAGCTGCACTAATAGTGTACACATGGGCTGGCTGTGCTTGCTTTCAGTCTGCGTCTTTGTGTCCACATGGCAGGGGCTTGCTGCGCACTAAGTGCCTGGCACTCTCAGAGGGTATCCCATGGTCCTTTGCGTCAATGCTAAGCAGTGTAAATGCTGGAGTTGCTCTCGCTGCATGCAGTGGGATGCATAGAAGCCAGTGAAATTCCAGGACTTGGAGTAAATTCAAAAATTTCATGCTTCAGCTCTCTCCAGCCCATCATTCCTCTCTTTCTGGAGAGGCGAGTGCCGTTTGCAAATTGCTGTCAGCCAGCATGGACCCAGCAATGCTCCACACCACTATGCTGGCAACTGCACACAGGAAGAGGCTGTTCGGGATGTAGTTCAGCTCTCAAAGCTGAGCAACTTGGGCAGAATCCAAAGACAAAGCCACCACATTACCGAGTGGATGTGGCACCTCCAGCAGCAGCTCCTTCAGCAGCAGGTTGGGCAGTGGTGGAGGAACAATGACAAAGATGACGATGAGGAAGACAAGGAAGATACAGAGCAACTGCTACTACCAGAGCTGTTGCTGGAGCAGGGTCACACTGTGCAACACCTTTTCAGGGCTTGGGAAACCAGTGGGGATTGGTGGGAAAGGACTGTTCCATAGACCTGGGACAACCAGCAGTGATGAAAGAATTTCAAGATGGCAAGAGCTATCTTTTTTGAGATAGCCCCAGAGCTGCAGTGGCAGCATACCAACATGCAGTGCCCAGACCCATAGAGATGCTGGTCACCAATGCCATGTGCAAGCTGGTCACCTCCAAATGCTACTGATCCATAACCAGCCAATTTGTAATATTCAGGAGAAAGTTGATGGCTTTGCACATGTGGGGTTCCCAAATAACATTGAGGCAATTGATGAGACCCACATGCCAATTGCTTGTCTCCCGCACCATGGCTCAGAGTGTATAACCAGAGGGATATTTCTCCATGGTGTTCCAAGGGCTGGTTGACCACCGTGGCAGATTCACAAACATAGGGTGGCCTGGAAAGGCCCACAATGCTAGGCTCTTTCAACTCTAATTATCTGAATGAATAAAGAAGAATTTGCCCCCAGCATCATTCTGGACATTAATGATGTGGAAATTGCTCCAGTTATCGTGGGAGACTCTGCTGCTGCTGCCCTGGTTCACGATCCTATCGCCTCAGTAGCTGCAGAATGACAGCAGAGTGTGCATTTGGCTGTCTGCAAGGAAACTGGCACTGTGTGGAATAGGTTAGAAGCTAAAGGGAAAAAAAAACATGCTGCATATTATATTTTGCACAATATTTGAGATAGTAAGTGAGAAAGCCTTTCTGATGGGTTGGAGGCTGGGGTGCGGAGATTTGCTCAGGGGTTTGAGCAGCCAGCAAAATGTCCAATGGAAAATGGAAAACAGCCAGTGCAGTACTGTCAGGGATGTCTATGGCTCCTGGAGTTTCAGACCTGAAAATGTGCAGCTATACATCCAGCCGTTATCCCAACTGGGAAAGGACTGTGAGCTGTGCAGTCCCTTTGATTGGTGGTAGATGTGGCAATCCTTATTTTATTTTGTCTGTGCCTTTACCCTTTTGTAAAAACCTCTGACTTAGTCAAAATGAATAGACTGCCTGCATAAAGTGCATCGCTGACTCTTTCTGAATGGATTTTTAAACCAGCAGAAATGAAGCTTTAATTAAACAATGAAGCAAAGCTTTAAAGTGACAGTGCAGTGGACAGCAGACTACAACAAGGGCTGAATACACGCTTCATAGTTGCCTCTTGTTCTTGGGGCGTCTGGTGTTGAATGGCAGGGCTCAAAGTTATCAGGGGGACTGGATGGTTCAAAAGTGCTGCGTTCCCAGGTGCAATTGCTCTCGCTGCCCTGAGCTTGGGCCAGTCGCTGCCCTGCAGATTTCTTGCATCAGGACCTGGGCCAAGAATGCTGCTTGACAAGGCCTGGGCCCCAGTGGAGTATGCTGTGAGAGCCAAGATCGGCACTCTGGCCAGTTCATAGCACGTGCGGATGCAGGACGTGATCCGGGAGGATATTCTTTGAGATGAGACCAGGAGTCCTTTCATCCAGTTCACCACCACTATGAACTGGTTCGATTTTCTAAACAGCTTAGCAGGAGGGAGTGCAGTCTCTGCTTGCAGTTACTGGCATGAGGCTTAGGGTAAAAGACAGGCAGGAAAGTGTCGTGGTTGGTGTGGAAGTGCAATACCACCTTGGAGAGACAGGCCAGGTGTGGCCTGAGTTGCACCTTATCCCTGTGGAAAACTGTGTAAGGTAGGTCAGAGGTGAAGGCCTTTAGATCAGACACCCTCCTCGCAAACGTAATAGAGACCAGAAAAGCTACTTTCCATGACAGATACAGGAGGGAGCAGGTTGCCAGAGGTTCAAATGGAGGCCTCGTGAGCCTGGAGAGGACCAGGTTAAGGTCCTGTGCAGGGACAGGCTGCCTGATCTGGGGATGTAGGCAGCCCAGACCTTTGAGGAAGTGACCAACAATAAGGTTGGCGAAGATGGATCGACCAAACGCTCTTGGGTGGAAGGCCAAGATAACAGCGAGGTATACCTTTATGGAGGATGACAGCAGGCCTTGCTGTTTCAGGGGTAGGAGGTACTCCAAGATGCGGGGTACCAGCGCCTCTAGAGGGGTTGTGACACTGGTCACACCAGCACGAGAATCTCTTCCACTTTGCCAGATACGTGGCTCTAGTGGAGGGCTTCCTGCGGCCAACAAGGACCTTCCTTACTTGTTCTGAGCACAGAAGTTCCATGGGGTTCAGCCATGAAGCTTCCAAGCTGTGAGGTGGAGGGACTGTAGGTCAGGGTGACAGAGGCGACTGTAGCTCTGAGTAAGTTGGGGAGGAGAGGTAATGTGACCGGTGTGTCCACTGACCGCTCCAGTAGGGTAGTGTACCAGTTTTGCCAAGACCCCCTCCCTGCAGACCTTGAGCTGGACCTCGTGCACGAGAGGGAACGGGGGAAAGGCATAGAGCCGGTGACGTCTCCAGAGTAGCAGGAAGACATCTGAGGGAGCCTGGGCTGTGACCGTGGAAGGAGCAGAACAGTAGGCACTTCCTGTTGCATCAGGTGGCAAACAGGCTGACCTGGGGAAACCTGCACCTTTGGAAAATGAGGTGTATGACATCCAGCTGGACAGACCACTTGTGAGTGCGGAAGGACCTGCTGAGGTGGTCCGACAGCGTGTTCTGAACTCCTAGTAGAAAGGATGCTTCCAGGTGAATAGAGTGGGCTATGCAGAACTCCCACAGCCGCAGGGCCTCCTTGCATAGCGTAGCAGAACAGACTTCCCCTTGCTTGTTGATGTAAAACATGCCGGTAGAACTGCTAAGCATTGGCCTTGTAGTCGGGCCTGAAAGGCCTGGCAGGATAGGCACACTGCCCTCAGTTCCTTGATCTTGCTATGTAGGGACAGCTCAAACATGTATCTGACCAAACGGATTTGGGACTGCACCTGTCCCTTGGTGTGGCCCCTGAGCGGCCATTCATCGAGGTAGGGGTATACCTGCACTGGCTGTTGATGGAGGAAAGCAACCACGACCAGCATGCACTTGGTGAATGCTTGGGGGGCTGCTGAGAGGCCTAATGGTAGGACAGACAGTGAATTGGTAATGCTTGTGGTTGACCATGAAGCGTAGGATATGCCAACGTGCGGGACGAATTGCTATATGGAAATATGCATCCTTCATCTCAAGGGCTGGAGAGTACTGCCACGATCTGGAGCTGTGCGGAGTCACTAAGTGGTGTCGGGACCAGGACCTGCTGCGTAATGGGGACTGATACATGGATTGATGTTGTGAGCAGGAGAGCTGGCACAACCTAGAGCAGCACCGGGACTTTATCAGCGGTGCCAAGGGCTGAAGCATAGCTGGTTTGCCTCGAAACAGTGCCATACGATGTGGTACTGGAGGCTTGGTGCAAGGAGTGGGTGACCTGGGCACTGTCATGGCGATGAGGTCCCTCATGGTCTCAAAGGTGTCCGAGGTGGATGGTAGCTCTACCTCCTTGATGACCTGGGCTGGGGAGTCCAACGGCACCAGACTCGATGGTCCCTTTGCGGGGGGAAAGTCGATGGTGCCGTCTCTGCATATGTCAGCACTGGGTGCGCCTTGTGAGGATGCACCCCATTAGCCGGCTCCAGAGGGGTGGACCGCTGGGACAGAGAGCTGCTTCTGGTGCCATTTCTGCACTGGGGAGTGGGGGCAGTGCTGGGTTGATCCCACCAGTTTTGGAGCGGGGGTGCTGCGGGTCTCTGCCAGAGTCCGTCCAGGGTGCCGCTTCCACCACTGCCGCCAGGGCGCTATGCACTGTGAGCTCGGCGCCAGGTCCTGCCGCGCTGGCAGAGGCTGAGGTCTACGTGCCATCTCCATAAGGAGCTGCTTGAGGTGAAAGTCTCACTCCTTTTGGGTTCTGAAGTGAAACCCCTTGCAAATCCTGCACCAACCGGCTTGGTGAGCCTCCCCCAGACACTTTAGACAAGCGTTGTGGGGGTCACTCATTGGCATGGGTTTGCTGCAGGGCTTGAACCCCTAGGACTTGGGTATGTGAGCCCTGCCAAGAAAAAACAGTCCGGACAGAGGATTAACCCCCCCATCCCAACTGCTAACTACTAATACTAACTAACAATTACACTAACTAATATGTACAGAGAACAAACAAACAAACAAAAAGTAGGGAAACATGGAAGAACTTGCTGAGTAAGACGCCATAGTTCCAACAACCGTCACTGGCAGTAAGAAAAAACTGAGGAGGTGCTGGGTCGGCAGGGTCATATATTGAGCACCATGAAGGCACCGCTCCGGGGGCTCCACAGCTGACCCGATGGGTGTTCCTAAGGGAAAAACTCTCCGACAACTGCGCGCACCTAACTGGAATCAATGTGAGCAATCACTCGAAGAAGAACATGGCTGGGTCCTGGCTAAGGGCATTGGATTGTCTGCGTGCCCACTCGCAGCATGCACTGCAGCAGAGCATTCTGAGCTTGTACAACGTCCTTGAGCGACCTACGCATTTGTCTTTCTTCCTCCACAGTGCCTTTTGCCATGGCAACGCTCTCCCTAGCCACTGTGACGCTGTTTCTAGCCACTTCAACAATCTTGTTCAATAGCTCCCTGTCTTCTTCCATCTCTGACCTCAAATACAACTACCAGCTCTTCACCGGTTTCTTTTTATTTGGGGGGAGACGGTCTACAATGAAACCCTGCTATTTGATCCCAAATTCTGTTTCTTCCCCATCAGCCATGGATAAAGCCCCCATCCTTGAAGTTCTGGCCACTGCAGGTGCCACTGCTGAGGGAGTAGGGAAAAAACCTAGCCAGGTGGATGTTAGTGGTATTCCAGACAGGCTAGGATATCTTTTTTAATGTGTCTCTCTCATTCCCACCCCACCACCCCTGAGATTCTTCTTGTCTTGGTGTGCCCTCACAGCCAGTAGGTGGTGTGTGCTCAGGAGGGCTAGATTGGCTTGAGTTGCAGCTGTGCCTCAGAGACTGGGGGTGGGATTGGGAATTATATTCCGACTCTGGCTTTGCAATTTGGCTGCACCTTGGAGTTGTTTCTACAGTGTCAGAGGAGTTAGTGGGGCGCATATGGAATGAGCAGGATAGTAATCTGTGTCCTGACTCTCAGTGATGTTACACTGAGGCAGGTGATTAGGTGACAGAGAATGGTCTTATTAAACAATGGCAGAAGGCAGACCAGTGAGATACACTGTGAAGTTCTTCACCAAGCCGGTTCCCCAGAAGCGTGGCAGGAGGAGTAGAGGGCATGCCAGGGCAATGACTGTGCACCTATCCCAGATAAAGTGCGGGGGGGGTGGGAATCAAGCAATTTCTCTGATTCTACTTTATCTCCCCTGCAGACAAGCTGAAAGTGCAGAGAAAAACAGATCAGGTTCTGCACTGACTGTTCGAAGCATAAACTGCTCCAATTCTCTATGTAAGTCTGTGGAAAGACATTAAAAGCTGAATGCTATCCATAAGGCTGACCTCTTTCCATGTATGAATGCATGTTTATAGCAGGAAGCTTTACAGGCATGCAATGCCCATGTCATCTGAGACTACCAACCAAACCCCTTTGCCCAGAGCCACTGTCTCAAATGGCTCAAAGTTGCACAACTGAGTGTTTTCATTATTCGAACATGCTGTGGGAGGGGGGCAAGGGAGTGAGAGAGGGAGTTGCAGGGGTCGGCAACCTTTCAGAAGTGGTGTGCCAAGTCTTCATTTATTCACTCTAATTTAAGGTTTCACGTGCCAGTAATACATTTTAACCTTTTTAGAAGGTCTCGTTCTATAAATCTATAATATAGTCTTAAACTATTGCTGTATGTAAAGTAAATAAGGTTTTTAAAATGTGTAAGAAGCTTCATTTAAAATTAAATTAAAATGCAGAGCCCCCCGGAACGGTGGCCAGGACCTGGGCAGTGTGAGTGCCACTGAAAATCAGCTCACGTGCCACCTTCAGCGCACATGCCATAGGTTGCCTACCCCTGGAGTGGAGATTGCAGCTGTGCCATGCTGCCAGCCACTATTTTGAGCAGATGGACAGGAGTTTGGGGGTGGGGGGGGGGGAAGAGGGAGCTCGCATCTGCCAGACAGGATGCAGAAAGGAGAAAAGAAAATAAGATAGATGGATACATGTCCTAAGTGGGAAATGCTTGTAAAGAGTTGATGGTCGAGGTTTTCACCTGAGACAGAAGCCAATTGCTCGGCTGGAGTAGACGTCATTTTGAAAACATAGGCTAAGAAAGGGAGGCAGGTGCTGGGGACTCGGAAAGGCTCCCAGCTCTCACCCGCCAAAAAAGGCTGTGGCCATGGGGCACTTGGATCAGAAGCTAGCACAGTGGTGTCATATTACAATAATACATTGTAAAGATAAATCCTATGAAGGGCATGTAATCTGCCTCGCAGTCTCAGCCTGGTTTCTGGCTCACTCATATGTCAGGAATCAGGATCTTGATTCTGGCGGAGATCCTGACTCTCTGGGGAGAGTCCCTCACTGCCCTCATATTCCTCTTCTGATGACTCTTGCCACTTGTCTGAAGTCTACAGCAGGAGTATCAGGGTCCACAAGCTCCTCAGGCTTGGTAATGATGTAATTGATCAAAAGCCCATCTAGCTCCTCAAGAAATAGGTAGGATACAGTTCCACTGTTGGACCTTTTCCTGGCACTCCTGGCTTTAATCTAAGTCCTCCTGAGCTGTTTACTCTTTATCCCACACTGGTCAGCATCCTGGTTGTGGCCCCTTATGGACCCCAACTTAGCAATGTCCAAAAAGAGATCCTTCATCTGGTGGCTGGCCACAAGAACTTGCTGCACTGACCCCCAGCAGGCAATGAGATCTGGGGCACAGCAAGGCTCCAAGTGGGTGCTTAAGGCATGTTTTAAAGGCTGCCGGAGCATGAAGGAGCGCCAGTATATTTGAACCCAGGAGCAAATGGGCAAACTCTGTTCCCATGACAATTTTTAAACGGGGGAAGGAACATCCAGTCAACTTGATCCCAGAGTAGTGGAAGGTGCACAGATAAACAGACAGATCAGTAATGGATACATGCACAGAAATGTGGGATACCAGCTGAATAACAGCCGCAGTACTGCACGGCAGCACCGTGTCCACACAATCAACTGCACTAACTCAATTTGCATCAAACACAATACACTTTGAAAGAAGATTCCAGAATTTGCAGTATAACTGCGCTCTAATGAATTACATTGTGAGTGTACAGGCATTTTCATACTAGTCTGACTCGAGCTACTGTGGATTAAACCCCCGAGTAGACAAGCCCTCAGGTGCCTGGTGAGTGGCAGGAGAAGAGGACAAGTAAGGGCATCAGAACAACTAGGCTGTTCTAACTGATTTGGTTTCAGACTATACCTGAAGTGCACATCGTGTCTATGCAGATACATGCAGGCTGGTTTGTCAGACAGATACTATACACAGACCAGAGACATAAAAGTGAAGCACTTCAACCTCATTTCAAAATTATTCTGTCAGAAACTGAAATCAGAGATCCATACAGAGCTCTTCAGCCAGAAAGGCCATGGGGACGGAAGGAAGAATTGGAGTGCACGAGGGAGCAGACAGACGCTCAGAGAAGGTTTTGGCTCCAAACTGAAAACCAAAGCCAGATCTAAAGCTGTTGGGAGGAAGCCCACAGACACAATTTCGCACTCATTGTTTCCATCTGGCTACCACATGCATACAAATGTATGTAAAGTAGTATGACAATTTCTCTATCATGTAGCAGGAGAGAAACTGTCTCAGTACTCACCCTTCCTTTCCTTCTGTTAAAGAAGAGCAACCTATCCTGCTGCTTGCTTGGAGCCTGCTGCAGGAGGCACGAGGCTGTCCAGCTGCTGACGATGTCCTGTGTGAATTAGCCATTCATAGAATTTGTTCTCCACCAGCACCTGGAACTGCTTCCTCTGATCTCTGAAACCCACCAGGACATCAGCAATGTAGCAAGTGAAATACAGTCTTGTAAGCATTCACACCACACTTCCAAACATCTCTCCTTGGCTACTCAAATGAGTAGCCTTTTCCATCTTCACCGAAACAAGCAACAGATCTACGCTTATCATGCCTAACAAAGCCATTGGATTTGCTTCTCATATTGCCCACACGGGAAAGACTGAATTCACCTAATAAAAACTATTAGTTAGAATATCCGTGAGAGAGAGAGACTGCTGGGGTTGAAATAAGCCACGCAGACTTTCCCACACTGCTGTTACTATACCTCTGCTCTGTAGGACTTCTGCCCTAGGATTCTCAGAGCACAAGACAGGCAATTATACATACTTAAGGCTACGAGTCTGTCACGGAGGTAAGGGATTCAGTGACTTTATGTGACCTCTGCGACTTCAGCCTCAGGCGATGGAGCTCTGGTTTCAATGATTTATTGTTTATTGCCCACGTCCTGTGACCTTAACAAAAAACCTACATCACATAAAACTTAAGTCTATACATGTCTGCCATTTGTAATCCAGGCAAGATGTAAATAGTAATCTCCAGAGGAGAGAGTGACACATTAACCCCATGCTACTTCCCAACACTTCACGTAATGGTATTAAATCACTCACGTCTGAAGTTCTGCCTTTACACAAGACACACACACATACACACTGGAGGAGTCAGGATTCAAGATAGACAGATATAATATAGTGAAATAGAAATTCTGAACCAGAAGACTGTCAGATAACCAATGCTATTTTCAAATCTATTCAAGTCTTGAAATCTGCACTGAGTGCAAAGAGCACCTTGCTCAAAGACAAGGGACTCTTCAGGCCCTAAATAAAAGAAGGTGGTCTGGAAGGACTTGAGACTGAGTAGTATCATTGGTCTGTGATTTATCATTGGAACTCTGGCTTCATCTAACTAAACTGAGGACTGAGACTATCCAAAATTAAACAATTCAGAGAAGCTATGGATTCTCTCCATGACTTGGCTTACTGACCCCCAAATATAGAAGCCACAGGCTGAGCCCAGAACAGGGAAACAAAAAACAGCTGAAACACAAGCTATTGTTGCTTCCTTCTCTTCTATCCTTTAAAACTGAAGACCAGAGTTCTCCCTTTTTGTGGGTTTGTGAAGGAGGTTATAAGAACGTAAGAATGGACATACTGGGTCAGACCAAAGGTCCATCTAGCCCAGTATCCTGTCTTCCAAGGGTATGAACAGAACAGGTAATCATCAAGTGATCCATCTCATCATCCATTCCCAATTTCTGGCAAACAGAGGCTAGGGACATCATCTCTGCCTATCCTTCATGAATTTACCTAGTTCTTTTTTGAACTCTGTTATAGTCTTGTCCTTCACAACATCCTTTGGCAAGGAGTTCCACAGGCTGGCTGTGCGTTGTGTGAAGAAATACTTCAGTTTGTTTTAAACCTGCTGCCTATTAATTTCATTTGATGGCCCCTAGTTTTTGTATTATGAGAAAGAGTAAATAACACTTCCTTATTTACTTTCTCCATGCTAGTCATGATTTTACAGATCTCTATCATATCCCCCCTTAGTCATCTCTTTTCCAAGCTGAAAAATCCCAATCTTTTTAATCTCTCCTCATACGGCAAATGTTCCATATCCAAGAATTTTTGTTGCCCTTTTCTGAACCTTTTCCAATATATCTTTTTTGCGATGGGGCAACAACATCTGCACGCAGTATTCAAGATGTGGGTGTACCATGGATTTGTATAGAGGCAATATGATATTTTCTTTCTTATTATCGATCCCCTTCTTAATGATTCCCAACATTGTTTGTTTTTTTGACTGCCGCTGCATATTGAGTGGATGTTTTCAGAGAACTATCCACAATGACTCCAAGATCTCTTTCTTGAGTGGTACTAGCTAATTTAGACCTTATCATTTTATATGTATAATTGGGATTATGTTTTCCAATTTGCATTACTTTGCAATTATCAACATTGGAAGACAGTTCGTTGCAGTTTGTTTGCATCAAAATGATACCAAGAGTAAAATCATGAAGACAGGACCAGCTAAATTCAGAACGATCAATATCTGGAGTCCTGCACTCCTATCCAGCCAGTTTGGCATCAAAAGAATATGTTTTAATTTATTCAAAACTTAACAGGCTAGGTGCTGAAAAAGCAATAAGTTGGTAAAAGTGTAGATTAGTATAGTATGCAAAATCAGCTACAAAAGTAGACTGGAGACTTGACTGTGTTAACATGTTTTACTTACAGAACTACAAGCTTCTCATTTTGTGTTTGAGGAGTTAATACACAGAGTAAACCCTATAATATGCATGTTCTTTCATTTCATAAAATCTTTGCACAATTTTTCCTGTATTTTGTGAGCTTGTAACACACACACACATGATTTCCTTCAAACAGAATAAGGTGGGAGGAGTTTTCAATACAAAAGTGGATACCAAACGCTACCAGCGCCTCACACTCACAGTGCACTCATGCATAAAACACAGACTAGATCAGTGGTCACCAGTCTATCATGATTGACTGCTCGATTATGGACACTCTCCCAGTTGATCGCGATCGCTAAAAGTCTGGCAGTGCAATGAGACAGCTGCTAAGGCAGGCTCTCTGCCTGCCCCGGCCGCATGCCACTCCTACCTGCAAGCACTGCCCCCACTGGCCAGTAACAGGGCACTGTAGCCAATGGGAGCTGCAGAGGCGGTGCCTTCAGAGAAGGGCAACGCGTGGGGCCACAGGGGCGTGTTGGCCCCTTCTGGGAGCAGCATGGGACCAGGGCAGGCAGGGAGCTTGCCCTTAGCCTCACTGCACCACAGACCGGGAGCTGCCTGAGGTAGAGTGCGGCCCGGCGGGAGCCCACACCCTTCCCCCCCGCCCAGAGCCAACACCCCATACCCCCTGCTTCACCCGAAACCCCCAGCTCTGAGCCAGCACCCCATACTCCCTCCTGCACCCAAACTCCCTCCCAGAGCTTGCATTCCTCACCCCCTCCCAAACCCCAACCCCTACCCCAACCTGGTGAAAGTGAGTGAGGGTGGGAGGACAGCAATCAACGGGGCGGAGGCGGGGGATGGAGTGAGCAGAGCAGGGCTTCAGAGAAGGGGCAGGGTAGATCCTGGGGTGCCCTTAAATTCAAAAAGTGATCTTAGGTATAAAAAGGTTGGAGACCAGTGGACTAGATAAACAGACCTCATGCAAGGGCATTTTTGTTCAGTAATGTCAAGTCAAAGATTTGTACCTGTATGGACAAGTTGAGTTTCAGAGCATTGAATATACATTCCTCGCCTTCTGGAGGAAGCCAATACTCACTTGGTTAGTCCTGCCTCCTTCACAGTTTTTTGCCAAACTTGTATCTTCTGCTCTCGTTGACTCAGTGCCTTCTGGTATGCATATGGCAGCCCCCCAGGCGTTTCTGTCGTGTCTCCTTCCATCTCAAAAGGAATAACAAAGGTATAAAACTCATTGGGGGGTAAGAGTCGGAAGACACTGGCATCACTGTTCTCTTTGCACACAAGCATTGGACTGTCCCAGTAGTTAGGCACTGTAGCCAGGCCCATCCGGGCCATGTGGTCCTCAAGCATTGGGTAATGGGTGTGATAAGGGGCAAAAGTTACTGCTTGGTTACCCAAGAGAATGAGAGGGTGTGTAGGCGTGAGAATGTTGAAGGTGCAGCCTGTTGTAGAAGAGATAGACAGACGGTAGCAGATGCCAATAACTTTGACATTATCACAGCTGTGGAGGTGAATGGCTGTCTGCACAGGGCCCAGGACAAAAGTGCTATTCCTGCACTTCTCAATGGTCACAGATCTGAAAGAGAGAAAGATCACAAGTAAGCCAGGATGCCCAAGAACAGGACAAGGCCACACACTGTTCAAGTGGGATTGCCATGTCTAATGGGAACCAGGAAATATCAATGCAACCCATCCAAAGACATTTCACTGCATCCCCCAGGATAATGTAAACTCACCGTAAAGGGGAGAGCAGATATATGAAGGACTCATTGCAGCGATGGATCTTCACATGAGCACCTACCAGGGTATCCGAGCTCTTGGCCAGTGTCTGTTTGTAGACTTGGCTCATCACCACCATGCGGTGAACTTCAGGAACCATATGGGCATTGCAGGCAATCTTTGCTCTCTTGGTTGTTCCTTCAACTGCAAGGCAAAAGTTACATACATTAGCACAAAGAAGTCTGAACATATTTCCTAAGCAGGCAGACCATGACATCATATTTCACCAGGCAGCCACAGAGTAAATAGCCCATCAAAAAAACAGTCACCCTGATGCTTGGGATTTAGATCCCAACTCTCTTTGCAAAATTCCTGCTGAACATAAGGGCTCTTTCTGCCAAATTGAGAATTACAGCAGTCTGTAAATTTGCACCACTGTGCTGATGGAATAGGAGCATGTCTGTTCCAATGCATTCTTACCAAGTGGTGTGCTCCCTGTAGGTATACAGCCCTCAGGGCACTTGTTACCACAGGATGTTCTTTCATTCTGTCTGATGGAATGGAATAAGACTAGTTTTCTCTCTTTGAAAACCTATAATCGCATGTTAAAGGAGATCAGGAGTCTTCATTCTGACGCCCACAGACAGATCAAAGATAGCTTAGGTACGTCAACATGTGCTGCAGTCACACCTCCCAGCTGCAGTGCAGATACTTCCACAGACTGCCCTCTGCAACCCTGGGCAAGTCACTTAATCTACACTGTGCCTCAATTCCCATTTGTCAAACGGGAGTAATAATACTGACCCACCTCAGAGGAGTGTTTGAAGGTAAATTCACTAATGTTTGTGAGATACTCAGATGCAACAGTGGCTGAGGCCATGAAAGTACCTGAACAGCTAGAGGACCACTCCATTCATCTGTCAGTCCCCACTTAGGAACAGAAGAGTAGTAACATTAGTCAGGACTGAATCACATTGACAGAGCTATATGGAGCAGCTTATACAGCAATTCCACCTAACCCTGGGTTTAGCTTGTGCAATCAATTGTTTGCTTTCTTGGCCATTAACGTTCACTATGCAGCAGAATGCACCTTCCAAACAAATATGTATTTTTAAGAATAAGAAAGCCTGCTAGCAACAGCCAATATACACCACACAATATCTGGATATCAACTTGAAGCAGGGAGGGGGGACACATGCAAGCTAGAGAACAGAGAGGGAGTAATGAGTGTTAAATAGGAGAGTTTGGAAACAGGAAGTGAAAGCATTTTACATGACCAGCTCTTTCAGCTGTGAACTCCCGCTTCTCTCCTGTAAACCAGAAGACAGGCAGGAGAGCACCAATGCCCACAAACCAGACTCCTGATCAACAGGAACAGAGGAGAGTGGAAAGTTGATCCTAAAACTAAAGAGCAAAGCCAAGGCTTTCAAATACCTTGCTGTGCCCACGCAAGTTTCTTCCCAGACTTGAGGCAGGCAGATGTCCCAAACGGGCTCCCAGTCAGGCAGGCCCTCAGCCAGACCTCTAGCTTGGGGAAAGAGAAGGCTTTCGTAATCTTCGAGTAGCCGTTCTTCACATGCAAGGGCTGCCAGAGAGCAAGCTCATGAAGAGGATGGACAGTCCTGGTTTTGTTCACAGTCCCCTCAATGAGAAAGCTGAGAGCTCGAACAGCTTCAGGGGAGACCAGGCTACCGTGAGTGGAATGGGAAGAGGCTGAGAGCTGGTCCGGGTCCAGTAGCAGTTCCAGCAGATCCAAAAGGTGGTTCTGCACAAACGCTTGGTGGGTGTAATCATTCCAGTTCTTAGAAATCAAAACAAAAACAAACAGAGGCGCTCTTACTGGGCTGAGACACTTTCCCAATGCAATATCCATTGCATCCTGCTCAGATCCCACCCACAGCAGCTCTAAATGGAGAAATCAGTAGAAGTAGAATACAGACTCTTCCCCCGAACCATTAATTCTGCAGGCCTTCTCTTACCCCCACAACAGACTCCCCCAGCAAATAAAAGACACTGGATCCACTAGCCATCTTCAGAGTGGAAGAGGTTCAGTAGTTCTACTTGCTGTGGCCATGACCAACCAGTCACTATATTAGTTAGAGTGAGAGAAGGAAATGGATTCCCACTCCACTCTTCATGAAAAGGTTCAGCACACAGGTGCTTGGAAATGAGGGTGGGAATGAACTGTAATGAACACCTGACAGTCTAAGCCTCCATAAAGGCAATTATGGTTCCTATTGAAGCTGGATGCTTAGAATAGATACAATCAAGTACTAACTCAGGAGGAGTTGTGAGAAAAAACCTCAGATAATCCATTATGAGGAAAAATCCCATCAAACATTCATCTCAAAGGATCATTAAAGTTCAAGTGCTGAAGGTCTCCATAGCAAGGGAAGACCAGAATATGAGACAGCCAATGATGAAAACTCTAACAGACATCAGCTTACGCTGGACAGGCATCACTGGACCACACCAAGGAGTTACAGTCACCTGGAGTGCCCATTCCAGACATCTAGAAAGTTAGCGTCAAGCAGGGGCATTTCCTCAATAGTTCACAAAAGGATAAGTACAATGAATATAATCCCCCACCCTGTGGGGGAATGAAGCTTCTGAAATAAATATGACAGATCCATTATCTACTCATGAAGCTTCACAAGATGGGTCAGTCTAGTTTTGAACTTGAACTGCAGTTAACAAAAATCATCGACTATAGAATGATGCTGAATGCCCTGAACAGTATGTGTAAAGAGGACCATTCAGCACAAAGCCCTGGATAAGCACTTTTCCACTCCTGTCTATTATGAGTCTGTGTTTAAAGTCCGCTAACCTCTATTCTTAGTTTCAGATGCTCTTGAGTTGCAGTTCAACAGTTCTTGTTCCACGTGACACTACAACATGTATGGTATTGATGTCACCTCTGACAAAAATCCTGCTGACACTAGCAACTGGCCTTTTTTCAACGTGTGGGTCAGCTAAGTGTCTCTATTGTGCTGTCCTCAGTTTATAAGTCACTTTCTAATATGGTAGTGCAGCAGGACTGGCTTACCTGCCTAACTTCAGATACTTCTGAATGTGAAATACAAGACTTATTCACCTACATTTGATTATATTTTACTAACTAATCTATTTCTCACAGCTCTGTGTAACTTATTTAGACATTGTTCTAAGAATGGCTACCCTAGAAACCTGAACCTGTAATTATGGAGGAGCAGCCTCTGAAATAAATGAATATTTTCTGCTTTGTTACACTCCTCTAATTTATAGGGCAAAGATTAGGGGGGAAATTTTTAAAAACCTATCACAGATTGAGAGCGCATGTGAAAGTTCAGTCTGCTGCAAGTTTTTATGGGCAGGTTAGATTTTTGAAAATTAATGTTACAGTAACCATCTCATTTATTATTTAGCTCAATTGATTAAGTGCACCCCTGCGTGCATACACAAGCCTCAGGCAGGAGTTCACTTCTCCCACAAAGCAGATCTACTCCCCACCCCCACTTTAAGGTAAAGGTTTTGCAGCCCCTCCCTCATAGTAACCTCTGTGGGGACAGAGTTACAAACAATACCTTATTTTGACAGGTGGATTTTCCAGTCAGGTTGGCAGACTGAGATTTGTCCCTGGGACTTGGCCACTCTTCTCCAATCAAAGATGTCCGCAAGGAAATCTTGTTTAGCTGCTGAATGTACAAGAACAGCAGGAACTGCAGAGTGTCTACTGACAGCTGGCCAAGAGGGGAACACAATGTTAACACATACCAGAACATGGACTAATGCATGCAATAATTCAACCGAAGAGTCTATTCTTTTAGAAAGTAGACAACAGGGTAGCTACAATATCACAACTGACTGTGGCTCCCCTACACAAATAGGTGTGTGGTGTTACTATCAGCTATTAAACAAGCCTCAAGAAAGCTCTAGCTTACACACACACTAGATTATGGGCTTGACAGGTGCTTGCTTGGTTTCTGTGGGGTTTCCGTTTCTTTGTTTTTAACTCTACACCCCTTCTTTACAAGCCTCACTGGTAGCCACGTTACACTATGCAAAAAACTCAGCCTCTCTCACTGTCTACATCACAATATTTGCCACTGCAAATGCCACTGGTAACCTTGGGAAAACACTCATTCTCAAACCTTTTTTCTACTTGCCCATAATTTCCTAAAAACGCTTCTCCTTGGGCTCAGTTTGGGACACCATCAAACAAATGCACTAGGCCCTCCAATGAAAAACGGCCACTATCAAGTGTCAAATTAAGAAAAAAAAACAACTAAGTATAGTCTTTAATGAGTGTGCTAGAATGGTTTTCAAATGGATATAGTTTTTCCACCCTCTACTTCAAATGGCAGACCTGTGTTCAAATCGTGCCCCCTACATGATGTACATTTCAAAGATCAGTGTGCAAAAAGGTGGTCATAAAACAAACCTGTTTTGCAACCTTGACTACTGCAAGCACTACCAAAGCCCCACTAGATAACAGTGCAAAGACTGTGTGGATGAACACAAGACCCAAAGGGCCAGTGCAAATGATTAATGGATGGGTACTCCTGGCTTAGGGAGCTTGCTGTTTAAGCTCAATTGATTTCAGGACTATCATGTGGATCTTTTATATGTGCACTCCTTAGCATGCCTCTTTGCACCACACACGAGTTTGTCAGAGAACAGCATTACAATTTCAGAAGACCACTGGCTTTTCCAGTACAGACCAAAGGAAGTGAGGTCAGGTTCCTCCCACAAGGATAAAAAATGATCCAGACCCTTCCACAAAGGCCACCAATCAACAAATATTGAAAGTGTTTAAAGTTTATCAAAAAGTGTGGAAAGAGTTCTTTAACAGTGACATGCAAAGGAAAAATGTTGGACTTGTGCCAGACGACAAAAGTTTTCTTCTGCTTTCCACCATGCCCCATTAAAAATTCAGGTCCTGTCTAGCCTTACAATGACTAGAGAATAAGCAAAATGACGTTGCAAGAGGCAAGAAAAACAGGAGTGGATTTTTAAATCAGACTGTTTAAATCTCATTTCTGTAAGACCAACTAACACGTTAAAGGATGACTTTTCTGAATGGTCCCACCCTTTGTAGGAGAACATACATTCTGCGACCTCTCTTTTTTTTTCCCCCTTCTCCCTACAAGTCAGCCAGCAAAACCAGTGGAAAAAATAAGCTGACAATCCTGATAAAGTGAAACAGAGAAAAAAATGTAGATGTTCAAATCTATTTTATACATCATAAAGCAGCAAAAAAGGACTAGGCTAATTGAAATTGTTTGCAGGTCACCTTTACAGAAGTCTCCTTTGTGCATATCTTCCTATGTTGTGTAGAAAAACAGTAGTGTGTTAGGAATAAACCACACTTGGGATTTCTCTGCTTTTGAGAGTTTAAGCAAGACCCTGTTATTTTTATGTCAAATGTTTTACTCTAGAAAGGTGTCTTTTAGTTATACCAACCATATGCAATCTTGCTGAACAGCATTTGTTCTGTAATGCTACCTTGTCTTTTAAAGTGGAAAAGTAGCAATGTGGCTCTGAAGGGCAGATATGGTTGCTGGTATTTACCTCAGTCAAACAGAAAACAACTAACAACTTGAATGGTAGCGTGATCTGCATTCACATGCAGTTAGCAGAATGATTAGGGCAGTGGTCCCCAACCTTTTCGTCTGGCAGGTGCCAGACGAAGGACCACTGCAGCGGTGGAGCACTCAATGAAATGCAGCCGAATTTCGACAGTATTTTGGCGGTGACGCCTCTCGACGTCGCTTGCTGTCGATAAGCGACGTCATCGAGAGGTGTCCCAGATGAAATTCAGGGGCGACGCCTCTCGATGATGTCATTTGTTGGCGACAAGCGGCATCATCAAGAGGCGTCCCCGCCGAAATGCTGCTGAAATTCGGCAGATGCTCTCCCAGGGGCCAGGACGCAGGCGCATTAAGATGCCTCCACGGGCACTGCGTTGGGGACCACCGGATTAGGGCTTCACTGCCATGAAGAGTGTGAGAAAAAGGCTGCTGGAGTTGTGACTGTACAACATTTCAGATCAAAAGCCTGGATGTGATCCCAAATGACTGTGCATGAGTAGTAAAAGGCCCTAACCATACAACCTGGATTGGCATAACCCATGCTCCAGTGCCTAAAACTATTCACTAGAGAAAGATTACAACATTATATTACATGCCTTATTCCTCTGCTTCTCTAGCTCCTCTTCTGACGTGCAGCTAGACACCACCTCTGCCCATTCCAGACGTTCCTCTGGAGTCCGTTCCACTAGACTGTCAAATATCTCAAAGTATAGCCAGGCCAAATCCTTGGCTAATTGCAGCTTCCCACAGGCAATGTGCCGCCACATAGGCCAGAAAAGGCGTGGGTAACAACCCTCGCTGGCCCGCATCCGGACATACGTGGACATCTTCCGGAGATAATGCATACTGAACTTGGATGGAGGGGGGATCTGCAAAGCCCCCACTATGAAGGGTTCCGTTTTCACCCAGAGATGCACCATGGACTGATCCATTTTAACCAGCTCTGAGGACTCCACAACTAGGGGTGAACTGCCTTCCCTGCAGATCTGACAAACAAAACAAAACAAAACACCAGACATTGATCCGAAAACACTCAGCACATTTGCACCAAGGCCAGAATGAGCAATTTGGGACAAGGGCTAGCATTTAGTACCGAGTTTGTACAGCATCTAGTGCAGGGGGCCCGGGCCAGGCTTGGGGGTCACAGGCCCGACCAGGCCACAAACGATCAACAACGGTACCATGCTTGGAAAGCCTCTGCCACGGGGGGCAACCCGAATTAACGTGTTTATAACCCACTCCCAAGAGCTCCGGCCTGCTGGGGACAGCCGTGAGCGCTACAAAGGAAGCCCAGGCCACGCACCACCAACCCCCGCACTCAGGGCCGGGCCTGAGACGAGAATGATTCCCGTCCTCCCGCCTCACAGGGAAGCCGGCCCGGGCAGGGAGCCCCAGGAGGGGCTGCCCTCGGGGCGGCGGCTGGCCGGGCCAAAGAAGCTCCAAGG
The DNA here is from genome assembly GCF_025201925.1 of Gopherus flavomarginatus. Lineage (NCBI taxonomy): Eukaryota > Metazoa > Chordata > Testudines > Testudinidae > Gopherus > Gopherus flavomarginatus. Next base: position 62,786,616 of record NC_066624.1, read on the forward strand.
GAGCCTGCCCCTCCCCCCGAGGCGGAACCCCGGCCGCCGCGCCCCGAGCCTGCGCTCACCTGCCCCTAGGCAGGGCCCGGGATCTCCGCTCCGCGCAGCGTTTGAATCCCCGCTCCCTCCCCAGCCACACGTAGCAACCACGCATGCGCACTGACCCGCCGCTACCAGCAGACCCGCGAGACGTTGCCTAGCTAGTCCCCACCAACACCAGCGAGCTATTGGCTAGACGTGCCCCACCCAGTCCCCTTCCGGACCACCAGCGGGACAGGCTCTGTCCCATACCCGTAAGCCCCACGTGCCTTTTCTGTTCTTCCTCGCGGGCTAGCCCCTGCTTCAGGCAAGGTAACGCCTCAGCGCCCCGGCACAACAAACGTCCGCCCGAGCTGCAGCCGGCCTGGCGTCTCGCGCTGCTCCGCCCCCCTGATTTACATATTACCCGTATCAGTGATTGGTATGACCCTACCAATGCCCGGGGGGAGCAGAGGGCGGGGACACAGGGGCCCTGGGACATAGCAGCGCCTGCGCTTTCCGTCACAGTAACGAGGTTCTGATTGGTGCGTTTGAGGAACGTGGAGTCGGGCGTATTATCCGCTCCGTGATTGGCCGGGAGGCACGAGCAGCCTGTGATTGGCTACCCTGCAGACCGGCACTCTCTGAGAGTTCCCTTCTAATTGGTTTCTCATGGTGATGTCACTGTCCTTACTGGCATTCTGATTGGACACTGGGGTAGGTGATGCAGTTAGCAGCGATTGGTCAGGGGGCTCACTGCTGATGTAGAGGGATGTGATTGGCCAGTCCGGCCGGGAGGTTGATGAAGTGTGTAACTGTGATTGGTGAGGTGTCACTGGGGTCCCGTGCTGTGACACAGTCTGATTGGCCCGCTCTCTTCGCCGGGCTCTGTTTCATATCTATGGTTACCGGCGTCTGAGTCTCCGCCGCTGCAGGACCCGGCCGAAGACCGCCCCCTCCCCCGCCAGGCGAAGCGAGCCGTGTCCCGGCCCCGTGCAGGCTCGGCGGGGAGTGAGGCCTCGCCGCCGTCATGGCCCCGCGCTCGCTCGGCCGCCTCTGCCTGCTGCTGCTCTACCTCCTCGGGGAGGCCAGCGCCGGGTGAGTGCGGCGCGGTGGGCGGGGATTCCGGGGAGCGCGGCCTGAGGGGGCCTAGGTCCGCTCCTCGTAAGGGGGCGCGATCCCTCAGGCCGACTCCGAGCCCTTCAGCAGCGACCAGCCCCCTCTCGTCGTGGGTCTCCCCGGTTTCCTCCCACGCCATTCCCCTCCTCCGCTCACACTCACCCCGCCCACCCCAAGCAGCGACCAACCTCCGCCTATCCTCCTCCTCCTCCTCCTCCTTCCTCCGCCCCGGTCTATTCCGGGCGCCATTCCCCGCACCCGGCCTCCGGCCATTCCACCCCCCCCACACACACACACAGCCCCTGTCCGTTCCGGCCACCGCCCATTCCCCGCCCCCCACTATCCTGGGCGCCATTCCCCAAACTGGGCCCCCACCCACCCCCAACACAGCCTCCGACTATCCCATCCCCCACACCTGGCCCCCGCCCAGTCTCGGACTATCCTGGCCCCCCAAGCCCCACACACAGCCCCCGACTATTCTGGCCCCTATCTCCTCCTCCCTAGCCTCCAACTAGCTCATCCCCCACACTTTGCCCCTGCCCAGACCCCAACTATTCTGACTCCCCTGCTCCCACGTCTGGTCTCCCATCCATCCTCTACACACAGCCCCTGACAATCCCAGACCCTTGCTCCCACACCTGGCCTCTGCCCATCCCCCGTACACAGCCCCCAACTATCCTGGTCCTCCCATCTTCCAAACTTCCAAAGCCTCTGACTATCCCATTACAGACACACACACACGCACCCCGTGTCACCATCAGCCCACATGCACACGTTATCTTGAGCCAGTCATTGAATGTCTCTGTGCTTCAATTCCTACTGTGTAAAAGGGTGTTAATAGTACTTATTGAAACTCTCAGGTGTGCAGGGAAGATGCATTCATTATTGTTTGAGTAGTTTGGATGCTGCAGTGGTGGTGGTGTCATATGAGTGATAGATGTGCAGCACATGTGGAATAGTTCTATGTGACACAGGTCACAACTAGATGCTTATTTTGCTCTGTATTTCTCAGGAGGGATTTCTATAAGATTCTGGGGGTATCCCGCAGTGCATCAGTAAAAGACATTAAAAAGGCCTATCGGAAACTGGCTTTGCAACTTCATCCGGACCGAAACCCTGACGATCCACGAGCACAAGAAAAGTTCCAGGATCTGGGTGCTGCATATGAGGTCAGTGAGTTAATCAGGTATCTGCTCCCAGTACTAACACAAACATGGTTTTCCTGTATTGTTGGCATCTCTGCCCATCTCATCATTTTGGTGAGGGGTGAACAAGTGCTCTTTCCCAGTGATGTCCTTGGAGCTGGCATTAATCAGGAGGAGTCAGCAATAGTTACATTGCACTGTTGGTAATGCATTGCTGTAACAAAAGTGAAAAGTCAGACAGGTTTAATAACTGGAAACTGCAATGGAGGTGATAGCAAAAAATCATAAAGAGTCTGGTGTGTGTTAACCTGATTGCTGTCACTCTAAGGCAGGCCTGCACAACATGCAGCCCGTAGGGGCTCACTGTGTGGCCCGTGGGGGAGTGAGTATGTGGGCTCACTGTGCGGCCCGCATGGGGTGAGTAGGCAAGCCAATGGCCAGATGGCTGGCCGGCAGGTGGGCGGAGTGGTGAAGGGGCCAGTGTCAGGCTGGACTCTGGAGAGTGAGCCAGTGGCAGGAGGCGGGGGCAGCGGCAGAAGGTAAGAGTCCAGGCAAGTGAGCTGGTGGTGGGGGAGGGTGTCTGAGGAGTCGAGCGGGGGGGCAAGTGAGCTGGAGGGGGGGCTGAGGAGGCGAGCGGGGGGGGCAGGTGAGCTGGCGGCGGGGAAGAGGGGCGCAGCTAAGGAGTCAAGCTGGCGGGGGGCAGTGGTCGTGGGGCAATTGGGAGAGGGAGGTTTTTATGTTGTTAACAGGCAGCTGAATAGGTGAGCGGGGGGGGGGGGGGCGGCAGGTGAGCCAGAGGTGAGGGAGGGGTGGCTGAGGAGGCAAGTGGGTGGGGGGCAGTAGTGGGGGGGCAGTTGGGAGAGGGAATTGGCAGAATGCCCTGATGGTCCCAAATGTTCAAGTAACTGCCCCAGGGTGGTAAAGAAAATTGGGTCATTAAGGCTTGACAGCTTCTGGGGGGAATCACTGCTAATCCCAGGAACAGACAGGCTGCTGTGTTTGGATCAGGCGTTCATGTGGCTGTTGTCACTGCAGGAATTGCTTCCATGGAAAAGCCACGCTAGGAGAACCCTTAAATGTATATTTAGCTTCTTTTTGTCTCACAGTCAGAAGAAGCTGACTCCATGTGCACACACCCAGCTCTCTGGACTCAATCCCACCACACTTTGAGAACCTGTGCACCTGAGTCTGTTCCCAGCAGTGCAAACACAAAGTGAGGATAAGATCAAATCAAATGTCCATCCTCACGTTAGAGAAGAGAGAACTATGACATACTGCACATGAATCTGAACCACTTCATTAGCTGAAGAGTTAAGCTGCAAATTTTAGAGGAGCCCAGTTAGCCCATCAACAAATCTCACTTAGAAATACTCGATAGCTTCCCTAAAAACCAAAAGGCAGGACAGTCTAGAAAGGAGCAGTTCAGGGATCCAACCCAACAATCATATCATTCTTCCCTGTTTCTCTCCATCCCCCCAGCCCTGCTGCCAAGAATCCTAGTGACATCGCACCCAATCCTGGGCCTTATCTCTTCCTCTGCAGAGCAGACTTTGCTGCAGAGCCAGGGTTTAGCAGAAGGGCAGTTTAAATAATTTACAGAGTCAATATTATAAACATGACACAGGTTTTTGTGATCCCTCAGTAACGCTCAGAGGCCCCCATCCGACTCAGCCAAACACCTGGTGTTTGGGGCCAAGCCATTTTGGGGGTAGGAAGCTAGGAAAGTGTTCAGAAAGGGAGTGATGGATATTTGTGAAATACCTTAATTGCAAAAGCCCTTTTCTGAAGGTTACCAAACCTCTCAGACAAATCCTACCTGGCCTAGGAGAGCTCAGGGGATCTGGTAATTTTTTGGAGAAGTTACAGGGAAGTTAAAAATGGGTCTTAGTTGTAAGTTAGGATCAGTCTGAACTATGGAGTGGCTACACTGGCCCATTACATCCTCAGGCACCCACTATAACATATTACCAAGGTTCAATACAAAGTCATATAAAGATTATTCAAAAATGCATAATGCAGAGATTTATCTACAACTGCATTGATTGACTGCTGTATGCAGTAATATAGTGACCACTGGGTCTTTGAATGAGGCTTTATACTTGGGGGGAGGTGGGGGGAGGCGCTGAGTCGGAGACGAGCAGGTGGGCAAGCGGGGGGTGGGCAAAGAGGCGAGCAGTGAGCCAGCAGGGGTTCTAGGGGCGGACATGGGGGTTCCTGGCAGAGGAAGGAGGAGGTGAGTGGTGGGTGGGGGACTGACTAGGAGGGACACAGCAAGCAGCACCCCAGATCAAAGGGCACCATGGTCTGGGAGGGACAAGGGGCCAGCAGCAGCAGGACATCAGCCTCCATAGGGCACTCCAATAGCTGGATGAGCTAATTCCTGAGACCAGCAGGAGGCATTGCTGGAGTGAGTCCTGATTGCTTACACGAGTGCTGGGTGGAGAGTTGTTTCGGCGGGGCTGGGCGGCGCTGGTTGGGGAGTTGTGCAGGCCTGCTCTAAGGTTTCTAGCAGTGGTCACAGGCCAATTTTTGGATTCCAATTTTCTAATTTTCAGAGTTAAGTTATCCTCTCTTGCATGTTGTGGGAGAGAGGGAATGTTTCCTTTGGTGGAGTTTGCAGATTCCTATATAGGGATCTGAACATGTTTCATTTTGCAGGAGATATTACAGTGGTTGGCTTTCTGAGACCAAAGGCAGCTTGATTGCTGTGGATGCTCAGGATGTATGAGGACAGCAGTGACTAAATTTTCTTTTCTGGAAAACAATAGCTTATTCTTTCAAAGCACCAAAACTTTGGTGTAAAGTTCTCTCGCTGGGGAAGGGAAGCTAGTGCATGATTAATAAAATAGGCATCTCTATGCATTCTTTTGGAATCTTCAGACAGGATATGCTATTCTGGGATTTCATAGTTGTACCTGAAATAAATCATTTAAAGTTATTTGTAGTTCCTCGGCCCTCTCCCATCCCTAGCATTTGTTCCTAGGCTAGTAGGATATAGGTCTGAAATTTGATTCCTGGTTGTCCTTAAGTCTGGAGCTGAAGCATACTTCTAAGTCTTCAGACCTGCCAGTGTGTAATGGAAGTTGTCAAAATATGTGACAAATGACCAAACTCTGTGATACCTGGCTTTTGTTATCTATTGCTTATGGCACAATTAATGTTTTCAGTCTTAAACTGGTTTAAGGGTGTTCTCACTATGTGAGTTAATTGACTTAAGAAATTTAAAGAGAACATTGAGATTATTTGATTGTGGTGTATATAAGTACCTAGTTGGGGAGATCTGTTTCACTAATCTGGGAGACAGAAGTATTGACAAAATCCCCTGGCTGAAAACTAAAATTAGATTAACTCGGGTTAGACATAGTGAAGGCAAGATGTTTCAGTGGTTAATTATCAACAAATATGGTGCTTTCTCACTTTTAAAGCCTTTACGTTGACTGGATGTCTTTCTAAAAATATGCACCACTTCAGCCACAAAATATGGGCTTGATTCAGGCTTAATTACTGGCTGAAATTCTGTGCACTGTGCTACATAGTAGGTCAGACTAGATGATCATAATGGTCCCTTCTGGCTTTCACATCTATTAAACCCATTTTGAAATCTGTATTTAATTCACGGAGTGAGAGAACATCCTTAAAAATTATTGTCTGGCACTTATAGTGGGACAACACAGGTATTCCTCTTTTTGGCTGTTGGTGGCCCAGGAGAAGGGCGTGAAGTGGAGGGGGAGGGCGGCCTTCCCAGGCCACTGAAGAGTTTAGTGAAGGGCTAGCTGCCTGGGCCTTTTGTGGCATTCCAGGGAGAAGGAGAGATGGGCCCTGCCATCCCAAATGCACTTTATGCAACCCTCACATTCGTATTACTCCCCCATATTTAATATTGGATACACCGCAAATTAATGCAGGCTGGACACTCATATCTTAGGTGACTGTCTAGAGACTATCCAGCTGCTGTCCTTCCTCTTCCTCCTGTGCTCCAATGTGGTTGGTGCTGTTTCTCTATCGCTTTCCATTCAAGCCTCAAGGGAACAGAGAGAGGTCACTGAGGAGGAACTGACAGTAATTTTCAGGTAGAGGCGGAGTGAGCAGCTGTCCTGGGCTGGCAGATTATTTAGGTGTAAGAATCTATTTATTTGGGGTATGTATGTCTGTAAAACTTCTGGAGTAGATACCGTGCTGGAGAACAGATACGGATCACACTTATTCTTCTGCAGTGGTTTAATGGTGGCCCTAATGCTGTGCAACAGAGGCCTGGTCTACACTATGCATTTAAATCGATTTTAGCAGCATTAAACTGATTTAACGCTGTACCCGTCCACACTATGAGGCACTTTATATCGATATATAAAAGGCTCTTTTAAATCGGTTTCTGTACTCCTCCCCGACAAGAGGAGTAGCGCTAAAATCGGTATTACCGTATCGGATTAGGGTTAGTGTGGCCGCAAATCGATGGTATTGGCCTCCGGGCGGTCTCCCACAGTGCACCACTGTGACCACTCTGGACAGCAATCTGAACTCGGATGCAGTGGCCAAGTAAACAGGAAAAGCCCCGCTAAATTTTGATTTTCATTTCCTGTTTGCCCAGCGTGGAGCTCTGATCAGCACGGGTGGCAATGCAGTCCCAAATCCAAAAAGAGCTCCAGCATGGACCATACGGGAGATACTGGATTTGATCGCTGTATGGGGAGACAAATCTGTTCAATCAGAGCTCCGTTACAGAAGACGAAATGCCAAAGCGTTTGAAAAAAAAAATCTCCAGGCAACACAGTGCTGCGTGACAAGCGTAACGGGAAGCCAGAGACTCAAATGGATGCTCATGGAGGGAGGGAGAGGGTACTGAGGACTCCAGCTATCCCACAGTCCCCAGCAGTTTCCGAAAAGTATTTGCATTCTTGGCTGAGCTCCCAATGCCTGTAGGTTCAAACACATTGTCCGGCATGGTTCAGGGAATAGATCGTCAATTTACTCCCCCTCCTCCCCCCCCCATGTGAAAGAAAAGGGAAAGAAATCGTTTCTTGACTTCTTTCAGTGTCACCCTATGTCTGCTGAATGCTTCTGGTAGACGTGATGCTGCAGCAGTGAAGAGCAGTATCCGCTCCTCTCCCCTCCCTGGTGGCAGACGGTACATGCTTGATAATTGCTGAATACCCCTGGCTGGCCTCGGGGCGCCTGGGAAAAAATAGGAATGATTCCTGGTCATTCCCAGTAGATGGGACAGAACGGCTGGTAACCGTCTTCATCATAGCTACTGGGGGCTGAGCTCCATCAGCCCCCTCCCTTTCCTGTGTAAAGAAAAGATTCTGTCCTGCCTGGACTATCATAGCAGCGGCATGCTGGGCTCCTCTCCCCCGCACCGCTTAATGTCCTGCCTGGACTGTCATAGCACTGGGAGGCTGCCTCCCCCTCATTTTATCTCACTAACAAGTCACTGTTTCTTATTCCTTCATTCTTTATAACTTCATGACACAAATGCGGGGGACACTGCCACGGTAGCCCAGGAAGGTTGGGGGAGGAGGGAAGCAACGAGTGGGGTTGTTGCAGGGGCATCCCCCGTGAATGGCATGTAACTCATCATTTCTGCGGGATCTGACACGGAGCAGCTGTGCTCTCTGATACACTGCTTCTCTAGTACACTTGCCCCAAATTCTAGGCAGGACTGACTCTATTTTTAGAAACCATAAAGAAGGGATTGATTCGGGGAGTCATTCCCAGTTTTGCTTTTGCGCCCCTGGCTGATCTCAGCCAGGGGCACCCATGATAGCAGCAGACAGCACAGAAGGACAGATAACCGTCATCTCATTGCCAAATTACACTGGCAGCAGACGGTACAGAACGACTGGTAACCGTCTCTGCTATCATTCAAAAGCAAATGAATGCTGCTGTGTAGCGCTGGAGTATCGCCTCTGTCCGCGGCATCCAGTACACAGACAGAGACTGTAAAAAAAAAAACAAAAAAACAAAAAAAACAAAAAAAAAAACTGAATGGGCTCCATGGGCCGTGCTATGGCGTCTGCCAGGGCAATCCAGGGAAAAAGGGCGTGAAATGATTGTCTGCCTTTGCTTTCCCAGAGGAAGGAATGACTGACAACATTTACCCAGAACCACCCGCGACTATGATTTTTGCCCCATCAGCCACTGGGCTCTTAACCCAGAATTCTAAGGGGCGGGGGAGACTGCTGGAACTATGGGATAGCTACGGAATAGCTACCCACAGTGCAACGCTCTGGAAATCGACGCTAGCCTCGGACCATGGATGCACATCGCAGAATTAATGTGCTTAGCATGGCCGCGTGCACTCGACTTTATACAATCTGTTTTATAAAACCAGTTTATGTAAAATCAGAATAATCCCGTAGTGTAGACATACCCTGATTAAGATCTGCAACTGTAGCCATTGCACATCTGGTGCTTTCCTCACTGTAGAAGCACTGTTGCACAAGTACATAGTTATGAGTGCATGAAAGGAGATGATGTAACTTTCAGTCAGATAATATAGGGAAGTTTACTACTAGTCTTGCTGAGTTTGGACCTCTTTTAAAGCAAACTATATACTCACTTTGAATGGAAATCCTTAAATTGTTCAGGGAAGTGGGGGGGTTTTCTGTCTCTCTTGCAAACAGGAAATAGTGAAATTCACCACTTCTTCTATGTGAAAAATATTTACCTGTTTTCTTTCCAACTTAAAGTTCCAGATCTCTGAAAACTTATGCACATGCTTAGCTTTACGTTCATGTCTAGTCCAATTTAAAATCAACGGGATTACTAGCATGTGTAAGACTTTGCAGGATGTGGGTCCTGACACTTTTTGACGCCACTTTGTATAGTTCATTTTACTGTTTTACCTCTTTCTGTGCATCTCTGACACAATAGCTTTTAAAAAATGGGGAAATTGTGATTGTAAAATCACAAAAATCAGCAGGGAGACTCAGGGCACATGTAGTCTTTGAAACATTAAACTCATTAATTTCTTTTTTAAGTTGACTAGATTTCAAGTTGACGATATTGCTTTAAGGTACCATGACACAACTAAATCCCATTAAGGAAACATAAAAATTCAGGTTCCATCACCAGTATTAACTCTTACATGTCCATTGGGTTCTTAAATATTTTTGCAGAACTAAAATTAGAAAATGTTATATATGCAATGCAGCAGATTTAATGTTGCTGTTGGGCTCTTAGTTCTTGCACTTTCTGACTGTGCAATCTTAGTATTGCATCAGTGCAGTGTTTCTTGTGGGTGTTTCCAAAAGGTAACGTGGGGACATCTGAATGGCATACAGAATTTACAAACTCACTCGCATCGAACCTTGTTGTAAGTGCCTTCAACCAAGCAACGTATACTTGTAAGCTGTGCATGTATGCACAGCCCATCTTCCCTCACTGTACATGTAGAATAAGGATCATTTGAAAATCTCCTATTTAATTAAAAGAAAATCACGCAAAGCAGTAGCCCTCATTGAGACGTATGGCCTTGCCATTTTTCATGTACCAGCCGTTTTTACTATAGTGATGTCTTAAAAAAATAAAATTGTAGGAAAGGTGTGATTCTTGCCTGCTCCCCCTAATTTAAAACAGCTTAAGCAGTAGTGTTCCAACTTTACAAACTATTTCAGCTCTGGGCAGACAAAGCATGGAACACTCCAGTCTGGAAGGTTTCTATTTTGGAGAGTATCAGAGGGGTATCTGTGTTAGTCTGTATCCACAAAAATGATCCCTCGCTCTCATGGACTTTGGGAGGCAAGCCAGTCCTCACTTACAGACAGCTCCCCAACCTGAAGCAAATACTCACCAGCAACTACACACCACACCACAAAAACACTAACCCAAGAACCAATCCCTGTAACAAACCCCGTTGCCTACTCTGTCCCCATATCTACTCTAGCGACACCATCAGAGAACTCAGCCACATGAGCCACACCATCAGGGGCTCATTCAGCAGGGGCACATCTACTAATGTGATATATGCCATCATGTGCCAGCAATGCCACGTACATTGGCCAAACAAGACAGTCTCTATGTAAAAGAATAAATGTATGCAAATCAGACATCAGAAATGGTAACATACAAAAGCCAGTAGGAGAACACTTCAGTCTCCCTGGACATTCAATAACAGATTTAAACTTCATCCTTCAACAAAAAAAAAACTTCAAAAACAGACTTCAAAGAGAAACTGCAGAGGTGCAATTTAATTACAAACTTAACACCATTAATTTGGTCTTGAATAGGGACTGGGAGTGGCTGGCTCACTATAAAAACAGTTTTCCTTCTCTTGGTATTGACACCTCCTCATCAATTATTGGGAGTGGGCCACATCCAATCTGACTGAATTGACCTTCAGCACTGGTTCTCCACTTGTACGCTCCCTTCTCTTCATGTGCCGGTAAATTTATGCCTGTATCTGTGATTTTTCACTCCATGAATCTAAAGAAGTGGGTTTTTTACCCACAAAAGCTTATACCCAAATAAATCTGTTAGTCTTTAAGGTGCCACTGGACTCCCTGTTATTTTGGAAAGTTATATTTCATGCAGCTCAAGGTCCTTAGGGTTGGAAGGGACCTCAGGAGGTCATCTAGTCCAACTTCTTGCTCAAAGCAGGACCAATCCCCAACTAAATCCCCAAATGGCCCCCTCAAGGATTGAACTCACAACCCTGGGTTTAGCAGGCCAATGCTCAGATGTGCTCCAACAGGTGTAGTGAAGATTTATTTGTTTAACAGCCCAGCTATAGCTGCTGGTAATTGTTCTAATATCAAGATAAGTTAGCAAACAAAAGCTACATTTAGTGGCAGTTAAGGTTGCATCAGGGTGTATGCTACCGCCTTGAAACCTGAAAAGCATGGAAATATGAAGTTGAGGAAATACTGGTGCCTTCCTTTTCAACTTCATATTGAGTATAACAGACAATAACGCACTCCAGTACTCTATAAGGCTTTTGCTTCCATCTCCAACAGATACCCAAAAGCTGTATGTATCCCAGCTTCTTCAAAGTCCCACTCTGATGCAAAACTTTAACAGCCACCTCACATGCTTTTGGATCAACGGATCAGCACATCTGATTGTCACACATTCCATGAATTTGGGAAGTTATTCCAGCTTAGCACAGCTGAGGTCACTGGTCTCATGCTCCCTTTTCCCTCCCCTCCTTCGCCTCTCCATGTTGTCCTGGAATGAGTGCCAGTGTTTGTGCCACGGCAGATTTATCATCATATTTGGTGGCTTCACATTGGTGCTCAAACTTGAGATTTTGGCTAAAGATTATAAAATGTTCTCTAGACAAATGCTCTTTCTGTATGACTGATACTGGAGCAAGGAACAGGAGGAGCAGCAGTGTGGTTTACAAAGAAGGGTGACACTTCTGCCGAAAGGGCTATATTTTTGGACTCTTATGGTTCTATAAATTCGTTTTCCATTGGACCACTGTGAAGAATTTGAAATAGTGTTGAATTATATTGTGTCTTGGCTTTTCCTGTTTCAATTAGATGAACACAAAATAAAAGTTTATAGCTCTCGTTAAACTGAAAACTTTTCACTTAATGGTAATTGTGGAGTCACGACCAGTACCACCATAATACAGTCTTCTCTCGGTGCCTCCATAGTCTCTTGTTCCTCGTTTAGGAATAACAGCAGGGTTCATTTCAAAAGCCTTGTCTAAATAACCTAGTTCACTTAAGCACTAGTGTTTATTGCCCACATACTCTGCCCTTCCAGGTGCTCTCAGACGAGGAGAAGAGAAAGCAGTACGACACATATGGCGAGGAGGGATTGAAAGATGGTCACCAGGGTTCCCATGGAGACATCTTCTCACAGTAAGCTTTCATCCAAGCAAACTACTCTGCAGGCAGGGAAGACTAATTTTGTCCATAATATAAAAACACCAATACTACTTCACGGACTCCAGCACTGACCAGATGCTTTGTTATTAGTAGCCTCAATCTCCTAATTTTTCCCTGGTCAAAGATAAATGAATCAACAGTGTGTATTCAACGCTCATATCCTAGCTGCTGCTTTCACACACATCCCACCCCTTCTTCCACTGAGTAATGGGCATGAAGACCATGTTTGTTCTCTCTCCCCCACAAACCAGCATTGTTCACTTGGCAGATTTGCTAGTGTGAGTGATGTATAATAGATTGTAATTGCATTAATTATGCAGAATCTTCCTTGCATCCTCTGGGGTGTGCCTGATGTTTATTACACTGCCACAGATAATGGTTTGGGGTTTGTTTGTTTGGTTTTTTTAAGGAAAACTGTACAGTATCTTTTCCCGTTTTTTACTGGTTTAAGTACAGCAAAATCTGACCTCTTCATTCACCAGCACTTCAAACAACACCTCTTGCTTCAGGGTAAACCTGTGGATTATTCATTTCTGATAAAGATATCTTTGCTACAGTTGTCATTTAGGGTGTCAGTATCTGCTGGTGTGGTCTGCTTGAAGGATGAGAGCAGCCCCTATTGACTACTCTGGCTGAATAAAAAGAAAGGCCATGCTTGGTTTCTGTTTCTTCCTCCACTAAACACTCTGTCTGCTAGGGCTGGATTCCCTTGAAGCCAGTTGACACATTCCTCAAGAAGACCCCTCAGTGTCCACCCTCAAATAGTGTCCTTGTCTGAACATTGGTACTGCATAAAAGGATGTCCTAGGGCTCTAGCCTAGGATTTAGAAGACCTGGGTTCAATTTCCTACTTCACCACAGGCTTCCTTTGTGAGGATGCAAGTCACGTAGCCTCTCAGTGCTTCAGTCTCCATCTGTAAATGAGATTAATAGTGCTTCCTGCTTCACAGGAGATAAATATATTAGACTGCGAAGAACTCAGATACTATGGTTATTGGGACCATGTACCTTAGATGTGGTGCCAAAAATTTATTCCTAGCTGTGATGACTTTAAATAAGGAAATCTCTCCCAAAATAACTGATTTGTGTTTGTCTTTGAAAGCATGCAACTTGTATTTGAAGGAATATCGGCCAAGAATAAGCATTTGGTTTGACAATGTTCAATTTGCTATACAGTGCATCTTATATAGTGGTGAGAAGAGGCTTCAAGGAAGCCTATTGCTGCATTCGATCTCTGTGTTCTAACAGAGATCCTGTTTATGAAGCCACATAGCTGGAGTGAACTTAAACTTCTTCCAGAATTAATGAATGTCCATTACTCCGTAGCTTCTTTGGTGACTTTGGTTTCATGTTTGGAGGAAGTCCTCGTCAGCAAGACAGGAATATTCCACGGGGAAGTGACATCATTGTGGACCTGGAAGTTACACTGGAGGAAGTGTATTCAGGAAACTTTGTGGAAGTAAGTGTAACGGTCTATTTCTAGGAGCCTCCCTATTGAACCCTTGAGCTTGCTGGTGACTGCTGGCCTAACTGTTGGTGGGAATAGTGCATTCTTAGAAAGAAATGGAAATGGGTTACTTCCTAACAGTGTGTCTGAGGAGGGGTGAGGTACAAAACAGACATGGGTGAGAGGCGATGCTGGAATTTCTTATGCTTTACATCCTTCTGTTGCTGCCAAGTACCTGATACTGTTCTGGGAACCAAAAGCACTGTAGGGAAGGGGATGTTTTCAAGTAGGTCACTTTGAAACCCAATAGAAAGCTGCAGCAAAGAGATGAAACATTAAACAAGATGTAAGCTTATTTAGTCGCTTGAAGTCAGGTCCTCTCATATCAAACACTGCCTCTTTAAGCAAAGTAGTTGCCACCATATTAATCTAACTGAATTTTTACATGGCCAATCATCTCCGTCACAACAGACGTCTAACATTCTGTGTTTAGCAAATATACAGTGCTTTCATTTAACTAGTTATGTCTCTAATGCTGGCAATCCCCAGTACTGAATTAAAAGCAAAAAAGCTGTATTAATCGAGCATTATAGTTGAGGGTTCAAGTGTGTAAATCAGGCAACTGAAAATTATGTTTCCCAAAGCAATCAACCATTAACTTAAAGGGTATGTGTGTCTACACTGCTGTCAGGTATGATTGCAGCACATGTCGATGTACCCAAGCTAGCCATTGAAGTGCCTTGGGTGGGCATGGCTGTCTTCACTGCTAATGTTACTCAAACTACCTTTGGTCTACCTAGATTACACATACTATGATCACACCTTCCAGCTGCAGTGTAGATATACCCAGTGTGTGTAAATAGCAATATACCATATTATATACGAACTGTTTACCTTAATATGTAAAATAGAGCCAAATTGTGGTAGATTTAGGAACTATAACTTTAATTTCCTGAATCTCAACATTGTATTAACAGTTTTCATGTTTCATTTCCTCGGGTTCTTCAGTGTAAAACATTATTTGATTTCCCATCCAAATAATATGGCAATGGACACAAAAGCACATCAGAAGTACTTGAATCTGGACACAGAAATCCTGTTAGACCTTTAACCCAGTAAAAAAACAGGTATAAAGACATGTTTTGAAATAAAGCTGGGAGCTTAGCACTATGGCATACCCCTGTTAAAAAGAAGAATCATCATGTACTGCACTTGCACAGCTTGCAGTCTTCAGGTGTTGTCTTCAGTGACGAGTGCCTCAGCCAGATTTAAATCTTTAAAATAAGTTTGTTCAGAGATGTGAATATGAAAAAAAAAAATCTAAAAATATCTTTAGAGAAAAAACTCTTTCCTAGGTACTGTAAAAGGAATGGAATTTTAGCCAGCTTCCCAAAATAATTCATCAAAAGCATCAGATGTTTCAGCCTAATGTTACCTTTTTTTATTTAGAAAGGTGGATAAGCATTCGGAAGCAGGCTTAAAAAGAACATGCCTATAACAGTGACACCGTGGGTTCTCAGGTAGTGAATTGAAGACTGTATTTAGGAAGGCATTTCCAAGATCAAAGGCAATTATTGTTTTGGGTGCAGCACAGATATCTTGGAGCTTATTGTCTGGAATATGTTTCTTGAAGGAACCATTCTATTTGCAAAGCCTCAAGATCATTATACAGTGTTACTGGTTGATATGAAACTGCTGGATGTGTTTCTTGCAGGTTGTTAGGAACAAGCCAGTAGCCAGGCAGGCTCCTGGCAAACGGAAATGCAACTGCCGGCAGGAGATGAGGACCACCCAGCTAGGCCCGGGGCGTTTCCAGATGACTCAAGAAGTTGTCTGTGATGAGTGTCCTAATGTCAAGTAAGTGTTGAGTTTCTGCCTTGTACTGCGATATGGATAGCTAATCACAACTGGCCACTAGATGGGGGAAGGACATGCATGTGTGACCAGTATGATCGACGTGGCGGGGTGGCTTATTGGTAAAGAGAGCTGGTTTTATCATATACTTAGAAGTCGTGGCAGGAATGAGAAGCTGGATTAGGTGAAAGGTTTTTTAATTTGCATTTTTAGCTCCACTCTCCTTGACTTTACACCTGTCTAAAGAGGTCATTCTGCACTGCTATGAAAGGGACTAAAATAGAACAGGAGTACACTTCCCCATTGGGATATGTGAAGGTGGGGATTGCTGCAGTAGTGGTGTACGTGGGATCTTGGGATGGTTTCAGTAGCTTCACTCTTTTCTGTCTATAAACGTTCACCAGTGGAGACAGAGCAAGAGACACCTTTTGCCCTCCACTATGGGTAGTGTGCAGTAAATGATAGAAGCAGCAGGAGAAAAGCAGCAGTCCACTGTGGGAGTAGCCTGCGCTAGTCCAATAAAATGAATAAAACCTGCCTTCTTGCTGAGCACAGCATCCACTCTTCTACTTTGTTTCTCTTTATCTCCCCAGGCTTGTGAATGAAGAGCGAACACTAGAGGTAGAGATAGAGCCAGGCGTGAGGGATGGCATGGAATACCCCTTCATCGGGGAAGGTATGGCACTACCACCATAGAGATCAGCTTTGGTAACGCTAGGATGATTATGAAGAGGGCAGCTTTAAGGAATCTCAGTACTTGCCATGGGGCATTGTTTTGAACTTGCCCCTTTTTAAGCAGTTGTTTTGTCCTATGGATTCTCTCAATCTAGAGACTGCACCCTACAGTCAATTTTAGTAATGCCCTGCTTAGAGTTCAGCCCCCTTGCTTTTATATTAGACATCTGGCAACAGAAAGGGAAAGAATTCCTATCAGAAAGAGGACCTGTGACATATGTCTGCCATAATGCTCAGCTCTATTTGAAGTGTGTACACAAGTCCCCTGGCCCAAGCATGCGGAGTCTTTATCCATTGTCACTTGTTCAGATCTGACAGAGTGAAAGCAGGAAGCCAAAAGGGAAAACAGAGCAGAATGCTAAATCCTATATCACTGTACCCTATGCCTGAGCTCACCCTTGACGTTCCATGGGGGCGGAAAGGTACATGCTTCAGAAACAGACCCAGTTTCTGCTTACAACCTGCTTTGTCAGCAAGTCTCCGTTATGCAAAAATTCTTCTTCTAGCCATTTAACAGAATTAACTAGTATCATGACTTCATGTCCCAATAAACCTTTGGTTGCCTTTAGTCATCATTGTGAGTGTAGTGCTACACAGTATCTCAACTATAGCTGTGTAAGTTTTGGATAATCCACATTGTCACAGTTCATGGCAGTGGCTCCTGTGCTCCTCCAGTGTGGTCCCTCAACAGCACCCACTTAGTGGTTTCCAGCTTCTCAAAAGTCATCTGTATAGGGCAGAGGCCTGCATCTCACTCCCTCCTGACTGAGGGATCTTCAAGGCTGCACAGTTCCCAGTCTACACTGTGATGTCTGCAGCAAGCCAGACTGCCCAAAAGACCAGCGTCTGCGCTTTGCTTTCTCTCCAGAGGTTATGACTATTCTGTTCCCCGTGGTTATAAGCTATCACACAGCTCTTTCTAAGCAAGCACATTTATTGTTAAGGTGGAAGTATTACAGAGACAACACCAAAACAATAAAAGAACCTACCCAGATGCTAAAAAGCTTACCAGGAATCACCCCAATTCCAGCCTCTGGCTCTGGTAGGTGTCAGTCCTTTAATACCCACAACTGGGTTGTCTCTGTGATTACACGTTAATAGCTCTCAGATTCAGAACCAGAACCCAGTCTGAGCAGTTCAGCTGTTTTTGTACAGTTCAGGTCTTTGATCTCATCTCTGGGAACAGGTAATCGGCAGACAATGACCTGCTCCTCAGGGCGTAGCTTCAGAAGGCTGAGTTTTCACATAACCTGATGGGAGGAATTTGCATCAACCTCTCCCTAGGTATTCCCCAGGAAATCCACTTAACATTTATTGTCCCTCCATGTCCATTCATCTGGCACATTTTTAATATAGTCCTCTGAATTTCAAGGTCTCACATCTGTCTGCTCTCTTCCCCCTCCTCCTTCTCCTTCCCCCCCGCCCAATCCAGAGAGGTTGCATATAGTTGCAGCTGACAACCACAGTAATACATAAATCATTCATTTAATACAATGGACCTCAAAGATATTTAAACTTTATTCAATGAAGTGTCCTAAGGATGTGACAGGACATTGCCATATCTGTCACACACACATTCTGTAGGTGAGTCTTCTGCACTAATTTCGTGCTACAGTGTTCACTGAGACATGACTCCAAAAGCCTGGGGTCTTCCATCTATGAAGTTGCATATAGGTAGGGAGTCCTTCGTAAAAATGGTGTGGATTTTTTTCAGTTTAGAAGAAGGATACAAGACCAAGCCATCTAGTGAGCTGAGTCTCTCTGATGTCAGACAAGCTGACTAATTGCTGGTGAAGCACCAATTGATGACTTAGTTTAACACACCATTTCTAACCTACTTCCACAGGTGAACCTCATGTAGACGGGGAGCCAGGTGACTTACGCTTCAGAATAAAAGTTCTCAAGTAAGTAACCTGCCTGGCTAACCTACTTATCTCCTGGAGGGATAGCTCAGTGGTTTGAGCATTGGCCCGCTAAACCTGGGGTTATGAGTTCAATCCCTGAAGGGGCCACTTAGGGATCTGGGGCATAAATCAATACTTGGTCCTGCTAGTGAAGGCAAGGAGCTGGACTCAATGACCTTTCAAAGTCCCTTCCAGTTCTAGGAGATTGGTATATCTACAGTTATTATTATACTAGACAGAAAATTTACCAGTGTCTTTGGTATCAATTTTGCAGTTCAAATGGCACTTCTGTTACCCATCAGCAGCATCAGTGAGGCGAGAGAGCTAGTCCTCTGATGGTTTTGATGGAGAGCTGGAGGCAGGACTCTGCAGAACAGAGTGTCATATGTTAAAGGAGTTGGAATACTTTGAGATTATTGCAGCTATTCAGAGGATGCTTCCCTTTTGTTTTGTTTGGCCCAAAATCTAAGATTAGATGGTAGCTGCTGGATGAATCACATGATACTTTGGCACTCCTGTCCACTTCTTGCCCTGTGAATGGAAAAGTCCTTAGTACTACACGTCGCTAGAACAGGAAAAAGGAAGCTGCTGGATGAGTCATGTGGGACTGTTTGACACAGCTCTTGTGTCCCAGATCCCTCTTTGTGCCAACTGTGAAAGGGCAAAGAGGTGCATAAGGATTACAGGGATCCCCTCATCTGTGATCTACATACTCGTTCACTAGAGAATATACTGAAAACCAGTGTCGCATTGGTCATTATAACCATTGTGAGATATATGTATGAAAAATATGTGAGAAGTTAGGTATGTATGAGACAGTGCGGAGTGCAGTCCAGACCAGTGAGAGGTTGTGTCACCGCTTGCCCTGCAACCCTGGCTGCCTTACAATGCTTTACCGCTGTAGCTCCCAGCCTGGAATGCTCACAAGCAGCTACCTGCATGCAGGTCGCACCCTGAGTTTCTATGTGCTAGACAGCCCTGGGTCGGCAGCTCTGACCCCAGCAGCCTGTCTACAGCCCCACTGTGCCTTCTACCAGCCTTGGTTACACTTGCTTTCTCTGTTGTATGTTACATGGAGCTGTGTTCTAAGGTGTAAGTAGTAAGCAACAGTGAACTGTTCCTTTGGGACCAGCAGGCCTGGTAATTCCATGAGTGTCCAATGGATATGGGGCTGGACACTGCAGGGGGACACTTGGAGTATGCAGGGGCTGGAGTGTGCCTATCACATCTCTCCACTTCTTTCAGTTCACAGGGAAAGATTCTTAGTAATGCACATCCTCTAGCACAGAAAAAGGAAGCTGAATCAGACTTACGAATGTCTTCTCCGTTCTTCTGAGATTTATGTGAATTCTCCAAGCCTTTTCATGGAGGGAAGCAAGTAACCTAGAGGTCCTGAATAATTGACTTTTCAGTTCTGTGCCTGAATGGAAATATTAAAAAAACAAAATCGGTTCCTTTTGAATTTTTCTAGCCAAAACGAAAAATTGAAAAGCTTTGTTCAGGTTGAAAGGAAACATTTCAAATGTCAAATCGAAACAACATCTTTGACATTTTTATTCTCAGTTCTTTTTCAGCCAAAGCCATTTGTTGAATTCAGCCTGAACTCATTCATTGTTTCAGTGCCGTAAAAATGCATATTTCTGTGACTTTACTATTTCCCAAAACAATTTTGCTCAGCACTAGTCCTGACTTTTGCAGTAAAGGTGGGAAGAGAGGTCAGTGGGTCAAGTTCCTATGTTCTGTTCACAGGCACCCAGTCTTCGAAAGAAGAGGAGATGATTTGTATACAAACGTCACTATCTCGCTGGTCGAGGCACTGATAGGCTTTGAAATGGATATTGCCCATTTAGATGGGCACAAGGTGAGGCAAGAGTTTACTTTCATGTTCTCTAGAAGCAAAATTATTTCAGTAATGAATTCCCTGTGTCCTACAGGGACTTGTCCACTCCTGGTTGCAGCTGTGGGCCGTAGACAATCTTGTCTCATTCAAAGATTAAAAAAAGACCCATTTTGACTATCTGGAGTCTGCGCCAGAGGCTGCAAGTGAGGGCACAGTACCTGGTTAGCCTGCAGGGTAGGGGATATGTGCTGGCATATGTTATCCTAAGTTCTGTGTCAGTGCGCTTACATGTCCTGGTACTGAATATTACTGGCTTTGTGGCAGATTCAGTATTGAGCGTGCCTTTCTAGTATTGCCGTAAAGGAAATTTAGGATAACAGGATACTAACACACTTCTCAAATTTTCCTTGCTTTGTAGGTTCATGTTTCCCGAGATAAAATCACAAAACCTGGGGCCAAACTGTGGAAAAAAGGAGAAGGCCTTCCAAACTTCGATAACAACAACATCAAAGGCTCACTAATCGTTACTTTTGATGTGGACTTCCCCAAAGAGCAGCTGACAGATGAACAGCGGGAAGGTTTGTGCTTTAAAAACCTATCACAACATCTCTGCATTTTCTGAACAATGATAGAGCTTTGTCATGTGATTTAAGATAACCGCCTGCAGGGATCAGGAAGGAATTCTCTTCCCCGCTGCTGCATACAGCATAATATAATTAGCTAGGTGCACTGTGGGCAATTTGTTCTTTCCTGTGAAGCATCTTGTTTCAGTTGCTGTACTTGGAAGGCTACCAGATTAGATTAGATGGACCACTGGTCTGATATTTGTATAGCTTTGACAAATCTGGAGCTGCTTCAAAGCTCCCATCCAAGGGACCGATTGCACCCTTGTTGGAGGTGGGTTAGAACTGGTCTTAGCCCTGCACGGGCTTCACCCTTGTTAGAATGGTATCTCAGACTTAACAGCACAGTTTCCCAGCATCTGCCTCCACTTCTCTTTGGAGTTGGATATTGCTCTGATGTTAAGGTGGAAGCTGCTCCGCTGCATCAGGAAATAGATGCTTTCTCCCCACCTCTCCTTACCCTGAGCACATAGGCCAAGTCTACGCAGGAATGCTCAGGAAAGTTAAGGAAAATCAGCTAACGCTATGAAATCGACATGCATAAAGTATAGCCCATTAACCCCTACCCCTGTGATGCTCTCACACAGGAGTAAAGTGGACGTAGTTTGCTGCAACTTAATCCTCTTTAGAGGGTGAATGTCTGAGCTAAATTGAGGGTTGCAATTGACAGGGCAGGTAGCTCTCATAAAGCTGGGGGCAGGACAGAGAAGCTTCATCTTTAGCCCCTACTTCTTCACAACTTCTGAACCACTATTAGAAGAACCTCCCCACCACCCTCTCCCCCAGCATCTGCGGTAGGCGTTGCTCCTGTACTCCAGGCAGCAGCAAACAGGAGCTTCTTTTCCACATATCCCTCTAGCAGGATGATGGAAACCAAGTTCTGCCACTAAGAGGAGAAGGAATTGGATCCTGGCACAGTTAAGTATGGATGCTCATGGAGAGACTCTCTCTTCTCCCACTTCCACTTACAGAGAAGCATCTGGACTACCTTTGGGCTTGCTCAAGGCCACCACACACATTTTCCGAAGACACTATCTGCCAGGAGTCTCCCTCCTGGGTATCTGCCTCCTAGTGTAAGAATGGCAGAACTACATCTCCCAGAATTTGTAGAGTGGAAGCCAGCCCCTTAGTGGTGTCGTATGCCACCATCAGAGTGTAGAAATGCTGCCTTCAGAATATTCTAGTTGCTTCCTTCTTGATTAGTCAGTGAGGGGGCTCCTGACAGCTGCAGCACCAGCTTCCTTTCAGTCCTGATTTTAAAAGCTCTCCATCACTTTTTTGGGTGTGTGCTGCAGCTTTGGCTCTCTGTCCAGGTGTCTTGCTGTTTTCTCCAGAAGCCTTGTCTCCAGTGCATTGTTGCTTGCTCTGATCTGTGCTGGGCTTTCAGGGCCCCTCTTTCTCTTTGACGTATGTGTCAGAGGAGGAAGAAAGACTGCTCTGTCAGTGTAATAGAGTGATGTCCCTGACCAGGACTGGGTCACAATGCACAGGGCACTTAAAAAGCATAGGGATGGGAATTCAATCCAACCCCTCCTGGAGAGAGAGATTCTGTGGGTTTGGTACAAGGGTGATGCAAAATGCCCTGCAGAATGAATCCTGAGTCAATGAAGACTGGGTGCTGAGACTTGGTACTAGTGCACACTCTGCTGCCTGCCACAAAGTCTTGTAGGGCAGTTCCCATCTAGAATGCATGGCACATCTTCCCCCCCAAAGCAAAGAGATCCTCCAAGTGTCAGCCCCCATCTCACATATAGCACTTGAAGGCAGTGCAATTGCATTCCAGCCCATCTAAGGAGGTGGAGCCTTCACTAAAGAGATGAAGGGAGGAGGGGCCATTAGGTCTCCATCAAGAGCCCTGGATTTCCCTCTCCTGTATTAGTGCACTAGTCTAGAAGCTGTCAAAATCAGGCTCAGTTTGTCAGACCACTCTGTTTATTAGCACAGCGCTCTGCTAATGACACCCAGATAATGTGAGCACCATGCAAGACCTACCCTACCTTAATTTATACAGATAAAAAGGGCGCAAATTTGACAAGATAACAAAGGGAGCAGAACTGACAAGTTCACGGGAGGCTAGACATACATAGTTAATTTCCTTGCTAACTTTTACCAATCTCCGGCTAATGTTTCACCATTAGCTTAAGTGGACTCATTGTTTATGTCTTAATGTTCCTTTTCCTGACATCTGTATTTTAACATTTCAGCTCTTTTGCTTAAAGGTACATACAACATTTCTTTAATCCTTTCTATTTTTACATTATAATTCATTCTACTTTCACAAAGCAGGTGGAGTGGTGGTGCTTTTTGGTTACCAATTGTGCTTGGAAACCTTGTCTAGACGCTGTCCTATGCAAGGCTGCCACAGAGCACTCAGTGGCATTTCTCCTGTCCTTCAGCGAGGGTGGTTGACTGTGCAGGCTGGATCTCTCTGCTCATAGGAACTCTAGGATACTTCCCTACCACCACAGGGTTTGATTTGTTGGAGGAAACAGCACTACAAATGCTGTGTCTTTTGGGCTGGTGTCAGTGCTGCATGGTTGAGCCAGATGTGTGGAGGTAGGTGAAGCGTAATTGCACTTGCTGGGGCTCTGTGTTCTCAGATGACTGAAAATGGACACCACTCTGGAGGGTGTCAGAAGATCAACCCATGTCTCCCATGGGCTACTGGAGTTATTAGGGGATCAACGACATAAATTGACTGTCTGAATGGCAGCTGTACTGCCTAAATATTCAAGAAATATTTAGTCCTGTACTTTTCTGTTTATCTAGCGAGGGAAAAAATTCCTTCCTTTTCTCATTCTTGGCCGCTGGCCCTGCTGTTTGTAATGTTAAGTGCACCTTCTTTTGAGGCATCTCATGAGCTTCTTTTGCTCCAGCAGTGAGAATCCTGCCAGAGGGTCTCTCTAAAGACAGGAAAACAATCTCCTTGTTCTGCTTCTCTGATGTCCCTTTGACCAGATTCTCTGTCACCTGCCGGCCAGAGATGACATTCTAGAGGGTTCCTGTGCTTACACCTGAGCTCTATACTTACATTGCTTCTCTCTGAATTGGCTTTATTACTGTTTTGGAGCTTTAACGCCCATGCAGCTGAAGGAGCAGTCTGGAATGTTCAGAGGGGAGCAAGCAACGTGCAGCACTCCACAGGGTTAAAAGTCTAAGTGAAGTAGCATTTCTGCTGCTTTCATGCCAGGAAGCTGCGCTTCAGACCAGCAGAACTGTACGCACTCTTTCCTGTCTGTCCCGCTCCCACCCATGTCTTGCAGCCTAGGCCACTAAGTGGAGGAGATGCGAGTGGGTCTGTCTTTCCCTTAATACAGTGACCCAAGTAGGTGGGATATTGTGTTGTGAGTGCTAACCAGTGCATCTGACACCTCATGCCAGCCAATCAGATCCCAGCCCTCACTTTCAGACAAGACATGGATATAGACAGGACATCGGAAGACATCAAAATAATCCATTGAAATAGTTTTAAACAGGGCTTTATTAAGTGTGGTATCGATATTACCCAGTAAAATGCTAGACTGTTTTCTTTACGTGTTGAGTGGATTGCTCTAGCAACACAGGAGGCCAGAGAATGTATCTTGGGCTCAACTTTTCTCCCAGGCCAGTAGGATGTGGTGTGTTAAGTAGTATGTGTGGGAGAATCTTGAGCATCTTCTCTAGCTGCCTCTTTTTTGTGTACACCCCACCCCCATCTGCTACCTTGCTTAGTTTGTAGCAGAGGTGACTTTCTCATTGGGTCCCAGCCCTTTTGTGTTTCAGCCTATCCTGTGTTGTGGGAGGATGTGTAAGAAGGTTTTAATATAACAGCATTATCCACTTAGCGCCACCTCTCTTTGTGAGAGTGCAGGATTAGCTGAAATGGACGTGTACAGCCCTTCTGTTTAGCTGTCCAGTGAGACAGTGGGACTGCCAGATGTTTGTATTCCATTGCTTAGATGTGCCAGCTGGGGTGTCCAAGTAGCTTCTGTGGCAAGTCAGATATGTAAATATTGTGGGGGTCTTCCATGCGGTGTGGTAACTATTCCTTTTCTCTCATAGGTCTCAAACAGCTGTTGAAACAAGGATCTGTGCAGAAGGTGTACAATGGACTGCAGGGATACTAACACAACAGATTGGACTTGATTGCAAATGAAAAGTGAAATCAGTGATATTTATCTGCAGTCTTCTTCTGCCCATTGTAGAACAAAACGGAGGGAGGGTGGAGCGATGGTTCAAGCAGATTTCTGCAAATGGTGAAGGTGGTCAGATGGCTTAAGGAAAATATTTCCTTTTTCAGGGCATAACTGGTGCTGCCTATAGAGTTCCCGGTAGTGGAGCAATGAGAAAAGCCCCTGAGGAAAGAAAATGGGCATGGGGCGGGGGTGGGGGTGTTAAACTCAGTGCAAATTGGAAATTCTGGTTTTTAAATATATTTTGATGTTACTTTTCTTGACCCTCTCAATGTATTTTCCTCGTTTCTCTGTGTCTCTCACGTTGATCTTCCCCTAACTTTCCTTTCATTCTCAGCCCCTCCCCACAGAGCCTAATGGGCTGTATTCTTTCAGAACACACAACTCCCCTGAAAGAGGTCAGTTTCTATTAGAAGGGAACTGCGTGAGGGCCTTGGGAGTGGCTATAGAGCCATTGGATGGAATTCTGGAGGTGGTGGTGAAGATGGCCTCTTCTGTCTCTCTTAATGCCAAAAATAGTCTTTTGCCCGCAACATTCACACAAAATTTAAAGCCAGAACTGAGTCTGGCTTTTGAAAATATCAGCTATCACTTTGCCCTTTCTTCACTTTATAGAGCTCTAAAAAAAATAACCCATCTCTTCCTGTGCCTGATCTAGAACTCTGTGTTAGGAATTCTTATCTCCCCCATCTCCTTGCACGCACAGGCTTGGCTGGAATAGTGCAGTATCTCCTGTACTTAGTCTTCCAAGAGAACAGGTGCAGCAGGGAGCACTGTAATACAACTGCTCAAAGTTTAATAGCAATTGACTGGCTATGCAGCTAGGTAGAACTGGCTCTATTGTAGCTGCAAGCACTTGGTCTCTAAAGAAGGCTCTGTCCTAATGAAAATAGGTGTGTGACATACAAGCTGTGCTACATCTGACAGGTAATACAGGCAACAGCTCTTCAGCCTCTTAGCTGGAGAGGAGGACTGTGCTGCTGGGCTGGGATAGGTTTCTCAGGCCTTTTCTGGTGTCCTCTGTGAGGCTGTCCATGGGGGTGTGCCACTGTGTGTTCCAGCACACTGGGAAGCCATAGCTGAAAAAGCCTTGAAGCACATCCTGATGGAGAAACTGGCTGTGTGGTACTTCATTCCGTGCAGGCAAAGGGTGAGAAATGGCAGCCAGCTATTCCCACCTGTGGGCAACTCCCCCTCCTTTGCTCTGCTCTGCTCTGCTGGGGGTAGTGCTGACCCTTACTTTGGGAGCATGGCAGAGACCGAGCAGCAGAGCAGAACATACATGCATGCGTGCACACTTCTGCAGTGCTGCTTTCCTTTCCCCTGAAAAGCCAACACCCTCCACCCCTCTCTGCACTGTAGCCCTTTGTGAGACTTTGGGGGCTTGTTGCTAGAGGCAGAAGAGTTGGGAGGATTCAAGTTTAGTTTTCTTAAATATATCCTGAATAGCACAAACATAAAGCGCTTGGGAGGAGCTCAGTGCCCCTCTCCCCTGTCCTGCTGCTCCCCAGTCCCCTCTGTGGTGTTAGCATTTCACTCTGCTGCTCTGGGATCTGTTAAAACTAGGTTTTTCCTCACCATCTTCCACTCATAGAGGCAACTCTGTTTTTGTTCTCTGTAGTGCAACATTTCTCAAATGTGGCCACCAGGGGCTTTTTATGTGGCCACAACAGCCTCCTGGGCAGTGATGGGGCAGAAAGGAGGGCAAAGTGTCCACCTTTTCCCCCTCCCCTGGACTGCGCTGCCCTGCAGTGCCTCCAGAGACAGGTGGAGCACAATGTTCCAGGACCAAAGTGAGCTCTCAGTCTACCTTGGGGGCAAGGCTTGGGCTTCAGCCCAGCGGGACTTTAGGAGCCAGACTGTGGGACTTCGGGCACCCCCTGGCTCTGTCCACTGGTCCCAGGCTCCTGCTGCTATGTGTTGGGAGCCAGCCCTGGGTGCTGACCCCTGCTGCCGGCTGCTTCCCAACACCTGGCTTCAGCTGCACAGCCCCTAGCTCTGACCACACAGCAGCATATGCTGACTCCTGGCTTCAGCCATGCAGGCTCCCCACACACATCCATCACCCTGGGCCCCCATTGCCTTCTCTCCCCCCCACCCCTTCCAGGGCTTAATTTGTCCTGGGGCTTGCTGAGAAAAGTGATATTAACAAACATACAAGTATCACTTTTCCCAGCAAACTTACTAGCTAGCTGGGAGGCTGTGATAGGTGATACTTGTATGTTTGTTTGTATCACTTATCACAGCCTCCCAGCTAGCTAATAAGTGTGCTGTGAAAAGTGATATTAACGAACACACGCCTGTCACTTTTCAAAGCATGTTTTTTATTATTGAGTCTGCAAAAAAGACAAACCTACTTAAATAATTACAATGATGTGGATGTGTATATGAGCATATTTATTTGGTTTTTCCTAAAGTTAATTAAGTATTTCAGGAAAGTGTCAGTGTGGCCACCTGCAAAAGTTGGTGGCCACACTCTGAGGTCTAGTGCACGGTATAGTGACAGATGGTGGAGCTATGCAGAGACCTGCCAACCTCACTAATTCCCCTGTGAGACCCCTCCACTGGAAGCAGCAGGCAGTTCCACTGGCCCTCTCCCACTCTGTTTCCAAGCAGGCACTTTCTCCATTGTGTGCACTGATTTTTTTCTTCTTCTCAGTGCCCCCTGGCAGGGCCAGGGCTTCTGAGCTGCTGCATGCTCCTGCACAGGGCCTAGCTGCATAATGCCAGCACCAGCACTGGCAGCCTGGACCTGTTGGGCAGAAATTCAGCAGCAGGAGCTGACACTTTGGAAGCTGGAAGCCAGAGCTCCTTGGCTGGGTTTTTCCTGTTCTGAGTGGGGCGAAATACAGCATCCAGGAGTCTCTCTGAAAGACTGGTAAGTCAGAGAGGCAGGAAGAATTCAAGGTGCAGGACCCCCACCACTGCCACCCCTTGCTAACTTCTGTGGTAACCAGGGTTTGGGCATTTTGTTGGTTGGCCCAAATTTTCCAGGAACGACCTTAGCCAGGCCTGGTAGTGGGTGTTATCCTGAACTCCAGTCCCCTTCACAGCAGCTCTGAAACCAAAGAGGACTAAATAAAATACCAACCCCAAGCCTTCCAATCCATAGTTTAAAAAAATCCACATCAGACAATGGGCTCTCAACACGATCTGAGTTAATCGTCCCACAACTTTTAAGTGCCTCTTCTTCCACTGGACTCAGGCAGTGCAAACCTCATTTCACCAGAAACTGTTACCTCTTTTCCTGGGAGATGCGGAGGGTTGTTCATTCAAGACAGGTTTTGCCCATGCTCAGGGACAGTATGTTAGACCCATTTCTGACAGATTTCACCTCAGGCTTTTTCACTGTCCTACAGGGAAGCCTGTTTCCATGTGCAGTTTATCTCTGCCACCAGTGCTACCCACCCGCTGCAACATTGTGTTCCAGGGCACTCAGTATTGCTGGACTGTTTTGCCTATGGGGTACTGCGATGGACCCATGATATTCCATGCTGCTGGGAGGAGTATGTTGGGAAAAGGAGGATTGTTGCAAAGAGGAAAGAGAGTTCAGTAGGTGGATGAGATCTTGATAGTAAGTAAAACTGAAGAAGAGCATGAAGGGTTAGTGCAGCACTTACGGGGTTGCTGCTAAGCACACACCTTGAAATGTAACCCTTTTAAAGCCCAGATCAAACAGAGAGAAATGCAGTATCTGGGAAATAGACTCGGCGTGCAGGGGGAAGATCAGTAGATAAGGAGAGAGTGAAGTGCAACCTTCCAATGCCAGTGGATACTAAATCCTCACAGTCCTGTTGGGGGCTCACTAACTTTCGCTGAGAATTTATGGTGGGATATGCAGAAAAGGCAGAACCCTTGTATGAGGTGCTTAAAAGGCTGCAATGGATCTGGACAGAAGAAGCAACTAGTTCATGGGAAAGCTTGAAAAGGGGGTTAATGGAAGCATCTGCTTTGGCTGTCCCCACCAAAGACTTGTTGCGTATTTTATAGCAGAGGACTGACAGTTCCAGAAAGCTAACTGGGAATCTGAGCAAACTGCTCTTTCTGCTTACTGGACACTACAGAAAGCCCAGGGAATTATCGGGGCAAGTAAAGTAATTGTTAAAAGCCATCATGCTCTGGGAAAACTACTAAGTCAGGAAAATTTATCCAAAGGGTATGTGAGCGGATAAGGCTATCCAATGGGTCTTTTGCTGTCATGACAGAAAATGTCCAATTGCTCACCCCGAAAGAACCTGAAATATCTGTCTGGAGTCTGACCCTAACTGGTCAGGAACCTGTTTGTGAGCCCCAGGAGGAATCTAAAGTGCACGCTGTCTTTACGACAACTCCGGTTGAACAGGTAATTGGGAAAACAATCTGTCTTGTGGATGGTAGCTTATATTATAAAGAAGGAAAGTGAATTACAGGATTCAGACACAGGAGATGGGCAAATACTTAAATGCTTTCAATACAAGCTAAAGAAGGGAGGAACACAGTCTGCAGATGCGGCAGCAGTTGTAGAAGTGTTGGAGAGAATTAAAAACTGAAATAATTATTGGAACTGATTCGCATTAGATTATGTTTATAAAGGTACCACCATTTATCTTTCATGGTGGAAAACTATGACTTTTACAGGAATCAATGGATCTGAAATTAAACACAAGATCCTTAGGCAACAAATGGAAGAATTGGTAGCCAATTTTAATAAGTTGAGACTGGTTAAAATAAAATCACTTAAAGGAAATGTCCATTACAACGGGGAAATGAAGAGGCAGATAAGCTTGCAAAGGAAGCGGCGATCCCCAGTACAATATTGGAAGCTGTGCCATTGGCAGTAACCACCCAGGCACAAGCAAAACAAGAACAAAAAACAACCAGGAAGGGTTGCTATTATTACAGGACATTCAGGCAAAAGTTGAGTTGGTACAGCCACGGAGTGTAGAATGCCTCTCAAAGTGGCGGGGCATTCCATTGAAAAAAAGAACAAAGCTTAATTATAGCAAAACCAAACAATGAATGGGTTTTAGCAATTTAACAAATGCAATACCTTCCTTTGGGATGGATACATGGTTCTGTTGTGGGGGGACACCTGAAATTAGAAGAGGCATTAGAGAAACTGTAAAAGATGGGCTGGTGGCCTGGAATGAAAGAGGATTTGAATGTCCATATTCATAATTGTTTAACATGTGCAAAACAAGAGCCTGCTAGAAGGAAAAGGCGAGGGGAATTAATGCATCAGGCTTTAAAGGGTCCCTTACAGCACTTGCAGGTGGATTTTGTGGGACCTTTGCCCACCACACCTCAGAAGAATAGATGGATGTTTGTAATTGTAGATAGCTTCAGGGAATGGGTGGAAAGAGAGTAGTCTGGTAGCTGCAAAAATGTTAATAATAGAAATCTTTCCTAAATGGAGTTTACCACACAGTATTGACTCTGATAATGTACCAGCTTTCATCAGACAAGTGTACCAAAGTGTGGGTACATGGGCTGCTATTCCCCTACCATTACAAATCCCCTGCCACCCTCAAGCTGGAGGGTAGGTGGAAAGAATGAACTAGTCCCATAAAACTGAATTGTCCAAACTGTGCAATGAATTGGGAACAAACTGGGACATGGTGCTCCTATTGTATTTTAAATCTTGGCAGGCACATTTACATTTCCCAAAGGAGTCACTCCTCTCTTTTTTTGAATCACTGCTAAAGCAACTGCAGTGTAAGAAACGTAGAACCCCTACGTTGCCAAGTCTTATGGTTTCAGTGGTAGCCTTGCAAGACCTGGTGTTTTTCCTAACCCCCCTCTTCAACTCTGGAATCCAGAGATTGCAGGAGAGCCCAGTCTTCATTTAAAAACAGAATTTTCAAGGTCACGTGATTGCAGGGACCCACTTGAAAACATGACCGCATGCACATCCCTTAGAGAAATGAGATGACAAGTCAAACAAATCCAGCATTTATTAGAGTTTTAGATCCTGTGCCTTTTTTGCAGCCTGACTCATGCCTTTTAAGGTTGCCAATTTTGGTTGGACATATTCCTGGAGGTTTCTTTACGTGACATAGTCTTTAATTAGATTCATCTTTCATTCTTGGAGACTCCAGGCCAATCATGAAGGGTTGGCAACTCTGTTTTTTGACCCCTGGGAATATGGAATCCTGCATGTCTTCATCCAGCTGGTTCACTGAGCTGCATTGCCTCAATGTGGTTCTTCCAAACAACTGAATCCTCTCATTGTGTGGCAGAACCACTCTCTGGCTGGCAAGGGAGCAGGTGGGCTCCTGAGCTGACTCAGGGTCATCCCCAGGCAGTGCCAAGAGCTTGTTAGCTGTTCACACAGCCCCCTCCCGATGCACAGCACCAGATTTAGGCTAATAGAGCACAGACTAAACCATCCCTGACCAGGCTGATCGCCAACAGCACCAGGGCCCAGGCACACCGGCACCCAGGTGGCCACATCCAGTGCCACTGGTTGCAACCACCCGCCCCCTCCCCGTGCCCTCGCCCAATCAAAGGAGAAGCACTGGGAGCATCTATGAGGCTTTGCTGATGAGTCAGGCATGGCTCTGCCCCGCCACAAAAGGGAGAGGCTGGCTGATGTTCCAGCTGCCCCATATTTGCCCAGCGCTAGTGCCTGAGCTTGCCCCACCTGCCTGGGTGATGCCAGGTTTGCCCCTGGGAGTATGTTGGCTTCCTCTCTGGCATGGTCAGACCTGCTCCTTCGCAGCTCAGCCTCAACTGGCCTGCGTGCTGAGATACCCCCATGCCATGCCACCCTCCCCATTTCTGGCCCAAAACGGGCAGCTCCTCTGCCAGAAATCTGTGTGTCAATGGAACAGGCCTCACCCCAGACCATGCAAAGGTCCTCTACACATCTCCAACCACATCCCCCACCCCAGAAGGACTGAGGCCCTCGCTGGGAACATTCCAAACCAGGGCTGAGCAAAGCCCCCCAAGGATGGGCAAAGGGCCCAATCCTGCTGTGGCCCTAGGAGAGCTCCTTGGTATCTGAGTCACTGCTCGGGGCCCTGGGTTCCCCTATAGGGACAGGCGAGGAATGGGAGAGGGCAACCGGATGGCTACTGGCTGGGGCTGGGGGTAACTACAAGAACAGGATGTGGTGGGAGCTGTGGATGAGTGTCGCCCCATGTCTGGCACATAGCAGGGGAGCTGGTACTTTAGGGGCGGTGATCCACATGCAGAGCTGATCAGCTGTGGGGACTGAGCAGCGTTCCCTTTCCCTTGCCAGGGGGTGACAGCTGCCGAGCCCCCCCACACTCCGTACTGTGAGGGCTGGCTGGGGCGTGGCCTCCTCTAGTGCCACTACTCCACCCTCCTGTGCAGAGGAAGACTCCTACGGCCAAAGCTGCCAGGGCGAAGGCTCCCAAGGTGATGCCCAGCGCCAGAGGGGTGTGCGAGCGCCTGTGCTGTCCTTCTGCAAGACAAGAGGAATGGGCTCAGAGCCGGGCTTTGCTCTCAGGGGCCGTGCACAGTGGGGGCCAGGCCTGGTGCATGGGACTGATCCAGGTTCCATTCCCATGTTTCCCCCCCTTCCAGTGTCATAGGGGGTTCATATTCCTGCTGCTGGGCAGAGGGTCCTGGTGCCAGCATGGGCTGGCGCAGGGATTGCTAGGCTGCAGTGCTGTCCCTATGCAGCACCCCTGGGAAACCCATGCCCACTGATCCCCCCTCACGTACCGGTCCTGGCGCCATCCATCATGCTGTGCCGCCTCACAAACTCCACACACGTTGTCTCCAGGAAGGACTGCAGCTTGGAAGTGGTCTCTGGGTACCGGCTCACCTGGCCATGGGCGAATGTGGCCAGCTTGTCCTCCTCCTTGTGCCCCGGTAGCACCCAGCTGGCATTGGCCGCTCGGAAGCTCAGGAAGTCATCTCCATTGAGTGCCACCTCGTAGAAGCTGTGGGAGGCGCCATCAGGGGAAAGCTGGCAGCCCAGCTTGCAGTGCAAGTTCAGGGGGTCTGTGAGGGGGCAGAGCCAGAGGGGTCAGGCTGGCATGGCCCAGGTGCAGGGGTCAGGAGGGCACCCCAACCCCTCCTTGTTTTGCCAGAGCAACCCTCCGGCAGATGGGGGGCAGTCAGCATCCTCCTCCTCACTTCTATCTGCTCCCTGGGCTCAGCCCCATCTTCCCGTCCCCTCACTTCTTTCCCCTGATTCTACCCCCACTCCCTTTGTGCTCCCCAGACCTGTCCCCCACTCGCTTTCCTTTACCCCTTTTCTCTCCCTTGGCCTGATCCCCCTACCCTCCTCCTTCCCTTCCCATTCCCCACTGCTATCTCCACGCCCCCACACCTACTCTCTCTGCTTCCCTACCCCAGCCGGTGCCACACACTGCCAGGTAACTGATGTGTCTCTGTTCTCCTTTCGTGGTACTCTCAGAGTTCCTGGGAAAGCTGGGTGGCAGCTGCCATTTTGTTCGCCGAGTGGGCGCAGTCTGAAGCCAGGAGACGCACACACCGCTCGCTCACAGAGACTTGACTCTGGGCTGCCTCACTGTTTCCTTTTGGCCAAGGTCTAAGTCACTGCTATTGATAGGCTATGGCAGTGGGAGGCTGAGCAGGGAATGGGGCCAAACTGAAAAATGTGACAAAAAATCGGGTTCAATCTGAACCATAACCAATTTGCTTGTGGAATCAAACAATGCAAGGGAAAAGATTGTTTCAATGGGGATTGAGTTGGCTCAAAGCCAATGCATTTTTTCAACCAAAAACACTTAGTTGAAAAACATTCTCCTAGCAATCCTGGTAAAACAAAACACCCTCTCCCCTGCTGCACCTCCACCTCCTTGCCCCCACATTATACACAGTGCTCGGTGGGTGGGGGGGGGCAGCGCAGCACCCTGCCTGGCTGACCCATCTATGGGTAGCAAACACCATGCATGCCCCCCTGTGCCATCCAGCTGATGCAAACTCTGTTTCTTCCACTTTGCTGCCACCCCCCGAACCATATCACCAGCACCAGGTGTCAGAGGGGCCCATGCCCTCAAGCGCCGCTCCCGCTCTAGTACTCACACTGCACTTTCCTCTCCTTGGCGATCACCTGCACCAACATATGGAAGGCGTGTAAGTAAGTCTGCAGGCTGCGTTCCATCGCCTGCCACTGCGTTGGGGGCTCCAGCGGGAGCAGCTGGCTGGCATTGAAGCCCTGCAGGCTGTGGGTCAGTACCCCGTTCAGAGTGGCGTTCCCCAAAAATTCAATGGTGTTGCTGTTCGGAAGGTGGGCGAGCTGAATCATGGTGAACGTGTGCAGGGCTGGGAGGGACAGACACCCAGAGAATCAGAAAGTCGGAGGACACTGGCCACCCACATCCCCCTGACCACTGACTTTGGGCTTCCTGTCACACAAGGACCTCCCTCCCAGGGGGCCGGAGGCATTCCTCCATCACTGCAGCAAGCCCCCAGCCTCACCTGCTGGAGCACTGGCCAGCTGCTCGGGCTCCCCCGCACTCAGCCATGCATGGGAAAGAGAAGCCCACAGGTAATTCCTGCAGGAGGGTTCAGCAGATGCTGGGATTTCCCTGCCTTGCTCCACTCATCGCAGGGCTTCCCTGCCCACCTCCCCCAGCACTGCCAGTCCCTCAGTCATGCTAGCACCGCTGGTATCTCCTTGCGGGGGCCGTTTCAGACTGGCCGGCACCAGCCTTTCCTGTGGTGCTTCGAGTGCAGGAAAAGCATTTAAGCTGTGAAGGGACCTGCCACTTCCCTGTGTCACAGGGGCTGGAGGGGGATGGGGGTTGTTACAGTGTCTGCAGGGAAACCCTGGCCTGAGAGTAGACCCCATCCCATCCCTTGGCCACATCGCTGGGAATCACACTCTCTCTCTCTCAGCTGGGCTGATCAGAGCGAGGGGTTGTCTCCATGGCCAAGCCCTCAGAGCCGCTCAGGACTGGGTGGCTCTGCAGCTCCCCCAGGGTGCAAGAGCCCTGCATAGGGGTGCTGGGGACCCCTCTTACCTGCCCCATCTCCCTGGTGGCAGAGAACACCGACAAGGAGCAGAAGTAGCAGCATTCTCACAAGCTGGCTGGGGGGCCCAGTCACTGCTCAGTTCTAGCCTGGTGCCCTTGGTGGAGGAGATGGGGGGGTCCCGGAGCCTGGCAGAGCAATGGCAGGGGCCCTGTGTCTCAAGCTTCTGTGCCGAATAGTGCAGGGGATGTGAATGTCGGGGCAGTGCTGTGGAGCAGTCAGAGCTGTGGGAGGGAGCTGGGGCTGGCAGGGAGGAAGAGGGCGGGAATGTTAGTCCAGCTCTGTTATTGCAGCTCTGTTCCATTTCCGCAGCTGCTGACACCCCTTCTCTGCCAGCCCAGGACCTGGCTCCCCTCTGCTGTCCCCACAACGCAGCTGGGCTGGGCACTGCAGCTCACACACCCACGGCTGATGTGCGGGGGGGAGGAAGTATTCCGGGGCCCTGAGCTCTGGAGACCCCCCTGAACATATGTAATGAGTGAAATGGAGCCCCAGCAAATATGATGTACCAGCTCCCACCCAGCAGCTTCCCCCGCAGAGGGGAGTGTTTGTTAACCCTAGCTGCCAGGCCAAGCTCTGATAGGCTGAACAGTGGGCTGGGAGTCAGGACTCCTGGATTTCACTCCCAGGCTCACACTGGGGTGATGGACAGAGGCAGGACTCCTGGGTTCTGCTCCAAGCTGTGATGGAGAGTGTGGACTAATGGGTTAGAGCAGGGGGACTAGCAGGCAGCAGTCCTGGGTTCTATGCCCACCAGAGCTACTGACTCCTTGAGTGATCTTCGGCAAGTCACTCACTTCTGTGCCTCAGTTTCCCCTTTCTAGAATGGCTGTGGACCCTCCAAGGGGATATGAGGCACGGGGTGAGCACACAGGCTGGCTATGAACTGCACAGTGATCCCTGGATGGCCTTCTCCAGAGAGGACAAAGAAGCCTGCTCCGTGCTTGAATCCTGGCCATGCTCTGGCTCTGTGCGGAGCACCACAGAGCTGGCTGGCTCAGGAGTCACCCCCTGGAGCAGCCCAGCCCCTCTCTGCCTTGTCAGGCAATGGCTGGCCCTCAGCACAGCTGCTCAGCTCCCTGTGGGCCCCTGTCTTCTCTCTGGCCTGGGCCAGGCATTACATTGCTCACCCCTCTGGCACAGAAGGGACAACGCGTCACTCCCAGTGGGCTACAAGATGAGAAGCAATCGGTGAGGACTGGGATGTGCCCTGGGCTCACTTCTCTCCCTGGTGATCCTGCTGTTGGCTGGCCCATTGCCCTCTGCTGTGCCATGGGCGGCGCCTGCTCAGAGCTCTTCCAAGATGTGTCATTGCAGCTGGGCCTGCAGCATGACTGATTTTCTGGCCTCGCTTTCCCTGGCTCCCATTCAGCTGTGACCTCCATGGGGATCCCCTGCCCGCCCCACCACTCCAGCAGCCCCTTGCCTGGGGCTAGACTTCCCAGCACTGGCGGGTCAGAGGGAGCCAGCCTCAGCTTTCAGTTACAAAAGCTAAGTTTCTAGCCCTCTGACATAAACATGCAGCTAAGGGTAGCATAAAACCTCTTTACCCTGTAAAGGGTTAATTCCTCTTTTACCTGTAAAGGGTTAAGAAGCTCAGATAACCTGGGTGGAACCTGAAGAAAAGGACCAGTAAGAGGCGAAGATACTTTCAAGTCTGTAGGGGAAGGTTTTGGTCTGGGTCTCTTGGTGTCAGCCAAGAAACCAGGCAGGGAAATTCCATCTTCTTAAGTATATCTGAACTAAGCATCTAGTCTTGCAGAAATAGGAAGTAATAGCAGAAAAGAAATGTGTTAGATTAATTTTTGTTACAGCTTGTGAATTTCCCTATGCTAATAGAGAGGTTTATCTCTATTTTTGCAACTTTAAGGTTTTGCCTGGAGGGGAGATCCTCTGTGTCCTTGCGTCTTTTGTTATTCTGTAAAGTACTTACCATCCTGATTTTACAGAGGTGATTCTTTTGCTTTTTCTTTAATGAATATTCTTCTTTTAAGAACCTGATTGATTTTTCATTGTTCTTAAGATCCAAGGGTTTGGGTCTGTGTTCACCTGTACCAATTGGTGAGGATATTATTCTCAAGCCTCCTCAGGAAAGGGAGTGAAGGGGCTTGGGATATTTTGGGGGAGATAATGTTTATTATTTTGAAGCCAGTCTCATGACTTTTGAAGCCTGATTAGTTCTTTGGGAATGCCTGGGATTAGCAATAGAGCTGTCTCCATGGCTGGGGAATGGAGGCGTCCAGGGCAGGTTCTACTACCTCTGCTTCAAGCTCGCCAGGTTCCCAGGGGACAAAGATCCTGCAAATAACATTTCTATGACTCCAGCCAGCTGAGGAGCCACATTTCAACCCTTTGAGTGGCTGCTTTCCCCACTGACCCCCCACAACCTGCAAGGGGAGGAGACCCTGCCAAAGACCCACCCCCCAGGCCTGCAAGGTGAAGGGTAAGAATGGCAGGAGGAGTAGAGGTGGTGCCAGAGGGGGTGCAGAATTGATGTGGTGCTTGTGGCAGGACAGATGTGTGAGCAGCGCTGATGGGGAGCTGGGGGGCAGAACAGATGTGAGTGCAGAACTGATGGGGAGTTGAGGGCAGGACAGATGTGGGTGCAGAACTGATGGGGAGCTGGGGGCTGTGACATTCTCCTCTGGTGTTATCTGGATGGGTGATCTGCTAGGTCACTCCAATCCTTGACTCTGAGAGCCAGGCTTACCCTGCTCTGCCATGAGAACCCCCACTCCTGGGCTGTTCACACACAGCCTCTGGCATGTAAGCTGCTCCCAGCTACTTGCAAGTGAATGGTACTACCCAATATCTTTGGTCCCAGACACAACCCTAGGAACCTCCATCTTGCAGTGTGCAGTTATGCCCATTGGATGCTGCAAGCTTATATGAGTTTGTCAATTTAGCAAAGAAATTGACATGTACCAGGCTTGTTATCCCAAGAGGAGTCTCTGACATACTTCAAACCAAACACACTGCTTCAGGTAGAATAGACAAACATCTGTATTAACTATGAAAGATAGATTTTAAGTGGTTATAAGTCAAAGCATAACAAGTTGGATTTGGTCAAATGAAATAAAAGCAAAACGCATTCTAAGCTGATCTTAACACCTTCAATGCCCTTACAAACTTAGATGCTTCTCACCACAGGCTGGCTGGTTGCCCTCAGCCAGGCTCTCCCCTTTGAGCAGTGCTTCAGTCACTTGGTGTGGTGGTGTCTGTAGATGTAGGTGGAAGAGAGAAAAAGAACATGGCAAATGTCTCTCCCTTTTATCATGTCCTTTCTTCCCTCTTGGCTTTGCCCCGTGCCCTTCAGAGTCAAGTGAGCATTACCTCATCGCAGTTCCAAACTGACTAAAGAAAGGGGGCTGACTCCCTCGTTTGTTGCTGCCTAGGCCATTGTCCTTTGTTCCTGTGAGGCTGGGCTGGGTTTGTCCCATACCTGCCCTGATGAGGTGTGAACTGCCTCTCTGTTCCTAGAGAGTATTTGCCTGGCGTGCTTTGAGCCATGAGGATACATTTTCAGCCTCATAACTATATACATGAAATTATAACCTATAACATAAGATTGTTGTAATAATTACTATAACATCACTATAACAACCATGCTCAGTGCATCATGAGCCTTCCAAAGACACCCAGCATGAGAAACTTTGCATTGGATACCCACATTCATTTTACAAGAATGAACATCGTGGGGAGGGGCTCGGTGTTTTCCTGGGGATCTGAGCGTCACAAGGGCAGAACGGATGTGGGTGCAGAACTAATGGGAAGCTGGGGGGCAGAACGGATGGGAGTGCAGAACTGATGGGTTGCTGGGGGGCAGAATGGATGGGAGTGCAGAACTGATGGGTTGCTGGGGGGCAGGACAGATGTGGGTGCAGAACAGACAGGGAGCAGGGGCAGGGGCAGAACAGATGTGCTATCTCTTTCATATCTGTAGAAAATGGTGGTCACCTCCACTTTTTTCAGACCAAGTCCAGCCCCATGTGGCAATGCTGAGCCCCAGCAGGAAGAGCTGTATGAAGGAATCCTGGCAAAGCAAAGCAACCAAAGGGAACCCCTAACAGACAGACATGTAGTGGCAGTATGACCAACCCCAAAACATTCAAAGCAGATGTATCCCCTCCCCCATTCAGCTCTCCAGCCCTGTTTGAAGGCAGGAGTTGGAATATGCCCATCCTCAGGCTGGACACCTGCAGCTGCCATTTCATCTGCCACGATGAAGGGGTTGCCTCATCGAGGAGTCCTGGGCCAGCATCCGAGATTGGCGCAAAGCCCTCATCCCACCCATCACAGACACTTGGCAGTTAGATAAGGCTCGGCCAATGCCAAGGCGCTGCTTGGCTTGCCCCATCAGACACGGTGTAACCATGCCTTAGTAGGTCATAACTGAGAATGCCAAATTCGGGACAAACTGCTGAGAAATAGGGCAAACAACCCAAAATTGGTGGTTATCCTTGTAGTAAGAGGAGGCTCTAAGATATAAACCGTGGTATCAAAGGCCCGGTATGAGGCCTGAGGCCTGAACTAAAGTAATGATCAAGACTTTGCTAACATAAAGCAAAGTGAAGCTCTGAGCCAGAGGCAGGCCCTGCTCACGCAAGCTGGCAAGGAAAGGGCTGATGCTGCAAGAAGTTACGTACCTAAAAGGTACTGAACACTAGAGATCAGAACATTCACATACTTAAACATTCCACACAGATAACAAGGAACAGGCTGACCCATCCCAATAACAGGGCCAAAAGGGTAATATGATGGATAGAGTTGTTTTGTTTGAACCAACACGTACAAGGTGAGAGGCGGTACCTTACTACGTAGAGGGGTTGTACCTTGCTACATGGAAGGGTTGCATCTCAATACGTCAGGAGTGATGTGTAACTTGTTTGTACCTGTGTATAAGAATGCATCCCTGGGCGGTGTCTTTGTCCAGCCGAGGGGGCAGTGGAAAGTCCCGCCACTGACTGAGCTGAGTCCATTGCCAGGGGGCACATATTAGTAGAATGCCTTTTACTAGAGTAACAATCTAGGGGAACTATCATTGCGCTTCGTTTGACAATAAACCTGGCCGACGAGCCTTCGTACCTTACTGGACTCTGTGGTCATTGGGGGGTTTCTCAAGATCTGCTGTGTCAGCTATCTGCGCAGAGCTGGGACAGCACACAGAGGGAACACACGATCGCAGCCGAGTGATATCAACATTGAACAGAGCAGAGCACCACACCGGTAGCATCTGACAACAATCCTTTTAGAAGATATACCAAACCAGCCACAAAAATAAACTCCTGTTTCACCACACTGGCTAACAAGAAAACATAAAGGCAGTTTCCTTAGGCATTCCAGTTCTTATACACCTCTACCTCGATATAACACTGTCCTTGGGAGCCAAAAAATCTTACTGTGTTATAGGTGAAACGGTGTTATATTGAACTTGCTTTGATCCACCGGAGTGCACAGCCCCCCGCACTCCCTGGAAGACTGCTTTACCACGTTATATCCCAGTTCATGTTATATTGGGTGGCGTTATATCGAGGTAGCAGTGTATCACCACCAAAAACACTGGATTCAGAGATGAGTTGTTCTTTACAACCCGTTGTCACGGAGTCACCGGGCAATGCTCTGGAACTGCACCCCACCAAGCCAGTCAGGACTTTGGGGAGCCTCCTCTCCCTTGGAGCAGACTTGTTCAGGGCAAGAAGCTCACACGGCTTCACCTCCTGGGTCTCTCCTTGGAGCATTCAGCATCCTCTGCCCCTCCGTGCGCTTCCCACAGCGAGTCCACCCCAGCGGGGTCCTGGGGAAGCCACCGGGTCCTGCACCCCCACTTTGCAGTCAGACGTGACTCTTAGCCAGCCAGTAACACAGAGGTTTATTCGATGACAGGAACAGGGTCTAAAACAGAGCTTGTAGATACAGCGAACCGGACCCCTCGGCTGGGTCCATTCTGGGGGTCAGTGAGCCAGACCCTCAGGTCTGCACTTCACTCAACCCCAGCCAGCTCCAGACTAACAACCCCTCCCAGCCCCTCCTCTCTCCTCAGCCCCTTTCCCGGGCCAGGAGGTCACCTGATCCCTTTGACTCCAACACCTTCAGCTGGCACCTTTGCAGAGGAGGGGCCCAGGCCATCAGTTGCTAGGAGACAGAGCATCAGGCATTTAGGTGCACTGGCCCTTTGCTCTGCCAGATACTTAAGAACTGCCATGGGGTCACTGAGGCACCAACACAGTACTCAGAGAAAACATTCCCAGTTCCTCACACCCATCTCATCAAATAATAGGTTCTTCTGATCCCAAAGTACCAACCTCACACCCAGGTCAATTTAAAACTCTGATCTTACCATAAAATCACGCAGAAGAAGGAAGAAGAAAGAAGAAGGAAAGAAGGAAAGAAAGATGAGAGTTAAAATTGGTTAAAGGAAACAACTACATCCAGTAATGGCAAAGTTCTTGGTTCAGGCTTGTAGAAGTGATGGAATAAACTGCTGGTTTACTTCAAGCCTTTGGAGTACATCCCCAGCTTGGATGGATTATTCAGTCCTTTGTTCAGAGCTTCAGTTTGTAGCAAAGTTCCTTCAGAGGTAAGAAGGAGGATTGAAGACAAAATAAAGATGCAGCTGCCTTTTATAATCTCTTGCCGTGTGGCATCTGCTTCCTTTCTTTCAAACACAAGCTGCCCAGCACATGGCTTGGAAGCCTAGAGT
This sequence comes from Gopherus flavomarginatus, assembly GCF_025201925.1. NCBI lineage: Eukaryota > Metazoa > Chordata > Testudines > Testudinidae > Gopherus > Gopherus flavomarginatus. Next base: position 62,827,951 of record NC_066624.1, read on the forward strand.
TCTGTCCATAGGCAGGTCCCTGCATGCCTTGCTGAGTTATAAGGTGTATCTGCCTTCTCTCAATGGGTCAGTTATGTGGCTGATGGTCCTTAACGGGCCATCAAGCAGGCCAGGCAGTGCTGATGCCAAACTGTTGAAATACAGACAGACATGCTGTCATAACCTTAGTCCCAGATTTGGACCTTAGCGTCCAAAATATGGGGGTTAGCATGAAAACCTCCAAGCTTAGTTACCAGCTTGGACCTGGTACCTGCTGCCACCACCCAAAAAATTAGAGTGTTTTGGGGCACTCTGGTCCCCCTGAAAAACCTTCCCTGGGGACCCCAAGACCCAAATCCCTTGAGTCTCAAAACAGAGGGAAATAATCCTTTTTCCCTTCCCCCCTCCAGGTGCTCCTGGAGAGATACACAGACACAAGCTCTGTGAATCCAAACAGAGTGATTCCCCCTCTCTGTTCCCAATCCTGGAAACAAAAAGTACTTTCCTATTCCCCCAGAGGGAATGCAAAATCAGGCTAGCAAATCCAACACACAGATCTCCCCGATTTCTTCCTCCCACCAATTCCCTGGTGAGTACAGACTCAATTTTCCTGAAGTAAAGAAAAACTCCAACAGGTCTTAAAAGAAAGCTTTATATAAAAAGAAAGAAAAATACATACAAATGGTCTCTCTGTATTAAGATGATACAACACAGGGTCAATTGCTTAAAAGAATATTGAATAAACAGCCTTATTCAAAAAGAATACAAATCAAAGCACTCCAGCACTTATATTCATGCAAATACCAAAGAAAAGAAACCATATAACTTACTATCTGATCTCTTTGTCCTTACACTTAGAAACAGAAGACTAGAAAGTAGAAACTACTTCTCCAAAGCTCAGAGAAAGCAGGCAGACAGACAAAAGACTCAGACACTAAATTCCCTCCACCCAAAGTTGAAAAAATCCGGTTTCCTGATTGGTCCTCTGGTCAGGTGCTTCAGGTGAAAGAGACATTAACCCTTAGCTATCTGTTTATGACACATGCCTATCTATAACTCGTAATACAAAAGTGATACAAACATATCAACAAGATTATCATATCTGGCAAAATATAACATTTTTGCAGATATCTTACATGGCATATCTGGCTGTGACCGGTGTCCCAGTGGGGGATAACTGTGGTAACTCAATTAGTGTGAACTGCAAAGAATGGGGCACACAATCCCCATAAAGCTGGTGGATATTCCAATACTTATAACTTCACATACAAAAATGATACATGCATGCTGATAGCATAATCATAACCAGCAAATGATAGCCTTTTCATAGACACCTCACTCGACAACCTTTGTACAATATTTGCTGCAAATATATAACAGTGGTTGCAACAATGTTCATATTTTAATCAGATCATGTCACACCCAGTGATGGAGATGCAGCTGCCTCTTGCTCCTGGAGGCAGTGCTGAATGCTGCATGTCTTGAGCCACTCTGTGTGAATCCCTCTGGACCTCCTGCTGCCCTCCAGCTATTGGATGCGGGCAATTATCCTGCTGTAGATAAAGGCTTGAGAAGCAAGCCCGTAAAGAAGGGGAGCTGGGTGGCATTGTGTCTGGTGCCCTTCGCACTGGGCATGTGCTGTGGGAGCAATCTCCGTCCACTGCCCCCAGGGCCCCGCTGAGCATCATTCACGACATCAAACCATCCATCAGCCCTTAACACTCTGTTGGTGTCACTAGGCATAAATCTAGGCCTCAGTGAACCAAAGCTCCTCCATGTTGAACTCTACTTGATCTAGAAAGCTAGCAGCTGTGAAATTAAATGTGTAACAGTAAGTTATCAGTTGCAGCACAGCTAAAACCGGTCTAAAGCAGTAGTGATAAGGCCTGTGCACCTTTAGCAGAAGGACAAGATAACTTGCAGAAGGAAAACTTACTAACGAGCTGCTGCGGCCAAGATTACTTAATGCACCTGCGCTTACGTAACTGCTACAGGGGGGAAGAAGCGGGGGCGGGGAAGAAAGAAGAAAGAGAAAAAAAACTTATAAAAAGGGAAATGCCACTTGTGTAGGGGTGCATGATTTGAGGCGTTCGTCTCCTTGCACTGCTTTGAGATCTCAAATAAACTTTGCTTGCTTCTCCACCCTGGTGTGTGTTCATTGGCGCTATGCACTCTGGGCAACGAACCACTGTTGCTTGCCCCGGGCACCCTCTGTGTCGGCAACAACTCCCACCTCAGACTTTAATCAGGGCCTGCGAGGGCACGTGTTCTGATGCTCCCTGGCAACCTGCTCCCTTGGCTCTGCCATCTTGGTAGCCAGCACAAGCCTGGGCCTCGGACCCACTCCAGTCCATGTGAATCCTTGTTAATAACTGCTTATGCCCTGGCTTCCCACTGGGCTTTGACCCTGCAGGGGTGGGACCTGGGTGCTTCTCCCCCCTCACACACACACACTCCAGCATGGGACAATCTATACAACTGCCTCCCCCACTCCCCTAACGGCAGCCACAGCCACTTGAAAGGGATGTCTCTTGTATCAAGGCACTGTGGGCCTTTTGCTGCGAGTTCTTTTTGTTGATCTCATACTGCATCTTTAATAATCATCTTTGGCCTGGTGATTAGGTAAAATAATAATCGCCAGCCTCAAATAATGAATTTTCAAGCCTGCTTCTACTGCGTGGAGGTTCAGTCAGGCCTCCTGGCTGCTATCACGGTTAGTCGCAGATGTGGCCTTTCACCCCACTTTAGAAACAGGAACAGCTCCAGGATGGAGCAAGCCCTGTGCCCTCCATCCATCCCTGCCTCCGGACCCAAGGTTGTGACTGCCAGTGACAGATTGCACAGATCAGCTGCCTACTGCATGGTCATTTGGTATACTGCCCCGCTTAAAGGGAGGCTCAGCCAGTCATTGGCCCAGAAGCCTGTTACCTGCAAAACTGTAGACCCAGGCCTGAAACTACCCTGCCTTCCCAGACCCAGCCAAGAGATTTGTGGACCTCACGCTGCTCTGCATGAAGCGTGGCTAGTTTCACCTGCGTGTTCGGATCTGATGCTACATGAGTTTCACCTGGCTTTGGCTTTAGTCACGGAAGCTCTGCACTGCTCCAACTGAAATTGCCAGAGGCACCTAGCTGTGCAGCAGCATGTAATTAACTCCCCTGGAATCGAGGCAGGGCACTGAAGCTAACGCACCTGCTCCAGGTGCACTCCACACCTCAGGCATCCCGACCAACTGCCCTCCCTGCATGCTGTCGTCAAATGATGGAAAAACTGGTGATGGTGAGATTAGCAGCACACGTAATGAGAAATCGGAGCAAAATGGGTTCAGAAGAGATAGGAGCACGACTGATAACATTGTGCAGATAGAGACAGGAGCACGGAAAGCTGGAGAAGCAAAGATTACCTGATAGTAACCTTTCTGCACTTTGAAAAAACCTACGATATGTTTTGGAGAGAGAGACTTTTACATAAAGTGGCATCCGTGGTGTAGAAGAAAGAGGAAATTAAAGACTTAGAGATGGCTTATGTTTGGCTAAGGAAATTTCTGTGTTGTAAGGCAGGACCCCGACTAGCAAGTAGAAGGAAGGCCTAGAAAATAATGAGTTATGCATCAGAAGGAAGGAAGCAGGGAAGATGTCTGGTTCAAAGAGGAAGGAATGAAATAAGTGATGGTTTCTAAAAAGAAAGGATCTGACCAATAGGGGTGGCTGCAGATGATTTTAAAAAAGACAAAAAGACTCTGTCTTAAAAAGCGCCAACAATGCCCTTCCCACCTCACTAGCAGTGTTCTCTCCAAAACCAGGGCCGGCGTGACCCCAGGGGCTAGAGAAAAGCTGTTGATCAGCAGGAAGAGACAGGGCGGAAAGGCCATCTTGGGCAAAAAGGGGGCTGTAAATCTGCTCTAGATTAAGACTGGAAATAAGGGTGAACTGTCTCAAGTTGAAAAGAGTCCTGTGGCACCTTATAGACTAACAGACATATTGGAGCATGAGCTTTCATGGGTGAATACCCACTTCATCAGATGCATGTAGTGGAAATTTCCAGGGGCAGGTATATATATGCAAGCAAGAATCAGTCTAGAGATAACGAGGTTAGTTCATTCAGGGAGGATGAGGCCCTCTTCTAGCAGTTGAGGTGCTAGAAGTTGTCTCAAGCTGTGTTTTAGCTGAAGTCAGTAATTGGCAATGACATCACTTGTTTGGCAGGAGCAGCGGAAGTGCCCTAAAAGGCTTGGGGGGGGGACACTTGCGCTAGAACCATGGTCCTGCCTCCCCACACTGCCCCCTCCCCCTGAGACCCCAACCTAATGCTGCCCCTTCTCTTCTCCGCGGCCCTCGCATTCCCCCATCCCCAAAAAGAACGAGGAGTACCTGTGGCACCTGAGATAATAGCCCACCTTAATTGATTACTCTCATTATAGTTGGTATGGCAACACCCATTGTTTCATGTTCTCTGTGTATATACATATCTTCCTACTGTATTTTCCACTGCATGCATCCGATGAAGAGGGTTTTAGCCCACAAAAGCTTATGCTCAAATCAATGTGTTAGTCTCTAAGGTGCCACAGGAACACCTCGTTCTTTTTCTGAGCAAAAGAGTTATACAACGCCATGTGGGGGAAAGCTTTTGCACCATCTATTCTGTGACCAAGAGAACTCCACAGGGGAGTATGATTAGCCCCACCCTTTTTGTCATCATGACAAATGACCTTCCAAAGAAGATGTGTACAGGAATAGGCATCTCATGATTTGCTAATGACTGTAGCATATGGATGAAAAGCAGAAACCTTCAAAGTGCCATCGAAAGCAACAAGGATGGATTTCAGAGTACAGAACGGGGAAACAGGTGGGGCTTCAAGTTCTCCACTGACAAAACTAAGGGAAAGATCTTCACAACACAGATGATTCAAAAGAGGTAAAATCTATCCATCTATCTATCTACCATACATACATATTTGACCGCAGATAAGTATAGCAAAAAAAGGACAAATTTTTAGATGAGATATTTGATAACAAGCTCACATGGAGGGATCTTACTGAAAATATTATAAATAAGTGCAAAGGAAGAATCAAGTTACGTAAAAGTATCTCTGGAACAGGGCCGGCTCCAGGCACCAGCAAAGGAAGTACGTGCTTGGAGCGGCCAATGGGAAAGGGCGGCACATCCAGGTCTTTGGCGGCAATTTAGCTACGGGTCCGTCAGTCCGTCTCCTCCTCTTTGAGCTGCTTCCAAAGTGCTGCCGAAGAGGAAGAGAGGGAGCGAAGGACCCGCCACTGAACTGCAGCTGAAGAATGGAGTGGCCCGATTGAGCTGTCACCGAAGGGCCGCCGATTGGCTTTATCCTCTTTTTTTTTTTTCCGCTTTGCCACTTGGGGTGGCAAAAAAGCTGGAGCTGGCCCTGCTCTGGAACCTCCTGGGGCGCAGATAAGAAAAGGGTGATAATGCTATATAGAGCGCTAACCCAACCTGTAATTGAGTATGGCTGCTAGGCCTTTAGGTCAGCATGGAAAACAAACCTGAGAAAACTAGACTGTATCCAAGCACAGGCATACAGAGCATAGCCTTCATTACTATGCCTCTCTGTGTACTGCAGATAGCAGCTAGAGTAGGGGTCGGCAACCTTTCAGAAGTAGTGTGCAGAGTTTTCATTTATTCACTTTAATTTAAGGTTTCGCGTGCCAGGAATACATTTTAACATTTTTAGAAGGTCTCTTTCTATATGTGTATAATATATAACTAAATTATTGTTATATGTAAAGTAAATAAGGTTTTTAAAATGTTTGAGAAGCTTCATTTAAAATTAAATTAAAATACAGAGCCCCCCAGACCGGCGGTCAGGACCCAGGCAGTGTGAGTGTCACTGAAAATCAGCTCACATGCCGCCTTCGGCACCCGTGCCATAGGTTGCCTACCCCTGAGCTAGAGAAATGTCTATCACTCTTAGAATGAAATGCCTAGAGTTCCCCTTCTGGCCCAGTATACTAGGGATTATTGAAGATAACCCTAAACTAATATACACCGACTGACAGGAATTAAGCAGAGACCGGTCAGGACAAAAACTCAGCATTCCTTATGCAAGTATGGTAAAGAAGTGGATAAATCTCAATGAAAAGAAAGACTTAAAGTAGCTGTGGGAAAATACTCTTTCACTAGAACTCCTCCCTGCCTTCCCTCCCCGTCACCCTGCTCCAGAGAGAGACATAAAATTATATAATCAAATAAACAAAAGGAGAAAAATGATAAATATACACAATAGAAAAACCCAATATATCTGTGATAAATTGGGATGCAGTTGCCAACAGTACACAGGTGGCTCCAGAGAGGAAGGAACAGGCAGAAAGGTAGCTTTCTGAGTGCTCACATTCAGGCACTAACTAACTTTATGTCTGTCATTATGACTGAGCGTACAGGAATATTGCTGGCACTAACTTGGGCCTTAGATGTGCAGCCAGCTGACCTGGCCACCTTTTCCAATTCCTTATCAGGGAGGCAGGCACCATACAATGGCAAGTCTGACAGCAGAAATGATACACGTAATGAAATATGACTGCTAATGACCAAAATGGCCCAGTTGGCTGGCATGTGACCATAGTAATAACACGGATCCCACAGCATGTTGAGATAGCTGGCAACAAATTGGCAGACTAAGAGGCAAAAAATGCCATTTAGCATGTACGGTACAAGCTGACCTAGAGATCCCCTTAAGCAAACTGGAATTGAAAGACTTAATCAAAAATGAGCTAAGAAAGATATGGGAAGAATGTGGGCACATGAAATGAAGGGGATAAATTCTGTGAAGCACGCCCAAGGGTTGAAAATATTGATATGAGCCAAGGCCCGGAGGGGAAGAGGGAAGTGACTCTGATCAGAATTTTAACAGGTAAATGTGAATTTAATAATAATCTATTGCTAATAAACAAAAGTAAAGATTGGCTATGCAAAACATGTATGGTCCAGGAAACAATAGATCATCTCTTGTGGAATTGTAAAGCTTGTCTCAGTGAAAGGAGATATTTGTATATAGAAAATGCAGAAGCCTTGGAGTAACAAACATTTCTTTGCATCACCTCTCCCAAATACATTAAAACCTGCCAAGAGTGACCACTCACTGGAGTTAGCAAAAGTGGTCACTTGTAAATGATTGTCTCTCTTCAAAGGTTTGCTGCCTTCAAATCTGGGCAGCCAGAAAGCGGAATCTGCTAGCCGGGTGCCCAGTTCTGAAGGCAGCGCCATGGCCAGCTGCAGCAGAGAAGTAAGGGTGGAAATGCCATGCCACCCTTACTTCTGCACTGCTGCCGGCAGCTGTGCTATCTTAAGAGCAGGGCACCCAGCAAGCAGCCACTGCTTTCCAAGCATCCATCTCTGAAGGCAGAGCAGAGAGTGGCAGCTGCTGGCCAGGCATCCGGCTCTGAAGGAAGAAAGAAAATATGGTCACTGGTCGCAAATGCAAGGTGGTCGCTCTTCAGAGTTTCTTCACAGACAAATGATAGGGGAAAAAGTTCTGTGGCCTCTGCAAGTAGTCACTCCTGAGAGGTGGTCTCTCTTCAGAGGTGGTCACTAAGGCAGGTTTTACTGTACAAGGAAAATGGGCCCCAATTAAAAAAGCTATTCTGCAGTTCTTTAAGAATACTGGGAAAGGTAGGGGAATGTAAGTCATAACTACAGAGTCCAGTGAATGGTGGCCAGAGACTCAGGAAGTGAGTAACTGCACCACGAACCCAAGAAGAAGATGTTGATGAGATGAAGGGGGCTGCAGGGAGAGAGGTATCAGGGAATGATGGGCTGGGTGGGGAGCAGGAAGTCTCCTGAATGAGGAGGAAGAAGCCTGCAAGACACAGGATTGGAGCAAACTCCTGTGGCTGACCCTGGCACCAGGGGCTGCTCTAGGTATTTTGCCACCCCAAACACAGCAGGCAAGCTGCCTTTGGCGGCTTGCCTGTGGGAGGTCCCCTGTCCCGCGGATTCAGCAGCATGCCTGCGGGAGGTCTGCTGAAACTGCGGGACCAGCGGACCCTCCGTAGGCATACAGCCAAAGGCAAACTGCCTGCCGCCCTCGTGACAACCGGCAGAGTGCCCCCCGTGGCTTGCCACTCCAGGCACACACTTGGCTTGCTGGTGCCTGGAGTTGCCTCTGCCTGACACAGGGTCAGGAACCAGATCTACTCTGGCGAGGAGCCCTGGCAGATGTTGTTTGTCACAAAAACCCCAGAAAGAGGCTGGGGAGAGGCCTAAAGAAAGGCTAATGGTAGGAGAGAGTCCAGGAAATCAGCTGCAAGGTGTCTTATGGAGCAGACCATGGCTGCTTGTCCTAGGGTCCCTGGACTGGAACCTAGTGTAATGGGAGAGCCTGGGTTTCCCTACCAGCCACTGGGAAGGTGGAGTGAAGCCTCATGATATAAGGGGATCTGGATATTTGAAAGCCCTGCCACAAGAGGGTGCAAGAAACACAGGGCCCAGAGTTGGGGCTGAAGCAGGGCCAGCTCCAGGCACCAGCTGAGCAAGCTTCTGCTTGGGGCCGCAGATTCTATGGGGCAGCATTCTGCCCAATCCTAGGGTGGCATGGCCGGGTTTTGTTTTTGTTTTGGCTCCCCAATCTGGCCACCCCGTAGGGGTTGGAGGAGGGGAGCGCCCTGCAGCAAACTCGGCAGGGCAGCCCTTGTCCTTCCCTCCCAGCCGACCGGAGCGGCGCTGAGCCCACCAGGCAGGCGGCATGGTGGAAGGGTCCTCATGGCGAGCACCCTGCTGAAGCCCTGGCAGCCCCCCTTCTCTCTCTGCCTCCCACTCCCTCCCCCTCCCCTCCATTAGACCGGGCATGCACTCTGCTGCACAGGGAGTCCCCCTGCACCCTGGCTCCAGCCGCCCTCTAGGGTTTTTTTGTTTTGTTTTTTTTCCCCTGCTTTGCCAGCTGCGCCATGTTTGTGGCTTTTTTGTTTGTTTTTTTCTCCTGCTTTGCCGCTCTGGCTGTGCCGCAGGTTTTGTTTGTTTGTTTGTTTGTTTTTTCCTCTGCTTTGCCGCTCCAGCCACCCCCCCCCCCATTTTTATTTTTTTTTGCTTGGGGTGGCAAAAAAGCCAGAGCCGGCCCTGGGCTCAAGCCTTGTTGTTTGTTGGACTCTCTGTTCCGCCGGAAAGGGGGGCACTAAAACATGACTTGGATGGAGGGCTGAATCATGAGAAGAGGTGGAACAACATGGGGCCAGATTGACCAGCAGGGGGCACTAGAAAAGAAATAGCTGCTATGTCACACACAGCCACTGTGGAGTGCACTAGTCAACGCTCCTCCAGAAACGGGGTACTCAGCTCCCAGTCTGAGAGTGGGAGAATTGGAAATTTCCACTCTCAGACTGGTAAGGGGTGTGCACAGAGACCAGGAAGGGGACAGAGGTGCGAGCCAGCACCATGACTGTGACCCATAGCTTGGACAATTCACCTAGCAGAGATCTAGTGCCCCAGAACAAAGATTAGTTGCTTAAATTAATTTTAAAAGTGATTAAGATTTTGAATACAGGACTGATATCAGAATTTGCTTGTGACCCTGGCAGACCAGGGGCCTGTTCATGCCAATGCTCCTAGGCCTCACTGAGCACTGACAAATGTATAGCTGGAAACCAGTCTGGTTCACCTATGTGTTAGTGTTGTTAACTAGATGTTAAGTTGATAAGAACACATTTAGTGTTTAGACATTATGAACAGCTTTTGTGCAACATCAAAGGACAAAGACTTTTGTCGATTGCCTGCCCCGCTCACATGAAAAGGAGATGGGCTCTGTCGCTTGTTCTTTCAGTTTGAACTCTGGGGGAAGGCAATAAAAATGCCTGACCAGAAGAAACTTTATTCCTGTGCTGCTTGAACTCTGAGGGGCAAGAGTTTCTAAGCATAAGCAAGGAGTTCTGAGCTGTTTACCTTGCACCCGATTGAGTGCAAAGGACATATAAAGCATGTGTATTATAGCAGCTGCTATCATCTTTCGGAACCTGAGACTATCTCATTTGTGTGTGGATCTTCACCTGCTTTAACCTTGTAAATAACTCTCAATTCTTTTCCTAGTTAATGAATCTTTAGTTAGTTTATTATAGGATTGCCTACAAGCGTTTAGTTTGGTAAGAGATCTAGGGTGCAATTGACTTGCTGGGGTAAGTGACTGGCCCTTTAGGACTGGGAGTAACTTGAATATTGTTCTGATGGTGTAAGAGACCATCTATCACAAAGGCAGGCTTGCCTGGGGGGCAAGATAAATCAGAGTGTCCAAGGGGACTGTCTGTGACTCCGTGTTAAGGCTGTTATAGCGCTTGAGTTCACTCTTGTTACTGGGTTGGTGAAATCTAACTCTAGAACACACCGCCAGTTCAGGGTTCGTGCCCTGCTTTCTGACAATATGCCCTGGGAGTGGCACTCAGGGTCGTCAGCCACTCCAGACAGCGGGACAATGCTCAACAGCTGTTGTAAAACAGATCATCCATTGAGTCACTCACTCACTCCCAGCAGAGGAAGAAATCAGAAGGAGAAGGTGGGGTTGGATAGGACATACACTACGTAAGCAGCCAACTAACATCACCAGACAGGCACTGCGGTGGAACCCCCAAGGCAAGCGGAAAAGAGGCCGTCCAAGAAACACCTGGCGACGTGACCTTCAGGCTGATAGCAAAAAAATGGGCTATACCTGGAACCAGCTAGAGCGAATGGCCCAGGATAGAGGACTCTGGAGATCTGTGGTTGGCGGCCCATACCCCACAAAAAGGGAATTCAGCATTTAAACTGACCCCTCGCAGAGGCCTCTCCATGGGAAGAGGAGAATTTTCCCCAAACACTGACATTCACCAGATGGATTGTTGGTAAACTAGGATGCTTTAAGAAAAGTGTGTTCAGCACCATTAGGAATTCTGCTAATGCTCCTTTGCCGGATCAGAGAGAGGGCATGCCTGCTCTCCTGCTTCACCCATGTCCCAAGTGCCCTACTGGGAAGGAAGAGAGTGGAGCTTTAGGGCATGGAGGGTGGCAGCAGAGTGTGGGGACAGCGGAAAAGGGAGGAAGGGGAGACAGCAGGGAGAAGAGGAGAATGGGCCAGGGCAGTGAAGAAAGGGTGATGGGTTAGCAGTGGAGTGGGGGGATTTTACTCCTTCTACAGACCTTAAAAGTTTTATTGGCTTCCCTGTGGGCCTTTGGAAGCTCACTGGGATTCCCACAGCAAGCCTTGGGGCTCCCTACCTCACACGACTGCTCCTCACACCACAGTTTCACAGCAGGGTACTTCACAACCCCTCATCGCTAGAAGCTGATCCCCATGAGTCTAGACAGTCCTCTTGCGCTTTGGTTAATGGCTGATGATCCAATGAGCTCCTGCAGGAGGAACAAGTCTCCACAGGCTGGTGGGGTAGAGGGGTTGGCCTCATCCCGAAAAGTATCTGCCAGCTCTGTGCCACAAAGGCCCCTTTGTCAGTGGATCCCTTGCTCTTTGCAAACAATGCCTGCCTCAGACCTGACAAACTCGCTATGTCAAATCCATTGCATACAAGGAATGGCCCAGCAAGGGTAACAGCTCAGGTCTCTACTGAACACTTGCAGCTTATGGATGTTCATAATCCTGGTGCGATGTGCGTACAGGTGATATTTAAGGTCTTTTAAGGAATAATTTAACTATATTGAAATTGTGCCCCAATGGTCTTAAGGTTAAAAGGAGACACCAGACAGCAATATTACTCAGTGACAGCCTATTTATGCAGAGGGCGTGGCCACCCCTCCCTGGTCAACCAGCACTGTAATGCCAGGCTCAGTTATCTGGCAATGTCCATCCTAGAACCATCAATGGAAAACCATCAAAGACAACTGCAAACAATCAAAACCCTTGGAGGTCAACAAGGAATATTACAACCAAGGTGACCAGATGTCCTGATTTTATAGGGACAGTTCCGATATTCAGTGCTTTGTCTTATATAGGCGCCTATTACCCCCAACCCCCATCCCAATTTTTCACACTTTCTATCTGGTCTCCCTAATTACAACAGACAGGGGTGGCCCTGTCTATTGATAAAGAAAAAAGACTGCTTCAGTACAACTAGATTTGGCAGGATTTGTTTTTAATCACTATGTCAGTAAAGGGCAGTGTCAGCTGACCCACTGAAATCAATGCAAAAGAAATAGTATTTTTCAATTCACCTCATACAAGTACTGTAATGCGATCTCTTTATCATGAAAGCACAACTTATGAATGTAGATTTTGTTAGTTACATAACTACATTCAAAAACAAAACAATGTAAAACTTTAGAGCCTACAAGTCCATTCAGTCCCACTTCTTGTTCAGCCAATCACTAAGACAAATGAGTTTGTTCACACTTATGAGAGATAAATGCTGCCCAGAACCCATCCCCCAAAACTCCACCCCCACCTGCCTAAGGATCTGGAAGGGAGTTTGGGTGGGGGAGGAGGTCTGGGGTAGAGGATTGGGGTGCAGGCTCTGGGAGGGAATTTGGGTGCAGAAGGGGTGAGAGGCTGGGCTCTAGGAGGGAGTTTGGGTGGGGAACGGGTCTGAGGTGCAGGCTCTGGGCTGGGGCAGGGGGTGGAGGTGCAGGAGGAGTAGGTGGGGTTGCAGGCTCTGGGAGGGACGAGGGGGAGGGGTGCAGGCTCTGCAAGGGAGTTTGAGGGTGGATGGGGTGTGTGGGAAGGGGGAGGGGCTGCAGGCTCTGGGAGGGAGTTTGGGGGCAGGAGGGGGTGTGTGGGGAGGAGGTAGGGGGATGCAGCACTTACCTGGGGCTCCAAGACGGGGCAGGTGAGAAGGGGTTCAGCATGCTGCTGCCCCGAGGCACCACCCCCACAGCTTCCCATTGGCCACAGGGGTGCTCAGGGCGGGGGCAGCACATGGAGGTACAGCCCCACCCTGCCCCAGGGCAGCAGGGAGAGACTGGCAGCCACGTGGAGTGAGCATGCAAGAAGCTGTTCATCTCCGTTGTGCTGCCGGTGGTGGGCAGGGCCCTGAGCCATTTAAAATCACCTGGGGGTTCCCCGGGGGGTGGGGGAGTGCCTGGGGGTGGCAGGCAGGGCCAGAGGATAGACTAGGCCTCCAAATGGCTGGAGCCCTGAGGGCCACATTGGGGACATTCTCAGGCCACAAATGGCCTGCAGGCCAGGACTTTGAAACCCCTGGTTTAGATATTAGCATCCAAGTATTTGGGTACATCACTCGTGAAAAGTTATACAGAGAGTTGGTTATGGAAAGCAAATATATCAATGAGTGAAGATTGTCCCTCAGTAATTGAGAATTTAAAGTTGGTTGTCCTTTTCGAAAATACAATCCATGAGGAAAATATTTCAGTTACTTTCCTGACTGTGCTTCTCATCCCCACTTCAGCTCATCTCTCCTGGTGTTACCCATGTCCGGTGATGTGTTCTATGTAGAAGTCTCTCGACCACCTGATGGCCTCCGACACCATGAATTGCCGCATCAGCCAAGCGTAGCGCTGACCGATTCTGCATTCTCTCAACACTTGTCACTGGGGTCCCATGTGCCCAGGGCTCCAACCATAAGCACGTGTGTCTGAACCTGGTAACCCTTAGCTCTCAAGGTTTTGGCCAGAGGGGCATATTTCTCATAAGAACATAAGAATGGCCATACTAGGTCAGACCAAAAGTCCATCCAGCCCAGTATCCTGTCTACTGACAGTGACCAATGCCAAGGTATCCCAGAGGGAGTGAACCTAACAGGTAATGATCAAGTGATCTGTCTCCTGCCATCCATCTCCACCCTCTGACAAACAGAGGCTAGGAACACCATTCCTTATCCATCCTGGCAAATAGCCATTAATGGACTTAACCTCCATGAATTTATCTAGTTCTCTTTTAAACCCTGTTATAATCCTAACCTTCACAACCTCCTCAGGCAAGGAGTTCCACAGGTTGACTGTGTGCTGTGTGAAGAACTTCCTTTTATTTGTTTTAAACCTGCTGCCCATTAATTTCATTTGCTGGCCCCTAGTTCTTATATTATGGGAACAAGTAAATAATTTTTCCTTATTCACTTTCTCCACACCACGCATGATTTTATATACTTCTATCATATCCCCCCTTAGTTTCCTCTTTTCCAAGCTGAAAAAGCCTAGCCTCTTTAATCTATCCTCATATGGGACCTGTTCCAAATCCCTAATCATTTTAGTTTCCCTTCTCTGAACCTTTTCTAATGCCAGTATATCTTTTTTTAGGTGAGGAGATCACATCTGTACACAGTATTCAAGATGTGGATGTACCATGGATTTATACAAGGGCAATAAGATATTCTCCGTCTATTCTCTATCCCTTTTTGAATGATTCCAAACATTCTGTTTGCTTTTTTGACTGCTGCTGCACACTGCATGGACGTCTTCAGAGAACTATCCACGATGACTCCAAGATCTTCTTCCTCATTAGTTGTAGCTAAATTAGCCTCCATCATATTGTATGTATAGTTGGGGTTATTTTTTCCAATGTGCATTACTTTACATTTATCCACCTTAAATTTCATTTGCCATTTTGTTGCCCAATCACTTAGTTTCGTGAGATCTTTTTGAAGTTCTTCACAATCTGCTTTGGTCTTAACTATCTCGAGCAGTTTAGTATCATCTGCAAACTTTGCTACCTCACTGTTTATCCCTTTCTCCAGATCATTTATGAATAAGTTGAATAGGATTGGTTCTAGGACTGACCCTTGGGGAACACCACTAGTTTCCCCTCTCCATTCTGAAAATTTACCATTTATTCCTACCCTTTGTTCTCTGTCTTTTAACCATCCTGTCAATCTTTTAACCATCCTGTCAATCCATGACAGGATCTTCCCTCTTATCCCATGACAACTTAATTTACGTAAGAGCCTTTAGTGATGGACCTTGTCAAAGGCTTTCTGGAAATCTAAGTACACTATGTCCATTGGATCCCCCTTGCCACGTTTGTTGACCCCTTCAAAGAACTCTAATAGATTAGTAAGACATGATTTCCCTTTACAGAAACCATGTTGACTTTTGCCCAACAATTTATTTACTTCTATGTGTCTGAAAATTTTATTCTTTACTATTGTTTCAACTAATTTACTATTGTTTCAACTAATTTCTCCACCTTTTGAGCTCAGGCATCATGGAAGGCCAGGAACCTGTTCTTGAAGGGCACTGTGATGTCCACCATCATGATCTTCTGGTCCTTGTTGGTAATGACAATGTCTGGTTGCAGTTGGCTGTTGGTTACAGGGATGGTGGAATTCACAGCCACCTTCCCTACGGGTGGTGGAATGGCTCTGACTAGGCGATCTTGGTTAGCATTGTGTTACAGCTGCCAGGCTCTGGAATGGGGCTTGCAGCTACACAGGACGTGGGGTAGGGTCTCATTGACATAGCCGCACTTCCTGCATCACTTGTCCAGATTTCCATGGTGGACAGCTCATTCAGCGGAACGCAGTTGAGCTGGGCTCTGTTGATGAACCTCCAGTCAGCAAATCAGGTGAAGCTGCCCCCGGGGAGGAAGTGGTTGCTGGAATCCCACTTGCACATAACCTCAAATGCCTTGCCCTGGTCCAGCTTCCATTTCAGATTTTCCACATATAGGCAGCAGAGGGAATTCTTCAGGGTCCTCTCCAGCATGGTTCTAACTCTCAGAGTGACACTGTGTGCTCTGCATTCTTTACCTGTGGTACCAGGACTCCTAACTCCTGGCATTCCTCACACCACATCCAGTGGCAGCTTATACACATCTCCAGTTGTCGATTAGCATTGTAGGCATGAGTCCAGAGCGAAGTAAAGTCTTCTCCGTCTCTTCCAAATTTGCCTTCCAATGAGCTACTCAGGTAGGTGGCAACATCTTGGTTGGAGGGGTCCTTGCAATTTGCTTCTTGAAGACATCCTACAAAGCACTTTCTGCAATGTTCCTCACTATGGCATCAGGGCACGTCAGAAGATGGAAGGCAGGACTGATCACCGCAATGTCACAGAGATCACTCATACAAGGGACATTGGTGCTGCACTGCCTGTGCGAGATGTAGAATCATAGAATCTTAGAATATCAGGGTTGGAAGGGACCTCAGGAGGTCATCTAGTCCAATCCCCTGCTCAAAGCAGGACCAATTCCCAACTAAATCATCCCAGCCAGGGCTTTGTCAAACCTGACCTTAAAAACTTCTAAGGAAGGAGATTCCACCACTTCCCAAGGTAACCCATTCCAGTGCTTCACCACTCTCTGAGTGAAAAAGTTTTTCCTAATATCCAACCTAAGAAAATAATGGAGATATACACATCTCCTAGAACTAGAAGGGACCCTGAATGGTCATTGAGTCCAGCCCCCTGCCTTCACTAGCAGGATCAAGTACTGATTTTGCCCCAGATCCCTAAGTGGCCCCTCAAGGACTGAACTTACAACCCTGGGTTTAGCTGGCCAATACTCAAACCACTGAGCTATCCCTCCCCCCTAATGTACACCTGTTCATTGCTGGCTCTCTGGGGAAGAAACATTTACTTCTTCACTAGCTGCCTGATGGTGTTGTCTGCCTTGTTAAGAGGTGCCTTCATCACTGCAGATCCCCTCATGATGAATGAGATACGGGAAGATCAAGGTGTTGATCTACTGCCACAGTGCCAGTAGGGAGGAGTCAATCCTGCCCACATCTCATAGGATCTCCGTGATGATATCTTCAGGTGTCTGCTGGACGTGGAAACCCGTGACCATGCCAAGATGTTGGTATGCTTGCCCATCCTCGAGGAAGATCATGGGTTCACCCTGAATCTGAAATGATGTCACCTGCACTGCATCCCTTCTACTGCCATTGATATAACATTCGTATGCTCCTTCAGGCTTCGACCACCATTCCAGACATACTTCCATGCTGATGACACTTATTAAAAAAAAAAAGAGTTAATTAAATTTATGACTGAATTCCTTGGGGGAGAACTGTATGGCTCCTGCTCTGTTCTACCCACATTCTGCCATGTATTTCATGTTATAGCAGTCTTGGATGATGATCTAGCACATGTTGTTCGTGAGATTTCTAAATATAGCTACATCACTAGGCCCAAGGTTTAAGAATCTGAAGTGACTCCATAAATCTGAGAGGGACGAGGTGTGGAGCATGCTTTCAGAAGTCTTAAAAGAGCACCACTCTGATGCAGAAACTACAGAACCTGAACCACCAAAAAAGAAAATCAACCTTCTGCTGGTGACATCTGACTCAGATGATGAAAATGAACATGCATTGATCTGCAGTGCTTTGGATCTTATCAAGCAGAACCCATCATTAGTATGGACGCATGTCTTCTGGAATGGTGGTTGAAGCATGAAGGGACATATGAATCTTTGGCGCATCTGGCACATAAATATCTTGCAACATCGGCTACAACAGTCCCATGCGAATGACTGTTCTCACTTTCAGGTGACATTGCAAACAAGAAGCAGGTAGCATTATTTCCTGCAAATGTAAACAAGCTTGTTTGTCTCACAGAGACTGGCTGAACAAGAAGTAGGACTGAGTGAATTTATAGCCTCTAAAGTTTTACATTGTTTTGGTTTTGAATGCATTTTTGTACATAATTCTACATTTGTAAGTTCAATTTACATGATAAAGAGATTGCACTACAGTACTTGTATCAGGTGAATTGAAAAATATTATTTATCTTTTTTACAGTGCAAATATTTGTAATAAAAATAATATAAAGTGAGCACTATACAATTTGTATTGTGTTGTAATTGTAATCAATATATTTGAAAATGTAGAAAACATCTAAAATATTTAAACAAATGGTATTCTATTATTGTTTAACAGTGCAATCAATTACGATTAATTTTTTTAATCACTTGACAGCCCTACTTGTTTTATTATAAGTTCTCATAAGTGCTGTGTGAGGAATGGTGGTTTAAGGTAACACTGGTAAACTGGGGTTCACTGCACCTCAGGGGCAGAGGATGGTGCTATTTCTGTGAGTAGCCAGTGTCAGGAGCTGGATATCCCAGGGAAATGATTCAGTGGGACATGGATTCACCTATTGTTAATTTGCAAGGAATAGTCAAGAGGAAAGTGCTTGTGTGGCTGAAAGGCTGGCAGTCTTTGGGTGCTAACACCCAGCTCCAATGGGCCAGTCTACCGCTCGCTAGAGCAGAGGTGGCAAACTATGGCCTGCCCGTCCTTCCTGGCCCTTGAGCTCCTGGCCAGGGAGGCTAGCCCCCCCTGCTGTCCTCCATCCCCCGCCACGTGGACAGTGCTCTGGGCGGCAGAGTGGCAGCGTGTCTAGCTCCGGCCAGGCAGTGCGGCTGCCAGACATGCTGCTCTGTGCAGCATAGTAAGGGGGCTGGAGGGTTGGATAAGGGGCAGGGGGTCTCAGAGGGTAGTCAGGGGACAGGGAGCAGGGGGCGGTTGGATGGGGCGGAGGTTTGGGGGATGGGCAGTCAGGGGATGGGGAACAGAGGGGGTTGCATAAGCGTGGGAGTCCTGGGGGGCCTGTCAGGCAGCGTGTGGATAGGGGTCAGGAGACGGGGAACAGGGGGGTTGGATAGGCGTGGGATCCCAGGGGCCTGTCTGGGAGCAGGGGTGTGGATAGGGGTCAGGGCAGTCAGGGGACAGGGAGCAGGGGGGGTTGGGTGGGGGTGAGGCCCTGGAGACAGTTGGGGAGGGGGTCCTGGGAGCGGACAGGGAGTGGGGGGAGGGTTGGATGGGTCAGAGGTTATGGGGGGCAGTCAGGGGGTGGGAAGTGGGAGGGGCAGATAGAGGGTGGGGGCCAGGTTGTTCAGGGAAGCACAGCCTTCCCTACCTGGTCCTCCATAGTTTTGCAACCCCAATGTGGCCCTCAGGCCAAAAAGTTTGCCCATCCCTGTGCTAGAGGGACAGGGTGACAATGTGACATAGTCCAGGTTACCACAAGAAATATCAAAAGCTCCTCTGGGTAAGGCTATTGGGAATGGAGGGTGTGACCAGGATGAAGGTGGTGGATGGAGTGGAAGAGGCCTTGAGACCTGACTGGGAGAGGGTGACTGTTGCCCTTGGTGGGGGCTGTTTCAGGGGAGCTGGACTGAAGGGGCCCTGGAGAGGAGCAGAGCAGACAGCATGTATGGTGAGGAGGAGGAGGAGGAGGCAAGTGGGATGGTAGTAGTAGTCAGGGGAATAGACAGGAGGGATTGAGGAAGCCAATGGCATGGGCAAATGCCAAGGGGGAAGATGCTCATGGGGGAGAGACTGGCCCAGGCTAAGGGAGGGAAGGGCCAGCAGGGTGTAGTGCAGGTTCAGAGCAGGCTGGGGGCTGGCTCCTCTTGTGAAAGTGTTGGGGGTTTCTTTGAGGCTGAAGACTGAAGTCAAACACGGTGATTGCTTTGTTCAATCGCTCACCCACAGGTGATATGGTGGCAGTGCTGGGGGTGGTACTGACTGGGCCCAGGTCTGTAAGGGGGACAATGTCTGAGACTGGGTATAACTGCTAGGCAGCAGATTGCTGAGGTCGAGGTGTCTCTGCAAAAGGGCTGGGTGTAACTGGCACGGAGAAGAACTGGGTTGGGGCACCTCGGGACTGGGGGTTGCTGGGGCCAGGGTGGACTGGGTGTCAGTGGCAGAGAGAGGGTTGGTGGGATCAGGGTGTCTCTGGACAGGTGGGGCTTGCTGGGGCCATAGTGTCTCTGCAGGGGAGTGTCAGTGAGGGGCAGGAGGAGGTTCCTGGGGTGTATCTGGGGCTGGGTATCATTGGAATGCAGGGGGGTTGCTGAGGCAGAGGTATCACTGCAGGGAGGTGTCAGTGGGAAGCAGGAGGTTGCTGGGATGTATCTGAAGTGGGGCTGGGTATCGTTGGAAAACAAGGGTTTGTGTGGGCTGAGGGGTCATTGCAGAGGGGTGGCCAGGGGGGTTGGGACTGCCTCTATATGGGGGCGGGGGTATCATTAGCAGGTGGAGTTTGCTGGGGTGGGGGTGCAAGTGGGAGACATGGGGGTCAGTGGCAGGTGGGGGTTGGTGGGGCAGGGATGTCAGTGCAGGGGGGTGTCAGTGGCCAGGGGGTGGGGTGAGGGCTGTCTCTATATGGGGGCAGAGTGTCAGGGGCAGGTGGGGGTTGCTGAGGAGGGGGTGTCACTGCAGAGGGGTGTCAGTGGCCAGGGCTGTCTCTATATAGGGGTGTTGGGGGCAGATGGGGGTTGCTGGGGAGGGGGTGTCACCAGGGCTGGCTCCAGCGGTTTTGCCGCCCCAAGCAGCCAAAAAAAAAAAAAAAAAAAAAAAAAGCCGCAATCGCAAACGAGATCTGCGACAATTCAGCGAGAGGTCCTTAGCTCCCAGTGGGAGTGAGGTACCCTCCGCCTAATACCTTAAAGTGCCGCCCCGCTCTGGAGTTGCCACCCCAAGCACCTGCTGGGGAGGGGGTGTCAGTGCAAGGGGGTGTCAGTGGCCGGGGGGGGATCGTGGCTGTCTCTATGGGGGCAGGGTGTCGGGGGCAGGAGGGGGTTGCTGGGGAGGGGGTGTCACTGCAGGGGGTGTCAGTGGCCGGGGCTGTCTCTATGGGGGCAGGGTGTCGGGGGCAGGTGGGGGTTGCTGGGGAGGGGGTGTCAGTGGCCCGGGGGGGGGATCGTGGCTGTCTCTATATGGGGGCGGGGGCTGGGATGATTCCACACGCGGGGCTGCCAGAAGCCGGGTGTCCCGGCCGCAGAAGCAGCAGCAGCAGCAGCAGCGGGGCGGGGGCCCGGGCAGGGCGGAGCGAGGCTGAAGGTCGCGGGGAGGCGGCGCTCGGCTCGCTGCTACCCGAGCTGAGCTGGCGGGATGGCGGCGGCGCTGGACCTGGAGAAGCTGCGGATGGCGGGGGCCGGTATGGCCCTGGCGGTGCTCACCAGCGGGGGGGACGCACAAGGTGAGGCCATCGCTCCGGGGGGGCTGCGTCCAGCCCATCCCCCATCCCCTCCCCGCGGGGCTGCGCCCAATCCGCCCCCCCGTCCCTGGGGAGGGGGCTGCACGGGCGCCTCCCGGGCTCGCTCCTCGCGCGCTTCCCCCCTCCCCCGAGGGGGTCGAGGGTCTCGGTTCGCACGTGCCCAAACCCGAGTCACGTGTGCTGTTGGTGACTGTGCCTCGAGTCATGGCGAACGGCATGAGCAATAGATCCCAGAGGCGGAGTAGCCTCGCGGAGAAGGGGGCGCCACTGTAATCGCCCCCAGAGCGCTCGATGGCCGGGTGGGCAGCCCTGAGAGGTCTATCGCAGAGCCCGTGTGGGGGCCAGACATCGCCAGTCGATCCCTGAGCCCTTCCCAGCCCAGGTGGCATGACAGTGCCTGGGTCCTGGAGGGCAGAGCGGGACATGCTGGGGGCCCTGCCCGGGCAGAGGGCCTGGCCACTGGCACAGAGGTCAGGGCAATGCAGGGGAGCCAGGTGGGGATCCCCTCTTGCCCTGACACAGTTGCAGCACCCAGACCTTGCCTGTGGCCATGGTGCCCTGCACTTGGTCACATGGACTGAGCACCTGGACCTGCGAGCACTCAGCACTTCTGAGAGCCCGCCCCAATGACCCTCAGCTCTGCCATAGGGCTGTATTAGCCCCACAGCTGCCATGAGGGCCAGAAACCCAGCAGGGTGA
This sequence comes from Gopherus flavomarginatus, assembly GCF_025201925.1. Lineage (NCBI taxonomy): Eukaryota > Metazoa > Chordata > Testudines > Testudinidae > Gopherus > Gopherus flavomarginatus. Next base: position 62,849,455 of record NC_066624.1, read on the forward strand.
AACGTAGGGGGCACATTGCCCCATTGCCCCCGGCAGCTGTGCCTACTGCCTGTCTGTGGCCTGCCTGTTCGTCTAGTGGCCATTGTGGGGTTACGCTGCCCTGCTGGCTTCTCTTATATAGTTGTCAAGTGTGTGAGCCAGACCAGATGGCCCAGGAGTGACTTACAGTGAAACTGAGTAGGGATTGGAAATAAAGGGAACAGTCTACAGCTGTCCCTACTAGGAGATCAGTGTATTACCGCTTTATGGCACAGTTATTGAATCTGTGATTAGGGTGATTGTAGTACTGAGTGCTTACACTGATAGCAGAGATTTCAGAGTAATGAAAGATCTGCTCAGTTACAGTCAGGATGTAAAGAAACGGAGTTCCTATATTGTATCTTTTTTGTTTTTAAATGTAATCTTCAGGAGCCTTAAATGGTGGTTGTTATTTTTTTTTTTAATCCGTTCACCTTTGATATATGGGTAAAAAAAATCAGGGCACTAACATGCCATTTACTGCCATCACATTGTCCACTCTGCTTGCGTGAGCTACACCTTCCCTGTGTCTGTCTGGTGTATTTCAATTGTCAGCTCTTTGGGATAGGGACTGTCTAGTATTATGTTTGTTCAGTGCCTAGCACAATGGGGCACTGGTCTTGGTTAGTCCTTGGGCCCTACTGTCATAACCGTGATTAATAATAATAAGCACTGAAACATCAAGAAATGGCAAGAGTCCATCTAAACTCTCCCCTTAGAAGAGTCTATAATGATATAAGCACAGGGTGCTGTTCTTATTAAGGCATAGATTCCTTTGATTTAAAGAAACATTGTTTAACACAGCAGCAAGGGCATGGGAAATCTGCAGCCTGCTACTGTCAGCTCTGACTTCTGCAGTCCAATGCCCACCTTCCAAAATGAAGAATGAGCTTTAGTGTCTGTATCTGCCCCATGCATCCTCATGTAATAACAACAGCTGCTCCACACACGGTATTTCTAAAATAAGGAGAATATTAGGCTGCCAATTCCATCTTCACAACCGCAGCCCTGTGAGCACTAAAGTGGTTTAAAATAAAGATCTAGAACAGATTTTATAATGGTGACAGTATCATTTATATTTTCATTCTCACACTCCAAAGGGGTGGAACCAGTTGTGCCCAGGCATTCCAGAAATTTCACCTTGTGACAGAGAACAATTCTGGAAAACTTGAGCTTGAAAGGTGAAAGTTTTGGAAAACTGTCAGCAACTGAAAACATGGGGTTACTATGCAAATGTTTATTTTTTCTCCTTGTTTTCAGTTGACTCCTCCCTCCATAATCTGTTGTCATTTCTTATTGAGTAATCTGTCTAAGTTAGATTGTAAAACTTTATGGCAAAACCTTTGTCTTCTCACTTGTCTAAAATGGCCATCCACACCAGCAGTGTTATATAGATCATCATAATACTACTAGTTATGTCCCTTGGGCCTTGTCTACACTATGGGGTTAGGTCGAATTTAACTGTGTTAGGTCAATTTAAAAATGAATGCGTCCACACAACCAACACTGTTCTGTTGACCTAAAGGGCTCTTAAAATCAACTTCTGTACTCCTCCCCAGCGAGGAGAGTAGTGCTATAATCAACTTTGCTGGGTCGAATTTGGGGTAATACAGATGCAAATCGATGGTATTGGCCTCCGGGAGCTATCCCAGAATGCTCCATTATGACCACTCTGGACAGCTCTTTGAACTACGATGCACTAGCCAAGTACACAGGAAAAGCCCCGGGAACTTTTGAATTTCATTTCCTGTTTGGTCAGCATGGCGAACTCAGCAGCACAGGCAACTGTGCAGCCCCTCCAGAATCGTAGAGCGTAGAAGGTTTCTACACTTCCCCTATCATCTCCGTGCCTGAGGTTATCACAGATTAGAAGGCAAAAACACTCACAATGACATGTTTTCCGAGCTCTTGAAGTCCTCCCGCACTGATAGGGCACAGCTTAATGCATGGAGGTATTCAGTGGCAGAGGCCTGGAAAGAATTAAGTGAGCGCGAAGAGCGGAGGCAGGACACGATGCTGAGGCTAACGGTGGAGCAAACGGACATGATGAAGCGTCTGTTGGAGCTGCAGGAAAGCCAACAAGAGCACAGCCCCCTATTGCATTCACTGTATAACCGCCTCCCCTTCTCCCCATGTTCCATAGCCTCCTCACCCAGATGCCCAAGAATGCAGGGTGGGGGGAGGCTTCGGGCACCCAGCCACTCCACTCCAGAGGATGGCCCAAGCAACAGAAGGCTGTCATTCAAACAGCTTGGTTTTTAGTGTGGCTACAATAAGCAATGTGACCTTATCCAGTGGTGAGCTGGAATCGGTTCACACGTATTCACAGGAACCGGTTGTTAAATTTAGACACCCTTTTAGAACCGGTTGTTCTAGGACAACCAGTTCCAAAAAAGCTTTAAAATTTAACAAAAGCGCGGGCAGCTGTCCACCCCACCGCCAGCCCCAGCTCACATCCCCCTCCTCCCCTGAACACTCCACCCTCCTTCTCCTCCCTCTCCCCTGCTGCCCACGAATCAGATGTTCGTGGGAAGCCTGAAACCAGCAGCAGGCAGGTAAGCTGGGGCTGGAGGGTGCGAGGAGGGCTCCAGGGAGGTGTGATGTGGCACGGCGCAGCCGTGTCCGGCTCCCCTTGGCCCTGGCCTGCCCCAGCCGAGCCGCCCCAGCCCGGTCCCGGCCAAGCACCCCCGGCTTTGGCCCCAGTGGCTCCGGCCCGGCTCGGGCCCCACAGCACCAGTCGTGGCCGAGCGGCTCCGGCCCGGCCCGGGGAGTCTCGGGCCCCGCGGCACAGCTCCCAATCCCGGCCCGGCTCGGGGAGTCTCGGGCCCCGCGTCGCGGCTCCCGGTCCCGGCCCGGCCCAGGGAGTCTTGGGCCTTGCGGCACAGCTCCCAGTCCCGGCCCCGGCCCAGGAAGTCTCGCAGCGTGGCTCCTGGTCCTGGCCCCGGCCCGGGGAGTCTCGGGCCCCATGGCTCCCGGTCCCGGTCCCAGCAAAGTGGACTCGGCCCGGACCGGGGAGTCTTGGGCCCCGCAGCTCCTGGTCCTGATCCCAGCCGAGCGGACCCAGCCCTGGCCCCAGGCAGTGCGGTAAGGGGGCAGGCAGCGGGGAGGGGGTGTTGGAAGAGGGCAGGGGAGTTCAGTGGGTGGGGGGGAGTGGATAGGGGTCGGGGCGGTCAGAGGGCAGGGAATAGGGGGATTGAATGGGGGCAAGGGTCCCAGGGGGGCAGTCAGGAAGGAGCAGGGGTTGGATGAGGTGGTGGGGGGCAGTCAGGGACAGAGAGAAGGGGTGGTTGGATGGGGTAGGGGTCCCAGGGGGCCATCAGGAATGAGGGAAAGGGTTGGATGGGGTGGCAGGGGGCAGTCAAGGGACAGGGAAGGGGGATGGATGGGTCAGGGGTCCCGGGGGGGGCGTCAAGGAACATGGGGGGTTGGATGGGGCACGACCTCCTGGAGGGGGGCACAACCCCCTCATGGGGTGAGGAGGAGGGAACCTATTGTTAATATTTTGACAGCTCATCACTGGCCTTATCCTCCCCTTCTTCCCCATCCCACCTGTCTACCTTGTCTGTTCTCTCATTTTTTTTCTAATTAATAAAGAAAAAATGCATGGTTTCAAAACAATAGTTACTTTATTTCGAAGTGGGGAGGGTGGTTGGCTTACAGGGAATTAAAATCAACAAAGGGAGCGGGTTTGCATCAAGGAGAAACACACATTATTGTCACACCAAAGCCTGGACAGTCATGAAACTGGTTTTCAAAGCCTCTTTGATACACAGCGCACCTTACTGTGCTCTTCTAATCGCCCTGATGTCTGGCTGCTCAAAATTGGATGCCAGGTGATTTGCCTCAATCTCCCACCCTGCCATAAATGTCTCCCCCTTACTCTCACAAATATTATGGAGCACACAGCAAGCAGCAATAACAATGGGAATGTTGGTTGTGCTGTAATCTGACCAATAGTGCCAGCGAGCTTTTAAATGTCCAAAGGCACATTCTACCACCATTCTGCACTTGCTCAGCTTATAGTTGGTCTGCTCCTTACTACTGTCCAGGCTTCATGAACGGATCCCCCGAGCTTCTCGCTGGGGAAAAGGAGAGCAGATTGCAGGAGAAGTGCAGGAGCTATACACCATGCCCTGGAGATTGCTAAGAGCCTGGCAGGGAAGACATTCCCAAAACCCCCAGCCAAGCTACATGTCCAACGAGGATGGTTACCAGTCCTACAGCAGCACCCAGGAGGACTAGTACGGATCCCCCAAGCTCATCGTAGAAGAGCAGAGTTGCAGCGGAAGCGGTGGATGACGACGGTTAGCAGTCCTACTGCAAAGTCTGCTGCCAGCAGCACCCAGGAGGACCAGTATGGATCCCCCAAGCTCGTCACTGGAGAGCAGGAGAGCAGAGTTGCGGTGGATGACAATGGTTAGCAGTCCTACTGCACCGTATGCTGCGAAGGTAAGGAGCTGCTGCTGTGTAGCAATGCCAGCTGCTGCAGGTGCTTCTGTGTCGAATGCTTTGTGGTCTGGGTAGGGCAAGGTACCTCGGCCAAGGCAAAAGAGCAAGAGCCCTGGAGTTATTACATGTGTCAACCACAGAAGTGCTATGAGGTGTTATAGCGCCGACTGGACTGGAATGTACGGCTGCAAGACTTCTTCACCAGTGACAAAGGACAGGAATATGATGCTCCTACCCTTGACAACAGAACATCAATGATTGCATTGGCTGCTTGGATCACAGCAGCTCCCACAGTAGACTTGCCCACAACAGCAGCGGTGACAGTGAACTGAGCTATGCTTGCCGTGATATGGTGTCTGCACAGGTAATCCAGGAAAAAAGGGGCGAAACTATTGTCTGCTGTTGCTTTCACAGAGGGAGGGGCGACTGACGACATGTACTCAAAGCCACCCACAGCAATGTTTTTGCCCCATCAGGCATTGGGAGCTTAACCCAGAATTCCAATGGACAACCGAGACTGTGGGAACTGTGCGATAGCTACCCACAGTGCACCGCTCCGTAAGTTGATGCTAGCCACAGCAGTGAGGATGCACTCGGCCAACTTAATGTTCTTAGTGTGGACATACGCAATCAACTGTATAAAATGGATTTCTAAAAATTGACTTCTATAAAATCGACCTAATTTTGTAGTGTAGACATACCCTTGGAAAAACATGCATCCGTACTAGTCCTCCTGGGTGCTGCTGTAGGACTGGTAACCATCCTCGTTGGACATGTAGCTTGGCTGGGGGTTTTGGGAATGTCTTCCCTGCCAGGCTCTTAGCAATCTCCAGGGCATGGTGTATAGCTCCTGCACTTCTCCTGCAATCTGCTCTCCTTTTCCCCAGCGAGAAGCTCGGGGGATCCGTTCATGACATTAACCCTCCCAAACAATTCCTCTTTCCTTATTGTTTACATCCTTCAAATACTTGTAGTTATCATGTTCCCCTATTAGTAATCATTTGGCAAAGTTTTGTACACTTAGGGTTTGGCTACACTTGCAGCTGTACAGCGCTGGGAGTTAAAGCTGTCTTCGTACAGCTGTGTAGGGAAAATGCTGCAGTGTGGCCACACTGACAGCTACCAGCGCTGCAGTGTGGCCACATTTGCAGCATTTGCAGTGTTGTTGGGAGTGGTGCATTATGGGCAGCTATCCCACAGAGCACCTCGTCCCATTTTGGCGCCGTGGGTTGTGGGAAGGGGACGGAAGGGTGCGGGTCATTCCACTTCCTGTCCCAACGCCCCGTGATGCATCGCTTCACATCCCAGCAGTCACTGTTTTTCTGTCCACGTTTGGCGCCATTGTGACTCTCCCAACGGTTTCTGTGCAGCGCGATTTCTGTGGGAAATGGAGCCCGAGCTGCTGAGGAGTATGCTGATGAGTCTCGCCAGCACATCACGTTTGGCAGTTGAGCTATTCCTTCAGCTCCAAAGTGACAGTGAGGAGTCCGACGATGATATCAAGTCGCCTGACGCGTATGACACTAAATTGCTTGTGGCATTCACGGAAATGCTCAGCACCGTGGAACGCCACTTTTGGGCTCGGGAAACAAGCACTGAGTGGTGGGTTCACATCGTCATGGAAGTCTCGGATGACAAGCAGTGGCTGCAGAACTTTCAGATGAGAAAAGCCACTTTCACGGGACTGTGTGCTGAGTTCGCCCCCACCCTGCGGCGCAAGGACACGCGATTGAGAGCTGCCCTGCCAGTGGAGAAGCGGGTGGCTATCGCAGTCTGGAAGCTGGCAACTCCAGACAGCTACTGATGGGTCGCGAACCAGTTTGGAGTGGGAAAATCGACCATTGGAATCGTGTTGATGCAAGTTTGCAGGGCCATTAATCGCATCCTGCTAAGAAGAACCGTGACTCTGGGGAACGTGCAGGACATTGTGGATGGCTTTGCACAAATGGGTTTCCCTAACTGTGGAGGGGCGCTAGATGGGACGCATATCCCTATTCTAGCACCACCCCACCTAGCATCTGAGTACATTAATCGGAAGGAGTATTTCTCTATGGTTCTCCAGGTGCTTGTGGATCACTGTGGGCATTTCATTGACATTAACACAGGCTGGCCTGGAAAGGTGCCTGATGCACACATCTTTCGGAACAGTGACCTGTTCAGGAAGATGCAGGCCGGGACTTTTTTCCCAGACCGGAAGATCACAGTAGGGGATGTCGAAATGCCCATTGTGATCCTTGGAGACCCCGTTTACCCGTTAATGCCTTGGCTCATGAAACCGTATACAGGGAAGCTTGACAGGAGCAAGAACCGGTTCAACTACAGGCTGAGCCGGTGCCGAATGACTGTGGAGTGTGCTTTTGGCCGTTTAAAAGGGTGCTGGCGATCTCTGTACGGGAAGCTAGACTTGGGGGGAAGCAGCATCCCTGCAGTTATATCCGCGTGCTGTATTCTCCATAATATTTGTGAAGGGAAGGGTGAAACATTCAGTCAGGAATGGACCTCCGAGGTTCAACGCCTGGAGGCTGAATTTGCACAGCCAGAGAGCAGGGCTACTAGAGAGGCCCAGCACAGGGCTGCAAGGATTAGGGATGCCTTGAGGGAGGAATTTGAGGCTGAAAACCATCAGTAATGTTTGGTGCCTTGCACGGGAGTGAAGTGCAGTGGTTACAATGTTAGTAGGAATCTGTTTTTCCTAGCTGATTTGCAGTGCCTGTTTCTTTCCTGGGCTACGGTATCTTTCACTTCTGCAATAATAAAGACTGTTTTCAAAGCCAAGAATTCATTTATTGAAAAGAAAATCACTTTCTTGACAGACACACAACATTTTGGGAACCTAAAAGGGCAGGGGGGTGGGGTGGTGAACTGTACAGTCACAGGTTTGAATATGTCCTGTCTGAAGTGCTGTGCAATGACTGCTGTACTTCAGGATGAAAATACTGCAGGGTGATAGGGGTTGAGTGCAGAGGGTAAGGTCGTAGTTCTCAGGGCTGGTTGGTGAACGTACAGGTGTTGGGGGCAGCTGGTGGTGGTAAGAACCTGGATGCTGGGGAATGGGGTTTGGAGCTGACATTGGGGCACAAGGGAAAGAGCTTTGGGATGAGGGGGGTCCCGGCATGGTAGTGCTCTGCCTGCATGGCTACGAGTGACTGGATAGAGTCCTCTTGGCGTGCCAGGATGCTTATCAGCTGCTTTGTGCTTTTCTTCTTAGCCACTGTGTTTCTCTGGCAGATCCTGCTTTCCCTTTCCCTCCAGTCCTGCAGTTTTTTCCTCCAGTCCTGCAGTTTTTCACTCTCTCTGGCAGAGTGATCCATAACTACTTTCAGCATGTCTTCTTTGCTTTTTCGCGGCTTCTTCCTGAGGTTTTGTAGCCTCTGAGCAGTCAATGATACGGGCAGTCGAGTAGTCAAGGACACTTTTTGAAAGGCAAAAATGGCAACAGTTAACAGAGGCAGCATGGTTTATAATCTCACCCAGACAGTTATTCCCACACAGTGAATGAGTTTACAGTCTTCACTTTAGCATACTTTTCCCATACCAAACAGAGCGCACATAACCCACGAAATGATGAGTAAGGGGGACTGATTGCTTCAGGGATGTGCAGGGGTTTCTGTGCATTGGGGAAAGCAAACTACTGCAGGGGGCATCTACACTGAACAGTCTCCCAACATTTTCCACAGGAGTTAATCCTGGAAGATATCTCGCTGCTGCGGATCACCTGGGAAGAGGGGGAGGGTCTTCTACAGCAATGCAGATTCCGCCCTGCCCCTACGCAGCTTGCCTGTGTGCAGCAATGGTCCCTCCACCCCTCGCGGCACAGCGGCGTGGACATGTTAGCCTGACTGGGACAAGGACCACCGTGGCTCTCCCTATAAACTTGCGCAAGCACATTGCCCACGCTCTGGCTGAAACTTTTGAAGAGATTACCGAGGCTGATTACTGCGACTTGATAGACCACATCAATGGGCTATTCCACATCTAGGCATGCATGCATGCAGCCCTAAGCCCTCCTCCTCTCCCGAAACATTTCCATCCTGAAAATAAAAGCTGCTTACCAGGAACCCGCTCCTCTGTTTGTCCTTCACCAAGTACCGGCTGCTGCGACTGGCTACCTTCCTCCTGGCTTGAGAAGAGCTCCTGGCTGCATGCCTCCTGGGACTCCGGGGTGTCTCCCCCCACCCTAGTACCCTCAGTCTCGGTTTCCTCCCCCTCCCCTCCTGTCCTCCCCTCCCCCCCGCTCTGAAGTGTCCATCATGGTCATCGGATTGACAGTGAGGTCACCCCCAAGAATCGCGTCCAGCTCCTTGTAAAAATGGCAGGTTGTGGGGGCAGCACCGGAGCGGCGGTTTCCCTCGTGGGCTTTGCAATAGGCACTCCTCAGCTCCTTCACTTTAACCCTGCACTGCACCGCGTCCCAGTCATGGCCCCTTTCCAGCATGGCCCTTGATATCTGCTCATAGGTATCATAATTCCTACGGCGGAGCGCAGCTGTGACTGCAGAGCTTCCTCCCCCCAAACACTGATGAGGTCCAGCAACTCGCCATTGCTCCATGCTGGGGCTCGTTTGGCTCGTGGAGGCATGGTCACCTGGAAAGATTCACTGATTGCACTCCACACCTGGCTGAGCAAACAGGAAGGGGATTTTTAAAATTCCCAGGGCGTTTAAAGGGCAGGTCACCTGAGGCCAGGGCAGTAGAGTGCGAACTGATGAGCAGAGTGGCTGAACAGGCATTCTGGGATACCTCCGAATACCTCTGGAGGCCAATTACAGCGCTTTTGGTGGCCACGCTGTCGGAGCAGTGCTGCATCACCAGCGCTGCAATCGTTATACCCCAGGCAGAGCAGGAGTACAGCCAGCGCTGCAGCCAGGGAGATGCAGCGCTGTATGTGCCTTGCAAGTGTGGACGGTGAGTAAGTTGCAGTGCTGTAAACCCACCACCAGCGCTGCAACTCTCCAATGTAGCCAAGCCCTTAGATCTCCTAATCTTGCCTTAATTCATAATTTCTTGGCTTCTTTGTGCCTCGATTTCTGAATCCTACTGTTGCAGTAAAATTTATTTGCATGCAATATGAACATGTTGAGCACTATGGGCCAGATCTTCAACCTGTAAATCAGAATAGATCCCTTGTTTTCAATGAAGTTATGCTGATTTACATGAGCTGAGGATCTGACTCAGCACGTTTATTGTATAGATAATGCACCTCCTACTATTATAAATATCACAAGCCCTTTTTACATTCATCTTCTTCCCTAGTGACAATGGCAGTGATAGGTTGGAAAACAGAGGTCTGGTGGTGCCTAAATTAACCTTGCTAAGCTTTGTTGTAGGGTGTTGGACTAATGAAACCAGAGAAGGAGGAGCCTGCCTACCTGGTAGAAAATACCCCATTTCCCCAAATATCGATTCAGGGAAGCACTTAAGCACATATTTAAAGTTAGGTCTATGAGCATGTGCTAAAATGCTTTCCTGAATTGGGGCCCTAGCCATCAGCCCAGCACTTACTGATATCCTGCCAATGCATTTTCTCTTTCAGATCCACATGGCTGGGATTACTGTATTTTTCCTCTGTGCCATTTCATTCTCAGCCATAGGCTAAACCTGTAGATAGCTTGTTTAAGTCTCATGTGGATTAGTTTGTTTTATGTGCTGCAGTCCAAGGATTAGCTAAAAAGTCAACTTTACATTCTGCTAAGTGCCAGAATTCTGGGACAAGTTTCAGAAGGGTAGCCATGTTAGTCTGTTTCATCAAAAACAACAAGGAGTCTTGTGGCACCTTAAAGACTAACAAATGTATTAGCCCACGAAAGCTTATGCTGTCATAAATTTGTTAATCTTTAAGGTGCAAGAAGACTCCTCGCTGGAATTCTGGGAATGGCTGTGCCCTGAAGGAGATCTTTCTAAGACTCCTCTGGCCTGTAGACAAGTGCTTGCACAATCTGTTCTTGCAACTTCAATCCTACTTCATTGATGTTTGTCTGGCAGGGCAAAGAGCATGTTAATGATGAAAGTACAGTGCATAGCTGTAGTTAGGCACAGTGGATCCAGTCCTGCAAACACTAGCAGGTAAGTAACTCAACTCACATGAATAGCCCCGGAGAAGTTAATAGACGTAGTAAAGCCATTCACATGTGTAAGTGTTTGCGAGATCTGGCCCTGTGTAACTAAGCCAGTGGTTTTCAACCTGTGGTCCACAGACCTCTGGGGATCCTCAGACCTCCATTTGAAAATTTGTAGGGGTCTGCAAATGAAAAAAGGTTGAAAACCACTGCTCTAGAATTTTCATTTTAACAAGACCTGAAAACAGCTAGGCACTGGCAGGTGACAAGTTGTTATTGCTGTTCCTGATTAATTGAGAACTGCACTTAAGCTGTTTACCTTCTCTTCCCCACCCTAATCCATTAGTCTGTCGGTCTCATTCACCTAGATTGTAAACTCCTGGGCGGATGGGCTGTCACTTCTGTGTTTGTGCTTGGAATGATGAGGCCCCAATCCGGTTGGCCTCAGGTACTACTGTAACATTAATGTTCATGTGACATCACTGTGTTCTCCGATAGTCTGAACTGCTTATGTCCTAGTTTTGCTGCCAGAGTCAGTAACAGCGCAAAGAACAGCTAACTAAGGTCGATTTTATAGAAGTCGATTTTTAGAAATCGATTTTATACAGTCAATTGTGTATGTCCCCACAAAGCGCATTAAGTCAGCAGAGTGCTTCCTCACTACTGTGGCTACCATCAACTCACGGAGCGGTGCACTGTGGGTAGCTATGCCACAGTTCCCACAGTCTCAGTTGCCCGTTGGAATTCTGGATTAAGCTCCCCAATGCCTGATGGGGCAAAAACATTGTCACATGTGGTTTTGGGTACATGTCGTCACTCTCCCCTCCCTCCGTGAAAGAAACTGCAGACAATCATTTCACACCTTTTGCCTGGAGCCCGCTCAGCTCACTGCTGCTGTTGCAAGCAATGTAAACACCTCACGCGTTATACTGCAGTATGTGCAGAACCTGGCTAAGAGGCGGCAGCATGAGGACGATTGTGATGAGGACATGGACACAGATATTCCTGAAAGCACGGGCTGTGGCAATTGGGACATCATGGCAGCAGTGGGGCTGATTGATGGAGTGGAACGCTGATTCTGGGCCCAGCAAAGAACCACGGACTGGTGGGACTGCATAGTGTTGCAGGTATGGGATGATTCCCAGTGGCTGCGAAACTTTTGTATGCATAAGGCCACTTTCCTGGAACTCTGTGAGGTACTTTCCCCCACCCTGAAGTGCAGGAGTACCAAGATGAGAGCTGCCCTGACGGTTGAGAAGCAAGTTGCGATAGCACTGTGGAAGCTTGCAACACCTGACTGCTACCGGTCAGTTGGGAATCAATTTGGAGTGGGCAGATCTACTGTGGGGACTGCTGTGATTCAAGTAGCCAGTGCAATCACTGAGCTGCTGCTATCAAGGATAGTGACTCTGGGAAATGTGCAGGTCATAGTGGATGGCTTTGCTGCAATGGGTCTCCCTAACTCTGGTGGGGCGATAGACGGAATGAATATCCCTATCTTGGCACTGGACCACCTTGCCAACCAGTACATAAATCACCAGGGGTACTTCTCAGTGGTGCAGCAAGCATTGGTGGATCACAAGGGATATTTCACCGACATCAACCTGGGATGGCTGGGAAAGGTACATGACGCTCGCATCTTTAGGAACTCTGGGCTGTTGGAGCAGCTGCAAGAAGAGATTTACTTCCCAGACCAGAAAATTACTGTTGAGGATGTTGAGATGCCAATAGTTATCCTTGGAGACCCAGCCTACTCCTTGTTCCCATGGCTCATGAAGCCATACACAGGCAGCCTGGACAGTAGTAAGGAGCAGTTCAACTGCAGGCTGAGCAAGTGCAGAATGGGCGTAGACTGTGCCTTTGGATGTTTAAAAGCTCGCTGGTGCTGTTTGCTGACTAGGTTAGACCTCAGCACAACCAATATTCCCATTGTTATTACTGTTTGCTGTGTGCTCCATAATATCTGTGAGAGTAAGGAGGATACATTTATGGCGGGGCTGGAGATTGAAGCAAATCGCCTGGTTGCCAGTTTTAAACAGCCAGACACCAGACCGATTAGAAGAGCACAGGCAGGTGCGCTGCACATCAGAGAGGCTTTGAAAACCTGGCCAGGCTACAGTGTGACAGTTGTGTGTGTTTCTCCTTGATATGAACCCGCTCCCTTTGTTGATTTTAACTCCCTGTAAGCCAACCACCCTCCCCCCTTCGATCACAGCTGACAAAGGAAATAAAGTCACTATGGTTTTGAAACCATGCATTCTTTATTAATTAAAAAAAAGGGGAGATAACTGACAAGGTAGCCCGAATGGGGTGGGGGAGGAGGGAAGGACAGGGCCACATCGCTTATTGTAGCCACACTACAAATCAAAACTGTTTGAATGACAGTTGCTTCTATTGCTTGGGCCATCCTCTGCAGTGTAGTGGCTGGGTGCCTGGAGCCTCCTCGCTCCTCCCCCCCCCCCATTCTTGGGCATCTGGGTGAGGAGGATATGGAACTTGGTGAGGAGGGCAGGCGGTTATACAATGGGTGCAGCGGCAGTCTGTGCTCTTGTTGCCTTTCCTGCAGCTCCACTGGACGCCTGAGCATGTCCATTTGCTCCCCCATTACCCTCAGCATTGCATCTTGCCTCTTCTTATCATGGTCACTTAATTCTTTCCTGGCCTCTGCCACTGAATACCTCCATTCACTCAGCTGTGCCCTATCAGTGCGGGAGGACTGCATGAGCTTGGAAAACATGTCATCGCGAGGTGCGTTTTTTGTCGCCTTCTAATCTGCAATAACCTCAGGGACGGAGATGATAGGGGGAGCATAGAAACATTTGTGCCTATGGGGGGATAAAAAGGGAGAGTAAAATTTAAGATGATACATTTCTGAGAACAAAAGGGAGACTCTTTTACAGTGAATCAAGCAATTCACAGCAGACAGCACATATCCTTTAGGTACAAGGTCACATTTTGCCTTTTATATTGAGCACCTGCCGGTATGGTGACACATCACACATGCTGGGCAACAGAATTCGGTTTCCAGGCAGCTATGGTAAGCCATAGGGTATGCGGGTTTGGCTTCTAACACCTTGATAATATGTGGGAATGTTTTCAAACTGCAGCACCCTCCTTTCCCATAGCAACCAATGCCAGTTAGGTTTGCCATTTAAAAGGAGGGGCTGTGGTTTTTGGGTGGATGTGCAGCACACCCCTCCCCCCACCTCTCCATGTGACTATTTGGGATGATCCCCCTCCGCCGCATGGCTATTCTCAGAGATGATCCCTTTTAGCCAAAGGCAGACAGCCCAGCATGAACGGGGTCCTTTAACTGTTCCCTTACAAAAATTCCCCTATTTCAACCAAGTGACCATGAATGATATCAGTTTCCTGAGGCTGACACAGAAAGATATAGACCGAATGTTGCTTGAATGCGACCAAAACCCACGACCATTCACTGCCATGCTTTGTGCTGCAATGATTCCAGAATACTTGCTACTGGCTTGGCATGGTAAAGTGTCCTACCGTGGAGGACGAAATAAGGCAGCCCTCCCTAGAAACCTTCTGCAAAGGCTTTCAGAGTACCTCCAGGAGAGCTTCATGGAGATGATCCTGGAGGATTCCCACTCCATCCCCAGACATGTTAAGGGACTTTTCCTGTAGCTGTACTGGCCATGAATGCATCCCAAGTCTTCAGGGCAAATCAAACATTAAACACTGTTGCTTTGAAACCCTGTACTGTAGTTACAAATGTGCACTCACCAGAGGGGCCTTCTCTGCCTTCAGGGTTGGGGATCCCGCCTTGGGAAAGTATTGGCTCCAGGGTGATGAAGAGATCCTGGCTGCCGGGGAGAATGGATTCACTGCTTGCCTGCTGCGCATTCTCCTCCTCCTCCACTTCCTCCTCCACAAAATCCTCCTCCATGTTGCGTGAGACTCCCCCCTTGCAGGTGTCCACAGACAGTGGTGGTGTAGTGGTAGGGTCCCCCCCTATAATGCCATGCAGCTGATCATAGAAGCGGCATGTCTGGGGCTCTGACCCAGAGGGACCATTTGCTTCCTTTGTCTTTTGGTAGGCTTGCCTGAGCTCCTTGACTTTCACGTGGCACTGCTGTGTGTCCCTGTTGTAGCCTCTATCCATCATGCCCTGTGCGATTTTTGGCATATATATCATCATTTCTTCTTTTTGATCGGAGTTCTGCCTGCACAGATTCTTCTCCCCATACAGCAATCAGATCCAGTGTCTCCCGTTCGCTCCATGATGGAGCTCGTTTGTGATTCTGAGGGGACTGCATGGTCACCTGTGCTGCTGAGCTGGCCACACTGACCAAACAGTAAATGAAATTCAAAAGTTCCCGGGGCTTTTCCTGTGTACCTGGCTAGTGCATCGGAGTTGAAAGTGCTGTCCAGAGCAGTCACATTGGAGCACTCTCGGATAGCTTCCAGAGGCCAATAACGTTGATTTGCATCTGCACTACCCCAATTTGACCCAGCAAAGCTGATTTTAGCACTACTCTCCTCGCCGAGGAAGAGTACAGAAATATGTTAAGAGCCATTTAGGTCGACACAACAGGGTTGCTTGTATAGACATATTCATTATAAAATCAACCTAACATGGCTAAATTCAACCTAACCCTGTAATGTAGACCAGGGCTAAGGCGTGAACAAACTGTTCCATTTCTAACCCTTTTTTCCATCTGCCTTTGCTCAGGGTAGCTGGCATGGCACTCTGTGTGTCGAGGAGCCCCAGGAGGGCTGCAGCTCACATTTCTCTGGATTGCAAGGCAGTGGTAAATCTCGGGTGTTGTTTGACAGTATAGCACTGCTTCTCTTCATAAAGCCCCATCTCCATTTTTCTTTCTTGTGGCATCTTTGTGGGCAAGCTTGTAACTTTGAGCAGTGCTTTTGCATGTCACCTCTAAACAAAGGTTAGAAGGATCCCCTTTGGCAGATATCTGAGAAATCCTCTTGTTCAATTTCCTGCAGCACTGGGGTTCTGCAGAATCTGAGCTGTCACTTAAAAAAACAACGTTTCTAGCTCCAATGTGTTTTGCCATAGCTGGTAGCCTAAGCCCTCTGGCTGGTATATGCCAGGTACATTTTCAAGGCCTGCCCCTTGATAAAGCGTGATTGTGTGTCTGGGCAGGGATTCACCTGGCCAGTTGTGTTTTTGCTCTGAGTGACTGGCTTAATTTTTTTAACAAAGAAAAGTGGTTTTTAATGCATTTTAACACACACAAATGTATTGGGTCAGATTAATCTCTGGCAATGTCACTGGAGTTGGCCCATCATGAATATGAATGAAAGGCTGGCTTGTTTGGCAGTGTGGTCCTCTGAGCCAAAGTTAATACAGCCTGAATCTTCATAGGAAGCATCAGGACACAGAGGTTTGTTCAAAGAACTGCTAGCCATCCTGTTCCCATTGGCAGAACTCTAACCCCAAGGGACAGACAATGAAGTTTGCTCGGTATAAAGTGGCAGTGCCAAACACAGGACTGCCTGATGTGAGCAGTTGCTGTGGGATCTGAAACTGAAATTGCCCAATCAAGTGGGAAAACAGATGAGACTTGCTACATTATCTTCCAAGGGCCTGAAATAGGCTTGGGTTGAAAGGAGCACACATAGGGAATGGGAGGAACCAAACAGTTCTAGCGCTGTGATAAGTAACAGGAAAGAGGGATAGATGTGAAGGAACAGGGTTAAGGGGAACCTGCTCTACACTACGTAACGTTAATCATGGTCAGATATGATAACCTAGTGTGGAACCAGCCATGGAGAGGAGTATCTCACAGTCAGTTAACAGCCTTTGACTCCAACTGCTTGGCGATGAATCTGATTTAGGTCAAAAGTCAAATGATTCTGGAGGGCTCATCCTAGTCCATTGTGATGTTCGTTCACAAGCACCACTTGCTTTGGCTGTCTCTAAGCAGGAGTTGTCTGAGCCTGGAATAAATAGTAAGGCGGTTACAGATCATCTGACTTTTGGCCTAAATCAGGTTGATGCCAACTGCTTGAAGATGAAAGGCTGTTAACTGACTGTGAGATACTTATACTAGATAATTAACTTTTTGTGCATGATTTGCATCAAACTGCATTAGGATGGTGACTGGAATTTAATTAAACACACACAACAGCATGTGAAGTTTATTTGTACTAAAACAACCTTACATGTTTTGGATACCTATCAAAACATGTTTCACATTTACAGCTAATTTTTAAAAAACTCCGATTTTTATCCACCCTCCTTCTAGTCCAGCACTTTCACAGGTGGTCACTTTAATTTTGGTTGTAACAAATGGGTTTGATAGTTTCTGCCTGGTGCACTCCCCACTCTCACATCTTTTCAGATGGGGGAGGAATTGCAAAGCTTTAGGTGAGAAGCTTTATGGTGAAATTTGCTATGGTTGTCAGTCTAATAGCAGTAGCTGAAAGAAACTAAACAACAAAAAACAAGCAAACACCCTGCCCCCCCCAAACAAAACAAAAACCCATTATTCCTAAAATTACTTTCTCATTTCCTTGGTTTTGCTCTCATGTCTCTCTCCTTCCTCACCTTAGCTTTCACAGGTTCCTTCCTCATCCCCTCTTGTTTATTCCTTCTCTCTCTCATTTCTGCTTTCCTTCCCCCCTCCTCTTCATTTCAGTCTCTTCTCTTTTTCTCCCAGAAGCCATCTGGGGTTCTCTATTTAACCCTGCCAGGCAGGCAAGAGGTTTAGCCACATGCTGGGCAATACAAGAGCTAACACCCACTGTCAAAGACACAGAAGGTTCTGAGGGCAAGGTTTATAATTCTTCCCAAGGTTGAAGGGAAGGCCTGGTAATCTGTATAATCACAATGCAAGAGGAGTCTGGGGGAACTGAGGTACTGTGAGCCTATTTATTCTATTGGGTCTGGTTTAGCTGTAGATGAGGAAGTGGTTATTTATAATGTGTTACTTTCTTGTACATGAAAGCTACTTACTTGTATTAAGTGTGGCTAGCTTTCCTACTCCTGAGGTATGTATCTGTTGTTGAATTGCCTTAGTCCATCATTTTGATGGTGAGAAATCGTAATAAACCTATACTCTGACTCCCCTAACTTTGTGATTGCTATCGAGATTGTAAATTGGGAAGCTTTGATCCAATAGCAACCTGAACCATATTGAAACTCAGGACTATAAGGACCATTCCCTGTTTTGTGGCCCCTATGCCCAAGTGCTCAGTATTGACTGTGGTTTATTTTGTACTCCCTTTCCAGGTATGAATGCTGCCGTCCGTGCCGTGACTCGTATGGGAATATACGTTGGAGCAAAAGTTTTCCTGATCTATGAGGTTTGATTCAATATTTTTTTCTGTCATTCTCAAGGGGTAGAGATTGTATAGCTTTGTCCTGTAAATGGCTAAGTGCCACCTATGGAACTTGGAGGGGGAAATAAACTGGGGCTTGGTTCTGCTGTGATAGTGCAGCATCCTTTCACCTCTAGTGACCTCTGCTCAGAGCCTGCCTGTGACAGGGAAGGATGATCGCACCCCTGCTTTGCAAATGATTACTTGGAGGCAAAAGAGGAGAAGGGACTTGCCCTAGGTGGAACCCAGGAGTCGTGACTCTTAGTCTCCAGTGTGTTAATGTCAAGTTGATGTGACTAGTGGCTTCTTCCCGGGGGAAACCCCAAACTGGGATAGACGGGTTAGCTATAGCTCGTGACAGGTTCATTGGCAGAGCTGTTGGGCAGCTCCTTGGTATCATGATGGTATCATGATCCCTACAATCATGGACGTTTCTTTTCAAGGGTCCCCTCTCCCCTCCCCCTTTCACTCCCATAGTCTTGCTCAGCTTCATTTGTGGTGACTTCAGAGAGTTGCCAGGTTCTTGGCACAGTTGCTCCTGGGTGCGCAGCCGGGTTGTGCTGCCACATCCAGTCGCGATTGACAGAGATAGATTAAGCTTTTGTGGGTCCATGGGCCAGAGCAAGTTGGGGGGCCTCGCCCCACCCCCCCATTCCCCCACGCTCCTGCCAGGGAAAGGGGGTTGGACACGGGGACATGCCACCCCACCCCCTTTGCCTGATGCCCCTGCTGGGCAGAGGGCGTGGGGCTTCCCCTGTTCCCTGGCAGGAGCGCTGGGGCGGCAGACGGAGAGAGGCAAGCCCCTGTGCTCCGACCCCACTCCCTGGAAGGAGCGCTGAGTGGGTTGACAGGGTGGGGCCCCCGGGGATGGGCCCCATTGGCCCAGTGGCTAGTGTGCCACTGGGGATGGAGGGTTTTCTCACTGTGCTGTTACAAATGGAAGGTGCAGTCCTAGCTCACTTTGCCAACAAGGGCTGGCCCCAGACTTGCAGTGAAAACCATACACAAAATAAATACATGTGCAGCCAACATCTAACCTCACTGGTGACCTTGACGTGGGCGGTTTAATTAAGGTCGGCTATCTCCGCTGTCTGCCAAAGCTGAAATTGCACCCTAAATAAACACACACGCAGCAACATCTAACCACGCTTCGTTGTTATGATCCTTGCTCTTTTTCCTTGGACTCCTCCAGCCACGAACAAAGTCAGATCTGGGCTGTTGAGCTCATGTACTAGCAAATGTATGTAAAAGTGGATGAAACACAGCAGCTGGCTATTTTGGGGAGGAGGCAATTTAGAACCTCCCCTTTGCCTTCTTTCAGCCCTGTCCCATCCCAGTCACCCCTCCTCTCCCCACAAGGAACTGGATTACAAATGCTCGCTGCTTGGAGAGCTAGTGAAATTTTAACAGCCATTCACCCCTGCAGCTGTTGCCCAGTAAGGGTCAATGGGAGGGTGTGGGGTGTGATCCCCACTTGAACTCTCGGGACATCCCGAGCTTTGTTCTGTTCCTTCTGTGCGAGTTCCTTCCGTGGGACTGCTCCATGCTGCTTCCAGCCACTCCAGCAGCCAAAGCATCTCATAGCAGCTTTTAGCTTGGGTGGATTCTGTGCAGTAAAATGTTAGTGCTCCTGGTCTCCTCCTGGTGCTCATGAGAGTCATCTCCCACCGCAGGGCCATGGAAACCAGGCCCTTTTCTGGTGTGAAGTGGCACAGTGCCATTTACTCCATTGGCTTTAAACAGGCTGAGGATCTGGCTCTTAGTTTTTTATTTTAAATGTTTGAACTAAGCTAACTTCTCCCTTTTCGCCACACTAGGATGGCCAGGTGCCTGGTTTTTGACCAGAAAGTCTGGTCAAAAAGGGGACCTGACAGTGTCCAGTCACTGTGGGCGGGGGAGGCAGGAAGGTGCCAGGTCATCATTGCACCAGCCCCTACTCAGCCAGGATCGCCTTCTACATGCATCAGGCAGCTGCAGCTCCCAGCCCCTCAGTCCTGGCTCAACAGGCGAAACCATCTCTCCTGAGCAGAGTTGGGGGACAGGCAAAGAGCAGCAAGCAATGGGGAGGGGGCGGAGTGAGAGAGAGACGGGAATAGGAGCAAATGGGGGGCAGCGCCTCAGGGAAGAGGTGGGGTGGGGCAGGGCAGGGGAGGTTCCAGCACTCCTGCTGCAGTGTCTGGTTTTTAAACATTACAAAGTTGGCGACCCTACCCCCCCCACACAGTGAGATGTGAGGGTTTCCATGCCCCATTCGCTCCTGTGGGAGAAAGGCAGGGACGCGGAGGTGGAACGGGAGAGGGGAGGCCAGCTATGTCCCTCCTGGTCTGTTTCAGCCCTTAGTGGGCACAGGGAGATACTCTGTGACTGAGGGAGGAATTTCTGACTGCCAGTAACCGACGCCAGGCCCTGAACCCAAACTGTCAGTCACTAGTTACCTTCCTGCTGCCTTGGACGCGCCTAGCAGGCTCTGCACTAACCCCAGTGTGCGGTCGCCATTATGGGGCTCACACAAGGGTTACCTGTGGTCCTGCCAAGGAGCTGTTTTACAGTCTCACCCTCTCATGAGGTGCCTGCCTCACCGATCCCTCACCCAGGCCCAGAGAGATGCGTAGCCAAAATGGATCAGTGATCAGCCGCACAGGAGCTGCTGGGCTTTGGCTGGCTGGCCAGGCCCTGCTTCAGCGAGGCAGTCCTTTCACGTCTGCTCCTTTGCTTTTCTGTTTGCAGGGTTATGAGGGGCTAGTGGAAGGAGGAGAGAACATTAAGCGAGCAAACTGGCTGAGCGTCTCGAACATCATTCAGCTGGTAAGCAATTTTGCCGCTGCCCTCTGTGAGTATAAAGGCCTCTCAGTCCTTCCCTTTTAACTTGTGCAGTTCATGTGCTTCTCTGACACATCTGCCCAGTGTTGCAATTTCCTCCGGTCTGCAGGAGTGAGAGCTGGAGAGGGTTTTCTGAAATGATTTAGTAATAACATATAAAATCCTAGTCTTTGTTCCCCACAGTCCCATCTACACTTGGCTCACACTGAGTTTGCTGAGCTTGGTTTTATAGCTCAGTTTGGCCGGTCATGTTGGGCAAAGCTAAACCATGTTCTAGTCCAGTTCGATGGAGTCTAGATGCTGGATCCATCTAGCACATGTTGAACACCAGGGCACACTCTTTAGCCTGGGGATAGAGGCTATTCTTCCTGCCCTAATGATTGCAGCTGCAGGCCCAGGGCACGCTGGGAGTAGAGTGTGATTGATTATACAGCGCTGTGTCTGCTCCATTCTCTGCTAGTAGGATACAGTGTGGAGAAAGTGTTTTTGGAAAGAGGCTGTTCCCCTGGAGGGGAAGTCAGTGTAAGCCATCCGGCAGCATAGCAAGGCCGGATAAACAGTGTTAGCTGTGCCCTTTTCCTCCTGAGAGCAGGAAGGGGGCCATCTCAGGGGTGACACTTCATTAAACTTGCTAAATGACTGCGTGTGCGTTCCATCCATGTCTGTGCGTGCCCCTTTCCCAAGGCCCCTGAGGCAGGGAGCAGGTCTTCTTTCTCTGTCCCTCTTGGTAACGGTGATTCATGTCCTACTGAAACACGCCTTTGGGTTGATTTGACTTCATTATATGATTTAGACATCTCCTTCCCCCTCACATGAGTCATCTCTCCTGCCTTCCCACTCAGTCTGTGCTTCTCACATCAAGGTCCTGCAGCTGCTTTGGTCTTGACTGCACAGCCAGACTAATCGAGGACTGGTGCACTGAGTTGTGGTCGATCGGTGTGATAACACAGGTTTGTTGTCAGCTGTGTAGACAGCCCCAAACTGTGTTAAAAACATGCTTGGCTCTTTAAGGACCCATTGACCCTACACTGTGAAGACAGCTGTGTCAGCAATACCACTGTCCCTGCCACAGTTTGCTCTGACCTAACCTTGTATGTAACTGTGTCCCTGAACTGGGCTGCAAGCTTGGACAGACCTGGGCCGTAGCGAGATTCTGATTCATGGTGAACACAAGGTTAGGGCCCATCTACATTGCAAAGTGGAAACTCTGCCCCTCACAGTGTACTTGTAGTGTAGATGGGACCCCAGCTTAAAGGGGACCAGCTGATGGGAGATGAATTGGGTTTAGGCACTCTGGTCTGTGTTTCTATCTTGGTTCTTTCTGACATGTAAAAGATGTGGTTCTGAGTTGTGTGTTTGCTTGCGGTTTTACCTTGAAGTATCTGGGTTGTCGCATCTGAGCTTACCCTGGTTTGCTGGAAGTCTCCTTGGAGGTCTCACATGAGCACTGAGGCTCTCTGGGTCCTTCAGTGAACAAGAGGTTGTTGAATTTTTAATAAAGGCACCTAAAGCCATCTTGTCTCCCACAGGTTTCTGAGGCATTTGAGTTCAATAGGCTTTAACAAACCAAAGGGCCAGATCCTTAGCAGGCACAAATCAGCATGGCTCTGTTGAAATCACACAGACAGTCTCCCCTGCAGTCAGTGGGGAGCGCTGATTTACACTGGCTGGGGATCCAGCTGAAGGAGATTTAAACAGGTGCTGCTGGCATGGTGTCACAGCCCTGCTAGAAACACAGGAGAGAAGGACTGGAATGTCTAACATCAGAAACAAGCAAGTATCCAATCCCCTCCCAGATATGCTTCCAAAACCAACCAGCTTGATGTATCTTCCCAGTGGTTTCTCTCCTTTGAGCCCTATTGCTTCTCCTTGCTAGGTCCCCTTCTAGGCCCCGCCTACTCTACAAAAACAGCCACATTTAAACACAGCTGTGCAGCATGAAAACACACAACCAATCAAGGCCACAAAAATGCTTCCCAACGGCATGTCAGCGTGGTTCTTTGCGTAGCACAGAGGCCTGGGCTAAAGCATGGTTCAGCCCCACACACACCCTGCAAATAACCTGGTTCTGCCAGGACCTGGTGTAACAGACTTTGGGGAAGTGGGGGTCCTGGAGCAGGGACTTCGTCTCTTACAGAAATACCGTCTTAGCCTGTGTTTAAGGGGCAAGATCTTCAATGGGGTAGGGGAGGGCTCTGCCTTGGAAACACTGGCTTTGTCTGTCCCAGTTTGGGTCACTGACCCAGATAGGGTGCTAGCCCCATTGGTTCCCAGCTTGGATCTACCAGGCGCCCAAGAAAGCTGTAACTGCTGTGTAGCCAGGACCGAAACCAGCCAGCTATGCCGGCTACTTGGGAGCATCCCTCAGTTCCTTGAGCCTTTCATTCCATTCTCTTGTGTTTCTCCCCTCTCCCTCTAGCATCTTCCCTGATTTGAGCAGTGTGTCTCCCTGCTCACAGGTAATGCTCTGGTGCTGCATGCCCTCCCTACTCCCGTCTGTGTGCTGCTGTTCCACAGCCGCTGGTACTCAGCATGCCACGCCTTGCTTCGCTTGGCAGTGCCACCCGCTCATCTGTGGGGAGTGACCTCAGAAGCCTGGCTCCAGGGGAGAGGGGTAGGGATGTCACATTGGTGTCCCTGCCACTTCTGCCTGAGGGACCTGGCATGTCCCCCTGCGTTGACGCCAAGCCTTTCCAAAGCGGTAAAGCCAACCGTGGTAGCGAGCTCCTGAAATCCATGGCATTTTGTCTCTCTGCCTCCCTTGTCTTCCCTCCTTTGCTTTCCTTCTCCGAAGCCCTTCTCTGTTTTGCACGTGCCAGTGTTTTTACCGCTATGGGTGTGGGGTGTGCTACTGACCCAGGAGCTGCTGTCTATGCAGCTGTGAGTGTGGGGTGACGAGGAGAACAGGCCAGCTCCTAACTCTCCTCCATGCTCAGGGTTGGGAGTACATAGCAAGGCAGCAGGATCCATGGGGATAAAAGCAGCAGTTAGGCCTCACAGTGCTAATTAAGGTACATCAGCTAAACTGTAGCAAACCCCAGGCGCAAGTGCAAGCCAGAGACAGGCAGGCTCCTTGCTGGAACATGCCCCTAAATGAACCAGAAGCAATTTGCATGCTGAGCTGTGACCCAGAACAAAACAGGGCAATCTCTCAGGGGATGGGCCAGGAGCCAAGCCACCAAGTGCCCAAGGGAGCGTTTGTTCTCGCCAGCACCTTTTGGAGAGTCTGCTTCCGAAAGGAGAGCCGTCTGGCAGCGAAACAGGCCGTTAGTGGTGCAAAGGGGTGGGGGCACATTAGCACCCTTTGGGGCAGGAAGGTTGCGACCACTTTTTTGGGCTTGATTTGCAATCGGAGCTGGAGGAAGTGCCTGAGACAAATATAAAGGCTGCAAAGAGGCTATGAAAGCTGTGGGCCTGGCGGCCTGGTGAAGAGTTTGTGGGAGGCCTGTCCCAGCTGGCTCAGTCCGGCTCCCAGGAGGACAGCCGCCCTCACTCCGTGTTGTTCCGTTGGACGGCGAAGAGTCAAGATCCTAGCAAATGGACGCGAGGGGCATGGTCAGGGAGGCAGTGGGTGGCATGTTTTAAGTGGAACCGTTATGTTGCTGGTTAACTCTGCCCCAGCTGTTTTCTACCCTGGGACCAAAGGAGACTGGGTAGATTTGAAACGGAAATGTTGGATGGATCCTGCCTGAACTACGCTGCTGCAGTGGGAGGAGGGGTGGCAGTTTGCCATCACAGCACAGGCTAGCTCAAGGCAGGTGGTTCTGGGGAAGGCCAGGTGGAAACGCAGAGCAACATCTTCCCCTGGCTAGTGCATGCTGCAGCGGGCAGCAGAGGGGACAGCTGGCCAGAGCCTGCCACCAGCTGGAAGACCGCATCCCCTCCAGCCAGTGCAATGTTAGCAGTCACAGGTGTTGGACCCCTCCAGAGCTCTGGGTACAGTTGAATCTTGGCCTACCGGGGCATGGGCCAGAATAAGGTTTCTGCACCCTCTTTCTTCGCTTCTACCCACAGGTAACCTGCTCACCCTTCCCCATCCTTTAGCTGTAGGGGCAGGACGCTTCCCATGACTGATTCCCAGGTGGATTTGCCCCAAGAGTTTGTGCTTCTGAGGGTCGGTCTCACCCAGTTGGCCTCTTGCATCCATCAGCTGCGCAGGCCGTTTGTTTCCTCTCTCACCTTGTTCTGCTGTTTGTAGGGCGGCACGATCATTGGCAGTGCCCGCTGCAAAGCCTTCACCACACGAGAGGGGCGCCTCCTGGCTGCCTGCAACCTGGTGCAGCACGGCATCACCAACCTGTGCGTCATTGGGGGGGATGGCAGCCTGACGGGGGCCAACATCTTCCGGACGGAATGGGGTGGCCTGCTGGAGGAGCTGGTCAAAGACGGTACGTGCCAGCACAGGCTGCAGTCTGAACTGCAGTGTAATACAAGCACTGTGCTAATCCCCAGGGCCAAAGCCAAAGGAGAGGTAGCTTGGGCATGAGATGTCATCAGATTCATAGATTTTAAAGCCAGAGGGACCATCAGATCAGTTAATCTGACCTCCTGTACATCACAGGTCATTACAATTTACTCAGTGCGTTGAGCCCAATAACTTGTATTTGGCTAAAGCGTCTCCAGGGAGGCCTCCAGTCTGGATGTGAGGACATTGACAGATGTCCCTTGGCCCTCTGTTCCAATGGTGAATCTCCCTCACTGTTAAATTTGCCTGGCATCAGCTTCAAACTGTGGGTTCTTGTTCTGCCTTTCTCTGCGCAAAGGTACACGTGGTCTTAGGTGCGAAGTCTAAATCACGAACGTGAGCCTGAAGTCTTGAAATTATATCAGAAAGGAGTTAGTCAGGATGTAGCTCTCCATTTGATCCAGGAAGAAAGTGGGGTGTGATCGTGAAGCTGGTTTGATGGCTTTAAAGGCCTAACAGAGGAAATCACCATGAAATTAACCACAGTTTCTAGGCTGGTCCTTTTTTATATGACTCTCCTTTCTGCAACTTGTAAAATCTGCTTTTCTGGTGGATCAGCTGGGAGCTGCATGGCTGCTTCCTGCTGTCTGAAGCAAATGGCTTGGAAGACTCAGGACAATGGCGTTTTCCATTCACACTGTTCAAGCAGAACAAGGATACCTAGATTTAACATGCATTGTCAAAGTAACGGCTTGCTTTGCATGCCAATAAACAGGGCCCATTCTGCCCCGCAGCCGGATCAGTGTCTTGTGGTGCGGGGAAAGTCGGGAGTTGATCGCTGCAGCCTCTCTGTGTTTAACCCCAGGTAAGATCACCGAGGAGGTGGCTAAGAAATACTGTCATTTGAACATCGTTGGCCTGGTGGGCTCCATCGACAATGATTTCTGTGGCACCGACATGACGATTGGCACAGATTCAGCACTGCATCGCATCATGGAGGTGATCGACGCGATCACCACCACAGCCCAGAGGTGAGCGGGGAGTCCCTCGCGGCTGGCTCCCTCTCGCAGAACATACAGGAGGGTGTACCAGCTCGGCAGGGCCAGCACCAGAGCTCCGTACTGAACAGTAACACGGAGCTCCTGGCGCTGCACAGCCCTCGCCTCTGACAGAGTCTTGGGGGATGCGATGGAGGGGGGCTTCTGGTGACTGAACGTGACTCTGGCCAAGGAGCCTTGCAGTAGAGAGACACTGCTCCCCAAATTCTAATCCTCATTCTCTCGTTGCAGCCACCAGCGGACCTTTGTGCTGGAGGTGATGGGCAGACACTGTGGGTAAGGAGAGGCCCCCACTCTTCGGAGGTGGGAGGGCGAGGGTGTTTGTCTGGGAGAGGGGGAGAACTGGGGGCGTGTGGTGGGCATGGTTGCTGGCAATGTCGGGAGGAGAAGAGAGTGGGTTTTGGGTAGGAGGGGAGGAAGTGGTGCTGAGGGCAGTGGGAGGTCTGGGCTGTGTGGAATGCACTGCACAACAGCCAAGAGAAGTCCCTAATTAGCAATGCACCCCGGGGCAAATGGGAACCAGGCAGTGGTTTGCTCTGGTGGAAAGGAGACTGCTGCCAGCCTCTGTGGTTACTAGCATCATAACCATAGTGTGTGCAGGCACAAGGCATTCTGCAAGCCAACCATGCCACTAACTCTGTCAGGTGCTGTTGTGTGGACAGGATCTCTCATGCTTACTCCCAAGTCATGAGAGGCCTGAACTTGTTTCGATCCCAAGCCACACGGTTCTTACCTCCTTTGTGTGCTGTTGTTGGCAGGATGACAGTCATGGCTGCTAACCTGAGTCTGCCTCCTTAGGTACTTGGCGCTGGTGTCTGCCTTGGCCTCGGGTGCTGACTGGCTTTTCATCCCAGAGGCCCCTCCTGAGGATGGCTGGGAGGATTTCATGTGCGCGAGACTTGGGGAGGTGAGTCCTCTTTGGGACACGGCAATCATCTTCTGTCAGCTGGGGAAGTGAGCTCGGTTCGGTAGGGAATCCAAGGAGAAATGCCACTCCAAGCTTCTACTCTTCTTCCTTGGTCTCTCCTTTTTATCTGCCCTTCTCTTAGTCCTGCCACTTGGGCAAAAAGGATCTTAATGAAGTGACGCACCCCATTTCAAAGCAGGAGTCTATTCTTAGCATCAGCAGTCGAATGTTCTCAGCCAAACACCTGGTAAATTTCAATTCAAAACCACTGTGGAACCAGAAGGCTGCTCAGGTGCTTGGAAAGAATGCTCATGGAGCGTGTGGGCAAGGCTGACTCAAATGCTTAATATTTTGTCTTCACTGGTCCTTCACCAAGCCGTGATCTCTGGTCATTTGTTCTGTTAACTCTATAATGGGCACCCCTCAATAGGGTGCACATCTGTATTAGGGCCCCAATCCTGCGCTCTGCTTCATGCCAGCAGATCTGCCTGCCCACCCGGACTCCACCAAGTCACATGCAATGATGTACATGTACATGGTTGTGTACAACCCTTGTCTTTTCCACTAGAGTTTCCACTACAGGCTCATTTCCTTGAAAACCAGCTTCTGTAATTGTTTTGGGTTAGACAGTGTGATGGTAACAGTGTCTTCGGACAGAGCCAATTGATGGGGCGAGCACCCTGCTTCTCCCTTTAGGGTTTCCACAAGTGGGCATGCTCTGGGCTTGGCCTCGTTCTTGTGCCCTCCTCTCTGGGCCCCGTACTGAATGAGGGAGGCAACCTAGTGAGAGAGGATGTGGAAAAAGCTGATGTACTCAATGCTTTTTTTGCTTGTCTTCATGAACAAGGTCAGCTCCCAGACTTCTGCACTGGGCAGCGCAGCATGGGGAGGAGGTAACCAAACCTATGTGGAGAAAGAAGTGGTTTAGGACTATTTAGAAAAGCTGGACAAGCACAAGTCCATGGGGCTGGTTACGCTGCATCAGAGGATGCTAAAGGAGTTGGCGGATGTGATTTGCAGAGCCATTGGCCATTATCTTTGAAAACTTATGGCGATCGGGGGAGGCCTGGATGACTGGAAAAGGCTAATGCAGTGCCCATCTTTAAAAAAGGGAAGAAGGAGGATCCAGGGAACTACAGGCCAGTCAGGCTCACCTCAGTACCTGGAAAAATCATGGAACAGGTCCTCAAGGAATCAATTCTGAAGCACTTAGAGGAGAGGAAAGTGATCAGGAACAATCACCATGGATTCACCAAGGGCAGTCATGCCTGACTAACCTAATTGCCTTCTATGATGAGATAACTGGCTCTGTGGATGAGGAAAACAGTGGGTGTGTTATTCCTTGACTTTAGCAAAGCTTTTGATACGGTCTCCCACAGTATTCTTGCCGGCAAGTTAAAGAAGTATGGGCTGAATGAATGGACTATAAGGTAGATAGAAAGCTGGCTAGATTGTCGGGCTCAATGGGTAGTGATCAATGGCTCCATGTCTAGTTGGCAGCCAGTATCAAGTGGAGTGCCCCAAGGGTCAGTCCTGGGGCCGGTTTTGTTCAATATCTTCATTAATGATCTGGAGGATGGCATGGACGGCACCCTCAGCAAGTTTGCAGATGACACTAAACTGGGAGGAGTGGTAGATACGCTGGAGGGTAGGGATAGGATACAGAGGGACCTGGACAAATTAGAAGATTGGGCCAAAAGAAATCTAATGAGATTCAGCAAGAACAAGTGCAGAGTCCTGCACTTAGGACAGAAGAATCCCATGCACTGCTACAGACTAGGGACTGAGTGGCTAGGCAGCAGTTCTACAGAGAAGGACCTAGCGGTTACAGTGAACGAGAAGCTGGATATGAGTCAACAGTGTGCCCTTGTTGCCAAGAAGGCTAACGGCATTTTGGGCTGTATAAGTAGGGGCATTGCCAGCAAATAGAGAGACGTGATCATTCCCCTCTATTCGACATTGGTGAGGCCTCATCTGGAGTACTGTGTCCAGTTTTGGGCCCCACACTACAAAAAGGATGTGGAGGGTTGAGCCAGTCTCTTTAATGAAACAAAATATGCTACTGAACACAAGTCCACCTGAAACGTGCCTTGGGAGGCCCAGAGAAGACTGGCAGGTAGGGCCCAATCCCACAGAGGCAGGGCCCTATTGAAGTTAATGGAGCTCTGTGGGGAGGAGGGGGCTGCTTTCTAGAGTTCTGCAGACCAGGCAGCGCCGTGCTGCGTCCCTGGGGTGCAGCAGCACGTTGCTGGGCAGTGGGATTCTGGCCTTGAGCTGCAGTGGCCGCAGAAGATTTTGAAAGATCTCCCAGACTTGAGTGAGGAATGTCACTGCGTTTTAGCAGAGGACACAGAAACACACAGCCACAGTGCATCCTCTCCATCAGTTTACCAAGGAACCTGCGGTTCCCTACTCCCAGCAAGGTAGCAAATGATCGGTGCTGAGCACCAATGGGCTCCCTGAACAGCTAGCAGAGCCAGTCTATCTGCTCCTGCCAACTCCAGTTAAGTTTAGCTGTTTCTTTCTCTTGTGGCAGACGCGTAGCAGAGGGTCCCGACTCAACATCATAATCATCGCTGAAGGCGCCATCGACAGGAATGGCAAACCCATCTCTTCCAGCTACGTGAAGGATGTAAGTGACGCACTCTTGGGCGTGTGCTTCTTTGCTGGGGGGCTCTGGAAGTACATTGACCTGTAACAAACCTGCTCTCTTTTCTCTGCTGAACAGCTGGTTGTCCAGCGCCTCGGCTTTGACACCCGAGTGACCGTCCTTGGTCACGTGCAGCGTGGCGGGACCCCCTCGGCATTCGATCGTGTGCTGGTAGGTACAGTCGGTTTGGCTGAGAGGGGATTTGCATGCAAGCAGGCCCTGTGTGATCGCAGTGACGGGGCTGGTGTGCCTGCATTTGGGATGGTGAAATCCCAACATGATGAGCAGGAAATGGGCCCCTGGAAGGTTCCCGATGCAAGGTGCACTTACTTACAGGCTTGGGGGAATGCCTGGAGTCACATACAGTGCAGCATTCGTTGGCACTTGACCCTGTTGTGCAGAACAGAGACCGGCCCCCTCCTAGTCCACTGCTAACTGTCCTAGTCTTAAATAGCCTAGTGACGAGCTGGGATCCTAATCATCTAAATTAGAGAAACAAACGTACTGAGCCACAGAATCCACCCATCTCTTCCCTGCCCCCTCGGAGGGGCCATGCCGGAGCTTTGTCCAGGCGCCCGTGGCTTTGATACCTGTGTGGGGAAATGAGTTAACAAGTGGGAAATGTAGCTGTACTGTCTGGTGCTCGAGCACAGAATTAAAACCACCCCTGCAGGAGTTGCAGCAGCACCTGTCTCCGTTGGTGTATGTGTGGGGCAGGGGCTCACTCCCTGGGAGTTTCTTTGGCGTGTGGGTGTCTGCAGGATCTTTCAGTGGCAGTGGTCAGGTACATTTGTGCCTCACCAGCTCAGTCTCTCCTTAGCATGTGGTGTGTTTTGTGTAGCCAAGCCCGCGTGATGCTCTGATTCCCACTGGCGTGTCTGTACAAGGCTCCCCGCTAGCATGGCTGCCAGTGACAGGTGGGCTGAGCCGTGCAGCGGGGCACGTGGCAGCAGCAGGCCCGCACTAGAGAATCAGCCCTCTTAGCAAGGTTCCTGTGTCCTCCACAGAGCAGTAAGATGGGGATGGAGGCCGTGATGGCGCTGCTGGAGGCCACGCCTGACACGCCCGCCTGCGTGGTGAGCCTTTCCGGGAACCAGTCTGTCCGCCTGCCCCTGATGGAGTGTGTCCAGGTGGTGAGTATATGGGGCAGCTCTGGTGGACAAGTTCTACTGCTCAGTTTGGCCTCCCTCTCTTTTATACTGTACTCTGCTGTGGCACATGACAGCAATTGGCAAGGGAGAAACAGCACTCTAGAGTCCAGAAGAAATGAAGGATGGCCCCAGAGATCTGCGTATCTGGAGGTCTGTTCTAGCTATGCGCAGATGGGGTTTTGTGTGTCATTAGCCAGTTGGAGTCCGATGTACACAGATCCCCTGTATCTCGAGATTTAAAGTCCCAGTACATCCCTTCTGCTGTCATCCACAGCCTGAGTCTGTGTGTGTGGGGGGAGAATCCATTGCTGGCCTTGTTCTGCCCTGTTTGCCCCCTAGCCAGGCTCGGGGGTTACTAAGAGATAATCTGCCAAGTGTCATTTCATTTTCAACCGTGTCTCACGTTTCGCTGACTTCCCTTGAATTACGTGGGTTTTTCTTTCTAACTGAAACTTCTCCATCACTTTCTCTCCCCCCGCCCGCCCAGACAAAGGAAGTGCAGAAAGCGATGGATGAGAAGAGGTTCGAAGAGGCAATCCAGCTCCGGGGAAGGTGAGGCACCCTGATTATGGCGGAGCAGCAGCTCTGCAATGGCTACGGTGGAGAGTCACTCACTTTTTTAAGATGACTATTCTAGCTACTGTACAATGCACATGCTCACTCAGATTGCTTTGAAACTTGCTGTGCCTCATGGGGATGTGGCATAGGGTCAGTGGTGCAAATTTGGGGTCATTTGAGCAAGGGGTTTCCAAACTGCAGTCCCTCTGCCCCCCAAGGAAATCATGTATTTACAAAAACACCTGGTTCTTCTAACGTTTTTTGTGCACATCTGGTGCCCAGGCGATGGCTTTGATCCTCCCCAAACCGATCTCACTCCTTGGGATTGATCTCAGCTTATGCACTGCACCCCTGGCACTTTGGGGGAGAGATGCTGACAGTTACTGAGAGGTGAAATTTGGAACTGCAGGGGGGTGAGAGCTAAACTGATGCGCCCAAGGGAGTGAAATGCATGTGCATGAGGCCCAGAGCAGGGACAGGGACTCTGCATCTCCACTCTTCCGCCCCTCCCTGCCTTCAGCTGGTCCTGGCCCTTCTCGTGGCACTGAGGGAGTGAGCAGGCGGAGGGAAGGTGGGGGTGGGAGCTGTGCAGGGAGAAATGGGGTGGGAAGGGGGGATCAGAGCTGTGCAGTGGGTGAGGTTGGGAAGGTTTTATTGCTCTCTCCCCAACTCCCCCACATCCCTGCCCCTCAGTTCTGTCCCCCTTTCAAAATTCCCCCCCCCCCAGCTCCATGCTAGTCCCTGTGCTGTTTCCATGTCCTCTGCCCAGCCCCTCACACTGTGGGTTCCCAGCCAACACCTGCTGCCCACAGAGAGGAAGGCTGTGCGGGGCAGAGACAGGGGCGACAAGCAGATGGCACAGGGCAGTGAGAACGCTATGTGCAGCCAGGGCACGGTGGGGCTGGGTAGTTGCTGCTACAGAACCAGAGGCTGGGCAGAGGGACAGCTGGGCCGTGGGACATGGGGAGGGGCTGAGAAGTTGTTTTGAAAGCCAAGGAAATGGACTGCAGCAGCATCGGTAAACATGGTTCCGGCTGCCTGGTGGGGCGGGGCCCTTCTGGAGGGCAGCTAACCCTCTGCCTCTGCAAAGAGCAGCTGGCAAGTGAGAGTGACGCCAGCCCTGCACTGCAGCCTCCCCTGACCTCCACCGGCGTGGTCCCAGCCTGCTGCCCGCCCCCGGAGCAGTGCTCTGCACACGCAGGGGACACAGCCCACGAGCCCTGCGGGGGACAGACAGACAGCCTCGCTTTGCTGAGACGACTCTCAGGCTCAGGCCAGGCACGGCGAACAGGAGCCACCTACCCCGGCCTGAGCCTGCTCCACAGAACCCTCCAACTTGCTGCTCCCTCCCTTTCGCCCTGGCCCCAAGGAGCCCTTCTGAGATACTGCCTTCACTGACCCCTTGCTAAGTCCAGAGACCACTGCCATCTCTGCCAGTGGAGCGCCAGCAGTCCCATGATGCAGTCCCTGTGCCCTGCCACTGACACACCCTGCAGCTCCCAGCGCTCAGGGCAGCCCTGATCCTCACAGTGCATGTGCACTGTCACCACAACAGCTCTGCCAGCTGCTCCAACTGCTCCCCCTCCATTCACTACAGCTACTGCTAGCACAGTGACTGCCGCTGGGGGGCATGCAGAGAAATGCTGCATTTCAGATCTGTGCAACACAACACAGACAATGAAAGATTCTCTTGGTCATTCTTCGTGGCTGCTTCTCATCGCATGAGCCTGAGGGTGTCATTTGCACTGGCTATTGCCAGCTCCTGGGGGCAGAGGAGAGAGAGAGAGAGAGAGAGAGAGAGAGAGTGTGTGTGTGTGTGTGTGGCACAGCTCATCATTCTGGAAGGGCATGAGGCACCACTCGGCAACCTTCACTCATTAGCAAATTTTGGCGGGCAGTTAATTAGTAGCACATCCCATGCAATCAAATCTGCACGTGGAGCTACTCAGCATTTCTGTTAGAAAATCCCAAAAGCAAAGTTCTTCTCACTCAGCTACCATGACTTAAAATCTCGTTCATAAGGCGGGAACCTGGAATTCTGATGAGTTTAACACTAACTTAACCAAAGGAAAATGTTTTTGCCATTTCCCAAGGCTTTGTGAGTACTAAAACGTACCAAAACTGCCTTAAAAAAAGATGAACTTGGCAGGGGGTTGCTCTAAATGGGCGAATTAACTAGGATCTGGGAGAGAGAGACATTCAAAGTAGTCCAATGTTCATGCACAAGCAATGGAAAACACTAGTTTAAATTCTGGAAGTACGATAGCATAATGACATCGACTGTCCAGCCTTTACCTCCTTGGGGAATGCAGACGCACAACTTGCCGAGATACGGGGCTCACTCTTCGTTAGCTACACCCTGAGCTGGAGTGGGGATTGGCCCTGCTTTGAGCAGGGGGTTGGACTAGATGATCTCCTGAGGTCCCTTCCAACACTAATAATCTATGATCTATGTTGGCATAGCTCTACCCCCTTTTCCCCCCCTCCCCTCTGAACACCCAGTTCCTACAGACACCCTGGAGCTGTTCTCCTAGGTCCATGGCCCTGACCCCTCCCTGTTTAAATCTGTGATCTCCGGCTTGGGGCTGATCGCTAACTCTGGAGTGGATCCTGCAGGTGGGGGTTCGATGTGATTGTGGTCTGGGGTGACTGGATCATTGAGAGTGGTTTTCTTTCCAGGAGCTTTGAAAATAACTGGAACATTTACAAGCTCCTGGCACACCAGAAAATAGCCCATGAAAAGGTAAGTCGAGGAGGGAGCGGGCAGAAGGTGCAGAGAGTGCTTGGGCTCTTGGGTCTAATCTAGCATAGACTGCAAGTTATTAAAAACTAAAAAAAGGTGTCCACTCACCCGCATGCACCAATACATCTCCATGCATACACGGACACTGCCATGCGCCTGCACAAACATGTCCACACGCACGCACCAATGCACCCACCCGCGTGCACTGACCCACCTGCATGCATGCACAGACTCACCCACCTATGTGCACCAAAACACTCACCAGGTGCACCAACACACCCACCCATGGATGCGTACACAGACCTGGTCTCAGTCGCGCACCCAGATCCCCCAAAAGCATCAGGAGGCAGAGCCCAGGTTCACTCTTAGCTCAGGTAGCTTTTCAGTGACGGAAACCCCTCCTGTTAAGAGGGATGGAGATCTCGCTAAGGAGGTGGCCAGGGGCCTAGTGGGGAAGCTGCATGCTGGCTGTCCCTGGCAGCATGTGGTCCTTGGAGGGGGCTGGGCCAGGGAGGGGGAGCCAAATGTGCTAGGGGCTCCCTAGGGACAGGCAGAGCCTGTCAGTATCTGATCCTGCTCTCCCTAGGGCTCCCGCAAACAGCAAAGAACAGGCCGTGGCGCAGCAAGACCTACTCTGCACTCTTTCCCGCATCAGTGGGGAGCTGGTGAGCAGCTGCAGCAGGAAAGCGTGGGCTGCCCCTCCCAGCACCCCCGGCTCACAGCTGAGTGGTTCCTGGGGCTGCTGGGGGGCAGCGCCCCTTCCCACAGTGACAGGGCTGATCCAGAGAACTTGTGGTCACAGTGATCCCTGGAGCCTCAAACCCCCATGGGTCATGGAACAGAATGCCCCTGGTGCCATCCAGCTGATGTGGCTGGGGGTCACCTGGGCTGGGGCTGGCTGGCATGTAGTGTGGCAGTGCCCCAGGCACACATGTGCTCTCCCTGCTGCGGCTGTCTGCGCCGACTGGTGCTGTTTGTCTCCCTTCCGACAGACTCACTTCAGCCTGGCGATTCTGAACGTTGGCGCCCCGGCGGCCGGCATGAATGCAGCTGTCAGGTCGGCAGTGCGCATTGGGATCTCCCAGGGGCACACAGTCTACGTGGTGAACGATGGCTTTGAAGGCTTGTCGAAGGGGCAGGTACACCTCTCCTGTTTGACTGCAGCTGGGGGCAGCTAGGGGCAGACATCGGCATGTACCTCTGGGGAACCTACCTAGTGTTAATACGGGTGGCTTCGTATTAACACCCCTGGCGAGTATTTGCCATGTCACCAAGCCGTCAGTAAGCTGGCCCCGTTCAGTGAGATCGGCAGGCCGAGCTCAGCCAGCGTGGAGAGCATAAACAGCCGAATTCCATCCTCATGCGCCCCCTCCAAAACGTGCCATCATCTCACTGCCCAGAGCCAGGGGATTTGCTGACCGTTGTCTCAGGCTGTCGTCAGCATGAACCAAGACATTGCTCCTTGCAGATCCGCAAGGTGGGCTGGCACGACGTAGCAGGCTGGCTGGGACGCGGCGGGTCCATGCTGGGCACCAAGCGGTAAGTGCCACGGACAGGCTGGGTGAATCTGAGCAGTGCTTGCTGCTAAGCACAAAGAAAAGTGTCAGGGCAGGAGCAGAGAGACAGGGCCAAGCGCAAGCTTCTGGAACTCCGTGACCCACTGAGGTAGGGCTGGCCTCACACGTACTCTGAGCAAACACCCGTTAATCTCCTTGAAGCAAAACCTGTGTCTAGAACTGGCCTGCCTGCTGCAGAGCCATTGCTAGCTCACGCCTGGGGTTGCCCCACGGCAGCCTAGGGCTCACTCCAGGGTTCACTGGAGTCAACATCTCCCATTGCTGTTGAAAGGAGAAAAGGCCTCGTGTGAAAAGGAAACTTCCCCAAAATGGGAGGCGGGGGAGCAGCTGGCCTCTTGGGATCCTGCTGCAGGGTGCATCCCTTCGACTCGGCTGTGAATTCATAGGGTAGCTGCAGGTACCTGTGTGGAACGAGAGCAAACGCTGCCTGCTCAGGCTGCCTGTGTTGTCCATGCCTTTTGCACAAGGTGCAAATCAGACCCTGAGGCTCAGTTGTCAGGTGTCCTGGTGCAATGGCCTGAGATCCCTGGGCCTAGCTGGGTCACCAGGCTTCTCTCCTCCTTCCTGTCTTCACTCTGCTCCCCAGGCACGCGGCATGATGTGGGCTCTTGGGTGACAGCTGGGGAGCCTGCCTGAGTCCTGCGCGGAGCTGTGCCTGGCAAGGAGCGTCTGCTTCAGTGCTAGGAGCACCGCAGCTCTGCAGAGCTCGGCCGGAGACCCAGGCCCCAGGATAGTCTCCAGTACCTTCTCACTGGGCTGTGGCTCTGGTGCATCCCAGCATGGTCGCCGGACCTCTCCCTGGCTGCCAGTGTGTCCTAGAAAATAACACAAGTGAGAGAGTAAACTCACCTGGCCCACTCTTTCTGCACTACCCAGCACTGGAGTCCAGAGCCGAGCTCACTCCACTTGCAGGGTGGGGCTGGCAGGACAGCCTTCGGTAAGCTGGCAGATTGGCTTCCCTGCCATCCTTATCGGTGTCCTCCCAGCCCAGACAAACCGAGCTGTGAGTGCAGCTGCTAGCATCCCTGGGAGACTAGGAGCAGGTGAGTTTAACAATCCCTGCGGTCTCACTGCTCCCTGGGGTGTTAAGAGTGCAGTTAATGCTCTGGGACCAGTGAAGGGGTGTGTTGTGTGTTTGTCTGCTCATGTTCTTGTGAGAGAGACTTTCTCTCCTAGGGCATCTCAGGCAATAGCCAGATACCACTGCCCTATGCAGACCTCTGTTATAGATGTGAAGGCCAGAAGGGACTGCTGTGATCATCTAGGTCAGGGGTAGGCAACCTATGACATGGGTGCTGAAGGCGGCACGCGAGCTGATTTTCAGTGGCACTCACACTGCCCAGGGCCTGGCCACCGGTCCGGAGGGCTCTGCATTTTAGTTTAATTTTAAATGAAGCTGCTTAAACATTTTAAAAACCTTATTTACTTTACATACAACAATAGTTTAGTTATATATTATAGACTTATTGAAAGAGGCCCTTTAAAAACCTTAAAATGTATAACTGGCACGTGAAACCTTAAATCAATCAGAGTGGATAACTGAAGACTCAGCACACCGCTTCTGAAAGGTTGCCAACCCCTGATCTAGTGTGACCTCCCATATAACACAGGCCAGAGATCGCCACCCAGTGGTACCTGCTTCAAGCCCATATCTTGTGGCTGAGCTAGAGCATCTTTCCAGACAAGTTTCTCACCTTATCATGGCTCTGTTCATCCTGAACAGAACATAAGAACAGCCACAGTGAGTCAGACCAATGGTCCATCTAGCCCAATATCCTGTCTTCTGACAGTGGCCAACGCCAGTTGCCCCAGAGGGAATGAACAGAACAGGTAATCATCAAGTGATCCATTCCCTGTCGCTCATTCCTAGCTTTGGCAAACAGGCTAGGAACACCATCCTGGCTAATAGCCATTAAGCACTAATGCCTGGGTGGCAGGGAGGGAATTCTCTTGCCATCCAGTCAGGGCTCAGATGTCAGGTGACTGTCCCTTGATGAAGTGGGTTCCTTCTCACTAGTGTGTGTTCTTCCCTGGGTGTGGCCAGCCGAGCTCCCGGCTGTAGAACCAGTGTAGTGTCTGGGGTATGTTCTGCACTCAGACACCTCCTTGTTTCGCTTCACAGAACTCTTCCGAAGACCTCCATGGAAAAGATCGTGGAGAACGTGCGGAAATTCAACATCCACGGCCTCCTTGTTGTTGGAGGCTTTGAGGTGGGGTGAGGCTGCCAGCCCCTTCAACCGTCTGTTGGGCAAAGGGGGCTGGTGAATTATTTTGTATGACAGCAGAACCTCAGAGTTACGGACCCCTTGGGAATGGAGGTTGTTTGGAACTCTGGTGTCTTCACCTCCTACCTGTAAGCGGCTGCCCTGCATGTGGGGGTGGGGACAGGCAGCTGGCTCTAGCCCCCTGGCTGCAAGTGTGAAGAGTGAGGCACCCTGGGCATCCTGGTGTCAGTGAGTGTGCAGTGCAACTGTGGCCCCTTAAAACTGAGATGCTCCTCCAGAGCCCAGTGTGTTGGCAGCCGCTCAGCCTCCGACTCCAGCTGCTCACACTCCGGGCCAGGCTCTGGCCACAAGAGAGCAGCTCCCGCCCCAGCGCCTTCCTTGTAGCATCAGCAGCAGCTTCTTTCCTAGGCTCAAACTGAGCTTGCAAGCTTGTTCCCCTTCTGACCGAGGGGATGAAACTAGCACCCACAGCTTACAGGAAAGGGGCACAGACTCCAGTGCTATTCCTGCTTTGCCGGCTCAGGCTGCCAGCAGGGGCTCAGTGCTGTGCCTACAAATCTCAGCATCTTCACCTCCTAGCTGTAAATGGCTGCCCATGTGTGGGGTGAGGGTGGGAACAGGCAGCCCAGATGTGCCTACTTTTAAGGTGCTGTGCAGGCACAGTACAGTATTTGCCATTTTTTTTGGTCTCCACTTCTGCCTGATCATGTTCTTCTGGTTCCACATGGTGTCCGGTTGACCACTCAGTCCATAACTCTCGTGTTTGGGTCTTTGAGGTTCTACTGTACTTGTATTCCAGCTGAGAGCAGGGCCCTGCTGCTAGGCACTAGACATGCTGATGGTAGGAGACAGTCTCCGCCTCAAAGGGCTTACAGTTCTGAACAGACCAGGCAAAGGGTGTTCTAGCCCCATGTTGCAGATGGAGAACTGAGGACCAGATGGATTAAGCACCTTGGCCAAGTCACACGGACAGTCTGTGGCAGAGCTGGGACTAGAACCTGCATTTTAGCCTAGTGCTCTAGCCACAGACCCATTTCTGTGATGTTGTGTGTATCCCAAACTGCAAAATGTGGGTGCTCAATATGGCCCTGGACATGCTGTGCATGTGCAGCAGCTGCCTGGGTACACCCCAGCCTCACGCTGTGAGGTAGGGACCACAGCTATCCTGCTTGGGGTCAGAAGATCACAAAAGGCTGAACCCGTTCAAGCTGGATGGAGCATGTGCTTAGCAAAGTGCACCTGGCGTGAGGTGAGACATGAGCCCTGGGGTCCGCTGGGCGCTGTTGTAACCTGGCTTAAGGCACCCCCTCTTGGCAGGCTCCACCAGCTCCTGCTCTAGGCCACTGCATGCAGGATGCTTCTCTCCCCCTCAGGGGGCCCACAAGCCTCCTTTCTAAACCAGCTGGGGTAAAGCTCTGCCCCTACGCTCTGTGCGTGGAGTCTGGGTGTGAGTCATGGCAGCAGTCACTGCTCCTGTCAGTCATACGTAAGAATAGCACTGACAATCTCTGCAGCTGATGGAGCCCCACAACCCCCATGTGAGGCAGGTATGTGTTACTAACCTGTCCCCGTCCTGGCCCCTCCACAGAGATGTATTTGGACCCACACGCTGGATCTGTCTGGTTCTAGGCAGGCTCGACCCACCTTCTCTGGCTCTGGCCTCTCAGGCCGAGACTCTGATGCCACTTCTAAGGAATAGGCCACTGTGGCCCAGCTGTCTTGAGCCTCCAGGACCAGTGCTGGCTTCCCAAGACAGCCCAGTCACTCAAGGACACCCTCCCTAGGGCTCCACCCCAATGGACACTCAGGTTTATAGTTTAACCCTTCAGGGACACATGACAATTGAAGCAAGTTGCATGGAGACTTTGCAGACGAATTTCTAAACCAATCGCACTTTGCTGATAGACAAAGCACAAGAGATATAGAGATGTATGCCGCTCCCTCCCTCAGGGTCCTCCTAACTCTGAGCATTCCTTGGATTTTGGTCCGTGCCTTCTGGGATTGCTCTCCTCTAGCTCAGTCTTCTCTTCCTGAACATGGCGTTTCTTCTGACTCTTTAAATAAGTTCCCTTTACCTTGTTGCTCTCCAGCCATCAGGAGGTCCCACTTCCCCCAGCGAGCATATTCCTTTTTAACAGCAACTCGTAACACTACTTGTCTTTGTTCCTTCATTTCTGCTGGGGATTTTCCATGGCTTCAACCCCACCTCCTGCAGCCATTCTGGGGAACTGGTGTCTCCTCTGCTGCAGCCATCTCTTTGTTCTAGGGTGCTTCCCCTGAATGGAAGGTTAATGACCTTGTAGCCAGGTCTCGGTGGAATGTGACAGACCCCATTAGCAGATGGCTGATTCAATATACAGAGATAGTTATACAGAGAGTTCATAAAATCAGTTCTACGCTGACAGGTTCCCCAAGCCACTGCAGCCATGTTTTAGGAAGGGATGTTGAGTGATCTTCCCAAAGGCCTACAGAGCTGGTGTTAGCACTGGGATTAGTCGTTGGCAGGCTCAGCAGGGAAAGCCAGTGGCTGAGCTCAGCACTATTATTATTATTTATTAGTGATATTGTGGTAGTGTCTAGGATCCCTAGCCATGGCCCACGACCCCGCTGTGCTAGTTGCAGCACACACAGAACAGCGACAGTCCGTATCCCAAAGGCCTTACCCTGTGGAACGCTGAAGCAGGCAGTTGGGGAGCTCCTGTGGCTGCTGTATGCGCATTGCTGCTTTGGCGGGTAGATAGGAGATCTGAGTCTCTGCTAACCCCAGCACCCTTGTAAGCATGTCAATTCACGGAGCATCAAACTGGCCTTGCTCTGGGGGTGAAGGTGAGGGTGGGTTATAGTCTCTGCCATGTCCTTACATTTCCACTTGTGCTGCCCCCTGCAGGCATACGAGGGGGTGTTGCAGCTGGTGGAGGCACGAGGTCAGTACGAGGAGCTCTGCATTATCATGTGCGTGATCCCGGCCACCATCAGTAACAACGTGCCTGGGACCGACTTCAGCCTGGGCTGCGACACAGCTGTCAATGCTGCCATGGAGGTGAGGCAAGCCTGGGATCGGGGGGTGGGTGGGAGGCATGACTACAAGCTCCCTGAAAGGTGAGCAGGAGACATGTCGCTGCTGGGAGATGCATTCCCATCACAGGCCTGGATCTGCAAAGGGTCTTGAGCTTCGCAGTGCCTAGCTTGTAGTTACCCAGATAACCCCGGGACCAGCACTGCAATCTGCAGAGCCCGAGGTTGGTAGCTAGGCTGCTGCTGCTTCCAGCGTCATTGGGCCTGTCATAAATATAAAGGGAAGGGTAACAACCTTCCTGTATACAATACTATAAAATCCCTCCTGCCAGAGGCACCCAATCCTTTTACCTGTAAAGGGTTAAGAAGCTCAGGTAACCTAGCTGGCACCTGCCTGAAAGGACCAATAAGGGGACAAGATACTTTCAAATCTGGGGAGGGGGAAAAGGCTTTGTCTGTCTGTTCTTTGTCTGTCTGTTCTGTGTGCTTGCCAGAGACAGAGCAAGAAAGCAGGCAATCCAACTCCATTAGTATTAGTAAGTAGGGAAGGAATGTGTTAGCTTACTTTTATTTTGGCATGTGATTTTCTTTGTCTAAGAGGGAGGTTTATACCTGGTTTTGTAACTTTAAGGTTTTGCCTGGAGGGGAGATCCTCTGTGTTCTTGAGTCTTTTGTTATTCTGTAAAGTACTTACCATCCCGATTTTACAGAGGTGATTCTTTTACCTTTTCTTTAATTAAAATTCTTTTAAGAACCTGATTGATTTTTTCATTGTTTTAATATCCAAAGGTTTGGGTCTATGTTTACCTGTACTAATTGGTGAGGATATTATTCTCAAGCCTCCCCAGGAAAGGGGGTGTAGGAGCTTGGGGGATTATTCTCAAGCCTGTCCAGGAAAAAGGATGTAGGGACTTGGGGGGATATTTGGGGAAGGTAGGGCTCTAAGTGGCCTTCCCTAAATGTTTGTTTAAATCACTTGGTGGTGGCAGCATTACCTAATCCAAGGTACAAGGAAGGATTTGTGCCTTGGGGAGTTTTTAACCTAAGCTGCTAGAAATAAGCTTAGGGGGTCTTCATGCGGGTCCCCACGTCTGTACCCTAAAGTTCAAAGTGGGGAGGGAACCCTGCCAGGGCCCGAGAGGGAGCAAGCATGACTCTGTGGTCCAGTGCGTCGGGCATCCCCCTGCAGGGTGAGTCCCAGCATCCAGGCCCCTGGCTCCAGGCGCTCTCACCCACCCCCTGACAAATTCCACAGTGCAGCTAGGAGCCATCAGCACAATAACTTGCCGCCTTTTGAACAGGGAAATGTGGGGAAGAAGGCAGTGCCTTTTGGCTGCCCACCCTCCTCTGCATTTCCAGCGTGGGTCACCCACACAGCCCCATCCTCCCCCTCTCCCCTCTACACACTGTCTGGGGAGCACTTGCTCACTCGCCGCGTAGAGCACAGAGACCCACCCCTTGCAGCCCAGGCTCCTACTGGGGCCAGCTTTGACAGCCTCCTGCACCCTGAAGCAGCCTCTTCCTCCTCCCATCGCTGTGTGGGACCTTGTCCTCCCTTCCCGCGCTGGCAATACGCTCTGCTCAGAGCTAACCCAACCTGAGGCCTGGCCCTGGGAACCATGCTGGCCCTGTCAGCCAGAAAGTTTCCACCACAGAAAGGTTCCTCCACCCAGGCCTGTGTCACCAGGTTATGTACAGTAAGGGGAGGGGACAAAGGGGCACTTCCCCTCCCTTCCTCTTCCCGCTCGGCCTGGGCCCTGCGCAGTGCTTCCGCCATGTTCCATGGGCTGCCAGACAGCGGGGACCTCCCCAGCACAGGGCTTGGACCCCAGAGCTACCCTGACTCCGAGCAGACATCTGCTGATGAGTGGCAGAGCGCTGCCTGGAACCGAGGATCAAGGACCCTGTCCTGCTGGGTTGTGCATGCAAGTTAGGTCTAGTGTTTCAGGGGTGCTGTAAGGGTTGTGAAAGGCCAAGCTATCCTCGGCTGCCAGACTGGAGGAGGAGAGCTTATCTGCTCAGGATGACAGCAGATATGGCTCTGACCCACGGCTGGTTCTCCTTGCCAGCTCTCCATGACCCAGGGGTGGGGATCCCATACTTGCTCCAATTCTGACGTCTGTGCTAACAAGCCCTCTCTTCTGTCCTTGGCACAGAGCTGTGACCGCATTAAGCAGTCAGCCTCTGGCACCAAGCGCCGCGTCTTCATCGTGGAGACCATGGGGGGTTACTGCGGCTACCTGTCGACAGTGACCGGCATCGCCGTGGGAGCGGACGCCGCCTACGTCTACGAGGATCCTTTCACCATTCACGACCTGAAGGTGAGCTCGCTCTCTGGCTCCCGCGGAGATACACCCAGCTCTGTGCAGAGCCTGTCCTTCCCTGTGGGCGTGATGTGGCCACACGATATGTACAGGAACAGGAAGAGCATACAGCAGGTGGCTTTGCTCCAGCGTTCCCTTAGTGTGTTTGGGGCAGATGTAGTACATGTAATTAATTTGCAGCGCCATTAATTAAAGGGAGGAGAGAGAGCACAGAATAGTTCCTGGGAGAGAAAGAGCCGTGATCTCTGCTTCACTCACTGGACCGAGGAGATCTAAGTGTGGGGGTGACCAGTGGGAATTCGGTGAGGACATCAGCTGTAGATGTGATGGGGGAGGAAGGACACGGTGCTGGACATGGGGTTGTGAGGGTCTGATAGGGATCCCTGGGCCCAAGGACCATGAGGTAGCAGAGGAAAACGAATGGCTGCCTCATCAGATCTGAATCTGAGCGCTGGATTCACAAAGGCCCCGTGGTAGAGGCAGGTGTGGTAACCTCCCATCGTGAGGATGGTATCACCTCCTGCTACAAGCATAGGTTCCCTGGGTCCCTCTGATGCAGAGGGTGAAAGGTCTCAAGAGCCTGAGCTGTCAGGGAGGTGAGAAGATGATTCGTCAGAGGCCCTAGCAATACAGCTTACCCAGGGAGGCAGTGGAATGAGCCCTGGTAACTCCCTTCCCCCAGGCAATACCCAGGGGCCAGCCAAGGTTTGTTCATGGCTGCACTAGCACCGGGCAGAGGCGATGCCCCCATTGGATCAGCTTCCTCTCCCTGCCTGAGAGCACATTGCAGCCGTTGTTTGGGCCCTGCCGGGAGGAGGAGGAGATGATGCCGATTGGATAAGGGTGTTTCTGGGCAGGGGTTGCCCTGCGCTGGAGGTTTGAATGGACGGAAGGCAAGAGTGGGGCTAAGGGCCTTCTCTGGGGTGGGAAGCCCCTGGCTGGGCAGGTGCTGGGTGGTGGGATGGTGCCGAGTGCTGTACTAGCACACCCCATGTCTGTCTTGTAGGCCAACGTTGAGCACTTGACTGAGAAGATGAAGACTGACATTCAGAGGGGCCTGGTGCTCCGGTGAGTCAGCCCGGGGCTCTTCTCTCTGTGGCAGTGCAGCTCTGCAGGGTGCACCACCACTGTGAAACTAACCCAGCTTCCACGCTCCAGCCCACAACCAGACTGCGTGGGGCACCAGCCAGCCCCCTCGGCACCCTGAGCGCCAGGCTGGAGAGCTGCCGCAGAGCTGGGCAGGGGGGTGGCCCTGCTTAAATCCTGCTTGGGGGGAGGGATCAGTAGTTTTAACCCTTTTGCTGCTGAGGAGAGTACCCCATGGGATGCACATGTGGAGCGTAGAGGGTTCAGGAGTGTGCCGGCTGAAGGACACAGCCCTGACCCTCCAGGCAGCCTGGCTGCTGCCCATTGCATGGCTACACACGCACACAGGAATCGGGGAGGGACTCTCAAGGGAAGCCATCACTTATGCAATGGTGGAGAACATTGGTCTTGGTGCGGCTGTGGTTGAACCACAAAGAGTTGAAATGAACCAGTTTGAAGACATGAGCTTGGAGCTGGGAATCAGCCCCATCACAGAGCAGCACCCCAAGCACCAGGCTGTTTTTAGGGAGCTGTGACAGCTTTAGCTATTTGAGGGCCAATAAAAAGCTCTGACCTCTGGCCTTCAGACGCTTTTATTTCCAAACCTGGCAGTTTTAACCCAAATCAGCCTAGTGAAGCC
The DNA here is from genome assembly GCF_025201925.1 of Gopherus flavomarginatus. Classification (NCBI taxonomy): domain Eukaryota; kingdom Metazoa; phylum Chordata; order Testudines; family Testudinidae; genus Gopherus; species Gopherus flavomarginatus. The sequence continues at coordinate 62,894,444 of NC_066624.1, forward strand.
CCCAGTGCTTAGAAACTTGAGCAGGAAATAACTGGGACGAACTAGTGTGGGAGAAAGCATGTGAATGAGGGAGAGGAAACGGGACCGCAGGAGCAAGGGGTGAGACCTGCGGGTGGTAGAGGTCAGCAAGTGAGATGTGGCTGTGCCGTGCGGTGTGGTCAGTGCGGGGACTGTCTCGCCTGTCCTGGCTGAGACCACCCTTGGGGAGCTGCCACTATCTAGCACAGCTGAGCAGTGACTGTTTCACCAGCTCCGGTGCCTGGCGGGTGGAAGTCTGGGGAGAAGTTCCTCAGAGTGGTGCCCAGAGGATTGTCTAAGAACGGGATGAATTAGATGTAGCCTCCAGGAGGGAAAGTTCCCAAGCAGGACGATTTCTTTGGCTAGGCAGAGGTGGCAGGCCCATCCCGTGAGATGTTTGAAGCAAGGCTCCACAAAGAGCTGGCTGACACACAGCCGGGGCAATCTGGAACTGGTAGGGCTAGATCTCACTGAGCTTTTCCATCTCTAATGCCTAGGGCTTTGGCCCCAAGTCAGGGCTTGGCACGCAGGGCAGGGAGAATTTCCTGCACTGGGCTGTTGACCTGCCAAGCTTTAGTAACTGTGGAAGGTTTCAGAGACAGCCCGACCGAGGGTGGCGGTGACCAGGTCGTGCTGGGATTTGGGATAATAGATTATTGTTCTACGCTAGGGGTAGGCAACCTATGGCACGTGTGCCAAAGGTGGCATGCAAGCTGATTTTCAGTGGCACTCACACTGCCCAGGTCCTGGCCTCGGGGGGGCTCTGCATTTTAAATGAAGCTTCTTAAACATTTTAAAAACCTTATTTACTTTACGTGCAACAATAGTTTAGTTATATATTATGGACTTATTGAAAGAGACCTGCTAAAAACGTTAAAATATATGACTGGCACGCGAAACCTTAAACTAGAGTGAATAAATGAAGACTTGGCACAGCACTTCCAAAAGGTTGCCAACCCCTGTTCTAAGCACTGTGCAGCTCCCTGCCTGCTTTGCCCATGGCGCAGCAAGCTGTGGGTAGGATCCTCTGCCCCTCGCCATGGCCTGCTGAATCACGGGAGGCAGACCCACTAATGCGCTCTCCTTTGCCTTCCTCCAAGCAACGAGAAGTGCCATGAACATTACACCACTGAGTTCCTCTACAACCTGTACTCGTCTGAGGGCAGAGGGATCTTCGACTGCAGGATCAACGTCCTGGGACACCTCCAGCAGGTAGGCGGCAGCTTCCCCGGCTGGGCTGGAAACCCTCCGGGCAGGCAGCTAGGGCCAGAGATGGGCTCCTGTTCAGCTCAGGAGGAGAGGCTGGGGCCTAGTCACCTCTAGGCCCTGCCACTCCTTTGCTTTCACTGTCTTCCTGCACTCACGACAGTGCGGAGGCCTCCACTCACTGTGCTTAGCCGGTCTGAGTGTCGCTCTGCAGGCCGCACTCCTTCGAAAGCGCAGCATATGCTGTGCTGCAGCTGCCTGGGCTGTATGCTCTGTGTATGGCCCAGAGGTGGATGGCCATTTCCAGGGCACCTGCTTCCTGTGTTACACAGTGATAAGTGGATGCCACTACTGCCCTCCCTGCCTAGTGCCTCCCCCCACAGCTGTGAAACAAGCTCCCTTTGTTCTTGGCTTAATTCTGTGCCCCGTGGGGCCACCCGTCTCCGTTTGCAGGGCGGAGCTCCGACCCCCTTTGACCGTAACTATGGCACCAAGCTGGGGGTGAAGGCCATGCTGTGGATGTCGGAGAAGCTGCAGGAGGCTTATCGCAAGGGTAGGTCGAGCGTCGCAGCACGGGGAACGTGGGCAAGGATGCAGTGCTTGCCCTGGGCTCAGAGAACGCTCTGCCTGCCAAGGCATTGACACTGAGCCCCTGGGGTCCATTGGGCAGGCTTCTCTCCACCGCCCCCCAGTCCCCGGGCACGTGTCCAGCGGCTGAGCCAGGCTGGTCACTCTGGCCCCACCAGCCCTGGGGATCGGTGGGACCCACTCAGCATGGGGAAGTGCCTGTGCTATTTCCCAATCTGCCCCAGCCGTGGCCTGCAGAAATAGCCTCTAGAGGTGAAAGGGGAGCAGAGGCCCCACAGCTCAGTCAGTCCTGGCCTGGAGTGGCTCATTACGAGGTAGCCCCAGCTGATGGTGCAGCGAGCCGGCCCCTGCATTCTGGAAGCCCCTTGCCGAGGCTGAGCTGTGTTGCTGGTTAGTCAGCGCTCTGCAGGGGAGGCACAGGACCCTGCGTGGCTATGTCCATGTTGCTGCTAACGCCTCACCTGTGATCCCACAGGGCGCGTCTTCGCCAACTCGGCAGACTCAGCCTGCGTGATCGGGCTCAGGAAGAAGACGGTGGCCTTCAGCCCCGTGACAGAGCTCAAGAAAGTCACCGATTTTGAGTGAGTACTGGGCTGGGAGCAAGGGGGGTTCCCGTCTCCCAGTGCGCCTTCCTGCTTGGGAGCCGGGGCCTCTGCCAGCCAAACCATCAGCAATGCATCTCTCATGCGCTGGTGGCAGGGACCAGAGTTGGCCTGAAGCAGACATGGGCCAGGGCAGCAGTGTTCCAAGCATCTTGACAGAACTGGCTGGGTGATGCTGCAGCTCAGGAGCAGAACTCACTTTTTCCTTTCAGCCTGGTTTAATCTCCCCAGTCTGACTCCCTCAGAAAACCTGCTTTCCACCCGCCGGGCTCCTGGTGCATTTCAAAGCCTGGGGTTACTGGGGTTTCCAAGACATGGCCAGTTTCCCTTTGCAAAGCCATCTGTTCCACTGCGGGGAAAGCACGTCTCATGGGCTGGAAAGGCTGGGTGGGAGGATTTGTCCATCTGCCGGGAGCACGAGTCTTTGGGCTAGACCCTTCACTGCTGCAAGCCGGCTCCCTGCAGGGCTGATCTCTGTCCCTCTCCCCACAGGCACAGGCTGCCGCAGGAACAGTGGTGGCTCAATCTGCGCCTGATGCTGAAGATGTTGGCCAACTACCAGATCAGCCTGACTGAGTACATCTCTGGCAAGATGGAGCACGTCACTCGGCGCACCCTCAGCATCGAGAAGGGGTTCTAGCACTGCCCCCTAGTTGCAGGAACACTGTAGTGCCCTCCTCCCCCATGTCTCTATTGCCTTTCCACACAGTGTTAGCTGAACCCCAGTCCCCGGTGCTAGGATGGGGGCTACCAGGTGCTTGTGCTGGGCACGCTGGCTAGCGTGACTCCCAGGATCTCCTGCTTTCTGGGGATTTCAACCCACCTCCGAGATTAGTTGACACTCCTCTCTCCCACCCGGCCTGCAGAGCAGGTCTGTGATCAGCCTCTCCCCTGCTGGGTGTGGGCTACAGGATCCCAGGCCTACCGATGGTTCAGTGATCAGTGCTTTGGGTGTCTGGCTAGAGCCACCTTACAGGAGCCTGATTCTCAGCAAGCTCTGTGGACAGACCCTCAAAGGTATTGAGGTGCCTAACTCCCACTGGTTTCAGAGGGATGTAGGTGTCTAAAGACCCTTCAGGATCTGGGCCCCAAGCCAGGCCCCTGTAAGGCTCTTCTGGTGGGCTCGTCCCACTTGAAGAGATTGGCCCAGGAGACTGGTGTCTGGGGGAGGCGTGTGCTCACATCCAGTCCGCGCAGGGCAGATCCTTTAGCTCACACTCGGATTTTGTTCCCGTTACTTAATGTCTTCAGCATCTGATGAATTCTTCATGGTTCACTCACGTGGCCAAAAGGTGTTAGTGTCACCTGCAATGAACTGAAGGGACCAGGGATGAGCATCAGCTGTCCACAGGCGCGTCCCAGTGGCTTTCTCTGACCATTATGTAGGCACCCAATAAAGTCCCCTTCTGTTCTTCCCAACTTGGCAGACGTGTTTCACCTGCATGTTCCCACTCGCTTCCTCTGTTGGGACACTTGCTAAATTGCATTTTTTCCTGGCAGCTGGAGTCTTCTCTGGGCGCTGAGCGCCAGCCCAGCCCAGCTGTGTGCTGAGCAGCAAGCACCCAGAAGACATTGTTTCAAACGAGTGCTTGGCTTCTGTGGTCTCCCACACAGGCTCCTAGCATGGCCGAGGTGATAAGCTCCCTTCCCAGCCCTTGCTGATGTTCCTTGTGAGCCACCATGTCCAGTGCACGCTGGGGGGTAGTCACCATGGCTGTGGCCAAACCTTCGCTGGCTGTGCTGTGTCCCGGTGTTCTCTGTGCAATCCGTGTCTTGTGCTGTCTGTGACGCTGCTTGTGTCTCCTAGTGATAAAACCCGCTGAACCCAAACCTGTGTCTGGAAAGAGGTGCTTGCGCCCCTGCGTATGTGGCCGAGCACCAGCATGGCTTTTCTCCATGGGGGCTTGGACTGAGGGAGAGCACAACTCCCAGCTCTCCATGTTGGTGGAGTCCCGTGGCACTGAAGTGGAGAGAGAAGGGCTGTAGCTTGTAGAGGGGGTGAGCTAATTTGGAAAACAGGCCCCTCTCCCCTGCTGTCACTTGTTCACTGCCCCCGTGCTGTGGTGTTCTTGTCCATCCAGATTCTGAAACCCCACCCAGCGAGGCCTCAGCATGGTGTCTGGCTCGGTGGGAAGCAGGGCAGCGATGCAACATGAAATCCCAGGCGAGGCTGTGGTTTGGCTAAGCGTCAACCGCATGCGCAGTGCGTAGACGGCATCTCTGCAGCCTGCCGTGGGCCTTTGCTCAGTGCTAGGTGTCTGCTCTGAGCACTCTGTGCAGCTGTCCAGGAATAATGGGCAAGGCCCCATACCACGGAGTACCCTTCCCTGTAAGGGTCCAAAGAGTCCAGAGATCCAGGAACTTTCCCTGAGTCCATGCTTACAACTTCTTCACCCAGAAAACAAGCTGACAGGTCACCACTCGCGTGGGCTCTTTGATTGGTGGAGAGATGAGAACATGTGTAGAGTCTTCGATCTCTCATCATCGCACACAATGACCACTTGCCTTCAAATGCACAAGAATTAGCACTTCCCTGCTAAAGTTCTTTGCATTCCATAAGGCTTCTTACTCATTTGATGGGTTATTTAGTTACAGGGGTACACGCAATTTAAATATTTATTACATCGTAACAGGATACAGCTAAGTGAAAATGCATGTAACATCCCATTAGTTTTCAATAAACACCAAATACACTCTGATACACTTAACAACTGCTTTAATCTACACTAGGGATCTCAAACTCAATTTACCTTGGGGCCAGGGCCAGTCCTCAAATCCTCCCAATGGGCCAATGTCACTCATGCCATCGAGAAGAACCCCCCCTGCCCCAAATTCTGCTCCCCTAAACTCCACCTCCCACATGTCCTAAGGTTCTGGGAGGGAGTTTGGGTGGGGGAGGAGGTCTGGGGTAGGGGATTGGGGTACAGGGTGCAGACTCTGGGAGGAAGTTTGGGTGCAGAAGGGGTGAGAGGTTGGGCTCTGGGAGGGAGTTTGGGGACTCGGGGGGTGTGGGGAGGGGATACAGGGACTGGGAGGGGATCGGGGGGGTGCAGTGCTTACCTGGGGCTCCAAGGTGGGGTGGGCCGGGGGGCCTCCATGCACTGCTTCCCCCAGGCACCACCCCTGCAGCTTCCCATTGGCCACAGGGGTGCTTGGGGCACTGGAGCCCCGCGGGCCACACTGGGGCAGTTCTCAGACTGCAGATGAACTGCAGGCCGGGACTTTGAGACCCCTGATCTATGCTAATACACACATGAATTGGTCCAGAGCTTTGGTGTGAGCTGGCACCAGGTCTGCCAGCATCACAATGATCATCATTTCACACATGAGGAAACAGGTCCAGAGAAGTTGTGACTCTTCCAAGGCCCTAGAGCAGATCACTGGAAGAGAACAGAGACCAGAGACCACATCTTGCCTCCCAGGCTAGTTCCCTGGCACTAGGACCATGCAAGCTCAGAAGCTAATGATTCTGCGCCATCTGTGATGCGTTTTGAGCTCTAAGGCGTTAAGGTTACAAGTGTGTGCAATCATGCCTTTGTGGGCCACAACTGAGGATGCCAAATTCAGGACAAACTGCAGAGAAATAGGGCAGATACACTGCAAGACAGGTGGCTAGTCCCCACCCATAGGCTGTACTAAGCCAGCAGGGATAGCTCAGTGGTTTGAGCATTGGCCTGCTTAAACCCAGGGTTGTGAGCTCAATCCTTGAGGGGGCCACCTAGGGCAAAAATTAGTACTTGGTCCTGCTAGTGGAGGCAGGGGGCTGGAAAGGTCCCTTCCAGCTCCAGAAGATAGGATATCTCAATTAATGTAAAAGTAAACTTCTGTTTCACCACACTGATTAACAAGAAGTCATAAAAGCAGTTTCCTGAGGCATTCCAGTTCTTATCACCACCAAAACCTCTAGATTTAAGGTGAGTGGTTTTTTACAACCAGTATCATTAAATAGAAGCTTCTCCTGATCCCAAAGGACCAGCCACATATCCAGGTCAATATATAACTCAAATCTTACCCAAAAATCACGATGATGCCAGTCCTTTAGTATTGAAAATCTAAAGGTTTAAAGAAGAAAGAGAAAGAAAGAAAGATGAGAGCTTAAATCGGTTAAAGGAATCAGTTACATCCACTAATAACAAAGTTCTTGGTTCAGGCTTGTAGAAGTGATGGAATAAACTGCTGGCTTATGTCAAGTCTCTGGTTGCTTCCAAATCATTGGAAGGTCCTCAGTCCATTGGTTATAATGCTCCCATTAGTACAGTCCAGAGTTTTGGGCAGGAAAGAGGCAAAATGGAGGTGTTTCCAGTGCCTTTTATAGCTCCTGCCATGTGGAGAGAATCCCATTGTTTTTACTGTGGAAAAGTACAGGGGCCATCAGGGGCTCGTTCACCTGCACATCTACCAACGTGATATATGCCATCGTGCCAGCAATGCCCCTCTGCCATGTACTTTGGCCAAACCGGACAGTCTCTACACAAAAGAATAAATGGACACAAATCTGACATCAGGAATCATAACATTCAAAAACCAGTGGGAGAACACTTCAAACTCTCTAACTACTCAGTGACAGACTTGAAGGTGGCAATTTTGCAACAAAAAAACTTCAAAAACAGACTCCAAAGAGAGACTGCTGAACTCGAATTAATATGAAAATTAGATACAATTAACTCAGGCCTAAACAGAGACTGGGAATGGTTGGGTCATTACACTAATTGAATCTAATTCCCTATGTTAAGTTCTCCTCACACCTTCTATGGGTCATCTTAATTATCACTTCAAAAGGTTTTTTCCTCCTGCTGATGATAGCTCATCTCAATTGATTAGACTCTTCCTGTTGGTATGCATACTTCCACCTTTTCATGTTCTCAATATGTATAAATATCTCCTGTCTGTGTGTTCCATTCTATGCATCCGAAGAAGTGAGCTGTAGCTCACGAAAGCTCATGCTGAAATAAATTTGTTAGTCTCTAAGGTTCCACAAGTACTCCTGTTCTAGTAACAAGATGGTGGTTGGAGTCACATGTCCATGCATTTTGCCTAGTTACAGCAGGAAATTCCATAAAGTGTAATAGGCGTCTCTTATGGTTCATTGTCAGTTAAATGGTCTTTTGATGGGCCACTCAGTTTGAATAGTCCCCAAGGGCAGCTCTAGGTATTTTGCCACCCCAAGCACGGCAGGCAGGCTGCCTTTGGCGGCTTGTCTGCGGGAGGTCCCTGATCCCGCGGATTCAACGGCACGCCTGCGGGAGGTCCGCTGAAGCCACGGGACCAGCGGACCCTCCACAGGCATGCAGCCGAAGGCAACCTGCCTGCCACCCTCACAGCGACCGGCAGAGCGCCCCCTGTGGCTTGCCGCCCCAGGCATGCGCTTGGCGTGCTGGTGCCTGGAGCCGCCCCTGATAGTTCCTCCAAGGTGTGCTGGCCAACCACCTTGTGAGCGCTACCCCAGGAGCAAACATTTAAGATCGAGGTATAGAGCCAATATTCATAACTTTAAATACAGAAATGATACATGCATACATATAGCATAATCATAACCAGCAAATCAACCTTTTCATAGACATCTTACATCCCACATTTTATACAAGATTTGTTCCAAATATATAACAGTGGCTGCAACAGTGATCTATATGAACATATTTTAATCAGATAACATCACAGTGTGTTTCAGTGGAGTTCAGCAAACACCCGCACGCTGGCTTTCACCTTTACAACGTTATACATCCTGAAACACTAAGGAGTCTGGGAAGGATTCTGGGCCAAATGCCAATGACGCCTTCATCACTCACCATTGTCCTCCCAGCTCACTGCTCTCCCACCTTAATTCTGACCCTCACAATTTGCAAAAATACACATGGATGTCAAAATACATTCCTAGGAAATGATGAGCTCTGCTTCCTCCTAGAGAGCAGATAACACATGCATCCTATGGTTGGAAAAACATATCTGGGCCAGAAACTTGTGGGGATACCTCAAATAAACATTACCCAGCAACTTTCCTTCTCACGGATAGATCAGATCACCAAATAAAGTCCTGGCCACAGATGTGGCAAGATCCCAAATAAATAGAGCACTCAGGCAGGAAGCTCTGATGGGGACCAGACCAGATATTCAGAAGCAACAGCCTGTTCTCTGGAAGTGCACAGGAAAAAAAATATTACAGGGCTCAGCAATCTGGCATCCTTCCTACTGCAGCTGTCACTGCACAAGCACACAGAATGGGACCTAGGACAGGCCTGCTGCTCTGAGCACAGCTCCAAGGAGGCTGTGGGGATGGGCCCCACATAGGGGGCGACACAGACGGAGCTCTGAGTTGGCTGGAGAAAGTCTTAGTGGAGATTCTGGCCCAGCTCTGGATAGGGATTTCGGTGCCCAAATCCTGGGTGGTGGCTGAAAGCCACACAGTCCCTGCTTGGTTGCTCAGAGCACACCTGCCAGATTGGACCCTGCTCCAAATCCAGCCAGAGGAGAAGGCAAATAAATAAATAACCCTTGGAGCAGGAGACTGGACGCTGGGTCCACCGTCTCCTAGGTGAGTGCCCCAACCACTAGCCCTAGCAGTGTTTTTACACTGTTAGCGGTATCTCCCATTGGCTGGCTTAGGCAGCTCCCTACCAAGCGTACTGGCTGTGTGAATCCCATTCACAGGTGTCCATCTCTCTCCATGCATTCTACAGGGAACCTGGGTGGCTTTAGCAGGGTCCTGGCCCTTTAAGGGAGGGTGAGAGCCAAGTTCCAGGGGTTGGGAAGAACCGACGCAGGCACTGGGTAAGAGGAAGATGGTCCAGGGGAGTAGTCAGTGTCTGGGAGAAGAATGGCATAGGGCCATCCTGGGCCACTGTTTCTTTAAGGGCCAGGACTAGGTGTTTTGTAGGGGTGGGAGTGGGGGTACAAGGTTCTGCTCTTTCAGCCAGTGCCCACAGGGGGTTGGTGGTGCTTAATAAACCAGATCCCAAGAGAGAGGGAATATTACTTTAAACACATTTTGCTGTAAGTCATTTCTGGGGCCTCAGAGAGAAACTGAGGCAGAGTGTGTAGGGCATGAAGGGGTGCCCTGGGATGGCACAAGTGTACAGTGCCTAACTCAGGCTTTCTGGATCCCACTGATTTTCAAAGTGCCTAATGTTGGCATTGTGATGCTCAGTGCTGCCTGGTATGGCTCACAACCAAGACTGCCGACCTCAGATGGTGTGTTCTAGCACTAGATTTCACCAAGCCAGCAACAAATGTGAACTCCGTAAGTCTCCCCATGGAGTCACAGACAGTCCCCTTAGCCTGTCCAGCCTCTCTTGCCGCCCAGGGAAACTGGACTTTGTAATAAAACATCACTTACACCAAAAATCACACCACAGTCAGGTTGCTTCCAATCCCAAGAGACCAGTCACTTATCCCAGATCAATTGGTATCCTATCCTACACCAAAGAGAACACCTGTAGCCAATCCTGTAGCAAACTATATAAAGGGTTAATCATCTGGAAAAAGAAATGTGAGTTATTTACAGGTAAAGCAAAGATATCCACACCAATGAGTTACCATCTAAATCCTATGAGTGACAGAGTTGTAATGACCCATCGATTCAAAGTGTCTTTCAGGGCTGCCCCAGGAGGCTCTCTGGCTTCAGCTTAACTTCTCTGGCCCTTCAGAGTTCAAACAGCCCAAAAGATGCAGTTTTTTCTTGGCAGGAATTTTTATTCCCTTCCCCCAGAGTTCAAGATAATGGGGCGAGTTCACATGCATGTCTCCTCTTCATGGAGTCAGGGGGATGCTCACAGTAGAGCTTGTATGGAGCAGCTCCCCCAAGTTTGCCATCTCTGGGCTGCGAGCAAGAAGTCCAGTCCCAACTCAGTACCTGATGGTATTTTCAAAGAGGATAGTAGACAACATCTCTAGCCCGCATTGCAGGTCTGAGTTACTGATGACTCAAGATTGTGGAGTACCAGGTTCAGTTGGAATTATTCAATCAAAGATTATCAGTTGGAGATTAGTACAGCATTATACAGAAAAAATAGATACATGACCACCCTTTGATGTGATGATAAAGGGCTGGCTACATATCTCCTTCACTATATGTGGAGGCATGTGGTAGATTTCATTCCCCAACCAAATCCCCATACCAGTGTCATTATATAGGGGTTCGAAATGAAGAAAATCTCTTTGCCAAAAGAAACCATGTTTTAATATCATTTCTGTATGATTTCACACCCAAATCGGGTAAACTGTGAATGTAATTATTTACACCTGTGACAAAGTTCCTCCTCTACCTTGGTGGGTCCTGCACTTATTGGCAGGTTTGCTCACCTCAGTGATCTTCCCCACAGTCTGGATCAACTCCTCCTGTGTCTCATCAGGAGTTGGGAGGTTTGGGGGGAACCCGGGCCAGCTCTCTACTCTGGGTTCCAGCCTAGGGCCCTGTGGATTGCAGCTGTCTACAGTGCCTCTTGTAACAGCTGCATGACAGCTACACCTCCTTGGGCTACTTCCCCATGGCCTCCTCCAAACACCTTCTTTATCCTCAACAGAGGACCTTCCTCCTGGTGTCTGATAAGGCTTGAACTCCTTAGTCCTCCAGCAGCACATCCTTTCATTCTCAGCTCAGCTCAGCTCAGCTCAGCTCCTCTCTCTCTCTCTCTCTCTCTCTCTCTCTCTCTCTCTCACACACACACACACACACACACACACTTCCTTTCTTCTAGCTCCTCCCTACCTGACTGGAGAGAGCTCCTTTTTAAACCCAGGTGCCCTGATTAGCCTGCCTTGATTGGCTGCAGGTGTTCTAATCAGCCTATCTGCCTTAATTGGTTCTAGCAAGTTCCTGATTACTCTAGTGCAGCCCCTGCTCTGGTCACTCAGGGAACAGAAAACTACTCACCCAGTGACCAGTATATTTGCCCTCTACCAGACTCCCACACCCCACTGGTTTGGGTCCGTCGCATGATGTAACGTGCTTAGACTTCTGTAAAGCATTTGATTTGAATGGTAAGACATTTTAATTAAAAAATTAATACAGAATCAACATGCATGCATTAAATGGATTAAAGACTGTCTAACTGCTTAGTCTCAAAATGTAACTATAAATGGGGAATCATCAAGTGAGTGTGTTTCTTGCGAGGTCTCATAGGGCTTGGTTCTTGGCTCTACCTTATGTGACCTTTTTTGTCAATAGCCTAGAAGAAAACAAGCTCGTCACTGATAGAATTTGCAAATGATATGAAAATTGGGGGAGTGAAATGTTAAGGACAGGTCAATCATACAGAGCAACCTGGATGTCTTAGTGAGCTGGGTGCAATCAATATGCATTTAAATACGGCTAACTGTCATTGTATATATCTAGGAACAAAGAATGTCAGCGATGCTTACAGGATGGGGGACTCTCTTCTGGGAAGCAGCGACTCCAAAAAAGATTTGAGGGTTATGGTAAATAATCAGCCAAACTTGAACTCCCAGTGCAACTCTGTGGCCAAACCTTGGATGCACTCCCTCCCACACCCCGCACTCCCTCCCGCACCCTAACCTCCTGCCCCGGCCCTGCATACAATTTCCCCACCCCGATGTGGCCCTCAGTCCAAAAAGTTTGTCCACCTCTGCCCTAATGTCTCAAAAAAAAAAAGTGGCTTTGCATTTTAATTTAATCTCATGATACGCTCTTTTAGTTTTAAAGTATGGATTGTTGTATTATGCAATAAGCACCACATTGCATAATATAGATATTGTAGAAATGTATAGGGGTGGGCTTGGCTGGAAAGTTTTTATTACAGAGCTGTGGATTTTCTTTTTTGAAAAGCACCATTAACACTAGGCTCCACAGAACAGACAATTATATATTTATGAACAGCAGTAATTAGAAAAGAGAATTTAATCTTTTTGGCTACTTAGAGAATTACAAAAGATGATAGCATCATTTTATGGTTCATGTGTTCTGACCTGTAGCTGTTTCAGACTCTCCTAGTGTGGGGAGAGAAATAACAGAACTGATTTCAATTGCACAGATTACAGGACAGTTGTGAAGGAGATTGAGAAATGCTGTTCAGCTCTGCAGGAAAAAGCACTGAAAAAATGGAAGTACGGGATTGGAGCCTTTGGAATGGACCCTGAGAACAGAGTGCAGGAGTGTGGACTAAAAGCCTAGAGCCTTAGATCCTTTAAGGTATTTAGGGGCCGAACCCCCACTGAAATCAATGGGAATTAGGCCCCTACATACCTTTTGAGGATCTGGACCTAGATTAGCAAAGTCAAACACTGTTTTCCTATACAAAGGCCAGGTTAATGGGCCACGTGCAAGGGACCTCCCTGACACCAGGGACCAGAATCCTCTCCCCAAGCCTGGCAATGACAGGGAAGGACATCCATGCTACATCTACTGTGGTGAGGTCTGGCCAATGGAACCATGCAGTATGTAGTCCCCGACCTTGCTGTGGAGAGGGGCACTGAGGAGCAGGGTGGTATTAGTGAAGCTCACATTGCAAGTGTTGTGCTAGTCCAGGGTGGGAAAACTACGGTCCACGGGCTGACCATCCTGCCCAGGCTCCTGGCCCAGGAGGCTAGCCTCTGGCCCCTCCTTTGCAGCAACTCACTCGCTCCACCGCCGGCACAATGCTCTGGGTGGCGGGGCTATGAGCTCCTGGGGCAGCGCAGCTGCAGAGCCCGGTCTGACCCGGTCTCTGTGCTGCGTGGTGGTGGCAATGGCATGACCTGGCTCCAGCTGGGTGGTGCGGCTGTAGCACCCCCAGCCACCAGTGCTCCAGGCAGCATGGTAAGGGGGCATGGAGCATGGGGGATTGGATAGAGAGCAGAGGAGTTCGGGGTGGTAGTCAGGAGGTGGGGGTGTGGATAGGATTCAGGGTGGTCGGGGGGAATAGGAGGTTGAATGGGGGCAGGGGTCCTTGGGGCGCAGTCAGGGAGGAGCGGGGATTAGATGGGGCAGTAGGGGGCAGTCAGGGGACAGGGAGCAGGGGTGTGTGGATGGGGCAGAGGTCCCGGGGCAGCTATCAGAAATGAAAGAAGGGGTTGGATGGGGTGGTTGGGGGTTGGCGGTGATCAGGGGACAGGGAGCAGGAGTGTGTGGATGGGGCAGGAGTCCCTGGGGGACCATCAAGGAATGGGGGGGTTGGATGGGGCAGGAGTCCTGGCGGGGGAGCAGCTAGGAGGTCGGAGCTGGGCCACGACCCCCTCCCCTAACCGGCTCTCCATACAATTTATGAAACTCGATGTGACCCTCAGGCCAAAAAGTTTGCCCACCCGTGCTAGTCTGTAATCCGTTCAGCACCCTGTGCTGTGTGTCCCAAAGAGAGGGTACCCATGTGGCGCTGGGGCTGACATCGCACTTGGAAGAACACACAAAAATTATATTAAGTCAGCCCCTCACTCCATTGGGCAGCATCCCTGGCACGAGGTAGAACACAACTGCAGCCTTGAGCTCTGCATTAGAGGAGAGAAAGAGCCTCAGCTTTCTTCCAGCCAGCCAATTAGACTGAGTTGCAGCCAGAGGCGAAAGTAAGCTGGTACACCCCAGTACAGGGTACTGGCAAGAGCCAGTACATAGGATCTGCCCAGCAATTTAAAAAGCCTGGGGCTTCCAGCAGTGGCTGGAGCCCTGGGTCCTTTAAATTGCCACCAGAGGCCCACTACCGGAGCCAGCGGAGATTTAAAGGGCCCAAGGCAATAGTGGCAGCTGGGAGCCCGGGCCCTTTAAATCACCACTGGAGCCCCCACCACCGCTGCTACCCCAGGGCTCCAGAAGCAGGACTCAAGCAGCAATTTAAAGGTCCCTAGGCTCTGCCATGGTAGCAGCGGCCAGAGCCCCAAGGCTCCCAGCTGCCTCTGCAGCTGGTAGCTTTGGCAGTGATTTGAAGAGCCCAGGGCTCCCAGCCACTACTACTGCAGCCGGAGCCCGGCTCTAAAGGCCCCACCTCTTCCGGCTGAGGCCACACCCCCTGCTCAGGACTCTGGAATCCAGTAAGTCCTTTGATAAGTCCTACCAGTAAGTTACTTTCACCCCCGGTTGCTACACTACAGGTTTAAACCGATTTTAGCAGCATTAAACCGATTTAACGCTGCACCCGTCCACACTACGAGGCCCTTTATATTGATATAAAGGCTCTTTAAATCAGTTTCTGTACTTCTCCCCGACGAAAGGAGTAGCGCTAAAATCGGTATTACCATATCGGATTAGGGTTAGTGTGGCCGCAAATCGATGGTATTGGCCTCCGGGCAGTATCCCACAGTGCACCACTGTGACCACTCTGGAAAGCGATCTGAACTCGGATGCAGTGGCCAGGTAAACAGGAAAAGCCCTGTGAACTTCTGAATTTCATTTCCTGTTTGCCCAGCATGAAGCTCTGATCAGCACGGGTGGCGATGCAGTCCCAAATCCAAAAAGAGCTCCAGCATGGACCATACGGGAGATACTGGATCTGATCGCTGTATGGGGAGACAAATCTGTTCTATCAGAGCTCCGTTATAGAAGATGAAATGCCAAAGCGTTTGAAAAAAATCTCCAGGCTACACAGTGCTGCGTGACAAGCATAACGGAAAGCCAAAGAATCAAATGGACGCTCATGGAGGGAGGGAGAGGGTACTGAGGACTCCAGGTATCCCACAGTCCACAGCAGTCTCCGAAAAGTATTAGCATTCTTGGCTGAGCTCCCAATGCCTGTAGGTTCAAACACATTGTCCGGCGTGGTTCAGGGTATAGCTCGTCAATGTACTCCCTCCTCCCCCACGTGAAAGAAAAGGGAAAAAAATCGTTTCTTGACTTTTTTTTAATGTCACCCTATGTGTACTGAATGCTGCTGGTAGACGCGATGCTGCACAGTGAAGAGCAGTATCTGCTCCTCTTCCCTCCCCGGTGGCAGACGGTACAATATGCTTGATAGCTGCTGAATACCCCTGGCTGGCCTCAGGTGAGGTCAGCCGGGGGGGGGAGCCTAGGTAAAAATAGGAATGATTCCTGGTCATTCCCAGTAGATGGTACAGAACGGCTGGTAACTGTCTTCATCATAGCAACTGGGGGCTGAGCTTCAATCAGCCTCCTCCCTTTCACGTGTAAAGAAAAGATTCTGTACTGCCTGGACTATCAGAGCAGTGGGATGCTGGGCTCCTCTCCTCCACACCGCTTAATGTCCTGCCTGGACTGTCATAGCAGTGGGATGCTGGGCTCCTCTCCTCCACACCGCTTAATGTCCTGCCTGGACTATCATAGCAGCGGGATGCGGGGCTCCTCTCCCCCACACCACTTAATGTTCTGCCTGGACTATCACAGCAGCTGGAGGCTGCCTCCCCCTCATTTTATCTCACTAACAAGTCACTGTTTCTTATTGTTGCATTCTTTATAACTTCATGACACAAATGCAGGGGACACTGCCACGGTAGTCCAGGAAGGTTGGGGAGGAGGGAAGCAACAGGTGGGGTTGCTGCAGGGGCACCCCCCGTGAATGGCATGCAGCTCATCATTTCTGCGGGATCTGACACAGAGCAGCTGTGCTCTCTGGTTCTCTGATACACTGGTTCTCTAGTAAGCTTGCCCCATATTCTAGGCAGGACTGACTATTTTTAGATACCATAAAGGAGGGATTGACTCGGGGAGTCATTCCCATTTTTGCCTTTGCGCCCCCGGCCAACCTCAGCCAGGGGCACTCATGATAGCAGCAGACGGTACAGAATGACAGCCGTCATCTCATTGCCAATTTACAATGGCAGCAGACCGTACAGAACGACTGATAACCATCTCTGCTATCATGCAAAAGCAAATAAATGCTGCTGTGTAGTGCTGCAATATCGCCTCTGTCAGCAGCATCCAGTACACATACGGTGACAGTAAAAAAAAAGCTGAATGGGCTCCATGGTTGCCGTGCTATGGCATCTGCCAGGGCAATCCAGGGAAAAAGGGCGCAAAATGATTGTCTGCCGTTGCTTTCCCGGAGGAAGGAATGAGTGACAACATTTACCCAGAACCACCCGCGACAATGACTTTTGCCCCATCAGCCATTGGGATCTCAACCCAGAATTCCAAGGGGCGGGAGAGACTGCAGGAACTATGGTATAGCTATGGAATAGCTACCCACAGTGCAACGCTCCGGAAATCGACGCTAGCCTTGGACCATGGACGCACACCGCTGAATTAATGTGCTTAGTGTGGCCGCGAGTACTCGACTTTATACAGTCTGTTTTACAAAACCGATTTATGTAAAATCAGAATAATCATGTAGCGTAGACATACCCAGATTCTCTGCTCCAACCTTGAGAAATAATCAAAGCAGCTCAGATGTAATAGGTGCATGTGATATTTGCAACAACAGGGTTAGCTATTTACATAGCCAAGTTGGTAGGGCACAGCTGAGGCTGCCTGGATCCTCTCCCCTTCACAGATGCAGAGTGAGGTTAGTATGTGTACTGCTTAACATACTCACTTTGATCACCCGTATTCCAAATACCCTAAATAGCACCAGACATGATTTGACAGACTACATCTAATAGGGACAGCATTTTATTTAGCATTTAATGGTTCTGTACACTTTTAAGAAGTTCAGCCTTGTCCGTAAAGAACAGTTCAACCCTCCTGTCTAGGCAGATCTCCCAGCAAACAGTCCCAGCTTGTTTTTGTCTCAATTGCTACCATGGTCAGAAAGCAGAGAAATTTCAGCACACAGGAGAGAGTCATTTACCACCTGGAATCTTGAATTTAGGCTCAGTTGCAACAAGATAATTTTTGGAGTTTACCCCTTTGACCGGACAAGAAGCTGCTGACTAAGAAAGGGTAGGAGTTGAAAATAAACTAACAGTTTGACACTGAGCTTCCAAAACCACACCAAAAATTTAAGAGTTAGTGATTCTTTTTAGGACGTCTGTTCAGAAGTCTGTTTCTGTGAAACCTCATCTTTATTGGCAGAAGTTGCTTTCAGTCTCCTCCCACTCTTGAAGGCATGGCATAAGCCCTTGCTGTGATACTACACTACCAGAGAGGCAGAGGAAAGGAACTACAGGGCTTTGCCCAAGCATTACTCTGATAAAGCCGCTCTTGGAACAAGCCTAATAGCAATGGCATTTGTAGCTGCTTGGCAGGTCTGTCCTCCGCTCCCTTTCATCAGCACAAGCACAGCTATCTTTCCCCTCCCTTCTTCACCGGTTGCTTTACCCCAGATCACCTTTTTCTGACTCCCTTGTGAGTCCTAGGGGAGCACCGAGTTAGACTGCATGGATTCAGCCATGTGAGTTATGAGCATAATAGAACCTGTTATGCGGGATGAAAGCATGCTGCAAGATTGGCTCAGAAGCTCCCAGCACAGGCATGGCATGCACAGCCAAGGGGGATGTCATGTGTTACAAGAGTTGGTTTCTTCCTACGGTCAGTACCATCCCCTCCCAGTCCACCCCAGGTAAAGTGCAGCAGGCTCTAGACAGGATTTTACTGTAGCCTGAAGTGCGTGTGGGCAGAACTGGTGCTGCCGGTCTGGTTCCGGTTCTGTGGCCCCAGAAAGTGGCTGCTTTAGAGAATTCTGCAATGGGCACTATCGCTCTTCCTGAAGCTCCTTCTTCTGTAAGGCTTGGAGTCTCTTCCCCACTGTTTGGTGGATGATTTCCAGGCCCTCTGTGTCCAGCTCTTTCATGAGCAGCAGGATAGCATTGAGGATGTTGTTCTGTCAAGACAGGACGGACATTGTTTCTACTACAGAGGTACAGACTCTGACCCAGAAAGCTGATGAGTCATTTAGGGGCTGATTTTCAACGGTTACTAGATTGTTTTTTGCACCCTTCTAAATTCCCTGCTCCTCTGCCTGTCTGTAGGAAGACAGTGCCCTTCTACTGAGAAGGCCACTGCCTTTGGGTGCCAAATCCAAGGCCTGCAGAATAGACATCTGCAGCTCTGTGGACAAGTACCACTGCAGAGGGAGAAACAAAATAGACCAAGACCGGTCTAGAACACATTCTGACCTTCCTTTATTCCCTGAGGTGACGGCAATGAGCCCAAGCCACACTCTTGAGTCCCATCCAGGCCAGATACGTGCTCTGTGAAACTTACTCCCATAGAGTAGCATTGCCACCCACTGGCCACAACTGGTGAGGAAAATCAAGGCCATATTTTCTATACGAAAGATGGCTATTAAATTGACAGTAGAGATTAACCTATGGTTATCCAACAGGATCAGTTCTGACCCCCTTTCTTATTAATGGCATAACAGTATCATAGATTCACAGGCTAATCTCCAGTGTATGCTCCCCCCAACGCCTAAGGATGGATCTCAGGGACTAGCTAGCCACAGCTCAACAGCACTTCTGCCACAAATCAACAGCCTGCAAGACACTTATCCCAAAGACATGCGACCAGCACCCACTTCCCACCCGGAAAGTTCTATGCAGCTTTGGGTGCACCCAAATCTGGTAGTACAAAGTTGTGCATTTTCTGGATCCAGAGATTTATTCTTTAAATTTGCCTGACACATTATAAAGCAGCAACTTTAGTCTTTAAATACACTCACCCTCTTCTTCCTGCTGCCATCAGTCTCCCTGGGTGAAAAGGAGGAAAATTTATCTCTGGGAACAGGCTTCATGCCAAGTTGCTCCCGAATCTTGCTGTGGGGGAAAAAAGGCAGTACACAAAATATGAGAGCACCCAGGGCCAGAAAGAGCCTGCCCCCAGCACTGTCTGGAATGACAGAAACCAATTCCTAATGCTGGAACTAGACGAGTGATGCTAACTGGGACCACAGACCTGAGTCTACACTGCACATTTGGATAACAGGTGGCACATTTAAAAAGGGTAAGTGAGATAGACCATAATTCACAATTCAATATGAAGATCCCTCCCCTTTCATGCATACACATAGCTGATGTACTGCAAAATAGGAAGCAGCCTCTGGAAGGACCTATTCCATATGCACAAGGCCAGGTTCTCAGCTAGTGTAAAATCAGCACAGCTCCATTGTCTTCAGCAGTGCTATGTGGATTTGACCAGCTGTGGCCCATGGTATGTTGGGGTTGGTTGTCAGGAGTATTTTTTATAGGATCCCCCATGTGACATACAAGTTTAGCAAAGGAATCCCAACAATTAATAACCGAACCCTCACTTTGTCTCCTCCAGGGTGAAATTCAGATGTTCACTCTTTGGCTCCGTTGTGCACTCAGTGGTACTTGATTCATTAGCCTCTGGGCAGCCATTCTCCAGAACTCGCTTAGCTGGGGGTGCAATGATCTCCTCCCCATCTACCAGGGCCTGTGACAATTCTTCTTCTGTCACAGCTTCCAAAAACATACAAGCATATGTTAGAAGCCCAGTTTGATGCTCTAGGGAATTCTATCACCATGGAAAACAGATCGTTCTAATTTGGAATGTATTACTGCAACAAGTAGTATAACGAACTACACACGTGACAGCATGTACAGTCAGCTTGTATGAGAGCAGGGATATAAGGGATAACCCCCTATCTATCAGCCTGTCATCATTTCCTCCTTTCTTCTGCAGCAAAGCCTAAGGGGGAAGTCTCTGGCAGTCCTACCTCCTCCATATAAAAAGGGATACTGAAGGAGAGGTTTCACAGGGGTCTCTTGGAGCCCTCCCCCCTTTTTCCCCAGCAGCAGGATCTGCAGACAGAGACTGTGGGGATGCATAAGGTCTTGTTTTGACAGCAGAAAATCCCTTTACCAAACAGAACAACATGTCCTACTTTCTTTGACGGTGGGAGCAGAGCCAGTTACAGCATCTGTGTTTTGGAAGAGCAAACGAGAGTCCTGTAACAAACTAGCTGGTGGCACAGTATCTGAGATAATGACTATGAAGACATTGGTCACAAATTCCCTGTGTGGTATTGTTAACTATGCTGTGCAGAGAGCGTAAAGGATAGGACAGTTTGAAAACACTGGCTGAAAACATAGGTAGAGCTACCTGCGCCATTCTGCACAGAGCACTGCTGAGGGAATTACTGTTGTGCTGTCCTTTCCCACACAAGAGCCAACAGAGAGAGTTTTATTACGTAAAGTACTCAGCTGTTCTAGGGTGTGTACATTGAATTTCCAACAAACCCAACCAAGACTCTCCCTAAGGGTCAGGGCAGTTCAGAACCCTGGTATTTCTGAAGCTTTCCACCACTGACTCTATTCTGAGATTCCCACCTTGATTGTCAAGCTTCTGAAGGTTGGGGAGGTTGCGCAGCACAGTCATTCTGTAGTGGTGGGGGTCTGAACCACAGCAGGGATTCTCAGACAACCACAGGACCCTCAGCCGGGGCAGGCTTTTCAGATGGAAGAGCTCACTCAGACTCAGGATGCTGTTCTTCCTCAGATAGAGCTCACTCAGGTTCTGGCACTGACTCATTGGTTCCAGGCTGGAGATACTGTTCACACTGGAGAGAGATTACACAGACCTCAGAAATGAGTCTCTGGTTTCTAGCCTTAAAAATTACCAGCTCCACCCTCAATATAATTTTCAGGCAGAAGCAGGACTTCTGCAACACTGCAGCTCTTCAGTCCCCGTTTCTGCATCATCCCTACAGTGGGAGCCTGAAAGCCTCCTCCAAGGTGGTGCAGTGCATTCTGGGTGCCTAGTTGCCAAACACAAATAGGTTGAGATAACATTTGGTAACAAAAAATAGTTTACCAACCAGAGGGAGGCCAATTGTGCTACTTTTAGGGCCTTAAAAATACTATCCAGTAGTCAGCTAGCAGAAACAGGTTCACATAAACATAGCCAGCTTGCTTTCCCCTTCTGAACGCTTCACTTCATCACACTGCTTCTGGAACTCCTCCCCTCCTCTCCCTCCAGTATTTTCCTTTTAATGTTAGCACCATCACTCACATCTCTTGGTCTTGAAAATACACTTTTGCTGAGACAGCACTCCTGAGCATGGAGGCTGAGATGGGCTCCACAGGCTCCTGCTTCCAAGGGACAGGTCAGTGGGGAAGAGAAAAGCAGTTTCCAAGAAGGAACTATGTTCATCCTGCGCTTATTTCTCTTTATAGCTTCTCCCCTGAGCCATGGCAGCAGGCATCTTCAATGCATGGAATGCTTCAGGGCCCAAGCACTGAGTGGGGTGGCTGTGGAGCTATGCAGACACTCCGAGGCAGTGGTGAGCAACCTGAGATCCATCAGGGTAATCCACTGGTAGGCTGCGAGACAGTTTGTTTACATTGACCGTCTGCTGGCATGGCCGCACACAGCTCCCAGTGGCCACGGTTCGCCATTCCCGGCCAATGGCAGCTGTAGGACATGCTGGCCGCTGCCACTTCCCGCAGCTCCCATTGGCTGGGAATGGTGAACCATGGCCACTAGGAGCTGCGGGCAACCATACCTGCAGATGGTCAATGTAAAACTGTCTGGCAGCCCGCCAGTGGATTACCCTGAATGGCCACATGTGGTCCGCAGGCCGCAGATTGCCCACCACTGTTCCAAGGTATGGCTGAGATCCAAAGGCAGGGGCTAATTTGGCAGGAGCCAGAGACCTGTTTTGAAGAAGGCAGCAGGTATGTCAGTGGGAGAGGCGGAAAGCAGCAATAAGCAGCTAATGTT
The DNA here is from genome assembly GCF_025201925.1 of Gopherus flavomarginatus. NCBI lineage: Eukaryota > Metazoa > Chordata > Testudines > Testudinidae > Gopherus > Gopherus flavomarginatus. The sequence goes on from NC_066624.1 coordinate 62,916,350, forward strand.
AACGAGGCACTTTGAATTAAAATGCCAAGAGGTTTTTCTTTTTGAAAAAGTGAAAGGGGCATAGGGTTACAGAGATGAGCAGACTCCTGGCTCCTCGCTTAATTCTGTAAACACTCTTGCTCACTACAACCATTTATTGGTTGTTACATCCTCTTTCTGCAGAAGTTCCTCATACACACCCAAGAGCAGTTCATGCATGCTCCACACACCAAATGGCTTTAAGGTTAAGATTTTAGAAGCTTCACAGATTTTTCAGTATAGTTTTGCAAGATCTATTTTCCAAGGTGCCACAAGAAGCTGAGAGAGAATCCAGAAGAATTTCAACACAAACCTTCTCCAACCTGGTACAAGTTTCATGACACCGTGTGGGGCCAGCAGACCTACAGAACCCAGTCAAGAACATGGAATAGGATTTAGGTATAAGGGAAAATGTGATGTTGCACTCCATGTTTATGGAAATATGCTTATGAGTGTGACTATAATGTAACTGGAATATGCTTTATACAAAAGGTCTCTTGTAAGATATCATTACAGTGCTTATAATCTACTGAGTGTGTTCAACCTATTTGTATGAATGTATCATTCCTCTATCTGAAGCTAGAAATATGAAGTATTACTCTGAAGTCCTACTGTAATCATGCAAAGTGTGGGCCATTAATGGTGGCTTTGAATCTTGATGGCTCCCATTGACTAGGAGAATTGGTTGTGAATGGCTTTGTTTACTTGCAGGCCAGCCCTGGAAGAATGAAGGCTAGGATCTCACAGGACATGTGACCATGTCACATAATCCTAGAATCCATCTTAAACCTGGTGCTTTTCCATTTAGAACAGGCCTGCACAACTCGTAAAGCAGCGAGGGCCATATTACTTCAAAGAAAACAGCTGAGGGCTGAAGCCCACCTGGCCCTGACGACCCCACCCCCAGCGCCACCCAGCCCCTCTGAAACACAGCCTCCCCAGCACCACCCAGCCCATGGAACCGCCCCCCCCCCAGCGCCACCCAGCCCCCCTGAAACAACACTCCCCAGTGTCACCTGCCCCGTGGAAACAAACCCTTCCTCAGTGCTGCCCCATCGAAACAGCGGTATTGAACCTTGGTAATATGTTATAGCGGGCCCCTAAGGTAGTATAATTAAGGTAAAAGAAAACTGTCTTTTTGCTAGAAGTAGAATAAGATCTTCCCCCAACTTTGTAATCAATTGCCCTGTTGAATGAATGAGGTGTGAATGTGGAAGGCAGCACCTCCAGACAGCTGCAACCCTTGGAGAGGGGCTGGGAGCCAGATCAGATCAGAAGAACAGGTCAGCCACTGACTCCTCGCTCGCCTCCTCAGCCCCCCTCCCCTGCCACCGGCTCACCTGCCCCCCCCCCCCCAAAAACTGCCCGCCCTCTTGCATCCTCAGCTCCCCTACCCTGGCTCACCTCCTCAGCCGCCTCCTCCCCCGCCACTGTCTCATCTACCCCCGTGCCACTGCCTGCCCACTCACCTCCTCAGCCGCTGGCTCACCTGCCCCCTGCCACTGCCTGCCCGCTCACCTCCTCAGCCACTGGCTCACCTGCCCCCCTGCCACTGCCTGCCCGCTCACCTCCTCAGCCGCTGGCTCACCTGCCCCTCCGCCACTGCCTCCCCGCTCACCTCCTCAGCCGCTGGCTCACCTGCCCCCCGCCACTGCCTGCTCGTTCACCTCCTCAGCCGCTGGCTCACCTGCCCCCCTGCCACTGCCTGCCCACAGGGGAAAGGATTGAGCCCAGACTAGGAAGGAGTCTAGTCTGGGAAAGAAGCTTATTGGAACATCTCCGAGGGTGAGATTTACCTGTATTCAGTTTTTTAAATGTATTAGGCTTAGACTTGCATGTTTTTGCTTTATTTTACTTGGTGACTTATTTTGTTCTGTCTGTTATTACTTGAAACCACTTAAATCCTACTTTTTATACTTAATAAATTAATTAACCCAGAGTAAGTGATTAATACCTGGGGGAGCAAACAGCTGGGCATCTCTCACTATCAGTGTTATAGAGGGTGGACAATGCATGAGTTTACCCTGTATAAGCTTTATACAGAGTAAAACAGATTTATTTGGGGTTTGGATCCCAGTGGGAGCTGGCTGTCTGGGTGCTGGAGATAGGTGACTTGCTAAGCAGTTTTTGATTAAAGTCTGCAGCTTTGGAGGCATGGACCAGACCTGGGTCTGTGTTGCAACCAGCTAGTGTGTCTGGTTCAACAAGGCAAGGGTCTGGAGTCCAAAGCTGGCAGGAAAAACAGGCTCAGAGATAATCTCAGCACATCAGGTGACAGCCCCAAGATGATCTCTGCGACTGAACCCATCACAGAGACTATGAAGCTTTACACTGCACCTCAAGAGTTATTTCCTCCCAAAATGAATTCTCACTTCCCACCCCCTCAATACAGATTTACAGGAAAGACTCAGATAGCCTTGGAAATAAATGCACTCTGCACCTCTGTCCCCGAGGGAACACAGCCTGACTCAGTACTGGAGATCAAGCAGGCAGAGGCATGGTCACAAGGTCAGTAAGGAGTAAAGTACCAAAGGCAGAATGCAAGATTGTTGTCATCTGCATGACACCAGATTTCCTCTGTTCTATCAGCTGCTGCTCTCAGGCTGGTAGTTTGACACCCACCTGAATGTGATCACTTCAATGTTTGGTAGTTCACGGCATATTGAAATCTAGACAGAGAAAGACGCAATAAAGAACTGTACTTTTTCTGAAGATGTCAGTCTATAATCAGGTGCTTATTCATATAGCTCCACTAATGTGCTAGTTGATTTGATACTCTAATGGGTTTAAGTCAATATCAGTCTAACTTGATTGTACAAAGGGAGTTTTTTCTGGACCCAACCACTCCTCTTTTTCAGTCCCCAAGCACAGTGTAGCCAGTATCTATTCCATCTTCTCCCACCATGCCCAGAAACACAGATAATCAGACGCTCATATTGTGCATGGAAAATAAGACATGGTTCTGTTCCTCTCCTCCAAATGCGCAGAACATGTGACAAGTATTCACTGTACTGATACGCTTTTGGTGCTGTCAGATCCCCCACCAATACCCACACAAAGGGCTCAGCTGTCCTCGCACATGACCTTCCCAACTGAGAGGATCTGTACCCTCAGGGTATGTCAGGCGGGAGGGTGCTTCTGAGTGTGGGTAGACAGACACGCACTAGCTCTAGCATGCTAAAAATAGCAATGTGGCTGTGGTGGCCTGGGCTAGCCACCCAAGGGTGACCCAGCATGTTGGAAGGGTTTGTACTTGGGCCAGTAGCTTGAGTCACCATGGCCACACTGCTATTTTTAGTGAGATAGCTCGAGCAGAGCTAGCACGTGGGTCTACCCATTCTAGGAAGCATGCTCCCATTGCAGTGTAGATGTACCCTAAATTAGTCCTCAAGCTCTCACAGCTGTAGAGAGGTGTAAGACTAGCAAGCTCTCTTACTCCCAAGCACATCAAAGGGATACTTGGCTCCCTCCATTCCCAAGTGAGGCAGCAGAGCCCACCCCAACACTTGGCAGCAATTTGCTATGCACTGTATCAATGACCAGTGCTCTACCAACAAAAAAGGGCCTAGATCTCAAGGAATGTGTCTTACTCATACCTGACTTTATGGAAATGTTAGAGATTTGTTTGGGGAAGGGGTGATTTTAAGAACTGCAAGAATAGTACTTACATCTGTGAGGCAGCTGCCCCTGCAAGAGAAAAATAAACCACTTTGAATAGTGACAAGAAAGCAGAGAATTAATTTAGAAATATTTTAAAGAGAGGCCATACATCGAGTGAAAAGATGTAATGTATGGAAAAAGCTATGGCTGAGTGCAAGAGTGTGTTTTTAAAATGTACGTTATCTTAAAGAACTGGATTCTCAGAGGTGTCTTTTCATTTTTTTGAGCAACAGGGAATACCAAGTATCACAACATTTCCTGTCCCTCCTCCCAATTCTGACCCTTAAGGAATCTCTGCCACCCCAACCATCCTTCAACCACATAAGATGCAAGCTCAAATCGTGCTTTATTCCATAAGGCACTAAATAAAGATTCTGCAAAAGCCCAAATGGGGCACGACAGTTTTATTGCTTCCACTCTCCCCTGTAGTCTCAGCTGCATAAAACTATGCTTCCACACACTCAGTAGCTACTCCTTATGAGCATAACATGTGGCTGGAAGGTAAATACTTTCCTTCCAGACTGCCAAGACAATTCAGAACCATCTGTCATGTCAGCAAGTGTGAATCCTGCCAGTTCTGATCATACAGCCATGTTTAAACTGTTTTCTGTAGATCATTTTATAATACAGTTTGATCAGCTGATGTGGATAGGACCAAGCTGAGTTCATCATGATTTGTTCCTATCCTCAGCAGCTGGCCAAAGAGTTCAGCGGGGGTTGTGTTTAATTACTCTTAGGAAATCCATGTAGGAGGCACTTTTCCCCTCCTTCCCCACATACAATATTTGGGCAGTATGCATTGAACCAAGTATGAGTTTCATTTCATGTGTGGGGATAATTGCACCAGCTAAGGCAACACTAAACACAGATATAGAAACCCAAGAATTCTAAATGCTAAAGACCATGTTTAACTCTTAATCTTTAAATTGTATTAAATACCCAAAGTCAGGAACATTTAAAGTTAAGGTTCAATTCTCTCAGCAATATCGATTCAGCCACATTGTCAGCCAAAGGAAGCATTTCTTGATTACTCATTGTGCTGTTATGCTGGGAATCTAATACATTTAAAAACCTCAAAGGCAATTTGTCCAAGGAAAATCTGAATCTCAGATTAGAGAGTCTGACAAACTATGACTGTCCAAAATAAGACCTGCCCTCATATGTAATTCTGCACTTTCAGGAGAGCACATGCACTCTCTCCACAGTACAAAATAGGATGCAATTGATCTAGTGTAGCCAGAGGAGAATTTTCACTGTCCAGCTCACATTTTGCTAAAGCTTCATTTTTCTGTCATTGATTGAATTTAAACAAAAACAAGCAAGACACACCTCAGCCTCTGTTTTAATCTACTGATCTATCAATGCACCTAAGATTATTTAATTACAGAGCAGCAGTCAGTTTCACTGACAGTAAATCCTTTCATTTCACATATATGATTTGGGCTTTTGCTTATCCTGCACTGGTAAGCAACAGTTTCCCTCAACTGACTGTTGTGTGTCTCTTTAGATAGGATGGAAACATGGCCAACATTGCTACGGAATTTTTTTTTAAATTCATATCTTCCTAATTCCAAGGCCAGAAGTGATCATTGTGATCAGCTACTCTGACCTCCTGTATAACACAGGCCACCAAACTTCACCCCAAAAATTCCTAGACTACAATTATTTTACTTGTAAGCAATTACATACTCAAGCTTAACACTGAACATATATAATTTATGACACATTTATTGAACTATTCTATTGAAGATAGGTAAGAATGTCAGTGTGAGTGAAGGAAATGTGTATATCCTCCTGGGTTTGCACTCTGTGAGGAAATAATTGCCAAATTGGGATCAGTAACTACTGGTAGCCAGCCAAACAAGTGCGATCATTCCCATAACGCCAATTGTATTACACATGTTTATCCTCAACATGTTTTACAAACATTGCTGGGTAAACTTTATCCCCTTGGGTGCAAAGTAGCCCTGGGGAGAGGGGCTGGCTGGTCCATGGGAAGGGTTTGACAACACTGGCAAGCGTGGGTTCAGAATGAGACCCCATTTGGTCAGGACACTGAATCATCCCCACCCTGGCAGAGAGCATGAATGGTTGGGATTGCTGCTGGGCCTCTCCAGCAATGCCCCAGAATAACCAGCCAGCCACCCTGCTAGTGGAGTCTGCTGGCTTCAGGGTCAGCCAACACACCAGGAGGGGCAATGAATGACCCTTCAGCCCATGGGCCTGTGCCTTCCCCCACCCTGTGTGCCCCTCCCCAGCCCACGGGCCCCCCCTCCCGAGTTACCCCACCCCCCGCTCAGCCCACCGTCCCCAGCCCATGGGCCCCCACCCCGTTACTCCACCCCCCGCTCAGCCCATGGGCCCCCACCCCGTTACCCCACCCCCCGCTCAGCCCACGGGCCCCCACCCGCTCAGCCCACTGTCCCCAGTCCCGGGGGGGGGAGGGGCAGAGCCGGTCCCTCACCAGCAGTTGAGTTTGCGGACACTGTCCAACTCAGCGGCCTTGGCGCGGGCCAGCACCACCTTGCGCGTCAGCTTCATAGCCCCGGCCCGGCCGCGCCGCGTCTCCAGGGGCGGGGGCAACGCGGCGGACGCGTCTCCAGGGGCGGGGCCGGGCGCCGCCGCCATCCCAACGCCTCCCCGCTTCCGGCTCCGGGCTGGCAGCGGCTGCGCGGCCTCTGGTGTCCCGCCCACTGCCGGGACGGGGGCCGCAGAGGGTCATTCGCGACGCGGGCCAGAACCAGTGTATCCAGGGGCGGGGCCAACGCTGCTAATCTCTAGGGGCGGGGCTACTGCTGTCTCCACGGGTGGGTGGGGCTGCTGCGAGGCGGGGATAGCGGCGTGTGGGTGTCCCCTAGTGTAACAGGGAGGGGCTGCCTGGTGCAGGGAGTGGGAGGGTTTGGGATGCCCCCATTATATGGGGGAGGGGCTGTCTGGTGCAGGGGATGTTGGGGTGCCCCTGTGACCTTCCCTTCGTGTTATCTGGATGGGTGAGCTGCTAGGTCAGGCAAATCCTTGACTCTGGGAGCCAGTCTTACCCTGCTCTGCTGTGAGAACCCCCACTCCTGGGCTGTTCACGCACAGCCTCTGGCATGGCAGCTGCTCCCAGCTACTTGCAAGTGCCTGACAGTAGCCAATATATCCGGTGACAGACTCAACTCTAGGCACCTCCATCTTGCAGTGTCCAGTTACGTCCACTGGATGCTGCAAGCTTATATGAGTTTGTCAATTTAACAGAGAAATTGACATGTACCAGGCTTGTTATTCCAAGGGGAGTCTCTGACACACTTCAAACCAAACACACTGCTTCAGGTAGAATAAACAAACATCTGTATTAACTATGAAAGATAGATTTTAAGTGGTTATAAGTCAAAGCATAACAAGTTGGATTTGGTTAAATGAAATAAAAGCAAAACACATTCTAAGCTGATCTTAACACCTTCAATGCCCTTACAAACTTAGACGCATCTCACCGCAGGCTGGCTGGTTGCCCTTCAGCCAGGCTCCCCCTTTGATTAGTGCTTCAGTTCCTTGGTGGTGATGTGTGTAGATGGAGGTGGAAAAGAGAGAAGATAGCGAACATCTCTCCTTTTTATCATGTTCTTTCTTTCCTCTTGGCTTTGCCCCCTGCCCTTCAGAGTCAGGTGAGCATTACCTCACTGTAGTCCCAAACTGACCAAGGGAAGCGGGGTGACTCACTCAAGAGTCCAACAGATCCTTTGTTGCTGCCTGGGCCAGTGTCCTTTGTTCCTGTGAGGCTGGTCTGGGCTTGTCCCATCCATACCCTGATGAGGGGTGAAAGTGTCACAGTCCCTTTAGAGGGGGAGAGGCTGCCTGGTGCAGGGGATGGTGGTTTTGGGGTGCATCCAGTTACAGGGGTGAGGGGCTGCCCGGTGCAGGGGATGGGGGTGTTTGGGTGCCACTAGTAAAGCAGGAAGGGGCTGCCCAGTGCAGAGGTGGTAGTGTATGGGGTTCCCCCATTATAGGGGGAGAGGAGCTGGATGGGGGTGTTGGGGTGCCCCCAATATAGGGGAAAAGTGCTGCCTGAGGCAGGGGTGGTGGTGAATGGGGTGCCCCCAGTACAGTATGGAGGGGATGCCTAGTTCAGCACCTCCAATATGTCCCTCCCCTTCCCCCCTGCCCCCGCTGTAAGGGGTGCTCCCCAGAAGCCTCAAGTTTGGACAAATGAAGGTCATTGCTCTGTTCTGTATGAGAGTTTAGCTAAGGCAATTGTCAAATGTGAGTGCAATTCTCACTGCTGTCAGTTGGCATAAACTATGCTTACTGCAGGGCCTCACATCATATCTAGGCACTTAGCTAACTTCTGCTTCGTTTAACGGGGTGTAAGTGGATGTCACAATTAAGGGATAAGCTGTAGCAGCAGTAGATGAATCTAATGATCTGGGATCACATATCTCCAGCCAAGGAGGCTGTTCAAAGGAAATTGGAAGAAGACTAGGGATTGCTAAGTCAGCTGTGACCTTCTTTAAGAAGTTTGGGGAAACTGTGGCATCTTGTAATGTATGAAGATGGGACTGATGCAAAGCCTAGTTTTTTCCATAGCTATTTATGGATGTGAATCACAGGAAGTTAGAGCTGCTGACAACAAAAAAACCTGGAGCTTTTGAAATACGGTGCTGGTGAAGATATTGCATATTTCCTGGATGGAAAAAAAGGCCAATGCCTATGTTGGAATATTACTGGAGAGAAGCAGCCCCTGATGTCAGAAATCAACAGATGCAAATTTACATACTTTAGTCACATTATGCCTATAGCTGGAAATAATCTTAAGACAGTTATTATTGACGGAATTGTGAAGGGACTTCATAGTAGAGGACAACCAGCAAGGAGATGGATGGACAGTGTGCAGCAAGATCATTGCAAAGTTAGCTGCTGAACACTTGAAGTTAGCGATGGCTAACAAAGTCTTCAGAAAATTGTGTTATGATGTCACTGATATTCAGTCATGAATAAATGGATTTCCCTGCTTGCCTAGTATATGATGTGTAAACTATAAAATAGTTATATTTCTCATATCTTAACTGCAATTCTTATTTTACTGTCCCTTGCAAATTTAATAATTTGTACATATTGCATTTGTTTATAAGGCACTGATCAACATCATTTAAAATACCGCTCCCAGCAGAGAGCCCCAAGACACTCCACTCATTAGCTGCCATGAATAGCACCTACCCTAACTCCAACCCTCTTCTTTCTACCTATGAGCCCTTTTATTTGTCCATCTTAATTTACTACCTAAAACATACTGAGAGAGTTCGTCATAACTCCATAAAGCTGTCAGCTTCACACAGAATGGGGGGCTGGCTTAACAGCCATGTAAGCTGAAGTTTTCTGTTGATCCATAGAACAGGGACAGCACAAGGAGCAGCATTATTGCAAGCTTCACACAGAATGGTAAGGGAAAGCTGATCAGAGGAAAATCCTGCTGGTAGCAGCGTACAGAGAGTTCTGATGGGTGGGAGGTTTCTTTGGGAGCACAGGAAAAGCCAGCAAATTCAATTCAACTTTTCCCTTCAAAAAATGCAAGAACTTTTGGAATCTGCTTATTCCCGTTTATTGAAGCAGAGCAGTCACATGATCTCGCAGCTCAGCCTGGAGGAGATAACTAGACCAGACACTCACTGCTAGCCATGATAAAAGAAAATAATTAATAGAAGACTCAGGCATAAATAAGATTTGCCTAAGTGATCATTTTCCAAATGCTCTCTACAGATGATGAGCTGGGCTGAGGGCTGTTCCTCCCAACTTTGTGCCTGATACCAAAATTCTTTGTGTTGCTTCCTTTCATTAGAACCCTGGATAATGGCCTTTCAAGTCTGGTATCTCTCATAATAGCCAACAGAGGCAGACTACTGATCACTTTGACCTCGGCTTTGTGTGACTTAGGTGTTTAGGAATAATGTACTTTCCATTTTTTCTAAAGTATGTTAAAAATAATTACACTTAGATTTTCCTTTCCCTGAACTGTAACAACGTCTCAAAACAATCTTATTGATGTTCACATATGGTCTGATCCAAAGTTAATTAAAGTCAGTGGAAAAACTCCCACAGGTATCAGTGAGGTTTGGATCAAAGCTGCGGTGTTTCTGTTGTAGCTATTTTCTACATTTGGGGAGTGTGTTGACAACATGAGCAGACAAGTTCCTAGTTGTTCCTATTTTCTGCTAGTTTTTTCTTCAGGAACACTCCAGGACTTCGCTTCCCTGGGGTGAAGGAGACCTGTAGGCTAGTTTAGGACTGGGTTGCCTCTTGTCAGAGAGCGAGACTATCAGATTTTGGTGCGGGAGTTTGGGCTGAGCACTCTCAAACCCAGTGGTTCCCTTTAGATTAGGTTTGATGGTTTTAATGAGCACCCTTGTACGCCCTGCCCAGCTTGTTTGTGGCTGTTAATTGCACTGCTCTTCTGTTACTGTTAATCTTATAAAATATTTACATGATGCAATATACCAGAACTTCAGTCAGAGATGACTCCCATGCCATTGGTGACCACACAGAACAGAGTGGTGCCAGGGAAAGGGCCTTTAAATGGGAGAATGCGACGGAGCGTTGTGGAGGACAGAGCCCATTCTAAGCAAATTGAAATCTTTCAAGAAATTAAATGCTAGCCTGTAGCTCTCAGCCACTGAGAAGAACGGAAAAACACAGAAAAGAATGGAAAGTTTTCTATCCTGCAGAAAAGTAGGACAGAGTCTATAAGTGGGCAGGGTCTCTCTCTGATACTGGTTTCAGAGTAGCAGCCGTGTTAGTCTGTATCAGCAAAAAGAACAGGAGTACTTGTGGCACCTTTGAGACTAACAAATTTATTTGAACATAAGCTTTCATGGGCTAAAACCCACTTCATCGGACACATGCAGTGGAAAATACAGTAGGAAGATATATATATATATATATATATATATATATATCTACACAGAGGACATGAAAAAATGACTGTTGCCATGCTAACTATAACGAGAGTAATCAGTTAAGGTGGGCTATTATCAGCAGGAGAAAAAAAACACAAACTTTTGTAGTGATAATCAGGATGGCCCATTTCCAACAGCTGACAAGAAGGTGTGAGTAACAGCAGGGGAAAAAAACAATTAGCGTGAGGAAATAGTTTTACTTTCTGTAACGACCCATCCACTCCCAGTCTTTATTCAAGCCTAATTTAATGGTGTCCAGTTTGCAAATTAATTCCAGTTCTGCAGTTTCTTGTTGGAGTCATTCGATTACAGACCTCAAAGTCACAATACTCCAACAAAAAAACTTCAAAACCAGACTCTCACAAAAGCCACAGATTCCCATGAAACAGGACGGGTGAAGGCATAGATCTCTGCAGGATTCCCCCACAGGGCCCCAAGGTAGGAGAGCAATTGCTTCAAACTCCCCTCTGCTAGGAAAGGTTGGACACACATAGCACAGAGCTCTCCTCTTACTCTGCTCTGAACTTATGTGTTCTCACACCTCTCTCCAGGCTTCCTTTGAATTAGTTTAATGACACAGGAATATGAACGGCCCCACTGGGTCAGACTATGGTCCATCTAGTCAGTATCCTGTTTTCTGACAGTGGTCAGTACCAGATGCTTCAGAGGGAATGTACAGAATAGAGCAATTATTGAGTGATCCATCCCCACCATCCAGTCCCAGCTTCTGGCATTTGGAAGTTCAGGGACACCCAGAGCATGGGGTTTCATCCCTTGACCATCTTAGCTGACAGCCATTGATGGATCTATCCACCATGAATTTATCTAATTCTTTTTTTAATCCAGTTATACTTTTGGTCATTACAACATCCCCTGGCAACGCGTTGCAAAGCTTAACTGTTGCGTTGTATGAAAAATATTTCCTTTTGTTTTTATTAAACCTGCTGCCTCTTAATTTCACTGGGTGACTCCTGGTTCTTATATTGTCGGAAAAGGCAATAACACTTTTTCCTACACCATTCACGATTTTATAGATCTCTAACATATCCCTCTTATTCATCTCTTTTCTAAGCTCAACAGTCCTAATCTTTTTAGTCTCTCCTTGTGTGGAAGCCATTCCATACCCTTGATCATGTTTGTTGCCCTTCTCTGAGCCTTTTCCAGTTCCACTATTTCCTTTTTGAGATGGGGCAATGAGACCCGTAAAATGTATTCCAGGTGTGGGCGTGTCATGGATGTATATAGTGGCATTATGATATTTTTTGTCTTATTATCAATCACTTTCCTAAAGATTCCTAACATTCGTTAGCTTTTTTGACTGCTGCTGTGCATTGAGCTGAAGTCATGGTGACTCCAAGATCTCTTTCTTGGTGGTAACAGCTAATTTAAACCCCATCATTTTGTATGTATTATTTTGAGAGATCCCTTTGTAACTCTTCACAGTCAGCTTTGGATTTAACTATCTTGAATAATTTTGTAACATCTGCAAACTTCACTTTACAGTTCACCTGCTTTTCCAGGTGATTAATGAACAGCACAGGTTCCAGTTCAGATTTTTGGAGGACACCACTGTTTACCTCCCTCCATTGTGAAAATCTGTTACTGATCCATGAGAATCCAACTACTCTATATCGTCTGAAGCACGCTTGTCCACGTGCTTGTTGACACCCTGAAAGAAATTGAATAGATTGGTGAGGCATGACTTCCTTTTGTAAAAGCTGTGCTGACCCTTCCCCAGCAACATGTGCATCTACGTGTCTGACAATTCTGTTCTTTTCTATAATTTCAAACTATTTGCCAGGTACTGAAGTTAGGGTCACCAGCCTATAACTGCCAGGATCACCTTTAGAGCCCTTTTTAAAAATTAATGTTACTTTAGCTATCATCCAGTAACCTGGTACAGAGTCTAGTTTCAGTAATAGGTTACATACAACACATAGTAGTTTTGCAGTTTCATATCTGAATTCCTTCAGAACTCTTGGGTGAATACCATCTGGCCCTGGTGACTTATTACTGTTTAATTTATCAGTTTATTCTAAAACCTCCTCTATTGGCACATCAATGTAAGAGAATACTTGGGATTTGTCACCTGAAGAGAATAGCTCTGATGTGGGGACCTCCCCCACATCCTGTGCCGTGAAGATTGATGCAAAGAATTAATTTAGTTTCTCTGCTATGTCTTTACCTTCCCTGGGTGCTTCTTTGGCACCTTTGTCATCTAGTGCCCCCACAGCTTGTTTGGCAGACTTCCTGCTTCTAATGTATTTTAAAAATTCTTACTGTTAGTTTTTGCATCTTTAGCAAGTTGCTTCCTAAATTCTTTCTTGGCCTGCCTTATTATACTTTAACACTTAACCTGCTAGAGTTTGTGCTCCTTGCTGTTAGCCTCACTAGGTTTTGACTTCCAGTATCTTTCTGGTAAGGATTATTATTGATATTATTGTTTTATTAAGTCAGGGGTCTCACATTTCCTAGCTTGTGTAGCTGAGCCCAGTGCACATACCAGGGGCTTCTTGCATCCCTCCTTTTCCTCCAACCTCTCTGCAACTCCCCCCAACCTTCCTCTTGCCTGGGGGTCTAGGGTTGCCAACTTTCTAATTTCTGAAAACTGGACACTGCAGCAGGAATGCTGGAACCTCCCCCTGCCCTGCCTCTTATCTGGATGCCCTGCCCCCTGCTCGCTCTTCTCCACCCCTCCCCTGACACTTGCTGCTCCCTCCTCTCCACCTCTCTCCCACCACCAGCTGGCCTCCCTCTGCTCTGGGGCTGGGACGGGAACTGCAGCTGCTGGCACGAAGCCTGCCTGCTCATGAGATGCAGGTAGGAGGTGGTCCTGGCTGAGCAGGGACAGGTGTGGGTTGATGATCCATACCTCCTCCTACCCCCACCCCCCCTACAGTAACCGGACTTTTGGTGTCTGGTCAGTACATCTGACTGGACACTGTACAGGTTCCTGTTTGATTGGACTTTCTGATCAAAAACTGGACACCTGGCAACCCTAGTCTGTGTGTCTCCTCATTCTCTCCTCCCCCCACCCCCCATACTGAGGTCCTGCATTCTCCCTCCCTGCCTAGGCCAGGGGCTGTGTGCACAGCTCCATTCCTCACCTTGCTCCCCCATCATCTTCTTTCCACCTGGGTGATAAATCATTCAGAGTATCAATGTAATAAATGCTATTGGGGGGATGAAACTCTATTGGGAATAGTGTTATGCTGGAAGGTGTCAGTTGGTGCCATAGTTTATCTATAGACAATTGCACAGGTATTTGCAGTTGTGGCTATGCTAATCAGATGGCAGGGGCCCCATTTCTCCCCCTTTTGTTTTTCCAATTTCCCCACAAATCAGTTGAGCTCTGCCCAGTTATGCTTAGAGCATTCTCTGAAATTTTGGCATTGATTGGATGTGGTGTTCCAAAGTTACCACATTATAGACAGACGTTCGGATAGAGAAATGCCATCAAGTTGGGAGTAAGACCTTCACCAGATCAGCCAGAGAGGTGCATAGAACCATGATAACAATAAACTCTCAGTTCTTATGCTTCATGAGAGCTAAGAACAGAACTGAATATTCCCAAGGCAGTTGCACCAGAACCGTTTACAGCCGGAGCTAATGTTTATTGGACTCATTGGAAAGATTCCACATAGAAGAACTATTTCTCCCCTGCTCTGTGATGTGACGCTTCTCCACAAACTCAGCCCTTAACTATTGGCTGTACATACTGTATTGCCAACACATGGTTGTTTTGTTGTCCACTGCCACCCATCTGTCTCCTTTGGCAGTACTGGCTCAGCTTTCTCTCTTGCAGCGAGTAGCTGGGTTTCGGAGTGTGCAGGTGTCCAAGGTGAATTGCTGCATTATGTCTCAGTTCTCTCTGGTCAGGAGGACGAATGGGCAGGCTGGGGAGGGGCTATGATGCCATGGGCAGCGTAGAGGCAAAGGTGGCTCTAACTTCCAAGGGAACCTCCAGGCTTGGGCCCAGGCTTCGGTAGGGCGGCAGGCGAAAAACCTCACCAATGGACAAAACAATCCATTGCTGGTGGAGATTGTCAACACCTCCCGCCAGAGGAGGAGAGCAGCTGTCCTAAGGAACTGCTGGGATCACCTGCCTAAGAACCGCATCTATGCTGACCGAGCTGATCTCCTTGCCCTGCGGCTCCCTGTGCTGGCATACTGTCATAGGCTGCAGTATCGTGGGGAAGGGAGGGAGGCAGTACACTTGATAGGTCTGAACCACACCCTGGCACCCCAAGCCCTAACCCTGCTCTGCCCCAAATGCCCCTGAAAGGAGGCAGACTCTGAAGCCTGCCAGGATGGGCAGCTATCGGGGCGGGGGGGGGGGGAGAGAGGGCTCTGAGAGGCCAAGGGAAACAAGCTCTGGGGTCACAGATGCAGACATGACCCACGCTCAACAACTTTTTCCCACAACTCACCAACATCCCCCCATTCCTCTAGAGTGTGGGCCATAAACCACTTGCTTGCACCAATGCCCCAGCCTTGTACCGTCCCTGGCTAATTACTGCCCCAGCACCAGCTGAGTCTGACATGAGCAGGATGTCAGGATGCTGAGTACCCTGCACTTTCAGCTCAGCACTAGCTCTCACAAAAGCTGGATCATTACACAGATTGAATCTATTCCCTCCCCCATGTTAAGTATTCTCAAACCTTTTTGTCAACTGTCTGAAATTGGCCATCTTGATTATCACTACAAAAGGTTTTTTTCTCCTGCTGATTATAGCTCATAATTAATTAGCCTCTTAGAGTTGGTATGACAACTTCCACCTTGTCACGTTCTTTATATGTATATATATCTTCTTACTATATGTTCCATTCTATGCATCTGATGAAGTGGGCTGTAGCCCACGAAAGCTTATGCTCAAATAAATTTGTTAGTCTCTAAGGTGCCACAAGTACTCCTGTTCTTTTTGCGGATATAGACTAACGCGGCTGCTACTCCCATGAAACAGGAAAGATGAAGGCATAGATCTCTGCAGGATTCCCCCAGAGGGCCCCAGCGTAGGAGAGCAATTGCTTCAAACTCTCCTCTGCTAGGAAGGATTGGACATATTTATGAGCAGTTCAGTGTCCCCTGCTAATGATGGTTGAACTGCTGCCAACAAATTCTGTGTTAATTGTGTTGGATGCAGCTGATGGATCTAAAAAAAACAGTACGGATGCTTTGTGGGAGAAGATTGGGCTAGCAGGATCAGCATGGTGTTTTCCCCGCACCCATGCGTACAGCCTCGCTGACAGGCAGGAAGGAAATTCATGCCTGCGGTTATAAAGGTGACTAAGGAGAGGTGTATTAACAACACCATTGTCATCCTGAGTGCCAGGGGCAGGCTGGAGAGGACCCTGAAGGCTGCCATCCACTCGCTGTACGTGGAAATCCAGAAGTGTAAACTGGACCAAGGTAAAGCCTGGTTGACCAACAAGTGGGATGCCAGCAACCACTTCCTCTCCAGGGGCAACTTCACCCATTTCGCCAACTGGTGGTTCATCCACCGTGCCCAGCTCAACTGTGTCCCGCTCAATGGAGCTGTCTGCCATGGGAACTGAGACAAGTGTTGCAGGAAGTGCAGCTACTCCAATGAGACACTGCCCCTCATCCTGTGCAGCTGCAAGCCCCACTCTAGAGCCTGGCAGTTGCACCACAACACCATCCAGAACTGCCTGGTGAAAGCCATCGCACCTCACCTGGGGGAGGTGTGCCATCCTCGGTACCGACAGCCAGCTACGACCTGACAGCGTTGTCACCAGTGAGGCCCAGAAAAAGATCATCCTTGTCAATGTCACGGTCTCCTTTGAGAACAGGACCCTGGCCTTTCGCGAAGCCCAAGCTCATAAGCTGGAAAAGTATGCTTCCCTGGCCAACACCCTGAGAGCGAAGGGCTACAAGGTGCAGATGGATGCCCTGATTGTCTGAGTCCTGGACGCCTGGGACCCCTGCAACGAGAGTGTGCTGCGGACCTGCAGGATCGGTTGATGCTACACATGGCTCATGCATCACCTCATGGTCTCAGACACCATCCAATGGTCCAGGAACATCTACACCAAACACATCACCAGCCACTGGCAGTACCAGGAGGCGTGAGCTGCAGTGACATTGTGCATTGACTACAAGAAAAGGACCAAGAGACTTTATCCGTTGGACAATATGAACTGGAACCATAAACTCACTGAACTAGGGTGACCAGACAGCAAGTGTGAAAAATCGGGACCGGGTGGGGGGTAATAGGAGCCTATATAAGAAAAAGACCCCAAAATCGGGACTATCTGGTCACCCTACACTGAACTTCAAATCTCACCAAATGAGGGTCAATCCATCCTCATCATTGTATCCACTCATTATACTCCACACCTGAACATAGCCATTCTATGAACAACATACCCTCATATCTCAATGTCTGTACTTTGACTCATTAACCATTTACCCCCAGTCCGGGATATTGCAGATTATGTATTCCTTACTGTCATAAACAGATAGCTAAGGGTTAATGTCTCTTTCACCTGAAAAAAAAAGTATCCTGAAACACCTGACCAGAGGACCAATCAGGAAACCAGACTTTTTCAACTCTGGGTGGAGGGAAGTTTGTGTCTGAGTTCTTTGTCTTCTGCCTGAATCTCTCTCAGCTAGAGAAGGATTTTTCTATTTCCTGCTTTCTAATCTTCTGTTTCCAAGTTGTGAGTACAAAGTTGGTTTTTTGTTTTGTATTTACATGTCTATAGTTGCTGGAGTGCTTTAAATTGTATTCTTTTGAATAAGGCTGTTTATTCATATTTCTTTTAAGCAATTGACCCTGTATTTGTCACCTTAATACAGAGAGACCATTTGTATGTATTTTTCTTTCTTTTTTATATAAAGCTTTCTTTTAAGACCTGTTGGAGTTTTTCTTTAGTGAGGAACTCCAGGGAATTGGGTCTGCAGCTCACCAGGGAATTGGTGGGAGGAAGAAGTCAGGGGAAAACCTGTGTGTGTTAGATGTACTAGCCTGACTTTGCATTCACTCTGGGTGAGGGGGGAAGAGAGATTGACTCTCGGTAATTCTGTTCTCCAGGCTGGGAACGGGGAGGGTGGAATCCCTCTGTTTAGATTCACGGAGGTTGCTTCTGTGTATCTCTCCAGGAACACCTGGGCGGGGGGGAAGGGAAAAGGATTATTTCCCTTTGTTGTTAGACTCAAGGGATTTGGGTCTTGGGGTCCCCAGGGAAGGTTTTTGGGGGGACCAGAGTGCCCCAAAACACTCTAATTTTTTGGGTGGTGGCAGCAGTACCAGGTCCAAGCTGGTAACTAAGCTTGGAGGTTTTCATGCTGACCCCCATATTTTGGACGCTAAGGTCCAAATCTGGGACTAGGTTACTGACATGAGTGGCAGCGTTGGGAAAGATAGAATCCAGAAGCCAGTAGGAATATTATATTTTTCTTTTCTCTGCTAGGGGCTTTTTAGCAGAGAGAAACAGTTTGGTTTTAAAAGGGAACCAGAGAGAATTTTTTTTTCTCTGCTCTCTCTGGCTGCTGTGGCTTGCATATTAAGCAAGCAACCATTAAGAGACTGTTAAGGGTCTTTTGTCACAATAGCACTCCCATTAGGAGGCAAATACCAGCACTATATACATGCAAATAAAGTGGTTTTTCTGGTTTACTTTACATTGAAAAAATTAGCTAGGAAGAAAGGGGAAAAGGCACTGTTGCTAGGCAGACCCCAGGAGGCAACAGAGCCTGCAGTTCAGAAGATAAACACCGGAGGGCACCCCAACACAAGAAAACAGGAACCATGCCTACCAAGACAAAAGTGGAGGCCGAAGAACAAATCAAAGAAGCTGAACACAGGCGAGAACTGGAAAAAAGACTACAAGAGATGGAGCTGAGAGAAAGAGAGGCAGCCTACAAAAGAGAGCAAGCAGCCAAAGATGCAGACCACCAAAAACAGCTGGAACTCCAGAGGGAAGCCCACCGACAGGCCATGGAATTAGAAAAGGCTAAGCAAAACACAGCCAACCCTAACAACCCTGCGCCAATAATTGTTCCACAGCACAGGAAATTTCCCACCTACAAGGCAGGTGATGACACTGAGGCCTTCTTGGAAAATTTTGAAAGAGCGTGTCTTGGGTACCGCATCCCTGAAGACCAGTACATGGTAGAATTGAGGCCACAGCTCAGTGGACCTTTAGCAGAGGTGGCAGCTGAAATGCCTAAGGAGAACATGAACGACTATAAACTTTTTCAAACCAAGGCCAGATACAGAATGGGGATCCCCCCGGATCATGCCCGCCGGTGTTTCAGAACCCAAAAGTGGAAACCAGATGTGTCATTTCCCAAACACGCCTACTACGTTGGGAAAAATTATGAGGCCTGGATATCAGGACACAATGTTAAAACCTTGGAAGAACTGCACCTCCTCATACAAATGGAGCAGTTCTTGGATGGTGTTCCTGAGGACATAACACGGTACATACCAGATGGAAAACCCAAAAATCTCGCTGAGGCGGGGGAGATTGGAGCCAGATGGATGGAAGTGGCAGAAAGCAAGAAAGCTACTGTCAAGGGGAACAAATACCCCAGGGGGCACACCGACCATAAACCCTACAACCGAGGGCAGCCAAAAACCCCACCTACAACCCAAGTAAAGCCACAGACACAGTATTCTTCCACCTCACCAGTCTCCAGTAACTCACCTCGGCCCAGTGATCCATCAGATGGAAGATGCTTTAAGTGTAATGAACTGGGACATATCAAGGCCAACTGTCCAAAAAACGCCATCCGAGTGCAGTTCATTACACCACCATCACACAAAAGATCCCCAGGCCCAGATGCCTCTCAAATACCCTTGGAGCAAAGGGAAAATTTGAGAGTGGGCGGAAAGAAGGTTACTGCGTGGAGAGACATGGGGGCACAAGTGTCAGCTATCCACCAATCCTTCGTAGACCCCAAATTCATCAACCCAAAGGCCAAAGTGACAATTTACCCCTTCATGTCACAAGCTGTAGACTTGCCTACAGCTGAACTGCCTGTCCAGTACAAAGGCTGGTCAGGAAGGTGGACTTTTGCAGTCTATGACAATTATCCTATCCCCATGCTACTGGGGGAAGTCTTGGCCAACCAGGTGAAGCGGGCCAAGCGAGTGGGAATGGTTACACGTAGCCAAACCAGGCAAGCTTCCAGACCCATTCCTGTTCCTGAGCCGTCCACAGACGCCCCGTCTGTGTTACCAGAGACCCAGACAGAGGTAATGGACCCGGATTCCATGCCAACCACTGAAACAGCCACAGCACCTCCAGTCCCAGGCCCGGAACTGGAACAGCAACTAGCACCAGCAAGTGCAACCACATATTCAAACTCAACGCCAGAGGGCGCCAGCAAGCCAGAACTGGCAGAAGCAACAAACAGCCATACCCAAAAGGCTCAGCCAGAGCCTGAAATACCCTCAGGTGCGCCAGTGGACAGCGGTTCACCAGCAATGGAAACAACCCCATCACCTACATCGCTTCCAGAGGGACCAAGCCCAAGTCCACAGTCTGAGGAAGAACTGGTAACCCCAGCCTCAAGGGAACAGTTCCAGACCGAGCAGGAAGCAGATGACAGCCTTCAAAAAGCTTGGGCGGCGGCACGGAGCACCCCACTGCCTCTCAGCTCTTCTAATCAATCCCGGTTTGTTATAGACCAAGGACTTTTATACAAGGAGATTCTTTCTGGTGGACACCGGGAAGAATGGCAGCTGCAAAAACAGTTGGTGGTTCCAACTAAGTACCGGGGGAAGCTCTTAAGCTTAGCCCATGATCATCCCAGTGGCCATGCTGGGGTGAACAGAACCAAGGACCGGTTGGGGAAGTTCTTCCACTGGGAGGGGATGGGCAAGGACGTTGCCAAGTATGTCCGGTCTTGCGAGGTATGCCAAAGAGTGGGAAAACCCCAAGACCAGGTCAAGGCCCCTCTCCAGCCACTCCCCATAATTGAGGTCCCATTTCAGCGAGTAGCTGTGTATATTCTGGGTCCTTTCCCAAAAAAGACACCCAGAGGAAAGCAGTACGTACTGACTTTACTGGACTTTGCTACCCGATGGCCGGACGCAGTAGCTCTAGGCAATACCAGGGCTAACACTGTGTGCCTGGCCCTAACAGACATCTTTGCCAGGGTAGGTTGGCCCTCCGACATCCTTACAGATTCAGGATCTAATTTCCTGGCAGGGACCATGGAAAAACTGTGGGAAACTCATGGGGTGAATCACTTGGTTGCCACCCCGTACCATCATCAAACCAATGGCCTGGTGGAAAGGTTTAATGGAACTTTGGGGGCCATGATACGTAAATTCATCAATGAATACTCCAATAATTGGGACCTAGTGTTGCAGCAGTTGCTGTTTGCCTACAGGGCTGTACCACATCCCAGTTTAGGGTTTTCACCGTTTGAACTTGTGTATGGTCACGAGGTTAAGGGGCCATTACAGTTGATGAAGCAGCAATGGGAGGGGTTTACGCCTTCTCCAGGAACTAACATTCTGGACTTTGTAAGCAACCTACAAAGCACCCTCCGACACTCTTTAGCCCTTGCCAGAGAAAACCTAAAGGATGCTCAGGAAGAGCAAAAGGCCTGGTATGACAGACATGCCAGAGAAAGTTCCTTCAAGGTAGGAGACCAGGTTATGGTCTTGAAGGCGCAACAGGCCCATAAGATGGAAGCATCATGGGAAGGGCCATTCACGGTCCAAAAGCACCTGGGAACTGTGAACTACCTCATAGCATTTCCCAATTCCTCACTAAAGCCCAGAGTGTACCATGTTAATTCTCTCAAGCCTTTTTATTCCAGAGACTTACAGGTTTGTCAGTTTACAGTCCAGGGAGATGATGCTGAGTGGCCTGACGGTGTCTACTACGACGGGAAAAAAGACGGTGGCCTGGAAGAGGTGAACCTCTCAACCACCCTGGAATGTCTGCAGCGGCGACAAATCAAGGAGCTGTGCACTAGCTTCGCCCCATTGTTCTCAGCCACCCCAGGACAGACTGAACGGGCATACCACTCCATTGACACAGGTAATGCTCACCCCATTAGAACCCCACCCTACCGGGTGTCTCCTCATGCCCAAGCTGCTATAGAATGGGAGATCCAGAACATGCTACAGATGGGTATAATCCGCTCATCTACCAGTGCATGGGCATCTCCAGTGGTTCTGGTACCCAAACCAGATGGGGAAATACGCTTTTGCGTGGACTACCGTAAGCTAAATGCGGTAACTCGTCCGGACAACTATCCAATGCCACGCACCGATGAGCTATTGGAGAAGTTGGGACGTGCTCAATTCATCTCTACAATAGACTTAACCATGGGGTACTGGCAAGTACCACTAGATGAACCTGCCAAGGAGAGGTCAGCATTCATCACCCATGCGGGGGTGTATGAATTCAATATCCTTCCTTTCGGCCTTCGAAATGTACCTGCCACCTTCCAGAGGCTGGTAGATGGTCTACTAGCAGGACTGGGAGAATTTGCAGTTGCCTACCTCGATGATGTCGCCATTTTTTCAGACTCCTGGCCCGAACACCTACTACACCTGGAAAAGGTCTTTGAGCGCATCAGGCAGGCCGGACTAACTGTTAAGGCCAAAAAGTGTCAAATAGGCCAAAACAGAGTGACTTACCTGGGGCACCAGGTGGGTCGAGGAACCATAAACCCCCTACAGGCCAAGGTGGATGCTATCCAAAAGTGGCCTGTCCCAAGGTCAAAGAAACAGGTCCAATCCTTCTTAGGCTTGGCCGGGTACTACAGGCGATTTGTACCACACTACAGCCAAATCGCTGCCCCACTGACCGACCTGACCAAAAAGACCCAGCCAAATGCAGTTAACTGGACTGATGAGTGTCAAAAGGCCTTTACCCAACTTAAGGCAACACTCATGTCTGACCCTGTGCTCAGGGCCCCGGACTTTGACAAGCCATTCCTAGTAACCACGGATGCATCTGAGTGTGGTATAGGAGCAGTGCTCATGCGGGAAGCAACAGATCACAACTTCCATCCTGTCGTGTTTCTCAGCAAGAAACTGTCTGAGAGGGAAAGTCACTGGTCAGTCAGTGAAAAGGAATGCTATGCCATTGTGTATGCCCTGGAAAAGCTACGCCCATATGTTTGGGGACGGCGGTTCCAGCTACAAACTGACCATGCTGCACTAAAGTGGCTTCATACTGCCAAGGGAAACAACAAGAAACTTCTTCGTTGGAGTTTAGCTCTCCAAGATTTTGATTTTCAAATTCAGCACATCACAGGAGCTTCTAACAAAGTAGCTGATGCACTCTCCCGTGAGAGTTTCCCAGAATCTAGTAGTTAAAAAGTGTTCTTAAAATGTAGAAGTCTGTTAGTTATATACTTAGTGGTATATGTAAAGGTGCATGTGTTGTAGTAATCTGTTTATTTTAAAGTTCTAGAAGGAAATTGCCACCAGTGAGCTTCCCCACTGTCTGCAATTTGGGGGGCGTGTCATAAACAGATAGCTAAGGGTTAATGTCTCTTTCACCTGAAAAAAGAAGTATCCTGAAACACCTGACCAGAGGACCAATCAGGAAACCAGACTTTTTTCAACTCTATGAACAACATACCCTCATATCTCAATGTCTGTACTTTGACTCATTAACCATTTACCCCCAGTCCTGGATATTGCAGATTATGTATTCCTTACGCCATCTGACCTTAAACCAAACTTTGCACCCCTTGATAGTCTGTATCTTATTTCCTGATAACCAGAAACTTCTACCCTTAAACTCTATACTGTTCATCGGTCAGCAGCACTGAATGTCTTTTAGGGCTAATCTAGTATGACCATGGGAATCTCTGCTTTCTGTTTCCTAGCTCCAGCCCTGAGATTCTGAACAGAAAAGAGATGAATAATTTTCTTGTCAGCTATTTTTATATCTTTCTTTCAAAATTCAAGGTGATGCGATGAGCCCTTTTACACACTCTTCCTGGGTGTGAAGGGGCAATTAACAAAGTCTTTGTCCTGTATTGTGATGTCCCACAATGGCCCATTTAGTTTTGATAACCATCCTGATGAGCAGGAGACAATCCCTCCCGACAGGTTCATAGTTCCTGACCAAACATTTGTTACAGTTGCAAAGCAACTATTATCTTATAGCAGATGATAAAGATATTATAAGTGAGATTAACGCATGCAGCAACATACAAGCATTTCATAAAGGCTAACCCCATTGTTAGAAGTCCAATACCCATCTTAGTCATACTGCAGAGGTGAGCTAGTATGGTTTCCAGCAATGAATTTGTCAGTGCTTAGGTGAGGCCTAAAGCCTTGGCAAGAGCTGGCCCCTGGTTTGCCAGCATCACACATGGAAGTACTGGGGGTTTAGGGAGGGGACAGGGGAGAAAGGAACAGTTTGGACTGCTACACTGTGCATGGGAGGGTAGGGTAGAAGGGACAGCAGGCTCTGAACTGTGGGGCTTTTCACATTCTGGGGGCTCCACTCCCTCCTTCCTGCTTCCTGCTGCAGAACGTGCACTGGCCCAGCCCCAGGATCTACCCATTGCCCATGTGTTATGCGCTCCCCCTGCCCCCACACCCTGCATGGGAGAGAAGTGCTATTGTACCCTCAGTACCTAAGTGCAGAGGGCCTGATCCTCCACTGAGGGCTTATCCCCAGCAGAAATGTAAATGAATTGCCTCATGGTATTTAAGTCCCAGAGCAAGGCCATGTCATCCTATGCTCTGTAACTAGAGATGTTTCTCTTCCCAGCTCTGTTCTGTAGGGACACATGATCTTTCACCAGACATCTTTGCTAGGGTTGCCAGATATCCGGTTTTTGACTGGAAAGCCTGGTCGAAAAGGGACCCAGGCAGCTCCAGTCAGCACCACCTACTGGGCCATTAAAAGTCTGGTTGGCAGTGCTGCGAGTCTAAGGCAGGCTAGTTCCTAGCTCTCCTGGCACTGTGCTGTGCCCCCAACGTGGGGAGCAGGTCCAGCTCCTAGGTGGGGGGGCCACAGGGCTCCACGCGCTGCCCCGAGCATTGGCTCTGCACTCCCATTGGCCAGGAACCACGGCCAATGGGAGCTGCGGAGGCAGAGCCTGTGGGTGAGAGCAGCGCATGGAGTGTCCTGGCCCCCCTGCCTACGAGCCAGAACTGCTGGCTGCTTCTGGGGCGCAACATGGTGCCAGGTCAGGCAGGGAACCTGCCTTAGACCCACAGCACTGCCAACCGGGAGCCACCCAAGGTAAGCCTCTGCCTCAACCATGAGCTCTGACTCCCTGCTCCAGCCCTAAGGCCCCCCAAACCTGGAGCCCCCTCCTGCAACTCCAGCCCTTCATCCCTGGTCCCACCCCAGAGCCCGCAACTCTAGTCCAGAGCCCTCACTCCCCCCACCCCAAACCCCAGCTCAGAGCCCCCCCCACACCCTGAACCCCTCGACCCCACCCCCCCAGCCCAGAGCCCCCTCCTGCTCCCCAAACCCCTAATCCCCAGCCCAACCCCAGAGCCTTTACCACCAGCCCAGAGCCCATACCCTCTCCTGCACTTCAACCCACTGCCTCAACCCACGGCTCCCCCCTGCACTTCGAATCCCTCAGCCCCACCCCCTAGACTACAGTCCCTTCCTGCACTTCAAACCCCTCATCCCCAACCCCACCCCAGACTCCGCACCCCAGCCAAAGCCCTTACCCTCTCCTGCACCCCAACTCCCTGCCTCAGCCTGGAGCTCCCTCTTGCACCCTGCACCCCTCATTTCTGGCCCCGCTCTGAAGTCTGCACCCCCAGTTAGAGCCCTCCCCACCTCCTGCAGCCCAACCCCCTTCCCCAGCCTAGTGAAAGTGAGTGAGGGTGGGGGACAGCAAGCCACTGAGAGAGGGGCAATGTAGTAAGTGGGGCCTGGACTTCGGGGAAGGGGCAAGGCAGGGGGTGGGGCCTCAGGAAGGGGTGGGGTTAGGGTGTTCATTTCTGTGCAATTAGAAAGTTGGCAACCCTAAGCTTTGCCTTGTGCATTAGGAAGCTACAACAATGTCTGGAAAAAAAATCATCTTCCCCTTTTGAAAATAAGGAGCATGGCGCTGCGATGGGACTGCTGAGACCTCCCGGTGTGGCATGTTGAGCTGCAATATAGGGGCAGCTAGAGCCTGGCTATTCCCTGCCTCTTTCTCAGGGCAGGAGCTCAGTCCGGAGTCCCATCTGGCTGCTACACAGTGCCATTTGCTGGCTCAGCTTTGCTTTATGGCATGGCCGTTAAAGGGAGGAAATCAGAAAGGAAACTAAATGGAAGTTTAGTTAATTCGGGAGAGAACCCAAAAGATTAACCTAGTGTAGAACACAGTGTAGACACCTCATTTAGAACACAACTGCATAATAGGAGAGGGAATGTATGTTTAATGGGACTTTATTGCCATCAACAGTAATTCAAGAGTAGAGTGTTTACTGAATATAATGCTAAGTATAGTGAGATTGGTTATGTACTCAGGAATTGCCAGGCTTGGAAATAAATGGACCCAAGTCTCCATCTAAGCAGTGGATATGCTATTCTTTTCAGCTAGTATTCTTGCAAATGGGGCCCTTGTATATAACAAAGCAGCCACTGATTAAGAGTTGTGAAGAGTGGTTCAGATTTTGGAGTATCATTTGCACTGCTAAGCTGAAGCTACTCAGGAGAAAGAAAGTGCCTTGTCAGGCTGTGGAATGGAAAGGGTTCCTCTGCAGTTTACAAAGGGTGCGTGACTCACCAAGGTCTAGCAAACTCTGTATTTGTCCTTATGCCTAAAGCTCCCTAGCAGGTCTAGGGACTGCTTCTGCAGTCTGATTTGCTGGAAGGCTGCCAGCAGCAACCCTGTCTCCTCCTCCTAACTGCAGTCAGTCAGTTCAGAGATGCCTCAGCTGATTCTTCTCTCATCACCTGGGTCTCAACTAGTCAAATGACCTGCCTGGAGGGTGAGCCGAAGGGACCTTCCCCAGGCCTGGCACTGAAGAACGTCTGAGCGGCAGATGCAGGAGGAGGATGCACAGCAGGTGCAGGCAGGTAAATTGTTTGGCATGTACAGTTTCTGTGTCGGGTCTTAGCAGATTTTCAAGAACTTAAGCCAGGGCCTAGAAGCTGCAAAGGCTGGGAATTGCTGTCCTAGACAATGTCAATAGCACCCAGTGCCCGGCAGAAGGACAGAATCTGACAGAAATGCTGCTGAGGGCTGTCCAAAATTGCTCAGGAATCATGCTACCTGCAACTATTCTGTAGGGCAAGACTGCAAGAACCCTTTCATGCATTCAGAACCACGTTGGGGTCCTCACCATGCCCTGTGCATGTATGCATGTGACACATGAGCGCTCCCATGTACGTGTGCTCCCAGTAAGATAGGCTGTGTGCATGTCCACCTCGGAAGATGCACCTGTGCTTTCTCTTTGTAGGTTCCTGTGTATATGGTGCCCATTGGAGGGCTCTGTGTGAATGCCCTTCAGCGAGCGCTGTGCATGCTAGGCACCGCTGGCTAGTTTAGGGTTTGTCGCAAGCCTAAGTTTTATCCTGGCCTCGCTTTTCAGACCCACAATTTTGTAGGAGCAACCAATGATGGGCACATTTGATGACATCATTTAGCCCTCCGCGTAACACGTAGCTAGGCTTATAAAGGGTAGCATTGATACCCACAAATAATTGCAAGCACAGAAGGAAGGCCAGGCTGGCAAAATCTGGCCCTTCAAGTCAATGGGACTGGTGCACCACGGTTCCCTAGGGGCTTTTGTAAGCCTGACCTGCATGGTGATCTCCTCACCATGACGACCTGGGCATTTCCATACTGTATGCATTGTTACCATGGCCCTTCCTGCTGCTGACTCCAGCCTATTTCTAGAACACCACTGCTCCTCATTTCACAAGGCCACTGTGCCCATAACCGTCGAGTCTTGGAACATTCTGCACAAAGAAAGCCAATGGTGAACTATGGAGAGGGGAGTGGTCCCAGGGTGAGATGGGGCAAGAGGCAGCCACTCCAAGAGAACTCTGCTGCGCTCTGGGGGCAGAGACAGACTTGGGAGCCCTCTGAAGGCATGGAGGGTGTTTTTGCCTGGGGCTGGATAAGGGGTGATATGGTGGGGAGCGATTGAAAACAGACTGACTGAACAGGTACCTTTATTTATTTAGTGGGAACCAGTGTTCCCTCTAATTTTTCCCACTCATGTGCGTAATGAATTTTGTTATGTGCACCAGTATGGAGGTGATGTGTGACCAAGGGGTTTGGAGTGTGGGAGGGGGCTCAAGGCTGGGGCAGAGGGTTGAGGTCTAGGGGTATGAGGGCTCTGGCTAGAGTGCAGGCTCTGTGGTGGGGCCAGGGATGAGGGGCTGAGGGCTGGGGTAAAGAGTTGGTATGCAGGGGTGAGGACTCTGGCTGGGGGTGTGGGCTCTGAGGTGGGGCTGGGGATGAGGGGCTCAGGACTGTGGCAGAGGGTTTGGATGAGGTCTCTGGCTGGGGGTGCAGGCTCTGAGGTGGGGCTGGGGATGAGAGGCTCAGGACTGGGGCAGAGGGTTTGGGTGAGGTCTCTGGCTGGGGGTGAGGGCTCTGGGGTGGGGCCAGGGATGAGGGGTTTGGGGCACAGGCTGCCCCAGGGCTACAGTGGGGACTGCCCCCAGCCCTCTCTCCCTGGAGCAGCACCTGGGATCATGGGATAGGCACCTCTCCCCTGACTACAGCAGGTCCGGACCGGGTTGGGGCCATGGGAGAGGTGCCTCTCCTCCAGCCATGGCAGGTCCGGGGCTGGGGGAGAGACATCTCTCCTCGCTGCAGCTGGAGTGGCGCTTAATAGGCTACTGCGTGGCTGTGCAGCTTAGAGGGAATTTAGGTAGGAGCAGCCCAGTCTGGAGGCTGCCTTGGGGCTCTTGACGTTATACTGAGTGGTGCTCTACTTGCAGTGTAATGGCGTTCCCTGGCTGACTAGGGACCTCCCTGCAACGGTTCATGTTCCTCCCGTATTGTACTGTACCAGTCATATCCTCAGCAGCTAGATTCTCCAGCCTGGTCACCCAGGCTCTGGCAGCTGGGAACACTCTCACAGCCCCTGGCTGGCAGCTCAGCACTCCCACCCTCCACCCCCATGGCTGCATTAACCCTCACCCACACTTGGCAATTCAGTGAACAGCACAAAGAAGAGGGACCCAGGTCAGGGTCCAGACTGATAGCTGTTGTGCCCTACACATGCTGGGAAATGGCTTAATATGAAAGGTGTTCCACTCCCACTGTGCTTACAACTCACTTGCTCCATGCATGGGGCCATCACCGCTGCTAAGCTGGAGTCTGAGGAACACATGCTTCCCAGCCAGGGTAAAAGAGAAGTGGCCAAGGGTCAGGGGGCTACATGGCCACAGCTAACCGTTATCAGGCCAGAGCCTGGCCCTACCCACATCGACATATGCTGGCTGTAGCACTTTAAATGATGGTGATCCTTCCCCGTGGATAGGATTACTGAATACAGTCCCCAGGCTAGCCAGAACTCGGCCGGAACAGCTAACGGAGGGTTCCGTCGTGAGATCAGGCACAGGTGGGGAGCTCCCACAGGTAACCAGCCAGCCCAGCCGCACAGAGCGAGTCCTTGGAGAGCAGAATCTTCCTTGCAGCCAGCGGGCTCCTGATCTGTAAGCAATGAGGGGTGCCTCACAAATACCAGTCCAAATTGCTGGACATTACACCAGTAACAAACAGGCACCCAGCAAACCAGGCAAAGGGAAACTTGGATCTTTTATTGTCCCAGGACATATAAGGCTGTAGAACTAGAGTGCAAGTCCTGGAGCAGTGGATAGGAGATGGGGGAGATGGATACAAATGGCTTTAGAAACTGATTCTTATCATATAGTGTCTTTTGCAGGGAATTAGTATGGCTGTTGTGGATAAACCTGCCTGGAGAGCAAACAGGTCTCTCCTAGTGCTGGTGGACTATGCCACTGGGGCCCCTAAAGCAGTGACCCACTTCTCCACCCAGTGCAAGCAGAGCCCTGATTACTTGCAGGGAATCTTCAGCAGAGGGAGTTTTCCTTGGGAGGTTTTATCTGGCCTGGAGACCAAATTTTTGTCAGCCCTGCTCCTCTGGGTAGTGGGAAATTGTGAAGCTAGTGTGGCTGGGGTACTTTGTGTGACATGCAGGGATGGTAGCAGCTGGAGCTGTGCTGAGCCTGATGAAGTGAAGGACATGGAAATGGGACACCTTTTTAAAGAGTCAGGGACAATTCTGGAACTTTTGTGAGTTACTATACTCCCTTTCAGCACCACGCTACCCCTTTTTCCAACATCTATACAAGTAGATACCAGAGAGGGTGAGATGGGATTGCCTTCTGCTGTTTGATGGAGGCACTGAGCAAAATATTAACTAATTGTGATTGTGTTCAGCCATCTCTAGTGCATGCTCAGGATTTCTTTGATGTAGGCCAAGGCCCTCTTTAGCCAATATACTGTTTCTCCCCGCTAAAATGTCCCTGCCTCATTCCATGCAGAGAGTGGCTAGTACGTTGGGAATGAGGCAGCTTCTCAATGTTTCTCTCTCTCCACTCATCATTCAGTGTGTAACCCTCAGGCCTTATTTACTGCAAACCATCCCAAATAGGCACTAAATACAGAATTATCAGATTCTGGGCCTGCTTATTACTACAGTACCTGAGTGCTTCGTTCCCAAATATTAGTGACTTTGTCTTTATGACTCCCTGTGAGATAGCAGTTTTTGAAAATGTTACCTATGGGAGCCTAGCTTGAGACACCCATCAGTGAGGTCCTCAAAAGGCAGTGTACATTTTTTCCTGCTTTTGATCTTGGCAGTCCCATTGGACACCTGGGAATAATAATACGCAGCTAAGTGACTTAGGAGCCTATGTTCCATTTTCTAAAGAATGCTAGGCACACAGGGCTCAGATGCTCAAAGGCGCTTAGGTATCTAGCTCCCATTGACATCCATGGGAGAAATGGGAGTTAGGTACCTAAAAGCCTTTGAGGATCTGGGCCGAAGAAGCCCAAGTCTCTCTGCAAGTCAATGGTATTTCAGCTCCTGCATGCCCCTAAGTCACTTTTGAAAGTGGGATGTAAGTTGTTAAATTATTTCAATGGTTTTGAAAATTTTATCTCAAGTGGCTGATTTTTCATAGGGGCCAATCACCCACAGAACCCATTGACTTCAGTCCCACGTGTGAACACTCAGCCCTTAAATGACGTATCTCTGGTTAAATGGGCAGAAAATGAGAAGTACAGAACTGGCGGCTACTTGTGGAAACGTTTGGTGTGATGATCTAGCCAACATCTGCATGGAGGAGAGCAAAGGCCAGAACCTAGGTCTCCTTAGTGGCAATCAGCTGCCTTAACCACATGCCCATTCTCATTCCTCCTGTAGTTTTCTGCCTCATTCCTGACACACTTTCCAACTTTTGCAGTGAAAAAGCAAAGGGTTCTACTGACTGTAGCTTCATTTACCGCTTAACTCCAATGCATTCAGGGAGCACCATCCAGCCTGTGCACTGAATAAGGCAGTGTTTCGGGGGGAGGGAAATAGCATGTGATCATTAAAGACAGCATCCTAAGGCACAAGAGACCTGAACTAAGGTTGCATGGATTTTTCTTCATTTTGGTGTTTCCTAATTTTTCAGTGCTTGATTTTGTAAGGTGATTAGAAGAATGTTAATCTAGTTTATTGTATGTCATTTCCCAGGTTATTTTAAAAGAAAGATGCACAATCTATCAATTTCAACAGTGAGAAAACCATCAGGCATCAACAGGGCTATCAGTCCATAGTCTTCACCCCCATAACACAGCCCATGAGGGCAGGGGACTGGACTCGATGACCTCTCGAGGTCCCTTCCAGTCCTAGAGTCTATGAGTCTATGAGCCCTCCACCACTTGAGCTAAGGGCTAACTCCATTAGTTACCAGTGACAGAAGGGTGTGAGCTTTTCTGTGGACCGGCCACTGGAGAGGGGAATGCAAGACATATGCCTAGAACTTAAATACCTTTTAAAATCTGGGCTATAGAAACTATGGGCAACCTATGCAGGCGTAGCCCTATTTCATAGGCATATAGCCAAGTAGAGGTGGCACCTTTCCCTTCCTTCTTCTGCCTGAGAAGCTGTGGGGCTAAGCAGCTGAGAACTGGGGGTAAATTTTCATAGATTCATAGACTCTAGTACTGGAAGGGACCTCGAGAGGTCATCGAGTCCAGTCCCCTGTCTTCATGGCATGACCAAATACTGTCTAGACCATCCCTGATAGACATTTATCTAACCTACTCTTAAATATCTCCAGAGATGGAGATTCCACAACCTCCCTAGGCAATTTATTCCAGTGTTTAACCACCCTGACAGTTAGGAACTTTTTCCTAATGTCCAACCTAAATATCTCTTGCTGCAGTTTAAGCCCATTGCTTCTTGTTCTATCATTAGAGGCTAAGGTGAACAAGTTTTCTCTGTCCTCCTGATGACACCCTTTTAGATATCTGAAAACTGCTATCATGTCCCCTCTCAGTCTTCTCTTTTCCAAACTAAACAAACCCAATTCTTTCAGCTTTCCTTCGTAGGTCATGTTCTCAAAACCTTTAATCATTCTTGTTGCTCTTCTCTGGACCCTCTCCAATTTCTCCACATCTTTCTTGAAATGTGGTGCCCAGAACTGGACACAATACTCCAGTTGAGGCCTAACCAGTGCAGAGTAGAGCGGAAGAATGACTTCTCGTGTCTTGCTCACAACACACCTGTTAATGCATCCTAGAATCATGTTTGCTTTTTTTGCAACAGCATCACACTGTTGACTCATATTTAGCTTGTGGTCCACTATAACCCCTAGATCCCTTTCTGCTGTACTCCTTCCTAGACAGTCTCTTCCCATTCTATATGTGTGAAACTAATTGTTCCTTCCTAAGTGGACCACTTTGCATTTGTCTTTATTAAACTTCATCTGGTTTATCTCAGACCATTTCTCCAATTTGTCCAGATCATTTTTAATTATGACCCTGTCCTCCAAAGCAGTTGCAATCCCTCCCAGTTTGGTATCATCTGCAAACTTAATAAGCGTACTTTCTATGCCAACATCTAAGTCGTTGATGAAGATATTGAACAGAGCTGGTCCCAAAACAGACCCCTGCGGAACCCCACTTGTTATACCTTTCCAGCAGGATTGGGAGCCATTAATAACTACTCTCTGAGTATGGTTATCCAGCCAGTTATGCACCCACCTTATAGTAGCCCCATCTAAATTATATTTGCCTAGTTTATCAATAAGAATATCATGTGAGACTGTATCAAATGCCTTACTAAAGTCTAGGTATACCACATCCACCACTTCTCCCTTATCCACAAGACTCATTATCCTATCAAAGATAGGATAGCAGAGACCTGGATTCTATTCCCAACTGTGGCAGAAATGACTGAACTCTTCCAAAAGAAAATTCAGCCTGAGGCAGAGAGCAAGCATAGAAAATTGCAGTCTGAACAACTGGCAAAGCAATCCAGCCTGGGGTTATAATTAGAAATGTTAGGCAAGCTTAGTAGTAGGAGTTGCTACTGTTAAGGTATAATATCATCAAGGATTAACTATTGTTGCCTTCTTAGTCTTTGCCTCTCAACGTCCAGCCTATTTCCTTTGAGATTATCAGACACAACCACAGAGGAATCACTTCCCCCGGGATGCATTGCAGCTACCTCTGGGGTGGAATACTGCACCTGTACAACTGTTCACAACAAGGCTAGGCACCACTTTAGGATACAAGGTGCAGTCTGGAAACACACAAGGAGTATAAGTACAATAGGCAGAAAGCAGTGTGACCAGGTCTCGGAGGTTAATAAAGTAGCTATTCTACACAAAGACTGGGGGAGTGGTAAATAAAGAGGGCAGGTCACTGATATAGAGCAACCTAGGCACAAGCAAACATGCATTTTAATACAACCAAATATAAAGCCATACATCTAGGTCCAAAGAATGGAGGACATGCAGGACGAGGGACTATCCTGGGGAGCACTGAGTCTTAAAAAGAATAGGCAGTCATGGTATATAGTCAGCTGTACCCAAGCTCCCAGTGGAACTCTCAGACCAAAAGGGCTAATGCAACCCTTCATGAACAGGGGAATCTCAAGTGGGAGTGGAGAAGTTATTTTACTTCTGTATTTGGCACTAGTGCAACTGTTACCAGAACACGTCCGGTTCTGGTACCCACAATTCAAGAAGGATGTTGATAAGTTGGAGAGGGTTCAATGAAGAACCATGAGAATGATTAAAGGATTAAAAAACATGCCTTATAGTGATAGGCTGTCAGGACTCTAACCAGGGTAGTCAGGACCAAAGGTCAGAGCTGGGTCAAACCTGAGGCTGAGAGTAGCAGAGGAGTCTGTAGTCAGGTTCCAGGCTAGGATCAATACCAAAGGTCAAGTGTCAAGGTCTGGGTAAGGAGGCAAGGCCCAAATCAAGCCAAAGCCAGGAGTTCAGAAGTAGGAATGGTAAAAGTAGTTATAGGAGATCCACACTGCTAGCTAGAGACTTCCTGGAATATCCCTGGGGATTATATATGGCAGGGAGCCAGTCAGGAGCCATGAGGTTGCTGCCTGTCTGTTCCCTTGAGACGGAACTTCCCAGGGGCTGTGTCCACAGCTGGTTGTGGGTAGTGGAGCTGGAGCTGGTTACAGCTTCTGCTGGGTGGTAGCATGGTGCTGTTTGCTGCCTAGCAGCTCTGCCGGGCTAGGTTTAAGACCCACTGGGCTTTACATAGACTCAAGGAACTCAATATATTTCACTTAACCAAGAGAAGGTTGTGGGGTGACTTGTTCACAGTCTGCAAGTGCCAGATAATCAGAAGCTCTTGAGTCTAGAGACACAGTTGTAACAAGATCCAAAGGCTGGAAGCTAGGTAAATTCAGGCTAGAAGAAAGGCGTGCATTTGTAACAGTGAAGGTAAGTAACCATTAGCACAGTTTCCCCACAGCTGTGGTAGATGCTCCATCACTGGCCATTTTTAAATCAAGATTGGATGGTTATTTGTTTTTCTAGAAGATCTGCCCTAGTTCAAACAGGAGTAAATTCAGGGCAGTCCTATGACTTGTGTTACACAGGAGGTCATACTAGATGACCACAGTGGTCCCTTCTGGTCTGAAATCTATGGAAAGTGCCAGAGAGCAAAAGAGGACAGGAACTTATTTTTACAACAATATTTCATGTGAAACATGGCATTTGCAGCACAGTTACACCAGCTAGTGCCATACTGGGGCACTGGTCCCATATTGTGCCACCTATTGAATTAGCAATAGCATCTGGTAGCATCTCAGAGGCCTTAATGAGGGAGACAAAAAAATTAGCACATCTAATAAAACAATTATACATCAAGACTACAACATTTGAACTTATCCCTTTGCTGGAAAACTGGCTTATTTGCTCATGACCCAGACAGATTGTGATGTGGTGGAGGCTGAATCGTTCTGCCAGGTGTATGAATAAATAATAATCATAACACTTTGCTCTTTTATAGCATATTCCATCTGAAGATCTTAAAGTGCTCCACAGACATGAATGAAATTAGCCTCATAGCACTGAGGGCACAGTTGTGGCTTTAGACCACAGCTACAGGTGGAGTCTGTCAGTCCAGCAGGGCTCCCATGAGCAGCGTGCCTACATCTCGCCCCGGGGATCTGGGAGTCAGGGTGAGCTTGGAGGGTGCTACACCCTTTGAAAGGAGGGAGCATGCACTCTGGCTGCCTGACATTCTAAAGAAAGGACAAGTAACATACTAGCTCGGTGTGGTGCAGGGGTAACTAAGGGTTTCGTCTGTATGTGGAAAGCGAGCTGGATGAAGGTGGATAGCTGATGGGTAGCCGGAAGGTGCTTGACCCACCCCAGCAGGGTGAATAGAGAAGACATGGGATTTCTAATCTATAGAGATAGGGTGGCTCAGATAGATTGGGTATTTTCCCATTTGGTGGAATAATGGCTTGGTGTGAGCAAGGTATCATTTCTGGGCTGTGTGTGGGAGATATGAGGTGTTGAGCTGAGTGAGGAGTTGAATCTCTGCTCTGTGTATGGAGGGTAACAAAGAAGATGGCAGTATCTATGGTTAACAATGAATGTCTGACTTGGAGAATGGTCTGTGGTTGTGTCTCTGGGTCATATGCCATGGGTGATAGATAAAAAATTAACAACTCAGCTGTTGATGATATAGATATAAGCCCACAACTAGGCATACATATTGATACAAACACTTACATTTAGATGCAGTGTATGTTGCTGTTTTGTTTTTTTAATTAAAATCTTCCCTATCTCATAATTTAATTGGCTTAATTTGCAGCAAGGGAGATTTAGGTTAGATATTAGGAAGAACTTTCTAATTATAAGAATACTTAAACACTGGACCAAGTTACCTAGGGAGGTTGTGGAATCCCCCTCATTGGAGATTTTAAAAAACAGGTTGGACAAACACCTCTCAGGGATGGTCTAGGTTTATTTGGTCAGTGGATGGACTAGATGGCTGCTTGAGGTCCTGTCCAGCCCTACATTTCTGTGATTCTGTGATCATTCATTCAGGGCCTGAATGAATAGGAAAACAATAGATGAATTTAGAAGTCTGTGCTGCGTGACATGCATAGCTGGTCTAGTTCACATCTGAAACAAATCCCAAAGCATGCTGGGATTGGAGGGAGAGGATTCATGGTAAGGGGTGTTCTCCTAGCAGCAAGCACCAGCTCAAGTGTCCTCGTGTTTCTGATGCATGTTTAGTATTTTCTGTTTCATTGCATTTCAGTACTTCTCGGCATAACAAACTCAAGAGGCTGCGTTGAGGGTGACGAGAGACCTGCCTGTAGCTGGGAGTGGCATGCAAACCAGAATGCTACGCCCAGAGCTGAATGGAGTCTGCCCTGATGAGGGAGACAGCTGCGTTGTGCATCCTAAGATTTGTGACCTCGAAATGGTTCCCAACCTCAGACGCAGCAATAGTGCCTTCTGTAAGAGCAAGGGGAAGGCTCACTTTGCCACTGGCAATAATGAAAAGGCAAGTTTAGACCAAGCCAAGGTTAGGGGGAGGCCAGCAAATACACTGACCATGTGTAAGAGTCAGAGGCATAACCAGGAGATGCTCTGAGCCCAGACGTGGGTTG
The DNA here is from genome assembly GCF_025201925.1 of Gopherus flavomarginatus. Classification (NCBI taxonomy): domain Eukaryota; kingdom Metazoa; phylum Chordata; order Testudines; family Testudinidae; genus Gopherus; species Gopherus flavomarginatus. The sequence continues at coordinate 62,953,008 of NC_066624.1, forward strand.
GTGGGAGTAGGCTAAAAGGGCTTCTCAGTCCAGGAACAGAGTATCATTTGGAGGAGGTAGTAGTTAGAGTCATTACCTGCTTTTCTCCAATAGCCAGGGAGACAGACAAAGTGCCCTGGGAGACGTGGACACATGGAGGGGAACCGTTCTGCCAATCCAATTCACACAAGGTGAAAACAAACCCGCTAATGGCATCACTCTCAGTCCCAGAGCTGTTCTGATGCTTCTGGAATGAGGAAGGGCAGGGCATTCACATTCCTTAACCTTTGTCTGCAGGGATCAGTGGCTCACCTGAGCCCCTCTGGCCAACCCCCAGCTCAGGTGATGTCCCATCCCTCTACCCACCTTCCAACCCTAAGGAGTGGGGATTCCTTAAAGGAGCCACAACTCCTTTCTTCCTGCTTGACCAGACAAAGCCCCCACCAATCAGGGCTGGCTCAGGCTTTTTTGCCGCCCCAAACGGCGAAGGAAAAGAAAAAAAAAAGCCGCGATTGGTGGCACTTCAGCAGCAGCTCTACTGTGCTGCTTCATTCCTCAGCGGCAATTTGGCAGCAGATCCTTCACTCCGAGAGGGGCTGAATGACCCGCCGCCGAATTGCCGCCAAAGACCTGGACACGCCTCCCCTTCCGATTGGCCGCCCTAAGCACCTGCTTCATTCGCTGGTGCCTGGAGCCGGCCCTGCCACCAATTTAACATGAAATAACTCAAGTTAACCCGCAACACATTCAAAGTGTGAATAAGCTATTAGACTCAGCCCTCACTGCTCCTTCGTGTCTCGCCATCCTCAGTTTTGGGCACACATTTGTCTGTCTGGTACACAGTGTGCTGGCAGAGTCCTCACTCTGCTATCTGTCTAACTGAAATTGTCAAATTCCCCTTGGGTTTTTTGCTGTTATGACCTTTGTTTCTCTATGTACTGGCTGCGAGGCATTGCACGCTGAATCTGTGATGTGCCCCTTTTTCTGTGGATCAGTTGTAGGAACCTATGTAATCTGGTCTTTGTCTGAAACCGTTTAGGTCTGCTGTTTCCCTTATTCTCTCCACCCATTAGGAGAATCTCAGCTCGTGGATTCCTGAAAACATCAAGAAGAAGGAGTGTGTATACTTTGTTGAAAGTTCCCAAATGTCAGATACTGGGTAAGTCAAATGCACTGATGTTTTCCCCCTTCCATCTGCTTCTTGCTTTCCATCCACATTGCAGGAAAGTAGAGTCAACATCCAGTGTTAAGCCCATTTCTGCTACAAGGAGAGGAGTGCAATGATGGTCTGGGAGCTGCACAAAGAGAATACAGAGAAAGATTTCCTGGAGAAGAAATGTTGCGTTTCTTCAGCTTATTCTACAGTGCTAAGCGCAACTGGTTGAAAAATGTTGTTCTTATTCCTGTGGAAAACTTTGATGGAAACAAAAATAAAAAATGTAGTTTTTGTTTAAATTTTCTACAGAAAATTGGGATTTTTTTGGTGGAAATTTGAAAACGGATATATTTTGATTTGCAAATACAGCCATGATGCCTCATGGGAGTTGTAGTTCTGGTGCCTCCCATCAGGCAGGCCATTCAGCTGAGTGTAAGGTCACACCAGTGGGAGTGGAGTGGCATACTCTTCCAAATGATGTCCTCCAAGTGGTGTGACCTTACACTCACCATGAGTGCAAGGTCATGTCAGCAGTGGTGGGTCCATGCCATTCCCAGAAGTACCATGTTTTCTGGGAATGCATGAGTGGCTACCCTCGCTCTCTTTCTTTAAACTGACAATGTATACTTATACGTATGAGTTACCACCCTTTGAAAAGTGCTTTGAGATCTTCTGATGGCAAGCACTATATAAACAGCTAAGCATTATAGGAATTATTATTATTTATAGGCTGAGCTGTCTGGTTGGATATTTCCCATGACACACCACAGTCTCCTTTCTTGGAGAGGGAAGCTGGTGCAGCATGAGAGTCCCTGGTGATGGTGCACCATGGGAGGTGTAGTCCAGCTGGGGAGCTCCACACATACAAGGGAATGGAGATATAAAGAAACTGAACTATAACTCCAATAAGGCTCTGCAGCAGTATTTCCAGATAAAAATTTGGGCGGGGGGTAGCCAAAACATTTCAGTTTTTTGTGTGTTCTGTGTTTGAACAGAAAACTGAATTTTTCTGCAGAAGGCAGATGCTTTCACAAAAACATTATTTTAGTCAAAAATCCAACAAAATTGTTGAGCAGCTCTAATATAATGTCAGGATCAAAATCTGGGCAGCTGCTCTCCCAGGCAACAGGAGATGGAGGAGACGGCTTCTAAACATGGGGCTAAGGGGAAAGGCTTGAATCCTAGCTAATGAATACAGTAGGACTGTGCTAAGTGTCACTGTACAAAGTTGCAAACATAGGTAATCCTCATAAAATCTCCAGTGTTCCCACTGCACATTGCTGATGACTGTAGTGAGGTTGCATTTACTTCAGGAAAATATACTATGGTAATGTATTACTATTGTAACATTTAAAGGCCCCACTGAGATCAGGGCTCCATTGTGCTAGGCGCTGTGCATAGTAAGAGACAGCCCCTGCCACAAAGAGCTGACAAACCAAATAGACAGAGACTGGAAAAACCGTTATCCCGTTTTAGTAGTTCTGGAGCTGAGATCCACAGAGCTGAGGCTTGAGCTCGCACAGGGAATCAGTCCAGTGCTTAGCCACAAGCCTTGGCTTGTTACACTGTTATGAAGCATTGTCAGCTATAATAATAGGAAACCCTGGGTTCCTTCTGCAATGCAGGTGTGACTCCTGATTATGGTTGTTCACCTACTGACTAGTTCACAGCACTGAGCAGTGTCCATCAAGTCTCCTGGACACTGTGCAGATTAGTGAGCTTCTACCACACTTAACAAGTCAGTGGTGCAAAGCACTCTGCACTACAACTGGTTGGGAATTTTCAATCAAAACGAATTTTTGATGGAAAATGCAGTTTCCGCAAAGTTAAAATTTTCTATGCGAAAATTTCTATTTTGCCTAAATTTTTCAATATCCTAATGGAAAAATATTTCATGAATTATTTCATTTTGGGTCCATTCACCACTGGACTTCTTTCCCCTTTAGTGGTGCATTGCCTCATGGGAGGTGTAGTTCCAGTGATTCTCCCCCTATGATCTGAGCTCCAAGGCTGGACTACATGTCTCATGGTGCAGCATGTGGCATCCCCTCAAACTGACCTGTGTGGTGCATCATGGGAGCTGACTACAGTGCATTAAAGGAGATGTAATCTTGCCATGGAGACCTGCTACTGGGGACATTAGGACATGAAGCACCCAGAACTACACCTCCCAAGAGACAATGCAAAGCACTACCAGGATGTGTAGCTTAACATTGAACTATCTCAGAACAAAATGATTCACCATTTCTGAATCAATATTTTCCAGAACTTTTTGTTCCACGATTTTTAAAATATATTTTGGCTTAATTTGGGGTGAAAACAATGTCCAGATATCGGAATGTCCTGCAGGATGGAAATGCTGATTTTTGCTGCACTCTACCATGCACAATGATCTCTTCCTCACAGTGATTTTGTCTCCATAGCCAATGGCCGATGAGCAAGCTGGGCAGGAGATTTAACCTCCCTAGGGACTGGTGTTGGGCATTTTCAAAGTAAGCCACTGCCACTGCTTCCAGTCTGAGATTGCCAAGGGACTCATCTGCCTGTAACTGCCAGAGACTCCCCTTCTGAGTTCAGGGGGTTGCTGATGCTGTTTTCTTGCAGGAGGGTCATGTGTGAATGTGGTTACCCCAGGGAACAGCACCTGGAAAAGGCTACAAAGTCATCTGTTTTCCTGGGGAAAGAATGGGACCCCAAGAGGCACATCCAAGAAATGCCGACGGATGCGTTTGGTGATATCAGCTTTGCGGGTCTGGGACCAAAGGTGGGAAAGGTGGGTCAGTCTCTAGTGTCTAGGGGACAGGGATCCCATATTGAAACCCTGCTGCTCGGCACTTACGGCTGATGGAATGGGCCTATTGCCTGCCTTTGATGCTAGATGGGGAGAGGCCCCAAAGGCAGCCCTGGTCCCAGCAGAGAAAGGGAGGGGGCAGATGGGGTCACCTTGTTCACCCTACCAACAGCTGGAGCAGCTCTGGGGAGAGGGGAGGAGGACCAGGACCAGGACAAGTAAATCTGAGGCCTCCTCTGAAGCCATTTGGTGGATCAAGATTCAGTGTGCAACTTCCTCCACTTCTCCTGCCTCAGACTCCTGGGGGTCTGAATCTCATGGAAGTGGGAGGGAACAGGTACAGCATCCAGCTCTGAGTCAACCTCACACTCCCCAGGTCTTGGCACTAGAATAGCAGTAGCATACGTCGTGTTGTCATCTCAGCCTCTCCTTGGAGGGGGGAATCTGTCGCCTCGGGGATACTGTGCGGTGACAGAGTCAGCTGCCAGGCTGGACTGGCCCTGAGGTGATGCATGGGGCAGTGGAGGGAGATGTTCCTCTACACGCAGGCCTAGTCCTTTACAGGAAGGTGAGGAACTGGGGTGGGGAGAGAAAGGAACTGCCTAGAGGAAAGAAGTTTGATTCTTCCCATGTTGGCTAGGATGAGTCCCTGGCTGGCTTTTCTCTCTGGGTAGGTGCAGTGGGTTTTACTCCCTCCCTTCCCTGTGTTTTGCACCACCCACCACCCACAGTATGTGCGCGTCTCAGCGGACACCCCTCCGTGCATTATCTACCAGCTGATGACTCAGCATTGGGGCCTCGACGTGCCCAACCTGCTCATCTCTGTGACCGGGGGAGCTAAAAACTTCAACATGATGCCAAGGCTGAAGAACATCTTCCGACGGGGGCTGGTCAAGGTGGCCCAAACAACAGGTAACACCCGCCAGTGGTATATAGTCCCTGAGGGTGGGCAGAGCATTCCTGGGGCTGTGCTGGAGGAGAGCCCTGTTTATATCCCTGAGGGAAAAGAGCTGGGGTGTTCTCATTGGGGGATAATGTGTTAGGGAAGGAGCTCAGCTAATACGGTGGTGAGAGTGGTGTCAGAATTGGAATGGAATAGAATAGAATTCCGCTCATCGGTGGGTCAGGTAACGCTGTTCTACCAAGTCTAGAGGGTAACTCATCACTGATTAGCGACTGCACTTGGCAGCCTCGGGGCGGAGCAGAGAAAAAAGCTCCAGCCGCTCTCCTACCTGTGAGTTACTGCTAAGAAACGACCAGTCAGTTACAAGCATCTATTGCTCCATTGTCCAGGAGGCAGCTGGGGGCAGATGCGCCATGCAGGGGCTGAGTCTGAGGACCTCACAGAACTCCCTGGCCTGGAAGGGCAGGAACAAAGTAGTGTTACAGACCGAAGAGAGCTGCTGTTAAACTGGTCTGTTTAAGGTGGGCTGCTGGGTCCATGCAGAGCCGCTCAGATCAGCAGCATGTAAAACACAGCCGGGGCAATGACAGAGCCTGCCACTGTGAAACCCTGGTCTCTTCTCTCGCAGGAGTGAACTTCAGTCTGGATCAGTGCAGCCCGAATGGAACAGACCCCTACAAGCCCAAGTGCCCTGAGAGCAATAAGGACAAGCGGCCCGTCTTCCCCGAATGGCTGACAGTCATCTTGCTCTGCCTGTATCTGCTCTTCACAAACATCCTCCTCCTCAACCTACTCATCGCCATGTTCAAGTGAGTCAGACCCAGCGCCCCACCCCTGCTCAGTGCCCCTGTGGGGGGCCATTGCTATTGTAAATGGGGGAAGGGGCTGCTCAGTGCTGGAGCGTACCAAACTAGGGGGAGGTAGGGCAACAGCGTGCCAGGCATACTGCTGCTCGGTGGCAGGCAGTGAAGGGGGTAGGGGCTTCAGCAGCGAGGCGTTGCAGGCACTAGCCTGAGTGGGTCCCAGGAACCGCTCAGACACGGGGCTCAGGGCAAGGCCTTTCCTAGGGCTGGCAGGAAAAGGGAAGGTTGCACCCCAGAGACAAGAGGCTTCAACTCAGCTCAGCATGAGCCAAAGTGGCTCCTGTGTGGTCCTGGGACACTCCAGCTGAGAGTCTGGCTCTTTGGGCCTCGTGCCTGGGGTCCCCTCTCCCGGCCTGGCTCTAGCCAAACAAATAAGCATTGCGAGTTTCCAGGCCAGGCTCGGTTAATATCTCTCATTGGGGCCCCTCTGCACTGCTCACTGCCTAGCTGCTGCTGCTCCCCGATAAGCCCCACATGGACCTGAACCTGGCTGTCACAGCCTGTTCCACAGGGCTCTCCACATGGTTCCTGGGGCTTCTTCTCTGCAGCTCCCTGCTTGCCATAAAAAGTCCCTGCTTCCTGATCATGGCCCCTCCTCCTGCCTGGCCCAGGGCAGGGATGAACAGCGGGGAGGGGCTGCAGGGAGTTGTAGTGTCTTGCTTAGCTGATCCATCCCGCTGTCCTGTACTTGAGGGGAGCAGGTGCCCTGACCTGCATGTGTATGGAGGGTTTGGGGGCCGCAGGCTCACTGACTTCTATGTGTGGGCCCTTGGTGCACTGACCTGCATGAGGGGCAGATTGGGGGGCCCCAGGTGCACTGATGTGTAGGGGAAGAGGTTGTGGGGCCCCCAGGTGCACTGACCTGTGTATGTAAGAAAGTGGACTTGGGGGACCCCCAGAAGTACTTGTCTATATGTCAGGGGAGTTGAACTGGGGACCGTGGGTGCATTGACCTGTGTGTGAGGAGATGGACTGGGGCCCCCAGATACACTTGTCTATGTGGAGGGGGGTGGATTGAGGACCCCAGCTGCCCTGACCTGTCTGGGGGCTGGATGGACAGTCCCAGCTTCACTGGCTTGCCTGGGAAGGTGGACTGGGGAGTCCCAGGTGCCTTGACCTGCTTGGGGGTGGGGATTGGGGATCCTGGGTGTCCTGACCAGCTTGAGGGGTGGATGTAGGGTCCCAGCTGCACTGGCTGGCATGCAGGCTAGTTCCTGGGCATGCTGGCTCAGATGTGAGATGACCTGCTCTAGATGCAAGCCTGAGATACCAGCCAAAAGTGCTGAGGAACCTCGTGAGCTGATTGGGTGCTGTGGTGCCGGCACATTGTCAGGCACTCAGGCTAGGTCCACCTGCCCCTCCTTTGAGAGCCCATCCACCCCTCTGTGCCAGGGCCAGCCCCTGTGCTCTGCAAGCACCAGGAAGGGAGACCAGGAATGAAAGAAAAGTCAAGGCTGGAAGCCAGCGAGAAGGGCAGAGTGCAGTGCCTGGGGTGGTGCCCAGCGCTGGCTTGCAGACCCCCTGCCTGGCACCCACTGGCATGACCGTAGCTAATCCCTTGCCCCTGGGCCCTCCTCCCAGCTACACGTTTCAGCAGGTGCAGGAGCACACCGACCAGATCTGGAAGTTCCAGCGGCACGACCTGATTGAGGAGTATCACGGCCGGCCTGCTGCTCCCCCGCCCTTCATCCTCTTCAACCATCTGCAGCTCTTTGTCAAGAGGGTCCTGCTCCGGCAACCAGCAAAGCGGCACAAACAGCTCAGTAAGGAGTTCCTTGCCAGGCCAGGCCGGTTGTGATGCGATGGGGCCTCGCCTCCGTTAGGCTGGCTCGAAGGGCTATGGGGAGGTGCTGATGTTCTCCAGGCCAGACTGGGATCTGGAGGAGACATAATGCCACTAGTGTGTGAGTGGCATGGAATAGGGCCTGGGTCTGAGGGACCTGGGGGTTCTCCTCTGGGTCTCAGCTCTTCGGTTTCTTCTGCAGAAGAAAAGCTGGAGAAGAACGAGGAAGCGGCCCTTCTCTCCTGGGAGACGTACCTGAAGGAGAACTACCTGCAGCACCAGCAGTGCCAGGAGAAGCAGAACATGGAGCAAAAGATCCGAGATGTTGCGCAGAGGTACCGGCTGTTCTCGCCCCGTGTTCCCCTGGAAAAGACCTGTGAGTGTCAGTGCTCTCTGATGTCACGAAGGGAGCTCTGAGTGGGGGACTTTGGACAGCTGTCCCCAGGGCCCCCTTCCTAGTCCCCCTGAAGCCGGTGAGAAAAAGGCTTTTAAAACAATCTCGTCTACATGCATGTCTCACATACTTCAAGCCCCGGCATTCCCTGATGGGAACCCAGGTTAGCCTGGCTTCTTCACATGCCCCAGTCTGGTTCCCCCAAACAGCTATTCCTCTTTCTTGAGGGAGAGGCCCCCTTTTTAAACCCCACTGTAGTTCTTTGGCGCTCCAGTGTTCCTGGGCCTTCCCCATCCTGGCGTTGTCCCTTAACAGCCCTCAAGTGTTTGTGGAGAAGTGGCTTATCCTTTTCTTCTTGTTTCTCCTGACAGCCCCCTTTAAACTAAACTCAAGCAGTTTGCACAGTAACATGCCAATAACCAGGTCGACACAGACTATTACCAACCCATCATACCCTGCCCCCAGCTCATGGAGCTGGGATAGCCCTGGGACATTCCCATCCAGTGCGTCCGGCTCAGGTGTGACAGTCTGTGGGAGGATTCATCACACTGCTGGGACAATAGATCAGTGGTCTTCATTTGCCTTTCGCAGCCTCTTTCCTTATAAACCAGCTGTTTTGCTCCCATTTCCATCGCCCCCAGCGCGTTAACAGGCCGCTGGGGCTCCCTCCAGAACCTGTCTCCTCAGTCAGGGGGCCACTGCAGAGTGAGACACGCTTTTCTTTTCCCTTGGGGCTGCATGTGTGGCTCTGCAGCACCAAGCACTAGACCAAGGGATCAATGACTAGTGGCTTTGGGGCTCACAGTGCAAACTCAACCCAAGATAAGCCAAGCACTTGGTGTATCCACCACTGGAATGGCCATTGAGCCCTACCGAGGGTGCATTGCAATGCACTAGGCTTCTCTCCCTGGGTCCCTGGCTGGCACTGGCTGGGGATGCTGCAGGGGCATTGCACTCAGTGGTTTGAGAAGGCGAGCATCCCTCTGGAGTGATTCCTCCTGTAGACTCAATGGGCTCGGAGTGAAGTCCGGAGCAGAGGGTTAGGTCAGTGGAGGAGAGCAGTCTGATTATTAGGGCTCAGATGCACTGGAGACAAGCTGTTAGTTCTCTGGCCTTGGCCACAGGGAGCCCGGCGAGGCCAATGGAAGCCCCTCTCCAGCAGCAGCGGAGCTATAGGGTGGATGTGTGGGAGTGATTTGAGCTCTTGCACATCCAGAGGGTATGTCTGGGGTGTGAGGGAGCAGCTTGGACCTGAGGCTCCGTGAAGAGCCCTGTTCACACTCTAGCACAGGCCTGCACAACTTGCAGCCCGGGAGCCGCACGCAGCCTGCGTGGGCTCACTGTGCAGCCCGTGGGGGGTGAGTGGGCAACCAGCAGGTGAGGGAGAGGGGCTGAGGAGGCAAGCAGGTAGGCAGTGGCTGGGGGTGAGGAGGCGAGCGGGGGGCGGGCTGAGGAGGTGAACAGGCAGGCAGTGGCGGGGGGCAGGTGAGCCAGCGGCTGAGGAGGTGAGTGGGCAGGCAGTGGCGGGGGGCAGGTGAGCCAGCGGCTGAGGAGGTGAGTGGGCAGGCAGTGGCGGGGGGCAGGTGAGCCAGCGGCTGAGGAGGTGAGCGGGCAGGCAGTGGCGGAGGGGCAGGTGAGCCAGTGGCTGAGGAGGTGAGCGGGGAGGCAGTGGCAGGGGAGCAGGTGAGCCAGTGGCTGAGGATGTGAGCGGGCAGGCAGTGGCAGGGGGTAGGTGAGCCAGCGGCTGAGGAGGTGAGTGGGCAGGCAGTGGCGGGGGGGCAGGTGAGCCAGGGTCTGAGGAGGTGAGCGGGCAGGCAGTGGCAGGGGGTAGGTGAGCCAGCGGCTGAGGAGGTTAGCGGGCAGGCAGTGGCGGGGGGCAGGTGAGACGGCGGCGGGGGAGGAGGGCTGAGGAGGCGAGCGAGGAATCAGTGGCTGACCTGTTCTTCTGATCTGATCTGGCTCTCAGCCCCTCTCCAAGGGTTGCAGCTGTCTGGAGGTGCTGTCTTCCACATTCACACCTCATTCATTCAACAGGGCAATTGATTACAAAGTTGGGGGAAGATCTTATTCTACTTCTAGCAAAAAGACAGTTTTCTTTTACCTTAATTATACTACCTTAAGGGCCCGCTATAACATATTACCAAGGTTCAATACCGCTGTTTCGGTGGGGCAGCACTGAGGAAGGAGGGTTTGTTTCCACAGGGCGGGTGGCACTGGGGGGGAGGGGTTTGTTTCAGGGGGCTGGGCGGAGCTGGGGGTGGGGGGGGGGTTCCGTGGGCCGGGTGGCGCTGGAGGGGTTGTGTTTCAGGGGGGCTGGGTGGCACTGGGGGGTGTTCCGTGGGCCAAGTGGCGCTGGGTGGGTTGTGTTTCAGGGGGGCTGGGTGGCACTGGGGGGTGTTCCGTGGGCCAAGTGGCGCTGGGTGGGTTGTGTTTCAGGGGGGCTGGATGGCGCTGGGGGGGGTTCCGGCGGCGCTGGGAGGGGTGTTCGGCAAGGCCGAGGGGGTGTTCAGCCCTCAACTGTTTTCTTTGAAGTAATATGGCCCTCGCTGCTTTACGAGTTGTGCAGGCCTGTTCTAGCAGTTACTCCTGGCACAGTGGCTCCCAGACACTCCTGGGCTGGCACAGGTGTCAATGAGAGCAGGATGTGGCCCACTCTCTGCAGGTCTATAGAGCCGCGATAAACCTGCTGTCTGCCGTGGCAGAGGTGCTGGTGAGGGAGATGGTGGGTTGTTGCATGTGGGCTTGTGAGGGGATTTAGTGCACACAAAAGGTGCCTGGTAGCATTGGGCAGAGCCAAGCAGAAGGCAGGTGGGTGTGTGCCAGCCCTCGCTCAGCCCACATTGCACCTCGGGGTGAGCTTGCAGCATCCTGCCTCTTGCACTGTGGCCTCCGCTGTCTATGTGATCTGCAGAAATGGGACTCGGCGGCAAACAAAAGGCTACAGCACTAGCCAGATGCAGCAGCAAGCGAGCTCCTGAGCAGCAGTTCTGCATGGCTAGTGCGTGTGATCCGCGTGTGCTGCACCTCTCAGTATGGATCAGACTGGCCCTGCTGCCAGCGCAGAGAGGGCAAGGAGCTGGCCCTACTTCCATGCATCCTGCACCACTGTGTGCACACAGGGGCAGGGAGGAGCAGTCCCCCAGCACGGCTGCTGCGGTGCAGGCCTCTCTCCCAGATAGGACGTGCTGCTGTGCCAAGGGATGTGCTGCATTCACACTCAGCTGTGCTCCAGGGAGCGGGGGACACTGAGGCACAACTCTCTGCAGAGGTGCCCCTGGGCAACTCCACCCTTCCTCCTCATAAGCAGCACCCACCAGGGATGACAAACAGTGGGGGGCACTGGGAAGGCAAAGGCAGGAATTTGGCACTTTGAGCTGGCAGGCGGCTCGAGGAGCAGGGTGTCTGTGGGTAGCACTGCGTGAAGGTATGCAGGCTACCCTGACCCCAGAGCAGCACCTCGCTGGCTGTATGCCACTGCACGGGACGCCTAGTCGGTGTCTCATCCCCCAAGGCTCCTGTCTCCTCTCGCCTGCTTGCAGGGTAGACGTGTTGGTGGAGTTGCTGGATTTGGATCGGGTGAAGAGGACCGGACTGGTGGAGCAGAGGCTGACTGGTCTGGAAGAGCAGGTGAGACAGAGCTCGAGGCGCATCAAGAGGACAGATGTTGTCATGGATGGGCTTGCGTGGAGTGGGTGGCATTTGGGATTGGGGGCTATATAAGGGGCACTTGGGATTGGGAGAGGGGACTGGTCTGGGGCCTGGGCAGCCAGCCATGTTCAGGATGAGGGGGTCATGCGGGGGGCAGGGAGTGGGTCAGAGGCCAGAGAGTGGGTCACGGTGAGGATCAAGCAGGCAAAACATCTCATCCAACTGCTCTGGGAAGACTTGCACTACTGGGGGGCGATACAGTCCCATCCCACCCCCAAGCCTCAGCTCCTGTTCTTATAGACCCCTGCAGCAGAGGAAGCCCAGCAGAACTGGGCACTGATTTCAGTCCCAAGGTCAGAGGAATTACCTGGAGGGTTACGCTCCCTGAGATAGTCTCCTGCCGGGGGGAGGAAGGTGCTCCAACCACTGTCCTGACAAAGCGGGGCCATGCCCCTTCTGGCTCTCACAATCATGGTAAAATTGAGCTAAACCAAAATCCAAACACATCCCTACGCCTGGAAACGGGGCATCCATGCACCCACCCCCATGTCCAAGCTGAGCCCTGGGCAGGAGCTGCTGGGAGATGGCTTTCCCTGATGGTTTGCCCTGCTTTGGATAGATGTTGCAGACAGCCAAGACCCTGGCCTGGATCGTGCGGGCCCTGCGTGGGAATGGATTTGGTTCAGAGGAGGATGCCCCCACCATGGGTAAGTCCAGCCAGTCTCTGGCTGCCAGCGTGTCAGACGAAAGACCAGCCTTTGTCTTCTAGGACCCCTTTCTCCTCTCACTTCTCCAGGGTTCCCACCTGCGTCACTCCGCTGGCTCCAGCGCAGGCCTGATTGGTGCCAGTGCAGCTGCCAGGGCTGAGAGCAGGACGGGGCAAGAGACTCCTGGGTGAGCTGGGTGGCAGGCCCTGCCCCACTGCAGAAGGAGCACAGAGAGTCCTGGATGCCCTGAGCTGGGGAAAGAGAGGAGGGGTTTTTCTCAAAGGGCCTGCTCTTGTTCCCAGGGCAGGCAGCAGGCATTGCGCCCAGGCTGGGAGGCTCGCTGCCAGCTTCTGCATACCCTGTGTGGTGTGCCGTGGCAGCTGGGTGCTACACAGTGCAGCAGACTCCTACTAATTCCACTCCTCATCTCCAGCCCCACTGTATTGGAGATCGTCCTTCCCACCCCTTCCCCAGCAGCTCCCCACCTCCACTTGCCTCAGCTCCCTCCCATGCTGGATTCCTTCTCCGGGCCCTCGGGGTCTGTGCAGGGGGAGCAGGGCTGCGGGATGGGGAGGGGGCAGGGGCGAATGTGTGACTGTGCTGGGGAAGGGAGGAGAGGCAGACCCACTTCTATGGGGGCAGTGCAACAAATTGCAAGTTCTAGGCTCAAATCTTCAGCACCCAATGTCCTGTGCAGACAATGCCTGCCACTGAGGGGGTGGCCAGGGGCACAGGGTCTGAAGCCTACTGGCCCCAGCAGGAGACTTTCCAGTGTTCCCAGGCCCAGAGAACCTGGGTCAGGCCCAGAGAGTGGGGAAGCAAAGCCGTTCTCATGGGGAAACCCAGCTAACCCTGGCAGCAGGTGGCACGAACCCCATTGCTTTCACCCCAAATCTTCTCAGAAGTCACATTCCTCTGCTCCATGGAGGTCTCGGCTCTTTGCGTTTGTCTCCCAGTCCCCAGCAAAGCCCCGGAGCTGAAGGAGTACGGCTCAGAGGAGAAGCCCGAGGAGACGACAGCTCCGTACCATGTGAGCGCCCGCAACCTCCTCTATCCCAGCTCCTCCACAGTGCGTTTCCCAGTGCCGGACGAGAAGGTGCCCTGGGAGGTAGGAGAGCGCGACTGTAGGGAGCAGGGCTTGTGGATGGGAGACCTGCCCGGAGGAGAGGGGCTGTAGCCTGTGACGCTTGGGTTGTGTTGATGGAAGCATGCAGGTCCAGTGGGCAGAGCACAGAGCTGGAGCCAGGAACCCCTGTGCCTGGCTCTGATGCTGCCTCATTCAGTGACCCTAAGCCTAAGATGTCAAGCGAGGGGGCCTCCAGCCATCGTTCGGCCACGTGGTCTGGGGAGGGAGCTCAGCAGCTTGGCACAGCAGGCCAAGGGGAGTACGGACCTACCTGCGGAATTAAACGCCACACTTTGCGCACTTCTCACGGAGGATGCGGGGCTCCCCCTTGCCGTGCCCATGTCTGTGCTGTCCTGAGTCCCGTTTCCAGCAGTGAGTCGGGTACTCATTGCAGGTCCCACCCCCATGCCAGCATCCCCCTGGAGACAGGTGAGACTCCTGCAGCACTGGGTGCACTTGAGGACGTTCCCTAGAGGGCGCTGTCTGGGCTGCACTGCCTTAGGGGTGCTGGGCCTGGGGCTGCCCCGTCCCACTGGGAGGCCGGCCCACTCCCTGGGGATCCTAGAGGAGACTGAACTAAACTCGGAGCTCAGGGACCAGCTGTGCCAAGAACAGACGCCCATGTGAGGCTCAGTGAAATGGGGAGGGCAGAGAGGGGCTCAGGGGAGCCGTGGCTTCGGCAGCCCAGGATCAGGCCTTCAATGAATCCTCTCCTCTGAGAGCCCCGCTTTCACTTTGGAGTGTGGTTCTCCCCACCCTCGTCAATTTCAGCAGAATTCCCCAGCATCAGTGCTCCACGGCTGGGCTTGGATAGGATACCAAGGAGGCCAGTCTTTATCTTGCTCGGAGGGTAGTTCCTCTGGGCCACCTTGGGGTTTGCCAGCTCTCTGGAGGGAGGGGGCTGTGCCATCCTGGAGCCACTGGCGGGAGGGCTGTGCCCCTGGGCCGGCAGGACGTGTGTGAAGTGGTTTGTGTGCTCTGCAGGTGGAGTTCCAGATCTATGACCCTCCCTTCTACACGGCAGACAGGAAGGAGGTGGTTGCGTGTGATCCTCTCAGAGAGTGAGTGTGGGACCAGGTAGTCTCAGTCTCTCTCTCTCTCTCTCTCTTTCTCTATCTGTCTCATTCTCTCAACCCCTGACCTCAATTCCAGCCCCCTGCCTTTGTGTATCCATCTCCCCCACTGGCTGGCACTCTCCTGCTCTCTGCCCAGCCCCGGTTCTCTCCCAGGCCGGCCGGCTGGCTCCGTTGGTGTTTGCAGCTGCTCCTCAGTGCTGTGTGCTGAAGAGGACAGGGGCTCTGTTCTGTCTTCCAGCTCCCTGGAGTCTCTTTCGAAGATAAACTACAATGCGATGGACGGACTGATCAACCGGCAGAGCTTCCATGGCACATACGCCGTCCAGAACAGGCTGCCGCTGTGAGTGAGATGGGGAGTGGAGGGGTGGGCTTCTCACACAAACGCTGCCAAAGCAAACTGGCTCTGGTGCCTTGGTGCTCTGGCTCCGGCTCAGTGATACCATTTTCCCAGGCAAGGGTGGCTCCACGCACCAGCGCAGCAAGTGTGTGCAGGGGCTTTCGGCATTGCGCCTGTGGGATGTCCGCCAGCCCCATGGCTTCGACGGCAATTCGCCGGTGGGGACGCCAATGGCGCGGCACCGGCAGACCTCCCGCAGGCATGCCACCGAATCCACGTGACCAGCGCACCGCCCGCAGGCATGCCGCCGAATCTGCATGACCAGCACGCCGCCCGCAGGCGCACCACCGAATCCCCGTGACCAGCGCACTGCCTGCAGGCGCGCCGCTGAAAGCCGCTTGCCTACTGTGCTTGGGGCAGCAAAAACCTTAGAACCGCCTCTGCTCCCAGGGGTAGGGAGGAAGAGGGCAGCCCAACTTCAGACCAGTCACAAGCCACATGTGCCTCCTGTGGTCTCACAGTGCAGTGCACAGTCACTCAGATCTCATGGGCGGCATGTGAACACCTCCACTGGGGAGGCTAGTCCAGGGCCACCCAGAGGGGGCAGCAAGTGGGGCAATTTGCCCCAGGCCCCAGGCCCTGTGAGCCCTGGCCGAGAATCCCTTCCCTGGCTAGAGGCGCCTTTTTAATTTTTACTCAACCGGCGGCAGTCCGGGTCTTCAGCGGCAGGCCCTTCACTCGCTCCGAGTCTTCGGCGGCACTTTGGCAGCGGGTCTTTCAGTGCTGCCGAAGACACGGAGCAAGTGAAGGTCCTGCCGCCGCTGAAGACTCAGAGCGCCACCCAGTGAGTACAAGCGCCACAGCAGGTGGTGCCTTTTTTTTATGTTCACTCCCCCATTTTGCCCCAGGCCCCCTGAATCCTCTGGGTGGCCCTGGTAGCCCCTGGCCCTGCCCCTTCTACCCAAGGCCACGCCCCCTCCCCCGCAAGAGCCCTGAGCTCCCTTCCCCCTGTGGCCAGAGGAGCCCTGGCTGAACCACCCAGAATCCCAAGCTGCGGCTGGCCCAAGCACCAGCCCAACCCCTGGGCCGCCGGCCAGCCCAATCCGTCCCTGGCCATTGGCCGGCTTAAGCTATTCCGGGCCGCCGGCCACCCTGGTTCACCAGCCAGCCCAAGCCGTCAGCTGGTTGAGGTGTGGGGAAAGTCCAGGGAAAGAAACCCTAATGTGTCAAAGCAGGTTCTACAGGAGCAAATATTTCTACCCAATGTCACTCTATAAACTTCTCTCCATGGATGGGGACCAGACCATGTGTCTGATGGTGCCTCTGACACTGTGGAAAATAGTGCTCTTGATCCTAAACCAACCAAAGCTCCATGCAATTGTCCCCTAGAAGCCTCATGACAAAGTGAAATGGAAACAGCCAATGGCTCCCCAGGGAAACGGGATGGTGAACATGAACCAAGAGTCATGGCCCTTTCTATCCTGGTGGAAGCATTCCCACCTTCCAGTGCGCTCCCCACTGCTCTAGATAACTCCACTGTGCACTCATAACTAGAAGCCACCGTGACTTCTCCCATCCTGGTGAAGGCGTCTGGAATGTTCGTTTATGTTCATTTCCTGAAATTGGGTTGAGCAATTATCCTTTGATGGTTGGAATTTTCCAAAGCTCCAAGAAGCGAAAACGGGAGTGGAAATGTGTCTTCCTCCAGGGCTGTGCTGAAACATTTCCAGCGCCTTTGTTGTTTGCACAAACACAGCGTCACCCCGTGACATTGGCCGTTGAGTTCCATGAGCGACGGCATGATTGAACAAGCCAATAATCCTGGTGAAGGAATACCAATGCCTCTCTGGCTCTTTCTGTGCTAGGAATCCTATGGGCAGGACGGGGTTACGAGGCCGAGGAAGCCTACGCTTCTTTGGACCGAACCGTGCGCTGCACCCCATAGTGACATGGTGAGTACAGTGAGTGAGATCTCGGCTTGCACATCTGGGCACCATTCTCCTGGCACGTGGCAGTTACTGGACTAGAGCAGCACCCTCTACTGGCTGAGCTAGGAACATTATGTCTGTAACGCACGGGGCAGAGGCCTCTGTCGTACAGAAGGAAATGTATTGCTAAAACGATGCCTGTTCTTTGTTTTAAATAAAGAGCAGCCTGTTCTTATTTCATAGACCATGGTGCTATTGTGTAGCAATTATATCTTTGATAATCGTCTGTTATTTCTTAGCACTTACAGTAATCACCACTTAATGCTTTCAATGCACTTTACAGTCATTAGCTAATTGATGGTCACTGCACTCAGATAGGAAGTATTAGATCCCTGGAGAAGGTAAATGACTAGCCCAAGGCCACGTGGTGAATTGGGAGTAGAAAAAGGATTAGACTCCAGAAGTCGCTGGTGTCTGTCTGGCCCACGACCAGGCTTAACAACTTGTCTCAGGAGCTGTGCTTTCCCCTTGTTATCCTGGAAACAGGGCTGGGGGATCTTGGGAAACTGGCTTGTTTTCTAACAGAGGTAAAGGCTAGGAGTGTGTAATCTCCTTGATGACGTTCATGAGAGCCTGGGGTCTCCAGCAAAGTCCATCATGGCCCTCCCTGAGCACTGAAACTGATCTTCGCTGCCGTGCCACGGGGAGGTACTGGAGGAGCCAGCTCCCAGGGCAGCATGACACATTTCTCTTTTGTAGCTGGAGAAGGAACATGGATGGATCCATTTATAGAAAGAACCTAAAGAAAATGCTGGAGGTCTTAGTTGTCAAGTCTCCTGTGTCAGATCACTGGGCTCTGCCAGGGGTAAGTGCTAAGGAGCCCATCGACCTGACCTAGGTTTCAAAGGCTCAGAAAATGTAGGCAGAGAGATGTTATTGGCATCACAAGCTATACCCATGTTACTAAAATGTAAAACATAGACAGGCCCTGTGGGTCACTGCAGGAGGGAGATACAATCTGCCTTCAGCTGTGGATTCCGTGCATCATATCCCCCATGCCCAGAGGTCTCATAATTCTGCCAGAACAGCCCAGTTGTCCATCTGGCCTTAGCCTGTCCAGTGCAGAATGCACCTTATAATGCAATACAATACTACAAGTGGCATTTCATCGTCCCCCAGCCTAGCAGGTGATTAATAGTCTGTATCATTTTCCTCCTTGTTAGTTTAACAGCCAGTTCTGACTCAAGAGTGTCTGCTCAAAGCCTGGCCTCAGAAACATCATGTGGCAGTGAGTTCCAGAGGTGAATTAAGTTATGTGCAATATGTGCAAAACCATATTTTCAGGCACACCTAATGAGTTTCTGCCATGGGTGTCCCTTCACTCCTTGCCCAGAGCAGACCTGTGGGATGCTCCATGCTTGTTCCCCCATCTGGGACAGTGTATAGTTTGGGAACTCTGCTTCCTTAGTAGTAAGCATGGGGCCTGCTGTCTTTGCTACAGTCAGGGAGGAGTCCCAGCTGTCTGTGCAAACAGTGCCCAGTTGTGATGGTCTGGTTCTGTGCAGGGATCACTGGAGCCAGGGGAATCGCTGCCACTGAAGCTGAAGCGAGTCCTGAGGAGGGAGTTCTGGCCACAGTTCCAGAACCTGCTAAACCAAGGTGCAGAGGTATGCTGGGCACGCCACATGGCACCGTGTTGGGAAGCAGGACAAGAGTCAGCCGCACATTCCCATGATGATAACATGCCAGTTCCTCCCACGCAGGACAGGGTGACCCCAGAATGGGCCCAGGCGGCAGTTCTGTGTACATGACGCTGGTGTGGTCTGTGGAGGAATGGTAGAACAGGCCAGGATTGTCCTGCCGGTCACAACAACCATCGTGTGGGACTTGCTGTGTTTAAGCAGAGTTCCCAGGCAATGTGCCAGAGTTCCCTTGGGACACCACTGGCTGCAGGACCGTCCCATGACCAGGATGGTGTATGTGAAAGCAGGACTTTCCCCCAGCCCCCACTCTGTCACCAAGAGTGGCAAAAGTTCCCTATGAGTGGGCGGGACCGCCAGTGCCCAAACCCTATCCCTGTCCCCTATGCTGCCCCTTTTCCCAGAAACCCTGCCCCCACACAACCCCTACTCCTAGAGGCCCCACACTCATGCCACCCCTTCTCTGAGGCCCTGCCCCCATCCCATCTCTTTCCCCGCAACACCCCGTCTCCTGCTCACTCCTCTCCACCCCCTCCCCTTCTCTCTCACCCTAACGGGCAGGACCGGTGCAACCATTTAGGCAAACTAGGCAGCCGCCTAGGGCACCTAGTGATTGGGGGCACCTAAAAGCCCGCTCAGGTGAGGAGGTGGAGTGGAGGTGAGCTGGGGCAGAGGGCGGGGGCACAGGGAGGGCCGCCCACAGTAATGGGGGGGACGCACAGGGGAACCGCTCCCCGCCCTAGATCACCTCCACTCTGCCTCCTTCGCTGAGCACGCAGCCCCTGCTCTAAGTCTCCTCCAATCGGCGCCGCAAGCCTGGGAGGGGAGGAGAATTAGAGCGGTGCCAGCGTGCTCAGTGGAGGAAGAGGCGCCGAGGTGAGCTGGGGCGGGCTCCCCAGGTGCTGTTAGCTGCCGTGGAGGGGGCGAGGTTAGCTGCCGCGGGCGGCGGGGGGGGGCTCCCCGGGCGGGGTTAGCTTCCATAGGGGGAATCTCCTCAGGCGAGGTTAGCTGCCACAGAGGGGCTCCCCAGGTGGGGTTAGCTTCTGCAGGGGGGGTTTCCCCGGGTGGGGTTAGCTGCCACAGAGGAGGGGGGGGGTCTCCCCAGGCGAGGTTAGCTGCAGAGGAGGGGTAGCTGCTGCAGGGGGTCTCCCCACATGGGGAGAGTGGCGGGCTTCCTGCCGGGGGGGGCTGGGTTAGCTGCCGGGGGGGGGGGGCAGGGTGCGGGGGTGGCGCAAGGTGGAAGTTTTGGCTAGGGCGTGAAACTTCCTTGCATCAGCCCTGCTAATGGGGGTAAAAGTGGGGGTGCCATGGCCCCCTGGCCCTCCTGTTCTGGCACTCCTGAGCCAGGTCACAGCTGACCTTCTGCAGCACACTGAAACCCAAAGGGAACTCTTCCCAGCTGCCCTCTCTATCCCTCAGGTATACAAAGGCTACGTCGATGACCCCAGGAACACGGACAATGCCTGGATCGAGACAGTGGCCATCAACGTGCACTTTGAAGATCAGAACGACATGCAGATGAAGCGGCTGAACTCGGTAAATGCCTTTTGCCTTCTGTCCCACAAAGCACTAACTTCCATGAGGAAAGGCCTCAGGCCTGAGACAGGGCTGAGCAGGTATCTCCGCAGGACCTGAGCCAGCGTTCACTGAAGTCAATGAAGAGCCTCATGCCAACTTCAGTGGGTGTGAGATCAAGCTGCAGAGCCCAGGGAATGGCCCAGATCTCAGCAGTGTGGTGGTGTGCTCACATGTCTTGTGGTCCCATTCCATCCTGCTTCTCTGCCTGCAGGTGGGGGGGACCCAGCCTGGACAATGCAGAAAAGGAGCAGGTGAGAGAGGCATTTGCTCCTGGATAGCAATGGGGGTGGTGTAGAAATGGAGCTAGGCAGAGGAGAGACAGAGTGAAAGGGGCTGCAAGAGGAGAGAAAGAGGAGAGGGAGGAGAGGCCAGGGTAGGGTTGCTAACCCTCCTGGTTTGGCTGGGAGTTTCCTGGAATCGGGCTTGATCTCCTGGAGGGTACTGAAGCCAATCCAGGAGATTTTAGGGAACTAAAAGTCCAGTGGTGCAGAGGGGCTCAGTCAGGCTACCTACCTGCCCTGGCTCCGCGCCACTCCCAAGAAGCAGTGACATGTCTGGCAGCGGTTCCTAGGGAGAGGCACAGCCGGGGGTCGGGGGGGTCTCTGCGTGCTGCTCCTGTCCCAAGTGCCGACTCCGCAGCTCCCATTGGCTGGGAACGTGGAACTGTGGCCAAGGGAGCTGTGGGGGCGGTACTTACAGGCAGGGGCAGCACACAGAACCACTTGGCTGCCCATGAGCCTAGGAGCCGCTGACGGACATGCTGCCGCTTGTGGGAGCCACCCGAAATAAGCACCGCCTGGCTGGAGCCTGCACCCTGAACCCCTACCGCACCACAACCCTCTGACCCAGCCCACTCCCACACCCAAACTCCCTCCCAAAGCCCGCACCCCGAACCTCCTGACACACCCCAACCCTCTGTCCCAGCCCTGAGCCCCCTCCCACACCCAAACTCCCTCCCAGAGCTCACACCCTGAACCCCTCCTGCACCCCAGCCCTGAGCTCCCTCCTGCATCCAAACTCCCTCTCAGAGCCTGCACCCTGAAACCCCTGCTCCAGGTCAGAATCTCCTCCTACCCCCAAACTGCCTCCCAAAGCCCACACCCCCAGCCTCCTCCTGCACCCCAACCCCCTGCCCCAGATCTGAGCCCTTTCCTACACTCAAGCTCCATCCAAGAGCTCACACCTCAAATCCTCTCCTGCACCCCAACCCCCTGCCCCAGGCTCAGCCCGGAGCCCTCTCCCATACTCTGAACCCCTCGGCCCCATCCCCTAGCCCAGAGCCTGCACCCCATCCCCCTGCCCCAGCCCAGTGAAAGCAAGTGAGGGTGGGGGAGAGCAAGCAATGGAGGCAGGGGGGCTGGAGTGAGCAGGAAAGCGAGGCCTCGGAGAAGGGATGGTGCAGGTGCAGGGCCTTGGGAAAGGGGCAGGGCAGGGGGCGGTGCTAGGGTGTTTGGGTTTGTGTGATTAGACAGCTGGCAACCCTAGGCCAGGGAGAAGCACAGCAGTGGAGCAGGGCGTGCTGTTAAGTTTAGTGTGGAAGGACTGTACATGCAGCAGCAGGCACCATGAGACCAGACCCCAGGAAAATTCAATGACTTCCTTCATTCGAAATCTATTACCTGCCTGACGCTCTACCTCCGCTCAGCACTGAGGTAGAGCAGCCGGGCCATTGCTGTGTCCTGTGGGAAAGAACGGCATCTCATCATTGGGGAGGACATAGCCCCAGGAACTAGCTTTTATTCAACACCGTTGGAGTCCCCTTGTTAAAAAACCAGTAGTTAGTGCTTGTGCTAGTCTCAGGTAATCAAGGCTTGGGGAAAATAGCTCCTCCGTCCCTGAGCCATTCCGTCCCAGGCTTTGCTGTGCCAGCTGCGCGCCGAGTGCAGCTGGAAACACGCCCTCTGTGGCAATGTCAGCCTGCGTGTAACATCTTGGATTTCCACTCCCAGTTTCTCCAGGGCAGGGACCCAGAGCCGTGTGTCCGGTGGCAGCTGGTGGACAAGAGAATTCCGCTGTATGCAAACCACAAGGAACTGCTGCAGAAGGTGACTACTCTTTTGGGGGCCTATTACTGATATTACGGCTGCCACCTGGGATGGATTTTCCAGAGCTGGGAGAAGCGTCATGGAGATCTGCTTGCCTGGTCCACTTATCTCCTGTTGCTCTAGACTGGGGCTTTGGGTGTGTACCTTGGCTTAACCCTTCAGGCTCAGCGGGACCATGAATAACATGCCATGCTACATGACTCTCCTTCTCACTCTCTTGTATCATTACTTGCGAGTGAACGTTACACTCTCGTGAGTCACAGATGGCAGCGGCTTGTGCCAGGCCCTCCTCCTTGCAGGAGCTTCCCCACACAGCTCTGCCAACGCACAACAAATTTAGCTGGCAACTTCCCCTTTTGTTGTGGCCTTGGCTTTCTCCTGGGCAGAGCCTGACACTTTGGCTGAGTTAGCAGTGGGTTTGGGATGTGCACAAGTGGGGCCTGGAAAGAGACTTAACTCATGGGCCAGTTTTTCCACCCACGTCTGTACAGGTGAAAGGCTCCTGATGTGTGGTGCCACCTAGTACCCGGCCAGGACACCTGCATTCAGTTCCTTGCTCTGCCACAGACTCCCTGGGGGAGCTTGGGCCCATCACTTAGGGAGGGACTCACAAAAGTTCAATGTCCCATAGGTAGAGGAGCCCCTCTCTTAGGTATCAGCACCTCCCCTTGGCTGGCTTAGGCAGGTCCCACCTAGTGTGCCAGCTTTGTGGGGCACAGTCTCAGGGCCATCTCTCCCCATGCATTGTATAGGGACCCTAGGCACCGAATGCAGCTTTGTGGATCCCCGTGTGAGCTGTGATTTGGTAGGCTCCGCAACACCCAACGTCACATCACCTAAGTCCCTTTGTGACTATGGGCCCGAGTTTCTTTAGGCCTCAGTTTCCTGTTGGTACTGTGGCTCCTCTGGCTCACCTGTGGGGATTGTAGGCTCTGTACAGCAGGGGCTGTCTCTACCTGTGTTATGTACAGCGCCTAGCGCAATGGGTGCCTCATCTTTGCTGGGGCCCCCAGTCCCCACTTTCATGGCGTAAGCTAACACTAACGGGGAGGGGCAGCAGATCCCATGGCTGCCCTCACTCTGCTGCTGACGCACCTGGGCTACCGTACATCCTCTCGCTAAATGGCATTGTTCCATTCACCACACTCGCCCCGCTCCTAGGGGCACCTGAGCTTGGATTTAGGCCAGCATCTCACTCCTAGGCCAGTCCATACGGGGTCTTCCCACTGCCCCCTCCCTTTCATTACAGGTACCCTCTGTTTTTCTCTTGATGCCTACTCTGAATCTTGGCTGCTCCTGTGTATATCAGCCATGGTCATGCTCTCCTGGGGCTTGGAGAACAGCAGGGATCTTTCTCTAGGCTGGCACTGGTTCTGCTTCAAGGAATACGAAGCAGGAGATGTCACCCTTCCCCCTATCAGCCAGTTGATATGTCTCACTCTTAGCCCTGAGCTCAGACATCCTGAAGGGCATGTGCCTGGAAGACGCTCCGGAGCCCAGGGTTTCCAGAGCTCATGTCATTTCTCTACTTCTGCCAGAGGCAGACCTGGCTGTCAGACCCCTCCCTTGCACCCGATCACACTCACGTCACTCACCCTAGATCCAGAGGATGCTGAATGCTGTGGCTCCTCTACAGACTTATGTGTAAAGTGCTTTGGGATCTTTTGGACTAGAAGTGTCTATAATGTGTGTGCGAGCTACTTGGTCCTGTTGCCATCTCACTGGGTTTGACATAAAAATGTTGACTCCCAAGTGGGGTTATGGGACAGCACGTTACAAAGGAATTAACCCCAAACTAGGCTGAGCATCCACTGCTATTATTTATTTCTTGCTCTGGTTCTTAGGTTGTGTCCCTGGCACCCCTGTTAAAGCCCAGAATCCTCATATTTGGCCCTGAATATGCTGGGAACTATATTGTATCTGAGCTTATTCCTTGAACCAGCTCTAGTTGCCTTCCTTAGCTGCTAGCATGCCAGCGGCCTGGGCAGAAAGCACCTAGCCATCAGGGCCTAAATTGTGCCCCCAGCCATTGCCATCCCCTCCCAGGGCTGGAGCAATAAAACGTGGCTGGCGGGTGGTTCTGGAGGACAAGGGGGATGACTCGGGAAAGCCAGGTTATGGAGACAAGGTGAGTGAGATTGCGTATTTGGGTTTGAATTTGAAATAGCTGCTGTTAAAGTGTCAGCGTCGTAAATAGGCACATGTCCGGACCAGGCATTGTGGGGGAAGTAGTACCATGGGAGATAGACTGCAGATCCCTTTTCCGGTCATTCTTCCTTTGGATTCCTGTGCAGCCCCCAAACATCCACCTCGGGGTTCCCATTCCTTACGAAGCCGCTGGACACAGATCCTTGATTTCCCACCCTGACACAATTCAGCGCTAGAAATGAACAGCGTGGTCACAGCCTTTCGCCAGCCAGTCACACGTAGCTCCCAGGCAAGCCGACCAGGATCTCCAGATCAAAAACAGTTCAAAACAAGCTACGAAAGAGTTTGCATATAAACCTACTTAGCGAGAACATCTGTCGAGCCCCCTCAGTCCATTAGCTAGCTGTGGGGCAGGAAGAGGTCCAGACTCTAGCACTTTGGCCTCGGTTCACAAAGGGATTTAGGCATCTAAGTCCCAGCTATAGGCTCCACAAAACGTCCTCTGAAGTCTGTGGCTGCCTCAAGTCACGTTTGTTGCAGTAAAATATTCCGTGGGCACCAAAGTTTCTGCCTCTGAGCATGTGCCAGGCTGCCTCCAGGAGGGTGTCCAGGTGCCTGTCTCCCACCTAAGCCCTGGCATGACTCGTGGATAAGGAGGGGATAGGCGTTTGCCCACCTAAGTTGCATGTGGGACCGAATCCAATGGGTGCGCCCTAAGCATGCTTACTGGGTCAGGTGCCACATGTGAGTTTACACAAAACAGCTGAGGGAGGAGGAGCTCCCTCCTATGTTTTAGCCCAGCGATATGGGGACTCATCTGGGATGTAGGAGACCCCCATTCGTGTCCCCCCTCCATCCAATGAAAAGAAGGGATTTGAACAGGGCTCTAGCTATTCTGCAGTGCCCTTCTTCCCTCAGTCTCTCCAGCTGACGCTGTTGAATTGTGGAGAAATACTTAGTGTCATTGGAGCAGGGGGACTGGTGCCTGGGAGTCTCAGCTCCTGGGTAAGTGCTCTAACCAGCAGGCTATACAATCATTCTCATGCGCTCTTTCCTCACTTCTCCGCTGTAGGACAGCTTTAACCAGAGAGGCTGAGGGAACCCCACAGCCCAGCACCTGTGAGGTGACAGGTCGCTGTTCAGAACCCTCCTCCTCCTCAGGCATAGGGGAAACATGATGCAGGGGCTCTCCCCACCCCCGATGAGTGTGGTAATACTCAGCAGCCCAGCGCCTAAGTCCCTTTGTGAAGCTAGGCCTTGATGACTGTGGCTGGTCTCAATGGGATTTTTTCCTGTCATTTAGTCAGTCTTTGCCCAATCAAACTATTCCTTCCACAATAATACACTGAGCAGAACAACAGCATCTCACCTGCAATGACACACCAAAGTGGGCTTCAGTGTTTGCATAAGGGGACGGAATGATGTTTTATTTAATGCCTCTCTTAACTCAATTATTCTAACAATTAAGACCCATTGCATATGATGTCCTTTTAGTAAATGGTCACTATGGAACTTAACTCCCTCCGCGCTAGGGCCACATCTGTTACTGCGTGTAATTCCACACTCAGAATGTTGGAATTCATTGATTTAGACAGCTGTACCGAATAAAAACACACCGCAAGAGTTCTGGATGTTAATGGGATCCGAGATGGAGGGTTGCAGCTTCCAAGATAAACAGCTTTGCTTCGCCTCCACATGGCAGTGACTAGGCCAGCATTAATGGCATGACTTGCATTAGGGCCAGTCACATTAGCTCTGCAGGGTTGTTGTGCTAGAAGCTGGCTTTCCACTATAAGCCTAATTTAGTCATAAACATAAACTCCCCAATACCCAAACAATTTGTGGACAAATTCCTAGGCCACAGCCCCTAGCTTACTCCAGTACAGAAATGGTTGGGCAAGTCTGTAGCAAATCTGAGACCGTATTTAGACGAGATTAGCATTGTCAGACCACTGCATTATTTGGCTTGCTACCGATCTGGAATGGCTTTCCCTACAACCACCATTTGATCGTATTCCTTCCCTTCTGCCTGGAGCGGGGCCTTTCCACATCGGCCTGGGATTTCTTGGCATTTGAGGAGATCTCAGCACATTTAACATGGACATAGAGAATTAATTCAGTAAGTGTCCTCTCATGCCATTGATACATTTGTAATAAATACCTGTGTCCAGGGGGAAATTAGTCCTTAGTAGCCACCAGGCCACTGAGCGCTCAAGGGATGGCTTTACTCATGCAATATGCTTTGGGCCAGATCCTCAGCTGGTAGAAACTGGCACAGCTAGTGGTCATTTCTGCCAGTTCAGGATCTGGCCCGTTATCTGCCATGTGCAGAATGGGACTGGTTCTGCTTGCACATACACAGGTTTTGCACAGGTGTAATTCCATGGCCCTCTGTGGAGCTACTCCTGATTTACATCATTATAAGTTAGAGGGAATGCACCCCAGCCTCCCTGGCATGAATTCATGCTTTGTCACATAGGCCTTGCTCATCTGCTGCCCCGTCTCCTTCTCCATGTCTGGGCTGAAGGCCTGCAGGCCATGTGGGGAGGTACACTGTCTGTACAGCATCCCCCCTAGAAGTGATGCCACCATCCTCTGCCTGACCTTTGGACTCCTCTGCCTGTATCTGGGGGTGTTGACTGGGAAATAATGTCCAGCTTAGGCTAAAAAGACAGAAATGCATGTCTGAGCCTAGAGCAGGGGTGTCCCAGATCCAGCCCAGCTGAGGCATTTGAATGCATCACAAGCCAGGTTGGCTTGTACAGAAGTTCAGCTTTTGTTTGAAACCAACAAGTCCATTTCTAGCCCTGGCACTTGTAAAGAAAAACATCTGAACATGGATTTAGTATAAACCGCTGCAGTGCTGTCTGCCTGAGTCTGCAGGGAGCCTGAAACAACAGCTCTGAGCTGTGACCTCTCCTACCTGCTAGTCATCTAATTGGAGTGAGACCCTTACAACCCAGTGATGGCACTTCCCCTGTCATTAACTACTTCATCGCTGTATCTGGTGCAAGGTGAGGAGGTGCTGCTGCAGGAAAGGAACAGCAGACGGAGGAACAGACAGGGAAGGGGGAGAGAACAGAGGCAGAATTAGTGCTGTAAACCTTACGAGCATATCTGCCACTGATTGTGACACGAAGGTACTGAACAACTAAGGGATAATAACTAGATGTTTAGTTGCTACGTAAATGCCACATTCTACCCTTGATCTTTGAGAGTTCTGCAGGTGGAGGGGAGTGTTTAGACCTAAATTAATATGCTGACCCACAGAGCATAATTAACACTGGAATTAGCCCTCTGGCCATCCCAGGGCTAGCGCATTCCCGTGGCGAAGCTGTTAATATTCCCACAAGTATCAGCAGCTCCCAGTGAAGTAACTGTATTCTCTGTATCTGCCCATCACCCAGCCACCTTGCAGCTCCTGAGACAGGGCCATGGCATTGAGACTGGGGCAGGTAGTATCACAGATGCTAAGCCCGTCCTGTCCCTACAGGGAAGCTGAATGGCTGGGGGTGTCTTCGGGGGCACATGAGGACTTGGGGGGCGGGGTACAGTCACACGGCTCATTGGGCACATCAGCAATGCAGTTATTAACCCCCCAACATACCCTGCAGAGACGGTACAATGCCACGGGGACAGCAGTTGGCTGGTCCCTGTGCTGGCCCCAACCACTCAGCAACATTTCAGTACCAGGAGCCTCTGAGCAGTTGTGATGGGGACCAGTGCAATCCCGATGGGTTCGACTCTCCACATCCCCTCAGAGGGAGCCGATGGTGCAGCTTTAAACTGATGAGCGTAACAGGCTTCTCCCTCTGTGAAAGCCACAGAGCTGCTGGCAGGCCCGGGTCCCTGCTTGCAGGAGATGGTCTGGATGTGCATCCCCGAGACCTGACCTCTTCCACTGCATGCACCTCTGGCAGGGCTTGTGCTGGGGGGCTGAGTTTGCCCCAAGTGAGCCTGGCCTCAGCAGGGAGAGCACAAGGGCTTTGCAACGTGCTGGGCTAGTGAGGCAGTGCCGTGCAATGGCCAGCCGGGAGCCTGTCAGTACCAGGGCAGAGCTCACCCGCTTTGCCATGGCTCCTGGCTGGCTGACAGCTCCAGGGCTGGCCCCAGCGTGGCCACAACCCTTCCTGGGCCACACTTCCCTTGGCGAATGCTGCGCGGTTGGCACAAGTGCAAAGTGACTAGCCTGGGCAGGAAGAGGCAGGCCCAAGGCAGTGCGGATCACCCTGCTGTCGATAAAATGGTTTCCTTCATGCAAGCTACTGCAGGGCCGCCCAGAGGATTAAGGGGGCCTGGGGTCTTCGGCGGCAGCGGTCCCCCCACCGCCGAATTGCTGCTGAAGACCCAGCACTTTGGCGGCGGGTCCCAGGGCGGAAAGACCCCCCGCTGCTGAATTGCCGACAGCGACTCGGAGCAGAAGAAGCTCCAGGGGCCCGGGGCCCGCAAGAGTTTTCCGGGGCCCCCAGAGTAAGTGAAGGACCCCGCTCCAGTGGCCCCAAAAAACTCGTGGGGGGCCTCTGCGGGGCCTGGAGCAAATTGCCCCTCTTGCCCCCCCGGGCAGCCCTGATCTACTGGTCTGTTTGGAGCAGAGATGTCTCCCTGGCCCCTGCTCCTTGAGTGGCTGCTAGTGGATCAGGGCTAATGGGAGACCCAGAAAACAATGTGATTATCCAGCAGGGCAGCACCTTGAGGCTCCACCCAAGCTCAGTGCCCCTGAGAGACAGCCCCTGCCCCACAAAGCCTGGAGCTGGTCACTCAGGAGCAGGGGGATGGGGAGACACCCTGTATGCAGCCGCAGGATGGGGCAGTCACAGCACAGGTTTCCCCAGGGAAGCACTGCAGGTAAGCTGAGGGCTCAGTCTGCAGGGCACGTTAGAGGGGGCGCCCGGGGTCAGATGCAGGAGAGAGCTAACCTCACCCAGCCAGTATGGCAGTTGGGGAGCTCTCCCTTTGTGGGGACAAGGGGAGGTAGGGAAGGGCGTTCTACCCACAGACAGTCCATGACTCACCCCCAGAGGTGACAGTGGGGCTGAGACTAGACGCCACATCTGCTGAGTGCCAGCCAGGGCTGGCACCACAACCCTGCCCCAACTCTCACCACACATGGAGTGAGAGTCGCCCTTCTGTGAGTCTGCTGGATTCATTTCAGTGCCGGACTCGTCCACTCACTCCTCAGGGACAGAACCCAATGCAGCCAGCCACTGTGTCTCCAGTGGGAAGGGCTGGCCCATCCCTGGGACAAGGGAAGCCACAGCCAACGCCAGTGACTGCTAAGATCCAGCCTCTTGGGAGCAGTTTAAAACCCTCCTGTCAGCAGAAGACACTGCGCTGAAGACAGAAATTTGGAGGGAATTTGAAAGCACTCGTGAGAGAGCTGCTACTCCACCTCTCCCCATCTATTACCGATTGCCTGGTAATCATTCCCAGAACCTACTGCGACATACACACCTGCCAGCATGCATGACACAGGACGTGCGGGGAAGAGATTGAGGTTGTTTATGTGGTTATTACTAGGCTGTCCCTTTAAAAAATCCAAGGATGCGCAGCGAGGATGTCAGTGACAGGCAGATGCTGTCCAATTACATCCCATCTGCATGGTGTGTGGCTTGTGTGTATGCCGAGGCAAAGGAAAGGACCACAGAGATGGAGACATGAGGGCTGAACAGACAGCAACAAGTGGTGGATGGGGTTTAAACCCCGCTAGCCCTGCCAGATCTCACCCAGACTCAGGCATACCGGGCTGCAGGGACAGCAGTGACTACACGCTTGGCAGCTGAAGGAGGAGAATAACAAAACCTGAATGGCAGCCAAATGGTTTTACTTCAGCTCAGGTAAGGTGCCTTTTCATTGCTGATTTAGCAAACAAGAAGTGCCATTAGCATGTCAGGTTTCTAGTGATCTCCCACCCTACCGAAGCAGCAGTCTTGTATTCAGGGAGAGGAAAGCGGGCTGTTAGGAAATATGCCCTTTCACTAGTTATTAGCTACAAAGTACCCTGCCCAGCCTAGGTGACTGAGCATATTGCAAATGGGTCCGATTGGAAGCTGTGCCGCACTGGCATTCGCTGTAATGAAAGAACTCTTGCTCCAAACATTGCCAGGCAGCTGAGGAAGATGCAGACAGGCTGGTAGTAAAATTGTGCTTCCTAGTGAAATGAAGCTGGGCATAATCATTGTTCCCTGTTGCTTGGCGTGGCCATGACCCCTCTAGATAATCAAACTTTCAGCTCAGTGTCTCGCTTCAGTTTTCAAAAGCCAGTTTAACGTGGATTTATCAGGCTAAATTCTGCACTGATCTTACACCTGTGGAACCCCATTCATAGAAATGGTTTCTGGATCGAATGGAAGGAGTTGGCTTTGACCTATAAAGCCAGAAGACCTTGATTCAGCATAATACTTTAACTTCAAGCAGGTGCTTAATCCATCCCTATTTAGGAGAGTGTTTAAGCACATGCTTAAGTGCTTGGCTGAATTGGGGCCTAAATGCTTTGGGACCTGCTGAGTGGAGACCCTGCCTCTCTTGCCATGCCAGGATGGCCAGATCTGGGGTCAACAGAGGAATTCCATGAGGGTCTTGCAGAGCTAAAACAAGCTCCTCTGCCAGTCTGCACACACTGCATTAGGTGCTGCAGAAAGTGTGGGGTTAGATCTAGGCTGGGCAGGGCAGGCTGGGGAGTTGCTGTGGTTGAGCTCAGCTGGGTCTGGACCAATGCTATTGTTTGTTCTTGTATTTTGTGGCAGGGGTGCCCATAGCCTGGAGCAGGTAATCCTTCTAATTAGTGTATTAATCCAACTCACTCAGAGCCCCCCTGCGCTGAGGCAGGACCAAGTAAACCTAGACTAGCCCTGGCAGCTGTTTGTCCAAACTGTTCTTAGCAACCTCCAGTGATGGGGATTCCACAACCTCTGTTTGGAAGCCTGTTCCAGAGTTAACTACCCGGAGCGCTAGGCAGCTTTTCCTAATCTCTAACCTAAACCTCCCTGGCTGCAGTTAAACCCATTACTTCTTGTTCTACCTTCAATGGACATGGAACCATTAATCACTGTCAGAGGTGGCACATGAGTCTTCCATTTGGGGCGGCTCACACATAAGTGCCAGAAGCTCCCTAGAAGCTGGGGGCTGGGGGGTCAGCTGCGCCTGGACCGTGGCCCTGCCACTGAGGCCCCGTGCCCAGTCATTCTCTTCCCCCGAGGCCCTGCCCTCACACTGGCTCTAAAGCCCGCTACCCTAAGGCTCCGCCCGCCCACTGCTCACACCTCTCTGCTTCTTCCCCCGAGACTCCCCTCACCCACTGCTTGCTCCTCTCCACTCCCTTCCCAGAAGGGTGGGCCACCAAGGGGCCATCACTTTTTTCTGCCTTAGGTGAGTGGAGGGCGGAGGGTCCTCAGGGAAGGAGGCGGAGCAGGGACAGGAAGAGGGCAGGGCCTCAGGGGAAAAGGCCAAGCA
This sequence comes from Gopherus flavomarginatus, assembly GCF_025201925.1. NCBI lineage: Eukaryota > Metazoa > Chordata > Testudines > Testudinidae > Gopherus > Gopherus flavomarginatus. Next base: position 62,984,620 of record NC_066624.1, read on the forward strand.
GGGGTGGGAAGAGCCAGAGTGAGAGTAGGGAATCAGGGGAAGAGATGGAGCAGAGCATGGGCGGGGCTCCCTAATTCTATGGGGCTTTGCTTCTGGTGCCCAAAGGTAGCAGCGAGCTAGTGCGCCTCCGGAGGGGTGACCCATGCCACATTTGCGGTATTTCTCCTCCCTGCATCGCTGGCCTTTTGCGGGGGCTCAGCCTCCCCTGGCCTCTTATACATGCCATCCATGATCACCATCCTCTCTGTAACAGACCTTCGCAGATTTGAGGATGGTTCTCAGGTTCCCCCTCAGTCTCCTTTTCTCAAGACTAACCATGCCCAGTTGTTTTGCCTTTCCTCTCAGGGCAGGTTTTCTAAATCGTTTATCATATTTGTTGCTCTCCTCAGGACTCTCTCCAGTTTGTCCTCATCTTTCCTAATATTTGGCTTTATTTTGTTTTCAAATTAGTGTTAACTCCCATCCCCAAGTCCTATACTGATGAAATCACCATTTGTTTGGAGAACAGGCGTGTGTGTGTGTGTGTGTGTGTGTGTGTGTTAATTTCACTGTTGCCATCTCTCTCAATCCTAGGTGATATTTAGTGTTTTTTTCTTAAAGTTCCAGCTCCTGGAGTCATGTTATCCCATTATAATGTCAGCTTTCATTTTTTAAAGTAACTTTCTAATTGTCCTGGTTGCAAAGAAAAGCTTGAAATTGTGACCTCCAAAGGCTCACACACTAGAGGGCAAATCAAAACAACCCTGCTTTGATTATTTGTTGCAATCTCATGATTTGCAAGCCAATCTCACAAATTTGAATGGTCTGGTTCACAATTTTTTTTAACGCTTGAGGTTGGCAAGATTGTCCCAGCAACAGATTATAACATCTCTCGTGCAATATCAGTTCTGTGATGGGGCTCCACCTGTCCCATTCACTATTTAGTGGCAACACCTTTGCACTTGTGCACCTGGTCCCCAGGGCCAGGAAGGCTCCACAGCGGGGCATAGAGTGGGGAATTACTTCCCTGTGCCAGTGTGTATCTGTGTCACACTCTGGCCTTCAATAACTGCCCCTTTCATTTAAAAATCTGAAAAATGCAGAGAAATAACTTTCATCTGAATTGACCCTATCAGAGAAGATGGTAGATGACCTTGTTAGGGGATGGCGCACAGAGTTAGCAGATTAACCTAGTGCTTGCTTTGCTAATGTAGATCACACACTGAGAGATCTAAGTGTTTCATAGTGTCAAGAAAAATAATGTCAATTTCCCCTCCCTCTTTTTGCTGTCAGAAACGAAAGAGCGCACTTTGAAAGACAAGAGAGTACGTGACTTGCCTCCAGCTAGTCATGTTGCACACCTGGAGAGGTTAGCTGGCAAAGACTAACATTTCCCCAGCAGCCATGCAGAAGTGTGCCCCGTTGAGACGATGATCAGAATGTTCCTGGCACACCCGGCAACCTCACTGGCACAGCTGTCCTCCACCTGCGTTTTCTTCTGCCTCCTCCTGTGCATCCCTCCTGTGTGGACCGCCTGCCCCCAGTCCTGCCAGTGCACAGACCACTCGGGAGCCATGGCTGTGCTGTGCAGCTCAAAGCATTTGGATGAAATCCCAAAGGACATTCCCAAAGATGCTGTGTTTGTGAAGCTCGATGCAAATAAAATCACCCAGATCCCCAACAATGCATTCAAACACCTGAACCACTTGGAAGAGCTGGACCTCTCCAGAAACGCCATTGAGAAGATAGACATGGCAGCTTTCAGAGGTGTGGCAGATGGGCTGCGGACACTGGATCTTTCCAATAACCTTATTCAGAGTATTCCCAAGGAAGCCTTAGTCAAACTGAATGCTAAGATCCGCCTGTCTAATAACCCGTGGCACTGTGAGTGCGCTTTGCAGGAGGTGCTCTGGGAAGTGAAGCTAGATCCTGAGTCAGTGAATGAGATCACCTGCCAAACCTCTGTGCGTGAAGAATATGTCGGGAAACCTTTGATCCAGGTCTTGGACTCTGGCGTCAATTTCTGTAACATCCATCAAAAGACCACAGATGTCGCCATGTTCATCACCATGTTTGGCTGGTTCACCATGGTCATCACCTATGTGGTGTATTACGTTCGACACAACCAGGAAGATGCCAGAAAGCACCTGGAGTACCTTAAATCACTGCCTAGCACCCAGGTCCCCAAAGAGACCATCACCACGGTCCTGTAATGCTACGCACCAAGCACCGTGTCAAGAAATGCCTCGGGGAAGCAATCTGCTTCTGACCTGCTTGCACAAGCTTTTCTAGGAGGTTTTTATGTGACATTTGATAGAAACATGAAAATGTATTTTGTTATTAACTGAACCGTGGCCACAAGCTTGTAGGGGAACAGCAGTACCCCTGTTTACGTCACATCCCATGCTGTGGCAGGTTACTCATTGCTAACTAAGACACAACAGGATATGTCCTCGCCGCTGCAGAAGGTTAGAGAGCAGAATCCCTAGTCCTGTCTGCCTCTGTCATTCCAGAGGGTGGTGTTCCAGAAAGTAGAATGTGCAGCTAGAGATCACAAGTCTCCAACGTCTGGAGGGATTGCGGGGATCCTAAGTTGTGCCGCTGAGCAGTCAGCGTCTGCTCAGCACCATCAGTATGAGACCAACACACAGGGCCTGTGTCAGCAACTGACACAGCCGTGTGGCCCTGGAGCCTAAGACATCAGTAACTGCCCCAGGCTGCATTTCCCCTGCCCCACCCCAAGTTCCCTGCTAGAGGGAGCCCGCTGCACTGATAGAGGGGTCAGCCACCATTGCAGCGCCGGCCCCTCCTTGCCCCACCCAGGTGAGAATGCCTTGGGGGGGGCAGGCCGGGGAGCTGCCTGCTCATGCTATGTACTGGTTGGGCTCTGCACACGAGCATGTTGGGGTATATAGAAGAGCCTGGCAGCTCTGGGTGGAAGGCCCTGATCTGGGGCCCTGTGCTGGGAGCATCCACGGTCAGGTAGCTAGATGGGCGCACAAGCCAAAGCATCACATGTTGGTTCCTTCAGCTAGGGAGAACGCCCCAGAAGTGGGAGATCAGTGGGTCACCCTCAGTTTCTGTCATGCCAGAGAGACACACGCTCAGCCCTGGGGCTTCCTACCTGGGTCGCCGTTCAATGGAGTCGACTCGCCCCCACCTGTCCCCTTCTGGTCCTGGGCAACGTTCCCTGATGAGAGGAGAAAAACGAGCTGTTTGCCCAAGCTCTCCCCAGTACTGCCCACCCCAGTCATGAGTCAGACCCCCCCAATCATGAAAGCAGCCCCAAAATCAGGAGGATTTTGGTTTAAAGAGTGCAAGGATGGGTTTGGGCTAGTTTTGGATTTTTGAAAAAAAATTGTGTGACAATCAGTGCTGCCAGCTCTTCCGTGTGTGTGTGTGTGTGTGTGTGTGTGTGTGTGTGTGTGTACATGTGTGTGATAGTTATAGTGCTGCCAGCTCTGTGTGTGTGCATGTATGTGTGTGTGTGAGGAGAGCCTTATGAGAGTCCTTCTCCCAGAGCCCCCTCGTGGGGCATTGGTCACAGGAGGGGATGAGCCAGAACTGCTGGGCGATAGCTAGGTACTGGCTGGGCAGGTTAGCTAGTTACTGACCGCCTGGCTGTGGGGATAGCAAGTTATTGACCAGCCGTCTGTCTGGACAGTTTAGCTAGTTACTGTCTGGCTGTCTGGGCCTGGGGGGAGCTTATTACTGTCTGTCTGTTTGTCTGGGGCTGGAGGAAGGTAGTTTCTGTCTGTCTGGGGCAGGGGCAGCTCCAGGCCCCAGCACGCCAAGCGCATGCTTGGGGCGGCAAGCTGCGGGGGGCGCTCTGCCAGCGCCGCAAGGGGGGCAGGCAGGCTGCCTTCGGCAGCTTGCCTGTGGAGGGTCCGCTGGTCCCGCAGCTTCGGAGGACCTCCCGCAGGCCTGGACCAGCGGACCCTCCACAGGCAAGCTGCCAAAGGCAGCCTGCCTGTCGTGCTTGGGGTGGCAAAATGCCTAGAGCTGCCCCTGGTCTGGGGGAGTGAGTTAGTTAATGTCTGTCTGGGAGTGTTAGCTAGTTTCAGTATGTCTGGGTGGTTTAGCTAGTTCTGTCTGTCTTGGGGGGGGCGGGGTGAGGGGGTTAGCTAGTTACTGTCTGTCTGTCTGGGGGGTGGGTTAGCTAGTTACTGTCTGTACAGGCTTTCTGGACGTAAAGTACAATAGGGGACCTGTGTTGTCATTGTTTGGTTTCACTCTGGGTGTGCAAGTTCCTGTTTCCACACTTGCAGTTTTCTTTTTCCCCCAGCAGTGCTGTGCATGGGGAGCCAGTGCAGGAGGCCGGCTCATCTCCTCCCATGGACACTGTCCCAGGAGAGGCTCTGGGAGAAGGACTCTCCCCAAGGCAGCTGTGGATAATGAGAGATGGTTGGGCTACAAAGGAAATAGCCGGCCCTCACACCTGCCTACAGTTTTACTAGATTCTCAGTTATATCCCCAATGAACTAACAATGGAACGAACTAACAATGGGCATGTGTGCTGCAGAAATAGGGTGCAACCCTGATCCCCCTCCATTGCCTTTGTTGAGGGAAAGGTGGCTGTTCTGACGGTGTTCACACTCCACTACAGCGATGGCTGGCTTTGGTTAGTGAGCAGACCATGCGGAAAAGGGGCCGTTCTCTTACATTCCCACCCAAGTGCCTCCTCTGCTCTGCATACAGCACCTCAGGCAGGCACCAAAATGCTGTTGCTTTTCTAACCTTCCCTTTCTCAATAAAGTCATACTGAACTGCTGAGCTGCTCGGGTCTCGTCCTGTCACGTCATGTGTAGGAATGAGGAGGGGCCTTGTGGGACATGGAAGGGATGGGGCACAGTAGCCAAGGGTACGGTAAAAGCAAAAGAACCTGAAGTTTGCTATGCAGTGTCTTTTAAAGTGTCTCAGACACTGGGTGTAGTTGGGTCAATGGAGCAGAGCTGAAAGTGCATTTCTTCAGTCTAAGGCCCAGCCTGGAACCGATCCCTGGGACAGGGAACCTGAAGTGCTCACTGTCATAGCAATCTTTCTCAGATCTGAACCTTAGAGTTCAGGAACTGAGATACTAGCACCTGAATCCTCTAAGCTTAATTACCAGCTTAGATCTGATAGCACTGCCACCACCCAAAAATATAGTGTTTTGGGGCACTCTGACCTCCCCAACCTTCCCTGGTGACCCCAAGAACCCAGATCCCTTGGGTTCTTAAAACAAGGAGAAATAAACCATTCCTCCACCTTTCCCCCTCCCAGAATTTCCCTCCCTGGGCTATCCTGAGAGATACTTAAATCACCATACAGAGAAGCATCTCCCTTCCCTTCCACAAAGAGGCAAACAGATTCAAGGAAAACAAAGAGAGATTCTATCCCTCCCCCTCCCGTCTCCTCCCCACCCATCCTGGTGAGTAATCCCAACCCCTGGACTAAAACAAGGGAAACAAAACAAAATCAATCAGGTTCTCTAAAAAGAAATCTTTTAATAAAAGAAAGGAAAAGTAAAGAATTATCTCTGTAACTTCAAGATGTAAATATTACAGGGTCCTATAGCTTACAGACACCAGAAAGAGACTTCCCCCCCAGTACCAATACAAATCAAAATATTCCCAGCAACTACACATATAAAAGTTAACCAGCCAGATCCACAATTGCAAATAGAGTAAAAACAATCAAAAAGCCTAAACCGCCTGTTTTTACTTACTATATGAAAAGAAACTTAGAGAGCCTGTAGTAATGTCTGGTCCCTCTCAGACCCTCCGAGAGAAGAACACACAATGGACAAAAAACACACACAAAAGCGTCCCTCCGCCCAAATTTAAAAGTATCTTGTCTTCTGATTGGTCTTCTGGTCAGGTGTCCCGTTCCCTGCTTGTAACCCTTTACAGGTACAAGAGACATTAACCCTTAACAATCTGTTTATGACACTCACAAAGGAGTTTTTGCTGTACAATGGTGTGCATTTGTAACGTAGGCAATGGCTGCGTGTAGTAATAGTTACCACCAGGTGAGCGCGCACAGAGACCTTTCAGCATCAGGCAGCTGCTGTTCGGCTGCCGTGGTTTCAAATAGAAACGACGATAATGTTTGTTAAATTTTATGAAGCCATGAGGAGAGAGAGCATCTCTTGTCTCAACAAGGGTGACCCAGAAAGACATGTAAAGAAAGAGTTGGCCTTGCCAGCCAATCCGCATGGTTGAGAGAGAGAAAAGAAGAGCTGGTGGCACAAGAGGAAGGAATAAAAGCAAGAGGAACTGGGAACAAGAATGCAAACCCAAGGAAAGGAACTGTGAAGAAAAATGGAAGGTAAAAGAAAAGCCTTTAATAATGGGGATTAGCTGCGCAGAGCATTAGAATGTCACTAGTCTGTACGCACACTCAAGCCCCCCTTGCTTATTTGTAAATATTATTACTGCAGGAGACTCGAGTGGCCTCAGCCTGGGTCAGGGCCCCTGTACAGTGCCTGGCACTGTACAAACACATAGACGAGACATTCCCAGCTTCAATGAGCTTACTGGCTAAATGAGCAAAGCAACACACACAGCTAACAACTGCTGCTGCCTCACACCATCGGCTTCATTCATTCCCCAGCTGGTGTTTAGTTGTGCTGAGAACACTTCCGCACCTCCATTGTGTGTGAATAGCACTACCAGAAAAAACTAGCAGCAGCTCAGCAGAGCAGCAAGCGGTCAGGCTTTATTTTGCTACAGTGATTAAGGCTTTGTAAGCTCAGATCTCCTTATGGGGCTGATCCAAAACTCACTGGAGTCTTTCAGTGGGCTTTGGATTTGGAGCTAAAAATCAGCCTGCTATTAAATGCTCTGTGCTGAGCAGCTGGGTGTCTACTGATTATGGGGCAGGCGAGCTACTGAAGCATGATAAAAGAAAGTTCTGTGGCAATGTAAGCAGTGCTACCAATGATTAAGGTTGCCTGGCACTTCCCGTTACAAGACCCTGTTTTCACTTCTTTATAACTTTGCCAACCTTCAGTGGTTAGGCCTGAAATCTTCCTTGCCAAGGCAGCCGCGTGGCTGCCTCAGGCTGAATGTCTTTGGAAAATTTCAGCCAAAACAGTTCAGCCATTCCCAAGAACGAGCTTTGGGGAAAATGCATTGTTTTGTTCATATTAAAAGCAATCTGGTGATCTTTTCTTGGAACCACTCTAGCGTTTCAAAGTGCTGACCACACACTGCGTGCACCAGCCTCACAGAGTGACTGAGCATGCTTCAGCCTACGGCTACATGGCCAATAGGCCTTTTCCTGTCATTGCTGCTTCCAGCTACTTTAAGATGGGGCCGGGCATAGGAACTAAGGACAGGGAGTCACTCAATGACCTCCCCGATGACCCCCAGGCAATGTGGAGGAAGCCATCTGATTTGAATGCAGAAAGGACAAAAGCCAGATCAGGGGAAGGGAGAAGAGTAGCTTGGGACAAGAAGTCTGGTGAGACTGGGACTGAAGGGAGAGAGAGAAACTGGGACTGGCTGCACAAGGAGACTGGGAGTTTGAATATTAACACCCAGTCACAGCCGCTTTCCTTACTCTTACTGTATAGTAGGTGTAAAGGGGTCAGGGCTTTGAACACAGGGTCACCAAGAGGAGACATTTGAGACACACAGAGCTAGGGGCTAGTGCACTGGATGGGCCTGCTGCTGGCCCAGCCGGTTCTGGGCATTGCTTTATAGCTCCAGACACATTCCCTTTCCTCTCCCCGATCCCAGCAAGCCATGGCTCAGCGCAGTGCCCCCAACTGGGAATGCACAAGGCAGGCCAACCACCAACCTCTCCAGCTCTCCCCACATGGCAGCAAGCCACTGACCCCACAATCGGACTATTTCTCTGGCAGCTCAGTGTTGCTAGGCAATGCTTTAGCCCCTCCTTCTTGTGGTTTGGGCCAGTGATCATCTTGGCTAGCCTCTTACTCTGTCTAGCTGCGTAGGTCCTTCTATGGCCCCTCTCTGAAGTGTGTGAGCGTCTCACACACATTGAGGGATTCATCAGCACAAACCCCCTTCTCATTTCACTGCAAGATTCAAAGGCTTGTCAAGAGGATAGTAGCATCCTGCCTTCAGAAGACCATTAACCCAGGATATATGGGGGCACGGCCCTCTAGGGGGAGTTTTCAAGACAGCAAGATCAGGGGAGAAGGAACAGAATATGTTAGACTAAGAGCAGCAAGACAGCCCAAGTACTGAGCAGGACACAAATGTAGTTGATTAATCAGTTTATCAACTGTAGTTCCAGTACATTACAGCTTCTGCATTCTTCTATTTATCCGTCCATCCGAGATTTTAGTGCTCAGCGTACGAGGGGCTATAATCAATAAATCCTGGATCAGGCACATTTTTCTCTGCGTGTTAAACCATATTTCCATATCTCACTCCCAGGCCGTTACCCAGCAGTTGTCTATTTTCCTTATCTTGCCTTTCCATCTACTTGGGGCCGATTTAGGGCTGTTGTTCTTGACTCGTAGTAATGGAGAGAAAATCAGATTGTCTGTTTCCACCAAGAGGAGGAAATTAAATGGAGGAATCAGTGAACTCTGGCATCTGAACCCACTTTACACACCATCTACATCTTTGCTAAGGCAATTTGTTCTCTGACATATTGCAAATGCTGTCCCTGTCAGAAAGCTTCAAGAGCTGCAGCCCTGTACTAAAGGGAGGCTAAGACACATTGTTTCTGCAAGTGATGTGGAAATGGCTTGTATTTCTAACAGAGAGGGAACTGGTGTTTTCATGGATTTCCAAAATGTCCCCCGCACACACAGTTATCACTGCGGCAGTGCCTTCCCGGGGGCTGGGAGTTTTGTAATACTCCAGCTTCATACAGAAATTGTATGAAATAGGCGTGCTGGAGAACTTGTTTTTCCTTACAGCAGTGCCTAGGTTCATTACATTTTTCATTACACCAGTGCCTTGGCTAAGATCCAGTTCCCATTGTGCTAGGGGCTGCACAGACACCTAGTGAGAGATGGTCCCGGCAGAGAGGCAGGACATGGTTTGCCCAAGGTCCACAAAGCAGATCAGCAGCAGCGCCTGTAGAGTACCCTGGTGCCCTGACTGCCAGGTCAGTGCTGTATGACCATGGGTCTGGACCATGCTGTGTGTGCCAAGTATGTATATAACCCTCAGTCCAGCAGAGAACTCCGGCTGTGTGAGTAGTCCCAGTCTGGGAAAGGAAGAACCAGTTCCCCCATGGGGGAAGGGATGGTGTCCTATGTGGGTGTGGTAATAGGGACACTAAGCTGTTTTGCCAGCAGCTGCAGGAAATATGGCACTGGATGGAGACAAAGGGTGGTCAGCTTCCCTAGGCTTCCCTCAGACTCTGCTTGGGAGAGACAGACCAGGGGGCTATGAAGTGGGGATGGAGCCATTTGGGGGTCACTCCCTGGGGCGTGCTGAGAAATGTTCCACTGGAGAGTTGCCAGTTCTGAGCAATGAGCTAAGCCTGGCCCCGCAATTGAGACAGTGAGGGTGGAGCAGCTATCCCTGGGCTCCCACCCACTACAGAGGTGCCAGGAACCCTCATGTCACCACAGCGTTCGACTCAAGTGTGAAACTGGCAGAACTGTGCAATGACCCCCCTTGCACGCATCCCATGTTCGGAAGGACCATGGGACCTGCACGTCTAAGCCTAGACTACTGGCTAGTACTTAATAGCATCGCCCCATCGCACTCACAGGGCAGAACATGCCAGAGCCAGGCACATAAGACTTGCAAATCGGCTCAGGCTCAAGGCCCCTTAGGCCAGTGTCCCATCTGTGCTGGTGGTCAGCGCCGGCTGTGTTTGAAGACGGCACAAGAACCTTTTCGGGGGAGGAGGTAGCTCAGTGTTTTGAGCATTGGCCTGCTAAACCCAGGGTTGTGAGTTCAGTCCTTGAGGGGCCTACCTAAAGATCTGCAGCAAAATCAGTACTTGCTCCTGCTAGTGAAGGCAGGGGCTGGATTTGATGACCTTCCAGCTCTATGAGATAGGTACATCTCTATGTATTAACCACTTTAACAGGCAACTGGGGACTTACCTGAGCAGTAAGCACACATCTTGCTGAACTCAGCCAGCACAGGGCTGTTTTCTCACCTAGTACCAGGCCTGGATTAATCAATGGGCACTCATTGCCCATGCTCAGGGCTCCCATCTGATGTCCCCAGACTGCTGGGGAAAAACAGTAACCCGAGTGGTGCTGTGACCCCAGGGTGCCACTCACTACAATTTGGCCCAGTCGCCCACGAGTGGTGCGGGGCTCTGTGGGTGCAGGGCCGTGGGAGTATGGGATGAGCCGTGGGTGCTAGTGGAGGGGAGCCAGGCAGGGGCAGCCCCAGTCTGGGACTGGAGCAGAGAGCTGAGGTGGTGGTGAATGGCCAGAAGTGGTGGTGGGGGTGAATGGGGGATATTGGGAGGCTGTAGTGTGAGGGGTTGGAGGAGTGATGGGATGGGGGCTGTGGAGTGGGAGGTTGTGGTGTGAGGGGGTGGTGGAGGCGATTGGGAGATACTGGGATGCTGTGGAGTGGGGAGTTGTTGTGTGAGGGGTGGTGGCTGCGGGTCATTGAGGGGCTGTAGAGGGTGTGGCTGGAGGTGTGAGGGGGTGGTGGAATGAGTGGGGGATGTTGGGGGGCTGTGGAGTGAGGATTGAAGGAATGGTGGGGTGGGGATGTTGGGGGCTTGTGGAGTGGGGGTTTGGAGGTGCGAGGGGGTGGTGGAGTGGTAGGGGTGAGTGGGGGATGTGGGGACTGGAGGAGTGGTGGCTGTGGGATTTTGTGGGGCTGTGGGAAGGGGGGCTGGGTGAGAGAAGGTTGATGGGGTGAGTTCTGTGGGCTGTGGGGAGAATTGGGATGTTGGGGGCTGATGGAGCATTGTGAGGGCAATGGAAGAGGTTGCGGGCTGGGGTTGCAGGGTTGGGTTGCTGGGTTGGGTTGGGTTGGGTTTTGGGGCTGTCAGGGTAAATGGGGCTGAGGGATGTTGTTGCGGTATATGGGCTGGGACGGCATGCAGGAGTGCAAGAGAGGGGTGGCTGGGCCAAACCTGAGTGATGCTGTGCCCTGGTGCTCGACCCCTCCTCCCTGACCATAAGCACTAACCTCCAAAGGTTCACACCAGCTGGTAGAGGGCTGGCACGGGCATCCCGATGACATTCTGCCTAGATATTCCTTGTGAGAACCCCAATTTTCATAGCACACAGGGCCCCACATTTCTTTGCCCTGGGCCTGCCTGCAGCAGAAGGGGTTCTCGCTCTTATCCATTCAGCCAAAGCAATGTAGCTGTGCCGGCTATCGGTCTACGTGGACATGCCTCCCGCCCCACCCCCCGCATGCTACGCTCTAGGCCAAAGTACCCCCAGGCGGCACTGAGATGGCAGGAACAGCTGGTGACAGGTGCATGCCAAGGGAGTCTGGCCTAGTGCTGAGGGCACAGGACTGGAGCCTGGAGGGCTGCGTTCTAGTCCCAGCTGTGCCAATCCCCTGGAGCAGATCACCCCTCTGTCCATCCCTCTGCACCCATCATCCCGGGGCCAGCTTGACCATCAGCCCCTGAGGCTGGAGGGCGTTCATGGGGGGCAGCTGCAGCTCAGGGGGTGGCTTGAGGTTCTGGATCCCATGTCATCTCATATAGATTCTGGACAGGGACTCAACCAGAAGGCTCCTATGGAGGGGGCTCAGGATTCTCCCTCCCCTGCCCTGATCCAGCTCTCACCCCACACTCTCTCCCAGCCCCTCCCCTCACCCTCTGACCAGCAATCTCCCCTGCCCCCAGAGCCAAAACCACTCCCCTCCTGCTGCACCACACCCAGCTCTGAGCGCCCCCCTGCACCCAGCCCTGTGCCACGCCCAGACCTGAGCACAAGAGAGGCGGTCAGCCTGAAAAGCACCACCTCCAACAGCAGCCAGGCAGTTCTGGGAGCCCTCAACCCAGACACCTTCTGCACCTCTGCTTCCCCAGGAAGCACCAAAAGTTGGACCCACCCCTCCCAGGGGCTGGAAGGTCCTGATGCCCCCTGCCCCACTCCTCCCCAGGGTCTGGGAATTGCCACAGGTGCCAGGACTGCAAAGAGGGGTGAGGGAAGCAGGCAGAAGGGGGGTGCAACACCACTCAATTTTGGCCCAGCTGCCCCGAGTGGCCGGCCAGATTTCCAGCTTGTCAATGGAGGGACCTGAGCCCTCTACTCCCACCCCTTTGTTACACCCCTGCCTCTATAACAATTTAGCTAGTGCATGTTCTGGGCAACTCATCTTCAGGACCCACAGCATCTAATTGCAATAGACTTTAAAACCTGGAGTCAGACAAATTGCTAGTTGCAGACACAGCCGCTTGTCACAGTCATAGTTTACATGTAGCAATGAAATAGCCCCATGCGGCACTATGACCCAGGAGGTGGGAAAATAACCAGTGGGAAACCAAGGGAAAACATGTCTGAGCTTTTTTTACCCTGTCTGAGCAAGGCAAAAGTGTCAGGCTTTTATGGTGAGCTGAACCCAAACCATTCCCTTGGATTCAATTTGCATCTGCTAATTGAATCGTCTCGTCCCTGCGGCAGGACTCTAAAATACAGTCTGCCCATTTGTCAGGGGCGGGAAGGGAAGATGAAATATAACCAGGGCACTGAGCTTTGGCGCCAGTTGAAATAGCTGCATGAGTTGTTCTGGGACGGTAATTGGAGGCGGGGGAAGGACAAGTGGGTAGTGTGCTGGGGAGAGCAGCGGGAGGTGGGCACAGTGGGCTGCACGCTTTGAGGACAGTTCTTTCTCAGCTGGAGCATTCAAAATGTTCTTTGCAGCTGGCTGGAAAGCATGGCTCTAAACCAGACATTACTGCTTAGGAAAGCCTGACTCAGCCACTCGGTGACACATTGGGATCCAGCCTCACCCAAAGTCCTGGAATCCCTCCTGGCCACCTCTGCTCTCCTCCCTTGGCTAGGCGACACGGACATAGTTGAGGGAGAGATACAGCTCAGGGACTGAACCAGAGCGATCCCTCTCCTCATGTGGTAGCCCTTGAGAGGCTGGAGTTTCCAGGCAGAGAAGCATTCCAAGGAGCAGACTGGGGAGGTATCCCAGCTTTGTCAGTGGTTGTCTGACCCCTGGGAAGAAGACAGGGTAGGATTATAGGCTAAGGCCATGTCAACACTACAGCTGCTAAGCACAGCTCTGGTGCTGAGGCTGTGCTGTTATAGCACAACAGACATGTCCTATCCCCATCCATGCAGTTACTCCACCTCTCCGGGAGGCAGGAGCTAGGTCAATGGAAGAATCCTTCCCTCAGCTGAACGGCGGCTAAGTCACCGGAACTACCGCACACCTCGTTTCACTGCCCTGCGCACTGTAGCTAGGGTGATCTCATTTCTAAATGTCGCCCAGCTCTAGGCAGGAGAGAGGGGAACCACCCGCTGGCTGGGCTGGGGGCATATGAAGGGGGAATGAAAAAGGATGAGTGTGAGGTCAGTTTTAGCAGGCGTGGAATCACATGTCAGCACGTGAAGGCAAGGCAGGCACTTGGCAGTGGGGCCCTAGCTAAGATGGCAGTGGGTTTCCAGGTTCTAGCAGCACAATCAGCAGCAGTGGTCCTGTCACTCATTATACAGACCCTGCGCGCCGAGCAGAATGGGTATCACAGCTATTCTGGAGCGGGCCAGGCAGCTGGGACAGGGTGGGGGCTACCAGGAGAGATCTGGAGCGGAGAGCTGGGCTAGTCAAGGCTTATTCTCTCAGCATGATTTCCCGCAGCCATTGTCAGCTGAGTGCTGCAGGCAGGACGAGGAGCTGTGAGAATATCGGGCCACGCACAGGCAGCTGCTGCACCAGCTGCCCAGATGTAACCCTGCCAAGAGCCCTCCAGCCTCACCTGCAGTCCAGGGGTGCTGGGTGCTGGCTGGGGGTGCAGGAGAAGGCGTTTGTACTTGTGATGTGAGCAAGGCAGGGGCAGGGTCTCTAAGCCAAAAGCCGCGTTCACCACCCCACTGTGCCCCAGCAGTGTGAAATACATGCTCCAGTTTAGATTCCAAAGTGGGCAGCTAATGGGAAGGCTGGGTTTGGCTGTGAAGCACAAATGTGCACACCTGTGCATTGGTGGCCCGGGGGCCGGCACAGCCCCTTCTGCCCATTCACTGGGGGCCCGATGTCTGGCCCAGTCTCTTCTGTTCATGTATTAGGGGTCCAGGCGCTGGCACACCCCTTCTGCCCACACACTGGGGGTTTGGGGCCTGGCACAGCCTCTTCTGCTCACGCCCTGGGGGCCGGGGCCTGGCACAGCCCCTTCTCCCCACGAACGGGGGGCCGGGACCTGACATAGCCCCTTCTTCCCACGCACTGGGGCCCGGGGCCTGGCACAGCCTCTTCTCCCCGTGCACTGGGAGCCAGGGCCTGGCACATCCTCTTCTGCTCACGCCCTGGGGGCCGGGGCCTGGCACAGCCCCTTCTCCCCAGGCACTGGGGGCCGGGGCCTGGCACAGCCCCTTCTCCCCAGGCACTGGGGGCCGGGGCCTGGCACAGCCCCTTCTCCCCACGCACTGGGGGTTGGGGCCTGGCACAGCCTCTTCTCCTCATGCACTAGGGGCTGGGGCCTGGCACAGCCTCTTCTCCCCACGCACTGGGGGCCGGGGCCTGACACATCCTCTTCTTCCCACACACTGGGGGCCCGGACCTGGTACATCCTCTTCTTCCCATGCACTGGGGGCCGGGGCCTGGCACAGCCTCTTCTCCCCACGCACTGGGGGCCGGGGTCTGGCACAGCCTCTTCTCCTCATGCCCTGGGGGCCGGGGCCTGTCATAGCCCCTTCTGCCCTGCAGTACAGGTACAGGGGCCCCTTCTTATTTAGTCTTGCCCCACCTTCTCTGCAGTATTTCTCCCCTCGTCAGGACTCCTTCGTCAGAATCTCTGTTCCTGGTGCTTCCGTCACTTTAGTGGAATCCCTCCCTTGGAGCACACTGGGGATCCCCCAGAAGCACTGCCCAATGTGGGGGAGGACATTGGTCTTATGTTCATACAGAGCTTCTTCCCAAATCATCCCCAGGTGGTTCCATGCAGCCCACCTGAAGGAAACCGGCTGGCTGTTCGAGATACCCTAGTGCCGCATGCCGCCTCTCCTGGTGCTCAGCCTCCCAGAGCTGCTGCTTGGTGCACCAGGGGAGCTGGGGCGGGTCGGCTGGGGCTGTGATTAATACTGGCGATAACTCCATGCATGCTCAGGGTTCAAAGGGGGCTATCTCTCTGATCCAACGGTTTGGTAGGCCTCTGGTTGGCTAAGCAGAGGACCCCAAAGAAGGACGAGAAAAACAGGACAAAATTGGAACTGGAGAATTTTGCAATGCTCCCTCTGTGACTGTGAGTGAATATCTTACGAAAACAATTAAACAGATGATTCCATGGGAAAATGACTTCACCAGACTGGGGGGCGAGGGGCCAATGCTGCAAGGGTGATTTCCACCAGCTGAAGATCTGCCCTGCTACTCTAATGACTAAAATCCCTCTAAGTGCAAATCTCAGTGCAGACGTAACTGTGGAACTGCCACCACTGCCTCCATCATTGTAGGTGATAAATCATTACATTTCAATCTACCCGCATGGTTGTAAAATATACCTATTGATTTCTGCAATATGAGCACGTCACTTACAGGAAATGACTGGAAACAGCAACAATAATGGGAGGAGATTAGACGGACACTGCTTGCTGCCTCAGGATTACCGGCAGGTGGGCATGGAAACAAGAATTAATTGGAGGACATGGGCAGCATTACCGGAGGACATAACCATGCAAGGCTTGTGCATCAGACCAATCCAATGGAGGCTGGACACTCCTCAGAGCCGGTGTTCTCACCCACTGGGGTCTGCTGCAGAGTGAGCTAGGAGATGGCTGCCTAGGATAGGTTTGAACGTAGGTCTAGATTGTGCCCTCGGACCATCTCCGCTGCTGCATGTTATCCGAGCTCAGAACGGCACCAGCTTGACAGCTGCCATCCGACTCAAGCCATAGCTGGTCTTCCATGGTGCCCCGGCCAGTTTCTGGATCGAGGAATGGGAAAGGTGCTGTAGAACCACTTTCCCCTGTCTGTCCTGGTCCTGGTCCTGCACAGAGCAGGATTTGGCGCTGAGGCTCGGCTTCAGACTTTCCCAGCATTCCTGAGTTGGCATATTTCCAGCAGGGGAATAACTAGCCCGAGGAAAGCCAGACAAGTTGTTTCTTTGCCTGGGTTTGCCCCACTTCTGGCAGCAAACAAACATCACTGAATAGCTGATCAGAGAGTTTTCAGCTTCAGCACCTTGGAGAGTGGTTCCCTGGCACTCGAGTACATGAGGTAGGAGCCTGCCGTTGTGTGAAACGCTTCCCAGTCTCGACAGCCAAACGTCGGAAGACGATGAACCGCTACGAAGCCTTCATACCCTTGCCACCTGCAGCACAGAGGATATGTGTTAATACCCACAGCATGGGCTTGCATCTCCAAGGGGCCTCTCCCCACACTAGTGACTTTGAAGGGCTGTCTACATTGCAGTCAGCGGTGGGACTGCAGCAGGTGTAGACGCACCAGAGCTAGCTCTGACCTAGCTAACTCCAATAACAGCAGCAGTGAAGCCACTGCAGCATGGGCCAAGCTACCTAGATCAAAGCTAGCTCAGGTATGTCCATGCGTGCTGCAGTCACACCTCTGACTGCAGCCTAGACAGATCCTTGCTAGTTCAAACTGTCAGAAATGTTGTCCCACAAAGATACATTGGCTAGATAGAGAAATGCCCCTCCCAGCCCCCATCACTCCATTGCAAGCTTCCTTATCTGGAAGGGCTGTGACTGTAGAACTAGAGGAAGATCCCACTGCTTGAGGCTTGGTGCTATAGTAGGCCTCTCCCGTCAGGGATGTTTTGTGCAGAAGCGGACACTAGATTCATTCTCAGTCTGAATAGCTTCATAGCTCTGCCCCCCTACAGATGATGAGGCACTGATGACTGGTCATGAGATCCTGAACCTTTTCCCTCTAGGCTGATGGCTGAAAAGTCACCCAGTAGTGACCTAGAATGATCACCTGATAGCTGGGTGGGGTGGCCTATGGGAAATGGATTTGGTGACCTCAGTCCAGACCCTAGTGGACAGGGTCAGCACCACCCCCCAACTCACTGAGAGCAGGTGGGCAGGCTCAGCAAAGGTCAGTGGGCAGCCCAGCCATGGAGGCTCACACCCTGGTGGTGGCACCTCCCAGTCAGATTGCAGTGGGGCAGCACACAGAGCTCATGGGGCTGCTGCCCACACAGCACTTGTCCCCAGCCCGACAGAGGCCTTCAGGATGCTCACTCGGGTACATTTTACCAGTTCTGCATCCACTGTGAAAAGCCTGAGAGGAAAGGCCTCTGCGTGGTCCCCTCTAATCACTGTCCATGGGCACTGAACCCAACATATCCATTCGCCACAAGAGAGCAATGGAAGGTGCTGTGTCACTCCTCTCCCTGTCTCCTCCTTCGGGTCCATTGCCTTGTTTTGCTGCTTTTGGCTGAAATAGCCCAGCTCTGCATGGGTTAGAAAGACACTTGCTTTGCGCTAGGGCCCATTCAGAGGTATGGATCTGCAGTCAGGCAGCGAGAGTAGAAGGAAAGGGTAGAATAACTTCCCCTGTACATTTTCTGCTTGCTCTGCTTCTGGGCCACCTGTCCCCATGCAGAGCAGCCCAGATCCTGAGGAGGCAGAGCAGGGTGACGGGATGAGTGAATCACTCCAGCCTTCTGAGCAGTTTGTCTGCATTTCCTCTGGCCCTTGACTGCAGATAATTGACAGTCCCTCTCCAACTGCCTGTGGCTCTAAGATGGGGCCACGCTGCACGGGCATCATTACCTGTATATAATACTGTTCACAGAGAACGTGAATCCATCAAAGGAGTTTGCTACCACCAGAAAATAATCTTCTCCCACTGAAAAGAACTCCCAGTCCAGAGCACTGTGATAGGGAGCAAGAACACAGATGGGGCATTAGAAACATCCCTAGAGAGGCTCTCCAGGTCCCTTTGGGACACCAACCTGCATCCGGCCCAGGGCAGCACAGAGACACAAAGCTTGTTACCATATGCTAGCCATTCCTTGGGCTTTGTGATGAGTTGGTGGCTCCAGTCCAGTTCCTAGTGTCCCTGGGAGAGAGGCCATGACCACAACTGGCATGGAGTGGCCGCAGCAGTAGGAGGGGATGATGGGTATAAAGTACCCTCCTTCAAACAGAGATGGTTTCCCCAGGTCAGGGTGGAGGCACATTGGTGGGACAATTTCCTGTGCCACTGCCTAGAATGCACCTGTTTTGTGGACAAATAGCTGCTAATTCAACCCTTTCCACAAGCACTTCATCCATAGCAAGCCTGATCTCCAGTAACAGACAGCTGTGGTTGGTCCATATGTGGGTGTGAGTTATACATGCCACAGAGTCATGTCAACCCTGGCCAGGTGAAGGCCATCATACACCAAGCCTGGCAAACACAGACAGTGAGGGTCATTGCTGTAACTGTACTGTGATATCTAGCACCACAGGAGGTTAGGAGTTGAACGAGTGACAACATCTTACCTCCTTTCAGCATGGTCAAATTGCACTGGAGTGTCCAGACTCAGAGGAACTGATACAGGGAAGAACTGGGCCCATATGCTATATACAGAAGAGGCAAGATCACCCCTCCCTTAAAAGTGACTTACAAAAATTATGTCAGTCTGAAGGGAATGCAGCTATTTCCACATAGAGGCAGGTTTTCCCCGAACTGCCTTCAGTTATAATACATTTTGAAAAGAATTTTTTCAGCAATTGAGCCTAACATTTTAGTTCCTGACTATCATGTTCCAGAACTAGCTATCATTCAGCTAATTCCCAGCATGGGTCAGTGGAGAGGGAATGGGGTAGCCAGTTATTTTTTGTCAAGCTTCACATTTCTCAGCCAAGGTACAGTCGAGGTCCGGACTCCAGAGAAACGTTTTTCACATCGCAAACAATAATGATAAGAAGTAAACAAGATTTTGACGTCCATTCAAAAGCAGCTGGCGGTCTGGATTTGGCCTGCAGGCTGCCCATTGATTATCCCTGGGACAGGGCATGGATAGAACACAACAGATATTGCTGGTTCTTGTTATTAGGCCTGATTTTAAGAAGTGCTGAGCTGCCTCCTCTCCCATTGACTTCTGTGGGTGCTGGGCAGCCTGGACTATCAAGGCACTAAGCTTGCTGCTGCCATTTCCCTACCTGTAAAGAGGGCTAAAGCCCTTAGCTAAGTGGCTCGAAACCAGTGGCTGAGAACAGCCAGACTGGCACTATTTGTTATTGCCACGCTCCAAGCTCCACCCGCAATGGGATTGGCTGGCAGAGATTTCATGAGGCACCTCACCTGTCCTGCAGACAGCTCCAGAGTAGATGACCTGAGTGCTTTGCTCTGGGGAACAGAGTAGGATGCTGCTCATGCACAGGCCAAAGCACCAAGGGCTCACCCTCTTGCCTTTTCCATAACGGCTGCTGGTTGTGAGAAGGAACGGGATACGGGCAGCTATGGCGGGGGCCTAAAACACGTCTTCGCTTTGGTCTTGGCCAAAAGAGGCATGCTTCTCTTTGAGCAGCTGAGGTCCTGTTGGGCTAGGACCCCAGCTGAGCAGGCTGACAAACGATGGCCAAGTAGCTCACCTATGCCACGGTGCTGGTGGCATGGAAAGGCTGATTTCCCACAGGAGGAGGAGTTCAGTTAAAGACCTGCCAAGATGCAGGTGGCTCGCAGGTGTTACGACAACGCAGAGGGCTGGCAGCACTCATGAGGGAGGCTTGTTTGGGCTCAGTTTATTGCAGAGACTCTGATGGAGTCAACAGGTGGGAGCACGGGCTATAATGGCAGAGAGGAAGGAGGGTCAGGGCAAAGCTGGGAGGCAAAATCAAACCAGTATCTTAGATGCCTTTATACAAATGCAAGAAGTATGGGTAATAAGCAGGAAGAACTGGAAGTGCTAATAAATAAATACAACTATGACATTATTGGCATTACTGAAACTTGGTGGGATAATACACACGACTGGAATGTTGGTGTGGATGGGTATAGTTTGCTCAGGAAGGATAGACAGGGGAAAAAGGGAGGAGGTGTTGCCTTATATATTAAAAATGTACACACTTGGACTGAGGTGGAGATGGACATAGGAGATGGAAGGGTGGAGAGTCTCTGGGTTAGGCTAAAAGGGGTAAAAAACACAGGTGATGTCGTGCTGGGAGTCTACTACAGGCCACCTAATCAGGCGGAAGAGGTGGATGAGGCTTTTTTCAAACAACTAACAAAATCATCCAAAGCCCAAGATTTGGTGGTGATGGGGGACTTCAACTATCCAGATATATGTTGGGACAATAATACCGCGGGGCACAGACTATCCAATAAGCTCCTGGACTGCATTGCAGACAACTTTTTATTTCAGAAAGTTGAAAAAGCTACTAGGGGGGAAGCTGTTCTAGACTTGATTTTAACAAATAGGGAGGAACTTGTTGAGAATTTGAAAGTAGAAGGAAGCTTGGGTGAAAGTGATCATGAAATCATAGAATTTGCAATTCTAAGGAAGGGTAGAAGGGAGTACAGCAGAATAGAGACAATGGATTTCAGGAAGACGGATTTTGGTAAGCTCAGAGAGCTGATAGGCAAGGTCCCATGGGAATTAAGACTGAGGGGAAAAACAACTGAGGAAAGTTGGCAGTTTTTCAAAGGGACACTATTAAGGGCCCAAAAGCAAGTTATTCCGATGGTTAGGAAAGATAGAAAATGTGGCAAAAGACCACCTTGGCTTACCCTTGAGATCTTGCGTGACCTACAAAATAAAAAGGCGTCATATGAAAAATGGAAACTAGGTCAGATCACGAAGGATGAATATAGGCAAATAACACAGGAATGCAGAGGCAAGATTAGAAAAGCAAAGGCACAAAATGAACTCAAACTAGCTATGGGAATAAAGGGAAACAAGAAGACTTTTTATCAATACATTAGAAGCAAGAGGAAGACTAAGGACAGGGTAGGTCCACTGCTCAATGAGGAGGGGGTAACAGTAACGGGAGACTTGGAAATGGCAGAGATGCTTAATGACTTCTTTGTTTCGGTCTTCACTGAGAAGTCTGAAGGAATGTCTAGTATAGTGAATGCTTACGGGAAGAGGGTAGATTTAGAAGAGAAAATAAGGAAAGAGCAAGTAAAAAATCACTTAGAAAAGTTAGATGCCTGCAAGTCACCAGGGCCTGATGAAATGCATCCTAGAATACTCAAGGAGTTAATGGAAGAGGTATCTGAGCCTCTAGCTATTATCTTTGGGAAATCATGGGAGATGGGGGAGATTCCAGAAGACTGGAAGGGGGCAAATATAGTGCCCATCTATAAAAAGGGAAATAAAAACAACCCAGGAAACTACAGACCAGTTAGTTTAACTTCTGTGCCAGGGAAGATAATGGAGCAGGTAATCAAAGAAATCATCTGCAAACACTTGGAAGGTGGTAAGGTGATAGGGAATAGCCAGCATGGATTTGTAAAGAACAAATCATGTCAAACTAATCTGATAACATTCTTTGATAGGATAACGAGCCTTGTGGATAAGGGAGAAGCGGTGGATGTGATATATCTAGACTTCAGTAAGGCATTTGATACAGTCTCGCATGATATTCTTATAGATAAGCTAGGAAAGTACAATTTAGATGGGGCTACTATAAGGTGGGTGCATAACTGGCTGGATAAACGTACTCAGAGAGTAGTTGTTAATGGCTCCCAATCCTGCTGGAAAGGTATAATAAGTGGGGTTCCGCAGGGGTCTGTTTTGGGACCGGTTCTGTTCAATATCTTCATCAACGATTTAGATGTTGGCATAGAAAGTACGCTTATTAAGTTTGCAGACGATACCAAACTGGGAGGGATTGCAACTGCTTTGGAGGACAGGGTCAAAATTCAAAATGATCTGGACAAGTTGGAGAAATGGTCTGAGGTAAACAGGATGAAGTTCAATAAAGATAAATGCAAAGTGCTCCACTTAGGAAGGAACAATCAGTTTCACACATACAGAATGGGAAGAGACTGTCTAGGAAGGAGTATGGCAGAAAGAGATCTAGGGGTCATAGTGGACCACAAGCTTAATATGAGTCAACAGTGTGATACTGTTGCAAAAAAAGCAAAGGTGATTCTGGGATGCATTAACAGGTGTGTTGTAAACAAGACACGAGAAGTCATTCTTCCGCTTTACTCTGCGCTGGTTAGGCCTCAACTGGAGTATTGTGTCCAGTTCTGGGCACCGCATTTCAAGAAAGATGTGGAGAAATTGGAGAGGGTCCAGAGAAGAGCAACAAGAATGATTAAAGGTCTTGAGAACATGACCTATGAAGGAAGGCTGAAGGAATTGGGTTGGTTTAGTTTGGAAAAGAGAAGACTGAGAGGGGACATGATAGCAGTTTTCAGGTATCTAAAAGGGTGTCATCAGGAGGAGGGAGAAAACTTGTTCACCTTAGCCTCCAATGATAGAACAAGAAACAATGGGCTTAAACTGCAGCAAGGGAGATTTAGGTTGGATGTTAGGAAAAAGTTCCTAACTGTCAGGGTAGTTAAACACTGGAATAGATTGCCTAGGGAAGTTGTGGAATCTCCATCTCTGGAGATATTTAAGAGTAGGTTAGATAAATGTCTATCAGGGATGGTCTAGACAGTATTTGGTCCTGCCATGAGGGCAGGGGACTGGACTCGATGACCTCTCGAGGTCCCTTCCAGTCCTAGAGTCTATGAGTCTATGAGTCTATGTGGAAGCAGCTGGCTGAGGGGAGAACAGTCCTGCCTGGCCCAGGGCTCTGACATTGCAAACCAGGCTTTATGATGTATCCATCCTCCTAGGCTCTGCACTCAGACCGAATGGGGAGAAGCTTCCTTTCTGCTGAGCTACAAACAGCGTCTTGACACTCCCTTCTGTTCCCAGTCTCAGCACACACAAAGCTCCAACGCCAGGCCTCGAGGCAGCCTGATCCATAGCTTCTGGCAGGATCAGCACTCTGAAATCTACTCACACCCTGCCAGCAGAAGGACCTGGGCCTCCCCACTAGACCAGCCAGGAAGATCCACCTCAGCACAGAGAAATGTGTGGAGCAGAGTGAAGTGCCTGTATCTGGATGGGCCCTGGGTATGGTGGGTCCCCACTGGGCCCAGAGGGCCGAGGGAATGGACAGAGACAATGAAGGAGTGTTTTCTTTTTTCTTGTCTGGCTTTGCTGGTGATACGGACTTCGTAACTGAGCTCTGCAAAGGACACTGGGCCTGGGTTCTCCTCTGCCTTGCACCTTGGGCAGCCAGTTACATAGTGCAAAGAGGACGTATAATGCTGCCACTGAAATCCAGTGTGGGGAGGGGAAAACTGGGCCCAAAGTGGAGGCGGGGGAGGTTCCTCTAACCACCTTCTCCCAGTACTATGCTAGTAGAACTCACAGAGAGTAACTATCTAGATAGCTGTTCAGCCTACACTCCCAACTGCTAAACATCAGATAACCATTGTAGACAGCTGTGTCCTCCTCTTACACAATGGGGTTCATTGGAACAGGAGCGTTGGGAGAACCTTCATTGACAGACACAGGACTCTGCTTCTTCTGAGCACCCCAACCACCCCCAATCATCAGTCTCCCTCCTTTGCTTGAGTGGGAACATGCCTCAATTTCCAAATCTGGGGCCTGATCCTAAGCTGGTGTAAATCAGCACAGCTACTGAAGTCCATGGAAGTCGACTGATTTAAGCTAGGTCAGGGTATGGACCCTGGTGTTCCTACGCAGTGACACCTCTTGTCATGTTTCCCAAGGGGACAGGAAGCGTAATCATAGGTGTAGTTTGGGGGGGCCTCTGGGGACACTGTCCCCACAAACAGAGGGGAGGCATAGGGGTCACATGCCATTCCTTCCCCCATATCTCTGTGGGTGCTGAGCTGCCCTGCCGGGCTTGCTCTGTTCGGCCTGGGGGGCAGGGAGAGAAGAGGCTTTGTCATTGCCCTCATTTCGGCTCCCAGAAGGGAAGGAGCAGGATTGAGTGAGCAGCTTTTCCTGGGCCCTAGTGCCAATCTGACTCCTCTACAACCATGAGTGCCCTCGGGGGGCAGGGGACCGAGCAAGGGGTGTTTGGTGAGAAGATACAGTGGGAAAGGAAAGTCGAATGGGGCAGGGGGAAGAGAAGGGGAAAGGAAGATGGAGGGGATGGGGAAGAAAAGGGGATACGGGAATGGACAAGGGGAAGCAAGAGCCCAGCATGTGGTGTTCCCTGGGCAGCAGCAGCCCCACCAAGGAGGCAATCGCAGCAGCAGTAGAGCTGGGACATAGCTGCAGCAGCTGGTGCCAGAGTGGCTGCCAGCAGCAACTGGGGCTCCCCCATTATGCCGTCCTATCCCCCCCCAGCACCAGCAGTCCAGGTACCACTGGGGGGGAGGGGAAGAAGAGCCAGTGAACCAAGGGGACTGGCTTCAGCGTGCACATGTGTGTGCTTGTACATGGGTGCACTTTGCCCCCCAAAATATAGCAGTCAAACTACATCTATGAGCGCAATTCCTGGCAGATGCGGATATTATGTGAATCCCTGGATTAAATTCTCTGCCCTGTGCTATGCAGGAGGTCACGGTCCCTTCTGGTCTGAAAAATCTATGAATATCTGACTCTGTGATCACTGGAAAGGACATTGAATTGGGAACTCTCTGGGACCCAGTACAGATGTTTTTGCACTGAAAAAAGAGTTGGTACCTGTAGGTGAGAAGATCCTGAAACTTGACAAACATCTGTGCCGTGATGTTCAGCTCATAGATGGAGGAGTTGATGGCGTAGTAGTTGTTCGGCATTACGGTTCCACTGTCATAACTGTGACTGTTAGCCACAGCAAGGAAGATTCTGTCTCCAATGCGAAAGACCTCCCAGTCAGCAGCACCAAAAGTCTAGGATGAAATGAAAAAGTGAACATGGGTAACATCTCTTTAGATCATAGTCAGGCTTTTCACACCGTCCTACATGACATTCTCATAAACAAACCAAGGAAAAGGTGTCTAGATGAAATTACTATAAGGTGGGTGCCCAACTAGTTGAAAGACCATACTCAAGGAGAAGTTATCAATGGTTTGCTATGGAGCGTGTGCCTAATGGGGTCCTGTAGGGGCCAATCCTGTATCTGGTATTAGTCAATATTTTCATTAATACTTCAGATAATGGACTGGAGAGTGTGCTTATAAAATCTGCTGATGACACCGAGCTGGGAGGGGTTGCAAGCACTTTGCAGGACAGGATTCAAATTCAAAATGACCTTGCCAAATTGGAGAATTGTCTGAAATCAGTAAGATGGAATTCAATAAAGACAAGTGCAAAATATTTTGCTTAGGAAGGAAAGATCAAATGCACAACTACAAACTGGGGAATAACTGGCCAGGTGGTAGTATTGCTGAAAAGGACTAAGGGTTGATAGTGGATCCCAAATTGAATATGAGTCAACAACGGATGCAGTTGCAAAATAGATTATCATCATTCTGGGGTGTATTAGCACAAGCGTCATATGTAGGACCCAGGAGGTACTTGTCTTGCTCTACTTGTCACTGGTGAGGCCCCAGCTGGATACTGTGTCCTATTCTGGGTGCCACACTTAGGAAAGATGTGGACAATTGGAGAGAGTCCAAAGGAGAGCAACAAAAATGATAAAAGGTTAAGGAAAATGGACTATGAAGAATGGTTAAAAAAAACAGGCATGTTTAGTCTTGAGAAAAGACAGCTCAGGGGGTACCGGATAAAGTCTTCAGATATGATAAGGGTTGCTATAAAGAGGAAGGCAGTCAATTGTTCTCCATGTTCACTGAAGGTAGGACAAGAAGTAATGGGCTTAATCTCCAGCAAGAGATTTAGAAATTTAGGAAATTAGATATTTAGACATTAGGAAAAGCTTTCTAATTATAAGGATAGTTAACTCTGGAATATGCTTCCAAGAGAGGTTGTGGAATCTCCATCCTTGGAGGTTTTTAAGAACAGGTTGGACAAACACCTGTGAGGGCCGGTCTAAGTTTAGTTGGTCTTGTGACAACACAAGGGACTGGACTTGGTGACTTCTTGAGGTCCCTTTCAGCCTGACATTTCCATGATTCAATGAATAATTTTTAATGGAGGTCTCAAACCTATTACACAGGCGTGCGTATACCTGGTTTAGGCCACATTTCAGCAGAGCATTTAAGCACACGCTTTACTTCGAGCATGTGCCAAGTCCCTTTCCAGTGCATGCAGAACTTTAAGGCTTGAGAAACTGCAGCGTGTTGCATGGGAGGACCAAAGCATTGTACAGTGCTTCACCTCTCATCCCCAGCAGCTTCACACTGTGATGCTATTATACATGTATCAGGAACAGATGTCGTACGCGCTATTTCAGAGTTGGTAATCCAAAGGCTACAATTGTCACTAAATAATCTGAGCAAAGCTGTGAAAGAGAAGAGATTTTGGCAGCTTCAGGACAGGCTTTTGGGACACAGGTTCTCCTCCCCCACACTAGCACAGTCTCTGGGTGACAACCTTCCCCCAACATGAAACAGATGGGAAGCCCTACCTGTTAGAACGACACGCTTAGGAAGATCAATTTCCAGGCAATATGATTTTGAGGCCATAGTTTGCTTAGCTCTAGTTCTGAACTTTCTGCTCCTTTAGGGAGGATAGGGATTTTCACAAATCTTAAGGGTAAATTTAAAAATCAAATGGGAAGTTTGCAATTTCCCATTAAAAAGAAACCAAGCTCTCCAGACATGGAGCAGAAATAGGACTGAAATGCATCTCTGACTTGTGGGAATGTACCTGCCACATTTCACTGGTTGCAACCTGGAGCTTGTTAAATACTCCTCTATGAAAGAGAGAACATACCCCAAGAGGGCAATCGTGCCCTGCCAAAAACAACTTCCACACAGGAAATGGCTGTTATGGCCTGAAGCAAGTCCTGCTGCTGGTAACTGGCAGAGAGTGGCAGCTTTCTGAATCCTCCAGTGGCTCTTTCCCAGAGCAAAGTGTTCCAGCAAACCCTGATTTCCTCTCAGAACACTCGTTTCCCTGGCCTCTGGGGACTGAAACCTCAGCACCGTCATTGTGGATTTAAAAGTCACCCAGAAGGGAGGGAAGGCTAAATTGTATAAATAATGAACCTTCCAAGGAGCCTTGTGCAGGGGGGTGGCAACGCCACCAGGCGAGTGATTTGCTGATTTCAGCCAGTTGTTTACTCAGAAGGATACAGCAGGTGACCTTGGTGAGTCCCTTTCTTTTCTGGACCTTGGCACTGTCCAATTAGGAACACAGGCTATTATTCAGTAGGCAGAACTTTTACCCTAGCTCCAGCTAGGCCCCCGGTAGCTGCTGTCCTGGAGGTCACCCTTGGAGAGCACAGGCTGCAGCTCTAAGGGCTGGGTGAGGAGACCAACCGAGCACTGGAACTTGCTTTTCAAACGAGGACAGTCTGGCAGATGAATACTCAGGAGCTGGGTCAAACCTATGCTGTGTTCTTGGTCTTGCTGTGAAGGCAGCTCCTGGAGATAGAAAGAAACTCCCAGCACTCAGCAGAGACTGCTCCAGTAAACGGGATGAGGGTGACATTTAAGTCAATGACAAAACTCCCATAGACTTCAGAGGGCTGGAGTTTCACCATCAGTGTCAGGTCCTGCTTGGCTAACAAGCTGGGGAACACAGGGCCTGAGAGGGCAGAGGTGTGTATGAAGAGAAGGGCAGAGAGGTGGAGACTAACGGTTCGGTAGGGATGGGGGGAGCATTACGCTGCTGTCTCAGCCAGGGCTGCTCTCTCCATCAGTTTGCTCTGCTGATTTGGCAAAGTGACTTGGGAGAGCCCCACGCACCCAGCAGTGTTTTCCCAGGCAAGAGAACGCAGCATGGGCTGTACAGGTCACTTTTTCTATATCCAGAGTGATTGGAAACAGCTGTGGAGAGTTAGGGCTTGTTTGTTGTTCACATGGTTTCTGCTGCACGTTTGAGTCAGCCCATGGCAGGATGCATGAGGAGCTGCTGTAAAGCTGTGAGGAAAGGCAGGCCGTGAGCTCATTATGGCATGGACATTGTTTTCCCAGCAGTCTCTAAAGTGCCTGGCACACTACTGGAACTGTACAGAGAGCAAACTCTAATTGTGCATTACGAAAGCGGGTGTGTAATGGGGCTGGGGTTGAATCTGCGGTCATGTAGCCCCCCTGCCCCACGATCTACGATTCCTCTGCCCTGCTGCCCCAAACTGGTTTGCCACGTTACCCAAGGGGGTACCTCCCAGGCTGGTGTCAGCTAGCGACACTGTCACTGCATATAAAAGAAACCTGAACTCCGCAAGTCTTTAGGGAAGAAAACTTCCACAGTGCCCATGGGACTAGAGAACACTTGTCTCTACAATTATCATCTAGCATTGTCTCGAATACCTACAAGGCAGGAGACAGACTTCGGGTATTACACTCAAGTAGCAAAAGACAGGAGAACAAAGCCAGGGAAGAGTGTAAGGTTTGTTAGAAGGAAGAAGCCTGATTAGCTTTCTATGTTGATTTTTGTCCTCTGTAGGCATAAAATAGGCTTCTGCGAGTTCTGTGATCAAAGGGGACATTCTCAGCAGTTCTCGCTTTTTTCGCCAGTTCACGCACAAAGAGAGAGAGGCTGTTGATCTGTCCCCAGGAGATGAGTCATGCACCTCCTCCTACAGCCAGATCCCACTAGCCCCAGGAGCCGTGCTTCCTCCTACAGCCAGATCCCACTGGCCCCAGGAGCTGCGCCTCCTCCTACAGCCAGATCCCACTGGCCCCAGCAACTGCGCCTCCTCCTACAGCCAGATCCCACTGGCCCCAGCAACCGTGCCTCCTCCTACAACCAGATCCCACTAACCCCAGGAGCCGCACTTCCTCCTACAGCCAGATCACACTGGCCCCAGGAGCTGCGCCTCCTCCTACAGCCAGATCCCACTGGCCCCAGCAACTGCGCCTCCTCCTACAGCCAGATCCCACTGGCCCCAGCAACTGCGCCTCCTCCTACAACCAGATCCCACTAACCCCAGGAGCCGCACTTCCTCCTACAGCCAGATCACACTGGCCCCAGGAGCTGCGCCTCCTCCTACAGCCAGATCCCACTGGCCCCAGCAACTGCGCCTCCTCCTACAGCCAGATCCCACTGGCCCCAGGAGCTGCACCTCCTCCTACAGCCAGATCCCACTGGCCCCAGCAACTGCGCCTCCTCCTACAGCCAGATCCCACTGGCCCCAGCAACTGTGCCTCCTCCTACAGCCAGATCCCACTGGCCCCAGCAACTGCGCCTCCTCCTACAGCCAGATCCCACTGGCCCCAGCAACCACGCCTCCTCCTACAGCCAGATCCCACTGGCCCCAACAACCATGCCTCCTCCTACAGCCAGATCCCACTGGCCCCAACAACCGTGCCTCCTCCTACAGCCAGATCCCACTGAGCTGAGCAACCACACCTCCTCCTACAGCCAGATCCCATTGGCTCCACAACCGCACCTCCTCCTACAGCCAGATCCCACTGGCTCCAGCAACCGCACCTTCTCCTACAGCCAGATCCCACCGGCCGCAGCAACCACACCTCCTCCTACAGCCAGATCCCACTGGCCCCAACAACCGTGCCTCCTCCTACAGCCAGATCCCACTGACCTGAGCAACCGCACCTCCTCCTACAGCCAGATCCCACCGGCCCCAGCAACCACGCCTCCTCCTACAGCCAGATCCCACTGGCCCCAACAACCATGCCTCCTCCTACAGCCAGATCCCACTGACCTGAGCAACCGTACCTCCTCCTACAGCCAGATCCCACCGGCCCCAGCAACCGTGCCTCCTCCTACAGCCAGATCCCACTGGCCTCAAGAGCCAAGCTTTCTCCTAAAGCCAGATCCCACTGGCCCCAACAATCGTGCCTCCTCCTACAGCCAGATCCCACTGGCCCCAAAAGCTGCACCTCCTCCTAGAGCCAGATCCCACTGGCCTGCATGAACCGCACATCCTCCTAAAGTCAGATCCCACTGGCCTCCGTAAGCCACGCACCTCCTCCTGGAGCCAGATCCAGCTGGCCTCACTTAGCTGGGAGCTACTCAGTGTGAAAGGGAAGTCAAATCTGACTAATATCAACTTTTTACCAGGATTGACTGGAAGAGCTGAAACGAGCCACCAAGCCAGATATAGATGTGGGAGTCGATCTTTGTAGAGGTGCCATTAAATGTGTTGGCCACGACCAGGAAAGAGTAAGGTCCAACAGTAAAAAATTCCCAGTCATAGGCTCCAGAGGTAGGAATGGTCTGGTTGGCCTCAAAAAGTCCAGTCCTGGGGTTCCACCGATATATGACACTATTGATGTTGTGATTATCCCCTGGGGATGACAGAAAAAGAAGAGGGCATTAGCAAACGGAATGCAGTCTGATGATCAAAAGAAATGAGACAGGAACAGGACAGATCAGAGGAAATATACAAATGAGGGAAAGCAACTAAGCTGTCTATCCCTTAGGGACTAATTTCTTCCCAAGAAGTAAAGGAGTAGATGTTACCAATTCAGTTCCCTTCAGCCAATGGCAGTGTTAACCCAGCAAGGACAGCCAGGAGTAAGTAATACCTAAGTGGAAACCTCTCCTGGACATGTGGGGGCAATTCTAACAGTGCCTTGAGCCCTCTGCAGCTCAGTAGGGGTGCGGCTACAGAGTTTGGTGTGTGGGCACCACTGAAATGTTGCACTTCAAAGGGAATGTCCCAGCTACTCCAGGCAGCTGGGGGTGTGCCATTCGCCCTGGATAACTGCCAGGTGAGACTGGACCAGTCTTGCTGCTTCCGAGAGACCTGAGGAAAGATTGCCCAGGATGGATCAACAGAAAGGCAATCAGTTCCGCTCTGTGCCTGTACAGATATAGATACTACAGTGTAACCCTGCCTGTTCTCTCTCTCCTCACACACCCCCCAAATGGGCTTTACCAGCTCTCAAATCTAGAGGTGTGGCTACACTTTGGGCTGGGGTGTGATTTCCAGCTTGCAGAGACATACTCTGCTAGTTCTCCCTGAGCTAGTGCACTGAAAATAGAATGCAGCCAGGCAGTGTGAGCTGTGGGAAGGGCTAACCACCATCTGAGACTCTAGGCATGTACTTGGGGCAGCTAGACCGTCATGCAGCTCATGCCAAGCTATCCCTATGCCACGGCACTCCTTAACTGACTGAATAACTCCTTAGGGCTGAGGGCAGACAGACATAACACAAAGCAGCCCTGAGTCTGCTCTGAGTCATGCCAGGGGCTGGACAAGCCCCATCCTGACGCAAAGTTTGCTGAAAGTGACCTTTGGATTCAGCTGTGCTGAGTGCCTCTGGGCTGCAGCCATGGCACTAGCCCCATGCGAAAGCAAGAGAACTTCATTCCCAAATACCAAACCCCGTTCCAAAGCCCACCGCGCAGGAGAAAAATGAGAGGTGCTAACACTGTGACCAGGCATCGGAGGTGACACACAGCCGTGCGCAATGGAGAAATGCTGTTTGGCCCAAACACTAACACTGGCTGCATTGCCAGCTTTCCCTTTCCCAGCAAAACACTTGAGAATAGAGCTCTCTACCCTCCCTTCCATCCTCCTCACCTCCCAAAGGAACATCCTGGGCTGCCTGATTTTTGGACTTCCATTTCATCTCTCCTCCATGGAGTTACCCAGTGCTTTTGAGCAGGGCTGCCCGGGGGGGGGGGGGGAGTGGGCAATTTGCCCCAGGCCCCGCAGGAGCCCCCACAAGAGTTTTTCGGGGCCCCTGGAGCTGGGTCCTTCACTCACTCCAGGGGCCCCGGAAAACTCTTGCGGGGCCCAGGGTCCCCAGAGCTTCTTCCACTCTGGGTCTTCGGCAGCAATTCGGCGGCGGGGGGTCCTTCCGCTCCGGGACTCACCGCCAAAGTGCCCCAAAGACCCACAGCAAGGGGTCCTTCCACCCTGGGACCCGGTCTTCGGCAGCAAATCGAAGAACCCAGACCCCCTGGATCATCTGGGCAGCCCTACCTTTCAGCTCGCACCCCCAGGGTCTCCTGGCGAACGTGTGAGTCACTCCAGCCTGCCTCCAGGACACAGCCTAGTGCGTACTAATGCATGCGTAAGAACTAGAGCTGGTCTGAAAAAATACAGCCTAACAGTGTTCCATCGCACATGCAGTTCCATCAAAATCTAAACACGTCACAAAATCATGTCGATTTCACCAACATTTCAGAGACAGAGAGAAAATAGTTCCAGCAATCCCAGTGTTTTGTCTTGGCATTTTCTTAATGAAACATTTTCAGTTTTAACTATTGAAATGACCTTTTGTTTCAACATTTTTATGTTGTATTACATAATCTATTATAATAGACAATACAAGTTGATCCTTTTGATTTTCATACTGTCATTGAGCTAAAACAAGTCTCTTTCCTGAATTTTCTTTTCTTACAAGTACGTGGGTAGTGGAGGGCCCCTACAAGTACAGGGCTGATAGTTTTCATAGGCCAGTCAATATCTTCGATTCCTTTTTCTTGTGGTTCTGTGCCTAATTATTGAACAGCTGGTCACACAGGATGGTTAGATGTTTGATTCATAGACTTTAAGGTCAGAAGGGACCATTATGATCATCTAGTCTGACCTCCTGCACAATGCAGACCACAGAATCTCACCCACACACTCCTGTAACAAACCCCTAACCTATGTCTGAGTTATTGAAGTCCTCAAATTGTGGTTTGAAGACCTCAAGCTGCAGAGAATCCTCCAGCAAGTGACTTGTGTCCCATGCTGTAGAGGAAGGTGAGAAACCTCCAGGGCCTCTGCCAATCTGCTCTGGAGGAAAATTCCTTCCCGACTCCAAATATGACGATCAGTTAAACCCTGAGCATGCGGGCAAGACTCACCAGCCAGCACCCAGGAAAGAATTCTCTGTAGTAACTCAGATTCCATCCCATCACAGACCCCTGGGATTACTTACCTGCTGATAATCAAAGATCAATTTCCAAATTAATTGCCAAAATTAGGCTATCCCATCATACCATCCCCTCCATAAACTTATCAAGCTTAGTCTTGAAGCCAGATATGTCTATTGAGCCCACTACTCCCCTTAGAAGGCTGTTCCAGAACTTCACTCCTCTAATGGTTAGAAACCTTCATCTAATTTCAAATCTAAACTTCCTAGTGTCCAGTTTATATCCATTTGTTCTTGTGTCCACATTGGTACTAAGCTTAAATAATTCCTCTCCCTCCCTAATATTTATCCCTCTGATATATTTATAAAGAGCAATCATATCCCCCCTCAACCTTCTTTTGGTTAGGCTAAACAAGCCAAGCTCTTCGAGTCTCCTTTCCATTCCTCAGCTGAAGGCTGAAATAAATCTTTCCACTTTATATTTGCAGCAGTGCAGTGATTCACACCTTCTCAGGCACATCAGTTTAAACCTGCATTTTTTAATCACTCATTTTGGAGTCGTTGGCTGTAACGGTTATTTACTGCAGAAGCATAAAAAGAGAGAGTGACGGATATACAAGAAAAAGATGTCAAGGAGGTTTCAGTTATGGACATGATCATGTCTCAGGGGGAAATCAGACTTTAAATCAAGATTGGAGGCCTTTCTAATAATATGGGGGCAGGGATAGCTCAGTGGTTTGAGCATTGGCCTGCTAAACCCAGGGTTGTGAGTTCAATCCTTGAGGAGGGCTGTTTTGCGATTTGGTCCTGCTTTGAGCAGGGGATTGGATTAGATGACCTCTGAGGTCCCTTTCAACCCTGATAATCTATGATTCTATGAAAGCAGCAAAGAACCCTGTGGTACCTTATAAACTAACAGATGTATTGGAGCATGAGCTTTTGTGGGTGAATACCCACATTGTCAGATGCTCATGCTCCAATATGTCTGTTAATTTATAAGGTGCTACAGGAGTCTTTGCTGCTTTTACAGATCCAGACTAACACGGCTACCCCTCTGATACTACGATTCTATGATATGCTCTAGCTCAACCACAAAATATGGGCTGGACACAGAAATCACTAAGAGCAAGCCTCTGGGCTATGGTGTACAGGAGGTCAGACTATATGGTCTAACAGTTCCTTCTGGCCTTCCAATCTATGAATTTATTAACCATTTCCTCACACCACCCTAATCCTTTAACAAACCTTGCTCTTTTCTTTGTGGCTGTGCTGCTAGTAATAGAACAATGTGCTTTTCAGACAGATTCAGCTATTTTCATGAAACTCATTAAACCAATAGCTAGTCACTCATTTTGCTTTACATGCAAAACCTTTGCTAAACCTCTGAGTTCAGTAACTCCTCACTTAAAGTCGTCCTGGTTAACATTGTTTCATTGTTACGTTGCTGATCAATTAGAGAATGTGCTCGTTTAAAGTTGTGCAATGCTCCCTTATAATGCCTGCTTTGTCCACTGCTTGCAGAAAGAGCAGCTCGTTGCAGCTGGCTAGTGGGGGCTTGGAATCAGGGTGGACCAGCAGCCCTGCTCTCAGCTCCCCACTCCCCCAAGTTCCCTGTTCAGCAGCCGTCCAGCAGGTTATCAATTGCCAGCAGTTCAGCTGTCCCTCCCCCCACTGCCATGTGCTGCTCCTGCCCTCTGCCTTGGAGCTGCTCCCGGGAGCCTCCTGCTTGCTGGGGAGCGAATGAGGGGGGCTAATTTCAGGGTGTTCCCCTTCCCCCCATTTACCCCATCTCCATAGACCAGGGGTGGGGGGACACAACAGGGCTCAGGATGGAGGGAGCTTACTGGCAGCAGCTGCTGTCTCAACTTGCTGATCTACTTAAAAAGGCAGTGTACTTAGAGTAGGGTCAGCGTACTTAAAGGGACAATGCGCATCTCTCTCTCTCACACACACGGGGTATGTTTCTCTGTCTCTGTCTGCCATGCTGTCTCCCCTCCCTCCATTTGTGCTGCCTTGTAGAGTGTGAGGCTACATTAACAACAATGTGTTAACCCTTGAGGGCTCAGCCGAGTGCTAGTTCATCATTCAGCAGTAAGGCATTCCCTGGGAAATATCCCATCCTCTGACTCCACCACCTCAACCAAGTTTCACAATCATCATTGCTGTGTACAGTATTAAATTGTTTGTTTAAAACTTACACTGTGTGTGTGTATATATATAAATATAAGTCTTTTGTCTGGTGAAAATAATTTCCCAGGAACCTAACCCCCCCATTTTATCATAGAATCAGAGAATATCAGGGTTGGAAGAGACCTCAGGAGGTCATCTAGTCCAACCCCCTGCTCAAAGAAGGACCAACCCCAACTAATTCATCCAAGCCAGGGCTTTGTCAAGCCTGACCTTAAAAACATTAATTCTTAGGGAGAAATTAGATTTGCTTAACATTGTTTTGCTTAAAGTCGCATTTTTCAGGAACATAATTACAACATTAAGCGAGGAGATACTGTATTACTTGCCGCCCTTTTGTGTTAAATAATTTGGATGCATTGTGGTTTTATACTAACATTCCCCTCTGGGTGGCAGCGCACTGCAACTCTGTGGCTAGCCTCAGCATGTGGAGTGTGTTCAAACTCCTGCATCCTGTTAGTATGCACATAGGCTAGCAGTCAGTGAGAGCTGAAGACCATCAGTGCTCAATCTTGCAAGGTGCTGAGCATTTGGGACTCAGTCCAGGGGGGCTTGACATTTGTGAGAAGTGCCACTGAAGCCAAGTCCCAGGCACAGTCCCATTGAAGTTTAAAGGTAAGCACGTGTTTAAGTGCTTGGCTGGCAGTCAGCACCTCACGGTATCAAACATGCCCAGTGCTTGGGAAAACTAGCCCTTAGCTGATGACGTCTGGAGACGCGAGTGACACATGGGGAAAGACCACGCTGCTCTCAGAGGCCAAGGGAGAAGAGATGATGTGACAGGAACATGGACACTTTGGGGAAATAATGTGTAAATAATGACATTCATCCCATGCACAGCCAGCACAAAGTCTGGGCACACAAGTCCCATGGAGCCTCCATTCTGAGGAGTGAAGGGGTGCACAGGCATTATACCTAGAGACATTCCCCAGGGGTGGAGAATGATTGACAGCTGGAGTCTACCTATGGTAATTATCTGCTCCCATTACCACAGCACCTGAGCAACTCCTAGTAGTTAACATATGTAGGGCAGGGCTGTTATGCTCACCTTACAGATGGGGAAACTGAGGCCCAGAGAGGCTAAATGACTCGCCCAAAGTCCAACAGGCAGTCTGTGACAGCAGGGAACCCACATTTCCCACAGCTCAGTCTAACACCCTAACCACCAGACCCTGCACCTCCCTCACATCATGACCATGATGTGAGGCCTTGAGAAGTCCAGCTGGGAAACAGAGGCTTCCCCTGGAAATGAACAGCTCCCAAGGTCTCCTTTAAGTCCTCAACATCCCTGATTCCCCATTACAAACATGGGATCCATCATTCAGATTCACCCTCCCATATTTGCTAGCTCTAGGTTTTCCATAGGCAACTGCTATCTTTACTCCTGCAGCCCACAGAGCCTGTAGACTCTGGGATTGTGGGGCTCTCTCTCACCTGGCAGGTGTCTCTTACTACAGCACTTTCATTTTAGGGCCCCACCAGGCCTTGTCTGGTGGTCAGACACAGAGCATAGAATTGGGGCTTCAGCACTCAATTGGAGAACTGACTTCTATTTCTGGCTCTGCCAAGACCAAACAAGGGAAATCACTTCTCTGGGCCTTGATTTCCCCACCCTTAAAATGGAGAGAATGATACCGACTTCCTTTGTAAAGCATTTTGAGACCTACTGATGAAAAGTGCGGTATAAAGCTTAGCAAGCTATTACGGGAGATGCAGACTGTGTAAGAGGAAATGTAATTTCAGAGATTATTTTAACCCATTGGGAAATCAAGTGTGTTTTCACTGCTCCCCAGAAGAAGTACTGTCTTTTTAAAACTCTTCTGAGGAGCCACATAATGCAGCCCATCCATTGAATCTATTGCAATATCCTTCCTGGCAGAACAAACCTCTGAAGGGGGTGGTAGGTGAGCTATTAGGGAGATATCACAATGCCCAGCCGGCTTGTACGGGGGTATCCAAATCCCCATTGGTAGATCATCACAGCTGATGGTACACAAACGCCAGTGTGAACACGTGGAATGAAGTCAGGCCAGCATGGTATGCTCATGGTTGCTCCACATAGGATGGGGCTGGGGGTGGGGCATGCTGACACACTCGAATGAAGAAATGGCTCATAACTCGCAGTCCGAGAAGACAATACAAGCAACAGTTAGTCAACTACCCCAGAGTATATGGCAAGAATATAAATGTACTCTGAAGAGTGTTACAAGGCAGCCCCTGTGCTCCCTATGGTTGCTCTAACTTGAGAGTTAAAGGGACACTTTTCTCTCAGGATGAGATGTGGCCAGGCTGATGGTGCCCTTTTGATGCTGACACTTCACAATTATTAATGTCTCACAGATCAGCAGAAGGAACATCTTTAAAGGGCTGGTGTTTATAAGGCTCTTCTAGGTGCCACAAAACACAATTTGGGTAACTCAACAGGAGAAAGATGCTTCGCCGGCCTGGTGTTTCAAATACCCATTTGTACACTATCTGCTTTCTCCAGAGTGAAGCAGGAATGCATGTCAAGGACTGCAGTAAGGTGACTGGGATTGTGCCCAGTATGGAACCGTGACAAACACGAGGATTAGCAAGAAGCAACAACTGCTGGGTGATTAACGAGGAGTTTCATCAGAATCCCTCTGAAGTGGAATCCTTCACTTTAACAATGAGAAGGGAAATTGTAACTCAAATGTATCATTTCATATCTACAGCCAGAGGGAGAGGGATCTCTACAAGACAGAGATGCTGTTCCGACGATGGGCTAGAAGTGGGCTCTGGTGGAAGAGTTCACCTATGAATGACAGGGGATTAGGATCTCTTTGACCTAACAACCAAGGGAGCTCTGTTTGTGGATGGCTGGCAGGATTGGAAATTTCCCACAGAGTAAAATGGATCATTGTACACTCTTCCTCCCAGCAATGACCACATTTCTTCCCATCCCCACAGTTTGTTTGCTAACCGAAAATCACACCATCTTCTAGGAGGTGTTGGGGAGACTCATGATTGGTGGTTAAAGCCCTGGAGCTGGGAGATCTGGTTTCTGTTTCTAAGCAACTGGCTAGTTGTGTGATTGTGGGCAAGACATTTAATCACGCGGTGCTTCAGTTTCCCTGCCTCGGTAAGATGGAGACAATATCTCTCTCTCTCCGAATGGTTTAATAATTTCTAAAGAGTGCTTTGCTATCTGTAGGTGGAAGGTGTAAGAAGGTTCTGCAGGTAAAAGAGAGGTTGTCTTATGGCCTTCATTTACATTAGCTGGCTCAGGCTAATTAAGGTCAATATACCCCTGTCCCATGACAAGGATCAGTTTCGGTTGATTCCAGTAGCTACTGTCACATCTTCTTCCACCCCCTTTCTCCTGACAAACAAATGGAAATGAATCACAATATCCAGCCAAAACCAGTATCCAGTGCCCCTAGAGCAATGCTAACTCCTGTCTTTGCTGCAGACAGCACGCTGAGAATGCAAAAGGCTACCGTTTAAAACACTTTACCAGGCATCGGTCTTACCTGATGCAAAAGCGTTTTCCTAGGGTTTGGATTTTATGGGTGAAATCCTTGCCCTACTGAGGTCACTGGCAGAACTCCCATTGATGGCACTGGGGCCAGGATCCCACTCCACATTCCTGCTGTGGAGGTGCCCACACAATAACGGGGGAATTAAGGACACCATGAGGTTAGTCCAGAACTTCCCCACCCTGAAAGGGGGCATTACAGGAAGGATGGGTCCCTGAGTCCTCCTTCAACAGGCCCCAGCTGGCTGTCTCCCACTAAAACACCTGCACTCAGCACCTACCGACCGACCACTGCCAGGAAGAATAAGGGCGAGGTACCTTCTCTGTGGTTGGCAACCGCGAGGAAGGCCTCTCCCTCAATGTCAAAGGCCTCCCAGTCCCTAGCGCTGTGCGTGGCGATCCGCTGGTACGGGAAGAATTTCTCTGTTCTGTAGCTCCACTTGTAAATTACAGAGAACTGCTGACCCCTTTCATTCTGCTCAAAATTAGCCACTGCTAGGAAGATCTGAAAAATAACAAGCCAGGACATCTCAGTTTCTCCTCTTACAGGGAATGTTCAAGCACAGGTGCAGTGAAAATGGGGCACGCTTTGGAACACAGGGCTGGGTGCGGCACATGGGCACCTCCCATTGGATCACGGCAGGGCCTGGCCACAGAGCTGCTATTGCTCCCGGGGGTGGGGGCGGAGAGGGGGGCTGAAGGACAGTGCAGCTAAAGTGCACCCCCTTCTGGCCACATAGAGCAGCTCTCTCTTCCCTCTCCCCGTCCCTGCATCAGAGGAGAGGGAGAGGGAGGAGAGCCATGGAGGGAAAGGGTGGAAGAGAATGGACAGGGCATTCAGAGAGCTGGGAGGGCAGAGCAGAGTGGGTGAGCCTTTGGGCCCCTGTAAAGACTCTACCAAGGCTGCTTTGTGCCCCAACGGGGCCCTGTGGCACCAGCTGGAGGCATTCAGAGTCGGCCTAGTCTCAGTCTGCCCACCTTTCCTTCCTTCCTCAGACTGGCCCTTGTCAATGATATCTTTGATGTCTACTGGGTCCACGGGGTGGGGGAAGAGGGGAAGTGAGTTCTCCTGGTTAACAGTTACCACTGTATCACTCTGAAGGACACCACAAATTCCTTGCAAGGTGAGACTGCTCTGCAGAGCTCTACCGGGTAACAGAAGAGCCCCCCTGCCTTGACCCCAAATTCAAATAAAGCTTTTTTTCTGAGGTTCAGAAAAGCAACGTCCACTGGTTTCTCCCACCTCTGAATCTTCATCTTCTAGCTCGACCAATCAGACCCAAGGCATCTGTCACTAGCTCAGATAAGCATCTCTTCATTTTGGCACTCCCCTTAGCTGATATCCAACTCCAAGCTGTCTGAGGTTAGCTTTACAAAACCAGGCAAAGCCATGGAGCAGCCCAATCAAACGCTTGGCATTGCCACCAGCATCCCGGCCTGCCATAGCACAGCTCCAACAGAAGCTTTCCCCACAGTCGTGGGCAACTCGACCAGAGCTAATGGAATCATCCCCAGGAAATCCTTTCCGACTGCAAGCAGTTTGGGGCAGGAACTGTCATTTACTATTTCTTTGCACAATATCTTGCACACTGTGGCCCAACCTGGTTAGCCTCAAGGTGCTACCATGGTATAAATGTTTATGAAAATAAACAATAATATTAAACACAGACAGTCCCCCAACCTGAAGCAAATACTCACCAGCAACCACACACCACACAACAAAAACATTAACCCAGGAACCTATCCTTACAACAAAGCCCGATGCCAACTCTGTCCACATATCTATTCAAGTGACACCACCATAGGACCTAATTACATCAGCCACGCCATCAGAGTCTCGTTCACCTTCATCAATATGATATATGCCATCATGTGCCAGCAATGCCCCTCTGCCACGTACATTGGACAAACCGGACAGTCTCTACGCAAAAGAATAAATGGACACAAATCTGACATCAGGAATCATAACATTCAAAAACCAGTAGGAGAACACGTCAACCTCTCTGATCACTCAGTAACAGACTTAAAGGTGACAATTTTGCAACAGAAAAGCTTCAAAAACAGACTCCAATGAGAAACTGCTGAACTTGAATTAATAGGCAAACTAGACACCATTAACTTAGGTTTGAATAGAGACTGGGAATGGCTGAGTCATTACACAGATTGAATCTATTTCCCTATGTTAAGTATCCTCACGCCTCATGTCAACTGTCTGAAATGGGCCATCTCGATTATCAGTACA
Organism: Gopherus flavomarginatus; assembly: GCF_025201925.1. Lineage (NCBI taxonomy): Eukaryota > Metazoa > Chordata > Testudines > Testudinidae > Gopherus > Gopherus flavomarginatus. The sequence continues at coordinate 63,025,364 of NC_066624.1, forward strand.
AAAGTTTTTTTTTCCCCTGCTGATTATAGCTCATCTTAATTAATTAGCCTCTTAGAGTTGATATGGCTACTTCCACCTTTTCATGTTCTGTATGTATGTATATCTCCTCAATATATGTTCCATTCTATGCATCCAATGAAGTGGGCTGTAGCCCATGAAAGCTTATGCTCAAATAAATGTGTTAGTCTCTAAGGTGCCACTGTCACGGAGTTTAGGGGAGACAAGGCCCTGCACCCCCGGCTTCCTGCGATTCACCATGACTCTCAGCCAGCAGTCAAGCAGAAGGTTTATTTGGACAACAGGAACACAGTCCAAGACAGGTCTTGCAGGCACAGACAGCAGGTTAGGTCCATCTGGGGCCCCCAGGGAGGCCACAGCCCCGTTGGGAAGCCCAAGCCCCACCAGGGCATCCCTCTCTATTTTCCAGCCAGTGTCAAAACTGAAACCCCCCTTTAGCCCCTCCTTCTCTGGGCTTTTTCTCTTTCCCAGGCCAGGAGGTCACCTGACCTCTTTGTCTCCAACACCTTCAGTTGGCACCTTTGCAGAGGAGGAGCCCAGGCCATCAGTTGTTAGGAGACAGAGTGTCAGGCATTTAGGTACCCTGGCCCTTTGCTCTGCAGCAACCATACACCCTTATCACGCCACCTAGATACTTAAGAACTGCATGGGGGAACCTGAGGCCCCAACACAGTATTCAGAGAAAACATTACGAACATTCCCAGTTCATCACAGCCACAAGTACTCCTGTTCTTTAAACAATAGTCTGTGGACTGATGGGGAATATTCTAAATGTAACCTGTCCTGCTTGGTTATGATTGGCCATATAAGTCACATGGTATTGCTTCTCTTCCCTGACTGGTTGAGCACAAAAGCCCTTATAATATAAATAAGTACACACATTTAAAATGTCCTTTCTGTGGCTACTCAGCATGCAACTTTGCCATTCTCTTTCTGCAAGCATTTTTGCCAGCTGAAGTGAATGGTTCTCATGTTTGCGGCAAGGGAGTACAAACAGGGCACGGAAGTGGTGGTGGCAGCAGAGAATTCATTTCAAAATTCAGAACCACGGGAGTGGAAATTGCTTTGCGTTATTTGCCCAGCTCTAACGCTGACTTTGCACCCCAGTGGCACCTGCAGAGTATGCTCGGGTACCGTGCAATCCTGGTGGCTGACACAGCACCAGTTCGACATCCCTGTGGTAGAGGATAGACAGGAACATGGCTGTGGGCACCTCTTCCTTTCTGTTCCTGTTCCTGTTTTCCTGCTCTCCTGCCATCCCTGTCAAGTCCCTGGTTAGAAACCCATAGAATTCTACCATACAAGCAGGAATTCATTGGCCCGAACACCTTGCCAGTGTAGCATTTGGCCAGTTAACTGTCTGTATTAACATGCCTCTTTGCCATAGACTTTTAGTTCCACTTATGTACAGTATTTGCTAAATCATTAGAGACCGGCCTAAATTTGGGGATGTCCAAAAATCCGAAGCTGAATTGCACATGGTATCTACTTGCCTGAATATGTGTGTGTAAGCAAGTGTGTCTACATGTGTGTGCACACTCATCCACACTCAATACACAAGTGTTTGTGTGATCACCAGCACTAGGGTGCCTATGAGTATGTCTGCCACAACACCCCAAGTCAGAGGAAGCTTGTACCACATTGGCTTTATGTAAAGGCTTTTCTGTGGTGCTCAGAGACCGCCCTGTCCACATTACTGAATTTATCCTCACAGCACCCGGGCAAGGAGCAGTGAGGGCACTTAATAAACTCATTCTGTTCTGTAGCTATTCCTGACCTCAGGGACTAACCACTGGCTGTCCCCAGGACGAGAACGTAGCCCCCATAGGAAAGCGATATTATTCCCATAGGAAAATGAGGCATAAAGAAGCATCACACAGGGTGTCTTGTGATAGAGCCAGGCACCTAATGTGTATCTCCTGAGTCCATCTTTGGTGGTCACCACCTCAGCCATAACACAGCTAGTTAACAATCCCACAAAGGCGTTACAGAAACACCGCTCCGCTGGTTCTTGATTGCTCAGGAAACACCCTGCCATGACAGCTATTGGCCTAGTGTTTCAGTGTAGGTCAGTGGTTCTCAACCTATTTACCATTGTGGACCACATGTGCAGCCCACAATGTGTTATCTGGGCCGCATCCATTACTACCTGTTTGGGCCTGAGGATGTCACATGGGCTGCAGCTCTGTGCAGAATGGGTCACAGGTTGACAATCAGTGGTGTAGACACTACCTACGATGATGGGAGGGGTTCTCCCGTTGCTGTAGGTATCCACCTCCCTGAGAGGCAACAGTGAGGTTGATAGAAGAAGTTTTTCATCAGCCCAGTGCTGTCTACACCAGGTTATTTTGGTCGGCACAGCTGTGTTTCTCTGGGGTGTGGATTTTTCACCCCTCTGAGAGACGTAGCTATGGCAATGTAAGTGGCCAGTGTAGCCAATCATAGCTCCAAACCACATGTCAAAGGTTTGTCCTGGGTCTGGATAACTCAGTCTCTTTTCTGGGAGTAAGTTGTATAGCACCATCAGAGCTGGACCACCCAAGATGGCTGCTAATCATCACCCTCCTTCTGCCTCCCTTTCCAGCCATTCATTTGAGCTATAGTGTTGAATTGAGCCAAATAAACCTTCAACAGTTTTTAAGTTATTTGAGCTGGAACAGTCTGACCGCTCCCCTCTGGCCCTCTGCGTGTTACAAACAGGGTAGCAAACTGTTGTAAATGTCCTCTGGCTGCCCAGTTCATCAGCCAGGCGATTGCCTTCTGCTGTGGTCAATGCCCCTTCGATTTCCTTCAAGGGACTGAATTGCTGCAACTCATCACAGTAGGCAAGTTCCAAATTGGCCAGAGCTTGTGTGGGCTACACTATCTCATGGCAGAATTTCTGCCCTGTGGCAGTCAAATTGTTGGTCACTCTGTCAATCTGTTTGAGCATTCCAGCCTGGGTGTGTCGTAGCTGGGTTTCCCAATCCATCTTGGCGCTTGGTAGTTGCTGTTCCAGAAGGGATCTCATCTCAGCATGCAAGTCATCTCTGAGCCCTCTCTGGGTAACCTCCAGCTCTCGCTTTAGATCCTGCTTTAGGTCTTGTTTTAATTTGTGCTGGGGATTTTTGATTTCTGGAAGTAACTCCATTATTTGTTCCATCTTGGTTCAACAGGAACAGCAGCTCACAATCTCTCTAGTCTCCTTGGAAACTTGGTCCCGCTCCTACACGTGTGCTGCCCCTCTTTGATCCAAGCAGTTAGTCAAAGCTGGAAGGATACATGGATGGAGGCTCCTATTTTCTTTGCTGCCATCTTGTTTAGTTACAAGGAACGGACAAACTCCTGCTTCTCCAAATACAAGAGGACCAAGAACAAAGGGAGCAGTTTCTTAGCTCACAGGCCCAAACCTCTTTAGCCAACAGACCCACAAGGTCTCTCTCTAGCTTTGCCAGTGAACTTAGGCTCCCTGAAGGGAGACCCATGCCAGTGTTGCTTCCCACTGGGCCCTGGACTGGGATATGTGGAGAGGGAAGGAACAGGGGTCCCCCTCGCACACCCACTTACGGGCTGTTGCCCAGATGCAGATGGAGAGCCAAAGATTCCAGATTAGGGTCACGTACCAGCCCCTCCACTGCCCTAACAGAGAGCAAGGGGCTGGAAATTGGGGCCTGGTCTACACTACGCGTTTATACCAATTTTAGCAGAGTTAAACCGATTTAACGCTGCACCCGTCCACACAACGAGGCCCTTTATATTGATATAAAGGGCTCTTTAAACCGGTTTCTGTACTCCTCCCCGAAGAGAGGAGTAGCGCTAAAATCGGCATTACCATATCGTATTAGGGTTAATGTGGCCGCTAATCGACGGTATTGGCCTATGGGCGATATCCCACAGTGCACCATTGTGACTGCTCTGGACAGCAATCCGAACTCGGATGCACTGGCCAGGTAAACAGGAAAAGCCCCACGAACTTTTGAATTGCATTTCCTGTTTGCCCAGCGTGGAGCTCTGATCAGCATGGGTGGCGATGCAGTCCCCAAATCCAAAAAGAGCTCCAGTATGGGCCATATGGGAGATACTGGATCTGATCGCTGTATGGGGAGATGAATCTGTTCTATCACAGCTCCATTACAGAAGACGAAATGACAAAGCATTGGAAAAAATCTCCAGGCTATGATAGACTGAGGCCACGGCACAGTGCCATGTGACAAGCGTAACGGAAAGCCAAAGAATCAAATGGACGCTCATGGAGGGAGGGAGGGGGTACTGAGGACTCCAGCTATCCCACAGTCCCCGCAGTCTCTGAAAAGCACTTGCATTATTGGCTGAGCTCCAAATGCCTGTAGGGTCAAACACATTGTCCGGGGTGGTTCAGGGTATAGCTCGTCAATTTACCCCTCCTCCTCCCCCATGAAAGAAAAGGGAAAAAAATCATTTTTTGACTTTTTTATATGTCACCGTATGTCTACTGCATGCTGCTGGTAGACACAGTGCTGGGGCAATGAACAGCAGCACCTTTTCCCTTCCCCTCCCCGGTGGCAGATGGCACAATATGACTGCTATCCATCGTCATCATCAGCCCATGAGTGCTCCTAGCTTGCCTCAGGTGAGGTCGGCCGGGGGCGCTTGGGTAAAAATAGGAATGACTTCCGGTCATTCCCAGTAGATGGTACAGAACGGTTGGTAACCGTCTTCATCATAGCAACTGGGGGCTGAGCTTCATCAGCCCCCTCCTTTCATGTCTAAAGAAAAGATTCTGTACTGCCTGGACTATCAGAGCAGCAGGATGCTGGGGTCCTCTCCCCCCCACCAACGTTTAATGTCTTGCCTGGACTATTATAGCAGCTGGAGGCTGCCTCCCCCTCATTTTATCTCACTAACAAGTCAGTGTTTCTTATTCCTGCATTCTTTATTACTTCATCACACAAATGGGGGGGGATACTGCAACGGTAGCCCAGGAGGGTTGGGAAAGCAATGGTTGGGGTTGTTGCAGGGGCACCCCCTACAATGGCATGCAGCTCATCATTTCTGCAGGATCTGACATGGAGTGGCTGTGCTCTCTGGTACACTGGTTCTCTAGCACACTTGCCCCATATTCTGGGCAGGACTGACTCTATTTTTAGATACAACATAAAGGACGGAATGACCCAGGGGGTCATTCCCATTTTTGTCTTTGCACCCCAGGCCGACCTCAGCCAGGAGCACCCATGACAGCAGCAGACGGTACAGAACGACTGATAACTGTCATTTCATCGCCAATTACAATAGCATGGCAGACGGTACAGAACAACTGATAACCGTCTCTGCTATCTTGCAAAGGCAAATGAATGCTGCTGTGTAGCACTGCAGTACCGCCTCTGTCAGCGGCTTCCAGTACACATATGGTGACAGTGATAAAAGGCAAAACGGGCTCCATGGTTGCCATGCTATGGCATCTGCCAGTGCAATCCAGGGAGAAAGGGCGAGAAATGATTGTCTGCCGTTGCTTTCACGGAGGAAGGAATGAGTGATGATATTTATCCAGAATCACTCGCGACACTATTTTTGCACCATCATGCATTGGGATCTCAACCCAGAATTCCAATGGGCGGGGAAGACTGCAGGAACTATGGGATAGCTACCCACAGTGCAACGCTCCAGAAATCGACTCTAGCCTCGGTACATGGAGGCACACTAACAAATTAATGTGCTTAGTGTGGCCACATGCACTCGACTTTATACAATCTGTTTTACAAAACCGGTTTATGTGAAATCGGAATAATCCTGTAATGTAGACGTACCCTGGGTGTGCTAACTGCTAGGCTGCCTGGCTCTCCAAGCACCCTATCACAAAGCCTACAAATGACAGACATCTGATCTGGACGATCATAGGCTTAAAAGGACTGCAATTTTATTTTTAACTGAACTTTGCTACAGAATGAAGGAAAAAAATAGCTTTCAGCAAAGCTCACTAACCCATCCAGTGCATGTGCCTCTCACAGCAGGTTTGTTTAGAGTGAGCAGCCACTCAAAGGCACGCAACAGGGGATTAATCCTGCAGCAAGGATGGATTTAGGAAGAGAAGAATAAATCGCCTGTTTGCAATCTGTATGCTAAGGCATCCCTGATGGGATTGCTGTTGGAGTAGGTTAATGCCGGAGACAAACCACCTTAGCTGTTTTCTTTTAATAAAAGCTGTTATTTCTACTGTTAGAAAACCTCCCATTGCAAAGATTTCCCCACATCTAGGGAGAAGTCAGAAAGTGCCTATGTAATCACAATGTTAATTTCCATCCAATACTTTACCTATTCATTCTCCAATAGCTTTCCTCTCACAGGTTGTGTAGCTGTAACATACCCTGTTAAGAACCCTTGATTCAGTTATGCGGTAACTGACCTCTAATTGTTAGGATGCTCATACTGTTGGATTGTAATTTGCTGATGTGGCTGAACCTCATGTGGGAAATAGCAGACACTTGATGAACAATGTCGAACTAACTTGATGTCTTTTTTTGGTGACATTACAAGTTTGGTTGATAAAGGCAGTGGTGCTGATGTAATACACTTGACCTCTGTAAAGCATCTGATTTGGTACCACATAACATTTTGATTAAAAAACTAGAACAATATAAAATCAACATGGCACACATTAAATAGATTAAAAACCAGCTAATAGCTCTCAAAACATAGTTGTACACAGACAATTGTCATTGAACAGGTGTGTTTCTAGAAGAGTCCAACAGGCATTGGTTCTTGGCAGGGGCACTGGAACGGGGGGGGGGGGGGGTCAGGGGCTATGGCTCCTCCACTTTTAAAAGAGGGAGGCCTATGCCCTTCCGCCTTTTATCAGCCCTAAGGATGAGCGACGGGGGGAGGGGAAGAGGTTCGGTGGGAGCAGGGCTTCCGGGTAAGGGGCAGTGTGAGGGCAAGGGAGAAGGGGTGGCACGGGGGCAGGGACGGCATGGGGGCAAAGGCTCTGGGAGAAGGGGCAGTGCAGAGGCGGGACCTCAGGGGGGAGGGACAACAGGTCTTTTTTTTTTCTTTTTTTTTTAAATCCAGTTGATTTTAAAATTGCCAGTGGCGGAGAATCCACCCTGGTCCTTGGTAAATTGTCTCAGTGCTTAATTGCCCTCGCTGTTAAAAATGTGTGCCTCGTTTGTAATCTAAAATTGTCTTGCTTCAACTTCCAGCCATTCAACCTTACTATCCCTTTCTCTGCTAGACTGAAGAGTTCATTATTAAATATTTGTTCCCCAGATCGGCAATCAAGCCACCCCTGAACCTTCGCTTAGTTAAACTAAATAGATTGAACTCCTTGAGTCTTTCACTATAAGACAGGTTTTCTAATCTTCTAATCATTCTTGTGGCTCTTCTCTGACCCCTCTCCAGCTGATCAACAAGACCATATCCCAAAAGCAACAATACATATTCCTTGACAAGGAATGACACCAGATGCCTTTCAATGCACGTTCACTTTAAGAAAAATGAGATCACTGTGTCTTCTATGTAGGTTAAAGCTTCTAGCAACCCACGTGCAAAACTGGATGAGCTGCTGGCAAGAGGGCAGAGAATACAAGCAACAGAAAAGCTTGCATCAGCTCAAGACGTGCTTTCAGCAGCAACCTAAAGGACTCTTCATCGACTTCCTCCTGTAACTTATATTTGACTGTTTGGATCTCCTTTCGGAAGGTTGATACACTGTACTCAGGGCCGGCTCCAGGCACCAGCTGACCAAGCACGTGCTTGGGGTGGGGCGGCACTTGGGGTTTTTTTTTTTGTTTTTTGTTTTGGTGGGGCAGCGCTGGAGGGTTTTTTTTTGTTTGTTTGTATTTGTTTCGGTAGCGTGGCACTTTGGGGGGCGGGGGGTTGGGTGGCGCGGTGCTCGGGGGGCAGGGGTTTGGGTGGCACTCGGGGGTGTGGGGGCTTGGGTGGTGCGGTGCTCGGGGGTTTGGGTGGCGCTCGGGCGGGTGGAGGCTTCAGGTGCTGTGGTGCTCGGGGGGGCGGGGGTTTGGGTGGTGTTGAGGGGGCTTCGGCGTTGCGGTGCTCTGGGGGCGGGGGCTTGCATGGAGCTCGGGGGGTGGGGTGGCGCAGCACTGGGGGGGCAGGGCTTCGGGCGGCACAGTGCTTGGGGGGAAGGGGTTTGGGTGGTGCTGGAGAGGTGCTCTGGGCAGTGTGGCACTCGGGGGGGCAGGGCTTTAGGCGATGCGATGCTGGGGGGGGTTCGGCAGCGCTCGCACGGGAGGGTGTTACGGTAGGGCATTACGGTAGGACAGTGCTCTTTTTGTTTGCTTGGGGGGGCCAAAAAGTTAGAGCTGGACCTGCCTGTACTTGACATGGCCAGTAGAAATATAGGTTTTCTCTAGGAAGGGCCCCAGAAATACAGCAGAAGTGAATATCTTCGTAATTTTTAAAAGGACATTTTAAGAACCTATCCCAACTTTTCTTCCAGTAAGATGCTATTACATTTTCTGGACAGCTAGATCAACTATCTATTTTATTATTCCTATCACTAAGGCTTCCACAACTGAGACATCCAGGGTACCCAGAATTAACTGAAGAGTACATCCAGGACCTTTAAGAAAAAGGGGCCAGTTCTTTCCCTTGCCACATGAGAAATTGGACAGGCGTAAGATCATGATACAGGTGCTGCTGCAATACCTGTTTACAATGGAATGAGAGTGGCAGAGAAGAGAAGGAGGAGAGGGAGGCACAGGCAGGCCACCATTACTGCCATCCTCACCATGGGATGATGAATTCTGGATCTGCAGAGTTCTACTCTTCAGCTGCACAAGGAGCTGGGTTGTGATTGTTGGGGGGGTTGGACTGGGAGGATTTGTGCATGGTCAGAGGAGATGTACAGAGGTTGGGGAGGTCATAAGCAGTGCACGTGTATAGTTTGGGGGGGTTGTTTTCAACATGTGTTTCAATCATAGCACATTATGTTCATGAGTGTGAAAAGACACTTCTCAAGTGTTTGCAGACAGCCGGCTGGCTCTCTCACAAGCTGCGGGCCCAGCTCCCTACCTCTGCCTGCAGGCACCAGAGCAGAAGCCAGAGAGCAACCACCTGAGTAACACATTCCCAACAGCGGGATTCGAAGGGTCAGCTTTGCAAAAGAGCCCAGGACCAAATTTTCAAGGTCTCTGCACTCCCAACTGGGGCCACATTTTCAAAAAAGTTTGGCCCCCAGCAGGCTCCAGGGAGAGCCACAGGAGCTGCTGAGAACTTTTGAAGATTGTGTGGCTGAGCAGTGCTGGAAATCTGCCCCTTCAGACAGGAAGCACAAAGTGAGCAAGAGAATGAACATCCACCACAGCATCACCTGCACAGAGCTGCCAGCTCTCAGCCAAGAACAGCCCTGCTAACATTCCCAGGTGGATGCCTCCCTGGCTGAGTTTGTGGTCTCTGAAACCTGGGGCCCAGCTGTTATGGTGGGCATTGGTGCTGGTAAATTTCTGATGTGGTTCTCCTGCTCTCTCAATCTGCTAGGAAAGTGCTGCCATTCTTCTACCAACGCCTCTCTCCCCAGATCAACATACATTTTCCTGAATCCAAATATTCATGATCATCATCCAAATGTCAGAACGTTCAGATCCAAACATTGTCTAAATCCAAATGTGAGCCTCTTTGCCCATCCCCAACAGACAGCACGTGCGGATGGCTGAGCATGTAACATATGCATGCAGCCTGCACAGAAAGCTCCCATGAGGCCAGAAGCAAGGTGTGAGCAGTGTGCAGAGCAAGAGGTCAGTGTGACGGAGGTGGGGCTGAGATGTAATAACATAAGAATAATGCTACTACTGATCTGTGCTACTACTGATCTGTACTAATACACGAAGTTTGTATGTGACCAGGTCATGGGCAATGTGTACTTTAGGCAGAGGTGAAAGTATGCTGGTACGCCTTGGTACTCTGTACTGGCAAGAGCCAGTACACCGTACCGGGGCGGCCCAGCTTCCCCAGGCGGCAATTTAAAGAGCCCAGGGCTCCCAACAGCGGCTGGAGCCCCGAGTCCTTTAAATTGCCTTCAGAGCCCTGCTGCTGGAGCCCTGGAGTAGCTGTGGGCTTCGAGGGTTATTTAAAGGGGGGCGACTCCTGCTACCTCTACTGCCCTGGGCCCTTTAAATAGCCGCTGGAGCCCCACTGCCACTACCCCAAGGCTCCAGGGGCTATTTAAAGGGCTGAGGCAGTAGAAGCAGAGGAGTCGTGGGCCCTTTAAATAGTCTCCAGAGCCCTGGAGTAGCGGGGGCTCCAGGGGCTATTTAAAGGGCCCGGAGCTCCCCTGCCTCTACCGCCCTGGGCCCTTTAAATAGCTGCCGGAGCCTGCCAGAGTCCTGGGGTAGCTCTGACTCCCCCATCCTTGCCCCTTCCACCCGAGACCCCTTTCCTTCTGGGGGCCAGAGCTGGCCCCAACCCAGCCTCATACTGGTAAGTCGCTATTTCTACTTTCACCCTTGACTTTAGGACTATATTGAATAGCAGAGGTGGCAGGAAGGGAACACAAATAGATAAGAAACCTCCAGGTAAACCCTTGCAAGGGGCCTCCACTAGTGAGCTAGGTTACACAGCTGTTTTCCCAGGTTGGCACAGCTGGGTTGAAAGGACTGAAACAGATCAAAAGTGACTGACGAGGAGGCAGTTGTCAGAGCCTATTTGTGGAGAAACAGACTGACACAGAGACAGGCCTTGTGGGATGGGTCTGTAGCAGCTGGTCCCTCCTAAGGGCCAGGTCAACCGACTGGTGTAAAGGTCTTTACCATTTAAAATCCTCTCTCTTGTGCTGTGTCCTTGCTGCTAAGAGGAAACAATCTGTTTTAAGAAGGCTGTTTGGTCAGGTCCTGTGCTATCCACTGGTCAGCCACTGAGCCCACTGGGACTGCTAAGCAGTCACTGGGCACTATAGCCCACAGCCCACTCTAAGACTAGGACAACCGTGGGATTCCACACAGGGCAGGTGACGGCATGAGCTCTGAAACCAGGAGTTGGGTGCACTAGGGGAGACATAATCTGGGCCACGGGGACAGCTGGCCCTGAACCATGGCAGCCACACACATAACATAAGGTGTGATTCCATTTACGAGCACATCAGAAAAGAGAAAGTAAACTACAGCAGAAGCAATGTACAAGGTACTGATTCTCTACTCCATCATCCACCACTTTTATGCTGGAAACAGACTGGACAATCCATGGAGTCACAACAGCATAAAACTAGTGCAACGGAGAAGAGAATCTGGCTCCAGATCTAGTAAATGGAAGCATGTCCTGGCTAAGATTCTAGAAGGTTCATGTTACAGACATGGATCTCTGCCCAGGTTTGGAAACCAATTGTACTTTTCTAGACAGTGGGGACTTTACATAGTTTTGTGGAATCAAAGGGGGCATGTGTCACACAGCCCAGTTCTCAGGAAAGCCAGTTATTAGACTGTGACAGTCATACCCATTAGACTTATTAAAATCCATCCACAGGACAATTCTGCTGGATACATAACCCACATGGGAACAGGACATTGCGACATTCACAAATATGATTTTAATAGAAACCTATTAATGTCTGAGCTGAGAGCAGACAGAGTCCACCCAAAATCAGCCGCAACAAATTGTTGTTTCAGAGAGTCTCGAGAACAAAATCATGGGCTTGAAGGCTTCATACAGACCTACATCCCATTGAGAATGGTAATTTAAGAAGGACTGACTGATGAGCTTTGAATGCGATGGAGAGACAAACAAGTACCTATTTCCTATGGAGTGTCAGTAATTGATATCAGCTTAGCACAGATTTTTGCTGATTTGTACAATAGTAAAACAGAAAAGTGACATTCCCTTCCCCATTATCTATGTACAGTTGAAGATTAGCCAAAGACATGGGAACAGCCCCATTATACCAGCACAACTCTATTGAAATTAATGGAGCTACACCAGTTTACACCAGCTAAGGACCTGGCCCTAAAACATTAACTCTTTCAAGACCCAAATTTGGGTCAGCCCTTCGGAGAAGAAGCTGTCATCTAGCGTTTGCAATTTGACACAGCACCAAAGGAACCCTAAAAGCGGAATTACCTTTTTTCCTATGGTGAAATAGCACCAGGACTGAGCTTGGTAGGTGGGGATGTTTTGGTAAGACTGGAATTTCCCATCAGTCCATTTGTAGATAGCTGACCCAGGTGGAGTATACCGATTGGCTGTGGCTGCAAAAAACCCCACCTTTGGAATGCCGAAGATCTCGATGCCCATGGTTTCAGAGTTGGTCATCAAGTTCTGATATTCTTCTACATAGTCCAGCCTCTCTTTGACTAGGAAATAACAAAAAGAAAAGAATGGAAATGAAAAATAGATGCCTCCTTAATTCAACTGTGTTCCAAAGTTCAATGGAGGGCTATATTTTTTATTATTTCGTATGCATGGCACTGAGTAACCAAATTAAAAGCCCTGTGCTGAAGGACTTGAAAAATAAAAGGGCAAGTTAATTTACTATTGGGCTCTACCTGCACAGTTTCCCATTATGAGAGGGTAAAAAAACAAACACCCCCCCCATGTTTTTAGTTTAAAAAAGGGTGGGGAAGGGGCACTGAACTATGAATCTCATTGAGACCATCGGAAGGAACCACCTGGAAGGGAGAAAAGCAGGTACAGCCATACACTTTAGGAGAGAGCTGAGATCAGCTGGAATTAAACCCTCTCCTCAGCACCCCAAACCCAGAACTGTGCAAAGGATTCCCCTTTCGCGGACACCAGAACTCCAACCTTCCTATCAGCCATAGGTGGGAAAACTACTGGGAGGAGACAGCCAGAAACTCAGCCAGACAGAGCTGAGCCTAGCAAAAAAAAAATAATAATTGTGGTACTATCATGCCACAAACACGTCACCATCAGATTGTTCTCTCTGCTTGTATGTTATACTCCTTTCCCTTACCCTCCTCTCTCTCATTTATCTAGATTGTAACTCCTCAAGGCAGTGTCCAGTTCTGGTGTCCCCCATTCAAGAAGGATGCTGATAAATTGGAGAGGGGTTCAGAGAAGAGCCACAAGAATGATTAAAGGAGTAGAAAACCTGCCGTAGAGTGACAGACTCACGGAGCTCAATTTATCTAGCTTAACAAAGAGAAGGTTAAGGGCTGACATGATCACAGTCTGTAAGTATCTATACAGAGAACAAATATCTAATAATGGACTCTTAAGTCTAGTGGAGAAAGGTCTAACACGCTCAATGGGTGGAAGTTGAAACGAGAAAAATTCAGACTGGAAATAAGATGTTAATTTTTAAGAGTGAGAGTAATTAACCACTGGAACAATTTACCAAGGGCCACGGTGGATTCTCCATCACTGACAATTTTTAAATCAAGACTGGATGTTTTTCTAAAGGATCTGCCTTAGAGATTATTTGGAGGAGTTCCCTGGCCTGTGCTATACAGGAGATGAGACTATCACAATGGTTCTTTCTATCCTTGTAATCTGTGAATTTTAGGCAGGGAGTGTCTCTTACACTATGTATAGCACCTAGCAAAATGGGGCCTGATATTGGTTAGGGTCTTGGATGCTACTGCAATACACATAAATAATAATCAACCTAAAAGCACATCCACAAGGAGAAGGAAGTGCATGATTTAGGCACCTGCAAAAACTGAAAGATAAGATGGAGAAGTTATGAAGATTTGAAAATATTCCATAGCCCATGCACAGTAGAAAAGAGCTTTTAGACTACAGGGTGGTAACCCAGTAATCCTCTTTTGTCCTAGGCCTGTAGAGATGTTAACTACCCACTTCACCTTGCATGATCTCTTGCAACATGGGTAACTCCTTCTCTGTTCCACGCTTGTATGTAGCTGTGACACTCCGAGTTCCTTTCCCAGAGCTGAAGAAGAGCTCTCTCTAACTTGAAAGCTTGTCTCTCTCACCAACAGAAGTTGGTCCAGTAAAAGATATAACCTCACTCAGCTTCTCTGTCATTAGCTTTTACACAGACATTTCAAACATGGATGTAGTATGCATGCACACACAGCTATTTAACTACCCACTGAAATTCCTCCTTCACCAAGAGAATTCAAAACATGCAAGCATAGGCACCGACTTTAGCAACATTTCTCAAATGCAGCCACTGTGGCCTCATGTGGCTGCCAGGGGCTTTTCATGTGCCAACGACAGCCTCCAGGGGGGATGAGGGGGACAAAACATTGGCCCCTCCACCGTCCTGCGCCGCCTCTGGAGAGAAGTGGGGCACAACACTGCAGGAGCAAGGTGAGTTCTTGACCCACCTTGGGGGAGGGGGGTTGGGCTGCAGGCTCTAGCAGTGAGACTTCAGGAACCTGGCTGTGCAGTCCCAGGCTCTGACTGCAGGGCAGGGGGTACTGACCCCACACCCCCACCGCCTCTTGCCACACAGCCATGACCTCCAGCTGCAGGGTTTCAGCCTGTGGCCCCTGGTTCCAGCTGTGTGGCAACAGGCGTTGGCTCTCGGCTCCAGTCCCGGGCTCCAACCATGCAGTGTCAGGCACTGGCCACAGGTGCCAACCTGCAGCCGCAGCCGCACGACAGCGGGCTCCAATCATAGGGTTTTGGGTGCCAACCCCTGGCTCTGGCAGCAGAGCTTCAGTCTGCTTCTGGCCCCCAGTTCCGCCGTGCGGTGGCAGGCACCAGACTCCAGCCACGTGGCCCCAGCCGCTGGTGCTGATCCCTTGCCCCAGCTGCACGGCAGCAGGCACCAAAGCACAGCTCTGTTCCTGGGCTCCAGCCACGTTGTGGTGGGAGTTGGTCCCAGGTGCCGACTCCTGGCCCTGGCCACACAGCAGCGAGCGCTAGCTCCAGCCACTCAACGGCGGGTGCTAACTCCTAGCTCCAGCACCCAGCTCCGAGCTCTGGCCATGCGGTAGCAGGCACTAGTCCTGGGTGCTGACCCATAGCTCTGGCTGCATGGCAGTGGGCAGTACTAAGTGTGCTGTGATTGGGGCGGCTCCAAGCACCAGCGCAGCAAGCATGTGCCTGGGGCGGCAAGCCAGGGGGCTAGGCGGCGTGCCGGTCATCATGAGGACAGCAGTCAAGGAGTCTTCGGTGACGTTTCTGCAGGAGGTCCGCCAGTCTCTCATCTTCGGCAGTGCGTACGCCGAAGGCACGTGACCGGGAGATCACCCACAGAACCACTGCCAAATCCGCATGACGGGTGGACCTCCTGCAGAAACACCGCCAAAGGCACCCTGACTGCTGTGCTTGGGACGGCGAAAAAACATAGAGCTTCCCCCTGGCTGTTATATTAGCAAATATACAAATATCACAGTTCACCGCAATCCCCAGGCCCCACTAAGCCGTGCATGGGGCAGGGAAAGGAGAGGGGAAGGGGGATCAGGGCCGGCTCTAGGCACCAGCAAACCAAGCACGTGCTTGGGGCGGCACATTTTCAGGGGTGGCATTCTGGTCATCCACTTTTTTTTTTTTTTTTTTTTTGCTTTGGGTGGCAAAAGCCTAGAGCAGGTCCTGAGGGGGATGCAGCATTATTTTTGTTATTGACTCAGCCAAAAAACCCTACAACTATAAATGACAATGATTTGGATGTAAATCTGTGCATATTTAATTGTTTTTCTTAAAGTTAATTAAGTATTTTAGGAAAAAAGTATCAGTGCAGTCACCACTGAGAGTTGGTGGTTGCACTCTGAGGCCACCAAACAATTTGTTATGAGAACCCCTGGACTAGAGGCTGGAGCACACACAGAAAAAAAATCATGGATGCTCAGCACCCACCAGCCATAGCTGTTCAGCAGCTGGGGGACGTGTTTGGGGGAGGGTGAAGAGCAGCAAGTGGGCGGGGCCTTGGGGAAGGGGTTGGAGAGGGTCAAGAAGAGACAGAGAGGACGGAGGAGCCTTGGGGAGGAAGCAGAGCAGGGGGGAGGAGAGGTGGAGCGGGGGTGGGGCCTTGGGGCAGGGTATAGTATGTAGCTGTGGCAGGGTGTAGTGGGTAGTGTGGCAGGGTATAGTGGGTAGTGTGGCAGGGTGTAGGGGAACACCCCCAGGGGGAAAAAAGAAAACTTAGCATCTATGCATGCAAGGAATGTTAAAAGCTGCTTTCTCCCCAACCATAAGACTTCACTGAAATCACATGGCTTAAAGGAAAGCACAGGGAGGTTTTGAGTCTGCAGCTGAAGTTCCAGTCCCACCCCTACAACTGACCCTCTTTAATAATACTTTGTACATAGCATTTTGCAAGCATTATTTTTCACTTGCTCTTTAAAGCTCTGAACTGTGCAGACCCCAGCTATGTGTAAGACCTCTTTCATAACAGAACTGTTTAATACTTAATACATAGCATTGTTCAATCCTAGATCTCAACGTGCGTTATAAAGGCAGGTGAGTCTCATTACAATGATTGAACTTGCCTTCACTCAGTAAGTTCTTCACACACAACCGACCCACTGACACACAAACAGCTAGTTGAGCTAGTTCTCCTGCAGGAGTGGAAGGCAGGAAGTAGATAAATGTTGCTGCCATTTCTAAATATTGAGAGGTGCTTTTGTGCTGCAGTGATGGGGTCAAATCCACATCCAGTTTACAGGTGGGTACACACAGGGCCACCGAGAGCGGGTTCGGGCCCCGGTGAAAAAATTTTTTTCGGGCCCCCCAGCAAGGGCAGACCAGCTAAACAGGGCCAACAAAGCCAGGGAAGCCAGGCCCAAGGCTCCCTTCTGGACCGTCAGCCCCCAGTAATTTGTACTGGCTCCCCACTCTCCATCAGCCCTGGGTACACAGAATTGAAATGACTTCCCAAAAGCCATTTCATAACAGAGCTGGGAATAGAAACCGGGTGCTCTGAACCCTAGTCTGGTGTCCTATGCAGTGCAGTTCTAGAGATCAATTTTCCTAGTACCAAGCAGTCAAGCAGTTTTCAACCAGATGCTGAATAGGTGTGAAAGCCTGACCTTTGGTCTTTTAATATTCCAGTTGTCATATCATTTTATCTCTTTTGAAAACCACAAACCAATAAACACTAGTGCTGATGCAACACTAAGGTTGAGAAATCAGAAGTCAGGAAGTACAGAGTAAGAATAAAAGCCCATCCTTAGTTCTGACAACTTGTGTTTATGCCATAAAACATGATCCCTCTTTTTATCATTATATATTATTTACCAATTAATATAAAATATAATAGAATGCAAACTGGGATTTCTGATCAGACTTGACTTACAATAAATAACAGTACATAATTTCTTAAAACTTGGCTTGATTTTTAAGTCTCTGTGCAATCTAGAGAACAAACCAGGTTTGAAATTGGTTTAGTAGTTTAAAAATTATGAAAAAGTTTAAAGCTGAATGGTTCAAAACTCCAGACAGTTTCCTGCTTGCACAAAGCTTTCTTAGCAGCTCATCCACAGAGCTGTACTGGTTTTTACCTCATAACCAGCTTATAATTCTACACCTCAAACTGAGTGACTATAGACTTCTAAAGGGAAGATTCAGGCATAGAGCTGAGTGAAAAATCAGAATTTCCATTCTGGGGGAAATGCCACAATTTCAACTTTTTCTTTTTTGCAGAATGAAAAGTTCAGAAGAATTTTGATTCAGAAATTTCAAAATGTCTTGTGACTATATCTGCAGTCATGTGACTCCCATGATGCACCATGCTACTCAGGGTCAGTCCTCACTGCAGAGTTAACTCAAATGATCTACACTTAAGTTACTCCTCTTGAGTTAGCTTAGCTTCAGTGAGAAACTAATAGCCATGCTGTGAAATGACATGCTAGCTTCTGTGTCCACATTAGTGCTGCATTCACTTGTATATGATGCTAAAACTTCTGGGGACCAATCCCGTGGTTCTTTGCACTGCACTAAGGTCAGTTACTGTATGAATCTTTTCCCAGTAAATTGTGGAGAACTTGTCTGTCCTTTTTGGGCAAACAGGGGAAATTGTGCGAAGGCTCTGGAGGACTAGCCGCACTTGAGTGGCACTAGCTTGTATCCATACTACAGAGTGATAATGTTGGCAGCTAACCCCTGGCGGGCTAGACAACTGGAGTTAAAATCACCATCAGACTTGAGTAAAGCGGTTTTGTTTGTAGATGGGACTCAGGGCAACACTCAAGTTAGAACATGAGTTAACTGCAGTGAAGACAAGTGCTAAATCAAAGAGGAGACCATGTTGCATCATGGAAGATGTAGTCCAGCTAGAGACCTGGAGACTAGGGAAGAATGGGGACATCAGGCATCCAAACTGCAACTCCCATGAAGCAGTGTGCCACCATAGGGAGATGAAATGTAACGTTGAACTGACTTGAAAGAAACATTTCCGTTCAGCGAATCAAAATATTTCAATTTGCATTGAACCATCCTGAAACAAAATAATCTATTTTAATTTTCCATCAGGAAAAACTGAAAAATTTCACCCAGGAGTTGAAACTGCATTTTCTGTCCCAAAACCCCACATTTGGATGGAAAAATTCTGACCAGCTCTAATCAGAACAAAAAAGGAGTAACCCAGATTGGTGGATTATTAGCACGATCCAGAATGGCAATAGGGGAAGAAAACAACTCAATGAGCAGACGCTTGAGGGGTATCACCTAACACCAGTAAAGGTCTGTATAAGTGGGGAAAGAGGCTGGGTGGTGCAATGGGATAATTCACTAGCTATTTCTTTCAGGAGATCCAGACAATTTAGAGATGGACCAGAGGAGCAGTGCCAGAGGATGGACCTACATCCATACTGTGACGTTGCACTCTATATGTTTTATGGAAATATGCTTATGAGAGTGAATATGATGTAACTGGAATATGTTTTATGCAAAAGGTATCTTGTAAGTTATCAAAACAAAGGTTATAACCTACTGACTATATTCCTCCTATTTGCATGCATGTAACATTCTTGTATCTGAAGCTAGAAATATGAAGTATAACTCTGAGGTCCTATTGTAATTATGTGAAAGTGGGCTATTAATGGTGGTTTAGAATCTTGATGGCTCCCATTGACTAGGACAATTGGTTGTAAATGGTTTATTTACCTGCAAGCCTTCCTGTGTACTTGTGGGCCAATCCAGGAAGAATGGAGACTAGGGGTCTTACACTGGCATGTGGCCACGTCACATAATACTGGAATTCATCTTAATCCTTGTACTTTTCCATTAATGAGGCGAGGGTGGAGCCAAGCACAGACAAAAGATTCCCACCTTGAGCCAAAGCTATAAAAAAATTCCCTGCTTACCACCTGAGATGTCTGCTGGAACTAACAAGGACTGTACCAGGGGAAAGGATTTGGCCCAGACTAGGAAGGAGTCTAGTCTGTGAAAGAAGCTTATTGGAACATCTCTGAGGGTGAGATGTTACCTGTATAAGTTTCTCAATGTATTAGGCTTAGACTTGCGTGTTTTTGCTTTATTTTGCTTAGTGACTTACTATGTTCTGTCTATTATTACTTGAAACAGTTTAAATCCTACATTTTATATTTAATAAAATCACATGTTTATTAATAAACCCAGAGTAAGTGATTAATACCTGGGGGAGCAAACAGCTGTGCATCTCTCTCTATCAGTGTTATAGAGGGCAGACAATTTATGAATGTACCCTGTGTAAGCTTTATACAGAGTAAAATAGGTTCATCTGGGGTACAGGCTCCCAGAAAGGCTGAACACTGGGCACTGGGAAAGTCCCCGTTAACAGAGACGCTCCTGGGCTGAGTGAATCTCAGTTTCAGTGAACTGCAGAGAGGCATGGTCCAACCTCTGGGTCTGTGCTGGAGTGTCTAACTCAGCAAGACAGAAGTGGAGAGGCGCCTGTTCTTGTAGGAGGGTTGTTCTCAGTGGTATCCCAGCTCATAGAGTGACAGTCTCAAGAGGAGTCTCTGTGACAGAACCCATCACACATACAATGAAAAATGAGGGCAGGAGAGCAGTGAAAAGATCTTTCTGTACCTCTGCTGAGATCTCACACACCCACTAGCAAAGAACAACCCCACACAAGAGACGAAGAGAGAAAACACCTCATCTTGCCATACTTACACCTTTTGATAATCATTATTATTCATATAGCACCAAATATATGTTAGGTGCTGTCACGGTTCAGGGCAACTGCACCTGTGTTTCCCCTCAGCGGTACAGCAAGAGCCCCCAGCTTCCCAGCCATCACCTCTCTTGGGTGGAGACCTGTGTCTCTTTTCTTCCTGAACAGGGTGTCTTCAGGCTGAACAGTTCCCAGCAATTATTCTAGTATTATTCCCAGGAAAAGACAATCTGTCTAAGCACACCTGCTTGCTTTCTTTCCAGGGATTAATAGTGTTTGCTGATCACAATTAAGCTACCGCACAGCTCTTCCTAAGCAAGCACATTTATTCTTTGGGTAAAAGCACTCCAGAGGAAACTTATTAAAAACAATAAGTGCATGCAGACAAACTTACCAGAGGTCACTCCAACTCCACCATAGCAGGAGTTCTTTCACACCCCACAAAGCAGTCTTTTCTATGGTTAGAAGCCTCAGCTCCGAACCAGCACCAAGTCTTATCAGGCCTCAGATGGTCAAATCTTTCCAACACTAAAGACTGGGGCCCTCTGCTTTGCTGGATCAGGGAGAAGGCCCTGAGTCATCTTTCTGTGAAATCCTTTCTGTGTCTGTTGGTTCCTGGAGAATCCAGATTGTGTCTCTGAACTGCCCGCATGTAACAGGTGATCAACAGACAACAGGTGCCCCCCTCAGGATGAAGCTTCAAAGACTGAGTGTGTAGGTGGGGGGTTGTAACGCCCTCACCTCACGTATTTCCTAGGAGCTCCACTTCACACTTCTGGTCCCCTAAAAGTCCTCGAAAGTTCCTAATCCATCCCAGAGATTGCACTGGTCAGTCTCCTGTAGAAGCTCCACAATAACACATCTACACTTGCATTTTTAATACAATAGATCCCACGGTATTAAACTTAATTCAATAACATTTATCTTAATTTCATAAGGTGCGTCCAGGGGAGCGTGAGAGCAGTCACAGGTGCTCCCAGATGAGGAGACTGAATCTAAGCTCCATAGAGCTCGCAATCTAAATCTCTACCACTAGGAGCAACAAAGTGAGCCATAACGGCAGAGCTACCCACAGGTCACAGATCCCTTACCTTCTAGCATGGTGACCCATGCACTCCCATCACATAGATAGAGGCCTTTCCGAGAAGCATTAAACCACAACTGGGCCTTTTCATTCTTCGTGCAGGGAGGTCGGGATCCCAGAGTCACTTTCATGTCAGTCTCTGAACACAAAACAAAAGCAAACAGGTCCCTTTAATGCCCTCGATACAATGAAAGTTTAAATCGGACCATTAAAAATGGAGACCCACTGCGCACGCTGCCCTGCCTGAGTGTATAGCGTAGGGTGGCCTGGATTGGATAGAGACTCCTATGGATCACAGTGGGTTACATGGCTTAGGACCCACACCCCACAAAGCGCCTAGGCACACAATTAACTTTAAGTACGTCAGCGTAACCCACTCATGTCAATTAGAGTACGGCTGTGCTTAATGTCAGCATGTGCTTTAGCGTTGTGCTGAATGGGGCCTTCACTCATGAGAAAGAGACTGCATGTCCACTTTGCAGGAGCAATAGCAAGGGCACTGTTCCAAGACAAAGCCAGACTCAGCAGATATGCTGCAGATCTCCAAGGGCCTAATCGATTCCATATCTGTTAAGGCCCCAGGTCCAGAAATTTGGAGATATCATACAAATGTACGAGAGCTTAATTTGCATATTGATCACTATGCATTGCCTCATTTCCATATGTTTTTAAAGTGGAAAAATGTTTCTTTTTTTAATTTTCTCCCTCTACTCTGAGCTCTCCCCCTAGTATCTGTTATTCTGTTACAGGGACAAGCAGCATATCCAAGTCAATCCTAGGGGACGTCTACACTTGGAGCTGGGGGCATGATCCCCAGCTGGAGGGGACATGCCTGTGCTAGCTGAGATGGAGCACTAAAAATAGAGGATAGCCACAGCAGTGTGAGCAGCAGGAAGAGCTAGCTGTCCCGAATATGGGCCTACAGTGTAGGGCATGTATGCACTCAAGGCACTAACCTATCGCACTGCTCACGCCACCATGGCTAGTCTCTATTTTTAGCATGCTAGACTGATCAGGGCTAGCATGTGTATGTCTCCTAGAGCCAGGATCACACTCCAAGCCGTACCCCTAGGGAGACTGGAGCATAAATACAAACTGGAATTAAACACTTGAGCCCAGACGCTGCAGGAGGAGAGGGGGATGTTCTACTATCCCAGCCAACCCCCCCAAAATGCCATGGGGTAGGGGGGAGAGGACGGCGTCTCTCTCTGAGGGCTGTTTGAGACCTTACAAACTGGGCTCAGAGTCTGTCTCTAGGCCTTGCTCTGCCAGTGCAGATGGCTGTGCCAGGCTCTGGCCTGACAGCCTCAACTCCTTCTTTGACAGCCCCCACCCGCCCACACAGAGGGAAATGCTCCGCCCCCAGCATACCCCAGCTGGTGTCTTCTGCATGGGGGGTTAGGGGAAGGAGGCAAACACTCGCTACACACCTGTTTGCCTAGTCTCTATGATCTCAGCTAGCTTGTTCCAGCTCCAGCCCCAGCCTCAGCCTGAGTGTGGGTGGGGAAACATAACACCCCCTCTCTCTGCTGAGTCTCCCCATTTCCCCATGAAAGCAGCTGAGATGGAGAGTCTGCCAGGGAAATGGGAGCTGTTCTCAATTCAGCTGCTAGTTCAGTTTCTCTGAGCTGCCTACTGCAGAACTCTCCAGAGCCCAGTGTCACCTAACTCCGATTTGGGCTGGTGGGGCGGAACTGCTCTCTCTTTCTCTCCTCCTTCTGGCTCACATCACCCGCTGCCACAACCACCCTGCGGGCCACAGAGAGTACTGTCAGATCCCTCTGCTCTCAATGCCCGGCTCTCCTTTGCTATCCAGCGACTCCCGAAACTCGGGCCTGATTCTCCTCGCTTTTACACAGGTGCAAATCAAGAGTAACTCACTGACATCCGAGGAATCACACTGGCGTGAGCCAGAGGAGAATCAGGCATGGAGACTTACTAATGGATTCATCCCAGAATTCCAGAGTGAGCTCCCCGCTCTATTCGAGCCCAGACCTCACCATCCTTCCGCATGCTACAAGCCCTGGAAGAAGCTGCGCTATGCTTAGAATGATAGTAATTAGCCTGACGGAGAAATAGAACCACAGCAGTGCTTAGAATAACTGCATAGAGAGTAACGCTGGGCTGTTTTCTGAGCAAGAGAGACCAGCCCAGACCTGTTTCCACAGAGCTCCGCACAGCAGTGCTCTTATGAGAATATTAATGTACATTAGAGGCATTATATCCCCAGGACAGCTCTCACCAGCTGATCTGCGATTCTGAGGGCTGTGCCTTGCTCCCTAGCAATTCTCAGAAGTGGCCTTTGCAAACTGACATGTACCACAAAGATCAGACTCAGAAATGCAGCTTCTCTTGCTATTTCCAAGGGATAAAACCTGCTTCCTTATTGACAGGGCTCTGCAGAATTTGCCACACAATCCACCCCTTGCCAGAACTGGACGCTAGCCTAAGCTTTCATGTTAAAAAAAAAAAAATTACGGTGGTAGCTATTATGGTACTGACAAACCCCTTCCACACAGGAACAGAATGCAAAACACAATAGTGCTGTCTGCCTGAGCCTGCAGACAGCTCGGCACAATGGATATGAATGGCCTGAACTGTCTCCATGCTACTTAATGAGCTCTTTGTGCTAAAGTCTAATGAAGACTGAATGCTGGATTTATTTCAGGAGTGGGTCTCTGGACTGCTGTATGGGCCAGCTCTCTTCCCTGCATCATCCCGCTGGGCCTCCTCTCCATATGCCCCATCCTAAGACTATTCTATAGTATCAACTCTTACCCAGACCAATAGATTAGACCAAATCAGTCATTTCTGGGCCAAGCCATTTTGGAGTTATGACAAGCCAAATAAAACCTTCAGAAGGGGAAAAAAACTTTCATTTTTAACCTTCGTCTCTCTCAAAACCTTTGATCAACACGCCATTCACTTTTCAGAGAGATGCCCTCCCTAAAGTCATCCAGGAAGCTCGTAGCAGAACAAGAACCTGGATCTTCTGCTGCCCAGGCCCCTCACCTTAGTCACTGTACTATCCTTCTTCTAAATATGCTACTGTTTTGAGATAAGATTCTTCCTATACTGTACTGTCAGGAAATTGCTTAGGGAAATAGTTAACAGCAATATGCAAGATAATGTAAGTGTTGTTCTGGGAAAGGAGATGAGCTGCAGATATTCCTTCCAAGCGTGGCACAGGTACATAATAGGAAATACCCTCAAGATTGCTCTGTTCCATGACTGATTCTGCAAGTTTCCAAGAAAAACAATAGGATAAAATCAATGGAAGACAAAAATTCCTTCCCCTGAGATGCGAAACACCTTGCAGCTCTTGCCTTCTTGCTATGCAGCCTGCTCACCATGGTTGGCTTTCCCATCAGACTAGCATCAGGCTACGAGCAGTTAGAAAGCAGCAATAAGCTTCTGCTCTAATGTTCTGCTAATGCACGATGGTGAAGCACCTCGTGAACTATCAGTAGCATGTTACTGACCGTAAGGGTATTTCAGCACCTCATTGCTCGCTGGCTTCACTGGGAGATCCTGCAGTACTGGGGGGATGGAGAGCACTGCTAGCTTAAAGTTCATGTTAGTGCACATCCTTGAGGTAGCATCAGATCCTGGCAACAGGACTAGCTGTCTTAACAAGCCCTGAAAAGAGAGGAAGAAAAACTAGGGAGATCAAATCCATCAAGACTGCAGGTCATGGTGAATGATAGGTGATGGTCTGTGGTTTGAATTTTCCTTAAACTCCTGCAGTCCAAGTGGGTGTGATTCATGAACAAGGGTCAGAGTTTAATGATACCATCTTAGCTTTCCAAGATGTCCATCCACAGCAGTTCTAGAGCCATCATCACATCGCTGCCAAATTAGGGACCAAGAATGACCACAGGCAACTGTCCCCTTGCCTTTACAAAATCCAAATCCCTTCTGTAGTGGGGGGACCAAAACGAGACACAATACTCCAGGTGTGGCCTCATCAGTACTGAAAAGAGGGGAATAATCACTTCCCTTGATCTGCTGGCAGTGCTCCTACTAATACGGCCCAATATGCCGTTGGCCTTCTCGGCAATGAAGGCACACTGCTGACTCATATCAAGCTTCTCGTCCACTGTAATCCCCAGGTCCTTTTCTGCAGAATTGCTGCCTAGCCATTCGGTCCCTAGTCTGTAGTAGTGCATGGGATGCTTCCTTCCTGAGAGAGGGAAGGATAGCTCAGTGGTTTGAGCATTGGCCTGCTAAACCCAGAGTTATGAGTTCAATCCTTAAGGGGGCCATCTAGGGAACTGGGGTAAAAATCTGTCTGGGGATTGGTCCTGCTTTGAGCAGGGGGATGGACTAGATGATCTCCTGAGGTCCCTTCTAACCCTGATATTCTAAATGCAGGACTCTCCACTTGTCCTAGTTGAACCTCATCAGATTTCTTTTGGCCCAATCCTCCAATTTGTTGAGGTCACTCTGGATATTCACCATGCCCACTTCTCTCAGAAAACACACAAGTTAACCTGGTGTTATTGCCAATGGCTTGGCAAAGTAAAAGCAGCTTGAAATACAGGCCTGACCATGGCACATGGAAGAAGGATTATGTCCTTGCTGCACCACCGTATGAGCTCAGGTCCCTCCCTTTGCTCACAGAGGATGGTAATTTACTGCTGGCATGTCTCAACAACAAATTACTTCCCCAACTCTCTTCACTGGTCAGAAAAGGGGAAGTGGAGTCAGTGCTCTGCCCATTCCTAGTCCAGCCCCACCCATCTGCCCCACTCACTCCTGCACCTGGCCTCAGGGCCTGGTCTCTTGTGTGGGGCAAAAGGCTGGCATTCATCCCCACAGGGACACCCAGGCCAAGCCACTGCCCTGCCCTTCAACGGCTGCTCTTAAACCATGTCACCCTCAAGGTGAGCTTGGGGCAGAGCCCCAGCGTGGAGATGGCACTCAGACCTCTCCAAGTCCTTCCTCCTGGGAGCTGCGCTAGCAGCACTCCGAGCCCAACCCAGCTCCTGAACGGCCTCTGTCCTCAGGGCCATGACTCTGTCAGCAAAGATGGAGGGAGGCAGGCCCCGAAATGCCACCAGCCCCTTGCACAAGCAGAGGGCCCAGCACAGTGAGGCCTCTTCGCCCCTCCTGAAGCCTCACCAATACAGCCAGTTCCCTCACGCCCAAGTTTCCCACCTCAGTCCTCCCAAACTCCTAGCCTCTCCTTCCTCCAAACTCCTTTCTTCCTCTTCCCCAGCCCCCTCATTCTCTCCTCCCCCTCCTACCAACCCCCCAAACCTTCTTCCCTAAACTCCTACAAATACTCCCCTCCCCAGCCATCAACCCCCCAAATTGTCCCTCCCTCAAACCCCCAAACTCTCCCTGTCCCCACTCACCAACCCCCCAAATCTTCCCCTCCCCCCACCAACACCCTCATTTTCTGGAGGGCCCTATTTCCTGGAGCTCTGACAGCCCATTCAGAGGAAAGAACTTGGCATGTCCTGCAGGTGACTCAGCAATGGCACCCAACAGGTTGCTGGATTGTGTGTTCAAGAGCAGCAAGAAATGACTCCATTAGCAATCCTTTTCCTCCACGGCGTGCTCCACCTCTGAGCCCCTTCCACAACCTCCTTTGCAAGAGTCGCTCACCAAGCTCTCCACCTGTGCAGCCAGTAGTGGCAACTCAGTGGACCCTGGCTGATGGCTCTGACCCTGTGATCACAGGGTGGCTGAAGGCCATTCTCTTGCTTTCAAGTTATCCATGATATCGCAAGCATGCTTCATTTCATATTTGTAGCCTGTGGATGTGGGCCTGGGGAAGGGAAGGTCTCCAGGGATAGATCACTGGGTGTGGAGAGTGTTTTATTTGATGTTGCTATTTCAGTGAAGGATGAGACGGGTTTCAGGATAACCCATTTATCCAACTAGCACCAAGAGATGAGAGACAGGAGAAACAAAATTACTGTCTAATGTTTTAACAACTCACCTGACTGCATAGCTGACTCTGGAAAACAGCTGTGAGATATTGCATCTCCTAACTGTCAGGACGGTTAAGCACTGGAACAAATTGCCCAGGGACATTGTGAAATCTCCATCATCAGAGATTTTTAAGAGCAGGTTGGACAAACACTTGTCAGGCATGGTCTAGATAATACTTAGTTCTGCCATGAGTGCAAGGGATTGGACTTGAAGTCTCTTCCAGTCCTATGATTCTATGATAGGATAACTAATTTTCCAACAACATTCACTCCCACATTTAAATGAACTCTCTTTGGCCACATTTGCGCCCTACGTGCTTGCTTTCCACACTCAACGAATTGAGATTTACTCACATCAACGTTCAGAGAAACCCAATTTCAAAGTCAAACACATGAGTGTTTGTGGGGAAACTAACTTTAAATCCCCACCCACAAGTATTTGGAGCTCCTTGCAGTCTCATCCAGCCACAATACCATGTGACTTTCTGGCTACCACTGCTCAGATTTTAACTGGTGAGTACTGAAATTCTCAGGGATACCAGGTCTCAGTCAATTCAGAAGGTAAAAAGTCAATTCAATACAACATTGACTGAATAAATGTGGATAACTAATACGTTAACGGAAAATCACCAGGGCTCACAGATATTCACCAAGCAGCAGAGATGCTAAATCTTGATGCATGTGTTGTGAATGATTTGCTCTGCTCTCTCAAGGAGCTCACCATCAAGTTCCTGAGAGAGGGTGAAGCTGAGAGGCAGAAGTGTTGCAGTTTTTAGCACTGTGAAATAAACCCCCTCCTGAGTAGTCTAGACCATGCATGTAGTGCCCAGCCGCTAGACTGAATCCATCCTGCCACACTTGGCTCTTACATTTGTATGTACAAAGAGCTCCCACACACTCCTAGGCTTTCACAGCTGAATAAGCTGCATGGGGGCTGGAATGAAAATGAGGTTTCCCCCCAGCTGACTAGATGCTGATATTGCAAGCCCAGGCACACTGGATCATTTCTCTGCACAGCTCTGCCAATGCACCTGAATCTGGCCCTGCAGCCCATCCCCTATACCAGCCTTGATGCTCTCAGTGGTTGAGGCTGTCTGTTATGCTGGACTGTGCGGTGATGAAGTTAAATGAATTCTTTTTATTGCTCTTGTAGCAAAGCAATGACTCACTAGCACAGCACCTCCTGCTGATCATCCTGGGAATTAGCTCAACTTCAGCTTCAAAGCACCCTCTGCTGGACAGTGTGTCACCTGCCACTGGCCCTGTGTCCTCTCACACCCTGGTGCCCTTTGCCAGGGGTTCTGCCCCAGCAGTACCCGGACGCTCTGGGTCACTCTTCCCAGCGGAACCCCCCCCCCAACCCTCTATCCCCACCTTGCCTCAGTGGCTACTGCTAGTCATCATCTAGCCCCCACTCACTGAGGCAGACTACAGTCTATAAACCACTCATCACTGGCAAGGAGGGTTTGGACCTGCTGCCTTTCCCTGCAGCCCACTACCTCTCTAGGCCTTCCTATCAAGCCACAGCCTGGGAAGTCGCAAGGCCTGAGCTCCCCAGCTCAGCCTGCCCCTTCCCCAGCACTGCTGTGTCTACGGTACCCTGAGCTCCCAGGCAGCTAGGTCCATCTTTTTCCAAAGCTAGAGACTCCTCAGCTCCTGGTTCCCAGCTCTCTTATCAGGGCCAGCTGGGCCCTAATTGAGCTGGCCACAGCTGTGGCTGCTTCCCCAATCAGCGTAGCTTGGCTGCTTTTGACCCCTGGTCTGCAGGAATGAGGCAGCTGTCCCACTACAGTCTTCACTGGGGAGAGGAGGTTGGCCAATGGAGACTCCTGTGACTGTGGGGCTTGTTTCCGGTCCTTAGTCCATTCACGTATCCGGGCAGAGTTCCTCTGGGCGGTGTCCACTGGCTTCCTTGACGCCTTCGAGGAGCAGTGGGCACTGTCCGGGGTTCTCTGCTCGGTGTCCCCGTCAGGCTCCCTCCTTATGACCCTCTGACTGCACTCCTGTCCCTGTTCTTTCATTAGTTGTCCCCCGAAATCAGTGGGGTTCTGAGGTCCTGTAGATCCTCCCCTTAGGCTGGGGGAGGGATCTGTTAGCAATGGGCAGGCTTCCGCCCGCCCAGTTCCCAGACACCCAATAGATACAGTCTTCACTGAGGAGGATACGAGGGAGATTCCCACACTTGAGCCGTTCTTCTCAGGTGATAAATCTGACGAACTGTCCCAGGCTGATGAACGGCAGCTATCACAAGACTAGCAACAAAATCACGAGAACTGGCACCATTGCATATGTTTGGGTTTAAACTTGTCACAAGGGGTTTGTAACTTAAACACGACTTGTGCCAGAAAGCCCCAGGGGGAAACTGACTAGCTGCTCTTCACAACCCAAGCTGAGAGAAATGCAAAGACTGAACAAACAGCACAAATGGGGAAAGATCAATTAAGTTTTAAAAATTCCTTTAATCTGATGCTATTGTGCCATGTCCTGTGCATGCTCTGGTGCAGCAGAGAACCAGTCAGGCAGGCAGGGGATGGTACCTCCCCTCAACCCCACCCCCTGCTCAGGGGTATGTTTCATGATGACCCTCTCCCCTGGCAATGGGAGAGGGCATCAGGATAGCAATGCCCATGCACAGTGTTTCCCCAGCTCTACAGGGGAGCACTTTTCTCTGTGGTTCTCAGTTAGCTGGGAACAATCATGGGCGGTGCAGCCTAAGACAGGGTGGTCAAAAGCTGCAGCTGTTGGGCAGGAATGGGGGATGGTACCCAGGAGGGCCCTCCTCTGTGGTGATCAGGATGGGCACAACCTCTACCCCCACACCAGTGACCGGCCCCCTGAATCCCCCAAACTCCAGGGGAGTCCTTATCATTTGACATGAGGATTCGTGGCTCTCTGTGTTTTGAGCACAGATGCAGCAGCGCCCAAACACACACAGGACTGGGTGAGTTGCTGCAGAGCCAGCTAACTTGTTTTCCCTGCCCCTGCCTGCCGAGTGATATGAGTTTGGGATTTCTCTGCTCCTGCTTTGCTACTAATCCAAGTAAGGAAACGGTCTTTAAAAAGCAACAAGGTTCTTACCCACTCATCATTTACTCAACCCCAAAACACAAAACCCTTTTGAAAAATAGAAACAAAAGCTACATCAGACACATGGATCAGTCTCCAGTATAAGACCCATGCACCTATCATTTCACTATAAATCAAGACGATTATACCCTTCACCTATTAAACTACGTAGAAACCGTTATTCTCAAAGAAATTGTAAATACTTTAACAAAACAAAATTTGGTGGCCAGTTAATAAATACATTTAATGGACATTACTTCCCTGTTTGCCAACACCTTTTAAATGAAAATTATTTAGGGACCAAAACAGAAACAACAAAACCCCACCAAACCATTGACCAAAGTGAAAGCTGTTCTCTTGTGATGAAATTGGTCTGATACTCTATGAGAATAATGGGGTTGCTGATTACATGGGCAGTGGAAGGTTTATTATTATAATGATTGGTATTATTGATAGAGATTTATATTGTAATAACACTCAAAGGCCCCATTCCTACTCGGGGCCTCTTGGTGCAAATCATGTGAGTAATAAACATGCAGCAGTGCTCCATTTTACTGGTTGCTGCATGAACACAGAATAAAAAGTCAGTCCCTGCCCCAAAGAGATTCCAATCTAAGTACAAGAGGGGAGACAAAAGGCAGACACAGATTGATTCCCCTATCTAGTCACTTCATTGATCTTAAGTGCTTGCATTTGGTAACTAATGTGATTGGTGACATACACTGTTTTCATTCAGCAACCGTAACCTGCTGTGAAACAGGCAACTGAATAATGCTTGAATTTTGGTTGGCGTGGCTGTTCCAAAAATAAGAGTAATCTGGTATCTGTCATTGTCTTTAAGGGAGAAGCTGAGTGCATCATCCAAAAATAGCTAAAAGGAGTAATACCCCCGTCTTGCAAAAAGAACCACATGGGTAAATCCGTGTGCCCAATGCTCATAAAGGAACTCCACACTGGCACAGCAGTCTGCCCGCATGCTGTCAGT
Source organism: Gopherus flavomarginatus (assembly GCF_025201925.1). Classification (NCBI taxonomy): domain Eukaryota; kingdom Metazoa; phylum Chordata; order Testudines; family Testudinidae; genus Gopherus; species Gopherus flavomarginatus. The sequence continues at coordinate 63,056,386 of NC_066624.1, forward strand.
TGCAGGACTGGGTCTACCCTATTAAGAAGTGACCCCAGATTTTCTAGGTTTGTTCTGCGACTTTGGTCATGCTGCCTCCCACCTGAATTCCGTACAGGGGGCAAGAAGAAGAAGCCCACGGGAAGAAGCCCACGGTCTCGGCTCAGAAATGTGCTCACGTTTGCAGCCATAAATCAGCAGGGAACAGAAGCAGCCATGTGAATCTCTATTAAAATTCTGTAACTGCCACAATGGTGAATGGAGAAGCCACAACAGTGCAGATCAGCACCCTCTGTCCTGGCTCCAATCCTACAGGGTTTGGTCACATTAGCAGAGCCATCCAGAGAATGTGTGATAAGCCCTTGCACCCTCAGGGGAATCCAAAGAACTCTGCAAAGAACTAAAGGGTTTCCCAGGACTGGCTGCTCTGCAGTGATCCTGGCATCTCTCTATTGTGTATGGTGCAGGCAGGGACTGTGGTTACTGGACGGATGCCTGGGCTTGTGAATAAAGAGCTGGAATGAAACCCAGTGTAGATACTATCAGAACAGTGACCGGAGGCCAATGTGGCTGGGAGCCAATATGTGGTCAGAAACTGCCTTGGCCATTAGATGCTGTTTAAGGGAGGGAGACAATAGCGGCCAGCAGCCTAAGCCTTTTTCAGATGGATGAGTTTTAAACCGGGATCCGCTCCCCCCGCCTTCGGGAGCTCAGCTTAGAAATGTGCAGCCATCTTTCCCAAAGGACAGCCTGGCCACTCTGTGCTACCTGGGGCCAGTCTTACTGAAAGGAGAGTGTGTCTCAAACCCATGATGCTTCTGGCCCAGAGATGGGGGCAACCCTGCACTGCCACTGCTAACTTATCTCGCTGGAGCCCAGGTGAGCCAGAGCCTGCCCTGTGTCTGATAATCGTGTTCTCAGAGCACACTGAGTCAATCCCACGCCACGAGCGACACTTACCGTGAATAGCCCTTTCCTTCTCCTCCTGCTCCCAACATAAAACCTGGATCCCTTCACGGCCAAGGATGCAGGGAAGGGTGTATCCAGCACCCTGGAGGGATTACAATAAGAGGCACATAAGCACAAAGCAGCTAACTTCATGGCATCCACCGGTGACTGGAGAGACCAACCCTCGGCCTGCCTGGCCTAAGGAGATTCGTGTAATTACAGTGCTCAGCTGCTAGGAAGACAAATGGAAACACAGGCATTGCCAGACTAGTTCAGCCTGGGATCCTGTCTTGGCTATTCATATTTGGAATCCTACTAAAAGACTTTTGCCTCAATGATGATTTCACGTGGCAGAGAGTTCCACAAGGTAATTCTGTGATGGGCACTAAAGTCTTTCCTTTTCTCTGTTACAGACATGCTGCCTTTGGATTTTAGGGAAGAACCGGGTCTCACAGGCTGCGTTGACTCTGATCTGGACAGAACATCCGGTGGCTTTGCAGATGATAAGTCCCCAGTGCAGGTCTTCAGCGAGATCACTTAAGCTGAGACTGTGTCTGCTCCCCTTCACATCTGCTTACCAAATCCTTCCTCTCCATTTGTAACACTGCGGATGCCCCAGATTATCTCCTTCCCTCTGGGGAAGGCACCCGCTTTCCCAGATCTTCCTCCTGAGCCAGTCAAGCTACAGGTGAGCCTCTTCCTCCCCAGTAATGCCCCTCCTCCAAGGGGGAACCAATGGTGGACCCTTCTCACACTAAAGTCACCAGACAGCAGAGCCAAGCAGCCTATGGACTGCCTGCAGCCGGTTTGGTGATTACTATGTAGCATTTATACTGCACTAGCACCCAAAGGCCCTTCTCCCCAGCTGATCCATCTTGCACTGAACAACCCTGGAGCTGGACAATACACATTTTGTAGGGGTTGCAAAAATATTGGAAAGAAAATGAACAATTTTTGTTTTGTCCAATGTTTCACTTGGTTTCGAGTTTTCATTTTGCTATGAAAAATTGCAAAATGAACATGGAAATTTTTCATTTTATTTAGAAAAAATTCATTTTGATTCCAAAAATATTTCAGTTTTAGCAGGGCTCCCCCCTTTCCCACACTTTTACACCCCCTCCCTTTTTTCAGTGGGGGGGACTTTCCCCGCTATTTCCAAATGAACTTTTAGATTTTTTTTTCAAAAACTCCTTGAAAACAGGCATCTCAGGTAAAAAAAAAAAAGTCATTTTTCAATGAAACCCTGTTTTTAACTGGCTTTTTGGTGACATTTTTCCAGCCAGCCCCAACACAGGCTAAAGAGACGAGACCAACAACAACAGAGAAGCAGGGCATTGTGGAGCGGGGGTGAATGAGATGAAAGCAAGAAGACACCTTCCTTTCTCCATTCCCTATCTCCTCATTCCCAAAACATCTTCCCCACCCTCACTCAGCTTACCCTGCCAATGCTGCCCAAGTGTACCCTCCTGCTGCCCTGCCCACCTCATGGCACCTGTCCAGAGTGACTGACAAGCCTCTAGCCCGGCATGATGGGACTTCAGCCAGCTCTGTTCTTTGTAACTCCATGGCAGATTATCACAGAAAAGGGGAGACCATGAACCTGGATTATCTCAGTGCTCCCGCCCTGGAGGAGACCTTTGTGGAACTCCTCTTGGGGCAGGCAGGTCACCCCCAGTACAAGGATCCTGGCTCCAAACTTGGGGAAGAGAGCTGAGTCCTCCAAAAAACTACTGACATTACTGGGTATCCTCTGAGAATGCCAGGTTGGTGAGAACTGGAGCAAGATGCTGCTTTCCAGGACTCCCTGCCTGAGGGCCAGGGCCAGGACCTAGAGTTCTGTCCTATGTGCAGCATTGGCAAGCATCCCGGTTCTCTGCTTTGTTACGTGTACCAGGGTGAGCTGGCAGGAGTAGACAGAGCAACAGCAAAGCCTGCAGAGCACCCACATCTGAAAAGCTTTCTCCTCCCCCCAGCCAGCCCTACACCCAGGAGGTCCCCCTGAATTGCACTTACTATACATACACGTCAATGGGGATACTGCAGTCCACAGTCAGGGAGAAGAATTGCCCAGACACGGCCAAGACAAGCGTGTGCCACTGGTTGTCAGTTAAGGAGATGCCTTGGAAGGTGACCTGGGTCTGCCAGCCACTGGAGAGCTCTCTGCTCCAGAAGAGGAAGTGGAGTTTGTTCAGCGAGTACCTGAGCCCAACCAGCACCATGCTGCTCTCCTCCTTCATCACAGTGAAGATGTACTCGTTTTTCTGAAAGAGCAGGGAAAGGGTTAGTTCTGAGCTCAGCATTTGGGGTGTGCAGGTTGCCCATGGACGACTATACATTCAAACCTTTTTTCTCATTGATTGCACTAGAGAACTGAGAGCTCACAGGCAGGAAGGGTGAACTTGTAGTTGAGACACTGGAGTGCAACTCTGGTCTGGATATGGGCTTGGATCCTAACCATACACCAAAGGGGAGGGGCATCCACACCCAGGGCGCTGGTGCAGGCCCTTCTTCATGGCGTGGTTGGTGTTTACCTTTGATGGAACGTTGAGGACCCTCAGGGTGACGATGATGGAGAATTCCTCTGGGAAGAGGTCACAGTAGAGGAAAATCTGGGAAGCTGGAAAGCTCAGGGCACGGCGTGCTGATGCAGAGAACTGAAACCCACGTGTCCCCTGCACTTGGAGCATCCGAATCCCACTTCTCACACCACTAGTCGGAACCACTTCTGAGAGAATATCCAAGGGGCGCAGGTCTGTGCCAGAGAAATCACAGAGCCACGTCACTAAGGTTGCTTCACCACCCTTGCCAATGGCATGAAGATCATCAGTAGGACTGAGCTAATAATGGATTTTTCCATTTGGGTCCTGAACCAGAAACAAAGCTGGTTAATTCAAAACCATTTTTTTTAAAAAAAATTCTAATAAAATTCATTTTGAATCAACCAGGTGTTGATGGAAAGTGGCTTCTCCCTTCCCTCCACTGTGGGACCCGTATCAGAGCGGCCAGGGAAGCTCTGATCTAGCAAGTCTTTCCCATGGATCCCTGGCCGTAAACTAATGCTGCCCACACCGTTCAGAATCCCCAAGAGGGAAAGTCACACTTAGCTCCACCTCTGACTAAGGATTGGTGATATCCACGTACCACACAGCATGGACAGCTGACAAACTGTATTTGTCATGCGCCTTTGAGCACCGCCCCTGCACTCTGCCCATCTTCCGCGGGACTCACTCCGACAGCCCAAACCAGTAAGATGCTTCAGACAACTGCTTAAAAAAAACATTTATTTCCTTCTTCAGCCCCCTACTCCCATCCTTTGGGGAGAGGGCATTTCCTTCCCCTCCCCATCCCAGGGACACAATGACCCTGCTCTGAGCTGCAGGGCAGTCGCTGCTCAGTACTGTGCCAGGGACAGGTTAAAGAGCCAGTAGCTCTCAACCCATCAGGCCAGCTTCCCGCTGAGACATAGCACTTGATTGCCAGGCCTGCTATGGCCCAGGAGATTGGCCCTTGCAATCCTGGCATTGTAACGGCTACTTCAGGGATTGCTCAGTGGCGTGGCATTGAATCTGTGTGCTGCAGACAACATGCCCAATGACTAGATCGATCAGTGACTAAGCCAATCAAGCATGCATGGGGGTGGTGAGGAGCCAGATCTAGAATCCTGGACCTTCTCTTCTGAAGCTACTGGTCACTGTCATGCAAAATAAAAGCCATCTCCCTTCAATGGGGCTCATATTCTCGCTGCCACTAGGGGGCAACACACACCTAGTATAATACAGTCTTCCAAGTATGGTACTGAGGTGCCTGGCTTTACATGCCCCCTGGGACACAAGCAACAGTGTCAGCACAGCTTTCCAAACACTCCTGGAAGCACAGAACACCTTGGGGAGGACTGCGGGCAGTCCAAACTCCTGCTGGTAAATGCTTTGTACAGCACTACCTCACCCTCTGCGTGTCTGGCAGGCACAGAGATGGGCAGAGGCGATGGGGATGCGGATCCCAATATAGTTTTAGGCTAGAAATCATCCTTAACCAGAGCCTGCATCTGCATTTGGGGAAGTTCAGGTCTGGATTTACGCTACAATTCAGCCTGGAGGCTCAAGCAGCATTGGGGTTTGGGTGCAGAATCAAGGTCATCAAAGCCTCTGGAGCCATTCCCACAGGAATTCAGTCAAAGGAGGGGAAAGTCCTGGGAGCTGTGCTGCCCTCCTGAAGTTTCAGAGACCCAGAATCCCACAAAGGGCTCTGAATGTTTCTGCATCTGAACTGAGATCGAAGTCGAGGGGGCAGGTTTAGATCTGGGGCTCAGAATTCAGATGGCCCATCCCTAATTACGCATCCACCCACCCGCACACAGAGCCATTGGACATCCTTGTTAAAGAACTAACATCTACTTGGAGAAGAAAGCAATGCACATATGGCCTCAGGGTATCCCCCCCGGACTGAAAAACTCAGCGAGGAGACAGCCTCTGATTGGGTCCAGCTGGGAAATGCAGACGTCAGCCTGGCCACACACAACCTGTCTGCAGCGCTTCAAGCCCATACCAGCAATGCCGAATTATAACCAGTTAAGAGCACCTGCCATTTGATCTCTTCACAAATATCGTGCTGTGGAGCAACTGCAAAGGAGCAAACTTTGCCCATCGGTCTAATTTTTCTTAATTGCTGTCGGCGTCCTTGACAACGTTCTTTGTGTAACAAAGGTAGATCAGACCAGAGTGCACTGGTTGTGCACTTGAGTAAAGATCTGTCCATTGCGCAGAATCCAGTGCATTGATGTTCCTCCCCCCCCCCCCCGTCATAACATTTTTTCCCAGATCTGGACCTTAGAGTCCAAAATATGGGTGTTAGCATGAAAACCTCCAAGCTTAGGTACTAGCTGGGACCTGGTATCGCTGCCACCAGCTAAGAATTATACAGTGCCTAGCTCACTGTGGTCTCCCCAAAACCTTCCCTGGGGGACCCCAAGACTCAGATTCCTTGAGTCTCACAACAAAGGGGAATAAACCATTTCCCTTCCCCCTCCTCCCCTCCAGGTGTTCCCTCCCTGGGTTCCTGGAGAGATATACAGAAGCAAGCTCCGTGAATCTAAACAGAGAGATTCCACCCTCCCTGTTTCAAGTCCTTGAAACACAAGCACCGAGAGAGCTAAACTCTCTCCCCCCTCACCCAGAAGGTATGCAAAGTCAGGCTTAGTAAATCTAACACAAAGAGATTTTCCCCCTGACTTCTTCCTCCCACCAATTCCCTGGTGAGCTGCAGACTCAATTCCCTGGAGTCCCCACTAAAGAAAAACTCCAACAGGTCTTAAAAAGAAAGCTTTATATAAAAAGAGTGAAAAAGGACATAATATATAGTCTCTGTATCAAGGTGACAATATACAGGGTCAATTGCTTAAAGGGAAAAAATGAATAAACAGCCTTATCCAAAAAGAATACAATTCAAAACACTCCAGCAACTACACACATGTAAATACAAAAGAAAAACAATATAAACCTATTGTCTTGCTATCCTTGTACTTATAACTTGGAAACAGAAGATTAGAAAGCCAGGAGATAGAAAAATCACTCTCTCAGAGCCGAGAGGGCACAGACCCAAGACAAAGAACAAAGAACTCACACCCAAAACTTCCCTCCACCCAGATTTGAAAAAGTCTTGTTTCCTGATTGGTCCTCTGGTCAGGTGTTTCAGGTTACTGTTGTTACCCCTTTACAGGTAAAAGAACATTAACCCTTAGCTATCTGTTTATGACACCCCCTTAGCTACACCGATGCTTTTAAGGTGAAAATACCTTTCAGCAGAACTGTGCTAGACAGCTAGCTTTCCTGGCTTCGGTATCTACTGACTCCTGCTTGTAGAAGAAGATATTATATTATTAATTATTATTATTATTTGTATTACTGTAATGCCATGGAGCCCGCATCATGGCCAAGGACCACATTGTGCTAGGCGCTGTACAAACTCAGAACAAAGAGACTGTCCCGCCCCAAAGAGCTTACTAGTACCTGCTTCGGGAACTCCCAGAATTCAGTGTGAGATTCCTCAGGTGTCTGTAGCAAGTGAATATTTTCTGCCTGCAATGGGCCAGATTCTGATCCCTTTCATCCCAGGGAGTGGCACCTTGCTCAGAGAGCAGGCTCACTAAATGCAGTTGAGTATGATGCTACTCCGTGTGAGTCTCCATGCATTTCCAGTGGACCAGCACCATGGGATCAGAGTGAAATAAAACTCACCAGGCACTCGGGAAACCTAAACCTCATCTGTGGAGCAGCTGGGCTGGCTGGCTGGCAGCACTCTGTGGCACCAAGGAGATGACCCTGGTTACCATTCCAGGTTCAATTTCTCACCATTCTGGGATGCAGCCATTCTTGTTGCTTTGGCGTTTGTCAGCTCCATGCTGTAGCCTCCCTTTGAATTGGTTACATTTTAGGGAATGAAATTAACACATTTTCCATACAAATTTGTCCTGGTTTCCATAATCCAGTTAAACAGAGGAATTCCCAGGTTCCTAGCGGAGCACCCAATAGTTAGTTGGGTTATGAGTGAACACATCATTTATTGAATTTCACCTCTTTTTCTGCTGGTAAAAGGTTAGCAAAGAAATCACAGAGTTTTTGATTGCATGCATTACACCAAATTCCTCGTTCATTTCTTCCTGGCTATTTTCCTTATATGAAGACCTTATGAACACTCAGTTGGAAATAATCTGCATTTGAACTTGGAGTATGGCTCCACGATGGTTAATATCATAAGTCACAGGCTATTATTTCTGCCCCCTAATTTATGTAATGAGACACCAGATGTACAATTCAAACAAATTACAATTCAAAATTCCCTTTTAGCCAAAATGCCTGCATTCAAGCTTAGCATTTGCTTTTAGCTGCTATTTACGCTCAGCCTTGGCTGCTTAAATGTTCATGGCAAGCCAGCTGCGAAGGGTCATGAACAAGGCGGAACCTGAATTTGTGTTTGAATTCAAATCAATGATTGTGGGAAAGTCTCTCCCCACCTACTCCCTGAATTTTACTCAGCTCTACCTTGCTACCATCAAATTCCAGCCCTTCCCCACAGCCTCTGGTCTGCACGGGGCTGGGGGGTGTGGACATTTATGAAGACCACCTGGTACACTTTTCTTCCAGAGAACAATGGCTGTCTCTCTGTGAGTAGGACTGTGTTGCAGTCCCGTGGTATGATGCAGCTGGAGTAGATCTACCTGAGCTAGCTCACATATGGCTAGCGGTGCAGAGAGCACTCTTCAGCGTGGGCTGTACAAACCTGCTCAGACCCCTGGCTAATTACTCGGTGGTTAACCTGTACTGAAGCCTGTTCTCCACTGCTCCAGGCCCTGAGCTAGCTAGCTGTCTATGCCTGCTGCAGTCACACCTCTGGCAGCAGTGCAGGCACACCCTCAGAAACACACTCCAGCTCAACCAACATTGTGGGCTCCATGCAGTACTCACTGGGTGATACCCTCTGGCCTGTGTTGCACAGGCAGGCACACTAGATGATCTGATGGTCCCTTCTGACCTTAACATCTGTGTAACTATGAATTGGTGCTAAGGGCTGGATCCTCCACGGCCTGGCAGCTTGTTTAGTCACTGAGACTTGAACAAGTAAAACACTATCCAATCAGAATTCTCTACCCCCCAGGGTGGGGCGGGGGTAGCATTTTGTGACCCATGCACAGCTGATGGGTAGCTTACACGACTACTGAACATGACCCAGAGACTTCAGTGGGATCTGTAGCCTCCGACAACAGATTTGGATTTGTTCTGTTTCCTTGGGGAACCCATGGAGCTTTGCAGAACAAGTAGAAAAGAGGTGCCATGTGAAATGACTCTGCAGTAGGGTTGCCAAGTTTGTAATATTTAAAAACTAGACACTCCAGCAGGAGTGCTGGAACCTTCCCTGCCCTGCCTCTTCCCCCCAAGGCCCTGCCCCACTTCTTCCCCTGAGGCCCAGCCGCTGCCCCCAAGCCCCACCCCCATTCATTCCTCTTTCCCATCACTCACTGCTCTTGCCCCATTTCCTCCCCACCTACACGTGTGGGGAGGAACTTGCCTGTGGAGCCGGGGCTGGGAGCTGCAGCCACCCAACACAGGTAAAAGGTGTCCCTGACTGAGTAGGGGCTGGCACAGATGATGACCCAGCACCTCACCACCTCCCCCACCCACAGTAACTGGACTTTGGGTGTCCGGTCAGTAGATCTAACCGGACACTGTCAGGTCCCCTTTTCAACCAGACTTTCCAGTCAAAAACCAGGCACTGGCCACCCCCTCTGCAGGCAAGAAATGAGCCAAGCAGAAAATGGAGATGTTAGAGCAACAGATTAGGAACCACACCAGCGCGAGCCTGCAGAGTATTGTTCCAGAGCCTAGCACCACAAGGATGGGTGGGTGGGGCAGCGCCACATCTTTCCTGAGCCTTGGCAACGGAAGCCTATCAGCTCAGCCTTGGCCAATGCCAAGATCCTGGAGGGTCCCGATGCTTTTCTTGGATCTAATAGCTGGCAATCCAGCCTGCAATGGCATCTCATGTTTTGCTGCTTGATGCCCAAAGCGTTTCACTGCTTGCTGCATTAGCAGTGAGACAGCTTTGACTTTGCTGCACAGTCTGACCTACCAGGAGGGTGGGCTCAGCAATGACCTAACTCAAGGGTTCTCAGACCTCATTGTGCCATAACCCCCTTCTACACAACCCCAGGAGGGGGGACTGAGGCCTGAGCCTGCCTGATAACTGTCACCCCAGGTGAGGGGCCAAAGAAACCTGCCCGGGGGGAGCAAAGCCAAAGCCCTCAGGCTTCGACCCCAGACAGTGGGGCTCAGGCTAAGTCAGCCCTGACAACCCCATTAAAATGGGGTCGCAACCCACTTTGGGGTCCCAACCCACAGTTTGAGAACCGCTGACCTAACTTACCTCCTGTTGAAGTCAATAGTAAAACGCCCGCTGACTTCAATAGGACCAAAGCTAGGCCAATACAGAAGATTCCAGCCGAATGCATGCACCAACTTTGTATGCGTCTGATGCTGTGACAGGACCTCCAACGGGGCGGGAGAGGAAGAAAGGGGACAATTGACCAGGGGCCCTGGCAATTTCAAAGGGCCCAGGGGGCCCCCAACCACGGCCAGCAGCGCAGCAGGGCAAAGGCAGACTTCCTACCTGCCCTTGCTTTGCACTGCTTCCGGAAGTGGCTGGCATGTCCCTGCAGTCCCTGGGGATGGGGTCTCTGCGTGCTGCCCCCGTCCCGAGCACCAACTCCGCAGCTCCCATTGGCCAGTGCCAACCCCCTGCCCCAGCCCAGAGCCTGCACCTCACACCGAAAATCCTCCCAGAGCCCGACCCCTCATCTTTTCCCACACCCAAACTCCCTCCCGCAGCCCACACCCCTTCCCGCACCCAAACTCCCTCCCAGAACCTGCCCCCCACACCCTAATCCCCTGCCCCAGCCTGGTGAAAGTGAGTGAGGGTGGAGGACAGCGAGTGACGGAGGGAGGGGGGATGGAGTGAACAGGGATGGGGCCTCAGAGAAGGGGTGGGGCAGGGGCATGGTTTCAGGGAAGATGTGGGGTAGGGGGTCAGGGCAAAGGTCGTTGGGTTTGCCCAGTTAGACAGTTGGCAACCCTACCAGGTGGGCATGTGGAAGCCCTGGCCATGCCAGAAGAGCAGGCCCAGCAACGCAGCTAGTAGCTCACTGGGCACCAGCAGCAAGCTGGCAGCTTGCTGGGCACCAGCCAGCACAGATGTAGCATGACTCAAAGGTCAGGCAGGCCACATCCATGCAGGCATGACTTGTGCACGTGTGGAGAGCCCATTGACTATTCTGCCTTGGGGCCCAGAATTTCTGTCAGCAGTGGGCCTGGGCTGTGATGTTCTCCTGTGGCCAGCCAACTCTCAGCAGAGGGTGATCTTCTTTGGCTCATGTGGGAGACATCTGTACTTCTGAGGCTGAAGAACCAGGGGCCTAGGACTGGGGTTCCAGCTCTGTATGGATTTACAGAGTCATCAGTAGCAACTCATGGATTCTTTCCCTAATCACAGCTGCTTTGTGCAGATGAATCATGCAGAGTTAATTTCCCACAGGGCTATGCATCTGGAATGAGGAGTTTCATAAGTTGTATTAATGGGAGCTGTTCTTGCACCCAAGCTTTCCGTAGCTTGCAGTCAGATTTTAATATGCTGGAGAGCCACCATCCCTCCAAGTCGATCTTCAATGAAAACCAAAGACAAGGATTTGTGTTTTGGTTCAGCTCCTACATTACCGGCCTGTTAATTATTAAAACACAGCTGGTGATTACACAAAACCTCATTAATGATTAGAGCAGCAGCTGGGGTGGTTTAGAGCAGTTTGTCAGTTTAAAGATCTTGAAATCTGGCTGCTTTCATGTCTTGGAATCTGGTGAGCTACCACTTACCTTTGGCAAAAAGGGACACTATTCTCTTCAGGGTGGAAGCATTGCACAGATAAGAGAAAAAAAGTTGGAATGCTCTTACAAGAAAATAGGTGCATTTCAGTGCATAAGGAATTGGCTGAATGTGGTGGTGTATTTAGAGCCGTGCTTGCCAATGCAGACAGCAAACATTACCTGCACTCAAACCAGTCTGGTCATTTTTGTGAGACAAGGTGGGTGAAGTCATCTCTTTTATTGGACATTTTTGTCTCTCTCATCAGCAGAAGCTGGTCCAATAAAAGCTATGACCTCACCCACCTTATCGCTCTATGATCATAGGATTGACACAGCTACCCCTACACTGCATACAGCCATGGTTATTTCTGTGAGCAGAATAGAACTACAAGTCACTGAAAGAGGCTGTCTTATTTCTATTACAGTGACCTCTCATAGCCTCAGTCCCGGCTCAGGGCCTCATTGTGCTAGGCACAGCACAAACATATAACAGCAAGATTGTCAGCTCTTCACGTTAGGGACAATCGAAGTGTTAGGGCTGCCCAGAAAACAGAATTTCTGTCCCAGGGAAATTCAGAACTTTCCAAATTGGTTTTTGGTCTAAAGCGGGAGGAAAAGTTGAAATTTGGAAATTTTCCTAGAATGGAAATTCCAAAATGTTTTGATTTGGAAAGATTAAAATGACCTTATTGAAAGGTTTCATTTTTATAATATTAAATATTTTACACACAAAATAATTGCATGAAAAGAATATTAATAAGGTTGCGAAGTCAATAGTTAGGAAATGCCATAATTAATGTTGTTCATGCAACCTGAATGTGGCCCCCTTGTGTGTGTGCATTATGGTATGGTCTTTAATGACATAATCACATAGTATTTTTTTCCACAGGATACCTGCCTCATTCAGTGCACAGGATGGATGGTGCTCACTTAATGAGCAGCCATTCAATATTTGTATTCTCCTTGTTGTGACCCCAGAACTTATTTATTGCAAACTATTCAAACTATTTTCTAAAGGCACAATTATTAATCTCCCCAGGGTCTTTTCTATGGCCCTCATCATTATAGTATCCAAGTGCTGTGAAACAGCCCTGTGAAATGATGGGGGTGCTATTATCCCCAGTTTACAGTTGAGAAACAGAGGCACAGAGTGATTAGGGTCAAAAGTTTCCACTTATCTGTGGGGCTCAGTTTGAGACACCTAGGAATTCTGTGGCAGAGGCAGGGACAGAATCCAGTTCTCCAGAGCAGCATTCCACTGCCTGAACATGAGATCCTCCTATTCTCTACCTGCAAACCCCTGCCTCGTTCACTAATCACCTTTCAGTCTCTGCAACAAATGAGACAGGGCCTACAGACAAAAGCTTCATTCACTACATCACCATGACTCATCCCCAGAGCAACTCCATCCTGTGCCCTGAATGAGGTAGGGGTCCTGTGGAAAAAATAGGAGGTGATCATGTAATTAAAAACTGTCTCATAATGCATATACCCCAGAGGGCCAAATTAAGTTTGCAGAGGCAAACTTAAAGTTGATCTGGCTACCTTAATCAGGTGCTTTTAACATAGTTGTTTTGTGGGTCATTTCCTAGATTTTTAACAAAGCAAACTAAAAAACAGAAATTCCATCTTGTGGCATCGTTCTGATTAATCAGCAGAGTTGGAACCGTTATATCACTGCACAGAGCTCTGTCGCTCAAGCTAACAGAGTACCTGAGAGAAGTAGTAGGTTGTTATCCTCTGTGTGGACCAGCATAAAAGGGGGCAAGACACGCACTTTGCCATCTGGATGTCCGTAGGTTTCACAGCCAGTCCTAGTTCATAGGCATCTGAGGTTCTATTTCACGCGCTAGAGGGGAGTGTGCTCTTCTGTCCATTTTCCCCTTCTGCCCTGTCTCCTCCAATCTGTCCCTGTCCTAGGCCCCGCTCTTCCCCACCACCGGCTCCTTTTTTCAGTCCCATTATCCTTGCCTACCCAGGACCAGTCTCCAATCTCAGGCGTCACATAAAGGTAATAATTGGAGATATACCAATCTCCTAGAACTGGAAGGGATCTTGAAAGGTCATCAAGTCCAGCCCCCTGCCTTCACTAGTAGGACCAAGTACTGATTTTACCTCAAATCCCTAAGCGGCCCTCTCAAGGATTGAACTCACAACCCTGGGTTTAGTAAGCCAATGCTCAAACCACTAAGCTATCCCTTCCCTACAGCCCAAGCCCAAGCCCAAGCCCAAGCCCAAGCCCCTTCCCATTCCCCTTGCCCAGCTGGTCCCAGGTCCCCACTCACAACTCTTGGCCTGATCAGTCTTTCTCCTCTCCCTCCACTGGCTCCCAGTCCCAGATTCCCTCCTTGGGCTCCTCATCCAGTCTCAGCCTCCCCCCACCATCCCTTCCCTGGCTTTTGGCCCCAGCCAGTCCCATGCCCCCCAACCAACCCCTCATCTCCTTGTCAAATGCCAGTTTGTCAGAACAATCTTTTGGCAGAAATGCGCCAGTCTGGACTAAATTTGCATCAGGGCCAGGGAGGAATCTATGGCCAGAGAAAGACAGTGACAGGAACCAGGTTCAAGGGCCTGAATCACAGGACTATTGGCTCGGCTCAGCTCAGGCTTCTGTCCTGACAAAGAACAAGAAAACCTGAAATCGCAGAAACATTCATGGGCCAGGAAACCCAGCTCCCAGCCTGCCTTGAGCGCCCCAGAGCTGCCCAACCAAGAGCTCAAACCACTATGAGACAGACCAAGAAGATAGCCAGCTAAATATTTCTAGGGCCAGGGATATATCTAGGAAATCTCATTTCCTTTGCGCTCTGATTCACCCTTAATGCGCTGTTCCTCCTCTCCCCTTCCCTCCCCCTAGTCGGGGCATTTCAGACCAAAAATGCAACACAAGCTGGGTGCAGAACCGGCCTCCAGGAAGGGCACTGCCAGCACCACTCCCAGCCCTTGGGTGCTAGCTCCATGCCCTGCTCCCGCAGCTCCAAGCAGCGTCCCTTGCCTCCCGCGGGTGTCATTCCAGCTCACTCCTCTGAGCACCACCCCTCAGAGCTCCCATGCCCTTCCCTTGGCCTAGGCACTGGCCCCAGCCCAGCTTCAGCGCAGGTCCTGCAGGCGGGGGATACCACCCTATGCTGGGGTCCTCCGCTCACTGGTCATAGCGCTACAGTGAGTGGGTGAGGCCTTGGGCTGCTAGGCCTCCTCCCCCAGCTGAGATGCACACCTGCCTCCATGGGCCATCAAACCCTCTGAGAGCTGAGTGACATAACACTGGCATAAACTCCCAGTCCCCTCCCCATCTCTGCCCCTCCCGCCCCTTGGGGTTTGTGCCCCATATGCAGAAGTACAGCTGTGGAGAAGGTTCTGTGAATGGGAACCCCCAGCAGCTCCCAGGGGCAGCACTAAAACGGCACCCAGGGCACAGAAAGCTCACCAGAAGATGCTCTCCGAATCGCAGTGCTACCAGCCTGCGCCAGCACCCCTGCAACCCTGTCCCTGTTCTCTCTCCTTTATCCTCCACCCTACCCTGCTTTGTTCTCTAGCGGCGGCACTGGCCACACAGCCCTTGCTCCCACTCCCAGCTGTCCTTTTTGGGGCAATCTCTTCAATTAGAAATATCCACCCTGAAATATTGCGATACGAACTGGGTCGTGTTACCCATTCCCTGCAAGGACGCTGGCACTCTGTGGGAAGGGCCTGGGTATTGAGTGCTGCTTTCCTTACCCTTCCGTTCTTAGTGTTTTCATTTAGGCCTTGTGTTAAGCATGTCACAAAGCAGCTCAGAGAGCACACTGTGAATGCAGCTGCCGCTGCTTGCTTTAGCTGCCGGAGCGGCAGGGACAGAACTGACTCCAATTCCAAGATGATCATGAAGCAAGAGTGTGCACCTGGTCCTGAGCAGCAGGAACAGAGCCTAACCCTGGCTCTGACACCGACTTCTCTGTGGCCTTGGGCAAAACACTTAATCTCCGCCTCAGTTTCCCCAGCTGTGAAGTGAGGATAATAGCACCTACTTAGATATCTCCTGGGGCTGTTGGGAGGGGTGTTCAGTGCCTGCAAAGCACTTAAAGATGATAAACACTCTGCACTGTTATTACATGCAGCAGGCTCAGGCTTGTGGGCTCACAATGAGCCCTGACTCTCCCCTTGCAGAGATGACTAACTACAGCAGTGCCACGGCAAAGGATCCCAGGGACAGCCTGTCCAGAAAGGGATTCAAACCTCTTCCCAGTGTGTGGACCTGAACCAGCGCATATGGGCTCAATGGCATGGGCCTACCATGGGCACACGGCTCAAGCCCTGTCTCATACAAGGCCTACAAAGCACGGCAGATCAGGATCCACAGTGGCATTTACAAGGGGTGTTGCCACTGAACTTTTGGGCCCAGCAGTGTCTTGCAGGTCTGTGCAGAGTCCGAAGAGTGAGAGCCACCATCCACCAGGGCTACTCTCACCTAACGTAGCAGCAAGACACAATCTGCTGCTGCCCCTCCCTCCAGACTCCCAACACCCCAGTGTCAGCCTGTCTGCACCCAACACTGTAAACCCAGCATGCACATGAAGCAAGGAGGCAATGGGGTTTTGGGCTGAGCTGCTGGCAGACCCAAGCTGTGGGATGGGGAGAGGCAGACATCATCACCTGCACCTGCCCTGCTGCCCCACACCCAGCTCACGGGCACTGCTGGGGCTGGGCTGCATGGGGACACATCGCTAAGTGGCCCCACTCGTTAATCAGTTGTGGCTGCTGTGCAGCAGAAATGCTCGGCCTTCCCTTTGCCCACTGGCTCTCCATGGCAGGTCTCCTGCCAGGGGGGCTAGGGATCACCCTGAGCACAAAGCACTGCCAGTCCTGCTCCTACTCCACTGCCCATCCTCCATCATCATGGCCAGTCCCCAACACCCACTCAGCTCCTTGCACCCCTATTCTACTCAGCAGTCTTCCCTTTCCCCGGCTCCCAGCCACCATCTCGGTTCCATCACAGTGCTGGTTCACCCCTTCACACACTCCTCACCACCTGCCTGAGTCCTGATTCCCCCCAGCTGTATTCCCTTGCAGCTCTCCTCCCGCACATGGGCAGACAGTCTTGTCCTTGCCATGCTGTATTTATGGGTTTCTGCAAGCAGAGGATGCCACTGGAGGCAGGAGAACAAGGTGGCAGCCCCACAAGGGTCACTCCTCCTCCACTACCGTGTGCTATATATTGCCCACTCTTCCTCCCTTCCATGCCCCCATCCAGCCTGCCCACTCCCAGCCACCACGGCCCTACCAGGAACTCCGTCTTTGTCAGCTGTCACCTTGCAACATGGGACTTCGGAGTCCCTGGGGAGATTTGCTGATGGGAGGAATTGGAACTAACCCCTACTGGAAAGATGAGTGAAGAGCTAGGGCCTTGGGAGACCCAGCTTTCATTCTCACCTCAGCCATGGACTTCCTGGGTGACCTTGGTAAGTGACATCATCCACCTGTGTCGCGGTTCCCTGCCTACTAAATGGGGACCAAACACCCCGGGAGGCAGGGACTGCAAGGATCAAGTCCTCTTAATGATGGTGATGCTCAGAGGGCCAGATAAGCACCCAGATCGGTTGCTATGACGACAGTTCAGGATGGAGGACATTTGGGCTGGATTCTGAAATAGCTCTAGCTAGTCCAAACGAAGCCCTTGTCACCGTCAATAGCTCCACACCCCTTTTACACCAGCAAATCCAGAAGGCTGGCAATTGCCTCCGTCCCATGCTTACAACCCTCACACATTCCCCCTACAGCAATACAGGCCACAGAGACAACAGCATATCCTGGCAGATTAAATCTGTGTAACTATTGGCTACATCTTCTGCATCGCCCAGCCAATGGCAGCTGTAATATTCCAAGCCCGGACTGCCTGATCTCCTCCCTTATTTTTAGTGGAGGTCGTTGGATGAATGGCAGGGCACATGCTATTCATCACAATACTTGGCATGGTGCTGAAGCCAGCTTGTTAGCAGAGAAATCAGGTCATCTTTAATAAATTGCAGAGCCAAAAGCCCACAAGCAGACCCAGCAGTTCACGTAACTCTGGCTCAGTCAGATGCCCCGCCTGCTTTTACAAATTTCCATCCATAGGTTACAGCATAGGGATTTTTTTCACCAAAAACTCCGAGTGCCATTGACCTGAGGTCGCCGATCATTGTGACTGGAAGCCAAGCTAAAGCAAAGCAAACTGTCCAGAGGGGCAGCACAAAATCCTCGAGGGAGAAGGAAACAAACCCAGCTGTGCCTCTGAGTGTGGATTAGGCCAATTCACTGGATCAAATTCCCAGGCAAACAGGACTCATGGGCTCTCACGGCAGACCCAAAATATCTGGCATGTCCACCAGCTTCATTTGCCCCTATGTCAGAGCCAGCGCTGAAGGGTGAGGGCCGGAGGACACTGTCAATGGCTGAGCCATGCTGGGTGTAGTTCCACATCAGGGTCCCTGGACTGCAGCTGTGGCTCTTCCAGACAAGGAATGTTTGACATGTTTGTGATTATCTCCCAGATTTGGAAGGGCAGCGTTGAATGCAGAGGCTGGAAGGTGGGTTGCAAGCTCCTCTACAACTAGTTCCCCCCCGCCCCCCCACAAGATGGCTAATAATTGCTTATCAAACAACTTGTACTAACCCCCATGACAAGCTGCTCCTACCTGTGCAATGTTGCCATGACGTCCCTCCGCTGGCCAGGTAGCTGGTGAACCCCGAGTGCAGGAGCACAGCCCAGACCACCAGCAAAGCAGACATCAGGGGGCCTTCTTCACCGGATCCATGCACAGGAACACTCCTGCCCTCCTGTCTTCAGACCCCAAGCAGGTGGCACTCTGTTAAGGAATCCGCTCCAATTTCTCATAGCCGGCTCACATGACAACCACTTCTGGAGACCTCCTCATCCTCCACACCCCCAGGGCACTTCCGGGAGCAGGACTCTGCCAAGGTTCTCACTGTAGCAGCCTCACAGCTTCAACTGCTCCTCTGAGAGCTGGCCGCGCAGCCTGCCCCTCCACTTTCCTTCTCCTCACGGCCACACGTGCCGGCTGATCCCTGTCTCCGCCTGGCCTCTTAGCTGGCATTAGATAGAGGAAAGGTTTCCAGAAGGAAGCAGAAAAATCAGCACTGTGGTGGTAGGCTCAGAAAAGAGGATGCATAGGAACTGCCTGCTTTAACTGGCACATGTGGTCGGTGAGCCCCGGAGAGGCCAGCGCTCCATCCCGAAGGAGAACAGACTTTCCCCCAGCAGCCACAAAAGCAACTCTAACTGGAACCTGCCTTTGCAGACATTTAAAGGAGAAGCCAGTTGTCAAGAGGAGGAGTCCCACCGCCTTGGAGAGCTTTGTATCTTTTGCCCAGCCCTCTTGAGATTGTTTCTTTTTGTTTGTTTTTGGTTGGGGGTGGTGAGAATCTTCGGTAGAGGAATTTCCCTCTCCAGAGAAATCAGAGAGAGGAATCAAATGGGAACAAGGTGAAGACCCGACTTTGCGCACCTGAGTGCTTTAGTGTCTGCATTTAGTGCATTTTAGCACACAAGGGTGTGGGTGGGGGGGTTTGAGCCCATCTATTTAATTACACCCCTCTTTTGTGCAAAAAGGTTTTGTTTTAATGATTCCTGGCAAGGCAGTGCTGCACAGCTGCTGCTGGGATCCCCTTTGAATATTATTATAGCTTAAGGAAATAACTGCCTGCCTAAATGCCAGACAGCAAAACCTGATCTGCTAGAAGGGAAGCACTTGAAGAAAGAACTGCTCAAGAGTGTCGCTTTAGAAACTCTGGAGGTAAAAATATTCAAACAGACTGAGAATGGAAAATCTCCTCGAATGCAGCAAGCTCCATTTGGTTTCTGTAGTCACACAAAAAAAAGAAAAAAGAAAAAAAAAAGAGACTTTTATTCTTAGAACAATGTAGTTAACATCCTCCAAGTTCCCCTACAAGACAAGTTACAAAATGGAAAACTGCTGTCCAGGAAGAACTGCCAAGAAGTTTCAGTTAAAACTTGGGTTTGATCTGTTTTTTAAAGAACTCAAGACGACAACTTAATGATGGGCTTCTTCGTGGGGCCTACTCTGGCCAAGCGGTGTGTGTGAGGGCATGGACCCCCCCGATGGGGCACTCACGCAGAGTCGGGACCACAGAGGGACTTAATGCTGATTTTAATGCACTTAATGCAACTCAGCTGACACTTCCTCCTTTTCCTTTGTTCTTACCATTTAAAGTTCTTGTTTTATTCAACTTGCATTTGTTTTTTTTAATTACATGAACATAAAAGATTAAATATGGACCCTGGCTCTGGTATAGTGCTTGGCAGCAGATCTCAAAGTGCTTTATAAAGGAGGTCAGCGGCATTAGCTCCATTTTACAGGTGGGGAAACTGAGGCACAGAAGGGGACATGACTTGCCCAAGATCACCCAGCAGGCCAGTGGCAGAGCCAGATCTAGAACCCAAGTCTCCTGAGTCCCCATTCAGTGCTCTATCCACTAGACCACACTGCCTCAAGCCAGTAGCATCAAAGACAGGTACCTAAAGTTAGGTGCCACAAACACACACAGGCACTCTCATTCAGCCTTCTTGCTACTTACACTAAGGCTGCTAAGGGTGTAAGTGTAATTTACTTATTTTAAGGCTCTTTCCTACTGCCAGCAAGGGGCCTTAGTATAAATGAGAATTTGGCCAAGTGAGTTCAGTGGGGCTACTTATGTGTGTGAAGTTAAGCATGTGAGTAAATGTTTGTAGGATCAGGGCCTTAATCCTTAGGCAGCTCTTACGTGGCCTGATTTTCAGGTGTGTCAGCAGGTAGCATCTCCACTGAAGCCACAGGCTGGTTTAGGCCATCACTGACGATTTTCCATAAAAAGACATAGATCAGCCAAATCTATATATTTGTCTACCTGGTGCCTGCACCAGCCACTTGGGTCACTTAACACCTGCATTCAAATACAATCATCAACAAAGGAACAGTGACATTATCCTTGTTAGTCTGATGGTGAGATTGGAGGAAGCGAATTCTCAGAGGCTGGGTCAGAGCTGGGCTCCAGTCTCAGACCATGGTTAGCACCAGCTGCTTCAAAGGAAGGGGTAAGTACCCCCCACTGAGCAATTATGGAATGACCAGTTCCTCCTTCCCCCCTCAGCAGAGCTTGGCATATCCTGTCCTCTGTCTAATGTAACTATAGACATCCCCTCATCCATATAAACAGACGGTCCTTTTCCTTGAGTCCTGCTTAGCTCTTGAGATCTTGTGGCAATGAGTTCCACAGGCTTCTTGTGTGTAGGGGGAAAGTATTTCCTTTTATCTACCATGCAGTCTGACCGAGTGTTTCTTTCTCCAGCCACCTCTGCAAAGGCCTGGAGAGATTGGGAGAGTTCTGCCATGCGTAATTGCCAGACTGACCCAATTTATACTAGCTGGATAAAAGCACTCACGGATGGATCCTTCTGTGTATAGGGAAGTGTGTTTCCTTATTCACATCTAAGGCTGATGGTAGCCCATGGCACAGGAAATTCAAGCTAGCCCACACACTGCTTGCATTTTTCTGAGAAAACAGCTGATATTTGTCAAGACTGCTGAAATCTCCGAATTCGTCCCAGACGGTTCTCAGGTAACAAACTATGCAAGGCCCTCATGCAAGCCTTGCAAATGAATGCCAGCAGCGAACATGGTGACAGGCAACAGCTCTGCAATTGGGAGCAATAAGTGGTAAATTATTAATCCCTTTGGCATTCTGGGTGCCCCACGATTAGTCAGGAGGAAATGCTTTGCATGTCTCAGTGTGGCTTGGGATTACAAACCCTGGCCTTCAGAGACAGGGGCATAGTATAGGAGCAGAGGGCTCAGGCACACTCGAGTTTGATTCCACCAAGTCGCAAAGTTGGTCACTGTGGTATGGGAGAGACTCTCCAAATTCCCTTTAGGTTAGCAGACTTGCACTGAGCTGGGAAGGTTCCAATCTCACCTCTGAGCTGTTTATATTTCAGTGCAATTCCTAGCCCTGCTCGTTGGCCAAGGCTTCAGACACCTACCCTCCTAGGCAGTCTAATCACAGCTTCCATTTTATAAATAAGGTAAGAGCAACTGCATGACCTCAGCTGATGCAGAGGTAAGAACAGAACCTGCAACAGGGAAAGTGTGAGTCTCATGCACACCATGCTGAGCATCTCAAATGCCAAGTGTCCTGAGCTGTCCTGTCTGCACAACACATTCCCCTTCTGAGCCAGGGGTACAGAAGCATGTGGGGCCTAGGGCATGCATGTGTGCATTTAGAGCACCTATAGGGGACGCTCCCTTGGAAGGGCACCCAGGAAGTCCCAGCTGCTCCCTGCAGTAGAACCTGGAGGGGAGGTATCAGTCTAAGCACTGCCTACGCTGCCATGGGAGGTCCATGCTCAGAGATACCAGCCCCCACTGGAGCAGTAATGTGCCATGTGCACCAGCCACATGTGTGTGCATGAAGGCAGCCCTCGAGTGGAACGGTCCTCAGCAGGCTACAGATGTTTGATGCTATTGTAACTGTCTCGTGCTTCCATAGGAGGAAAGCAATGAGTATGAGAAATCGCTCGTCCCACATGCCAGCTGGGGGGTGGAGGCACATTCCAGCGGCCAAGAGAGCTGATGATTAGCACAGCAACAGGCTGAGAAAATGCCAAGCTCTGTTTATCAGCATAAAAGACAATAAAAGAGGCTGTTAACGGAGCACTCTGCTCTTTGTCTGCTTGCCTGGCCTCTGTCATTAGACGTTCCAGTTTTGTTGCCATTGCTGTAAGACAGGCAAACCAAACTGATCATTAAGAAAGGGTGGCACTCTCAAAGGTGGCTTGGGGAGTTCAATGACACACCAATGGGAATCGTGTCTTCAAATCCCTTGGGAAATCCTGGCCTGGCACTGTTAGCATGCCTGACATGGAGGAGTTTGCTTGCGCTTGTTGCTTCAACCTCAGTGGCATTGTTCATAGGGTTGGGGAACTAGACCACAGTGTTCAATAAGAAATGGGGATCCATATTTTTGCATGATGTTGAAGCAATAAGATACTACGTACAATACACTTCTGGGGGAGGCCTTGGATGGTGGCTTCTGATCAGAACCAGGAGTGAGCTGGCATTTTCAATCAGGACAATGCGTTTCTCCTGCCAATGATTCTTTGCTATTCGTCACGTCTCAAGGCATCCTTCAGCCTTGTCCATTTTCAGCCTTGATTTGATTGCTGATAGTGGAAAGAGTTCTTTCGTCATGAAGCATATCACTTAGCTAACACCTGGCTGCACCGCCCTACCACAACCTCTCTCTGTCGGGGCTCTGTCAGGGGACACACGGGGCCAAATCCTGCCGCCGCTTGCTGTCTGTGAAACCCATGGACTTCAACAGTGGGGGCTGGGGTGCGCGGCCGAATCTGGGCCATGGAAGTTCTAGTCCAGCCCCCCAGCTAGAACCACAGCCATCTATTTACTCCCATGGGCGTGTCGACTCTCATGGAGTAATCACACGAGCCCTAGCAGCTCCCAGGCCTTCCTGGACTCCGCCTCACAGCAGCTCGGTGACATAGAGAAGGAGAACTACTCCTATTTTACCTACTGGGAACCGAACCCCAGAGAGGGTTCGTGACCAGCCCAAGGTCCCACAGCAGGTCATAAGCAAAGCTTGGAATAGAAGCCAGCTCTCCAGAGGCCCAGTCCAGGCTGTTCTGGTGTGGAAATCTGTGTCCCGGTGACATCCCGGAGTGTTAGCAGATCCTGCCACATGTCACTGCCATCCAGCCCTGGAGTTAGCTGCATCCTGGCCCTGTCTGCCGCCGTGTTCTCAGAACAGCCAGCAGCACAGCCGGAGGAGCTGGGGAAGCCCAGGCACAAGAAGAGGGCACTTCTGAGCATGGCCAGACCTGTTCTCCCTCAGCTGACTGAGCCGCTGCTGTTCCAAAGTGCAGACACTTTATGCTGGCAGGGCTGTCAATGCGCCATGGGACAAGGTGGTGATAAAGCCAGGCCTGCAGGACTCTCCATTGGAGAATCCCCCAGACAAGGGGTGCTGCCGGCTCCTCCCCCATGGGTGACTTGCAGAAGGGACCCTACACACTTTTAGAGGTGGGGCAGGGTAGACCAGGCAGTAATTGCACTCTGGTGCAGCAATCACCAGCATACCAGGCCAACTTCCAGGTTGGCCTCTAGGCGATTGGGAGCTAATAGAGTTTTGATCTGTATTAACTCCACTGGGGAATCCCTCCATCACCCATTGAGTATTTGCAGCAGGAGCCAGCAAACGGCAGAGTGGCTCCCATAGGAGGCCCAGAAAAGAGCCATGCAGAGCGGTAGCCAATGCTGTTTATACAGACTGGGCCTCTGCATCCTTTCCCTCAAAGCCTCACTGCAATGCTGCACCCAAGAGAACCTCCCTAAATGCGCCATGCTTTCCACATTTCACGGGGAAGTCAGCTGGGAAAGGCCACGAGCAATTGCTCAGCCTGCCAGTGCTGGAGATGGACGTGCCTGGGAATTGCAAACCAGCAGTAAACTGCCCCTGCACAACTGTATGAGCTGTTCAGCACTGCTCGAAGGGGGGGTGGGGGAGCCAGCTGAGCACAGACGGTTGCTGTGCAGGTGTCATTTTCAAAGCAAACACAGGGCAGCTTCCACGCCAGCTGGGAAACCTCAGGTAGAGAAAGAAGCCTTGACAAAGCAAGGTGCGTTTTCATTCAGTTGTATAAATTACAGCAAGAGAGGCTCCAAATCATTCCTTGTAGCTGCTAGCATGGCTCCAGGCAGGGGACTGGAACAAAGATCCTTAGAAGACTCAGGAGGCAAGAACCCAAATAGTGGAAGATGACAAATAACAGGTGCTTCCTACTTCAGACCGCACAGACAATGACATTTTAGAACCTGATTTTCAGTCACACTAACCCCACCAAACCGCTCCAGGCGTGCAATGGGCCATAATGGGGGATGCATTACAATTCCAGCCGGTGTGGTGCAAAGGGGCTGGAGTGAAAATGAGAATCGGGCCCTAAGTCTCTTACATTGCGTTTAAAACGTGCCCCCTATTGTTCAAAAGGGTTGTATTTCCCTCACACTGTATGGGATGCCATGCGTGCAAAGCTCATTAAAAGTACCAGAGCCTGCAGTTAGATATATCGAAACACCCCCCAGGGCCTGACTCTCTGCCCACACTGGTCTAAATCACGCGTAATGCCACTGAAGTGACAGGGACCCTGTGGTCCCAGAGAGAAGCAGCAACTCGTGCTGCTTGTTCAAAGGGGAGGGATTAAAATCCCTTCCACAGGGCTGAGATCTGCCCTAGGATTCTTGTAGGTCATGAATTAATTACTCTAATGAAACAAGCCAAACTAAGGGAATCACCAGCTGGTATGATGGACTTGCATTGCACCTCTGCCAGTTCATGAACTTTCCTGGAGCCACACATAGCTCGTTAGTGCTTGATGGATAGATCAGAGCCCTACCCGGGGCCTTATAAGTCAGGCAATAAGGCCAATGTTTGCACCAGAAACAGCCTTCCTGTAGCAGCTCTCCAGCAGGGCTAGTTTGATCATCAAACATAAACCATTCTGTAACAGCTGTAATCTGTGCCTTGTCTCCTGTTGGCCTGCATGGGCGATTGCAGGAAGAACAGCCTTGCGATCCAGTCTGCTGAGGTCAGAATTACATATTCTAGGCTCAATCATTCCTCTAGATCTGCGAGTTACCATGGACCTTGCCATCCCATCATGGTGCCACCTAGACCCCTGTCTCTGTCCTAGCCTCAGAGCGATCCATGCTAGGAGGGGAGGCAGTGAGAGAAGTAGAGCCAGGGAAGGCACCGTCTCAGGCTATAACACTGTACTAGAGCCTCCTATGCACCACGAACCCCTATTTTCAGAGGGGTCCAAGGGCACCGCTAGCTGGGGTAGCTCTAGGAAAGCAGTAGAGGGCACAGGACCTAGCCCAGAGGCCTTCTGAGCAGAAGCTCCTTCAGGTCTGTGTGGGTGCTGGGGATGGTTTGAGGGGCGAGGCCCCCAAGCTGCCTCAGTGAGGCACAAACCCAGCTCCCTCTCTCCAATGGGCTGAAGGGAACCTTGTGAAGATTTCTCCTCATAGGCCCTGTCCTGTGCTTGCCCCCTATGGGGGCGACCAGCCCTGCTGTTCCCATGTCACAGTAGACTATGCTGCTGGGCTGGCTCCTGAGTACTAACTTTAGCCCTATTATCTCTGAACACCCCCTCTTTCTTCCCCACCAACCATCCCACATGCTGCACCAGCCTCGACCCAGGCAATCAGCTCCTCAGCTTGCGCAGCCTGTGCTGCGGCCAAGAGTCACATCCACTCCTGTACCTTTGTTCTCAGCAGCTGCCATTTAACCCTGTTCCCCTAGTACAAGATACACCTTCTCTGTACAGCCCGGCCTCTGGATGCTTTCAATACCTTCCATGTCCCTTCTTTAAAAAGAACAAGTGAGATCCTGGCCCCACTGAAGTCAGCGACAAACCACCCAAGAGTTCTCCAAACAGATTTCTGCTTCCTAGTCTTTTTGCCTAGCCCTGTCTCAGCAGAAACTGTCTTTAACCTGCAGAGCAGAGTGTAGCACTTCACTACAGCATGTCCAGCTTCCCCGAGCAGCTCTGTAGGAGGCAGTTGGCTAGAGGCTCAGTCTTGCAAGGTGCTGAGTGCTCTCTGTGCCTATTGAAGATCCTAGGAGCAAAGGTCCTCCGCACCTGCCTGGATTGGACCTTTATCCCTTGGTTTGCTTTCACCATTGGATCAGATTTCTGCCCCTCATTCTCCCCAGTTGAAGAAGCAGCTGCAAAGTTCAGGCATTGTTGGACCAAATGCCCGGGCAAAAACATCCATTTGGCCACACAAGTGGTTGAATGACTAACCTCCATCCTGCAGAGTGCAGATCAGCTTGGCATCTTCATTTGCTTTTATTCCTAGTCCACGATGCCCAAAGCATCATTAAACACAGATCCACTTGCCAAATGTAGCTTTTGGGGTAAAGAGACTGTACCCAGTGACACGCAGATGCAGTTTATCTTGGGAACGTCCGTTTCTTTTTATTACTATTTACCATTTATACTGCAGTGGTGCCTATCCGCCAACCAGGTTGGGGCCCTGCTGTGACAGGCACTGTACAAACATGTGGAACATTAGAGTCTCTGTCTCCCGGACATGGCAGTCTGAAAGAGGAGACATCATGGGTGATGAGACCAACAGGCAGATCAAAGTGTGGAGCAGGCAAGAGAGAGTAACAAAAATAACAGGCTAGGCACCCTTCTTAGCCAGTTCTTAGATTGGCTTAAAGGCAAAACCTCACCCAACTGTTTAGTGCAATTCCTGAGCTCTGTGCCTCGGCCACTGGCATAGTTAGGAGTGGACCCTGGATGGGAAATTTTTGCACCAATAAACAAGTGAATGGTGGTAGGGGCAGGGATTGGAATTCTCTTTAACATGGTATCTTTTTTGCAAGGTTTATTGCCATAAGGAAGAAAAATACGGAAAAGTTTGTGAAAATATTGAAAAGACCAGGAGTGGGGAGGAGAGAGAGACCCGACCAGAGAAGGTAAAATATTCACACTGCAAACGTTTCCACCAGAGTCACAAGCAGCGAAGCATTTACATGTAGCTAGACAGGGTCATATCTCCCCCCAGCTGCAGGTCAACTCCTGTCAATTTCCTATTGGCCAGCAGTAAGGGCAGCATGACGGCCAGCAGCATACTGACAAGAAGTGGAAAATGACACTTCTGACACAATGTAAACCCGTGAAGTCTCCTCCTCCTATGTATCTAACAACAGCATTTGCCTCAGCTCTTTTCCAACTAGTATCACCATCGCATCTGTGTTCCTCTCCAAAGAAGTAGTAATTATATGTTATCAATATGCTCAGTTTAACAGGTGTGAGACCATTAGCTGCACTGCCTGTGTGTGGATAACAAGCACACGCTACAGCCACGTACATGTCAGACACATATTGATCCAAAGCCCTGCGGAGTCCCTGAAACAACTCCCATTCTGCAGCAGGCTTCAGATCAGAGCCACAGGCTGTGCCAGATGCACGTAAGCCAGGAGTAGAGATACTGCTCACCTGCAAAGCTCCTTGTTGGACCAGACTGAGATGTCCAGGTTCTGTTATTTCCAAGCTGTGTTTTGCAGAAGGCTGCCAGGGTGACAAAAGTGTCCTTTGAAAGATATATTATTTGCTTTTGGCCTCAGTTAAAAAAATCTGCCTTGTAAAAGCAATAAACTGAGCTCCTGAGGCCAAACACGAGAATGCTGAGGCTTGGTTCCACGTTTCTCATGAAGAGCACTGCCCACACACGGTTCTGGCCCTTCTCCTGCACGCTGACTCGCAAATGATTTGTAAAACACAGCCTTTGCACATTGTGGGAAGAGGTTGTGGGCTGACAGAGAACATGGTGCAATCGGTGTTGAGAGACAGGGAAGAATTACAGATGTGTAAACCTTCCCTCTGTCAGGAGCTACAATCAGAATTAACATGCAAATCAGGGCCAGATTAATCTTTTGCGGGCCTGGCCCCAAACATATTTGTGGGCCCTCATGGGGGCAACGGAACATGGCACAGGGAGGTCAGTCCCCGGAGCGAGGGGCCAGCCAGGGGCAATGGGGCATGGCATGGTCGGGGTGGACCTGCTCCACCCAGTGTGAGGGCACTATTTACAAAATTGGCAGTTGCTAGAAGCACACTAGCCCACCCGGTGCTGTGCTGCCAGTGTGTTCCTTCCCTTGGGGGCAGAACCATGCCATGCCACACAGCCCCCTCGGGACCTGCTATGCCCAGCACCCCTGCCCACAAATGCACAGTGCCCTGCACACCACCACCTCTACCCAGCATCTGCCATCCTCAGCCCCACCACCCCATAGAGAACCCTCATTCCCTATCACTCCAACACACGCAGATCTCCCCCACTCCCATTGCCCTTCTCCACAGTGCACAGACCCCCCAACTGCCCCCTACCCCACCACACACAGCTCTCCCCTACCCCCACTGCCCAGTACCCTTCCCCACAGCCCCATCACAACTACACAACACTCCCCAGACCCCCACTGCCCAGCATCCCAAAACACAAACCTCCCCCACTGCCCTGCACCTGAGCCTTCTACCTCTTCACAGCCCAGCAACCCCCGACAGACCCACTCAGCCGCGGCCCTGCTGAGCCCACCCCCCATCCCAGCACAGCGCTAGGGGGGCAGGACAGCTGAAGCTCTGGAGCACAGAGCAACCCCATTCCCCGGGGCCCCACCCAGCCCTATCCACCTGGCGCTGGTGGTGCCTGTGGCAGAGGAGGCATTTCCTTGCATGGGATGGTGGGGGAGGCAGCTGCCCACTCCCCCAGCCCACTGCTTCAGCAAAGTGACAGGGAGAGGAGGACCCTGCCCCTGGGTAGCCAGAAGCAGACGGTCATCGGTCCAGAGTGGCAGCAGTTGAAGGCTCCTCTCCGTCCCCATCTCTGCCGGTGGCTGCCAGTCAGTGACGGGGCAGAGAGAGCCCTCAGCTGGCTGAGAGAAGCAAGTAGCAGGCCGGGGGAGGGATCAGGGGGTACGGTGGAGCCGACAGGTGGGGCCAGGGGCAGAGAGAAGCCCTGAGCCGGCTGAGATGAGCAAGCAGTGGTGGGGGAGGAGCCAGCTGCTCCGGGTGCAGCACAGGTGGAGTGGGCTGGGCCGTGGTCCCTTTTGAGCTTGGGCCCGGTGCCATGGTGCCACTAGCGCCATTGTAAACATGGTACTGATGCAAGCCTAAGGCTTCCCTGTATTGAAATCTAATAAAAAGCGGCTGGGTGAATGGCCCCTGAAGGAGCGCTGTACACTGCTAAGCAGCTCATCTTGGGACAAAACCTGCCTTGGTGCTTTGTTGGCTCCGGCCTTGAGTGCTGAGAGTTAGTGCTCTCAGTAAGGAAGACTAGCCTCTGTCTACAAAGCCAGGGAGATCCCCCTCTGAAAGGTTTGCAAGGCATAGCTTGCTTGGAAGCTTACCATTTAGCATTTGACCTCAGCACTGCCAGGGGTGGCTGCTTGCACTGAAAGAGGGCGTTATTAAACACTAACACAAAGTCCTGAAACTGACACTGGGGAAAGGCAGCCTGAGTTATTCTGTTTTCCTGACCTCAGTCACTAGCCCTCCACTGAAATAAGTGAAAGGTGGAACACTACAAATCTGACACTCCTATTAATACACCGCAGAATGTTAGCCCTTTTTGCATTTCATGACTGACCCCTGGAGATCACAGTACAGTCATGAAATGTCAAAAGGGCTAACTTTCTGGGGTGTATTAACAGGAGTGTCATATGTAAGATGGGGGTGGGGGTAATTGCTCCACTCTACTAGGCACTGGGGAGGCTTCCGTGGGCATAGTGTCCAATTCCGGGCACCACAATTTAGGAAAGATGTGGACAATTGGAGAGAGTCCTGAGCAGAGCAACAAATGACCAAAGGTTTTAGAAAAACCTGACCTATGAGGAAAGGTTAAAAAAACTGTGCATGTTTGGTCTTGAGAAAAGAAGACAGAGGAGAGTCCCTGATAACAGTATTCTAATATGTGAAGGGCTGTTTAAGAGAGAATGGGGATCAATTGTTCTCTACCTCCACTGAAGGCAGGAGAAAAAGTAATGGGCTTAATTTGCAGCAAAGGGAGGTTTAGGTTAGAGATTAGGAAAAGCTGCCTAACTCTCTGGGTAGTTAATTCTGGAACAGGCTTCCAGGGGAGGTTGTGGAATCCCCTTCACTGGCGGTTTAAGAACAAACATGGACCAGATTGGTCTACGTTTACTTGGTCCTGCCTTCGCGCAGAGGGCTGAGCCTACATTTCTCATTCTATGCCCTGGTCTACACTACGGGGGAAAATCGATCTTAGATACGCAACTTCAGCTACGTGAATAACGTAGCTGAAGTCGAAGTATCTAAGATCGAATTACTCACCGTCCTCACGGCGCGGGATCGATGTCCGCAGCTCCCCCTATCGATTCCGCAACTCCATTCGGGTTGGTGGAGTTACGGAATCGATATAAGCGCATTCGGGGATCAATATATCGCGTCTAGATGAGACGCGATATATCGATCCCCGAGCAATCGATTGCTACCCGCCGATATGGCGGGTAGTGAAGACGTACCCTGAGACATGGTCACAAACATGTGATTTTTAAGGTCACAAAGGTTTGTTCTTTCCCTTTACACTCTGGTCTCTGAGCCTTCAGGTTGCACTCAGGTCATGGTTTTAAGCTTTTCTGAGCAACCACAAGAGCCAGACGCTTCCTTTGTCTTTGCAAAGGAAGCTGTGATTCTCCCACATTGACAGCAGCTTTAAAGGGAAAAACACACACAAGCTATCACAAGATTCATGACAAAAATCACACGTAAGCACGACTGTAGCTGTTCACACAGCCACTGCACTTCAGCATTCTAATACCGAAGCACACCTTTTACTGCTGCAGGCCTTTGCTGCTACCCTGTTTATTACTGGGTTTATTTAATAAACTCCACATTGCTTGCACCAGAGTAAGTGTAATGAACTGGCTGTCAGGTCAAATCAAATAACTGACAGTGTGTCTCCTCACTGTACCTTCTGGATACCAGCCTTCGGACAGAGCCTCTCTCTTACCTCATCACCAGCGTCTAGACAGCCACAGACCTCCAAGAGAATAGGTTCTCAGACAATTTGGAAGTGTCAGAGGATATCTCCTCTGACAATAAGTGAACCATGGTAGTTAGTTAATTCCACCATTCATTTTTAAGATCATCTAGGAAACTGCTGAATATTGGTTATATTACAGAAGCGCCTGGTGTCCCCAGTGAAGTTCAGTGCTCTGTCACAAAGAGCATGGGCCCAACGGACAGCTGCTACCATTACAATCTGAATAGACAAGGCAGATAAATGGTGGTAGGAGGAACTGAGGCCCAAGGTACAGATTTAGGTCAAGGTCACAAAACAAGACAGCTGTGGTGCTGGGAACACAACCCAGGTTTTCTGTTCCTCAGGACAGTGCTCTATCCACTAGACTACGCTCCTCTGCAGAAATATGCTACCTTTAAACCTCAAACACCTCATGAAACAAACATCAGCTGCAGACATGGCTTTCCGCAGTGTGGAAATCCTGTTGTTAAAGTTAGACCTGGGAAAAGATCTAGCAAGAGAAACCTCCTCTTCCTTCTGCCTCTAGCACTGAATGAGCTCCCAGATTGCAGAGACCTTTGCCCTGCTAATAGGCTAATTTTCTTTCACTCAGAAGAGACAGTTAGTTAAATGCTGGCTGGTCATACTATCTAGGAGGCCTTGATGACAGGGCATCCTCTTGTCTGAAGCTACAGCAAAGCCCAGAAGTTACAATTCCCTTTGTCTAGACCAGGGGCGGGCAAACTTTTTGGCCTGAGGGCCGCACCGGGTTTCAGAAATTGTATGGAGGGCCATTTAGGGGAGGCTGTGCCTATCCAAACAGCCAGGCGTGGTCTGGTCCCCACCCCCTATCCGACCCCCTCCCCGCTTCTCTCCCCCTGATGGCCCCCCCAGGACCCCTGCCCCATCCACCTCCCCTGCTCTCTGTCCCCTGACTGCCCCCAGACCCGCCCCAGCCCCTAACTGCTCCTCGCCACCCCATCCAACCCCCCTTCTCCTTCCTGACAGACCCCTCGAGACCCCTGCCCCATCCAACCACCCCTTCTCCCTGACCACCCCCAGACCCCTGCCCCTAACTGCTCCCCACCACTGCCCCCACCACCCTATCCAACCCCCCCTTTCCTGACTGCCCCCCCAGGACCCCTGCCTCATCCAACCACCCCTTCTCCCTGACCCCTCACTGCCCCCAGAACCCCCACCCCGACCACTCCCTGCTACCCCTATCCAACCCTCCTCCCCCACTCCCTGCCCCCTTACCGCGCTGCCTGGAGCACCGGTGGCTGGCAGAACAGCGGCACCGGGACAACAGCTGGAGCCAGCCACACACTGCACAACACTGGGTCAGACCAGGCTCTGCAGCTGCGCTGCCCCAGGAGCTCGCAGCCCCACCGCCCAGAGCATTGTGCTCTCAGTGCAGTGAGCTGAGGCTGCGGGGGAGGAAGGACAGCAGGGGAGGGGCCAGGGACTAGCCTCCCGGGCCAGGAGCTCAGGGGCCAGGCAGAACAGGCTCGCAGACCGGATATGGCCCGCAGGCCGTATTTTGCCCACCTTTGGTCTAGAAACATACTGGGCCCCATTGAGACCTGGTATAAGTCACTGCCATTCTAGTGAAGTCAAGTGAGTTTCCCCATTGCCAGCAAGCCAGAATTTGGCCCCCAGATCCTCAGAGTGGATTTTCCTAGAAAATTCATTGCCTTAAAAGATGCTGTCCCATTTTCCAAAGCCAGGGCTTTGCCCTAAGGTTGTGGTACACAAAGCACAGGCTGTCTGGGCTTCTCACACTCATAGGATTCTCGGTGACACTCTCAACTCTTGCTAACTTCTCTCCATACAAAGCAGAGAGGATTTCTCTCATCTTCTAGGCAAACAGGAACCTATCGAGTTTTCAGTGAGCTCTCTTTGACCAGAGGGCATTTAACACCATCCAAGAAATAGCTGCGTTTACATGCAAATGAACAATTCCCTCAGATACTGGCAGGTTGCAGGTGCACTGAGGAGTACAGTCTGAAAGAGATAAATATTTCTAATTAGACGCAATACCTGCATGTAAATACAGATAAGCCTCTTTGTCACAAATACATGAAACAGCTTCAGTGGGTTTGTTTTGCCAATGACGTTGACTCTGCCCTGGCTATTGTATCTGTCACAAGGCTTATTTCATTGTGCTGCTCAGGCCCCCAGTGATAAATGCAAAGAACACAGTGAGCTCAGGTAGCTTCCTCATCTACCTACATGGCTCCTATCATCAGAGCACCTGACAATCTAACCTACCCCACCTCACACTGCCCAGAGAGCAGGGCAGGACTATTATCCCTATTGTACAGACGGGGAACTGAGGCACAGAGAAGCTAAGACAAGAACGGCCATGGGACTAACCACGTTCAGAACTAAACAAATGCATCTCTGGGACTCCATCTTGCCTCAGGAGCTCTACACATACACACCCCACCCGCAAACACTCCGTATAACAATCCAACTATTTCTCTTCCTACATTAGAGCCTATGTTACAATCAAATACTTGTGAGACATATGTGTGGCGATGAAAGCCATAGAAGCCAAGATAAAATAAGATGAAGAGATATGGGGAAAGGGTCATAGTTACAGGCAATGCCTTGTTTCTTTCCTGTTTGTTCCACTGAAAGCCCCATTGAATGACCTAGATTCCTAAATCACTCAGTGCTTATTAAACTCACCCCAGTAGGGAATATCATGGAATGAAATAAGATCTGCCAGTCATTTAGATGCTTGAGAGAATTTGTTCATGATACCAAAGACCTATGAGCAGCACCTCTATGCATTGGCCCTTAGCTGTCCCAATGGTTTCATTTTTCCCCCACCTTGGTCAATAAGAAAATGCATACCTGCTCATTGCCGGGGGAATGTTCCATGCCTGCCGATCGTCCCAGGGATACACCAGATCTGTTTTCTCACAATGACAGAAGGGAAAATAGATTATTTGTGTTTGCACAATTTTAAACAAGGAAATGGGGCCTTCCCACCATTTACTGATTAGTGCCTCATTTCTGCAGCTGGCTGTCACAATTATCAAACTTCAATATGTCCAGGAAACGGACATCGCAAATATAGTATGCCAGGTTTCTGGAGATATCAAAGATGTCATAAATACTGGACAATGATCTATCGGTGTGCCAGTTTGGCACAGATAATAAATAGCTGTCTATGGAGCTATTGGTTTAAGATTCCAAAGACCAATCAATGTATAAAAGGAAGGATATTTGTTAAGACTCCACAACAGGCAGGGGTGAAAGTAACTTAAGGGACTTACCGGTAAGCAGGGCATAGGTCCTGAGCAAGGGGGCGGGGCCTCAGGTAGAAGGGGTGTGGCCTTTAAATCCCTGGGCCTTTTAAATCACCGCTGCTACCCCAGGGCTCCAACAGTGATTTAAAGGACCTGGGGCTCCGGCAATGGCAGCCAGGAGTCCCAGGCCCTTTAAATCACTGCCGGAGCCCTATGGTAGCAGTAGCTGCAGCTGCTGCTGGGAGCCCTGGGCCCTTTAAATCACTGTCAGAGCCCTGGCAGTGATTTAAAGGGCCAGGGCTCTGGCTGCTGCCAGGAGCCCAGGTCACTTTTAAATTGCCAGCATGGGGAAGCTGCCCCCTGCCAGTAGGGTCAGCTATGTACCAGCTCTTGCCAGTACGCAGTACCAGACTGGACCATTTTCACCTCTGAAAAGAGGAAAAAAATAAATCACTCTCCAGTATCCATTCTTGAATTTGGCCCCCTACATTGTGGCAGGAATTGCAGGAAACTTTGGGTTAATCTTTCGTTGCGGGAGATCAGGAGCGGCGCCAGGGTTTTTGGCACCTTAGGCAGGGGTCCTTCTGCGCTCCCGGTCGTTGGTGGCAATTCTGTGGCGAGGAGTGCCCTTCCGCGCTCCCGGTCTTCGGGGCACTTTGGCGGCGGGTCTCGGAGATAGTGAAGGACCTGCCACAGAATTGCTGCCGAAGACCCGGAGCGCGGAAGGACCCCCCGCCACCGAATTGCCGCCAAGGGCAGCAAAATGCCGCCCCCTCTAAATCCTGGCACCCTAGGCGACCGCCTAGGTCGCCTAAATGGAAGCACTGGCCCTGCGGGAGATGCAGGGCTACATTTGCTCTGTCTAAAAGAAGAGGAAGAGCTCAGAAACATCTTTCTCCAGTTTCTCTTTTTTGCATGTGGCACAGCCTGATTTCAGCACAAAAGGGGATGAGCAAAGCCACCTGGAGTACCAGACAGTGTGTGAAGGAAAAGAAAAGAACAGGTTATTTGAGGTGAACCTGGCATTTTTCCTCCCTTTTGTAGATTGCATTTAATTCACATCAAACAGAATGTGGCCTTTGTTCCTAATAGAGCCGCACGTCAGTAAATAGCGGCCCTGCCTCACAAAGAGCAGGAGATAGATAGACGGGGGACTGTGTGTGAGGATGGTGAGCAATCCCTTGATCATACCCTGAGCCCAGCTCTAATTATAACCCTTCCTCCATGAGATGCAGCAATGCAGCAAAGGGAAGCCTCCTCCCCGCTTTTAAAGTCTTTGAAGTCAGGCCTTTCAGAAATACCTGAGAGGCTGCTCAGGCCTCTTTTGCACTCTTAATTGCAATGTGCATTGCAGGAGGCAGAAGGGGCTTGAGCCAGTCCTTTTTTGCAGCTGGAGCGAGTGGTGCTGTAAGTTACAATGCAGATCTCCATCAGACAAAACACCTGTCCTTCTTCTCAACTGCCATGAACATATGCTAATCTCACCAGAATTTGAGCAATGCACTCTGGCTGCAAGACTGTGTTAATGGCAGGTTAAGTGCCTTCCACCCCAGGAGAGTTAACCATTTACCTGGAGTGGCCTGGTTGCCCTATAGTGACCTCTTCCATCACTGCACCTGGGCTCATTGACACATTCCTTTTTTCCGCTCTCATAGGTCAAATTATGCCACCGAAGTCAGTGGGGTGTTCTGCTTAAGAGGAAATGGCCCTTTGCAGCCCTATGAAACCTCCTGCTCTTGTCAGACATGTGTATCCTTTACGTGCTCACAGCTAAATCCTGTATGTCCCTCTGGAAATCATCACTACAGCCCTTCACAAGGTTTCACCTTGCTGCCTTTTCTGCCTCTCATTTTATTTTAAGTTTCTAAGTGGCTCTTTTTCATTGCGGCACTTTGACAAAGGCAGATTTGCGGCACAAGTTAGGGACCATGTGAGGGCAGGGAGTGCACCCAATCAACACGAGCTCTGCTTGACCCAGGCAGCATATCTACCATAGGCAGCAAGGCAGAACCAAGCAGCAATTCACACCCCATCATGGGCATAGACACCAGCTCCATTGGTGCTCTGGGGCTGGAGCACTCATGGGGAAAAATTGATGGGTGCTCTGCACCCACCGTAAGCCAAGCTCCCTGCCCCAGTCCAGCTCACATCTGCTCCGCCTCCTCCCCTGAGTGCCATGTCCTCACTTCTCCTCCCAGCACTTGCTGCTGCAAAACAGCTGTTTCGTGGCGTAACAAGCTCCAGGAGGGCAGATGGAGGAGCGGGAACATGGTGTGCTCAGGGGAGGAGGCGGGGAAGAGGCAGGGCCAGGGCGGAGATTTGGGGAAGGACTCCAATAGGGTCAGAGAAGGGGCAGAGCTGGGGCAGGGACTTTGGGGAAGGGGTTGGAATGGGGGCGGGACAGGGTGGAGTCAGGGCAGGGCCAGGAGGTTGAGCACCCACCAGTGCCAGGAAAAGTTGGCACCCCCATGGTCATGGAGGCAGGAGAATGGAGGATGGGAGCAACCCTAGGGTGACTATATGTCCCATTTTGGCCAAGACAGTCTCTTTTTTAAGCCCTGTCCTGACTCTTTTGGCAAAACTGGACATTTGTCCCATTGCTCTTGCCAAATGATCAGTTGGCAAGAGCAAACTGGACAAATTCCCAGTTGTGCTAAAAAAGTGGGGTGTGACCCCTAATGGGGTGCAGAGGAATGTGAGGGGGTGGGGGGGTGAGTGACAACACCAGACCTGTGTGGGAAGGGAGGAGGGGGCACCATGGGCTGGCCCCATACAGTGTCCCATTTTCCCTTTGGGAAAATATGGTCACCCTAAGCAACCCCCAAAGCTCACACTGAGCAGCAGAGAAATGGGACCAGGTTTTATGATGGTTGAGGACAAAGGGAAAGTTTCCCAATCTTCATCCTGAGTGGAACGCTGCACCCTGGCATTGGCCCTGGCCACATGAACACAAATCAATGGCTATGACTCCTTCCTGAATATGTGACCTCCAGGGTCCCCCTTTAGTTATTATCGCAACAACACATACTGTGTACAGCACTGACCTTAGAGCCAGCAAGACTGCAAGCACTAATCTGATTAGGGCTGGTTGGTGCCAGCTAGGAGACCCTGCTGTTCAAAACCAGACTCCTGGGGCTCGGAGCTATCTTCCCTATTAGTCCGTGGTACAACCTCATTGAGTGCTAGAAACGTGTATCAGTGTCTGCATCATAAAGCCCTTGGTATGGAAGCAGTGCTTGTGGCGTAGAAAGGGCAGAGGAACAAATACATTTGTTCCAGAATATACCCTACTGGCATCTCTTTGGGGAATATATTTGCCCAAGAAAACCCTGCTGAATAATCACACTGGAAACAGGAAGGTTCCTACTTTTTACCCAGCTGCAGTACAAGGAGGGGTTGACCTGAATGCCCTGGCACACACTGGACAGGTCTACCCTTGACATTTTAGTTGTGTTTATATGTGTTAACTACCACCACTGCAAATCCTAGCGTAATGGAATGCTGTAACACTCCTGTAATAGAATGCTAAAGTGTATTATACCATTGAGCCACTAGGTAGCCTGATGTGTAAGAAAGCTAATTTAAACAAACTTCAGCCATACCTGGCAGAGCATTAAAGGCTCTTATGAGGAATGCATATGAGCAAGCTCTGTGACCAATTCATATCTGGTACAGAAGAATACAACACGGTGTCAGAAGTAAACCAAAGAACAGAAACAGAAGAAAAACAGCAACAAACGTTGCAGACAGAAGGTTGCAGGATTTCATCAACATGCCACTCTTCAGTGCCCCAAAGAACTTCAGCTTTGACAAACCTTCAGAATGAACAGACTGGAAGCAGTAGTTTGCAAATTTCAAACTGCAAACAAGCTCCACAAAGAAACTAGGAGATATACAGGTATCTTCTTTAATTTACGCTCTGGGAAGTGAGAGGAGCATATCTTTAAATCCTTTGACTTTACTGAAGACAGTAACAAAGATGACCATGAAAGAGTCTGGCTATGTTTGATGCATACTTTATACATCAGAGAAGTGATGTGTTTTATGATAGGGCATGTGTTCAGTCGGAGAATTCAAGAACCAGGGGGAAATGTTGAATGTTTGATAAGAGCTCTGCATACACTGCCTGAAAACTGATTTGGGGAATGCAAAACATGAATATCAGAGACAGGCTGGTTATTGGGTTAACAGATAAGTACCTTTCACAGCAGCTACTAGTGAAGAAAGTTTTAACACTAACCACAGCTACACAGAGAGCAAACCAAAACAGTCAGAATTAGCCAAACAGAACAAAAGGTAGAGGCATCTTGAAAAATCTGAAGTTAGCTTAGAAATTATGAACAGACATTTGAGTGATAAAAGTGATCATCATAAAACCCCTGAGGCAAGGAGAAAGAACTTCCAGGCTAAGAAAGACTAATTCCAGCCTACTTGTTCAAGGTGTGGAAAAATCATATCCCAAGAGATGATGCATGTCTAGCCAGAGGCTCACTGTGTAATATTTTGCAGCTGTTTGCCACACCAAAGCAGTCAGGGAGTTGACTCATATTACAGACCATCAAGAGCCATTGTTTCTGGGATCTATCACATCTGAGGACACAGCCTGCTTGGAGAGTGAAACTAAATGTTCAAGACAAGACTATTGACTTTAAAATTGACTCAGAAGCTGATGTCACAGTCATCTCAGAAGGAACTTACCATCACTTTCAACTCGTCCCAGAGCTGAAGTCACCTGACACAGCTCTGACTAGCCCTGGACGTATTCTGAACTGCATGGGCCAGTTCACCACAGAAAACTTCCAGAGACAAAAAACTTTGCATTCAGAGTGCATGTTATCAAAAGATCAAAGAACAATAACCTTCTGAGCTGTAGAATGGCAGCCATGATGGGACAAGTGAGAAAGGTGGAAGAATTCTGAGGATCTGATGATATTTGACTTTTGAAAGGAGATCCAGTAAAAGAGACAACGCTGAACCATACAGTGTACAAACACCTCTATCAAATAGACCTTGGAAGTGACTAGCTGCAGATTTATGTGACTTCAGAGGACACTATTAACTGGTTGTCGTGGACTGTTTTCCCAGGAATATAGAAATATTAACGTGTCAGTGTTAGAGAAACTGAAGCGTGCTTTTGCTCACTTCGGCATTCCAGAACAATTAATGATGGACAATGGACCACAATTCACTGTGGCAGAATTTAAGTCACTGTGAATGAAATATGATTTTGATCATATTACTAGCAGCCCGTGTTACACACAAGCAAATGGAGAGTCTGAGAGAGCTGTACAGACAGCAAAGAAAACCCTACAGAAGGGGTGGCCAATCTGAGCCTGAGAAGGAGCCAGAATTTACCAATGTACATTGCCAAAGAGCCACAGTAATATGTCATCAGCCCCTCCATCAGCTCCCCGCCCCAATCCCAGAGTCTCCCACTCACCAGCAGCCTCGCTGATCAGCGCCTCCCCCTCCCTCCCGATCAGCTGTTATGTGGCGTGCAGGAAGCTCTGGGAGGGAGCGGGGAGGAGGAAGGGCACAGCAGGCTCAGGGGAGGGGGCAGAAAGGGGTTGAGTGGGGGCAGGGCCTCTGGCAGAGCCAGGGGTTGAGTAGTGAGCACCCCCCAGCACATTAGAAAGTTGGTGCCTGTAGCTCCAGCCCCAGAGTTGGTGCCTATACAAGGAGCCGCATATTAACTACTGAAGAGCCACATGTGGCTCTGGAGCCACAGGTTGACCACCCCTGTCCTACAGCAGGAAGATCCATTCCTTGCTCTTCTGAGTTACAGATCAACACCAAAAGCAGCTATTGGATATAGTCAGGGGTGAAAGTAACTTACAGGACTTACCGGAACTGCTGGAGTCCTGAGGGGGCGTGGCTTCATCCAAAAGAGGTGTGGCCTCTCAAGATTTAAAGGCCCTGGGGCACCGGCTGTGGCTGGGAGCCCCAGGGCCTTTAAATCAACCAGGGGCTCCCAGCTGCAGAGGGGGCTAGGAGCCCGCCAGGCTCAGGGGCAAATTAAAGGGCCCGGGGCTCCTGCCACCGGGGGAACCCTGAGCTTTGCGGGGCTGGGGCAGGGATTTAAAAGGCCCAGAGCTTCTGCCGCTGAGGGAAGCCCCGAGCCGTTTAAATCCCGGCCCCAGCCTGGCCGCCAGAGCTGTGGTCAGGATTCAAAGGGCTCTGGGCTGCCCACAGTGGCAGGGAGCTCTGAGCCCTTTAAATCCCAGCCGTGGCCAGGATTCAAAGGGCTCTGGACTGCCTGCAGTCACGGGGAGCTTTGAGCCCTTTAAATCCTGGCCCCTGCCCGGCCGCTGGAGCAGCAGCTGGGATTTAAAGGGTTCTAGGCTGCCCGCAGCAGCAGGGAGCCCTGAGCTCTTTCAGTCCCCACTGTGGAAGCCGGTGTGGTCCAGCACAGCATACTGGCTCTTGCCGGTACGCCATACCGGACCAGACCAGCTTACTTTCACCTCTGGATGTAGTCCAGCACAATGCCTGATGGGGAGACAATTGAGAATGACTGTTCCAACATGGGAAAAGAACCTG
Organism: Gopherus flavomarginatus; assembly: GCF_025201925.1. Lineage (NCBI taxonomy): Eukaryota > Metazoa > Chordata > Testudines > Testudinidae > Gopherus > Gopherus flavomarginatus. The sequence goes on from NC_066624.1 coordinate 63,097,111, forward strand.
TTTCCAAAGTGGCCAGCTATGCAGAGAGTAACCAAAAGAGATAGAAAGGCTAAAACAGCTTATGAACATTTTTACAATAGACATCACTCAATTAGAGATCTGCTAGGAGTAGAATATGGTGACTCTGATCACCTCGAATTAAATGGAGAAAAAGGATAGACAACTCCAGATGTTATAAAGAAAAAGATTTCAGCACCCAGACTGAGTGTGTGACCTTGCACTCTATATAATTTTATTAAAATATGCTAATGAGTGCAAATATAATGCAACTGGAATATGCTTCATGCAAAAGGTCTCTTGTAAGGTATCATTACAAAGCTTATAATTTACTAAGTGTGGTTACTTTATTTGTATAAATGTATTATATTTCTAGTTTTTGATACAAAAGTAACTCTAAGGTTCTATTGCAGTTATGCAAAATGTGGGCCGTTAATGGTGGTTTGGAATTTTGAGGCTTTCATTAACCAGAACAATTAACTGCAGATGGCTCTGTTTTACTTGTAAGTTTTTCTGTATAGACTCAGAGACTCATAGAATGTCACGGTTGGAAGGGACCTCAGGAGGTCATCTAGTCCAACCCCCTGCTCATAGCAGGACCAATCCCTGTGTGCTGGCAAGTGGGTAGTAAAGTCTTTAGGTAACATGTAATCAAGTTACCTAATCTAAAATTCATTTTTAACCTGGTGTTTTTTTCATTTAGAAGGAGGTGTGGGAACCCAGAGAGGGAAAAAGGATTCCTGCTTTATGCAAAAAATATATAAGTGGATGAAACAAAACAAAGAAGGCAACCATCATAAAAAATCCCCTAGCTACCATCTAAGCTGAAACAAGGGCTGTACCAGTCAAAAGAATTGTGCCCAAACTAGGAAGGCATCCAGTCTGTGAAAGAAACTTATTAAAACATCTCTAAGGGTGAGATTTTGTCTGTATTCCTTTTCTTACTGTATTAAACATAAACTGGCATGTTCTGTTTTATTTTACTTGGTAATTCACTTCGTTCTGTCTGTTACTACTTGGAACTACTTAAATCCTACTTTCTGTATTTAATAAAATCACTTTTTACTTATTAATTAACCCAGAGTATGTATTAATACCTGGGGGAGCAAACAGTGGTGCACATCTTTCTATCAGTGTTATAAAGGGAAAAAAATTATGAGTTTACCCTAAGCTTTATATAGGGTAAAACAAATTTATTTGGGGTTTAAACCCCATTAAAAGTTGGGCATCTAAGTGTTAAAGACAAAAACACTTCTTAAGTTGCTTTCAGTTAACTCTGCAGCTTGGGGCATGTGGTTCAGATCCTGGCTCTGTGTTGGAGCAAGCTGACATGTCTGGCTCAACAGGACAGGGTGCTGGAGTCCCAAATTCGCAGAAAAAGCAGGGGCAAAAGTAGTCTTGGCACATCAGTTGACAGTTCCCAAGGGGGGTTCTGTGATCCAACCTGTCACAGAGTGATCAAGACCAATCACTGAGAGTTAGAAACTGTTTACACCTATAGTTTTTTCCTCAGAAAGAATGATCAGAGCACACTCCACAGATGGCAGATGCAGAACAAGATGATAACTCCTCAAGGATTCCAAACCAACCACAGCCAGTTGCTGCAACTACCGGACAGCCAGATGTCCAAAGTGCTACGTGTTCAGGTCATGTAATTAGAAAAACAGTACGATTCAGAGACACTTAGCAGACTGATCCACACTGAACTTCAAAGACAGCAGGACAGTGTGAATATTGTAAATGGGAGGAATATAGACCATAAACGGAGGAGATGTAATGGAATGCTAATCTGTATTCTACTGTTCAGCCACTAGGATGGTGCAGTTTGTGAAATATCTGATTTAAACGAACCTCAGCCATACGTGGCAGAGCATTAAAGGATCTTACAGTGAACACAGCTGAAATGTATAAGCCAGAACACAACAACTGAGACAGAAGTGGAGCTGCTTTATAATAATTTGTGAAAACTCTAGATTGACCTGGTTATTGGGATGTTACTGTCTGAATATATTGCTTTAGATTAATAGATATTTAAACTAAACCAATATTTTGGCCCAAACATCAAGTTTTTACTTTTCAGTTCACTAAAATTTTTGATAATTTTTGTTTTGGACTTGACTCAAAACAGGTGGTGTTGGTTTTCTGTTTTTTTGTTGTTTTTTGGGGGGTGGGGGAAATTGGCAGAGAACCCAAAACAAACCATCACTCACCAGCTCTGTGCACAACTCCAGCTTTCTCCCTGCCACGTGTTGGGAAGGACAACTGTTCCCTTCAGGTATCTGAGCAGCTCTGGAGAAAGGTGACCTGATGACATGTATCAGCACCTTCTCAGGGAGAAAATACCAGGTACTTAAGGGCTGTTTAATCTTGCAGAGAATGGCAGAACAAGAACCAAGGCTGGAAGTTAAAAACAGACAAATTCAAATTAGAAATGAATGGCATATGCATTTTTAACAGATGGTGATTAACCATTGGAACTGGTGGATTCTCCATCTCTTGGAGTCTTCAGATTCAGACCTTTCCAGGCCTTTCTGGAAGAGACTTTAGCGAAACATAAGTTAATTGGCTCAACACAGGGGTAACAGGTCAATGGCCTGCTCTGATATGCAGAAGGTCAGACTAGATATGGGATGGGCAAACGTTTTGGTCTGAGGGCCATATCGGGGTTCCAAGGCTGTATGGAGGGCAGAGTAGGCTATGCCATGCCTCGCCAAACAGCCTGGCCCCTACCCCTTATCTGGTCCCTCCCACTTCCCATCTCCTGACTGCCCCCCTCAGAGCCCCCCACCCATCCAACCCCCCCGCTCCTTGTCCCCTGACAGCCCCCCCCAGGACCCCACCCCCTCTCCAATCCCCCCTGCTTCCTGTCCCCTGACTGCCTCAACCCCTACCCACACCCCTGCCCCCTGACAGGCCCCCCGGGACTCCAACGCCTTTCCAACCCCCCTATTCCCTGTCCCCTGACTGCCCCCCCGAACCTCCGCGCTGTCCAACCACCCCCTGTCTGGACTAGATGGTCTAATGATCCCTTCTGGCCTTAAACATGATGAATATTAAAATCTGAGAACCTAAAATGTATAGTTTTCAGGAAGCGTGGGTACAGCTTCTCTGATTTTTCTTTATTCCTCTGCACCAGGAACTACAAATGAGGGGCACCTGGGTGGTTTACCACAGAACACGGTCTGATCTGTTGACTTTTGGGATAGGGTGCATGGCCCATCAATTTACCCAAGAATTTGGCAAAGTGGAGTTAGTCAAGAGGCAGATTTGTGTTTGTGAATGAGTCCCACTGGTTAATAACTGACAGCAGCTTCAGGCTTTGTACTGCCCCCTATCTCCTACAACAACTAGACTGGCACCAGTGAAATCCATAGTGGATTTCATTGAGACTCTGGCTTGTAGGGTTCTTCTCCTTGGAGGTGGTCAGGGGAGTTGATGTGAACGTCATTCAGTTTATGGCAGAAAAGCAGTAGCATAGGAAGTTTCAGCAATGTCTCTTAGAGGTGAAAAGACTCTGGCATCATCTCATCTCTTCCCAAAGCTCATGCCACAGCTGGCTCCCCCCAGCTAAGAATGCTGTGTCTGCAGTCTCACATGCTGTTCTGGGCTTGCAATGGCTAGCCTGTACCTAGCTGACTGTGGCTGGGTGTTAATTCTGTCAGTGCGCAGAACCCTTGCTGCCAGCATGTTTGATAAATGAATCCAAGTGAGCCAGTAACTCACTGAGGGACCCACTGTGCCAGCAGAACCTAGCCTGCAAATGAGATGGGGAGAGCACTGACAAAAGCGCGCCCAGCCTGCAGTCACACAGCCACTGGATCCACGGCCTTCCCATCACTGCCTCTAATTCCTCTCTTCTGTCTAACCAGCACTCCGCACCCGCACTCCCAGCCAGCACACCAGGCCAGCGCACACCAGGAGAAGGGAGTTGCCTTTCCACAGCTATGCCAGAGGTTGTGGCAGGGAGGGTGGCAAGGGCAGATACTCTATACCTCCCAAGTGTTGCCCAGCCACAGGGACAAACCGCACACCTCTGAGGCCCCCCACCCTCAGCAGAACAGTAGGCCAGGAGCAAGGTCACCCCGCACTTTTCCCTCCTGGCTACTGGGAGCTACTGAGCTGGCAGCAAAGACTTCCTCCTTCCCCACTCACTGTTGTCCCACTGGGCCTCTCCTCAAGTGGGACAGGCAGGGAGGCATCTCTTCCTACAGCAACGGTTCAGTGTGTAGCCTGATTTGGGGTGTGTTAGTAGTGTTGATTTAATCTATAAACTTAATTTTATTGTATTTAATTATTTTTAATTAATATTGATAATAATTATTATGGATATTAATTAGTATGGGTTTAGGCTGGCCAATTCATTTGATCAGAAGCTAAGTTCGTCCTGAATCAGGTTTCACAGAGTTTATGAAAAGGACCTTCAGGGGTACGACACGAAGCTCACACTGAGACAGATATCGTCATAAAGACTTTTATTAAAATCAATGAAATAGTAAGCAAATGGTAGAACAGTTAGAATTACACTGTTACAGTTGTATTACTGTTATTCAAGAGATACATATGATAATACAATATTATGTGTTGCAAACTTTGGTTAATACTCACATTCTGTTTTAATAAGCTGGTGTTGGAAGATACAGGACCCCGCCTCTGGCAGTTCCAGTTTCACACCTCTGGCAGAGGAAACTATTGCAAAGAGCTGGTAAAGCGGTTTACTCTCTAATTTAACTCAATAGTCAGAGACCCTCCACAGAGCTTCCATTGGAGGTGTTCTGCTAGCTCTAACAAGGGCCACCTACTCAGAAACCATGCACTCTGTTCCCAACGGCACAGGCAGCAATCACGATTCCCCAGCAGCATGTGCACCCGCTTTCCTTGTCAGTTTTGCAGTCACAACAATACTCATCTATCAGCTTCACCAGTGCATCCCCCCTAAGCCCTATGTGATTCAGCTAGGAGCCCAAGATGCAGACCTTGAGACATATTAAGAAGAGGATTTAAATTCCTGAATAAGAAGGCAGCAGGTTAGCAGATGACAGATGGTCCCTCAGCCAGGATGAGGAGCTGGAGGACTCACTGCTTCTCTCCCTGAACTCCTTCCCCAGATGCAGGAACTCTAACCCTAGGTCGGGGAGCGCTACCCACAGAAACCCTATCCCTAATTCCAAGAGCCCTACCCATAGGAACCCTAACTCTAGCCTGGGGTGCCCTACCTATACCCTACCCATGGTGCCTATTCCCTGAATGCAGCACTCCCAGGTAATTATCTGAAAGTGGGGGTGGACAATGAAGAGGATCAGTTCTGCCAGGGAGGAACCTGGAGGCTGAGAATGAACATTAACCAATTAGCAATATCTTCCTGACAGCTGAAGTCACTAAATGTTACTCTTTGCCTATCTCACTGACAGAAGCCACTTCTTCCTCTATATGCTGAGCAAGAGATTCAGGCACAATTATAATCTGCTCCACTGACCCTGAAGACAGATATGTTTATTGCGTTCATTGTCAAACAACCCCAGATTCACAGGAAGTTTCTGAAGTCAAAAAATGATGTAAAACAAGCTTAACTCTGCAGAGATCTAGAAAGATGTCAGCTCAGGACCTTACGCTCTTTATAAATGAAAGCATCCCCAAATCCTCAGATCACTGCGCAAAATAGAAGGCTCTGCATACATAAATACATGAGCAAGGCCCAATGGCACAGAGAGCAGCTTATGGGTTGCTGGCTGAGTCTAATGATTAACCTGTAATTAGCCTATGATTTTTAAAGTCAATTTGAGGTCTGACTGACCTGTGCTAGAGGGAAAAACAAGGATCATCATTAAGTCTCAGCCAAATGACAGCAGCTGAGATTCAAGTATCCCCGTAAGTCCCACTTTCACGAGAAGAGCTTCGCCAGACATGTCTAGGTGGGTGTGTTTGTGGACTCACCACGCCGCAGGCTGAGTGTATCCTGGGTGTACATCTCTGGCTGCTCTGGGCCCAGCTTCACTGCATCTTTTCTGAATTTGGAATGCGAGCTCTTCAAGGCAGGAGCCCATGCAATATGTCAGGTCTGGGGGAACATAGCATGCTTTGGGGATCTAAAAGACACGCTGGAGTCAGAGGTCCTCCTTCACAATGTGAGATGCATCATTGCCGGTGGTGGGAAGGACAGGAGGCTTGTGCCACATCCGAGTTATTCACAGATAAAAGGACAACTTGTCTGACCCCAGTGACTAAACCAAAGCAGAATGTACCTGAGGCCAGAGGCTGACACTCTCGCAGTCAGAAGGAAGAGACATAGTCCCAATTCCTGAACATGCGGGCTTCTCATCAGCCTGATAACCCAGAGGGTGAATGAGAGTGCGGGTTGGGCTTCTAAAATGAGCTCCCTCCCACGCCCTTTCCTATCCCCTCACCTGATCCCAGGAGATGGACCTTCCTCAGAAGCATTAAGGCTACATTCGTTCTGTTCAACTATCAGAGTTTCATGCTGGAGGAAGCCTCCCAAGTTGGCATCAGTGGTGAAATCCTAGCCCTGGTGAAGGGGGTGGCAAAATATAAGAACATAAGAACAGCCATACTGAGTCAGACCAAAGGTCCATCTAGCCCAGTATCCTGTCTTTTGACAATGGCCAATACCAGGTGCCCCAGAGGAAATGAACAAAACAAGTAATCATCAAGTGGTCCATCCTCTGTTGCCCATTCCCAGCTTCTGGCAAACAGAGGCTAGGGACACCATGCCTGCCCATCCTGGCTAATAGCCACTGATGGATCTAACCTCCATGAACTTATCGAGTTCCTTTTTGAACCCAGTTATAGTCTTGGCCTTCACAACATCCCCTGGCAAAGAGTTCTACAGACTGTGCATTGTGTGAAAAAAATACTTCCTTTTGTTTGTTTGAAACCTGCTGCCTATTAATTTCATTTGGTTACCCCTAGTTCGTGTGTTATGATAAGGAGGAAATAACACTTCCTTATTTACTTTCTCCACACCAGTCATGATTTTATAGCCCGATCATATCCCCCCTTAGTCGTCTCTTTTCCAAGCTGAAAGGTCCCAGTCTTATTAATCTCTCTTCATATGGAAGCTTTTCCATACCCCTAATCATTTTTGTGGTCCTTTTCGGAACCTTTTCCAATTCCAATAGATATTTTTTGAGATGGGCATCCACATCTGCACGCAGTATTTGGGATGTGGATGTACCATGGATTTATATAGAGGCAATATGATATTTTCTGTCTTATTATCTATCCGTTTCTTGTGATTCCCTACATTCTGTTTGCATTTTTGACTGTCACTACATATGCAATGGATGTTTTCACAGAACTATTGAGTGCAAGTGTTCACCCTTAGTAACAACTAACCGTGCACCATCTGTTGCTGTTCGGGATGGGATAAGAGGCCTGCCACCCTACTCATTTAGCCAGAGCCAGTCTTCCTGCCTGGGCAGCAATAGCTCAAAGTGACACCATGGTGTGGGACTCTCCAGGTAGAGAACCCCACTCCCACCACAGAGTGCTGATGGAGGCATCACTCCACTGCCCTGGCAGGGAGCGTTAGAACTTTAGCTAGCTCCATTCAAAGAGCTCACCCCAAGGAAGCTGGTGACAACTGGCCTAACAGTTTCATGGGCAAGTTAACCTGTCTAAACTCAGCCCTAACTCCTCACAATGAGGGGCTCCACTCAGGATGCTCCTAGAGGATGGAACGGAATGGCCCAGGTATGACTGGCAAGAGAAAAGCTTCAGGGAGTTAAAAGCAGTTGTTATAGGAGCACCAGGACAGAAATAGGATAGGAAAGAGCCAATGCAAACTCGGAAGGGCTGGGAGCAGCAGTTTGGTAACTGCTTTTCTTTGTCGAGAAGGGGCATGCGCTGGAAAGTCCTCAGGAGGATGAAGAGACACTAAGAACTCTGTTAAGTAGCAACGCCACATGGGATGCGACTGAGGGCAGAATCTGAATGGCTTCCTTCTCTGCCTTTACTTTCTATTTGCTTTTCTCATTGTTTCCCCCATCTTTTCATAATCGCCAGTAATATCTGTCCTTAGGCTTTTCAATCCTTTAAACTCCCCCCACCCCCCAACAGGTCTATCCTGCAAAGCAAGATTTCTCCATGGTCTAATTTATGTCACTCACCACTGCTTAAGCCAGTTTTGCTAACAGCTCATGGAGACTGATTGATTTATAAAGTGAGAACAGAGACACCTGGTGCAGCAGCAAGAAAGGAAAGCATCCTGCCTGATCCCAGCCATGAAACACATTTTCAGACACTAAAAAAACAAAATTAGCCACTAGATAGACACATTCTTGAAGCAGCCAAATAGCTGTCCCTGTCTGTAATTACCCACTGGGGGTGCTGAACCATATATCAATGGGATCTAATTGACTTGTCTCTGATCAGTTAGATAATCCTTGTTTACTCTAGGGAATTTCTGCAGAATCCCTGCCATGCAGAACTGCCATGCAGAACTCACAAGCTGTAAGGATCTCTTGCCCCGCAGAACTCTGGCACTCTACAACTGCCCCTGGCACCAGCTGCCCTCCCCTGCAGTGCTCAGCCATCATCCACAACATTCTTATTTACCCTCCATGTCTCCTTGCAAAGCAGCTACGGTAAACCCAAGAATCAAGCCCGCTGAGGAATGTTATGAAAAAGGGTGATTCTGAAGCAATGATACCCTAATTATTTTTACAACCAATTTTCATCTTAATTTCAAAGATATTCCTAAAGTACCTGGAAAAATCAGCACACAAATCTGAACCAGCCCTGTAAGCAGCCACACTAGAGCACTAAGCTAGAATACCCTAAAAGGAAACATACCAGGATTTTTGCTGTCCAGCGTTATAAGGGAATCCTGGCTGCAACTCAAATACCTTGACCAGTTTTCCATCTACTGTTCTGATGGATAGTGGGGGAAACCACACTGAAGTTGGTGGGCATGAGAGCCACCCTCATTAAGGATAAATGCAAGAAGCAGTTAAGCTCAGGGCCAGTGCAACCATTTAGGCAAACTAGGCAGCCGCCTAGTGGTTGGGGGCACCTAAAAGCCCCCTCAGGCGAAGAGATGGAGTGGAGGTGAGCTGGGAGGGGGGTGCGCGGGGAGGGCCACCCGCAGTAACGGGGGGGGGCGGGGCGCACAGGAGAACAGCTCCTTGCCCCAGCTCACCTCCACTCTGCCTCCTCCGCTGAGCACACAGCCCAGCTCTAAGTCTCCTCCAATCAGCGCCGCAAACCTGGGCGGGGAGAATTAGAGCAGCGCCAGTGTGCTCAGTGGAGGAGGTGGAGCCGAGGTGAGCTGGGGCGGGCTCCCCAGGCAGAGTTTGCTGCCATGGCGGCGGGGGGTAAAGAGAGTAAGTCTCCCCAGGCGGGGTTAGCTGCCGTGGGAGGACAGGGGGGAGAGGGATTAGCTGTCACGGTTGGGGGGGTAGCTGCTGCAGGAGGGCTCCCCGGGTGGGGGGCTGAGTTAGCTGCTGGGGGGGGGGGCGGAGTTAGCTGGGTGGGGGGTGCAAGGTGGAAGTTTCGCCTAGGGCACAAAACTTCCTTGCACCGGCCCTGGTTAAGCTCCTTTTTAGAGTAAGAAAGCTGGGCTAATATCAGCCACTGCTCAAATCATAGGCCATGTGCAAGGCCAGTCAGAAACTGAGCTATGTGAGCAGAAAGGTTTGCAGGGTATTTTTGAGGAAGTCTGTGTCTCAAAGCAGATGCAGCCGAGAGCAGGATGAGAAAACAGCCAGAAAGCTGAGCTGATTGCAAATGAGGCACAGGAAACAGGGCCCTGAGGAAAGGTGAAGAGAAGGAGCTTTGGAGACAGAGTGCTGGCTGGAAAAAGGCTTGGAGCTATGAGCAAACAAAACTGCTTCTTGTTTAGTTCCTACTGTGTTCAGAAAAATATTTTTGTAAATAAACAGAACTGCAGAAAGAAATACCTGACTCCTGCATCAATTTCTCCTCCTTACATAAACAACCCACAAGACCCTGAATACTATGCAGATTTCTATCATGCACATTTAGGAAGGAAGTGAAAAACCACAACCTGAGATTTTAGGGTATCCATGATCATAGGCGCCAGGTTCTTCTGGGCCCAGGGGGTGCTCAACCCCCTGTTCCACCCTAGGTGTGAGGGTTCCAGCTGGGGGTACAGGCTCTGGTGTGGGGCTGGGGAGGAGGGGTTTGGGGTGTGAGAGGGGGCTCAGGGCTGGGGCAGGGGTTTCGGATTGCAGGAGGGGATGTGGAGTGAAGGAGAGGGCTCAGGGCTGAGGCAGGGAGTTGGGGCACAGGAAGGGGTTAAGGGTGTGGGGTCCAGCCAGGCGGTGCTTACCTTAGGAGGCTCCTGGGCAGCGGTTAGCATGTCTGGCCCCTAGACATAGGGGCGGACAGGCAGTTCTGCGCACTGCCTGTATCCGCAGACTCCACCTCCGCAGCTCCCATTGGCCAAGGTTCCTGGCTAATGGGAACTGCTGATCTGGCACTTGGGCTGAGTGCAGTGCGTGGATCCTGCCTGGCCGCCCCACGCCTGTGAGCCGGACCTTCTGGCCACATGCGGAGCCAGCCTCAGCCCCGCAGCACTGCCAGCTGGACATTAAATGGCCACTAAACAGGCATTCTGGTAAAAAAAACAGATGTCTAGCAACCCTAGTCAGCTGCCTCCTGGGCATCCCCTGGTGACCAGGGGTGCCTCTTCAGCAGGCTGCTAGCAATTCCTCCCCCTTCAGCTCCCTCTTCCGCTCCTCACACCCAAAGCCTGCTCCAGGCACCAGCTCAGCAAGCAAGTTCCTAGGGGGGCCAAAGGAAAGGGGCGGCACTTCGGGCTCTTCGGCGGCAATTCGGTTCCTCAGTCCCTCTCAGAGGGAAGGACCAGCTGCCGAATTGCTGCCGAAAAAGGAAATGGTGCGGTGGAGCTGCCGCCGATTGCAATCCCGGCTTTTCTTTTTTTGGGGGGGGGGGTGAGGGGTGCTGCTTGTGGTGGCAAAAGCCCTGGAGCCGGCCCTGCTCACACCAGACAGCCTCCAGGCCCTTCTGGTTCATTCCCAGCTCTTATTCCCAGTACAGCAAAGCAAAACTGAGAACAACAACGTAAGTTGCCTGATGGTTCCCGGCTCTGTCATCCGGGGTCTCTGCCAAGGGCCACTGCCAGGCCACCTGCCTCTGTGAGTTACTGGGACTGTCTACCACTCCCTGCACTGCCCCTCCTGCTGCTCTTACAGTGGAACCACCACCTGATCCAACCTAGGTGTGGCTCCTTGGTAGTCAGGGCTGGCTAGGCCTAGGTCCTCCTGCCCTGTTATGCCTCCCCTGAAAAACCCCATGCCCACCCCAGGGCAAATCCTACCCAAGGAGAACCTCCCCCTCCCTTAGTAACAGCCCTTCTTGGGCTGATTGTATTACCAGATTCCAAATAACCCAAGAGCCCCCAGTAAGCCTCAACCAGGACACTGCCCTCCTCCCCAGTGTACAGTCTCCCTCAGGATTGCTGGAGAAGACACAGGGCCTGGCTTCCTTTGCCTTCTCCCCACAAGGGAAACGAGTTCCAGGTGGGTCTTTCTATCCCTCCCCAAAGTCTTGCTCGTGCCCAGGCCAAGTCTCATTTTTAACTCCACCCTTGAGCAGTTTGTCTCTCTCTGACTGCAAAGCCCCCACCCCTCACCCCTTGATCTCAGCAATTGCTCTCTCCCCTGGAGAGCCCACTGCATAACTAACGTCCTCCTTTAGGGGAGCAGACTGGTGCATCCTGCTGACTACACTACTTACAACAGGGGTCACCCAGCTACCCCCTCATGAGTGGGAATGCCTCTGCAGCACCTTTCTAACAATTCCTCCCCCCTGCATCACACCAAACAGTCTCCAGGCCCTTCCAGTCAGGGTCTCATTCCTGCCTCCTCTTCCCCACTCAGCAAATCAAAACTGAAAGCAGCAGAACAGTTACCTTGCAGATCACAGACACCGTCCTCAGGGGTCTCTTCCCCAGCTCACTGCTGGGCCCCCTGTCTCTGGCAGTCCCAGCAGCTCTCCCCACAAGCCCTGCACTGCCCTGTCCTGCTGCTCTTATAGTTAGGGCCCTACCAAACTCTGGGTCCATTTTGGTCAATTTCATGGTCATTGGATTTTTAAAATAATACATTTCATGATTTCATCTATTTAAATCTGAAATTTCATGGTGTTCTAATTGTAGGGGTCCTGACGCAAAAGGGGATTGTGAGGGAACCACAAGGTTGTTGAGGGGGGTCAGATATTGGCACCCTTACTTCTGCGCTTCTGCTGCTGGCAGAGGTGCTGCTTTCCGAGCTGGGTGGCTGGAGAGCAGCAGCTGCGGGCTAGTAACCCAGCTCTGAAAGCAGAGCCACTGTCAGCGGAGTTGCTGAAGTAAGGATGGCGTGAGATGGTATTGCCACCTTACTCCTGCGCTGCTGCCTTCAGAGCTGGGCCATGGCCAGCAGCTGCCACTCTCTGCCCACCCAACTCTGAAGGCAGCAGCTCAGAAGTAAGGGCGGCATGGCATGGCATGGCATTGCCACTCTTACTTATGCACTGCTGCTGGTGGCAGCGCTGCCTTCAGAGCTGGGCACCTGGCCAACAGCCATTGCTTTCTGGCCGCCCAATTCTGAAGGCAGGTCAGATGTAACGGCGGCAATAGCGCAACCCCCCACAATCACTCTTTTGAGTCAGACTCCCAGTTTGTGAAACGCTGGTCTCCTCTGTGAAATCTATATAGTATAGCGTAAAAGCATACAGAAGACTAGATTTCACAGAAGAGACCAGATTTCATGGTCTGTGACACATTTTTTGCAGCTGTGAATTTGGTAGGACCCTACTTAGAGTGGAACTACCTGATCCAACCCTGGCGTGTCTCCCTGGTAATCAGAGTTGGCTGGGCCTAGGCCCTCCTGCCCTTCAGTGCAACCACCCTGTTACTGTCCTATAGCTGGGCTAGATGCTGCCTAGAAAATACATACCCAGCAAATCCCTGCCCTGGAGGGGTTAGAATATAAAGTCCTGATCCTGCAACTGGATCTGTATGGGGATAGACTGACATCTGCACAGAAGCCCATTAAAGTCCATGGGGCACCACCTGCCTGCACGGGCTCACCCACACAGATCTAATAGCAGGATCAGGCCCTAAGCAATCCCAGTGGATCCTCTCAGGAAGGGCTGCTTTACCAAGGGACCATTATCACCTTGTTGTACGGTGTGGACCTCAGCTGTCACACACTGGTTTGCGCACGCCAGAGGGCTAGTGCACTGGATCGCTGTAACAGTAGGGAGCTCTCTGCATTACAAACCTTACTCTGTCTGGAGGAACTCGGCCGCTTCTTAGGCTGCAAGGCAACAAGCGTGGAGGTCGGCTTCTCTGCAAACACTGTCTAATCTTGACTGACCAGAGACACAGGGTCCTTACCACACAACGTTGTCCTCAGCAGAGAGCAGAGGTTCCTTGGTCTAGGCTGGCATTTCTCACTGCTATTCCTTTGCAGCGCTTACCAAGTACATATAAAACGGTGTCATGTGCAGCTCCTGGGTCAGAGCGCTCGTGGGATGGGCCCCACGTGTCAGGCCTTAGAGAACATTGCTCATCTCCGCTAAGCTCCAGTTACTTGGATCCCTTCCACTGCCCTTGAGAAGGCAGGAATTCACCTCAGAAATGACTGCTGCACTCAGCTAGGACCAATGCCACCATCAGGGCAGCAGCCAGCGGGAACAACCCTTGATTAGTACAAGGGCCCAGCAGGGCCCGGGGGAGTCTCACAGACCGTCCTCCCCACACAATAGCATCGCTGCCAAGCCCTATGGAGGGAGCTCTAACCTGAGCAGCCCCCAGTACCCTCCCCCCCACGGCTCCTCATCCCAAAGGAAGGCCCCTGGCTGGGAGGGGTCAGTTCCAGGCTCTGCTGCATTATCTACTACCTATTGCTGCCAGGGCTCCCTGCTGTACCGGGGCCACTCTCCCAGCCAAGCTGCAGTGTGCCCCAGCCCAGGGCTGGATGAACCCATCACTGGCCCTAAGCCAAACCCCCTCGGGTCTGCCCCAAGGACTCTCAGGTGCCCCTTCCCATGTGGGCCCTCAATGCAGCTCCCTGGACGTGTAGAAGCTGTGGAGGGTGTTGCTGAGTGAGTCCTGCAGCCACAGCAGAGAAGACCCAAGCTTCTGGAAGCAGGTGAGCCTTAGTGCCAGAGCCAGTCCCACAGTAGCAGTGAGAAGGAGCAGTGCTGGCCACTCTGCTGCCCCCTCAGGTTTTCCCCTCTGCACCTCCATCACAAGGGGAGGCAGGAGGCCAAATCTGAGGGAATATGGGTGACCAGCTGGAGACCACCAGTCCATAAGGAGTGGTGCCACTCAGAAGAGGCACATGGACAACAGCCAGGTATAATTAACCCTACCACTTCTGTAGGGGCCTTGGCTTGACCTGCGATTGGCTCAGCAAAAGCGAAGCTGAAAAATCTCCTGCCATCAATACTATAACATGAGCCTTGACAGATAAATGGCCCATAAAAGCTTTGTTCCTGTGTTATATCATGTGCAACACCCGAGATCCCTGCTTTATATTGTTACACTGCCATATCCTTCAGCACTGCAATTATTGGCATTTACGTTCTATTTCTTGAGGGGTTTTTACAAAGGACGTCTGCCAGCTTCCTCCCTTATATAGGACTGCTACAGGGTGTTCCCTGATTTTAATTGCTGTTGTAGCAAAGGCTGGAGATATAGAGAACATTCAGTTTTTGGGAATGAATTTACACATCACACAACTCTGTTTTTTTCCAGCCGCACTTGCAAGGGGCCCCTAGAAGCTCACCACCTCCCAGTGTGACAAAGTGAAGATTTTTTGTAAAATTTGTATGAAGCTTGTGTGTGCCTCAGTTTCCCCTATGTGCTTCAGTGTTACCTAGGGAGTAGGAAGGATTGCTTGCTCCCTGCACAGGGTAAGAGATTAAGATATATATGGCTGCTAGCTGTCCAGGACTTATCAATGGAGCTTTTGAGAAGACAGCTGCAACTCCAATCACCGGGACTTGAATACCTAGCAACTAATGACCATGGATGGCCACCTCTCTGCAGGGAACCAAGCAGTGTCTGCCCCGCTGGAGAACAAAGAGCTGGGGAGGTGCTGGGGGTGGGTTAAAGGTTGGCTACTGAGGTTCTGGGCTCACACCTGAACTGGGACACACAGAGGTCAGGGGAACAGGGCTTGGGGCTCTGTGCTGACCAGCATGGACTCTGCTGTAACTTTCTTTTCTCCATGCTAACCAAGGGCTTCCAATGCTGTGTTCCAGTTGACTAATAAACTATCCTGTTGTACAGCATTGGCAGAATGGCACAGCAGATGCTGACAGCAGAGGTGCACTGCCCCCTAAGTCTGTACAAGTCTCCCTCAGGGGTCATTTCAGTGGGACTCACAGAACACAGCTCACCCTGTGAAGTTGCAGCTGAAGGAGGAGGTGAAGCCAAGTAGCTTACCCTGAAGGAAGAGTGAGAGCCCTAGGGAGTCTGGCACACTGAAAGGGTTCCTCCCAGAGGCTGCTCCTGTGGATCTATGACACCCAGCTACTGGGCCGATTCTCCACTAGCCTGCCCTGGTGCAGCCAGTGCCATCAAATTAGGAGAGCGATGTCTGACACCCATTTGGCACAGGTATTAATGACGACACAAGCTGCAGGGAATGAGGCCCACTGGATCACTTTGCATGCAAACAGAGATACTGGGAAATAGGGCTGGCTCCAGGCACCAGCATTCCAAGCTGGTGCTTGGGGTGGCATTCTGCAAGGGGCTGCAGTCCCTGTTGTTTTGCCCCCAAGCAGCACGCTGAATTGCCACCACGGACGGCAAGGTCAGTCCGTGTGCCCTTAGGGCGGCAGTCGCGTTTCCACGGTGAGGGCAATTCGGCAGCAGCTTCTATGTTTAGCTGTCCCAGGCGGCTTCAGCTAAGCATAGAAGCTGCTGCCAAATTGCCGCAGCCGTGGAAACGCGCTTGCCGCCCTAAGGGCACACGGATTGCCCCCGCCGCCCGTGGCGGCAATTCAGCGCGCTGCTTGGGATGGCAAAAACTGTAGAGCCGGCTCTGCTGGGAAATTACCCACGATGGGCACAAGCGCCAGAGGTTCAGGTTTGTATCTATGCTCAGGAAGATCAAGGTGAGCTGGACAGCTTGTGAGCACAGACTGTCGATCTAAACTCTGACTGTGGGCCCCTCACTATGTTACCTGAGCACCTCGCAGGCAGGAAAGGATTGATTCAGCCACCAACACTCCTATCCAGCTTGGTGAGTGTCACAGTGAGTTCCCAGGCAGGGAGACAAGGCACAGCGAAATGAATCACCTTGCCCAAGGCCACGCAGTAAGTCTATAGCAGAGCTAGAAGCTGAACACAGATCTCCTGAGTCCCAGCTCAGTGCTTTACCCACAAGCTCCTCCTTCTTACCCACGAGGTACAATTTCTAGCACTTCTCTGGTGACACTGGAAATGTCTCTTGTGTGGTATCTCAGCATGTCTGCACTAGATCTGGGCATGGGGCTGGGTGATCGGTATTGCCTCTGAACCCATTCACACATCCCTTAAAATGACACGACCCAACATTCCCAGGGGGAATACACAGGGGACGGTCAATCCTGGTAGTGCTTTGCAGCAGTATACACATGCACTGCGAACAAAAGTACATGCCCCAGTAATAATCTAATGATACACATCATTAATCACAGTACTATACGAGCATATCCTCTAATCTTAACTTCTTTTTCACTCACATCACATGGGGCAGAATCCACATTAAAAAGTCACATGAGGCGTTTCCGTTGCCTCTTAAATCAACTGCTATTCAAGATGGAAACAACTAACATGGCAGGATCCCAAATGGGTCCAATGTATGGAGCAGAGCAACAGTTGCAAGGGCTCTGAATGCCCTCAAGGCCTCTACCACGATTTTAGCAAGGGGGAAATTTGCCACAAGAGCAAAAAATGACTCTGCTGAAACTTCAGCCTGAAGAAACGGACTGCTTGCCAACAGAGTCCCATGGGAAGGAGTCAATCTTTGAGCAGGCCTGTGCTAATAGACCTTCCAAGAACATCAGAAAAATACATCTCACTTTTTGAACCTCAATATTTTAAATTCTTTCAGCAGCTCGAGACTCAGTTTTCTCTTCCTAATGCCAGCCTTTTGTGCCTACTTACAACTGTGGCATTGGGTCTCTTTCATTCATCGAGATTTGAATACACCTGCCTCGATTAATGGCACAGAATGCAGCTGATATAACTGGGGCTTATAATGCCATTCTTGATAGAATGAATTAAAAAAAAAATTGGAACCTTGAGAAAACTGTGGGAAACACATTGGGACTCCCTTAGTAGTGGAAGAACAGGAGAAATTTTGGGCACTGGCACCAAATATTGCCATCTTCACAGTACACTGTTCTTTTTCCTTTCATGAATTTTACTGGAGTTTAAAAAGCTTCAATAGATACACACTGACTACCAGTGAAAATGAGGTAGGATCGGAAGAGGCTAAAATAGGGAAGGAACAAGTGAAAAATTACTTAGACAAGTTAGATATCTTCAAGTCACCAGGGCCTGATGAAATGCATCCTAGAATGCCAAGGAACTTACTGGGGATATCTGAGCCACTAGCAATTATCTTTGAAAAGTCATGGAAGACAGGAGAGATTCCAGAGGACTGGAAAAGGACAAATTTAGTGTCAATCTATAAAAAGAGAAATAAGGACAAAGGAGGGAATTGCAAACCAGTCAGCTTAACTTCTGTACCTGAAAAGATAATGGAGCAAATAATTAAGCAATCACTTTGCATACATCTAGAAGATAAATTAATAATTACCAATCAACATGGATTTGTCAAGAACAAATCATGTCAAATCAATCTGATAGCTTTCTTTGACAGGGTAACAAGCCTTGTGGATAGGACGGAAGCAGTAGACAGGGTATATCTTGAATTTAGTAAAGCTTTTGATGCCTGTCTCGCATGATCTTCTCATTAACAAACTAGGGAAATGCAACCTAGATGGAGCTACTATAAGGTGGGTGCAAAACTGGTTGGAAAACCATTCCCAGAGAGTAGTTATCAGTGGTTCACAGTCATGCTGGAAGGACATAACGTGGCCAACCTGTGGCTCTGGAGCCGCATGTGTCTCTTCAGAGGTTAATATGGAGCTCCTTATCTAGGCACAGATTCCAGAGCTGGAGCTATAGATGCTAACTTGCCAATGTGCTGACAGGTGCTCACTCCTCAATCCCTTGCTCTGTCCCAAGCCCTGCCCCCACTCCATCCTTTCCTCCAAGGCCCCTGCCCCTTCCCCTGAGCCTGCCATACCCTTGCTACTCCCCCTATATCCTCCTGTGCATGTGAAACAGCTGATTGTGGGGGAGGGGGAGTAGGCACTGATTGTTGGGGGCTGCCGGCAGGCGGGAGGCACTGGGGAGTGGATGGGGGGCTGCTGACGTATTATTGTGGCTCTTTGGCAATGTACAATGGTAAATTCTGGCTCCTTCTCAGGCTCAGGTTGGCCACCCCTGACATAATGAGGGGGATCCCACAGGGATCAGTTCTGGGTCCAGTTCTGTTCAATATCTTCATCAATGATTTAGATAATGGCATAGAGAGTACACTTATAAAGTGTACAGACAGTACCAAGCTGGGAGGCGTTGCAGGTTTTTTGGAGGATAGGATTAAAATTCAAAATGATCTGGACAAACTGGAGAAATGGTCTGAAGTAAATAGGATGAAATTCAATACGGACAAATGCAAAGTACTCCGCTTAGGCAGGAACAATCAGTTGCACACATACAAAATGGGAAATGACTGCCTAGGAAGGAGTACTGCAGAAAGGGATCTGGGGATCATAGTGGATCACAAGCTAAATATGAGTCAATAGTGTAACACTGTTGCAAAAAAAAGGTGAACATCATTCTGGGATGTATTAGCAGAAGTGCTATAAGCAAGATACAAGAAGTAATTCTTCCACTCTACTCCATGCTCATTAGGCCTCAACTGGAGTATTGTCCAGTTCTGGGCACCACATTTCAGGAAGGTTGTGGACAAATTGGAGAAAGTCCAGAGAAGAGCAACAAAACTGATGAAAGGACTAGAAAACATGACCTATGAGGGAAGATTGAACAAATTGGGTTTGTTTAGTCTAGAGAAGAGAAGACTGAGGAGGACCTGATAATTTTCAAGTACATAAAAAGTTGTTATAAGGAGGAGGGGGAAAAATTGTTCTTCTTAACCTCTGAGGATAGGACAAGAAGCAATGGGCTTAAATTGCAGCAAGGCAGTGTAGGTAAGACATTAGAAAAAACTTCCTAACTGTCAGGGTGGTTAAGCACTGCGAAAAATTCCCCAGGGACGTTGTGGAATCTCCATCACTGGAGATTTTTAAGAGCAGGTTAGACAAACACCTGTCAGGGTGGTCTAGATCAGTGGTTCTCAACCAGGGGTCTGGGCCCCCTGGGGAGCTGGAGCAGGTTTCAGGGGGGCCACTAAGCAGGGTCAGTGTTAGACTCCCTGGGGTCTAGGGTAAAAAGCCAAATCCCTATTCCATGGGACTGAAGCCCAGACCCTAAGTCCCACCACCTGGGGCTGAAGTTGCAGCCTGAGTATGTAGCTTCGTAGGGGCTGCTGTGGCATGGGGCCCTGAGCAACTGCCCTACTTGTATCTCCTAACGCAGGCCCTGGCTTTTATATGCAGAAAACCAGTTGTTGTGGCACAGGTGGGCCATGGAGTTTTTATAGCATGTTGGGGGTGGGGGGGAGGCCCAGAAAGAAAAAGGTTGAGAACCCCTGGTCTAGATAATACTTAGTTCTGCCATGAGTGCAGGGGACTGGACTAGATGCCCTCTCAAGGTCCCTTCCAGTCCTATCATTCAATGTGCTGTATCTGGTCCATGATTTCTAAAGCAACTTGTTGTAAGCACGGGGAGGCTGTGCAGCACATGCCTGGCTAACAGCTGCGAAGCTGCCTCAGTCACAACACGGCTGTTAAAGTGTGAATTGAACAAAACCTTCAAAAGTGCATAGTAGACCTTCTGATGCTGACAGCACATTGTGTGTGGGGGATAGCACAGTGAACATGTCTAGCCAAATAGTGACAGATCATGGATTTGTTTTCCCTTTCAAACAAGGCTACAAAAACTACATTAAGAAAACATTCAGGTTGCACAGATAAGTGCTCGAAAGTGGTGCATAAGCAGCCTTACGTTGCACCCTGGTATCAGCACACTGCACTATAGACTTTAATGACAATCACATACTGTATCTCAAATATTCTGCACCATCACACAGTGGAGATCAAAGGAGCTTTGCCAGTTTACACCAGCTGAGGATCTAGCCCCTAGGTCCTAATCAATATTGTCAATTCAGCAAGAAGTCCTGACAAAATTGCATTTGAATGCAAGAATATTTCTATTCTCACACTATACCAAAGAAACTCTAGATAATGGAAAGCATGGTAACAAACATGGAGATTTTGAAAGAGCTGAGTGAAGTGGGAGAAAAATGCCCCAGATATTACTGTGACTCGCTAGCTGAATTGAAGTTTGACCACATTCCCAACCCTTTCGTATTTGCTTTCAGAGAACAGTTAAGTGCCTGAGATATATGGCACAAACATTTGGGAGAAACTTCTTTTCAACTCAGACACTGGACTATTTGCCAGAAGGAAATTCCGAAGAGTATATTCAACTGTCATATTTGAAATTCACAATAATACAAGTTAACCCAATCCAGTAAGTGAAACAATCCCACATGACTCATGCAACGAACACAACGGGAAGTAGGAATATCATGGCCCTCACTCTTGTTTACACTAAGGCCTCTTTACCCTGCGCTGGCAAAGTAAAAGGCCCTTGAGGTGGGCATAAATTATTTATAACCTCTCTAAGGCCACTTTACTCTGCTAAAGGGGTGCAAGAGACAGCGTAAATGAGAATCAGGCCTCATATGTTTACAATGAACTGCTCACAGGCCATTTGTATATGGAAAAACATGCAGATAAGGAATTCACAGTGTCAAACAACAAATCCCACCAGGAATATTGTGATCGGTTCACAAATGTGTAACTTCTCAAAGTGAATTCCTACATGTGAAGAAGCCATTCCACTCTGTGATAAGCTACGTTTGTGGAAGCTGAGCAGCAGGCGTGTGTGAGGAGAGAAAACAGAGCACTCTTCAAAGAGCAAACGTGCCCGCTAAAGTTACCTGTTTCAGACTTCCCATCTCTGTTTGCAGCCAGGTGGGCTCTGGTCTCTCATTGTCCTTGGTGATCATCTGGTCTGGTTATATAGACTCTCTGCTCTGGTTTTCCTTATCCAAATGTTGCCCAATATCTTGGCTTTCCTGGCAAGCTGATGTGATGGCTAGCAATGACTTGTTCCCATGTCGAGGAGACAATGATGAGAGTTTGGGGGTTGCTATTGGCGGTCAGGAATGGTTACCAATATGCGCTCTGTAGGTAGGCATAAGAGTCTTGTCTGGAAGGGTTGTTAAATGATAGTTATACTTGCGTATACCATCATCAATGTGGCGTGTACCCAGTGCATGGCTCCCAGGGGACGTTATAAAATCCTGCTCCATCTAGTTCCCCAAAGTTCAGTGAGGGGTATTATTATATGATCCCAGTCACAGACCAGGGCCCCATTGTGCCCAGGGGCTGTTCAAACACACATGAAGATGATTGATCAAAACCACGATGAGGCTGGTCAGGCCCAGTGGTTAGAAAAAACAGTTACCCACCTTTTAGTAACTGTTGTTCTTCGAGATGTGTTGTTCATGTCCATTCAAAGTAGGTGTGTGAGCGTCACGTGCACGCCAGCTGGAAGATTTTCCCCTAGCAGCGTCCATAGGGTCGGCCCTGGCGCCCCCTGGAGTGGCACCACTACAGTGCCCTATAAAGGGGCCTGCTGACCCTTCACCCCCTCAGTTCCTTCTTGACAGCACTCTGACAGAGGGGCAAGAGGGTGGGTATTGGAATGGACATGAACAACACACCTCGAAGAACAACAGTTACTAAAAGGTGGGTAACTGTTTTTTCTTCTTCAAGTGGTTGTTCATGTCCATTCAAAGTAGGTGACTCATAAGCCTAACATAAGGTGGTGGGATCGGAGGTCACTGCCGACTGGAGTACTGCACGACCAAAGGTGGCATCACCCCTAGCCTGGTGCGTGATGGCATAGTGTGACGTGAATGTGTGGATGGAGGACCACGTGGCAGCTCTACAAATCTCCTGAATCGGGATCTGAGCCAGGAACGCTGAGGAGGAGGCCTGCGCCCTGGTGGAGTGGGCCGTAACTGGAGGAATAGGGGGGTTTGCTATACGATAGCATTCCCGTATGCAGGCCGCTATCCACGAAGAGATCCACTGAGAGGAGACCGGGAGCCCCTTCTTTCTATCCGCCACCGTGATGAAGAGCTGGGTCGACCGTCTAAACGACTTTGTCTGTTCAATATAAAAGGCTAGGGTCCTGCGGACATCCAGGGAATGCAGCCTCCGCTCCTTACCAGAAAAGCGTGGCTTTGGATAAAACACCAGTAGGAAGATATCTTGTCCCATGTGGAATTGAAGAGGAAGGCCGAGTGAGGTCTAAATTGGACCTTGTCCTTATACAAGACAGTGTACGGGGGTTTGGATGTCAGTGCCCTGAGCTCCGATACCCTCCTGGCCGAGGTGATCGCTACAGGAAAGCGACCTTGTATGACAGGTACAGCAGAGAGCATGAAGTCAGGTGCTCGAAGGGAGGCCCCGTGAGGGCGGAGAGGACCAGGTTGAGGTCCCAGGTAGGAGCTGGTTGATGGACATGCGGAAACAGCCTGTCCATGCCCTTGAGGAATCGACCAACCAGCGGGTTTGCGAACACTGAGATGCTCCTCTCTCCCGGGTGGAAAGCTGAGATGGCCGTTAAGTGCACTTGAACCGAGGAGAGGGAAAGGCCCAGATGTCTCAGGTGGAGCAAATAGTCTAAGATAACTGGAATCGGGGCCCGCAACGGCTCCTGCCCTCGCTTACCGGACCAGATGGAGAAGCGTTTCCATTTGGCTAGGTAGGTGGCCTGGTAGAAGGTTTTCTACTACCGAGCAGCACCCGTCTGACCTGTTGGGAGCATTGCATCTCCACCGGGTTCAACCATGGAGCATCCAGGCTGTGAGGCAGAGTGATTGCAAGTTCGGGTGGCAGAGGCAGCCCTGGTCCTGCGTGATCAGGTCCAGCAGCAGGGGCAGTGTCGGGGCACCCGGGTGGACATGTGCAGGAGTGACGTGTACCAATGTTGGCGCAGCCACACCGGTGCTATCAGGATTACATGGGTGTGATCCCTGCGGATCTTGAGAATTACCCTGTGTATCAAGGGAATCGGAGGAAAGGCATAGAGCAGCCCTTCCCTCCCGGACAGGAGGAAGGCGTCTGACAGAGACCCTAGACTGTGGCCCCAGAGGAAGCAGAACCGCCGACACTTCCTGTTTTCCTTTGAAGCAAACAGGTCTAACTGGGGACGACCCTAGAGCTGGAAGATTGAGCGCACTAGGTCCTGACGAAGGGATCACTCATGACCCCAGAAAGAGTGGCTGAGGGCATCCGCCAGGCCATTCTGTTCCCCCGGAAGGTAGAACGCCGTCAGGTGGGCAGCATTCTGAATGCAAAAGTCCCACAGTGCGAGGACTTCCCTGCATAGGGAAGAGGAGAGTGCATTTCCCTGTTTGTTGATATAGAAGACTTCTGATGTGTTGTCCGTGAGGACTGAGACACATCTGCTGGCCAGGTGGGATTGGAAGGTAAGACAAGCCAGGCGTACAGCTCTCAGATCCCTGACGTTGATATGTAACCTGAGGTCCTTCTGCGACCACAAGCCCTGTGTCCTGAGATCCCCCAAGTGCGCTCCCCATCCCCGATCCAAGGCATCCGTCACCAGGGAGAGGGAAGGTTGAGGGATGGCGAAGGGAATACCCATGCACGCCTTCTGTGGGTCGACCCACCATCGGAAAGAGCTCAGCACCACCTGGGGAAGAGTCACCATTGAGTCCAGGGAATCCCTGGCCGGGCGGGTATACCGTTGCCAACCAGGACTGTAGTGGGCAAAGCCGGAGTCTGGCATGGCTCACCACATAGGTGTACACTGCCATGTGGCCTAACAGCTTTAGATAGTTCCGTGCTGTGGTAGTTGGGCCACAGTGCAGACGGAGGATGAGCTCGGACATTGATCGAAACCTGGACTCCGGAAGATACGCTCTGGCGTGGGTCGAGTCCAGAACCACCCCTATAAATTCTATCCTTTGAGTAGGAGACAGGGTGGACTTGGCCTCATTTAAGAGGAGGCTGAGCTTGAGGAAGGTCCCCTGATGAAAAGCACCTGAGCTTCCACCTGCTCCTTGGTGCGGCCCTTTATAAGCCAATTGTCCAAGTAGGGGAATACCTGGATACCCCGCCTGCGCAGAAAGGCCACCACGACTGCCAAGCACTTTGTGAAGACCCTTGGTGCTGCTGACAGGCCAAACGGGAGCACTGTGAACTGCAGATGGGCGTTGGCCACGACAAACCTGAGGTACCAACGGTGTCAGGGGGATTATGGCAATATGGAAATATGTGTCCTTTAAGTCGAGGGCAGCATACCAATCTCCTGGATCCAAGGAGGGAATGATCGAAGACAGGGAGACCATGCGGAACTTGAGCTTTTTCACAAACTTGTTCAGCTGCCGCAAGTCCAGGATGGGTCTGAGGCCCCCTTTTGCCTTCGGTGTTAGAAAATACTGGGAATAGAAGCCTCTGCCCCTGAGGAACTTCCTCCACCGCCCTTGCTGTGAGGAGGGACCGCACTTCCTGAATTAGAAGTTGCTCATGAGAGGGGTCCCTGAAAAGGGATGGGGAGGGGAGCTGGTGGGAAGGGAGGAAGGAGAACTGGATAGAATATCCCCTCTCTACTGTGCAAAGCACCCAACTGTCTGACGTGATTCGGGACCAGGCATGATAGAAGGGGGACAGACGTGATCCAAAGGTAGGGGTAGAAGGATCTGGAGTCCTGATTGGCAGGCCGTCCTCGACCATACCATCAAATGGGGGGCCTAGGCCCCGATGTCAGTCTCGGTTGGCCAGATGCCTGGCCGGAGGGGTGGTGTTGGTGATGCCTCCTGCTGTTCCTACTCCATCTGCGCCCAACCTCTGGATGATTCTGAGGCTGGTAACGGCGCAGAGCCGTTTGTGGCCTGAACTGCCTACGTTGGGTTGCCAGGGTATGCAGGCCCAGCGAGCGAAGCGTAGCCCTCGAATCCTTTAGGCTATGCAGACGCTTGTCCATTTTGTCTGAGAACAGCGTCTGCCCTTCTAAGGGGAGGTCCTGGATAGTCTGCTGGACCTCATAGGGAAGGCCCGAGACCTGAAGCCAGGCTCCCTGCCTCATGACCAGGCCTGTTGCCATGGAGCATAAGGCCGAGTCTCCTACATCCAGGGCAGCCTGAAGGGAGGCTCGGGAGATCAGCTATGACCATATCGGCTTACGACAGCCTGTTGGTTGGCTATTCCTGATCGAAGGCCTGCCATGGAGTACACCTTTCTACCAAAGAGGTTGAGCCTTTTGGCATCCCTGTTCTTTGGCGTTGACCCTTGAAATCCCTGACGCTCCCTTTGCTTGGCCGTGTCCACCATCCGGGAGTCCGGGGAAGGGTGGGTGTACAAATGTTCATGCCCCTTAGAGGGTACAAAATAACGCCTCTCCGTTTTCTTGGCAGTAGGGGCCAATGAGGCTGGCGTTTGCCATAAGGTGCAGTACGTGTCCTCTATGGTCTTGATCAATGGTAGGGCCACCCTGGATGGTCCCGATGGAGCCAGGATGTCCACTACTGGATCTACGTCCACCTCAATTTCCTCAGCCTGGACTGCGAGGCTCTGAGCCGCTGGCCTGAGCAGTTGCTGAAGGATTCTAGTGTCTTCCAGGGCCAGTGCCGTGGCCGTGCCCACGACCGCCTCATCCAGGGAAGAAGAGGAGGAAATCACTTGGATCGACCCATCCGCCGGTGATTCCAGCCCTTCAGGGTCCGGCAGCACACGGTACCGAGGTTGCGGGGCTGGTGCCGGTTCCAAATGCGGCACAGCGACCGGTACCAGGGTCACCAGTGAATGGCTTGGTGTGTCTGGCGGCACCTGCTGAGCCCGAACCGTGGTCGCCGCCGGTGCCGATGCCCAACTAGCCGGTGCTGAACTTAGATGCAGCCTACCCTTGCCCAGTGATGGTGCCAGTGGAGGAGGCAACTGCAACGGGGCCGTCGATGCCAAGGAGACCGAGGCCAACCTGGAGCGAGGACCAAACGCCTGGCCCACCAACTGGCGGTAGGCCCAGGGGGTCCAAAATGGCCACTGGGAGGGTGGTTGCCATCGCTGCTGCCACTGTGGTGGGTACCGCTAGCGGTTCACCCCTGAAGCTGACCTCCTGCTCCTAGACCGGTTGGAGCGGTAGGAGTCTGCCTCTGAGTCTGAGGTCTCTGAATAAGACGACCTGGGGGGAGCAGCACTTGTCATTGCCGGGGAGCAGCACGGAGGCGAGGAGCTGTCTCTCAGGTCCGGTGCTGCCCAGGTGGCGCGGGGCAGAGAGGAAGGCGACATCATGGCCGGCTTGCCCCTTGACTGTACCGGGGAATGGGCTATGGTTAGCAACTCCCTGCCATGATGTGGGGAGTCCGGTACCAGAAGTCTCAGCAACTCTGAGGCCGCCCTGAATGCCTCCGGCGTCAAGGGGGGACGCACATCTCTGCTAATGTCCGGGGATGTTGGTCGCTCTGGACTCGACTGCCCTCTCTCCACTTGTACCAGTGGACGGCGTCAGCCTGTGGAGGTCCTGGCGGGGCAATTGCTCCCTCACCAACCTCTTCTTCTTAGCGGGCACCAGGGAGAGTGAGTGGTGCAGCACTGAGGCCGACTTCCTATGACCCGACTCCCTCCAGTGCTGGGTTTTGGAGGATTTGGGCTGGGCCCTAAGTCCTGATGCCGGTGCCGGGGCGCTCCGCACCGACGATGACGTGCTGGGCACTGCGTCGGCCGGCTCTGGGTCCAAAAGTGGCCGCAAGGCAGCCTCCATCAGAAGAACTCTAAATCTTTGAGCTCTATCTTTAAGAGTTCTGGGAAGGAAGCCCCTGTAAATAGTGCACCGGTCCCTTTGGTGGCTCTCCCCGAGGCACTGCAGACAAGCAGAGTGCGGGTCACTCTTTGGCATGAACTTTCCACAGTCCTTGCAGAGTTGAGACCCGGGCATGCCCCGGTGGGGTGATGAGAAGGTGGGGGGAGACCCCCCCCCCAACAGTTAAGAACTATGTACGACTAATCTAGATAGACTAACTGTATACACGAGGATAGGACCACTGCTAAACTTGCTATCAGCAAGCAAAGTTCCAGCTAGCCCTCATCGGTGGTAAGAAGGAACTGAGGGGGTGGAGGGTCGGCGGGCCCTTTATAGGGCGCCGTAGTGGCGCCACTCAAAGGGGCGCCAGGGCCGACCCTACGGACGCTGCTAGGGGAAAATCTTCCAGTTGGCGTGCACGCGGCATGCACACACCTACTTTGAATGGACATGAACAACCACTCAAAGAAGAACCATGACAGTCAGGCCTAGTGGTCAGAGCCAGATTCAGGCATCCAGAGAGGGGTTGGAGCAAGACTGGAGCAGAATTAGGGATGGAGCAGGGGCAGGCTAAGGCTTAGGGAGTCTGCTGCCACAATCAGTCCTGGAGAGACATGGAACAGACTCAGCAGCTGTTTCCCCTGTGAGGCTGACATACCTGCCCTGGGAATCATCAGGCCAGTTTGGTTGCGGATTGGCTGGGGCCTAGCACAGGAGTGACTCATCACCTTGCAATGAGACCTCTGGAGCCTGCCCTCATGACAGATTCCTTCAAATGCCATTTGTGAGTGCCAGCACTGAATAGCTCTGTGAGGAACATCATAATTCAGTCACCTCTTTATCATCTGATCTTCTGGAACTGCGAAGAGAACCTTGCCCTGAACCAGCTGGGCTTTATGGTCATCCTGACCTGACATCTGGGGTTACAAGATGAAGATGTTTCCTCCTTAGTCTGTGTTCTACCACACTTGTACTATGGTGTATTTTGTGTAATGAGTATAGGGGACAGGCCATGACTCAGCCCTGAACTGCACTCCCCTAGGGGTCTGTGTTCACCCTCAGGCACCTCCATGTTTGGATGGTGGAGTTCTCAGTGAGTTACTCTTGGCTCTGTTTTTGAAGGATTTCAGAGTGCAGGTGGGGGAAGTGGATGGGGGAAATCACTCCTCCTTCCTTTCCCCAACTTCTGATGTTAGGGATTTACACCCTGTCTTTGGGGAAAATCAGAGAAGTGTGCCATGGGGCTATAGAGAGCTCTGAGCACAGTCAGTTCTGTAGCGCCCTGAAATCACCACCCTTTAACTGTTGCCTCCTCTGTCCCCTTTCGTGAGACTGGCGAGCAAAGTGTTGTTGCTTCCCAAGATCAGCTCGTTATCAGCCTGGCATGACGCTGTCAGTAGTTCTCTTCAAAGGTGCACTGGTGCAGCACTGGGCCATGTCCCCTTTTAGCAGATGGTCCACACCAGAGGCTAACAGAGCAAACCAGCTACCAGGTAACACAGTTACTCCATTAGCTCAAGCAGTAAATGCTTCTACGGAAAGCCCTGGATTCATTCCTGCTGGAGTTAGATCACTGTACTTGTGTGCATTGCTGAGAGGCCACACATCGCCTCTCTGGAAGGGTTACTTCGCCTTAGAACCATTTTAGGTTCCTTGTTTGCTACAGACAAAGACCCAGTAACAGTTCACAGAGAACTGTCTTAAAGGGACTTACTGTAGCACGCTACAGGGTGTCATATAAAAGGCGCTCATGAACTCCCTGGACCATATAGGTTCTGCATGAAATCATGAATGAGGTTTCTGGGGAAATTTTCCCAAGAGCCAGCAGTTAAAATTTGCCAGTTTATTAAAACCAACAAGCATGAGCACGAGAACAAAGGCAGAGAAAAGGAGGGCAGCTGTCAGGACAGGGACAGGACGCACACAAGGAGCAGGAAGCTCTAAGAGCTGTTTCCCCTCTCCTAGCTGTACACCAATCCTGCTGGGCCAGGCTTTTATATCAATGGGCCATGACCTCTTTCTCCCATCAGCTGCTGTTTTATTCACACACACATGGGGAAAAACACGTTAACATGCCCCTTAGGCAGATATAGTTTTCAGAGCCCTGTTTGTGACTAGTTCAGGACCAGTGCTAGCCCACAGGAAAATGATAAATATAGGCAGAGGGTTGGCCGGGAGCAAATCTGTACCGAAAAGACAACAATTTGCTTATGAGGCACTTTTCACCAATGGAGTTGAAAGGAGGGGATCGTTCTCCCCATCGTACAGATGGGGAAGCTCACCTTTGCTCGAGGTCAGTGGAAGAGCCTGCACTAGCGCCCATGTTTGCTGAGGGCTTGTCAACATGGTCTGTTAGCACACAGCAAGGCAGGCTGGGATCACACAGCACACCAGGTGGCTGCACAATAACTGGCATGTGGACTGGTACTGCACACTGAATGGTCCATAGTGCATTTTGATGCATGGCTGTTTGATTGGGAGGCAGTTGGGAATGAGGGCATGTGACATTCTGCCCGGTCCCCACAACTGCTGGGCTCTGAGAAGGGCAGGCAGTAGAGGAGTAAGGCAGGGTCAAGAACTGGGCAGGGCTGGGGAGAGCGCCCGAGACACTGCCTGTGGGAGGTAAGGTGAGGGAGGGGACAAGGCTGGTTTTGGGGAGCTGGGGAGGGACACAGTGATAGTACCCATGGGGGGAGCACTGGGCTGAGCGCCCATGGGGGATTCAAAAAGCTTACAACCCAAACAGTACCATGGACAGCACTTGAGAAGTCAGTGTGATTAGGAAATTGCTCACACCACCAAGGTAAGGCTCTGCTATGGCAGATACTCAACCCTGAGCGCTTCAACTGACTTGATGAAAAGGTCCCACCCCCAGGTTCAAAGCTGGATGCCTAAAGTTTGGAACCTACAGTCTCTATCTTCTCAAATAGGGAGCCAGCAGCTCCCATTGGCCTCAAGCAAGATAAGGATGCTCAACGCCCTAGAAAAATCAGGCCACTTATATGGTGCTTTCTTTAAGGGCCAAGATGTCCAATCCTGGGTACCTCAATGAACAATGCCTGTACTTTCGGATTGCCGTGCAGTGTAGTCTCTTCTCACATCCAGGCTTACTGAGCTAGGGCTCTTTGGCAAGGGAAGAGGATAGTATGGTAAGTCACAAGAGAAACTCTATAACTGGCAGAGCTTTTGCCCAGGGAATAAGCTAAAGCGAGCACATTTATTTCATTTTAAGGCATATGCCTTCAATTCATGACATTGATTATGAAGTCAGAACTGGTCAAAGAAGCTGGTGGGAATCCATTCCCCACCCCACCCCACCCCCATGCTCTCCAGCTGGCTCTGTTTAATGTGGTTCCAACACCTTTAGTACAACAGTATTTTCAAAGAACCTCTCATTTCCCAGTGTGTTCTGCCAAAGAGGGAGAGGGGACCTTTAAAAAGGATGATGCCAGTATCCTTTTAAACTAATAAAGCCAAAAGCAAACAATCCACCAAAGAGAGAGGTAACATTATTAAAAATTAAGAAGCTACTTGCATGCATATTTCACCGTACGATACCTGTAGCAAAGATAAGGAGGTGTTAGTACCGTTATACAAGGCACTGGTGAGACCTCATCTGGAATACTGTGTGCAGTTCTGGTCTCCCATGTTTAAGAAGGATGAATTCAAACTGGAACAGGTTTGGAGACGGGCTATTAGGATGATCTGAGGAATGGAAAACCTGTCTTATGAAAGAAGACTCAAAGAGCTTGGCTTGTTTAGCCTAACCAAAAGCAGGTTGAGGGGGGATAAGATTGCTCTTTATAAATATATCAGAGGGATAAATATTAGGGAGGGAGAGGAATTATTTATGCTTAGTACCAATGTGGACACAAGAAAAAATGGATATAAACTGGATACTAGGAAGTTTAGACCTGAAATTAGATGAAAGTTTCTAACCATTAGAGGAGTGAAGTTCTGGAACAGCCTTCCAAGGGGAGTAGTGGGGGCAAAAGACATATCTGGCTTCAAGACTAAGCTTGATAAGTTTATGGAGGGGATGGTATAATGGGATAGCCTAATTTTGGCAATTCATCTTTGATTATTAGCAGGTAAGTATGCCCAGTGGTCTGTATGGGATGGGATCTGAGTTACTACAGAGAATTCTTTCCTGGGTGTCTGGCTGGTGAGTCTTGCCCACATGCTCAGGGTTTAACTGATCACCGTATTTGGGGTCGGGAAGGAATTTTCCTCCAGGGCACATTGGCAGAGGCCCTGGAGGTTTTTCGCTTTCCTCTGCAGCATGGGGCACAGGTCACTTGCTGGAGGATTCTCTGCAGCTTGAGGTCTTCAAACCACAATTTGAGGACTTCAATAACTCAGACATAGGTTAGGGGTTTGTTATTGAAGTGGATGGGTGAGATTCTGTGGCCTGCATTGTGCAGGAGGTCAGACTAGATGACCATAATGGTCCCTTCTGACTTTAAAGTCTATGAGTCTATAGTTCTGACACTCCCCAGAGAACAAGTTCTGACTGAATTGTTTCAGACACTGAAAAAGGCAAATTGATCAGAACTGTCACTAGGGGCTAGTTATTACAGCACTTGTGAACATGAATCTCTTTTTAGAAGGGAAAGAAGGTTCCTCCTTTCATTGAAGACCATCCAATATCACAGCAGCAGCTTTATCAAATAGAATTCCATAAGCTGTTCCTCAGCTGTAAGAAGTCTGCAAGGCGCAGAGTTGCTGGCACAGAGCGGCTGCAATGTCACAGGTGAAGCATTTTGGCAATGGAACCTTTGTGTGCCTCAGGTTTGCGAAGCACTCTAATCTTTCTGGATGAAGAGTGTCAATTGTGCAATTATTTGATTCATCTATAGTATTTGAATCAACAAGTTTTATTTTTCATTTGCAACTAGTACAAAACTATTCTAACACACTGTGTTATGTTTAAATGAAGTTTAAATATTTTAAGGAATAAATTATGTGGTATAGTAAACAACATCCACCTATTTTGGCCATAGGATAAACATGAGAAATCAGAACAAACAGATTTCATTACCTGAACAAGGCAAGTTTCAGCTCTCAAACCAAACACTGAGAAATAACTTTTAAAAATCTAAATAGAAGTTATTAAAATTGGTGGTTTAAAAAAAAAGTGTTTTTACTACTAATTTTAGTCATGATTTAAGCCATTTTGATGTAGCAAATCTGCTCTGCCTTTCAATGCTAACAAGTTTCTTTGAAATCCGTGTGGTTCCATGTCACTAAAAATACCGTTTTCGTTTTGAGAGGATGAATTCAGGGGGATGTGCGATTTTCCAAAGACAGCTGGGAGTTGGATGCCCAGTTCCCATTGAAAGTCAATGTGACATGGGCATCAAACTGCCCGTTTCCAGAGTCGTAAGAGCTAGTGCAACACACAAATCCTGGAATGGACAGTACACCTCATGTCTACGCTGAGCTGTTGCTATTAGAGATCAGGAGACCTTCATGCCCAGTGCAGGATTCTTGCACCTTCTTCTAAAGCAGCTTGTGCTCTCCACTGTCAGAGAGAGGATACTGGATGGAATGGACCTTGGGTCTGACCCCGCCTGGCAATTCTTATGCCCCTTTGTGTCTTTGAAGATCTCTCCTATGGGCTTACTGACAGTGGACTATATCCTTTCCCACATGGGGCCCAAGTCAAAGCTGGACTCTCCTGGCTATCTATCTTTTCATCTACTGAAAGAAACAGAGGAGAAATACATTCTTATACTTTTGTAAAAGGAGAAAATATCACTTTATTTTCAATATACAGATTAAGTTCCACCATAAAATAATACACATGAATAAAAATATTTTGCTTTTAAAACAAGACTAATTCTGCCATGTCCCTTTCTTGACTGATCACAATCTGTCTGGAATCAGGCATACAACCCCCTCCTTTCGGAAGCTGTTTCCTAATGTGACTATAGTACTCCACAAGCTACACTGCATCTATCTAGTGCATAAAATGCCTTCACTCCACATACAAAAGCTACATCTTCATGTACATTTGCAAATACTAGTTGGGTACAACACTACTCCATCATCTTCCTGCACCCAAAACTAGTCTTCTTCCAAACCTAGAGGAATTACTCCCTATAATGGAGGTAAATCCAGCAAGTTATCGCAGCCCCGAGTCTCTTCAGTGATGGATAAAGATGACATCCTAGAGTGACATGCAGCACATGTGCATATGCAGTATGAACTGCAAGCCACCAGATACTGAAATGAGAACAATATACATATTTCACTTCAGCAAAGCTCTCTCAATAATGTAATTATTCCAATAATTTGATTTCTTGGTTCTTTTCATTCAAAAAGAGATACTCCCATCCTAGCTTGTTTAAGATAGTCAACAATACTTGATTCCACACACAACAGAGGTGTATGTTATTGCTTGCAGCATAAGCGTATTTGCTACAGAAGATTCAGGCCTAGACAAGAGATTCAGTTGTAAAGCAAGAGCACCAGAAGGTGCCCCACACCAGCTTTACAGTCTGGGTACTACAGAGTTTGAAGGTTCTTCATTGTCCTGCTGTATACCATACAGAGGGCAGTAGAACAATGTTGCAAGTGTGCATCCTTCCATCCTCTAGGGGATGGCATCAGTGACAAGGATCTCCCCCAGCACTGACTTAGGTATGCAAGAGCAGTTAGCATCTAGAAATAGCAACTCCTGCTAATGTAAGGGTTAAATCAGATCAGCATCAAAAATCCACATTCCCTACCTGAAGGGTGGGTGATCTCGGCTGTCGTGACAAGCGTTCAAGTCAATGCTCTATTCTATCAAGTATTGGCAGAACAGGGTTTCAGATCATCTCACAATATCTTGGATAGGGTTTACTTTCCCAGCAGGACTAGCTGAGTCCATTTTTCCCCCCGATTTTCAGAGCACAGATGACCTACGTAGTGTTTCAGGATGCAGGTATGTTGTACCGGGGTACTGTGCTTATATAATTTATTATGTTCTGTTATATGCATTGCATGTTATTTAGCAAGGGTTAAGTTATTAGAATAAATGAATAGGATAGTTGATATTGCCTTTTAGCCATTTTCTTTCCCTTGTAAGTAAAAAGACAGGATCTTGCCTGTCTCTGTGTTAATTAGATTAGAGGAATTTCAAAGGCCCAGGCCTCTGAATGTACGAAAAGATAGTTGCCAGATTTAGTAAGCTCTAATTTATGATGCCTTTCTTGTTCAATATAAAATACTGCTATTTGATACCTTTTGAAGGTTTCTGTAAAGAACTGTTTGTGTGAATAAGGAATGCATGCATCAGGAAAAGATAAGGTGCGAAGGCCATTGTTAGCCAGATGGCCAAGGGAGAAGAAGTGAAGAGACTCAAAGACACCAGAGAACCATCAACACGCATCCATGGTTGAGGAGGGGCAGATTGACAACCCTGAGGTGAAGGCTGGCACTTTTAAACACAAGGTAATTGACTGAATCGAAACCAGACTGGAGATGTTCTGGGCCATCAAAAGATAACACCCACTGAGGAGTAACCGGTCACAAACTGACACAACAAAATCCATAGACTTCAGCAGAGAAGAACAACTATAAGAACAGGGTGCTTTGCCATGGGGGCTTTGGGTTCGTCTTGCCAACAACTCCAGGAGCATCAGATCACGAATGACAGAGCCCGACTCCCCTCTGTGACCAATCTGGCTGGCCACTAGATTGAGCCAGACTCTGGACTGGTAACTATAACATCGACTGGCAGAACTGCGTGCAAGCTGTATGCGAGACTGAAAAACATATGCTAACTGTTGTATTCTCAATAAATGTGGTGTGTTGCCTTTTCCCCTATAAAAAGATCTTGTGTGCTCTTTATAAGCAAAACAGTTACCTAACAAAACAGCTGACCAAAATGTTTAGGAAAAGACTGGATTTCCCGACCTACCTCTCTGATTGACATTGGAAGTTACAATAAATATTTTTAGGGAGTAATTACAGCAGCCATTGAGATCTCTTCTTTGCAAAAGCAGATCCAAAGGCTAGATTTAGATTGACAGCATGATACAAAAACATCGGGTTATTCTAGACAGCTTGGTCCAAGAGCACCAGCCACTGATGGAACTGGCCATCTAGAATGAGTCACCTTAGCTAAAAAACTTAAAATTGCTACCTACATTAAAACAACCTGAAGGTGTTCTTGTTTTAGAACCTCTTTCACTGAGCTACCTTTTTGTGAACTCTGGTGTTGACTATCATCACTGTTTCCAATTTCCCAATGAGATCACACAACTAAAAATGACTCGCTTTCTACACACATTTTTGGGTACGATGTTATGTACAAATGTAAAGCTGATTGTTGCAGCAGGTCACCTAAAACTCCTCTTCCCTGGAACAAGTTCTGGTGGCAGATTGGCCAAAATGGGAATACCTGCAAACGTGAATATGCTGACCACCTAGCTACTTAAGTACTCATTCGCTAACCTTTGCTCTGAATCACTGACTGGGGACTGCTCGGCAATGCACAATCACTTGTGCATTTTCCTGGCGAGACCAGGGGGTGGATTGCAGCAAATGGGTATAAGACTGTGCTAGGCTCAAATTCATGCTTTGTAAAGTCTCCAAATTTTCAATACAACAGAATGAGGTAGCATTGAACAGTCTTTGCGATAGAACTGATTCCATTTTTGAGTTCTAATAATGTACCCCCTTGCTACATGTTTTAGTCTGTGAGCCAGAGGCTTTTGAGGGCGGGGGGGAGATAAAAAAAATTAAGAGGAAGAATTAGGCCAATGATTTTGAAAAATCTGCCTTTTTGGTATCAGCACTAAGCACTGCTCTCTGTCAGCTGGAGAGAAATACAAAACACTGCAGTTTCATTCTTTTCTTTTTTGTTTTTAAAGCCCAAGGGACTTCTGCACAATCTGCTTGGCAATTTTGTTAAACTGTTCTCTGTCCTCCCGCCACATTTTGGAGGCATCAACATTGGCTCCACTTTCATCATTTGGTTCTGAAATGAGAAAGACACAACAGGTAGGCAGGTTACTCACTGAGGACTTTGCTTCTTCAAATGCTGCCTCTGCACATTCACCCTCCTGTGTGCCTGAGATACCATCCGCACCAAGGGGAATGTAGAGGCCTTTGGAGAGGAAATCCCACTATACATGCAGTGCTCATCCAACTCCTTGTTTCATGTATCACACAGAAAACAGAGGAGAGTTTCAGCAAGGGTTTTTGGGGCGGGGGGGGGGGAAGCTTAAGTGATTGGTATTGGTGCTCTCATAGGAGCTGAACCTCAGCACTTAAGACAGTATTTTGTCACCAATGAGGCAGTCAGCAGATTAGTGGAGGTTTCTAACACTACAGGCTGCCACCTGGCAAACCTCTTTCTGGTTCTGGAGATTCATGAAAACCCAGATTTCTCTCCAGCCCCACCACTGCAGGTCATCACCTGCACCTGGGGGAAGAGTGCCCAGAAACACACACAACATTCACTTCTAGAGCAACCTTCATCCAAGAATCTGAGAACTGTGAGGTCGGCAACTTGTTTTACAGTCAGCTAAACTGAGGTACAGAGACTTCCCCAAGATTAATAAAGAACAGGGGTGAAAGGGGGAGCATAATTACTTCTTAAAGATCACACAGACAGCGGCAACTGAGAATAGAACCCAGGAGCCCTGGCTCCCAGCTCCTACCTCTTGCATCTGCCAGTTTGCTTTCATGGTTTGATCACAAGCAATTGGAGCCATTTCATGACAAGAAGGCAATAAAGCTCATGAAGTCTCTTGTGACTGTACATGAACTTCAGATCCAAACTAATCCAACTACAGATGATTTGACCAGTTCAGGACACTGAAACACTAACCTGAGGATCACCAATCTCCAAACCTAGCTTCTTCCAAGCCTGTGATCCTCCAGACCTTTCTCACTACTCCTAGAGGATCAGATTGTGGGACTCTGTATCTCTAGCAACCTCTCCACTAGGCCCCAGCTGCCTTCAGTTTCCAATCTCTGGTAAGCACAACTCCAGAGCGCACAGTTTGAATCTGCAAACAGCCAGGATCCAGGAGAGGGGCTTCCAGAATCTCTGCTACAAAAAGGATATTCAAAAGTGTGTCTCTTGGAAGGGGAAAAAGGGAAACAAAGTCACAAGGACAGAAGAGTCCACGCAGCTACTGGAGCATTGGAAAGCCTGGATAAGATGGTGGCACAACCCAAACCTTTTGAGGCCCACACATCACTGTATTAAGCGTTATGATTTTTAATGTATAGCTGGGAATTGAACTGATTTGGGGACAGTCTTGATGTTAAAAATTGGACCAAGTAGAGTGCTTTGTGTCCTGTTAATTCAGGTTTTCTGTTCCTAAAACCTTGGATTTTACATCTTGATGGTCACGCTGTGATTATGGTCGACTGTAGTATTTCTTCCCTGAGTGTATACATCCAGAATACCTCTCTAGGTTCTTAGCCAGCCTTCATCATAACAGCATTTAAGCATCTAAATTATACTTTTAATCACTCAGTACCAAATTATTCAAGGGACACGTTTCTATCTTCTCCAGTTATTAGATGGCCAAACTTTAGAAACTTATCTCCAGGGTAGAAGTCTGTGTGAATTATTATTACATTAACTACAGGGCTTGCAGGGATGTCCCTGAAACACTGACCTCTTAGATGACCTATCAGAGTGAGAAGCAAAAACTGAACCCAGATTTCACACACAATAGCAGAGAGCACTAACTGGGCCTCACAGATCTCCATGGCGGTGCCACTGGCCTAGAGAGAAGCAGTGTGAGGTTGCACGCAAACCTGGAGCTACCAATTTCCTGATCTAGTCCAGGTATTTTTAGGGTACTGGTACATTAATAAAGCAGTAAGTGGCTGTTATGGCCCCGACAAATCTTGCTGTTGCAGAACAAGGTCTGAGACCTTTGACTGCCTAACAAAGACAAATATCAAAGTAAATACATTAACCATGCTTCAGAAATGCTATCCCAGCTGAGCAACTCCAGATGAGGCACTAATCCTTACCTGCTAACATGCTAACCACTGACAAGAGGATCTTCTCCACGCTCTGCACTGGGCTCCACCGCTCAGCGCTGCTCTCGTACCCCATGGGATCATCCCCTGGAGCATGCAGAATGGAAATGCAAACTCGCCCATCGGGGTAAACTGAAGAGAAAGCAGAGGAGATGAAAAGCTTTTTATAAATGATACATTTGCCCCTTTGGGCTCCTCAGCCCAGCAATGATTTATGTGCAGAGATGACCGGACTTGCTCAGCCCTTGCCTCCACACAGCTGCTCCTGAACCCAAGGGGACACTTTCCCTTCAGAAGGCAACAGGACAAGTTATGGGTGTTTTGTTATCTTCCCTGAACTAGGAAGGGAGAAACTAACTTTACCACCATTGTAGCCCACGTCACAGAGGTGGGCCGTAAAAATCAGATCTCATGCACAGGAGAAAAAATAATACTCTATAGTGAAAGTAGGCAGCAAATTAGAGCCAAACATTTTTCAGCATTGCTACTGCCCAAGCTTCTCTCTCCCAGGGTACGTCCAGACTACCCGCCGGATCGGCGGGTAGCAATTGATTTATCTATCGCATCTTGTCTAAACACGATATATCGATCCCTGAACGCGTTCCCGTCAACTCCGGAACTTCACCAGAGCGAGTGGCACTAGCAGAGTCGACGGGGGAGCTGCGGCCGTCGATCCTGCACCGTGAGGATGGGAGGTAAGTCGAAATAAGATATGTCGACTTCAGCTACGGTATTCCCGTAGCTGAAGTTGCGTATCTTACATAGACACCCCCCCCTAAAGTGTAGACCAGACCCCAGTGACTCTGCAATATGGATTACTGTACCACCAGAAAATTGTTACCCTGTAATTTCCAAAGCGAACCACAATTCATTATTTTCTGCTCATGTTTCTAGCCTCCCTACAGCCTTTCGCCCTGTCCTCACACCCATTCCAAATTACTCTCACCTGTAAGTTTAATTAACATACTCCTTCTGGAACAGAGATGGAGCTATTAGAGTGGATCTCACCCCAATGCCCACAATACTCTGTTAGTCTCCTCCCTGCAACTGGATACAAGATACTCTGACACCCCAAGAACTCCACCCTCTGCTGGATTTTCAACGCAGCGTAGGAAATTTTAGCCATATAAAGCTAATGGATGATATACAGCTAAGTCACCCAGGCTTCTTGAAAACTTCAGTCCCTGCAGAACTTTCCTTACATTAAGATTGGATCTATACAGGAGTCAACTGGGAGATCAGTTCCCATGGTGACAGGCATGGTGATTGTCAAGAATCTTAACTGATGTAATAATATACCATAATGTGCAGGAAGGGCAGAGTAGGTGAATGATCAGTACTTGCACAAATTCCATGGCTTGACATGAAATATGGATTAAACAGGTACCTAAATCTTAGCCAGAACTTAAAGTGGTTGACATTCCAGAGCTTGTGTACTAGGGGTGGGAAACATGCAGGGCAGGTGAGACCAGAGTTTTCCCTCTAGTATTGTCAGACTTTAATGAATCAGAAGATGGGTCCGGGCACATAATTTGAGTTATAATAAAAGGTTCAAACGTTTTGTGTGTTGCTTTAATAACTAATTAAATCAGTAACCAATAGCTCTGTGCAGAATGCCACGGGCCTGTTGCGATACTCCAATCTTTTAAACTGTACACTGTAATACTAAAAGTTTAAAAAAACCTTTGCTGAAATTCACATCCAAGAATCTGAGCTGTGCCACGTGTTGAGCAGAGCACCTGGCCTCACAGCAGCATCCCATCAGGAATCTCATTAAGATGCTACTTTTTCTTCTCTTAAAAATATTCCTCACATTAGCTACTTTTAAGTTACAGAACAGCACAGAAGAATCTACCCCAGATTCACATTATTTTTCTGACCATACACCACACGGCATACACCATAAGAGAATTCAGATGTAGTGTAACTGCAAGAGTTCCTGCAATGATCCCCACGCAAGACAGACCCACTTTTGAGTCCTGACCCTTGCTGTGCCATGACCAAGAAAGCATGATAAGAGAAAGTTAGATGAGGAGAAAAGACAGTCCCAGAAAGACACAAAACTGTCCACTGGTTAGGAGAGTTCCCACCACACTTCAGATCTGAGGTTAAATGAGAGAAAATAGTCTTTGGGGGAACACCTGATGTCCTGCTACAATAGTTGCCCCTTTAAAAAATTATGTATGAAAATAAAGTCTTTAAAAAAACCAAAAACCTGTTGAATGAAACTTACTGTTTGGATGAAACATCTCACATGTGAACCTCATCTTCGGAGGACTCAGAGGATAATCAAGAGGGAAGCTCAGGATAGCTGGGAAAACACCATACTCAAAACAGGTATCCTCTGGGCCCCTAGAAACAAATGAAACAAATTAAGTACCTGACTGCAGTGTAAATGACTCTCTCTGCAATAGTCATTTATTAAGAGGATTAATCAGAGAAATACAATTTAACCTGGATGTTGTGAACATCAAAAAGAAACCGGAAAGAAAAGTATATTGCCCTATCAGTACTCCTGCAATCAGAGTCAAAATGTAAAGAAAAACATTATGCACACACCTGAGATTCCACTAAAATTCAAATACTACAGTTACGGTAGGGGTCAGAAAAACAAAAGATCCCAGCAGTTGAGCATAACAAAAGGATTATTCATAAAAGACTGTAAGCAGTTAGGGGCAGGGACTCTCTTACTGTGTGTTTATAACACTGAGCACAGCAGGGCACAGAACCTGAATGGAGCTGTCAGCTGCTACTGCAATAAAAGAAGTTAAGCATCTCAGAAGATGGCACATCAGTAGCAGCAAATTACTTATAATGTGCAGGGCACTATTCTTGTGCAACACATGCTAATGTCTATTTGACCGACAGACTTGGCCTGGCCTGGCCAGCATTAGCACCAATATCCCCCATTAAAAACTGTGGCTAATGACTAAGATCTTGTTGAAACTTGTTCTGAAAAGTCTGATATTTGTTTTCAAGTTTACATTTCAGGAGAAAGGTGGTGACATCAACTCCCAGCATCAGTCACTGCTGTTCAGAGCTTGTCTCCTCAAAGTACGAAACACAGGCTTGCAATGTTCCCGTTCAAAGACTGGGTCCCTTCCTCACCACCATGGCACACAAAGCTTGATTTGCCCCATGTGACCATTATCTCATTACAACCATGGGAAAAGTGATCGAAATGGCACTGTTAAGTTATTTCTCCTTAGGTTTCCAGTCCTCTTCACACAGCTTTTGACAGCTAAGTGGACTCTGGGAACTGAAATTTGTTCCCTGAGCTTTCCTCTATAATGCACACCCAGGGGTGTGCTATTTTAGGATATTTACGAGTGGAGAACTGCTGGCATTTGATTACTCTAAGATAGTAGTCACCAACCAGTCGACTGTGATCTCCAGCTGCGCAGCGGGGCTGCCGCTAAGACAGGTTCCCTGCCTGCCCCAGACCCATGCCACTCCTGGAAGCAGCTGGCACAGGTCTCCCTCCGCATGCTGTTCCTGCCTTTAAGCACCGCCCCTGCAGCTCCCATTGGCTGGGAATGGGGAGCTGTGGCCAATGGGAGCTGCGGGGGTGATGCCTGCAGAGAGGGGGAAGAGTGTGGAGCCACGTGTTGCCCGTGCCCCTCCCCCCCACCACTTCCCAAAGGGCACACTGGCGCTTTCCAGGAGTGGTGTGAGACCAAGGTAGGCAGGGACAAGGAGCTGCTGGAGGTATGTGCTGAATGGCGAGAGGCCACACCCCAACCCCCTCTCCCAGAGCCAGCACCCCAAACCCCCTCCTGAACCCCAAAGCCCCAGCCCTGACTCCCCTCCCACAGCGAGCACCTCAAACCCCCTCCTGTACCACAGCACTATGCTCCAGCCCAGAGCCTCCTCCTGAATCTGATCTCCCTCCCAGAGCTTGCACCCCTCACCTCCTCCTGCACTTCAACCCCCTGCCCCAGGCTCATCCCAGAGCCCCCTCCCACACTACAAATCCCTCGGCCCCAGACTATAGCTCGCAACCGCTCCTGAACCCCAACCCTCTACCCTAGCCCGGTGAAAGTGAGTGAGTGATGGAGAGACAGTGAGTGACGGAGAGATCCTGGGTTGCCCTTAAATTCAAAAAGTGATTTTGGGTGTAAAAAAGGTTGGAGACCATTGCTCTAAGAAAACCAAGAACAGAGACCCTGTTTTAGGGGATACATACACCTGTCAGGAATGACACACAGGAGGCAGATAGATTGAAAAGAGGTACGGCAAAGTTCTGTGCTTTCCATTAGGCAGCACAGATGGTGGCAGATGAGTTTGACTTAACTTAAAAATGGCAGACCAAAGACTACCAGCTACTAATACCATACCAACATCCAACCAGCACTGGGCCCTTCAGACCACCTAGATATCTGAAAGCACCCCACCCAAAGGAGGCCTGCAGGAAAGGGAAAGAATCAGAACACCTAGTGCAAGTGGTATACAGCCCCAAATGTTAGGCCATAAATGGAGCAGTAAGGGCACTAGACACAGTGAGCAGTAATTAGTCCTACAAGCCTAGTTAACTCCTCTGAAAAGGTCACATGCATGCAAAGACAGCACAGCACGGGAGCAAGCTGTACAGCCGGAGGTGCAGGCGACTGGAGCAACGTGGAGGAAAAGGCCAGGGAGCCACAGGGTTATCAACCTTTTACCTGCTCAGCCAGAGTCTACCCACAAACGTCTAATTGCACAGCCTGCCCAGTCAAACCACTCAGCACATGCACAGATGGGCCGACATGGCAAAAACTCAGTATGTCTGGTGTTGATGCTATTTCCCTCGCTAGACACCTCAAAACCCAGCCCTTTGCACCCTTCTGCTCTCCCTCTCACTAGCATACAGTAGCTTCACCAGACTGCTAGAGCAGTGCAGCTATATCGGTGCAGCTGCACTAGTGTAGCACTTCTAGTGTCAACTAGCCCTCAGTGTTACATAAGATCCCTGCAGCAACTCCAGCCATGAAAAAGTCACAACGGGAAATGGGTCATTTCAGCTGTATATACCCAATAAGTGTTTTAGTCTGTTCCTCTCTTCCCAGTTTCTGCTCTGCAACATGTCCCGTTTCCCATGGACATGGCTTGCAACTTCCTTGTTCCCTTCCCCCAGGGCACTCCTCTCCTACTGGCAGTTCCAGTCCTGTTGACATCCCCTAGCTGAGTAGTCTGGGGCCCTCTGGGGGGCCATCAGCAGGTTTCACGGGGTCCTCCAAGCAGGGCCAGTGTTAGATTTGCTGGGGCCCAGGGCAGAAAGCTGAAGCCCCACCATGTGGGGCTGAAGCCCAGAGCCCTGAGCTCTGCCACCTGCAGCTGAAGCCAAAGCCTGAGTAACTCAGCATCAGAGGGTCCACTGTGGCCTGGGGCCCCAGGCAGGTGCCCTGCTTGCTACCCCCTAACGTCGGCCCTGGCTTTTATATGCAGAAAACCAGTTGTTGGGGGCACAGGTGGGCCGTGGAGTTTTTCTATTACGTTGCAGGGGGCTCTGAAAGAAAAAGGTTGAGAACCTCTCCCCTAGCTTTTCTGTGGGCCATAATTGGCAGGTCCAGTCGGGAGGAGGTGTAAGAGCTGCCCCCACAATGTAGCAGCAGCCTGCACACTGGTAGAAGCAGATGGAAACAAGAAGTTACAAGACAAAGCTATCCAGAGCAGCAGCAGTTACCGACTACCATGCCTCATCTAGTCACCAGTGGGTTTGTGCAGGAGCTTGGGCACCTTGCGATAACCATGTATCAACAGAAGT
Source organism: Gopherus flavomarginatus (assembly GCF_025201925.1). Taxonomy (NCBI): domain Eukaryota; kingdom Metazoa; phylum Chordata; order Testudines; family Testudinidae; genus Gopherus; species Gopherus flavomarginatus. The sequence goes on from NC_066624.1 coordinate 63,140,925, forward strand.
CTTTCCCACTTCGGCATGGCAACTGCCTTGTGCTATGACAGTCATCAGGAGGCAGGCACCCAAACCCTTGTCGAGTAGAAAACCTCAGATTTCATTACATGTTTCCTGAGCTCTTCTAAAGAGCACAAACAGTTAACCTGCTCTTATCCCACTTCCCATACACTTAAACCCAAACATGGGGTTGGGAGGGAGGGGAATATCAAAGCTTGCACATTAAATTACTAGGAAGGTCGCAACACTCTGTTCAATTATACCCACACACCCCGCTAATTACGCAATCTGGCTCCAAGGCATGTTCCAGGATTTGGGCGTCTGCATGTCAAGGGGAAATAGCCAGCAGGTATGGCACTTTTGCTTCTTTGAAGATACCTTTGTGCTATACACAGGGATGTCAAATATAGCAGGTCAAAAATCATTTTATAAGATAGGGATTTGGTGGGGACTCATGTAATTGACCTACCAAGAGTCGAACTGTCAGTATCAACTACAGCCACATGTCAGGACTTCTTACCACTTGAGACAAAATACTAAACACTTCAGGAAGCATAACTGCTGTATATGGGGTCCCCACACCTCTCAGCTTTCAGACTCTTGTTCTGTGACATATCCAAGGCATACACAATACTACGTGCAATTACATACATCAGAGCTCTTGTGAAAGTGTTCTCTCTCATATGCATCTAGTTCACAAAATAACCAAGTGTAGTGTCAAAGGGTGACCCTGCTTTGACAGGCCGTGGCATGACAGGTGCAGCTGCCTCAGTTTCCCCATTCAGAATCCCGCCAAACAGCCTCTCTTAATGCAGATGGCCTTTGTGGGGTTAATTTATCATAGAAATCCTGTGCACCTAATTCACAAAAAAAAAGTCCCACAACCACAGTCCAGAATTCCCCCTGCATAGTCCAAACAAGTACATGCAACATACAGCCTGGGCATCTCCCACCCAGTCCTCTCCTATTCTCATCTCAGGACAGCCAGCCCAGCCCTTCTACTTGGAGTGCATCCCCACTCTTCCCAGTGGGAACCTCCACAGCCTTTGTGCCTGGAGAACATATTTAGCAGGAAACATCCCTGCCAAGAGAGCATCCTTCACTCCTCTGGGTCCAACTCTCTGATCCTGGAGATGTCAGTCACTGGGTATCTTTCTTTACCTGATTCTCCCTGTCCTTTATAGCCCGCAAGTGCTGTTCTGCCCTCTTAGTTGGCCTGTAGACTGAAGTTCAAGGTCTACAAGCCACAAGAACTGAGTAGGATTGCTCCTCAAAAGTGTGGGGATTTAGAAAGGCTGGACAGGTTAGTGAGAACGATGAACATAGACACTAGACATGCGCTTTCTGCTCCTCAGATTACTGTAAGATCAGAGAAATGCATAAATAAATAGCCAGCGAGAATCAAAATTACACCAGTCATGCTTGCCTTCCTCATGGTTAGTCAGGGTAATTCAGTCCTGTGCTTCAGTAATAAACACCACGAGCTGGCATTTATTCTGGTTACAGTTTAAATACATTTATGTATTAAATTCCTGAAAGTGTGTGAGGTTTCTGGTGCCTCCCAATCCCTTTTAAAAGCAACATGCAACCCTGGGGCTTTCTCTGCTCAGATATGCTAATACATGATCATATGCCCCATTTTTAGGACTTCTGTTAAACATGCCAATTGTTCTTGTTTTAGTCATTCGCTGTTGCGGGGATCAAGTTCAAAGGGAAACCATGAAGTGAAACCAAGATGGGATTTTCTACTATGAAATGCATAAGAAGGGTGTGAATTTTAGACCTAAACAACTTGACAGAATCCCATTAAGTTCAAGTAGTATGCCAAGAGCACTAAAATTAAGCAGTCATTTGGTAATCCCACCACCTAGTACGGAAAGGATCTCACAGCTCTCCACAAAACTTGAAGCTTCAACACCTTATGCTATGATCTTGTCTGACTTCCCATGCTAATCAGTCGGGTGTGGAGAGCAGTTGGACACCTCCAGGAAAAACCGATGATGCGGAAGCTATAATGGCACCACAGCAACTGGTGCTCTTTCCTTCTAGTTAGTACAGTATGGATCCAATGCTCCAATGTTAGGGAGCTGCTGGAAATGGCATCTTTCAAATGAAGTGCAAAACCAACTATCACAAAAGATATGTTGCTATAGTTAAGTCCTGGAGTCCCCCTCAGCAAAGTTCACACCGGGAACTACATTCTGCCCACCTACATGCCTCCCCGTAGTTTCAGTTCCAACTCACCACTTTTCAAGCTAAACTGTTGTGATACTGCACAGAGCCTCAACACAGCCATCCGAAACATGGTTAATAACTAACTACCTTTTGATCATGCAAATCTCACATCTTTAACTTTCTCAGACAGCAGTGCTCCTCTGGAACAACGGAGATCACAAGGCCCAGGACGAAGCATTCCTGCTTGAGGAGATCCAGCTACGGAACGAACAATTACATGGAGCAAATAATCAAGCAATCAATTTGGAAATACCTATCAAATAATAAGGTGAGAGGTAATAGTCAGCATGGATTTGTCAAGAACAAACCAACCTAATAGCTTTTTTTGACAGGAAAACAAGGTGTGTGTGTGTGTGTGTGTGTGTGAGAGAGAGTGAGTGTGTGTGAGAGAAAGAGAGAGAGCGCAAGCGAGCAGCAGCGTTAGATGTGGTATATCTTAGTAAGGTTTTTGGTACTGTTTCGCATGACCTTCCCATAAACAACAGAAATACAGCCTAGATGGAGCTACTATAAGGTGGGTTCAAACAGGTTGGAAAATCATTCCCAAAGAATCATTATCAGTGGTTCACAGTCAAGCTGGAAGGGCATATCAAGTGGGGTTCCACAGGGATCAGTCCTGGGTCTAGGTATGTTCAATATTTTCATTAATGGTTTAGATACAGTAATGGCATAAAGAGTACACTTATAAAGTTTGCCAAGCAGGGAGGGTTTGCAATCTCTGCAAGTGCTTTGGAGGATAGGATTAAAATTCAAAATGATCTGGACAAACTAGAGAAATGGTCTGAAGTAAATAGGATGAAATTCGATAAGGACAAATGCAAAGTACTCCGCTTAGGAAGGAACAATCAGTTGCACACATACAAAATGGGAAATGACTGCCTAGGAAGGAGTACTGCGGAAAGAGATCTGAGGGGTTACAGTGGATCACAAACTAAATGTGAGTCAATGGTGTAACGCTCTTGCAAATACATCTTGGAATGTATTAGGTGTAGGTTTCCCCCCTCCCATTGGGCAGAGGGAAGAGTGCTGTGGTGGAAAGGCTCTCTCAAAGACGAAGGCTTTGCAATGTTTCCTAAAGATGGTCAGACTCTGGATTCACCTGAATTCCTCTGGAAGACTGTTCCATTGCCAGAACCCATTCACCAGAGAATGCTTTGTTCCCAGCTCTATGTGCTTGGTCCTGAGCTTTGTGATCTGCATTGTCCCAGAAGAGCACAGCTGTCATGGTGGTTCACAGATCAAAATCTCATCTTTCCTGTAGCTGGGGCTTGATCCATTAATTGCTTGGAAAATTAGGACAAAGGCTGTAAACTTGTATCAGGACCTGACCATGAACCAGTGAAGGGATGTGAACATGTGCCTGATGGGATGACAGCCTGAGTCCTGGAGAAGATGGGCAGATGCTTTCTGTACTAACTTGTGCATGGTGTTCACGTTTACATACAATGAGTTACAGTAATCCAGCTTGCAGGAGACAAACGAATGGAACACCACGTTCAGGTCCTCATCCAGAAGGAAAGGCTGAAGCTATTGGTATACATGGAAACTGATGGTACCTGGTCATCCAGATTTAGCAGGAAGTCAGATAGGTCCCTGAGGCTACACCTCTTTGACAAATGGTAGCTGTGAGCCTTCAATGGAAGGCAGAGAATGTCTTGGTCAGTTCTTTGAAGTGTTTCCTTCCTTGTGACCAGCATCACTTGAGTCTTGCCTGGATTCAGCTTGCACCAGCTGCTCTTCATCCAAGAGCTAATTTAATGTAGGCATTCTGACACAGTAGTAGTGGTAGCAGCTGCATCATTTGAAAATGAGATCTAGAGTTGAGTGTAATCACTACACTTTAGGCAGCTGAGCCCATGGCATCTCACTCTCTCCACCAGTAGTCTCATGCAGATACTGGAGGAATGGGAAAAGTGTGGGTCCTGTGGTACCCCAAAGGTGAGGGTCTTCAGAGAGGAGGAGGAGGAGTTACCACCATTACTGTTCTGCTGGAGAGGAACAACTGGAGCCCCTGTCGAGCTGGGCATCTGCTCCTCCTGTGTCAGGTAGGGGGGTTACTAGCACTTTCAGGTCCATTGAGTCAAAGGCAGCAGAGAGGTCCAGTGCCCATGGTTATGAGGTGACTGTCCTTTAGTGCACCAGAGCTATCTCTGGGCTGTGCCCCGGTCTGAACCCTGACTGTGAGGCAGTTAGGATGTTGGCAAAGCACAGTGGTTAATTACTTCGCTCAGGAATGTATGGCTGGTGATGAGGCAGCTGGTAACATCGGCTCTGTGTTTTGCAAGGAGTTTTGTAGGTATGCTTTTCTGAAGGAAGAAATGACAGTTTCCATTCCATTTAATGGGGTATTTTTCCTCTGTTCACCACCAAGGTAACTAAGGGAAGCAGAGCTCTAGAAATATGGTATTAGAAATGTGACGTTCCCCTGGTGTTACCTGGACCGGTGATCTCCTAGGTCACTCCAATCCTCGACTCTGGAAGCCAGCCTTATCCCGCTCTGCTGTGAGAACTCCCACTCCTGCGCTGTTCACGCACAGCCTCTGGCATGTAAGCTGCTCCTTGAATTGTGCAACTGAATGACACTAGCCAATATCTCCGGTCCTAGACACAATCCTAGGAACTTCCATCTTGCAGTGTCCAGTTATGCCTGTTGGACTCTGCAAGCTTATCTGAGTTCGTCAATTTAACAAAGAAATTGGTATGTGCCAGGCTTGTTATCCCAAGGGGAGTCTCTGACACGCTTCAAATCAAACACACTGCTTCAGGTAGAATAAACAAATAGATTTATTAACTACAAAGATAGATTTTAAGTGATATTAAGTGATAGGCAAAAAGTCAGAGTGGTTACCAAAAGAAAAGAAAATATAAGCACCCAGTCTAACCTCTCACCCCGATTAGACTGGGCAACATCTAGATTTAAGCAGTTTTTCTCACCCCACTGGATATTGCAGTCCTTAATATACAGGTTTGTTCCTTAAACCTGGGCTGATATCCTCTGTCGGAGTCTTGTCTTCTTCTCAGTGTCTTAGTTGCTTGCAGCAAAGGTGGGGGCAGGAGAAGGGCCCTGTATGTGTCCACTCTGTCTGTTTTATACCCTCAGTACATGTGCTTGGGGAGCACAAGTCCAGGCATGTCTCGGGGGCATTGCTGCGTCTCTCCAGACAAGGATGAGCAATTCCTCTAGTGTGGCCTTATGCAGGTGTCATTGCATTGTAGCTCCCTTGCTGGACAAAGGCTGTTGATCGGTTGTTCGACATCCCCCCCGGGCATTGGTTACTTTCCTTGCTGTTGCCTCTGGGGAGCTAATATCTGGCTGACTCCCCAACTTACAGCATGTTTTAATGACCACCATACAACACAATTCTCATAACTTCATATGCATTAATGATACACATATATGGATATTGAGGTGACTTTCATCAGATCATAACCTTTCCCCGATACCTTACAAGGCATGCTTTATATGTAAGATCACAATTATATGAAAATGAGGAATATGGGGGTTACAGTATGCTCCCCCAAGGTATAGACTGTCACAAGCAACCACAGTCCTCCTCAGATGGCTGTCTCTGCAGCCAAACAACAGATCATCTTCTGCCCGGCATCACTGGTGCCTACAGTTTAAACTTCCTCACAAAATTTATGATATTTAGGACCCAGAGGACATTACTACTGACTACAAACAGTTCTAAGAGAGGCTAGATGAGACCACACAGCTTTACACCATCCTTCAGAAGATTTACTGATAAATTAAAGTGCTTGAATAGTTCAGTTCTTCTCTGTTAGAGATCACAGACGGCGGTATTGGGCAACTGCTCACAGGTCCTTAGAGCTCTAGCATTTAGGGCTCTATTGTATCTACCATTCTGAGCCAAGTGCATGAAAAGCTCCTGGGGTGTAGTGCCTATTGGTCTACAGGGTAAAAAGACTTTGCGGAATTTGATTTTTAAAATATAAATTTGACGTGTTTATTTTTAAGCATTTTTATCGATTTATATCATCACAATTGCTGGAAATTATGGGAATGTCAGGCACTTATTTAATGATAGTAGATGCTGAGATTCAAATGGTTAAAGCTTTTTAACCATTCAAACCCAAACTGTCAACACCACATGTCAAAATATACAAAGTAAAGATCCTTAAATCAAACTAAGTTCTCAGGTAGGCAAAATAAGAAAAATGCTCTCGCTACATTTTGATCATCAATGGAAATATTTTTCTGTTGGGTTATGTGTGTACAGTGGAAGAGATGCACTGTTGGTTTAATATACAACTTGAGCATAGAAACTCTGGAGTCTATCAATAAGATGATATTTATGGTGGAAGGAGCAACACTATGGAGTGAAAACCATCATCCAGGTGTCTGCCAAAATAGTAGGGTGAGACAAACTGATGAGAGGATAGGTAATTCCGTAATCACTGATTATGGACATTTGTCAATGGCTTCTTTTGTATTTGTGACAGCTGGAAAATGACCAAAAACCACAACCTCATCAGATCCTGATAAAGGGGAATTCCGTGCTAAAAAAAGCCCTGCTCCAAACAAACGCTCTAAGTCTAAACACAGATCTAATTACTTTTCAAGACAGATTTTTGAAAAATTGGCTTAAATTCGTATTGTTTACATTTTAAAAAGCAATCTTTAGTCTAACAAAGTTCTTAATGAGTGCTTCTGTATCATTTTGGTGGGCTAAGCTATTTCTTTAACATAAGCATACGTTTTCTTGGTATATACTGCTTTTGAAGTTTATAAGGCAGAAAACTAAAAAGGCCCTGAAATGTTTAATATTAAATTCATGAACTTTCACAATAATTTCTTGGACCCCACACAGCGTTAAGGTATCATCCAGTATTTTGATTAAGTCCTTTGACATTTTGGAACAATTTATTACTACGTTGTGTGAACCAATCACCCCTTTTCTAAAGATCCAATCTGCAGACATCTATTAATTCAGCCGCATTCAAGTGTCACAATAGCACCACAGATGTGCACTCTGATCCGTTTCACACACTTGTGTGTGTTAGAAAGACACGTCTTAACACAATCGTCTGGGATAGGTAAACACACATGGCTTTATGGAACTGAAAAATAGCTACTTGGGAAGTTCAAATAAATAAGACCTTTAACTTAACTATTACAGCAGTGCTGCATTGTGTAAACACATTGTTGAAAGAATTCAGCATTTTAAAAATAATTGTCCTTGCCTTCTAGAAGAGAAACAAGTGTTCCCACTTACATATCTCCCTATTACTTTAACCGGCTGTAATTCTTGTACTTATAAAAGGACATACTTGATGGGTCCTTCACAAGTGATACAGAAGGCCCCTTAGATTAGTCAAAATGAAAAAATGTCAAACCACCTGTCATGGTATAATTCCCCATTCTGAACCTTAGCATCCAAAAGATGGGGTACCAGCATGAATTCCTCTAAGCTCAATTACCAGCTTAGAACCTGTAGCGCTGCCACCAACCAGGAATTCCAGTGCCTGGTACACTCTGGTCCCTCCAAAACCTTGCCCGGGGACGCCCAAGACCCAGTCCCTCTGGATCTTAACACAAGGAAAGTAAACCCTTTCCCTCACCGTGGCCTCTCCCAGGCTTCCCCTCCCTGGGTTACCCTTGGAAGATCACTGTGATTTAAACTCCTTGAATCTTAAAACAGAGAGGAAAATCCACCTTCCCCCCTCCTTCTCTCTCTCCCTCCCAGACTCTCCCTGAGAGAGAAAGTAGTCCTAACACAGAGAGAAATTAACCTCTCTCTCCCCCTTCCCTCCTTTCTCCCCACCAATTCCCTGGTGAATCCAGACCCAGTCCCCTGGGGTCTCACCAGAATAAAAAAAAACAATCAGGTTTTTAAACAAGAAAAACTTTTAATTAAAGAAAGAAAAAACAGTAAAAATTATCTTTGTAAATTTAAGATGGAATATGTTACAGGGTCTTTCAGCTATAGAGACTGGGAATACCCTCCCAGCCTAAGTATACAAGTACAAATTAAAATCCTTTCAGCAAAATACAAATTTGAACTCCTTCCAGCCAAATACACATTCGCAAATAAAGAAAACAAACATAAGCCTAACTCGCCTTATCACCTAGTACTTACTATTTTGAATCTATAAGAACCTGTATCAGGGAGATTGGAGAGAAACCTGGTTGCACGTCTGGTCACTCTCAGAACCCAGAGAGAACAGCAACCAAAAACTAACAGCACACAGAAAAAATTCCCTCCCTCGAGATTTGAAAGTATCCTGTCCCCTGATTGGTCCTCTGGTCAGGTGACAGCCAGGCTCACTGAACTTGTTAACCCTTTACAGGCAAAAGAGACATGAAGTACTTCTGTTCTATTAACTCTTAACTATTCGTTTATGACACCTCCTGTTTGCCATTTCACCATTTATGCTGCTTGTTTATTTTTTGCATTGTTTCCCTCATGGACAGGGCTAGACTAATTAGTGGCACTTCATAATCTGTTTAGTTTCTTGGATGGCATGCAGCATCAGCACAAAGTTGCAATTTTGCGGTTGCACACAACGCAGGGGGAAGCTTACATCCAAATATAAAGTAGTAACTGAATTTTCATTTTAAAAGTAATTAAAACATTATATAAGATTTTGTCACCTTTATTTATAATAAACAGTTTTGAGGACTAAGGGACCTGAATCTCTGCTTCTATTGCAATTCAGCTTCAAAATCTGTCAAGTGTTAAAATACAATTTTAGTATTGCACACCAAACCAATAAATTTAACAGTAATAATGCTTAATTTGCACTGACAGAAAGACTACAGGCTAAACGTACTTGAGGGTTTGCATTTTAAAGGGTGTTTATTTTCAGTGCCAGCAAGAAGTCCTGGTTAATTACATCAGCCTTATAGCGACAAGGGAAACAAAAGTATTTTATACCTAACAATACACTTGCAAGTTTCTCCACTGTGTGTGTCCTCCATGACGGCTTTCACTATTTAGGAGAGAAAATGAGTTATCAGTACTTGCTCACTCCAAGGAGTTTCTCAAACCCTAGGAGATTTCTAAAGTCAACCAGAACATCACACTGTTTACAGAATACTACTTAGTGTGTGCTCACCTTTCACAACTACAGAGATCATACTTCTAAGAATGCTGACTACCACATTTCCAACTAGCAGACACTGCATAAAGAATCATGGTCAACATTTTGGATTTGGATGCCTAAAAGTTAGGTAATGAATGCATATTTAGAAATCCAATTATCTTATTTTCAGAGACATAGAGGATCCACAACTCCCACTGACATTGTATTAAGACAGGGGATACTAATTGGTTGGATCACTTCAAATCAATATTTTTCTCCTTCCAGAACAAGTCAGAGATCTCATTCTTTAATTAAAAATATCACCTTCACCCACTCCACGCTATAGAGGGGCTGCAGACCTCAAGTGCTCCAGTCACCAAACCAGGCTACATAAGTTCTTACATCCATGGTAACAGAGAGTATTCTGTTTTCATCTGATGTCAATAATTTCAATTTTAAATGTTTAAGTCATGCTGTAAGTGTATCCTTGTAAAGGCTGGTTGGCAGGGATGGTGAATAGGCATCAGGTTGCCTGCAAAGCCTACAATTCCACCACTCAACACCACCATCATAGTTTTTATAACTAATGCATTAGGGTGACCAGACAGCAAATATGAAAAATTGGGATGGAGGTGGGGGGGTAATAGGAGCTGATATAAGAAAAAAGACCCAAAATTTGGGACTGTACCTAAAAAATCTGGACATCTGGTCACCCTATAGTGCATGCCCATCCCAGTTTGAGATTAATACCTATTTATTTATAGCTGAATGAAGTTTATCTGGGAGTTTGTTTGGCCCTTTAGAGGGGCCACATGGAAGTTAAAAGCTGCACTGTTAGAGAACTTTCAGCCCGTGTGCACGCAATACTGGAAAGCATGACCGTTTGAAATGTCGCACACCCAGGAGTTATTTTTGCTGCCTAATGCCAGCAGATGTTACCCGTACCTAAAAGGCATCCAACAATGCTGGCAAAAGGTAGAACTTCTACACGGACTCTTTCAGAGCATGTGAACTTTTTGTTAGGAAGAGTTTGCCTCACTGTATTACCAACCCAGAACACAGTTCACTGGGAAAAGGATGCATTTTAGGTAAGTTTCATACCACTATTCTCCATGTGGGACATCTCTCCCTGAAAGTCCAGAGCTCCCATCTTACCATTACGTGTCTAGATGGGGGAGTGGCCTGCTACACACCCTCTCCTCCAATGCTGTCAAGGTACATTGTCATTTAGGGTTACCTGGCCCTCTTGGCTATGATTAAGGTAGGGGAAAGGGAAGTCACCCCCTGCACGACCTCAGTTAATGGTTAACAGTTAACTTTTAAAAACCGATATTTACATCCCTAATTACACCACAAGAGAGTTAAAAGTTATAAACCTCTCACATGATTGGCAAGAAAGTGTATCGTTTCCTTTCAGATGTAAGGCCTCACTATGCCTAGCCATTCCTTTGTCAACTCGAGACTGGACTATTACAACATGTTCTGCACACACTACACCTGCATACCATCCCAAAACCGCAGCCATTGCTAGACAAGGTAGCCTGCCTACAGAGCAGCTTTCCACATGCAGCATATTACAACTGTGCCATGCCAGCTTCATGGGCTACCCACTAACTTCTGGATAAAGTTGAAGGTGTTGATTACACCATGCCTACCTCCACATTGTCTGAGCTCCTCCCAGAAAGCTAAGGGTATGTCTACACTTGCAGAGTTTTTGCGCTGTAAGTTTCACCGGTGAAAGTAAAGCACTGGTTTGTGTACTCACTTAATTCTTCAGGCGTTAGAGAATGTTTACATTAGCAGCACTTCCATTGCTGATGAGAGCAGTGCTGTAGGGCAGCTATCCCACAGTGCAGCTCTCTCCAGTTTGACAATGGGCCTTGTGGGAAGAGGAGGGTGATCGCATGGCATCCTGGGTCCCTGCACAGCCTCCTCTCCCCAAACACTGATAAGCTCCAATAGCTCAGCATTGCTCCATGCAGGGGACCCTTTGCTCGGGCAGCAGACATTGTCACCTGGCCAGATAAGTGAAAGTTTCCATGAAAACAGGAAGGGGAGTTTCAAAGTTCCTGGGGTTTTACAGGGGGGAGGGGTGGATATCTGTTTACCTGGCATCAGAGCAGCAGTGCTACTGGCCAGAGTAGTCACTTAGGCATAGTGGGATATCCTCTGGAGGCTAAAAGCGGTATAAACAGGAAGAACATGTCTTCACTTGCACATCACCGCAAAAGCATCACCAGTAAGAGCTGTATGCCTCTCGTGGAGGTGGTTTTCTTTTTGCGGTGAAACTTCTGAGTCTCACCGCAAAAAGTCATTGGCAAATGCAGATGCTCCCATGGTTTTTGCGCAAAAAAGGGACTTTTTCTCCTTTAAATGGCAAGTGTAGACATGCCCTAAGTAAACATCTATATGTTCTACAGACAATGCCTATGGATCCTGTATGCTCCTGTCGTGGAAAAACGACCACGCGTTGTGTTTGGTCAGAACAAGCCTGAGGCTTCCTTTATTGAATACAACTGCGCAGGAGGTGACAGCTATCGGAGCTGCCCCCCCAATTCAAGGAACACACAAGCTTTTAAAGTTTAAAACCACAAACAAATTACACATACTTTTGTCTTAATTACCTTATTTGGAATACATTGCAAAATTAATACAGCTTAAAAGCAAAAAGAATAATCATATTTCCTTATTTGGCCTTTCCTGTTGTTATTTAGTCTGATTTTTTTGCGGTTTGACTTTTCTAACAGTACTATTGCGGTTATATATTTCTTAAGCTTGGATACTGCAAATTGTTCCACCCCCTTATGCCCTTTATACACAGAAAGCCATTTTTCTGTTCTGGGGACTTTCTATTCAGCCTCTTATACACAGAAACATACCTGGCCAATACTTTAGGCCTACTAGCTTGACCAGAGTTTTAAGGCCCCTTTAGATTTTTCTTCACACTCCGTAACAGTAAATTTGGAGCTTGCCAGATCATTCTGGCACTTTGGTTAAGTGCTGGAGGGGCAAAAAGAAAATTAATTTTGGAGATGAAAGGAAAACAGATGTAACATTGGCAAACTGTCTGTTTTCTTCTGCTTATAATGTGAGAAATCTGTCCCTGTTTTGTTGAATTTAGTTACCTGCACATTCTGTTTTTCAAGTTATTTATGTACACATTAAATCGATGTGATGCCAGCAGTGATCCCTGGGGTATGCCACTACACTCAGCACACTACTTCACTGGGCCAGCATCACAAACTTTTATTATTCCTTCAACAATATGACCATCAGCATAAGATGACTCAGATGCAAGTGTTCCGTTTTCACATTCACATCATGGACTGATGGCGGAGAGGCTCCCAACTTCCCCCTGTGAATACAAACTGGGCAGATTGCATGGCGTTCTCTTTTATGCAAGAATATACAGATTGAATTAAGATTTTCTGTATTAATGCTCTCCTTTATGACAAGCTAGTCCAAAAAGTTAAATGTAAGATGAAGTTTAGCTCCAAAGGAGTATCAACTCACATGATCAAGGCTTCCCATTCAAAGAAGTTTTCTTCATTCATAGGCCCTATTTAAAAAAAAAAAAAAGATACATCATTGCTTTACGAACAACAGTCAATGCCACATACCTACATCACATGAATTCTATACAGCTCCTTACCTGCTACTATTCCTTCTGGTGGATTCAGGGTTAACTCTAAAATTCAGAATTAAAAGAAGATTGTTATTGATACAGTAGTTTCTTTATATTAATGAAAATTCATGAAAATTCAAAGAATAAGACATTTAACCTATCAACTGGATTGCTGTAGCTCAGCATGCTAATTCCTGACAAGCAGTAACAGCCAATCAGACATCAGCAAAAACTTGGGAATGTTCCAATTCCTCCTACTGGTTCTCTACTTTCCTCATCAGTTGAGCCTTCCAGAGAAGAAATACCAACACATCGAGCTCACAGAACTAAACCAGTTCATGAACTAACACAATCACCAACTTTCTAGCCAATCTGGCTTTAAAACTTTTCCTGAAAGCCCAATACACAACAATTTGAACTTTAAGGGGAAAACCACTGCTCCACACAAACAGAGAAAACATACACACAGAGCTACTAAAGTTCAATGAACAGGGAAAGACTTTACTCCTTCCTGCAGGTCCCATTGGTTGAGAATGGCAAACCACTGCCACTGGGAGCTGAGGGGCTCCACGCCTGCGAACGCTCCAGGTAAACAAAATGTCCAGACCCGCTAGAGGCTTACCCTAATGGGCCTGGAGCCAAAGTTTGCCAACCCCTGAAATATAGGGTCAGCTTATGAAAGGGTCATACAGTTTTTGCTATTTTTACCTAACCATCCGGGGTGGGGGGTCGGTTTATAAATGAGCAGGCTAATATATGGTAATTTCTGATCAGAATAAAAACTTCGTAGAGAGTGATCCTGATTTGAGTTGAAAAGCTTATGAATACACTGAAACACATGGTCTTTCAAATTATTTTAGCCCTGTGGTACACCTGGAAGACGAATTTACAAAAGAGGCTCTCTAGCCTGCCAGCTCTCTGCATAAAAAACAATACAATGAAAGCCATTAAGGAATAGGATTCAAAGGGGAAGAGTCAAGCCAAGGGGTTCAAAGAATTATTTCTCTTTGTCTTGCCAAGTACAGTTTAGTGTCAAGCTGGTAAATGACATCACCAACGTATGGCATTATACATGGCCTGTGGGAGCTCTGAGCCTATCAACTCAACATCAGAATACTTCTGACATTTCCCACAATTACATGCATCCTTCTAGGAGGGATTTTCCACTTCTGAAAGGGAGAGCAGTGTTCAGATCTCAGTCTCTGTGCTAACAGAGGCGAATGAGACTTCTGTTGCTCAGTCAGGGCCTAGTTAGGAGTTAATAGCTATGAAAGGAGTTGTGAAGGATGCTCTGTATAGCACTCCTACCCCAAAGAAACCTATACCAATACAAGGTACTGGGGACAGTGTGGGTGAAATCCTATGGGACAAAATAAAGTATTTATGAAGATGCAGACTCAACCCTTCACCTCACCTGGCTAGGCTCTGTCCCTCCCCCTCTCAACAGAAATGAGTGTGCACCACATTAGGGCAGCAAGCACAAGGCAGCTGTGGGGTTAGGCCTACCAAGTCCTCAAGGAGGAAAGCTGCAGGATCTTGAACTCACATCATTCTGACAGCCATTTTCTGTTGATTATTTTTGGGGGAGGGGATACCCCTCTTTTGCACTTCCAGGATTCTCTCTCACACTGCTAGAGTTTATACCATTTAAAGGCCATTTGGGAATCCCAGCTTTCAAATGCTATACAGCATTAATCTCTAGCAAATATCATATTGCCTCTATATAAATCCATGGTATGCCCACATCTTGAATATTGAGTGCAGATCTGATCGCCCCATCTTAAAAAAATTGGGAAAGGTACAGAAAAGGGCAACAAACATGATTAGGAGTATATAACAGCTTCCATATGAGGAGAGATTAATAAGACTGGGGCTTTTCAGCTTGGAAAAAAGATGACTAAGGGGGGATATGATAGAAGGCTATAAAATTATGACTGGTGTGGATAAAGTAAATAAGGAAGTGCTATTTACTCCTTATAATACAAGAACTAGGGGTCACCAAATGAAATTAATAGGCAGCAGGTTTAAAACAAACAAAAAAGTATTTCTTCACACAACTCACTGTTAACCTATGGAACTCTTTGCCAGAAGATGTTGTGAAGGCCAAGACTATAACAGGGTTAAAAAAAAGAACTAGATACGTTCATGGAGGATAGGTCCATCAATGGCTATTAGCCAGGATGGGTAGGGAGGGTGTCCCTAGCCTGTTTGCCATAAGCTGGGAATGGCTGATAGGAGAAGGATCACTTGATGATTACCTGTGCTGTTAATTCCCTCTTAAGTACCTGGCATTGGACACTGTCAGAAGACAGAATACTGGGCTAGATGGACCATTGGGCTGACCCTGTATGGCTCTTCTTATGTTAGCTTGTGAAGCATTAGCTGTAAAATTATATCAGAACAGAAGTGGACTAAACAGCCAGATCACAATCAAAAGTACATGATTTTAAAAAGCACACAGCTTGAACAAGATCCCAAATGAAGGTTTTGTAAAAAACACAAGCCCATATTTTTTTTTATTTTTATCTTATCACTACCCACTGCAGCCAGAGGCAGAAGGCTCCATAACCCATTACTAATCCCTGGAGTTATTTATGCACTCATGTTTTGTGTTAAGAGTTAAGATTTTCTAATTCGTTTTTAAGCTTGAATGAATTAACCATCCCATTTAAGAGCTATTCATATGCAAGTACAGTGTCTCCACTGAACATTTATGGTGCCCACAATGACCACTAATGCATGTTGGGGATGCCCAAATTTTTAGAAAAGGTTTATTTTATTAGGTATAAAATAGTTATGGTCCAAATAAACCCTGATTTAACTATAACGAGGGTACAAGCATACCAAGAATCTGCATTTTAATCAAGCCTGATTACGTTCTTAAATGATCTGCTGAACAATACACCTTCTGAAAACTTCATAACACCCGTATCAGTTAATTTGAAGGTATGCAAAACTATTAAAGACAAACTACTTGGGAAATAGATCTTCTCCCTTTGGTGCAGGTAAATGATAGGACTCTGGTCTGAGATTCTACTTCCCACTCTGCCATTTCCCTATTATTGTATTCAGTGTTGTTGTAGCCCTATTCTGTGACTTTGGGCAAGTCTCTCCCCCCATCAGTCTCCCCATATGTAAAACAGGGACAATGATGTTACTTTCCTTTGCAAAGCACTGAGACCTATGAATGAGGATACTTAGCTGTTATATAGTAAATATTATTCATTATTATACAAGGTGGATAAAAATCAATTACTTTTTTTTAAAATCAAAAAAAGATTTTTTTTAAGTCGGATTTTTTTGATAAAATGCTTTTTGAGGAAAAACCTATCTTAAGGTAGTTTTAATTAAGTCACATTATAGCTCAAAGATATCTCATCATGGAATAGGGAATATAAATTCTAATTCTATAATATGAGACAATACAGTCATGTAATGTTTAAGAAAAGTTTTGTAAATGAGTTCCAATAGTTCACGGATTAGGGACCCCATTTTATGGGGTTTCTGGGGCTTCTGTATAGATTATTTAGGTTAATCTTTTTATTAACCCAGTGGGACTCAGTGCTCAGTGTAGAAGATACCAACAAAGATGCTTAGTTTTGCAGTTCTCAAAATAAAAAAAAAATCTCCATCATCCAGAAACAACCATAGACAAGTTTGTGATGAGAACCAGCAGATTACAAAAAGAGGTAATTGATGAAAAACTGCCCGGTTTGTTTATGCAACAAACTCTCCTTTCCGTATGATTGTGAACCTACACTTCATTAACATGGTTCAGTCATTAAAACCAGGATACAGTCCACCCAACAGAGCAGATGTTGCAGGCAAATTGCTGGATAAAGTGTATAGAAGAGAAATTGAGCAGTGTGCAAAAGGCCTAGAGGGAAAAATTGTTAACCTGAGTCTTGATGGGTGGAGCAATGTCAACAATGATCCTGTTCTATGTGCTTGTGTGACAACAGAAGAAGGGAATGTCTCCTTACAGAAACAACGGACACATCAGGAAATGCTCACACAGCAGAATACTTACAAGAAGTCGCAGTAAAAGCTATAACAAACTGTGAAAAAAAATTCAAATGTCTAGTACACAGCTTGGTCACAGACAATGCTGCAAATGTATTCAAGATGAGAAGAAATTTAGAAGAGAGTCCCAAGCTAATAACATACGATTGCAGTGCTCATTTGATGCACCTCCTAGCCAAAGGCTTCAGTGTTCCAGAAATAAAAGCTAATGTTGTTGAAATTGCAAAATACTTCTGTAACAATCACTTTGCAGCAGCTGCTCTGAAAAAAATGGGAGGAACCAAGGTAAGTCTCCCACAAGATGTGTGATGGAACTTAGTAGTGAACTATTTTGAGCACTAGAGGAAGAACTGGCCTAATCCGATATCAGTTTGTGAACAAAATTGTGAAAAAAACACATAGCACCGAGCAAAAGTTCTCAACATTGGGCTTAAGAGAAATACTGAACACATGCTGAGTACCCTGAAGACTATTTCTGTAGCCTTAAACAAAATGCAGGGAAATTGTTGTTTTATTGCTGATGCTGTTGAAATTTGGAAGGAACTGAGTGAGATCTTAAAAAGAGAAACATGCATTGATAGTTAAATTACAAGCATTAAAAAAACAAACGGGACAAGCACAATCTCCAGCTCATTTTCTTGCAAACATTCTCAATACTTGGTACCAGGCTCAAACCTTAACTGCCGAAGAAGAGGAGTTGGCTATGACATGGACATCCAGCAATCATCCCTCCATAATGCCAACTATAATAAACTTCAGGCTAAGGGTGAACCATTTAAGAAATATATGTTTGCTGGTGATGTTTTAAAGAAAGTCACATCAGTGAACTGCTGGAAGTCACTTAGGCCACGTCCAGACTAGGGTATTAAAATCGATTTTAGATACACAACTTCAGCTACGTGAATAACGTACCTGAAGTCGAATTTCTAAAATCGAGGTACTTACCCGTCCAGACGGCGCGGCATCGATGTCCGCGGCTCTCCGTGTCGATTCCGGAACTCCGTTCGGGTTGATGGAGTTCCGGAATCGATGTAAGCGCGCTCGGGGATCGATACATCGTGTCCAGACTAGACGCGATATATCGATCCCCGAGCAATCGATTTTAACCTGCCGATGCCGCGGGTTAGTCTGGACATGGGCTTAAGCACTTGGCTTCAGAGACTGCTGAAGCGATAATCTCGCTTTTAACAGCAGTAGCTTCTTCTACCAGTGTAGAAAAAATATTTTCTTCCCTTGAACTAATTCATTCCAAACTGAGAAATTGTTTGGGATCTGAAAAAGCAGGAAAGCTTGTTTTTCTTTTCCAGATTATGAACAAACAGGAAAATGAAGGTGAAGATGGCTGAGTTAGCTGCAGAAGCCAATATTTTAAGTTTCTCATGTTGACCTGGCTGACATAGTCAATTTAATTTTTGTTTTTGTTTTCTAAATTTAACTATTTTAGTTAAAAACAATTTTAACAAAAACAAACTTGATTTTAAAAAACATGAAGGTTTAACTAAATTAAAAAATTCATATGCTTGTTTAAGTTAAAGAAAGAAGAAAAAAATCCAGAATACATAATGTTGTTGTTGTTTTAGTTAAATAAAACAATTTAAATGTCTGTTTGGTGATGTTCTTCTCCTAATACAACATGGTAAGAAAATCCTCCAAATATTAACGATTAACCTGTTGAACTGGAGATAGTTCACCTCCCAATGACGTCATAAATATCTGCTTCAATTAACTTTGGCAAATGAAATAACCAATCATTCATTTTCTGATATAGCTGTAAAACTAATCTGAAAAGTTTTCAAAATAAATCACTTCTAAAAATGAAACCTACATCTATCTCTGAGTTGTGAAGAATATGTATTAAGGTTAGAACAACCAACAAGAATGCACTTTTATGTAGAAATCCATGATTAAATCGAGTCTTCCTGAGTAGTGATTTAAATCAATTTGATTTCAATCAAATCCACCCTGCTACTATAGCCTCCACTAGAGATGGCAGAAACATTCTCCGTCCTGAACTCACCCATCCTATTTATTACAGTTCCCTCTTGTGGTAAGTGAATCCATTATCACTAGTTGGGGGTAAGCTTAAGTGTTTTATGATGCTATCTCCTTTATTTAATGAGCAATAGCAGCTAATCACAACCTGTCCAGGGCAATGCTGGATTTTTCTCTTTTTGCTCCAGATGGACTCTTTCCAATTTTAAGAACAGAGTGCAACAGTGTGCAAACTGAAATGAAGTTGGCTTATGTCCTGAAGCATAAAGGTTTATATCTCTTCTAACTGTTTTTTTTTAAATCCTGTCTAATGTAATCGTAGATGTTCTCTACCATATAAATGTCTAATTTTTTTCTTAATCCTAATAGGCCAAGGGTGGGCAAACTTTTTGGCCTGAGGGCCACATTGGGGTTACAAAACTGTATCGAGGGCCCAGTAGGGAAGGCCGTGCCTCCCCAAACAGCCTGGTCCCCGCCCCCCTATCTGACCCCTCCCACTTCCCGCCCCCACTCCCCCCCCGAACCTCCCGACCCATCCAACCCCCCCCCACTCCTTGTCCCTTGACCAACCCCGGGAACCCCCTCCACCCAAATGCCCCCCAGGACCCCACCCCCTATCCAACCCCCCTCATTCCCTGACTGCCCCACCCCCCATCCACACCCCCACCCCCGACAGGCCCCCTGGAACTCCCACGCCTATCCACCCCCCACCCCTCTATTCCTCATTCCCTGACCGCCCCCCTCCAGAACCTCCGCCCTATCCACCTGCCCCCTGCTCCCTGTCTGCACCCTGGAACCCCCTGCCCCTCATCTAACCCTCTCCCTCTCCACCTCCTTACCATGCCACACAGAGCAGCACGTCTGGCAGCTGTGCCGCCTGGGTGGAGCCAGACACGCTGCTGCGTTGCCCTATGGGAGCATGCAGCCCCGCTGCCCAGAGCGCTGCCCGTGCGGCGGCATGGCTGCAGGGGAGAGGCTATAGCAGGGGTGGGGCCAGGGGCTAGCCTCCCTGTCCAGGAGCTCAAAGACTGGGCAGGACGGTCCCATGGGCCGGACGTGGCCCGTAGTTTGCCCACCTCTGGACTAGGCCCTTGCCCTCAATTATATCTAGTGGTAATAAATTCCACAGATTAAACACCTCGATTTTTAAAAGGAAACACTTTCTTACATTAAACACGACTACTGTGCAGTTCTACGGTTCTAATGATATAAAAGAATCTCCATTTTACAGACGTGAAAATTCAGACACAGGAGTGTACAGAGCTCCCTGAGATCATATAGCGCGTTACTGGCAAAGCTGGCGATACGTCTACACTAGAAATGCTACAGCAGCAGCACCATAGTAGCACTGCAGCATAGACACTACAGAGATGGAAAGGATTCCTCTACTACTGTAGTAAATCCACCTCTTCAAGAGCCAGTAGCTACACTTATAGAAGAATTCCTTCCAGTCTCTACGCCAAGGCTTAGGTCAGCTTAATTACATCGCATACGCCATGAGCAATGTCGTTAAGCCAACCTTACTTTGTAGCCTAGACCAGCCCCGGGAAGAGGATTCCAATCTACTAACTCTCACATGCTTCAACCAAAAAAATGCTTTCCCTCAAAACCGACATTCAACCAATTTCAGATTTAACACAGCACAAAATTCAGGACATTCAGGCCAGGTTTACACCATAAACTTACACCTGTATAACTATAGTGCTCAGGGGTGTCAAAAATTATCATGCCCCGCTCCCCACCAATTGAGTTATACCAACCTCACCCACAGAGTAGATAGCACTGTCGATAGGAAAGCTTCTCTCATAGACATAGCTACCACCTCTCACAGAGGTGGGTTAACCACACCAATGGGAGCAGCTCACCTGTTAGCCTAGTAGCATCTTAACTTCCCGATGTTTCTGACTTTAGTGCCCAACCATGCAGCAAGCTGCAATTATTTGACTGGCACAAGCAGAATGGTCAGTTAGAAGTCTGAAGCACACAATGCCCATATGATTCAAGGAGGCTGATGTAGTTTTTCCAAAGCACTGAAAGACATGCACACAGGGCAAAAAAACTAATCGCTTAAACCAACGTGCAGAGAATAGAACAGGATCTCTGCTTCATTCAACAGACACTGATAACGAGGCAGTGTTCGTCAGAAAATGTGCATCTTCCCAGTGCACATACATGCAGCTTTGCACAGAATATGTTTTAAAAAAATCCTACCTGCATACATAAGCAATTTGGAAACACTCCTATCTGCCAAATAAAAATAAATTTTCACCAGAAATCAAAAAGGAACATTGCCATACAAAACTTTGAACTCTATACCCCAGCCATTCTGCCAATAGAGCTCTTCAAAAAATTGGTTCAAGAATTTATTTACATCATATAAAAATGGAGAAAGTTTGCTATTGTCGTCTTTTACTTACTCATTCAGAAATGACAACCAATTTTTTTTTACTTAAACTATAAAAAAAATACACACACACAGGCAAAGAACATTTCTGGAAAAATTTCAGAGCAACATATTAAAGTCCCTGAACATTACAAAAAACTGAAAACAAAGGATTATAATGCTCATGCAACCTTAAGTACAGATGTAAATAAAGCACCAGCTAGCCTATAACTGCACAATTCTAGCAGACAACTGACTAAACTGAAAAAAAGAATGATTTAACTTCTTTTACAAGACCAGAGATGCTGGAAGGGAAGTTGCTACTTTATAAAAATCAGATTAAGGCCCCAATCCTACA
Organism: Gopherus flavomarginatus; assembly: GCF_025201925.1. NCBI lineage: Eukaryota > Metazoa > Chordata > Testudines > Testudinidae > Gopherus > Gopherus flavomarginatus. The sequence continues at coordinate 63,162,579 of NC_066624.1, forward strand.
AACACTTAAACACACACTTCACTACCCTATGACATGAATGGGACCACTCACAGTAGTAAAGATAAGCATGCTGATGTTTGATGTATCAAGGCCTTAATTTTTATGCCACAAAAATGCACTAACATAAGCAACTTCTCTAGATCGCATTAAAAAAAATCAAGGGAATAAAACAAAACTAAAAATTAAAAAAAAAACACAAAGCAAGAATTTCAGAGATAGTGCACTAGGAAAAAAACAAACAAGCCAAACTGGTATTTGTCATAATTAGGGAAAATATTGGGAAGAGGGGAGATATCAGATAAAAATATATATATTTATAAAAAGCTTTCCCCAGCAGCAGAGTCTCTTAACTTCAGTTTACACACTAGTTACCTTATAATCCATATCCAATAAAAGCAGAATAGCACAGTAAGGGGATCTAACTTTAGGATTATGAACAAACTTTTACAATATTTTTACTTTTGAAATCTATTTTGGGCTAAAGAAAAATACTAGAGGACAACTATAATTGGGTGTTCACTTGTTCATCATTAGCATAAAACATCAGCAAAAGGCATGAAGAAGATTTATGGTCTAGATTTACCTCTGCTTTTTGTAACAAAATCTTAATAAAGAAGAGGCTAGCTAGGAAAGTTATTGTCTGCATAAGCAGTTTTACTTTGTTCAAATGTTAGAAGACAGATCAATTAATGGTCTACAAGGACTGACAATTACATGCCTCGGAGAAAAAACATGTCAGACTTACAGTTACCATTTTCCAAGAGACACTTAGAGTTTTGATAATAAACTACACCACTTAGAAAGTCGGAGAAGCTGGGGTACAGTGTGGCAAACTTTTCTGCTTGTGTTTCCATAGGTGAAATCATTACATAGTAAATTAATTACTGCAGATTACATTAATTGTTCACAAGACTACATTCCATTATAGTATGGAAGCCTCTTCTCAAGGAAGACTCAGCATTGGAATAGCATATGTTGCAGGTCCTGACTGATATGTACCGGCAGAGCTGTGCAAACAATATACATAGAATGCTGTGATGTTATATGATTAAAATATGACCATTGTTGCTACTATTGTTATATAAATACAGCAAATCTTAAACAAAGTACTGGTATAATCATCTATGGAAAAGTTATGATTTGCTGAATATGGTTATCCTATTTTGTATCTGAAGTTATGAATATTGACTATGTTCCTGTATTTCAAATGTGTTTGCTCCTGCAGTAAAACCCATAAGGCAGTTTATATCTAGTCCAGCCAGCACATTGTGAATGGAGCATTCAAGTGATGGCCCATCAACGAACACAATGGGCCATGGAAGAAACCTAATGGGCTTTCCTGAGGACCTTCTATCCAGAGTATGGGTAATGGCTGCCCTGACCAATCAAAGCATCCAAGGGCACGGGACTAGACCATATGGTACTAAATTTCATCTTGTGTGCTTGTATTTTTCCCACAAACTATGCCACGGGCTTTGTTTGGGACAATGAATTTTCCCTCCAGCTCGCAGAAGCAATAAAAGGCCCTGGAAACATCTCCTTTTTGCCTCTTTCCTGCTGTGATCTCCGGACTATGGACTTATACCAATGGGAGCATTTTAACCAAGTACTGAGGACCTTCCAATGATTTGGGAGCAACCAGAGATTTAGCCAGTTAACAGTTTATGCCATCACTGCTTTAAACCTAATCCAAAAACTTTGCTATTATTGTACGTATTTGATTCCTTTAACCAATTTTAACTCTCACCTTTCTTTCTTTTTATAAATAAGCCTTTAGATGGTAGATACTAAAGCATTGGTTGTAAGCGTGAATTTGGGTGAGATCTGAAATATTCATTAACTTGATGGGTAGTATGTCCGATCATTTGGGATTGGTAGAACTTTTAATATGATAAACAAGATTTTCAGTAATCCTCATCATATTTGACTTGGCTGTGTGGGTGGAAGCCCAAGGCTGAGCTGCTTGAAGGGAACTGCATTTTGGCTTCTGAGTAACCAGTAAGGTATTATAGAAGTGTTTTGTTGCTATCTTGGTGGAGCTAAGTATTGAAATAACCACCAGTCTGGGGGATTGTCTGCACCATTCTTTGCAGTTTGCCCTAATTGAGCAATCGCAGCATGGCTCCCCCGGGACCTTAGCCACAAGTGTCTACCTCTATTATGCCCAACTCTTTTTAAAGTTATTAAGCTCATATTTTCATGAACCATAGTTCAGTTAGAAGTTTCAGACAAAAGAAGATCTATTTTTTTTTAAATTAGGAGAGCTACTTAAAAATAGGAACACTTAAGCTCCCAAGCAGGGCCTAATCCAGAGATGGGCAAAGTACGCCCCATGGGCCACATCTGGCCTGCAGGACCATCCTCCTGCCTGGCCTCTGAATTCCCAGCCGGGGAGGCTGGCCCCTGGCCCCTCCCCTGCAGCCTCACCTCACTGCGCCACTGGGCAGCTCAGCATTAGTGCACCCCCCGCGGGGAGGGGTGGGAGAGGCAGGAGAGAGCAGGGAGGGAGGCTCACCCGCAGCCTCAGGGGAGCAGATGGGAGGTGCAGGCGGCAGGAGCGCTGCGAACGTGGCCGGAGGACACAGGAGGAGCACCGGGCGGCCACACAGCCTACCGGAGAGAAGCGGCGCTTTAAAGGAGAAACTGCCGCTACTCTCCAGCTGTGAGGCTGCCCTTGCTCCTCCTGAGTCCTCTGCCCATGTTCGCAGGGCCACATTCCAAAAGGGGTAAGGGGGAGGTTGGATAGGGGGTTGGGTTCTGGGGGGCAGTTAGGCGCAGGGGGTCCTGGGAGGGGGCGGTCAGGGTCCCAGGATGTGGGGTGGTGTCCTGGGGGGGGGTCCCAGGAGGGGGCAGTCAGGGGACGGGGGGGGGGGGGTTGGAGTCCTGAGGTGGGGGTTAGGGGCACGGAGTCCCAGGAGGGGGCAATCAGGGGACAAGGAGCGTGGGGCTTGGATGGGGCAGGGGTTCTGAGAGGGGCAGTCAGGGGGTGGGAAGTGGGAGGGGGTGGATGGGGGGTGGGGGCAGGCTGCTTGGGGAGGCACAGGCTTCCCTACCCGGCCCCCCATACCATTTTGCAACCCCCATGTGGCCCTCAGGCCAAAAAGTTTGGCCACCCCTGGACTAATCCTTCCCCTCCTCTCGCCCAAGATCAGAAGTGTATCTAATGCTTCGGAAGGGTGCAAGAGAACTTTGGTATCTAGGGCTGTCAATTCAAACACTGTCAGATGTATCAAAATCAGCAGCAGCACAAACAGACTTCACCTTTGCCCATAAGTAGCAGACTGCAGATATCAGAGTAGTTCATTCTTCATGCCCATACAATCCTCATCCTCACTGAGAGCCAACAAGGGCCCTGATAAGTGCCTGGTCATCATGCAGCTTTGGGACACGGATACGTGCACACTATGAAAGGGACTGAGGCTATGGGCATTGCTACACTTGCGAGTCAGAGCGCGTTAAAGCAGCCCCAGGCACTCTAACTCACGCCGTGTCCACCCTGGCAAGGCATGTAGAGCACTCTAACTCCATGGCTAGAGCGCTCCTGGTACTCCACCTCGGCGAGTGGAATAACATTTAATGCGCCCCCGCTGAAGTGCTGCAATGCCAGTGTGGACACCCTGGTCTGTTAATGCACTCTGATCGGCCTCCAGAAGTGTCCCACAATGCCTGTTCTAGCCGCTCTGGTCATCAGTTTGATTGCCCTGCCCTCAGGTGACCAACCATCAGACCCGCCCTTTAAATTCTTTGGGAATTTTGAAAATCCCCTTCCTGTTTGCTCAACAAGGTGTGGAGTGCTCCCAGTGATCATGCACTCAAGCACCAGGCGACCCCCCGTATGGAGCAACGATGAGGTGCTGGACCTCATCAGTGTTTGTGGGGAGGAAGCTGTCCAGTCCCAGCTGAGCTCCAGCTGTAGGAATTACGATACCTTCAGGCAGATATCAAGGGACATGATGGAAAAGGGCCAGGGTTAAAGTGAAGGAGCTACGGAATGCCTACCGCAAAGCCATGAGGCAAACAGCCACACCAGTGCTGCCCCGCTACCTGCTGTTTTTACAAAGAGCTGGACACGATACTTGGGGGTGACCCCACTTCCACTCCAAGTACCACCATGGACACTTCAGAGCCCAGTCCAACAAGGCAGGAGGAGGAGGAGCAACAAAGCAGGAGCGAGGGTGCTGAGAAGGAGGAAGATACACCAGCATCCCTAGATGCATGCAGCCAGGAGCTGTTCTCAAGTCAGGAGGAAGGTAGCTAGTTATGGTGGCCAGTGCCTGGGGAAGGACAAACACCACAGGAGTTTCCCAGTAAGTGGCTTTTATTTTGGGAAGGAAATTATTCAGTGGAGGCTCTTGGGGAGAGGAGGGTTAGGGAGGTATGCATGCCTAGATGCGGAATAGGGCATTGATGTGCTCTCTCACATCACGGTAATCGGCCTCGGTGATCTCTTCAAAGGTCTCATCCAGAACTCGGGCAATGTGCTTGCGCAGGTTTCGTGGGAGAGCCACCGTGGTCCTTGTCCAAGTGAGACTAACATGTCCGCGCCACAGTGCCGTGAGGAGCAGGGGAACCATTGCTGCACACAAGCAAGCTGCATATGGGCCAGGGTGGGAGCCGCATTGTAGTAGAAGACTCTCCCTTGCTTCCCAGGTCACCCTCCGCAGCAAGATATCTTCCAGGATGAACTCTTGTGGAAAATGTGGGGACAGTGTTCAATACAGGGGTCCCCTGCAGCTGCTGGCTCTCCCCAAGGCACAGAAACCCAGAGGACAGTACAGCCATGAAAGAATGAGTCCCCCTTAACCCTGTACTTACTCACCTTTTCGGGGCTCCCGGGAGTTATGTGCACTTGCTTTGGGACAGGCAAATTATGCTATTGTGTAGACTGTGCTTGCCCTCCTTAAATACAGGGGAATCATTGCTCTGTCTGGTGTGAACAAAGCTGCCTCTGTTAAGTGTTGCATTTTGCCTTTACAGATGCAACTTTGAGAGCTCAGCCGTCCGTGTTATCACTGGCCGAGAGGCTGCAAAGAATCAGGAAGAGGCCATGTAGAAACAAAGTTGACATGCTGCATGAAGTCATGCAGCACTCACTTAATGAAAATAAAAAAGTACAGGAGTGGCGGGAGAGTGAAAGGAGGGTCCGCCAACAGAATGCAGATCGCCAGCACCAAAGCACAGGGCAGCTGATAAGCATCATGGAGCGCCAAGCGGACTCGATCCCCACGCTCATAGCCATGCAGGTGGAGCACTACCATGCCTGCCCCCGCAACCTCCAGCCCTTGTCCCAAAACTCTTTCCCCTGTGCCCTCATGTCATCTTCAAGCCACTTTCCCCAATATCCAGGTTCTTATCGCCACCAGCTGCCTCCAACACCTGTAGCTTCACCACCCAGCCCTGAAAACTACGACCCTTACCCATCATACTCAACCCCCATCACCATGCAGTATAGCCATCCTGAAGTGCAGCACTCGTTGCACAGCACTCCAAACAGGAAGGCTGAGTATGATAACAGGACATATGCAAATTTGTGATTGTACCGTTCCCCACCCCACCTCCTTCCCCTTTCTGTTTCTCAAGCAGTTGTGTTTCTTTTCAATAAATGGATATTTTTGCTTTGAAAAGATTCTTTATTATTGCATAAAGTAAAAGATACCTTAGCCCAGGAAAGCAACCGGCACTGCAAGTCAGTGTATCATATGTACAAAACACATATTACTACTCATATTGGAACCACTGCACTTCATTCCCGTGCAGGGCACCAGAGATTACTGGTGGCTTTCAGCCTCAAATTACTCCCTCAAGGCATCCCTAATCATTGCAGCCCCGTCCTGGGCCCCTCTGATAGCCCTGCTCTCTGGCTGTTCAAATTCAGCCTCCAGGTGTTGAACCTCCAAGTTCCATGCCTGACTGAATCTTTCACCCTTCCCTTCACAAATGTTATGGAGGGTACAGCATTCAGATATAACCGCAGGGATGCTGTTATCGGCCAGGTCCAGCTTCCCATACAGAGAGTGCCAGCAGCCCTTTAAACGGCCAAAAGCACACTCCACAGTCATTCTGCACTTGCTCAGCCTGCTGTTGAACCGCTCCTTGCTGCTGTCAAGGCTCCCTGTGTAGAGTTTCATGAGCTACAGCATTAAAGGGTAAGCGGGGTCCTCCAAGGATCACAATGGGCATTTCGACTTCCCCTATGGTGATCTTCTGGTCTGGGAAAAAAGTTCCGGCTTGCAGGCTTCTGCCAGTGTTCCAAAAGATGTGTGCGTCATGCACCTTTCCGGGCTAGCCCACGTTAATGTCAATGAAACGCCCACGGTAATCCACAAGCACCTGGAGAACCATAGAGAAAAATACGCCTTTCGATTAATGTACTTGGAGGCTAGTTGGGCTGGTGCCAGAATTCTAGTATGTGTTCCATCTATTGTCCCTCTGCAATTAGGGAAACCCATTTGTGCAAAGCCAGCCACGATGTCATGCACGTTACCCAGAGTCACAGTTCTTTTGAGCCAGATGTGATTAATTGCCCTGCAAACTTGCATCAACACGATTCTAACAGTTGACTTCCCCACTCCAAACTGGTTAGCGACCGATCGGTAGCTGTCTGGAGTTGCCAGCTGCCAGATTGCAATAGTCACCCGCTTCTCCACTCCCAGGGCAGCTCTCAATCTCGTGTCCCTGCGCCACAAGATGAGGGTGAGCTCCTCACACAGTCCCACGAAAGTCGCTTTTCTCATACAAAAGTTCTGCAGTCACTACTCGTCATCCCAGACTTGCATGACGATGTGATCCCACCACTCAGTGCTTGTTTCCCAAGCTCAAAAGTGCCATTACACGGTGATAAGCATGTCCATGAATGCCACAAGCTCTCTCATGTTGTATGCATTACTCGAGTTGATATCATCATCGGAGTCCTCGCTGTCACTTTCGATCTTAAGGAATAACTCAACTATCAAACATGATGTGCTGGCGAGACTTCCGAAAGGGAAGACAGAGCGCGCAGTACAAAGAACGTTGAAAGATGGCGCGAATTGTGGACAGAAGCACAGGTATTGCCGGGATGCGAAATGATGCATCATGGGGCATTGGGACAGGACCGAGAATGCCCCGCACCCCCTGCCCCCTTCCCACAAGCCACAGTGCCAGAATGGGAGGAGGTGCTCTGTGGGATAGCTGCCCACAATGCACTGCTCCCAATGCCGCTGTAAGTGCTGCAAACGTGGACACACCAGTGCGCTTGCACAGACTGCTGCGCTTTCCCCACTGCACTCTAGGAAGGCTGGTTTAACTCAAAGCACTCTGCATTTGCAAGTGTAGCCATGCCCTAGGTCTACACTACAGCAGCACAGCACTAAACCTACAAGAGAAAGCTCTCCCCTCCGCTTAATAATTCCTGCCTCCAAAGGAGGCAGTAGCTAAATTGGCAGGGGAACTTCTCTCACCAACACTGCGCTGTCCATCCTGGCGCTTAGGTTTACTTTGACCCCATTTCCCCACTCTCTTTGCTCCCCCACCTCGGGTGACCAGACAGCAAGTGTGAAAAACCAGGACAGGGGATGGGGGGTAATAGGCGCCTATAGAAGAAAATGCCCCGAACATCGGGACTGCCCTACAAAATAGGGACAGCTGGTCACCCTACCCCCGCCGCAGCTTCTCTGGGGCCCCCGCTGGCAGGGAAGGGGCCGCTCCTCAGCCGCGGGCCGCCCGCCAGGGAGCGCGGTCACCCGGTTCCGCCCAGGGGCCTCGCCTTGCCCCGCTTCCACAGAAGCCCCGTGGGCCGGGCGAGACCTGCCCCGTGCCCGGAGCCCCTGTCCCGCGCAGGCCCGGGCCGCAGCACGGCGCCCCGGTGCGATGCCGCGGGAGGGGAGGGAAGGCCCGGCCCGGCCCCGCCGCTCACTCACGCTTGTACTCGGCCATCAGCCGCTTGAGCGCCGTGCCCGCCATACGCCGCAGCCGCGAGGAGCCGGAGCGCGCCCCGCCGCCACCAGCTTCCGGGGCAGCAGCGCACCATAGAGAGCCGGGCGGCGCGGCTAGAAGGGCCGGACCCAGCGCGCAGCTCCCTCTCCCGGGCGCTGCGGGGTCCGCCGGGCGCACGCGCTAGGGGCGGGGCTACTGGAGACAGAGCCCGTGGGGGGGAGCGGCCCATCAAGACTCCGCCCTTGCGGCGGCTCCCGGAGTTCGGCCAGCTCCGCAGCGCAGCGGGATCGTTGTGCGTCGAGCGGACAGAGGGTCCCGCGCAGCCCCGTGTCTGCGGGCGGGGCCGGGCGCTCAGGAGGGCCGAGTTAAGGGGACGCGGCGGGTCCCGTAATACCAGGCCTGGGCTGGGAGGTGCGCAGTCCAGGCCTCCCTCTTCCCCCACCCCAGAGGCTGCGGTGAGCGGCTGGGGGATTTGTTTGAAGCAAAAGTAGACTGGGTGGGTGGTGGCCCTGGTAGCCAGCGCAAGCTGACGGGATTTCCAGCCATGGGCCTGCGCCATGAGCTGCTCTGCCTCCCAGTTGCACCTGCGCCATGAGCTGCTCTGCCTCCCAGTTGCGCCTGCCAACCCAGTGCTGCCTGTGGCCCCAGGCTGATAGTTTCTCCAGTACTGATGTGTCTGGTGGTGGGTTACAGAGGCCTCCAACCAGGAATGGAAAGAAGAGGAGGAGACCCTGGCTGCAGAGAAGCCTCCCAGCTGCTGAACAGTTCCTGCTACTGATGGCTTCCACACTCCAGGCTGGTGAGGGAGTGAGCAGGGCTGTAACAGCAGAGCTGCAGAGGGCTCCCTGCATGGCTGCAGAGGCAATGATACTGGATTCCTGCAGATGCAAAGTGCAGGGAAGGCTGCAATCCTGTGAGCAGAACAGAGACCGTGGCACTCCCAGCTGGTGTGACACGGTCAGGTCTGTGACAGCGGGGCTGCAGAGGGTTCCCTGTTCTGCCCCAGGAGCCAGTTAGCAGTAGGGTGGCCTCCCCAGCAGCTAGGAACTCGTCCTCCTTCTTGCAGTCCTAGCCAGGGGTCTCTGCTGTGCCCCTCCACGACCTGCTCAGCATCTCCCATGGCAAAAGGGCTGCAGAGAGCTCCCTTTGTGGTCTCTGAGCCAGTGCCACCCAGTCCCTGCAGGCACACGTCGGTGTCAGCTGAAATTGATATCTACAGACAGTTATCAATTAAAATGGAACCCTGCCAAACCTGACTATTGTAGAGCTATTGCTCTGCTATAATCTTGAGTATTGCTCATGGTAGGAGGAAGAATGTGATGTGGAGGAAGTTGAGAGGTGAGTAACACTAGGCAGGGCTGCACTGTTAACACGGGGGGGAGGAGAAATGTGCCCAGTGCTGAGGGTCAGCACACCACCTGAGCCCTGCCAGTGATGCTGTGTACAGGGGCAGAGTGGCTGCAGCTGGGGTCTTTGCACACGTTATACACCATAGCAGGGCTCAGCCTCAGATCAGAATAGGCCGGCATGAAGGGGAGACTTCAGAGCAAGCCCAGGAGAAGGTCCATAAGACCTATGATTACCTAGATTCAGGGACTCAAACCTGGTGTCTGCCATAGACTGGAGTAGTGGCTGTGAATGGGTTGCACTATATACCTTTTCTGTAGGCTGGGCAGGAGGTGCATTTTGCTTTAAGAAGGTACAGTAACACTCTCTAACTCTGACACTTTTATAATCTGGAACATTCTGGGTTGGCAAAGTTCAGCAGTTTGCAGCTAAGCATTGCATTTTACGTGCAAATAAATTGAAAAATGTTCTATTTACTTGGTCTCTGTGATTCCAGGGCCTGCTCCTGCTGTTCCTTAGAATTCATGACAGCATTTGAGTGCTTCATGAGCACTGCTTATTCTTTATTCCTTTGCTGACTCAGCATTATGGGAGTTGGGAGAAAATGCCCATGACCTTTTGTAATAACAACTCACATTAATAAAGCACCTTTTATGCCCAAGACTGTAATTACAGAGGTGGAGGATTTAGCATAGAAAAGCATGGCTAAATATACACACAGATTAACAAAAGGCTGCCTTTCTACTTTAGCCTCTCACTGAACGCATTAGGCTGCTGATCCCAGTTTAATTCCATTAACTGCACCAGTTAGATCAGGTTTGAATTTGGAATGCGTACAAGGCTTAAGATTGCCTTATTAATAGTGATAGGCTTCAAGGCCAGAAATGACCTGTTTGAAGGTGGCTTGCCCTTTTAAGGAGTATTGGGCTCCACCTGCAGCTAATCAGCTGCAGCACAGTTGATGCTGTGAGGCCAAGGGTCAGGTGACAACTTGAAGATCACCTGGTATCTGAAAAAGGCAGCAAGTAGTTGTGCTGGAAAGCTGTGAAGAGTAGATAAGATTCCTGCAGAAGATTCTGGTGTAGGGTAAAATAACTCTATTTATATACAACTCTTAGGGAGGGGGAGATGATCTGCCAAGGTGAAAATTGCAGAGAGCAGGCCAAGGAGAAAGCTCGTAGAATCATAAAATATCAGGGTTGGAAAGGACTTCAGGAGGTCATCTAGTGCAACCCCCTGCTCAATGCTGGACCAATCCCCAACTAAATCTTGACTCCCAGGCAGGTAGCCTGCAGGATGCAATCCAGTAACGAGTAGGTGGGTCAGAAGACACTAGTTCAGGGGGAAGGAATGTGACTAAGGTCGTATACAGTTTCATTTTAAAGACATAAAACTGAAGCGGTGAAGAACAGAGTGTAGAATCCTGAGGTTGGAGTGTTCTGTGTATGGGCTGGTGAGCTAACACCCAACACCCTTCTGACTTCTTATGTAATACAGGCCACAAATTTTCACTCAGATTCTTGTATCTTGGATGAAGTAGAGCATTTCTTAAAGATTTCACATGATGGAGAATCCATTACACCCTTTGGTATTTTGATTCAATGGTTAATTTACCTGCATTGTTAAAAAAAAAAAAAAAACAAAACATATGCCTCCTTGGAGTTTACATTTGTCTAGTTTCTATTTCCAACCAGTGGCTTCTTTTATGGCTTTGATAGATAGATTAGAGAGCCCTGCAGGCACTCTGAGATTATGAAATGGAGTTTGCCATGCAAAATGTAACATCTCACTGAAACATGGGAAATTCAAACTGTCCCCTAGTTTTTGGTTATTGCATACCTTGAGAGCTGTAGGCTGTCTTGCCGATCAGGCATGCATGGCTTAGCTGCAGTCATATAAAGGGAATCTGGCCACTCTACAGTGGAGTAGTAGTCTGAAGGAATACGGCAGGAATGGCCAACCTGTGGCCCTGGCGCTGCATGCAGCTCTTCAGAGGTTAATATGCGACTCCTTGCTTAGGTACTGACTCCAAGGCTGGAGCTACAGATGCTAACTTTCCAGTGTGCTGTCGGGTGCTCACTGCTCAACCCCATGCTCTGCCCCAGGTCCTGCCACCACTCCACCCCTTCCCCCAAGGCCCCTGCTCCTTCTCCCAAGCCTGCCATGCCCTCGTTCCTCCCCACCAGCCTCCTGTGCACTGCAAAATGCCTGATTGTGGCAGGCAGGAGGGAGGGGGAGGTGCTGACTGGTAGGGCTGCCGGCAGACAGGAGGCACTGGGGGCTGGAGGGGGGTATGAATGCAGAGGCTGCTTACATATTACTGTGGCTCTTTGGCTATGTTCATTGGTAAATTCTGGCTCCTTCTCAGGCTCAGGTTGGCCACCCCTGGAATAGGGGAAGACAGATTCCCCCTTTTCCTGATCCACATTTTCCACTCGCCTCCTGCTGCTCTCAGAGGCCTAGGTTACAAGGTAGACTCTCTAAGCTTCTGCTTCCTGAGTGATTCAGTCCCCCTTGAGGGGTGAAGGGGGGCAACTTTAGAAAAGGGGAGCCCCACCTCCCCGAGAAAGTAGTATACCTCACAGATAGTACTGTCTGCTCAGCACAATGGGCCTGTTCTGAGTGCTTGAGGTATTTTCCTTTCCCCCTGCATTTTTGAATGATCTAGTCCCTTTCAAGCTAGATAAATTCTAGCTACCCTGCTTAGGGCTACAGGAGCTGTTTCTGAAGACAAAAAATGACATACATCAAAGTGACAAGTATGGTACATTGTGTGTAAAATGTCGATTCTACACTGAGAAACACTAGTGCTGAATTTCACTCTGCAAATTCTCTCTGAGGAAATAGATCATGTCTGGTGATGTGTTTGGCACTGTGGGAAATACTCTAATTCATCAAAAGAGAAAAGCTGCATCCAATTGTCATCTAGAAGCCTCATCACAGAGAGAAGAGATAGCTACCACAAACTATTCATTGGGAAATCGGTGATGGTGAAAGTTGTCTGACACAAAAGCAATGCAAGATGATGCTTTTTTTAAAGTGTGGTGGGATCATTTATCTTTATATGCACTCAATCCTCTGTACATGTACCTAGAAGCAAACCTAAAAATGTAGTGCTGTCATACTGGCATCTCAGTAAGTTCAGTTACAGGTATGTTTCTCACTTACATTGAGCTGGCCTCTTGAACAACTCAGCACAGATGCTGTTTACACAGAAACCAATCTTCCCACCCTCCTGCCCAATTATTTTTTGGTTCAGGTAATTTTATTTAACAAAATACACAATTCACTACATATTCCTCACCAGTTAACCATAGTAGAGTTTGGATTACCAGGCAAGTGTGCCTTTACTGTAATTCTAGTTGGTTGTGAGTATAAGTACCCTGAACTGTGCATTTAATGTACCGATTATGTTCAGTGTAGCTGATTACAACTGTCCAAGGTGAGAATTTCAATGCAAGATATGGCAACAAAGGAAGCAATGGCAGTTCAGTGACCTAATGTCAAGTAAAAGCTGTCTGAAATGCAGCAGCATTAAACATAAGCCATGAGACAGAGTACCAAACTATATTTACTGTATACAATAGTAAAGAACAACAAATAATGTACAAATTGGTGAATAAACTATGAGCTCTAACAGAATATCCCACCCTAGCCCATATACAATAAAATGAAAAAGAAAATAAGGACTTTTCCCAGCAGATTTCAAGCAAAGAGATGAGCTAATGTCAAATTGGTCAGGTAAATATAAAAGGCAGATAATGACCTAATCAAGCAGCAATGGACAACCTATTGAAGGATAATATGATGACCTTTTAAAAATTTCATTTGGAGTAGAGCCCAAAACATCATACAGAACTGAAAGTCACCACACAAATGTATTTAAAATTCAATACATTTTTGGGAAGCAGCAGAGCAGAAATTTCTCAGAAGAACCTTAAATTACCTTTTCAAGGTTTTTGTGCTTAGCAATCTTTTAATAGTTCTTCTGCACATACAGCTTGGCCATAAGCTTTATCAAGAGTCTGTTTGTTAGAGGTTTTGGTTTGTTTTATGTAAGACCACATTTATCCATAAGAAACATGTACAGAAAGAAACCAGAGGCCACGTATTTACTAGTACCAAGTGAGTAATAATGATACAACTTCTATGTTCGTATTAAAGGGAATGATAGGGACAAGTTGCACTTTTTTTTGTCCATCACCTAGTAAACCGACAGTGAGCTCAGACGATGGACTTTTTTCTTTTTATTCTTATGGAACATAATACACTAGTGTTCAGTCATGAACACTAGTAGGTTTGGTTTAGCATTCTGGTAATAACTCAATTGCTGAAATTAATTCTGGGCAATTCTCTTGGTTTTGCTTTTTAAAACTTAAATTTCAATCTATTTTATCAGATTATGACAAAGCACATGTACATTTGCAATATTTAAACACTTACTCTATACTAAGCCTCATATCTGCACGTACAGTCCTTGTATCATAGATTTTGAGTTTTACAATAATAACTGTGTTTACAACACATAGTAAAAACTTTTAAATCAATAACCTTTCCTTCCCTTCACTTGCCCGATTGTAAGAGGAGATTTTAAACTCACTACTGAAATGAGGATATATTTACATGATTAGAATTATGCAGTGGGGCAATAATTAATAAGAGCCAGGAATGAACAATCTGTGTCCTAGAATATAGGGGGATACTTAGGCCACAAGTTTATATAAACAAGGTAACAGCAGACAGACAACTCATATTTTACTTAAACTTTTCAGTTTAATTCCATTTGGCCCAATTTAAGATGTAGGTTAATCCCTGCAGATACAGTTTTGACTTGCACACGCAGTATGTCAGAGGGAGAGCAGAACAATTTTGGTAAATGTCCTCTAAAGTTTTAGAAGAATCCTGTGTGATTGGCATGTTCATTCATTACTATTTAATAGCAAATCCAAGGACAGATGAGAAAGTGAGGTGTGACAAGGGTCTTTAAATTCCTCTTCCCAAAAGGACAGCATGTTTAACATACTCCACCTGTCTGCTGTTGAAACACATCAATAGTATCTTCATCTTCCATCTCCAGCTGTTGGATTAATGCACAAATATTTTAATATATACATAGCTATACATTTTAAAAGGGCATTTAGTTCTTGCACTGTTAATAGCATTACTCATTAAGAAGCAGTGTTTAAATTTAAACTTTAATGCTTATTAAATTCCCCTCTCCACCCAATCAGAAAGCAACATCACCCCTTCACCACAGTGCGTTCCCAGCTCTAGTCACAAGTTATCTTGGTCTCCCTTCAGCTAAGACATTCCAGGCTGACTGACACTGTGTTGGGGAACAATATCCCAGATTTAGGCAGTAAAGTGGAGTCTAAGAGCCAAGGCATTAAGGGCTTCATGTCAGTCTATGCTTTTCCTTTAGTGTCAACACTCAACACAGATTGTTCCTGCTCAACGGCACAACTCTGGCCCTCCATTCCCACCCCTGCTCCCCACAGTCTCAAGCTTGGTCTACATTTAAAAATTAGACCAACCTATCTTCGTTACTCAGGGCAGTGGAAAATTTCAGGCCCTGAGAACCATAGTTAGGTCAAAATGACCTACTCATGTCTACACTAGGGGTCAACATAAGGATTCTTCCATCAACCTAGTTACTGCCTCTCGGAGAGGTAGATCACCTACATCAACAGAAAAACCCTTCTGTCAACATTGGGAGCGTCTACGGTGTTACAGAGGCAGAGCTGAAGCAACATAGCTGTGCTGCTGTAGTGTAAACATACCCTCGGTATACTTCCCCAAGATTCTCTGCTCTGCTTCCACCTCTCTAACTGCTAACAGTGTGGTTTCTGTTGATTTAATCTACAGATCTCCCCAAACTTGCAAATCAAACCTTTATTCCACTCCCAGCCAACTTCTGCAGCAGTGCACTTTGAACCACTGTGCAGTTCAATTTGTCTTCTGAACAGCAAGGGTCTGTAACTAATCTCAATTAACCACTGTCAGCAGTTATTCACATGAGTAGTACCATTAATTCTACAGGAGTTATACTCTGTGGGCACAGAAAAAGTTAGTCTTTCCAGCAAGCCATCCTGGGGTGCACTCCACTCAGCTGCAGTCAGGGTGTTCCTTTCTAGCCTAGATTATCTCTCTCATAGTTTTCACATCCATTTACAAAATAGCTTTGCAGGGCATTCCCACAGCCAGATCAAACCAGTTTGGTCAGTGATTTATTGTTCTCTCTCAACTCCAAAGGAGGACTCATTAGTCCAATCCACACCATCCAGAATATGTCTGGATTTTGTTTCTTGTATTCCTTGCCACAGGCCTTGTCCATACCAGGAATTTTCCTCCCTGAAATTTATCACTATTG
Source organism: Gopherus flavomarginatus (assembly GCF_025201925.1). Taxonomy (NCBI): domain Eukaryota; kingdom Metazoa; phylum Chordata; order Testudines; family Testudinidae; genus Gopherus; species Gopherus flavomarginatus. The sequence continues at coordinate 63,178,210 of NC_066624.1, forward strand.
CCAATACTCATTCAGCTTCAGCAGTGGCAGAAATGGTGGTAGCACTGGTGTAGACAAGGCACCAGCAGTCACCTGCGTTTTAATCACACTAGACATCATTGTCTAGACCTACTCTGAGCATGGTTCGCAAGACAATCCTTAAAACTCCGGCAGCTATTTGGAGCCATGTCTACGCTAGTACTCTCACTTGCTAATTGGGTCAAGCACCATCAGTGGTAACAATTATGAGAATTTTTAAAGAAAAAGAAATCCTACTGCACATTTTGGGAACTGCTGGGCCTACGACAAAGATACTATTCTATCAAAATGCCCCCTAAAATAGTTTTAGATGTCTGCATCTAGACAAAAATATACAGAGTTCTGCTACAGTTATTACAACGTATTTTCATACCTGTGCAGGCGTGTCAGTTTCATTAATTGGTTGTCCATCAAATCTGAATCTAATCTGTCTCATTGACAAACCCTGTAAGGTAAAATAATTAACATGAGAAATGGAGTTTTTACTTTGCAATCGACATAAAATAAGTTTATGATTAGGAGCAAGTATTTGCTATAATGTGTAAAAATCAGAATTCAGAAGATTTAAAGTGACAGAAGAGCTCTATATATGTTGTATATGATTCGACCCAGATGTCAAAATTCTAAGTTAGTCTGAAGTCCTAGGGCAGGCACTGTATGAGCAGGACATCTACAGTAGAACCTAACTTGATCAGTCAATCACACACCTCATTTGGAACTGGAAGTACACAATCAGGCAGCAGTAGAGGGGGGAAAAAAAATCCCCCACCAAATACAGTACTGTGTTAAATGTAAACTACTAAAAAAATAAACAGAAAGCAGCATTTTTCTTCTGCATAGTAAAGTTTCAAAGCCGTATTAAGGCAATGTTCAATTGTAAACTTTGGAAAGAACAACCATAATGTTTTGTAGAGAGTTATGAATATTTCAGAGTTATGAACTACCTCCATTCCCAAGGTATTCATAACTCGAAGGTTCTACTGTATTTTGGAATAGCACATGTCCCCTGCACCTTGCAGTATGGCACTTTCTGGTGAGTGGGGGAAGGGAGCGTAACATACCAGAGCAGAGTGATGCAGGGGGATAGACAGACAACAAAAAACATTAAGAGGGGAAAAAAAGAGAAAACAAAAGCAAAAGACAGACAACTACTTTTCATCTTCAAAAACACACTGCAAACTTCTTAAACCTCACTTCACACCTGTCAGGTAGTTAACGATTTTATATACGTTATAACACAGGTTAAGAGGTCTAAGGCAACAGAGGGAATTAGTGTCAGAGCTGGGATTACAGTTCAGGAGTTCCTGGCCCCTAGTTCCAATTTTAGAGAACCAGGAGCACTGGATGAGGATAAAGTCATTTTGATTAAAGTATAACTGTAACCAAATTTTTCAAACCTGAGAGAGAAAGTTAGGTCGCAGAATTCATATTCTACTATACTCCCATATAATGGAGTCTAGTCATTCTCAGAAACATTGATATTTAACACATTTTATGAAAAGAAGTAAAGTTTCCATAATGATGAGGTCTTTCATAAGATAAGTGATCTTACTGACTCTCAGACTGCAAAATGAATTTATTAGTAATACTACAACATATAAAAACTGTGTTAAACATATGTACCTGTCTCTCACAATAAGCCTTCATTAGTTTGTTTAGGGGTGTATGCCTTTTTATTTTGAACTGCACCACGGATCCATCCTGGCCAGCGACTTTTAGATTGATATGATCATTCTCTGTTTTTACTCCTTCCTGCAAAACAAAATGTAAAGATGGACATCACTATTTATGAATAAAAGTTACCCTAGGAATCTGGAAAAGACTGATAGTACTTTAGCAAACTGTTTCAAAACAGAAGCATTCCTTCCTGTATATAAAGGTTTGATGTTCTCCACAGCGCACACAGAAAAAAAACAAACCCAAGTTGTGTGTTTGCCTCTGAGACTTGCAGGCAAAGAGGTAAAAGTAAGAAACTTTAGAACAAATTACTAAAAACTGAACAAATTCCAACATTCACATCTGCAAACTCAGACCATCCTGAGGGGAAGTTAGAAGATTATTTATACTCAATGGCAAAACACTAAGTTAACACAGAGTTAAGGTTGCCTGATGATCTGTCATGCAGAACACTTAGTTGTGCAAAATTCAAACTGCTGAAAAGGAAATGCATAGTTAAGTGTGCATGGGCAACCTTAACTTTGCTCTCTTTCAGTAATGCCCCAATATGCCCCATTAACACAGGAACTTTCACTCTGCCAACCCCCCAGTTGCTGAAATTACTCCTGGGGGGGGGCTTGTCTACACTGGCACTTTACAACACTGCAAGTTTCAGCACTGTAAAGTGCCAGTGCAGACAGTGCACCAGTGCTGGGAGCTATTCCCCTCATGGAGGTGCGATTTTTAGAGTGCTGGGAGTGCTCCCTCCCAGTGCTGCAACCACACAAGCCACGTTAAAGCGGTGCTGCGGCCACGCTTTAACGTTGCCAGTGAAGACGTGCCCTTAGTTAACTGATCTCATTTTCTGAGGCACAAACGTAGCAGCCTGACTGTGTAAAGTTGTTAAAGTTGCTGTTGATGGTTAATTGATTTCATTCTCTGAGGCAGAAATGTAGCGGCGTGCCTATTGTTAGTTAACTGTTCCCATTCTCGGTCAGTTCTCCCAAGAGCATAAAATTTGTGACAGTTTTAAGGCCAGAGTGATGTAAAGGAGTCTTATCATAAATGACAGTAAGGGGATCCTCAGCTAGGAAGATCTATGTGCTTTCTCACTTTTTTCCTGTGCCAAAGTGGCACAATGGGGTTAGATTACAGCTCAGGATTTATTTTACTTACCCATTTAAAAAAAAAAAAAAAAGACTGAGGGCAAATAAAACATTTACCAAACAGTCAATAAAGGCCCCATCTACACTGGCAAGTTTCTGCACAGTAAAGTGGCTTTCTGCGCTGTAACTCCTGAGGTGTACACACTGCCAAGCCACTTAGTGTGCAGAAACTGCACAGTTGTAGCACTCTAAAAAAAACCTCACCACCCCAACAAGAGATGTACAGCTTTCTGTGCCAGGGCTACAGCACTGCAGTGCCAGTGTAGACACCATAGCAATTACAGTGCAGTGATTGGCCTCCAGGAGGTGTCCCACAATGCCTGTTCTCGCCTCTCTGGTCATCGGTTTGAACTCTGCTGCCCTACCCTCGGGTGACCAACCGTCATCCCCACCCCGTATATTCCTTTGCAAATTTGAAAGTCCCCTTCCTGTTTGCTCGGTGATGCGTGCAGTGGTCTCAGTGCATCTTTCCAGGTGGCCATGCCTGCTCCACGCACCAGGCAATCCCCCCACTTGGAGCAATGCCGAGCTGCTGGACCTCATTGGCGTTTGGAGAGAGGAAGCTGTGCCATCCCAGCTGCGCTCCAGCCATAGGAATAATGGTATCTATGGACAGATTTCTAGATGCATGATAGAAAGGGGCCATGACCAGGACACATTGCAGTGTAGGGTAAAAGTGAAGGAGCTGCGGAACACCTACCACAAGGCGTGGGAGGCAAACCGCCGCTCTGATGCTGCGCCCATGAGCTGCCAATTCTACAAAGAGCTGGATGCGATACTTGGTGGCGACCTCACCTCCACTGCAAAGGCTCCTGTGGATACTTCGTTGGCTTACATGCCAGTCGAGCGTGGATTGAGCCAGGAGGAAGAAATCTTGGACGAAGAGGGGGACCCAGAGGCAGAGGATGGCTCGGACACCAGAGATGCATGCAGTCAAGAGCTCCTTTCTACCCCGGAGGAACCTAGCCAGTCACAGCAGAAGGATCTTGGCGAAGCGCAAACAGGAGAGGAAGCCCCTGATAAGTGGACCTGATTTTGGGAATTGCTGAATCGAGTTGTTGGGGGCAGGAGGGTTGCAGAAAGCAGGCTTGTCTCCCACTGCATGCCTAGTCTAAGCGGCAGAACAGGCTGTTGATAAGACTTCCTCACTTCATGGGAATCTCCCTCAGAGATCTCCAGGAAACTCTCGTGGAGATAATGGGCAATCAGCTGCCGCAGGTTCCTTGCCAGAGCTGCTTTGTTTCTTGCTCCTTAACTTTGACTTTCCTGCACCACTGTGCCATCACAGGGAGACAGGGGGACCATTGCTGCACACAGGCTAGCCGCATAGGGGCCAGGGCGGAAGCTGCAGGCTTGGAGAAGACCCTCCCTTGATTCCCTGCTCACCCTCAGCAGCGAGATATCTTCCATAATGATCACATCCTGTGGAAAGTGTGAGGGGACAGGAATGATTATCAAGCCCCTGCTACAGTGCTGACTTTCCCCATGAGCCACGTGCCCAGATACAGCAGGATCCGGGAAGAGTAATTCACCCTGGCCCTGCGACTATTCACCATTTTGGGGGCCTTGTATCTCATGTGTGCTTGCCTGGGGTCAGCCAGTTAGTGACAGGTGTGTAAGTTCTGACTGTGTTTTAACGCACTGAATCAGTGTTGTCTGTGTTGCAAAAAAATACTGCTTCTGTAAAATGTTGCATTTAAACTTCACAGGGATGACCTTGGAAGGCCAGCCTCCCTTATTGGCAGCAGAACGGCTGTGCAGAATTAGAAACCGGCCATGAAGAACTAAGGAGGACTTTCTCCGTAAGGTTATGATGCATTCTGCCACTGAGAAACAGGAATTGAAGGAGTGGCGAGGCAGCAAGAAGAGGGACCGAAAGGAGAACGTGGCACACCAGAAAGAAACCAAGGAGTGGCTCTTAAATGTTATGGAGCGCCAAGTGGACAAGCTCCAGGCAATACTAGCTCTTCAAATCGAGCAGCTCCACACCTGCCCTCTCCTGCAGCCACTGTCACAAAACGGTTTCCCATGTGCCGCCCACCCCACCCCAATCGCCAACACACTGTTATCAATCTCCTGGCTCCACACTCTACCCACAGCATTCCACTCCTCCCTCCTCACAGTCCAGCAGTATGGACTCCCACTATCCACTGCACTCATCACCCATCCCTCTGGCCCTGCTGAAGTACAGCACCCGCTACGTTGTACTCCAAAGGAGAAGGCTGGGTATGATCCCTGGACATACACAAATCTGTAGCTGTCCCGGGACCCCTCCTCCTCTGGAGACCTTCTCTTTCCCCCTCCCTGCTGATGTATTATTGTTTGACTCTCTCCTCTGGTTGCTGTCTTTTAATAAAAGAATTGTGTTGGTTTGAAAGCAATCTTTATTCTATTAAGTGAAAGCAAAAAGAGCTCTGCAAAGCAACATACAATTATGTTAAACTCCCTTATTGAATCATGTGCACCAGATACGTCCTAGAATTACAAGCACTGCAATCCTGAGCATAGCAGCAAATATTAGTGGCTTTCAGCTTCAAATTGCTGCTTCAAGGTATCCCTGATCCTTATGGCCCCGCGCTATGCCTCTCTAATAGCCCTGGTCTCTGGCTGTTCAAACTCAGCCTCCAGGCGCTGAGCCACTGCAGTCCAGTCCTGAGTGAAGCTTTCACCATTCCCTTCACATATATTACGGAGCGTACGGCACACAGCTATAAGCACAAGAATATTGTAATCGGTCATGTCCAGCTTCCCATACAGGCATCGCCAGCAGGCTTTTAAACGGCCAAAGGCACACTCAGTCATTCTGCACTTGCTCAGCCTGTTGTTCAACCGCTTCTTGCTGCTGTCAAGTTGCCCCGCGTACGGCTTCATAAGCCACAGCATTAAGGGGCAGGCGGAGTACCCCAGGATCACAATGGGCATTTCAACTTCCCCTATGGTGATCCTCTGGTCCGGGAAGAAAGTCCCTGCTTTCAGCTTCTTGAACAGGCCAGTGAATGCCACAAGTAATCTCATGTCGTAGCTACTACACGTGGCAAGATCAACACTGCACTCCTCTTGCTGTAGTTTACAGAATAACTCCACTGCCACTCGTGACGTGTTGATCAGAGCGAGCAGCATTCTGGTCAGCAGTTTGGGATCCATTCCTGCAGCCCGAAGAGGCAGAGCACGCAGTACACAAACCGTTGAAAGATGGTGCCAAACACGGACAGAAGCAGAGAGATTGCTGGGATGCAAAGCAATGCATCATGGGGCACTGAGACATCCCATGACCCCCTCTGCCTTCCCACAAGTCTTAGCAGCAAAAGAGAAAGAGGGTGCTCTGTGGAATAGCTGCCCAGAGTGCACCGCTCCAAACAGCGCTGCAAATGTGAACACACTATTGCGCAGGCAGCTGTCAGTGTGAACACACAACAGTGGTTGTCCTTCTGCGCTCTCTGAGCAGCACTGTAACTCTCGGAGCTGTAACTGCCATTGTAGACATGCCCATAATGTCAGAACACTCAGAACTAAGCATTTCCCAAAATACCAAGCCAGGTCCGGGACAATGATTAGCAAAACAGCATGACTTTCATGTGTGAAAGTCTGAGCAATTTAAAATGACATTTACTTCCCACCCATCTCCAGTTTGGTGTTCTGTAATGTAAATTAAAATTAAAATCCAGGATAATAACTGGAATGCCAGGTATTAGTTACCAAGTGTTTGTAACTTAACTTTCATGTGTTTAGGAAATGCTGAATAGTTATTGTGACTTTTTTCTGTATTGTAGTTTTAATAAATTACTAAAAGAATTGAAACTGGTGTGATTAAATTACATTATTTTGACAAATAAAATATGCAGAATTTTTGAATTTTTTGGTGCAGAAGTTTGTTTTGCCGCAGAATCCCCCCAGAAGTAAGAAATGTACAAGCTCTTCACCTCCTTTTACAACCCATTCACTCTCACCCAGGATTCCAGCTAACACTGTTGAAGGACACCCCCCCACCACACACACACACACACACACACACACACAGAGTTGCCCTGAACCTACTCAGTCCTCTGTCCCTGGCTTTTCCCCCACCTAATGCAATAAAAATTTTTGTTTAGACCGGCTACTGACTATCCTGCCGTGTTCACAGTAAATCTCCCCATAATATAAAAATATGTTATAACACACACAGCTTCTAGCAAGTAACATGAGTTATTAAATCTTTATAGCACAGGTGTAAAAAGGTTCAGACTAGACATGTCAGTGGTGAGGTGTTCACCAGAAGCAATGACATCAGCACATTCCCTCAACCTACCCAGGCAAGCATAAGTGGCTGCACACAAACCCTCTTGGATTTGTTCTTTATTGGCACATGCACACTGTGTTCTTTCCAGGTTGCACATCAATGCAAGCAAAGAAGTGAACAGGTTCTTAGATACCGTTCACAGCTTGGGTGCCACGTTCTACCTTGCGTAACAACTGACTGACCGGCAGGCTATTTTGACCTGTCTCACAGCAATAGTTTTATCTGTAGCTCTGCACAAAAAACACACGCACGCAGAGCCAGAATTTCCCATTGTCTCCCTCATGCCCATAGCTGTGGAGACACTCCTTATTCTGAGAATACCTCTGTATACCACTGAAATACATTTCCTCACTTATCAAACAAGTCAAAATAAGGACTCAATCACAACAGAATAAAAATTGTTGCTCTAACTAGATCTGATACCTTTTAATCCATTGCTATGGAGTACAGAGGATGCAGTAATATGTTGAAAGCACTTAATCCCTCTCTCGCGGATTCTAATCCCACTTTTCCTCTCCTCCGCATGCAATCGGAGTTTTGGTGATTTATATGAAACAGGTAAATGTCCCATCAGTGGATATCTAGGATTTGTTTTGAGTTATGTTATGTCTAGCTGCCTGCAAGTCTAAAAGAGTAAGAGAAATTTTGTACACTTGTTTTTAAAGTTTACTTTAGAGAGACATTTGTTTGACTGTTTGAGGTAGGAGCAGCTGTCAGATGGGGGTCCCCTGGAGTGAGTGAGGAATATCTTGAATTCCAGGTCCTCAGCCCTTAACTGCCCATCAAATGTCTTCTGGGAAGGCAACGGTTATCCCTCAAGAACTGACACTATGCTTAGCAATAAGACAATGCTTTATTGGAGCCTGTGTGTCCCAGTCAAGAGAAAGGGGTAGATCCCACACAAATATTATGCAAAGACCTTTTCCCCCTACAACAATACTAAGCTTGGCACAATTCTGTACTTTTTTTTGTAAATTTAAAAATAAAAATGAATATTAACTTAAATCTTTTTCAGAGTTGTATCAATTTTAATAAATTTTCAGTTTTACGGTGGTGCTGCAAGGGCCTCCCTACACAGCTGTGAGGTACTGAATCCCTGCAGGAGCCAGGTGTAGTGAGGGCTATGTTCTTGGCAGGGCAGGGCAGTGACCCTCAGCCTGGAATGCAAGGACAATGAGTTCCCAACCACAGGGGAGGCTACCCTGCTGCTAGGGGGAGGCTACCGCATCCCCAGACAGTTAGTGAGTAAGTGAGCAGGGCTGTGACAACAGGGCTGCACATAGATCCCTATAAGCAAATAGTGAGGGGGGCCAACAGATTTTTTTTAGTCAATTTCAGTGCATCAGGCAAAACTGACATTTACTGAGAACTAACAAACAATTTAAATCAAATCCTGCCAAGGCTAAATAATGCAATGCACCCAGTACTGCATGCCTAGATAAACAAATTAATGCTGTCTACCCTACACAGAATCCCCAGCCATGCAACTCCCCATCTCTTTGAGTTCTGAAGCAAAGAACTCCAGATGGTTGAACTAGATGACCTCCTGAGGTCTCTTCCAACCCTAATCTTCTACGATTCTGTGTGTTGTGAGCTCGGGTTCCTGCTCCTTGGTCCTGACGCACCTTTTCTGGGAAGGAGGAAGAAGGTGGGGGCGATGGAGGAACACCTCAGTAAATCAATATTTATAATGTGGCCCACCCAACCTGTGCTAAGGTTCACAACTACTGTACTTCAAATATGTAAGTTAAGAGTCACATTCCTGTATGACATGAATTTCAGTGAAATAACTGTTATTCACTGAGGGCTTGTCTACATCAGAAAGTTGCAGCGCTGGTGAGGGAGTTACAGCGCTGCAACTTAGGAGGTGTACACATCTGCAGGGCACCACCAGCGCTGCAACTCCCTGTTTGCAGCGCTGGCCGTACTCCCGTTTTGTCTCGGGTGTAGAGGATCCAGCGCTGGTGATCCAGCGCTGGTAATCAAATATAGACACTTACCAGCGCTTTTCTTGACCTCCGTGGAATAAGCAGGTATCCCAGCATACCTGAGGAAGCCTCTGGTAATCAAGCTGGTCTCCTTCCCCGGTTTGCTCTCGCGTTCCCCGAACCCCGAGCAAGCAGGTCTCCTTCCCTGAGGTTTGCTGGGTGGTTCCGGGAACGCGAGAGCAAACCGGGAAAGGAGACCAGCTTCGCCGCGGTTTGCTCTCGCGTTCCCCGAACCCCGAGCAAGCAGGTCTCCTTCCCTGAGGTTTGCTGGGTGGTTCCGGGAACGCGAGAGCAAACCGGGAAAGGAGACCAGCTTCGCCGCGGTTTGCTCTCGCGTTCCCCGAACCCCGAGCAAGCAGGTCTCCTTCCCTGAGGTTTGCTGGGTGGTTCCGGGAACGCGAGAGCAAACCGGGGAAGGAGACCAGCTTCGCCGCGGTTTGCTCTCGCGTTTCCCGGAACCACCCTGCAAACCGCAGGGAAGGAGACCTGCTTGTTCGGGGAACGCGAGAGCAAACCGCGGCGAAGCTGGTCTCCTTTCCCGGGTTTGCTCTCGCGTTCCCCGAACCACCCAGCAAACCGCAGGGAAGGAGACCTGCTTGTTCGGGGAACGAGAGAGCAAACCGGGAAAGGAGACCAGCTTCGCCGCGGTTTGCTCTCGCGTTTCCCGGAACCACCCTGCAAACCGCAGGGAAGGAGACCTGCTTGTTCGGGGAACGCGAGAGCAAACCGCGGCGAAGCTGGTCTCCTTTCCTGGGTTTGCTCTCGCGTTCCCCGAACCACCCAGCAAACCGCAGGGAAGGAGACCTGCTTGTTCGGGGGTTCGGGGAACACTGGAGCAAACCGGGGAAGGAGACCTGATTCCCCGCGGTTTGCTCTCGCGTTCCCCGAACCCCGCTTGAAGCCGCCCAACAGCGCTGCAGTGTGGCCACATCTAACACCACTTGCAGCGCTGGTTGCTGTAAGTGTGGCCACTCTGCAGCGCTGGCCCTATACAGCTGTACTAATACAGCTGTAACAACCAGCGCTGCAAAATTTTAGATGTAGACATGGCCTGAGCTATCCCACTGTCCTCAAACACTGCATTGAACATGCTCACCTACACAGGTGCATAACAGACCACAAACACTTTAATTGCTGAACAATTATTTATTACAAACCAACTATATACAAGCAAACAACATTTAAAACTCTGTTAAATCTAAAACATAAATAAATAATAATAATAATCCCAACACCTAAACAGTCGTTCTCAAACATGCTGAAATATGCATCAGAAAGCACTGATCATACATCTTAAAACCCTCTGTACGTTTGAAAAATCCCCTGACCCTTGTGCAACAGATGTACCCCAACTACATGAAACAGTGAGGTGTCAGACCTTGTAAATATTTCTGACACACAATACAGATTTTTTTCACTTAGCCAAGAACCCTCCAACTTCCCAATTAATGTTCTTCCAAAACTTATTAATAGTTTTCATATAGTCCCTGTAGTGATTATTCAGAGGCTCAGCCAAATTAAAGAAGATTATCAAAGCTCCTGGACACAAGTCACGGATGCAGAACAAATCTGCTCTCATACATTGTGTGAGCAGTACACCAGGAATAAGGCCCAAATTATTTCTGCCGGACTGAATCACCATGTCTGACACACCACCACCTCTCAAGTCACCAAGGAGACATTGTAGAGTGGGTAAAACATGATGCCAACCTTTTTTTTTTTAAATCTCTCCACCCAAATCAACTTGCAATTAGTAATCCCCATGTCATGGTGTACTCATTACTCTCCTGCAAACTTCTCCAATCTTGTGATCCAGGAATTGCCCAGAAACCACACATTAGCACCTCTGGCAGCACACATTTATTTTCCCTCAGCAATCAAGGTAGCCATGCTGTCAGTTCCAAATCTCTGAGCTATATTTCTCTGAAAAAAAAAAAAACAAACCACAAACCACCACCACATTAAACACAAGATCAGGAAGTAGCCACTTAGCCCCTGAGGGAAAGGTCGGGCCAACAATACACAGATTTTCTCAAAAACAATGAGGATTCCGGTAGCACCCTAAAGACTAACAGATTTATTTGGGCAAAAGCTTTCGTGGGTTAAAAAACCCACTTCTTCAGATGCAGAAGTTTTTTTACCCACAAAAGCTTATGCCCAAAGAATTCTGTTAGTCTTTAAGGTGCCACCAGACTCCTTGGTTTTTTGAATTCAGACTAACATGGCTACCCCTCAGATTTTCTCAAACAATCAATTCATGGCTTGCCAACCAGCAATTCACATATATCCCTCTCTCCATAAAATGCCTCCCCTCACTTTAGCCCCAAACTCCCTCCCCCTATTGCCCAACTCCTAATACCTCTTTTTTCCCAGCATGAATTCACATATCTAATTTTACCTCAAAAAGACTTTGATTACATTGTTCCCCTCACCCCAAAAAATAAAATTGCCACCCATTACTCACATATTGCAGCAACCTCCAACCACTCAGTCAAAATCTCCTTTTGCTTAGCCAGGGAGGGTGGGGGAAGGGTTTGTGATTAACTTATCCTTAATTATGTTAATTGAATGGTTTCAATGAGATCTGTGATTCATCAAGTCATTAATACCTCTCAGGTTTCAGAGTAGCAGCCCTGTTAGCCTGCATCAGCGAAAAGAACAGGAGTACTTGTGGCACCTTAGAGACTAACAAATTTATTTCAGCATGAGCTTTCGCGAGCTACAGCTTACTTCTTCGGATGCACAGAATGGAACACACAGACAGGAGATATTTATACATACAGAGAACATGAAAAGGTGGAAGTATGCATACCAACAGGAAGAGTCTAATCAATTGAGGTGAGCTATCATCAGCAGGAGGAAAAAAAACCTTTTGAAGTGATAATTAAGATGACCCATAGAAGGTGTGAGAACTTAACATAGGGAAATAGATTCAATTAGTGTAATGACCCAACCATTCCCAGTCTCTGTTTAAGCCTGAGTTAACTGTATCTAATTTGCATATTAATTCAAGTTCAGCAGTCTCTCTTTGGAGTCTGTTTTTGAAGTTTTTTTGTTGCAAAATTGCCACCTTCAAGTCTGTCACTGAGTGGTTAGAGAGGTTGAAGTGTTCTCCCACTGGTTTTTGAATGTTATGATTCCTGATGTTAGATTTGTGTCCATTTATTCTTTTGCGTACAGACTGTCCGGTTTGGCCAATGTACATGGCAGAGGGGCACTGCTGACACATGATGGCATATATCACGTTGGTAGATGTGCAGGTGAACGAGCCCCTGATGGCGTGGCTGATGTGATTAGGTCCTATGATGGTGTCACTTGAATAGATATGTGGACAGAGCTGGCATCAGGCTTTGTTGCAAGGATAGGTTCCTGGGTTAATGTTTATGTTGTATGGTGTGCGGTTGCTGGTGAGTATTTGCTTCAGGTTGGGAGGCTGTCTATAAGCAAGGACTGGCCTGTCTCCCAAGATCTGTGACAGTGAAGGATCATCTTTAAGGACAGTTTGTAGATCTTTGATGATGCGCTGGAGAGGTTTTAGTTGGAGGCTGTAGGTGATGGCTAGTAGTGTTCTGTTATTTTCTTTGTTGGGCCTGTCCTGTAGTAGGTGGCCATCACCTACAGTCCCCAACTAAAACCTCTCCAGCCCATCATCAAAGATCTACAACCTATCCTTAAAGATGATCCTTCACTCTCACAGATCTTGGGAGACAGGCCAGTCCTCGCTTATAAAAAACAGACTCCAAAGACAGACTGCTGAACTCGAATTAATATGCAAATTAGATACAATTAACTCAGGCCTAAACAGAGACTGGGAATGCTCTTGAGGTGGGTCAAGTTCAAAGGACAACCGTTTGTCATCTTGAGCTATCCAGTTGGTAGAAAACTTTGAAGGCTAACAAGCCTATTAACTCCTCTGTGTCCATATGCTTAGTGTAATCTATTAGGTGTGTGAATAGGCTTGTGAGCCTAACTGGAGAAGCAAACTCTTTTTCAAATAATGTTTTAATGTGATTTCTGCCAAAGGGCTGGTGAGTGCCATGCAGTCTGTTGGAGTAACCCGTGAGTGTCTGCGATACTGGTGCAATGATCTGAGACCTGGTTGGATCTCTATCTGTGAGCAAAAAAACATTGCCAAGATGTGCCAACTTTAAGAAAAGTTGTTCTCCCACCCCTCACGTCTGTATCTTGGGAACCCCTTGGTCACATTGACCCAAATTTAGATCACTATACCCTATGTCCCATCACTTACATTGAATTTTAAGGCAATCTGATTAACAATATGGATTTTAGAGCACTTAGAACTGTTGAACATTAAACAGAAAATAGATTTTAAGGTTAACATTAAAATGGTGGAATGGAAACCCTCTAGCAATTTTCTGTACTGATGCATGCATGCTGTGAACAATGTCCATTTTCTTAAATATCATTCTACATTTGGGTGCCCCAAAGATTGGTGGGTGCCATGTGCTACCTTGGGTAAAACGACACATTGGATGTGGTGTGGATGAAAATGGTCTCATAGCTTGATCTCAGGGGAAGGAGGAGCGGGGGGGGGGGGGGGGGGGGGGGAGGGGGCGGAGAGGAGGAAACAAAACCAAAAACAAAACCCTCCACCTAGAACTTTTGGGGAAATGTCTATTTTTCCCAGGGCATACTTCTCCAGAACCTCTACCTCAAATGTCCCCAAATTTGGGTCACTAACCCTATTTTACATCCCTCTGAAGCACACCAAATTTCCAAGTAATCTAAGTATGATGATTATAGAGGACTTTGAAAAATCAACCTTTATACAGAAGTCATAAGGCAACCATAACTATGGTGGTCATGCTTTGTACCTATAATTAGCTAGATCCTATTTATAAGATACTGCAAAGCTCTGCAAGCTATACAACATTCACTAATTTTCTATTAAAACAGTCAACATTTTGTAAGTGACTAGCACCTGTTTGTGCCATAGAAATAATATAAAAAATGATAAAATAATTCAGGTCCTAAATAGGTTCAACACCAAACTTAAATGAGTTTCATTAACTTGAACAGAAGCAGAAATACATTAATGCTAAGTGCTTTTGAAATTCTCACCCTAAACGCTTAGATCATAAGGCATTATTTCAACTTCAACAGTAAGAGAACTCATTTTATAATTGTTGTGCTTTGAAGTGTTACTCACTAAATGCTATCTTTAACTGTATATTTTTAAAACATTTCCAAATATTTTCTTGTTCATGGCAGTCTCTCATGATCTTCCTCCCACCCATCCCCAAACTCCTAGACAGACACAGGAGATAGATGATTTCACTAGAGTACAGTGCTCACCACCTCCCAGAAAAGACCCTCTACTGCAGGCCAATGGTAGAGAGGAGGTCAGCCAAACTCTGTCCTCCACCCTTCACAAAGACAGAGAAGAGAGCTGCTCTATGGCACTGCACTGTCAATGGCAGCAGGAGTGCACACGCAGCAGTTTGAGAGATTAGAACCACCAGCTTTAACTGTTGATTTACGTGGGGAGGTCAGTGACCATTACACGCAAGGTACAGGGAGAGAGCTGGAATAAGAACAGGTGACCATGTGAAAGTTAGGAGAAGGAGTTGACACAGGAGGCAAGAATCATTTTCCTTTCCTATCAAGAGACAGGCTTAAATTACAAATAAAAATTGGATCCAGGAAAAGGTGCACGCGAATATAAGGTTTAAATAAGTTCACAGAGGAGTACAAAACGTAAAACAGGAGAATATGAAAGAATATTGAAACATGTTACCTCCATTTACCCCTCTCCTTTGTCTGTGTGTCATCTATTTTGACTGCAAGCTCTCAGGGGCAGGCTTCTGATAAGCACTTAGCAGAAGCAGTTTCAGCAGGTAAAATAACACACTGGAGGAGGGGAAGATGAGCTCCAACTGAAGCCAAGAGATTCCCTCCCTTTCCCAGCACTCCTTAGACAAAGAACTCTGCAGGGGAGACCCTCCTGCCCCTAGGGGCACCAGGTTCTACCTTCCCCAAAACCATGTGGCTCTGGGGAAGCTGCATAGAACCAGCTAAGCAGGGGTCAGCAACCTTTTGGAAGTGGTGTGCCGAGTCTTCATTTATTCACTCTAATTTAAGGTTTCACGTGCCAGTCATACATTTTAACGTTTTTAGAAGGTCGCTTTCTATAAGTGTTTAATATATAACTAAACTATTTTTGTATGTAAGGTAAATAAGATTTTTAAAATGTTTAAGAAGTTTCATTTAAAATTAAATTAAAATGCAGAGCCCCTCCCTCCCCCCCTCCCCCCCCGCGGACTGGTGGCCAGGACACAGGCAGCGAGAGTGCCACTGAAAATCAGCTTGCGTGCTGCCTTCGGCACGCGTGCCGTAGGTTGCCTACCCCTGAGCTAAAGTCTCAGCTGGCAACAAACAGAAGCAGTTACAGCTAGCACTATCGGACACACGATTACGTCATCTAAAGCAGTGGTTCTCAAACTTTTGTACTGGTGACCCCTTTCACACAGCAAGCCTCTGAGTGCGAACTCCGTTATAAATTAAACATTTTTATATATTTAACACCATTATAAATGCTGGAGGAAAAGTAGGGTTTGGGGTGGATGCTGACAGCTCGCAGGGGTCCCGATCCCCAGTTTGAGAACCCCAGATCTAAAGGTATGTCTACACTGCACACTCCTTTTGATGGTGTGTAGAGTACATAGATGACATGCTCCCCAGCACTGTTAATAACTAGCACCATAGATGGAGAGGCACTGCTTAGGTGAATAACAATATGCCTGAACCCTCTGTGTACCCAACATGACTCTGCTTGCCTAAGCACTGCCTGTCCTGCAGCTGCCTGCCCGCACCTGGGGTCCTTCTCCATGGCAGTGAAAGACTCTGGCAATGTAGAGGCAGCAGAGCCAAGCCTTTCCCCACTCCCTACCCCTGCCAGAGCTTCACTGGCATATGTAACTACAGTGCAGTGTGGACGCAGCTTGCTTTGCACAGCAGTATGTAGTAACACATACTCTACACGCCACCATAAGAGGGGTGTAGTGTAGACATAGCCTGTTTTCTAGTTTTGTCTCTGGACATTCTCTCCTCTGCTGATTAGTTGTTTACTCTACCCCACTTCCTCATGGTCTCTTCACTTAAATCTCTGTCCATCTGCCCTCCACACTCTCTCCTCTCTCATCCATGTTTTTCCTCTCCCTTCCTCTTTCTATTAACCTCATCCCACCCTAGTCACAATGTCCCCCCCACAAAGAAACCTCCAAGGCACTAACGTTCTCAAACCATCACCTATTTGTATTTTCTATCCCTCTGCTCTACCCTTTGGGCATGGCTACACTGGCACTTTATACTGCAATAAAGCCTCCCAGAGCGCTCTACCTTACTTCCCATCCACACTGGCAAGGCATGGAGAGCGCTCAGACTCCCTGGCTAGAGTGCACCTGGTACTCCACCTCCACGAGAGGGATAACGGCTATTCCGTATTGGTTGAGATGCCCCAGGGCCAGTGTGAACAAGGATTTACATTACAGTGCACTGATTGACCTCCTGAAACGTCCCATAATCCCCTTAAGTCAAGTGGCCACTCTTCTCTTTGTTGTGAAATCGACTGAGGAATGCGGAAGTGCCTTTTCAGAGTTCTGTTTCAGACAGCGGCTGCTTATCTGCAAAACGGGGCAAAGAAAACGTTGAGTGAGAGAGAGAGAGACAGGTGAGCTAGGGGGATCTGAACTTACAAGACAGCATGCTGACACACTCTCAGTACTCCAAAAACCCACTCTCTCTCTCTCCCCCCACATACAAACAACACACTCCACCCCACTCCCCTCATTTGAAAAGCACGTTGCAGCCACTTGAACTCTGGGATAGCTGCCCATAATCTACTACTCCCATGCCACAAATGTGGCCATGCCAGTGCGCTTGCAGCTGCCAGTGTGGACAGTGTGCAGCACTTTCCCTAGTGCACTCTCCAAAGTGCTCTACAGCTGCAAGTATAGCCAAGACCTTTGTATATTCAGATTATGAACCAGGGATCAGTAACCTTTGGCATGCAGCCTGAAAGGGAAATCCGCTGGCGGGCTGGGATGGTTTGTTTACCTGCAGCATCCACAGGTTCAACCGATCACGACTCCCACTGGCCACGGTTCACCATTCCAGGCCAATGGGGGCTGTGGGAAGCAGCAGCCAGTACATCCCTCAACCCATGCTGCTTCCTGCAGCCCCCATTGGCCTGGAACAGTGAATTGTGGCCAGTGGGAGCTGCGATCAGCCAAACCTGAGGATGCTGCATGTAAACAAACCATTCTGTCCTGCCAGCAGATTTCCCTGATGAGCCACGAGCCAAAGGGTGCCAATTCCTGTTATAAACTCTTGGGGGGGTGGGGGGGTGGAAGACTATCACTATGTTTGTATATTACCTAGAAATATGGGTCCCCTTTCTCAATTGACATCTAAGTGTTATCACAAAACAAAAATATCTTAGCACATTTTGGGGTACTATAATAATTTTCTAATATTTTTGGAAGTCTGAAACAGTCATCTCTTTATTTCACATCTTTTGTTGGTGTTAAACATTCGAGCCAAACATGACTACTATTAGAAACAAGGTAACTTCTGACAGTCAAGACATAATCCTGCCCTTTTCTTTCTTGATAGTCCTGATATCTACCCAAAACAGAAAACATATGTTTCCATCAAACACAGCCTCACTAGTTCAACCACCTTACCAAATAATATATGGAGATATACCTATCTCATAGCACTGGAAGGGACCCTGAAAGGCCATTGAGTCCAGCCCCCTGCCTTCACTAGCAGGACCAAGTACTGATTTTGACCCAGATCCCTAGGTGGCCCCCTCAAGGACTGAACTCACAACCCTGGGTTTAACAGGGCAATGCTCAAACCACTGAGCTATCCCTTCACTCCCCCACGCCGATAAAGCACCAGATAAATCCTGCCCCCCCTAGACAAATTCAGTTTAGATTTTTAAACAGCAATGACTCTCCTTTAAGTACTGAGAATGCAAAGTCCTAACCATGCTCTTCATCTTAAGAATCATACAACTATCAGAAACATTCACCCAGGTTATCAACAGAAGACAGGTGAGCTCTCCAAGTAAGCCAGTGCCATAGCTCAAGTCAGATCCTCCACTACTAGGTAGAGCTTTCACCCTTTCCTTAAAATGGTAGACTCTTCCAGATGAGCACCAGTGAGAAAGTGATCTTCTCCAAAACAGTCTCTAGAAAAGATTCCAGGTTCTGAAGGGTACAATCCAGAAAGGAAAATATCTATCAGCAGAGCCACAGAAAAGCTATACCAAATACAGATAGTCAAGTCCAGTCCTCGTTGGCCCCTAGATTGATTCTCCCTTCCTTCATCTCAAGACTGCTTCCAGCTCAGGAAGTTTCTAACCCCAATGGAAGGAACAAGGACCATTAAGTATTTTGTGGATCAAAAGTTTAAAAGCTCACTAGGGAGCGGCTTTGAATATTTGCCCATTGTCCTACAAAACAACTTTAAATCTCCAGTCTTTGCTCACGTCTTTATTATAAAGTCAACCCAAACCTAAGGTTGCCCACAAAAGTCAAGAAAAAGATAAAGATTTACAAGTTAGCACCCTGCTTCCTGTATAACTATCTACATAATTGCTAGTTTTTCCACCAGAACTCTTCCCTGTAACATTCTAGCTTGCCACAATGTGTGTCTTAGAGCTTTGGACACAGACCTCCAAGGGCAATCTCATTCTATTCTATATAAGTTCTTACAATGCACTGATCACGGTACCCAAACACCTTCCAGTAGCATGCTAAGTGACGTGACTACATACCTGTCATGTATTGTTTGTTCTTTCATCCTCTCCTAGAGGGAGAAGTGTGTTCAGGGGAGTATGTTGGTTCAATAGTCTCTGCTCTCACCCCTACTCCTTTTTTAATATATGTGTTGTGAAGTGCTTATAGTAGAAAAGGCAAGGTGAAAGAAATGCACCTTGTACTTGGAACAGAAAGTGGTGAGGTTTGTGGTAGTAATTAGTCCCGGGGGGGAGAGGGGGAGGGCATCTCCAATGTCTCAGACAACCCCTGGAGAAAGCTCTGTCTTCCACACAGACAAGCTTTACTCTTATTGTTGAGAGTTCCACTGTCCTAGAGGAGTGGGGTTGACGACCATGGCCTTCATACCTGAGCTTTAGACAATCTTTTAGATATCCTGGGCCCAGGCCAAGGAGCACTTTGAAGATACCGACTGAGACCTTGAACTTGATTCGTTATTCTATGGGAGGCCAGCGTAGAGAGCAGAAAACAGATGTGATATGCTCATGGTAGCCCATGTTGCTGAGGAGATGTGCTGCAGCCTTCTGCACTAGTAGGAGTTTCCTAAATTCTCAAGGTTTCACGCCCAGGTGCATCATGTTGGTGTAGTCCAGCTAAGAGGTGCCAAAGGCATGAATAACTAAGGCCAGGTCTTTGACCAGCAGAATGGGACAGAGTCTCCTAGCTAAATAGAGATGGAAGAAAGCACTGCTTGCAAATGTTAGCAAGTGAGACTCAGCATCAGTGAGGAATCCCAGAGTATTCTTAGAATATGGACTGAGCTGACCAATTGTGGGTGTGTATCGCAACCAACGGAAACAGCACCATGGCTGCAGGCTTTTCAAGACACTTTCCTTTGCCCACCAGGCTCACCTCTGTCATTCAAGCTCCCTTTGGTGAGATTACACGTATCAGGGGATCCCCCCAAAAGACACCAATGAATTCCTCAGACTTGAATGAGATCTTGCCCAAGCAATCGTCTTTAAGGAATTTAAGGGAAAATTTCAGCTGCCACATCTCTTTTGCTCCATCAGAAAACCGCCAAAAGCCCCTCTTCAATGTCTTCTCTAGACCAGCGGTGGCCGCCCTTCCCGTAGCCCCCACTGACCCGGAGCAGCGAACCGCGGTCAGTGGGAGCTGCGATCGGCCGAACTTGTGGACATGGCAGGTAAACAACCCGGCCCAGCCCACCAGAAGCTTTCCTTGAACAAGCAGCAGACTGGCTTTGAGAACCACTGCTCTAGACTACAAAATCTTTTCAGCCAAGTAGCCCATCATCTCCACAGGAAGATGAAAGAACTCTCTCCTCCTAAACCGTACCTCTTGACAGATGGGCTCTGAAGATTATTCACACAGATCTTTTCAGAAATTCCCACACTCTTCCTTTCTGGCCTCCTCACCACCCCATAAAGTAACAAGTGTTATCTAACAGTGTCTCAGATATCATCTATTTAAGAATGATTGTTCTAATTGAAGCCAACAAGAAGTTCTTCAGTTTCTATTCAAGATTCTTTGTGGGTAGAAAAAACACGAGATTTCAACTTAAACCTGGTAGTACATAAACCCCATTTCTGCACACAATCTCTGGCTCATATCATTCAAGAATTACCTCTGAAAGAATACCTTTCCTCTGTCAATCTCAATGAGATCTACCTTCAAATTTCGTTTAGTTCAGCTCACCAGTGTTACATTTACTTCACAATTTAGGACAACTGGCTGTGGTAGGTAATGCCCTTTGATCTCATCGACTCACATTTTCAGAGAGATGACAGTCATAGCAATAGTGAGTCTGAAACAAAGCAGCATCCAGAATTATCAATATATGGACAACCTGCAGTGAAGGCTTGATCATACTACACTGCTTTTCTTAAAACCCACAGAACTATCAAGGTCCTGGCAAATCAATTTTGTTTTTAACTCTGGGCAAGAAACTCAGAAGCTTCCACACATTTCGGAATCAAGGAACTTAGTAAGTATCCACTGGCCATGCCTCCACTAAAAAGGCACAGGTGTAGCCTGTATCAAGCATGTTCTCTGGGCACTGCTGCAACTCAGGTCCTCAGAGAATTTTCTGGGACTACCAGGATGAGCCAGCGCCTCTTCAACTGATCCCACCTCTATCCGTTCAGCTTTTCATCCTCTGGTAAAAATCTTTTCTTCTTCAGTGACAAGCCCTTGAATGGCAATATAGCTGTCATGTGGTTCTCTGAATGAAGAAGTGGCAAGTTCACTTTTCCAATTGTTAATATTCTACTTTTTGTACATGTATGGTAGCTGTTTGTAAAAATTATTATATTTCTCAAATGAACATTGTTGCAACCCCATACAGTCAGGACAGGTCAATGAAAGCAGGTCAACTGGCCAAGCTTTGTCACTTCTCAGCTGGACTTGAGCAATGCAATGTACTTGTGCATGTATTCTTCATTTAGCAAACTCCACTAGTAGGGAATGTTGCAAAGTGTCTTCCTCAGTAACACAGGCTACTGCGAGCACATCAAACCCTTCCTCCTCTCACTACAGTCGCTGCATACGGATTTTCAAATCAAGGTCAAAGTCTCAGGTCTTATCTTCAAGGCGCTCTGTGGCCTGGGCCCAGGAGCTCTAGAAAGACCATTATAGCCCCAGGATGAAGGCTGCAGCGCACAACTCCGCTCTGGGACCAGGCTTTGAAGGCCTCCAGAAACCGAGGCCCGTCCTGACCTCGCCACTCTCGGCTCCCAGGGCAAGGTGTATGTCTGTGACCTGCCTTCCCGAGCACGAACCAGAGCCACAGGCCCTGCCCACTACACTACTGGCTCCCGGGAGCGGCCCCGCGGGCCAGGAGTTAACACGCTGCCGGGATGGGCGGCGGGAGCTCGGCGCATGGGGGCGGGGCGAGCGGAGCGAACCGGACCGGACGCTCCCCGCGACGTCGCCCCCAACCCCAGGGAGGCCCTACCCGCAGCCTGGCCGCGCTCCCAGCATCCCTCGCGAGCGGGCGGGGCGCGAGACCCCGGGTCTCTTCGCTATGGGGCGGGGCCGGGGCCGGCGGGCCCCAGGGAGGCCGCGGGGCCCGGGCTGCGCGGCGGGGAGCCCGGCAGCCCCGTGCATCGGCTCTAACCGTTACCTTGGGCTTCTCCTCGGACATGGCGGCGTCGGACGGTCCGGCCTGGCGGGAGCGCGGAGGGGGCACAGTCACGTTCTCAGCTCCCGCGTCTCTCCCGCCGCAACTGCCCGCGAGAGCGCGCTTCGCCCCCCAAATCCCCGGCCTCTGGTTGGCTGTGGCGGGCCCACGTGCCTGTGCGCGCTCACGAGGCGCGCTCGCGAGCGATTCCTCGTCGGGGGCGCGCTTTAGGGGCGGAGGCAGGTAGCGCTGGGAAGTGCGTCATCGAGGAACCGGAAACGGGGGGAGTGGCGAAGTAGGCGGTGCTGAGAACGAGGCGGGTAAAGGGGAAAGGGAGCTTCGTGCAGAACGTAGGGAGAGGGGCAGCCTAGAGCCACGCGGGCCAGCGCCTTCCAGAGCCTGGGGGAGGGGTGAAGGGAGCGGGAGCGCTCGCAACAGAACCTGTGGTCAGGGGCAGCACAGAGAGAGCCCCATGGGTCAGCTCCCCAGGGAGAGTGGGGGAGCGGCAAAGGGGGTCCTGCTGTCCTGTCGCCTGCCACATGGCCTGGTGGTGGTACAATCACAACTGCTACATGGAAAGACATGCACAAACATACTCTCTAAACAGCCATCTTGAAAAGCAACATGCACACTCAGGCTGTAGCCACATCCTAACATGCATGCACATGTAAGAAAACATGCACAAAGTATGCATATACTGTTTTCCCATACATGCACAAAAACAAATATGAATGAGCATGCAAGTATGCATATATAGCTTTGCACATATGCATATACACAAAACACACACCTGTATATGCTCACAAAAATAAAGCAACCACACGTGCACATACAGCAGTAACATATGAGCATACTAAACGTGTACACATAAATGCCCCTACACAATTCAGACTCATGTACACAAAAGTGCCCATGTTCATGTACAAAAAACCTGCAAATATGTATGCATATTTTGGGAGTGTATTTGCCTAGGAATGTATGTGCAAAACATGCTAATACATATACAAGACATGTTATACGTGAGATCAGATTAGATGATCACAGTGGTTCCTTCTAGCCATGGAATCTATGAAAAGACTTCATACAAAACCACACAAATGTGTACATCATATCATGCATGTGAATACATGCGTGCATATATGTATAATCACAATACCTCACGCATACATATGCATGTATGTATGTGCACACAAGCAATAGTTCACACGTCAGTGCAATGTACTTCCCCTGTAGAACTAGCATGAGTTACACATAAGGAACACGGATAGCAGTCCCAGGCTTCCTTATACAATAAATACCTCTCTTTTGGTGAAGAAGAGAGACTGACTGTTGGTCCCATTACTTTTGTATAGCAGCCAAAATAATTTCCCACCATCCAGGATCCTAACAGAAATAGTCTATCTGTTTTCTGTTAGGAATTACTGCATGTGTACCATATGATTTGCAGCAGTTATCTCTTCAAAAGCATTCCTTGAATTGATACAGCAACTAATGGTGGGATGACAGAGGTCACCTGCAAACAGGTAAGTTATTTTAGCAATGAAGATAGCTAGGGCCAGACAAGACTGAAGCCTAAGCGGTATAACAATTTGTAATCAATGGTATAGCAAATCTATGGTCTTCCAGGTGCTCCGCAGGTGTCACTCTGTTGCACAACCTGGCCTCTCAGAACTTCCTTGAGTCAAACTAGAGCTGCTGCTGCTCAAAAAGCACAGGCACCTACTTCTTGAGATAATTAAGAAACTGGGCAGTAAATGATAACTTAGTGAAACAGTTCTAATTCTCTCCAGTAGAGGACAGTGGAACACATATGTTGTATGTACTGTAGTTGTAGCTGGGTGGGTCAGGATATTAGAAGTTACTCCAGTAAAAGATATTACCTCACCCACCTTGTCTGTCTAGTGATATACATAAACCGTTGCCCCAAGGTTATTTTCATAGGAATTTTTTTCTCATGGGCTACCTCCCTCCCATTCATAATTGTGCAAACCACTCCTTCCATTGATTAATAATACCTACCTGTTATATAGCACTTTTCATCCATAAATCTCTAATAATGTCTCTGTGGCAACTACAACAGTTTTTACATGGAAAAGTAATAGGAGGAATGTATTTTTAGTGGTCTTTTTATATAATTTAGCAGCAGGAAACAAGGATGGGAACAACCATCTCTCCCTGGACAAATCGTGAGGTGCAGTTTGAGAACTTCTGCAGCACCCAGTCCATTACAACAACAAAGATTAACCTGATAAACTGAGTACATGGAAGCAGCCGTGTTAGTCTGGATCTGTAAAAGCAGCAAAGAATCCTGTGGCACCTTATAGACTAACAGACGTTTTGGAGCATGAGCTTTCGTGGGTGAATACCCACTTCATCAGATGCATATAGACATGCTCCAAAACGTCTGTTAGTCTATAAGGTGCCACAGAATTCTTTGCTGCTTTTACTGATAAACTGAAAATCTATTACGGTCTGTTACATATTCAGTGCTAATAATAAGAGTCCTGGATTCTGAAGCAGGTGCTCTGTGATTCAGTGATTCCACCACACCTCGACGCAGAGAGATCCAGATCAGGTTCAGTCTAGCTGTGATTCTGAGCATGTCACTGCTGGAGGGGCTTTCCCCCTCACACAGAAGAGCTTCCAATCTCCCAGCGAACAGTCCTTTAAATCAAGGAGGGGGTAAAGCCCATTCAGGGAAAGAAAACCAATTTGGAACATATGCAGATGATGATGTTGGTTATTGTTGGCAACTACCCATCAGCTAGAAAACAGATGTTTCATTTTAACTGTGATTACTAAATCAAAACCCACCCCTCCCACACACAATTTCCTTCCTCTTTTCCTGCTAATTTCTGACCTAATGCTTTATTTAGCTTACCTCCGCCTTCTTTCCAATGTTAAATTTAATGTTTTAATGTCCCTTCATCAGTTACAGAAAACATCTTTTTCCTGGAGTTGCCTAACCCATACTCCCTTTCTCCCTTTAAATAGTCTCTCTCTTTTGTCCAGGTCCATATCCCAGCTAGAGCTGGTTGGGAATTTTTGGATTAAATGTTTTTTCGGTCACAAAATGCTGATTCATTGAAACAGTTTTTTTTTCCCCCACAGAAACATAAGTTTTCTCAGATCCAGAATGGAATCTCTGGTTAAAACCAGAGCGAAAACACAAGAACCCAGAATAGACACTAGCCCAGTGGTTAGGAGCACTCACCTAGGAGACCCAGTTTCAAGATCTTGCTCTACCTGATTTGGAGCAGGGACTTGAAGCTGGGTCTCCCAGATGAGAGCCCTAATCACTAGGCTATTGGCTATTCTCTTACCCTCATTCTCATTTTTCAAGATAGGTCTTGGATTCATCTTTTTACAGAATGGGAATTTTATTGCAGGATGAACAAAACCTGTTTCATGCCCAGCTCTATTCCCAGCTCAACTAATTGCCCTCCAACCCCACTTCAGGATTTCTGGCTGCTGAATGGAGGATGCTACCGACACTCTGCCAAGTCAGACATCAGGACTCCTTCCCATTCTCTGTTCTGAGCCTTAAATCAGCTCTTTTTCCAACAGAGTACATAAATCTGCTGGGGCATAATAAGAGAAATAAGAACAGCCATACTGGGTCACATCTATGGTCCATCTAGCCCAGTATCCTGTCTTCCCACAGTGGCCAATGTCAGGTGCTTCAGAGGGAATGAACAGAACAAGGCAAATATCAAATGATCCATCCCCTGTCCTCCGGTCCCAGCTTCTGGCAGACAGAGGCTAGGGACATGCAGAGCATGGGATTGCATCCTTGACCATCTTGACTAATAGCAATTGATGGACTTAAACTCCATGATCTTATCTAATTCTTTTTGGAACTCAGTTATACTTTTGGCCTTCACAACATCCCCTTGCAACAAGTTTGTGACAGGGTATACAGGGCCCAGAGGCCCTGCTGGGAGGCCTTGGGGTCCTATTGGCATCCCTTCCCAGAAAAAAGGCAGTAGAGGAAAATCCTCCAAGGGGCTTAGAGAGGCAGTGGTGGAAGCAGCCAATCAGGGGGAGGCTACAGGGAGAAGCCAATCAGAGAGTTGCAGGCCCCTATAAAAGGAGCTGCAGGACCAGAGAGAAGCAGTTGCTGCCTGGAGCCAGAGAAGTGAAGCTGGGGCTCCAGCTGAAGGACATGTATGAGCATGAGCAGAGAAGTTGCTGGCAGGGACCAAAGGAGCAAGAGAGAGCTTCTGCCTGGCTCCTAGGACTGAGTACAATATTGCCCTCAGATAAGGCTAAAGAAATATACCAGGGGTTGCGGGGAAGTGGCCCAGGGAAGTGTAGCATACAGAAAAAGGACACAGCAGGTGGCTGCTACTGATGAGGTCCCTGGGATAGGACTTGAAATAGTGGGTGGGCCTGGGGTCCCCCCCACTCACTGTTAGGAAAGTGACAAGTCCTGAAGAAGGGGAATTTACATAGGTGCAGGAGACGGGATTGAAGACCCCAAAGAGTGTTGGTAATTATTGAATGGAGATACTCTCAGAAGGACATCAATTGAATGATTCAGCTGAAGACCTGGGGCCAGAGAGGGTAAAGACATTGTTTCCAGGGAGGGAGCCCTGGGGCACAGCCCCATACCAGGGCCAGGATTGTTTAAAGACTGTGGGATGGTTAAAGACTGAGCCCAGGGAGGGCTGTAGGAAAACAGTGAGGGTACTGAGACATGAACCTGGGGAGGGCTACAGAGACATCCAGCCAAGGAATGGACTAGTTAAGGACCTGAACCCAGGAAGGGCTACAATTTGAGCCTTTTGCTAGTTGCTCTTCCAATTATACTTCACTTGCCAGAGTTTGTTCCTTTCTATTTTCCTCAGTAGGATTTACCTTCTGATGTTTAATGAACACCTTTTTGCCTCTAGCTGCTGTTTTTACTTTGTTGTTTAGACATGGTGGCACTTTTTTTTGTCCTGTTACTGTTTTCTAATATGGGGTACACCTTTAATTTCAGGTTCTATTATGGTGTCTTTAAAAAGTTTCTACACTGCTGACAGGCAGGTCACTTGTGTGACTGTAGAGTGAGAATGCATGTTTAATCTATCTCTAGGCGTGTGGGATAAAATTCTATTGTACATCCATCCTGTCAGCCAAAATAGTAGCAACATAATGCCCTGCATGGCTGAGGTTTTGGTATTGACAAAGACAAATCCTTGTTACTTTAATGTATGTCTTTTTAATTAAATCAAAGTATGCTTCTGCAGTGAAATCTGATTCTACTAGTTGCTAGGGATGTGGTATCAGTAATGTTGAAAGAGAAAAAAACAGTTTAGCCCTCATTTCTCTATCAAGGGCCATGGCTTCTCACAGAAAACAAGTAATGTTAGAAAATGTCAAAGAAAAAATGTGCCTTGAATAAGATGTAGCCACTTCTGTTCTGCAGTTGGGATGAGTCGACAATCATGGGAAACACTAACTTTTTGACATGTATGTAAAGCTACCAAAGCAATAGACCAGTCAAAAAAGTTTTCCTGTTCTGGGAATCTTTTCCCCACTCATACTGCCAGAGTGTGTGTTCTCAAAGCTTTAAACAAGGTTGCTTCCCAGTGGGGCAGAGTCTGGCTGCTCTGTTGAAAAATGTACAGGTTGTACTTGGGCATTGACTACCTGGCACAGTGCATGGATTGCTTGTGTTGGCGCTATTGCTCCATGGGCTGAGTGGATTTAGCATTCTTCATATGGGTCCTGCCATTTGCTGGGGAGCAGCAGTAGCACACAGTTCCCAGGCTGATACGCTTTCTCACTGGCCTGGGTCTGCTGGGGTCATAGGAGGTTCTCCCTGGCAAGTCATTCCACAAGATCCAGACACTCCCACATCTGCTGGATGTACTGTGGTATGTTTTGGGAGTGGGAGGAGTGTTCTTCTCAGCCTTCTTAAGGAGAGCTAGGCTTACTTGTGCTTGGTTGGCCATACAGTAACTCCAGGGTGAAAAGCCCAGCAATGTCTGTAGCACCTTCTGCACCCCCACAGAAAGGGTACAGCAGAAGCCAGGCTGAGTGTTTGGGATCTGTTTTCATGATTTCTTTTCACCCTTGTTTTGATTAAGCTTCTCTAACAGCTCATACAGCTGGGGCTGCTGAACTGAGGTTCAGCAGGGTCTGACCTGGAGAGCTGCCACACTTCCTGTAGTAAGTGGGTCATGAAGTTTAATCCCTTGCTGGGTGAAGACCAGGGGCAACCCTACCCATCAACAGACCTAGGCCAGTTCTTTTGTTATTGGTTGGACCAACACGGCTGACAGGATCACACTGAGTCACCACTCAGGCAGGTGACAACAACTCAACTACACTGACTTACCCTGGGGTGATTCAGTTGTCAGGCATGTAGTGGCAGCCCATCCCTAAGCAGCACCTGGATCACATGACCCCCTAGCTTGGGTATTTCTCCAACCGAGCCAGAGCTGCAGATCAATCTGTCTAAAAGCCCTACCAGGCCAGGGACCTTCCTCCTGCCTCATGGGGTAACAGGCTCTCCAGACTCCGAGCCGGTTCCTGCCAAGCCCTGCTCTAGCATTATCCTTGCCCTACTCTGACCTTGTTACTGACCCCTTCCAGCCCTGCCTCCTGGCCTGCCCCCTCCCCCCGATCCTCACTACCCAGATTCAACCTTTGGCCTGCACCGGACTCTACCTGTAGTACTGATTGGACTTGCATATGGACTCTGATCTTGGTTCTGACCCCAGCCTATTCCAGTACAACCCTTGGACCCATCCTGACTAAGTCTGGCTTTGCACTTTACTCCAACTGCTAGGTCTTACTACCATAAGCTGGTGCCTGGCACCCTGCCTCAGTTTCTTTTGAGTCCCCAGAAATACTTTGCAGCAAAAAAGGCTTTAAAGTAATATTCCCCCTCTCTGAAGGTCTAGTTTGAGTATCCTCTTGCTTCCAGAAGCCCCTTTTGGCCCCTCCCCTTAAGTCCAGGGTTTCACAGCAGCTGGATGCTGGTTGATTTCTTTCCCTCCAGCAGCAATCTTTGACTTGATGCCTCCTTTTGACACCCCTTCCCAGTCATCAAATCATTCTCATAATCCTTCACAGGTGGGTCTAACAACACCAAACACATGTTGGTACTAGCTGGGAGAGAGGGGAGCCTTGCCTCCCCCTCAAAGCTCCTAGTTCTAGGCCCTTACAGAAAAAACCCAGACCACCGTTCCTCCTACTCCCTTCTCCCAGAAGATAACTGTCCCCAGGAGAACCAACTTCCTTTCCCCACTGCCAATGACTGCTTCAAGGCCTTCTGTGGAACAAGATAATTATCTCCTCCTGCCTTCCATTACAATCCTGAATCCACTAACCCTGACACTATTTGTCCCCCACATTGTACTGGGGCCACATATGCCCAGTAGCACCTATCGTCTGCTGAGGCAGAAGCCACAGTGCTCTGTGGCCTCACACCGTGTATAGTTGCACTTCATAAGGAGGCAGGACTGACCAGTATGTCCTGGCTTGCTGCAACAGAAACAGACCACTAAGTTGCTAGTTTTTGGTTATTCCTCCAGCAGTCCTGCTGGGCTGGCCAGAGGATTCAGGGGGTCTGGGGTCTTTGGTGATGGGGGTTCCTTCCACTCCGAGACCCGCTGCTGAAGTACCTTGAAGACCCGCGGTGGGGGCCCCCCGCTGCCAAAATTACTGCAGAAGCAGGACCCGCCGCCAAAGGGCCAGGTCCCGCTTTGGTGGTAATTCAGTGGCGGGGGGTCCTTCTGCCCTGGGGTGGAAGGACCCCCCGCTGCTGAAGACCTGGAGCGAAAGAAGCTCTGGGGGCCCAGACCCCATGAGAGTTTTCCAGGGGCCCCGGAGAAAATGAAGGACCCTGCTCCAGGGCCCCCAAAAAAACTCTCATGGGGGCCCCTGCGGGGCCCAGGGCAAATTGCCCCACTTGGGCCCCCCCCAGACAGCCCTGCAGTCCCGCACAGATGTCTGGGTATAGTTCTGATAAAATGTTTCAGGGCATCTTGTGGGGTCTAGTAAGTGGCAGACCCTTGCTCTATGGGTTCTCCTGCCTGCCCATGGTGGATCCTCTGTGAGCTGGGCCTGTGGCCAGCGGGCTTGGGCTGATCAACCTTGCTGGGCCAACCTGTGGCCCGATTGTCTTTGGCGGTTTGAACCATGACTGCTCATGAGCTGAGATTATGCTGGTGTTACCATGTCTGAATAGTGGCCAGAAGAATTTAAGTATTGCTCTAATGCCACCAAGTCTACAGTGTCCATTGAAGTGCGGGCCTTTGGGCAAAGTCTAATCCTTCTGACACTGGGCAACAGTCCAGCGTGGTGACCTGGAAAGGGAAGACACTGACCAGAATTAGTGGTGATATCTCTGGGGATACTCCTATCCTGTTAAGTATAGCAGCCTTTAGGATATCCTCTAAGGGCAGGTAGGGGGTGTGGATGTCCCTGGATTGGAAAGGTACAAGCCGTACAGCCCAGCTCTCCTTAACCCACTGAGCCATTACTACTGCCCACTTGAACATGGCCAGAGATGCCTCTGGATCATCGCCAGGCCAGTACCTAGTATTGCTACTCTGACAGGGCTACGGTGGCCATCTGCTGGAGTGCTAACTCTTGAAACTCTCTCTTGCTGTTGGCTACGTTGCTGCTGCTGAATCACTGGGCCTCTTGTTGCCCCTTGAGATACAGTCACTAGGACTCAGCCTGGGCTTATCATGCAGGAGTCTCAGGAGTCTTCCATCAGCCCCTTCTTCCCAGAGGGGAATTCAGAGCCAGAGGAACATTTCACTAAGTGACCCTGCCTTGTCTTACAGCAATCAAATGACTAGTCAACCTAGGATGGCCACCTGGGCCTTACATATCACAGTAAACAGGCTTGTGTTGACTTTGACAAAAAAGGTGCAGGCTGAGTTAGGCTCTGTCCAGGCTTCTTAAGTTAGAACACAGAGATCATAGAAGATTAGCATTGGAAGAGATCTCAGGAGGTCATCTAGTCCAACCCCCTGCTCAAAGCAGGACCAACACCAACTAAATCATCCCAGCCAGGGCTTTGTCAAGCCAGGCCTTAAAAACCTCTACGGAAGGAGATTCCACCACCTCCCTAGATAACACATTCCAGTGCTCCACCACCCTCCTAATGACATAGTGTTTCCTAATATCTAACCTAGACCTCCCCCACTGCAACTTGAGACCATTTGTCCTTGTTCTGTCATCTGCCATGAGAACAGCCTAGCTCCATCCTCTTTGGAACCCCCCTTCTGGTAGTTGAAGGTAGGGCTGGCTCTAGGCACCAGCACTCCAGCTTTTTTTTTGCTTGGGGCACAAAAAGCTGGGAGCTGGCTCTGAGTGGAGGTGAGCTGCACCAGTGGGGGGTGTGGGGAGGACCGTAGGAAGTAACTCTGGGGGATGGGGCAGAGGAACTGCTCACCTCCACTCCACTGCTGCCTGCTCCCCTAAGTGTGCTGCCACTCTACTTCTCCCCCCTCCCTCCCAGGCTTGCTGCATGAATCAGCAGTTTTGCTGCAAGCCTGGGAGGGAGGGGGGAGAAGCAGAGTGGTGGCAGCATGCTCAAGGGAGCAGCTGGAGCGGAGGTGGGAGGCACAGGGAGGGCTGCAGGAAGTAACCTGGGGGGGTGGGGGCAGAGGAACTGCTCCTCTCCTGAGCATGCTGCTGCTGCTCTTCTTCTCCCTCCTCCCTCCCAGGCTTGCTGCAAAACAGCTGATTCGCAGAGGGACGGGTAGGAGGGGAAATGCGGCATGCCTGGGGGAGGAGGTGGGGCCAAAGATTTGGGGAAGGGGTTGGAATGGGCCAGGACCAGGGGGTGTGGGAAAATTTTTTTTGCTTGGGGCAGCAAAAAGCTTGGAGCTGGTGGCCCTGGTTGAAGCCTGTCAAATCCTCCCTCACTCTTCTCTTATGCAATCTAAATAAGCTCTATTACCTCAGCCTCTCCTCATAAGTCATATGTCCCAGCCCCCTAATCATTTTCATTGCCCTCTGCTGGTCTCTCCAATTTGTCCACATCCTTTCTGTAGTGAGGGCCCCAAAACTAGATACAATACTCCAGCTGTGGCCCCACCAGTGCCAAATAGAGTGGAATAATCACTTCCCTTCTTCCTCTATCCAAGCTTCACTCAGTACTGGACACTGGAAAAAGCAGCCAGCCCTTTTTGTCCAACCTGATGGACCCTGATTAGCTTCTGCCTGCTTCCAGCCATAGGAGGAATGATTCTCATTAGTTGCAGCTGATTCTGGGTGGCCTTTTCAGGTAGTTCCTGGCATCTCACTTTGGTGTGCTTATTTTCCCCCAAAAGGGCACATTGTTTGGGCAGGGGGCACCAAGGCAACATGTCTTTCTATTCAAGAGGACCAGCATGAGAGATGCCAGTAGCTAGCTCAAGCTGTTTGTCTAGTAGTGTATGAAGTTCTGCCCGCCTGACAGAAAAGCACTGGTTTTTGACAGTGTTTAGCTTTCCTGCTTTTGCAAGGCACAAACTAGCTTGATGCATACGTCCAAAGCTTTTGAGGGATCACTGCTAGTAATAAAGGCAGATTTTAGCATTTTCTTTTCTGTGGGTAATTCAATTAATTTGTCCTGGAAAAAAATCCCCATCGTTTGCTTTTAAATCCAGTGCATGTTGATTTCAGGTGATATTTAAAATGAGTTGGCTTTAAACTCTCATTTGCCAAAATTAACACACACCAGGTTGTGGAGAAAGATTGTCTTAACTTCCTGGCCATGAACATCTTAACCACTAACATTTTTGTATCATCTCTTCTTGAAGCTTTTCTATTCTTTTAATATACAGCTTTTTTCCACATACTGCATCTTTATTCCTATTCTTGTCTTCATCACTATTAAATTTCTTTTACCCTTCCTGGTTATATCCTAGTGTGTGTGTTCTTACTGCTCACATAAAATAGATTGCCAAGTATTGGGTGGTGCAATTCAACAAAATCAACTTTAAAAAAAACACTGCACTCTCTAAAAATGAGCACTGTATACTTTCGATACAATAAATGACTTGAGAACTGGCTGCCAGATCTCAAAGTAGTTATCAGTAGGGATTTATCATTGAATGGATGTTTCTCTAATGAGGTTGCTATAGGGATCAGGGCTAGGTCAGATGCTATACAGTAGCTTGTTAGTGATCTGGAAGTAAATACAAAATCACGGACAGGGAGCAGAGAAGAATGGCGTGCGGGGGGGAGGAGGGTGTTAGGCAGAGTGCTGATCAAGAAGACCAAAGGAGTCTAGTAGTGTGGAGATGAGAGAGGAATGGAGTAGAGTGAAAAGATGGTGGAGCAGAAGTTACAGTTCAACCAAGTATGAGTGAATGGGCAAAGGGAAGAGGGTGGGAGTGGAAATGACAATGATAAAAGGACAAAGGGCAGTGTTCAAGAGGCTGCAGTGCTGGCATGATGCTTTTGATCAGGTGGGTACTAGATTGTGACTTCTGGGTCACACCCTACCTTGTAACAGACTCCTTCCTCTCTCAGGACTATCTTATAATACTGATACTTCGAGCAGTGGGCCCCTGTGCAGCAAGCCAGGAAGACTGAACAGATTCCAGATGCATGCAGCCATAGCTACCAAGTTTTGGGCCACTCCATGCAGATCAAGCAAGCTATAGGTGCTGACTCTGAGTGCTCTGGGGCTGGAGCACCCAAAGGGAAAAATTAGTGGGTGCTCTGCACCCACTGGCAGCCAAGCTCCCTACCCCACCTCACTTCTGCCTCCTCCTCTGAGCACACACTCTGCTCCTCTGCCTACCTCCCAGTGCTTGCTGCCACCAAACAGCTGTAGCAAGCTGAGGGAGAAGGAAGGGAACTGAGAGCTCAGTGGTTTGAGCATAGGCCTGCTAAACACAGGGTTGAGAAGTCAGTCCTTGAGGGGGACATTTAGGGATTGGGGGCAAAAATCTGTCTGGGGATTGGTCCTGCTTTGAGCAGGGGGTTGGACTAGATAACCTCCTGAGGTCCCTCTGAACAAGCACATGGTGCACTCAAGGGAGGAAGTAGGGAAGGGGTGGAGTTAGAGCAGAGAGGGGCAAGCACCCACCACCACCAGAAGTCTCACCCATGAAGCAAGCTAGTTTGCATAGAACTAAGCTTTACCCTTTACAAAGGCATTGGATTTAGTGCAGGTGAAGGGCATCAGCCTATTTGACCTCTAGCAAGTAAAGAGTACCTGCAACATGGTCCCCCCCCCACAGATGCGTAGTATCCTCTGAAAAGGGGAGGGGGTAAGAAAGACTAGGTCAAATAAAGAGTGTGTGAATAGGCAGGCAGTCAATACAAGGCTGGATAGGAGTAGAGTAGAGCCCTAGAGACAATGAGCTGTGAAGTTAGTTGGTGGACATCCTCCAGCAGAAAATCTACCTAGATACATAAACATACAAGTCCAAGGAAGATGGCATGAGGGTCAGAGCACCTCCCCTGGGGTAGTCTTCCTCCTCCTGGGTTGAGAAACTGCCCATTTTGCCTTTGCCATGATGGCATTCAGGAGGCCTCTGGACCTACCTAGGCTTCAAAGGGGGAGACTGTTCAGATTTTGGAAGAGGAAGAATTGACTTGCCAGCCCCAGATACAGCCAGGCTGGGGAGTCTGAACTGCACACAGATTAATCAAGTCTTATTTACCAGCAGGGCAAGTCCTCACCAACCTCACTGCCCTGCCAGCCTGCATCTAGGGAACACATCCCCTGGAAGAGTGTGGTACCACAGGCCCTGCTCTGCTGAGTTGGCCAAGTTGTGCAGACATGGGAGCTGGGACTAGGACAAAAGTCCTCTGAGGTGCTATTGCCCAGCCATTGGCTAGGAACAGCTTCTATTCCTTGCTGAGTTAGGCTACATTCCGATAGCGACAGGAGAAGCGACAGGCTTTGTGGCTTACCAGCAACATACTGAACAACAGCTCCTGCTCCCATGATGCCATCAAGAATGACACTTGCTTTCTAGCTTCTACTAAGTTCTCCCCTTTTTGGAGCATGCCCAAGCAGAGTCTCCCACACTGGCAAACTCACCTTGCTCTGGCTCCTACAAACTCTACCAGGGAGTGCTCCACCCTGTTCTGAATGGGACAGCTCCCTTAAACAAGCCCAATGTCAACACGACAGCCAACTTCACTTCTAAAGACATTGTGCACAAGCAAAGTTTTCAATAATTACAATGATTTCAGGATCCTATTACATTCTTTTAACATGGTTTGTTTTAATATTGCAGTCAAACCTCTCAGAGGTAGGAAGTGCTAAAAATAAAGTTCTCCTATGCAGACATCTGCCCTCTTGTGCATATGCATTCTATGATCACATACTCCTCCCCACACAGGTGATCAGCAAGGTTTTCACCCAGGCACTTCCACTCCACAGATGTCTTCCCATCCTGCTGAAGGAGCAACTATAGCTAAAAGTGGACAATTATCCACTGACACTCAGCCCCTAGAGGGAGACACAAGTCACTCTTCTAGCGGTTTTACATGCCCAGCCATAGGTGAGGAGGCAAGAGTGGCTAGTTTATAAGCTTGATGCTGCCATTTCTCAGCTTCTCTAGCATCAAAGGAACACAGGCCCCAATGCTGCTAGATGAAGCATGGAGGGGAGATATGGAGTCTATCAAATTTGAAGTAAATTAGCAGGTTTCTGGATTTTGACACAAAAAAAACCCAATTTGAAAAATTACTTGCTTTACATTGTAGCAAACACACAAATGGAAGAAATGAATCCAATAAACAATTATCAAACCAATTAAGAGGAGCAAAGGTGTTTTTTGTTTTTAAATAAAATGGAAGAGACTGTAGTCCTTTCCCTCTAGTGATCAATGGACAAAGGAGAGCTTTTCCACTAACAGTGTTAGGGACAAACAATTCACAAACCAGGTTTTAATTTAGCTAGATCAAAGCTAGCTTGAGTAACAGAGTGACACCATGGCAGCATAGGCTAGCCCTGCTCAGCCGGACCTGGCTCTGGGTACATACTGCTACCTGCAAAGCTGCTAAATTATACTGAGTAGCTATACCAGCCAGTTCCCTGTGTGTAGGCAAAGCTTATGTTTACCAGTGCATGAAGGTACAGTGGACAGTGGTCAGCTATTCCTCCCCCTACACCACTCAACACCTCCCAGAAGAGAACTTGATTCCCACACACCTCTGTGACCATTAGGCTCTAGCCACCCAAGAGAAGAACAGTAAGTTTAAACCCCCAAAATGAGCAAGTTGAACCCACTGATATAGTACAACAACAGTATGCAAAGTGTTTTGAGGAAGGTCTTTTATGAAAGCTTGTAATGTTCTGAACAGGCTGGTCATTACAAGATATGCATGCAGACTGTGGTTATGGATCTAGGTATTAGTAGATCTAGAAAGTCAGGCTTATTTCAATCACCTCCCAGCAGCAAGGGGCACATTGCAAGCCAGGTATTTACATGAAACTAGCTCTAACTAACATTGTTCAGCACAGGAAGAGATAAGTAAGGGCCATAGGAGTTAATGGAAAGGCATTGAGTATCCCCAGCTCTTGAGTTAAGAGTTTCCACTCTGACTGAACATGGATCATCATCTAAAAAAAAAAAAAAAAGGCCTTTCAAAAGCAGGCTTGCATCTAAGTTTTTTTTTTAGTCCAGAATTTGAGGTAGGAGGCTGCCAGTGACTGCTGGATTCCTCCTATGGTAAAGGGCATGCTAGGAAATAGTTTTAAGGAAATGGGCAACTTATTAGAAAAAGGGATTTTATTTAAACTTGAAAGTGTAAAGCCTGAAGTAGCATCTTTATTGTCATTTTCTGTGTAACTTGGCTATGTTTGCTTTCCCTTACTTGTGTCTTTGAAGCTGTGGTTTTTCTGTTAAACTCTGGTTTTACCCCAAGTAGTTCTCTGGTGTGCAAACACTGTGGAGTGTGTGCACCAAAGTGAACTGAGAACATGGGGGCTGGTTTCACACCTTTGGGGTAATGAACCAGATGGAAAAAGTCCAAGTGGCTAGTAGTTAAGAACTTGGGGTACAGATCTGGGGAGACCCAGGACTGAAGGGCTGCTGGTGTCACGCTGGAAAGAGTAACTAGGCTGATGGATGCCAGGGTGAGCTCTTATGCTTGTGGGCTGGCTACTGGTGTCAGGGCTTCACATACCGAGGGCCCTGCAGTTACAGAGTAACCATAAAAGAACCCCTTACCAGTGTGGGTAGACCCCCACACATCATAACCTACTCAAAGAAAGAAAGGAGCAGCCCTGTTGCAGACCTCAGGCAGCAAGTGGCACTTCCATACCTGCTCTTCCTATCCCCACAGTGGGATTCAAACCCTCCCTTCCCCCACAAAAACAAAAAAAACCATGCACATGTTAAGAAATTCCCAAGTTTGTGTCCAGGAACATGCAAGTCAGACTGAACACCAGACCTGGAGATCCTTATCTGATAATACCTTATCTCTGGCCTCCATACGTTCAAGTCTTGGGTCTCCTTCACAACCAATTTCAGCTGCCATCATGGCATATAGGGCTCCATAGGTTTTAAGTCAGATGAGATAGGTTTACTTGGCACTGAAGGAAGGTTGCTTTATTAAAGCACTAGAATGTCTTCCAGAGGTTTCACAACCCCGACCTGTTTCTGACACCTCCAAACTAAAAGACTTGTTGCACTGAATTATAGCACACGACAGGGGAAGCTTTCGATTATTCTTCCTAGCAGCAAGTGACAGAGCTTTTCCAAAGCACTGTCACTTTGCTAAGGGCAGCAGCAGATGATTCTTTTGTTAAGGTATCACACCTGACCTTGCTTCACCCAGCAACTAACTTCACTAACAAGAATGGGGGTTAGGGTAATTTAGGGTTGTATATTTTAGACTATCCAAGGAGCAATGCTCCTTTTCAACAAACATGTATACATCTAAATAAGCCAGAGAAAATCAACCTCCTTTTCTTTAATATGCCATTTTAAAGTGGGCAATACCAAAAGGCGCACTGTCGTTTATCATAAAGAGGAAACAAATATGGCACACTATTTATACTTACTAAATCTGTTTAATTAGCAGTAGCCAAGTAATGCATTTAAATATTAGCTATAGGTTGCTTGCCTGAAGTTGTCTGCAAATTGCTGACAGGAAGGCAGAAAAAAACTGTAGGGATTTAAGTTTCTTGTCCCCATTATGTCCAGTGTTAGTGGAAATGAAATCACATCTTACTAGTATGTAGCAGAGCTTTACATAGCTCAGCGCTACTGTGCCCTTCAGCGTCCATAAGGTTTTACATACGATGGATTAGTTTGGAAAGTCTGTTTGAAGTTCAGCTCCAAGGTTTGGCTTTTATGTTGCTCTAGGAGACCAGAGAGCCATAGGAGAGTGACATTATGATAAAGGTGTTTTAAGAAGTCCCCAGCAATATTACAAGATCCCAGATGAACTGAAGTATCATCTCCAGGTTAGTTTTTAGAAGTCTGCAGGGAAAGGGGTCCTAAGTTACCATTCTAACAGGCAGAATTTTCAGAGCAGACATGTCTTACTCAAAAGACTTTACACAGTATTATACACAAAAATGGCTCCCCTGGAATACAAAATTGATATTTCAACATTCAAAATGTTTATGACTGGTTTGTATATTAATGACACTTGGTCCCGACTTGAGAAAATTCTGAGATAGTCTGGAATGTAACAATGAACATTACCACCATTTGTTTTTGTTTCATGTGCCCAAAACACTTAAACATTTCAAAAAAATCAAGTTGCCTCACCTGTTCAGAAGCATGTCTCAGAAAAAACCAGCAACTGCTTCCAGCTGTCTGCTCTCGATGTTGTCAGTTATTTGATATATTTTGAGTGTTTCATAGAAGACTAAAACCCATCTCCTATATGCTGTTTTCATCCCATCTTTCCACTTCTCTATGGCACTTTCAACACCTAGATCAGTAATTATTCATAGCACCTTGGCTCAAGCCCTAAGACATCAGGCAACATTCCAGGCTGCTGAGCCTAGGACAATGCAGAACTACCCAAAAAGCTGGCTATTGCACTTACACATGCAAGGACAGCAGATTATATTAAATGCAAAGCATAGGCCACAATGCAGCTCAACCAAAAGGCTTCACAGTTGCTTCTGCTGTATGAAGGTCTTTTCATACTTCTAGCTATTTGGTTATTAGACCATTCTTTTAGAGATTATATGCTGCATCAGCTACAGCATGGGTTTGCCAACACATTATTGAAAACAAATTATACTTTGCATTGAAGCAAAAGTCAATCAGGCTTAGAGTAATCAAATCAATATCACTTTACAATCTATAATTTTATCTAATGGATAAAAATACTAGTATTACATTTAAGTCTTCTATTGTTACAAAATATCAGTCTTGAATCACTTTATTATAGGAGAAGTTATAGAAAGGCACAGAGCAGAGGTAGGATAGACTTAAACAAAATGAATTCTGAAAGGAGAATGAGTATCTACTCATTAAGAAGTGCAAATAAGACTAAACTCCCTTCCCTCCTCCTCAGAATAATTAAAAAAAACTTATACAAGTTGAAAGAATTGCTGAGTAACACACAACTGTACAGGCACTTCAAATGATACAGTTACGGCCTTGATGATCTAAGAAGTCGTCTTTTATTCATCTACCCTGATATTCTGAATTGCTGCTATACCTTATGTAGGACCAAACTACCCCCTCTCCCCTACCCCAGTCCTGCCCTGCCCTCAGATTTAAAGCTTTACTTTATTTGGTGAAAAGGAGTAGGGCAGAAGGGCAAGACTGGTTCCTTGAGCTGTTCTTTGAAGCCACTGCATTACAAAGCGTCTGGCAAGTCAGACAACAGAAATAGCAAAAATTTAAAATGGACTCCCAGACAATGCTGCACAGTCTGTTGAGCTGTGTTAGAATGTCTTGAGGTAAAGTCAGGTTCTTTCTAGTTCAGTCTTGCTGCTCGTAATAGCTCATTGGGATAATAGTAGGCTCTGTCCCAAGTTAGCACAAAGCTTTCTACTGAAGCACATGACAGTCTTTGGCAATTTAAGGCTACCGCAGCATCTCAGTAATTTTATTTTTTTGGTGTTTGGAATGTAAAGTGTCTAAGCCTATATTGTAAAGCTCCAGTTGGCAAAGGTATAGGAGCTTTGGTGTTGCGTGGAACTTCTAGGAAGACCAGTTAGTTTTCAAATTTGGCGTAAGGGTTCTCTTCCTTAAACAAGCCTGAAAAGAAAAAAGCTCCAGTCAGAGTAATACACTTCAGGATTGGAAGGGAGGTGGGGGTGGGAGAAGAGTAGACAAGTTGAGTGCACTCTGATCTTAGAAATAAATCAAGCGTTTCTTCACTCAGTACCAAGTCTGCTTTTGGTCACTTCTGCAAGTGTTATGACTCAGTACAGTTTCCCTCCCATCTTTAAAGGCTTAGAGCCCCCGAAGATATTTAGAAGCCTAACTCCCATTGATTTCAATGGAAATTGGGTATGTAAATACCTCTGAGGCTCTGAGCATGACTGTATGGGCTTGATTTTCAAAAGGGACCCAATTTTTTGCACTGCAAATGCTGTCATTTAGTTATACAATTGCGCTCGCAAATCAGGTAGACACTGAAGTGGTAGCACTTACACCCAAAACAATGGACACTGCATTTAAGAATTTCTGCCCTGCAAGTCTAACAGAACCTTATTCCACACTAAGATGTTTGCATAAAGCGGTGGCAAGTTTCTCCTTAAAACAAAAAAAGAGAAAGGTCAGTCATGTATAGGCTCTTTCCTCTTTGAAGGATGTTTAAGAAAACTGGAAGTCCAAGCATAGGGCTGATCAAAGTGTTTTTTGGTAAAGGTTGAAATTAAAGGAAGAAGTGTGTTCTGAATGAGAGGTCTGGCTAAATGAAAGCTGCAGTAATTCTCCTCACCCCACTTTCCTGAAAGATGCAAAAGCAAAAGCCTGCACACAAGCTCTGCATTGTTTCCTTCCAGCTGTCTATGAAAGGTTGTCACCAGCTCTACCACAGCCCCTTCCCAAAGGCTGAGGTCAGGCTGCTGTGCCAACAAGGCTCCTTTCTCCAAAGCAGCCAGCACCAGCTCCCCACCATCCCTATTCATAGAAAGACAGAGTGCACGGATCACTGAGTGTAACAGGAGAGAGCTGCTCACATCTTGGAAGTTGTGCAATAGGGCTTTGGACCAGGCCAGAGCACGAAGACAGCATAGATTTCCTCATGGCAACAGCTACTGGCTAAGCAGAGCCTTCCGGTTTCTTTTCTTCCCCAAAAGCACAAGGCCCAGCAGCCCCATCAACTCTTCCCTCACTCCACAAGAGGAATGCGGACAGCAGGCAAGAGGACTTTGTAGAAGACAGTTTAAGTCCTCAGATCCACAGAGTTCATCCTCTACAGCAGCCAACAACAGCTACAAGTAAGGGCAAGTCAAGACTTTCCAGCCTTCTCTCTGTGGCTGCACTAACAGGGACCCACCCAGGGCCCAGTGGCTTTCCCTGCCCACCCCACCGCAGAAGGGCGCAGCTTGAACATCAGGCTGTGAAGGCAACTCTGAAACATGGACTCAAGGTATTTGTTTACCCTGCTGCCATTGGCTGCTGCTCCCTCAACTGCCCAACCTCACTCTCTCAGATTATGGCCCTCACCCTTCTCTCACTTCCTTTCACCCACTCCAGGATCTATTCCCTCACTTCAGCCCCAAGGAACCCCTCCAAGGAAGGAATAAGGGTTTACAGACACACGGCACAAGAGAATGAGAACCTGATATCACCTGCTCCCTTTGGGCCAGGCTGTGAGCCACATACTCTCACATACTCACATGAGCATTCTGCCTGGAGTCAATCAGCTGAAATCTCAGTATCTGCTAAACCCACTGCACACCTCACACAGTGGCCAAAGATGACCACTGAATAAATTCCCCACATGCAGCCAGTTCCCCCCGACAGCCTCCAACCTCACTGCACCTGAGGTGACGAATATGACCCTACAGGATTATTGTGGAGTAAGGTACCACTTCTTGAAGAAAGTATCTGGCCCATTGGCTGGACAGGTTGTATCCTTTGGCTTGTATTATTTTTAATCACACATCCTGCCCATAATCTCAGAGATTCCGCCTCACCTTTGTTTTGGTAGATTTTAGTTAAACCCCAGGAAAGCAGAAAAAGCAACACACAAAACAAGCTGACCTGCATTCCCATCTGGCACTGTGGAAGGGCTGTGTCTGAAGTGTTCACTGTAACAGCATTGTTTTCAGTGTCTATTTGTGGCTTTCTTCTGCCTTTATTAAGTTTAAGTGAAATCTCATGAAAAATAATGATTTGATTTAATGTAATGAACAGGTGACTATTAAGCTGCATGACTTATTATGCATTTCTGCCCCCTTCCTACTCACTCGTAGGTCACCCAAACAGGTGGTACTGGGTGTCAGACCAAATACAAACTAGACACTATAGTAATTGTTGTGTTCCTCCCTAAAATGCAACTAATCATTTGGTGGTAGGGAAGACAATGGTTGGTCTTAGTCTTCCCCACTAGTCAGGCAGTCAATGTTTTGTTTATAGCAAGTAAGTAGTTTAGTGCAATACACAGATTTGAAGAATCACTTGAAAAAGAAAGTCATTTGTGAACTTATGAATTTTTACCATATTTTTTCCGGATTTCATCATGTCGAGATTTCATCTCAGCTCTCCTACAAAAAAAATTAAATAAGAGACTTTAAAAAAAAAGTGTAAGCTACTTTAGTTATCTGTCTCTTCCTATACTTTTTCCTCCAAAGTACCCGTTTCTGGAGCCAACATACATAGGGTTAGATGGTTACCAGTCTGCATACAGATTGTGTTTCCCTGCCCCCTAAAAGCCTTCATGAGAAAAAAAACGCATCAAATGCAGCAACCCAGGACTCAAGAGGAAACCTATCAGAAATAGTTACAGTACAAACAGATTATAAAAAACTGTCAAAGGAACTAGGTATGCAGTGTTGTTGCAGCCATTGGTCCCAGGAATTAGGAAGACAAGGTGGGTGAGGTAGTATCTTTTATTGGACCAACTTCTGTTTGAGAGACAGATCTGTGTAAGCTCAAAAGGTTCTATCTCACAAACAGAAGTTAGTCCAATAAAAGATATTACCTCATCTACCTTGTCTCTCTAAAAGGAATTAACAGTTTCACATTCCAATGAGTTAGTATGTCAAGTCAATGTTTTCAAATTTTCTCAGGTTTATGTATCTTGACAACATCCTTTTAATTTAATTTAAACAAGTTTAACCAGTCACCTATGGAAACAGTAGTCTCCAGAGATGCTTGATAATATTACATTAAGATTAAAGCATTAGCCAGAAGAACAGGGCCTCACTAATGAAATTTACACACAAAATACACAGAATTTTTTTAATCCAGTTGCATAGATTGCTGGTTGGAAGTAAAGTCATATGTCCCTTTGAGACCTGGCACTGGGAAGCATTTTTAGGTTCTCCAATGGCTAAGTACTCCCACTGCTGTCACCAAAGAAGCCCCTCATCTTATGCCCGTGGGGGTGTTGAGATTGAGTCTGGATGGGGATACCTAGGACTGTATGTGATGGTACATTACCAACTACGCCATGTTATTAGGAGACTGGTAAATATACAGTAGATAAATATTTTACAATTTGAACAAGACTGAACTATAGCATCCTATTTCTCCAATATCAAGACAGAGGTGTGATTGATCTGTTTACAGAAAGTTATTTTAAGCAGAAGATGATCCATTTCTGCCTTCCCCATCCCATTACCTCACATTGGGTACTCACCTCTCTTCTTGCCGTACTCTCCTCTGTTCCCTCTCTCTCGCAGCTCTTTCATCGTCTTTGTCTGGCCTGACAGGAATAATAGAGACTGTCTTAAACAACCATCAACAGGCTCTGTTTGGCATTCACCAGGGTTTGGGCATCTAATTAAGTTTTGTAACTTTCTAAAAGTGCTGTACAGTAGGGATTAGACTTTCAGATACTTGCTTTTTGCTCTTCTTTTTTCTGCAACAGCAGTAGCAGCAGATGCAGAGAGCAACAAGGACCACTCCTCCTACCACAGACATTGTGATGATCAAGGCTTCGAAGTTCACTGAGAGTCAAACAAAACATTTATAAGTACAAAAGCATAGGAAGATGTTAAGAAAGTGAATTACAATCTTGAGGCCTTCGAGTTATGACACAGAAGCCATTGTTTTCTGGAAGCTTAGTTGCATTTAAAAGTCAGAAATATTAGCTTGACTCATTTATTTCAATTTTTTTTGTTTGTTTTCTCCTGTAGAAAGCAGTACAGATATTACAGTCAACTACAATCATCACAAGCTGGAAGGCTACCAGAGTACAGGGATGTTATACAATTAACTGATACATAACTTAGGGTTGCCAACCCTCCAGGATTGTCCTGGCATCTCCAGGAATTAAAAGATTAATCTTTAGTTAAAGATTATATTATCCAACGAAACCTCCAGGAATACGGCCAACCAAAACTGGCAACCCTAGCCTAACTGTACACTGTAGATCATGGGTTGGCAACCTTTCAGAAGTGGTGTGCCGAATCTTCATTTATTCACTCTAATTTAAGGTTTCGTGAGCCAGTAATAGATTTTAACATTTTTAGAAGGTCTCTTTCTAGAAGTCTATAATATATAACTAAATTATTGTAGTATGTGTAAACCACCACCTTCTGTGGCTAGCACTGTTACCAATTCTTGAGCTGAGATAGACAGAACCCCCTCCCCCCCATTCAGATTTAATTTCTCAGAACTACAATTAATAGAGCTACCTTCAGTAAAATGGAGAGTGATCATCTATATAGATTCCTATTCTTGG
Source organism: Gopherus flavomarginatus (assembly GCF_025201925.1). NCBI lineage: Eukaryota > Metazoa > Chordata > Testudines > Testudinidae > Gopherus > Gopherus flavomarginatus. The sequence continues at coordinate 63,222,951 of NC_066624.1, forward strand.
AGAGGCAAGGAAAAGGGAGAGGGGGCAATTAAAAAGAAAAGAAAGGCAAAGATTTCAAGTTTTGCCCACCAATCGGGCTGGAAATCTCAGGAATTTAACCAACCCCTTCAAAAACCCAGGAAGTCACTTTGTCCCCCTCCCAGTTTGGATTTCTCATCTCCTCTGCACCCTTATTTCTGCTGTCCTTTCTCCTAGTATAGTCACTGCCCACATCCTGGTTTTTTGACAAGGCCTCTAATCTCCCCATTTCCTCACCTTTCTCCTACTACAGTCATCACATAGCAGCAATAGCAAACTGGCTGTGGAAGATTGCAGGTGTTCCCCTCACTTGTCAGTCAATGTTAATCCTGCAGTTGGCCAGTGTCAAGGTTCCTTCCCCACTCTGAATTCTAGGGTACAGATGTAGGGAGCTGCATGAGAACCTCTAAGCTTAATTACCAGATTAGATCTGGTTTTACTGCCACCACCCAAATCCTTTAAGAGTTATTTGGGAAACTCAGTCTGGGGGGAAGGTAGACAATCTCCCTCCCAGTAGCCTTGAGAGACTTCTCCACCAAGTTCCTGGTGAATACAGATCCAAACCCTTGGATCTTAAATCAAGAAAAAAATATAATCAATCAGGTTCTTAAAAAGAGGGCTTACAATTAAAGAAAGGTAAAAATCATCTCTGTAAAATCAGGATGGAAAATAACTTTACAGGGGAATCAGATTCATAGAGCCCAGAGGAACCCCCTCTAGCCTTAGGTTCAAAGTTACAGCAAACAGAGGTAAATCCTCTTAGCAAAAGGAACATTTACGAGTTGAGAAAACAAAGATAAAACTAACACGCCTTGCCTGGCTGTTACTTACAAGTTTGAAATATGAGAGACTGGTTCAGAAAGATTTGGAGAACATGGATTGATGTCTGGTCCCCTTAGTCCCAAGAGCGAACAACCCCAAAAAGAAAGAGCACACAAACAAAAGCCTTCTCCCCACCAAGGTTTGAAAGTATCTTGACCTTTATTAGTCCTTTCGGTCAGGTGTCAGCCAGGTTACCTGAACTTCTTAACCCTTTACAGGTAAAAGGATTTTGGTGTGTCTGGCCAGAAGGGATTTTATATTATTGTACACAGGAGGGCTGTTCCCTTCCCTTTATAGTTATGACAGCCAGGAAGTGGGAAGACCCTCCTCACTTCCACACGGAGCATTTATCAATTCACATCAGCTAACTTTCAGGCTAAATAAATGGTCATAGCAGCAAACTTTCCAGTTTCCAAACTTTTTAGCAGCAAAGCAAGATTTCCCCCTCCCCTTTCATTCCTGATTTGCATGGCACTCCTTTAGTCAGCCTACAGTGTCCTTTTGAGATACTGCCTAGTCAGATCTGCTTGAACAGTTGCATTTGGGTGGTGGGGTCTTCCACAAATGGAAGTAGCAAGTCTCGAGGAATTCATTGGTTCTGATTGCAAGAAAGATTTTCCAGATCTCTATCATCCTGTCAGCTGCTCAAGGCAAATACACCTAGCTGGAAAGCTCAGACTAATTGTTTAGATATGGTTTTTAGAAACTGGAATTTCATCAGCAGACTAAATCATTTAATGCAGGGATTCTCAATTTCTCTTTGAGTCTCCCCCAAACATGCTAAAAAATAACTCCATGATCCACCTGTGCCACAACTGGTTTTCTGCTTATAAAAGCCAGGGTTGGCATTAAGGGCAAGCAGTGCAATTGCCACAGGGCCCCCCATGAAGCAAAGTTGCTCAGTCTTTGGCTTCAGCCCCCAGTGGCAGGGCTCAGGGCCATGGGCTTCAGTTCCATGCAGCGAGGCTACAGCTTTCTGCCCTGGGGCCCAGTGAGTCGAAAACTGGCCCTGATTGGCAGACCCCCAGGGGGCCCTTGAACAGGTTTCAGGCGGACCCCGGACTGCTGGTTGAGAACCATTGATTTCATGTTTCAATTAAATATCCCTCAAGATGAATTTAGCAGAAATATCCTTTTAGTTTTTCTTCAGGCTAATTTCTTATTGATAGTCTTCCCAAGAACTCTGGACAATGTAATTTCAGAGATGGGCCAAGGAGACAGCATACCACAAGCTGGCATTGAGCTACAACATGCAAGAACAGATTGGAGGTCCATTCTCTCACCTTCAAGTGTATTACCTAACACAGGAGTAGATTTCAGTGGCAGCGCTTTTGGACCTAGCCGAAATTGAAACACCTGCATGAAATTCACCCCTGCTCAGAACTCCTCAAAAGTTAGTATCAGTCACTGTTTGCCAGGCTCTGCCCTCATCGCCTTTTATTATACCCTCAAAGTCTGTAAGCCAGTGCTCGAGATATTATGGTTGCGATTCCATATCTGTATCAGGCAGAAAAGAGCCAATTTGCCTTATTTTTCCACTCTATGCTGTAAGGTTTTACTGTTTAACTATCCTCACCAAGAGTAAATGGAATTGGATGTATGACACCTACTGCCGAAGATCAGAGCTGTACAAATCAGACTCAGGAAGGGACACAATGTTTTGTCCCTTAATGCAAGTGATTAGAAGGTAGGGAACAGTCCTTGGAGAACACCCTCTTAGAATTTAGGAATATTGTGTGTACATTTCTTTATTAGGATTCCCCCTATGCTTAGCATTTTAGTCATGGCCAAGGCAGACCCCTCCCACAAGGCTGGTGACAACAGAAACCATTACACAACAAATGAGCACTATGTTCTAAAGGAGCAAACAACATCTAACAAGGCACTTCAGTTCCTTCAAGGAAGTTCAGTGTAACAGCAAATAGCTCTTTATGTAACCACTACTAAAACTTTAATAAAGGCAAAGGCTTATAAGACAAGAGAGACTCAGAGAGCAAACCTAGATCAGCCATGTTTAGGTTCACTGGGCAATGCATCTTTGTCTTTCTGCATGTGTGTAACTTCATTTATAGACTCAAGGCCAGAAGGGACTATGATGATCATCTAGTCTGCCCAGCATAGCACAGGCCAGAGAATTTCACTCCATAATTCCTCCATCTAACTCAAGTTGAACTAGAGCATCTTTTAGACAGCTATCCAGGCTCATTTTAAAGAAGGAATTCTGCTATGACCTTTAATGAAGAGATCTCTACCATATACTATGACACAAAAGGGAGGAAAATCCATTCGTAAAGCTTGTACAGCTCTAAATACCTGCAGATGTGCCACATCATTCCCTTGGTTAAACAGGCCAGCCCAGTAAATAAAGGGCAGGAAGAAGGGCCTGCACCCACAGGAATGGGAGGCTGAAATACTGTGAATCCCATATGTATAGTGGTTCAGGTAATATCTTTTATTGGACCAACTTCTGTTGGTGAAAGAGAACTTGTTCTAGAATATGGTCTTGTTCAGCCACAAGTTACTGGGCTAAATGGGCATGAAGTTCTATGACTAGTGCTATACAGGAGGTCAAACCAGATACTAGTAAATGTCTTTTCTGGCTTTAAAAAAAGAAAAAAAAATGTAAAGTATGAATGGCATACCATCTATCTTGCAATATTAGCCGTATGTCACTTTTCTGCTCTTCACCATGCAAGAGGACAACGTGGCCCCTCTTCCCAGATTCTAGCCTGTGGACCACCCGTAGTATATCAAGCATTTGCTGATGTTCTACAGAGACCTGATTCGTCTCGTTTCCAGCCCCTAAACCACACGAAGACACTATCATCACATTAAAGGCTTTCCAAATACTACTTTTGAATGTAGGTAAGTAGTCACAAGAGTTATTTTATTGACAGCAGAAAAGGAGGTGGTCCAGAAGACACTGCATTAAGATGTAGTATTTGAGAACGCTTGATATAGCTAGGATCTCTGTTAAAACACAGTGGCATCACACTAGAGAAACATGAGGGACAGTTCCTTCTCTTACATCTCGTAACAAGCAACAAAGGCTGTTGAATTGATCAGGTGCCACCCATTTTTAGTTACTGTACATTTTCCACAAAATCATTGAAGTAAAATCCACTTACCCCAGCAGACTCCCCAGCGTGCAGAACTCAACTCACAGAGAGAGCGAGGAGGGAGAAGGTTTTTAACTGGATAATCCATGCATTTCTTGTTGCTGCTGCACCAGAGACACTGAAAGAGAAGCAAAGCAAGTGAGATGGAAGGGCAAGATTATTTGAGTGCAATGATACTATTAGGTAGCAAAGGCTATTCAAGCTAAGAGCATTGTAAAGAGCCAGGCAAGTTTACAAACTACAATGGATGACATGCCTTACCATATTCCAATATATTCAAGGGCACAGGGCTGATGAGAGTAATCTGTATTTGACTACAGATAGTTACGTGTAAGGTTACGTTGTGCTGTGGGTATACAGAATAGCAGATTCCTGAGGCATAGTGAAAGCTCAATATCTGCACTTTTGAAAAAGAAGTTTGCAAGTCATGAATGTCATGCTTTGCTGCTGATATTTGTTGGTATGAAAGTGTGCCTCAACTAAGGCTGTCAAGAAACAAACTTTGTAAATAGCTATGGGTTTATAATAGTTACAGTACATCTTTGTAAGATAAAAGGCTAAAATATGCTTCCTATATGAAGGTTGTTGAATAAATGAGAGGAAACTTTGTAAACAAATGGAAATGTCACTCTAAGTCAGGACTTAAACTTAGTTTGGCAAGTCAACTTTTAATATTTAATATTTGTACTTTTCATCCCAAAGCCAATACAAGTGAAAGCGAGCCATTGATTTTCATACCAAACATAAGGGTGTTACAAAGCATTTTCCCTGGAGCCCATGGGGAATGTCATCATTAGAAGCCTTAAAATGCAAATAATCACAGTCAACAGTAGACAGGTAAAGCAAAGGCTTTCTGGACTACAAGGCTAAATAGTTTCATGAGCAAAGCATTCAATAACTGTTACAGAACCAGGGAAATGTGAAAGGTTAGTGTCCACCCTAGCTAATTTTTCTTTGATCAGATTCAGTGTCTTCACATACAGTACTTCCCCTCAGCTATCAGAGGATTAGGGGGAAGTAGTTCTTGAATTTTCTGTGCCAGGACTGCTCTTTGAAGCAGAAGTTTGTGGTAGTTGCTGTTGGAGATGCTGAAGCAAAGTGGAAGATTTACAAGTTGTTTTTTTAAAAGGACAAAAAAAGATGCCTCAGGGTCGCTCACACCTCCTCATAAAATGGGAGCCATATGCTCAGGATTACAGCAGCTCCACACAAGAAAGGAATCGGGACTATGGGACAGAGCAATCATGGTACAGTGAACAAAGAGCACGCAGCAATGCATTCAGAAACCTGGAGATTAAGTAATGGGCTGGAATACTGGTCTAATTTCTGTTGTTGGGTTTAGTATGTGGGTGATGGTGGTTTGTGCTACACATGAAGTCAGACTAAATGATCTGATACTCCTTTCGGGCTTTAAACTCAATGACTAAGTGCTCCTTATTTATCTACAGCTGTGGGGGATTCTGTTAAGTAAGAGGTGCACATACCTAGAGTAACTGTGTGATCTTAGTATAACATACTTCCCCTGCATCCTTTACCCACCATTGTTGCATCTTGTCTTGTATTTAGATGAGCACTTTGGCAAAGGAACTTGCCTTTTTCATTTGCTGAGGTGAAGTCCTAAGTGTGCTAGGTTCTTAACATTTATAGTGCAAGATAGACCAAATGAGCCGATGTAGCTGTGCCACCTATGCTTCTGGCCTATGGTAGCACTAGTATACTATCAAAAACAACTATAAGATTTGGTCTGAGCTAATGTGGTTATGCTGGTAGTTTGAACTCTCGTGAAACGGAAAGCATGTGAGTGGACAGTGTTTTACAGGTGCTTTGGGGAGGGAAGGGGATGTGTGACTGTCCTCTTTTCCCCTGACCCCAATGGAAAGCACAGCTCTGAAGAGTGACTAGAAGTGGCATCATGGAGTTCCATGTTTTCTGCAGTGTAGACAAGCCTAAAATGACAGTTTCAAAGTCATCTGGAGCTGTAGCATAGCCAGATCCTTGTCTGAAACTTTTTTAGAACCAGTTCAGTTAAACCTTTAACTGAAGGTAGAATTTAGCCCTACAACTGGAACAAGTTTGACGACATTAAGACCAAGGTTTGAAAAGTTTCCTCGGCTACCACTCACACCAGTACCTCCACCACCTCTACCCAAGACTACACCTATTTATACTGTTTGATGGGGGAATGGAAGATATGGGAATCAAGTCTGTCCTGTCATCTACCTATCAAATCTAACCCAGATGTCATTCCAAAACACCCAGTCAGTAAATTCTGGGCACCAACTGGTATCTCCTCATATAGGAGCTAGCCAGTTGTACAGTGCTTTCATCATTCCCCCTTATAGAGAAAAAAATACTGTGTTCAAGATAATTAACTATCATGTGTTCATGTTCAGTCTTACAATCCTAGAACAATGGGCAATACAGTTAAAGACTTGAGCACTCACAAGACTATCATCTGATTTGAGGCTGCTATGAGAAGTCTATCACATGATAAGTTTAAGGAGAAGCTTATCAAAGATTTGATTACTAATATCAGGAAATACTCAGGCACAGTGACGCAGGTTAGAATTACTGACCTCTCACATACACCAGTTAAAATGAAGGCTTTCTTGCTTTACCAGATATAATTAGTGATGGAAATTGATCATAGAGCTGCATTAGGACTGGACTGTGACAGCAGAGTGAATTTTTCCAGCAGTTAACTGCATTGTAAAGAAGCTCTAAAGCCAATTTCAGTGTAATCTAGAGGAGTTGATTTTTATTGTTCTTTTATGCAATGCAAGTATCAGCACTGTTATACCCAGTATTATCCTAGGCCTATTAGGATATAGTATTCTGAGGTTGATTTCCCACAACATCCTCAGCTCAGAAGGTGGGTTACATCAGAGATGCAGTTTATTAGGCAGAGCGTGAGAAACAACTGACCCATAACTTTTTTTTTTTGGGGGGGGGGACACGCGGCGGAGGGAAGAGTCTTGTCATTACTGTTTCAGTGACCTCTTAGGGTCTGTCTACAGTGCAACTGGAAGGCATGACGGCAGCATGTGTAGTCATACCTCCCTAGCATCAATCGAGCTAGCTTGCTATGAAGTCACAGCAGAACAGGTGGTGGTGTGGGCTAGTCACCTGACCACCCAAATATATAATCAGGGTCACAGTTGGGCTTGTGTCTAGTCTAAGCCACTGTGCCTTCACTGCTATTTTTAGTGAATTAGCCTGATGAAACCTAGGATAGGTACACCTACAGGTGCTCTCATCACATCTCCTGACTGCAGTGTAGCCAGACCCTTAGCTGTTCATAAAGAAAGCACAACTCCTTCCAGAAAGAGGTAAAGGATTTAAATTCATCATATGATATTATATTCTTCAGAAAATGGAAGCCACAGAATGGCAGAGTATTTCTGGTAAATCTCTGTAATCCAGAGGTGGGGTTTAGAATAGTCTGCCTTTCATGAAAGCCAGGGGCAAAACCCCAGAAGCAACTAGACTTTTTTCTTAAAAGAAATTCAACATAATTGTCTCCCAGAGCACAGCTGAGTGGAACCTATACATGCTGACCCAGTCATGTGCTAGGGGTATTAACTTTTGTCACCTGGAGCCCAGGTGACTGGAGCCCAGAAATAGAATTGAGTTTCTTCTTATCACTCTGTCACCCCTTTATCAGAGGAGTTCTCTTCTGGTGGAGGACTTTCCCTCTGTTTCCATCAAGTTACCTTAAGTCAACTAAAATTGGTTCTGGGCAAAACATGCTACATGTTGCACACAACAAGGACTCTTCAGAGGTGTGACAAGCTTTCAACAGCAATTGAAGATGTTGAAGGACTTCACGGGCTAGGGACACTACTGTTGCAGTCTCAATAGAAGTCTGGCTTGATCTAACTAAATAACCAGAGCCACACAAAAACAAAGCCAAGACAGTGCAAAGAAGCCATGGTACTTTTCCATTATCTCCACTGATGCCACAAAGTTCTAGGCTAAATCTATATTATGGAAGACACAAACAGGGCTGATGGATTGTAATCCTGAACTCCTTATTATAAAAGGATTAACAGATCTAGATTTCTATTCCTATTCAAAGTTTGTAAAAAAAAAAAAAAAAAAGGTTATGTCAGTTTATTGGATCAAAAAAGAGAGAAGATTGTATAAGTAGCGAACGACCTAACAGCTTTGAATTCAAAGCTATCCTTTTATTAAGACCTACAATTCCTGCACAGCCAGCTCAGCATCAATTGAGCATATTTTGAATACATAGACTTGGCTGGAACTTTTTAATAGACTAGATGCTGGGGAAAAAAAAAAAATAAAATCAAGCATTAGAGTTTCAAGAGAAGATACAAGAGAGCGGAAGGCCCAGTTAGACTAGAGACTCAACTGTATTCTACTCAGAAATGTCCCAAATGGAAAGCTTGCAATGTGCCTTTCTAGACATGAGGAATAAACTTGTTTTTGTGTTTACTGTTTCATTTCATAGAACACTGGAGGCTCTCTCAATTTCTCACTTTCCCCCAGTTAGGGAAGGTTACAACTCTGAACTTGCAGCTCAGAACTGACTGACATAAGGGACAACTTCATACCTATAAATGTTTGGTTTTCCCTAGCCTTTTCTCTTAGGGCCACTAAGTGTCACCTATCAGCACCAACATCCACCTTCATCGGACGGGCAGGTACAAATTCAGAGGCATGTTAACTCTGAGTTTCCCAGCAAGCCAATTTAAAAATCAGAGCCCTGACAGTAAGCAGTTAAGAGAAAAACCCACAATGTCATTAGAAGTCATTTCAGGCAGAGGTCATCAAGGCCCAGAGTCACTTTTAGGCCTTCCACAATCTTGTAAGGTTTGCTTCAGTAAGACTACCTCTATACTTGAATTAAAGAGCCAAAACTTTGGATTCTTCCTACCTTTAGAGCCAAACTTCCAAAACTGAGGTGTTTGATAACTTCCCCTACCCCCCATCTGAATTCTACTTGGGTCTAGGAGAGCTAGAGGAGATACTCTATTTCCAGCACATCCTCAGATTGAGAGATCAGATCACAACAATTCACTCAGTCCACTGGAGAAGTGAGGCAATTTAGCCAGCACCCACACAGTGGCAAAAGGAAAAGCAGAACTCCAAACAGTCCCCCAAAATACTGGAGGGGAGCAGCAGGTCATCCAAACAAGGCATGTGGCAGAGATCATCAGAACCTGGAGAGGAAGGCCTTTCCAAAGGTTTGGAGTCAACATTTAAAAACCAAACCACTACAGGTGCTTAGCACTTGCAGCTCCCTTTGTAGTCAGCTGGCACAGTGGCTGCTCCCCACTTTAAAATGCCAAGACAGATTTTTTTCCAGATGCTTCACAAAACTCTGAACCTTTGGCAGGTTGAAACAGCAATTTCACTTACATAGATATGTTTTTCTACTACTTACTGAGACATTTTTCAGGCACTCTTCACAAGTTTTGTTTGTATATTGAAGACAAGCTGTGGAGAGGAAAAAGAGCCACATCAGTATTTAGCTGGGCCCATACAAACAACATTTTGAAAATAAACAATGCATGAACATTTAACTTTGCTGTATCCTCGCAGCCAGGCCGTACATATACAGTTTCTAAAAAAAAAAAAAAAAAAAGCCTCGCCAGACATTTTTGCTTGACTAATTACTATACTGTCAAGTGGGGCAATTCTTGCCTTATTCCTGTGCACTAGTGCTTTGTCTCAGAAAACCGGAGAAGCAGCACCATCGGTATATTCCCACTCTATTTGTGTACATACCATCTACTTGTAGAGGCTCCTTTCCACATAATCATCATATGTTGTTGCAATTCTCTTGCCATTTGAGTAACACAATATAAATAGTTTGGGGAGACGCACACAGTCTTGAAATAGCTAGCATTACTGCAAGCTTATTATGAAAAGTCTTTTCTATGCAGGCTTATTCTAGGCTGTTTAATGTTTAACTATGAAAATATGCAAGCTACTATAGATTTAGTCCAACGTTTTCAGTTAACGTTTTATTACTTAATTGTTGGGGAAGCAGGTTATTCCAGGTTCCAATTATCAGATTTGCGATTAAACAAAAGTTTTAAAAAGAACTCTACAAATTTTGCTCAGTCTCTCATTTGCAGTGACCCTCTTGATGAAAAAAGCAACAACTGAGCTGGTCTTCCTCTTGGTATGTGAGTAATCCCAAGCAGGAGGCTCAGAAACATTTGTTGCAGTTTTTAATTTTCTTCAAATCCAAGCAGCAAAATCCTTCAAACGGCAACAGATCATGGTTTCTGACAAACACTCTTTACTGCACTCTTCTGTTAACATTAAAGCCCTGTTCACAATAATCATGTTCTGTTATCTATAAAGGACAAAACCAAACATAACTAAGGTGAAAATATGGAGAGAGCATGAATTGTTTCCTGGCTATTATACACTAGGGTATATTGTCCCTGAACTGAAGGGGCTTGTATGCTTTATTGATACAATACCTCAGTGGTTTTAGGAAGTTATAAAAAGGTTTATATGTTTTTGTCATTGTTTAGAAGCTTAAACATGCGATATCTGCAGATTTTAATTTACAGAATACATGCGCATCTTTGAAACACTGATTTTTCTTCCATATAACTTTGAGGAGCTTATGGACAAGTTAACACTACAAATCCTTCCCTCACATTGTAAACATGAAAATGGATGCAGTGATATGCCAAAAGCAAGGAGGGTCCAACAATGTCTAGTTTTTAAATATCACAAATTAAAATACAGACAGACAGTTTGGTACATAAAGTATCCATAAGCCTACATTTTAAAATGCCCATTTAAATCAAAGAGGAGGAAGAAAAATAGCCCAGACGTTAAGAACCATGTTTGCTCTGTTTACATATAATTTTGGTAGCCTTGCAACAAATGCTTGCTCTAGATCAGATTAATTAAAAAAAATCAAGTTCTGAATACTTGTTTAGAACTTTATGTATAAAGAAAAAAGTTAACGTTAAATATTTCACTTTGCTCAGTCAGAATTATGTCATCCCCTACAAATGTTACCATAGTGGGCTGAGCAATAGGTGTTCTCCTTTACCACGTTAATTTTTTCTTATAAAAAGAAGTCATGTAGACATAGGATTCAAAAGGTGAAAAGTTGTCAGATGTTAGGATTCCTTGGACCTATGGGCTGGCTGGCCTCTGCCCCTCCATTTAGCCTCTCTGCACTCTTCTAGAAGAGAGGCACAGACTTCTATGCCTTAACTTAAACACAATAATTCATGCCCTACTTTTTCAGTCTCCCTGAGAGCCCAGGTCCACTTCCTTAGTGTGACAGCAAGTAGAGATGACCCATGCCTGTTGATGACTCGGGGGGGGGGGGGGGGGGAAAAGAGTGAGGGCAGCCAGCTTCAGCAGTGTTACTGAGCATGCTCAGTACAAGCCAAGCAGCAAATCTGGAGGGGGCACGTGACCTCACATGCCCAACCCTCCACACATCGCCTCTGGTTCCCAGATGAAGTCCAGCTCAGTCTCAGTTGTAAACTGAAATTATTTCTGTCCAAGAGATTAGGACCCACAGCAGGACCCTTTAAACAGACCACAGAAATGGGTACAAGGTGCTGACTGTGGGAGGGGGTCAGGGCTCGAGTTTGGGGTGCAGGAGCGGGCTCAGGGCTGGGGTGTGGCCCTACTTCCAGCAGCTCCCCGTCAGTGGTGCAGCTCGGCTGCGCTAAGGCAGGTCCCTGCTTACCCCAGCCTCACATCGCTCCCAGAAGGGGCCCCAGTGGCCCTGGGGGAGGGGAAGATGGGGCCCCGTGGCTCCGTGCGCTGCCCCCTCTGCAAGCACTGTCCTTGCAGCTCCCATTGGCCACAGCTCCCTGTTCCCAGCCAATGGAAGCTGCGGGGGCAGTGCTTTCAGGCAGGAGCCCCCTGGAGCCACGCTGGCCACTTCTGGGAGCAGCCTGGGGCCAGGGCAGGCAGGGAGCCTGCCTTAGTGGCAGCCCGCCTGCCTTAGTGGCAGCCCCACTGCACCACCAGAGATCACAATTGACTGGGAGATCCTCTAGGATCGACCAGTCAATCGCTATTGACCAGTTGGTGACTGCTGTCCTAGAGGATGCCAATTCCTCCATATTATGGAGCCGCAAGAACTACTCTAGTGAAGGTTGATTATGCATTACATGCAGTGATGAGCTGCCAAAATATTAACAGGTTCCCTCCTCACCTCACGAGGGGGTCATGCCCCCCCCCAGGGGGTCATGCCCCATCCAACCCCTCATGTTCCTTGACGCCCCCCCGGGACCCCTGACCCATCCTCTCCCTTCCCTGTCCCGACTGCCCCTTGCCACCCCATCCAACCCCTCCTCTCATTCTTGATGGCCCCCCAGGACACCTGCCCCATCCAACCATTCCTTCTCTCTGTTTTTGACTGCCCCCACCACCTCATCCAACCCCTGCTCCTTCATGACTGCCCCCCAGGACCCTTGCCCCCATTCAATCCCCCTGTTCCCTGTCCTCTGACTGTCCCCTGACCCCTATCCACCCCCCCAACTCACCGAACACCCCCTCCCTGCTTCCTTACCACACTGTCTGGGGCTGGGACCAGCGCCACGGGGCTCCAAGCTGGGCCAGGTCGGAGCCGCTCAGCTGGGACCAGCCTGAGCCAGGAGTGCTTGGCCAGGACCCGTCTGGGGCGCTCAGCCGGGGCCAGGTGGAGCCGGGCTGGGCCGCGTGCGCCGTCCCCCCCCCAGCCCAGCTTACCTGCCTGCTCCTTGTTTCAGGCTTCCTGTGAACATTTGATTCGTGGGAAGCAGGGGAGGGGAGGAGAAGGAGGGCGAAGCATTCAGAGGAGAGGGGGAGGTGAGCTGGGGCCGGGTGGACAGCTGCCCCAGCCTTTGTTAAATTTAAAAGCTTTTTAGAACCGGTTGTCCTGAAAACTGGTTCTGAAAAGGCTTCTAAATTTAACAACTGGTTCCTGTGAACTGCTGCGAACCGGATGGAGCTCACCACTGATTACGTGTATGTATTTAGAATGTGAGCTCCTCATTATGTCTGTAAAGACATACTTTGGGAGCACAGAGAATTGAGAAGCCAGCATGAAGCCATGCTTGTGAAGGCACCTTTCATTCAAAATGTTCAGAAAACACATTGGAATCACTAACAAGAAAGTCATCACTCCTCCGACCTATAAGGTGAAAGACTCCTTACTGCCTTCTTCTGAGAATAAGACTTCTCTCAGTTGGAGGTTAGAGGAGCTTTAACTCATCTGTATGCACTGACAGACAAACCTCAAAGAGGGAAGGAATACAGCAGTATGGCCAGCCTTGCAAAGATGAGGTGGCAGCTGGGAACTAGCTAGGCAACAGCATCAGGAAGCGAGGTCACACTTAAATTCATACCATGTGAGTCAATTGCTACCTCTAGGGCAGTGGTTCTCAACCTGCAGCCCAATCAGCACACAGCTGCAGCCCATGTGATATCCTCAGGGCCATACAGGCAGTATTGAATGTGGCCCACTATGGCAAATAGGTTGAGAACCACTGCTCTAGACAGTATATCTACACTGCAATAAAAGACCTAAAGTACATCCACAGCTGACTCAGGCTCCCAAGGCTCTGGCTGTAGGGGCTATAAAATTGCAATGTAGACACACAGGCTCAGGCTGAAGACCAGGCTGAAAGACCCTGTAAAGGAGTGGGCCTCAAAGCCCAGATTCCTGCCCAAGCCTGAATGCCTACATTGCTATTTTAAGCCCCATAACCCAAGCCAGCTGACTCGGGTTCTGAGATTTCGTGCTGTGGGTTTTTTATTGCAGTATAGACATATCGTAGGCATCTGACTCTTGTAATAACACTTATAGTTGAGTGAAGATACTTAATATACAAGTAGTGAGATACTACTAAGAGATTATAAAACACTGATATCAATACAAATTCACAATGATCATTATTTAGAGCAGACAGGTTTAAGCCATTCGCTTGACACTGTAAAATTCAGACAATATTCTGTGACAAGTAGCATTTTAAACAAAAATCTGTTTTCCAAGAGGTTTCTGCAACAATGATCTAAAGCAGGGGAGTCAAACCTATGGTGTGTAGGTGAGTTTCAGCCCACTGGACACAGTTATGCACCCCAGATGGTTTATTCAGATTGTGCAGAAAGGCAGAGTTTTAGCTTTCATTTACAATGAAGAGCAAGTTTCTAACTCTGACAGTAAGAAAGAAAAGTTTTCAAATGTAACCCAAGTCTGAGATGGCAGGGAGCTTGAAATAATGTCTCTGAGCTGTGAACTCCTCCTCCTGCTATTAATCTCACTGGAATATCAACCAGAGAGTCTGCCATGACAAGCAAGCTATTGACAGCTGGAGGAACATGCAGAGAGGACCGACAATCCCTTCGAATGCTACTAAGAGGGAAAACTTACGGGACTTAACATGTCATAGATGAGGACAAAAACAGCAGCCCAGGATAGACAGAAATGGTGGAGCCTTGTGCATGCCATAAGTGATGTCTGACATCCAGGAAGAATTCAGAAGGGTCAACTCTCAAGCCTAACACTACCTTACACATTGTTAGCTATTTAATTTTTAATCGTGGTATTAAATAGGATAGGTAAAAGAGTGAGCCCACAAATGGAATGGGAGGCTTCTGCAGGGAAGGAAATGCAGAAGAAAGTAGGAGACCAAAAAAAAAAAAATGGGAAGTGGGAAACATAACAGAAATAGCTACAGTTCTAAAAGAAACACACTTTCCCCCAAAGATGCTATGTGAAACTTAACAGGATCCTCAGATGGTAAGTCAGCATAGCTCCACAGATGTCAGCGGAACCCTTATTAAACTGGTCCTCAGATAATATTCATTTATACAACAGGCTATATTCCACCTGACCTTTGTCCAAACTGCATGGGCATCAGGAGAGACCCTCTGTAGACTGCAGAAAGCACATGAGCTCCAGTTTATCTCCAGCCCCTGAGACCATGATTGCAAACAGAATTTGTCCCTTTCCAAAAGCGAGACAGCTGATTAACAGATTGCTCAGCAAGGGTACTGTTGATCTTCAGTGCCAGCATCCCACTTATGACATGGTGGACTGGATCCTCAGCTGATATATCAGTCAGCGCTTCAGTTGAAATACACCAATTTACACCAATGGGGAATCTGGCCCTGTATCTTGGTTACCTCTGAATCCATGGTCCACCATCTTTTCTGATCAGTATAGTTGCTGCTGTGTGACAGAGCTCAGTAAATAAAATAAATCCTCTAAATGACAGGTCTCCCCAAAAGTCTCCATTAACATTCAATAGTCTCTTGGTTACCTTAGTGTGCTTTAGCGCCATGTTTCCTCCCTTCAACCAGAACAGAGCGTTAGAAGTACAGGAGACAAGACCTCTTTAAGAACCCACTTCACTAGAATGCTATCTTCCAACTTATCTGCCTCCTCCATCTATTAAACTTCAGAAAGATTATTTCCTTTTCAAACAGATTTTGAAGAGCGTTTTTAATTACTGAATGTTTGAGGAGTAGTTGAGAAGGGTGCCCTCTCCCAATTTTAAAATATCAACAGTACCCCATTTTGGGGGCACACTACTTTTCTTGATAAGATTTTAGTGAAATTATTGAGCATTTCATCAATGGTCTGTGGAAGATGCACTACACATTAAAATACTTTAAAATATCTTTTGTAGACCAGAAAAAAGAAGGGTAGTTGTTCACAAGAACATTTTTAGTAATGGTTTTCCATTAGCTACAATGCAGCTGATCAGTTGTGTTTTCATTTACAGCAGAGATCAGTCATGTGATTAGGGAGCAGAGTTGTGGTTTCTTTTAGGTTTATATCCTCAGGGTACAGCCCTTGAAGACAGTCAGCATTCTTTAAACTTAGGTAAGATGTAGAGTGGTGTGTAAACATCTCTATTTTAGAAGTCGGACTCTGCACTCCTAAACTAAATCTGAAGCAGAGACTTTATAAACTACTAATATTCACTGTCATTACTATCCAAGTTGAAGGAGTCGAGGAACAGCCACTACACCTCTAAAAACAGTTACAAATGTTGGGGACAGAAGAGAAATCTCAGGGGACTTTTATGCTAACACTAATTATATAGTTTAAAAAGTACAGTAATTTGTGATTCAGTCCAAGATCAGTTAATTCAAGCCACCACTATGTTCCTGCTGTTTAGGAAGTCCCAATTTCTAAGGTCTTCTGACTTTCCAGTCCTTGAATTGTTCAATTTTGATTCAACAATAATGCAGCTTTAGAACAGTTAATTCAAGCAACAAGCTGATGTGCAGCAAATATAAAATTGGTCAAGTTTAAAGTCTGAATTAAGCTACATTTGCTCTTCTGCTGCTTTCTACCAGCTTGTCAGATACTTGGTATGATACAGCTCATTGAATAAACAAAGATTCTGCTACATTTGTTAGCAGTATCACACAAATCTACTGGGAGCGCCCTAATACAAGATAAGACCTTTCTGCTTATGGTCTGTCTAGACTAGGAAAGAGGTCCTTTTAAAAAAAAAAAAACTGAGGTAGCTAACGTGATTTGAAGTGCCTCTTAACACCGATGACCTCTCTCTCTCTCTCACTAGGATACAAGGTGGATAAAAATTGATTTTTTGGGGAGGAAATCAAATGATTGGATTTTTCCCCCTTTAAATAAGATTAATTTTATTTAAAATTAATAAGTTTTTCTTGTTAAAAATGAACCTGTTAAAATTAAATCTGAATTTAATGAAAAATGCACTAAGGCCTAATATTATAATAAATTAAAATATTTAAATAAAAATAAATATGCTGAATACATGAGCCACTACCAAATACTGAGTTAACAATTGCTTCTCTATGTAAAGAATCAGGAGAAAAAGATCTCACTTTGGAGGGCAAGCTTTATAAATACAGCACAACAGGTCATGTTCTGTATTAAGGGTTTGATCCTGTGGGGTTTCCAGGTGCTGTGCTACTGGGGGTAAGAGACTGAAATTCATCTCTCATCAGTATCATCCACTGAGCCCACCTCGATAGTCTTATACTCCTATTTTATAGCTTCTCTCTCCCTGAGCTCTGATTGGCCCAGTTCTCATATTATGAATAAAGGGTAGAGTCATACATATTCATCATTTTCTAACCTACTAACACATACAGTTACGAAGCTGAAAATATTAAACTCTTTAAATAAATGTATATATTTATAGTGTACCCTCTTAGGTAGCAAAAAGATGTACCAAAAATAGCATAAAGGCTCTATTTAGTTGTAAGTCAACATATTTTAATAAATACACCAACCAATGAGAATGCATCTCTCTTTAGAATTAACTGAAGTACAAATGGAAAAGTTGACTGAAATTGATTATTTAAATCTAGACTTTCCACTTTATTTAAATCGACTTTATTTAAGTCAATCCACGCAGGTAGGATAAAGAGGTACATTCTCAAAACACACCAGCTTAAGCATCTTAAAATTCTAGTGTAGTGATGGCAAGGTGTAGTTTTTAACATGTTAGATTGTCATTGTGAACCCTAGAGAGGAGCCTAGGGTTCATCTTGACTAAATAATAATGCATGTCCTAGTGTGGACAGACTCTTTCTTAGTGTAGACAATTTAATACTTGCAGTTCTATTATCCAGTTCAGTTTTCATTTTGTTTTGAAAAGCATCTACTTTCACCCCTAATCTAGGCAGGCCTTTAGTGAGTGCTAAGGACAGGGCCAGTGAAAGTGAGTCTTCACAGGCTAATCAGGAAGAGCCACCTCAATCCTTGGCCCAGCATTCACTGAACCCTTGAGAAAGGCCTACAATGTTTACAACTGGTGCTACCGCCTCATACTGCCCCCTCCCATCTTCTGCTTCTGTTCCTCCAGCTTGTGCAGCTGTTAAAATGCAGGGTGCAGGGCCAGGTTCTTTGTTATGTCACTTTGCTGAAGAATGAAGAAAAGCCGGTGTGACATAAAGCAAGGTAGTATGCTATTAGGAAGCTTGCTGCCAACCTGCTCTCTTTGCCTTCAGAAGAAACTCTGGGAAACAGTGACTATGAAAAGGACTTTGGGGGTCCTAGTAAATAATCAACTAAACATGAGCACCCAGTGCAACACTGTGGCCAAAACACCTAATGAGATCCTTGGATGTAACAAACAGGAATCTTGTGTGAAGTAAAGAGATTATTTTACCTCTGTATTTGGCATTGGTGCGACTGCTGCTGGAATACTTTGTCCGGTTCTGGTGTTAACAATTAAAGAAGGATGTTGATATATTGGAAAAGGTTCAGCGAAGAGGCACAAGAAATTAAAGGAGTGGCAAACCTGACTTCTAGTGACAGACTGAGCTCCTTGAGTCTATTTAGTTTAACAAAAAGAAGGTTAACGGGCAACTTGATCACAGTCTATAAGTACCTACATGGGGAACAAATATCTAATAGGCTCTTCAGTCTAGGAGACAAAGGTATAACAAGATCCAAAGGCTAAAAGTTGAAAACAGACAGTCAGACCAGACATAAGGCATAAGTTTTGTGGTTTTTTTTAAAACAGTGAAGGTGTCAAGGTTTCTTTCCCCACTCTGAATTTATGGGTACAAATGTGGGGACCTGCATGGACACTTCTAAGCTTAATTACTAGCTTAGATCTAGTAACACTGCCACCACCCAGAATTCCAGTGTCTGGGGCACTCTGTTCCACCAAAACTTCGTCCCCTCCCTGGGTTGCCTTGAGGGACTTTACCAATTTCCTGGTGAACACAGACCCAAACCCCTTGGATCTTAAAACAAGGAGAAATTAACCATCCCTCTCCTTCCCCCCCACCAATCCCTGGTGAGTCCAGATCCAATCTCCTTGGATCTTAAAACAAGGAAAAATCAATCAGGTTCTTAAAAAGAAAAGCTTTTAATTAAAGAAAGAAAAAGATAAAAATTCTCTGTAAAATCAGGATGGAAAATGCTTTACAGGGTAATCAGATTCCTATAGACCAGAGGGGCCCCCCCAGCCTTAGGTTCAAAGTTACAGCAAACAGAGGTAAAATCCTTTCAGCAAAAAAACATTTACAAGTTGAGAAAAACAAACATAAGACTAACATGCCTTGCCTGGCTAATTACTTACAAGTTTGAAACATAAAAGACTGATTCAGAAAGATCTGGAGAGCCTGGATTGATGTCCCGTCCCTCTCAGTCCCGAGAGTGAACAACAACAAACACAAAAAGCACAAAGACTTCCCTCCACCAAGATTTGAAAGTATCTCGTCCCCCTATTGGTCCTCTGGTCAGATGTCAGCCAGGTTTACTAAGCTTCTTAACCCTTTACAGGTAAAAGACACATTAACTCTTATCCGTTTATGACACGCCCCCCAAATCTCAGACAGTGTGGAACCACACTGGTGGTTATTTCTTCCTAGAACTTTAGAATAAATTAATAAAACAGATTAATAAAAACACATGCACTTTTACATATACTATTAATTATGTAAAACTACAAGATTGTCCACATTTCAAGGACAATTTTTAACCAGTTGATTTTGGGAAACTTTCACAGGAGAGTGCATCAGCTACTTTGTTAGAAGCTCCTGAAATGTGTTGAATTTCAAAATCAAAATCTTGGAGAGCTAAACTCCATCGAAGCAGTTTTCTGTTGTTTCCCTTGGCAGTATGAAGCCACTTTAGCGCAACATGGTCGGTTTGTAGCTGGAAACGCTGTCCCCAAACGTATGGGCGTAGCTTTTCCACGGCATACACAATGGCGTAGCTTTCTTTTTCACTGATTGACCAGTGGCTTTCCCTCTCAGACAGTTTCTTGCTGAGAAACACGACAGGATGAAATTCTTGATCCAGTCCTTTCTGCATTAAAACTGCTCCTACACCACGCTCAGATGCATCTGTGGTTACTAGGAATGATTTGTCAAAATCTGGGGCCCTTAGCACAGGGTCAGACATGAGTGTCGCCTTAAGCTGGGTAAAGGCCTTCTGACACTCATCAGTCCACTTAACTGCATTTGGCTGGGTCTTTTTGGTCAGGTCTGTTAGTGGGGCAGCGATTTGGCTGTCGTGTGGTACAAATCACCTGTAGTACCCGGCCAAGCCTAAGAAGGATAGGACCTGTTTCTTTGACTTTGGGACAGGCCACTTTTGGATAGCATCCACCTTGGCCTGTAGGGGGCTTATTGTTCCTTGACCCACCTGGTGTCCCAGGTAAGTCACTCTGTTTTGGCCTATTTGATACTTTTTAGCCTTAACAGTTAGTTCTGCCTGTCTGATGCGCTCAAAGACCTGTTCCAGGTGTTCTGCCCATGAATCAGAAAAAATGGCCACATCGAGGTAGGCAACTGCAGATTCTCCCAGTCCTGTTAGGAGACTATCTACAAGTCTTTGGAAGGTGGTGGGTGCATTTTGCAGCCCGAAAGGAAGCATATTAAATTCATACACTCCTGCATTGGTGATGAAGTCTGACCTTCCTTTGGAGGGTTCATCCAGCGGTACTTGCCAGTACTCCTTGGTTAAGTCTAATGTAGAGATGAACTGGGCATGTCCCAATTTCTCCAATAGCTCATCGGTGCGTGGCACTGGATAGTTGTCGGGACGAGTTACAGCATTTAGCTTACGGTAGTCCATGCAAAAGCGTTATTTCCTCATCTGGTTTGGGTACTAGAACCACTGGAGATGCCCACGCACTGGTAGAGGAGCGGATTATACTCATCTGCAGCATGCTTTGGATCTCCCGTTCTATAGCAGCTTGGGCATGAGGAGACACCCGGTAGGGTGGGGTTCTAATAGGCTAAGCATTACCTGTGTCAATGGAGTGGTATGCCCATTCAGTCCATCCTGGGGTGGCTGAGAACATGGGGCGAAGCTAGTGCACAGCTCCTTGATCTGTTGCCGCTGCAGATGTTCTAGGGTTGTGGAGAGGTTCACCTCTTCCGCGCCACCGTCACTTTTTCCTTCGCAGTAGACACCTTCTGGCCACTCAGCGTCATCTCCTCCCTGGGCTGTAAATTGACAAACTTTTACTTCTCTGGAATAAAAGGGCTTTAGAGAGTTAACATGGTATACTTTAGGCAGGGAATGCTATGAGATAGTTAACAGCTCCCAGGTGCTCTTGGACCGTGAATGGCCTTTCCCATGACACTTCCATCTTATGGGCCTGTTGCGCCTTCAAGACCATAACTTGGTCTCCTACTTTGAAGGAACACTCTCTGGTATGTTTATCATACCAGGCCTTTTGCTCTTCCTGAGCATCCTTTAGGTTTTCTTCAGCAAAGGCTAAAGAGTGTCGGAGGGTGCTTTGTAGATTGCGTACAAAGTCTAAAATGTTAGTTCCTGGAGAAGGCGTAAACCCCTCCCACTGTTGCTTCACCAACTGTAATGGCCCCTTAACCTCGTGGCCATACACAAGTTCAAACGGTGAAAACCCTAAACTAGGATGTGGTACAGCCCTGTAGGCAAAAAGCAACTGCTGCAACACTAGGTCCCAATCATTGGAGTGTTCATTTACGAATTTACATACCATGGCCCCCAAAGTTCCATTAAACCTCTCCACCAGGCCATTTGGTTGCCACCCCTTACCACCATCAAACAAGTGATTCACCCTATGAGCTTCCCACAGTTGTTTCATGGTCCCTGCCAGGAAATAGTTCCCTAATCTGTAAGGATGTCAGAGGGCCTACCTACCCTGGCAAAAATGTCTGCTAAGGCCTGGCACACAGTTTTAGCCCTGGTGTTGCTTAGAGCTACTGCTTCCGGCCATCAGGTAGCAAAGTCCACAAACGTCAGTATGTACTGCTTTCCTCTGGGGGTCTTTTTTGGGAAAGGACCCAGAATATCCACAGCTACTCACTGAAATGGGACCTCAACTATGGAGAGCGGCTGGAGAGGGGCTATGACCTGGTCTTGGGGCTTCCTCACCCGTTGGCACACATCACAAGACCAGACATAATTAGAAACATCGTTGCCCATTCCCTCCCAGTGGAAAGACCTCCCCAAATGGTCTTTGGTTCTATTCACCCCAGAATGACCACTGGGATGATTATGAACTAAGCTCAAGAGCTTTACCCGGTACTTAGTTGGAACCACCATCTGTCTTTGAGGACGCCAGTCTTCCTGGTGTCCACCAGAAAGAGTCTCCTTGTATAAAAGTCCTTGTTCTACAATAAATCGGGATCAGTTAGAAGGGCTGAGAGGTGGTTGGGTGCTCCGTGCCACCACCCTAGCTTTCTGAAGGCTGTCATCTGCTTCCTGCTCAGCCTAAAACTGATCCCTTGATGCTGGAGACGTCAGTTCCTCCTTAGACTGTGGACTTGGGGCTGGTCCCCCTGGAAGCGATGTAGGTGATGGGGTTGTTTTCGTTGATTGTGAACCGGTTTCCGCTGGTGCACTATGTGATATTTCAGGCTCTGGCTGAGCCTCTTGGGTAGGGTTGTCTGCTGCTTCTGCCAGTCCAGGCCCGCTGGTACCCTCTGGCGCTGGGGTTGGAGACGGGTTTGCAAGCGCTGGCATCAGTGCTGGCAACGGTTCTGGTGCTGGTTGCTTTTCCAGTTCCGGTTCTAGGACTGGATGCACTATGAGTGTTGCAGTCATTGGCAGGGTATCCGGTTCCACCACCTCTGTCTGGGTCTCTGGTAACACAGATGGGGCCCTGGTGGACGGCTCAGGAACAGGGATGAGTGTGGAAGCTTGCTTGGCCTGGCTACGGGTGACCATTCCCATCCTCTTGGCCAGCTTCACATGGTTGGCCAAGTCTTCCCCCAGTAGCATGGGGATGGGATAATTGTCATAGACAGCAAAAGTCCACATTCCTGACCAGCCCTTGTACTGGACAGGCAATTCAGCTGTAGGCAAGTTTACAGATTTTGACATGAAGGGGTGAATTTGCACTTGGGCCTCTGGGTTGATGAATTTGGGGTTTATTAAGGATTGGTGGATAGCTGACACTTGTGCCCCGCTGTCTCTCCACACGATAACCTCCTTTCCGCCCACTCTCAAGGTTTCCCTTCGCTCTGAGGGTATTTGAGAGGCATCTGGGCCTGGGGATCTGTGGTGTGATGGTGGTGTAATGAACTGTACTCAGTTGGGGTTCTTGGGGCAGTTGGCCTTTATATGTCCCAGTTCATTACATTTAAAACATCGCCCACTGACTGGTCACTGGGCCGAGGTGGGTTGCTGGAGACTGGTGAAGTGGGACATTAGGGTGTCTGGGGCTTTCCTTGGGTTGTACGTGGGATCTTGGGTTGACCCCGGTGACAGGGTTTATTTTCGGTTTGCCCCCTCTGATATTCGCTCCCCTTGCTAGTAGTTTTTTTCTTTTCTGCCACTTCCACCCATCTGGCTCCAATCTCCCCCACCTCGGTTACAGTTTTGGGTTTCCCATCTAGGATGTACCTTTCTATTTCCTCTGGAACACCCTCTAAGAAAAGACGGTTACTCACCTTTGTAACTGTTGTTCTTCGAGATGTGTTGCTCACATCCATTCCAGTTAGGTGTGTGCGCCGCGCGTGCACATTCGTCGGAAACTTTTTACCCTAGCAACTCCAGTGGGCCGGCAGGTCGCCCCCTGGAGTGGCGCCGCCATGGCGCCCAATATATATCCCTGCCGGCCCACCCGCTCCTCGGTTCCTTCTTCCCCACTGTCGGAGTAGCCGGCAAGGAGGGCGGGTGTGGAATGGATGTGAGCAACACATCTCGAAGAACAACAGTTACAAAGGTGAGTAACCGTCTTTTCTTCTTCGAGTGATTGCTCACATCCATTCCAGTTAGGTGAATCCCAAGCCATACCTAGGCGGTGGGGTCGGAGCGAGAAGTCGCGGCATGGAGCACTGCAGATCCGAAGGCCGCATCCTCTCTTGACTGCTGGACCAGGGCGTAGTGGGAAGCAAAGGTGTGGACCGATGACCAGGTCGCTGCCCGACAGATTTCCTGGATGGGCACACGGGTGAGGAAAGCCAGCGACGACGCCTGCGCCCTGGTAGAATGCGCAGTCACACGGCCCGTAGGGACATGGGCCAAGTCATAGCAGGTCCTGATGCAGGACGTTCTCCCAGAGGTTGTCCTCTTGGGTGAGATAGGAAGCCCTTTCATGCGGTCCGCTACTGCCACGAAAAGCTGGGGGGATTTGCGGAAGGGCTTGGTCCTCTCCACGTAGAACGCGAGAGCCCTATGGACATCAAGCGAGTGGAGCTGCTGCTCCCTGCCTGAGGAGTGAGGTTTCGGGAAAAAAACCGGGAGGAATATCTCTTGGTTGACGTGGAAGGCTGAGACCACCTTGGGGAGAAAAGCAGGGTGTGGTCTCAGCTGCACCTTGTCCTTGTGGAAGACCGTATATGGGGGGTCTACCACAAGAGCCCGGAGTTCCGACACCCGTCTAGCTGAGGTGATAGCTACTAGAAAGGCCGTCTTCCAAGAGAGGTAAAGCAGGGAGCAAGTAGCTAACGGCTCAAAGGGGGGCCCCATGAGCCGGGACAACACGAGGTTAAGATCCCAGGTTGGAGCAGGGGGACGGACGTTAGGGTATAAACGTTCCAGCCCCTTAAGGAATCTAGACACCGTCGGGTGAGAAAAAACAGAGCGACCATCCGCACCCGGGTGAAAGGTGGAGATAGCTGCTAGGTGGACTCGCAACGACGATATGGCCAGACCTTGCCCTTTGAGGGACCAAATGTAGTCTAAGATGTCGGCTACCGAAACTCCAATAGGGCGGAGATTTCTCTCCACGCACCAACAGGAGAAGCGCTTCCATTTGGCCAAATATGTCGCTCTTGTGGACGGCTTCCTGCTGCCCAAGAGCACCTCCCTCACCGGCGTGGAACAGCGCAGCTCAGAGCCAGTCAGCCACGCAGGAGCCACGCCGCTAGGTGCAGCGACTGCAGGTCCGGGTGACAGAGGGTCCCGTGCTCCTGGGTAATCAGGTCCGGATGAAGGGGCAGGGGAACTGGGTCGGCTATGGTCAGGTCCAGCAGCATGGAGTACCAGTGCTGTCTGGGCCATGCCGGGGCTACCATGATCACGTGAGCCCTGTCCCTGCGCACCTTCAGAAGGACCCTGTGGACCAAAGGGAATGGGGGAAACGCATAGTACAGGTGGGTCGACCACTGGATGAGGAAGGCATCCGCTATCGACCCGGGCTCCCTGCCCTGAAAAGAGCAGAACGCTTGGCACTTCCTGTTTCCCTTGGACGCGAAGAGGTCCACACGGGGATAACCCCACCTCCGGAAGATGGAGAGGGCGACGTCTGGGCGAAGGGACCACTCGTGTGACAGGAAGGATCTGCTCAATCGATCCGCCAGCGTGTTCCGTACTCCGGGGAGGAAGGAAGCCATGAGGTGAATGGAGTGGGCTACACAAAAGTCCCAGAGTCGTATCGCCTCGTGGCACAGGGAGGAGGATCTGGTGCCGCCCTGCTTGTTGATATAATACATGGTCGTCGTGTTGTCGGTGAACACCGCGACACAGCGACCCTGAAGCTGATGACAGAACGTTTGACAAGCAAGACGGACCGCTCTCAACTCCCGCATGTTGATGTGTAGCCCCACCTCCTCCTGGGACCACAGGCCCTGCGTCCTCAGGGTCCCTAGGTGGGCCCCCCAGCCGAGATCTGAGGCATCCGTTGTTAGGGACACCGAGGGCTGAGATGGGTGGAAGGGGAGACCCGCACATAACACTGCCTGGTCTAGCCACCAGCCGAGAGAATCTAAGACCCTCTGGGGGATTGTGATTAACATATCTAGCGGCTGTCTTGTCGGCCTGTAATGACTGATGAGCCACAACTGGAGAGGCCTCATGCGGAGCCGAGCGTAATCGGTCACAAAAGTACAAGCCGCCATGTGGCCTAACAGGGTTAGACATGTCCTCACTGACGTTAAGGGGGCTGACCGCAGCCGTTGCACGATCGCCGACAAGGCCTGGAACCGCTGCAATGGCAGCAAGGCCCTGCCTACAGTGGCGTCCAGGACGGCCCCGATGAATTCCACCCTTTGTGTGGGAACCAGGGTGGACTTGTCTGTGTTTACCAAGAGGCCCAGAGTGGCGAACATGTCGGTGATCACGCGGACATGGCTGCAGACTTGTTGTTCCGACGTGCCCCGAATCAACCAATCGTCCAGATACGGAAACACGTGGATACGACTGCGCCGAAGCTGCGCCACCACAACTGCCATGCATTTCGTAAACACCCTCGGGGCCGTGGACAAGCCAAATGGGAGGACTGCAAATTGATAATGAAGAGACCCCACAACGAAGCGAAGGAAACGTCTGTGACGTGGCCAGATGGCAATGTGAATATACGCGTCCTGCATGTCGAGGGCGGCGTACCAGTCTCCCGGATCCAGGGATGGGATAATGGTCCCCAAGGATACCATGCGGAACTTCAACTTCACCAGGTACTTGTTGAGCTCTCGCAGGTCGAGGATAGGCCTGAGGCCCCCCTTGGCCTTGGGGATCAGGAAGTAGCGGGAATAAAACCCCTTGCCTTTCTCATTCTCCGGCACCGCCTCTATAGCTCCTTTGCCGAGGAGCGTCTGCACCTCCTGCCGAAGGAATTGCTCGTGAGAGGGGTCCCTGAAGAGGGACGAGGAAGGGGGCGGGGAGGAGGAAATGAAACAAACTGCAGGCGGTATCCCGACTGCACCGTGCGTAAGACCCAGCGGTCTGATGTTATTAGGGACCACGCTGGGAGGAAAAACGAAAGGCGGTTGGAAAACGGGGGGGAAGGATCCATTGGGGAAACTGTTACTGCGCCCTCGGGCGCACCTTCAAAATGAAGGCTTAGGTCCAGGCGGGGGCTTAGAGGAGCCTTGGTTCTGCCCCCCTTGGTTCCCCGAGTGCCTGCGCCTTCCGTTCCTGCCGCGGCGCCTGTTAAGGTCCTGCCGCTGGCGGAACTGGGAATACGGCCTGCGCTGTTGTTGTTGTTGTTGCGGCCGGAAGGGTCTGCGTTGCGTCACTGGTGTGTGCATCCCGAGTGACCGCATGATAACTCGGTTGTCTTTCAGACTCTTGAGTCTGGGGTCTGTCTTGTCCGAGAATAAGCCTTGGCCTTCGAAAGGAAGGTCCTGTATAGTGTGCTGGAGCTCCGGCGGAAGGCCAGAAACCTGCAGCCAGGAGAGGCGACGCATTGTTACCCCCGACGCGAGGGTACGGGCAGCCGAGTCCGCAGCGTCCAAAGAGGCTTGCAAGGACGTGCGTGCGACCTTCTTGCCTTCCTCCAAGATGGCCGTAAACTCTTGGCGAGCATCTTGTGGCAGCAGCTCCTTGAATTTATCTGCTGCCACCCAGGAGTTGAAGGCGTATCTGCTCAGCAGTGCCTGCTAGTTGGAGACCCTGAGCTGCAGCGCCCCAGCCGAGTACACCTTACGGCCGAGGAGGTCCATCCGCCTGGCCTCCCTGGATTTGGGGGCTGGAGCCTCCTGGCCGTGACGCTCTTTATCGTTTACTGATTGGACCACCAGGGAACACGGAGTCGGGTGCACGTGGAGGTACTCGTAGCCCTTAGAAGGAGCCATGTACTTCCTCTTGACGCCCTTCGCAGTGGGAGGAATGGAGGCCGGAGACTGCCAGATGGTGTTGGCGTTGGCCTGGATGGTTCGTACGAACGGCAGGGCGACTCTGGTGGGAGCGTCTGCCGAGAGGATGGTCACAATTGGATCCTCTATCTCCGAGACCTCCTCGGCTTGCAGACTCAGATTTTGAGCTACTCGCCTGAGGAGGTCCTGGTGCGCCCTGAGGTCCAGCGGGGGGGGGCTGTTGGAGGAGGTCCCAGCCACCGCTTCATCCGGGGAGGAGGATGAGGAGACCCCCGGCAAGAGAGTGTCTAACGGCGGGTCTCCTTCGGCC
This sequence comes from Gopherus flavomarginatus, assembly GCF_025201925.1. Classification (NCBI taxonomy): domain Eukaryota; kingdom Metazoa; phylum Chordata; order Testudines; family Testudinidae; genus Gopherus; species Gopherus flavomarginatus. Next base: position 63,250,653 of record NC_066624.1, read on the forward strand.
CTCGCCTCTACCTCAGGAGCCAAAGCGGAGTCTTGATGCTTGGACCCTTCCTCCCCATCCGGGGAGGGAGGGGGGCGAGACAACGAGGCTTCAGGTGCCCTGCGCTCCGCAGTCGCCGGCCTAGCAGGGAGCTGTTGGGGGCCCTGGGCCTGATGATATGCCCAGGGTGTCCAGAATCCCCATTGTTGCGGGCCTTGGTCCTGCTGTGGCGGATCGCTGAACAGCGCCGCCTGCCGGTCGGTGCCCAGCGCATACCCACTGTCCGTTAGCGAAGATACGGACGGCTGTCTAGAGGGCCATGGCGGGGCGGACCCTGGATGGTAAGGGTCTGCGCGGGCCGGCACGGACGATCTTCTCGGTGCCGGGGACCGGTGCCGGGAGTCATATCGGTGCCGGGACCAGGACCGGGTTCTGTCATGGTGCCGGGATCTGGACCGGTACCGGGCGCCGCTCCGGTGCCGGGACCGGGACCTGCCACCAGCTCGGTGCCGGGAGGTCGACCGGGACCGGGACCTGCCACCAGCTCGGTGCCGGGAGGTCGACCGGTGCGGCGAATGATGTCTGGATAGGCTCCTGGAATCGCGGTGCCGGTATCAGCGGCTGGAGACCGACCGCGATCGTCTTGATGTCGACCGGCGCCGCGAGTGCGACCGGTACCGCTGAGGGGAGCGGTGCCGGGACTGCGAGCGGCGGCGGGATCTGGAGCGACCGTGGCGTCGGGACCTGGATCGAGAACGTGAGTCCCGAGACGGTGCCGACATCATAGGCTTGCCTCTGGACACGACCCGCACCGGAGGTACCGGGGGTGGCAGCTGAGTGGGCTCAGTCATGGCTATGAGGTCCCGTGCCGAGGCGAAGGTCTCTGGTGTGGATGGCACCACTATCTCAACCCCAGATGTCATGGGGGAGCTTGGCGGCACCGGACTCGACGGACCCGCCGGGCCCGGAGTCGACGGTGCCGGCGGCGCCGCGGCCGATGTTGTGGCCGGGCGCTCCAGTCGGGTCTGCCTGGCCGGAGTAATAGACTTCGACGGCCTAGGCTCTGTCCCCGGTGCCGGAGAAGGTCGGTGCCGGGGAGTCTTCTCGGTGCCGGTGCGATCCGGTGCCGGCGCCGAGATCACGGCCTGCGAAGCCGCCGGGTCAAGTGCCGCCTCCATAAGGAGAGTCCGGAGCCTTTGATCCCTCTCCTTCTTTGTCCTTGGCTTAAAAGCCTTGCAGATGCGGCACTTGTCGGATCTGTGCGATTCCCCCAGGCACTTCAGGCACGCGTCGTGGGGATCGCTGGTAGGCATGGGCTTCTTGCAGGCCGCACACTGCTTGAAGCCCGGCGAACCAGGCATGAGCCTGGTGCCGGGTGCCGGGAAGGGCTAAGCCCCCGGCGAAGAACTATTTACAAACTACTTAACTACTACTATCCACACTTAACAATCTAATTAACAACTACAATAGTGCTAGAGATAACGATAGAGAACAAGGAGAGCTAGGGACGTGGAGGACAGCTATGCCGCGCTCCACAGTTCCAACGACCGACACGGCGGTAAGAAGGAACTGAGGAGCGGGTGGGCCGGCAGGGATATATATTGGGCGCCATGGCGGCGCCACTCCAGGGGGCGACCTGCCGGCCCACTGGAGTTGCTAGGGTAAAAAGTTTCCGACGAACGTGCACGCGCGGCGCGCACACCTAACTGGAATGGATGTGAGCAATCACTCGAAGAAGAACTGCTCCATTTGCATTAGGAAGGACAGCTCTTCCCGAGATTTAGCATTTGCTCCTGATATCCAGGCATCCCAATTCTTCCCAATGTGGTAGGCGTGTCGGGTAAGTGACACATCTGGTTTCCACCTTAGGGCTCTGAACCGCCGGTGGGCATGCTCAGGTGTTAGCCCCATTCTGATTCTGGCCTTGGTTTGAAAAAAAGATCATAATCATTCATGTATTCCTTAGGCATTTCAGCTGCCACCTCTGCTAAGGGTCCACTGAGCTGTGGCCTCAGTTCTATCATGTACTGGTCTGCAGAGATGTTGTACCCAAGGCAGGCCCTTTCAAAATTTTTTAAGAAGGCCTCATCACCTGCCTTGTAGGTGGGGAATTTTCTGGGATGGGAAACAGTACCTGGAGAAGGGCTGTTAGGGTTGGCTGGTACATCCGGCCTAGCCTTTGCTAAGTCCAGTTCATGCTCTCTCTCTCTTTCCTTTTCATCTCCATCTCTTTTTGTTTCATCTCCATAGCTCTCCTGTGGTCAGCCTCTTTGGCTTTCTCTTCTGCGTCCAGCCTAGCCAGTTCTTGTTTAACTGCTTCCTTGGTACACATTTTCCTGCTTTCTTGTGCTGGCCACACACCCCTGCAGCTCACTGAAACTTGGGATGCACTCAGCAGGGCTGCCTGGTTAACAGAGACTTCCTAACTAGCTATACCCGAGGGGTAGAAAGAAAAAAACAATTCAGCTTGTAAATTCCCTTTTCTGGCTGCTTGCTCACAGCTTGAAGCCTCCTCTTAACAAAGACCCTTGTTAAAAACTTAACACCTCTGCCCTCAGACTGCTTTCCAAGCAGCTAGAAAGGAGAGAAAAAAAATCCTACTGGCTTTTGGTTCCTAAAAAATCCCGAACTGCTGCTCACCATGTCAAGGTTTCTTTCCCCATTCTGAACTTATGGATACAAATGTGGGGACCTGCATGGACACTTCTAAACTTAAATTACTAGCTTAGATCTAGTAACACTGCCACCACCCAGAATTCCAGTGTCTGAGGCACTCTGTTTCCCCCAAAACTTCGTCCCCTCCCTGGGTTGCCTTGAGGGACTTTACCAATTCCCTGGTGAACACAGATCCAAACCCCTTGGATCTTAAAACAAGGAGAAATCAATCAGGTTCTTAAAAAGAAAGCTTTTAATTAAAGAAAGAAAAGGTAAAAATTATCTCTGTAAAATCAAGATGGAAAATGCTTTACAGGGTAATCAGATTCCTATAGACCAGAGGCCCCCGCCTAGCCTTAGGTTCAAAGCTATAGCAAACAGAGGTAAAATCTTTCTAGCAAAAAGAAACATTTACAAGTTGAGAAAAACAAACATAAGACTAACACGCCTCGCCTGGCTAATTACTTACAAGTTTGAAACATGAAAGACTGATTCAGAAAGATCTGGAGAGCCTGGATTGATGTCCCGTCCCTCTCAGTCCCGAGAGCGAACACCACCACCACCACAAAAAGCACAAACAAAGACTTCCTTCCACCAAGATTTGAAAGTATCTTGTCCCCCTATTGGTCCTCTGTTAAGGTGTCAGCCAGGTTTACTGAGCTTCTTAACCCTTTACAGGTAAGAGACATTAACCCTTAACCATCTGTTTGTGACAGAGGGTAAATAACCATTGGAACAATTTACTGAAGGATGTGGTGGATTCTCCATCAATGGAGATTTTTAAATCAAGATTATATATATATATATATATATATATATATATATATATATATATATAAAAAACAACTCTTCTGCCCCTCTGAGTTGGCAGCAACAAGGGCCGGGTTCAGTAACCAGGCGTTCCGTTTTAATAACACCATGCATAACTGGCTCGAGCCCCCACCCAGTGACCCGGGACACTTACATACCACACCCTCCTGGGTGCCTCTAGGAGGCAATACTTCCCCTCTTGCAAGCACGGAATCTGAGTGTAGCAAAATCCTTTTAATAAAGGAAGGGAACAATGTGGCATCCCATTGGAGAAACACCACAAACAGGATAACAACACAAACCATAAACAAAACCCACCTCCAAGTACATTTGTCCTTTCCCCTTTAGGGTCTTAAGTCCAATTACCCCAAAGTCCAACAATCCAAAAGTCTCTGGTCAGTGCCACCCCAGAATTCAAGAGTTTATCTGCAGAGTTTTACCCCCCGCCAGCCTGAGTAGAAAGGGGGGGCGGAAGTCCACACAGGGTTTTAAGGGGCACCTTACATGGGCCAGGGCCAACTGCTCCACCTCTCCATGAAGTTCTGCTGCAGCCTTCACCAAGACCCGCTCCACCACACCAGCTGTGCCACTCCTCCAGTTGTCCCTGCAAACCACTTCACTCTGCTCACTGTTCCATGGGCTGCTCCAACACACTGCAAACTGCTCCACTCTGCCAGCCGCTTAACAGTAGGTCTTCAGACTCCCCCACAGGTTAACACAGTACTCAGTGATCTCAGCTCAGCTCAGCCCCTTCAGTGATTTCAGCTTTTAGTAGGGGAGCCCTGGTGTTGGTGCACCATTGGCTCAACATGAATTCAGCTCAGCAGTCTCTAGATGGATTCCTAATGGAATCAAAATTAGCTCTACTCTTTAACAGTGGAGAGATGAAGATGTGCAATTGGTGTTCCAGGCCCTCAAAAGGGGCCCATACCATCAGGTACACACACCAGTCCCCAACCTCTCTCCCTTCATGGGGTTTTGGAACTCATGTCCCATGTTTAGCAAGTACCACCCAACTGAGGTTGGGTCATCTCTGTCAGAAAGGAGTCCCACAGCTCCCCATTCACACAATCAGGGTGTGAAACTTTTTTTTCCTCCTGCCCCAATAACAAAGAAATTGGGGATCCCAGAGCTGTTAAAATAACCATCCCAGTCTGCTGTGAGCTTATGCTAAGTGGGAGTGGATGCCAATGCAAATCTTTCCCCACACTTTGAAATTCTTTCCACACTCCCTACAATTCATCACCAGATGTCAGGGTAGCGCTCATCCTGACTCTGCTTACATATATATACATACATACACACACACACACACATATTTTTAATCTAAAGACATGCTTTAGTTCAAACAAGATTTTCTTTAGGGAAGTCCTATGACCTATGCTATGCAGGAGGTCAGATCGGTGGATCACAGTGATCCCTTCTGGCCTTAGAAGCTAGGCATTTGATAGTATTGCTAGATTCCCACTTACTCTTTGATGATCATACAGCAGCAGTCACCTGAACAGGTGCAATGAGGGGTGGAGGTGGTTATAGCCAGGCACTAGCCAAGAAGTTGTAACTTTCTTTTCGATTCAATCTTTCTGCCATGGCCTATGCTTTTATAACCTAAGGATTAAACTTCTGAAATGCGTGGGGGGGATGCACTTTAAATCTACTCACAAACAGAAACTTGCAGCAAAGGTGGCAGCTTGCTTATTGAAGAAGTTTCTCATGCTCAACACATGACATCAGTGCTTCATGACCTGCACTGGCTGCACGTTGCCTTGAGTGAATTGAAGGGGGTGGTTTTTGTTAGGGGGCTTATTCCTTCACCCTCTCACTTTCCTGGTCCTTCTCACATGAGCAGAGAGCAACAATACCTGAAGTCCAAAGGTGCAAACAATTTGATGTTTATTGGGGTGAATTTCCAGCAAGCATGATTCCAGTTTCCTTCCTTAGTGTCCCCCTTCCCAGCTCTGACACCACAGAGCCTCTTCTGTGTCCCTGTTCCCGTTCCCATTTTCCCCTTTAGCAAGACATGATTTTAATTCCCCCATCCCCAGTCCCTGTTCCCATTTCCCCCTCACCCCCTTACTTCCTGATAGAGTTTTACTTAGCTATTCTTTAACCAATTATTTTACTGAAATTTAAATAACCAATCCTAACATATTGTAACATTGTTATTTAGCCAATTATATTCCACCACCTTCACTGGTTTACACTGAACAAAATTAATTATACAGCAGACAGAAACAATTACAGAACCAGACAGAGACCATGCAAATAAACATACAAAACAATACAGAAGAAGTGAAGATTTCACAACTACATCTATACAGACATAAGGGTTTTCCAGCTGTGTCTATTGATAGGTGAATTCTTGCCAGACAGGATGCTATCAAACTAAGTTTCCTTTTACATCTTCTAGGCTCTACCCTTCCTCTGGAGGTGATAGGAGTATCAGGACAGGATTGTATTCCTAATAGCCCAATAGCACCTTATTTCAATGTGACTAGTTTGGAATGTGAGGATGTGACCATACACTTCCCAGCTTATGGCTGCCCAACTACATCTTAGCTGAAGGCCTTAGCCTGTCACAGTAAGAGAAGGCCATTACACACACAGTGATTTTGATTCTCTCTTTTATACCTCTGTAACTAGCTAAGTGATAAGAATACACCTAAATTCTTAAAGGACAGGCCTTTGCAGACAGGTCTGAATATCTATATCCTAACAGTTTTGACCAAGAATCTTAAATGGCTTGCAACCTTCCTATGTGAGATACCTTTCTCCTTGTGTCATGTTATGGCAGCTGCAGTCAAAGCACTCAAGTTGGAGTCCTCTCAAGAAAAGAGGGAACTATTGGGCAGTGTCAGGGTGTTTTCTGTGATGGGCTGTAAATCTTTAAATTCATTCCTCACTTTAGTTAAAAGTCACATGACATCAGGGCACACTTCAAAACTCATCTTCTCACAAGCTTCTCCTCTTGTCTGGTGTGAGGAAGCTGCCTTGTTGGTCTGTAATTGTAAAGTATGTCCAAGGAATACATAGCTTTTTGGAAACCTTTTACAGTTTGTGAAAATCTGATCACAAGACCCAAAACCTCCACCCTAAGATTTTGAAATCTGTTAACTAGGAGGAAGAGGGTGGAAACACTGCCTTGGGATGAAGGCAGTTACATCAAGTGAAAAACAATGCATGAACCTCAAATATTTCTCACCATCCATCATGTTTAAGAGATGCATTCTATGCATTTGTAGTACCACACTCTGGCAGAGAAATCAGGTAGCCTGTTCAGACTTCTCTGGACCTTCCACACATGAACATGCCACCTCTCAAAGCCTGAAGCAGGAGCCCCCTTTATAGCAGTCAGCTATTACTTCATAGTTTCAGAGATACAATCTTATCAATACAGTGAAAAGTTAAAAACTAAAGTTATCAAAACTAATAAAAGACATAGCAATACACTGTCCTTGCTTTATTTGTTCGCTTACCCACCAAGTCACATAATTCAGTAACTGACATCCCTCCAGGAAAATTCATAACGAAACTACAGGAGAACTTCAATATGTTCTGTAACTTAGACTATCAGTACAGTAGACAAACACAAACTGCCTATACCATGAATTGATTGCAGTTCAAAGAACTATGTAGCTTTCTCCTTTTCAAAGAGGAATATGGGTAAGTAGTATATTTTTAATTAGAGGGACACCACACCACCAACTTAAAATCTAGCCAATTTTAAGTCAGGAGTTAGAAATAGTTTCAGGCACCCCCTTCAGTTGCCATGGTATTTTCTGTGGTTCTATGATCCTGTTTCCAGTGCTGAAAGACTTAAAACATAGGAGAAATACTATGTTGGGTCAGTTTCAGAGCACTATCTTCTCTAATCTCTCTCTTCAGTCTTGTTAGGTGTTACTTATAACACTAGCAAATAAACAAGTTTTCACACAAAAGGTGCGATTTTTAAATTGGTGTTCTACAAACTCTTCTTAGCAGAGCAGGAAAAAAGACAAGAGCCAAGACAATTAATGAAGCTTAAAATTGTAAACTAACAGATTCAAAAGTCTTCTACCGCAATAAGTAGAAAGAACAGAAGTTTTGTTGTAGCATTACTAAGTCTTTAAATATATAAAAAAAGCTAAGTCTTTAATGTTAGTTTTATAGTCACAAGTAAATATCACAAAATGAAACCTATTTCACCAGAAAGACTGCTAAATCAATTCAGTGAGTCTTACAAGAGGGGCTACAAACAAGGCAAGTACTATCAGAAAATATAGTCTATGTATAGAGCTACTAACTTTCTTCAGTTATTTGTGATTCACCACAGCAACATTCAAATTTAATGCACATCTTCCAGAAGTTGAGATAGCTGTTAAAGCCACTACCACAATGGAGATCTACTTCCAAGACAGACCTCAGCTGACACAGTTCTAGTTTTAAGATTACATGCTGCCTAACCACGTTTTAATGACTTCCGTGATTAGCACACTCCAATCTTTGATAAAGCACAGCTGCAACATGGCCCATTGTGTTTGGAAGACTAAATGCCGAGACAAACTATTGCAAGGTCTTGTCTTCACGGTGAGAAAGGGGGGCGTTCTTCCTCTGTGTTAGCTGGCAGTAGGGAAAAACTTAACGAAGACCAGACACTAGTCAAGTTGCTGTGTTCAAACAAGTAAGCAAGTAGCAGTAAAACCTAGACTCGCAACTCCACCGGAATCTACCAATTGCCTTCTCTCCGCTAGAGCCTAACGCGAGTTGTCAACAACAGCAGTCGCAGGGCAGGAGGGAGGGCATAGGCACCGGGGAGGAAGTGTGAGACGGGGGTGGGGGCAGGGACACTGAGGGATGTGTAGGGCAGGCTGTGGCGCGGGGAGGGAGGGGCAGGGCAGGCTGTGGCGCGGGGAGGGAGGGGCAGGGCAGGACACTGGGGGTGACATGAGGGGGCAGACACCCGTGGGCTGTGTGGGGCAGACTGTGGCGTGTGGGGGGGTGCGGGGCAGACACCTGTGGGCTGTGAGGGGCAGGCTGTGGCGTGGGGAGGGAGGGGCGGTGCACGACACCGGGGGTGGCATGAGGGCGCAGACACCCGTGGGCTGTGTGGGGCAGACTGTGGCGTGGGGAGGGAGGTGCGGGGCGGGAGACGGAGGGGCAGGGTGGGGCATGGGGGGCAGACACTCGTGGGCTGTGAGGGGCAGGCTGTGGCGTAGGGGGGAGGTGCGGGGCATTGAGGGGCAGACACCCGTGGGCTGTGAGGGGCAGGCTGTGGCGCAGGGGGGGGAGGTGCGGGGCATTGGGGGGCAGACACCCGCGGGCTGTGCGGGGCAGGCTGTGGCGTAGGGGGGAGGTGCAGGGCGGGAGACGGGGGGGCAGGGTGGGACATGGGGGGCAGACACCCGTGGGCTGTGAGGGGCAGGCTGTGGCGCAGGGGGGAGGTGCGGGGCATTGGGGGGCAGACACCCGTGGGCTGTGAGGGGCAGGCTGTGGCGCAGGGGGGGGAGGTGCGGGGCATTGGGGGGCAGACACCCGTGGGCTGTGAGGGGCAGGCTGTGGCGCAGGGGGGGAGGTGCGGGGCATTGGGGGGCAGACACCCGTGGGCTGTGAGGGGCAGGCTGTGGCGTAGGGGGGAGGTGCGGGGCATTGGGGGGCAGACACTCGTGGGCTGTGAGGGGCAGGCTGTGGCGTAGGGGGGAGGTGCGGGGCATTGGGGGGCAGACACCCGCGGGCTGTGCGGGGCAGGCTGTGGCGCAGGGGGGAGGTGCGGGGCATTGGGGGGCAGACACCCGTGGGCTGTGTGGGGCAGGCTGTGGCGCAGGGGGGAGGTGCGGGGCATTGGGGGGCAGACACCCGTGGGCTGTGTGGGGCAGGCTGTGGCGCAGGGGGGAGGTGCGGGGCATTGGGGGGCAGACACCCGTGGGCTGTGTGGGGCAGGCTGTGGCGCAGGGGGGAGGTGCGGGGCATTGGGGGGCAGACACCCGTGGGCTGTGTGGGGCAGGCTGTGGCGCAGGGGGGAGGTGCAGGGCATTGGGGGGAAGACACCCATGGGCTGTGAGGGGCAGGCTGTGGCGCAGGGGGGAGGTGCGGGGCATTGGGGGGCAGACACCCATGGGCTGTGTGGGACAGGCTGTGGCGCAGGGGGGAGGTGCGGGGCATTGGGGGGCAGACACCCGTGGGCTGTGTGGGGCAGGCTGTGGCGTAGGGGGGAGGTGCGGGGCATTGGGGGGCAGGCTGTGGCGAGGGGCAGACACCCGAGGGCTGGTTGGGCAGGCCGGGCGGGCAGAGGTCTCTTACCTCCCTCGGACGCAGCAGCCGGGGAGGCGCTGTCCGGGGCCATTGCCAGCAGCAGTAGCGTCAGGGGGGCGCAGAGAAGGAGCCCGCTGCCCGGAGCCATCGCAGGGCTCGCAGCCACCTCGTCCGCCCCGCGACCTTCCGCAGCCGCGCCCCGAGACCGGCTATTTGCTCGCGGGAGCGCGCGCGGCGGCACTCGAGACCCGCCCCCTGCGGGGCAACAGAGTCCGCGAGGCCCGACCGGGTCTGGAGGGAGCCGCCCCGGCCACTCCCCCAACTGGCCCCGCCTCGAGCTCCGCCCCCCCAACCGCGCCCCCGGAGTCTCTCCCCGTCTCGGGTCCCGCCCCCAACCTTCCACCGCACCCACGAGCTCCGATAGCGCCGCTGCCCCGCCTCAGGTCCCGCACTGAGTCCCAACCGCCCCTCAGCACAACCCCACACCCGGCCATCTCCCGCCCCCTGGGCTCGATACCTTCTGAGCGCCACGTCGAATAATCCCCCGCAGGCCCCAGCCCGCGCTGCCTGCCAGCCCCTGAGCACCCCCTCGCCCAGAGTGCCCAAACCCAAATCCTCCCCGGCCGGATCGCTTCCCGCCCCCTCTCTTTAACCTGCCCGCGCAGAGCTGAGGGCTGATTGCAGTGTGATGTGATTGCGCTGGTGTGAGCAGCCGGAGTGGGCTCTCCCCTGACATCTGGGGGTGAGCTATGGAAAGAGACTTCAGCGGCTGATCTGGTTTCCACGGGCACACCCACCCTGCCTAGCCACTGCCTGCCCAAATGGTCACGTTGGCTGCTGTGGGATCCCCAGCCTCTGTGTTATTGGGACAGGCATAATAAAGGGTTGTTAGGCTGGTTATAAGAACAGGAGTATTTGTGGCACCTTAGAGACTAACAAATTTATTTGAGCATAAGCTTTCGTGGGCTAAAACCGACTTCATCGGATGCATGCAGTGGAAAATACAGTAAGTGTATGGCTACACTTGAAACTTCAAAGCACTGCCCTGGCCGCAGTGCAAGTGTGGTCGCAGCGTCAGCACTGGGAGAGAGCTCTCCCAGCGCTGCACATACTCCACATCCTGATGGGGTTTAGCTTGCAGCTCTGCAGCACTGTTTACAGTGGCGCTTTACAGCGCTGTATCTTGCAGCGCTCAGGGGGGTGTTTTTTTCACACCCTTGAGCGAGAAAGTTGCAGCGCTGTAAAGCGCTAGTGTAGCCAAGGCCTAAGAAAATAGATATCTCTCTATATATACACACACAACATGAAACAATGGGTGTTATCATACACACTATGGCTGTGGCGTGAGGAGGAGCTATGGCTGTCCCCACCCCAGCCCTGGGCTCCCCCCCCCCACACCTTCCTGCTGCCCCAGCCCTGGGCTCTCCCGCCTGACCCGCACCTGAGAGCTTCTCCCACCGACATAGCAACCGCCTCTCACGGAGGTGATTTTTTTATGCGCACAGGAGAATTCACTCCCGTCGGCAGTCTTCACACTGCTGCACAATGGAGCCAGGAAGAGAGCACCAGAGTTGTGATCTCTAATATTCTAATCTGTCTAGTAAGCATTTGCGGACCTGCTGGCACAGTGTGTGTCAGGTCCCACTCTGGTGTTTGGCCTCAGAAACAATGGCAATTCCTCCTAAATTCAAGTGGTGGGGACATGTGCTGGGGACTGGAGAGGCCATGTTACAAACCCTGCCACTGTGGGAGTGGGGACTGAGTGGTTCTACTTGATCTATATTTAAGTTTTCTTTTTTTAATAGTTCATTTCACATGATAGTTAAAACTGTTATAATCTGTTGATTGTGGGGCGATGTGCCATAAAATCCTGCTGTTCCAAACTGCGAACATCTGCCACGCGCTGACAGGTTTGGGAATTGAGAAGTAAACTGATCCAACCAGCTATCTCCTCTTGAACAATTCCTGATGTGTATGTTTATATAAAACACATGACCCAGAGTGCAGGCTCGATAGCCTGGATCTTACTATAATATGTTGCTATCATCATAATGACATACACAGAGGTCCTCACTGGTATTGGGATTACCTCCCCCCCACCCCCAAAATCACTTATGTTAACACATCGGCTTCAAAAATCACAGCTGGAAAATTAAAGAGAAATGAGACATATAAAACATGTGTCTTGTTTATTTACCTTAAGTAAATGTCAGGTTAAAAGGAGCTAAGAAGGAATCTTCATAACCAGAATACATGGTAAAAACATCCACAAATTTGAGGAAGTGTTGTTCTGAAAGGTACCAAAGTGGACATACTGGCCCTGAACTATGGGGTTGAATTAATGTTACAGTCTCTCACTTTCAGAAATATTTTATAGATCTCAATCTCATGTTCTCTCGCCTCCCTTTTCTTGAATTTCATCTAGTTTTACACATCATTTTCTCTAGCACTCCTTTCCCGTCCGTTTATTTCTCTGCATCTCCCCAACTCTTCTCTATTCCCTATCACAGATCACTCCACTCCAGGTTCCCAGTTCTCTCCTTTGAGTTTGTCCCTTCCGCTTTTGCTGCCTGCCCCAGAGCATTTCCCCTGTCAGGACGATTTTGCTTTCACTCTTCATTTGAGTTTCCCGCCACTTTCTCCAGGCTTCTGTCTTTACACTGGTTTTACTTTATTTTTTCTCTTTTATTCTTTCGTTTCTTTCCCCCGTTTTGGTTAAACCTACCCTGTACTTGACTCTCCACACCCTCTAACCGCTTCCCACTACAGCATCCCTTCTCTCATGACTTGTAGGTCACACGCTCCAGTTTCTGGGTCTCCCTCTCCCAGGCTCCCTGCTCCTGAGGAGCCTCTAGCTTCTCCCCAAAACCCCAATTAATTCTGTGTCCCTGCCACCCCCACATCTGCCTGTCCCCAGCCCGGCTATTACTTCTACTCCTCAACCCTCACATCACTTCTGCCCCCAGCCCCTCCCTCAGTTCTGCCCCTGCAGCTCCACATCAGTGCCCCAGGGCCCCTCTGCTCCTCCTCCAGCCCCCAAGGGTTCTTCCCCCCTCCCTGCCATCCCTGGTGCTGCAGGGAGGGGGAGGAGCTTTCAGGAGCCATAGAGATGAGCTATCAGGGGTCAGGTAGACAGTGGACCTCCAGGTCATAGAGGTCAAAGTTCAGCCCCGGGGAAGGCTGGAACCATTTCTCTCATTTTCCAGCAACCCTATTCTGGCTGGGACAGTCCTGGATCCCAGGGAGCTGCCTCTGTCCTGGGCACCTGAGACTGAGCAGAGATGTTACTGCAGTTCTTCACTGTTTAATAGGAATCACTTCACTGGTTTTTCATTTGTTTGCAGAAGCTTCAGTTCCTCCTGCTTGGCAGCAAAGAATCTTGTGGCACCTTATAGACTAACAGACGTTTTGGAGCATGAGCTTTCGTGGGTGAATACCCACTTCCTCAGATGCATGCTTGGCAGGGACAGTGCAACCACTAGGCAAACTAGGCGGTCGCCTAGGGCACCAAGTGGTTGGGGGCATCCAGGGCTGTCCTCAGGCATAGGCAGCTGGGTAGGACACCTGAAAATTTGGAGCACCACTGGGTCTTAGTGTCCATCCACCTGCTTTTCCTATCCCTGTTCTGACCCTTCCTGCAGGCTCCAAGTCTTCCTGGGAAGAGGATCTAGTAGTTAAAAGAGAAAAAGCCTCCAGCCTGCCAGACCTATTAGCACAACACTGAAACTGTTAAAGAGCCATTTAAAGATGAAGACATTTAACAGGCATTTGCCAACTTCCAGGTATCTACTGTCAGTTTCTGAATGTACTGACAAAAACAGTTATGCATGACTGTAATATTTACTCAGAACATGTCAGTCTACAGGATCTTAGTTTAAAATGTGCTTTAAAAATATTTCATTAGTGAGTTGGTGAAGATTATAAAATCACATCTCTAAAAAATCCTTGCATGGATTTTTAGATGCACAATCATCTTTAGTCTTAAATGCTTGGATCTTCAGACATATGTTTTTTTAAATCAATTCTTCAAAAGACCACCCTTATCTAAAATACAATTTTTAATTACTATAGTAAAAAAAGTTATTTCCAAAGTCTTCCTGTCCTTTTTGTCCATACATTTCTCCCTTCACCGCTTCCCCCTCCCCCCGCACGAGTAGGGTGACCAGACAGCAAATGTGAAAAATCAAGATGGGGATGGGGGGTAGTAGGAGCCTAAAGAAGAAAAAGACCCAAAAATCGGGACTGTCCCTATAAAATCGGGACATCTGGTCACCCTACCCAAGAGAGCCCTTAAAGGGGCAACAGCCCTTTGCTTCCAGGTAGCTACACAAAGAGTTTCCCTTTTTTTACTTCTGACTAGCTGATGAACTAGTTTTAAGCAAAATCAGTACCTTAGTAAGATATAAAATCATTTGTTATGCTAAAATCTTTGGAAACATATTTTTTAAAGTTGGTGGAATTTCATAAACGTGTATTGTTTTGGAGATCACACACAGTAAATTAGTGTTCCCGTTTTCTAAAAGCAATGAACATTGTTATGAACACGCTAAACTTCTGTGACTGATTAATTTAAAATAACGTGAGTTAAATATGTAGTAATCTGGAATGATTACTTTATGAAGGCTTAAGAGTACATTCAAAATATAAAATAAGCTTAGAAATACTGATCAAGAAAATGTACAAGAGAGAAGAGCTGCATCATGTATTCCATAATATTTAATGTTGTATTCTGCAAGCCAGCTGACTCACCCTTACTACAAAGTTTTTGCAAATAAATGTCTGACAAATTTCAGGGCATATCAAAAAACCTGTGACTGACATTTTTTATTCTCAAGTTTAGTGCTTTTAATTAGGTACCTTCTGCACGTCTATTCTGCATGAGAGAGAGGGTATATGGGTCTCTGTGGGGAACTGTGACTCTCTGCCACCGTGAGGTAGGCCGGGCATCTTGTTATTCTTTCTGCCTTGTCCCTCCGCCTGCCCCCGCCTCTCCCCCCCACCCTGCCCCGACTGCAAGCTCAGGCTGCCAAGGGGCATAGGGGCACCACTTTAATAATACTGCATAGGACCCCATAAATCCTAAGGACGGCCCTGGGGGCACCAAAAAGCGGTGCCCTTTCTCAGCAGGGAGGATCCACCTTCCAGAGGCTTGGGAGAGCCAGAGCGTCAGCTTGCGGGAGCAGCGAGCCCCAGCCGTGGAGGAGCCAGCACAGCGCAGGGGGGCAGGAGCATGCAAAGGCGATGGCACCACTAGTGGGAAGCAGCCATGCCCCCCTCCCCTCCTGCCCAGGCTGTGGCCTGGCGCGCCCCCAGGGGCTCCTGAAGGCTGCAGCAGATGCATGCGGGCGCTGGCCCCCATGCACACCCCAGCTCCCCACTTTCTGCACTTGGGCTCTGCAGCTCCTGGGCATGTGAGCCACCACTGGGGTGCAGGGCCATGAGCCTGCTCCAGGAGGGGCAGTGGTGGTAGCAGCTTAGACTCCCAGGAGCAGCAGAGCCCAAGTGTGGCAAGAGGGGAACTGGGGGGACGCACGGGGACCTCTGCCCACATGCATCTGCTGCAGGAGCCCCCAGGAGGGGGGGCGCTGGGCCATAGACTGGGCAGGAGGGGTGGAGGCATGGCTGTTCCCCACTAGCGGTGCCGCCGCTGCCTTTGCAGGGCTGCTGCCTCCCTGTGCTGCGCTGGCTTCTTCATGGCTGGGTCTCAACGCCCCCGCAAGCGAGTCAACAGTGTGTCAACAGTGTGATGCTGTTGCAAAAAAAGCAAACGTGAATCTAGGATGCATTAACAGGTGTGTTGTGAGCAAGACACGAGAAGTCATTCCTCCGCTCTACTCTGTGCTGGTCAGGCCTCAGCTGGAGTGTTGTGTCCAGTTCTGGGCACCGCATTTCAAGAAAGATGTGGAAAAATTGGAGAGGGTCCAGAGAAGAGCAGCAAGAATGATTAAGTTCTAGAGAATGTGACCTATGAAGGAAGGCTGAAAGAACTAGGTTTGTTTAGTTTGGAAAAGAGAAGACTGAGAGGGGACTTGATAGCAGTTTTCAGGTATCTAAAAGAGTGTCATAAGGAGGTGGGAGAAAACTTTTTCATCTTAGCCTCTAAGGATAGAACAAGAAGCAATGGGCTTAAACTGCAGCAAGGGAGATTTAGGTTGGACATTAGGAAAAAGTTCCTAACTGTCAGGAACATTGGAATAAACTGCCTAGGGAGATTGTGGAATCACCATCTCTGGAGATATTTAAGAGTAGGTTAGATAAATGTCTATCAGGTATGGTTTAGACAGTATTTGGTCTTGCCATGAAGGCAGGGGACGACGCGATGACCTCTCGAGATCCCTTCCAGTCCTAGAGTCTATGAGTCTATAAGTGCGACACTCTGGCTCTCCAGTGCCTCCAGAAGGCAGCTCCTCCCCGCTGAGCTGCTGCAGCGGTCCAAGCCTGGCAAAGCCAGTGAGTGGACTCAGGCCAGGTCCAGACTAGAGCTTTAAATCGATTTTAAGAGCTCTAAATCGATTTAAAGCTGTAACCGTCCACACTACAGAGTGCATAAAATCGATTTTAAGGGTCCCTAAAATCGATTTTGGAACTCCATCAAAACGAGAGGAGTAACCCCAAAATCGATTTTTTAAAATCGATTTTATGATAGTGTGGACGGCCATCGAAGTTAATGGCCTCCGGGACGTATCCCACAGTGCTCTAGTGGCCGCTCTACACAGGTAAAGGTACTCTTCTGCTGGCCAGGTAAACAGGAAAAGCCCCGGGAAGTTTGAAATTCCATTTCCTGCTTGCACAGCGTGGAGCTCTCAGCAGCAGAGAGAAGAATGCCGTCTTCTGAAAATAGGAAAAGAGCTCCAGCATGGAGCACACAGGAGTTACTCGATCTGATAGCTGTATGGGGAGAAGAGTCAGTGCTTTCAGAACTGCGCTCGAGCAGACGAAATGAGAAAACCTTTGAAAAAATTTCTAATGCCATGCGGGAGAGGGGACATACCAGGGACTCGTTACAGTGCCGAGTGAAAGTGAAAGAGCTCAGACAGGCGTATCAGAAGACCAAAGCAGCAAAGGGCAGGTCAGGCTCTGCCCCCAAAACATGCCGGTTCTACGACGAGCTTAACGCAATATTGGGGAACAGCGCAACGACGAACCCCCCCTTGTCTGTTGATTCAGAGGTGGGCGTCGTGATTCCTGCAACTAGGGAAGATTTATTTGATGGTGATGATCAGTATGATGAGGACCAAGAGGAGGAGGCTCCAGCAGAGAGCACAGAGCATTTTATCCCCCCAAACAGCCAGGATCTTTTCCTCACCCTTACTGAGGTTCCCTGCCAGCCATCTCAAGGCAGTACTCCAGAAAATGAAGCTGAGGGACCGTCCTCTGGTGAGTGTAATTTTTTTACTAAAAGCTTCGGTTTAATGTAAGCCTTTTTTACTGGGTGCTTCAAATCACTACCTGTACTTAGAGTCACTGACCAAGTAGATTAAAAACCTTTCCTAAAACAGTGACCCATGAGGTGGTTTTTAGAAAAGTCTCCATTGTAACAGGGCGGATTCATCCTGCTTGTTGGGGGAACGCGAGAGCAAAGCAGGGAAGGAGACCAGCTTCGCCGCGGTTTGCTCTCGCGTTCCCCGAACCACCCAGCAAACCGCAGGCAAGGAGACCTGCTTGTTCGGGGACCGCGAGAGCAAAGCAGGGAAGGAGACCAGCTTCGCCGCGGTTTGCTCTCGCGTTCCCCGAACCACCCAGCAAACCGCAGGCAAGGAGACCTGCTTGTTCGGGGAACGCGAGAGCAAAGCAGGGAAGGAGAGTAGCTTCGCCGCGGTTTGCTCTCGCGTTCCCCGAACCACCCAGCAAACCGCAGGCAAGGAGACCTGCTTGTTCGGGGAACGCGAGAGCAAAGCAGGGAAGGAGAGTAGCTTGATTACCAGTACAATCTACTACAGGGATTACTAGCCATTATTAACTTACCATTTTCTCCGGACACGGTCTGTGTGCTCCCCTGACCTGCGTCTGAGCAGAACTCTCTGTCCTCAGCCACAAGCAATAAGTATTAAAGGAATCCTAAGGTGACCTTGTGGTAAAGTAAAATGTTCAAGGTTCGGTAACAGGCACAGGTCAGTGAGGAGAAAGACTGTATGCATGGTTGTGTGAAATGTGTCTCTTATGATTCTTTTATCACTCTTTCCAAACCCCACCCCCCCACACACAGCTGCACATTTCTCCAGCCTCCCTCTCGCTTCTCATCTACGTGTGGGGGGGTATCATAAGAAGACTGAGGAAAAGAAGGACGCGTGAGGACGTGTTCACCGAAATTATGGCAGTAACCCGTACAGAGAGAGCTCAGCAGGGAGACTGGAAGCAATTGGTCGCAAAGTACAGGGAGGCTGCCAGTCAACGCGAAGACAGGAGGGACCAACGCGAAGACAGGAGGGACGCCAAAAATGATGTCAGGTGGCAGGAAGATCAGTGCTGGCGAGCAGCAACTCTGGATCTTCTTCGTGATCAGACTGACATCCTCCGCGATATGCTGCAAGAGCTCCGTGGTTTCAGAATGCCCCTACAGCCCGTGTATAACCTCCCTCAGTACTCACCCTGTCCCACACCTTCCAGAACCAGGCGTGTAAGAACGCGTGGGGGAAGGCTCTCTGCACCAGCCCCCTCCACTGCTGCGGACACTCCAACCAGAAGGCTTTCATTAGATTGAAAAGCCCTTTGTGTCCTGTTTTTTCCCTCCTCTAATGATCCAAACTTCTCCCATGGCACCTTTGCCTATTTTTACTCTCAGGTCATGCTATTAAGGCAGTGTGACTGTAGTTTGGTAATGAACTAAAGCAAGCAGCTTTGGAAAGCTGCACGGAAGCTAGTTATCAGCATCAGGATTTGACAATTGGGGATATGGGTAATAAAGGGAAAACAAAGAAAGCAGCCATACCGTAACCTGGTCCATGAGAAAAGACGGTTACTCACCTTTGTAACTGTTGTTCTTCGAGATGTGTTGCTCACATCCATTCCAGTTAGGTGTGCGCGCCGCGCGTGCACGTTCGTCGGAAACTTTTTACCCTAGCAACTCCAGTGGGCCGGCAGGTCGCCCCCTGGAGTGGCGCCGCCATGGCGCCCAATATATATCCCTGCCGGCCCACCCGCTCCTCAGTTCCTTCTTGCCGGCGACTCCGACAGTGGGGAAGGAGGGCGGGTGTGGAATGGATGTGAGCAACACATCTCGAAGAACAACAGTTACAAAGGTGAGTAACCGTCTTTTCTTCTTCGAGTGATTGCTCACATCCATTCCAGTTAGGTGAATCCCAAGCCATACCTAGGCGGTGGGGTCGGAGCGAGAAGTCGCGGCATGGAGCACAGCAGATCCGAAGGCCGCATCCTCTCTAGACTGCTGGACCAGGGCGTAGTGGGAAGCAAAGGTGTGGACCGATGACCAGGTCGCTGCCCGACAGATTTCCTGGATGGGCACACGGGCGAGGAAAGCCAGCGACGACGCCTGCGCCCTGGTAGAATGCGCAGTCACACGGCCCGTAGGGACGTGGGCCAAGTCATAGCAGGTCCTGATGCAGGACGTTACCCAAGAGGATAACCTCTGGGAGGAGATAGGAAGCCCTTTCATGCGGTCCGCTACTGCCACGAAAAGCTGGGGGGATTTGCGGAAGGGCTTGGTCCTCTCCACGTAGAACGCGAGAGCCCTACGGACATCAAGCGAGTGGAGCTGCTGCTCCCTGCCTGAGGAGTGAGGTTTCGGGAAAAAAACCGGGAGGAATATCTCTTGGTTGACGTGGAAGGCTGAGACCACCTTGGGGAGAAAAGCAGGGTGTGGTCTCAGCTGCACCTTGTCCTTGTGGAAGACCGTATATGGGGGGTCTACCACAAGAGCCCGGAGTTCCGACACCCGTCTAGCTGAGGTGATAGCTACTAGAAAGGCCGTCTTCCAAGAGAGATAAAGCAGGGAGCAAGTAGCTAACGGCTCAAAGGGGGGCCCCATGAGTCGAGACAACACCAGGTTAAGATCCCAGGTTGGAGCAGGGGGACGGACGTTAGGGTATAAACGTTCCAGCCCCTTAAGGAATCTAGACACCGTCGGGTGGGAAAAAACAGAGTGACCATCCGCACCCGGGTGAAAGGTGGAGATAGCCGCTAGGTGGACTCGTAACGACGATATGGCCAGACCTTGCCCTTTGAGGGACCAAATGTAGTCTAAGATGTTGGCTACTGAAACTTCCATAGGGCGGAGATTTCTCTCCACGCACCAACAGGAGAAACGCTTCCATTTGGCCAAATACGTCGCCCTTGTGGACGGCTTTCTGCTGCCCAAGAGCACCTCCCTCACCGGCGTGGAACAGCGCAGCTCAGAGCCAGTCAGCCACGCAGGAGCCACGCCGCTAGGTGCAGCGACTGCAGGTCCGGGTGACAGAGGGTCCCGTGCTCCTGGGTAATCAGGTCCGGATGAAGGGGCAGGGGAACTGGGTCGGCTATGGCCAGGTCCAGCAGCATGGGGTACCAGTGCTGTCTGGGCCACGCCGGGGCTACCATGATCACATGAGCCCTGTCCCTGCGCACCTTCAGAAGGACCCTGTGGACCAACGGGAATGGGGGAAATGCATAGTACAGGTGGGTCGACCACTGGATGAGGAAGGCATCCGCTATCGACCCGGGTTCCCTGCCCTGAAAGGAGCAGAACGCTTGGCACTTCCTGTTCCCCTTGGCCGCGAAGAGGTCCACCCGGGGATAACCCCACCTCCGGAAGATGGAGAGGGCGACGTCCGGGCGAAGGGACCACTCGTGTGACAGGAAGGATCTGCTCAATCGATCCGCCAGCGTGTTCCGTACTCCGGGGAGGAAGGAAGCCATGAGGTGAATGGAGTGGGCTACACAAAAGTCCCAGAGTCGTATCGCCTCGTGGCACAGGGAGGAGGACCTGGTGCCGCCCTGCTTGTTGATATAATACATGGTCGTCGTGTTGTCGGTGAACACCGCGACACAACGACCCTGGAGCTGATGACAGAACGTTTGACAAGCAAGACGGACCGCTCTCAACTCCCGCATGTTGATGTGTAGCCCCACCTCCTCCTGGGACCACAGGCCCTGCGTCCTCAGGGTCCCTGCGTGGGCCCCCCAGCCGAGATCTGAGGCATCTGTTGTTAGGGACACCGAGGGCTGAGATGGGTGGAAGGGGAGACCCGCACACAACACTGACTGGTCCAGCCACCAGCCGAGAGAATCTAAGACCCTCTGGGGGATCGTGATTAACATATCTAGTGGCTGTCTTGTCGGCCTGTAATGACTGATGAGCCACAACTGGAGTGGCCTCATGCGGAGCCGAGCGTAATTGGTCACGAAAGTACAAGCCGCCATGTGGCCTAACAGGGTTAGACACGTCCTCACTGACGTCAGGGGGGCTGTCTGTAGTCGTTGCACGATTGCCGACAAGGCCTGGAACCGCTGCAATGGCAGCAAGGCCCTGCCCACAGTGGCGTCCAGGACGGCCCCGATGAATTCCACCCTTTGTGTGGGGGCCAGGGTGGACTTGTCTGTGTTCACCAAGAGGCCCAGAGTGGCGAACATGCCGGTGATCACACGGACATGGTTGCAGACTTGTTGTTCCGACGTGCCCCGAATCAACCAATCGTCTAGATACGGGAACACGTGGATACGACTGCGCCGAAGCTGCGCCACAACAACTGCCATGCATTTCGTAAACACTCTCGGGGCCGTGGACAAGCCAAATGGGAGGACTGCAAATTGGTAATGCAGAGACCCCACAAGGAAGCGAAGGAAACGTCTGTGGGGTGGCCAGATAGCAATGTGGAAATACGCGTCCTGCATGTCGAGGGCGGCGTACCAGTCTCCCGGATCCAGGGATGGGATAATGGTCCCCAAGGAAACCATGCGGAACTTCAACTTCACCAGGTACTTGTTGAGCTCTCGCAGGTCGAGGATGGGCCTGAGGCCTCCCTTGGCCTTGGGGATCAGAAAGTAGCGGGAATAAAACCCCTTGCCTTGCTCGTTCTCCGGCACCGCCTCTATAGCCCCTTTGCGGAGGAGCGTCTGCACCTCCTGCCGAAGGAATTGCTCGTGAGAGGGGTCCCTGAAGAGGGACGAGGAAGGGGGGCGGGGAGGAGGAAATGAAACAAACTGCAGGCGGTATCCCGACTGCACCGTGCGTAAAACCCAGCGGTCTGATGTTATTAGGGACCACGCCGGGAGGAAAAAAGAAAGGCGGTTGGAAAACGGGGGGACAGGATCCAATGGGGAAACTGTTACTGCGCCCTCGGGCGCACCTTCAAAATGAAGGCTTGGGACCAGGCGGGGGCTTAGAGGAGCCTTGGTTTTGGCCCCCTTGGTTCCCCGAATGCCTGCGCCTTCCGTTCCTGCCGCGGCGCCTGTTAAGGTCCTGCCGCTGGCGGAACTGGAGATACGGCCTGCGCTGTTGTTGCTGTTGCTGCGGCCGGAAGGGTCTGCGCTGCGTCACTGGAGTGTGCATCCCCAGTGACCTCATGATGACGCGGTTGTCTTTTAGATTCTTTAGTCTAGGGTCTGTCTTATCCGAAAACAGCCCTTGGCCTTCAAAAGGAAGGTCCTGTATTGTGTGCTGGAGCTCCGGCGGAAGGCCGGAAACCTGCAGCCAGGAGAGGCGACGCATTGTTACACCCGACGCGAGGGTACGGGCAGCCGAATCCGCAGCGTCCAGAGAGGCTTGCAAGGACGTGCGTGCGACCCTCTTGCCTTCCTCTAAGATGGCCGCAAACTCCTGACGAGCGTCTTGTGGCAACAGCTCCTTGAATTTGTCTGCTGCCACCCAGGAGTTAAAGGCGTATCTACTTAACAGGGCCTGTTGGTTGGAGACCCTGAGTTGCAGCGCCCCCGCCGAGTACACCTTACGGCCGAGGAGGTCCATCCGCCTAGCCTCCCTGGATTTGGGGGCTGGAGCCTCCTGGCCATGACGCTCCTTATCATTGACAGATTGGACCACCAGGGAACACGGAGTCGGGTGTACGTGGAGGTACTCGTAGCCCTTAGAAGGAGCCATGTACTTCCTCTCGACGCCCTTCGCAGTGGGAGGAATGGAGGCCGGGGACTGCCAGATGGTGGTGGCGTTGGCCTGGATGGTCCGTATGAACGGCAGGGCGACCCTGGTGGGAGCGTCTGCGGAGAGGATGGTGACAATAGGGTCCTCTACCTCCGAGACCTCCTCGGCTTGTAGACTCAGGTTTTGGGCTACTCGCCGGAGGAGGTCCTGGTGCGCCCTGAGGTCCAGCGGGGGGGGGCTGTTGGAGGAGGTCCCAGCCACCGCTTCATCAGGGGAAGAAGATGAGGAGACCCCCGGCAAGAGGGTGTCTGAAGGGGGGTCTCCCTCGGCCCTCGCCTCTGCCTCAGGAGCCAAAGTGGAGTCCTGTTGCTTGGATCCTTCCTCCCCATCCGGGGAGGGAGGGGGGCGAGACAACGAGGCCTCAGGTGCCCTGCGCTCTGCAGTCGGCGGCCTAGCAGGGAGCTGTTGGGGGCCCTGGGCCTGATGATACGCCCAGGGTGTCCAGAAACCCCATTGCTGTGGGGCTGCGTCCTGCTGTGGAGGCTCGCTGAACAGCGCCGCCTGCCGGTCGGTGCCCAGCGTGTACCCACTGTCCGCCAGCGAAGACACGGACGGCTGCCTCGAGGGCCATGGCGGAGCGGACCCTGGATGGTAATGGTCCGCGCGGGCCGGCACGGGCGATCGTCTCGGTGCCGGGGACCGGTGCCGGGAGTCGTAACGGTGCCGGGAGCGGGACCGAGTTCTGCCACGGTGCCGGGATCTGGATCGGTACCGGGCGCCGCTTCGGTGCCGGGATCGGGACCTGCCACCGGTTCGGTACCGGGAGGTCGACCGGGACCGGGACCTGCCACCAGCTCGGCGCCGGGAGGTCGACCGGTGCGGCGAACGTCTGGATCGGCTCCTGGACTCGCGGTGCCGGTAACGGCGGCTGGAGTCCGACCGCGATCGTCTCGGTGTCGACCGGCGCCGCGAGTGCGACCGGTACCGCTGAGGGGAGCGGTGCCGGGACTGCGAGCGGCGGCGGGATCTGGAGCGACCCTGACGTCGGGACCTGGAGCGAGAACGAGAGTCCCGGGACGGTGCCGACATCATAGGCTTGCCTCTGGACACAACCCGCACCGGAGGTACCGGGGGTGGTAGCTGCGTGGGCTCGGTCAGGGCTATGAGGTCCCGTGCCGAGGCGAAGGCCTCTGGTGTAGATGGCACCACTATCTCAACCCCAGATGTCATGGGGGAGCTTGGCGGCACCGGACTCGACGGACCCGCCGGGCCCGGAGTCGACGGTGCCGGCGGGGCCGCGGCCGATACTGAGGCCGGGCGCTCCACTCGGGTGTGCCTGGCCGGAGTAGTGGACTTCGACGGCCTAGGCTCTGTCCCCGGTGCCGGAGAAGGTCGGTGCCGGGGAGTCTTCTCGGTGCCGGTGCGATCCGGTGCCGGCGCCGACATCACGGCCTGCGAAGCCGCCGGGTCAAGTGCCGCTTCCAGGAGGAGAGTCCGGAGCCTTTGATCCCTCTCCTTCTTAGTCCTTGGCTTAAAAGCCTTGCAGATGCGGCACTTGTCGGATCTATGCGATTCCCCCAGGCACTTCAGGCACGCGTCGTGGGGGTCGCTCGTGGGCATAGGCTTCTTGCAGGCCGCACACTGCTTGAAGCCCGGCGAACCAGGCATGAGCCCGGTGCCGGGTGCCGGGAAGGGCTAAGCCCCCGGCGAAAAACTATTTACAACTACTTAACACTTAACTACTACTATCTAACTAACAGTCTAATTAACAACTACAATAGAGATAACGATAGAAAAACAAGGAGAGCTAGGGACGTGGAGGACAGCTATGCCGCGCTCCACAGTTCCAACGACCGACACGGCGGTAAGAAGGAACTGAGGAGCGGGTGGGCCGGCAGGGATATATATTGGGCGCCATGGCGGCGCCACTCCAGGGGGCGACCTGCCGGCCCACTGGAGTTGCTAGGGTAAAAAGTTTCCGACGAACGTGCACGCGCGGCGCGCACACCTAACTGGAATGGATGTGAGCAATCACTCGAAGAAGAATTCTTGTTCTGTCTTCTCTGATGCACTTTCTTCTTTCAAACCTCCCTCCCGCTTCCTCCAAACCTCCCTCGCTCCGTCCCCCATAGAACGCTGAGTTATGAAATTTCATGCACAGTATTGTAACAACAAGCATGATGCTTGATTGATGAAAGGGTCTGATTTTAAATAAAGAACACAATTCTTGTAACAAATAGTAGTAACTTTATTTTCAATAAAAAAGCAGTTAAGGAAGGTTGCAGGTACTGTGCCTAGCAGCAGACGGAAGCAGCTAATGGTGGAGGTAGGTAATAATTGGGAAATACAGAATTATATGTTTTCCAATGGACAGCTCTCGCAAGTAACCTAAGCAAGCAATTGAGGAATGCTGCAGGCAAAGTATCTTGCAGCAGCAACACCGCATAGACGGGGAGGGCAGCAATCAATTGAAAGGAAAATCAGCATTCAAACTGTACCCTGGCCCATGAGGAAGCTACTTTTCAGTGCTTCTCTGATGCGCACAGCATCCTGGTGAGATCTTCTAATTGCCCTGGTGTCCGGCTGCGCATAATCAGCGGCCAGGTGGTTTACCTCAGTCTCCCACCCCGCTATAAAGGCCTCCCCCTTGCTCTCACAGAGATTGTGGAGCACACAGCAAGCAGCAATGACAAAGGGGATATTGGTTTGGCTAAGATCTGAGCGAGTAAGAAGCGTTCGCCATCTCGCCTTGTCATAAACAGATAGCTAAGGGTTAATGTCTCTTTCATCTGAAGCACCTGACCAGAGGACCAATCAGGAAACCGGATTTTTTCAACTTTGGGTGGAGGGAATTGAGTGTCTCAGTCTTTGTCTGCCTGCCTGCTTGCTCTGAGCTTTGGAGAAGTAGTTCTACTTTCTAGTCTTCTGTTTCTAAGTGTAAGGACAAAGAGATCAGATAGTAAGTTCTATGGTTTCTTTTCTTTGGTATTTGCATGAATATAAGTGCTGGAGTGCTTTAATTTGTATTCTTTTGGAATAAGGCTGTTTATTCAATATTCTTTTAAGCAATTGGCCCTGTGTTGTATCATCTTAATACAGAGAGAACATTTGTACTTATTTTTCTTTCTTTTTATATAAAGCTTTCTTTTAAGACCTGTTGGAGTTTTTCTTTACTTCAGGGAAATTGAGTCTGTACTCACCAGGGAATTGGTGGGAGGAAGAAATCAGGGGAGATCTGTGTGTGTTGAAGTGGCTAGCCTGATTTTGCATTCCCTCTGGGTGAAGAGGAAAGTACTTTTTGTTTCCAGGATTGGGAACAGAGAGGGAGATTCACTCTGTTTGGATTCACAGAGCTTGTGTCTGTGTATCTCTCCAGGAGCACCTGGAGGGGGGAAGGGAAAAAGGATTATTTCCCTTTGTTGTGAGACTCAAGGGATTTGGGTCTTGGGGTCCCCAGGAAAGGTTTTTCAGGGGGACCAGAGTGCCCCAAAACACTCTAATTTTTTGGGTGGTGGCAGCAGGTACCAGGTCCAAGCTGGTAACTAAGCTTGGAGGTTTTCATGCTAACCCCCATATTTTGGACGCTAAGGTCCAAATCTGGGACTAAGGTTATTACATGAGTAGCAGCGGTGGGAGATAGACAGAATCCAGAAGCCAGTAGAAATATTGTATTTTTCTTTTCTCTGCTAAGGGCTTTTTAGCAGAGAGAAGCAGTTGGTTTTAAAAGGGAACCAGAGAGAAATTTTTTTTTTTCTGCTCTCTCTGGCAGTTTGTGGCTTGCATGTTAAGCAGAAGTCGTTAAGGACTATTAACAGTCTTTTGTCACACAATAGCACTCCCATTGAGAGTCATACCAGCACTATATGAATGCAAATAAAGTGGTTTTTCAGGTTTACTTGACATTGAAGATTAGCTAGAGAGAGAAAAGGAAAAAAGCACTGTTGCTAGGCAGACTTCAGGAGGCAACAGAGAACCTGCAGTTCAGAAGATAAACACCGGAGGGCACCCCAACACAACAAAACAGGAACCATGACTTCTAAGGCAAAAATTGAGGCCGAAGAACAAATCAAAGAAGCTGAACACAGGCGAGAGATGGAAAAACACAAACAGCAACTGGAAATAAAACAAAAAGAGATGGAGATGAAAGAAAGAGAAGAACAGATCAAAGAGGCAGCCTACCAAAGAGAACAGGCAGCCTACCAAAGAGAACAAGCAGCCCAAGAGGCAGCACACAAAAGAAAACTAGAAGAAGAAGAGGTGGCCCACCGCCGAGAAATGGAAAAGCACCAAAAAGAAATGGAAAAACAACAAAAAGAAATGGAAAAACAACAAAAAGAGAATGAAGAGAAGGAAAAACAAAGAAAACATGAACTGGAGTTGGCAAAAGCTGGGCTGCATGTGCCAGCCAACCCTAACAACCCGGCGCCAAATATTGCTCCACAGCACAGGAAATTTCCCACCTACAAGGCAGGTGATGACACCGAGGCCTTCTTGGAAAATTTTGAAAGAGCCTGTCTTGGGTACAGCATTCCCGAAGACCAGTACATGGTAGAATTGAGGTCACAGCTCAGTGGACCTTTAGCAGAGGTGGCAGCTGAAATGCCTAAGCACCAAATGAATGACTATAAACTTTTTCTAACCAAGGCCAGATACAGGATGGGGATAACCCCAGATCATGCCCGTCGGCGTTTCAGAAACCAAAAGTGGAAACCAGAGGAGTCATTTCCCAAACACGCCTACTACATTGCAAAAAACTATGAGGCCTGGCTAACAGGAAACAACATTCAAACCTTGGAAGAACTGAACCTCCTCATACAAATGGAGCAGTTCTTGGATGGTGTTCCTGAAGACATCACACGGTACATACAAGATGGACACCCCAAGAATATCGCTGAGGCGGGGGAGATTGGAGCCAAATGGATGGAACTGGCAGAAAGCAAGAAAGCTACTGTCAAGGGGAACGATTACCCCAGGGGGCACACAGACCATAAACCCTACAACCGAGGACAGCCAAAGACCCCACATACCACCCAAGTAAAGCCACAGATACCCTACCCTTCAACCTCACCAGTCTCCAGTAACTCACCTCGGCCCAGTGACCCATCAGATGGAAGATGCTTTAAGTGTAATGAACTGGGACATATCAAGGCCAAGTGTCCCAAGAACACCATGCGAGTGCAATTCATTACACCACCATCACACCAAAGATCCCCAGGCCCGGATGCCTCTCAAATACCCTTGGAGCGAAGGGAAAATTTGAGAGTGGGCGGAAAGAAGGTTACTGCGTGGAGAGACACGGGGGCACAAGTGTCAGCTATCCACCAATCCTTCGTTGACCCCAAATTCATCAACCCAAAGGCCAAAGTTACAATTTACCCCTTCATGTCACAAGCTGTAGACTTGCCTACAGCTCAACTGCCTGTCCAGTACAAAGGCTGGTCAGGAATGTGGACTTTTGCAGTCTATGACAATTATCCTATCCCCATGCTACTGGGGGAAGACTTGGCCAACCAGGTGAGGCGGGCCAAGAGAGTGGGAATGGTTACACGTAGCCAAACCAGGCAAGCTTCCAGACCCATTCCTGTTCCTGAGCCGTCCACAGAGGCCCCGTCTGTGTTACCAGAGACCCAGACAGAGGTAGTGGACCCGGATTCCATGCCAACCACTGAAACAGCCACAGCACCTCCAGTCCCAGGCCCGGAACTGGAACAGCAACCAGCACCAGCAAGTGCAACCCCATCTTCAAACTCAACGCCAGAGGGCGCCAGCGAGCCAAAACTGGCAGAAGCAACAGACAGCCATACCCAAAAGGCTCAGCCAGAGCCTGAAATACCCTCAGGTGCACCAGCGGAGAGCGGTTCACCAGCAACGGACACAACCCCATCACCTACATCGCTTCCAGAGGGACCAAGCCCAAGTCCACAGTCTGAGGAAGAACTGGTGACCCCAGCCTCAAGGGAACAGTTCCAGACTGAGCAGGAAGCGGATGACAGCCTTCAGAAAGCTTGGGCGGCGGCACGGAGCACCCCACCGCCTCTCAGCTCTTCTAATCGATCCCGGTTTGTTATAGACCAAGGACTTTTATACAAGGAAATTCTTTCTGGTGGACACCGGGAAGAATGGCAGCCGCAAAAACAGTTGGTGGTTCCAACTAAGTACCGGGAGAAGCTCTTAAGCTTAGCCCATGATCATCCCAGTGGCCATGCTGGGGTGAACAGAACCAAGGACCGGTTGGGGAAGTCCTTCCACTGGGAGGGGATGGGCAAGGACGTTGCCAAGTATGTCCGGTCTTGTGAGGTATGCCAAAGAGTGGGTAAGCCTCAAGACCAGGTCAAGGCCCCTCTCCAGCCACTCCCCATAATTGAGGTCCCATTTCAGCGAGTAGCTGTGGATATTCTGGGCCCTTTCCCAAAAAAGACGCCCAGAGGAAAGCAGTACGTACTGACTTTAGTGGACTTTGCTACCCGATGGCCAGAAGCAGTCGCTCTAGGCAACACCAGGGCTAACACTGTGTGCCTGGCCCTAACAGACATCTTTGCCAGGGTAGGTTGGCCCTCTGACATCCTTACAGATTCAGGGTCTAATTTCCTGGCAGGGACCATGGAAAAACTGTGGGAAACTCATGGGGTGAATCACTTGGTTGCCACCCCATATCACCATCAAACCAATGGCCTGGTGGAAAGGTTCAATGGAACTTTGGGGGCCATGATACGAAAATTCATCAACGAATTCTCCAATAATTGGGACCTAGTGTTGCAGCAGTTGCTGTTTGCCTACAGGGCTGTACCACATCCCAGTTTAGGGTTTTCACCATTTGAACTTGTGTATGGTCACGAGGTTAAGGGGCCATTACAGTTGGTGAAGCAGCAATGGGAGGGGTTTACGCCTTCTCCAGGAACTAACATTCTGGACTTTGTAAGCAACCTACAAAGCACCCTCCGACACTCTTTAGCCCTTGCTAGAGAGAACTTAAAGGATGCTCAAGAAGAGCAAAAGGCCTGGTATGACAGACATGCCAGAGAACGTTCCTTCAAGGTAGGAGACCAGGTTATGGTCTTGAAGGCGCAACAGGCCCATAAGATGGAAGCATCATGGGAAGGGCCATTCACGGTCCAAGAGCGCCTGGGAGCTGTAAACTACCTCATAGCATTTCCCAATTCCTCACTAAAGCCTAAAGTGTACCATGTTAATTCTCTCAAGCCTTTCTATTCCAGAGACTTACAGGTTTGTCAGTTTACAGTCCAGGGAGATGATGCTGAGTGGCCTGACGGCGTCTACTACGACGGGAAAAAAGACGGTGGCGTGGAAGAGGTCAACCTCTCAACCACCCTGGAACGTCTGCAGCGGCAACAAATCAAGGAGCTGTGCACTAGCTTCGCCCCACTGTTCTCAGCCACCCCAGGACGGACTGAACGGGCATACCACTCCATTGATACAGGTAATGCTCACCCAATCAGAACCCCACCCTACCGAGTGTCTCCTCATGCCCAAGCTGCTATAGAACGGGAGATCCAGAACATGCTACAGATGGGTATAATCCGCTCATCTACCAGTGCATGGGCATCTCCAGTGGTTCTGGTACCGAAACCAGATGGGGAAATACGCTTTTGCGTGGACTACCATAAGCTAAATGCTGTAACTCGTCCGGACAACTATCCAATGCCACGTACCGATGAGCTATTGGAAAAGTTGGGACGTGCCCAGTTCATCTCTACAATAGACTTAACCAAGGGGTACTGGCAAGTACCGCTAGATGAACCTGCCAAGGAGAGGTCAGCATTCGTCACCCATGCGGGGGTGTATGAATTCAATGTCCTTCCTTTCGGCCTTCGAAATGCACCCGCCACCTTCCAGAGGCTGGTAGATGGTCTACTAGCTGGACTGGGAGAATTTGCAGTTGCCTACCTCGATGATGTGGCCATTTTTTCAGACTCCTGGCCCGAACACCTACTACACCTGGAAAAGGTCTTTGAGCGCATCAGGCAGGCAGGACTAACTGTTAAGGCCAAAAAGTGTCAAATAGGCCAAAACAGAGTGACTTACCTGGGGCACCAGGTGGGTCGAGGAACCATAAACCCCCTACAGGCCAAGGTGGATGCTATCCAAAAGTGGCCTGTCCCACGGTCCAAGAAGCAGGTCCAATCCTTCTTAGGCTTGGCCGGATACTACAGGCGATTTGTACCCCACTACAGCCAAATCGCTGCCCCACTGACCGACCTGACCAAAAAGACCCAGCCAAATGCAGTTAAGTGGACTGATGAGTGTCAAAAGGCCTTTACCCAACTTAAGGCAACGCTCATGTCTGACCCTGTGCTCAGGGCCCCGGATTTTGACAAGCCATTCCTAGTAACCACGGATGCATCTGAGCGTGGTATAGGAGCAGTGCTCATGCAGGAAGCAACAGATCACAACTTCCATCCTGTCGTGTTTCTCAGCAAGAAACTGTCTGAGAGGGAAAGTCACTGGTCAGTCAGTGAAAAGGAATGCTATGCCATTGTGTACGCCCTGGAAAAGCTACGCCCATATGTTTGGGGACGGCGGTTCCAACTACAAACTGACCATGCTGCACTAAAGTGGCTTCATACTGCCAAGGGGAACAACAAGAAACTTCTTCGTTGGAGTTTAGCTCTCCAAGATTTTGATTTTGAAATTCAACACATCACAGGAGCTTCTAATAAAGTTGCTGATGCACTCTCCCGTGAGAGTTTCCCAGAATTCAGTAGTTAAAAAGTGTTCTTAAAATGTAAAAGTCTGTTAGTTATATACTTAGGAGTATATGTAAAGGTGTATGTGTTGTATTAATCTGTTTATTTTCAAGTTCTAAAAGGAAATCGCCGCCAGTGAGCTTCCCCACTGTCTGCAATTTGGGGGGCGTGTCATAAACAGATAGCTAAGGGTTAATGTCTCTTTCACCTGAAGCACCTGACCAGAGGACCAATCAGGAAACCGGATTTTTTCAACTTTGGGTGGAGGGAATTGAGTGTCTCAGTCTTTGTCTGCCTGTCTGCTTGCTCTGAGCTTTGGAGAAGTAGTTCTACTTTCTAGTCTTCTGTTTCTAAGTGTAAGGACAAAGAGATCAGATAGTAAGTTCTATGGTTTCTTTTCTTTGGTATTTGCATGAATATAAGTGCTGGAGTGCTTTAATTTGTATTCTTTTGGAATAAGGCTGTTTATTCAATATTCTTTTAAGCAATTGGCCCTGTGTTGTATCATCTTAATACAGAGAGAACATTTGTACTTATTTTTCTTTCTTTTTATATAAAGCTTTCTTTTAAGACCTGTTGGAGTTTTTCTTTACTTCAGGGAAATTGAGTCTGTACTCACCAGGGAATTGGTGGGAGGAAGAAATCAGGGGAGATCTGTGTGTGTTGAAGTGGCTAGCCTGATTTTGCATTCCCTCTGGGTGAAGAGGAAAGTACTTTTTGTTTCCAGGATTGGGAACAGAGAGGGAGATTCACTCTGTTTGGATTCACAGAGCTTGTGTCTGTGTATCTCTCCAGGAGCACCTGGAGGGGGGAAGGGAAAAAGGATTATTTCCCTTTGTTGTGAGACTCAAGGGATTTGGGTCTTGGGGTCCCCAGGAAAGGTTTTTCAGGGGGACCAGAGTGCCCCAAAACACTCTAATTTTTTGGGTGGTGGCAGCAGGTACCAGGTCCAAGCTGGTAACTAAGCTTGGAGGTTTTCATGCTAACCCCCATATTTTGGACGCTAAGGTCCAAATCTGGGACTAAGGTTATTACACGCCTTAAGCCTGCCAAATGCACATTCTACCACCATTCTGCACTTGCTCAGCCTGTAATTAAACAACTCCTGAGCACTGTCAAGGCTGCCTGTGTATGGCTTCATTAGCCAGGGCATCAAGGGGTAGGCTGGGTCCCCAAGGATAACTATAGGCATTTGGACATCTCCAACTGTTATTCTCTGATCAGGGAAGTAGGCCCCTTGCTGCAGCCGTTTAAACAGTGTAGTGCTCCTGAAGACACGTGCGTCGTGAACCCTTCCTGGCCATCCCACGTGGATGTTGGTGAAACGTCCCTTGTGATCCACCAGGGCTTGCAGAACCATCGAAAAGTACCCCTTGCGGTTAATGTACTGGGCACCCTGGTGTTCCGGTGCCAAAATAGGGATGTGGGTTCCATCTATGGCCCCCCCCACAGTTAGGGAATCCCATTGCAGCAAAGCCATCCACAATGGCCTGCACGTTTCCCAGAGTCACAACCTTTCGAAGCAGCGGCTTAATGATTGCTTTGGATACTTCCAGCACAGCAGCCCCCACAGTAGATTTGCCCACTCCAAATTGATTACCGACTGACCGGTAGCTGTCTGGCGTTGCAAGCTTCCATATGGCTATTGCCACTCGCTTTTCCACTGCGAGGGCTGGTCTCATCCTGGTATTATGCCGCTTCAGGACAGGAGAAAGCGAGTCACAAAGTTCAAAGAAAGTGCTCTTACGCATGCGAAAGTTCCGCAGCCACTGCGAATCGTCCCACACCTGCAGGACTATGCGGTCCCACCAGTCAGTGCTTGTTTCCCGTGCCCAAAAGCGGCGCGGAACGGGTAGAACCTCACCCATAACCGTCAGGAGCTCCAACGTGCAGGGGCCCGGGGTGTCAGAAAACTCGTTCTCCAGTTCGTCATCGCTGTCGTCCCCGCATTCAAGCATTCTCTCTTGCATTTCTGCATCATGGGTCAGCAGTGATAGAACGAGAATGCGTGAATTATTTACAGCATTCGCGATCAAGGACAAGAGCAGACCTGGATCCATGCTTGCTGCAAAATGGCGTTTCCCTCACTGCAGCCAGTAAAAACAGCGCGAACTGACTGTGTGCCGTTTACAGGAAGGGGGGGGGGGGGCTGTACCCAGAACCACCCAGGACGGGGACTTTGATCCCATCATGCACTGGGCTAGTAACCCATAATTCCAAAGGGCAGGGACCCGTGCAGGAACTGTGGGATAGGTACCCAGAATGCAACGCTCAAGCAAAAGATGGACGCCAGGGAAAATGGACGCTCAACATCGATGTAAGTACCTCTAGTGTGGATGCACAAAATCGATTTTATAAAACCTGCTTTATAAAATCGATTTTACGTACATCGATTTTAGGCTGTAGTCTGGACGTGGGCTCAGAGCGGGGGCCGCTGGGGTGGGGTGGGGTGGGGTGGGGAGGGCTCATGGGGGGCTGTGCGGCCTCCAGGGGAGTTCAGGGGGCGGGGAGGGAGGAATCTGGTCTGGAGAGCAGCCCCTGGGCACGGCTGGCCCCTGGGCAGGCTGGCCCCTGGGGTTTATAAAGGCTTTTTGGGATTTGCCCCTCAATGAAATGATGTTACGGGAGGGGTGTAGGGGGAAGGGCAAGGTGGAAGTTTTGCTAGGGCGCAAAATATCCTTGCACCGGCCCTGCAGCTTGGGCTGCTCCATCCGCGGTGGGTGAGAGTGTGTGTGTGCGCGCGCAAGGTGAAAGTTCTCCCTAGGGCACAAAATATCCTTGCACTGGCCCTGCTGCTTGGGCTGCTCTATCCCAGCAGCAGAGACACAGCAATGAAGGCATCAGAAGCTTTTGGTGAGGAGGAATCAGAAGAGGCAGGTACCAGCTTTAAACCCCAGAGGGTAGCTCCCTCCCCTAATGCATCCTCAACTTCCAGGCCAGGAAACAGAGACTTATTGGTACTGTTTGAAGACAGGATACTGGACTATATGGACCACCGAGCTGACCCACTATGGCCATTCTGATGTTCTTATATTTAATTGAGCTGTATCTGCTCCTCACTGTAACCCACTAGACCCCATTCCCCTCCTAGAGCTGAGGTAGAACCCAGGAGTCCTGGCAGGGTCTCTTTCTCTCTACAGAGTTAGTAACCAAGTAAGAATAGACATTAACATTTTAACCAGTGTCCCTAAAGTGATTTTCCACAAGATGTCAGACCACGTATTAGAGCTCAGTGGGTCTAATATTTATTTAATTTTCTTTCTTTTATAAAGGAATTAGATACAGGACTCCTGTCAGCTAACTGCTAAATTACCTGCCAAAACACTAGTTTCAGGTGCCTAAGGAGCCCCTGGAATCATGGTTAAATTACCCTCCCTGCCACTACCAACATTTGAAATGGTGCCCCTGAGTGCACAGCACCCTATCATGCTCCCCCATAAGAGCTGCATTAACAGGCAACTCTGCAAGTGACCCCCATGCCTCTCTAGTTCCTTGGCCACATGTATCATGTCCCTATTCTAGCGGCTAATCCAGAAAAAGAGGAAAAAAGCTCCCCACTGCTCCCACCTGAGGGATGTGTTGGGTTGAGATCAGGTGGTGGAAGCAGGCAATGGTGACAGAATCTGAGACTTGAAGCTCCTAGAGTGAGTGACCTCTTCCCTTTATAGACCTGCCCTTCAGTCATACCCAGAGATATTAAAGTTTAATGTGATTGTAAATAGACCCATTTGAAACCCTTCGCCACACAAGACAAAGCCCGTAGGATTCATCATTCACTATTTATTTCTCCTCCCCAGGCTCCCTACAGCCATCAGCCACCTGCGAGCTTTCCCTCTTCTCTCCCAGGCTCTGCTCACTTGATTGCAGGAGCTCAGTGGATGGTCCAGCTTTGCTCTTTCACTTCTAGTCTTCACTTCTTTGGATGGCTGCATTTGCAACTGAGCCGCCTGATGGAAATACCTGAGTCCTCTGTCTCGGCAGGCAGGCCAAGCAGCCGGGGGAGGTTAGCCCCCAACCCATCCAACCCCCCACTGCTCCTTGTCCCCTGATTGCCTCCTCCCGGGACCCCTGCTCCTAACTGCCCTCTGGGACCTCACCCCCTATCTAAGCTTCCCTTCTCTTTGTCCCCCTCTTTAGACCCCCTCACCCTAACTGCTCCCCTAGAACTCCACCCCCACCTGTCCCCTGACTGCTCTGACCCCTATCCATACCCCCACCCCTGACAGACCCCGGGTCTCCCACACCTATCCAACCGCTCCCAGTTCCGACTGCCCCCCCAGAACATTCAACCTATCTAACCCCACCTGCTTCTTGCCCCTGACAGCCCTCCTGAACCTCAGCCCCATCCAACCCCCTGCTCCTTGTCCCCTGATCACCCCCTCCCAGGACCCCTGCTCCTAACCACCCCCCAGGACCTCACCTCCTATCTAAGCCTCCCTTCTCCTTGCCCCTGACTGACCCCTTCTTAGACCTGTCATAAACAGATTGTTAAGGGTTAATGCCTCTTGTACCTGTAAAGGGTTACAAGCAGGGAACTGGACACCTGACCAGAAGACCAAACGAAAGCTCATGTTCCAAAACGTCTGTTAGTCTATAAGGTGCCACAGGATTCTTTGCTGCTTTTACAGATCCAGACTAACACGGCTACCCCTCTGATACTTTTGCTTTTTAACTCTTTCAGGAGAGGCTAGTAAGTTAAAAAGGACTCTGTTGCTAAGCAACCCCAGGAAGCCAACAGAGAACCAGCAATTCAGGCAGTAAACACCAGAGGGCACCTCAGCACAAGAAAGCAGGAAACATGACTTCCAGGACAAAAGTGGACAGAGGAACAAATCAAAAAGGCAGACCACAGGCGAGACATGGGAAAAAAAACTACAAGAGATGAAGCTGAAAGAAAGAGAAAGAAAGGCAGCCTACAAAAGAGAGCAAGCAGCCAAAGATGCAGACCACCAAAGACAACTGGAACTCCAGAGGGAGACCTACCACCAGGCCCTGGAATTAAAAAAGGCTACGCACCAGAACACAGCCAATTCTAACAACCCTTCGTCAATAATTGTTCCACAGCACAAGAAATTTCCCACCTACAAGGCAGGTGATGACACTGAGGCCTTCTTAGAAAATTTTGAAAGAGCCTGCCTTGGGTACAGCATCTCTGAAGACCAGTACATGGTAGAATTGAGGCCACTACTCAGTGGACCCTTAGCAGAGGTGGTGGCTGAAATGCCTAAGGAGAAAATGAATGATTATAAACTTTTTCAAACCAAGGCCAGATACAGAATGGGGATAACACCTGAACATGCCCGTCGGCGGTTCAGAAACCAAAAATGGAAACCAAATGTGTCATTCCCCCGACACGCCTACCACTTTGCAAAGAATTATAAAGCCTGGATATCAGGAACAAAGGTTAACAATATGGACGAGCTGCATCTCCTGATCCAAATGAAGCAGTTCTTATATGGTATTCCTGAGGAAATAGAGAGGTACATCCTAGATGGGGAACCCAAAACGGTAATCGAGGCGGGGGAGATTGGAGCCAAATGGATGGAAGTGGCAGAAAAGAAAAAAGCTACTGTCAAGGGGAACGAATACCCCAGAGGGCACACCGACAATAAACCCTACAACCAAGGGCAGCCAAAAACCCCACCTACAACCCAAGGAAAGCCACAGACACCCTATTCTTCCACCTCACCAGTCTCCAGTAACCCACCTCGACCCAGTGACCAGTCAGCTGGAAGATGCTTTAAGTGTAATGAACTGGGACATATAAAGGCCAACTGCCCAAAGAACCCCAACCGAGTGCAGTTCATTACACCACCATCACACCAAAGATCCCCAGGCCCAGATGCCTCTCAAATACCCTTGGAACGAAGGGAAATTTTGAGAGTGGGCGGAAAGAAGGTTACCACGTGGAGAGACACGGGGGCACAAGTGTCAGCTATCCACCAATCCTTCGTCGACCCCAAATTCATCAACCCAAAGGCCCAAGTGACAATTTACCCCTTCATGTCACAAGCTGTAGACTTGCCTACAGCTGAACTGCCTGTCCAGTACAAGGGCTGGTCAGGAATGTGGACTTTTGCAGTCTATGACAATTATTCCATCCCCATGCTACTGGGGGAAGACTTGGCCAACCAGGTGAAGTGGGCCAAGAGAGTGGGAATGGTTACCCGCAGCCAAACCAGGCAAGCTTCCAGACCCATTCCTGTTCCTGAGCCGTCCACAGAGGCCCCGTCTGTGTTACAAGAGACCCAGACAGAGGTAGTGGACCCGGATCCCATGCCAACAACGGAAACAGCCACAGTGCTTCCAGTCCCAGACTAGAAACTGGAAAAGCAGCCAACACCAGAACCATTACCAGCACTGATGACAGTGCTTGCAAATCCCTCTTCAACCCCAACGCCAGAGGGCGCCAGCGAGCCTGAACTGGCAGAAGCAGCAAACAACCACACCCAAGAGGCTCAGCCAGAGCCTGAAATACCCCCTGGTGCACCAGCGGAGAGCAGTTCACCAGCAACGGAAACAACCCCATCACCTACATCGCTTCCAGAGGGACCAAGCCCAAGTCCACAGTCCAAGGAAGAACTTGTGTCTCCAGCTTCAAGGGAACAGTTCCAGACTGAGCAGGAAGCAGATGACAGCCTTCAGAAAGCTTGGGTGGCGGCACGGAGCACCCCACCGCCTCTCAGCTCTTCTAATCGATCCCGGTTTGTTGTAGAACAAGGACTTTTGTACAAGGAAACTCTTTCTGGTGGACACCAGGAAGACTGGCATCCGCAAAAACAGTTGGTGGTTCCAATTAAGTACCGGGAAAAGCTCTTAAGCTTAGCCCATGATCATCCCAGTGGCCATGCTGGGGTGAACAGAACCAAAGACCGGTTGGGGAAGTCCTTCCACTGGGAGGGGATGGGCAAGGATGTTGCCAAGTATGTCCGGTCTTGTGAGGTGTGCCAAAGAGTGGGAAAGCCCCAAGACCAGGTCAAGGCCCTCTACAGCCACTCCCCATAATTGAGGTCCCATTTCAGCGAGTAGCTGTGGATATTCTGGGTCCTTTCCCAAAAAAGACACCCAGAGGAAAGCAGTATGTACTGACTTTTGTGGACTTTGCTACCCGATGGCCGGAAGCAGTAGCTCTAGGCAACACCAGGGCTAAAGCTGTGTGCCTGGCCCTAACAGACATTTTTGCCAGGGTAGGTTGGCCCTCCGACATCCTTACAGATTCAGGATCTAATTTCCTGGCAGGAACCATGAAAGAACTGTGGGACACTCATGGGGTGAACCACTTGGTTGCCACCCCGTACCACCATCAAACCAATGGCCTTTAATGGAACTTTGGGGGCCATGATACGTAAATTTGTCAATGAACACTCAAATGACTGGGACCTAGTGTTGCAGCAGTTGCTTTTTGCCTACAGGGCTGTACCACATCCCAGTTTAGGGTTTTCACCGTTTGAACTTGTGTATGGCCACGAGGTTAAGGGGCCATTACAGTTGGTAAAACAGCAATGGGAGGGGTTTACGCCTTCTCCAGGGACTAACATTCTGGACTTTGTAAGCAACCTACAAAACACCCTCCGACACTCTTTAGCCCTTGCTAAAGAAAACCTAAAGGATGCTCAAAAAGAGCAAAAGGCCTGGTATGATAGACATACCAGAAAGCGTTCCTTCAAGGTAGGAGACCAGGTTATGGTCTTGAAGGCGCAAGAGGCCCATAAGATGGAAGCATCATGGGAAGGGCCATTCACGGTCCAAGAGTGCCTGGGAGCTGTTAACTACCTCATAGCCTTTCCCAATTCCTCCCTAAAGCCCAGAGTGTACCATGTTAATTCTCTCAAGCCCTTTTATTCCAGAGACTTACAGGTTTGTCAGTTTACAGTCCAGGGAGGAGATGACGCTGAGTGGCCTGACGGTGTCTACTACGAAGGGAAAAAAGATGGTGGCGTGGAAGAGGCGAACCTCTCAACCACCCTGGAACGTCTGCAGCGGCAACAAATCAAGGAGCTGTGCACTAGCTTCGCCCCATTGTTCTCAGCCACCCCAGGATGGACTGAACGGGCATACCACTCCATTGACACAGGTAATGCTCACCCAATTAGAACCCCACCCTACCGGGTGTCTCCTCATGCCCAAGGTGCTATAGAACGGGAGATCCAGAACATGCTACAGATGGGTATAATCTTCTCATCTACCAGTGCATGAGCATCTCCAGTGGTTCTGGTACCCAAACCAAATGGGGAAATAAGCTAAATTCGATAACTCGTCCAGACAACTATCCAATGCCACGCACCGATGAGCTATTGGAGAAGTTGGGACATACCCAATTCATATCTACAATAGATTTAACCAAGGGGTACTGGCAAGTACCGCTAGATAAACCTGCCAAGGAAAGGTCAGCATTCATCACCCATGCGGGGTTGTATGAATTTAATGTACTTCCTTTCGGGCTGCGAAATGCACCCGCCACCTTCCAGAGGCTGGTAGATGGTCTACTAGCAGGACTGGGCAAATATGCAGTTTCCTACCTCGATGATGTGGCCATCTTTTCTGACTCCTGGCCCAAACACCTAGAAGACCTGGAAAAGGTCTTTGAGCGCATCAGGCAGGCTGGACTAACTGTTAAGGCCAAAAAGTGTCAAATAGGCCAAAACAGAGTGACTTATCTGGGACACCAGGTGGGTCGAGGAACCATAAACCCCCTAGAGGCCAAGGTGGATGCTAGCCAAAAGTGGCCTGTCCCAAAGTCAAAGAAACAGGTCCAATCCTTCTTAGGCTTGGCTGGGTACTACAGGCGATTTGTATCACACTACAGCCAAATCGCTGCCCCACTGACCAACCTGACCAAAAAGACCCAGCCGAATGCAGTCAAGTGGACTAATGAGTGTCAGAAGGCCTTTACCCAGCTTAAGGCGACGCTCATGTCGGACCCTGTGCTAAGGGCCCCAGACTTTAACAAACCATTCCTAGTAACCACCGATGCATCTGAGCGTGGTATAGGAGCAGTTCTCATGCAGGAAGGACCGGATCACAACTTCCACCCTGTCGTGTTTCTCAGCAAGAAACTGTCTGAGAGGGAAAGACACTGGTCAGTCAGTGAAAAGGAATGCTACACCATTATATACTCCTTGGAAAAGCTACGCCCATATGTTTGGGGACGGCGGTTCCAGCTACAAACCGACCATGCTGCACTAAAGTAGCTTCATACTGCCAATGGAAACAACAAAAAACTGCTTTGATGGAGTTTAGCTCTCCAAGATTTTGATTTTGAAATTCAACACATTTCAGGAGCTTCTAACAATGTAGCTGATGCACTCTCTCGTGAAAGTTTCCCAGAATCCAGTAGTTAAAAAGTGTTCTTAAAATGTAGAAGTCTGTTAGTTATATACTTAGTAGTATATGTAAAGGTGCATGTGTTGTATTAATCTGTTTATTTTAGAGTTCCAGGAAGAAATCGCCACCAGCGAAGTTCCCCAATGTCTGCGATTTGGGAGGCGTGTCATAAACAGATTGTTAAGGGTTAATGTCTCTTGTACCTGTAAAGGGTTACAAGCAGGGAACTGGACACTTGACCAGAAGACCAATCAGAAGACAAGATACTTTTGAATTTGGGTGGGGGGAAGCTTTTGTGTGTGTTCTTTGTCCGTTGTGTGTTCTTCTCTCGGAGGGTCTGAGAGAGACCAGACATTACTACAGGCTCTCTAAGTTTCTTTTCAAATAGTTAGTAAAAACAGGCGGTTTAGGCTTTTTGATTGTTTTACTCTATTTGCAATTGTGGATCTGGCTGGTTAACTTTTATATGTGTAGTTGCTGGGAATATTTTGATTTGTATTGGTACTGGGAGGGAAGTCTCTTTCTGGTGTCTGTAAGCTATAGGACCCTGTAATATTTACATCTTGAAGTTACAGAGATAATTCTTTACTTTTTCCTTTCTTTTATTAAAAGGTTTCTTTTTAGAGAACCTGATTGATTTTTTTTCTTGTCTCCCTTGTTTTATTCCAGGGGATTGGGATAACTCACCAGGACGGGTGGGGGAGATGGGAGGGGGAGAGATAGAATCTCTCTCTGTTTTCCTTGAATCTGTTTGCCTCTTTGTGGAAGGGAAGGGAGATGCTTCTCTGTATGGTGATTTAGAGGATTCAGCTGCTAGTATCTCATTTTCTGTACTCTAAGGTTCAAATCTGAGAAGGAATGCTATGACAAGACCCCCACCCTGCTACCCTAGAACTCCAACCCCTACCTGTCCCCTGGCTGCCGCAAACCCTATCCACACCCCTGCCCTTAACAGAGGCCTAGGTCTTCCACACCTATCCAAATGATCCCTGTCCCCTGACTGCCCCACCAGAACTCCCAACCCATCTAACCCCACCTGCTCCCGGTCCCTTGACTGCCCTGCCCCCTCTCCACACCCCTGCCCCCTGACAGGCTCCCCACAGAACCCCTGACCCATCCAAGCCCCCCTGCTCCCTGTCCTTTGACTGTCCTTTGGGACCCTGTGCCCCTTCTCCAACCCCCCGGCCCCCTTACCATGCTGCTCAGAGCAGTGTGTCTGGTGTGTGGAGCCAGACACAGTGCTGCGCTCTCCCACGGAGCGCACAGCCCCTTCCCCCCAGAGCGCTACCGGCGCAGTGCACTGAGGCTGCACCGTGCTCTGCATTGGGAGAGAAATCCTGGACCTTTTTAGATTTTTACAGATTCCTCCCAGACGGCTATTTAAAAACCAAAAAGCCAGACATGTCCAGGAAAATCTGGATGCGTGGTAACCCTACCATAAGGACTCCAGGATCTGCAGCTGCTGCCACCTATATGGGGCTAAGTTTACAAAGGCTCAACTGGCTGCAGTTGGAGTTTTGCTGGTTCTGGTGAATCTGACATTCATCATTCAGGGGCTGACAGGTTTGTTGAGGGGATGGGGAAACCCCATTGCTGATCAGAAGGAGGTCAGAGTCAGAGTCAGGTCTCCAGGAGCTGAAGGCTCGTTTGTCCTGCTGCGGAAAATGGAGCTGGAGAGCGGAGATGTTGTGTGAATGAGACTGCATGATGGAGTTGGAGACTGAGGGACGGGAGCCTCCTCCCAGAAATGCTCCCAGGAGAACAGGTTTGAGAACATCTCTGGGGAGCCTCTTGATAGGAAAAAAACAAGAATGGCACACTGATGGAGATGTCTCTGTCCCAGGGATGGGGGAAGCTCCCAACCAGGCTATGCAGCAGGGATCCCATTTCTCCCCCATTAGACCCATATGCCCAAAGAAGTAAATGGCTCTTACCTCCATGAGGGACGGAGGTCTCCCTTCTCAGCCTCTTTGAGAACTAGCACTGCTTGTTTTCATAGGACAAGGTGACCTGTCCCCACTGCTCCCTGAGGTGGCTCAGCTTCTGACTGCACCTATCTGGGAGGCTGTCACACATCCCAGGGCCTAGAAGACAGGTGGGGAGGAAGTTCCTATTCATGTTACCCTCGGAGAGCCCATAGAAGGGCCAAAGGAAGAATAAATAGTAGGAAGTGAAGCAGGCCC
This sequence comes from Gopherus flavomarginatus, assembly GCF_025201925.1. Taxonomy (NCBI): domain Eukaryota; kingdom Metazoa; phylum Chordata; order Testudines; family Testudinidae; genus Gopherus; species Gopherus flavomarginatus. The sequence goes on from NC_066624.1 coordinate 63,293,567, forward strand.
TGAGCCTCTGTCCCATCCTCACCTCCTCAAAAGTGGAGCTTCCTGAGCTTCAGTTGGGCAGGCAGTCTGTAGCCCTGACACAAAGGTCCTTCTGCGCCATGTGGGGCAGAGAGATTTCTGCCTAGAAGCATGGGAAATGGGTTGGGGGTCAGAGCAAGGAAAGAGGGGAGGGGTATGGGAGTGAGGGGAAGAGCTCATGCCCCAGATGAAGGAAGTTTGGGGTCAGAGGGAAGGACCCTGGTCCACAGAGAGGGGAGAGAGTTTCTGTCAGTGACAGGGGCCTCCCTTTCCCCTTCCACTAGCCCCGCATTTACAGTGAGACAGAGCAGTACCTGCAGCAGGGAGCGGGAGCTGCTGAACATGGGAGGGGAACCTTTAAGGGCATCAGAAGAGGTGCAGCCCTTGCAGCACCTTGGGCACCTGGTGCAAGTGCCAGATGATGCGGAGCTGGCATATCACCTTGGCTGTGACATCCTCCAGCTGCAGGGGAATGAGAACATGTCAGAGACTGAGACACTGCCCAGGAATCAGGGAGGATTAAGGGCACCTGGAACCAGCACCATTTCCACCCAGCAGCTGCTCATGTCTGAGTGGTGGATTCACCCTCCTGATCCCCAGAATGGAGGCTTGTTGTCCTCTGTAGTGACCTCCAGTGCCAACCACCCTCCTTCTAGGGTTAGCTCCTGCCACCGCCCCCTCAGTGCCCCTGACAACTGTTCCTCCAACCAACCTGGGGACACCACTCAAGTTTGTAGAACCCTCTCCTCCACCCCTACCTCCATCCCCACCCAGGTAGGGCAGGGAGGGGGGCAGGAGGGATTCTGGCAGCAGTGAAGTGGGATGGGGGGAGGTTGAGACCTTTCCCCAAGTCACGCCAGTGACAAATGCTGAAGCCACAGGATGGCAGCCCTGGTGAATGGGTCAGGTCAGCAGCTCCTGCTGACTGAATCCTCCCGTTGTCTCTAGAGTGGGTCCAGCCCTGCCAGCAGCAGGACAAGCTTCCTCCACCCATGTGCCTCAGAACTGCCTGGCCAGTCACCATCACCCATCAGTCTTTGGCCTCCCAGGCTGCCAGTGATGGGAGCAATTCTGGGGAGTGGCTCGGGTGACATGGACAGTCGGCCATGGGGAAATGAGTCCAGCTCTGTGGGGCAGGAAAGGTTCACAGAGGGTACTTAGGGGACTCTCCTGCCGTTCCCAGGAGTGATAGCAGAGCATCACATCCTAAGAACAGAAGTCCATGAAGTCCAGAAGTCCCCACTAGGCTCCTTGCTCCCAGGCCAGTGAATGGTGATAGGATGGGAATGAGGTCTGGGCCCCACCCCAATCTCCTGAGTCTAATGCAGCTGCTTACCTTGTCCCCATCAGTTGCTGGGCTTCCCCCAGGATGGAGAATGTGAGGAACAGCCCAGCTTGGCTGACACTCAGCAGGAGGTCGTGGATCACCAGCATTGCTGTCTGGAGGAAGTATCTTCTCTGCCCCTCAGAGAAGAATTTTCCAAAGACCTAAAATCAACAGGACACGAGGCTTTAGCAGATTGCCCACAGCCAGCCTCTAAGTCCTGGAGATAGAATGGCCTCACCGTCTAGTGCCCCAAAGGGAGGGTAAGAGAGCTGCTGTAGCCAAGGCAGTTCATTCCCCAGGAGGCTTTCAGGGTCCCATGGCTCAGGAAAGCCCCTTTATTAAAAGGTGACAGATGCTTAGGGACCAAAGCCTCCAGTGGCTCTTTCTGGAGGGCAATTTATCGCAGGGGCCATGATGGGCTGGAAATAGATCTCTAATGTGGGTGAGCAGGGCCCACTCTGCTGCACAGCGCACAGAGATGATAGGGGACCCTGTATTGCTTCCAGCAGAGAGATCTCCTGCACCTCAGTGGCTAGAGGAGTGTGCGTGTGGGAGAGGGGGTTGGAGCTGACAGACCAAAGGTCTATTCCCCCCAAATTAGTGATTTCTCTAGTAGCTGGGTAAGGCCTCTGCAACTCCTTGGTTTCTTCCAAAGGGAATCCAATCTGCAACCTAACAAAGACAAGGAGACTCATGTCCCTGTCCCCATCACAGACACTGCTAGGAAACTTTTCTTCTGCTGCAGCAATTCAGCTTGTGGGAGGCAGGACAAGCTCACACAGTATCTCTCACGTGGCGTCTATAGAGCAGCATTCTGTAGATGCACTTGTAGGTTCAGGAGCCATTCCAAGGTCTCCTCTGTGATGTTGTGGAAATCACCCACTTCACCTTTGACTCCAGTCTGGAGGCACTGTGTTATGGTGTGTTGCAAGGTTTGAATATTCTCACCACAGTTGTGAGACGCAGGGTGGGGGGGGGTTGTCTTTGATTTTCTACTTGTGCAGCAAGTAGCCGCAACTTAGGTCAGTGACAATGTGTTTCTTTGGAACAGTGGCTGAGGTCCAGATACTCTGTCATTCCCTGGCCGGGTCTGGAGACATGAGGGGGGTGCATGTGGTCCATATTGACTCTGGAGCTCACTGTGTCCCCTACCCAGTTCCCAGGTTGTGGCTTTCTGCTTCCTGACTGGCAATGGAATTGGGCAAACCCCACCTCCTTTCTCTGCTTCTACAGGGTGAAGGGAATTAAACAAGGGTCTGATCAAGCAATAGTGACTGACTGACCCAGTGCTCTCCTCTCAGACACTTGGGGATCAGCCAGGGGGACAAGGAGCAGAGAGACACCCAGAGCCATAATTCTATATTAACTCACTCACCCAGGGATTCTCCTTACGCCACGTAGCAATGGCTCCATATAAGACACTCAAATCATGGCAACTAGCGAGGTTCCAATGTGGGACCTTTAGCGCCAGCCTGTCCCACTGGGTGCTGAATGAGGAACTCTGAGCTGGAAATAAGGAGTGGGCTCTTTTCCTGTCTCCAGGAGGCATCCACTGCAGGGACCCAGCCAGCCCCACTTCCTGAGCTGTGTCATGTCCTTACCTCCCTCATCCTGGCTGTGTTCTTACAGCCCAGGAGCCTGCTATCCTGGTGCCACTCGTGGCACCACAGATCTTCTGCCTCATGTATGGTCAGCCCTGGAAGAGAGAGAGAGAGAGAGAGAGAGACTTTTATCATTCTGGTTGCAGTTTCTATGTCCTTCCAATCCTATTGGGGGCTGCACAGTGGAGTAGAGAAGAACAGAGGCAGAGAGAGACTTGTCCTCCAGCTGGGGTCAGTCTGAGAGAAATTATCTGGGATCCCATTATCCACCTGTGGTCACTCTCAGTCCCCTATTGGGTTCTGTATCCCAGCAGGTTCCTTACCCCTCTGTTGGAGCAGCAGCTGGTACAGCCGGTAAGTCCCCTCCTTGGCCTGCTGGCTGATGTCCTTGTCTGGGTCACTGACAAACAGAGCCAGCTGTGCCACATGGTGACCCATCCTAGGGAACTCTGCTGAGATCTAATGGAAAGGAGAGGAGCGGAGACTCCATCAGCATTTTCCTGTCAGCTCCCTGTCCCCCCTGGGCCAGAAGGTTCCTTCCCCTTAGCCCCTCTGCAGGAGATGCTGAGGGAGAGGAGCCTGAGATAGACCCTTCATTTGCTCTGCTGCCAAGGGAGCCAGGAGCTGCTTTGGGATGCCAAGCAGGGGCTAGAGCATGGCGCCCTTAAAGGCCCAGGGACAACACTTGGCCAGGACAAGAAGAACTTGACTCAAGCCTATCTCATTCCCTGCTCTGATTCTGCCTCCCCAAGAGGAACACTCTGAACCCACAGCCCCTGCAGCAGCAGATCCTACAGCCCCTTGGAGCCAGCCCACCTATGCCTGGAGTCAGGAAGCTCAGGTCAGATGTCACTTATGTCAAACTCAGAGAGGGTGACTGTGTATCTGAGCAGGGCCGCGCTGCTCCTAATGGCCCTAGCTCTCTCCTGGGACACCCTGAACACGATCCAGAGGTTGACATGCTGTGGGGAAAGGAGGCAGGTCAGGATCAATGGGCAAGTGGTGCTTTGCAAATGAGCGCCACCCCGCCAGCCCCAGGGGCCCGAGACATTATGCGCAGCGGGGAATAGCTGAGTCATTGATCACAGAGCTTTAGAAGGGGATTCTTTCCCTCAGGACACAGCTTGTATCCTGCAGGTCACAACTTGTCAGGGTCTCTCTAGATTGGGACAAGGTTCAGCGTCAGGGCTGGTCCCATCCTCCCAGAACTCCTGATTCCTGAACAGTTCACCAGAAAGGAGAGTGAACCCTAGCCTTTCCCTGCTACTAAAATCCTTGGTGGGATGTAGGGAGTCACTGAGAGCACAATCCCCCAAGGAATTTCAGATCATATCAGAGAGAAGGGCTGATCCCCTGGGGTCCTCCTGTTTCCCTGTTTCATGTGCCTCTTCTCTGAGAACCATCTCCAGAATCTCATGGGGTGTGTGTGTTGCGGGGTAGGGGGCAGGGGAAGGTTGAAGTTTCAGACTTTCACTCCCCAAGACAACCAGGGGCCCTGTGGTTAGTGCTCAACAGAACCAGGCAGAGCTCTGGCTTGAAGTCCCAGCTCCTTCCTCTGTCCCTCAAGAAAGCAGGACCTGACACTGCATTGCACTGACATTCCCAACCAAGGACTCCCCACTGGGGACCCAGCTAGGAGGACAGAGTAGAAAATGGATCTTCCAGTCTCTCCTTACCAGTCCCCCAGAGAGTTAAGGTAAAATTGGTTCCCACCCCTCCTTATGGGGCTCACCTCCAAGATGTAGTGGAGCCTGTCTGCGTCTGGGGACTCTGCCAGTAGGTTCCCCAGCATGGCATCCAGGAGCTCTGGCATGACTTTGTGCAGAGCGTGCAAAGCATGGGTCAGAGTTAGGTAAACTGGGCCTACACCTGCCACAGGATGGGAAGAGGGGTCTCTGGGAAGCACTGATGGGACTCCCGAACAAATATCCTGGCCTCTCTCATTCACACCCCACTGCAGGCAATTAGCACGGATTGATGAGACCTGGATCTTTGATCCATGAGCTTAGCAGGTCTCTGCAGAGGGTCTTGTAGGCAGAAGAGTATGAAACAGCCAAGTTGCTATGGATGGAAGCTGGGCTGCTGGGCAAAACACGGCATAAGAAAGAAAGAAAGAAAGAAAGAAAGAAAGAAAGAAAGAAAGAAAGAAAAGTTCCCCAGGAAGGGGTAATCCTCTGGAGGGAAGGATCCAACTCTGCAGCTTGTTCCATCTCTGCCTACCCCACCCCTAAATCTGGAGCTCCAGCAAATCAAGGGAGCAGGGACCAAGGACCACTCTGGAAGAGGAGGAGGTTGGAGGAGGATGTACCTGGATGTTGATGGTGTCCTTCTCCGTGCCCAGGGTGAAGACGGAGCAAAGGGCAGCTCGCAAGAGGCAGGTCTCTAGGTCTGGCTCAAGGGCAGGTTTCATGGTGCTGGCAAGAGAGAGGAGCTGGTATTAGACTGTGCAGTACGGGGGTGGGACTGTCGCTAACATGGACACAAAACCACAGGGATATAGGCACAGGCTGGAGAGAATGGAAATTGAGGCACTGAGCTAGGGAATGACAAGGCCAAGGCGTCACAGACAGACCGTGGCAGGACGGGAATAGCGCCTGTTCCCTGGACCCTGCTGCCCCTCCTGTATCTGAGCCTGGGAGTGAGCCCCTCCCAAAAGCCCCTGTATTGTTAGTGGAGTGAAAAGAACAGCCCAGACAGGAGAGAATGAACCTTCCCACCCCACCATCTCTGCCAGAGGAGCCACTCCTGGGAGGTGACCTGGGAGTGGGAGGGACAGTGACTCCCAGCCTTGGGCCTGAGCAGCACTGGGGTTAGGGGAGCCAGCTGGGGGAGGGGGCTGTCTCGGTTCCTGAGGTTGCCCACTGCAACCAGGGAGTTGGCAAGGATGGAGCTGGGTGGAGAGTCTTTAGGAAGTTCCTCAATGAGCTCCTGTGAGACACGAAGGAGACAAAGAAGCATCAGAGATTCGGGCCCTACTGACACCTCCCAGTGAGGAAATTACACAGCCAGTGCCCCACATGGCCAGCAGGATCCCCCACTACCTCCTGCTCCTCCGATTTCTTCCTGCCCATCAAACATGTCCCCCTTCCAGGATTCCTGCCCAGCTCAGTCCCAATCCCAGCCTTTCCTCCTCCCTGTCAAAACTGCCCCCATTCAGCACCATCCCAGCTACCGAGCTGGGACCATGTGATTCCTTGTCCTCCAGTCTCAGCTGCCCTCCAGCCCCACAATTCCCCCATTGCCCAATCTCAGAATTTCTCCCTTCTCTTCTCCCCAGCCTTCAGCCCCAGCAATCCCTGCCCTCTGCTGCCCCCTCCAACACCACTCAGCCCCCACGCATTAGCCAGGTGATACCCCTGCCAATCCCATGTCTCTCTCCTCCCTCCAGCTGCTGTATGACGTGTCTCACTCACCACAATCCTCTCCACCACAGCCACCTTGCAGTAGTGCGGCTCCAGCGTGTCCTGCCCTCTCTCCTGTGCAGCAAGACACATGGGGTAGATGGCCTGCAGGAACACGAGCTGCTGCCCCTCATCCTGTACCCACTAGAAGTGAGGTATAGCGAGAGAGAACCTGTTAGCTAGGGACCTTCCTGCCCCACCCACACCAGCTCCAGGGCTCAGGCCTCAATGGGGGATTGTGGGGACCTGCCTATTGTCCAAATCTCCCATGACTCCTACACAAGCAGGATCAGGAACTGGGCAGTGGCTGTGGGGGAGGAGACCTCAGCTGTTGTGGGACAAACACTCCCATCTTGGAGGTCCCACATCATGGATGTAAAAGGATCCCATTGGGGGGGTGGATCATCAGGGACAAGACCCTCGGCAGGAGGTGGGGATGCTGGGAAGGAACAGAACAATCTTGGTTCCAGTCCAGGTGGGGAACATTTGCACCTTTTCTCTGCACCGGAGCTGCTCTCTGATGACCCGAGAGCAGCTTCATCTGTGGACATGTCCACCCATTCCTCCTCCTCTGAATCCCTGGTGGTCCCTGCACCAGGGAGAGAAGGTAACAAGGCGATGCCTGCTGCCACTTGGGGGAAGGTCAGGGGCGTGGTGGGAGAGCAGGATTAAAGACCCTCTTTCCCACCTCAGGCACCCAGGGCAGATTGGGCCCCACACCTCCCTCTCAGGGATGCCTTCAGCCCCGAACAGCTTCAGAAGCCCATAGCAGAGAGCCCCCCCTCTACTGTCCAGGACTCCATGGGAGGTGCCTACTCCTCCAGCCCCGGAGCATCAACGACCAAAGTGGCAGCAGCTCTTGATGCCCCCACCCCCAGTTCTCCTTGCTGCAGGGGCAGCTGTGGTGTCAGTGGGGTTCACGTGGCTCAGACCAGACACCTGGGCTGGGGATCCCCCCCCACCATATCACTGGGAGAGTGTCTGAGCCCAGAGTGTTCAAATCCCCGTCCTCACCCCTCCCTGAGCCCAGCCTGGCTCCTCACCTGGAACAAAGCAGCAGCGTCCATCGGTGTCGCTGCTGCTAGAGTCCCAGGGACTGCTGCTGTCCCATGCTGAGCTGCTGGTGCTGGGACAGGGAGCTTCCACCTCCTGGCCTGAGGGGGCTGGAAGGTCCTCAGTGACCTGGCAGGGCAATGCCTCCTGCTGGGAATGAGGGCTGGGCTCCTGGGGCCGCTGCTGCCCACACAACAAGCCCCAGAGCCTCTCTGCCCGGTGCCACTCCTGGGCTGGGTCCTGTCTGCAAAACCACATCCTGAGCCCGCTCCATATGGGCCTGGTCGGGGCCTCTCCCAGCTCGGCACTTGCACCAGAAGCGGGTTTTGCTCACCAGAAGGCTGGGCACTTCCACCTTCTGGCCTGGATGGGAGCTGCTTCCCCACCAGCTGGGATGGATAGGTTGCTCTGCCCCTTGGGAAGATGGCAGCTGCTTCCCTCAGGCTCTGGGGCCACCTGCAGAGCCTTCTTCCTGAACATCCTCAGGAGCCTGGTCATCCTGGAATCGAGTAGGGAGCATGTGTGAGTCTGGGGTCAAGGCAGCCTTTCACTAATGGGCCTTTTTGGTCCCTCCTTATCCCTGCTCCAACCAGAGCAGCCCCTTGTCCCCCCACAGGAGTGCAGGGAGTGCAAGCTACACATCCTGGTAGGAGTTCATTGCATGATCTGCTCCCAATGTTCCCCCTCCTAATCCCTGCTGCTGCTGCAATATCCAGGAAGTGTCATCCTTTTAGAGCAATGGGGTCAGTCCCAAAGACCATCGGTAACTCTGGACAAGCAGCCCCCTCCTGTCATCCAAGGCGACACTCTCCCGCCCAAGCTAGAGAAGGAACAGAACCCAGGAGTCTGGACTTCTCCTGGGAAACCATTCCCCATGTTAAAGTTACAAAGACTCTAGGCACAGGAAGACCAGGGCCCTCCTCATCCCCATTGATTTCCATGCTCAGCAGCTTACAGGGTCTGGCCCAGCTCAGAGACTCCCAGCCTGGGGAACAGTGTTCCACAAGGGAAGGGCCGGGAGCCCCATTGCTGGGACCTTTCCAAACACACTGGAGATGGCTCTGGAGAAGCCCCTGCCCAGTCTGAGAGTAAGGGGCTCTAGGCGGCTGTTTGCAAATGAAATTCCCCTTTGGAGATGTTCTCTCCCCGTTTCTGCCTCTCTCCAGACAGACAGGGGAAGCCACCGAGGAACCCTAATGCCACTCACTTTCTCTAGGTGATGGTATGATGGATGTTCAGGGTCAGCAGATGTCCCTCGCCCTCCTCCTCACTATCCAAGCCCAAGGCAGGCTGAAGAGGGTGGTGACCTGAGGAGTTACCCTGCCCAGCCAGCAGGCAGGGTGATGACTCTAGGGCGATCGACTGGCTGTGAAAACAAGAGTCTGTCTTATTGCCAGGGGACGGAGAAAGTCAGCCAGCAGCAGTGGGGTGCAGAACACTGCCCTAGTGCGGAGGTGACAGCGGTTCCAGGATCCTGACATCCCAGCACTTTACACACCTTCCTGGAGCCTCCCAACCCCCCTGGGCTGTAGCGATGGGACCCCAACCCTACTGATGGCAAACGGGCCTCAGCTACTGGCTCAGGGTCACACCAAGTGTCAGAGCCATGGATGGACCCCTTCACTAACCACTGCTGCACACTCCCTCCCACAGCTGGCAATTGCAACCAGGCCCTAATGTCCAGTCCCCCTGCCTTTGAGAGGGAGTGTCACTCCTGGTTCCATTGCTGCCTATTGATCTTTGGGACTGGGCAAGTTGCTCCCCCTCTCTATGGCTCTCTGGGACTCACATCCCCGAATGGGCTTTAAAAGAGACAATGCTTAAAGTTTGGCCCCAACTATTTCTTCTTTCTCTAGACTAGTCTTTTTATCAAAGTTTAGAATTCTTGACGTTCAACACCTGGAAACGTCCCTTTCTCCTCCGCAGACAGCTTGAGCATCCCTTCTCGCCCAGGCTCACTGCTGCCTGGAGTTAGAGAACTGACCCTATTCTCATTGGACCTACCCAAGGAGTCACACAGCAAAGTGGTGACAGAGCCAGAAAGAGAAGCCAACAGTCCTGACTCCCGTTCTAACTAACAGACAACAACCCCCACGGAGGCAGGGATAGAGCCCAGGATATAAGGGGTGAAAATTGTCATGGAAACCGTTTTCTGTCAGAAAATCAATTCAGATTAAACCACTTTGTTTCTTGAAATCATAATAAGTAGGATGAAAATTCTTTGCAAACAAATATTTGTTTGCAAAACAAGAGCATCTCCTGTTTGTCACAGTGCATTAAACTGTCTCATCATACACAAAGAGGAGACATTGATCTAGAAAATTAAATGAGATGCTTCAGTCTAAGCTAAGTAGTTGCTGCTCTTAACAATTTCAAAAGAATAAAATAAAAATTAAACAGAATATTATGTCATAATCTGATATGGCTCAATGTGATAGGACACCTCCTATTCTGCACTGCTACTAGTGACACTCTTCAGTGAATCCCCATCATCCACCCATCGTGAGGTAGGTGGGAGAAGATTGTTGTTCGTACGTGACAGAAGGAGAAACTAAGGCTGAGAAAGGAGCAGTGACTTGTCTTAACTGATGCAGCCAGTCAGTAGCAGAGTTGCTCTCAAATGAGCTACAGACCAACAATTGTTCATAGTCATTATTCAGCAAGTATTTTAGAAGAATTGGAATGCTAGAGAGGATCATGAACTGCTCCAAGACAATTAATGGAGAGCAGCATCAACATTGGTTGTGACTTATTTGCTTGGTCATAAAAAAGAACAACAAAGACCAGAATTTCCTCCCTGTCAATAGCCTCCTCCTCAGCCAATCAAGGTTGAGACTTTGAGGGGCGGGAGGCTAAGGGTTCTCATCAAATAAGCCCAAAGAATGGTGCAGGTTTTTTGTATATACTAAACAGATGGAGCTTTTTCAATGTCTCATTATAAGGCATCATTCCCATCACTCAATTATGAATCTTTTCTGTACCCTCTCCAATTTTTTTAACATAATATTTAAAATGTGGACACAAAAACTGGATTCAACATTCCAATATCAATCTCTCCAATGCTGAGTCACTTCCCTTTCACTACTCTATCCATCCAAGAATGGCTTTAACCTTTTTTACCACAGTTTCACATTGACAGATTATGTTGAGCAGCTCGTTCACTATGGCCTCAAAATCCTTTTCGGGGTCACTGCTTTCCAGCGGACTGTCCCCCATTCTGTAGGGTGCCGCCTGACTCCTTCGTTACTGGAAGTATGGGTTTATATATGGCTTTATTAAAACCTAATTATTCAGTAAATATTTTAGAAGAACTAGCCCATTATAGAGAGAATCATGAATTGCTCAAAGACAATGAATGGAGAAAAGCAGCAAGAGCAATCAAACATAGGTTTGGTTATGGCTTATTTCCTTGGTCTTAAAAGAGAGTAACAAGGACCTGAGTCGCCCCCCTCACAATAGCCCCATGCTCGCCCAGTCAGTACTGAGACTCTGAGAATCAGAAAGCTGAGAGTTCTCACCAGATATCCCAGGTCACTACCGGAGGGAGTCACTCTTGGAGCACTATTCCAGCCACATGTCTTTGGGAGGGCCTCCCGCAATGAGAGTTGGAGCGCAACCCCTCCCACACACCCCCGCACCCCACTCCACATGCACAGACAGGTCCTGGTGGTGAAAGGAGAGCAGGGGAAAGGACAAAGATGCAAGAGAAGAAGAGAAAGGAGGGAGAGACAGGAAAAGGGGAAACAAAAAGGAGAAACCCCAATGTCCCCAGTGATTCTAAGGGACAAAGTCCTAGGTCGGAAATAAAATGCTGCTCCCACAATCTAGTGTTTTCCTTTCCTAAAAATCAGCCGGCACCTGATGGATCAGGCTGAACAGGTTCCAAACTTCTCGGCGGCTCTTACCTTCTATACAGGGATATCTGTTTTCTAGCAAAATCAATAAAAGAAAAGGAGAAAATTCCGAAGAGTGAAAGTGAAAGTGAATTCTCTCTCAGTCCTCAATGAGACACCTCAAGAAGGAGATGTGCTGAAGCAAAGCCACAGGGATCTCCAAGGTTGCCCCTGTCCTGCACCCTGTCCAGCCTGGCTGATGTCAAGATTTCTCTGTGAGATCATTGCCTCCCCATCCCCTTTGTCCAATAGGCTGAGGTCCTGCCATAGGCCCTTGTGATGTCACTCCCCTGCAGTGCTGATGTTCTGCCCCTGTCCAGCCACATTGGATGTTTGAGCTGCTCCCCCTGGATCATCCTGTTGGTGTCACTGGGCATAGCTCTAGGTAACTCGGGGGGGAGGGGTGTGGAAGACCACGAGTGTCAATGAAGCCCCCTTGCTCTAGGCCAAAGTGAGCCAAGGTTCCTCCATGTTCAACTTTAGTCGACCCAACAAGCTGATAGCTGGGAAATGTGTAGAAAGACCCTGAGCTACCAGTTACAACCAGTTAAAACCGGCTGCAAGAATGCGGATGTGGCTTCAGTAAAGGGGAGGCGGAAGGGGGAATCAAAGTGACTTAACAGTGGAAAAGTACTGTAGCAGACAACTTGGGTATAAAATGGGGGGGAACTGCTTGGCTTAGGTGTGCTTGATTTGAGACGTGCCAGTCTCCTTGCACCGCTTTGAGATCTCAAATAAACTTTGCTTGCTTCTCCACCCTGGTGTGTTTATTGGCGCGACACACATGGGGCAACGAACCCCGCTGTTGCTTCCCTCGGGCACTCTGTGCTGGCAACTGTTCTTGGCGCCCAACGTGGGGCTCGAGGCTGAAATTTAGCCTTGCCCGGACCCCTCCCGCAGTCGACGGATTGCAGCTGCGACCGACGCCCAGCATGTACCAGTGACTTCATCAGGGGCCTCGGCAGAGACGCGGTTCGACCGACCCCGGAGGACACAACGGTGCAACGCGCCCGGATAGTGGAGAAGCGGTCGCGGGCGACGGTGCGGAACCGGTCCCTTGGATAAAGTAGGAAACAGTCCAGTGGTCTGGACTTTTGCCTGTTAGGACCTGGGGACACCTAGTGTCACCCTAGGATATGGGGCAGGGACAGAGTATTACAGGCAGGGCACGGTGCACGCCCTTAGAATGCATTCTAGCTAATTGGAAAGTGTTTGGGTCAGATCTGATGACTAAGAATAAACTAAAAAGGTACTGTACAGTTGACTGGCCTCAATATCAGCTAGAGGACCAGGAAAGGTGGCCACCAGAAGGATCAGTTAACTATAATACGATCCTCCAGTTACTCCTGTTTTGTCAGAGAACGGGTAAATGGACTGAACATCTGTATGCGCAAGTGTTTATGGCTTTACGAAATAGGTCAGATATTTTGCAAAAGTGTAATTTGACTCCGACGGGTTCAGTAGTAACTAATGTTAGTCCCCAGATCCACCCCCCCAGTTGTAATGGCAGATTCGGTGTCCCCCTCGGCTTTAACACTCCCACCATATAAGGACAAGGTGCCTCGAGTTCCAGAGATTGCCCCCTCGGTGGGACCCTATCTGTTGATTACCGAGACCGTGGTATCCTGCCCAGGAGCAGAAGGGCATGCAGCCGCTACTATGCAAGTTTACACCCATGTGCCTTTTAACCTGGTAGACCTAGCAGCCTTTAAGGCACAGGCTGGGGAATTCTGAACGAACCCAAGCCGGTTTATTTCAGTTTTCGAGGGGTGCCTAGCTAGCCACAAGCCTGATTGGGATGACTGCAATATCCTCATGAGAACTCTGTTGTCTGAGGTGGAGCGGAATCAGGTTATATCCAAGGCAAGGGAGGAGGCACAGCGGAAAAACGAAAGGATAGATCATGTCCCCAGTCCCGCAGTACAGGTTCCTCTGACAGACTCTCGGTGGGATCCTAATAATCACCAGCACCTCACCCTCCTCACCTCCTACAAGGAGCTGCTTTTGCACGGACTCCGACACTCGGCTGTCCGACACAACAATTGGGCAAAACCGTATGAGATAATACAGGAGCCAAAGGAAAGTCCGGTTGCCTTTTTACAGCGCATTCGGGATGCCATCCGGCAAAATATTAATGCAAACCCCGATGACGAGGCAACTGAGGCAATTATAAAGGGTATCTTTACCAGCCGTGCGGCCCCTGACATTAAAAGGAAATTACAGAAAAAGGAGGACTTAATGGGCATGTCCATGGCACAGATTCTGGAAACCGCAGATAGGGCTTATTCCCTTAGAGAGGGAGAAAAGGAAAAAAGGCAAGTTAAAATAATAGTAGCGGCAGTACAAGCCAGTACCAGGGGAAGGTTGCAGGAAGGTGGAAGGGGCCGGGGAGCAAGAGGCCGTGGACGTGGGCGCCCTGGCCCGCAGGAGAGACATCTGGGTCACAACCAGTGTGCCTTATGTCGGCAGGAGGGACACTGGAAAAATGAATGCCCCGAAAGGGAAAGTGCCCCTATGATGGCAGCGGAGGACCACGAATAGGGGTGTCAGGGGAGATGGACCATCCTGCCCCCGGAACCCCGAGTAAAAATGCGGGTGGGAAATTCGGAAATAGACTTTCTAGTAGACTCTGGAGTGACACGAACCGCCGTAAACCAACCCCTTCAGCTGCCAGTGGCAGACTCCCTCACCGTGGTGGGCGCCACAGGGAAAGGAACCAAGTGTCCAGTGTATGCCCCAGTGGAGTGCGCTTTGGGAAACAGAACTCTATCTCACAAGCTGGTCTACCTCCCCGATTGCCCAACGCCTCTGCTAGGATGGGACCTACTTTGTCGCTTAGGCGCCACCCTGCATTTCACTCAGGACGAAATAACCCTTACCTTACCCCCTGAGAATGCATGGATAATGACCCTTGCAACTGAGCCCCCAGCTATGCAAGCCCCAGAGTGGAGCCAGTGGGAGGACCAGATCTACCCCCTAGTATGGGCATCAGGGGTCCCAGGAAAGGCCACACACCAAACCCCCGTTAATGTTCAGCTCTTGCCAGGAAAAGGCCCGGTGCGAATCAGGCAATACCCAATCAAGAGGGAAGCCAAAGAAGGCTTGCAGGAGACTATAGACCGGTTCCTAAAGTACAGTGTACTCCGGGAATGCCAGTCAGTCTGGAACACCCCCATCTTGCCCATCCAAAAGCCGGGTGGCACGTATCGGCTAGTGCAGGACCTAAGGGCGGTTAATGAACGGGTTAAGACTCTGTACCCCCTTGTCCCAAACCCATATACACTGTTGGCCTCCATAGGGGGGCAGTATACCCATTTTTTGGTTCTTGATTTGAAAGACGCTTTCTTCACGATTCCGGTCGACATTCCATCTCATGAAATTTTTTCCTTTGAGTGGGAGGACGAAAAGAGGGTTAAAAAGCAACTTTGCTGGACAGTGTTGGCCCAGGGATGTAAAAATTCCCCCACCCTTTTTGGCCAGGCCCTGGCCAGAGACCTGGAGGCGTGGGACAATGAGGACAAGGTCCTCCTTCTGCAATACGTAGATGACTTGTTAATTGCCGCAGAGGGCCTAACCCCTTGCCTTAAAGCTACCACGAGCCTCCTGAACTTTGTTGGACTCCAAGGATATCGGATAGCGCGGAGTAAGGCTCAAATCACCCTCCCCGAAGTACGGTAGCTGGGATTCCATATAAGAGAGGGGGAGCGCCAGCTTTCAAACGAAAGAAAAGAAGCTATATGCCAAGTTCCTACTCCGAGCAATCGTAAGCGGCTCAGGGCATTTCTAGGTATGGCAGGCTTCTGCAGAATATGGATTCTGGAGTTCAGACTGTGGGCTAAACCACTGTATGACTGCGTTAAGGGAACGGATCATGACCCCTTTTTCTGGTCCTCAGAAGCTGACAGGGCATTTAAAATTTTAAAAAGGAAGTTAATGGAAGCCCCAGCCCTGGGACTGCCGGACCTCTCTAAGCCGTTTCAATTGTACGTACATGAACAAAAAGGGGTGGCCCTGGGAGTGCTTACCCAGTTATTAGGCACCTGGAAACGCCCCGTGGCCTACTTTTCCAACAACTTGATCAAGTTGCCGAAGGGTGGCCGGCATGTTTACAGGCGGTCGCGGCAACTGCCCTAGTACTCGCGGAAGCCGAGAAGCTGACACTGGGAGGGGTCGTGCAAGCGTATACTCCCCATATGGTCCAGGCCCTGCTGGACGCTAAGGGCGGTCTCTGGCTCACTCAGCCTTGGGTAGCTCGGTATCAGGCTAAACTTTTAGAGAACCCCGAAGTTACCCTGCAGACCTGCCCCTCCCTTAATCCATCCACCCTTTTACTAGAGACAGAGGAGCAGGAACACGGCTGTTTGGATATCATAGATGCCCAATACTCCAGCCGCCCGGACTTAAAGGATCAACCACTCCCAAATGTGGATTGTGAGTGGTGCACTGATGGCAGCAGCACGGTAGTAAACGGCCAAAGGAGGGTGGGTTATGCTGTTGTGACCCTCCACGATACCGTGGAGGCTGAGAGTTTAGCTGCTGGGACGTCTGCTCAACTTGCTGAACTAGTAGCCCTGACCCGCGCGCTCAAACTGTCAAAGGAAAAGCGGGTCAACATCTTTACAGACTCAAAATATGCCTTTGGAGTATTACATGCTCATGCTGGCCTGTGGAAGCAAAGGGGAATGCTGACAGCCCAAAGCTTCCCGGTAAAGTATGGGCCTCAAATTCTCTGGCTCCTAGAAGCTGTACAACTCCCCTCAGCAGTGGCGGTGGTGCATTGCAGAGCCCATCAAAGGGAAGATCAAGATGTGGTCAAGGGTAATGCCCGGGCGGACAAGGAAGCCAAACATGCAGCCACCCTGAACCCACCAGAAACTGATGATGCCCATATGCACGCCCTCATCCCATCGGTGGGGAAGCTCCCGACCCCTAAGTACTCTAGTGAAGAGAGAAAGCTGGCCGACACGCTCGGTCTCCAGGAAAAGGAGGATGGCTCCACTCCACGGAAGGAAAGATTCTCCTACCGAAAGGCCTAATCCAGCCGGTGCTGCAAAAACTACATCAAACCACTCAAGCCAGCCTGGAGGCTCTTACCCAGCTGATGGGTAAATATTTCCTAACCTCCGGACTTCGACCCCTTCCATCCCAGGTACAGGCCGAGTGCTTGGTCTGCCAAAAGAATAACTCTTGACCGGGACTGTTAGTACCACCAGCTACCCTGGAACCCACCCCAGACCTGGGATTGGTATGGCAGATAGATTTTACCGAGTTCCCCCATACCCAAGGGTTCAAATATCTTCTCGTCTTGGTGGATCGATTCAGCGGATGGCCCGAAGCCTTCCCGTGCCGTAACTGCACTGCCAAAACAGTGGCTCTGAAATTGTCAAGGAAATCATTCCCTGCTTCGGGCTCCCCCAGTGGATGGAATCTGACAACGGGATGCACTTTACATCCAAGGTTATCTAGTATGTAGCTGATGCCCTACAGATCCCCTGGAAGCTCCACACCTCATGGCGACCGCAGGCCAGCGGAGTAGTGGAGTGTACGAATCAGACCCTTAAGCGACACCTCTCAAAAATCTGCCAGGAGACCACTCTGCCTTGGCCTGATGCTTTACCCCTCGCTTTACTTCGTATCTGCGCTCTCCCAAAGGGCAGAGTAGGGCTCAGTCCCTTCAAAATTATGTTTGGAAGGGCATGGCCTATGAATGGGACACCGGTTCTGGCAGGGGAGTGGGAGCTGGGGTGTGGCTTCTTATCTCAGTACATGTGCTCTCTGTCTGCTTTTCTCTCTTATCTCCACAGGTACACCAAAGATTTACAGAGACTTCCGCTGGATGCCCCTGTCCACTCCTTGCAGCCAGGCGACACCGTATTCGTTCGTACCTGGAAGGACGAGCCTCTCCAAGAGAAGTGGAAGGGACCCCACACCATCCTGCTGGTTTCTCACACGGCAGCAAAGGTTGAAGGACATAAGAATTGGATTCATCATTCGCGTCTGAAAGCAGTACCGGCTCCACCATCAACAGAACAGTGGACCGTCCAGCCCGCCAGAGCGTCACCCTCCGACGACGATCTTGGACTCAAATTATTGTTTAAAAGACACTAAGGGGTTGAAAGGGGTTCTACTTGTAACATAGCTGCCCCATTATAAACTATAAGCTTTTTGTTGTTATACACCCTATGGCCCTCATTGTGTTGCTTGGACTGTCCATGGGGCTCACTGTCTCACCGGAAGCCCATTCCACTTGGGGGAAAAATAGGTTCCTAAACTTGACCTATACCGTTGCTCGCGAGGCAAATTGGTTTCAGTGCTGGATCTGTATCCAGGTGCCCATTCATGGAGGTCCGGGTATCCCCCTGGTAGGAATCCCTCTCCCCATGGAGGAGTGGCAGCTGGCCCAAAGCATAGCTAGTGGCACCTACAGCTTCCGAAATGCTTCTACCTGGCCCTTAGCCGTTGTGATACCTTCCACAGAGGGACAGTATGATTATTGTCTCTCTAGACCCCCGTCAACTAATCACACTATCTTCGTTGGTAATTTCACACGTTTTAATGTCACGCGCCCGGCCGGATAGTTCAGCTTACAGCCACAGCCCGGCCTCTCCCTGGACGTCATGGCCTGTCCCGGGAGGGTTGGGATGGTATTAGCTGTGTAACCACACGGCTTATAAAGCCCTCCCGGGCAATTGGTGGGGCACCTGCACTTTGGGGTCCATAGTCCCTGCAGTAACGATTTACCAAACCCTATGTCACCAGAACATCCGAAATATGGGTGGGTGGTTCCGGCGAGACATACCACACAACCCCTTTATCAGCCGACCCACAGGCTTCCACTCCTTTGTTCGGTGGTCCCTGCCATGGTTAGGGGTCAGTGAATTGGAAAAGGCTATTTCTCATATTTCAGCTACACTGGAAATTATGGGCAATGCTACTGCTGATGCCCTGGGTACTATCCAGGGCGAGGTGACCCAACTATCCCAGACAGTCATTCAAAACTGCTTGGCCCTTGACTTCCTCCTTGCTAGTCACGGCGGGGTCTGTGCCTTAGTTAATTCTAGTTGCTGTGTGTTTATCAATCAGCATAAGCGAGTCGAGACTGATATAAACTCCATTAAGCAACAGACTGCTGTTTTCCACAGTATTAGCCAAGACAACACCAGCACCAGAGTCGAGGAGGCATGGAACTGGCTAACATCTTGGTTACCGGACTTGAGTGCCTGGGGCCACCGCCTTCTCCTATTGTTTTGTAGCTTGGGATTCCTTCTCGTAGTTTTGCTCATGTTTTGCTGGTGCGCCAAACTAGCATTGCGGGCATGTCGCCCCACGTGCTCCTCATGTCACTCAGCGTTAAAATCTCCTCTATTCCTTCTCTCTGATGACCCCCAGTCCTTAGTGCTCAATCACATTTTGTCCTCAGAATATGAGAAAACTCAGCCAAAAGCTTGTTGAATGTTCTCAAAGGAGGGAATTGTTGGTGTCACTGGACATAACTCTAGGTAACTCGGGGGGAGGGGGGTGGAAGACCACGAGTGTCGATGAAGCCCCCTTGCTCTAGGCCAAAGTGAGCCAAGGTTCCTCCATGTTCAACTTTAGTTGACCCGACAAGCTGATAGCTGGGAAATGTGTAGAAAGACCCTGAGCTGCCGGTTACAACCAGTTAAAACCGGCTGCAAGAATGCGGACGTGGCTTCAGTAAAGGGGAGGGGGAAGGGGGAAGGGGGAATCAAAGTGACTTAACAGTGGAAAAGTACTGTAGCAGACAACTTGGGTATAAAAGGGGGGGAACTGCTTGGTTTAGGTGTGCTTGATCTGAGATGTGCCAGTCTCCTTGCACCGCTTTGAGATCTCAAATAAACTTTGCTTGCTTCTCCACCCTGGTGTGTTTATTGGCACGACACACACCGGGCAATGAACCCCACTGTTGCTTCCCTCGGGCACTCTATGCTGGCAACAATCCCACTCAATGACTCTTCATTGTGGGGATGACACCGACTACACAGTAGAACACGAGACGCTCTTTCCCATGCTACGCTCAATTGTTCATAAATTAGCAGACTTTATGGACAGAAGAGACAATTAGAGCATGTAATCTGACACCCTGCATTTCGCATGCTTTCTGTATAGCATAGTAGCTAGTTTTTCACTAAACATATTCCAGAAAGGCACCTAGTCGTCATTAGAAGACATCAAGAAATGGGGAATTTCTACCACTTCCCTTTCTAGTTTGTTCCTTTGGTGATTCATCCTCACTGTTGAATATTTGTGTCCTATTTCTAATATGAATTGGCCTCTTTTGAGTTTCCAGCCACTGGGTCTTGTTATGCTTTTCTCTGCTAGATTAATGAGCCCTTTAATAGCCAATATTTTCTCTCCGTGAAGTCACTTCAACACTTCAATGACGTCACCTCCTGATCTTTTTCCTAATCTAAACAGGCTGAGCTCTTTCAATAGCTCACTAGCAGGCATTTTTCTCCAGCCCTCAAAATGTTTCATTGCTTTTTGCTGCCCCATCTCCAATATTTCAAAATGTTTTTCAAAGGTGGATGCCAAAACTGGATGCAGTATTCCAGGATCAGTCTTACTGATGGTGTGTCACCTCCCTATGCTACTCACTGCTCTTTTCATACATCGAATGATGGCATTAGCCCTGTTCACCACAGCATCACACTGGGTGCTCATGTTGAATGGCTTGCCCAGCATGACCCCTAAATCCTCTTCACAATTAGTGCTTTCCTGGATACACTTTCCCATTCAGTAGGTGTGGCCAGCATGCTTTGTTGCTAGGTATAGGACCTTTCATTTGGTTCTTTTCAAACTTGTTTTCTTTGAATGGGGTCAGCTTATCAAGTGATCTGATTGCTCTGTGTCCCTGCCCTGTCCTCATCATTAATTGCCACTCAGCTAGTATTTTATCACCCACCGATGTTAGCGGCTGTGATTTTATATTGTGTTGCGGTTCATTGATATTTATTTTCAAGAATTAGTCCTTGAGAGCCTCTTCATATCCCTGGTGCCCAGAACGTGCTCCGCACAGCCCAGCGAGAAAAGGCCGTCCAGCCCAGCTGTTCCATAGGGGCTAAGCACAGAACAAACTTAGGAGCGTGTGTTATCCATAGGTTCTGAACATGTGAGGGTCATCAGCTTACAAAGACACTGTAGACTGGTAGCATAGACAAATGTATCTAAGTTTCCCGCCTTGCAAAATAGGAGAGACAAAAAACATAACCTTGATTTGCTTTATTTTATAGTTTGGAAACTGAGGCACAAGAAGCAAAGAGATTCGCTCATGGTCAAACAGCCAGGAATAGAAAACGGCAGTTCTGCTGATAGTCAGTCCTGGGCCCTAGCCGTGTTTATCCTGGCCTCTCTGCTTCAGCTCCAGTAACAACCTGAGTAGAGGTTTTCTTCCTCTCCATGTTCTTTAACTTGACGTCACTGCAGAAGAAAGATTTTTTCTTACCAGTTGGCTCGAAAGCATGTAGATGTCTTTCCAAAAGATGTGCTCTGGCTCAGTCACGTCACAGGTTTTCTGGAGGAAGCACTCGGTGACGTTCTACGGCCTGTGCTATACAGAAGATGGACATAATGGTCCTTTCTGACCTTAAACTTTTTCTTTTGCTAGGAGGATAATGCTGGACATTTTCTTTCATTCACTTTCCTTTGGAATAATTTAAATCCAGGCCAAAGGATTTCCTCTTCCATTGTGTCTTCAGCACCTTTCATAGCATCAACCTGCAAGGTCTCATACACAGTCTTCTGCCAGCAAAGGGAAGCTGCTCCCAGATCTGGAGCTGCATTTGCATGTCCTGAGTGCTGTCCTGCACCAGGTTCACCACCTGCAAGTAGGTCATCAACCTCCATCTCGGTCCTAGGTGCAGGATGGCCTCTGGTTCCTGTTAGCCCACAGTTTCAGGCTGTCCCAGGGTGAGATGGCCATTAAAGGGGTTGCAACTCAACTGAACCTAACTCCGGTGAAGGGAATAAGTGCAGGGCTCACATGAGAAGGAGCAGCATGTAACTAGGATTCAAGCCTGTTGGGTGACATAAGGACAGCCTGTGCTCAGCCAGGAGAGAGACCCCCAATGGAAGCAGGCCTGGGAGGGGCTTGGATAGTCCTTTAAAGGCAGTTTAGGTTCACAGTAGGGGATGGAACAGCCAAGCTGCTAGGGAAGGAAGCTGGGCCTCCTGGCAGTGTCCAGGAACAAAAGCACAGCATCTGCCAGGAAGAGATTCCCCACAGAGGGACAACGTAATCTCCCAGGGAGGGAAAAGGCTCTCACTGCCATTTCTTAACCACATGGTGTGTTCTCCTGCTCTGCCAACCCACCTCTATTTCAGGAACCAGAGGCCATCCTGCACCTGGGACCGAGATGGAGGTTGATGACCTACTTGCAGATGGTGAACCTGGTGCAGGACAGCACTCAGGACATGCAAATGCAGCTCCAGGTCTGGGAGCAGCTTCCCTTTGCTGGCAGAAGACTGTATGAGACTTTGCAGGTTGATGGGGGTGAGACAGGCACTAACATGGGTGTGGAAGTTTGGGGAACAGGACAGAGGGCAGGGGTTGGGCAAGGAGGGCAGGGACTTGGGAAGAAAGACAGAAGATCAACCACTTTCTGAATGTGGGTCAGGATTATCCCCACTTTAGAGAGTGGGAAATTGATGTACCACGTGGGAGTGGGATTGCGATTTGGCTGAGTGTCTGAATAATCGCAACAGCCAAAATATAAAAGCTATTAAGTGTCAGAAGAAGATTAATCATGGAATTGGAGAGTTCAGGGCTGACAAGAAAAGGTGTAGTATATATCATAAACCAGTATGTGCTCTGCCACCTCACTTTTCTCAGAGACAGGGGTACATCTCTTGGACAGGAGTTAGAGGCTCTTTCTCTCAGACACACAACTGTGAATAGTTTGGAAAAAAAACCCTACTTGTAATTTTGTTCACTGGCCCTGCTAGAAACTCCACCCTCCAACCATTGTGAACCAGGACCAGGGACACCATTCCACTGTCCTGTCTGCATGTATCTGTGCACCTGCAGACATTGCAGCTGGCACATGCATTGGTGCAGGCACTGTAACTGAGCTGGATGAATGACCCTGCCGGCTCACATACCCAGCATTCTCTCCCTGAGCAATCAGTCCCGCTGTCTGCTCCATCTCTCTTCATCTAGGAACCTCTAGAGCAGTCTCTCTTTGTGGATTGTGTCCTTCTCCCCCATGGCTCTTTTGAAAGCAAGGTGCTCTGGGCTTCTCTTTGCCCCTATTGCCAAACCTCCTGCACGGTCCTCGTCCTTCCAGCCCACTGCTGGCCACTTGTACCACTCGCAGTCCCAGGCAGCAGTCTTGGCCCAGCAGGTGTGCAAGTGTCTTCCAGTGGAAGGAAACGGAGGCTATATTCATTGTATTGCCTGGGGTGGTGGGAAGACTCCCCCACTGTGCTTTCTGTCTGTCCACAAGGACATGATTTGCAACACTGTGGAATGCTTCTAGATCACTCTTTCATAAATTCTCATGTACTCTCCATATCACTTCCATCCTTGGAAGATTCACAGAGGCACAAGCAACCTGTCTTCCAACAATGGCCAATGACAGGTTCTCCAGCCTGAACAGAACAGGTATTCATCAAGCGATCCATCTCCCGTTGACCATTTCCAGCTTCTGACAAACAGAGGCTAAGGACACCATTCCTGCCCATACTGGCTAATAACCATTGATGTACCTTTCCTTCATCAATTTCTCTAGTCATTTTTTGGACTCTGCTATAGTCTCGGTGTTCACAACATCCTCTGGCAAAGAGTTTCACGGGTTGACTGAGCGTCAACCTGTTGTTTTACTTTAAATCATTTAAAAAAAATTAGGACCCTAGATCTGGCTGATGCAGCGTAGGCTGAAGTTATGTTTTGAGGACTGTGACAAAGTTCCTCCTCTACCTTGGTGGGTCCTGTGCTTTTTGGCAGATTTTGCTCACCTCAGAGATTCACAGTAGCCCTTCATGGCTCAGATCTGCCCTTCACTCAGATAACCTCATCACTGGCCAGCTTGGGGAAAAAAGAGAAGAACAATCCCCACAGTTTCTGCTGATCCACCGTGTGGGTCAGGGAACAGCCCAGAGACCTTTCCCCTCTGGTGAAACCTCCTCTGTCTGATCAGGAGTTGGGAGGTTTGGGGGGAACCCATGCCTGCCCTCTACTCTGGGTTCCATCCCAGGGCCTGTGGACTGCAGCTTTCGAGTGCCTCCTGGAACAGCTGCGTGACAGCTATGAATCCCTGGGCTACTTCACCATGGCCTCCTCCCAACACCTTCTTTATCCTCACCACAGGACCTTTCTCCAGGTGTCTGATAATGCTTGTACTCCTCAGTCCTCCAGCAGGACACCTTCTCACTCTCAGTTCCTCTTGATCCCAGCTCCTCACATACACTTCCGCTCTCTGGCTCCCCTTAGCCTGACTGGGGTGAGCCTTATTATAGCATCAGAGGGGCCTTAATTAGAGTCACGTGCTTAACAGCCTCACCTGACTCTTAGCAGGTTAATTGAATCAGGTGTTCTCATTAGCCTGGAGCAGCCCCTGCTCCGGTCACTGAAGGAACAGAAAACCGCTTATCCAGTGGCCAGTAGATTTGCCTTCTACTACTCTGCTGTTCCCAACTAGCCTGGTTCTATCACATTCGTTACTTTTTGTCCTGATTTCCTTCCGCTCCTGGAAGTTGATGTTTGGAAACTCACTGATGTGCTGTTCACGCATCATTTCCCTCAATAGCTCCTCCACATACTTTGATGCGATCCTATCACATGCCTGGAAAATTACTAGGTTTTCCATTATTTCTAAAATATTAAGGGATTCCCCAAAGCCAGAGCCAGTACAGGTAAAGGTCCTGTGACAGGGTCAGGCCAGATGGCAACAAGAGAGTGGTTTTTTTTTCTTTTCTTTTATAGGCGTGTGGCCAAAGGGCTAAATGTAGGGAACCTGACAGGGACACAGAGCAGAGAACCCCGAACAGCGCCTACTGTTCCTCGAAGGCGACAAGGGAGCCAGCGGACGCCGCTCAGAGGAACTCTGCCCAGATGCGTGAATGGACTGAGGAGCGGAAATAGGCTCCACAGTCACAGGAAATCCCGTCGGCCAACTTCCTCTCCCTGGTTTTGTAGATGGCCAGTTTGGTCAGGGCCAAGAGGAGGTTGACAAGGAGGTCCCGTGACTTAGTGGGGCCTTGGAAGGGGAGTGCATAGATGAACAGGTGAGGGGAAAAGTGCAACCAAAAATTTAATAATATATCTAAGAGGAGCCAGAATAGGGGCTGCAACCTGGCACACTCTAGAAAAACATGCGTCAGGGTTTCCCTCGCGCCACAGAAGGGGCAGGTGTCCAGGATAGGGGTAAACCCCGTTAAGTGCAAGCCCATGCTCACGGCCCCCTGGAGGAGCCACCAACTGATATTCCCAGTGGGCCTCGGAACCAGGGTGGAGTACAGGCTGTCCCATTGTGGCTCCTCACCCCCGAGAGGTGGCAGGAGGTCCCGCCACTTTGTGTTGGGGTGGGACACGAGGGTGAGGAAGTGAAGGGTGTGGAGAACAAGCATGTACAGATGTTTCCTTGGCACAGTCTGGAACCGAACCAGCTGCAAATCATGCAGCTGGCTCACAGTGAAAGGGCAGGGGAGCTGGTTGGGTCCATGGGGCAGCGGCCCGAGGAAAAGGTCCAGAGGGCCAGGAGTGGAGGGTGGGACTCTCCAGTCACTTTAAATCCCAGCTGCTTTTCTTTCTCTTCCCGTCAGAATCTTCAAATGGGCCTGGATTTTTTGCTGAAGAAACAGAAATGATTTGGGAGGTTTTATTTGGAGGGTTAAGAAGGGTCTAGAGCTGAATGTTTTTCCAACCAAACCCCGAGATTGGTTGGTTCTAATCACTTTGTGACATCAGGACCACCAAGAAGATGAAACCTTATCAATGCAGACTGGGAGTGTGTCATATTCAGACTTGTTAGCAATTCAGGTTCAGGTTTTTTTGTTTTGTTTTGTTTTGTTTTTGTAATTAGAGAGAGATCTCATTTGTAACCAAGCTTTATCTGTATTTATGAACTGATTAGTAGTGTAGTGCATAACAGGACTCTGGAGTAACATGGGAGTGAATCAATGAACCTGTGTTTGAGAAGGTTTAATGAACAAAGTGATACAAGTTCCAAAAGCCCCCAGGGTTTAAATATGGGCTGGGATTAAAGCCCTGAAGCCCTGGGGACTGCACTGGTTGGGCAGAGCTGGGCTAAGCACCAGGGCAAACCCCATGAGACATGGGAGGCCATTCATCTGGTTTGAAGTTGCGCAGTCCCAGTGTTGTGGAGCACTGTCCCTGTCTAGTAGGGACCCAGCACTGGATGTGGCTTTGTCCGGTAAAAATGAGAGAGAGGAGGAAACAGAGCTGGATTTACAGCTTGCGTGCCCCTGGTGGGGTCTGCACACTGTCCCCGGTGGCTGAGCAGTTGAAGGGTCCTCGGCTCCGAGCTCCCTCCTTCTGCCCGCAGGGACTCAGAGCTCCAGGTCCCCTGCTGCCCGCGGTGGCCAGGAGCTGCGGAGTAACCCCACCACCCGCAGCAGCTTGTAGCTCCTAACCCCGGCAGGAAGTAGGGGTACCACCACTTTTAAAGTTTAGGCACCCCACTGCCTAGCGCCCCCTGCACAGCCCCCCCCAAAACTTCCCATTGTCCCACACAGACCCCCCCCAGTGCCCAGCATCCCCAACTGCCTAGCACCGCCCACCCCTTCACTGCCCAGAGCCCCTCCACAAACCCTCCTAAACACCCACTGCCCTGTGCCCTGCCCCCACACACCAACCCTGCTGGGAGGTGACTGTGTCTGCTGGGCTGGGTGAAGAGCCCTCCAGCAGGGCTGCGTGAGGCCATCTCACACTCAGTTGGCCCCGCCCCCTGCTGGGACCTGGGATCGGCAACATTTGACATTTTAGGTGCACCTAGAATGCTGGTGCCCCTAGGCCAGGGGTCGGCAACCTGCGGCAGGTGTGTCGAGCCGATTTTTACTAGCACGCTGGGTCCTGGCCCCGCTCAGCCCACTGCCAGCTGGCAGGAGCCAGTGGACGGAACCCCACACCAACAGTACCAGATTTACCAGGGGGCTGGGCCCACGGTCCAAAGGGACCCCTTGCAGGCCTGCTTTTCTCCACCTCTAACCCCCGTGGGGGCAGAAGCTTAGTGCTGCTGGCTCCTGGGGCTCCTGCTGCAGCAGGCAGCTCTGCTGGCAGCCAAGCTCCTCCCCTGCCTCTTCCTGCAGCGTGCTACATTCCCCGCTCCCCCCAGCCACCGATCAGCTGCTTGCCGGCAGAAAGGAGAGGGAAGAGTGGAACTGCAGCGAGCTTGACGCTCTGGGGAGGAGAAGAGGTGGAGGTGGGGGTGGGGGCGGGGGCAGGGCCTTGGGGAAGGGGCTGGAATCAGGGCATAACCTCTCCAGCCCCCTGCAGTGAGCACCCCCACAACCTCAGCCCACACCCCCAGTCCTCTGCCCACCCTGACCACTGCACCCCCTCACATGCCCCAGCCCCTGGCCCTGACCCCTGCACCCCCCCACACATATCCCCTGCCTTGACCACTGCACCCCCTCACACACACACCCAGCCCCCTGCACCCCCTCACACACACCCAGCCCCCTGCCCTGACTCCTGCACCCCCCCACACCCAGCCCCATCCACATTCTCACACACACCCAGCCCCCTGCCCTGACTCCTGAACCCCTCCACATCCCCACCCTCATCCTGAGCACCAAATGGAAGCTCCTGCACCCCACCCCATTCCCACCTGCACCCCTCACACCAAACAGGAGCTGCCCCAGGGAAGTGATCCACACCCCAACCTCCTGCCCCAATCCTGAGCCCCCTCCCTCACCCTAGCTCCTGGCCAGACCCCACACCCCAACTTCTTTTTTACAATATTTGCAAAGATCACTAAGTGGTCCGTAAAGACCCTCTGTGATTTTCAAGTGGTCTGTGGAAAAATAAGTTTGACTACAAGAACAATCAAGGTACCTCACTTTATTTTCATTTGCTTGCTATTACATATAGGAGGAGGATGAAGAAAAAAAGAATGAAAAACAGAGGCGAGGGGAGATGAGAATGTTCTTTTTCTTGGCTGGGTCCCAAGGTGAGGCCCCAAAAATGAAGCTGAGCACAGGGCCGGGGGCCCCACTAACTCTAAATCCACCACTGGCTGTCACGTCATCTAGGCTGGGGATAATGTGTCAGCTGATCCCCAGTCTCCAACCTACCTGGGCAGTACAGCAAACATGGCCCTGCCCACTAGCTCCTCTCCACTCCCTAGCCCAACCACCCCTTGCTTCCCACGGCTTAAGGTTTAGCCCTCTCACTTTTCAAAATGATTGCTTGCCCCTCCTGATTGCGAACCCCAGGCTGACAGTGGTAGTTGTACTTATGTGCCTGTGCTTAATTTGTGTTTTCGATGATTTACCTTCTAAAAAAAATCTCACGTCTCGCACCCCCAGAAAGGACATCTCAAACCCCCAGGGGGTGCGTGCAGCCCAGATTAAGAACCACTGCACTAAACTGATAAGATCTGCATTTTAATTTAATTTTAAAATGAAGCTTCTTAAACATTTTTAAAACCTTATTTACTTTACATACAATAGTTTAGTTATATAGTATAGACTTACAGAGAGACCTTCTAAAAACGTTAAAATGTATTACTGGCACGCGGAACCTTAAACTAGGGTGAATAAATGAAGACTCGGCACACCACTTCTGAAAGGTTGCCGACCCCTGCCCTAGGCACATGCCTACTGTGCTAATGGGGAATCTGGCCCTGAGAGGAGACTGAGGATGCATGAAGGACACTGGCGGGGGGGGGAGGGGGCACCTTGCTGCAGAATGACAAAGGCGGGGTGGGTCCATGCAGGCAGATGTGGGGATGTCCCATATTCTGGGGATGTATTTGTGGCCACCCTAATTAGAAATGCAGATTTGTATAAAGAACAGCTGGGCTTGCCCTAGTGCTGTCCTAAACCTTTTCAGTAGCAATGCCCTCTGGGTAGGTACCTCACTGTCCCATTCCCTGGTAAAGATCCCAGAAGCAGTGGATTCTGGGAGAGTTCAAAAGTCTGCCTGGTGGGGCTAATGGAACTGCTTTGGCTGGTCCTTGCCCACACACACACTAGAACTGTTCAGATTGACACAGGTCAGCACCGCCCAGCAGTTATTTGCTATAATCCAGTCTAATCCCCCTGGTATTTGGCACAGTCCTGCGCTGTAACAAATCTGTAACAGCTTGTACCTACCTTTTCCAGTCTGAAGGTAACACACCCACATAGACTGACCTGCAGCTCTTGTGATTGAAACCTCACTGATCAATTAACAGCTACAATTAACAGTGGCAGGTAGTTTTGAAAAGGATTGAGAATCTTAGAGAAAATTTTTCCACATCTGATATCTTTAAAGATTTCATTTTTTGCTTTTTTTTTGTCACGCTAGCAGATCATTTACTTATTATAACATCACCCATACAATGAAGGCTTTACAGAGCTGAATGATGCATCACACCTATGACAGGTAACTTTGGATGAAATTAGCCTGTAATTAAAAGCCAAAGTTATTACCCATTAAACTTGACAGCAATTCCCTACCTTGTACTCCTAGGCCACCTCCTCTATGGGAACCACCCTGTGAGCATGGTGAGGCTGGGATCTGTCACATACCACATGGCGTTACAGCAGCACAGCTGTATTGGTATGGCTGCGCCACTGTAGCACTTCTAGTGTAGACTAGCCCTCAGCCTGTTCACAGGATGAGTGGTGACTTAGCCCCAAATACTGAAGAGGTTTCTTCTAGGATTGTAAATAAGAAAAAGAGGAGCTATTGGAATCCTTTCTGGGGCTTGGCATCTTGTTGGAGATGCTGCTGTGGGTGCTAGAATCAGTAAGTTTGGGTGGAGTTTGGCTTTGGAGAGGGAGATGGGAGTGAGTGGAGAGGGAATTGAAGATCTGAATAATTCTGCTGATAGTTTTTCATCATGATGGCTTAGTTTGGAGCTGCTTGAGGAATTCCAGAGCTCCAAGGCTTAGTTTTTGTGCTGTGATAATCTATTCAGGACTGTAGTAGAGTAAGGGGAGTCTTTGGCTCCACTGAGCACACAAGTCTGCTCTTTATTCTTTCATTATAATTTTATTTCAGGAAGTAATATATCACTAAGAAGAACATGAAGACAGCGGATCTGAATCTCCTACTTATACTGATGGAGATTAGGAGTAACTCCCTGGAACAGACTTTCACCAGTGTAAAGGGAAAGGAGAATCAGGTACAAGATGTATAATCAGACATTTTTACATATGTCACTCCTACTTCTCTTTTTTTGTCCCTAACAAAAGACCTCAAAACAGAAGGACGATCTTGTGATTAAGGCACTTAAGAAATCTGGGCTAAACTCCCAGTTCTGCCACAAACTTCCTGTATGACCTTGGGCAAGATTTTCAAAAGAGCTCAGAGCCTGATTTGCCACACCCACAAGTGGGACCCGATTTTCAAACACATTCAGCTCCCAACAGCTCCCATTGTGACACTTGTGTCTCTATCTTTCAAGAGATCTCATCACACTAGGTGCTTTTTGAAGTGCTGAGATAGGAACAGCACTTTGGTCCCTGTTGCGGATACTGAACTCTTTGAAAATGTTGGTCTTAACCTCTCAGTGACTGTTCTCCCATTCTTAACACTGGAAACATGCTGCACCTCCTCCTCCACCCACCCTCACGGGAAAGGGAGGGAGAGAGAGAGAGAGAGAGAGAGAGAGACAAAGTGTCCCAGTAGATACTGGGGAGTAAGATCTGGCCTGGTACCTGTTGACTCGGCAATATCCATTCACTTCCAACATGGTGGGTTGGCTTTGGGATATAAACTGATATTGTCACCTGGATTTCCCAGTGGTCCCATGTTAGTATCATGGCCTCTGTGGGGAGGGGAGGGTTCCCAGTCTGGATCCAGATTGTGTGTCAGGCCCCAGTCTGATTGGGAGTGTTGTATAATTGAGTGAATTAGTTGGTGGTGGGGTGGAGATAGTGTGCAGGTACAGGAGCCTCATGGTAACAATAAGCACATTCTGTAAAGTGGCACCAATCAACACTAAGGGGCAGGGGAACTGGAGCCCTCCATTGTGGGGGATGGATGGTGGGGTGTGTGTGTGTGTGTTCTCTATTAATACTATTGTCTGTGTTGTCCTGTGGCTGGCCCATGTGCCAAACCCAGGGCCTAGCCATTAATGTCCAAGGCAAAGAGCACAATTTACCCTGGATAGTCTCTTTGGCCTCTTCGGTTTTGTGAGCATGGTCCAGACTGAGCAACATTTTCTCCCTGCAAGGGGAGCAGTGTTCAGTCCCATGAGAGGGGGAATACAGAAGAACAAGAGACAGGCAGACAGTGATTGGATTGTAAAACTGTCTGATGGCAAACCCTGAATTGATTGCTAGCAATCACAGGGGATCAGAACTTTTGAACGCTCTCCCCTCCAGCCTGGGTATCTTGGGCCAGGTTTTTGTCCAGGGGAAGTTTTTCTGGTGACATTTGACCCAAAAGGGGTCAGTCATTTCTGAGACTCAGCAAAGGGAAACAATCTGCTTTAGTCAACGTAAAGCAAATTCTTGCCCCGTTTAGCAACAGTCAGGCACAAAGATGGCTATGGGTAGGTGTTACCCAAAATTGGGCCAGCTAGTAAGCTTAGGGAGGACTAATGACCCACCAGAGCTTGGCAGAAAGCAGCATGTTTATTATACTGATAGTTAAGCTCAAAAGAAGTGTGTGTGTGGAGGTCACACTCACACTCACATACGCACGCTCCTAGAACAGGTAAGGCACTGGAGATATCAGGATCCTTCAGGGTAAGAGTCCCACAGCACAGCAATGGACAGTGCAATGAAGGTTTAATAATAAACAAAACAAATTTTTCTCCCAAGAAACTGCAGTTCAATTTGGTTTGGAGTCTCCCTATTGCCCTATTTATCTGATGCCTGCCACTTAAGTTCCATGGCTGCATCGAGGCTTCTGAAAGTGGAGGGAGAGACACTTGCACTGTTGCCTCTTGATACAGGCAGTGGGGCACATTTTGCAGGGAGTGAGCAGGGCAAGCTAGACTCAAGGCATCAGATGCCTGTAAATAATCACAGAGCTGTGTCCGATAAGCACTCTGTAGGCTGGGGAAGAAATGGATCCCCAACTATTAGTGAGGATGAGGAGTGACATCTTCTCTCCACCCCAGGGATGGCACGGTAACAATTCTGGACATTGGGCAGGATGGAAAGAATGAACTGTCAGGGTGGAGCCTGATCCCTCTGTGCCTCGATCTCTTAGCACCATTTTCAGGATGCCCGTCCGATTGCCAGTACACTCACCCGTCTCCACCAGCCCATCCAGCATGGTGAAGCAGAAGAGCATCAGGTACTACAAAGGCAGGTGCTTTGCAGTGACCTGCAGGGAAAAGCAATAGGGCAAATATGAAACTAATTCCCTTGGCCTGGACGCCTGACTGACACTGTACTAAATAGGGACTAAGGTTTGGCTGTATTTGTCCAGCACTAAGTTATCTGTTCGGGGGAAATTGGAGCCTATAACTGAAATTTCAACCTGGCAGCTCCTGTTTTTCTATCTCAGTGACTGCATTGTTGGGGAAACCCACGAAGTTGGGGACACAAATTCCTTGTCAAGTGAAGGGATGATCTCTCCCCATCCCTGCATCTCTCTCTGTAGGACTCTCTCTCCAGCTACAGTCTCTGTTACTCACTGCTGAAGCAGGGATGTTGTTGCAGCTGGGATAATCCTGCTCACCGCATACAATCCAACAGCACTAAGGAATCACTCTCAGGACAAGAGCTCTCCACACCCCATCCCAAGTTAGCTGAATCCAGCTTTAGCTGGCCAGGTGGGAATTCCCAGCCCGTGTGAGTTCTCAGCTGGTATAAAGCCAGTGCCCCTGGTTCCTGTGCCATCTGCTTACACCAGTGTTAAGAATGTGTCAGGGGTGGGTTAGAGCACAGCCAGACTCTCTTAATCCTCAACTTGCACAGGCTCCCTGGAGGACCATCACATGTTGGTGTTAGAGAAACCTAGGGGCTACTCTAACTTGCATCAGGGGAAAGGCTGACACAGATCAGTGCACAGAATCAGGAGCTGTACTGTAGATGCCCCTCCCCGCTGTCCTGGGCCAGGCAGATTGTGATGTAGGAGAGAATGTCCTTCTCACTGTTTCTCTATAAAGATACTTTTCTGTCGGTGTCTCACTCAAACTATGCCCCAAAACACCCCACAGCGTTAACAACAGAGATGAAGCCAAGGCTGTGGAGAGTGCAGGGCAAAGGGAGCACACGGGGATCGGCCCATAGTGATGCCGAGAAGCCTGTGTGTCTTTGGAACTGAGAGATGACAGCTGTGTAGTAAAGAGCTCTAGATGGCAGAAAACTGATTTTGGGGAATGCAAAACATGAACATACCAAAGACATGCTGTTTGCTGTGTTAACAAATATTTTTCACAGCAGCTACAATTGGAGAAACTTAACCCTAGCCACAGCTATTCAAATAGCAAAATAGTCTGAACTGGTGAAACTACAGAAACTCGAAAAACTAGCTTCAAAACTATAAACAGACATTCAAGTGTTAAAAGTTATTATCATAAAACCTCTGAGGCAAGGAGAGAACTTCCAGGCTAAGCGGGACCAATTCCAGCCTACATGTACAAGATGTGGAAAAGCCTTATTCCAAGAGATGGTGCATCTCCAGCCAGAGGCATGCGGTGTAATAAATGCTTGAAATATGGGTGATTTGCAACTGTTTGCCACACCAAAGCAGGCAGGGAGTTGATTCATGTTACAGACAAGCAAGAGCCGTAGATCCAAGAAACAATCACAGAACCTGCTTGGAGAGTGAAACTAAGGCCTGGTCTATACTACGCGTTTAAACCAAATTTAGCAGCGTTAAACCGATTTAACCCTGCACCCGTCCACACAACGAGGCCCTTTATATCGATATAAAGGGCTCTTTAAACCGGTTTCTGTACTCCTCCCCGACGAGAGGAGTAGCGCTGTAATCGGTATTGGCCATGTCGGATTAGGGTTAGTGTGGCCACAAATCGACGGTATTGGCCTCCGGGCAGTATCCCACAGTGCACCTTTGTGACCGCTCTGGAAAGCAATCTGAGCTCGGATGCACTGGACAGGTAGACAGGAAAAGCCCCACGAACTTTTGAATTTCATTTCCTGTTTGCCCAGCGTGGAGCTCTGATCAGCACGGGTGGTGATGCAGTCCCAAATCCAAAAAGAGCTCCAGCATGGACAGTACGGGAGATACTGAATCTGATTGCTGTATGGGGAGACAAATCTGTTCTATCAGAGCTCTGTTACAGAAGATGAAATGACAAAGCATTTGAAAAAATCTCCAGGCTACGATAGACAGAGGCCACAGCAGGGACTCACAGTGCTGTGTGACAACCGTAACGGAAAGCCAAAGAATCAAATGGACGCTCATGGAGGGATGGAGGGGGGACTGAGGACTCGAGCTATCCCACAGTTCCTGCAGTCTCCGAAAAGCATTTGCATTCTTGGCTGAGCTCCCAATGCCTGAAGGGTCAAAAACATTGTCGCCAGTAGTTCAGGGAATATGTCGTCAATTTACCCCCTCTCCCCCCTCAAAGAAAAGGGAAAAAAATCGTTTCTCGCCACTTCTCAATGTCACCGTATGTCTACTAGATGCTGCTGGTAGACGGGGTGCTGCAGCGCTAAACAGCAGCATCCTCCCCTCTCCCTTCCCCGGTGGCAGATGGTACAGTACAAAATGACTGATAGCTGTCCTCGTCATCATCCTTTGAGTGCTCCTGGCTGGCCTCGGTGAGGTCGGCCGGGGGCGCCTGAGTAAAAATGGGAATGACTCCTTGTCATTCCTGGCAGACGGTACAAAATGCTGGGTAACCGTCCTCATCATAGCAGCTGGAGCCTGAGCTCCATCAGCCCTCCCCCCTTCCCTTTTGTGTCTAAAGAAAAGATTCTGTACTCCCTGGACTATCATAGCAGCGGGAGGCTGCCTTCCCCTCACTTTATCTTGCTAAAAAGTCAGTGTTTCTTATTCCTGCATTCTTTATTACTTCATCACACAAATGGGGGACACTGCCACAGTAGCCCAAGAGGGGTGTGGGAGGAGGGAAGCAACGGGTGGGGTTGTTGCAGGGGCACCCCCTAGAATGGCATGCAGCTCATCATTTCTGCGGGATCTCTGGGGCTCTGACCCGGAGCGGCTGTGCTCTCTGGCTCTCTAGTAAACTTGCCCCATATTCTAGGCAGGACTGACTCTATTTTTAGACAAAACATAAAGAAGGGAATGACTCGGAGAGTCATTCCCATTTTTGTCCATGCGCCCCCGACTAACCTCAGCGAGGCCAGCCAGGAGCACCCATGACAGCAGCACATAGTACAAAATGACTGATAACCGTCATCTCATCGCCAATTTACAATGGCAGACAGTGCAATAGAGATGGTAACCATCTCTGCTACCTTGCAAAGGCAAATGAATGCTGCTGTGTAGCACTGCAGTACCGCCTCTGTCAGCAGCATCCAGTACACATACGGTGACAGTGACAAAAGGCAAAACGGGCTCCATGGTTGCCATGCTATGGCATCTGCCAGGGCAATCCAGGGAAAAAGGGCACGAAATGCTTGTCTGCCATTGCTTTCACAGAGGAAGGATTGAGTGACGACATTTACCCAGAATCACCCGCGACACTGTTTTTGCCCCATTAGGCATTGGGATCTCAACCCAGAATTCCAATGGGCAGAGGAGACTGTGGGAACTATGGGATAGCTACAGGATAGCTACCCACAGTGCAACGCTCCAGAAATCAACGCTAGCCTCGGTACATGGACGCACACCGCCGAATTAATGTGCTTAGTGTGGCCGCGTGCACTCGACTTTATACAATCTGTTTTACAAAAACGGTTTATGTAAAATCGGAATAATCCCATAGTGTAGACATACCCTAAATATTCACAGCAAGACTATTGACTTTAAAATTGACTCAGGAGCTGAAGTCAGTCATCTAAGAATGGATTCACAGTCATCTATAATCCCTCCAAGAGCTGAAATCTCCTGACCTAGTTCTGACTAGCCCTGGAGGTATTCTGAACTGCATGGGCCAGTTCACCACAGAAACAACTTACAAAGACAAAAGCTTTGCATTCTGAGTGCATGTGCTCAAAGGACCACAATCAACAGTGTTCTCAGCTTCAGCGTGGCAGCCATAATGGGCCTAGTGAAAAAGATGGAAGTCAATGGAATATTTGGTGAAAGGAGATCCAGTACAAATAACCTTAAGAGATAATGTTGAACCATATAGTGTGCATACACCTTGCAAGATTCCTATTCCATTACATGGTAAGTGGAAGCTGAGTTAGAGAGAAGGGAGAGAATTGGGATAATCGAGAAAATCTGAGACAACTGAGTGCGCCAATGGTGCCAGTTATAAAGGGAAACATGGAAAAATATGAATCTGTATGTCTCAAAGGACTTAAAGAAGCAATTCTGAGAGAAATATATCCTCCCAACACTGGATGACTTCCTCCCCAAAGTGAAAGGAGCTACCGTATTCTCCAAGCTAAATACCTTAAGTGGATTCTGGCAAATTCTTTTATCCAAAGAAAGTGCTAAACTGACCCTTTGGAAGATTTTGCTTTTGGGATTACCAGTACACATCAAATTTTCTAAAGAAAGATGGCAGAATTGTTAACCAACACAAATAGGGTTGTAGGTTTCATGGACAATATTCTGATATACCGATCTTCAATGGAAGAACACAACAAAACCCAAGATGGGCAGGGATGGTGTCCCTAGCCTCTGTTTGCCAGAAGCTGGGAATGGGTGACAGGGAAAGGCTCACTTGATGATTACCTGTTCTGTTCATTCCCTCTGGGGCACCTGGCATTGGCCACTGTCAGAAGACAGGATACTGGGTTCAGATGCAGATACTTTATTCTTCATGTCCTTGGTGATGCCTGGACAAGTTCAAAGTTACATTAGGGGAAGCTGGCCCAAGTATTTAAAGGACAATAAAGGAGTGTGTAAACATGTGCGGCGGGGGCTTGACCCTCTCTGGGGAGGGAGGGGAGCCACGCCAGCCCACTCCACTCCGGTTGGTCTGGGAAACCAGCCTGGCGGTCCTTACGGTGCTTATCCGTCCGGCGGGCAAGGGGCTCAGGCCCTCCAGGAGGGCTGCTGTACCAGCCACAAGGCACAGGGCCCTACACCAAGGCAGACAGCAAACACAGAGTCAGTAAGCTAAGGCCTGGGTCAGGACTGAGTAGTACCAGTAACAGATTAAGGTCCAGCCCTAGGTCAGGGCGGGTAACAAACTCTGAGTCAGTAAGCTCAGGTCTTTCGTTAGGGCTGAGCAACAGTAACAGTGTTAAAGGCCCAGCCCTAGGTCAGGGCGGGCAGCAAACGCTGAGTCAGGACTGAGCAACAGTAACAGTTATCGGCCTCCTCAGGCCAGGGAGAGGGAGAGTCTGCCACCCCGGAGTGGGGTGGCAGGGGGGATGCAGGCCCTCCCACTCCACTGCGTCCCAGCCCGGGGCCCTAACAGCGGCTATCACTCCGCTGCTCAGTCAGTGGGGATCCTGACCACAACACACTGACGTAGGCTCTGGCCACTCCGCAGCCTGACTGGGGTCGGCTGCCCCCGGGCTGCTTCCGTACTCCCCCTTGGGACCTACCTGGGTCCTAACGTCGGCCTCGGAAGGGTCCACGAGCGTAGGCTCATCGCGACCGGGGCTGGGTGGTAGGTCGGGGAATTCCTCAGGGTAGTCGGGCCAGGGTAGTGCCAGTGGCTCCTCCGGGTAGCAGCAGGCGCGGGGAAGCCCCGTCGGCTCCTCCAGGTAGCAGGGGCGGGGAAGCTCCGGCGGCTCCTCCAGATAGCGAGCGCAGGGAAGCTCCGGTTGCTCCTCCAGATAGCGAGCACGGGGAAGCTCCGGTTGCTCCTCCAGATAGCAAGCGCGGGGAAGCTCCGGTTGCTCCTCCAGATAGCGAGCACGGGGAAGCTCCGGTTGCTCCTCCAGATAGCGAGCGCAGGGAAGCTCCGGTTGCTCCTCCAGATAGCGAGCGCGGGGAAGCTCCGGTTGCTCCTCCAGATAGCGAGCGCGGGGAAGCTCCGGCTGCTCCTCCAGATAGCAAGCGCAGGGAAGCTCCGGCAGCTCCTCCCGATAGCAAGCGCAGGGAAGCTCCGGCAGCTCCTCCCGATAGCAAGCGCAGGGAAGCTCCGGCGGCTCCTCCAGATAGCGAGCGCAGGGAAGCTCCGGCAGCTCCTCCCGACAGCGAGCGCAGGGAAGCTCCGGCAGCTCCTCCCGATAGCAAGCGCAGGGAAGCTCCGGCGGCTCCTCCAGATAGCGAGCGCGGGGAAGCTCCGGTTGCTCCTCCAGATAGCGAGCGCGGGGAAGCTCCGGCAGCTCCTCCCGACAGCGAGCGCAGGGAAGCTCCGGCAGCTCCTCCCGACAGCGAGCGCAGGGAAGCTCCGGCAGCTCCTCCCGATAGCAAGCGCAGGGAAGCTCCGGCGGCTCCTCCAGATAGCGAGCGCAGGGAATCTCCGGCAGCTCCTCCAGATAGCGAGCGCGGGGAAGCTCCGGCAGCTCCTCCCGATAGCAAGCGCAGGGAAGCTCCGGCAGCTCCTCCAGATAGCGAGCGCAGGGAATCTCCGGCAGCTCCTCCAGATAGCAAGCGCGGGGAAGCTCCGGCGGCTCCTCCAGATAGCGAGCGCAGGGAAGCTCCGGTTGCTCCTCCCGATAGCGAGCGCGGGGAAGCTCCGGCAGCTCCTTCAGATAGCGAGCGCGGGGAAGCTCCGGTTGCTTCTCCCGATAGCAAGCGCGGGGAAGCTCCGGCAGCTCCTCCAGATAGCAAGCGCGGGGAAGCTTCGGCCAGTCTGGGCGGCTCCCCTGGGCCGCCGGAGTCTCCCAGTCTCGAGCTCCCTGAGGTACATCTGATCTCTCCGGCTGCTGGGGCCTGACTGAGCTCTGAGGGTCGGCTTTTATAGTTCCGGGTCGCTGCCTGATCCTTTGAGGGGCAGGCTCAGAGCTCCGTAGCTCCGCCCACTCTGGCCTCTGGCAGGGCTCGACCCTCTCCGGGGAGGAGGGGAGCCACGCCAGCCCACTACAGAGTGACACGAGACTACTTTGTGGTGCATGGACAACTAGTTACTCAAATGGACTCATGATTAAAGGCAATTGCATTGTAATTCCAAATGAAATGAGAGGAGAAATCCTAAACTTCATTCTTAAAGGACATCAAGGATAACTAAATGCTGTGAACAGGCCAGCTAGTCAGTGTGGTGACCAGGCATCACCAAGGACATGAAGAATAAAGTATCTGCATCTGAACATTGCAGAACTAACAGACCAACATAATACAAATAACTTTGAATAACAACACCTCTATCAGACAGATCTTGGAAGAGGCTAGCTGCAGATTTATGCAAATTCAGAACATAAGAACGGCCATACTGGGTCAGACCAAAGGTCCATCTAACCCAGTATCCTGTCTTCTGACAGTGGCCAATGCCAGGTGCCCCAGAGGGAACGAACAGAACAGGTAATCATCGAGTGAGCCTTTCCCTGTCACCCATTCTCAGCTTCTGGCAAACAGAGGCTAGGGACACCATCCCTGCCCACCCTGGCTAAAAGGTCCATCAATGGTTATTCTCCATGAATGTACCTAGTTATTTTTTTGAACCCTGTTACAGTCTTGGTCTTCACAACATCTGTGATAAATGAAGGAGGGGAGTAGCTCCTTTCTACGGACACCCAGCCTGCCAGTTAGCTATAAAGTCCCTCTGGTGGCTGTTCTTTACATGCTTTATCTGTAAAGGATTAAAAAGTCTCCCTGGCTAGGTAAAAGAAAAAGAGTGAGCACCTGACCAAAGAGCCAATGAGAGGGCTAGAACTTTTTAAAACTGGGGGTAGGGGGGAGGAACTTCCCTTTGTCTGTTATTGTGTGTGGTGTTCTCCGGTGAGAGGGGACAGAGCAGGACAGGGCTGGAGCTATACTGGAAAAAGCTTTAAAACCAAGTATGAAAAAGCATCAAACCATACCTCAACACTACTTATCTGAAACCCCAAATATGTAAGTAATCAGAGAATGTCTACGAAGATGCAATTAGGGTTATTTCTTTTTATTTCTTATTAGCTTGTGGACTCTTCTGTGCTAACCCCAGATGCTTTTGTTTTGCTTATAACCTGTAAGCTGGACCTCAAGAAGGTTATTCTTGATGTTTAATTTTTGTAAATGGGTTTTTTAAAATCTAGCAAAAGCCTAAGTTCCAGATGTATTTTCTTTCTTTCTTTTTTTTAATAATTTTTATCTTTTTTTAAGAACAAGTTTGGATTTTTGCTGTCCTAAGAGGCTTGTGCATATGTTTAATTAGCTGGTGACACCAGCTGATTTCCTTTGTTTTCTTTCTCAGCTCTTCCCTGGGGGGGAGAGGGGGAAAGGGTTTGAGGGTACCCCACAGGGAGGAATTCCCACGTGCTCCTTCCTGGGTCCAAAAGGGGTTTTTTGCACTTGGATGGTGGCAGCATCTACCCATCCAAGGTGAGAGGGAAGCTGTAACCTTGGGAGTTTAATACAAGCCTGGAGTGGCCAGTATTAATTTTTAGAATCCTTGTGGGCCCCCACCTCCTGCACTCAAAGTGCCAGAATGGGAAATCAGCCTTGATGACTCTGGAAAAGAGTTCCACAGGTTGACTGCATTGTGTGAAGAAATACATTCTTTTATTTGTTTTTAAACCTGCTTCTTATTAATTTTATTTGGTTACCCCTAGTTTGTGTGTTATGATAAGGAGGAAATAACACTTCCTTATTTACTTTCTCCACATCAGTCATGCTTTTATAGACCTCTATCATATCCCCCCTCAATCATCTCTTTTCTAAGCTGAACAGTCCAAGTCTTATTAATCTCTCCTCATACGGAAGCCAGTCCATACCCCTAATCATTTTTGTTACCCTTTTCTGAACTTTTTCCAATTCCAATATATCTCTTTTGAGATGGGGCAACCACATCTGCATACAGTATTCAAGATGTGGGCGTACCATGAATTTATATAGCAGCAATATGATATTTTCTGTCTTGTCTATCCCTTTCTTAATGATTCCCAACATTCTGTTTGCTTTTTTGACTGCCGCTGCACATTGAGTGGATGTTTTCAGAGAACTATCCACAATGACTACCAAGATCTCTTTCTTGAGCGGGAACAACTAACATAAGCCCCATCATTTTATATGTATAGTTGGGATTATGTTTTCCAACGTGCATTACTTTGAATTTATCAACAGTGAATTTGATCTGCCATTTTGTTGCCCAGTCACCCAGTTTTGAGAGATCCTTTTGTAGCTCTTCACAGTCTGTGTGGAATTTAACTATCTTGAGTAGTTTTGTATCATCTGCAAATTTTGGCACCATGCTGTTCAGGGCCG
The DNA here is from genome assembly GCF_025201925.1 of Gopherus flavomarginatus. Classification (NCBI taxonomy): domain Eukaryota; kingdom Metazoa; phylum Chordata; order Testudines; family Testudinidae; genus Gopherus; species Gopherus flavomarginatus. The sequence continues at coordinate 63,334,351 of NC_066624.1, forward strand.
GCTTTAGGCCGATTCGACTGATTCTGGGGAATCGGGCCCCGCACCTAAGAGGGCCCCGCGCCTTAGGCACCTTTTAAATTTTTTTTTTTAAACTTACCCCGGTCCCCGGCTGTGGTCTGCTCCGGGGTCTTCCATGGCAGGCACCATGGCTTGGGTGGCTAAAGCACCTGTCTAGTAAACAGGAGATCCTGGGTTCAATTCCCAGAAGTACCTTGTTCTACGGGTTTTATGTTGGGACAATAACACCGTGGGGCACAGACTATCTAATAAGTTCCTGGACTGCATTGCAGACAACTCTTTATTTCAGAAAGTTGAAAAAGCTACTAGGGGGGAAGCTGTTCTAGACTTGATTTTAACAAATAGGGAGGAACTTGTTGAGAATTTGAAAGTAGAAGGAAGCTTGGGTGAAAGTGATCATGAAATCATAGAATTTGCAATTTTAAGGAAGGGTAGAAGGGAGTACAGCAGAATAGAGACAATGGATTTCAGGAAGGCGGATTTTGGTAAGCTCAGAGAGCTGATAGGCAAGGTCCCATGGGAATTAAGACTGAGGGGAAAAACAACTGAGGAAAGTTGGCAGTTTTTCAAAGGGACGCTATTAAGGGCCCAAAAGCAAGTTATTTCGATGGTTAGGAAAGATAGAAAATGTGGCAAAAGACCACCTTGGCTTACCCTTGAGATCTTGCGTGACCTACAAAATAAAAAGGCGTCATATAAAAAATGGAAACTAGGTCAGATCACGAAGGATGAATATAGGCAAATAACACAGGAATGCAGAGGCAAGATTAGAAAAGCAAAGGCACAAAATGAACTCAAACTAGCTATGGGAATAAAGGGAAACAAGAAGACTTTTTATCAATACATTAGAAGCAAGAGGAAGACTAAGGACAGGGTAGGCCCACTGCTCAATGACGAGGGGATAACAGTAACGGGAGACTTGCAAATGGCAGAGATGCTTAATGACTTCTTTGTTTCGGTCTTCACTGAGAAGTCTGAAGGAATGTCTAGTATAGTGAATGCTTACGGGAAGAGGGTAGATTTAGAAGAGAAAATAAGCATAGAGCAAGTAAAAAATCACTTAGAAAAGTTAGATGCCTGCAAGTCACCAGGGCCTGATGAAATGCATCCTAGAATACTCAAGGAGTTAATAGAAGAGGTATCTGAGCCTCTAGCTATTATCTTTGGGAAATCATGGGAGACGGGGGAGATTCCAGAAGACTGGAAGGGGGCAAATATAGTGCCCATCTATAAAAAGGGAAATAAAAACAACCCAGGAAACTACAGACCAGTTAGTTTAACTTCTGTGCCAGGGAAGATAATGGAGCAGGTAATCAAAGAAATCATCTGCAAACACTTGGAAGGTGGTAAGGTGATAGGGAATAGCCAGCATGGATTTGTAAAGAACAAATCGTGTCAAACTAATCTGATAACGTTCTTTGATAGGATAACGAGCCTTGTGGATAAGGGAGAAGCGGTGGTTGTGATATATCTAGACTTCAGTAAGGCATTTGATACAGTCTCGCATGATATTCTTATAGATAAGCTAGGAAAGTACAATTTAGATGGGGCTACTATAAGGTGGGTGCATAACTGGCTGGATAACCGTACTCAGAGAGTAGTTGTTAATGGCTCCCAATCCTGCTGGAAAGGTATAACAAGTAGGGTTCCGCAGGGGTCTGTTTTGGGACCGGTTCTGTTCAATATCTTCATCAACGATTTAGATGTTGGCATAGAAAGTACGCTTATTAAGTTTGCGGACGATACCAAACTGGGAGGGATTGCAACTGCTTTGGAGGACAGGGTCAAAATTCAAAATGATCTGGACAAGTTGGAGAAATGGTCTGAGGTAAACAGGATGAAGTTCAATAAAGATAAATGCAAAGTGCTCCACTTAGGAAGGAACAATCAGTTTCACACATATAGAATGGGAAGAGACTGTCTAGGAAGGAGTATGGCAGAAAGAGATCTAGGGGTCATAGTGGACCACAAGCTTAATATGAGTCAACAGTGTGATACTGTTGCAAAAAAAGCAAACATGATTCTGGGATGCATTAACAGGTGTGTTGTAAACAAGACACGAGAAGTCATTCTTCCGCTTTACTCTGCGCTGGTTAGGCCTCAACTGGAGTATTGTGTCCAGTTCTGGGCACCGCATTTCAAGAAAGATGTAGAGAAATTGGAAAGGGTCCAGAGAAGAGCAACAAGAATGATTAAAGGTCTTGAGAACATGACCTATGAAGGAAGGCTGAAGGAATTGGGTTAGTTTAGTTTGGAAAAGAGAAGACTGAGAGGGGACATGATAGCAGTTTTCAGGTATCTAAAAGGGTGTCATCAGGAGGAGGGAGAAAACTTGTTCACCTTAGCCTCCAATGATAGAACAAGAAACAATGGGCTTAAACTGCAGCAAGGGAGATTTAGGTTGGACATTAGGAAAAAGTTCCTAACTGTCAGGGTAGTTAAACACTGGAATAGATTGCCTAGGGAAGTTGTGGAATCTCCATCTCTGGAGATATTTAAGAGTAGGTTAGATAAATGTCTATCAGGGATGGTCTAGACAGTATTTGGTCCTGCCATGAGGGCAGGGGACTGGACTCGATGACCTCTCGAGGTCCCTTCCAGTCCTAGAGTCTATGAGTCTATGAGTCTATGGTCCCACTCCTTTGAGCGAAGCGCCGGCGGGAGAGTGGCGCGGCCCTGCTCTCCCAGCTAGAGCTCCAGCCGGGGCGGCGGGGCTTGCCGCGCTCCGGCCGGGGCTCCATCCGGGAGAGCAGGGCGGCGGGGCTTGCTGTGCTCGGGCCGGGGCTCCAGCCGGGGCAGCACGGCCGCGGGGCTTGCCGCGCTCCGGCTGGGGCTCCAGCCGGGGCAGCATGGCGGCGGGGCTTGCCGCGCTCCGGCCGGGGCTCCAGCCGGGGCAGCACGGCGGCGGGGCTTTGCCGCTCTCCGGCTGGGAGAGCGAGGCCGCAGGGCTTGCTATGCTCCAGCCAAAGTGCGGCAAGCCTGGCAGCTCCAGCCAGAGCGTGGCAAGCCCTGCGACCCCGGCTGGAGCTCTGGGCCCTTTAAATAGCCCCCAGAGTCCTGGGGCAGTGAGGGGCTCCGGGGGCTATTTAAAGGGCCTGGGGCTCCAGCTGCCTTTGCCACTCCAGTCCTTTAAATAGCCGCCGGAGCCCCGCCTCCCCCATGCATTCCTCAGTGCTCCCGCGGCTATTTAAAAGGTCCGGGGCAGGGTAGAAGGGGGTTTGGGGGCTACTTAAATGGCTGGGGTTCCAGCTGCCTCTGCTGCACCCCCTGACCTGCCCACACCAGTCCAGCCCCCCCGCCTGCATCCAGCTCTGCACCCGTGCCCACAGCCAGCCCCTGCCAAACCCCCTGTCCTGTCTCCAGCCAACCCCTGCCACACACCCCTGCAGCCCTGCCCAAAGCCAGCCAGCCCCACACACACTGCTTCCCGCACCAGCCGTGCACACCCTGCCCAGCCTGCACCCTCTGCCCTGTCTCCAGTCAACCTCTGCTGCACCCCGCTGCCTGAAGCCAGCCAGTTCCACACTCCGCTGTCTCCAGACCTGCAAACCCCTGCTGCACCCCCCTGCGGCCCTGTCTGAAGCCAGCCTGCCCCACACCCCCTGTCTTCAACCAGCCTCACACCCCTTGCCCTGCCTGCAGCCAGACCCTACCTCCAGTCAGCCCCTGCCCTACCTCCAGCCAGCCCCATGTCCACTGCTGCCCTGCAGTTTCCAGGGCAGTAACCCTGCACACCTGCTTCAATGAGGGGGGCAGGGAGCAGCTGGGACCAACACATGTGCACACCCCCAGGGAGTAGCGGGGACCCACACATGTGAAATGGTGGTCATTAATAGCCAATCAACAGCATATATGATGCAATGTATATAATATATAATTTTATTATTCATATAGTTATGGAAAGTAAATAATACATGAAAGAAATGAAAGGCTTTTTTTTCCACTTTTTTTTTTAAGTCATCCCTGCCAGGGCCCCGCCAAAAATGTTCGAATTGGACCCCGCACTTCCTAAAGCCGGCCCTGGTGATGAGGCATGATTTCCCTTTACAAAAAACATGTAAACTTTTCCCCAACAAATTATGTTCATCCCTGTGTCAGACAATTTTGTTCTTTACTATAGTTTCAACCAGTTTGCCTAGTACTGAAGTCAGGCTTACCAGTCTGTAATAGCTGGGATCACTTCTGGGGCCCATTTTAAAAATTGGTATCACATTAGCTGGTCATTGTTGAATATTTTTCCATGTATATATAAATAAAGTATTGGAAAGACATAATATGTTGCAGTGTTATCAAGAAACGGAAGTGCAGTTTTGCTCATTTTGGTTTTCCAGAACAACTAGTGATGGACGACTAACCACAATTCACTGCAGCAGAATTTGTCATTTCGAACAAGATGATTTTGATCATATTACTAGCCACAAGTGAATGGAAAAGCTGAGAGAGCTGTACATACAGCCAAGAAAATCCTACAAGAGGAAGACCCATTACTTGCTCTTGTGAGTTACAGATCAATACCAATAACGGCTGTTGGATATAGTCCAGAACAACTCCTGTTGGAAGACAACTCAGAATAACTGTTCAAACTTTGAAAGAAACAAATTTCTAAAGTGGCCAGCTAGGCAGAGAGTTGCCAAAACAGATAAAGTTAAAACAGTTTATGAACACTTTTACAATAGACGTCACTCAATTAGAGAATTGCCAGGTCTAGAAACTGGTGACGATGTTCATGTTACATTGGATGGAGGAAAAAGGATGGACAGCTCTGGCTGTTGTAAAGAAAAAATTCAGCACCCAGATCATATGGGATCGAGTCAGACAATGGAGAGTTCAGCAGAAACTGTCAACACCTACAGTTTGTTCCTCAGAAAGAACCCTCAGCAAACTTTACAGATGGCGGATGCAGAACAAGACTACAACTCAAGGATCCCAAACCGACCACAATCAATCACTGCAACTAATGGATAGGCAGATGACCGAAGTGTTATGTGTTTGGGTCATGTAATTAGATAACAGTACAATTTAGAATCACTGAGCAGACTGATCTGTACTGAACTTCAAAGACAGTGTGAAGATGTTGTAGGTAGTAGAAATGTAGAACTTAAAAGGGGAGCTGTAACGGAATGCTGAACTGCACTATACAATTCAGCCACTAGGTGGTGCAGTGTGTAAAAGACCATATTTAAATAAGCCTCCGTATTAAAGAATCTTAGATGAACATACACGCCTGGTGTGAATAAGCAAGCTCTGTAACCAGGCCATATCTGGTACAGAGACGTGCCTTAATTCATGGCCATGCTGAAAGGGGCTTGTGGCCTCTATTTCTCCATTCCTGTCTACGTGTCTGGAAAACGCACCGCCTACTAAGGAGCAGAGAAGAAGGGAGGATCTGGGCAGAGACAGTTCTGGAAAAACAAATGTTAGAACCCTAAAATCCCAGATGTTTTCCTGCAAACCCAGGCATGGCTGAGCCTGCTGGTGCTGCAGCCTCCTGCTCACTTCAAACCCTGGGAGGAATGCGCCATTTGAGTTCGGGTGCTGGGTAGATCCTTCAGGAGGACAGGGAATCATTCTGTGTGTAACCAGCATGAATCTGCTAAAGGAAAATATTCCTGTAGTCATTTAATTCCCTAGGCCTGAATGCCACCAGAAGAATCTAGCATCAGAACTAGGCTCTCCTGCAGTAGCACAGAATATAGAGCCCTGTGCCCCTGGTCCCAAACGTGGCCCTTAACATTGGATGCCATAGAGTGTGCATCTGAGCTTTGGGATCCACCCCTTCCCCTGACCCCAGCACCCAGTAGCACTCACTTACCAGGAGGAGGATCTGTCCTGGAGCACCAAGTGCATGATTTCCCTGTGGCGACAGCCCCTTGCCCAGTCGCACAAGACTTCTCAGGAGAATTTTCACAGAGGGGCCTGGATTCTCCAAACGGCTGTTGTTTCCAAAACAGACAGGAGGAAGACAGCAGTGAAGAAACATCCACACTCCATTGAGAGCTGACACTCAACAAGCTAGGGCTTTAGGGACAAGCTCCACAAGGTAGCTGCTATCCTAGCTTGGCATGCCTTAAGGAGAATGCCCTTGCTTGCCTGCCTGAGATGGGGAGAACATTGCTTTGTCCTACTATGGGCACTTGTTTGTTCCCCAGAAGAATATCTCTGGATAATGGATACAAGGAATGCCCTGGTTTTCAGAGGTGCAGAGTCGTTACAGCTCCCAGAGACATCAAGGGGAGCTGGGGCAGCTCACCTCGTCCGACAAGGTAAAAATATGACAATCCTGCAGCTCTAGGTCTTCTCAAAAACCTGATCTGGGACAGGAATCCCTAATTCTCTCATGTGCTGGGCTCTACCTGCTAAGGCTCCCATTCTCCAGTGAGAACATGTATTTAAACCAAATTATCTCACTCTAATTTTCTCTAGAACTTGCATATGAGCACTGTAACCAGAGTAAGACTGAATGTAAATACTCCAAATGTGGCTTGGGAAACTGCAACAAGGCACTTATGAAGGAACCTACAAGTGCTGTGTCGTAGACTTAACGAAGCAGTAGGGAAACCCCAAGGGCTCTGAGAGAGACCCTCAAATCTCACCCTGGCACAAAAACAGTCTAAAGTTATCCCAGGAAATTCCTCCTCTTAAGGACAACAATACTGACTCCAGTAATGTTCAGTTGTACTATAATAGAGGCTGGAGCTAATGGGAGTCTCTCCATTGCCTTCAGTGAGCTTGGATTTAGGAGGCATATTAACAAAATTGTGGTGTTCCTATTCCAGTTTCTCTTGTTCCCTACTAGACTAAAGTGCTATCTCTTGGGTCTAAGTTAATACAATCATGGATTATTGGTTGCTCCCAGATTTATTTCCAGCATCCCAGTGATCCTCCAGGGAAGAGAAAATGATTCATTAGTTGTTTGTTTAGGGTATGTGTCATGGTACAATTCCCCACTCTGAACCTTAGCGTCCAAAAGATGGGGTACCAGCATGAATTCCTCTAAGCTCAGTTACCAGCTTACTTGTAGCGCTGCCACCAACCAGGAATTCCAGTGCCTGGTACACTCTGGTCCCCCCAAAACCTTGCCCGGGGACCCCCAAGACCCAGACCCTCTGGATCTTAACACAAGGAAAGTAAACCCTTTCCCTCACCGTTGCCTCTCCCAGGCTTCCCCTCCCTGGGTTACCCTGGAAGATCACTGTGATTCAAACTCCTTGAATCCTGAAACAGAGAGGAAAATGCACCTTCCCCTCTCCCTCCTTCTCTCTTCCCCTCCCAGATTCTCCCTGAGAGAAAGTAATCCTGGCACAGAGAGAAATCAGCCTCTCTCTCCCTCTTCCCTCCTTTCTCCCCACCAATTCCCTGGTGAATCCAGACCCAGTCCCCTGGGGTCTCACCAGCATAATAAAAAAAACAATCAGGTTCTTAAACAAGAAACTTTTAATTAAAGAGAGAAAAACAGTAAAAATGATCTTGTAAATTTAAGATGGAATAGGTACAGGGTCTTTCAGCTATAGACACTGGGAATACCCTCCCAGCCTAAGTATACAAGTACAAATTAAAATCTTTTCAGCAAAATACCAATTTGAACTCCTTCCAACCAAATACACATTTGCAAATAAAGAAAACAACCATAAGCCTAACTCACTTTATCTACCTAGTACTCACTAGTCTGAACTTATAAGAGCCTGTATTGGAGAGATTGGAGAGAAACCTGGTTGCACATCTGCTCCCTCTGAGCCCCCAGAGCGAACAACAACCAAAACTAACAGCACAGCACAAAAACTTCCCTCCCTCAAGATTTGAAAGTATCCTGTCCCCTGATTGGTCCTCTGGTCAGGTGACAGCCAGGCTTACTGAACTTGTTAACCCTTTACAGTCAAAGAGATATAAAGTACTTCTGTACTATTAACTTTTCTTATCTGTTTATGACAGCATGTATCAAGCCTGATTTTCCCACTCTGGCACTTTGAGTGGAGAAGATGGGAGTCCGCAAGGATTCTAAAAATTCATTCTGGCCACTCCAGGCTTGTATTAAACTCCCAAGGTTACAGATTCTCTCTGACCTTGGATGGGTAGATGCTGCCACCACCCAAATGCAAAACCCTTTGGAACCCAGGAAGGCGCAAATGGAACCCTCAAGCCCTTTCATACCCCCTCCGGAGAAGAGCTGAGAAAGGAAAACAAAGAAATCAGCTGTTGCCACCAGCTAACTAAAAAACATGTGCACAAACCTCTTAAGACACAAAAATACAAATTCCATTCTTAAAAAGGGTAATTTTTTTAATTAAAAACAGAAAGAAAATACATCTGAAAACTCAGGCTACTGCTAGATTTTTAAAAGAGCAATTCCAAAAATTAAGCACCCAAAATAATTTTCTGGGGGTTCAGCTTAAAGGTTACAAACAACAAAAGCATCTGAGGTTAGCACAGAGGAATCCACAAGCCATAAAAAATAAACAAAATAAACCTAATTGTGTCTTCCTACACATTTTCTGATCTATTTACATATCTGGGTTCCAAATAAGCAATTCTAGGTATGATTCTGATGATTTTCATACCTGGCCTTCAGCTTCTCACAGCATAACTGCAGCCCTATTCCCTTCTTCTCGGAAGAACCACAACACACAAAGGGGAGTCTTGTTTTCAATTTTAAAAAGTTCTAGCTGTCCTATTGGCTCGTTTAGTCAGGTGCCTATTCCCTTTCTTTTACCTATGCTGGGAGACTTTTTAAAAACCCTTTACAGGTAAAAGAAGCAGAGAACAGCCAGCAAGAGGGACTTGGCTGGCTGGGTGTCCACAAAAAGGATCTAGCCCCCTGCTTTATCACAGCATGGAAAGGCATTGAGTGTGCAGTCAGGGGAATGGCTTTGACTTACAAGAGGGCTCAGGACGTCACATGGTCCTGGATGGCACACAATCTGCTCGCCAGGACGAGCTTCCTGGGATCTGAGTGGGTGATGTACCGATAGAGAGAAGCTGGAGTTGTCTCATCTGCTTAATGTTAACTGGTTCCTGAGAATTGCAAAGGAAAGAGTGAGGAGAAGAGATCCTCTCAGCTGCTCAGAACATATGCGTGGGGAATGAAGATAGTTTGTTTCACCCAGCAGCGTTAGAAACCACAGAATGTTCTGGTGAGCTGATTTGCCTGTGCTCTGACATACTCTTCCCATCATCATCTAGTTGGGAGTTTGAAGTGACTTGGGCAGCTAAAGGTAACACACTAGCAGCTGCTTTCATTCATATTCTTTGCTAGTGCAAAACAGCATAGCTCTACTGATTTCAGTGAGGCTCAGGGCGGGTGCAAGGATGTTTCACGCCCTAGGCGAAACTTCCACCTTGCGCCCCCTGCCTGAGCCCTGTGGCAGCTCTCTGCCCCCCCCCCACCGTAAGGCGCTCCCCCTTGGCATCTCCACCCTGAGGCGCCCCCGGCGGCAGCTCCCCCAGGCCCGGGGAGCTGTGCCACAGCTCCTCACCCCAGCTCACCTCTATAAGTCTATAAGCCCGGGCCCTGGGTCAGGGCGGGGCAATAAGCAGTTCAGAGCTCAAACCCTTCAGCAGGGGTTGAGCAAATGAGTAGTCTATAAGCCCAGGCCCTAGTTCAGGGTGGGGCAGTAAGCAGTTCAGAGATCAAACCCTTCAGTAGGGGTTGAGCAAACAAGTAGTCTATAAGCCCAGGAGAAAGGCCTCCTTAGGCCAGCAAGAGGGGGAGTCTGCCACCCTTCGAAGGGTGGCAGGGGGAACGCAGGCCCTCCCACTCCACTGTGTTCCAGCCCGGGGCCCTAGCAGCCGCCAAGATTCGCTGCTGTCAGTGGGGATCCTGGTCACAACACACTGACATGGGTTCAGGCTCTTTGGGAGCCAAACCAGGGTCGGTTACCCCCGGGCCACTTCCGACCTCCCCCTCTCTGGGTACTTGTGCCTCGCTGGCATCTTCCGGTGGATCCCAGACCATGGGTTCCTCGGGATACCGGGCCCGGGGAAGCTCAGGCCGCTCCCCAGGATACTGGGCCCGGGGAAGCTCAGGCCAGGCGGGAGCTCGGCCACACGCGTCTGTTCTCTTCTGCGACCGGCCTCCAAGTGAGCGCTGGGGCTGGGTTTCTATACTTCCTATCCCGCCCCTTGACTTCCAGAGGGCGAGGACTGGTGGCGGTGACTCAGCCCACTTTGGCAGCTGTAGTGGCTCGGCCCTCTCAGGTGCAGCTAGGAGCCAGGGTGCCTCACTACACCCAAACACTAGATGCCCTGGGACAGTGATGCCATGGAACCTGCCCTCTCCTCCAGATGTGGTTCTATATCAATATTGCAAACCCACTGCATAGACTGGGTGAGATGGGGAAACCATTTCTGTGGACAGCAGAGTGTGATGTAGCATTTTCCGAGTTGAAAAAGGCTCTGGTGACTAATCCTGTCTTTGCCTGTCCATCTTTCAAAACCTCTTTCAAATTGGACACAGATGCTAGCGCTTATGGTTTGGGGGCAGTATTGACACAAGAACACAAGGGATTTGAGCAGGTGGTGGCTTATTACAGCGAACATCTAAGCTCTCTGGAAACAAAACTATTGCAGCACTCAAAAGGAACTCATGGCAGTGGTTAGATCTACAGAACATTTTCATCACTATCTGTGAGAGGGGTAATTTATGGTCAGGACAGACCATGCTTCCCTGCAATGGCTTTTTAGATTCAGAAATCCTGAGGGGTAGCTTGCCAGGGGGTTGGAGAAACTGCAGTGCTGTGATTTCAGTGACACATGAGCCATGGTAACTGTGATGCTTTGTTTGGATGGCCTTGTTGGGAACTAATTGCAAACCTGCCCCAAGCAGGAGAGCAAGGAATTGGCTGCTCAAGGGAATGTATGATCAGGAAGAGAGACAAGGTGGGTGAGATAGTATCTTTTATTGAACCAACATCTGGTGGTGAGAGACATAGGCGCCAACTTTCTCCGGCACCAGTGGGTGCCCGCGCCGCCTCCCGACCCTACCCTAACTCCACCCCTCCCTCCCCCTATTGGATCCCTTCCCCAAATCCCAGCCCCACCTCTTCCCCCAGGGTGCTGCGTTCCTCCCCTCCCTGCCCCGCAAATCAGCTGTTTCACGGCGCAAGCGCTGCGAGGGAGGAGGGAGAAGCAGGCTGTGGCGGAGGAGGCAGAGGCGAGCTGGAGCAGGGAGGCAGGACGGGGCCACAGGGAGCTGCCAGTGGCTGCTGTGCATCCACCAATTTTTTTCCATGGGTGCTCCAGCCCCAGAGCACCCACGGAGTCGAGGCCTATGGTGAGAGAGACAATTCTTTGAGCTACATAGAGATCTTCAGGTCTGGGAAAGGTACTCGGTGTCACAGCTAAACAGATGATTGATAGTTTAGCATAAGCAGTTAGCACATATTCTAAAGGGACCTGTAATGGTGTTGGCACCCACCTCTCATGAGTGCTTCCTTCTGGCTGGGCGTGTCTGTGTTATTTAGTTCTAGTGTCCCCTTTTGGTGGTTCTCAGGTGGGTTTCTTAGTGACACAGTGCTCTGGCCAAGTCTCACTGTCAGCCTGTTAACCAGAACAAACCCCTTCCGGGATATATGGTCCACCGGGACCTATCTCAGTACCCCTCCTGTGGTGTCTCTTTCTAGTCCTCCCTAGGCTTTGGTTTTTAAGTAGTCCAGCCATAGTATGGGACTGTTTTTCCCCTGGGCTTCGTCCCTGGAGACACTATCTTCCTGCAGCTCTCCCTAGACTCAGTCCCTACTCGGTCCTAGCAACCAGTCAGGAGCTCCCTCAATGCTCCCCCAGGCCCTGCTGCTCTTCGAGGTAGCCAGGCCTGCAGTCATTTCTTCTCCTGCTCCAAGCAGCAACTGACTACTGTGCTGCTCTGCAGCTCCTTTTATATGGCCCTCCTGGGCCTTGACTGGCTTCTTCTTCTGCAGCCACTCTAGTTTGCTTGGAGGACCTCTTCACTGCTCCTTCCCTGGAATGAGTGTGGCAGACCCTTGAGGCCTCCAGCTGGGGGCCTTTGGGCCTAATCTACCCCATCACAGGACCATTCAAGGTGAAGTGGCCCATTAACATCCCTGTAGTCATAGGACAAAAGGGGAAGTTAGTGGGTTACAAAATGTTGTAATAAGTCATAAATACAGTGTCTTTATTAAAACCATGCTTGTTAGTGTCTAGCAAAGTTATGAATTTAAGTTTCCAGGCTTTTCTTTAAGTGTTGTGTAGATTTCCTTGGGGATCAGGACTGACAGGTCAGATATAGAGTGATCACTTTGTGAGAAGTGTTTGCCCACAGGTGATGTGGTGTTTGTCTTTTATCATTTTCCCATCATTCATTCGAGAGTGCAGTGATTGTCTGGTTTTACTAACATGGTTGCTATTGGGCATTAGTGCACTGGATGAGTCTTTTCCCTATTTGGAACAGCACCAAAGGGACTGGGACCAGCACATTTAGTTCCTTTTCATGGCTTATAGAGCGGCAGTCAATGAGAGTGCACAGTGCACCCCATCATTCCTCGCATTTGGGAAGGAGCTAAGGACCCCAGCAAACATCTTGTGGAGTCCCTGAAGAGGAATAAAGAGATCTGAACCATCTGGATTAGTCTACAGTCCAAAATTGAATGCTCGCCCCTTTGGTAGGGAAAATTTGAGGCTAGCCTTTGCCGAAATAAAAAGACTGTATGGCATAAGGTCACCTGGGGAAACTGTTAAAAGAGAGGACTTGGTCTGGTTCCACAATCCCAGGAGAAAGAAGGATAGGAACTCGAAGCTGAGTAAACCTTCAATGGGACTGTATATAGTACTGACCCCAAATAAACGAAGTGGTGTACAGCAGTGCTTCTCAAAGTCGGGTCGCTGCGTGTTCAGGGAAAGCCCCTGGCGGTCTGGGCCAGTTTGTTTACCTGCCGTGTCCGCAGGTTCGGCTGATCGTGGCTCCCACTAGCCGTGGTTCACTGCTCCTGGACAATGGGGGCTGCGGGAAGCGGCGCGGGCCAAGGTATGTGCTGGCTGCCCTTGCCGCAGCCCCCATTGGACTGGATTGGTGAACCGCGGCCAGTGGGAGTCACGATCGGCTGAAACTGCAGACGCGGCAGGTAAACAAACCGGCCTGGACCACCAGGGCCTTTTCCTGAACAAGCGGCGGACAGCTTTGAGAAGCACTGGTGTACAGGATACAGTTGTGTCCCTGGACTAAACCAAAAGCTATCAGGGGGACAGGAGTTCAGCATAGCTACCCCGAAAAACTGAGAATGTATCTGTGGAAGCTGAGGCTGGAAGAGGTATGACAGTAATGAGTCCCCTATTAGAACAAAATGGGCAGGTATCTCCCATCCAGCACAAGCAATAGAACTTTGTTGTGGCCCAGTGAAAGAGGCCCCTCTCTCTTGGTTGAAAGCAAATCAGGGAGAAAAGATCAAGGAGATTTAGATGGGAGTAAAATTGTTTTGAGTTGGTGATGGGGGAATGTCCTGACAGAAAGGCACTAAGAGCTAATTAAGGTTGTATACTTTGCATCTTGTTAAAATTGTTTATTTTCTTTCATTCTGGGCTGGGTTGTTTAGGGTGTCACCATTTTAGGCTCCATCAGAATGATGGCGAGAGCTGAGATGGGGAGTATTGATATGTTGTGGGGTGGTGGTGACAACCAGCAGGCATCTCCTTGGTCTATAGACCAATCTCAGCCCTCTGTGAGACTGCTGGGCATACTGGCCACCCTCCATTCAGGATAAAGGCAAGAGGTTGAACTGATAGGGTCTGAGCAGATGCACGTCAGTTTATTTTCCCTCTGTTTACCCTCATGCAATGTATTTAGTTTAGAAACATTTCATTTACATTTAAACACATTGGAACTAGACTGTGTTGATACATTCTGAACTTATAGTGGTACACTTTTTAATCAGGTGCCTAATCAGATGCTTAAGTAACAAATGTGATAAAGTTCCTCCTCTACCTTGGTGGGTCCCGCGCTTATTGGTGGATTTTGCTAGCCTCAGAGATCTTCTTGTGTTGGATCAGGAGTTGGGAGGTTTGAGGGGAACCAGGGCCCGCCCTCTACCCCAGGTTCCAGCCCAGGGTCCTGTGGATTGCAGCTGTCTAGAGTGCCTCCTAGAACAGCTACACAATAGCTACAATTCCCTGGGCTACTTCCCCATGGCCTCCTCCCAACACCTTCTTTGTCTTCACCACAGAACCTTCCTCCTGATGTCTGTTAACGCTTGTACTCCTCAGTCCTCCAGCAGCACGTCCTCTCACTCCCAGCTCCTTACGCACACACCACTAACTGGAGTGAGAGCCTTTTTATACCAGGTGTCCTGATTAGCCTTAATTAATTCTAGTAACTTCCCATTTGGCTACAGGTGTCCTAATTAGCCAGCCTGTTCTGGAATAGTCCCTGTTATCTTACCCAGGGAAAAGGGACCTGCTTAACCTGGAGCTAATGTATCTACCTTCGACCCTTTCTTGTAGCCATCTGGCCTGACTCTGTCACACAAAGCAATCAGTAACTGACGGTCTTTCATTAGTGAACTTGATTGTGTGCAACACAGCACTTTTTTTTTTTTTTTTAAGAAAAGGTGATCAAGTGTCAAAAATTAGAGAAGGACTGATAGGATGGCTATGCTTTTAAACACAGAACTGGTTGGAAGCAGGCTGGAATTTTTGAATAAGAAAACTGCCTCCTTTTTTATTTCTACTGAGCTCAGGGAAACATGACTTTATATACATTCTTTGTAAATAAATGAGATTGCAACAGAGTCCATCACCATTTTCTACTCCTAACAGAAATAACCCACAGGGCTCCTGAATATTGGTTAAGAGTTCAGGCCAAAAGGAGCAACACAGAATTGCCATGGCCTTGTTTTATCTAATCCAGTGTGTTTAAATAGAAGTGTCTGGGAAATGCTATTGGGTTGGCAAGTTGTGTGGATATTATTTCTATTAAAGAAATATGGACTTTATATAAAGGTATTGTCCAGGAGAAGGCTGGGCAGTACAGGACATACATTTCTGGAGGTAAATCTAAGACGAGGAGTGAGTTGGGGTCCCCCTGCAGTATAACCAAGGCTGGTGAGAGCTGAGGGGTGGCTGGCTGCAGCCCATGGCACACAGACACAGACATGGCTGGGAGTGACTTACATAATGGAGGCTGTTTGTGAGCAGTCCAGGCTGGAGGCTACAGCAACAAGGCAGTGTAAAGGGCTGGGGTGAGAGGGCAGGGGTGACACAGCTACTTATTAGTCTGGATTGTACCTGGGTATGGCACATGGCAGTCAAAAGTTATCATGTTACAGAAGACAGGCACCCAGACAAATGCCATCGAGCACAGACCTCATTCGGCTTGACCAAAAATCACCTCCTTTCTCCTACTCACCTTTCCCCTGATCATACATTGAGAGACCACAGTAGCCACTTTTACCCCAGCATCCACACTGGGAGCTCACGTTGAGTTGTCTGGCCACCATGATTCCTAGATCTTCTCAGAGTCACTGCTTGCCAGGATACAGGCCCTCATTCTGTAGGTGTGGCCTGCACTTCTGAGGCCTGGTCTACACTGGGGGGGGGGGATCGATCTATGATATGCAACTTCAGCTACAAGAATAGAGTAGCTGAAGTTGACGTATCTTAGATCGACTTGGAATCATTTACTTCGCATCCTCACGGCGCGGGATTGACGGCCACCGCTCCCCCATCGACTTTGCTTCCGCCTCTCACCGAGCTGGATTTCAGCAGTCGACAGGAGAGTGATCAGGGATCGATTTATCACGTCTACACGACGCATGATAAATTGATCCCCGATAGATCGATCGCTACCCACTGATCCAGCAGGTAGTGTAGACATACCCTTGATCTTAGCTGTATAACGTTGCATTTGCCTGTATTAAAACATTTTGTTTGAAAGGGCCTAGCTTACCAAGTGAGCCAGACAGATCTGTATGAGTGCCTTATCCTCAATATTATTTATCACTCTGTCAATCTGCAAGTGTTATCACTTGGTGTCATCTGCAAGTTTTATCAGCAGTGATTTTATATTTACTGTGCCATTGCCAGGCCCTAGGTCTCAGCTGAACATTCACAAACTCATCGCTGGAAACCAGTCTGGCTCACCTGGGTGTTAATATTGTTAAAACAGGAATTAGGTTTATAAAAATGGATTTAGTGTTTTTAGACTTTATGAAATACTTATAAGTTGCTGCATTCATGAATCTCACTTATAATATCTGTCCCATGTTATAAGATAATATTTAAGTGTTTGCTCTGAAACTGTAAACCACCAGTCAGGAAAGATGCATTTCCAAGTGTGAAATACTAGTTTGCCATAGGAGGTGTTAACTCCTGCATAACAAAAGAAGGCCCATAGACACCAGATAAAGCATTGCAAACATCAGAGGAGAAAAGGCTTTGTGGCTGTTCTCTCCCCCGCAAAGAGGAGATATGCATGTGGATTCATCCCATCAACTTCAAACCTAACAAGAAGAAACTATGGTTATGCTGCTTGGACTCTGAAGGCAAGGAATATGAAGCATAAGCAAAGATTTCCCAGTGCTTAGCCAGGGTTAGCCCTAAAGGGCTTATAGAGCTTGCTTATTATAGAAGCTTCTGCAACCTTTTGGATCCTGTAACGGGGTTCACGCTGCGCCCCTGGGTATTCAGCCCCTCTTCAATGAGTCAGGGACACTTCACTCTGGTGCAACACCTGTGCTCTTTGTCAAAAGGTTTCCCATCACCAGTTCCCAACTATATACAGGCTTCACAGCTACTTTGCCGACAACAGGCCTGGCCAGCAACAGACTAGGAGGCTCCCACTTCCTTCTGTGCCTGACCTTTTTCTTTCTCTCTCCCACCTTCTCTGGCTTCCTCCCACAGAACCTAAGACTGTCATTCATTTCTGTGTGTAGGTTTACCTACTTTAACCTTGTACATAACTCATTTCTTTTTCTTAGTTAATAAATCCTTAGTTTATTGGCTAAAAGCATTGTCTTTGGTGTGCGATCTAAAGTGCAATTGACCTGGGGTAAGTGACTGGCCCTTTGGGACTGGGAGTAACCTGAATATTGTTCCGATTCTTGGTGTAAGGGACCATCTTTCACAAAGGCAGGCTTGCCTGGGAGACAAGATAGACCAGAGTGCCCAAGGGCACAGTCCGTGACTCTGTATTAAGGCTGTTATAGTGCCTCTGGAGTACACACTTGATACTCAAGTGGTGAAAACCAAGTATAGAACTCATAACCAGGTGGGGTTTGTGCCCTGCTTCTTAATAGCTTGGTACTCACACTCTCGAGCCACTCCAAGCAGCCTGACATTTACTTCCAGATCATTGATGAGAATGTTGAATAGTGTCAGACTTAGCATCGATCTCTGTGGAGCCCTATCACAGGGTGCCAGCCTCTTTAAGGGGTGATGGAGCCCGCCCCAGCTCTCCTCCCCAGGTGGAGAGAATGAGGTGGGTCAGGTGATCCAGTCAAGCTGGGATAGATAAAGAAGATGCCTGGAGAGAGAACGGGTTGCCAGGGGGTTGGCAGATGCCTGCAGACACTGCAGGCCTAGGTCTGGACTCAGTTTGATGGGAGATCAGAGTGGTTAGAGTTTTGGGAGCTCCTCTTTGCACATTCAGTTCCTTCCCTTTTACTGTTTCACTACCATGCAGGCCCGCTCCCAAGCACTTCTGTGTGAAATTACCTTGGTTATTTCGGTTCTGGGTGTTAAATGGGTTATACCAACTGTAAAGCTGAATAGAAAAACAAAACCATTTTCATGTCAGCATATAACTGGTAGTAATACACAGAGTGATGATATGGCTTTCATTACCTGGAGCAGTACTATTCAATTGCCTTATCCGGCTCACTAGCAAATGTAACGTTCAAATCTTGGTGGGCCAAAGATCGCTCTCTAGGGTCAAATGGCTCTTCAGGTCTTTGCTGTCTCGTGAGCTGCCACCAGTCTGGGGCTGCACTCTTTCAGGAGGCATGTGCTGGATTGTATTTATTAATCTCAGAATAAATGGTTAAGTGTACTGCTAGAGAATATTCCAAAAAAATCTTGTAAACAAATAATCAGACAAATACACTGTGATGCTATTAATATCCTAACCCCCCCTATGAAATTAAAATTAGAAGTCAAGCTCACGAGAAATGAAGATATTTAATTTCCCTTCCTCATTGCCTGAAATTGTGACACTCGCTCACACTGGTTTTTTTTTAGAAAAGTACTGTGTTGCACACAAACAAGTTCACTAATGAAAGAACGTCAATTACTGATCGCTTTATGTTGCATAAGCATCTGATTAGGCACCTGATTAAAAAGTACACTATTGACAGTTCAGAATGTATCAAAACAGTCTAGCTCCAATGTGTTTAAATGTAAATGAAGTGCTTCTAAATTAATTATATGGCAAGAGAGTAAACAGAGGGAAAACAAACTGAAATGCATCTGCTCAGACGCTATCAGTTTCACCTCTAACCTCCCCCCATCTACCTAGTCCCACCTCAGCTCTGCCCTCTAGCCTCATTCTCCTCAGACCCCACCTCAGTTCTGCCCTCTATCCACCCCCTCTACTCAGCCTCCCATCAGCTGTGGCCTCCCATTCTGACCTCTGCTCCTACTTGGATTTCTCACCCCCCTCTCCCAGGCCAGGTGGGTGCAGGTGGGGTGCCTCTCCCCCTTCTAGGCTGGAGGGGAGCTCTAGGATTCTTCTCCCCATCCCCGTTCCCAGAGGTGTGTTATGGGGATGAGCAAAGGAACAATCCCTGCTCACAGAAGGGGCAGTGGAAGAGGGAGCAGAACCACCCTGAGCTGCGGCATTCTTTCTGCCCCTCCTCCCCTCTATGATAATAGGCTCAGCTCCTGAGGGGACAGGGAGAGCTCTGCTGCTTCCCAGGAGACATGAATGAATGGATACCCAGCAAGGGATCAAAGGGAAGCCTCATGTGGAGGGATCTGGCCTACAGTCACTCACTGAAGAACAACGCAGGAAATTAAATACATTTTTGGGGCCTATCAAAATCTGAGGCCCTGGGCTGCAGTCCCTAAAGCCCCTACATGAATCTGTTCATAGCAGGGCCTAGGTCACAAGCGGGGACACACTAGCAGGGGGAAGTCCTCTGCAGAAGGACAAACTCAAGGCAAGAAGTGCTGTGAGAGCAGGACAATCAGGACGGAAGGGCTGGGCCCAAATTGGGACTGGGGAGAAACCTGTAGGTTTGGGTTCTCTTCTGAAGGATGCTGTGCAGGATTTAATAAACTTGACCCCAAAAATAGAATGTCTGGAACATCTCAACTATGTGGATTTTTCAAAGTGCCCTGTGTGACAGAATACACCTCTATATTCACACCCTATACACTACTATACCCCACATGCTCTTCATACATAATTTGCTGGTCAGTATTGTCCTAATACAATATGTGTGGCAACATTGTATGTGAAGTTATAAAAGTCTCCTGTATAATGTTATTCACATATGTTCCAAACGCCACAGCCTTGCCCGGGCAGATGTTGGCAAACAAAGGATGTCCTAAACGAAAGAATTTGTGCTTGCCTTAATTTGCATTTAAGCAGTAAACAGAGTCTTCAAGCAGGAAGGGAAAACAAAGGAAGCTCAAACAGGTGGGAAAAAAATAAAAGCAAGGAACATCAGTCCACATAGACTCCTTGTCTCCTGAGTCTCAGCTGGAAATGTTTTCCCAGAAAGGGCTGATACTATAAAAAGGAGGGGGCAAACAGCCCAAGGCACCCTCTTTCTCTCTCCCTGCCCATCACATTCTCTGCATTCGTGAAGACAGGAAAGAGCTGTTGGACTCAGGGGCAGGGTGGGCATGACCAGAAGAGATTGCTTAGTAATGTTTGGAACCTTGTTTTGAGGAACTCTGCTTAAATCTCACCTAGTTTGTTAAGTTAGGCACCAGTAAGCATTTTATCTTTATTTTTCTTGTAACTAGTTCTGACTTCTATGCCTCGTTACTTGTATTCACTTAAAATCTCCCTCTGTAGTAATAAACTTGTTTTATTGTTTTATCTAATCCAGTGTGTTGAGCTGAAGTGTCTGGGTAATTCTAGTTAAGACAACAAGCTAGTGTATATTATTCCCTAAAAGAAA
This sequence comes from Gopherus flavomarginatus, assembly GCF_025201925.1. Taxonomy (NCBI): domain Eukaryota; kingdom Metazoa; phylum Chordata; order Testudines; family Testudinidae; genus Gopherus; species Gopherus flavomarginatus. The sequence continues at coordinate 63,354,435 of NC_066624.1, forward strand.
TATTAGACTTAATTTTTGTGGACTGAGGCAGTACAAGACAAACATTTCTGGGGAAAAGTCTGGGAGTGGAAGTGTGTTGGAATCACCCTGCAGAATAACCAAGGCTGGTGACTGGCAGGATGCAGTTAGACAAACACATCTGGGGGTGACTTGCATGTTGGTGGCTGTTTGTGAGCTGTCCAGGTTGGAGGTAACAATAGCAAGACATTGCAAGCCAACTCAGGTTACAGGGCAGAGGTGACGCAGCCCCCCATGGGTCTGGATTGTACCTTGGCATGTCACAGGGATGCAGAGAAAAGATGGTTACTCACCTTTGTAACTGTTGTTCTTCGAAATGTGTTGCTCATATCCATTCCAGTTAGGTGTGCGCGCTGCGCGTGCACGTTCATCGGAAGATTTTTACCCTAGCAACTCCGGTGGGTCGGCAGGTCGCCCCCTAGAGTGGCGCCGCTAAGGCGCCTGATATATACCCCTGCCGGCCCGTCCGCTCCTCAGTTCCTTCTTGCCGGCTACTCTGACAGTGGGGAAGGAGGGCGGGTGTGGAATGGATATGAGCAACACATCTCGAAGAACAACAGTTACAAAGGTGAGTAACCATCTTTTCTTCTTCGAGTGATTGTTCATATCCATTCCAGTTAGGTGATTCCCAAGCCTTACCTAGGCGGTGGGTCGGAGAGAGATGTCGCAGAGTGCAACACAGCGGAGCCGAAGGCTGCGTCATCCCTAGATTGCTGAACCAGGGCGTAGTGGGAAGCAAAGGTATGGACAGAAGACCAGGTTGCTGCCCGGCAGATTTCCTGAATGGGCACGTGAGCTAGAAAAGCAGCCAATGAGGCTTGAGCCCTGGTGGAGTGCGCAGTCACGGGGCCCGGGGGGGCGTGTGCCAAGTCATAACAGGCGCGGATGCAGGACGTTACCCACAAGGAAATCCTCTGCGAGGAGACGGGTAACCCCTTGACACATTCAGCCACCACAACAAAGAGTTGGGGGGGGTTGCAGAATGGCTTAGTTCACTCTATGTAAAAGGCGAGCGCCCTACAGACATCCAGTGAGTGTAGCTGCTGCTCCCTGCGAGTCGAATGGGGTTTGGGGAAGAAGACAGGTAGGAAGATCTCCTGGTTAACATGGAAAACCGATACCACCTTGGGGAGAAAGGCTGGGTGCGGTCTGAGCTGCACCTTGTCCCTGTGGAACACAGTATACGGGGAATCTACCGTGAGGGCCCAAAGCTCCGAGACCCGTCTCGCTGATGTGATGGCCACCAGGAAAGCGGTTTTCCATGAGAGGTAGAGAAGGGAGCAAGTCGCTAATGGTTCAAATGGAAGGGACATGAGCCGGGTCAGAACCAGGTTAAGGTCCCAGGTAGGGGCAGGGCGGCGAACCTGGGGGTAGAGACGCTCCAAGCCCTTAAGGAATCTAGTCACCATAGGGTGAGAGAACACCAAGTGGCCATCCCCACCTGGGTGAAAGGTGGAGATGGCCGCCAGGTGAACCCGGAGAGATGATATCGCTAGGCCCTGTTGCTTGAGGGACCAGATGTAGTCTAAGATATTAGCAATGGAGACCTCGGTGGGAAGGAAGTTCCGTTCTGCGCACCAGCAGGTGAAACGCTTCCATTTGGCCGAATATGTAGCTCTAGAGGAAGGCTTCCGCGAATTGAAAATGTTGCCGGTTGACCACAAACTGGTGGAACCTCCTGTAGGGTGGGAAGATGGCTATATGGAAGTAGGCATCTTGCATGTCGAGGGCGGCGTACCAGTCTCCAGGATCCAGGGATGGGATAATGGTCCCCAGGGATACCATACGGAACTTCAACTTTACTAGGTATCTGTTGAGTTCCTTCAGATCGAGAATAGGTCTGAGACCTCCCTTCGCCTTGGAGATTAGAAAGTAGCGGGAATAAAACCCCTTGCCCCGCTCGAGCTCGGGAACCTCCTCTATGGCTCCTTTGGCGAGGAGCGCTTGCACCTCCTGTAGAAGGAGTTGCTCGTGAGAGGGGTCCCTGAAGAGGGACGAGGGGGGTTGAGAGGGAGGGTTTGAAACAAATTGCAGGTGATATCCAAGTTCCAACGTGCGTAAGACCCAGCGGTCCGATGTTAGCTGGGACCACGCAGGGAGGAAAAGGGAAAGACGGTTGGAAAAAGGAGGGGACGGATCTATCAACGAAACTGGTACAACGCCCTCGGGTGCACCTTCAAAAGGAACGTTTCGGCCCGGAAGAAGGCTTGGAGGGGTTCTGGTTCTGGCCTCCTTGGTTGCCGGATTGTCTGCGGTGACCGTTCCTGCCTCGCAGTCTGGCGAAGTCTTGCCTCTGCCGGGGTTGGGGGTAAGGCCGGTGCTGTTGCTGTGGCCAGAAGGGTCTGCGCTGGGTTACAAGTGTATGCATCCCTAAGGAGCGCATAATGACCCTATTGTCTTTTAGGCTTTGCAGCCTAGGGTCAGTTTTGTCGGAAAACAGGCCTTGGCCTTCAAATGGGAGGTCTTGAATGGTATACTGGAGTTCCGGGGGGAGGCCGGAGACCTGCAACCACGAGATACGGCGCATAGTAATGCCAGATGCCAGAGTACGTGCAGCTGAGTCCGCAGCGTCTAGGGAAGCCTGCAGGGAAGTTCTCGCGACCTTTTTGCCCTCGTCGAGGATCGCGGAGAACTCCTGACATGCTTCCTGAGGGAGCAGCTCCTTAAATTTGTCCGCTGTGGCCCAAGTATTATAGCTGTAGCGGCTAAGGAGGGCCTGCTGATTGGAGACGCGGAGCTGGAGGGCCCCCGCAGAGTAGACCTTTCGGCCAAGTAAGTCCATGCGTCTCGCTTCCTTGGATTTTAGGGCCGGGGCCTGCTGACCATGTCGCTCCCTCTTGTTCACAGATTGGACGACAAGGGAACAAGGGGGAGGGTGGACATACAAGTATTCATACCTCTTTGAGGGGACCATATATTTACGTTCCACCCCTCGCGCAGCGGGGGGAACAGAAGCCGGAGACTGCCAGATGGTAGTGGCATTAGCTTGAATGGTTTTAATAAACGGAAGGGCAACCCTAGTGGGGGCATCCGCTGACAATATGTCCACCACTGGATCTTGTATCTCCGAGACCTCCTTGGCCTGCAGGTTCATGTTCTGTGCAACACGCCTGAGGAGGTCCTGGTGCGCCCTAAGGTCAAGTGGAGGCGGGCTGGTAGATGATGTTCCAGCCACAGCCTCGTCCGGGGAGGATGAAGAGGAGAGACCTGGGAGGTGCGGGTCTGTGGAGGGCTCTGCCTGAAGAACTGCGTCCAACTCCACAGGGGGTTCGGGGTCCTGAGGCTGGGATAACCTTTCCTCCGTGGGAGGGGGAGGAGGACGGGAAATCGTGGCCTCAGGAACCTTGTGCTCCGAGACATTGGAACGTGAGGGACCCGGCTGAAGGCCTTGGGCTTGATGGTACGCCCAAGGCGTCCAGAACCCCCACTGCTGCGGTCCATGCTGTTGAGGCTGGGGTTTGTGGAACAAGGTAGCAGGTACGTCTGTGTCCAGGGCATATAGGCTATCCGCCTGAGAAGACACAGATGGCTGGCGGGACGGCCGGGGGGGGCTGAATGAGGCTGGTATGCGTCCCTTGCCCCCGTTGGTGGAGACCTCCTTGGTGCCAGAGACCGGTACCGGGAATCATAACGAGATTGCGACCGGGACCTGCCACCAGCTCAGTGCCGGGAGGTTGACCAGGATCGGGAACGCCGACGGCACGAGCGGCTGCAAGAGTCTCGGTGCCGGTAGTGATGACTAGAACCGGAGCGGTGCCGAGAGTACCAGCAGGTGGATCTGCGCCGCGAGTACGACTGGTACCGCCATGGTGAGCGGTGCCGGGACTGCGAGCAGCACCTCGATCGAGATCTTCCACGGGACCTGAAGCGGTGCCGGGACCTAGGTGGAGATCGGTGCCGGCCCGTCGACTCCAGGGACGGAGGTCTCATGGCTGCAGGCTTGCCTCTAGACTGAAGAACCTGCACCGGCGGTGCCGGGGGTTGAGGCAGAGCAGACTCGGTCACTGCAATAAGGTCCCTGGCCAAAGAGAATGTTTCTGGCGTAGAGGGGACCGTCAGCTCGACCATGGGTCTCACCGGGGAGCTCTCCAAGACCGGACTCGACAGACGTCTCGGGGCCAGAGTCGACGGTATCACTGGTGTCGGGGCCGCAGCAGGAGTCGGTGCCGGGCGGTCCTCACGAGCCTGCTTCGCAGGAGTAGAGGAAGCCGATGTTCTTCGGTTGGGACCCTGCGCTGGGGAAGGCCAGTGCCGAGGTGTCTTCACGGTGCCGGCGCGGTCCGGTGCCGGAGTGGTGTCGGCACTCGGTGCCGAGGAAGGAGGGTTAAGAGCTGCCTCCATAAGGAGAGTCTTTAAACGATGATCTCTCTCCTTCTTGGTCCGCGGCTTGAAGGCCTTACAAATGCGGCACTTCTCAGATATGTGCGATTCCCCCAGGCACTTTAGGCAGGCGTCGTGGGGATCACTCATGGGCATCGGCTTTTTACAGGCCAAGCACGGCTTGAATCCCGGTGAACCGGGCATGAGCCCGGGCACCGGGTGCGGGGAAGGGCTAGAGCCCGAACCTGCTAAACTATACACAATAACTGATTGACAACTATGAACTAATTACTCTATACACTAACGATAACTATATACAACGAGTGAGCAAGGAGAAGCTAGGTACATGGAGGACAGCTATGCCACGCTCCACAGTTCCAACGACCGACACGGAGGTAAGAAGGAACTGAGGAGTGGACGGGCCGGCAGGGGTATATATCAGGCGCCATAGCGGCGCCACTCCAGGGGGCAACCTGCCGACCCACCGGAGTTGCTAGGGTAAAAATCTTCCGACGAACGTGCACGCTCGGCGCGCACATCTATCTGGAATGGATATGAGCAATCACTCGAAGAAGAACTATGGCTTATGCACAGCATGTAGTTTTAAAATGAGGTTTAAAATTGCTCTGCCAGTGCTTAAAGTGTAAGTGAGTCTCAAGTGTGGTAGCTGGAAACAGTCAAAGAGAGGTCAGAGTTTGTTATTTTCTGTTTGCTTATTTCTGGGAAAGGAAACAGAAACGGTAAAGCATAAATATGAGCACCAGTGAAACAGCTGCAAAGCTAGAGCTAGGCAGATTGGAAATAGAACAGGAAGACAAAGAACGTGAACGTCAACGTTAGCTAGCAGAGTTAAGAGCCAAAGAAAGGCAGACAGAAGAGCAGCAGCAGGAAGTCAACTGGCCATCAACAAGTTTAGGCCTGAAATTAGATGAAGGTTTCTAACCATCAGAGGAGTGAAGTTCTAGACCAGCCTCCCAATGGGAGCAGTGGGGGCAAAAAACCTAACTGGCTTCAAGACTGAGCTTCATAAGTTTATGGAGGGATGGGATGATGAGACTGCCTACAATAGCATGTAGCTGATCTGCGACTGCTATCAGCACATACCCCAATGGCCAATGATGGGACACTAGATGGGGTGGGATCTGTGTTACTACAGAGAATTTTTTCCCAGGTGTCTAGCTAGTGAGTCTAGCCCACATGCTCAGGGTTTAACTGGTTGCCATGTTTGGGGCTGGGAAGGAATTTTTCCCCAGGTCAAATTGGCAGAGACACGTGGGGGGGGGTTTGGTGGGGGCAGGGGGTTCACCGTCCTCTGAAGCATGGGGCAGGGATCACTTGCAGGTTTAAACCAGGGTGGATTTGATTTGAATCAAACTGATTTAAATCACTAGTCAGGAAGACTCGATTTAATCATGGATTTCTACATAAAAGTGCATTCTTGTTGGTTGTTCTAACCTTAATACATATTCATCACAACTCAGAGATAGATGTAGGTTTCATTTTTAGAAGATACCCACTATACATTTTTAAGTGATTTATTCTGAAAACTTTTCAGATTAGTTTTACAGCTATATCAGAAAATGAATGATTGTGTGGTTATTTCATTTACCGAAGGTAATTGAAGCAGATATTTATGAAGTCACTGAGAGGTGAACTATCTCCAATTCAACAGGTTAATCATTAATATTTGGAGGATTTTCTTGCCATGCTGTATTAGGAGGAGACTATCACCAGACAGACATTTAAATTGTTTTGTTTAACTAAAATAACAATGTAATGGATTCTGGATTTTTTTCTTCAACGGCAAACCTATAATATTCAAACATGAATTTTTGAATTTAGTTAAACTTTAAGTTTTTTAAAATCAAGTTTGTTTTTGTTAAAATTGTTTTTAACTAAAATAGTTAAATGAAATATTTAAAAAAAAACAACAAAAATTGAATCAACTGTGTCAGCCAAGTCAACATAAGAAACTTAAAATATTGGCTTCTGCAGCTAACTCAGTTGTCTTCACCTTCATTTCCCTGTTTGTTCATAATCTGGAAAAGATAAACAAGCTTTCCTGCTGTCATGGTATAAACACCCACTCTGAACCTTAGCGTCCAAAAGATGGGGTACCAGCGTGAATTCCTCTAAGCTCAATTACCAGCTTAGTACTTGTAGCGCTGCCACCAACCAGGAATTCCAGTGCCTGGTACACTCTGGTCCCCCCAAAACCTTGCCTGGGGACCCCCAAGACCCAGTCCCTCTGGATCTTGACACAAGGAAAGTAGACCCTTTCCCTCACCATTGCCTCTCCCCAGGCTTCCCCTCCCTGGGTTACCCTGGAAGATTACTGTGATTCAAATTCCTTGAATCTCAAAACAGAGAGGAAAATCCTCCTTCTCTCTCCCTCTCCCAGACTCACCCTGAGAGAGAAAGTAATCCTAACACCGAGAGAAAATTAACCTTTCTCTCCCCCTTCCCTCCTTTCTCCCCACCAATTCCCTGGTGGATCCAGACCCAGTCCCCTAGGGTCTCACTAGAATAAAAAAAAATCAGGTTCTTAAACAAGAAAAGCTTTTAATTAAAGAAAGAAAAAACAGTAAAAATTATCTTTGTAAATTTAAGATGGAGTATGTTACAGGGTCTTTCAGCTATAGAGACTGGGAATACCCTCCCAGCCTAAGTATACAAGTACAAATTAAAATCCTTTCAGCAAAATACAAATTTGAACTCCTTCCAGCCAAGTACACATTTGCAAATAAAGAAAATAAACATAAGCCTAACTCACTTTATCTACCTAGTACTTACTATTCTGGACATATAAGAGACTGTATTGGAGAGATTGGAGAGAAACATGGTTGCACGTCTGGTCACTCTCAGAACCCAGAGAGAACAACAACCAAAAACTAACAGCACACACAAAAACTTCCCTCCCTCAAAATTTGAAAGTATCCTGTCCCCTGATTGGTCCTCTGGTCAGGTGACAGCCAGGCTCACTGATCTTGTTAATCCTTTACAGGCAAAAGAGACATGAAGTACTACTGTTCTATTAACTCTTAACTATCCGTTTATGACACCTGCTTTTTCAGGTCCCAGCACCATGGGGAATTAATGTTACTAGCACATAATTGTCCTTTTGCTGGTCACTTGGAGCCACAGAGATTCAACGAGAGGTTAAAGAACAATTTATACAGGCCAGGAACACAGAATGAGGTGAGGAATTATTGCAGGTCTTATGAATTATGTCAGAAAAGAAAGAGACCTACAGGACCCCTGAAAGTTCCTCTGCGCCCCTTGTCTGTGACAGAAGAGGCATTTCAGAGGGTAGCAATAGACACCGTTGGCCCTATGCCAAAATTCTTGGGACGGACCTTTTGAGGTGATAGAGGTAAATGACGATACATATGTAAAAAAGCTTCATGGTAATATTGTCCCATAGCTAGCACATGTAAACAGACAGTGCCCATCACAGCACGGAAGCCACAGTAAACATGATCTGCTGTGTAGAAAGGGAAACTGAGGCAAACCAAGTCATTGATTTGATGGCTGAATTCCAAAATGACTCATCCCTGGAAGGCATTGATCTCTGCAGTGAGTTAACGCCAATTGAAAGGGCAGAGGTGTTGTCTGTGCTGCAAAAACACAAAGAAGAAGTGTTTTTTTTTTTAGCAAGCCAGGGGAGACACACTTGCTAACTCATAAAATCATTACAGAAGGATGCAGCCATCTCCCAGCAGACCCCACAGAGCGACTAGCAAGGTGCCAGAACAAATTCCTACAGAAATACAAAGCATGTTAGACATAGGAGTAATTAAAGAGGCTGACAGCTCTTGGGCACCACCTGTTGGTTTGGTCCCTAAGAAAGAACCTTACAATGTTGTCTACGTTGATTACAGAAAACTCAGGGCTGTCACAGTACTAGATGCTTATCCTATGAAAGCCCCCAAGCATAAAATTGGAGCAGCCACAGTTCCTTATCTGGGATATTGGGTCAGGAGAGGTCAAATATCCTGATCCCCTAAAAGTTGAAGCCATTGTAAACTGGCCTGTACCTCAAAGCAAAAAAAAAGGTCCAATCTTTCATAGGTCTAGTAAACCATTACAGAACGTTTGCGTGTGGGTTTAGTGAGATTGTATCTGCAATCACCGATCTATGTAAAAAGACTAAGCCTAACAAAGCTCTATGGACAGAATATGTCAAGAAGGTTTTGATAAGGTAAAGAAAATCTTGTCTGAAACCCCTGTTCTAGCAAGTCCAGAGCTTGACAAAATGAACTCCATACATGCATCAGACACCGGGTTAGGGGCTGAACTGACGCTAACTGGGGAGAATAACAAGAAGCACCCCATTGCCTTCTGAAGCAAGAAATTGACACCCACTGAACAAAATGATTCTGTCAGAGAAAGAATGGTATGCCATTGTGTGGGTAGTCAAGCAGTTAAGGCTCTAACTTTTTAATAGAAAGTTCATGGTATTAATGGGTCATTATCCATAGATCTGGTTACACAAGACTAAAGCTTTTGCATTTGAGTCTTATACGACAAGAATTTGATATGGAGATTGTGCATAAAAAGAGAAAAGAAAACATGGCAGCAGAAGCCCTGCCCAGGAAAAAGGGCCCTGATCTGCTGCCTCCAGGTCAGACAGTGGCTAACCCTCCTGCAACTTTGTAAGAGGGGGAAGTGTGATGAAATACACCCCTGTATTCACACCCTACACACTATTATAATAATCTTTGTACATGGTATGCCTTGTAAGATATCATTTAAAAATTCAATTTGCTGGTCAGTATCATCCTGATACAATATGTGTGGCAACACTGTATGTGAAGTTATAAGATTCCCCTGTACGATGTTATTCACACATGTTCCAAACCCCACTGCTCTGCTCAGGCAGAAGTTGGCAAACAGGTCTGTCCTAAACAAAGGAATGTGTGCTTGCCTTAATTTGCCTTTAAGTAGTAAACAGAGTCGTCAAGCAGGAATGGAAAACAAAAGAAGCTCAAACAGGTGAAAAAACCTAGCAGGGAACATCCTTCCACATAGACTCTTTGGCTATGTCTGCGCTGCACTTTTGTCGGTAAAACTTTTGTTGGTCAGGGGTGTGAACAGCGCTTTGTCAGCAGCAGACACCCTCCCACCAACAAAGCTACCGCCCCTCAGTAGGGGTGGTTTTATTTTATTGGTAGGAGAGCTCTCTCCTTCTGGCAAAGAGCGATTTCACTGCATACCGTACAGCGGCACTGCTGTAGCAGCACAGCTGTGCCGCTGTAAGGTGTGTAGTGTAGACATAGCCTTTGTCTCCTGGGGTCTCAGCTAGAAATGTTTTTCAAGAGGGCGACAGACACTATAAAAAGGAGGAGCAAACAGCCCAAAGCACCCCCGTCCCCACCCATCGTATTCTCTGCATCTAAGAAACAGAAAACAGCCATTGGACTCTGGGGAAGGGGCCCTGACCAAAACAGTTTGGTCAGTAATGTTACTGGAAGCAGATGTTGAGAAATTTTGCTTGAATTTAATATAGTTTGTTAAGTGAGGCACTAGACTCTGCAAAGCCTGGAGCACTCTGGCCCTTATGTAGCCAAGTATAAGCACATATTTTAGTTTTAAGCATGTGAGTAGCCCCATTGAAATCAATGAAATGTCTCTTTAAATTAAGCACGTGCTTAGGTGCTTTGTTGGATTGGGACCAGAGTGCTTTGCCCCTTGGAGAACTGAAGCCAGGGTCGCCTGGGCATCCCCTTTCTAGATCCTGCAGCTGGGCATCTGTGCTTTGGAGCCCGGTTTACCCATGATCACTCACAGGATGTTTGCACCAACACACTGCCTGTGCTGGTGTCATCTGTGGGTGCTGGCGGGCTCATCTCTGTGTTGTGTTGGGGTGTGGGAAAAGGATAGGTTTTGTCTTAGCTGCAAACCCAATTCCACACAGCTGACCTCCAGGCTAGTGAGCTTCAAGAACCCTCAGTCCCCTCACCTGCTTGTTTACCTGCCCTGCTGTCAGAATCCAGAGCTACTTAACATATAAACTACAAATTGTCAAAGGAAAGAACAGAGCCCAGTTATCACGCTGTATTTGGTGAGGGTGCCTGAGCCACACCCCCCACCACAGGGGCACTCTCCATGCTGCCTCATGCAAAGCAGTGCAAGCAAGTCAGAGTCACTGGATTGGCAGCATAGCAGCCTCCAGGAGCCATTCCCTGCCTTGATCACTCCCCACATGCTAGGAGAGAAAAGTCGCCTCTGGACCCCGCCTCCCTGCATGTCACCTTCCTAGGGGAATGGTGCAATGCTGTCCTGTGCGTAGGCAGGGGCTCTCAACAGTTCCTTCATGGGCTAGGCAAATGGTTTGCTGCCTCCCCACAGTGGCTTGCAGTTCACAAAGTGGCCTGCTCAAGGGAGACTTGTGCATGAAATTTTGAAGAGCAGAACAAGCCAAGGTCAGGAGAGACTTTGCTAAGGTGACACGTTAGAATTGCACTCAGAAGGGGGGCCTGATCATCACCTTCGGCAGTAGCCTTTCTTTGCTTGCTGTTTTCAGTCCTTTAACCACTCCTATGTGTTGTGCTCCTATTCATTCATTTTCCTCGTAGGATATTGTTTGCAAGGAGCCAGGCTAACTACTTTACAGTGTAAACTTTGACCATACCAGTGCTTATGTGGCGTATGCCTAATCAGTTTAAATCATAGTTATTTGGATTAAGCTAGCTTAGTTGTAGCCCATGGTTTTCTAACTGGGTTTAAATGCCATTTGGCCTCATCGGCACTCAGCAGCAAAATCATGTTTAAACCAAACCCTTGTCTCCACTGACGATTTGCCAGCTGTCAGCATAGCTGCTGAAATGCAAAATCCCTGTGTAGCTAGGCAAAGAGGCTCTTTGCACCATGGTACCTACCCTCCTAGAAACTGACATAAACTGCACCGCTCATTCAATTTTACCCTGTCTACGCTACAGGTTTATATCAATGCCCCACACTGATGGCTGCAATCAAGACAGAGCCCCACTGTTGACAGATTAAACCCTCTTGAACCTGTGTTCTCATTAGGGGTCAAGCTGAGTTTCAAACAGAGCACCGAACAGAATCCTTTGGCTGAGGATTAGTGAGTGTGATATCCAAACAGCAAGAATATTCAGAGCCTGGCAGGTAACTCAGGTTTTTTCCAGTCCAGTGGCATTCTGGGGGAAACAAACAGTCTAGACTGAACTGACTCTAGAATTTGTTGGAATTTTTGGTGAATAAAGAAACCCTATTTTGGGTGTGTTCTAGAACAAGGATTTGAACCTTGATTTTACCACATTTCAGGCAAAGGCCCTAGCCATTCCCCTAAAGGTTTTTTCCTTTTTGGGGCGGGGGGGGGGCAGCATCAGCACCTTGTCTTCCTTGGTCCATTTTCTGACAGACCGCAACTATTCATGTCAATTTTGTCAATAAGTTTTGACTGACACAGTGGGGGTTCTTTTCACAAAAACAGTATTTGTCTGAAAAATTTTGCCCACCTCTCTGAATAACATCTGGCTGCCCATGATCCAGCTTTGACAGATGCTTCCAGAAGCCTGAATCAAGCCATCATGGTTAATACAAACTGCTGGGCTTTCTTCCCTGACAAATCTGCCTCCTGTGTCACAGCAGTTGCTTCCTCAGAGTTGTCTGGATTTACAAGGGAATCTTGCGACAATGGTGTCAACTTCAGCAACAGGTTTGCACTGCTTCTCCCCCACTGCACAGAGGCAGGGCCCTAGTGAGAACCCAGCTTGATTTGCCTGAGTGATGTGGATTGAATGTTGCACTGCGGTGTTCAGATAGTGGGACCACTTTTTAATAAGTCTTTCCTAACTCACTAGAGGAAATGGCCTACCATGCACAAGCTGGGCTGGCTTCAGTACCTGCTGTGGGGGAAATGGAACAACCTTGAGCACTGATTGAATTGGGGCTATCTAGGAGCCTTGCCTTGTTCACCATCTGGCAGCTGAGCAGGACAGTTCAGTAACTACCCCTTTGCTACCCGGCTTCCTGTTTGCTGCTCCATTCAGACGAACCATTCAGAGCAAGATGTGGGGCTGGATACCTTTGATAGCTGCAGCTCGGTGTCCTTGGCAGTACCTGCACAGGGAATGAGAAAGGGCTACTTATTGGCTACAGCACTGGACTGAGGACCTGGCCTCCATTCCCAGCTCTGCCACTGACTGGTTGTGTGACCTTGGGCAAGTCACTTCATCTCTCTGTGTCTGGTTCCCTGCCCCTCCATTGTAAATTGCTTTGAGATCTACTGGTGACTTTCCACTTACTGTGCATGCTCTGACTGCGGCAGTGGCATTTTAGGAGCCTTTGGGCCTGATTCTCCATGGCCCTAGATCATGTGCTGGATTCCGCAGTGCAGAATGCTGCCCAGTCAGAATGGTCATAGAATCATAGATTATCAGGGTTGGAAGGGACCTCAGGAGGTCATCTAGTCCAACCCCCTGCTCGAAGTGTCATGTGTTACATGCACGCAGCACTGGGGTAAATGACATCACATGGCATAGCCCGACAGAGTCTCAGAGCCCTGTCTCCTTCCACACACATTTTCCATGTGAATTGGTGGGAACAGGGGACTGACAGCGATGGCCACTTCCTGCACCATCCTTGGGAGGCTTTACTGAATGAAGATTAAATATCTCTGGCTTTGAAGAACTGACACCTCCCAGAGCCCGGTGGAGCTGGAGTGATTGCCAGTAAGCTTGCTAGCTCATGGGTAGATTCTTATTGTTTTTAATACATATTCTCTGCAATGCTTTCACCTTAAGAATAAGTGTGCTTGCCTAGAAAGTGCTGTGCGGTGACTGGCAACTGCAGGGAGTGGTGCTGTTCATAGCCTCTGAAGAGAAAGTGAAGCATAGATGCTGGCCTGGCTAGAAAGTCTGGGGACATCCCAGTGTGCGCAGTGAACTGTGCAACCTGGAAAAACCCTGGACAGGAGAGAGAGGGACACAGTCCCCTCCTCAAGTGATGGTCGAGAAGCTGGGACCTACAGTGCATGCCCTGGCTGGACCACAGAGGGGAAGTACAGGTGCAGTTGCCCTGAACAGTGACAGGTCCCACATACGACTTTAGGTGCAGGGCATGTGGCATGTTTAGTAACAGCACAAGGCAGAGATTCACCTTGGCGTTCCAGTGGTGACCACATCCATGGGCCAGGCAAAGAGCCAAGGCCATTTCAAATAATACTTTATTTTATTGTTTCCTCAGAACAAAACCTAACCCCCCTGGAAACCTGACGGAAAGCAGCTCTCTGCAGATATGAGCCATGCTTTAAAGGGGGCCGGGAGTCACTGGGCTAGGAAACAGAGAGAGAACCCTGGCGGGTGTTGCAGCAAAGGATTTCTCTCCAAGGAGGGTGTGAGCACTGGGAAAGGGCAGGAAGTGGGTTTGGGGCAATATGGAGCTGTGAGATTGTGGAGGGAATGTGCCCATGAAAGGGACTAAGAATGATCCTGTACTGAGTATGAGAGAGGACAGGAAGCCAGCAAGATGTCAGCTGTGACACAACTGTGTTTGTCAGAAGGAATCTTATAGCAATCTGACCTGGCTGGGATTCCAGCGAGGCAGGCACTGCAGTGATCCAGGGCTGAAGTGACAGGCGCATGGGAGAGAGTCAACACAGCGTGCTGCAGTCATAGGAGAGGCGGCCTTTGTGTGGCGATATCAGGATGCAGATGCCAAGAGTGCAGCCGTGTTAGGTACAGAGAAGAGGCCTTCGGTGAGGATTATCTCAAGATCACAGACCTCAGAGTTGAGAAAGGAGATGGATGAATGGGAGATGTGTGTCGCTAATCTGGCCAAATCATAGGATGGAGCATAGATGATTTATTGATTTGTTTCAATTTCAATAGTAAAAAGAGGCCTGTACTGGGTTCTAGGCCCCTGAACGCTCCACTAATTTTAACAGCATAATTCCAGCAGCACTGAACAATTAATCAGCTGGGAGCTTAGCCAGCCAACCATCGTCTTTTCAGGGGTTTTGTTGCCCCAAGCAGCCAAAAACAAAAAACAAAAAAAAAAAGCCGCGCTCGCGATCTGCGGCAATTCAGTGGGAGGTCCTTCGCTCCGACCGGGAGTGAGGGACCCTCCGCTGAATTGCTGCCGAATACCTGAACGTGCTGCTCCACTCCAGTGTGGCTGCCCCAAGCACCTGCTTGCTAAGCTGGTGCCTAGAGCCAGCCCTGCATCTTAGCAATATTCAGCTCACCGGACTCAAGCAAAGGTGGAGTCAAGTGTCATCATGTAGAAGACAGATAAAGACTGTAGAAATGGGGAGGGAACGAGAAAGGTTCAAAGGTGACACTGAATTGAGTGTTAGCAGAATTCAAAAGTGGGTAGTTTGTGGAAAGAAATGCTCCAGGGGGGAGAGAGTAGCTGGAGAAGAGAAGGGGGCTTAGAAAAGTCACAAGCAGAGAAAGCAAATGCATGTTGTTCCACAGACAGAAATGGAACTAGGCAAGGCAGGCACTAGACACCGCTATACTTACGATGATCTAGTCTCCAGGGTTCAGCCATGCACTGACTTGGGAGGATGGTGTGAGCAAGCCATCACGAGTAGAACATAAGAGGTTTCCAACCCACATTGCCAACCCTCAGTGGTTGAAACTCATGAGCTAGGCCCAGCTAAAGCAGCAGATCGTTTTAAAAATCATGACTGTTTTTCTTTGCCTTTTGGTCTCTGAGCCTTTAGGTTGCACTTGAGTCACATTTTTTAAACGTCTCTCTGCAACCAGGAGAGGTGGTTGGATATATTTCATCAAAATGTTTTCACGGAGAAAAATGCTTGGTGTTTTTAACTCAACGTCTGTAGAAAGACCTACCAATTTTGACAACATTTTGTTTTTTAAAAAATGCAAAATGAAGCATTTCAATAATAGCTTATGCCTAAATAAATCTATTAGTCTTTAAGGTCCCACCGGACTCCTCGTTGTTTCAATGTAGTTTGTCCAGCTGCTCAGCAAGATGTGCTGCCCTGTGTTAGTTCTGCCACCCCTAAGCCCTGCTCATGGCCAGTGCTGGCATTGCCGAGGGTCCTGTGTGCTCAGTGGCAAATTAGATCTAAAATGTGAGACTAAGATCCTGGGTTGTGCAGTCTCTGGTGGAAATGTTACAGCAACTGTCGATAGATGAAAGCAGGGAACTTCCGAAGTAATGAATGCTGAAGATGAATGGCACAATCAATGCCTGTATTATTTATTCTGATACTAAATTCAATTTATTTTATGCTGATGGTGGGGGGGAAGGGTGTAGAACAGGGAGGGTTGTATGCTAGATAGGGAGAATTTGGGGCTTTTGGTACCTAAGGAGGCAGTTGGGGGTTATGGGATAAGCACAATAGCTAAATGTTTCTGCTAATGGCCAACAGTTTGATTTCAAGTTCAGCAGCCCCTAGAGACAGAAGGGATAGTTTTCACACTCCTCAGCACAGTGGCTTCAGGCTGGCAGCATATTCAGGTAGACAGAACTGGATCAAGTGACATTTGTTTCATGTTTTTAATGCTTTCTTCACACCCATGAGTTCTGGGAATGTATTGGCCATGCCTCAGCTGCTGCCCATCATGCTGGCTCTGATGAGACTTCAGCAGAGCTGGGCGGGGCGACACAGACTGAAAGCCTGGCCCAGTAGCTTTTAAAATAGAAGCTTATACTCAGAAGCATAGTTCTGCATCACAATGTGAATTCCATAGGATACACAGCGGCCTGCTGATGCCTCGGTGAGACAGGTGCTACTGGCATCTTTTGGAGGATTTCCACAGCTTCTGCCCTGCTCCCCCTCACATCAGCTCACTGATCCCAGACCCAGCACGTGAAGGAATGGTGCAATGCTGCAGCCATTGGCTGTGACATTGGCTGTGTCAGCTGCAGTCTGAGATTTGTATGATTCTTGCCCAACAGAAAAGGAGAGTGTTGGTGCCCCACTCACCCTTTCTGGTTTCCCCAGATGAGAACTATTCTTCAAGTTTGTGTACAGGAGTCACACCGAAACTCTCCATCCCACCAGCAAACTAAAGAAATTTTATCTTTTGCTAAAATTAATCCCCCACTACTTCTAGAGAAGGTCCAAACTAGCATATGGACCAAATGGAGACTTGAATGGTGAGGTAGGATAGTCTCTTGAAATAATTCCAAAGGTTAAACCAAAGCCAACTACAGAAATAATCACTTGAAAATTTTTTGGCTTTTCAGGCAGGAAGGAAATTTTACTGACTGGTTATGTTTATAAAAATTCTGAGTTTATTTTGCCTTCATGGTTTCATTCATGAATATAGACACACACTGCTGTCTTTCTCACTGATATCTCAGGGGAGGGATCTGGAGAATGGATAGATGAATGGAAGTAGTAGGGAAAGATGTGTGTCTTTCATACGTTGGAGGTTGGGTAGAGCCCCGCTAACAAGCGATCACACTGCAGTTCCCCATGAGCTGAGATCTGAAAAGGGAGTCAGAAGTGGGACTGGGTATGTGGCAGGTCTAGGCTCCAGTGAAGATGTCCTCCTCCTGACTCTGGTCCTTGCCTGAGCCGTGTTTTCAGGGCATTCTCCCCTCTGCACAAAGTCCCCAGCAGCCTACTAAAGCTGTGTCCATGACTCTAAAAACCCCAGGCTTTGGATTTCTCTGCCAATCTATTTTCTTTGGCACCTCATGCCCCTTCTCTCACTCTCTAAATCACTCAGTGCTATTTCTGAGAGCGACGTGGAATGCCGCGAGGGGCACAGATCCAAAAGAGAGGGCAGGGGAAAGCCAGCCAGGGAAGAACGGCAGGGAAAGAGTTGAACAAAATGAGAGCATGAGCGCAGCAGGGGGCACGAAGGGGAAGAGAACCACAGCAAGGGATATGGACGCCCATGCTACTAGAGGAATGGTGCAGGAGTCATGTTGCACCAGTCGAGCAATTACTGCAAGGGATGGAGTGGGGCTAGGGTTAGAGTTGGAGGGAAGGGGGGCGTTAAATGAGGGAAGAGCCCAGAGAGAGGTGGAAAACAGAGGGTTAGAGAAAGGGAACAATGTACAGATAGAGAAAATAAAGGGGGAGAGAGAAAATACAAGGTGTGAAGGAGCGAGAGAGATGCCTCCTCCTTTAATCCTCCCATTTGCTGGCTGGTATTCCTGACAGGCTCTCCTTATTTGTCTATGAAGGGTATTTTCAGACCGTTCAAGATGGCCTCAAGTGGTTACCAAGGCAACAGTGTTAAAGTCATCACTGCCATGGAAACCCTCTCTGTGGCATAATATAAATATTTTCCTTGAAGGAGACTGGAAATGAGTGGGCAATGTGCTATTTTCTCCTGTTTTTTGGCTGCGGCAGGAGAATCTCCAGGAGATGGGGGGAAGGGGGACTCATAAAATTAACTCCGTGTGTAGGCACAGGCTGGAAAGGGGACAGAGCCTGGATTTTAACATAATACCCGGGGCTTACTTTTGTCCTCAAAGTCCAACCAAAATAGATTTGCTCTGAAGGGGGAAAAATGCAAGGTAAGACTCTGATGCTTTTTTTTTTATCTTTTCAGGGTTTCCCACTCAAGCTAAAGACAGCCAGTCACCTGCACCCCTGGTCTTCCAATCTTGAGGGCAGCAGCCCGCTGCAAGAGCTGCGGCCTTTGCCCTCTGTTGGTTGGCCACCAATGGCGTTTAGATCCTATCTCAGAGTCTAGGGGCTCTAATTGGAAGAGAGCACTGCTGTGCAACCAATGCCAAAGTAGCATGGGCACTGCAACCCCTCCGCAGGGCTGTTGCATTCAAAGGTGTTTCTGCTGCATGCCCCATCCCAGTCGCCCAGGTTCTCAGCATCCCACCAATTCCATCAGCGCTCAGCAGCGTCAGCAGCTCTCCCAGGTACAGCACAACAGCGTTCAGTGCTGAGTTGGGCTGCTTTGTTTTCCAATCCATAACTGGCCGTTTGGATGTCAGCCAGTCGCTCACAGTACATAGTTGACTTGGATACTGGGCCTTAGGCTCCCCTAGGTTGGCTTCTGCTTTGGTACATTTGCTGATGGCATCTGTGACAGGTGATGAAGCGTGCATTGACTGTGCAGCTATGAAGGCTCAGGGGAGTGCTGCTAGGGATGCATCTTTTGGGAAGCGAGCTGAATAGTCCGTTTCTCTGTGGACCATGCTGAGATTAGAGCCTGGGTACATTGCTGGTGTTTGGTGATGTGGGGAGTGACGGACTGGCCTGGGGCACAGAGGTGGAGCTGTGCTGGATACCAGTGTGCACTGGAGGAGTTGTGAGGTTCTGGGGCTGGAATGCTAGGGTGAGATGTAGGCTTGGATTTAGGGGTATTGGCAGAGGTATGAAGGTTTGTGTTGGAATGATGGAAGTGCCTTGGTGGAGGTGGCAGGGAACCCCGCTGTTTTCTCCCTGAAGTGACTTCGGTTGCTGACATGGCCAGCTCAAATAAAGCCACCCAGGTTTGAAACAGAGGAGCTAGAGCAGGCGTTGTGGGGGTGGGGTGGGTGGGAGGGTACAGGGGCTTTGTCAAACTATTAAGACTATCCTGTTTTTTCAAATCCAAACTGCTGCCCTCATATAACACAGAGAAAGCAGCAAAGGGGAGGAAAAGTCAATTTGGAGTAGAATGCCAGGAAGCCTGCTCTGGCTGGCTGTGAGGAGTAATAACTGCCCCCACTTTCCCCTCCCTGAGCCAGCCCATGTTTGTAAACTTGGGGAAACTGAGGCTGTGCAGCATGCACTGAACACAGACAGACAGGGTCTGGCAGACAAGGAGGAAGAGAGCTAGGCTAGAGGGTGAAGGGTGTGGTGGGGCTGGAAGGTGGGTGGTAGGTACCAGCTAGGTTAGACTATGACAGTGGGTTTCACTTATCTCCAGTCATTCCCCCATGACAATATTTAGGCTCTGTCCTCTGCATCCAAATGTGAAATTTTTATCATTCATTTGCTGCTGGAGATATCTTCCAAGAGAAAATAAAATCAGGAGCATCGGGGGGGGGGCAGGGGGGAGTGGTCAGTCTAAGGGAAAAGGCCACAGCGACTCTGAGGGACTCCTGTGCCAAGACTAGAAGAAGTTTTCGCCTCCCCACCTGACCATGTGCTGCTTCTGCAGCCTTAGCACTTATAGGAAAACCATGGACTGAGCCACACTTGGTTGCTGGGCTCGGGTCCTGACAAACCTTCTTTAACAGAGGCAGAACATAGACCACGGGGTTTTCTTTATTTGCATGACCCCCACCCTTTAGTGTCCTGGCCCCTAGCTAAGACATTTTGTATTATGCTGCATATTACAGCCATGCTCTGAGACAACTTGTCGTGCACACACAAAGTAAGAGATGGTCCCTGACTGAAACCACTTCCACTCCAAACAGGCAAACTAACCAAAGCAGAGAGAAAGGTAATGCTGTGCAGACAGGAAGCTGAGATTCAGTGACTCACACCCAGGGGGAAGGGTGTTGCCTAGCTCCCAGCACATTGCCTTGTCCACAAGCCCATTCATCCTCTGTGTGTTTATGTCTCTCATCCACCCAGTACACTGGTTAATTAAAATCTTTCCTAGGGCCAACCTTTAGTGTGGCAGCCCAGCAATGCTAACAAGATCTTTCTGACAAATGAGGAGATTTGGGGGAAGGCTGTGTGACCGTGTGTCCTCCTCTAACCCCATTAGATAGATGAAAATGCAGACTACTCATAAGCATGAGACGCAGCTGCAGTAGAGGGCAGCACAGAAGAGCAGCAGTATCAGGAGGGGGAAGGGGGTATTTACTTAACATACAGCTGCATATTCATGCTGAGAACAGGGCCTACCAGCCCCAAGGCAAGAACAATGATTACAGGGGGCTACTCTTGTTTCAAGCCTGTACTAGCCTCCCAGAACGGAGTTTCAAAGAGTGCCCGGTATGGCCTGATCCTGCAAAGATCAGGCTATGCATGGGCTAACCCCTCACATGGTGAGCAGCCCCATGGATGGCAATGGAAGGACTAAGCATGCGTGATCTCAAATGTGGCCTGAAGTATTTGCACAGCTGGTGGTCTTAGTGTGTAAATACAGCCAATGTCACAGAAAGCTGCCTGCACCAACAGCTCTATGGTTCTGAGTACAAGTAAAGGGCATGAGCACTGCTGGCTTTCTGCGTGGGTGTCATCTTGCACCCCCGTTAATGCACGAGCAACATATCTGCAACTGTCTGAAAACAACAGAGGTTTGAGCCGGCAGCTGCCTTCTGCCCAATGTTCCCCCCAAGGCCCTGCCCTTTCTTTGCCTCTTCCCCCACAACCTCTGATTTAAAAAAAAAAAAAAGAAAAACAGGCATCAGGGCTTGTCAAATGGCACCCGGACACACGAGCCGAAACCCAGATTGCCTGGGTAAAAATCGGATGGGTGGCAACCCTGTGCAGGAATCTGTGTACATAGCGGGTGTCATGTACACCTTGCATATACTAGGTTGGAGGGCTGCTCCTAGCATTCAGGCTCCTGTACAGCTGCAAATTGGCTACAGAGCATCCTTTCCGGAGAGATACGCCAGAGATGTGGCTTCCATAAGAACTTTTAATGCTCTGCAAGGCATGGCTGAGGATAGCTTAAATGTGGTGTTGCACACATTGCCCCCTAGGGGCTGAGCCGTATCATACTGTCGAGTGTTCCATGGTAATGGGCATGTGGTGTCAGAGCTCTGCCCACTACAGTATCCAGAAACACCTCAGGGGGTCTACACCCAGGCCCCTTTGTGCCCCTCTGGCAATGCCCTAGGATGGGTGTACCATATGTTACATTTATGCCCACACTACAGTGCCAGAGAGGTGTGTAGAATTCAGGACGCAGCCATTGTAACTAAAGAGAAAACGAGTAGCTGGTAAAAGTCAAAATGTTCTTTAATTCATCATAGACATTCCCTGGGGTCTATCATGCTTATGCTTAGGCCTGAGAGAGTGAAACCCCAATCGCAGAGCTGCACTGAGCAGCTAGGGCTAGACCCAGGTATGTTAGTATAATGGGTGTAGCACATCAGGAGAGCAGTTCAGCTCCATAACTGGCTAGTTGATGCTGTGTCAAGCTCTGCAACCATCTGATGCTCCCAGCTCACTTAAGGTGCTTTCAAAAATGCCACTGGGCCATTTATGATGAGGGCTGAAGAATATCAGGTTTCCTCCTGGTCCTGGGTGACATGGTTCAGGCTTAGAGTTCCTTGGGTTGTTAGACATAGGGCTGAATTTGCCTTGTAGGGTCTGGGCTACTTCCTTTCCTGCTTGCTGTGTTCTCTCTAATCATCAATCCCAGCTGTCCTGCTAACACACCATGGGCAGAGTTCAAAGCCAGTTCCTTGCTCTGAAGCTTCCCTGCACCCAGCCGTTTCTCTCTTCCCTTGCGTCTGCAATTTTTCCTTCTCCCCTGCTAGGGATAACTGTGCCATTCTGCGGAGGCTTCTGTCAAAACCACAGGACTCAATGCACCTATTTGCCTTGGTTATGAGTAAGCCGAACTGCCATCGCTCTTGCTTTGATCATGAGTCATGTGAGATTTGATGTTTCACTTAAAAGCTCCAGGGCCAGAGTCAGGTGATGACATGAGAATCTCAGCTGGCCAAAAAATAATAATAATAATAATAATAATTTTAGCCCTCAAGGTTGGAAAGAGCTTGAGAACATGACCTAAGTGCCCCCTAGAGGCTCAGAAACCAGAAGGTGAATAGAGACCTCCACCTTTGTTATTGTTAACACTAGTGATGGCCCAATGTCTTTACTGCTTACAGTTCTGGTTTTACAGTAGGAATGAGTGAGAGGTATGAGTGAGGGTGTGTTGGGCTGATAGAACGGTGTGGATGGGTGGAGGTGGCACATGAGGGGTGTGTGCTGTGGCGAGGGGCTGTGTGTGCTGGCAGTTATTATGTGTGCTAGGTGTGTTGTGTGGGTGATGGAGTCGATTTGTGTCTGGGGTTGTGCTGGGAGTTTCAAACAATCAATGAAACTGCTGCATGCAATTAGCGGGAGAGGAAGGGTGGTGAGTGGCTTTAAGTTGATTGCAAAACCAATAAGCTAAGTCAGAGGAAGTTGGTAGGGGAACCTGGGGAGTCAGCTATGTACTGGTACTGGTACTTCTTAGCCTCCACAATGGTCCCGCCTGGGGTCTATGATGAACTCTTGGAAACATGCAGAGAGGAGCTTTCAGAAGTACAGAATTGCTCTTGCAGACAACACAATCCATGGGGTGCTGCTGTCCCAAAACAGGAACAAGGGGAAGAGGCAAATTCCAGAGTCTCGCCTGTCAAAAGTGGTGGCTGCAGATGCCCACGGACAGGTCCAAGAGTGGGTTTGCCGAGGACCACCCAACTGCCTGCACTTAGGCCCTGATTCAGCAAAGCACTTAAGCACCTGTGTGCAGCTAAGCACGTGATGAAGTGCTTTGTGGGATCAGGGCAATAGTGCCTGTGCTTCTTTTCAGAAAAGTCAACCACAATCCCATGCTGACACCAGCTGGCCAGAAAGGGCCCCACCCCCAGTGCCCCATGACATACGTGATGGAATCAGCTCACCTCACCTGTTCTTTGACACAGGAGGAGATCCAGCAAGGCAATAAAAGCACATCCAGAGAGAACTGATGTAAGAGAACCACAGGAGCGTGATGTTTGGAAAAGAACCCAGACATGGGAATGGTAGGGGAAAGCTGCCCATGCAGCAAGGGTACTCGGGAAGTGCCCAGACACCACCAGTAAAACAAAGCTGGCATGCTATCCACGTACCAATTACACTTCTGCTGAGTCCCAAAATCACTGCAGAGGTAGCCACAGCAATCCCTCTGCTACAAACAGGAACTAAGTGAATCCCCAGCCAGGTAATGAGACATGCTCTCTAGTGGCCTGCTGTGCACACCTGCCACTCTGAAGTGAAGGCCTTATTAATAGAGCCCTGCATGGATACAAAAATAATCTGCGGATAGGTGGATATCTGTGGATATAAAGCAGATATCCACGGATATGCAGGAATCTACCCATTAGCACATTTAGCTGGCATGCCTGTGCCAGAACACCAGGCAGCCTAAGAAAGCTGTGTCAACTGCAAGTCAGTCACTCATTTTACAAGGACCTCAGGTTCTACAAATAACATTTAAACACAGCATTTAGTCCAGGCTCTGGGCACCATCAAGCAAGGTCTAGAAAGCTATAGCTATAGGAGGGATCCAGCATTCATGGACATCCTCTCATCTCAAGACTATTCCCTATTTTAAAAGGGAGTGCAGGTTTTTTTCCTTCAGATATTGAAAATGGGGAAAACACCCTCCTTTCTTAGTTTCCAAAGACTGGGGTTTTCTTTCCAGTTTCAAGTTGTTCCCTGCTTTGATGGTTTCTCATTGCTTTTTCCTGAGCTGGACAATGTCTTGATGCTTGAAATCAGTCTCATCTGGTTGGGGAAGTAGCCTGTCCCTGCCTGATTACTTCCTCACACTGTTGTGAGGTAAAGCTGAGGTCACACCACAGTTATAGTTGCAATTTTCTACATATACACATATGTACCTTCATAACTATAACTGTATATTACTCCTGCTGCAATTCTGCACCACTGCACAATGCAAAATTAATGTTCCTTGCAGAATTTTATTTTTCCCTGCAGAATCTGTGATTTCCCACCAGCACGCCTGCCCATACCTGGCATGGACACCCAGGGCTGACAGCAGGAGTGTGATTATATTGTGTTATTTTGACAAATCAAATATGCATAATTTTGCATAACTTGAAAATATTGGTCTGGAATTTTTCATTTTTTGGCACAGAATTCCCCCAGGAGTAGTATATGTATATCATCATGACTATTAAGGTCAGTGTATTACCAGCTTTCATAAAAAAGATCTTACTTGATGCACTCTGACAGTAAAATAATAGCATGAAATCAGTTGATTTAACTGCTTATTTTGGAGGGTTTAAACCTTCTGTTCTCACCTTGCAGTGTCTGGATCTTGACTGTCACATATATACAGCTTCATCAGCCACACATACACTGCGCCGCACTGCCAACATGCCTTCCAAAAATGGCTGTGTGAGTGCTCTTGTCATTAACAATGTCCTGCACAGACAGAAAAATAATGTCTCTGAACATGACCAAACCCTGCCAGTTTTTAGTGGAATGCTCCAAGATCCTTCTCGATGAAGACAATTTCCCTACCCAAGTGTCAGCCCTTCCTTCAGCTGTTTTGGCTGAAGATCTATTCAAATGAAGTCACACCAATTTGTGTGTGTGTGTGTATATATATGATGACATGTTCATCAAAGTGATTTAGGAGCACAAGTCCTGTTGACTTTCCATGGGACCAGTGCTACTAAGTAAAGCTGTCCAAAAGGGAGAATCTCTTTCCACAAAAATGTTTGCATTTAAGAAAAAGGCATTCCAAAGTGGGATGAAAGATCAAAAATGTGAAACTTTTTGCAGAAGGACATGTTCAGACAAATTCTGTTTTGGGAGCACCAAAATGGAATTTTTCACCTTCCTAGCTGCCTCAGGTAAGGATCTTGTCAATTTTAAATTTAAAGTGAAATTTAACTTGTGAAATTGACAAGAGCCTTCCAGGCCAGTTGCTGGAGAGGCAGAGACCCTGGCTGCTTTTCCTCCTTGCCAACCCCCCAGCTCCAGGAGCCAAAGAGGAGCTGCCCATCCTCCAGAGCTGAGGGGTGGTGGGGCGGCAGATCACCCAAGTACTTTGCTTTATTTCAGCAGTTTTATTGAGTCTCAGAGCAAAATGTTTCACCAAACCTATCAAATTGGCATTTTCTGACAAAAGTAAGTGTGTCTGAAGTCAGGAAGTCCTGCTTTCAATGAAGCAGTAGTTAAATCAACTCTAGAAGAACTTTCTACATTCATTAACCTTGACCTCACTTGGTTATTGTGCAAAAGTGGGTTGCACTCCAGAGGCAAAAAGTAATTGACTACAGATTCAGCTGAAGAGATAGAAAATGTAAAATGGAGGGGTTTTGCCTTCCTCTGCAGCATGGGGCACAGGTCATTGGTCATTTAAACTTGTATAAATGGTGGATTCTCTGTAACTTTATGTTTTTAAATCAAGATTTGAGAACTTCAGTAACTCAGCCAGAGGTTATGAGTTTACTACAGGAGTGGGTGGGTGAGGTTGTGTGGCATGCGATGTGCGGGAGGTCAGACTTAGATGATCACCTTCTGGCCTTAAAGTCTATGTAGCCACAAATGATCCACACAGCCAGGACATACCATATCACTCCATTTCAGGAGAAAGGTACATGCCGGCATGGTCAGCCTTTAACTTGGCACTACACAAGGTGTCGGAGCAAATGGCCCATGTATGCACCATGCCAATACTCGCAGTGATCACTCAGTGCAGTTAGCATTCCTTATGCAACTGGCATACATGAACAAATACATCTGCGGAACTAAATCAGAATGTGTCATGATATAGACATGGGCCTTTACAGGCCTGTTGAGCAGCTAATAATGTCCTGTGATGATTTTCGTAAATGGGGGATTCTACATCCTGGTGAAATACACATATTCTTTGCAGTGATATGTGCAATTGGCTCCTTTGTTGATGGCACTGGTATTCCTGACATCTGGGGGATTTTGTACAGTGACAGTATTGAGAAGCAAATTCTTGCAGGGAAAAAGTCGTGATGTGCTATAGAAGCACACACCTGAACACTTTTTGCCATTTACAAATGCTACATAGGTATCTTCTTTGAAAACTGATGTATTTGGAGTCATTTCCCAAAGGATACAGGACTTAGCCAGACCGGTGTGTCACATCCAGCATATATGTCAGTCTCAATGACCTATTGCACATGGTGGAGAGCTGCAAGACCACAGAATGCATCACGCAATTCGAAGAGATTGAATTGGCAACAAAGCCAACTTTCAGGATGGTATGGTGATACATTAAGATGGCTGAGTCTTTGCTGATTTTTATTTGATCTGTCAGGACTGCTAATCAGAATTTGTACCTCACAGCACTGGAAGACTTTGTGAAATACTTTTTTTGTTTTATCTTTAACCAGCTATACTGCACTAATTAGCTGGTACCTCACTGAAATAAGAGGTGTAGAAAAACTTGACACTGACATATGGGAAGAATTTCTAAAAGGAAATTGAGTTGTTTAAAGGTTGCCAGTTCCCTTCTGCGTGCTTGGTTCAAAGCTCAGAAAATGAAAATGGAGCAATGAAAGTCATTGGGGGGGGGGTGGTTTGGTGGACATAAGAAAGCACCCAAATGCTCATTCCCTATTTTTCCTGACAACTCCAGAAATTGGTCGAATTTCGAATGAAACATTAAGCATGACTGGGATGACCCCAGAAGCAAGCACCATCTAGACTCATTAAGGGACTGTTAAATGCCAAGACAGGGCAACTTTAAAGCTACAGGATGAGTTTACTCGCACTGGCAACCTATTCGCATATGACAGACTGGAGCTCATTAACATCATGACGAAAGCAGTTGTTAGGGGTGAGATCGCTAAAGATGTCATTTGAATGGATACTTTGGGTCATGACTTCATAGAATCATAGAAGATTAGAGTTGGAAGAGACCTCAGAAGGTCATCTAATCCAACCCCCTGCTCAAAGCAGGACCAATACCAACTAATCATCCCAGCCAGGGCTTTGTCAAGCCAGGCCTTAAATACCTCTAAGGATGGAGATTCCACTACCTCCCTAGGTAACCCATGAAGGGTCCCACTTGTGGCTGGGTCTGGGGATCAGCTCTCATCATTCATCCCATGGCCCTCTGCCTTCCAATACTCTGGGTGCTCTCTCTTTGTGATTCAGCCCTCCGGCCAGGTCAGTATATAGTTTTTCCCTTCCAGAGGACCGATGTCTCACCGGACCAGTTGTCTGGATGCCACCTTCACCAGTTCTGCGCCACTTCCCTGTGGCTAGTAGGGGAACCTGGGCCCACCCGCTACTCCGGCTTTCACCCCAGGGATCCTATAATCAGGGGAGAAGGTCTACACAGTTGCAACCCTCTCTGCTATTTCCCTGGGCTTCTTCCTACTCTGCCTTCCACAGGCTTCCTTCCCAGCAACACCTCTGGGTAAAGACTTCCTGCAGGGCTGGGATCCTAGGACTTTTGCTCACGCCTGGGTTGATTTTCACCTATCCACTTCTCTGTGCCCAGAGAGCAACTATAGACTGTCTCCCTGCAGCCCCCTTCTGCTGAAAACTTCCTGGTTTTGTACCTTACCCAACTTTTCCCCCAACCGGGGCTTTATCAGCAATTAGTAATTTATCAGTCAAGCCCGAGTCTCCTCCAGCAGCAGCCAATAAGGCTAATTATCCCCTTCTGAGCCACCTTAAACCCTTCAGGGCTGGCATGAGGTGAACCCCATCACAGAAACACTACCCAAATCTTCCACAAGATTCTGTTTTTGTGGCTGCTGCTGGGGAACAGAATCCTTATGTATTGCTCAGAGGTTTGTTCCCATCACTTAGACCATTAAATGCCACTACACTGCCAGGTTTCCATGTCCTTTCAGGATGTGACACTACTTGGCTGGAAAAACCAAATTATCTTACTGGAAGACATTTGATTCAGCCTCCGAAGACTCTCTCCTCGCTCTGAAGATGCTCAGAACAGCTGAGACAGTCACTGATGAGGTCATAAATGGACTGGAGACATTCAAAGCCCGAGTTTATCTTTTCATGACCAATA
The DNA here is from genome assembly GCF_025201925.1 of Gopherus flavomarginatus. NCBI lineage: Eukaryota > Metazoa > Chordata > Testudines > Testudinidae > Gopherus > Gopherus flavomarginatus. Next base: position 63,382,385 of record NC_066624.1, read on the forward strand.
TTCAGTGCTACATTGGTGGAAGTTTTCCAAGAAGCAGACAAATGAAGAAAGATTGCCGCCGACAAAGACTGCATTTATACCTGCCATCAAGAGAACAAAATTACCAAGCAATAGAATAGCTCTGGAATGATCAAGGGCATCCAAAACTACCTTCCCCTATCAGGCACGGATGGGTCTTGGAGGATGGACTGATCACATCAGGTGTATGTGAAATACCCTGCGTTCCTGAATCAATCCTTCAGCTAATCAAATGCTCGTGTGCAAAGACCAGCTGCTTACCAACCTGCAAGTGTTTGGCCAGTAGCCTGCCTTGTACAGAGATGTGGAAGTGCAGCACTGATGAGGATCAGTGTGACAATGTGTCTAGCGGTGCTGCCCTAGATAGAGGCAACACTGATGATGACTTTAATGAATAAAGGTGTTCAGTCCTCCATGTCAAGGCTAACTACCCTTGAATTACCAAAGATCAGTGTCTTTTATATGTAAGCAATGAGTCCCTGTGTTAAAGTATAGCTAAAAATGTTTATTTTTAAACATTTCTCAAAACTGTTCAGGAATTGTCATGTTTGGTAGCATTGTGTCCAGGGGAGAAAGCGCTTTCAAATGACGCCCAGCTTGATCCATTTCCGATGACACTATATTATCAAAATTCCCCTCAACCAGGGGACTTAGAGCTGGGAGCCGTGGGACCCGGGGGGAGAGGGGGAAAGACTGCAAGTCCCCCGACACCCCGCAGATGGTGACACCATTGACATTATGATTCTGTAGATTTTTACAAATCACATAAACACCTCCCTTGCCTTTCTATCATTAATATGCCCACAGAATTATACTTGGCCCAGATTAACACAGGTAATGCATGCCTCCTACGGGCGACCCTCTGACTCCCTTTCTGGTTCCCCACAATGGGGTTGGACGTAAAGCTCACCCATGCCTAGGACTCTGTTTGCAGGACGTGGTCTGATCATCCCTTTCATAAGGAGCCCTCAGTCTGAACTGGAGGGCTGGTAAGACTTTCCAGGCAGCCTTGCCCTGTGCACAGGCAGGCAGCATGTGTAATGCAGTTGCGTTCACAGCGTTCCTCCATTCAGCACCTGAGGGCATCGAGCTTTATGATTTTGTGTGGCAGCCAATTGTCCAAAGACCATGAGACATAGACCTAATTTCGCTCCATAGATAAACTCCAGAGGCTTGGCTGATTCTAGCACAGCACTTGCACAGAAAGAGAGTCACACTTGGCATCAGAGATGTGTGTATATCTGAGGGGCACCTCTTTGATACAGTCTCTGCAACGAATGCAGCCTAGCATCTCCCCAGGCAGAGCGAAGGTAGCTTGGATGCCTGGTCTGAGAAGTGCAAGGTTAATTCTGCATTCCTTTTTTGAAACTAGATCTTTGTGTAGGAAGCTGTAGCTGATTTACAAGCCATGTAAACATCAGAGACCATGCAAGCATCATTACAACAGGGAGCTTTTGTTTAGAGAAACATTCTGCAGGAACAGAATCACTGGATCGCTCTATTTAGCTGAGTGTGACCACATTACAGAACGAATCTCTTGCTGCTCCCCAGGGAGTGTCATTTTTTGTGATTTTATTTAACAAAGTAAAAATCTCTGACTATGCTAGGCAAGTATAGCAAATATAAATACTCAAAAGCACTGGACATCAGTGAGTTTAGAAAAACAAACCTCTTCCACTTCAGACAGGCAGTAGGCCTCAAACCACAGCTGCAGGCCTGCAGCCTTAATTTTACCGGCGCCAATACTTTTGGTAATTACCCTTCCCCACCTAGCTCCCAGGGCTGGTGAGAGGATTGTGTGGTTAATGGTTGAAATAAGCTCTATAGATACTCACCGTTAGTAAAACGAGAAGAGGAGGTTTCTCCCTTGGTACTTCCTTACCCCCTTGCTTTCTGCTTCCGCTCCAGAATTAATCAGCGGCCTACTTCCGGACAAAACAACCTCTTGATTTTAACACTGCGTTAGGAGTTTAAACAAGGGATTTATCTACACAGCAAAACACCTGCATGGCTGAGAGTGCCACAGCCTGGTCAACAGACTCAGGCTTGCCGAGGGCCTCACACTGTAGTGCTAAAAATAACAGTTTGGACATTTGGTTTGGGTCTGGAGCCCAGGTTCTCCCCTCACTTGGTTTCAAAGCCTGGGCTCCAGCCCTGAGTCTGAATGTCTATACTGCCATTTCTAGCTCGAGTGTGAGCCCTGCAAGCCGAAGTTGTTGACTGGGGCGCTGAGACTCGCTGCCAGAGGCTTTTTTTTTTTTTTTTCCTGTGTAGACGTACCCTAGACAAATATTAATACAGTGTTAAGTTTGAAGACATATCAAAATCAACAGAAACAGGGTGTACCTGAACAGGGAGTTTGCTTTCAAAAAGGGAATATTTTAAACAAAGCCTGGAAATTCAGAGGGAAGTTTCCACAAACCACTTAATTCTGCCCCTATAAGCTGCAGGGCGGCGTGCACGAGGTCCTCGATACAGAATCACGTCTAGGAGAATGATCACAATGGTGTGTCTGATTAGTCATAGAATCATAGAACCATGGGGTTCTATGGACCACAAGGGTCAGCTAGTCTGACCTCCTGCCAAGATGCAGGATTTGTTGGGTCTGACCCATCCAAGACAGATGGCTTCAGCCTCCTTTTGAAAACTTCCAGTGAAGGAGCTGCCACAACTTCCCCAGGCAGTTTGTCCCATTGTCATTGCTGTTATCCCATCGGCTGGCACTTCACAGCCCTTCTGCTTTGTTTTGCAGGAAGTGACCTGGGATAACCAGGGCATTATCTGGTCAGCTGGAGAGCACTAGTAGAGACGTGGTTCTAAGATCTGAGAAGGGAGAACCTTTGATAACCAGTGTTTAAAGTGGTCTGAAAAATGGGGGGGGGGGGCGGGCAGGTCTGCCATAATCTGGGAGCAGTAGTGTCAGTAAAGCGGTACTTAAAGTGAACCCCTTGGTGACCCTGCTTGATTTTACAAACACTTCATTTGCTGGCTTTGTGACTCCTTGTGACCTCCCACCCCAACACACACAATTTAAGCACTGATGATAACTGTAGAGGGGGCATGAGAAGGCAGTAGCTTGTTCCGCTACTGCTGACTTGCTGGCAGATTACAGAAGAGGGGTAGAGAGCTGGGTGGTTGCACAGGAAGAGGGAGCTGAACAATGCTCCAGGAATAACTTCTACAAAATTAGCTCCTTTCCCCTTTCACAGGTTTCCACCACCAGGCTGCAATTCATGGTAAAACAAACAGCTTTGTTCCCCGATCGAAGGTGCTCAGGGCCTGTTCTGTGGGTTGCTCTGGCTGCATGTTGCAAGGATTCCTTGGAGTTCTCCGTATTCCTTAATGGATGTTTGAGCTGCCTAGTTGCTAAGTTATGGCCTGGCCTTCATCAAATACGTCTGCTGGAAATGAAGTGTCTTTAGTCACCCAATTAACTTCATTTTATGATTAAACACACACTGACAGCAGCCCCACAACGGACTCTCTGGGAACTTGGCTCTTTGTGCTGGGACTCAGGTGCAGACAGAGGGGTACAGGTGGTTTCTGCAGCTGGCTCTGTGTCAGGGTCACTGCAGCCAGAAGCAGGCATCTCATGGGTGGGAGCAATGCAAAAAGATTCTGCTCCCATTGCTCCAGCCAGGCCATGTGGGACCAAACAGGGAGTCAGTCTCTGCTGGAATTAGGAGATCTGGCTGCTGGTGGCTATGGTGAAGATTCTGAGCTCCATCCTGCATATTTTAGGAACAGGAGCTATCACAAACAAATCTCATGGCTGGGGTACATGGTAAAGAACCAGCTCAGAACCTGGGGGAGGTTCTAGGGTCACACTTTATACTATAGTTCCACTGCTAAATGGTTTTTAAAAGGTTAATAAATGTTTTAATTAATGAGGAATCAGTTGTTAGAGACTAACAGGTAGCTCGAAACAGGGTTTATAAGCATTTGCAACATCTGCTCCCGATGTGCTTTTAACCACTTAGCACATACACGACTCATGCTTGTAATGTGATTATACCTTCTATTAACCAAGTTCAGCTGTGCACACAAGAGGGGCAGCTGCTGCTTTTACACCTTTGCCTCCTGGCCAGGCCAGCCAATAGTAGTTCAGAAAGGTGGGACCAGTGCAGAAGCCCTTGTTTAGGAGTTCTGTGTTTGGGCAGGACGTGGCAAGGTGAGTGGTTTGGGGATATGCAAAGAGAGAGAGAGAGAGAGTTCTTGTCACACAAATGAAAGAAGAGGCTGGAAGGAGCCAGGAGAGCAATTAACTCTTGACATTGCTCGGCGGAAGGCTTCCCAGCTGCTGTATGAACTGGAGAAATTCCTACTGTTATGGGTTTCACTTGCCTTTCAATGCAAAGCAGACTTAAACCCAGTTACCTGCTCTGGGGATGACACCTAGTGTGCAGGGAATCCACTGGTGCTTTGGCCTGCAGCTCCGTGCTACTCCCCTGGCTGCTGGAGCAGCCCTGGGCCCTTGGCAGCCAGCGTAAAACAGAGCACCTCAGGCTGGGGCTGGGCTAGCACCCAAGAGCACATGCAGGTGACATTAAGCCTCTTTTCCCCACCACCTTCCCAACTTATGCTGAGCACAGTCAGGCTCCTCGGAGAGCACAGGCTGGAGCACATACCCTGGGATGGGGCATTCAGACAGGTTTGCAGATTTGCTGTTGTTTGCGGTGGGAGACAGGAACAGTTCTTGGTTTTCAGAGCCCCAGGCATGAACCAGGGCCTCATCATGCTAGGGGCCGTATAGGCATGGAACAAAGAGGCTGTCCCTGATAAACAGGAGCACTAGGAAGGACCCAGATGGCCAGCTGTCTCATAGCCCTGCAGCACTTTTGTTTCCAAATTGTAGCCCATGGCAAGTCTGGTACCCAGGACCGGCTTTGCATAACTTCTCTGGCCCTGGCGCATGATCTGAGCAGGGAGGTGGTGGAGGGGGAGCCAGATGCTGTGACTGCTCCTCTCCTCCAGCGCGCGGGCTTCTGGCCTGTCATTTCACCTCAGTGCCTCTTCTTAGTCAGCTCAGAAAGGGGGAATTTCCAAGCTGCTGGAGGAGTTCCCAGCCTCGCAGAGAGTTTGTTTTTCTAAACAAAGCGTTTTCCAGGAGCTCCATGCTGCATTCAATCATTTCAACCAAAGAAGGCCAGGAGCCCAGCGCTAAGCTTGGCTCACTAACCTGGGCAGAGGCGGGGGATTAAAGACGTCCATCTCTAGTACAGCTGGGGCTGAAAGATGGCAACGGTCTCTCCTCTGCCCAAAGCAGATGGGTTCTTTCACTTTCACACGAGAGGTAGAAGACAGGCAGGGTTTCCTGACAAATAGAACTGCCACCAAACACAGCCGGATGCATTGGGATGTGGCATTTCTCTGGAAAAAGCCTGTGATCTTCCCTTCCCTTCTGGGAGCTGGCCAGGCTATTTTTAAATGGCTGCAGCAACAAGACGACATGGAAGACAGGGCTCTATTGCTGCACTACAACAAAACAGAACTGATGACCAGGGCTAATTACGTTGGAGGAATCTCCTTCTCCCCCCATGAAACCTTTTGACACTGGCGGTGCCATTCCGATAACCAAGTGCTGTGCATGGGATGCTGTGACAGCTCCAGCTATGAACGCATTAATACTGCAGGCCCCAGCTCTGCAATCAGACCAGGGTGAGTGGGTGGGTGCCAGGCCCTGCGGTTGAGGCCTGACACAGTAAAACTCCACATCAGACACCAAGGAGTTAACATGGCGTTAGGAAAGCCCAGAGAGAAGTCCAGTAGTAAAATTGTTTTATTTTTAAAAGTGCCTCCAACCATTGGCACTGAGTTTCTTTTTTTCCCCTGGGGATGTAACCCCCCGGCTCTGAGGCCCTGCCTTTTCTCCACCCTCTCCCTTTGTCTGCCCCTCCCCCTCACTGAGGGCCTTGCCCTTTCACTGCTCTCTGCCCTCCCCAACCCCAGCCACCAATCAGCTGTGGCTAATGGGTGCTGAGCACCCACTATTTTTTTCCCATGGGTGCTCCAGCCCAGGAACACCCATAGAGTCGGCACCTATGCCTCCAACCCTTGCCATGCTATGGCTTGTGTTACAACACTCACTGAGCTGGGCACTGAACTCTTCCAATGCGAGACAGTCCCTAACCGGAGGAGCTCACAGCCTAAGATGACATGACATATGGTGGGTGAGGAAAACGAAGGATTGTCACCCTGGTAGCCAATAGCATCTATTTCCAGAGTGTCTTGTATACATGCTATGCTCTACTGTGGAAATCTGCTACTAGTTAAACTATTGTAACCCGTGGTTTTTTATATGTGGAATTTGTCAGAAACAAAATGATTTTGTTGAGATGTGCCAAATGTAAATCATGTGCTAGGTACAGTCAGTGCAGACATCTACAATCTACTGCCATCTGGAATGTTACGTACAAAACCTAGTGTGACAAAGTTCCTCCTCTGCGTTGGTGGGTCTTGTGGTTTTTTGGAGGATTTGTTCACCTCAGAGGTTCACGGCAGCCCTCAGTTTGGCTGTTTTTGCTAGAGGCTCAAACCTGCCGTTCACTCAGCTAATCTCATCACTGGCCAGTCTGGGGGGAAATGGAGAACAATCCCTGCAGTCTCTGTGTCCCTCCTAGTCAGGAGTGGTGCCAGGGTTTTTGGCGCCCTAAGTGCAGGGCCGGCTCGCCAGTCCCGCGGCTCCGGTGGACCTCCCGCAGGCATGCCTGCGGATGCTCCAGGGGAGCCATGGGACCAACGGACCGTCCACAGGCATGCCTGCTGGAGGTTCACAGGAGCAAATCCTGGTGCTCTAGGCGACCGCCTAGGTCGCCTAAATGGAAGCGCCGGCCCTGCTCCTAATGGGTCGGGGACAGGCCAGATCCTTTTCCAAATTAGACCTTTCTTTCTGGCGTTTCTCACAGACCAGGTCAAGTCCTCCTGTGTCCAGTCAGGAGTTGGGGGGATAGGGGAAACCCGGGCCCACCCTTTACAGCAGGTTCCAGCCCAGGGCCTGTGGATAGCAGCTGTCTACAATGTCACCTATAACTGTCACACAGCTGATACAACTCCCTGGGCTACTTCCCCATGGCCTTCCCCCAGCACCTTCTTTATTCTCACTGCAGGACCTTCCTCCTGGAGCCTGATCATGCTTGTACTCTTCAGTTCTCCAGCAGCACACGCCTTCTCACTCCCTCCTCCTTGTATGCCCCTGAAATGATGGGAGGTCCATTTTAAACCTGGTGTCCTGATCAGCCTGCCTGCCATGATTGATTCTAGTAAGTTCTTAATTGGCTCCAAGTGTCTCAATCAGCTTGCTTGTCTTAACTGGTTCTAGCAGGTTCCTGATTGCTCTAGAGCAGCCCCTGCTCTGGTCACTCAGGGAACAGAAAACTATTCAGCCAGTGGCCAGTATATTTGCCTTCTACCAGACTCCTGTACACAACTGGTCTGGGTCTGTCACACTAGATAAGAACAGGTGTGGAAAGTCTGTGGAATCAGCAGAATTTTGTCTGTTGTAAACAAGAGGAATATAAATAAACCTCCAGAGGCAAGAGGCCACAGTGGCATTCCGCATGGTTGGAGGCAGATGAGGATGGACAGGCTCTGGCCACCAGAAAGAAGAGAGGCAGGAGGAATTCCACACAGCTAGAAGTTTCCGACTGATACCAGGTCCTCAGCATGGAAACTATGGGAGATAACTCAAGAACCAGCAGGTTCAAGAGAACAGAGAGATGTACGGGACAGACATGTGGATAGCTGCTCAGCTCAATCTAGAAGAAAAAAAATTGAGCTTACTGCAAAGAATTCTTCAAACATCCCAGGAAGACACACAATCCTTGTTGGAGACTTGTTATTCAGAAGAATCCAAAGAACATTCTGCAAGGGACTGGTGGACAGCAGGACAGCGTGCTGCCTTCCCAGAGCTAAGACACAAGACATCACTTTACAACTCATAGACTCAAGGACTGGAAGGGACCTCGAGAGGTCATCGAGTCCAGTCCCCTGCCCTCATGGCAGGACCAAATACTGTCTAGACCATCCCTGATAGACATTTATCTAACCTACTCTTAAATATCTCCAGAGATGGAGATTCCACAACTTCCCTAGGCAATCTATTCCAGTGTTTAACTACCCTGACAGTTAGGAACTTTTTCCTAATGTCCAACCTAAATCTCCCTTGCTGCAGTTTAAGCCCATTGCTTCTTGTTCTATCATTGGAGGCTAAGGTGAACAAGTTTTCTCCCTCCTCCTGATGACACCCTTTTAGATACCTGAAAACTGCTATCATGTCCCCTCTCAGTCTTCTCTTTTCCAAACTAAACAAACCCAATTCCTTCAGCTTTCCTTCATAGGTCATGTTCTCAAGACCTTTAATCATTCTTGTTGCTCTTCTCTGGACCCTCTCCAATTTCTCCACATCTTTCTTGAAATGCGGTGACCAGAACTGGACACAATACTCCAGTTGAGGCCTAACCAGTGCAGAGTAAAGCGGAAGAATGACTTCTCGTGTCTTGTTTACAACACACCTGTTAATGCATCCCAGAATCACGTTTGCTTTTTTTGCAACAGTATCACACTGTTGACTCATATTAAGCTTGTGGTCCACTATGACCCCTAGATCTCTTTCTGCCATACTCCTTCCTAGACAGTCTCTTCCCATTCTGTATGTGTGAAACTGATTGTTCCTTCCTAAGTGGAGCACTTTGCATTTATCTTTATTGAACTTCATCCTGTTTACCTCAGACCATTTCTCCAACTTGTCCAGATCATTTTGAATTTTGACCCTGTCCTCCAAAGCAGTTGCAATCCCTCCCAGTTTGGTATCGTCCACAAACTTAATAAGCGTACTTTCTATGCCAACATCTAAATCGTTGATGAAGATATTGAACAGAACCAGTCCCAAAACAGAACCCTGCGGAACCCCACTTGTTATACTGGACTGGTTTCTGAAGTCTGTGGGCAAGGATCCAATGGTGTTGGTTCATATCAGCACTAATGACACTGCACTGCAGCATACCTCACAGGTAGTAGATGACTTCAGAAGTGTGTTGAAGAAGAATAAGAACGTCCAAGCAATCTTCTCTGAGAGCCTTCCTGTCCCATGAGCAAAGGAAGACACAAAGCAGAAGATTCTGGAAGTGAACCACTGGCTAGGTAAGTAGTGTAAGGTTTGGTTTTGTGGAACATTGGTCTGCCTTCTATGGGGAAAGGGGGGGCTGTATGGTTTGGATGGCCTCCACCTCTGTAGAAGGGGGACCAATCTCCTTGGGGACAGGCTGGCTAGAGGAGTCAGGAGGGAGTTAAACTAACAGCAAAAGGGCAGAGTAAAAAGAGGGAAGATATGAGCACTCACAAATCTAGATGTTGAAAACAAAAATAATCAAGGAACCAAAGGACATGAAGGAGAAGAAATTCTTCAATTGCCTATACACAAATGCTAGGAGCAAACAAGAGGAATTGGAATTGTTCATTTATGAGCATAAATTGGATCTGGTTGGTATTACTGAAACCCTGTGGGATGATTCACACAATTGGAATGCTAAAATCAATGGTTATAACCTATTCAGGAAGGACTGAGTGGGCAAAAGGGGAGGGAGAGTTGCACTCTATGTCAACAATGGCATTACTTGTTTCAGAGTCGTTGATAACTCAGAAGAAAATGATCTTGAATGGTTATGGACCACTGTCCTAACAGATAAAGCATAAGAAGGGCTATTAGCTGGTGTCTTCTACAGACCAAATCACACTGGGGAAAACAGGATGACCAGACCCTTATATACCTGTCTATAATATGTAAAAGAGAGGGGGAAGGGGAAACCTGGGTGATTATGGGGGACTTCAATTTGAGTGATGTATGCTGGAGGTTTCATGTTGCTAGTCCTAGAACATCTTTGGAATTTATAAAACATTATAGATAATTTCCTAACTCAAGAAGCGTTGCAGCCAACACAGGGGAATTCTATATTAGATCTTGTCCTAAGAGATAAAAAAGAACTGATCACAGAACTAAAGATTTATGGTAGCTCAGGTACAAGTGACCATGACTTGATCAATTTATAAGGAGAAAAGTAGAATAAAGTCCAGACTAGTAGTATATATGCTTGGTATTTGAGTAGGGCCAGTTTCCTAAAGCTAAAAATAAATAAGAGCCAAATCAGCTGAGAGAAAGAATTTAATCAGAAAAATGGAAATGATAACTGGGAATCATTTAAAGACACCTTATAGATACCTAAAAGGCCATATGATGGTCCACACCCCTAGGGTCAGGGCAGCGCGGCCTATCAGTCACAGTCTAAAAAGCAGCCCTTTGGTGCAGGGCAGCGTGGCCTAGTGGCCAGAGTCTATAGTGTTGGGGTGCCCCTTATGGGGTGTGGGGCCCAGGCCCACCTGACTCCAGCGGGCCCCAACCCAGGGCCCTAACAGTGGCATAGTGGCTTGCCACTGACTCCGGGGGGGGGGGGGCGGCTACTGAAACATTCTGAGTTTCCCTGTGTGGGAGGTACCACTGTGTCACCCTCCCTCGGTCACTTCCTACCAGAGTCTGTGTTGGGGTTTCCCATGAAATGTCGGGTCCTCTGTGTTCAGCAGGGCCAGTCATCTCCAGGGTTTCCTCCAGTCACTGGGGTGCAGGCGGGCCGTGGACAGCTTCGATTTCCGGTGCAGTTAGAGGCTGTGGCTGACCCTCCGCAGGAGCTTCCCAGGCAGATCCTTCCCCTGCAGCCTCCCACCCAGAATGAGCTGATCTCCCTCCCTTTATACTATTACAGCACTTGGAGCATGCCAAGTCTCGCCAGGGAGGCAGGCATTCCGCTGTCAATACCATGGGCTTAACCCTGTCTAAGCTAGTGCAGGGTAAGCAGCCCCTGTCACAGGTCACAATCTCACAAGTGAGGAAGAAGTCAGTGCAAAAAACCAACCTGGTTTAGAGGGGAAGTGAAGATATTTTTAAAATACATAACAAATGGAAGAAAGAGAAAGTTAATAGTAATGAATATAAAATCGGAAGTTAGAAATGGTAGAAAATTGGTAAGGGAAGCCAAGAGACACACAGAAAAAAATCTATGGCCAGCAGAGTTAAGGACAACATGTCATAACCTTAGTCCCAGATTTGGACCTTAGCGTCCAAAATATGGGGGTTAGCATGAAAACCTCCAAGCTTAGTTACCAGCTTGGACCTGGTACCTGCTGCCACCACCCAAAAAATTAGAGTGTTTTGGGGCACTCTGGTCCCCCTGAAAAACCTTCCCTGGGGACCCCAAGTCCCAAATCCCTTGAGTCTCAAAACAGAGGGAAATAATCCTTTTTCCCTTCCCCCCTCCAGGTGCTCCTGGAGAGATACACAGACACAAGCTCTGTGAATCCAAACAGAGTGACTCCCCCTCTCTGTTCCCAATCCTGGAAACAAAAAGTACTTTCCTATTCCCCCAGAGGGAATGCAAAATCAGGCTAGCAAATCCAACACACAGATCTCCCCTGATTTCTTCCTCCCACCAATTCCCTGGTGAGTACAGACTCAATTTCCCTGAAGTAAAGAAAACTCCAACAGGTCTTAAAAGAAAGCTTTATATAAAAAGAAAGAAAAATACATACAAATGGTCTCTCTGTATTAAGATGATACAATACAGGGTCAATTGCTTAAAAGAATATTGAATAAACAGCCTTATTCAAAAAGAATACAAATCAAAGCACTCCAGCACTTATATTCATGCAAATACCAAAGAAAAGAAACCATATAACTTACTATCTGATCTCTTTGTCCTTACACTTAGAAACAGAAGACTAGAAAGTAGAAACTACTTCTCCAAAGCTCAGAGAAAGCAGGTAGACAGACAAAAGACTCAGACACAAACTTCCCTCCACCCAGAGTTGAAAAAATCCGGTTTTCTGATTGGTCCTCTGGTCAGGTGCTTCAGGTGAAAGAGACATTAACCCTTAGCTATCTGTTTATGACACAACAAGAAGGACGTTTTTAAATATATTAGGAACAAAAAGAATCCTGAAAATGGTAGTGGTCCATTAATAGATAAAAATGGTAGAATTATCAATATTAAAACCAAAAAAGCAGAAGTGTTCAATAAATATCTGTTCTATATTTGGGGGGAAAAAAAGATACTGTAGTCTTATCATATGGTGATGAGAATACTTTCCATTCCATGAGTATCTTTGGAGGATGTTAAACAGAAGCTACTAAAATTAAACATTTTAAAATCAGCAAGTCCAGATAACTTGAATCCAAGAGTTTTAAAAGAGTTGGCTCAGGATCTTACTGGACCATTAATGCTGATTTTCAGCAAGTCTTGGAGTACTGGGAAAGTTCCAGAAGACTGCAAGACAGCTACTGTTGTGTGATTTAAAAATAAATAAATAAATAAATATGACCCAGTTAATTATAGACCTGTCAGCCTGACATCAATCCCAGGCAAGATAATAGAGCAACTGATGCAGGATTCAATTAATAAAGAACTAAAGGAAGGTAATATAATTAATGCAAATCAATATGGGCTTATGGAAAATAGGTCCTGTCAAACTAACTTAATATCATTTAAAAAAAAGACATTAAAAAAGTTTGGTTAATAAAAGTAATAGTGTTGATGTAGTACACCTAGACTTCTGTAAGGTGTTTGACTTGGTACTGCACAACATTTTAATTAAAAAACTAGAAAGATATAAAATGAACATGGTACTGTGACAAAGTTCCTCCTCTACCTTGGTGGGTCCTGCACTTATTGGCAGATTTGCTCACCTCAATTATCTTCCCCACTGGTAGAACTCACAGTCTGGGTCAACTCCTCCTGTGTCTGATCAGGAGTTGGGAGGTTTGGGGAGAACCTAGGCCCACCCTCTACTCCAGGTTCCTAGGGATTGCAGCTGTCTATAATGCCTCCCGTAACAGCTGTAGGACAGCTACAACTCCCTGGGATACTTCCCCATGGCCTCCTCCAAACACCTTCTTTACCCTCACCACAGGACCTTCATCCTAGTGTCTGATAATGCTTGTACACCTCAGTCCTCCAGCAGCACACCCTCTCAGCTCCTTGCACCTGTTGCTCCCAGCCTCTCTCACACACACACTTCACTGACTAACTGGGAGGCTTTTAACTAGTTCCAGCCAGCCCTTGATTGGCTTCAGGTGTCCCAATCAGTGTAGCTATCTCCACTGCCTTCTAGAAGGATCTTAATTGGCCCAGGTGTCTTGATTAACCTGGAGCAACTGCCATTTGGTTACCATGGTACCAGGGATTTGTTTAGCCTGGGGCTAACATACTTGTGCCTCACTACTTTACTGTAGCCATCTGGCCTTGCCCCATCACAGTACATAACCAGCTGAACGTGAGTCCCCAGTGTGATGTTGTGGCCAAAAGGATGAATGTAATCCCAGGGAACATAACCAGGGGACTCTCAAGTAGGAGTAGAGAGGTTATTTTATCTCTATACTTGGCACTGGGGTGACCATTGCTGTGTCCAGTTCTGGTGTCCACAATTTAAGAATGATGTTGATAAATTGGAGAGGATTCAAAGAAGTGCCATGAGAATGACTAAAGGATTAGAAAACCTACCTTCATCATGGTTGAGTTCCTTGAGTCTATCTATTTAGCTTAACAAAGAGAAGGTTAAAGGGTGACTTGATTAGTCTGTAAGTACCTACATGGGGAACAAATATTTGCTAATGGGCTCTTCAGTTTAACAGAGAAACATCTAACACAACCCAATGGCTGGAAGCTGAAGCCAGACAAATTCAGACTGGAAATAAGGTGTATATTTTTAACTGTGAGAGTAATTAATCTTTGGAACAATTTAGCAAGGTCTTGGTGGATTCCCCATCATGGATAATTTTTAAATCAAGACTAGATGTTTGTTTCTAAAGCTCTGCTCTAGGAATGATTGTGTGGCAGGTCTCTGGCCTGTGTTATACAGGGGGTCAGGCTAGTTGATCACAATGGTCCCATCTGGTCTTCAAATCTATGAAACAGGAGCAAAACTGAGCTTATAATGTGAAACAGAATAACAGCATAACCTCTGCAAACCTGCTCACTAGCTAGGCTAATACATTCCCAATCTGTATTGCACTCATCTGTTGTTAATTAATAAACTAATTGAGCCTGGTCATCTGACAACTTATCAATCAAAGGATTATACACTCAGTAACCCCCATTTTATAGATGGAGAACTAGGCCTCAGCCCTACAGTTGCTGAGGCCTCCAGCCTCAAACCAGATATGATTGGCTTAATCATGTGATTAAGATAAGCCATATGAATAGCCTCATTAAAGGCAGTGGGACAATGGGGTACTTGTGCTTTGCTGGATCAAGCCCTTGACAGAGCTGTCTGTACCCTACTCTCCATTAACTTTGTCCCTAGCCCTCGCAGACAGCACTGGGCTGGGAGCATCCTCTCTTTGGGAACACAGAACTACACTATTCTTGGGGACAAAGTGGCTCCATGGAGAGATCCAGCCCCCAGACTAATATTCAGTGCACCAGCCCATCCCACAAATCAACCCCTCTCTTCATGTTTTGCCACCCAGCATCAAAGGGGCAGGAAGTCTGCAAGTCCACCCCTTCAAGGAGCACAGGGTGGCATCCTACCCCACAACAAGGGGGTACCCCCATCAGAATGCACTCAGGCTGAGGGCAGCAGTGCCTGGTTCATGGGCTGATAAAGGAAATGCCTCTGTAAAGTGGCCACAGGGTCTCTGATCCCCCAAGCTGAACATCCAGTCCTTCACAGCCATTCTCTTTGGGAGGCAAGTGCTCTAATCTGTGATCCCAAGGAACAGGACTTGAAGTCCATCTCTATATCATTGTAGAGTTTTCCACCTCCCTGGATACACACTGCTATTAAAATCCACTGTCATGGGGCAGTGGCTCTTAGTGTGAGAGAGAACAGGAAAAAGTATCTAAGTTTACCTTAGCATTTCCTTTCTCTGAGTAATAAGGTTCCCAGACGCAGTCCACAATGGGCAGATTGGCTGGGCCCCAGGGCAGCTTTTAGTTCAGTTCAGGAGCACTGAGGATTTCATTCCATAATTGCCTGCCTGGAGTCATTTTGGAAGCTCATTCCCCGATGGTCCATGGGCCATGCAGGATATTTCATTTGCTGTGGAAGTTCTCTCTGACTGGCTGGGAATTCAGGGTCTGGGCCTCACCCCTTCCTGCAAGTGACTGACAGGTCTGGTTCTGCTCCAGACTGCAAGTGGACTGAAGACCCAGTGCAATGGGGCCATAAAGAAGGGAAATGGTCAGGTAAGCACATATACCTCTTTATACTATTGGCTTGAACTCTTATCCAGTCTATGTTGCTTTAGCTTCTTCTTTCTGCATCTCTAGTTTGTTGGTTCCTTCCCCCAGTAAAGTAGTTCACAAGGTAGCTGGAAGTGCCAGAACCTGCTTTACACACACACAATTAAATTACCCCCAGCTGTTCCCTTTGCAGCAGCAGTGGCAGATAAAGTCCCAAGGATCTTCAGGCTAAAAATAGCTCAAGTCCTATAAACTAAACAAAAGCTTTTCAGTGGGTTTACAGAGACTTCCCCAGCCGTATTTGTATCTGTGTGAGGTACAATACCCAAGGGCTTTTTATTATTACTAACCATATACTTGCTGCATATCACCCCACTGCAGTTGGTTAGAAACACTGCTTTATGGGAACCAGGCCTAACCCTCCTGCCACTGAAGAATTTCAGGTTCAAGGTTTTCCTTCTTCTCTGTCTTTCCTCTCCCTTAACGAGAAATGGGAGTCCAGTTTCCTGGACAGAATTCTGGAAGTCTGTGTGCTCCCTTGCCATGGGTACCCTCTGAAATACATTTGTAATAATAGTTTTAAAGACTTTTTAACACAGTATAGACCCATATTATTCTTCCAATTACACCTAAGAAATGTTTTGCAATACTGGCAGTGAGGTCTAATGATTAGGGCATGAGACTGGAAGTTAAGAGCCCTGGGTTCAAATCCTCACTTTGATACTGATAGTGCCTGGCCTTCGGTGAGTCACTCAGTGGGTGCTCAGCCTGACGACAATGGGAGCTGCGGGGGGCTGAGCACTCTTGAAAGCTTGGGCTCATCACACAGGTCCCTAAATGGGTGCAGAGCTCTTTTGAAATTCTGGCCTGTAATGTCCCTGCCTCAGTTTCCCCATCTTCCCTTGCCAGGATATTGTGAGGATGTGTGTAAATGTATACAAAGTCCTTTGAACCTGGGCTTTACTAATAACATTACTAGTTGTTACAGAAGCTTAAATATGGCAAAAGGAAACACAGAATAAGAACAGGAAACAAAATATCAGCACTCCTGTCTGCTAATTCTGTGAGACACAACACTTGGCTTCTAAAGAAAGGGCTGCCAACAACTTTCCCAGTGCCAGAAAGCATGGTAGGGGCTGTTTTTTTGCCTATTTCTGGAAGCTCCTTGGGGTAGGGGCCAGTCCTTCTCCTGTGTCTTGTGCCGCCCCAACTCACACAGGACAAGTCTGCCAAAACTTCTGCCTCCTACTCTGGGGGTTTTCTCCTGTTCCTTACAATCTCCTCTGTCTTCCCCCAGCATCTGTGGCACACCTTTCTATTCTTCCCTTTCCTGGTCTGTTTTCTTCACCCTCCAGGAGCTAATCACAGTCATTGGCTTTTTACAGGCAAAATTAACTGGCCTTGGTACGGTTGGCTTTGCTTTTCAGGCAGATGACTCTTTTCCTGAGCAGGAGACCAAGGGGAATTGACCAGTTTCCCTGGGCAGGCCAGACAGAGCACAGCTAGCATCAGCTGGTGTGACTCCAGGAGTAGGAAGCAGGACAGGGGAGAATGGAGAAGGGGAAAAGCAGTGGGAGGGGGAGGGAGTGTGCACACGCTAATGCTCCTCCTCTTGGATCCCTGCTGTGGCAATGCCTTTCTGGCTCTCACACAATCTCCCTTATAAAGTAGAAATGTAACAGAGCAGGGGCCAAAGAGGCCAGGGTGGGGGATGCCATAGGAGAGCTGGGGAGACAGCATGGATCCCTGAGCCACATGCACCTTGGCTCCCCGACTGTCCCATCCCACCCTCTGCACCTCCCAAGCTGCCTTACTGAGCTGGGGGTCTGTGTTGGCTTGACTGGCTGTTCTGATGGCCCCAGACTCTAGTTATCTATCTCCCCACTGCACTCCCCGGAAGTGCGAGCCCTCTTGCGGGGCTCACCATGTTCTCTTTGGAAGCCACCAGAAGCCAGGCAGAGCAGTGAGTGGGTGTAGCTGGGCCCGGCGTGTTTGTGTAGCTAGCAAACATGATTACTTGGGACACAGCCGTGCCTAGGTGGGTATATCTGATAGAATTGCTGTGCAAAGAGCAAAAGACATGACTCCCTGCCCCAAGTTTCTGTCAGCCCAATAAGCATCAGCAGTGATAGCCCCAGCCTCAGACCTGCTGGGCTTCATTAGATGAGAACTTGCCAGCAAAAATCTGGAGGTTGGTCAGCCAGAGAAACAACCTGCATTGTTGAGATCCAGCTGTATGTGTCAACCAAGCCTCTCTCGTTCTGCTTGCTCCCCTACCCCCATGTCCCAACAGAAGGACACAGCCAGATGGCTGTCAAACACAGCTGGGATCTCTGCAGTGCAGTGGGGTCACAGTCCCTCTGAGCCGTCCATGGTTTGCCATAGTGGAGCCTCTCTCCAATGACTCCTTGCAGGGCCACAGGCTCCTGATGGGAAGCCCCGTTCACCCGCATCCCCATCCCAAGGAACCTGGGCAAGGAAACTGGGCACTTCAGGGGGAGGGAGAGAATCCTATGGACAAGGGCTGGCCTGCTGGCTATGGGCCAGCTTCTGCTGCCCTTATTCACATTGCAGAGCAGTGGCATCTTGCTTCACAAGCAGCCCCAGTGAAATAAAAGGGACTACACAGAGAGGAAGGGGCTACTCACAGTGAGTAAGGTCACCCACACAAGGAGCCTGCATTCAGAACAGCCAGCCAAAGAAATGCAGCCCCTGGATCAGGATTGCAGCTACCCGGGGGGGCAGGACTGGTAGCAGGGTTCAGGAGCCAGGAGAGTGGGGGTCTGTGTGAGGAGCAGAGCCGAGGAGGAAGGCTGGCAGTATGTACAATGATTAAAGGGGGAAGCTTTTTCTGTTTAATTGCAACACTTTTGAAATGGCCTGTCTGAGACACAGTGGCAATGCGTGTGGTTTTCAGTTTGTGGTATGCTTGCATGTGGTGGTTTTGGGGGTATTGAAAATGGTATTAAAATTGTAAACTATCACTTGAAATGCTCGAGATATTTTTCCAGGTCCTGCTTGCAGGCCAGGCAGGTCTGTAGGGGGGTGTGGGATCTGAGTCTAGCCACAATCAGTCTGCAGCGAGCCAGTCAAGAATAAGGTACAGTGAGCAGTGCCTTTGTGTTTTTTCAGGAGCAGCCTGCTTTGTCTTGCTCTGTTTTGGGGTTCTTGTGTGTTAGGTACTGAATTCTAAGAAATAAAATAGTATTACATTGCAATTTTTAGCTAGAGCATTTTAATGTTTTTATTCAATGTCTCTGTTTGTATGTCATGAACATAACAGTTTTCAGCTTGTAGTGGTGACTAGTTAGCCACAGGGAGTGAAATGGAAGTCAGGCAGCCAGGCCAAATTTAAAAAATGAATGATTTTTAATTGTTTTCTCTCACAGTTAGTGCTGATTGTATCCCAGCAATGTCATTGGAAATTAAACTATTCTCCAAAGGTAATTGTGTCAAATCTCGGGACTCAGTTTAGGCACTGAAATGTGAAAGAGAGAGATTTTAATCCTGCTTCATATGAAAAGTTTATGGAATGATGGGATGATGAAACTTCCTACAATGGCACGTAGGCAATCTGTGACTGCTAGCAGCAAATAGCCCCAATGGCCAGTGATGAGGCACTAGATGGGAGGGGTTCTGAGTTACTACAGAGAATTATTTCTCAGGTGTCTGGCTGGTGGGTCTTGGCCACAAGCTTAGGGTCTAATTGATTGCCATATTTAGGGTTGGGAAGGAAATTTTCCCTGGGACAGATTTGGCCAAGACCCTTTCATCTTCCTCTGCAGCATAAGGGAACGGTCAATTGGAGGTTGAAACACGCATAAATAGTGGATTCTCTGTAACTTGGAGTCATAGTTTAAACCATGATTTGAGGATGTCAGTAACTCAGCCAGAGGTTAATGGTCTATTACAGGAATGGGTGGGTGCAGTTCTGTGGCCTGCAATGTGCAGCAGGTCAGACTAGATGATCATGATGGTCCCTGCTGGCCTTACAGTCTGAGTGAGATGGACCTAGGAAGGAGCCTCTCTGTGCCCTCACTGAGGGATCGATCTTCCCTCACTGCCGCATGGTCCCTGATTGATT
The DNA here is from genome assembly GCF_025201925.1 of Gopherus flavomarginatus. Taxonomy (NCBI): domain Eukaryota; kingdom Metazoa; phylum Chordata; order Testudines; family Testudinidae; genus Gopherus; species Gopherus flavomarginatus. Next base: position 63,401,711 of record NC_066624.1, read on the forward strand.
CCTACAAAAGGAGGGACATGGGAAATCAGTGACTATCTAGAGGAAGACTGTTCTTTGTGGAGTTACTGGACAAGGCTGCGTCTGCCAATTGACAGACAGAAGCATGGAGGAAAGGCAGTTACCAGACTTAATGGCTTTAAAAAAAAAACAAAGCTGTTTTTATGAAAGGCTCTCTGGGTCTCAGCGGTGAATCACTATCTGCTGCCAGCCAGTTTCAGCATCAAAATCCCTGCTGTTGGGCTGCCTGGGCTAGCTCAGCACCACGGCTACTCATAAAACACAGCAAGGGACAAGAAACATTTGCCATATGCTGAGGGATGACTTTATAACAAGGAAACATTTGGCTGCGCACCAAGGCACAGGGTTTCCAAATAGAGTCTGAATCCCGGACGGAGAGGTTCCGGCTAAATATAGCCACCACAGTTCAGAGTTGACTTTTTTCATCAGTTTCGCCTAAAATAGCCTGGCAGCTGATTTCTGCCCTTTAGACAAGGAGGCAGGGCAAGGGGTGCACATACAAACCTGGGTAAAAAATAAACAGCTGCTGTATAATGATGGGAATGTGGCTCGAAAGCAGAGCGGTATTTCCCGACCCGAGAAGCCTTTCACAAGTCTCCTGCTAATGTAGCTCAGCTGTGGGGTGGGGAATGGGGAGGGAGGAGAAATAAATGGCATAGCTTGAGCCCAACACCCTGCCTGTGGGGCATGCGGTGCAGCTAAGGGGCTATCGGCTGGTTCCAGGTACCAGTTAACTCACGGATGCAGGAGGGAGACCAATGTTGATGCCCTGCACACGGTTGATTTGTGAATTTTCCAGTGTTCTGCTTTATCAGAAACCACCCAAGGCCCCTCTGGCTGTGCCCTGTTGACATTCGATGTGGAGAGAATGAGAATTGCTCATCTTCTCTGAAGGCACTAGTATCTGAACACACCTACATGTGTAGCAGAGAGAGAATTATGGCTGTAGTCAAAACAGGCCACTACAAGTCATTAGGGTTTTCTCTAGCAGGGAACATAGATGTGTTTATGCTGCCCCACTTCCCCGAAGCTCATCTGTATAATTACACAGGGCAAGGGGATCTGATCCCTCTAGATGTGCAAACACGTGCATACTGGTCCTTGCTTAAACTATCAGCAGTAGCTGAAATACTCCCACATCTCTCTGTCTAAAGCAAAACCTCCTTCCTTTTATCTGCATGGAGAGTGTTCATAGCCCAGAAAACACCCCTGGAGCAAGTTTGCTCTGCTAGTCTGAATCCTGGCAATCATTAAGCAGTGAAGATCGGTGCAATTCCCTTCACAGAGATTTCCTAGCCCATTCAAAGGCCCTTTTCACACTCCCAGGACCAGGGCTGCCTGCTCCAACTAGAGTCTGGAGAGACAGCTGGATTTTGTGTCCCACTTTGCTTCACCCCATTACTTTCTGCTTCCAATCTTGCGCATCATCTTCATCCCAGCCCCGCCGGCCGTGTGCCCCAGGCCCCTCCTATCACCAGCTCTCACACTTCATAAGTGATCTCCGTGTTCCCAAGCAGCACAAGAGGCAGAATGCAGAAAGGGGGTGGCAGAGGAGTGGGACAGAGAGAAGGGGTTCCACAGACTGGGTGGACAGGCTGGGTTTCCAGGGCACATGGATGTTGCAGGGAGTGAGGCAGAGCATAGAGAAGGTAACACAAGGGGTGGCATTTTAGGAATCCAGGCGGGCAGAGAGGGGAACTGGCTGGTGTGCAGGACCATAGAAGGGCTGCTCGGGGTGCTGGGTGGAGAGAGACACTCCACTGTTTTGTTTAAAAAAACAGGAAAAATCCTTCACATCAAACATCATGAACTTATGATCCAATTTTTCCAGCACACTGGCTGTCAATGCAGCCGCTTATAAGCATAGCATGCTGATATTGGCATGGGAAGGATATAACAATCCTCACAGTCGCACTCAAGCTCACAAGCTTCACTGCAGCCTTATAAAAGTAATCACCAGCTAAAGCAACACAAGCAGCCAGGCCATCTGTAATTCCCACTCCTGACCATCCAAGCATAGGACCCAAACGCTTTCACAGGCTTCTCACCTCCAAACGAAAACACCCTCTGGCTTCCACAGGGTTAGAAGGGACTGCAAGGGCATCAAGATGCAGGATTTGTTGTGTCTAAACACAACCACTCTGACACTCTCATTGCCCCCCCCCCCAGCCACGCTCAGATGCACAGCCTGAACGTGGACCACAGAATTTCTCAGCAGAAATAATACATTATGGACTTTACCTGTAACAGTCTGCCTGTTGGTTGGATATTTTCGTCTTGCCGAGACTGCAGCAAAGCTTGTGAGTTTGAGTGTGATTGTGAGGATTGGTACCTCCTTCCCGTGCCAATGTCAGCATGTTATGCTTGTAAGAAGCCCACGGGATCTTTTTCAGGGGAAAAGGCAATATGCTGCTTTTATTGAAGATACAGCAATTAGCATATGCATTCAGTCACACCACACACACTGTCCCACCAGTCAATGTTATAGTTACCAGTCCACAGGGCTGAAACTCTCTCTTCCATTCCTCTCTGACATTTGCTGTTGCTTCCATTTGCTCTGTGGTGTTGAGATCGACTGTTCTGCCCTCCCTGCCTAAGGGTTCCTCTTCTGGTTCTCTTGGGCACCCTCATTTCCTCACATCAGTTGGTTTTCACTTGACAGGTTCAGGTCAGAGTCTGTATGTTGGCCTGCAGGGTAAATGCCCCAAGTATGTCCAATGCTTCCTTCCAGTTCTAGTGGAGACAAGCTGCTGAGTGGTGGTTTCTTGGATCTCTTTGTTGGCGAGGAAGTCATTTCATGCAATGCCCCGAATCTTTGCAGGCACTTATTTTCGAAGGCGTCTAGTCCAAGGTTTCTGTCTAATGTTCTGGTCATTCTGTGCTTGCAGCCTGTGATAGCACTGAGATTATGTTTGCATTGAAAATGCTCAGTTTTGTTCTGGTGCTGTAGATCTTTGATTTTCATACATTGTTAAGTTTAATGAATGCTGTGGATTCACTGATGTCATTTCCTTCTCGGGGTCTCCATTGGCTACTATGTGATGCCCACGTAGATGAATCATTCTACTTGATGTTTTTGCTGTGTAATAAGCACCTTGTGCCAGATTCTACTCAGAAGGTTCCTGGGTCTGACCTTCCACTGTCATCTTGGTCAACTCTGAACTGAATTCAAGCCAACAGATGTGGATATCTAATGCACAAATAGAAAATCAAATACTCCCCAGTGTGCAAGTGTGGTTCCCCATGACAGACTTTTGAACATATCACTACCTACTGCCCAATTTATAAATATGAAGGAGGCATCACTGCAATAAATTCTGCTACTCCTGATGTAGTCATTTGGCTCGATCAACTTCAGGTGAAATTGTAGTTGCTGCTCTACACCAGCCATACGAAAGAAGAAGAAGCAGTAACATAATAAATTCCTAACTCTCTCTCTCTCTCTCTATGTATGTTCAGATTCTATATACTAATCTCTTGATTCATCTCAAGATCACCCTGTATTCATTACGCTCCTCAGTTTTTTCCTGCACTGAATGACTGCTTCCAAGCAGATACAAAACTCCAGGAAATTACACCGCCAAATTCTTTAAGCTTCAATACCTGCTGCTAGTATTGTCATTTACAAAAAGCTACGGTTATATTGACACGAACGTATGCTCATTACTGTGCCAGTCGAGCAGGCAACCCAACTGTTCTCAATGGGCCTTACCCAACATGCACTGATGGCCACACAAAGACGCCCACTGTGGATAAGGCCCTAACTCTGCTCCTTCTACATGCATGTGCATTTGGGCATGATCACGCTCCTACTGAAGTCAATAGGGCGTTTATCATGAACAGCAGGACTGAGACGTGTCGCTGATGAACATGAAATTCAGGTGAGGGCCTTGGTCCTGCCAACAGTGGCACTCACGTGCTTAATATCATACTTGCAAGTGTTCCAGTGGAGTCAGGGTAAGCATGCGTGTGTTGGCAGGTTTGAGGCCATCGTCAAGGTCTCTGACTTATGCAGTCCTATGAGAATGAAAACTAAGGTTTAAGGATTTCTCTTTAATCCACTACTTGTGGAAAATCTGGGGAAAGCATGGGCAGAGCTAAGCATGCTGATAAAATAGTTATTTATACAACCTTTCCAAATGTTTTTAAAATCCTTAAATTAGTGATGATATATAACCAGAAAAACAGTTAGAAAAACTTCGGTCCAGCTTCCTTCTGTTAATTCAAGGATTTGATAAAATAAATACTTAAAAATATTCTTCCTAGTGCTCATACTTAGTACAAAAATAAGATGCCAGTCTTTACTACATGGAGAGACCAGATAACCACATGCTGGTACAGAAACAGCTGTTCGACTGCAAGAGATATTTACAAAACATTTATTTTCACACATGAGGAAAAACCCATGAAAGGCCACAGTGTCAAAGGGATTTAAGTACCTAAAAATGCCAATGGATGCCTAGTGGGCTTTCCAACAGCATTTATCTGCATCTTTAAGTGCCTAGATACCTATAAAAAGTTGGCCTGTAGGCCCAGTCCTTCATATGCTTTTCTTTATACACTTGCATGTGTAAAGTTAAGCATATACATAAACATTTGCCTCAAATATGAATTAGATTTGGAGTGTCCTCCCCCAGGGATTGGGCAGCCGTACTGTGCCAGTAATGAGCCGCACTGGAGCTAAGTGGAGGCAGAGCAGTGTATTAGTAAGTTAAATATTTCACTTGGAAATTAGAGAGAGACGGGGGAGACTTTTGTTCTCCCCTTCAGGTATCTGGATGAGTGCTACTGCCCCTGAGAACGTCGCTTTACCCCAGTACATGGACAGGGGCTACAGTTTTACTGCAGTGTCTGTCACTCGGCCATGGTGCTTTTGAAGGAACTCTCTTTCCTTCTCCTCAGGGACTCTCCACCTGGGAAGTCTCCAGTTCACTGTGCCAATTACTGCCCGGCTGTGTTTATTAATACTGATTATAAAACCCTGGCCAAGGCATTGGCCATCCGGCCAGAGGGAATCCTGCCAGCTCTGGACCATCCCAACCAGATGGGCCTTATTAAGAGTTGTCAAGCTGCTAACAACACCTGACAGTTCCTAAACTCACTTCCCTTTTCCCAGCAGCATGACCTGCTCAAGGCAGCCTCAGAGACAATGGCAGCTTTGGGGAAAGAGGTACTGGAACTGTTTATTCAGAGCAGTTTGATACTGGGCTTGGTGTTTCTTCTTGGATTGAATTCCTCCAAGGTGAGGTAGGAAACTTAGTTAATAGTATGGTTGACATGGCCCAGTGCACACAGTAAGCCCACCTGCTTCTGCTCTCTGGGGCTTATTTAGCTTAAGAGCTGCTCAGAGCTAGGATATTATGGGCTTTGTGTCTTCATGCAAGAAGTACAGGGGGCTTCTGTAATCAACAGTCTGAACTATCCCCTGCCTGGTCTGTGAGTACATGTGGTGCTTACTAATAAGGGCCTGGATCCTGCAGAGCTCCATTGGCATCAATGAGAACAAGAGGAATCTAATCAATCTCTGCTTGCATATGGCGTGATCTCAGTACCTTGGTCTGCACTCAGGGGCCCCGACTCAGAAAAACACGTGCTTCGTTACATGCTAAAGTGCTATTGACTCCAATGGTGTTCAAGCACGTGCTTGAGTGCTTTTATAAGAACGGCCATACTGGGTCAGACCAAAGGTCCATCTAGCCCGGTATCCTGTCTTCCAACAGTGGCCAATGCCAGGTGCCCCAGAGGGAATGAACACAACAAGTAATCATCAAGTGATCCATCCCATCGTCCATTCCCAGTTTCTGGCAAACAGAGGCTCAGAACACCATCCCTGCCCATCCTGGCAAATAGCCATTGATGGGCCTATCCCCCATGAATTTATCTAGTCATTTTTTGAACCCTGACATGCAGGGATGGTTTCCTAAATCTGGGCCAGGCTGACGGAGGAGCTGAGGTGAGATCAATGTTCTTCCTGTGTCCCAATGGGCTTACGCTGTATTGACATGAGTGTGTGAATCTCAGAGTGCATCCAAACATGTGAATGCTGGGTTAAAGTTTGTCTGGCTCTTTTTTATTTGGAAATATCAAGAGAACAAACTTTCTGATCTGATTTGTGGCACTGCTGAGTTTTATTCCGGTCCATATTCCTGCAGTGATGGTCCTTCCCGCTTCTCTGTCATTGAAGGTTTCTAAGAATAGGCTGGACAAACCCCTGTCAGGGATGATCTAGAGCAGTGATACTGAGACTGCAGCTTGTGAGCTGCAAGTGGTTCTTTAATGTGTCTCCTGCAGCTCTTTGCAGCACATGATATTAAAACGCAGTGTGATTTAATTATTAACCAAACAGGATGCTTTTACTATGTTGTTAACCAATTGTAGCATATACACACGCATACATAGATATACAAGGTTTAAATTCAGCCGGAGTTGTCAGGAGCAGAGGTTCAGTAAATATTTTCAAACCTGCGAAGCTCAAGCCCTGAACCACTGAGGTCTGTAAATCACTGATCTAGATAATACTGAGCTCTGCCTCCATGCAGGGGACTGGACTAGGTGACCTCTCGAGGTCCCTTCCAGTCCTATGATTCTATGATTCTCAATCAAGACTAGCCAGGAAGTGTAGAGATGTGCCAAACATTGAATAACAAACCGCAGTTAAACCTTTTGGATCTGAAAGAAAAGGGCTGAGTTGCTCTGAGATTGGGGTTGGTTCTTACATCCTCCATTGTTAAATAGTTTAATAGATTCAGAAGGGACCACTGTAATCATCTAATCTGACCTTCTGTACAACACAGGCCAGAGATATCCCCTGTTTGAACTTGAGCATATCTTTAGCAAAACATCCAATCTTGATTTTAAAATGGCCAGTGATGGAGAATCCCCCATATCCCATGGTAAATCTTTCCAAACCATTTTGCTCCACCATATTCTGTTCCAATGAACAAACTCCTGATTGGGGTGAAATAATGTGTAAAGCAGACCGTGCACCTCTACTCTTAACCTGTCTGTGTAGAGCTGGCCAGACAGCTCGTGGGGTCAAGTATTCTTGAGGAGCACCACGTCTCCAGTGTTAGGATCGACCAGGGCCAGCGCTTCCATTTAGGTGGCCTAGGCAATCGCCTAAGGTGCCAGGATTATTGGTGGGCAGCATTTTGCCGGAGGGGGAGGCAGGCGGCTCCAGTGGAGCTGCCGCAGTCGTGCCTGCGGAGGGTCCGCTGGTCCGCAGCTCCAGTGGAGCTACCACAGTCATGTCTGCAGACAGTCAGCTGCTCCCGCGGCTCCGGTGGACCTCCCGCAGGCACCACTGCGGCAGCTCCACCGGAGCCGCGGACCAGCGGACCCTCCGCAGGCACGACTGTGGCAGCTCCACCGGAGCCGCGGGACGAGGGTGCGGGGTGGCGAAATTGCCGTGCGCCTAGGGCGCTAAAACCCCTAGCGCCAGTCCTGGGATCGACATCTGTGTTCTTATGACTGGTCACCTAGTGGTTTCTACCGGAGGCAACTTGGCAGCCAAACAGCAGCAGCAGCAGTATCAGCCAGGGGTGCAGAAATTGGTGTATGTCTGGTGGGATGGGTTCTAGGAAACCCACGGTGGCAGTGACAGGGCTCTGAGGAGCCCCATTAGCCCCTTGTGTGCCCCCTAGAGGAGAGACAGGGAATTAGGGATTGGACCCAGCTGGGGAGACCCAGGGAGTGAAGGGAGGGACTTGCAGAGGAGAGAAGCTGTAGAAAGCTTATCCCCTGGGACTAGCCTGGAAGGGAGAGGGTAGAAGGGTGAGGAGGTTCCAGGTGGCTGCTGGCGAGATTAGAAACTGCCAAGAAGAGGTGGAAGAGCTTGAAAATTGGCCACCTAATGCTTGTAACAAACTGCTCAGAAAAGACCTGCCGATTGTACATTGCTTGCACACCAGAGTAATTAAAAATACGACTTTGAGAAAATCCAAGTCGGCTTATGGCCAAGCTGTGAACAGAAAGAGCCATGGTTAGACTAACCGGCAGCACAGCAAAGCTCGCATGACCCAGAGGAAGGACGGATTCCTCCTTCATAGCATTGCCCCAGGTCAGTGTCAGCAGCACCACGTGGCAGAGATGTTACTGTTTTTGCACCAGTCCACGCAGCACCTCCAGGCAAGAGGTCACAAGGCAATGGGAAAAAGACCTTTCTGTTTACATGAGGCTCTTTGGAAAAATAAGAGCTAATTAAATATGGAGGAGCAGCCAAGCAATTGTCTGTCTTGCGTTACAACAGGCTGGGGGCTTTACTTCCCACATCACTTGTGGGTTCGACTCTGTACTTCAGCATGCACCGAAGAGGGCAAGTTTCTTGGGGTAGGGATGCGGGTCCAGTGCTCACAGAGGGCCCTGACACAGCAGTGAATAAGAGGCCAAGTAGCATACAGTGGCACAGCACACACCCGGTTGCTGCCTGCCCGCTGGGGCTGGTCTGAGCTGCCTGGATAGACAAAGAAGAGTAAGCATCTGCTGGGAAGAGGAGGCTGTCTGAAGAGCCATTTCACATTAAACTTGAACCCAGCCTGGCAGGAACATGCTGCAGAGAATGACTGCAATCCAAGGAGCTCTCTTCCTAGTGCTACCCGCTGCAGAGACCAAGCTGAGCTTCTCCAAGGGTCGTGGGGGATTCTCCATCACTGGCTGTTTTTAAAATCCAGATGGGATGTTCTTCTAGAAGATCTGCTCCAGTTCAAACAAGGATTGTTTTGGAGCAGTCCTCTGGCCTGTGTTATACAGGAGGTCAGACTAGATGGTCCCAGTGGTACCTTCTGGCCTTGGAATTGATCCATCTATGAACCCTGTGAGGTGGCTCCACTGGGAGCAGCTCAATAAGGAGTGCTCAGAAGAAGCAAGACCATCTTGGTGGTGCTCCCAAGGAGCCCACATGAGACTGCGGACCGTCAGAACAGGCAGAGGAAGTCTTGGTTTTTCCTGTGGCTCAGACATTTTAGTCTTTTCCATGGTGCTAGTCATGGTGCTGTCCCCTCCACTGACTCCCCTTTTCCACCACAAACTGCTTGTCCTTCTGCAGCTGAGGGCTGGTCTACATGGTGAGGGTCACGTGTGGCAAGCCAGGGTGTGAATCTATCATGCACCAGCTGCCATGCAGTAACTCTCTGCATGGACAGTGAAAGTCCTGGAGTGTGGCTTGGCCCTCCCTCTGCTCTGCCAGCGACACTGCCTTCACTGCAGATGTGGATCATCCTCTGCCTAGCCCCAGGCAGAAAAATCTGTTAGTCCAGAAGCATGGGGGCAGGCTGGGGTGGTTGAACACAATCTGCTGCTGACTCTCTCTTAAAAAGAGAGACATCCCAAGTCCTCATCCTTTTTTCTAGCTGGGGGGCTAATCGACCCCCTTTTTAGGCTGCCTTGCTAGTCTCTCGATGACACAGTTAGCCACCGGCAAGCAGAAACCTGAGCAAATTTCCCTGTCGTTGTCCTTCCCGGGAAGGAAAAGGTGCTGAACAAATGTAGTAAAAATTCACGCAAGAGATTTCTCAAGAGCAGCCTTTCCTGTGGCATTTCTGGCACTTCCTATGGCTTTGTCAATTGGTCAGAAATCCCTCAAGAACAAACTCTCATATGGGGTTTTGGCCTAAACTAGGAAAGGCAGGAAAATATATATATTCTGACAATCCAAATCTCAGTTTTTTAAGTGTCTCACTCATAGCACCGTGTTCTCTTTGGGGCTGGGGGCAACTGGAGCTTTGCATACATTCTAATTTTATCTCAACCAGTCTGTCCATCGCTCAGGCACTAACATGGTTTGCAATTCCCATTTTCAATCATGTGTGCAGTAAAATAATCCAGTTACAATGGCAAGGGATTCCGTGTTGGTTTACGTAACAGGAAGCAGCCCAGGAAGATGCCAACATAATGCAATTAGTATTGTAATGAGCTAATTAAAGCTCAGCAGGGACCTCTACTAATGATACATCCAAGGGAAATCTCATTAACCCTTTCTTTACTTCCTATGCCATTCAGAGAGACACCTAACACCAGCTGCCCTCATTATGGTTGGTGTGTCCGAGCCCTTACAGATGAGAAATGGAAATTTCACAGCCCAGTGCATCTGGGGCCAGTGTACAGACACGCAGCAGTGAAGCAGTTAGAATGAAATCACTGCCCAATTGTCCTGCTATTACCAATATTACTAATATCCTTGGAGCCCATCAGGGTTAAAAAACTAAGTCACTGGCCATTGGTTGGTCAGATTGCAGGTAGAAGGGGAATTTTGCTAGTTAATCAGTAAGAAGAGACCTAGTTCAAAATAAAATCTGTCTGCAGGGCTTCAAAAATAATCAGCAACTGATCATCTTTGTGGCACTTGACAAAAGAAAAAATAACTGGAAAGCTTAAAACCGGGAACCATAACAATCAGAATAAGAGCCTATGAAGATACACACAGGACCTGAGCCCTGGATGAGAATTAGCTGGTGAATCTGCAGTTCTGATGATGGGAGATGGAGATCGAGGCTGTGTCTGAACACAAAAATTGCACTGATTTCACTAAAATTTGTGCAAAAAACAATTGAGTTAAATTGGTGCAACACGAGTGTGACGGGTTGGATAACAGAAACCCCCTTGAGGCTGCCAACTGATGTGTCAAGACTACTTCCGCTCCTGCTTTCCCTGCCTTTGCAGCTTAGGACTTCAGTGCCCTGCCTGGTTTGAGCCAGACTCGCTAGCCTGCTGCAAACTCAGACCCAGGGTCTGAACCATGTGCTCCAAAGCTGCAGACTCAACTGAAAGCAACTTACAGAAGTGTTCCTGTCTTTAACACTCAGATGTCCAACTGCCAATGGGGCCCAAACCCCAAATAAATCCCTTTTACCCTGTATAAAATTTATTTGCGCCCTTCCCCCAGGTATTAATACATATTCTGGGTTAATTAATAAGTAAAAAGTGATTTTATTAAATACAGAAAGTAGGATTTAAGTGGTTCCAAGTAGTAACAGACAGAACAAAGTGAATTACCAAGCAAAATAAAATAGAACACGCAAGCCTATGTCTAAGAAACTGAATACAAATAAAAACCTCACCCAGTAAGCTTCCTTTTACAGACTAGTCTCCTTCTATTCTAAATCTAGCAATCACTCACACCCCCTGTAGTTACTGTCCTTTGTTCCAGTTTCTTTCATGTATCCTTGGGGGTGGAGAGGCTCTCTCCTTAGCCAGCTGAAGACAAAATGGAGGGGTCTCCCAGGGGTTTAAATAGACTTTCTCTTGTGAGTGGAGACCCCCTCCTCACTTCTATGCAAAGTCCAGCTCCAAGATGGAGTTTTGGAGTCACATGGGCAAGCCACATGTCCATGCATGTCTCAGTTTTTACCAGCCAAGCCACATTCCTGGGAAGGCTCCTACATGGATTGGCATCTTCAAGTTCATTGTCAGCTTAAGTGGTTTTTGATTGGGCATTTAATTTGCATTTTTCTCAAGAAGCTGACCAAATGATCTACTAGGCTAGTTAAAATCAAGCCAGTGCCTATCCAATATTCATAACTTCAAATACAAAAATGATACATGCATACAAATAGGATGAATACATTCAGTAGATCATGACCTTTACATAGATGTGTTACATGGCATATGTAACCTAAAACATATTCCAGCTCTGTCATATATATGCATTCATAAGCATATTTCCATAAAGTCTTATGGGGGCACCATCACAATGAGTTCATAGACTCCAAAGCCAGATGGGACCATTGTGATCATCTAGTCTAACCTCCTGTGTAACACAGGCCAGAGAACTTCCCCAGAATAATGCCTAGAGCAGAGCTTTTAGAAAGACATCCAATCTTCGTTTAAAAATTCAATGATGGAGAATCCACCATGACCCTTTGTAAATTCTCCACTGGGTAATTACTCTCATCTTTAAAAACCATGCCTTATTTCCAGTCTGAATTTACCTAGCATCAGCTTCCAGCCATGGGATTGTGGTAGAGCTGCCTCTGCCAGATGGAGGGCCCATTTTTAATATTTGTTGCCCTTGTAGCTATTTATACACTGTGATCAAGTCACCCCTCAGGCTTCTCTTTCAGTCTATCTCTGTAAGACAGGTTTTCTACTCCTTTAATTATGCTCATGGCTCCTCTCTGAGCTCTCTCCAATTTATCACCGTCCTTCTTAAATTGTGGACACCAGAACTGGACACAGCATTCTAGGAGCAGTCACACTAGTGCCAAATACAGAGGTAGAATAACCTCTCTGCTCCTACTCGAGATTTCCCAGTTTATACATCCCAGGATCACATTAGCTCTTTTGGCCACAGCTCATGCGAGTTCATGTTCAGCTGATTCTCCACCCTGACTCTCAAATCTTTTTCAGAGTCACTGCTTCCCAGGAGAGAGTATCCCATCCTGTAAGTGTGGCCGACGTTCTTTGTTCCTAGATTGACACGTTTATAGTTAGCTGTATTAAAATGCATATTGTTTGCTTGTGCCCAGTTTACGGGGATGAAAGTAGGCCAGTATGGCGTACCAGTAAAGTGACCGCCAGTACTGGCTTGTATGCAGCCAACGCTAAAGTGCTACCACAGCAGCCCTTTAACATTGCTGCCCCTTTCTCTTCCCTCCCCCGTCCCCCCGTCAGTGGCTTTGCCAGTAGAGACCAGTTCTTGGTTTGTCCCATGCTGCATTAGTGTTTGCCAGGCTATTGGGCAAACCTCATTTTCCATGTGCCCACCTCCCTCCTTTAATTGCTGGGAGGAGGCTGTCTGATGTTGCTGGAGGTGTGGGTATAACAGATCTCCTGGCCACTGCCCCTGGTTTCCCCGTCCATGGGAGCAGCCTCTAGTATATCCTCCTCGGGATCCCATAATTCCCTTTGTTCCACTCTCATTGGTGTGTGTAACTATTGGGTCTAATGCAGCTACTTGGGCAGCTCATTCCTTTTTTTGAGTGGGCTATGGTCCAGAAAGGGTAGTTATTTGTTGGACCAGGCCTCTTAATTCCCCTAGAGTAGCTGGGCGACCCTCTTGCCCAATTCCAAGTCTCCTGGAGTAGTGGGGGGCTAGGGAAGCAGCGCAGCCTCTTAAGGATTGTACGCTGAATGCCACTGGATCCAGCTCAGTGGCGCTGCCCAACAGTGTTAAGCCGGCCATTATTTGCATCAGACCCCATCAGGTTAAATAATTCTCGGGGTCTTCATTGGGCTCTTGGGTTGTGGCTACGGCTTGTGCTATAAAATTGCGCCTGCCTATTTGCTCTCCAGAAAGTCCCATTAAAGTCAATATGCTATTGTTCTCGTCGACTCTAATCCTGTCTGGGACCCCCGAATCTCTGAAGCAGCACAGATGCCCATCAAGCGGCAGACTTCAATGGCGTTCAGCTCTTCCCTTATTGTGAGCAGAAACGCATTAGAACACCATCTGGAGAAACTGTCCTTTTTTAGGGGTCCCAAACTATCAGCCATGGCTTTTAAGTCAGCGGCTGATATAGGGACAGTTGTATTTCCCCCTCCTTCTGCGGGTGTTGTGACTGTAGTTCGTCGTATTGCTGCAATAGGGTTTTGTTCAATAGGTGCCAGTCCTTGGGCTCATCCTGTATATCTCCATTCCAAGCTTCACTAGGGTCCCATTCTCCCTCCCAGTCGAGGATCTCGCCGTATTGAGCATGGTCCCATTCTCCTGCCATCACAGCCGCTAGCTGGTGAGTGGCAAACCCCAATTTTGTTTTGAGATACTTAATAAGAGATTCACAGTGGTTATGACTGGCAGGAGGTCTACTTTGTTCTAACGTTAGTTTCTTTATCATTTCCTGTAAAACCTGATTCTCTTTTTGTATTTTATCTTTTTCCTCTATTTGTTCAGCTAATCCCTTCTCTTTTATTTTAACTTCTCTTAGGGTATCTTTGAGAATGTCTAACTGGCTTTGGACCCTAGTGGCCAGTATTTTCCATTTATCAGTTTCTCGTTCAGATACACACCAAGTTTCTCATGCAGTGTGGCATTTTCCTCTTGGCATCTAGCCAAGCAAAGGAATGCTCATTGCATGCTTCCCATAATAGCCAAATTTCAGCCGAGTCTCTCTTTATTGGGGTTAGTGGCCTGTAGACCAACAGATATTTTGCCAATCTATCTTCCAAATCAGAAATAGTATGGACATCAGCTAATGCTTCTTCAGTCCATGGGCTGTGCCCCAAATTTTTGTAAAATTTTCTTTAAAGGAGTAGTTACCTGTATGAATAGTAATTTTTTCTGATCTTCTTGAGCTTTGTCCTTAGGGGACTCTTTTCGCCTGAACATATTTTCTTTATGAATCTCTTTTACCTTTAGAACTTTTCCATGCCCACGCTCGTGCTGGGACTTACAAAAAATCTGTACCCACTGAAAACTCTTCCTAACAGAGCAGGAGAGGGAATGCTGAGCCCCCTTGTTTTGGGCTCGATCCTGCTACGACCGAGGGTATATTCACCTATGCAATTTTTTCCCCGACAGACAGGTAGGAGCGAGGACTCTAATCCTCCCCCTTATGGCCCGGCACCTGTAAGACCAGGGGTGTATATACCTAGACAGTTTGTACAAACAGTCTATCTATCTATCTATCTATCTATCTACTTTTTCCCAACAGCCAGGTCGGAGCAAGGACTCTAATCATCCCCTATTGCTTGGTTCTGTTGGTCGTGAAATGATGCTCCAGGGAAGTCTTGGCAGGACGAACCCAAAGTTTCATGGCAAGACATCCTGTTTATATAGAGATTTTCCTTCACTGGGACCAATGAGCTTTGCACCGTCATGCTGTAATCAATTGTTGTTTGACGATTGCTTGTTTTCTTAAATTGTCCTTCTCATCCGTTATCTTGTTCTTCCATCAAGTCTCTCAGGGAGTTACCCCATGCTGGTTTTATCACAGCTATCATGTCCCCATTGATAGGTGCCTGTCTCATGTTTAGAGTCGTCAATCTGCCCTCCTCTGACATTTCAATGGGGGCGTGTTGCAACCTCTTGGCACCCTTGCATCAGAGGCGTATTTACAATGAAGCACACAGTGCCTTGGCATGGGTCCACCTAACTACAGGGGGCCCCAGGGCTGGGCAGCCCAGCACTGTCCAGCACCCACTGCGGCGGCAGAAGCTGTGGGGGAGAGCAGGGAGGGAGCCGTTTAAGAGCCATGCTGGAGGCGCAGCGTGCGGTGCATTGTCCCAGCCGGTGAGCCAGGCTCCTGCTGCCGGCTGGCGCTGGCGGCCAGGTGAGGCAGGCAGGTGAGGGGCGGGTTGGGGGCGTGCTGTAGGGGAGGCGGGCGCCCTCTCCTGGTGGAGCATCCGCCCTCGCCTGTCCTGCTGCCCTGCTCCTCTGGACACCTGGCAGCACAGGTGCAGTCTTTGGCATGCACTGCTGCTGGTGTCCCCTGGAAAAAGGCCAGGAGAAGGGAGAAGCAGGCCAGGGGGTCTCAGCTCTCATGTGCTGCTGCTGCCACAGCTCCCTTTGGCAGTGAACAGGAGCAGTGGCAGGGCAGGGACGCATCCACCAGCCAGCCAGGTAAGGTAACCCAGTGGCCGCATTGGGGACTGCCCCTGCCCTGAGCGCCCCCCCCCATGTGCACTGCCCCCTACACACACACACACACACACACACACACACACCAGCCCCCTGTCCTGAGCCGGTCAGGGCAGGGGGCTGGGGGAGATCCTGCACTCAGCCGCCACCCACACCCCCTGCCTTCACTCCTGCACCCCCATTGTGAGCACCAAATGGGAGCTCCTGCACCCTCCCATCCCCACCTGCACAACTCACACCAAACAGAAGATGCCCCAGGTAAGCCTTTCACATCCCAACTCTCTGCCCCAGCCCTGAGCCCCCTTCCACACCCTAACTCCTGGCCAGACCCTGCACCTTAATGTTTTTTACGTTTTTTTTTATAAAGCGCTCTTATCCAAAGCACTTTACAATAGTTAGCTAACGGTACAAACAATATTTGGAAAGATCATTAAGTGGTCCACCGAGACCCTTAGGAATTTTCAAGCGGTCTGTGGAGAAAAAAAAGTTACACTACAAAAACCATCAAGGTACCTCACCTTATTTTCATTTACTTCCTATTACTTATAATATAGGAGGAGGATGAAGGAAAAAAGAATGAAAAACAGGGATGAGGGAGATAAAAGAGAGAGTTCTTTTTCTTGTCTGGGTCCCAAGAGGGGGCAGAAATGAAGGTGAGCACAGGGCTCCACTGACTCTAAATCTGCCACTGCCTTGCATCTGTCTTTGGTTCCTCCCTAGAACATCTGGTCAGGCAATGGCCTTCACACTTATCTTTTAATACACACATTCCTCATTCACACACAAAACAGAATTGATTTACACAGAACATTTGAACAGAAACATCAAATTGCAATGCAAGAAAAAAAAAACAACCATTGCATCCTTTTACTTATTTTAAAATGCTAAACCTACAACTAAGTGGTGACCCTAAAAGGTCTGTCACTGCCTTGAAATCAGCACAGAGATTCTGGCTGATGCATCTCTACCAATCACCCATTAGGCCATTCCCTTCTGCTTTCAGAAAGGGTGGCTGGCAGGATATGGTCAAATCACACACCAATACATTTAATACATGCTACATTATTATTCTTTAGCCTTCATTCTAAATTATACAAAATACAAACATAGAATCCTACTACTACACTTTAATGTCACTGCCTCTTTTGCCAGGCCACTGATGGGGGACAAAAGGGGCAGCTGCCATGGGGCTGGCGATTTAAAAAGGCCTGGGGCTCCCGGCTGCCGCTGCTGTGCCTGAGCCCTTTAAATCACCGCTGGAGCCCTGGGCAGCACAGGCCAGGCAGCATGGATGGGCTGGCTGGGGGAGGCTTACCCCCAGCCCCACCCCTTCCACCCGAGGCCCTGCCCCTTCCAGGGGCCCAGAGCCGGGCCCTCGTCCTGGTAAGTGCTTAATGTTATTTTCACCCCTGCCAGTTTACCAAATGATCCAGATCACTGCGTATCAGTGACCTGTCCTCTTCATTATTTACCCCTTCCCCAATTTTTGTGTCTGCAAACTTTATCCGTGGTGATTTAATGTTTTCTTACAGCCCATTGATAAAATATTAAGTAGCATTGGCCAAGAACTGATCCCTGCGAGACCCCACTAGAAACACACTTACTCAGTGACAATTCCCTGTTTACAGCTTCATTTTGAGACCTATCCGCTAGCTAGTTTTAATCCTATTTAGTGTGGGCCATGTTAATTTGTAGTATTCTAGTTTTTTAGTCAAAATGTCTGTCACGCTGTCTGGAATGGTTCATGACCGAGAATGCCCTCCTCAGGGCAGAGTGTCAAAAAGCAGGGCAGAGACCCCAAACTCACTGTATGTTCGATAATTAGATTTCACCAACCCAGTACCAAATGTGAACACCTGAAGCACTATACCAGTCTTACCACAGAGTCACGGACAGTCCCCTTGGGCATTCCAGTCTATATTGCTACCCAGGCAAGCTGGCCTTATTCCTGGGGGGATTCTACACCCATGAGAGAGCGCAGAATTCCTATGGCCCACATTTTTCTGGGGGAGGGGAGGAACACATGCAGAAAAACACACAAAAAATCTGCTGGGAAATATGTGCCTCTTACCCTGCATCCTAGGTAGCTTATCTGTTCCAGTGTGCCTGGAGCAGCCTCAGAGACGGGCGAGAGGGGAGAGGGCTGGATATACGTGCTTGCCAACAAGCAAGAGAGAGGGAGACTCTGTCCCTCTTCGATCTCGTTCTCTGAGGCAGAAATGTAGCAGCCTGCCTATTGTTCCTATTGTTAGTTAACTGTTCCCTGTTCCCATTCTCAGTCAATTCCTCTACATTGCCAGAGTGATGTAAAGGAGTCTAATTATAAATGACAGTAAGGGAAGTCCTCAGCTAGGAAGATCTATGTGCTTCCTCACTATTTTCCTGTGCCAAAGTGGCACAGTGGGGTTAGGTTACAGCTCAGGATTTATTTTACTTACCCATTTAAAAAAAACCTTTGAGGGCAAATAAAACATTTACCAAGCAGTCAATAAAATGTCAGGACACTCAGAACCAAGCACTTCCCAAAGTACCCAGCCAGGTCCAGGACAATGATTAGGAAAAATGAATGACTTTCATGTGTGGAAGCCTGAGCAATTTAAAATGACATTCTACCTTTTTTTTTCCCCCCTTTGGTTTTCGGTAATGTATTTTAAACGAAAATCCCAGATTATAACTGGAATGCAGGATATTAGTTACCAAATGTTTGTAACATAACTTTCATGTGTTCAGAAAATGCTGAATAGTTATTGTGACTTTTTTTCTACATTATAGTTTAAATAAATTACCAAAACAATTGAAACTGGTATGATTATATTATATTATTTTGACAAATAAAATATGCAGAATTTTGAATTTTTTGGTGCAGAATTTTGGTAGTCAATTACAGGGGTGGGCAAACTACGGTCCCTGAGCTCCTGGTCCAGTAGGCTAGCCCCTGGCCCCTCCCCTGCTGTTCCCCCTCCCTCGCAGCCTCAGCTCGCTTGCTCCGCCGCCGGCGCAATGCTCGCTTGCTCCGGTGGTGGGGCTGTGAGCTCCTGGGGCAGCGTGGCTGTAGCACTGCCGGTCACCAGTGCTAAGGCAGTGTGGTAAAGGGGCAGGGAGCGGGGGTGTGGATGGTGGTTGGGGGGGAAATGGGAGGTTGAATGGGAGCAGGGGTCCCGGGGGGCAGTCAGGAAGGAGGAGGGGTTGGATGGGGCAGCGGGGGGGGGGCAGAGGTTCTGTGGGCAGTCAGGGGACAGGGAGAAGGGGGGCTGGATGGAGCAGGGGTCCCCAGGGGGGGCTGCAGGAATGAGAGGAGGGGTTGGATGGGGTGGCAGGAGTCCGGGGGCCACAGGGGACAGGGAACAGGGGTGTGTGGATGGGGCAGGGGTCCCAGAGGAGCTGTCAGGGAACAGGGGGGGTTGGATGGGGCAGGAGTCCCAGGTGGGGGCCAGGCCACGACCCCCTTCCTTAACTGGCCGTCCGTACAATTTCCAGTCTAAGTATATTACATTAACCTTATTGTCTTTATCAGCCAAACTTGTAATCTCATCAAAAAAGATATCAAATTAATTTGACAGGATCCATTTTCCAAAAACCTATGTTTGTTTGCATTAATTACATTACCCTCCTGTATCAAGCGCTCTATTATCTTGCCCGGGATCGAAGTCAGGCTGACGAGTCTATAATTACCCAGGTCATCCCGTTTACCTTTTTGAAAAATTGGCACAACATTAGCTTTCTTCCCAGCTTCTGGAACTTCCCCAGTGCTGCATGACTTATTGAAAATCCACATTAGACAAAAGGCAGCCTCAACATAAATATCTATCTGACTTGTGTCAGTTTGTTACAGTGAATGCCTGTGGTCAGCATAACAAGAGAAGAGGGAAAATATATATTTTCCTCCAATTCTTCAGTTTATTTGTGGATTTGACAGCCCTGGACAGAGTCCGTTTTGCTCTGATCCAAATCCAACCCATCTTTCCACTGACTTCAGTGGGCTACGAAGGCCCTTAGTAAGTTCCCCCAGCTGTGTGTGTGTCTTTCACACAATGAGAGAGCAGAGTTTAAAAAAGAAATAAAAAGAGGAAAATGTGGTTTTAAAACCACAGAAGTTGCCAGAGGGATTCCAGTGCAGATCTGAAGTTATTTTGAATTTAGGTTTTGAAATTGACCATACTTCAAGTGGATTGTCTCTTTGAGCATTACGCCGAACGCTGATGTCACTTGAGCCCATCACTGTTTCTATTTTTCTTCCAGGGGAGCATTAATCAGCTGTTGCACTGTTTCTGGTTTTGTTGCTCTGGATGTTTAGTTTTTCTAATTTTAGTGATGATTAAACCCAGACTTTGTATTTTTATCTATTTGGGTCTGTAGAGAGGCGGTGTGACTGCCCTTCCCCTCAGGGAGGGTCGAGCCTCATCAGTCATCCACGGGGGTGGGGCCTCTGGGCGGAAGTCCCGCCCCTCAAAGGGTCAGGCGGCGACCCGGAAGAATAAAAGCCGGGCCCCAGCCTTCAGTTGCGGCTCGGCCACCGGCAGGAGCAGACGTGCCCGCCGCCGCTCGTGACTGGGAGGCTGCCCAAGCCAGAGGTCAAGACCAGGAGCTGCCAGAGCTGCCTCGCCCCTACTACGACGAGGGGCTGCCAGAACTGCCTCGCCCCTACTACGGCCCCTAGGAGCCCCCAGACCAGGCGTGGCCCGAATTCCCCGAAACCCTACCGGACCTGCCGCCCAGCCCGGATTGGGAGGAACTGATGGTCCTGGACGTCTCTGGAACAGAGGCCCCGGAACAGGTAGGAATAGAGGGGGAATTAGGAAGTAGCCCGGGGGCAGCTGACTCCAGTCAGGCTGCAGAGCTACTGTTGCCCATGTCAGTGTGTTGCGGTCAGGACCCCACTGACCACCGGTAGAGGTGACAACCGCTACCAGGGCCCTGGGCTGGAACGCAGAGGAGTGGGTGGGCCTGCGTTCCCCCTGCCATCCGCAACCGGGTGGCAGATTCCCCCTCTTCCCAGTCGGAGAGGCCTGTAACTGTTTAAACTGTGTTTGGTGCCCCACCCGAACCAAGGGCTGGGCCCCCGCTGACTTTGCCACTGCTCTGACCTGCCGAAAGGCCAGAGCAGACTGTAATTGCAGGGAAGACCTCGAGGCCGGTGTGGCTCCCCTCCCCCTCAGGGAGGGTCGAGCCCCGGCGGAACCCGTCTGCAGGGTCATTTTGGAGAGTTAGATAATTTGCTCTCTGAATGGTCTGAGCTGACTGGGTCTAGCAGGATGCTGACAGATGGGTAAAAAGGCAGATTATGTGGGAGGTTGTGGTGGAGAATGGGTTGATGCAGGTGCAGAGTGGGCTACTGGTGTTGAGGATAGAAGTCGCACTAATGCTGATTTTAGAGTAATCTGTTATTACAGTAGCACTTGAACGCTAGAGATGTTACAGAAGCATGACAGTTTCTACTTGCAAGTAGCTTCCTTGGGTCAGTCTTGTACAATGTATTTAGTGCAGGAGCAGACTGAACACAATGAGAGGCATGGAGTCCACAGTTTATCAGGAACAGAGATCCCAGGCTAAGTAATGACTGCATTGTGAGAAGCTCCCTCTCTTAACGAATAATAAACAATTCTGTGAACCAAACCATGTCAAGCCAGCCAGACCCTGGCAGAAATCTTCAGAGTGTATAAGTGTAGTTATTATCATAGAAGCATAGGGTTAGAAGGGACTGCAATGGTCATCTAGTCAGACCCCCGGCCAAGACACAGGATTTGTTGGGTCTGACACGTCCGAGACAGATGGCTCCAGCCTCCTTTTGAAAACTTTCAGTGAAGGAGCTTCCACAGCCTCCCTAGGTGTCTGTGCCATTGCCCTACTGTTCTTAAAGTTAGGAAGTTTTTCCTGAGATTTAATCTAAAGCTGCTGTGCTGTAGTTTGACCCCATTGCCTTTTGTCCAGCCCTGTGTGGCAAAAGAGAACAATTATCCATACGTACACAAATGAAGGGGATAGTACTCCTTGAAGACGGAGACAAAGAGAGTTGGTCCAAACTGAATTTGCAAAACTGCAGAGAAAACACTTGGATTCAATCTGGACCACTTGGGATCCACTTAACTGTCCTGCCTGGAGAGATTGGGGTGGGAATTGTAGTCACAAGGTTCAAAACTGGGGGGCCTGAAATCAAGCTTGTAACTCGGTATTGAGGCCCCTTGTCAAGGCTGATTCCCCACTCTGGCACTTCGAGTGCAGAAGGTTGGATTCTAAAAATTAATACTGGCCACTCCAGGCTGGTATTAAACTCCCAAGGTCACAGCTTCTCTTTGACCTTGGATGGGTAGATGCTACCACCACCCAAATACAAAACCTTTGGAACCCAGGAAGGCACACTTGGGAATTTCTTCCTGTGGGATACCCTCAAGCCCTTTCACCTCCCCTCCGGGGAAGAGCTGAGAAAGAAAAACGAAGAAATCAGCTGCTGCCACCAGCTAACTAAAAAACATGTGCATGGACGTCTTACGACACAAAAATACAAATCTTGTTCTTAAAAAAGGTACATTTTATTAAAAACAAAAAGAAAGAAAATACATCTGAAAACTCAGGCTACTGCTAGATCTTTAAAAGAGCAATTCCAATAATTAAGCACCCAAAATAATTTTCTGGGGGTTCAGCTTAAAGGTTACAAGCAACAAAAGCATCTGGGGTTAGCACAGTGGAATCCACAAGCCATAAGAAATAAACAAAATAAACCTAATCGTGTCTTTCTATACATTTTCTGATCTACTTACATATCTGGATTTTCAGACAAGCAATTTCTAGGTATGATTCTGATGATTTTCATACCTGGCCTTTAGCTTCTCATGGCATAACTGCTGCCCTGTTCCCCCCTTCCATGGAGAACAACAGATCCACAAAGGGGAGTCTTGTTTTAATTTTTAAAAGTTGTAGCCATCCCATTTGCTCTGTTGGTCAGGTGCCCAATCCCTTTCTTTTACCTATTCAGGGAGACTTTTTTAACCCTTTACAGGTAAAACAAGCAGAGAACAGCCACCAAAAGGGACTTTATCACTAACTGGCTGGCTGGGTGTCCGTAAATGAGAGCTACCCACCCCTTTCATTTATCACTCCCCTAAATGTGTTGTCTGGTTTTTGGGGTGCAGAGAAGCCACAGATCCTGTTGAGTATGTTGGTGTTCTACAGCTAGTGGTTGCCATGAAAAGGTTCACAGTTACCTCCAGCAGTGATGCAGTTATTGCCAATTTCATGTGTAGGTAAAAACAGTGGGATATGATGTACCAAGGTTTGGTAACGTCTGGCAAAAGCTGACTTTTTACTGATGACCCCTCTGGTGAAAAATGGGCTGGGGGGAGCCATGCAAGAGGTGATGAGAAGGGAGCTCATGTCTGCTAAGCACCGGAAACAGAACCCTTCCTCTTCCTTCACCCACTTTTGCCACCACCGCTGTCTTCAGCCCATGCTCCAAGGAGAGGCTCCACATCGGTTGGCCCTCTCCCCAAGTCACTGCAACCCCTGCTCAGCCCACTGGACAGGGGCAGGGGGAAATTCCAAGGGGAGGGGAAAAGAGTGAGGGAAAAGAATTGCAAGGAATAGAGAAAATCTCAAGGGCAGGGGAGGACAGAGATGTAATGCTTGGATGTGACAAAGTTTTTCTACTGAAGTTGTGCTGCTGGGTGAGAACCCTTTCCAAACACATAGGTACACTGGGCACCGTGCATGAGGATTAAGATGAAAATTTAGAATTCCAAAGCTACTGAAATAATTGCATTCAAGCTTAGTTGACGTGTTTGGTCTCAGTGAGATCTACATAAACAAGCCAAGTTTGAAGCACCTCAGAAGTTTTAAAGCTATCGATTCTGATTCACTCAGCCAGCAAGACCTGTGTTTAGAACCCCGGGCAGAGAAAGTCTGGATGGATGGAGACCAGTGGGGCAAACTTCCCACAATTCCTGCTCTGCCTAAGGTCCTGGAGCTGCTCACCACAGCTCATCAAGTGGGCTGGGCTGGGCTGGCCAAGGCACTGACAGTACAGGGGCTGGTCCTAGGAGATGCACTGAATCACTGTCTCTCCTCAAGCACTGGGACATCTATGGAGCCCTGGCAAGCCAGTCCACTCCTGCCCTTCCTTGAGGGCTGACGTCACTTTTGACGCAACTGTCCTCCTAGCACCAGGGCAGGAGTGTGGGCAAACTGTGCTCCTTTGCCCACCTGGGGGGATTAAGCCAATTAGTAATACTTAAATTCCCTAATTGAGCATACATGTACATGCTCTATGCACAGTTTCCAAAGAATCGTGTATGTTAAACCACCACCAGCTTATGACTGCAAGCCACACCAAGGAAGCAGGCCTCAGGGAACAGTCCAGGTCCATGCTAACCCTGCAGCCAGAACTCTCCTGGAAAAAGGGAGGATGTGCTGCTTTTCTTTCCCAGCCTTGCTGAGCTCAGACTCCTGAGTGGATTTTGCTCAGATTTGAAAAAACAAATGTTCTTTCCAGGAGAGACCCTGTAGGAACGATTCAGTGCGGGGGGGTTGTGCTAGGCCCTGCTTTGCAACCTCAATGATAGCAGGTGCTACAGGTTCCCCCAGCTTCTGAGCAGTCAGGAGGGATTTTTGCAATTTTTTAGAGCAGTTAAGCAGCCACGTCCTAGTGAATTCACAGGTGTGCACCTAACTCCCTTGGGCTCCAGGATGCCAACAGTTATTTCCTTGTTCAGAGAAGATTCCAACTTCAGTTTTTCCTGATTTTATTTTATTTCCGGCATGCGCATGGTGTTGCTCCTGCTAATGCTTTGAACTGGAATGAAAGCGGCATAAATGCTCGCACAGATGTAGCGTGACTTTCAGATGTCCAACCAAGCAGCTCTGAGTTAAAGTTCCCCACCAAATGAAATGTGTGGGTATGTTAACTGTCTCTCTCTCTCTCACACACACGCGCGCACACACACACACACACACACACACACACACACACACACACACACACACACACGCCTTTGGCAAGAACCTTTGTGGGCTGTCGATCCAGATCACTACCCTTCCAGTCAGGTACTGTGTGTCACTCCACTATTCTGCGCTTGAAGCTGAAATCTGCAGAGGCCGTGCGGGGGGTGAGCGGTGGTCCCGTTACCCAGCTGCTCTTTGGCGCAAACGACTCTCTCTTCCCTCTGAACCGCAAGGGAGGAGATTCTGATTTCACTCACACCAATGTAACCTCCACCCCCAAATCACTAGTTTCACCAAGATAAAACGAGAGCGTGAGAGCCCACCTGGGGTAACGCCTCTGCATTCAGCAGGGGAGACGTTGGGCAAAAGGGCTTGAGTGCTGGCTGCTAAGTGCCAATCAGTCAGTGGTTGGCTATTCTGTTCACGTTCGGCACCTTTTAGTCATCAAGCTATTAACCTACCGGTGCTGTAGGAGCAGCTGCAGCCATTACCCCTGCAGTGGGTTCCCTGCTCAGATAATTATGTCTATAGCATTAGTGGTTTGTGATCTTTACCAATCTTCCTAAAAATTAGAGCGAAAAAGACTTACTCACTACCTACTGGGCACCAGACCCATGACTAATCAGGAGCTCAGGCTTGCAAAGAATAGCTTTTTCCAGACAAATTTGATTGCTTTTTTGGACAGGCTTGCAAAGCCAGTGGCTGAAGGGGCCGCAATAGCCAGCATACATTTAGATTTTAGGACATGAATTAATTTTGAGAAGGAGACTTTCATAAGACTTGGTGTCAAAGTGGCTGGGCTATGAGCAGTGTCTTGTGGATTGAGATTGGCTTAGAGTCCCAAAGGAAGAAATGCGTAAACTTGGGATGAGTGAAAAGATGTCTACTGGGGTGCAGTGGGGGTCAGTTCTATTCAATGCTTCATTCCTGATCTAGGAGAGAGAGAAAACAGCACATCGGGGAGAGAAATTAACTGATAAACTGACAGTGAATGGGGAGCACTTTCAAATCCCAGTAGGTGGGCAAATTTATGTTAGCATGGCTCACACTAGTGCTCTAAAAAGAGCAGTGTGGCCGTTGCAGCTTGGGCTGGAGCTCGGGCTCTCAGGGCTAGGAGGCTGGGTAGGTTTGAGCACTGCTATGTTTAGCATGTTAGCGCGAGTCTGTCTGCCCAGGTTGGGAGGCTCAACCCAGATGCAGGGTAGACATACCCATCAAGGGAGCTAGGAGGGTGGAGCTGGGCCTAAGTGGCAAAGGTCAGTGTAGGACCAGCGAAGTCTGGGGAGGTTTATAAGTGAGGTTTTGGATTGAATCTGTCAGCAAGTCCCATGTTCCCCTTGGCTTCTGTGGTGGGAGGGGAAGGGAAGCCTGTGGATGTGGCTGGGGGAGGTGAGGAGAGGCTGCATACATTTTCTCGCTGCTCTGGATGCTCCTGTGCAGGCATCCGAGCCCGAAGGTGACAGAGGCTGGGAGCCAGTCACGCTCCTCCACCCAGCCCAGCAAAATTACTGCAAGGAGAGCCTGCCTTTGTAGGATGAGTAAGGCAGCTTTCGCCTTGGGACTGATGTGCCAAGTACAGTTAAGGAATAAGAGCCCAGAACAAGTGGTGTTTCTCTGTCCTCCAGGCTAGCATGGCCTTGGGGATTTAAACACTCAAGCTCTTCAGCCTTCACAGAGCTCCCAGCAAGGAGCTCAAGGGAGATCATGTAAGGGGTCCCCCTCTGCTCTGGGCAGGCTTTCCCCTAGGGAGGGTGCTGGGGCAGTGGCAGTCGGAGCACATGTTCTGTGACTCCTGCGGGAGCTGGGCTGCCAGAGGGCTGGGGATGAAAGGTGACAGCGTGGAGACATGGGCCCTGGCATTTTCCTCCCACTCCAAAACAACCCTTTGTCAATAAAGGGGGAGGCAGGGAGCCATGGGCCAAGGGAGGTAAAATCCTTCCCCCCTCCACTTTCTGGCAGAAGAACAAAGAGATCTCTTGCTTACCTAGGTAGGGGTAACTCAAACAGCACCATGGACAATGTGTGCACCCTCCGTTCAGGAAAGCTAACCCCTACCTCCTCTGCCCAAAGCCTCAACCCCGCTCTACCCCCCACACCCTCTCACTCGCTGGCTGGCCTTCCGGTTCAGCCCTGAACCCAGGCCAGCTCACCGGTGCCCGGAGCAGTCCAGAGGGGCCCCAAGTCCCAGCCAGCTGGCTGGAGCCGAGCCCTAAGCCATCATCACCCAGAGGAGCTTTGAGCCCCATCTCGGCCTGGCCCTGGGGCTACAGCGGAAAGCATTAGTGGAGGTTTGGGGAGGCTTCTTCATTACCAGTTGTCCATGCACAAGGATCTGTAGTACCAACAGGCAGAATAGTCACTGGGCTCAGTACAGGGGTTACTGGGTGAAATGCAGTGACCTGTCATGTGCAGGAGGTTAGACTTGATCTGAAACTCGAGGAATGTTTGACTCTCTGGCTATCCCAGGAGGAGAGTCAGCTGGTGAAAGTGAAAGCTAACGTGACTGGAGGGGAAACAATTGCACCGGTTCCACAAACAAGTGACAAATCCACACTGTTCATTCAAGAACAGGCCCCGTTTTTAGCTGAACGTGACCTACTGAGTCCAAGAGAGTGAACATGTGCTTGATAACGAGCAAAATGAGGCCAGTTTTTGAGCAGAGGAGATTTACAATGGAAGCCACAGGCACTGACTTTTGTTTTTACTAGTGAATGCTCCTCTTTGCCCCTCCCCCCTGTGCAAGCAGTGGGCAGGGCCTTGGGGGGAAGAGGCCAAGCAGGGGCGGGACCTCAGGGCAGGGTGCAGGCAGGGCCTTGGGGGAAGCAGCTGAGTGAGGGCGAGGCCTCAGGGTGCAGCGCTGGCAGAGCGGAGGTGAGGCCACGGTCTGGGCACCAGGGACCGCAAAAGATTCATCCGGCATTTTAGCTTTTCCTTTCCTAATTTCATCATGTTAATGAGTTCCCAGACACTTCCCGAAAGGGAGGTCCTCTTGGATTGTGAAATAGTATGTCAAGGGAAGTAGTGAAAGCTCCATCACCTGTGTCTTGTTCAAATATTTGGCTTTGGTGTTCCTGACTCCTAAGGTTTGCTTTTCGCAAATATGTTTATTTGCAGGTGTGTTTGTGGGAAGAGCAAGGGTGGTGAATGCTTATGCACACGCTGAACAATGCCAGAAGTGATCAGCGACATCTGGAGAGCTCTGAGTGCATCTGGAAGACAAGGCCATGTGACACATGGTGTGAATAAATAATTACGAAGAACAAATACTTAGAGTAATAGTTGCAGTGAATAGATGACAAACTCTCGCTGATATGGGACCATCTTTGGCACCTAGGTGCTGAAAGAAACAAAGGTTTTTAAAAAAGATGTTTTCTCTTATTGTTTTTCCATACATAAAAAGCAACCGTGTGCTTTCAGTTGGAGTGAGCCTTGCCTAGTGTGAACAGAAGAACAGTGAGAACAGAAGTAAAGTATTCATGAGAGAGAGAACCTGGTGTGATTAGGCTGCACCTGGACATGAACTGGCCCATCAGCTGTGGAGGGGAGTGTCTCTCCATTTAAAGGTGCAGCTGTAGCAAACCAGTCAGATCAGATGCACATTTTTCTCTCTCCGTTGCCCCAGATTGCAGGCTATGAACATTTCTAGCTTATAAAATTTTCAATGGATTCTTTTTTTTTTAAATCAAAAACAAGCTGAAATATTTGATTGAAGTCATCATACAAAACATCTGAGTTGAATCCCCTGTAAAACATGGCCACCTGGGGCCCGTTCCCAGATCATTCCAACAGAAAAAGGGGCAAAGTTTGGTTGTTTGTAACTGGCTCAGCTGGCTCTAGACTGGAGTAGGATGGGCTTTGCTAACAGTTCCCCATTGTGCAATGGAGGTAAGAGCTCGTCCGTCTCTCACAGACGTGTGGTCATGATAAATACATTGAAGGTTGTAAAGTGCTTGGAGATCTACTGATGAAAAGTGCTATATAAGCGCTGGGTGGTATTAGTATTAGTATTATTTATTTGCATCCGGACATCCGTTAAGGCCAACAGTGCCTTACAGTCCTGAGTTCAGACACACTGGTAGGACATCTAAAAAGACCACATTCCCTGAAGCACCCTGTGCCCTGAAGTAGTTCCCCCACTCCAGCAGACTGGCACTGGGTAGCATGGTGGACTGAGCTGTGAAAACAGTTGCTTTTCTTCTTAAAACAGTGTTTGAATTGCCTGGCTCATAGTGGCTCCATGAGCGGACATTTCTTTTAGAGCAGTGTTTCTCCAACTGGGGCTGCCGCTTGTGTAGGGAAAGCCCCTGGTGGGCCGGGCCAGTTTGTTTACCTGCCCCGTCTGCAGGTCTGGCCGATCATGGCTCCCACTGACCGCGATTCACCACTCTGGGCCAATGGGGGCTGTGGGAAGTGACGCAGGCTGAGGGACATACTGGCCGCCACTTCCCGCAGCCCCCATTGGCCTGGAGCAGTGAACCGCGGCCAGTGGGAGCCTCGATCGGCCGGACCTGCTGATGGGGCAGGTAAACAAACCATCCCGGCCCACCAGGGGCTTTCCCTACACAAGCGGCGGCCCCAGTTTGCGAAACACTGATTTAGAGGATATTGGCCCACATCATCAAAGGTAGTTAGGCTCCTCACTTGCATTGCTTTCAACTGAAGGTAGGAGCCTAAATAATGAGGCTCTGGCTGTCATCGTGTGCTCTAGAATCTTCCATTCAAGTCTCTAGCTTGATGGTTGTAAAAATAACCTACAAGATATAAACCAAGAGTGACCTGATGCAGTGCAGTCTACGTGAGTCTGAAGCCACCCTGAAGCAATAGCTCTGAGAGGTGGGACCCTGTTCGTCTCAATCGTGCGTAACTCTTAAGACCAGTGTTATTTCACTGCTGATCAAGGCCAGTCAGATGAAAAGGGATAATGACTATGCAAATGTGTGCTATTTGCTGCCAGCGGCTTGTCTTTTGGTTGACTCCATTTGCTGAAGATTGGTTTGTAAGAACTTGGGAGAGTACCAGTTGTGACAGACCCAGACCAGTGGTGTACAGGAGTCTGGTAGAGGGCAAATATACTGGTCACTGGATGAGTAGTTTTCTGTTCCCTGAGTGACCAGAGCAGGGTCTGCACTAGAGTAGTCAGGAACTTGCTAGAACCAATTAAGGCAAACAGGCTGATTAGAACACCTGCAGCCAATCAAGGCAGGCTAATCAGGGCACCTGGGTTTAAAAAAGAGCTCACTCCAGTCAGGGAGGGGAGAGCCAGGGGAGAGGAAGTACGTGTGAGGAGCTGGGAGCAAGAGGCACAACGAACAGAGAGTGAGAGGGTGTGCTGCTGGAGGACTAAGGCGTACAAGCCTTATCAGACACTAGGAGGAAGGTCCTGTAGTGAGGATAAAGAAGGTGTTTGGAGGAGGCCATGGGGAAGTAGCCCAGGGAGTTGTAGCTGTCATGCAGCTATTACAAGAGGCACTATAGACAGCTGCAATCCACAGGGCCCTGGGCTGGAACCCGGAGTAGAGGGCGGGCCCAGGTTCCCCCCAAACCTCCCAACTCCTGATCAGACACAGGAGGAGTTGATCCAGACTGTGGGGAAGATCACTGAGGTGAGCAAATCTGCCAATAAGCACAGGACCCACCAAGGTAGAGGGGGAACTTTGTCACACAGTACTAAAGTAAACTAAACCAGACTAACTCACAACATGCGTGCACGCGCGCACACACACACACTTCAGCCCATGCCTCTAACTCCCAGGTGAGGGAAATTTTCAAGACTGATGATGAGGAATTTTTTAGTGTTTCTGAATTGTTAGCTCTGAAGAGAATTAGAAAAGGACTCTGTCTCAAAAGCTGACTCAAGGGAACGCAGAAGTATCGTGTTGCTCTTTACTCCCTTTCTGGGGAAAGAAAAACTCCACCCTTGGCTCTGGACTTCAAAGTGTTCTGAGGGAAAAGAGACACTTGGATACATTCACAACTAGTCCGAAGGTCCAAACATGGGACTTTGTCTACTGTATAACCATCTAGACCTCTTTGAGAGAGGTGCTGTAATTAAGCCATTTCTCTAGACAAGAAATGGTTAATGAGCTCTCATCTAATAGGCTGCTATTACCACCATGAACTTGGTAAGCATGGTCTGAGATTATACCCTTCTAAACATGAGTTCAAAGCCCTGGAGATGGAAGCTCCTGGGAGAGAGGCTCAGGTTCCTGAAGATGTGGTGCTACTGGCACCTAGGTGTAAACATCTGGAGAGACCTCAGATGCTTACTGGTCCCTTGGATAAATGTGAGTGTAATTGCCTGGGCAAACTCCCGAGTGACATATTTGCTTCAGCATTTCAAGGACAGCAGCTGATGGTTCCTGCCTGTTCTCTCTGGAATACAGACTGCAATTGCTAATACTAGAATCTTTCCAAGAACTTTAAAGTTTGGGGAAACCTGGGTTTGACATGAGGTAGAGAGCTACTTGGGGGATCTAGGAACTCCATCAAATCCCCTCTGGAGGTTATGGATAGAGCCCATCAATCCAAAGCCACCAACTTCCATTGCTCTCCAGAGCTGGAAAGCCTGCCTCTGTCAGGTTCGCTAAGAGCAACAGCTGGCCAGTTTGTTGGAAAGGAAGGAGCTGAGGTCCACGTTCCTTTCCCCAGGAAGAATTTCCTTTAAAGGGCTGATTTTGCTGCCCATGCATACAACACGTATGCTCCGATGGGCCTCATCATGTAGTCTCTCTGTGCAATAATTGGCTATGATCTTTGCCACTCTGGTTCCTGAATCACATCTGTGAACTTGCTGCTGTCCTCTCTAGAGTCCTCCCATAGGAAGGATTAGGATTGGGATTGGGGGCTGGGCAGAGGGGAAAGACACTTCAGATTGGAATGTTATAATGGAATAGGCATGCAGACTATATATATTTTTTTCCCTTCCTCCCAGTCTATATTTCTCTCCAGAAAGTTCAGTTTAAGCTGTGACTGCCCTTTTCCTGCCTTTTGAAGTCAGAGAGCTCCGTCCATGCATGACTTCTTTAATGAATATAAATATAATGAAATATAAATAATGCGACATGCCTGAAATAGTGTCACCCCTGAGCATTCAGGCATGAACGTCATGGAAAGAGAGGGGAAAAGGCTTTTTATCTATTTTGGCATTTTTTTGTTTTTTGAGGTTTGTTCCATTCCTTAGGAAAGTGCAACCTTTGCCATGGATGAAAATGCAGTGATGCTTTAAAAAAAAATAAAAAGGAAACTGACCCGTGGATTGAAACAAAGTGGAAAGTTTTCCATTGCAGGGGTTGTCATAACACTGCAGGACAGTGCCCATAACAGTGTGGTGAGAAGCGGTTTTTACCAATGCTCTCCACAGAGATCTGTGGGGTTAGTGACATCTCGCCCGTGCTGTGATAGCATTTTAGAAATCCCAACAAACAATGAAACAAAGGGCAGACCAAAACAAGCTGAAAAATACACCCTAACCAAGATAGCTTGAATCAACACCAATTTGAAATGCACGTCTGTCTAAACCTCTTCAGGCTGGGCTAAGCGCCCCAGTTGGGTTTTTATGGCCTGAAGATTCATTTGAAGCTGGTTGGGGATTGGGAAATTCTAACCAAAAAGATGAACGCAAATTAACTGGAAATGGTGAGGCTTTTTTTTTTTAATGTGGCCTGTCAATTTAAGGGAGCACTAGGATTTTGGGCAGAACAAGAATTGCAAGGACATTGCTAGGTGATGGCTCACTCTCTGGCTGGCTACACTTATCCCTCAGTCTGAAGAACCCAAACAGTCAGGACAGAAGGAGTGAGAGAAGGGTTAAACAAATGCATGGCTGTTTTCCCCGGCTCCTCCTCTTTCTTCTTGTGTCTCTGCTCCATTCACACTGAGCAGACAGAACAAGTGTGTTGTCGGAGGCAGGGAGACTGAGCTGGACCGGCAGAAAAATAACAATTCTGCAGCTAATGGATTGAGATCCACCTTAACAGGGGTAGCTGGAGCTAACAGACTGAGTGGGCTAGTGCTTAGACCAGCAGAGACAGCAGCTGCCACTGAAGACAACGAGCTCCATCCCAGAACAACACAGGAGGATTGGGGAAGAAAATAGACACCACTCCACCAATCTCCTGCCCCAAGCAATCCTTTTCCTGCCAGCCACATCTAACCCTACTGGATTACAGGGGCCAAGCGCACAGAGGACAGAATGGGTTTTCCAAAGATTTGTTTTCTGTCCTCCCAACCAAGGGAGTAAACTAGAAGAAGCAGCCTGGGGCAGCCTGCATGGTGCTGAGAGGTAAGGCTGAACTGCGAATGACAGTGTCCATGCATTGTGTGTCTAGCTGCACTTACCCTGGGGAGGGTTCCTTGGAGCTGCTTGCTCAGTTAAAAGACAAACGCTGCTGCCTGGTTTTACTTAATGATTGTTTATGATTCAGTTTGTGATAAGGGATCTGAGCTGCTGGCTCATTGTGCGGAGCTGGTCTGCAGTAGAACTCAGTGATAATTGAAAATACTGGAGCCCCCACAACTGCAGCTGGCTGGACTGGGGAGCACGGGAGGGGGGATTCTATTGAATTCTAACTGTGTCCATCTCAATATGCCCTTCTGATCCTGCCTCAAAAGCTCACCTGGAATGAAATGGGTGCTGTTGGCCAGCCTGAGCATGGGCCATCATGTAGGGGTGGTGAGGGAGAAGGAGAAACGCCCCCAATACGTCCTGCTTCCCATGGATTATGGACCTCTTTTTATCTAAGCTAAATTTTAGGCTTTGCTGTGGAAGGTAGGAATTCAGGTTTTCCTTAAAGTGTTGTTTTCCTCTTAAAAAAGGACTGTGTAAAAATAGGACCTTCTCTTTTAAACCAAACCGGTCTCCCTCCAATGGTTCTTGATTGCCTTTGCTCATTTTAGGACAAAAGTTTTCCTTCCCTTCTGCTCCTGTTTGCACTGCAAAGCCAGCACAGCTCCGAAGGAGAGAGCTGAGCGTTACTGTCCATCTCCTGCATCAGCATCAGAATTGTCTCTTAAGCCCCCGTCTGTCCCACCGATTGCAGGCAATAGGGTTATGAGCTATCAAGGAAAGCAAAATCTGAAGACAGTGGGGGTAGCTCAGTGTCACTGAAGGCTCCATTTAGCCTGCAGAACCTTTATTACTGGCAGTGATATGCAAGATGGAAAGAAACCAGCTTGACTCTCAGCATCCAGGCTGAAGATGTAGGGCTAGCAGGTAGAATAAGCCTATTTTGACTTGTAAGATATGCACACTTGATAGGACCAATCGAGAGGCAAACATGCCATAGATAGTCAATATTTGGAGTGCAAACTCCCAGCAGGGCCTTTGCTGAACATTTTCCTCCCAACGTGTACTTTCATTTGCGTACTTTGGTATCAAACCCTGTAAGGTTACGAGGTCTGTTGGTTAGTGCCAAGTCCTGGGGACCCAGAGGGTATGGGACTGAGGCTTTGTCTTCACAAGGGGAAAAGGTGTGTTCTTAACTTGAGTTAAAATGCTAGCGAAGTCAAGGCAGCTTGCAGTTTTCCTATGAGTTAGCAGGTCAAGTTAGAGATGAGGCTCACACATAATCTTTAAAGAGACCTGCTAACCCATGTGGAAACTACAAGCTGCCTTGTCTACCCTTGCACTTTACCATGCTTTGTTAAGCCGAGTTACCTAAGTACTCGGGCTAAGTACGCACCTTTTTCTCTAGTGAAGATACAGCCACCGGCTGGGTAGCGGTGTCAGGCAATCCCTTTGGCTTGCTTCTACCTAAGTGAAAAATACTGGGGCTGTTTATGTTAGAGGAGAAGCATGAGATGGGACATGACAGTATATAAAATAATGAATGGGTTGGAGGAGGCTGATTAGGAATTTGTCCTTACCTTGTCTCATAATGAAATCGAAAGATGGTAAATTCAAAACTAACAGAGGAACACCTTTTCACACAAGGCACAGCTACCCGATGGTCCTCATTGCCACAAGATACCATTGAAACCAAGAGCGTGGCAGGATTTTAAAAAAGGATTGGACATTTATTATGGATGACTCTGGAAGTTCTTGTTATCCACATAGATTTTTTTTTTCAAGTTTTGGAATTGTTGTAAGTTTTCGTGATTTGGAGCCTGAACCAACCTCAAATTAATGAGAATTAGGAAGAAAATTTTCATGGGGTTATGCCCTAATTGACTACAGCAGGGTCCTTTGAAGCATCCAGTACCAGAGAGCAGAGACTGGTCTACATGGACTAATCCAGTCTGTTCCTATGTCAGGCCGACAGAACTATTCTGTAAAAAGAGAAAAGCAGGAAGGTCACTAGGCACTAAGGTGCTGTGTGCGCTGAGCTTTCTGACAGTGCTGGGAGGTT
This sequence comes from Gopherus flavomarginatus, assembly GCF_025201925.1. NCBI lineage: Eukaryota > Metazoa > Chordata > Testudines > Testudinidae > Gopherus > Gopherus flavomarginatus. Next base: position 63,436,517 of record NC_066624.1, read on the forward strand.
AGCCACACTGACCCTCCTCTGGCCCTGCTGGTGGAAGTCTCAGTCCTTGGGTTCATTAGCCCAAAAGGGGTAGGTAGGTGTGCACCTGGTAACCTTCGACCTATAGTCAGAACAGGATTGGCCCTAGCAGCGGAAAGCAGTGCCGCTGTGGGGGGGGGGGGGAGGACATACAGGTATTTTTACAGGTGACTTCAATGGCATTGGGCAGGTCTGTGTTTGTTGTGTGGCACCAAGTCTGATATCAGTTTGCTCTGTTTAAGTAAAAATGCCTTTTTCTGAACTGCCAGCCCTGCAAATTTCCTGTAAGCTGACAGGCCCATGCACCAGTCAAGGCTGGTAAGTGCAGCCCCCACTCTGGTTCATTTTGAGTCTTGTGTCTTAGTGCAACACAACTCAGAACACTTGGGAACAACCACCAGAGGCCTATCCAGCTTTCAGTGAGGTGGGAGAGGGGATGGAGGACAGACCATTCCATCCAGGGAGCCCCTATGGTGCCAGATTCCCTTTCTTTGATAGTCCACCCGCAGATCACCCATGTGACGAACAAGGCGCTTGGACTTTGCTTGTAACCACTTACGTGCTGAGACTGAAGGAACGCCTTTCTGCCTCGTCACACCCACCCTGCAGCACAATTGCTGAGCAGTGAGGTTACTCCTGTCTGACAGGTGCATCACGCCAGCTTGAGATGCCAACATATGCTCCACCCTCCAATTACAAACACAAAGAGCGGGCATCCCCGTCTACAGCTTAGTGCCAGATACTGTGACGGACCAATGTACGGGCAGCGATCTTCACCTGGCTCCCACCTGACATAGCAGACAATAACCAGACCTGCACAGCGTGCCCACTGAATGATGCCGTTTCCACAGACGCCATAAAATGAGACTAGGGAGCTGAGAATTCCAGGTAGGATGGTGACACAATAAATTAATAAACAAGTATTGAAATCTGACGCACAAGCGGGGCTAAGACCCCACTAGGTCTTGGTAGCTAAATGGGCTTTGCAGTGCCTGAGGGCGTTGTCAGAATGCTTCGCTTGTTTTTCTTAAAAAACTCATAGACAGGACGCCAGTGCTACAAGGTAGGGGTCTGATATCCTAGCACATGTACGCATACTTGTGCTAGCTCTCAGTGAGCTAGCGTGAGTACACAGAGCAGCGTAGCCGAGGGGGCAGGGGGAGCAGCAGCGGCGGCATAGCTGAGCCCTGCTGAGCTCACTGGTTTCAGGTAGTCTTATTTCATGGCGTCTTTGGAAACCGCACCATTTGGCAGGCACACTGTGAAAGTCTGTTTATTGTCTGTGTGTCAGGTGGGAGCCAGGCGAAGGGAGCTGCCCATATGTTGGTCCATCACAGTATCTGGCACTAAGGTGGAGACGAGGATGCCCGGTCTTTGTGTTTGTAATTGGAGGGTGGAGCATATGTTGGCATCTGAAGCTGGCGTGATGCACCTGTCAGACTGGAGTAACCTCACTGCTCAGCAATTGTGCTGCAGGACTGGGAACTGTGGGTCACATTGAGTCTTCTGATTCAGGTGTTCTTCAGAAACACAGTCCGTCAACCCTCTTAAGGGTCTCCCCCTTATTCCCATCAGAGTGTACTAACTTTTCAGGTCATTTGGCCCATTGACCACAGAGCTCCTTTGATTGACACCAGCGGAGGAGCTGGCTCACAGTTTGCAAACAACACCGTTCGTTAGCGCAGCATCTAAGGGTGTAAATGCAGAAGGCTGCAGTGCTATGTGTGATTGTTGTTCACTGAGGCTTAAACTGAGCTAGGCCCTGGTTACTCTGTGCCATCGGAGCCTCTCTACAGTAGCCAGAGGCCACCTGGGCAGCTTTTCCACATGCTCACTCAGGGCCAGGCTCATCTCTGCACTGGTGCTGGTGCCAGGACGGGGAGGAACGGGAAGCAGCTTGTTCCTCCCCAATTCAGGGGGGCTGGGCTCTGTTTATGCTGACTCCATGGCCTGTTGCAGTGGCATCTCTTGGCCATGCTTGGCACTCAGCACTGCCCCAGCCATGCCTCCTCCCAGTCCTGATCATCTTCCACCTGCAGAGACCTTGTGCCAGTGGCTGCTGCAGAGGTGTGTCTGGGACCAAGACCTGGGCTGGGCTGGGAGGGCCTCTGCCAGCCCCATGACCCATCCATATGAGCGTTTCTCTTTCAGTGGATAAACTGAGTAAAAAGGGGCCCAGGCCTAGGTCTGATGTGAAGGGAAGTGTGCACAGGAAGGGATCCCGCATGCAGGGGCCTGGAGTGAGCTCAAGGGCATGCACGGGGTAGGTGGGTGGAAATGTCACACAACGTGTGTAATCCTCCCCATGGAGTGGGATGCAGGAGGACAGGCAAGAGGTATCTGTCTAGTGCACTGAGATGTCAGCACGTCTTGTACAGTGGGCTAGCAGGTCAGCCGTTTGCAACACTGGTTTGGGGGAGGGCGAAGTTTAGCCAAATACAGATCACTATGTAGTGCAGGCACTCAAGCCTGCTCGGGTCCCCGGGTCGAGTTCCGGTTGGTAGCCCTTGCCGAATTCTGTGCCATTGCACTCACTCTAGTGGTGTTACCAATGCTAGCTAGATGAGAGCTAGCATGGGTCTGCCTAGCTCAGCTGTACTACAATTGTGCCTTCATTTGCAGTGCAGATATATCCTTAGAGACGGTGAACGTTATTTATCAGGTCTGCTGCCTTCCGCTCCCTCTCCAGCACCTGCCGTATGTGCTGCAATTTGATTCTTCTCGGGGTGGGCAGCCCCCGATGGATAAAGCCATGTTTGGGAATCGTCCCTTTGATCTATGCAGAGGTTGACAGCTTTTTAGGAGGCTGTGCGAACTTGTAGTAAAGAGAGGCAGTAGTGTGTAGTAAAAAGCATCATGAATGGATCCTAGCAACAGAGAAGGAAAAACTGCAAAGGAAGTGCGTTTTCTCTCTCCGAGCCTTCGTTAATTCATGGTCGGGTTAGCGACAGGCTTCAAAATCAGTTCTCATGTAATTGCACTGAATATTTTGAGCATGACTTGACTGGGTATTGTTTGTTGTCGCGAAGGGGGGAGAGCCCAGGCAAGGTTTATACTCCACCCCTTGCCTGAGGGGCCTCTCCAGAGTAGGACATGAAAAAAGATTGATTTAATGAAAGACGGGCCTTCCTGGCTGGAAAATGCCATTTCTGAAGGGGACCCAGTTTGCTTCTGCATACGAATGAGAGGTTGCAAGTAAGACTGGAGTTCCTTATGGGACAAGTTAACAGCAGGGGGGTCAGCAGAGAGATTGACCCACACCAGACATATACCAGGTGTGTTAGCCAGTGGAAGCAGCAGCTTCCTTGTCTGTGTATGGAGTGATGTTTTCTCTTTTTTCCTGTGATATAGAGCACAAAACCCAACAGCTAAAAGAGCTCGTTTTGCCCTTCCCAGTAGGTGATCTGATCCAGAAATCCCCACAGCAAAGAACAGTGCTTGGGACTGACCCCCATATGCTGAAAATGATTAAAGACTTTTAAACCATTCCAAGGTTTAGTCTCCGATTAAACCCTTTGTGATCTAGGATTTCTACACTGGGTTTTCAAAAACCATCAGCACATTCTAAGCTTTGCCAGCCACCCCACCATATTGACGTTAGGTTGTTTTTTTTTAAATTAAGTGTTCAATGAATCCCCCCAATGTTGCTCTCTTAAGGATTAATTAGGCCTCAGGTTAGGGTTGCCAATTTTGCTGTATTCCTGGAGGTTTCATCACATGACACAATCTTTAATTAAAGATTAATCTTTAATTCCTTCAGACTCCAGGAGAATCCTGGCTTGTTGGCAACACTACCTCAGGTGCATGAGGAAGCCAGGTTCTTGCCTGCTTCCTGGTGTAACAGGAGAATGACAGCCATTTTGAAAGAGAGACAAGGTGGGTGAGGGAATATCTTCTATTGGCCCAACATCCGTTGGTGAAAGACACAAGCTTTTGAGCTACACAGAGCTCTTCTTCAGGTCTGGGAAAGGTACTCAGTGCCATAGCGAAGTGCAAGTTGGAAGAGATTGTTTAGTGTAAGGAGTTAACACATGTCTAAGAGACTATTAAAAGTGAAGTGGCCCTTTAACCACTCTAGTCACAAGACTAAAAAGGGGGGTTAGTAAAATGTGCACACTTGATAGGACTGATAAAGAGGCAAACATGCTATACATAGCCAACGTTTGGGGTGCAAACTCCCATCAGGGCCTTTGTTGAACATTCTCCCAATGTGTATTTTCAGTTGCATACTTTGGTATCAAACTAAGGAGGTTCCGAGGTCTGTTGGTTAGTGCCAAGTCCTGGGAACCCAGAGGGTATGGGACTGAGGCCTTGTCTTCATGGGGGGGAAAAGGTGTGTTCTTAACTTGAGTTAAAATGCTAGTGAAGACAAGGCAGCTTGTCCAAGAGGCACATTAGATTGAACTGGCTTGTTGTGAAACAAACTCTTCAGGAAATTATACCATTGACTGAGGATCCGCTTTCATGTTTCAGTTAAGAATTGGAAGCTCGGTGTTCAGCAAAACACCTTTCCCCATGTATTAATCATTACACATACAAGGAAGTCCTCTTCACCTCTCCCCACTCCACCTGTAACTTGATTTCCATTGTCTACAAACTTGTTTCAGACACAGCCATGTGGATTTTAGCTCGTGGTCGGTATCATGTTAGAGATTTTGGATTTTTGAAGCCTTTCCATTAATTCTTGGTTGTGACTGGCAGGGGTTGTTTTCAGCTTTTTCTGCTGTTGACTTCTTAAAGCGGAAGCACAAAGAAAAAATGGAAGCGCTAGCTTGTCCCCTCCTTCCGAGTGGGAGGGGCTGAGGTTCTGGAGAGGAAGCTGTATTGTTCTCCATGCTGGAGCTCCAGGTGGCGTGAGAACAGGCGCTAGAGGGGTGGAGCTTAGGAGTGGCCTGTACCAGCAGCATTGGCCACTTTTGAGCCTGAGAATTCCTATAGGGAAACAGGATCTGAAGTTGAGTGACGCTTCCTGCTCAAACAACTCCTGGAGACTGGATGAGGGCCAGCTGGCTGACACATAGTCTGGGAAAGGATGAGATAGTGGGCCTGGTTCTCCACTGCTTGGTGCAGTGGGTATTACAGCAGTGTGGAGAGGTGCATCCAGAGATTGGGGTGTACAGTTAAGAGATCGCAGTCACATGTAACCTCCGCTCCTGGGTGACATCTCACTCTCTTTGCAGACGTGTTGTTGGGGCTGGAGAACGAGGCCCTGCTTCTGTGGGCTTGGGGAAGAGGTTTGGAGATCTGTTGGCATCCCTGACTGGTGGTGGAGTATGGCTGCAACCCACTGTAGAGTCTGACTGGATCTGACGCTGCTCCCGGGTGTTCAGGCCGCAGCTGTGGCTGAAAACACTTTTTCCCTCTATCCCTGGGGAGATCAAGAGATCAATTCTCTTGCCCAGAGCTCTTCCTGTCTTACCCGTGCCTTTGGCGTTCCAAGAATGTGCTCTGCTAACATGGGGGCTAGTGTAGAATCAGTCCAAGTGGAGAGCAGCACTGCCCATACGCTGTGACCAGCCCTCACAGCTCACCAGCTGCTGGATGGCATTTTGGTTGTTGACTTTAGTTTTGAAAGCCCTAAATGGATTGGGAGCTGGTTCCCTGAGGGATTGCCCCTCTGTCTGTACCTGAGGTGCTCAAATGGAGCTCCTCCTTTAGCAACTGGAGGGAGTGGCTGACAGAACTTTCAGCTGTCCCCACTTCCCCATCCCAGCCCTGGGGTTAGCCTTTCAGACATACTACAAGCCCCCTCTTTCCTCATGGGCCATTGAGGGTGGGCTGAGGGACAGACTGGGCAGGGGTGAGACATCCATTGGCATGTGGCAGCCTTGGGCAGTATGTGGTCCATCCACGGGATGGGAGCTTATTGGTGCTTGTAGAAATTGAAGGACTAAAAAGCTATTAACTCGCACTGCAGCTGCCACAGTGCAGCCAGGGGCATTGTGACTCCTGCTGCGCTGTGGTGCTAGTAGACAGGGATCAAAGCAGATGAGACAGCACTGTCTCCTCCAAGCACCCACTACTCCCTCTCTTAGATCCGAGGGAAACCACCTTTGGGGCCCTGCTGAGTCTGACTTTGATTGAATAATTCAGCAAGCAGTGCTGAATTCCTCCTGGAAGCAGGCTAGCAAGGGACCGAGAGCACAAACATTCATTCTGAGGGGCTCTCGCTCCCAGGGAACCCTGCTGACTGCCCCGGTCAGACATGACACCGGGGTTGAGCTGGTGCTGTTGGAATGCAGAGCTGGCTTAGCAAGAGGAAACGCTTGCTGTCTGTCTCCAGTCTCAAGCACCAAAGCTTCTGTTTCAGGGCTGTGTTGAGGTCAGTAAGGTTTGGGGCTCGGCAAAGCACCAACACGGCACAAAAGCAGGAGACAACTTTTGAGACCAGAGGCTGGGTCGATGAAACTTCTTACCACTCTACCTGACCCTCATGGGAACAGGAAGATAGGGCAGGAAAAAGGAGATGAAGACGTGTTAGATGAAGGATAAAATGAAGAGTGATCCTTTTCCTCATGTCCCATAAGGAGGGAAGGGGGTGAATATTTCACATGATGGGAATGTCAGGAACACTGCTAATATTCCTACAGCCCAAAGCCCTCGCTTTGTCCAAAGAGCAGCTGCAACTCCCCCACCAGTGTGCCCCAACCCTGATCTAGAAGAACAGTGAGTAGAGGTGGGGTTGGGTTCACCAGGGAGTGCACAAGGACCCCCCGTGTGCCCACGTTGCACCCACATAGCTGGCACACAGTGGCCACAGCACAGAGGCGTATTGTCCCACGGTGCCCAGTTCTCCTCTGCCTCGCGTCTTGTGTAGAGCACAGCCACCCTGTGGGTGGGTGAGGAATCTGGGCCTGGGAGCATGTTCCGCCCAGTGGGTCCAGGTATAGGTGATAACACAGGGTGTGAGGGGCTCTGAGAGTGGTTGGAATGAGGAGAGCAAATAAGGAGACAGCAGGAGATGGGGAGCAAGGGAACAGGAAGGAGTGAATTATACAAAACCCACAGATGTGTGTGGGGGTAGGACAACCCAGCTGGGAGGTTGGCTTGGTAGTCTGTTGTTCCTACATTATCCTGGGAGACATGATCACCTGCTCCATTTTATCCCCCCCACACAAGCCCACGTCACAGCTGTGCTTTCGAAGGCTTGTCACACACTTTCTGTGTCTGATGGGAAATGAAGGGGTGGATCAAGGGTCTCAGAGCATGGATGCTTTGAGGGGACACTGGTGACTTAAAAACTTGCCCGTTTCACAAAGCAAGTTCAGCTGCAGGTACTAAACTCTCCCTGGCCCACTCGACACCATCCCCATCCCCAGACAGTGGTCTGTAGCCTTACAAGCCCATGCTGCTGGTTTTCAGTGTTAATTCTCTGTCACTGTGCGTGGAAGACCCATGGCCACGGGGAAGGGGACTGGCTGCAGAAAAATGCTCCCTGTGCTGTCAAATGCCCAAAGCAGATCGGGAGGTGGGGGGGGGGGAGAAGGAGGGAAGAGGAATTGTTTTCCTCTCCTGTCTTCCAGCTAGAGTAATCAGATGTTATTTGTAACACTCGTAGGGGAGCTATTTTTAGGCAGAAGCGAGTTTGATTTAATAGAACATAATTTGCTGCTGCTGACGTGCAGAATGCCAGATGAGCGGCAGCTGGGCTTCCAGGGAGGCTGTTCCCTCCCCCACCAAAAATCTAAATCTAAACCGCAGGAAATGGCATTTCTTATTCCAAAAATTGCTGTGGGAAGACCCCTGGGATGTCCCGATTTGCATTTTCCTGCCTCTTCGCAGCACCCCAGAGCCCTCCTACCTTCAGACCTGTCAGTGCTAAAAGCAAGCGAGCAATTTCTTTCCCATCCTCACCGAGGGAGCTCACTTCACATTAGCTAGAAGGCTGCTCCGGGCATCCTAAGCAGCATGAATGCGAGTACAAAGCTGGGAGTGGGTGCAGAAGACAAAGGGAGCGGTGGGGAGGGGAGCAGAGCATGGCCAGAGTGGAGGGGGAGGGTATATTTAACCTTCAGGTCTGGCATTTCAGAACAGAGGCTCTTGGTGCAGCCCCCGGCATGCCATAAGGCTAACACAGTCGTTATGGCAGTAGAGACAAACAATAATACCCCTCAGTTACTGCTGCATGTCATATATGCTGCAGTGATGCTGTACTGTAGAATAGTCTAATGGTAGTGCAGAGCAAAAATGGTTGCTGTCCATCTCGTACTCCTCAAGCAGATATATCCATCTAGAGGACTGTATCCTAACTCGGGAGGAAGGAATTAACAGATGTTTTCCAAACACTTCAGGGTATTTTTTAACCTCCCCCATGGCAGCCAGAACATTCAAAGTCCAAGCTGAAATTCCATCCGTACCCCGTGCTGACTGCAGCTCTTTGGTGTTGTTATGGTGCAGACTAGAAGTTACTGATCTTAGATTCAAGAGAGAGACCCCCAGAAACTGGAATTCAGAAGTGTGGGTTGGGTTTGTAGCTTGTACTCGAGAGCTGGACAAAATATTTTGACCAAAGCTTTTTCCGGGGGGAGGACTGGGATCCAGATTTGGGTTGACCAGAACATTTTGCAAATTCATGTCTGATTCACCACACTGTGTCTGTTGAAAGAAAGAAAAAATCAGAAAAAATGGAAACATTTCAATGTTTTGGTTCAAAATGACTTTTCTTATAGGAATCGCTTTCCATTTTGTTTTTAAAAATAGGTAAAATGTTTAAAAAAAAGCTCAAAATCTAAACAAAATGTTTCATTTTTGACCAACTAAAGGATTTCATTTGATCCAAAACAATTTTGTTTTGATTTGTTGAGAACTGACAGTGAGCTTAAAAATCAGTGATTCCCAGAGCTCTAGTTGGTCCCCTGTGTCCAGCTCTAAGGGCATCTCACCCTGGCTACATCTGGCTCTGAGGGTGATTCCCAGCTCACAGACACATACTCTAAAAATAGTAGCAGAGCTTGGGTAGTGCGGGCAGCAGCAAGTGGCAGTACGTAACCACGGGGTTCAGCTGGGTTTGTGCTCAGGGCGGTTCACCTATGCTGCCACTGCCCACGCTACCTGGCTACACTACTGTTCTTAGTGAGCTTGCGCAAATATGGCCACTCAGCTGGGAATCACCCCTTAGCTCCCAGTGTCGACACAGCCCACCTCCTGGACTTCTCCACAGGGGCTCAGAAATATCCCTCAGCCATAGAGGAGATGATGACTTTCTTGGGCAATTTTTGGAACTCAGTTAGTTAGCTGGGGCCCCTCACACACTTGGAATCACTCCCCTCCCTCTCCACTTTTCCCTTTTCCTCCAACTCTTCTTATCTTAGCTTACACAAATTTAGTCCCTGCTGGCTTTAACTGATGGGTTGGATGCTAGATCCACTCTGATCCCAGATGGTTGCCCTGCTCTGGTGTGATGTCCCGAAAAGAACACTTCCATTCTGCAGCCTGTTTAATTCTGCCTCTCGTTAGCTGGCATTTAATTATCCTGTAACACGTTTATTTGTGGCTTTGTTTATGTGGCTTTAACAGGACAACGGTTACTCTTGGTTTAGGCAGGTAAGACAGGATTAAGGAATGAGGTTGCAGAACAGCAATAATATCTGCTGCTGTTATACTCTGCCGAGACAAGTGAGTTCGCCCCAGAGAGATATGGCACTATACATAGCATACCGTCCCTGAAACAGCAGACATGGGCCTGGGCTGAGGAGCTCCCATCCATGGCCAAGCTTTTCGAAAGGCAGGAGTGGGGAGAGAAAGTGGAGGTGGGGTCCTGTTCTGGGTCCATCACCAATATCCGACTGGGCATTGTCCTAGGGTGCCAGCTTCCACCTTCTTCACACACGCCCCGAGTGGTACCTTACTTGGTAAGTAGCCTATGGGAGTAAGCATGCTACTCACTGTGGGTAAGGCTGGCATAGGGGCTGAGGCAGGGACAGAGCTAGGTAAAAGGGTCGTGAATCTCCAACCAATCCCTGACTGCTGGAAAGGCTCCTGGAGGACACAGGCAGCTGGGAGTTAGAGCAGCCCTGGGGCTGCTCTCATATGCCAAGCCTGAGTTCAGTGGCCTTGGGTTTGCAGAAGTGTATAGGTGACCTACCCCTTAGAGCTGCACTAGCTGCAGCAGGGCAATTTCCCATGAAAAGGCCCAAATGTTCCCAGAAGTGAGTTACTGGACATTAGGACCAGGCAGGGGCTGGAGAAAAGCATGGAAGGACCCAGTTCCCTGGGCAGGACACAGGAAGACGCTGACTTCAGAAGACCACCTTTCAAGACGGAGGGGACATTACACATGGGAGTGGGTGATGTGTGCTTTAGTATGAATACAGGATGTGAAAGAACAGCAGCATTGTGACTGCCTGTAGTCTTAAAAGAAAGGTGGCAAAAATAAAAGACAACAAAAAAAGAATCACATATAGGGACCCATCCTGCTGCCCTTAAACTAGGGGACCAGGATGGGTGAGAGCATTCCACCTTAGTGAGAGCACATTGGGTGTGAGGAGCAACAGTGGCTTTAAGTTGATCCAATGGGAGAAATGACTGTTTCTGACCCCGGATGTAACTGAAGTGGCAAAAGGGATCTACCACCCCCCTCGGCAGGGCCGGCTCTAACTTTTTTGCTGCCCCAAGCAAAAAAGAAGAGCACCGTTCCCCCCCCCGCAAGCACTGCGCCACCCAAAGTCCCCGCCCCCCCGAGCACCACGCCGCCCGTAGCCCCTGCCCCCCCAAGTGCCGCACCACCGAAACAAAAAAAATCCCTCCAGGGCTGCCCCAACAAACCAAAAAAACCAAAAACCCAAGCGCCGCCTCTCCCCAAGGTGCTGCCCCAAGCACGTGCTTGGTCAGCTGGTGCCTGGAGCCAGCCCTGCCCCTCGGCCGCCCTCCAATGTTCTCCCCCCAAAACAAAAGTGTTACCTCTGTGCTGAGGCCAAGGCTAAACATGAGCCCAACAAGAGGATTGGTCAGAAAGTTATTATTATTGTTAAAGAGGGACATATAAGGGGGAGGGGGAAATGGAAGACCTGCCCAGATGCCCACAATCATGGAACCCCCTATGAACCTCTGAAATCCCAGCAGAAATGGGCAGTCACTTGCTAGGAGCGACGGAGGCTTTTATCTCTGCATCCTACTCTGGCCAATGCACAGAGCGAGTGCACATGATCAGACTGCGACAGTGGCTTCTAACACTGAGCTTGCAGCTTTGGGTATTTTCATGCTTCTGACATCTCCAAAAACTTCGGGCCAGGCCAATGAGAATGATATACCAGCACACACGGGGCTGTACAGCATGTTATGTCCATTGGGAATCAGCACTTTTTTTCCTTCTTAAGAATCAACAAGGGATAAAAACATGTATGTAACTGGTCCAGTTATATCTGACTCTTTGTACCTATGTAGCAATTCCTCCGTCACCCAGAATAAATGTGTGCTGTAGTGGTAAACCAAGGCTGCAGAGCAAATTAGGAGATTTATTTTAAGCCTGTAGTCTTAAATGGGATCAAATTAGGCAAGTACCTGGGGCTGAGTTCTGATGCTGGGTGAATGATCTGTGAAGAATTTATCCAATTCATGTTAGCATTTCTTGGCCATTTGCAGGTCTCCCCCCGCCCTTCATTTGATTAGTTCTAGATGCATCTTCATCATTTAGTTGAAATGGGCAGTAGTCAGAGTTTGTGTCTAAGAATCAGAAGCAGAGGGGATCGCACACAGAAAATGCTAAACAGTCCTTTCCTTTTGATGCTTCTCCTTGTGGATGGAGAGACAAATTAATAATTGTGTGGTCTCTGTACAGTATTTCCAGTCTCAAGTAATTACTTTTTTGCCTGTTGAAAAAAACAGGTTAGTCTAATACGGATATTGGCTACTGTGATCCTTAATATCAGAGCCAACGTAGGGACATTTCTCAGCCTCAGCCTGGACATGTAGTGCCAGATTTTTTCCAAGAAAGCAGTTTCCAATTAGCCACCTCCATTAGGGCCGGAAGTAATCAGCCCATATTCTGCACCCAATGTACTGATCTCTTTTTGAAAATCTGACCCTCAACTGATTGCAGGTGCAAGGAGTTGGATTGCAAAAATCTTCCAGCTGGGGGCGGCTCCAGGCCCCTGCGCACCAGGCTTCGGTGGCAATTCGGCCGTGGTACACCAAAGGTGCAGGACCAGCGGACCTCCCACAGGCATGCCACCAAATCCGCGTTACCACCTGACTGCCATGCTTGGGGCGGCAAAATACATAGAGCTGCCCCTGCTTCCAGTTTGACTAAATCAAGTTTCCTTTTCACATCATGTGCTGTCGGTGTGCTTTCTGCATCTCTCTCCTCTTAGGCAAGAGAGCTAGACTTGTCAGTTTCACCATCAAGTTCTCAGGCACTGTAGCATCAAGCTGCAACATTTGGCATCTAAATAGTCCCCTAAATGTTCACCTTTTTCTGCTGGAAGTTTAAGGCATCATCATTTCTGCATACCTAAGATTTTTTATGATTCTTACAAAAATGGAGGAGCAGGAACTCAATAACGCTACTCACATGCGTAAATATTTTCAGAATCAAGGTCTAAATTTCGTGCTAAATGTGATATGGTAGTGTACCTACAAGAGTCACAAGAAATAACTAAAATGACTAGAACCAGAAGATTAAAAACTGAAGGATTTTGATCTGATTAACCTGAGTATATAAAGTGCTGTGAGATGCACTGTTTCTCCTGTGCAGTCAGTCGTTTTGCCCCCTTTAAGTTATGAAGGTTTTTCAAAAAAGGAACAGGGGACAGTAAGATTGTAAATCCACCAAAATCAGGGGACTTAGAACTCAGGCTAATATGTGAATCCACTGTTCACTCATATAGCTGTGATGAGCACAGAAAAGATGGGAGCTCCCCAACTGGAAAAAAAAATTGTTCAAGAATTGAAGTCCTATGTTTGAATGATAGAAAATCAAACTGACCATATGTTATTTTTCAGCTCAGACAGATGGGGAAACAGAGTGAGATCATTCCATGGAATCTCTGCAGCAAGAGGCATTCTGGAGCAGATATTCTGTTTGGTTTCAAAACTTTAGGTCATGTGATTAGATGCATAGGAGGTGTCCCACACAAACCGAAAAATACTGCAAAATAATGCCTTTCTAACAGCCTTTAAAGGAAACACATACTATAAGTCTTGTAGACGTTAGTTGTAGATCAGACCTGTCCTATTTATGTAACATCCAGAGACACTGGTACTTAATTGCATTACAGAGAAATTCAGTGATAGGTGTAAGGGTTGTATGTGGAAGAATAGATGATATGACTTTTTTTTTTTCAAAGTGACTAGTGACTTTGGGTGCCCTACTGACACCTTAAGGGAGCCTGATTTGCAAAGGCGCTCAGAATTTTGGGCAAATTAGGCCCCTTTAAGTATGGTGACTAGATGTCCTGATTTTATTGGGACAGTCCCTGTAGTGGGGTGATCACCCGCTCCTGCCTTAAAAGGCTTAAAACAGCCTGGGGAGAGGGCTGTGGCAGGGGAGGAAAAGCGGGACTGATTGGGGGAAGCAGCCTCACCTGGGGGCCCTGCCCCAATCAGGCTGCATCTGGCTTAATCAGGACCCAGCTGGCCCTTATAAGAGGGCAGTGGGCCAGGAGCACACAGAGTCTCTGTCTAGCCTTTGAGAGAGAAGGACCTGGCTGCCTGAGGAGCTGAGTTGGAGCAGTGCTGGGGAAGGGCAGAGGGAGCTGGGGAGCTCCAACCTAGAAAACCCCCAGGCTGCAGGCCTTGAACAGGGCCTATAAAAAGGTACCGGGGCTGCAGAGGGGTAGGCCAGAGATAGGCAAAGGCAGCAGGTCCTAACCCCCCTTGCCGGTGATGAGTGGCATTTACACTGCAGTCTGCCCCAGTGAACGGGGGCTAGATCGAGACTGGCAGTAGCCATAGTCTGAGGCGAGGTGGGGATAGAGGGTGGAGGTTCCCCAGGGAGGGAATACCCAGATCTGTGGGGATACTGCCAGGGGGCAGCACCCCAGCCTGAAAGGGGCACTGGGGTCCAGAAGAGACTAAGGCCCAGTGGCAAGCGGGACATTGGCCTGCAGAGGATGCTCCTGGGTCGAAGAGCTAATTCCCAGGACAACCGAACGGAGGCGCCTCAGAGGTGAGTCACTGCCTCGTGACAGTCCCAATTTTGGGGTCTTTTTCTTGTATAGGCTACAATTACCCCCCCATCCCCTGTCCTGATTTTTCACACTTGTTGTCTGGTCACCCTACTTTTAAGGTGTCTCAGGTGGGAATCATTAAGAAAGGGATAGATAAGACAGAAAATATCATGTTGCCTCTATATAAATCCATGGTACGCCCACATCTTGAACACTGCATGCAGATGTGGTCGCCCCATTTCAAAACAGATATATTGGAATTGGAAATGGTTCAGAAGAGGGCAACAAAAATGATTAGAGGAGTGGAACAGCTTCCATGTGAGAAAAGATTAATGAGACTGGGACTTTTCAGCTTCAAAAAAAGATGAGATGGTGGGATATGATAAAGGTCTATAAAATTATGACTGTGTGGCGAAAGTAAATACAGAAGTGTTATTTACTCCTCCTCATAACACAAGAACTAGGGGTCACCACATGAAAAAATAGGCAGCAGGTTTAAAACAAACAAAAGGAAGTATTTCTTCACACAATGCAATCTGTGTCAGTCTGTGGAACTCCTTGCCAGAGGATGGTGTGAAGGTCAAGACTATAACAGGGTTAAAAAAAGAACTATTTAAGTTCATGGAGGATAAGTCCATCAATGGCTATTAGCCAGGATTGGCAGGAGGGCTGGCTCCAGGCACCAGCCAACCAAGCACTTGGGGTGGGGCGGCGCTCAAGATTTTTTTTTTTTTGGTTTGGCGGGGTGGCACTGGTGGGGGTTTTTTTTGTTTGTTTGTTTTTGTTTTGGCCGGGCGGCGCTTGGAGATGGGGAGTTGTTTCGGGCGCCACGGCGCTGGGGGGGTGTTTCGGGCGGCGTGGTGCTCGGGAGGGGGGTGTTTTGGGCAGCTTGGTGCTCGGGAGTGAGTGTTTCGGGCAGTGCAGTGCTCAGGGGGGCAGTTTCAGGCGGCGCGGTGGGGTGAGGGCTTCAGGCGGCGTGGCACTCAGGGGTTTCGATGGCACGGTGCGGCACTTGGAAGGGGCGGGGGCTTCAGGAGGCGTGGCGCTCAGGCTGTTCGGCGGTGTGGCACTAAGGGAGGCAGGGGTTTCGGTGGCGTGGCGCTTGGGGGAGGCAGGGGCTTCGGTGGCGCTTGGGGGGGGTGAGGAGTTCCGCGGTGCTGGGGGGGGGTTGGCGGCATGGCACTCATGGCGGGGTGTTACAACAGGGCAGTGCTTTTTTTTTTTTTTTTTTGCTTGGGGTGGCAAAAAAGTTAGAGCTGGCCCTGATTGGCAGGGATGGTGTCCCTAGCCTCTATTTGCCAGAAGCTGGGAATGTGCAACAGGGGATGGATCACTTGATGACTACCTGTTCTGTTCATTCCCTCTGGGGCACATGGCATTGGCCACTGTTGAAAGACAGGATACTGGGCTAGATGGACCTTTGGTCTGACCCAGTATGCCTGTTCTTATGTATCCAAAATCACCAATCACTTTTGATTATTTTGGCCCTAAAAGCAAGTCCTCTTTTTGTCCCCAATTGCTCCTCTGCACCATAGAGTCAGCAGGCTCTAGAGATGTTCCAGAGAACCCCTGGAATTTGGGCTGTTATATTTACACTAAACCTGAACAGTTTTGAAAGCCATAACCCAGGGGTAGGCAACCTATGGTATGGGTGCCAAAGGCAGTACGCAAGCTGATTTTCAGCGGCACTCATACTGCCTGGGTCCTGGCCACTATCCGGGGGGCTCTGAATTTTAATTTAATTTTAAATGAAGCTTCTTAAACATTTTAAAAGCCTTATTTACTTTACATACAACAATAGTTTAATTATATATTATAGACTTATAAAAAGAGACCTTCTAAAATGTTAAAATGTGTGACCAGCACATGAAGCCTTACATTAGAGTGAATAAATGAAGATTTGGCACACTACCTCTGAAAGGTTGCCAATCCCTACCATAACCAAAGATTCCAAACCCAGATTAAGAAGAGTGGGTAAAAGGTCATGGATGGTGCGCTCTGGGTCTTGTTTGGGATCTGTATGAAAGAATTTGGAGAGCAGAGCTTGGTTGGGCATGTGATAGATGTGGTGAGTACATTACACACGCTGCAGGAGTGACCAGTCTGGCATGTGTCCCCCAGCACTCCTCGACACATGCTGGATAGACTAGGGAGGCGATGTGTCCTAGTGGAAAGGGCACAGGACTGGGACTTTGGAGGCCTAGATTCTGTTCCTGGCTCTGCTGTGGGGTGACCTTGGGCACTTCACCACTCAGTGCCTTAGTTTTACCATCAGTAAGATAGGGGTTTTGCTCCTGTCCTCCTTGGTAAAGTGCTGGGAGAGCTACGGACAAAAAGAGAGGGATGTTATTAATACCAGTATGCTCAATGTCGCTGGTACCTGCAGCTCCAGTACAGATGGGAATTCAGAGCTTGTAGTTTGCCCTCAGATGTTCATTTCCCTCATTTTAAATAAGTAAGCTTGCTCTCCTGAATCAAATGCCTTTTTAATCTATTGAAAGAGCACCTGTCTGATGGCTAGCCCTGATGGATGAGAGCACCTGTCTGAAGTTGCCTGAAGCCGGCTGGCCTTTCACAAACCCTGCTGGGTCTCTGTGTGGAACATCTAATAAAATAAGAGTTGTGTTGAAATTGACAATCAACATTTAGCAGGCAGAGGAGCCTAAAATCATGCCCAGGTGCTCTCATATGTTCTGCATGTACCTCCTGGAAAAGCCGACCTTTCCCAAATGTCACTGTAAGCAATTCACTTAGTAAAGGAGCTTACGGATTCAGAAGGCTGCAGATTGATTGTTGGGAAGCTGTCACTTCCAGGAGGCTTCCCACAAGGGCTCTGACATTTCCTCAATGACTGAGATTTTGGGGGAGCTACATTTAGGAGTTATTCAGTCGTGTTCCCTCCTCGTCAATTTTTAATGTAGATCAGTGGTTTTCCACCTTTTTGCATTTGCGGACCCCTACAAAATTTCAAATGGAGGTGCAGACCCCTTTGGAAATCTTAGACATAATCTGCAGACCCCTGATTGAAAACCACTGGTTTAGATTTTAAAAAAACAAACCATTAGTCAGAGGATCTGTCAGAGGGTTAGGACCAATTCTCATAGATGAAGGAATGATGTGAGAGTTTCCATTTGTTTAAATCTTCTGGCTTTAAGGCCTCCTGTCCTCTCCCTTCGCTAATGAATAGTGCAGTTCTTTCTACTCATATCAAATTTAATTTTCTCTGGGAAATGTAAGTGGTAAATACACAAAGTGAGAGCTCTTTAAAGTACTGATGAGAGGTTACAGATTCTACTGATATTCCTTTAGTAAAATGGAATCACTCACACAGGCAGAATCTTTCCAAGTGGAAGAATTTTTAGGGCAGCCACTGTATATGGCTCGAGATCTAGAGATTCAGCACAAGACCAGATGTTAACTCAGCTTCTCATGTCCAACTTCCAGCCACAACCGTATTCTATCTAATCTACTTGTCTGACGTTTGGAAGCTTCATCTGAAGAGGCCACAGTCCTAGGAATTTTTATGGCACATCTGCTCTGTCCAGAATATTTTTCTGATCTTTTTAACAGCCATAACCAGGCACCTCTGTTATAAATGAAACAGTCCCATACCTTGCTGTTCATTCGCCTTGGATATACCTCTGAAATCATCCCACGGATAGAGAGATTCAACAGCCTTGGGGGAGAAATCAGAATTAAAATAATGGTTCATGCTGCTTCTCATAGAGTCTCAATTGCTTTCCATCCCAGTGCCCATTTTGCACCTTCTCTGTGGCAGCTACAGAGCTGATGGAGCAGGTTGAACTATGAAGCTCAGCACCTCAGCTGGTGTCTAGTTAGACTGGGGCATGCATGAGAGCAAACTGGCTGAGGGTCAACCCAGACAAGAAGGAGGGGATGGTGGGTGGGGGAAGCAGCTGGGGCTGATAACATAAGAACGGACATACTGGGTCAGACCAATGGTCCATCCAGCCCAGTATCCTGTCTCCTTAAGTGACAAATGCCAGGTGCTTCAGAACGCATGAACAGAACAGGGCGATTATCGAGTGATCCATCTCCTGTTGTCCACTCCCAGGTTCTGGCAGTTGGAGGCAGATGGCAGAAGTAATATCAATCTGAGGGAGTGCGTCCGCCATTAGTCACTAGGGTTTGGAATTTAGGGGTGATTCTAAGCCCCATGCTGTAATATGATGGCCAGATAGCAGCCAGAGACCAGTCAGCTTTCTACCAGCTGCATCCGGCTAGGAGGTGGTGGCCTTTCCTTTCGGATTGAGTCTGACCACTGTCGCCCAGATCTATGTCATCTCAGGATTAGACTGTTGCAATGTGCTGTACATGGGGCTACCCCTGAAAACAATTCAGATGCTGACGCTGGTGCAGATCGAGGTGGCTCACTTACAGAGTGGGGCATCTCCCGGGAACACATGGCCCCGGCACTCAGGGGTTGACACTGGCTGTCCACTGGTCTCCAGGTAGAGTTTAAGATGTTCGTTATGATCTGTAAAGCCCTAACTGGCCTGGGACCGGCCTATGGGAAGCATCACCTCTGCCCCATGCCATGCTGCCACAGCTGTGGTTTGCAGGGGCGCTCAAGCTGATTCTCCCTTGTTATCCAAGTGGGTGCGGGGTTTTAGAGAAGGGGAGGGGCATGGATGGGGTCTCAGAGGAGAGGAGGGGAGGGGCAGGAGGCGGTGTTCAGTTTTGTGCATGTTACACACATCTCTGTAGGAGAAAGGCCTGGCTGAATTCCTGTTATCTCTGGCTTCCCCTATGCATAGGAGCCAGAGCGGGGACATGCCGGCTGCGTCCCAGGAGCCACGTGGTGCGGAGGTTAGCAGGGAGCCTGCCAGCCCCGCTGCACAATGCCACCAACCGGACAGTCTAACTATGCACCTCAGCTATTCTAACCGGCAGAATTCCAGTGTAATGTACCAGAGAGCCAGGCCCTAGGTCTCCAGGGAGAGCAGTGCTCCCAGATAACCCACTGCAGAAATGGGTGTCATTAAACACACGAGGACACACACTCCAGTGCACACTCTTTATGTGTTCCTTACCCATATAAAACCAGCGAGCCCAACACCAATCAGTACGAAGAACAGTGCCTCTCCTGCATTCTGCCGGGTGCTGTGGGAGGGGTGATGAGTTACCTCCAAGCTAGGCAGCTCTTTGGGAGGGGCTACGTGCTTTATTCATGTTTCCCCAGCATTTACATGGGGGTTTTCACAAAACGTTAGACTTACTGGCTCAGATCCAAGCAAGCATTTGCCCCTTTCTACTAAGCATTATGGTGACTAGGGCTGAAGACCAGGTGTCTTACTTGAGGCCCCATGTAATGTGATTGTGACTCCACCCACTTAGAAACCTGAGTCAGCACATTTCACTAGCCACTGGGACATCACAGCCAGTAGTTTTGCCTTACTAGTTTGTTAGTCAAATAGCTGGTCACTATTGGAGTCTGCTATTTCTAGTTCATTGTCCCCGGTCGCGTCTATGTCTGCAGTGTCATCATTTGAGAGAGGTTGGAAGTGAGCCCGTTTCAGAGTAATAATTGTGCCTACTCATCTGTGACTCCAAACAACTTGCATAAGCTTTGATTAAGGCTTTGAATCTACTGAGAAGCAGGCAGATAATCAGTGTAAGTGATTCTTTTTCCTGCATTTCTTCCTATTCTAGGAGTGAAGAGGCTGAAATAGCATTCTCCAGTTGCTGTGTCTGAAGCACCTACTCATGGAATCCCTCCACACAACGGTCGTAGTGATGGGTCTGAAACACAAGGCCTCTGCACTCATCCTGCTGGTGATCTGAAATGTGTACCTGGCACCCCTGGGACAGAGCAGGCACTGACCAATGGCAATGAACCTGGGCAGCTCCTAGTTCCGCTGGTGTGGATCTTCATTCCCCCTTCACTGTGAAAGTGTGGCCTGGGCTCCCGAAGGGCTCCCCTGAAAGATGAGTGATGGTGCGTGGATCTCCCTCAGCCCGACAGAATTTGCGCAGCTCCAGCAATATTCTGATTGTGAGTACTGGAATTCTCTTCCTGCTCTGCTGTCATGTGGCTGGCTGTGGGACGTGTTAGGGGGGGAGGAATGAATGGCCTTGACAACAGCCCGGGCATCTCCAGAACTTTCTGTACAAGACAAATATGGCTGTAATCTTCTTTTCCTAGTGACTGTACCTAGAGCCCATTCCATGGTGCAGCACCAGGCCATCTCCTCACTGCCTGGGAAATAGGCAAACTAAAGCACTGAGCAGTAATGACCCACAGAGGTCTTATATGGAACTTTATAGATCCTGCAGATTCTACCAGTCACCTGTGTTCTCAGAGGCTTTGTGCACATGTTGTATGTAGGAACACGGTGTAGTTACTCTGTTTATCACTTAACCCATCACGGTGTCTTTTATAGTAGTGCTGTGATGAACTCGGGTGCAGTAATACAGTAGCTGTGGAGCAGACACTCTGACTCAGCATTACAGCTGGCTAGGAATTTTTCGGCTGAATTTCTCTTGTTGGAAAATGACCGTTTGTTGAAATGGTGTATTGGTTTTGACAAAATATTTGTGGGAAGGTTTCCCCAGTGCAGGATGGCCTCCAGGGAGACTCAACTCACAACAGGCCAGTGGTGAGAACACTTGCTTTGGATGTGAGTGCCCCAATGGAAGCAGGCAGAGCAGGGATTGGAATGTGGGTCTTCCATATCTCAGCTGTGTGCGGCTTTTGGCTGGGCTGAGCTAGGCTGGGCTGGGGAAAGGTCTATCTTGTTTCTCACAAAAAAAATTCAGAAAGGCTCCTTTTCATTCCCCGGCAGAAGGCAAACAAATGTTAACACCTTGAAGTCTTTCACAAAAGAGAATACTTGTTCTCCAGTCAGCCCTACTGAGCATAACTCAGCAGTTGTCCATCATTTCTGTACCGGGTCGCCCATGTCCCAGGAGCTGTCCTGTTTGTCACAAGTCTTGCCTCTAATGTTGGTAGAACTGTGGGGGAGAGGAAAGGGGGGGAGTTTGGTCAGGTCCATTTTTCTCTCATTGACCTTATTACCATGATTTAATCTTTCAGAGATTAGCCTACATCATTTTTCAGCAGCCGTGTTGCTCATTAGGGGACACTGTCTGCAGAAACATAGAAGATTTTGTGGGCTTATTTCTACAGTGGCTGGATTAGACCTTCAAGTCTATTCCCGCTTTCAGGCAATGGCAGTGTTTTCCTGTGGTATTCTCTCTATTTTGATCCTGTGTGACTAAATCCAGGTTATCTGAACCCACTCGGGGCCCTGAGACCAGAGCAAAGAGAATTAAAAGTAAACTGGCACCCATTAAAGCATTCTAGGAAGGAACTTTTCTCAAGTATTTGTAGCCACAGCACTCCTGAAAAGATCCTGGTCTGAAAGCAGCTCTGCTCCCTTTGCAGGGGGTGCCTGCGGGCTCAGCGATTTTCCATCCCTGGGGTGATGAGGAGGAGGAACAGCTACAATGGCAACATTCCAGCCCTTTAGCAGGACCTGCTTTGCATCACTAGTTGGAGGCTAGCCACTGCTTTAGGGCTGCCTGGCAGAAATCCCTCCTGCCTTCAGTTTAGGCAGCATCTGTAGGTGATGGTTTACTTCAGCTCCTCCAGAGTCATTGGGGAAGCTCAGCTCTTGATCCCTTTGCACCAAACTAAAGTTTTTTTACCCATTGTTTGGACCAAATCACTGTCCCATCCTCCCCACGTTGAACCCACTCCCTGTTCTCCCTTCCACTGCTGCATTGGGACTAGTTGTTTGTGACTGCCGTCAAGGCCCTGCCGAGCACTGGCACGCTGAGCAAGAATCTGCAGGAGGAAATCCTTGTCAGATAGCCTTCTGCAATCAGAAGGGGACAATCTGGCCTAGACTCGGCCAATATATTTACAGGAAAGTCTACAAAAGGGAACACTCTAGAGACAGGTCAGAAAGAGCAAAACATTCCTTAGTGAGCACTTATCAAAAATGAGGTTCGTAACTTCAGGGCAGTTAAAAAAATAAAGAGCCAAGAAAGACATTAAGGAGAAACAAACAAAACATTGTAAAGTATAGCTGACGTTTGGGAAGCAGTGATGTATGTGGAGTATCCTGCGTCTGAATCAAGTTCTGCAGCTTCAGAAAGTGGGTTCTGTTTTATTTAAGCACAGACGATAAAATAACTATGATAATGCTAAGTCCAAAAAAAAAGATATGCAACATCTTCAATTTATTAATTGATGTTTGGCAAGAAATGGAAACTCAGAGATGAGTTTGATGGAGAAAATTACTAACTTTATCTATATTAGAGTTAGTAGTAATATCAGAGGAAATTGATATCTTACAGAACTACGCAGTCTCTCCATTCCCAGACCTCACTCTGTCTTTGTCCAACATTCCACAGCAGCAAAGGAAGTGTTTATGAAGGGCTAAAGGGCTTATGAATGTGCAATATCCTTCCAATATATTAAGAGAAAGGGGGGTTGCAATCTGAGGCTAAAAAGGATGTGACCTTGACAGACAAATTGTCTGGACCTGTGAATTCAGAGAACTACACAAATCACGCAATGTTGACCCTAACTTCTCATTTAAAGTGCTTCCTATTTAAATCATACATGGGCTCAATTTGACCAGCCTCACTAGTTGTTTTAATCTGGAGTACATTGTGTTACATTTTACTTTTATCTGAAACAATCTAACTTTGACTCTGATCAGCCTGTTTATCATGTTTTCTTGCAGAAAAAACATCACTAGAAGCTGGTAGTGGCGAAGAACTAAATTTTGATTTCTGGTCTGCTAATCGAACTGTTTTTTAAGCAGATATGGCTAGCGAAGGCTTGAAGGGGCCCAGGAAAATGCCTACTCCTCGGATTACTGGGTCCCTTTGCAAGCGCAGTTAATTCTGTGATAATCTAAAGCTCCAATTTCCTTTCTCCTCTCAGGGAGTGAAAAGGGCTCCCTTAAACTCCCGACTGGTGCAAATAATTTTCCTTAGACAGACAGTCAAGCTCTGTGGCCAGGAGTTCTCTCACTAGGACTTTTTTTGGCACTCAGAGCTGGTGTCTGAGCTCCGCAAACGTAAATGCACGTACCCTTCCTATCCCCAGAGGTAGGGAAGGTTGGAGCCCTATTTGCATGACAGAACATTTATTTAGCATGACATTCTTGAGAGCCTCTGGATTGAAAAACATGGCATCTTCAGCCTAGTGCTCCCTCCAGCTCTCAGCTGCTCTGCCCTGCCTGGGTGGTTCCTAGCCAGCTGTAAACCATCCCCACTGATCTGCCACTCCACCACGGTTCACTGGGTGCACCGCTTCTACAGCCAGGCGACCTACTTCACCTCCTTTTGCTTTTAAGCTTCCCACGTTGCTGTGAAGATCTTGATCCTCTGTAGTTTTACCCATGAGTCTATTTTTATCTGATGCCTATGTGACTCCTTGTTACTTTCCTGCTCTCTCCTCCCATTCAGCTGCAATGTCTATCTCATCTTTTAACAGACAGCTCTTTTGCTAGACCTGGGTGTCACACCCGGACCTCACCTTGCTTGTGCCCCCAGACTCCTCTCCATACCTGTCCCGCGAGCCCTCCACCTCATCTACTTCCACCACCACTTGGCCTGGCCTGCATGCAGCCCTCCCCCCTTTCCCTGAAACCTCATTGTCTGACCTGTGCATCCACTCAGCCTTCCCATAGAAGCCCCTCTTGTCTCGGCTGTGAAATCCCACCCATCCTTCATGACCTCTTCACTTGGAGTCATTTCACTTTGTACTGTCCTCTGCTGCTTGTGTTAGTCTCTAGCAGGGGGCAGCTGCCATGAGCATTTTCCTCCTGGCTGCTCTGGTGCTCGATCCCTCCCAAGCAGGAGGAAAGTGGCTTCCTGTCTCACATGGAAGCTGAGCGGAGGGAAGGGGCTGCCAAGTCTCCTTCCATAGCAGGCTTTTGTGCAGGTGAGGGAGGGCAGCAGAAATCTGGAGACAGAAAGGCTGCTCCCATTCCAGGTATGAGTCCCCTCCCCAACCCATGGACAGCAGGCAGGGAAGATTTGCTGCAGGATGTGGGGTGGATGGAGGGGCGTGGTGCAAGGTGAGGAATGCTGAGGGGCTGCAGGAGTCGGTGAGGGGGCAGGGTGTGGAGCCACACTCAGTAGCAGGGAGATGGGGGAAAGGCTGGGTTCTGAAAGAAAGACTTGGTAGAACCTAGTGTAACCCTTCTGCCAGGGGGAGCCAGCAGCAGCAAGGGCCAGGTTCAGTATCTAGGGGTTCCTTTTCAACAATACAACACAAAAAGGGGATACTCAGTGGCCGGGACAATTACACACCACCCCCTGGGTGCCTCTAAGAGGCAATACTTCCCCTCTTGCAAGCACAGAGTCTGAGTGTAGCCAGGGGCGGCTCCAGGCATCAGCATGTCAAGCACGTGCTTAGGGCAGCAAGCCACTGGGGGCGCTCTGCCGGTCGCTGTGAGGCAGCCTGCCTGCCGGGCTTGGGGCAGCAAAATGCTTAGAGCCGCCCCTGAGTGTAGCAAAACCTTTTAATAAAAGGAGGGAATTAACTCAGCATTAATTTGGGAAAATACCACAACTAGGGTTCATAAACACAAACCATGAGCAAAAGACCCACCCCCAAGTAATTTAGTCAGTGTCCTTTTCCCTCAGGGTCTTAAGTCCAGCAACCCAAAAGTCCCTTTAACATGCCCATCCCTTCTCTGTATCCCACTCACAGTTGCTGTCCTTGGCTAGTGCAACCCCAGAGTTCAGAGGTTCACCTCCCACCCTGTGTGGAAGGGGTGGGATAAGGCGGTACCTTACACACTGCCCTGCTCAGGCACTCGCTTGTCACCCCAACGGCTGCTTGCCACGCCTCTGCAGGGCTCTGCCCTGGCCCTCTCCACCAGCTTCTCTGCTGGCTGCTTGCCACACATCTCTGCCAGCTGTCCAGCTGGCCACTCACCAAGGTGTCTTCAGGGCCCCCCCTCCACACACACACATAACACAGCTCTCAGTGATTTCAGCTGTTAGTGGGGGAGCCCCACTGCTGGTGTACACTAGGCAGTCTCTTGAAACAGAGACACTGTCCCTAAGGAGATCTAATATTTAGCCCGAGGTACCAGTGATTTCAGTTCTGCAGCATGTAACAAGACTCTTAATTGAGTCTAAATTAGCTCTTGTATTAGACCAGTGGTCCCCAACCTTTTCGTCTGGTGGACACCAGACGAAGGACCGTGGTGGCAATGGAGCATCTGCTGAAATGCCATCGAATTTCTGTGGCGTTTCGGCGACGACACCTCTCAGTGACATCGGTTGTCAGTGACAAGTGGCATCATTGAGAGGCGTTGCCGCCAAATTTCTGCAGCGTTTTGGTGGCGACGCCTCTCAATGACATCACTTGTCGGCGGCAAGTGGCGTCATCGAGCGGCGTCACCGCCGAAACGCCACAGAAATTTGGCGGCATTTCGGCGGATGCTCCACTGCTGGCCAGGATGCGGGCGCATTTAGATGCCCCCGTGGGCACCATGGCGCCCACGGGCACCACACTGGGGACCCCTGTATTAGACCATGGAGAGAGGAAGAATCATATGGTGCCTAAGACCTCTCCTTGCCCTCTCTCCACTCACTGGGCTTTGGAACCCATGTTCCCTGCCTAGCGAGTTCCATTCAGTTGAGGGTGAGTCCCTCCATTGATGTATGCCAGGTGCAGTTCTGCTGCCCTTGGTTCACACAACAAGGATAACAACCTTTTATTACTCCTACCCCAATAATAAGGAGACTGGGGATCCAACACCAGCCACAAGTGATCATTTAGACAAGCAATCCCATCATGCTGAACACCTAGGCAGGATGGGGGTGTCCATGCAAATGAGATCAGCTTCTGAAGTATTTTTCCACAGCTCACCACTAGATGTTAAGGGAGAGCTTATTTAGATTCTGCTTCCACCAGCATCAGTCTGGATGTTGGGAACAAGTCATGTGCAGCCTTGGGGTCAGACTTGAAAAGCAACTGGGGAGCATGAGGCAGGGCATCCTGGCCTGTTTCCCATTCCTGGGGGTCCCGAGTCACTCCTGGGTTAGATGTCTCATTGTGGGTGAGTCCCCTTCAGTAGCATGTGCCACTGAGGAAGGCACTTAGGCTCCATGGCCTCCAGAGGCAAATGCTGCATTAGCAATGACATGTGGAATCTCTCACCTCTGGGCCTTGCTGAGACTCTGCCCAGACCATTAACTAACCAAGGGGCAACACCAGCCAGTGGTGTTCAGTGGCCTATATGTACCATGGCCGAGTGGTCTCAGGTCAGCAATTAGTGGGAGGGTGTATGCATGGAGAAGACCACTATTCCAGCTGGCACCTTTACAGACACTCATCGATGGGCACCGGATAAGTGTCCCTATCTTCCGATGTGCTTCCTTAAAGTCAGGCTAGAGGCGTACTGGCCAGGCTAGTGCAGCAAGGTCGCAGTGCCGCCGTCTGTGCTGTGCCCACTTCTGTGCTTTCAGAGCAGCCGCTCCGTACTGTTCCCACACAAGGCTCCGCCCAGCTTGAACACTGCAACGAGAACAATCATCCAGTCAGCGCTGCCTTGGGGTCTCACTGTGAAGCAGGATCTCCATTCTGCCTGTAGGGCACTGTTCTCCCTCCTGGGCACCTGCTGCTCTGGGATCCATTGCAGCTGGGTTTTATCTCCTTGTCTGCCACGCATGGAGGCTCCTTCTTGTTTTGCCCGCCCTGTAGTGATGGCAGGTGGAGCTGGGCAGAGACCTGATAGCCTCGCTAACTCCTCAGTGTGTCCTCTCCATTTGAAGTGGCAGAAGGTTCTGCTGGGCCTCTCCGGGCTGTTTCCAGGCAGGCACTTTTTCTAGTCTTGTGCTGATTTTTCTCCCTCTCATCGGTGCCCTGGGCAGGGTGAGGGTTCTGAGAACAGGAGTCTGCAGGAAACTGGTATGTGAGGAAAAACATGGCAGTGAGGCAGGCCCAGCTAAGATGAAAGGGGCTTCTGCACACGGCCCAGCTGCGTGGTGCTCCCACTCTCTGTCTGGAAGCATCCTTGAACCTCCTGGATTGGCATTCATACTCTCTATTGTCAGATGGATACATTCAGTGGTTTGTGAGGCCTATGAACTGTTCATTAAAGATCCCCCATCCTGTGAGGGCTCCTTGTGTCGTGGGTAGAACAGCACAGTGCTTTGTTCAAGAAACATTGCTGGGTAGTTACCTGGTCTTCAGTGTATTCTATTAGCCATCACTTCAAAACAGACGTGTTGTGTTTGCATATGGGTTTTGCAGTCTCTCTTGCTGTTTTATCATCATTAAAACCTTTTACATGGTGGGGAAGGAAGAAGAAAAGCAAAAAACCAACCAACCAAAACCACCCTCCAATCAGAGCAGGTTTTCATCTTGGTTCAGTTGTAAGTTTCTCTCCTGTTTGTGCAGATTGGTTTTACTGCTGACCACTTCTCAGCTGTAATGGGCGCACCAGGTGAACAAGAGAATTTACTGACGCAGCTATAATTTTTCCGTCCCTGAATGCAGACATTAGTGCTCAATGAGACACCACCCACAACATCGCCCAATTTTACATTAAATTCCAGTCAGAATATCTCAATCCCTTGTGGAGCATTCCTGCAGAGAGATGATGGGATTCCCTCTGACGGGGATCTGGCTTCATTTCCATGTTTTGTATATCCTTTATCCGCTTATGCATTTATTAAAGTGCCCTGGCTGCAGACGGCTACCCTCTCTTAATGTTCACCAGTCAGACTTGATAGTTTGTCTTCTCAGCTTGGGCCCAGTGCCTGGGAGTACAGCTCCCCCTGCTGGCTGCACATTGTGAAGCTAGAGCAGGAGGTTCAAAGTAAGTAACTAGGAGTATGGAAGATGAGGAATAACCCCAGTTGTAATGGGGGCTGGAGCACCGGGTGCCTGCTCCAGAGAAGGGGAAATGATAGGTGGGTAAGTACATGGTACTGTTCCTAGCGTGCTAAGCCTCTAGCTGTCTTATTGCTAAATGGGTGGTTTAATATCACTGGGAAAGCCTGTGACATCACAACTTGATCTGCTGTTAATGGTTTTCATGGCAAGCGGGGAAGTCTGTTCCTTCATCAGCATCACAGTGCTTCATATGTGGTTCTGTCCTCCTAGATTCCACTAAGAAGCTGAAGGATGTCTTGGAAGAGTTCCAAGGGGATGGAGTCCTCTCAAAATATAACCCAGAGCAGGTAAGGAGGTTTATAACATCAGCATGTTACATATTCATCCCCTTCCAACAGGCCAGAAAGGCTGATAAGTGTGTCATAGCTACTGAGCTAATTGCACCTCTGTCTCCCCACCCCGGTCTTCCCAAGCGCACCATGTCTCAGGCCTTGAGCCGTCATCTATCTGAGGATGGAGTTATGTGACTCACCCATTCTCACACCAGGCTCTGGGCTGCAATCACCCATGCATCGACTGCAATTACATCTGCAGGCCTGATGATGTCGAGCAACTGGAGGTCTGTTTCCTCCGGGGTAACGACAGTGGTATCCAGTGACCACACTTTCTCCTAAAAGCAAGAGATCATTTATTTAGAACAAAAGCGTTTAAGAGAAAACAGATCTTAAAAACAATAGCCAGTCTGTTCGCATGCCTGCCTTTCCCTAAGGCTTACCATTCCCTGGAGCTGAGGAAGGCCCTAATGTCTTCAAACACTCCAGCAAGACCCATGTGTGTGTCTGCGTCTGAGCTCACGGACAACTCCCTAGACAGCCCCTGGCAACTGACACTCTTGGCAGGAATCAAGTAACTTTTTAACTGGGTGTAGCTCTTTGATCTAATAACTCAGATCTCCCAGCATTTCAAGTGGCTAAAGCAGGACGCAGAGCCACTCAGGTTTGGCCCTTCAGTCCCTTGGAGATGGAGGTGGAGAGGTGGGCAGGCGAAACCTTTGGGCAGCCCTGAATGTGGGATATGTTCTACTTCAGCGAGGACAGGGAGGTTTTGGGCATACAGTGGGACAGTCCATGAATCCCAGAGCTGTTGGGAGGACTGGTAATTCCCAGCTTTGGCAAAACCAGGCTTGCAACTTGGAGACAGGAAGCAGTATCCCTGACCCATTGTCTTTCAAGTGTGTACCTGGATGCTCTTATCTGGGAAAACTGTGTTGCTTTCCTGCTTGTCCTCTTTGAATTCAAGTATTATAGGCCTATGATAAGCATCCTATGATCCAGTATAAGTTATAGACTCGCTCTCAATAACTAGGTTAAATATCAATTTTCTCAGATTATCACAAAGCTCCTCCATGTCATACATGCCAAACCCATGAAAAAAATGCAGAAATTGAGCTTTGGGGTGGGGCTTAATTGGCTTGTAAGTTTCTTGTTGGCTATTTTTTGGCTTGTGGCTTGTTGCTTGTTGTAGCTTGTTGCTTCTTTTTTTTGACCGGCTCCCGGCAAGAAGAGGGCAGGCAAGCAGAGGCAAGGGAGATGCCCAGTGGGCCCACCACAGTCCCAGACTGCATGCTGGGGGATCTAGTCACAGCATGTTGGGGTTCTTAGGGATTAGCTTGTTTTGGCCTTGTTTTGAAATGGGATTAGCTTGATTTTTTGGCTTATTGTGAAAGTGGGGGTGCTTATTTCCTTTGTGAAAGTTGGCAACTGTGCTCCATGTCTGTCACAGAGAGGAAGGAGTTTTCCACCTTCTCATTCCCCTCCATCAATAATATTTGAACTCCACTGGTTGATTTGGTTGTCACCTTTTACCCAAATACCTGATCTTTGCCCCTCCCTTCTGTATCATGATCAGTGGAACTGGAGTCAGAACACCCATGTTCCCCGGAGGGACTATTAGTGATGAGACACCAGCAGAACAGGTAGTGCGGGGAGCTAGGCTGGAAGCAGTATGGTCACATGGACAGAGCAGTGCACAGAGTTTAATAAAGTTCCACTTGTTCAGCTTACCCACCTCCAACCTCACTCTTTGCGAATGAAACGCAGTGGCAGCACCGAAGCGGTGAGTTCTCTGCAGCACAGCAGTTGGCAGTGTGAGCCATGGCACTCGGTTTGACACCCCCAGCCCTGGATTGTGCAGGCACAAACCTAGCCCAGCGATGGACCCGGGCGAAGGAGGAGCTGAGCTGTGCACAGACCTGGCCATGCGGAGGATGACAACAGCAGGAAAGTGAAACTGCTAATTTACCATACTAGGGAACAGAGCAGAGAGGTTGGCACCGCTCTGAAGCTCACCATGGCCTCAAGCCTCACAGCAGTGCCCTGTTGCTCCCTGAAGCAGAACTGCAGAGTGACTAGAGACCCACCTCTATGCTACTGCCTTACGCACACTGGCTGCTATATGTGATTCTGGGGACTTGTCAGCAGAGCTGTCCCTAGGGGGGTGCGGGGCCCGGGACATAGGTGCTGAGTTTCTAATCTGCTGGGGAGGTGCTCTCCCGGCTCTGCCCAGGCCCTGCCCCTACTCCACCCCTTCCCCAAGGCCCCACCTCACCTCTTCCCGCCCTGCCCCCTCCTCCAAGCAAGCTGCACTCTCACTCCTCCCCCCTCCCCCCCAGCACCTTCTGACACCACAAATCATCCTATCCACAGCAGGCGGTAGGCACTGGGAGGGAGTGGGAGGTGCTGATCAGTGGGGCCCGCCAGCAGGCAGGAGGTGGTGGGGGAGGTTCTGGTAGGGGGGCTGTCGGTGGGCACTCCAGCCCTGGAGCGTGGGGCCTGGGGCAGTCGCCCCAATTCACCATACCCAAGGGACAGCTCTGCTTGTCAGACTCCTTGATTCAGGACAGGACAGTCTGCAGCACTTGGGATCCCGCCTATGGGAGTGGCTGCTCCGGGAAGGTGATCTCAGACTAGACAGATGCTTTTCCTTGGGACGTGCAGTGGAAGCTGCAAGAGAAAGGATGACAGCTCTAGGAGGCACAACTGCCTCAGAAGTATGTACAGTGAGACAACAGCAAAGGCGAGCAGGTGGTCAGGGTTTCATACCCATCAGGAGATGCATTTAGCAAGGGAGACGGCATGAGCAGGTAGAGGAGACGGACCCTGCACTGGACAGCATTGCAAGGAACGTGGGTTGAACCATTTTAGCAGCGTGTGCCAGAGCAGAGGAAGGATCCAGAAAGATTCAGCCAGACTTGTACAAGGGAGGGAGGGCACAGTGGGCAGCGGTGCTGACACCATGACACTCTCCTGGAGCCCGAGAGCATATCAGGCTCAGGCTGTGGCCAGGAGAGCAATAAGAGACCAGACCAACCTCTGTGCATACAACAATGTTACTAGTGAAAAGCCTTGTATGATTTCAGAGGGCTAGCAGGGCCTCCTGCAGTGTGACTCCTTGGTGTGAATTGCTCTCAAACATGCTCATCACAAAGAGCAGTTGCAGTCTAATAACATACAATGAGTGCACAATGCAGCCCATAGAAAAGTGTCACCTCCTTGTAACTAGCCTGGAAAACAACCACTGGGGCCAGCTGAAGTTTGTGGTGGTGGCGGATGGTAAGTGCCACTGACCCCTCCTGGGGCATACAGCCGTACAAGCCATGGATCTGATCGAGGAGAGCATCAGACTGTTATAGAGGCAGAGCTAGAAGCAAAAGGGGGAGTTCCATGGACAATGGAGGTAATTTTAAGAGCCTATGGGGATGTGTTCCAAGACAAGGAGTGTCTCAAAAGAAAGCTGAAACTGCAAGTACACTCCATAGTAGAACCTGGGCGTTTACCATGAAGGAAAATTCCAATGGCACCACGTACTCTAGCATTGAGCTTAGAAGTCTACAGAGCAGGGGCATCAAACGGGGAACAAATATTTAATAATGAACTCTTCAGTCTAGCAGTGAAAGGTGTAATATGATCCAGTGGCTGGAAGTTGAAGCTGGACAAATCCAAACTGAAAATAGGGAGCACATTTTTAATGGTGAGAGTAATTAACAATTGGATCAATTTACCCAAGGGTTGTGGAGGATTCTCCATTATTGACAATTTTAAAATCAAGATGGGCTCTTTTTCTAAAAGATCTGCTCTAGGATTTATTGTGGGGCAGGTCTCTGGCCTGTGTTATACAGGAGGGCACACTAGATGATCATCATGGTCCCTTCTGGCCTTAGAATCTATGAATCATAGCACCTGTAGAGGCCAGGACAGCCATCAGGCAAATAACACATCTGCATAGACCCAGAGTCACTGAACTGGGCTTTGAAAAGATGTCACTGTCCACTGCTCACAACTCATGCCATCTCGCTAGAACTCTCCAAAGCCAGAATCTCTACAGCTGGATGTGAGGAGTGGGTTTTGGTACAACAGCCTGGAGAAAGAGTGCTGACAACTTTTGCAACACCATTTGGTCCCTACACGTGGCTGCACATGGTGATGGGCATAAGCCCAGCACGAGATGTGTTTCAGAGAAGATTCACCCAAGTGCTGGAAGGACTGCCTGGGGTGAACATAATTGCAGATGATATTCTTATTGTAGGGAGAGGAGCAACAATACAGAAACTGAACGAGATTGTGACAGAAAACAACAATCTTTTCCACTGTGATGGAGGGACAAGAATATAAAACTGAACCCAGAAAAAGTATGATGCAACAGCATGAAGTGACATACACTGGACATCTGCTCACAGCAAGGAACTAAAGGCAGGTCCCAACAAGACCAAGGCAGTTAGACCTGCCAGCTCCAGTGGGTGTGAAAGGGGAATGGTGCTTCATAGGAACGATAAAAATTCTGTCCAAGTTCTAGCTCCAGTGGTGGAACCCACTCGTCAGCTCACAAGGCAGGATATTGAGTGGGACTGGGCAGGTCCCCAACAGCAAGCATTGGACACACTGAAACAAATAATAATGGATGCCCCTGTCCTGAAATAGCACCAGCCAGAAGAGTCTCTGACATACTAATGTGATGCATCAGAGAAAGGATTGGGTGTAGCTCTTCTGCAGGAGTAGGCGGTCTCTTACGCCAGCAGAGTCCTGTCAGAGACTGAAGAGGGGTAAGGCCTGAAGAGAAAAAGAGCTTCTGGCTGTGGTGTTTGGAGTGGAATGATTCCACCCGGACACCTATGGCCATCAAGCAATAGGGCAATCAGACCACAAATCCCTAGAGACAGTCATGGCAAAGCCACGTCTTAGTGCTCCAAAGAGATTTGAGCACATGTTGATGCACCTCCAGTGCTACCAGGTAGAGACCAGATAATGTCCAGGACCATTACTGGTGTTAGCTGGCACCTGAGAAGAGCACATCTACCCAGCATCAGTGAGTTGGGGCAAAGGGATGGGCATTGATGACAGAATAGGGAATGCAGGGAGTTAGGTTGGAAGCAGCTCAGTCACATGGACAGAGAGAGCCATGCACAGGGTTTAATAAAGTCCTGCCCAACGTATCTGCATTCAGCTTCGCTCTTTGCAAATGAAACACACCCACCCCCGTTTTCTCCCTATATGGCTGTGCTCCCCCAATGAAACCTGTCTCTGTTCCCCCTCACGCTTTCCAACTCCCGCTCTTTTGCCATGAACAAGGCTGGGACAATGGACTGTCCTATCGGACTAGGTCGGGAAGAGTCTGTCCCTTGTAACCCATCTCCTGGGATGGCTGGGTTTTGTAGACGATGCTTTTTGAAAGGCTCAGATGAGATCCGGTAGGACAGAGCCTTTAGCAGAAGATGTAACTGTAAAGAGCTCAGGGATGTTTGGTTTAGGATCATTCGAAGCGAGGTGACTAAGAACAGGCAGTGGGTTGTCCTCAGCTAGGAGAGGCAGTGAAAGTGGCAGAATTATTCAAGAACACAACAGGGCCAGAGCCAAGGAATATAAACTGACTTTAGACAAGGAGCCAGCACAGAGGGAACTTCTTGTCTCCAAAGGTAATTACCACATGGAACAGAGCAACAAAAGGCATCACTAGGAGCTGCGCTTGTGAGCCTATTGAAGAGCGGTGGACAGGCATTTAGGAGAAAACAGGCCATTGTACAAATGATGTGTGGTGGGTGGACCTCAATGAGTTCTAACTGCTTCCTGCCTACGGAGCCTTTGGCTGCTTCTCTCCTATGACGTGTCTTTCACAGTGAGTGTATCCCTCTTACACAGAAGGGATCATGTAGGTGTAATACATTCTGGGGAAAGCAGTGTAATGACTAATTACATTGAAAATGTCTTCGAAGCACAGATCAGCTGCGGGTGAGGGGGAGTTGACCCAAGATAAAAATTTCCTCCAGCGTCTTGTTTGTAATTTAGTAAACAAAATGCTGCTCCTCGCACGCCTTCCCTGCGATGCGTGAGGGAGCTGTCCTGGGACCCACGTCAAACCCCTTCCTCCCACCCACGTTGGCACCTTCAGGGAAAAGCTTAGTGGGTTTGCTCACTCCCATAGCATTTTCAGAGATGTCCTGGCAGACTTGCTTCTCCTACTCCTCTCAGTGGCCCCCAAGTGGTCCAACTGCTCTGGCTGTTTCAAATTGGAATTGCCCTTTGACGCTTGTGGCCTGGAGATGACAGGGACGGACTTTAGAGATGGAGACCTAGTGAGTCATCTAGTCTGCTCCTGAGCAAATACAGGATGTGTTCTACAGAACGCTCCCTTGTACTCGATTCAGCCCACTTGTAAAAAGCAGAAATCGCATCACCTGAGCAATTTCCCCTAGGAAGTTAGACACTGGCAAGTGTACAGTGGGCAAGAACCCTTCACTGGATGAATTATTCCTGGTTAAACCCCCCTCAAGTTCATTTCTTCTCCACTCCTGGTATTTTCACCCTTCCAGAGCCTACTAACCCCTCTCCCCTCAGCTATCACTTAGCTGTGCGATCCACTATGGATTCAGTTCTCGAATTTTTCCACATAAATCAGTCCCTTCAGCGCCCTAAGGACTTTGTTGCGCTTCTCTGAACTCCATCAAATTTGTCAGTAACTGTCTGGTCCTGAGGACTGCAGCATGCCAGAAGAAGGGGCAACAGAGCTCCCTGAGAAGGTCCTTCACCTCCCTTCTCTGTGAATGGAGCCCATAACTGGCCTTTTATGCAGCTCCATCCAGTTGAGAGCCTCTGTCTAATTTTCTGCCCACTATCACTGCCAGCACTTACTGCTGAACTTGCTCCTACTTTCTGCACATGGACGCTGGCCTCATTATTTCCCATGTGTTGCACTTTATTATTTTATGCTTTTCTTGCCAATATTTCTAGTTATTTCTCCGCCTCTCTGGTCTTCCCATTTCCAGGGGATAGATGAACATTAATTGAAACTGGATGGGACATTGACCCTTTCAGCACGTTACTAGATCCCTCCCTCTCCTGCTTGATGCAGCTTGTTGCTATGTGTCATTCATGACACTCAAAGCGGTTCCTCAGAGGGACCACAGGAATCCATACTATTGTGGTGGGGAATAATCTCTGGAGGGGCAGAGCTAGTCAGGCAGCTGCTCCAAGGCAGGCCAGTTGCCCAACCTTGGTGTTTTCTGTTTTGAGTTGAGGTTTAAGTAAAGCCTGCGTCCTTTCCCTATATCCCGGGGACACTAAGGTCCTTGAATAAAGTCTTGTAGAAACCTGGCTTAGCAAACCACTTTGTTATTGGACCAGCTACCCCTTTCCACCAGCTTCCCCTGCTTACATGTCATTACCAGCTAATCTAGTCAGCCCACTGATTTTTCCAATAGATTCTTTGCATCTGCCAAAGTATTGGCGCCCACTTTAAACTATCTGCCACTTTCCTGCCCAAAAGCCTGGCTCAGACCTTACCGATAAAAGTATGAACAATAGCACTGGGGAGACAAGGAAAGAAGTAATTTGCACCCTGGGCTCTAGTGACTCACACTTTGTGCTCCCAGGTACAATGCCTCCAGAATCCCACTGGCATTGTTTCTGTGTGTGTGAATGCAAAAGCTTGTTTGAGCAATAGAAGGTAACCGCATGTGCACTTCTGGGTGATAATAGCGTGCTGCTGGTGATGGAATAATACAGCCAAGGGACTTCACCCACTCGAGCAGTACAATTGGTGACTTCCCGCAGAGGGCCAGATCTGCAGCTGGTGTGAACTAGTATAGGTCTAGTGAATGCAGTGCAAATTTGTCAAGTGACATCAGATGAGGAGCCAGCTCTGAATGTCCATTTGCTGCCCTGGATAGATGATGGCTCAGCGCCATTTGACTGCTGTGGCGATGGGGGGTATAAATACTGAGATGAACATAAAGATCCATTTGTCTTCACAATTTTAAGATCATTTGGTGACATTCTCATTAGCTGACCTGCAATTCCATCAAGACAGACAAGAGCTCTGGGTGTGCCAACAGAGTCATAAGCCAATGAGAAATACATCCCATATGCCAAGTCTGAAAGGTCAGGGTGAAAAGATGGCCACACTTCAGTTGGGCAAACATGTCCTCTTCCTTAGTACACCCCTTAAGGCAGGGGTTCTTGGTTTTCAACTTGGGGTCACCATATGGAAGAGTTTCAGGGCCACCACCACCCATCTAGCCATGAAGGAAAGAAAGGTGGTCTCACCCCCATTGGCAGCCTCAAGGTCCAAGCTGAGAACCCCTGGCTCAAGGCAAGCCTTGCTGTCCCCATGATGGATCAAGAATGGTGGTGTCCAGCTCTGTGGTCATCTTTGCTTTCTGGACCCTTCTGGCTAGCTGGCAGATGTTTTCCCTTTCCCTCCCTCTCTCTTCCAAGCTGTTGTTATCCCAACCCATCATCGCTTCGGCTCATCCACCTGCCAACTGGCTGTTTTCTCATCTGTCCGCTTCAACGTCATCTTCTGACTTCTCCTCCTCATGGCTCCCTGCTCCTCTCATTAGCGCCTCCCTCCCCTTCTGTGGCTTGGTCCTTCCCATCTGCCCTTCCTCCCTTCATTCTCTCTCTCCCCTTTTCCTTCTGACATTCTGCCCCTATCCTGCAATCACCACCTGCAATCACCCCTGGTGCTTGGGCTGTAGCCTCACTGCTGAGTGCTGAGCCTGGCACTCTCCTCCGCATCTGGGTATTGGGCAGGTCAATGCCTGCTCTGCCCAAAACTGCTCAGAAGTTCTGTCGGAGTGAGGCAGCTGCCAAAGCATGACTGGGAGCTCCAGCCTGCTAGGCCATTCCACCCCACTGAGCTGAGGCAGTGCAAAGTAAAGCACAAGGTTGGGTTAGGGGTTCCTTGGGAACAGCAGCAGAACCACCAACTGGTTACTTTTGTAGTTTAACTCTTTAAAGGCCTCTCTTTCCCACTTCCCCAGCATCACCAACCCCAAACATTCACAAAGTATGAGCCAGGTCCCCCAAACTCATGAGATTAGTTTAAGAGTCATGCAATTTTTAAAACAAACATTGGGTTCTTTTTATTTTCCTCCCAGCTTTTGAGCTTTTAAGGCAAACTTGGGTCACATTTTCAAGCTTTTCTCTGCAGTGGTGTGGACTGGAAACTTCCCTTGCTTATAAATGAAAGCTGAGATTCTTCTGCAGTCTCTTGACTCCAGCAGGTGGGGCTGCCAGAAAAACACCACATAGCCTGAGGCTTGCAAAGTAAGGTGGCAACGCCATTCCCTGCACAGTGTGTCTCTGGGTGTGTGCTAGCACTGCCAGGGCTCCTGCCCTCCTGCCGCTGACTAAACTCTCCTCTCTGTTTTCTCTGCTCTCATCTGCTGCAGAAGCAAGATACCCTGAACCAAGTAAGAGACCTGCCTTCTTCTCCCCACTTGAGTTGTGATGGGTGGCTGTGGTTAGGTTATTAGCTTTGACTCTGCATGCTGGCTTTC
This sequence comes from Gopherus flavomarginatus, assembly GCF_025201925.1. Classification (NCBI taxonomy): domain Eukaryota; kingdom Metazoa; phylum Chordata; order Testudines; family Testudinidae; genus Gopherus; species Gopherus flavomarginatus. The sequence goes on from NC_066624.1 coordinate 63,474,312, forward strand.
GCATGCTCAGCTAGGAGTCCCAACAGGGAAGCCATCACCCAGCCATGCACCTGTGGCCAGCAGGTCCCCACAGGGTAAGCAAAGACCAGTCAGCAGCAGGAGAAAGGTACAGAGCCCAGGGAGAGCCACTTTTATTAGGGCTCCACAAGACAGTAAGCAATTGGCAATGTCTCGGCTGCTGGGTAGCCAGTTTTCCCCCTAGCAATGGGAGGTGGCGAGGAGTGCACTTGGCAGGTGTCTTTCCCACTGCCAGTAAACCTCTGCAATGACGACAGACAGCTGCAGCCTTTCCCAGGTCCAAGGAGTTTGGTATTTCCCTGCCAAGCCAGAGATGGGTCTGGGTACCCCTCCACGCCATCCAGCATGGGTACAGTCCCATCTTGATGGGCCAGAGAACCCCTCCATATAGCTCTGTGCATACTGTTCTGCAGACCCAACCTTAGCCCATGTGCCACAGGTGATACCATACAGAAATCACTGAATATTGGACAAGGCCCTTAACTTTCCAAAACTATCCATGGAAACGGCTGTGATTGCATGTCGCTGCGGCAGAAGCTGTTGGCTACGCTGCCCAAGTGAACAGAGATGTTTGGACCTCGATGCCACAGGCACATTGCCATGAAATGTTAGGTTGAAGGCCTGTGTGGGTAATGAAGGCCTGTGTAGTTAAATTCAGAAAGCTCAGTTTGAGCAGTGCCTGGGCTGAGATGTGCCATGCACTGAGGCAGGAGACTGGAGGGTTTGATTGTTGAGGAAAGATTTAAAAAGCTAAGTGGCATGGCCTGGGGTGTGATCACCGCATGTAGATTGAGCTAGCTTGGGTGCTGAGACCCCACACTCTATACAGCCCATGCTGTCGTGCAGTCAATGCTCTCGGTACACAAGCTAGCTAGATCAAAGCTCTCTATCCTCTCTCCGCATGCTGCACTTAGACCCCATGTCTGCCATGTAGACATGCTGGATGGGGGCCTACCACACCTCTCCCCACGTAGCCTCTTCAAGGGCTCTCCCTTGGGGCTGAGAAGAGGGGGGAGAAACATCAGCTCCTGCAGAGCCCTGTTCAGATCAGTGCTGTGTGCAATGGCAGCACAGGAGAATGGTGCCACGACAGGCAGAGACTGCATGGAAAAGAGCAGGGCATGGCTCCCTTTGTCGTCCCCATCCAGGCACATCAGCTCTCCACTGGCACTGCCAGCACGGGTACCAGTCAGATCCAGCCATGCTGGGGACAGGTGGTGGGCTCCTGTCCACCAGGAGCTGAGGGGAAGGGGGCAGTTACCATTCACTGGTGCCAGCGTGCCAGCGTCCAGCCCCGAGAGGGCTTGTGAGAAGAGGGAGGCTGGCAGCTTCCCAACATCTGCTCACCCTTCTCCAGTGCAGCCAATGAAGGGGAAGTCTCCAGGGCTCAGCAACTTGTTTCCTGCTGTGGCCAAAGAGCTACACAACAACTCCTCTCTGGGCCGGTAGAGTGTGGGGATCATCTCCCTGTGCCCCAGCACGGAAAGGGCAGCCGGGGATACGTCTGCATGGCCAGGCGGAGGGAGCTCGGGCAGAGTCGCACTAGCTGGGAGGGAAGGGAAGGGTGGCATCAAGACATTTCCCCTTTCCAGTCCCTGCAGTGTAGCCCAGCAAAGCGGCTCCTGGCTGGCTGGCATGTGCGCTGTCATGCCCATGGAGGGCCTGTGCTTTCAGGGCAGGAAGCTGGGTGTGGAGGAGTTAAAGCCGTCACACCCAAGGGCAGGGGTTAAACTCTGGCAGGGGTTGGGGGAAGTACCTCCCACAAACCAAGCTCCATCCACGAGACCCCGCTCACAGTCCTGTAGATGTTCAAAATGGGATTGTGCATGTTCCAGCAAGCTCATGGGGTGTGGCTTCCCCAAGGGCTCTCCAAGCAGCTCCCAGTTTCATACCCCCCTGGTGCAGACACTGGCAATGTTTGGAAAACACTTTTCCCCTTTCCCATAGGCATCTTAGAAAGAGTCCTGCCTGGAGCATACTGTGGAAAGCTAACTGCCCTGTGGAAACAATGGTTTGGAGCAGAGTGGCTCTGGATGGGCAGGGTATTTCTAACAGCATCCTTTGTTTCCCCTCCATAGCCCATTGACTACGAAGGGTTTCGGCTCTTCATGAAGACGTACCTGGAGGTGGATATTCCTGAGGAGCTCTGCCAGCACCTCTTCATGTCCTTCAAACGCAAGATCTGCCAGTATTCCCCAGAGTCTCGGCGACAAGGTTCCAGCATCTCGCAGCTCAACATCCTGGGTAAGCAACGTCTGGCCTGCTCCTGCTCTCCTGTCTGCTCTGCACACTAGCAGTTGATGCAGAGCATGGGCAACTTGTGACTTTGTGTTAGGTTAGAAATGGAAGTCAATATCCTTTACCAGGTCGCATCCTGGAGCTCAGAGTAGATGATCTAATGGTCCCTCCAGCCTCACACTCTAGGAATCTTGTGTATTGGAGGTGCCAGGGTGTCTGTTTTTCACTGCAACATTCTCCAGTTCTTTTTGACCCCTCTTTAGTACTTTAGTAACACACCCAAACGGCTGCCCTTACACAGCCATGCACATCACAGGCTGCTAGGAAGAGGTTTGCTCCCAGTCGCTGGAAGGGACCCACAATTTACTTAGGACTTCATTTTGCCTGACTGTAAATAGTCAGAATCTGCTGAAGTAGAGCCAGTTCCAGTGATATCCTGCCCCGCGAACAGAACTGTGCAGCTGGCACTCCTATGGTCTGGGAAGCCTCCGTGTGTCTCTGTACTGAGCGCACAACCAGCCTGCTGCGGACTCCTGCCAACCATGAGGTTCTGCAATGCTGTCATATCTAAGCAGCTTCCGCGTACAGTGGAAGGGCAAAGCGAGAGCTGTGGTGAGCATCGTGAAGTCTCTGGTTCTCCTCCCTTTTCAGGGTATGGAAAGCTCTTTCCCTTGGGCCTGGCTGGGTGTGCTGATGTTGTGAGGGTCAGACTGTTGACAGTGGAAAGGCTTCCTCAGAGAGGAGAGTTTTGCAGTGTTTCCTAAAGTTCATCAGGGCCTGGCCTGGCCTGGCCTTCCCTCCTCTGGGAGCTTGTTCTGTAGCCAGGTCCCTGTGGCAAAGAATGCTTTATCCCTAACTCTCGTGTACTTCTCCCTGAGCTTTGGGACGGCATTGTCCCACAAGAGTGCAGCTGTGGTGGTGATCTATACGTGAAAACATGGTCTCTGCTGTAGCTGGCACCTGGTCTAGGATGAGGACCAGGCAGTGGGAGCAGAGTGGAGGGACTGGAGCACAGGATTTAAGTGCTCACAGTGGCCTCCATCATGGGGAGGCCAGGCCAAGACACATCAGCTGGAGCTGCAGCATTGTTTCCCCATTCAGCCTCAGAGACGTGGACAGTGACTGCAGACCCATATGCCCCAGCACTCATCCCACAGATTGGGATAGTATGGCCCTCTCAGGACTAGGGTGGGTGGGTGCAGCATGTGACATTGTGCAGCTCAAGGCAATGACTGTGGATTCCAGTAGGTGCCGTGTATCCCAGTGGGATTCGATAGTGCAATGTAATATTCACAAGAGGCAGTACCTTGCTCCCAGATGTGGGTCTTGCACCCTAGGGCTCTGGAGGAGATAGAGAGACAGAGGGAATGCAGCATGTTCCTATCACAGCTCCTCAGATGGGAACATCTGACTCCCAGTGCCAAATTGTAGGCTAATTCTATGTCTGTAAAGTTAATTCTTACCATAATTAATAGAGTATCCTCCGACAAATGCCAGTGTGCATATGTGGCTCTGAAGGAATCCACAGATCCATGATGAGGTGGCCATGCCCAACCACTGAACTTTGGTAGAAGTACTTGTCACTAAATGCTTTGCTTCCTTGACTTTTTTCCCAGGAAGGGGAGGTTGGAGTGGGTACTACTGCACTATTTCTCACAGAGCTCAGATGACTGCAGATACATTCAGTGTATTTATTCTTTTGCTTCTCTTACGTACTCAGAGCCAAAATCTATTGATGCGGGCATCTCCATCCAGACTGAAGTGGCCTGCGCCCCCGTCACAGGTACCCACTGTGTTTGTGACTCATGGCATGACATTTGGAATCTCAGCCCAGCTAAAACGGGAGGGAAAGCAATCAACTGACAGACACAAACCAACAAGCTTCCACCCAGCCCAAATTACAGCTTTGTCTCCCTTGTTTACCAAGGACAGACACCGTCCTCCCCCTGCCCCCCCCCCCCCCCCCCACTGACCCTTCTTCCCCCCAGTGGCTGGTCTGGAAGTGTTGACATGCAGGGCTTTGTATGTCTGGTGTTACAGTGTAGGGGAATGTATTACTGAAGTCAGCTGAGTGCAGAAGAAGAAGATGAGCATTATTCTTTAATCTGGCCAGGTCTTTCCCAATTGCAGTCAGTACAATGAGGGGTGCTGATCTTTTTCAAGTGCACTCTAGGCAGCTGCAGGTCTGGAATGAATTGTTAACTCTCATATGCAGGGAGCTCCATGGAGATGGGGGCCTGGAGCGCCAAGAAACACCTGCAGGTGGGGCCCAGAGGTCTAAGGAATCTTCTGACCTGTGCTGGGACTAATGTGAAAAGCTGGTTCACAAAGGAGATGGAATTGCATCACCCTGCTGACTCCTTCTGGCCAATTAATAGCACATCAGAAAGAACCCGGCTCAAAGGCCGGAGAAAGCAGTGGCAGTGTGGACCCTCTTGTGTATGGAATCAGGCCCAGTTGGCAAGGCCAGGCTGAATATCCCCCAGGCAGTGACTCCCAGGTGTTGATCTCCCTCTCTAGGTTCCAGCTAGCTAGGGACATGAGAATCTCTCTGTAGTTAAAGTGTCCTCTAGAGTGTAATGGAGAATTATCTCCCTGGCGGTGGTTATAGGGGACTATGGGGTAGCATGGGGATGGCGTTTTCTGTTATTTAGCCCCCTGGATTTTCCTGTTACAGTCTGTAGGACTTTTCCATGGTGGCCTTTCATCTGCAGCCTAGCTGCTTCTCATTTTCTCTGTGCACAGCTCCCAGTCCCATAGTGCGTATTCTCTGCTCCCCCAGCAGCACAGAGCCCCATGGGACTTGCCCCTTTCCCTCCCCAAAGATCCCTCAGATAAGTGGAGACAGGGAGAGCGGAGACACCTCAGCAGACCAGCCTTGAAAACCCAGGCTGGGAAACAGGTGGATCAGCCAGTGTCCTGGAAGCGTGTGGTGAGCAGCTGCTCAGAGCTGCTCTGTGCCCAGCTCTGCTCCAGCTCCTGGAGGCAGGGGTATGTGTGAGAGGGGCAGCGCAGAGAGCCAGGAACGTGCTCTGGAGAGAGTAGCCTGCCCTTGGTGGCCAGAAAGAGATCAGCCAACTGAGGGATCTGAGGCAGCCCACATGGGTAGGAGCCCCAGGTGAAGGCCAGAGCAGCAGGAGGTGACGGGGAGGGGAGATTCCCGGAGGTTGTTTTTCAGATCACCCACGGAGATTCCATGGAACCTCTAGAACTGTGTCCCCCTCGGCCAAGTGGGACGACCCCTGGGGAGGGGACAGAGCCCCAGATCCCTCACAAACAGGGCCGGTGCAACCATTTAGGCGACCTAGGCGGTCACCTAGGGCACTGGGATTTGGGGGGTGCCATTTTCTTCGGCAGCGACTTCGGCGGCCTGATCTTCGGCCGCCCCGGTCACCGCCGGCATTTAAGTGGAGAGAGCTGGGGCAGGGGAGCACGGGGAGGGCCGCCTGCAGCTAGTAAGGGGGGTGCTGATTGGCGCTGCAAACCTGAGAGGCAGGAGAAGTGAAGCAGTGACAGCATGCTCGGGGAGGAGGTGGAGCAGGGATGAGCTGGGGCCGGGGGACGGGGCTCAGGGTGGAGGGGGGGAGCTGCCACGGGGGATGGGCCTCAGGGCGGGGGCATGGGGAGGGCGCAAGGTGGAAGTTTCACCTAGGGCACGAAACATCCTTGCACCGGCCCTGCTCACAAATGGAGAGAGTGAAGAGTCCGGGTGCTGCTGCCCTCGGGAGATCCCAGGGGACCACAGTCCTGTTTTTTATTTCACACTGGCCTGGGGACCGGCTAATGACTCCACAGGGCAGGGCAAGAGTGTGTGCTACACAGCCCAGGTGTGTTGCCCCAGGAGCGGCTTCCCGAGATGGGTTCTCCAAACCTGGCACTGTCCAAGCCCCAGCAGGACTCTGGGCCCGTGCGCTGGGGCCTGCTCCTTTGGTTCAGCCATCTTTAGGGACGGTTGGGTGAGTTTGGGTCATGGATGTCACACTCTCCACGTTCCTGTGTCTGCCTGTCAGGGATCAATGGGAAAACTCTCTTAAGTGCCCTGGGAAGACACACTCCTGACTCCAGGAGCTCACCCTCTAGCCTCACAGACCAGCAGTCCGCTTCTCTGATCCCTGCGCCTCTAGCCAACACCAGTGCCCTTGGGAACGCCTCTCCCAACTGGTCCAGATCCTCCTCTCAGAAATCCACCGCCGACACCCACTCTGCTCACAACTCATCAGGCTCCTCGAAGATCTCCGCTGGGGCTGTGCTCAGCCCTCAGTCCCCAGGTGAGCTTTGCTACAGGCCTCTGGCTCATCCCACAGGCTCCTTGGCTTTGTCTGGCCTCTCATAGGGAGAAGCCGACAAAAGCCAGAGTTTGGGGGCTTGTTTTTTTCCCTCATCTTCCTGCCTAGAGAGGAAATGCAGATAAATGGGACCAATCTGGCTGCAAAGCCAGCTTGGTGCTTCCAGCAGAGCTCAGGGGCTGTACCAGTTCTCTTGACCGCTGGGAGAAATGGGGACATTGACTCTGGGACTCTTAATTTGTGGGAGAGGGTCTCAGAATCAAACCATTGCACAGGGCGTGACAGATGTTTGGACGCTGGGTTCTGTGAGGCAATAGATTCCACCAGGGGAAGTTCTCTGGGTGGGAATTTGATCCTCTGAATGCTGAGCCAAATGAGTTACGGATGATGCGCAGTCTGTCTGATCCCAGCAGGAGCAGCAGTTCTATAGCAGTGGGGGCCACAGCATCTTAGCACCTTTTCTTGTGACTTGAGCCATAAGTCTCCAAGCCCACAGAAACGCCGTCCGTCAATGTCTTAATTACATAGCAGCAGTGGTCCCAGAGGCTGACGGGGTAGTAAAGTGACTTATCTCTGTCCCGAGTTCCACAAGCAAGAGGAGGGCAGGAAATATCCCCAGCTCCAACCATCTGTGCAGGGCCAGGCCCTGCTGGGCTGCGTGTTGAGAGTGTCCGGTCTGAGCCTTGGCAAGCCAACAAGCTGCCTCTCCCTTTTATTTTAATTTCCTTCATTAACTCCAGTGCGTGGTGCAGAGAAGAGCATGTGGTTCGGGGACCAGCATGTCCTATACAGCCCAGCCCCTGGCCTCTGCCTAGCCTGCCAGAAGGTCAGTCTTTCATCCATGGGTCATCGATCCTCTAGTGGCTGAGAGTCATGCCAGCCGACAGCTGTCTGGTGGTCTCTGTGAAATTAAGTGGTGCCATGGAAGCACAAAAATACTACAAGACGGGATGTTCTTACACATTCTATTTGCATTCTCTCAGTCCTACCATGGAACTGAGGACAAAATGCTTGGCGAGGGGTCAGGTCACGTGGGAAAGACCAGGAAGGGTGGAGCTGGCATTTTTGGGGTGGCCTTGAATTTTCTCCTCTCCTCCTACAGGCTCACGAAGCCTGGAGAAGAGGTTACCGTTCAGCCTGCGCAAGACCCACAACTCCCTGAAAACGGCTAATCCACACCTGCCAGCCCTCATGTCTCAGGTAGCCTACCTGAAGGACATCGTTTGCTACTTGTCGCTGCTGGAAAGGGGCCGGGCTGAGGACAAGTTGGAGTGTAAGTGCTGGTGGACACGGAGAGAGAACATGTGAGCCAAAACTACCAGAGACGTGGCTCCAGGAGACTTGTTTAAAGGTGGGGCTGGGTGGGGAGAGCTGGGAGGACTGGTTCAGAAAGGCTGTTCTGTATGGGTGACTGGGAGAAGGGAGAAAAGACTGTGAGGGCGAGGAAAGTCTTGTGTTCCCAGCTGGCTCATTGACTTCGCGTGACTCTAGCAACGTACCTGAATTCGCTATAACCTGGGCTAAGGCAAAATGCATCTGAGATGAGCTTTTCTGGAGCAATAGCAATATTTAAAGGAGAAAATAGCAGAAACGTCAGTGTTTGCCATAGTTCCCCTGTCACTCGTACGTCTATGTCTGTCAGTGGTGCATGCAGTATAGTTGTAGCCATGTCAGTCCCAGGATATTAGAGATACATGGTGGGGAAGGTCATATCTGTGATTGGGCCAACATCTGTTGGTGGGAGAAACAAGCTTGCCAGCTTACAGAGAGGACTCCTCTCCCCAGTGCAATACTGTATTGTGATGGACTTATTAGAGTGGTTGCACCCCACTGCCCTCTACTGCATGGAATCAGGATTGCATTACTGTCACAGGCTAACAGCTAAATCAGGCTTTGGCTACGTGGGAAAATTTTACCAGTTATACTAGTATAGTTATTACCCACCATGTGGACACTCCTATTCCAGTAGAAATGTGGCTTCATTTGGTTTAGCTTGAGCCTCCTTCCCAAGAGACACAAGCTAAACTAAGCTAGACTGAAGCCCCTCTTACACCAATATGAGCATATCCACATAGGCAATTATAACTAGATCGGTTTAAATTTGTGATGATAAACCTGTCCCATGCAGACAAGGCCTTGGTTTCCCTCAAGTGGTGGGGGTCTGTGTTGTTTAGAGCTGGAAAATCTGAGTTGCTGTGTTGTCCCAAGAGGCCCTGATGTGTGGGGCAGTGATAAGGATGACAGTAGAGGTGATCTTAGATGTGTGACTCCATTGGGGGGAGGGATAGCTCAGTGGTTTGAGCATTGGCCTTCTAAACCCAGACTTGTGAGTTCAATCCTTGAGGGGGCTATTTAGGGATCAGGGGCAAAAATCTGTCTGGGGATTGGTCCTGCCTTGAGCTGGGGGTTGTACTAGATGACCTCCTGATATTCTATGAAAGGAAAACTCCAGATTATGACAGTAAAAAGCAAGTGGCTTTGCTGATTTCAATGAAGTGCTTCAGTCCAGGATACTCTCTCATTTTCATTTTTTTAAAAGGAGTTTGGATTTGAACTTGCATCTTTCTTTGCCACCTGGTGTCCAGGAGCTGCAGATGAAGAGCCAAGGCCTATGATATTCCCTGATAAATGGTGTGTCTGATTTCTGCCCCCCTTTGCCTCCCAGCTCTTTCAGACCAGTATTGTAACCACTCCACCTCCTCCAGAGCATCACTGCTCCCATGCCTCACCTCTCCACCAGAGTGGGTGAAATATTTGCAATGTTGATGAAATTTTAAAAAGCAGCAAACTCCCCCATCCGTGCCCCTGTTCTTCATCCTGCTGCACTGAGCCCTCAAAGACACCTCTCTTCTGGGGAAACAGTCTGACCTGGAACCTCCGTTCTGAAGAGGCAGTGAAGGGAGACAGAGATAAGAGGCGCACCATTCTCCAAAAGACAGCACAGGTTCTCTGTAGAGCCCTGCAAATCTGCAGATATCTGCTTCATATTTGCGGATGCAGACATCCATGGACCATGTTGTCAGATCGCGGATCAGATATGGATATACTTTTTTTATCTGCACAGGGCTCTAGTTTTCTGTCTCCATTTAAATCTTGGGCTCTGCCTGGCAATGAAAGAAAGAAATGCCGAATTAGCTAGACATGTCCATGTTTCCCCAGTTTGTTTGTTTTTTTAGCAGCTGGGACTTCGCCAAAGGCAGTGCTAAATGGAGCTGGTTGGGACTTTTCCTTCAGAATAATTTTGTGATGGAAAATAGGGTTTCGGTCCAATCGAAACTATTTCAGTTTGTTGAACTGACCAGAAATGAAAATGTTTTGGGTTAGTTCAGCATTAACTATGGTGGCTCAATGCTTTGTAGGAGTTGTAGTTCATGGCTGGGCTCCTTCACTGGACTACATCTCCCATGATGCACAGCAGTCTCTCATCTGACTGAGCTGCGTGGTGCATGATGAAAGTCCCATGCCTACAGGTGCATCATGGGAGATGTACTCCAACCAGGGAGTCCAGCCCATAAGGGAGAATGGGAACAAGAGGCACCTGCACTACAATTCCCATAAGGCACCGTGGCAGCATGGGCAGGCATAGTTTGATACCAAACTGACTTGAAATGATGCCAGTTCAAAATTTTGGAATTTTTTTTGTAACTTACACTCTGCTTTGCAGCTCTTGGGTCCTGAAACCCATTGAGCTCAACAGCCAAAGCGCCTTAAATGTTCACCTTTGAGTCAAGGTACACCAAGCACCAATGGCCTAGCTAGGAGTGGAAATTTGGGTGGGCCCCAACTTTCGGGTGTGTGGGCAAGGACAAACAGTGCTAGCTCAGCTTGTCCCCTGACACCACACCTGTGCCCTAGCCCTGGTGCCCCCACTCAGGGCTGCACCTGATGAGCTGGGCATGTGCATGAGGCGGCTCAGAAAATGGCAAGGCAGAGCTGCCGGAGCGTAGCTTTCTGAAGGGTGGGCGCATAGCTCCGTCCTGGATTTCAGGTGCCCAAGTGACGCCTCCACAGTGTGGCAGCACTACAGCCCTGCTCAGATTTGGATGGGCCTGGATGGTAAGTGGGTGGGCCATACCCCACCCTGACCCACCCATGTCTATGCCCCTGGCTGGCACATTGTCAGGTGCTGAATGAGAGGAAGGATTGGGGCAGGGCAGTGATCACAATGGTCTCTCTCAGACACTCCTGCTGAAGCTGTTCCGTTTGTATAAAATACTTGAGTAGTCGTTGGACCAGAAGGGGGATCAGAGTGGATAGGGCACTGCCTGGGCTGAGGGGATTGGCACCTGGCCCTCCCACATCCCGGGTGACTGGCCTACCACAGAGCTAAAGATTACAAGGGAGGCAAGGGGGCTTCCTCCTCCTCTGGCTGTTTTGTGAATGGTGCCCAAGTCCCCTTGCATTGGTGCTAGAACTAAGGGTGTGGCCACATCCCTGGCTTGAAGTGGTTTCCATGCAGGGTTTACAGTTTGGTTCAATGGCTTTCAGCACCCCAACAATACACAGCCCCCTGTCCCCTTGTGAATCGAGCCTGGGGAAGAAATTGACTGAAACTATTCTGTAAATTTGTGTCAAAATCATGAATGCTTTTGGGCTGATAGAAGCTGCATTTTTAAGCTGTTTGTCTGAAAAGCGTCAGCTCACTCGGAGCTCTCTGGGGCAAGGAGGGTTCTGAGTTTCCTCGTCTGTCCAGTGACTCGCCCAGTGCAGCTCTGGTCCCTGGGCACTGCCACAGTATCAGTCACAGCCGTGGGAAAGCCAAACCTCTGGGAGCTTTTTGTTAAACAACATTCCTCTTTAAGTCCATATACGGTGGCCTCTCCCCCGGCCTATGTCGTCAATTAAAGTGCTGCTAACCTGCGACACCCAAAGCTGCTGCCTACAGTAGAGAGAGAGGCTCCTGAAAGGGGTCAGGCTGTGCTTTCTCACACATGTTAACTGGGTTGTGCTGAATACTAATGGGGATGAACACTTGGCTGCTACGTCCCCCACTATTCCTGGGCACGTGATGTTGAGGGAGGCTGTGTGGGGAGCGTGGGCAGCGCCTATGTGTGCTCTCTCCTGCCCAGAGGAGCTGGGGTTAGGTCATCCGCTCTGCTGTATGAAACGCAGCAGTGCTGCCAGGCTGCACACTCGTTAGTTGCTGTGTTTCCCATTGCATCCCCTCTCCCCAGGCAGGGAATCCCCACATGCTGCTTCTCACTTCCCAACAGCCCCTGTATCTTCACTCCTAATGCTAGCTTCCCTCCCTTCTGCACCTGTCCTTCCCGTTCTCTTCAGTGCTGCCCCTAGCCCAGCCTTGCCTAAGCCCCAGAGTGTCTCTGTGACTTCCACATGGTTCACTCTTCCGCAGTGAACAACAACCGGCTTTGGTTTTAAACGGCCAGTTGCTCTGAACAGACTTATGCACAAACACCAGCAGGTGACTAGCACGGGCCACGTCTTCTGGTTTCAGCGAAGGAGCCATTTAATTTTTTTAATTAATACATGTTAAAAATAGCCTGAGGAAAATCTATCTCCAGTTTAAAGAAGGGCCATTTTCAAATTACACACACTCCAGATTTTAAAGCCAGTTACCTAGTTGTTAGTGTAACCTAGCTCCTATTAGTAAGGTTGTGAGGTGCTAAAAATGTTCACAGCGGACAGAGGAAGAGCTAGTATTAAAACTCCCGAGCTCCCAGCTTGTAACACAGGGTAGTTTCTACTAGACTAGAGGGTGTATTTATACAGTCCTCTCCCTCAGATGTGTATGTGACGTTCTGTCTGCTATGTAGAAAAGCATGTCTAGAGCTGACTGGAAAATGAGTCTTCCATCCCACAGAAAATGTTGAGCTTTTGAAAAATAATTGCATTCTGAATCAGGACAAAAAGTCAAAATGTCACAATTTGTCATGAAACAAAGTTCTGGCTGATTGAACCATTTTGTTCTGAGAAGTTTGAAACATTCAAGTTTGATCATTTGTAATTTGTTTACTTTTTAAATATAACATACATTTCAAAACAAAAAGTCATTTTGAAATGAAAAATCAAAACTTTTTATACCAAAAATGTCAATGTGGGAAGATATGACATTTTCGAAATGGTTTTAATCCAGCTGTTTTCTCTACAAACTCACGGAAATTATTCCAGTTAGTTGAAACAGTGTTTTGTGATGGGAAACTGCTTTGACAAAAAAAATTTCAACTTGCTGTAAGTACGACCCACATAATGAACACCAGGCAATGCTAGAGAGCATCATTGTTCCTTGGGCCTCTCTGCCACTTTTCCAAAGCTGCAGACGTTTTGAAAAGTCACGAAGAAAAGAATGAAAAAATAACCCACTAGCAACATTTTTTCTGTCGTCTCCAGGGTAAAAAAAAGATGGAGAAAAGGGAAAGCACCAAATTCCAAAGCGTGTACAATGTTTTGATTGTAAAACCAAAGGAAATGGAAATTTCTGTTCAAAGTGAACTGAAACAATTGCATTTTGTTTTAAAACATTCCCTCAGGAAAAAATCCAAATGAAAAAATTACATTCAGGGTCTTTCTTGGGGAAGAAACATGGGGAAAGCTCGACTGCTCAAATATGCACATGTACATTTCTGCTATGTCTCACTCCTGGTATTTATTGCTTTTATCCAGTTTGAGTTTAAATAATGGAGAAGATCACTTCCCAAGGCTGTAGGTGCCCTCACTCATTGTTAATTATACAGGACATACTATGTGAGTTGGCTTTTCACCTTGCACAGCAGAGAAGGGCAGCACATCAATGCCCTGTATGGAGAGGATGGGAAGAAATACATTGGATTGGTAAGATTTTCCTGCATTAGAGTTGATATTTTACAACAGTGGTTTGCTCATCTCTGGCACCACGCCCACAGATCTTGGAGTGCTCAACCCACTACTTCAGCCTCACAACTCCCCTGCGGGGCAAGGAAAGCCATTCTTATGGGGAACCCAAGGGCATGGGCCATATTGTGGTACCCACCCTGACTCCCACTGAATGGGACCTCCCACCAGGAGTAGTGCCAATGAAATCTAGCCTTTGGTGACTTGTCAAAGGTCACCCAGGGCACGTGTGGTAGAACAGAGAGTAGGAACCATGTCTTCTCGCTCCCTTGTGCTTCCCTCCTGTACGCCGACGGGCCAGGAGCTTGATACAGAATTCCAAGCCCCAAACGTTTCATTTAAACAACTAGTGGAGGTGGTTACGTGACAGCCTCTCACATCTCTTCCCAAACCCCAGCCCTTGCAAGCAAGGAAATGACCAATTAAGGCCATCCTCAGCCTTCCACTGCCCGTATAATAAACAGCCTCATCCTTATCAGGTGGAAAGAAGTGCCTGTTTCACCCAGTTCACAGTGTCCTCTGGCATGACTCAGGCATGATTCAGAGCACTGCAGCTCTGATGAACACTGGCCTCTCTCAACGCTAGGGACTCGAGCACAGATTTTTAAAGGGACTTTGGTAGGACTGTGCTTAGCATTCGATGCCTAGTGGATTTAGGAGCCTACGTCTCATTTCCAAAAGGAGTTTCGGCAATTAGGGTGTGTCTACACTACAAAGGAAACCCCGCAGCTGGCCTGCGCCAACCAACTGGGGCTTATGGGGTAGGGCTGCAGGACTGTTTCATTGCTGTGTAGATTTAAAGGCTCAGGCTGGAGCTCAGGCCCTGGGACTCTCCTAACTTGCAGGGTCCTAGAGCCCAGACCCCAGCCCGAGTCTGGAAGTCTACACAGCCAGAGATGACCTGCACCTGCCCATAGTGGAGGGATAGAGTGAGAGCAACCATCTTCAGCAGTGTTACTGAGCATGCTCAGTACAAGTCAAAGAGCAAATCAGAGGGGAGGTGACATAACCCCGCAGTAGATGTCCAGTTGCTGGGTAGACATACCTGGAGGAGCCCCAGCCCCATTGACTGTCAGTGGAATTTTGGCTCATCTATGCCTAAATCCTTTTGGCAAATGAGACAGGCATTGGAATGCTGAATGCCTAAATAGCTTTAAAACCTTGCCTTGGGCTAAAAACATCCAGCACTGGCTAATACTGAGTCAGCCTTGTTGGGAGCCCTAGCTTAGCAGGGCCACATTTTCAACACCATCTCAGAGATCCTCGCCCAGAGCAGGCTGAAATGACCTAGTGCTGACTACACTGGCAGCCACCAGGGCCGGCTTTATGAACTGTGGGGCCCGATTCGAATACCCGGTGGCAGTCTGGGGCTTCGGCGGCATTTTGGTGGCAGGGGGTCCGCTCCAGGTCTTCCATGGCACCAAAGGACCCCCCACCACTGAAGACCCCTGGAATAGACCCCCTGCCGCTGAAATGCCGCCAAAGACCCCCGGAGTGGACCGCCACCGGGTGAGTAAAAAAAGATATTAAAAAGGTGCCCTGGCACGGGTCCCTCTTAGGTGCGGGGCCTGATTCCAGGGAATCAGGGGAATTGGCCTAAAGCTGGCCCTGGCGGCCATTGACAACTTGTCTACACTAGGGCTCCCAGCGTGGCTGACGACAGTGGCACAAGCACCAAGGGGAAATTCTGAGAACGTGTCCCTAGAATAGACAGGCTCCATGGGGAGCCAGAGTGCACAGCAGGGGATCCTGGGAGCTAGCGACTGTCTATTTTAAATGGTTCGCAGAACATGCACAAGACTTATTTATAGATTCTGTTTGTGAGCAGCAATAAGACAAGAAAGGCCAAGCATTGCTGGGCAATAATTACTCATCTCTTCCGCTGTGCTCATTAAAATTGCTTGGCCTTCTGCCCGAGGCTTGCTTTAGTCATTCACTGGTGAATGCACTGCCTGCTGCGTGCCGCTGCTTGTTAGCCGACACAAAGATTGGTGGCAGAAGGAAGATGAGCGAAGAGTAGGTTATTGTGCCGAGGGATGGATGCTGCTACCAGCCTGTGTCTGTCTGAGGATCATGCACATCAAACAGTTGCAAGGGGAAGAGGTCCTTGTCATATTAGCAGGCAATGCAATTGCACAAAGCCAGTGCTTAATTCGTATTGACAGAGGTGCCGGGGCTCAAGCAATTAAATGCTGAGGCTCAGGCAATGTTTTTTACATGCATAACTGATGCAGCAGCAGCAAGCCCAGAGGTACCTGGGCTACGAACTGCCACACCTAGAGGTGCCGGGGCTCAGCCCTTTCAAGCCCTGGCACAAATTAAGCACTGCACGAGGCTGCCCCCTAGACCCAGTCCAACCCTGGAGCACAAGTGTGGCCTCCGTTGTCTTTTGTTTTTATGATTTTTCTAAAGGGGCCCTGTTATAGTTTTAGGGTTTGGAGGAGGAGATGATGCTCACTGTGGGAGGGGGGTGGGGCAGTATCTGTTGGTAGGTTGTTTATGAAACCATCTTGAAAGCATCTTAAAATGTGTTTTATTGTGGCAGAATTTCTAGTGGCCCTATATAAACAGGGGACTCGAGGTGTTGGGCGTAAAGTGTGTTTATTGGAGCAATTCCGTCTTTGCCACCTTCATTGCTCTCAGACTGGGTTTGCACATCACTCTAAAGCTGGAAAAAAGACAAAATGTAGCCAGAGACAGTGGGAACCCACAGCTAACTAGATACACAATGGCTGCAGCTCTTGAGAGCAGTACTAGCAGCGAGGTGATTTGACAAAATGAGCAGGGATCGTTTCCCACACACTGCTCGTGATACCCACTGAATTTCCCATTCACACTACATAATGCCTCTCTTCATAATATGACTGTCCCTTTCCTGTCTTATGGACTCTGATCAGCAGTGAAACAGTTAACAATGTTGCTATTTAAGGTGTCATTAGACTCCAGAGTCAATGTCTCCTTAAATGTGTGGGGCAGTTCAGACATCTCAAAGCGATTGTCTCAGGCTATCTGCTAGGGTGACTAGATAGCCAACGTGAAAAATCAGGATGTGGGGGGTAATAGGTGCCAATATAAGAAAAAGCCCCCAAAATCAGGACTGTTCCTATAAAATCGGGACATCTGGTCACCCTACTGTCTGCAGATGCAGGCAGATCTCGCCGTACTGGTCTAAGTGGGGTTCGTATTTGGAAGGCTGTCTGTAACCAAAAGTGCTTTTCTTTTCTTTTTTTTAATAAAACCTTACATTCTGGAGCACACGCCACAGCCAATAGGGGAAAGTCCCTGCATGGTGAGAGACTTTGAGGTGGCCCAGTCCAACCCTGGAGCACAAGTGTCAAGCTGTTAAGCCTTAAGCACTGCAGGAGAGTTTATATTCTAAGATTAAAACAAACAGTTCCCTGGGTGCCAAGAATTTACTGGCTCCCAGCCAACGAAGTCAGGCGGGAGAAGTTCAATATCACCTTCAAATCCTCCTGTATCTGAGGCTCAGAAACAATTACATGTTTGTCCTTCAGGGCTGCCCATGCCTCCGATGTGCTGAGAATGCCTGTCTCCTGTGTTCTTGCTTCTCCTGCCATACCCAGAAGGAAGTGAACTACTTCCTACCTGTTACCTGGCACTGTCCATCTGTAGAGCAATAGATGCTTTGCAAAGGAGCTCATTTCCCAGATGGGGAAACTGAGGCACAGAGTGGTGAAGTGCTTTGCCTAAAGTCACCCAGCAGGCCGGTGACTGAGTCAGGATCCAAGTTTCCTGCATCCTAGCCCAAGGCTTTGTCCACTAGACTGCACTGTCTGTCTAGCAAATGTCTTGCTCTTCTGGAGTAATGTTGACCCCATTTTGCAGGGATGGCCAACCTGAGCCTGAGAAGGAGCCAGAATTTACCAATGTACATTGCCAAAGAGCCACAATAATACGTCATCAGCCCCCCATCAGCTCCCCCCTCCCACTCCCAGTGCCTCCCATCTAGGGTGACCAGATGTCCCGATTTTATAGGGACGGTCCCGATTTTTGGGTCTTTTTCTTATATAGGCTCTTATTATCCCCCACCCCTTGTTCCGATTTTTCACACTTGCTGTCTGGTCACCCTACTCCTACCCACCGGCAGCCCTGCTGATCAGCACCTCCCCCTCCCTCCCCGCACCTCCCCATCACCTGTTTCGTGGCATGCAGGAGGCTCGGAGGGGGAGGAACAAGGGCATAGCAGGCTCAGGGGAGGGGGCGGGAAGGGGTGGAGTGTGAGCAGAGCCTGTGGCAGAATTAGGGGTTGAGCAATGAGCACCCCCTGGCCCATTGGAAAGTTGGCGCCTGTAGCTCCAGCCCCCAAGTCGGTGCCTATACAAGGAGCCTCATTAACTTCTGAAGAGCCACATGTGGCTCCAGAGCCATCAGTTGGCCGCCCCTGCTGTATTGGTTTGATGGCGGGTGTTACTGCAGTAGCACCACTCCTGCCCTGTAGAGCACATGCTCCAAAGGCAAAAGCCAAGGGTGGGGAAAGGGCTGGGATCGACACCCACCTAGCTGCCCAGGCACACCGGCTGTCCACTGAGGTCTGTCTGCCAGCCCCCACTTTGCTAGCTCTGCTCCCTGGCAGTTCTGGCAGCTGCCACTGGATTGAGCGCTCCTTGCTTTTCAGTCCTTGTCTTGAAGTCACTTGCCACTACAGCTACACGGTCTTGCTTCCCCTCATGGTGGTGTGGAGAGCACCCGGGTCAGGGGAGCCTTCTTCTGTGGGGGGCTGCGTTTGAGGCAGATGATGTTCCTATGCCCACCGCCACTCCGGGGTTGAGGGCAGAGTGCTGATGGGGACGAGGGGCGATGGGGACAGTGGGCATGGTTCTCCACTGCGTCACTCTACCTTAATACCAGTGCTATTCCATGGAGATCCGGCATTGCTCCAGCATGGCACTGGAGGCTTTCAGCCTGTGTACGTATCTGGGGATTGGTGGTGTCCAACTGACTGTGCTTGACTGAGGAGAGAGGAACAGCTGGCTATGCCATATTCTCACCTCTGAGAGGGTCTGGGCTGGAGGCTGCAGGTTCAGTGGCTGCATTCCTCCCAGGAGCGAGTGCCAACAGACAAAGAGGCAGCCCCAGGCGCTCGCCCCACGCTCCACTGTCACTAACATCCCGTGTCTTTGTATCTCTTACAGTTATGTTTCGTCTCTACGATACCGATGGCAACGGCGTCCTGGACAGCTCGGTAAGCCCTAGCATGTAGAGCTCTGCACGCAGGGAGACACCTGCCTGTAGCCACACAAGCTGGCTGATACTGGGGGATGGCAGCTGGGTATGCGAGGGCAATACAGGCTCCTAGGAGGCCCTTGGAGGGACACTTGCAAAAACCAGCTCTGTCCTCCCAGCCATTTCTTTATGGAATATGTATTGTCTCGCAGAGAGACCACTAGTTCATCGGGCCGGCCAACAGAGAACTGTAGTGTTTATGTGCGCTGCAGCGGAGCACCTCTGATGCACTGCCATAGGTCTCTGCTGGCCATTTGGCCCAGGGCTGCAGATGTATCACCTCCTTCTGGCCAGGCAGCCCCTTCTTGGCAGTCACGGTGCAAAGAAGCTACCCAGATGCAAGTGCAGTCAGTGCCTCTCCCTCAAAGAATCACCTGCTTCTCACTCAGCCATCTTGTTTCTAGGTGAAAGAGAAGGACATGATTTCCTCAGGGTCAATGCCCCACCACAGCAAAAGCCACCGTCATAGCCACACCCCCATTCCGAGCAAAGAGAGAGAGACCCCCACACACACCTTCAATTCTGGGCTTTGCGCTCTCTGGTTGTTGCAGGTTCCTGGTGAGGCCCCTACATTAATTTTGCAGGAATCCCTGCTGTCTTTCTTCCAGCCCCCCCACTTCCCCACACACACACCATCATTTCTCTGTCTTGTCCATTTGAGACAGATTCTGATATGCTTAGTCACCTTGACTGGCACCTAATTCCATGAATAGCCCTGCTGAGAGAGAGGCTGCTAGAAACTGGGATTCCCATTGCCTGGGGAACTCCCTGATGAAAACAAAAAAGTAGGTCTGAAACCAAATGGAAAATATAATATCTGCATGTCCCACGGAACGGGAACCTCAACATTTCATATGGAAAAAGTCTCGGTAACATTTCCTTTGGGTCTTTTCACAGTGTTTCTCCAGTTCTCCCAGCGGCCCAGAGCCCCAGCAGCCTGCCAGAAGAGAGCTGGGGAGCCTGAGAGCCAGGCATCTCGGGAGCTGGCTCTCCCAAGGCTTGTGGGCTGCCAAGGAGCTGGGGACCTACCGGCCCCCAGGGATATGTGTCTACACTGTGTTTTAACATCAGCGGGTTTAACAGTGCCATGTGGACGTACCCAGGCAGGCTGCTAAGGAGCAGGTGGGAGAACTGGCAGGAATCCCAGCCACTGGAATCTCAATTCCAACTAAACACTCTTTTCTGATGGAAAATGTGCCACCTGCTCTCCACTGAAACCAGTGGGACTCGCTGGGGTGTAAGGTTGGGCGAGGGCTTGCCTCTCTGTGTGCCTCTAGCCCAGCAGGGCTCTGGTCCACATGCCTTATCTCCCGCCTGCTCATGTCCTAGGGGCAGTGCTGATTGTTTCTCTTTGGTTCCTCCTTTCATCTGAGCTCAGGAGCTAGATCGGATCATCAATCAAATGGTGCACGTGGCAGAATACTTGGAGTGGGACTCTACGGAGCTCAAGCCAGTAAGTGACAGCGGAGCCTCTGACTGCTGGGCAGGGGGCGATGGTCGGGAGAGACTGAGTGGGGAAGACTGAGGTGAATTCCACCTGAATGAGCTGCTGGTGCTACGAGCTCGGAAAAACACCCCTGCCCCAAATGTGACTCCCCAGAGATATCCCTGTGTGGAGGCGCTGGGCTCCCCCCTCCTGGGCTTCTAAACAGGGTCTTTGCTGTTCAGGAGCCTTCTGCTTGCTCCTGGCAATTAACTGCGGTGAAAATATCAAGGATGGAGACCCGAGGTGAGAAATAGGCAGGACTAGATTAATATCTAAGGAACAAAGATCCCATCTTCATGCATCTGTTCTTAATCATCCGGGGCTGTTCAGAGAAGAGGTGCTTGAAGAGACCTGATGGACTAGTTAGGAGGGCGTGCCAGTGTAAGGGATGGGAGAGAACATGGAGAGGGCTAGAGGAAATGTTCTGGGCTTTGTGCTGGCCTCTTGGAATGGCATAGGCCTCTGCCTTGGGTCCCTGATCTGGTAATGCACTGGTCATTGTGCAAGGTGTGTGCGATAGAATCATAGAAATGTAGAACTGGAAGGGACCTTGAAAGGTCATCAAGTCCAGTCCCCTGCCTTCTCAGCAGGACCAAGTACTGTCCCTCACAGATTATTTCACCCCAGATCCTAAATGGCCCCCTCAAGGATTGAACTATCAACCCTGGGTTTAGCAGGCCAATGCTCAAACCACTGAGCTATCCCTTTTTTCCCCTTGGTGCAATGAGCAGGATCACTACCTTCAGGAATATGGGGACTCCCATGGACTCTTGTTTCCTCTAGATTTTGAAGGAGATGATGGAGGAAATAGACTATGATCATGATGGCACCGTGACGCTGGAAGAGTGGATCCGGGGCGGCATGACCACCATCCCCTTGCTAGTCTTGCTGGGGATGGAGACTGTGAGTACCTAGGGCTGGGCTTAGATGGGACAGGCCCTACAGGGCTGGTCTCCAGAGATGTACAACCCGGGGTTCAGGTATAACTCAATTGCCAGGCACTTGGCTGGAGGAACTGGGGCATGGCAGAGGGGGTAGGGGAACACTTCCTTCCTGCAACAACTCTGCCCAGAGAATAGAGTTCTGACCATGCCAGGGTTAAAATGAACACAGGGGCAGGGCAAGCTATGCAGGGTTTGCTTCTCCTTCACCCTACTCCAGGACCATTACAGCCCCCACAGAGCTCCTTTGCGGCCTCCCAAGGACTCCATTTGGCATGTGCTTTGTGGCAGCATCCCAGGTGTGAGTTCACTTCTGAGATGGCTGCAGTGTGCCAGTGTCCCAGCAAGGGCCTGGGAAGATCTCCACTTACATATCACCCTGGGCCATTATTCTGCACCTACCCCCTCTGCTGTGCATGTGTGGTGTTCGAACGACTCCTCTTGATACAGATGCCTTCATGCTCAGGTGTTGCCTGGGGGCAGCAGGAAAACCACCCTGCTTTCTGATGGGGGCAGGCTGGTCTGATTACTGCCTGCGATTTGTAATGGCAACGTTGACGGGGGTTAGACGATGAAAGGTCACAAAGGACATAGGCAGAAAGGTCAGATGCTGGGGACAGCTGGTGGAACATTCAGAGGGCAACACAGGACCACAGGAGGGCACCAGAGCCTCACAAACTGAACGCTCGCAACCATGTCTTCTCACCCTCTTTCCAGCCATGCTGTGGGGAGTGCATGTGCTGCACAGAGCCAGCCCTTCGACAGAAATCAGCAGGAATCTGCTCGGTGACTAGATAGAATATGAATGGGGCCTTCCTTAAAGACCAAACTGTCCTTTCGAATGTATTCAGAGTGCAGGAGGGACAGGCTGGAATGTCAGGAGGCCACTGCAGGCCAGCTCCTCAGCTGGCATCTCTCAGCTCCACGCTGCCTTGCCTCAGCTGCAGAGTTAGCCCGGAAAAAGGGTCTTGAAAATGAGCAAATACAAAATCTTTTTAAAGTCCCGATTCACAGGCAGTACGTGGGCATGGGGGGAAACGGCAGCTCAGATACATTTTAAAGGGCCAGAGTTACACCAGGGATGAATATGGCCCGAAACTTTTCCAGACAGTCTCTCTTCACCTACTTGCCAAGGCATGAGTTCAGGCTCTGAGGCTTCTCTGTGTTCTGTGGTCTAGTCTGATAGTGTTCAGTGCAGGGTAGGCCATGCTGCTCCAGCTGCCAATGGGATCAGCAGCTCTAAGGAGAGACACCTGAGGACAGAGATTTTAGATCTTGAAAGAGAAAAGTGCTTTTGGCTGGCTGTTAAAAGGCGTTCCCACCAGGGGCAGCAGAAACTTCCTAACAGTGGGGGGCCCATCAGCACCCAAAACCATGGCCCCACCGCCTCACACTGCCCCTCCCCAAGGCCCTGCCCCCACACCACCCCTTCCTTCTGAGGCTCCGCCCTAGCACTGCCCCTTCCCCCAAGACAGGGCCGGCGCTACCATTTAGGCAGCCTAGGCAATCGCCTAGGGCGCCAGAATAATTGGTGGGCGCCGTTTTGCCGGAGGGGGCGGCAGGCGGCTCCAGTGGAGCTGCCGCAGTGGTGCCTGCGGAGGGTCCGCTGGTCCGCGGCTCCGGTGGAGCTGCCGCAGTCTGTCTGCGGACGGTCGGCTGCTCACGCGGCTCCGGTGGACCGCCTGCAGGCATCACTGCGGCAGCTCCACCGGAGCCACGGAGCACCGGACCCTCCGCAGGCACGACTGCAGTGGCTCCAGCGGAGCCGCGGGACCAGCGCGCGGGGCGGCAAAATTGCCGTCCACCTAGGGCGCTCAAACCCCTAGTGCCGGTCCTGCCCCAAGACCCTGCCCCATGCCACCTCCCTCCCCAAGACCCCTCCCCTTCCTCCCGTTGCTCACCCTTACTGCCACGGCCCCCTCCCCCGCAGTTCCAGCACCCCTGGTTTCCACCTAAGATTTCAGTTTCTCTCTTGTCTCAGCCATCTGGGATCTCAAGCACACCAGGCTTGTTGTTTGGCATGTAGAATCATTTTTTTTATTATTATTAATCATTTCAAAAATGTGAAGAGCAGGTCAAATATTTGATGATAGCCCCATGTCTGCTTTGGGACTGATTCACTGCGTGATGAAGTACAAGGGGCAGAGTTAAGGTATTTCCTGACTTCCAGAGGTTAATTATTCATTCTGATGTTCTTTATATGTAAAGTGTATATTAGGCCTGAATTCATCCCAGTAAAATTTGCTATCCGTAGTCATTTGAAATGTGAAACGCATTCACTGCAGCTGTGTTTGTGCCCCTTCTTGTGTTTGACCTCCCCAGATAAGCTAGCGAACAAACTGACTGGCAGGAATGTTGAAGGGAACAGGGAATTTTAAGACTATTGGAAAGTGCCTGTGACTTAAACCTGAGCCTAAGAGCTGTGCTCATCCAATCAGGGAACACAAACGTATTGTGTGTAATCTCTCGAGAATCAGCACAGCTTGAAGGTTGAACAAACTGGGCACAGGCTGAGCCGGAATGATTTGCTTTAATTGTTCAGCAAGTGACTTTGCATAGCAAGTACATTGGAATCAATTGTAAGCTATTTGTGGGCAGCTGGTAAACAGAAAGAGGCAAAATGAGTGAAATGAATTATTTGTTAAACTCAAGTGTGTGAGAGATTGAGAGAGAGACTATCTATCTGGGAAATTCCTCTCTAGATCGTTGGGTGACTGGAGCCCCACTGTTTATACAGAAGCGAGCTAGGATTCTTCAGTACAGAAATGATGGCCTTTACAGTCCCAGAAAATAAGATGACAGCCAGCATCATGGGGCTGTTGGTTCAGAGTGTTCTTAGCCGCCTAATATTGGAAAAAGGTTGAATAGTGCCGGATGGTTTTGTATTTGTTTATAGCGTGGTCTTCCCCCAAGCTATCGTTAATAAGGAATGTGTCCACGTATGTAGGTACCAAGCTGCCGTATTTCCACCTGTTCAGGAGGATCTAGCAAACCAGAAAGCTAGATGTGAAGCATATTCTATGTAATAGTTTAACTTGTACATCTCTTTGCCTGGCACACTATGGGTACATCTACACGGGAGGTATGATTTCCAGCTCGTAGAGCTAGCATGCTAAAAATAGAAGTGTGGCTGCAGCAACATGAGCAGCTGGATGGGTTAGTCACCCCAAGTATGATCCTGTCTGAAACCTGAGGCACATACTTGGGTGGTTGTCCCATCCCACCCTTTACGTTGCTGCAGTGATATTTCTATTTTTAGCACACTAGCTTGGTCAGAGCCAGAGCGGGTATGTCTACTCAAGCTGGAAATGATACCTCCTGCTCCAGTGTAGACATACCCGAAGGGACAACCTTATCTGCAGGGATTTCCGAGTTCCCCAGCAAACAGGCAATTCCACTACTTCCGCTGGAAGGCTGTTCCAGAGTTAACTACATTTATAATTAGAAAATTTTTCCTAATCTCTAAACTAAATCTCCCTTGCTGTGGATTAATCTCATTGCTTCTTGTCGTCCCTTCAGAGAAAATGGAGAACAGTTGATCACCATCTTCTTTATAATGGCCCTTAACATATTTGAAGATTGTTATGAGGTCCCCCCCTCTGTCTTCTCTTCTGAAGACTAAATGTGCCCATTTTTTTTGCCTTTCCTCATCAGTCAGGTTTTGTAAACCTTTTATCATTTTTGTTGCTCTCCTCAGGACTCTCTCCAGTTTGTCCTCATCTTTCCTAGTGTGAGACACCCAGAATTGGACACAGTCTCCAGCTGAGGCCTCCCCAGTGCCGAGTAGAGTGGGACAATTACCTCCCGTGGCTTCCATACAACACTGCTATTAAAACAACCCAGAATGATATTCACTTTTCTTGCAACTGCATCCCATTGTTGACTCATATTCAATTTATGCTCCACTATTACCCCCAGTCCTCTTTAGCAGTACTATCACCTGCCCAGTTATTCCCCAGTTTGCAGTTGTGCATTTGATATTTCCTTCCTAAGTGAAGTACTTTGCACTCGTCTTTATTGAATTTCAGTTTGGCGAATTCAGACCAATTCTCAAATTTGGCAAGGTCATTTTGAATTCTAGTCCTGTCCCTCAAAATGCTAACAGCCCCTCCCAGCTTATTGTATAAACATACTCTCCGCTCAATTATCCGAGTCATTCATGAAAATATGGTCTAGTACCGAATACAGGACTGACCCCTGTGGGACCCTGCTAGAGACACCCTCCCAGTTTGCTGACCCCTGCGGGAGCCTGCTAGAGACACCCTCTTTGTTTGTCAGTGTTTGACTCTAGGGAGCTTTTACGAGCAATGGGGAGAAATGGGTAAAGCTACCCAAATGACCTGCTATTTTCCTTAAACACACAGTGGAAAAGCACAAGCAGATCAGCTGCCTTCTCCAGACAGAACCTCAAACAGTCCCTGGTGTCAGCGAATTGCTGCCCCATCTACCTTAGACCCGCACTGTGCTTCTCCCTAACTCCCTGTCATAAACAGATAAGTAAGAGTTAATAGAACAGAAGTACTTCATCTCTCTTTTGCCTGTAAAGGGTTAACAAGATCAGTGAGCCAGGCTGTTACCTGACCAGAGGACCAATCCTGGATACTTTCAAATCTTGAGGGAGGGAAGTTTTTGTGTGTGCTGTTAGTGTTTGGTTGTTGTTCACTCTGGGGGCTCAGAGGGATCAGACGTGCAACCAGGTTTCTCTCCAATCTCTCCGATACAGGCTCTTATAAGTTCAGAATAGTGAGTACTAGGTAGATAAAGCGAGTTAGGCTTATGGTTGTTTTCTGTATTTGCCAATGTGTATTTGGTTGGAAGGAATTCAAATGTGTATTTGGCTGAAAGGAGTTCAAATTGGTATTTTGCTGAAAAGATTTTAATTTGTACTTGTATACTTAGGCTGGGAGGGTATTCCCAGTGTCTATAGCTGAAAGACCCTGTACCTATTCCATTTTTTAAATTTACAAAGATAATTTTCACTGTTTTTTCTCTCTTTAATTAAAAGCTTTTCTTGTTTAAGAACCTGATTGTTTTTTTATTCTGGTGAGACCCCAGGGGACGGGGTCTGGATTCACCAGGGAATTGGTGGGGAGAAAGGAGGGAAGAGGGAGAGAGAGGCTAATTTCTCTCTGTGTTAGGATTACTTTCTCTCTCAGGGAGAGTCTGGGAGGGGGAGAGAGAAGGAGGCAGGAAGGTGGATTTTCCTCTCTGTTTTAAGATTCAAGGAGTTTGAATCACAGTGATCTTCCAGGGTAACCCAGGGAGGGGAGCCTGGGAGAGGCAACGGTGAGGGAAAGGGTTTACTTTCCTTGTGTTAAGATCCAGAGGGACTAGGTCTTGGGGGTCCCCGGGCAAGGTTTTGGGGGGACCAGAGTGTACCAGGCACTGGAATTCCTGGTTGGTGGCAGCGCTACAAGTACTAAGCTGGTAATTGAGCTTAGAGGAATTCATGCTGGTACCCCATCTTTTGGACGCTAAGGTTCAGAGTGGGGAATTATACCATGATACTCCCACTGTGCTTTGCCTGCAGAACGTGAAGGATGACGGGCAGCATGCCTGGAGACTGAAGCACTTCAAGAAACCTGCCTACTGTAACTTCTGTCGCACCATGCTGTTGGGGGTCCGGAAACAAGGCTTGTGCTGCTCCTGTGAGTCTCGCTCTCCTAGCTCTCTGCGCCCCATGCATGGCCTGTCGCACTGCAGCACACTGACCAGTGTTCAGCCCCTGCCCTTGCTTTGCAGCACAGCCCTTGTAATTTCTTTTAGGATGCTTTGGGTGCCACAAGCATCCAAGGAAAGCAAGTCTATTGCAGAAGTGAGAGGGTGAGGTTCTGTGGCCTGCGATGTGCAGGAGGCCAGACTAAATCACTATAGTCCTTCTTGGTCTTAAAGTCAATGAGTCTATAACCCTGGCCCCAGATAACGGGGCTGCGGACGGAACCCCAGCCCTGGATAACTGGGCCGCAGCCAGAACCCCAGCTCTGGATAATGGGGCTTTGGCCCTTTCTTGCTTTCCTATCCTTAACAAGTGCTTTGAGCATTGGCCTGCTAAACCTAAGGTTGTGAGTTCAATCCTTGAGGGGGCCATTTAGGGAACTGGGATAAAGATCTGTCTGGGGATTGGTCCTGCTTTGAGTAGGGGGTTGCACTAGATGACCTCCTGAGATCCCTTCCAACTCTGATGTTCTATGACTCTATGATTCTAACAAAAGCTGCATTTGCGTAACTTGACATGTTTGACTGCAGTCTCCAAAGGCTGGGAAATTCAGAGATTAGTCTGAACCTCGATCCCTAACTCACCCGGCTTTGCCCAAGGAATGTAAAACCTTCCCCTAGTCCAGGTCCTTCTCCTCTACCTGGAGTGCCCTGGCCCAACCGGGGAGAGCTGAGAATGGAGTGTCAATATTAACACTCAGCTAAGCAAACAACCCCTCCTTCCCAGTAAGGCACCCCTCTTCCCAAGGTCCAGAGACTAGATAACCACTACACTGAGGTCCTGTTCTCCTCGCAGCTGCTGAGTTCTGCTGGATCCTCCAAAGTGCTCATGGTCAGGTTCGATACCCTAGTTCCCTAGACAGTTATATGGTGCCCATCACTCATCTCTGCCAGCAAGGGGCACTGCTCTCCCCTCCCTGAAGCATCTTCCTCCAGGCTTTCTGCTCTCCTGTTAATTCGATGGTAGAGACTTGAGCCTGCAACTGCCAAGCAGTGCCTGGGAGGCAGTAAGTGCCTAGCTCCCCCTGGAGGTCAGTGGAGTTTGAAGGAGCTCAACCTTTCCCTGCATGTGCTGCTGGAAACCTGCAGGCTCTGGCTCATTCTGTTTCAAAAGCTATCAGGCAGCCCACCCCTTCACATGGCAGGCGAGATGGTGGATAGCTCCCACTACTTGTCTCCCTGCTCTGACTCTGGCTCTGGCCAACACAGCTCATCACCTGGATGCATGGGAACTCTGGCTCTTGTCTGTATCCTGGGGTGGCTCTGAAGTATATGCTGCATGCATGTACCGAGGGGTCACAGCTGACTTCTTTTCCCCTCTCTGCTGCAGTTTGTAAATATACCGTCCATGAACGGTGTGTGTCCAAAGAGATTGCCTCGTGCATCAGCACATACGTGAAATCCAAGAGGAACACAAATGTGAGTAGCACATGTGTGCACGACTGTTGTCTGGTTTCCCTTCCAGCTCTGCTAATGCCCATGCAGGATGTGCTGTTATCGGTGACAGCCATGGGATTTCACTGTGAGAGTGGCTGGCAGCTCAGCTGTGTACCTGCACTCAGCAGGGGAGATGAGGTAGTGGAAGGGTGGGCACCCCCCTCCCCTTCAGTAGCAGGACTTCCACTCTACCTTAGCTGGGGGGTTAGCAGACTATTGGCCAATGGACTCACCTGAGATGCAGCTGGGAGTGGTCCAAAGCTCCACCAGAATGGATACTGGGGACAGTGAGGATGGGGCCAGTTTCCCCCCCATATAACCACCCCTGCCCATTAACCTGCAGATCCCTTTGGTTCCCATGGTTTACGCTACGTGCCAGGCTCCCCAAAGGTATAATAGCACTGGCTCTCCCAAGGAGGGGGAGCATCAGAGGATGGGGCCAGCAGCCTTCCTTGTGGCTGGCTGACCATACAGGGATAGCCTGCATCCAGTTACCCCCTCAGAACAGGGCAAAGACAGATGTCCGAGAACTTCGCAGAGCAGCTCTTTTTAACAGGACAGCGTCTGCTGGTGCTTGGGCCTCTTTGCCGTTGTCTGGTGTGCAAAGCAGGCCAGTGTCCAAGGGAACGGAGCAGTGGCAGTCCAGACCCCTCTTTATCCAGGGTCTCCTGGAAGACCTTTGACTCAACAGATTTCCTGTGTGTCCAAGTCCCATTGCTTGTTAGCCTCTGGGTTTCAATGCTGGCCCAGATGACACCGTCTCTCTTTTATTTCTCACCTGTTCTTTCAGGTCATGCAGCACACCTGGATCGAGGGGAACTCCCCAGTCAAGTGTGACCGGTGCCACAAAAGCATCAAGTGCTACCAGGGTATTACCGGGCTACACTGTGCATGGTGTCAAATCACAGTGAGTACGTGGAGGGGACACTATGCAGGGATGTCAGGGAGACTGAATGGCTCCGGGGGGTGGGATACACAAAACCGTTTGCTCCTAGGTTACCAGCCCATATCAGGAATGTTCAAAAGCCCATTACCACCTGACAAGTAGAAGAAGAGCTGCTGGCCTGTGTGAAATGAGCAGGTACCTGCCCCATTCCTTGTGAGCCCTCCTATGAATTGCTGTCACTGTGAGTGCTGAGCGGCTCCACTGAGAAGCCAGCGGCTGGCTCGGTGTGAACAATGAATGACCTACCTGTGACCCCACTATATCTGGGCCCAGGTCTGCCAGCCAGGGCTGCAGGGGAAGCTTGTGTCTTTTCAGGCTGTGACTGAGCAACTGCCATCAGCACTGGGCTCACTCTGCGGCCGAAACAGGTGGCCCAATGCACAGGCTCTGCGAGGGGGAGGAGAATGGTGCCAGCCCTAAAGGAGAACTGGGCTCCCCGAGCTCTTCGGCTGCCCTGGCGGCACTCACACAGGATCTGACAAGTCCCACGGCCCGTTGTGCCAGCATGACAAATACAGGCAATGGCCTCTGCCAGTGGGAGGGAAAGGCTGTGGCAGGCCTGGAGAAGCCTCAGTTGGTTTCCCAGCCCACTTTAACCGTCTCTTCCTTCAGGTTAGAGATGAGATCTGAGAGGCAGCCCAGGGAGGGACAGTCACCCTGGCACTCCCTAGCACAGGGCCAAGGATTTGACCACTCAGGCATTATGCTGCAGGAATCCACAACATGTCACTTTCCCCAGCACAATAGCACTTAGGGGTGGAGCAGATTGCGACCCTTCCATCGGCACGATGCCCCTTGCAGCAAAATCCAAGTGTTCCATGGCAGAAATCCGAATGAGGCCAGGAAGGCTCTTGTTAGTTTCATGCTCCACCTGTGTGGAAACTGACACGAGCCAAGGAGGGCAGCTGGCAAGCGGAAAAACTCTGCCTCAGTTCTCCTGCAGTGGCACATTCCGGAGATCCCTTCCCCCCAAAATGGCACAGTTGGGACTTTCATCTCCATGTGGGACAAAATATTTTTCAAAACTGTGACGTGTAGTAGAGCAGCCCTGAGCCCTCTTCCCTTGAGATCCTGGCAAAGGGGGGGACGTGACAAGGGCAACAGGAAAAGGGCGGAAACAAGCAGGGACAGAATGATATGAGGGGATTCCAGGAAGCAGGGAAGTGGGGAAAGCTAATGCAGAGAGCGATTGGCATGGGGGATAGAAAACCCCTCAGCTGAACTCTGCTCCCCCTGCTTCAGCCCATGTTATAGTGCCCAGGGCTCTCTGGTCTGTGGTGCTTGGAGCTTCCATGCATAATGCTGTCAGCAAAAAGGGTTGGAGAGCCAGAGCTGAGAGGCCAGCTGCCCGGAGGGGAGGGGCAGGGAGAGGAGGCAGTCTCACACTCACGCTCCTTTCTCTCTCTTCCCAGCTTCACAACAAATGTGCCTCCCATGTGAAGCCAGAGTGTGATGGGGGGCAGCTCAAGGATCACATCTTGCTGCCCTCTGACATCTGCCCAGTGGTTCTGGTAAGTCAGCCTCTTCCGGCCCATATGGCAGTGAGGGGCACGGGCATGCACATGCCCTCTTCAATGTCCCCCCCCCCCCCCGAAACCTATGGTAACTCAAAGCCACATCTGCTTGAGTGCATGACTCCACCCTGCAAGCCCCGCGGAGCAAGGCAATCCTGAAACAAGGCAGCAGTCATCCCAGCCCTATACCAATAGACCTGCATCAGCCCAGTAGCATCGCAGCCCTGCAGCATGCTCACTCCTCTAGCAACAGACACGATGCCGCCCGCAGGGCACCCCTCAAGGAACCGCAAGGCACCACCTTAACTCTGACCACCCCATGCTGCTTTAATTTGCAAGGTTGCAACTGCTATCCTGCCATGCGCCAGATGGGTAAAGAGTGCACAGCTCCTCACACCCACAATATGGCTGGCCTTACTGAACACAAAGAAACCTCTTCTGTCCAATTACACTGTGGCTTTCAAAGGATCGGCTCAGCTTTGCAGTGCACACCGCCCAGCAAAACCACACACACATGGGTGGCAGCTGAAATTTCCCCTCGAGGAGGCGAACTCCCCATCCTCCACCTCTTCTTTCCATAACCCTGCCCACACTTCACCCCAAGCCCCATCCCTGCTCCACCTCAGACTCCGCCCCCTCCCCTGCTCAGCCCCGTTTGCTGCGTGCGTCTCTCCTCTCCTTCCCCCGCTCCCTGTTCAGCCCCACCACCACCACCGCTGCTCAAAGTGTGCATCCCTCCTCTCTCTCTCCCAATCAGGAGGGACAAGGCGGCAGGGGAACCAAACGGGGAGGAGAGGAGGAACCAGCGAGTGGCGGTGGGGACTTCTGGGATGGGGGGTGGAGTGCTGGAGAGGTGCAGCCAGGCAGTGGCTGGCGGAGAATGCTGAGCTTGTATATGGGCCATGCAAGTTCCAGGGTGGCTAAGGAGGCGGTATCTGCCACTCAGCTTCTGGATTCATCTATAATCTCCCTGGGGAGTCCAAGGGACCCGGGAAGCTGAGTAGCAGATACTGCCTCCTCAGCCGCACGGGAACCTGCATGGCACATAATAAATAAGCATAAACTTCCAGCAGAAGCCCACTCCCAGGAGGGAGGGGAAGGGGCAGGGCCACCATGGCCCAGGCACTTGGCCTATTATAACCATGCACACACAAATGTCTTCCCCCACCATGTAGCAGGTTGTAACTGGGCCTATGGAAGAAACCAGCAGATCACAGCTCAGACTGTGCCATGAGGAGACATCTCCCGTCTTTCGGTGCATGCTCTCTGGGGATGGCACTATTGGAGTGAGGCTCAGTGGATGCTGGGGGGCAATGCTTGCAGGCTGTGGTTTTGCTGGGTGTGGCTGTTGCCTTGGCGTGTGATTTCCAGGTCTTTGAGCGACTGTGACTTGGCTCTCAGTCAGGGTGTTTGGTCCTGTGCCTACGCTATGACCACTGTCGTGGAAACTGCAAGGCTGTCAGCCCCTCATGCTCCCATGGGGACTTGTTTCTGCTAGACCAATCCTGGAAGCTGGAGTCTGACAAACAAATGTCCCTTCTTAGCACCGCTCTTCATTCGTGTGTTAGATTCCGTGCATCTTTTTCTTTCTAAAAGGACAGACAGTCCCACCCCAGGAAATCAGA
This sequence comes from Gopherus flavomarginatus, assembly GCF_025201925.1. Classification (NCBI taxonomy): domain Eukaryota; kingdom Metazoa; phylum Chordata; order Testudines; family Testudinidae; genus Gopherus; species Gopherus flavomarginatus. The sequence goes on from NC_066624.1 coordinate 63,506,590, forward strand.
CAGCGATTCCCCTGCCAGCACCTGTCCAGACGACACCGCCCAGACCTTCAAATTCAATACCACCACGTTGGACGAGCACGGCCTGCAGGTAAGTGGCTCTGAGCTGCTTCGGTCTTCAGGAGGCTCAGATGCTGACCTGGGAGTGAGAAACCCAGGGGCAGGGTGCTGAAGTCTCAGGCCCAGGCCAGCAGGGGATGAGAGTCTGACAGGGAGCTAGACTATTCTTGCACTCTGATGGCTGGCTGGGGTCACATTCCCCCTGCTGGCCAGCTCTGCTTGTGTCTACTGACTTCCGGGTATTGGAATGAACTCTGGGACAGCCTGTACTGGTGTGTCAGTGACCCTGCGATCCTTTCCCCACAATGGCCTTTATTTCTCCCTTGTGCAGCCTGTTGTTTCTGAGGCACAGCTTCAGTGAGCGGTCAGTTTATGGCACTAGTATCATCTCCCTGTTTCCCTGTGCTCCCCGTCCGTCTCTTGCATCCATCTGTTCTATAGACTGCAGGCAGGGACCGTCTCTTTGTTCTATGTTTGAACAGCACCTGGTGCAATGGGCCTGGGGCCTGCATCATGAGGCACGTCGTTAATGATGAAAATATCAGCAGGCAGAGCTGAGCAGCCACACGGCTCTGCCCTGTCCTGTCCCCCATCATCCGCTGGGCAGTTCCCCAATGGGCGTGGAGCCATGGTGTGAAGCCTGCGCTCAGTGTCCCTCACTGATGCCTTCCTCCATGCTGGGTTCTCTCCATCCTGGCTTGTGTTGCTTCCTTTTCAGCAGGGCCTGGTGACTCGAGCTCATCCGAGGCTCCACCCATTCCCCCCCCCCCCCCGGGGATGAGTGGTTTTCATACATGTCTCAGGGGCGGGCCGTGTTCTGCTCTTTGCATTTCAGATCACCCCTAGGCCCGGGACCCACCCTCTGCTGGTGTTCGTGAATCCCAAGAGTGGAGGGAGACAAGGAGAAAGGTATGTTCTCTGCTCCCCAGAGGCACTGGCTGAGCATTTGCTCCCTCCCCAATCAGGCCTATGGATCTGGGGAGCTTAGGGTCAGGTAGAGATGAGGGGAGCTGCATGGGACAGAGGCAACCTGCACAGGTTCCCCTGGGGCAGACTGGGGGCCCCGTTACTAACCATGCTGGTCCTTCCATGATATGGGTGAGCTGGAGCTAGTCCGAGCTGTCCTTCACCTGCCAGCCAAGGGATGTTTGAGTGAAAGTTGCAGTACAGGGGGGAGTGCTCGGGGGCCCCAGCTCCCTGGGGCACTGAGTTTTTGCTGCTGACTTTTCTTCCTCTCTGTTTGTGTTGCTAGGAGCCCCACATAATGAGCAAAGATTGAGAGTAAACAACAGCAGCCCCTCCTGGTGGCAGGCTCTGGCCGGGATTTCTGCAATGGGATCTGCCCCGGGTCAGCCTTGCCCTGTGGGTAGATTCTCTGTCTGCATCCTCTAGGCCAGACGGCCCATTTGCATGGCTCTCCTTTCTTTCCAGGGATAGTTTCCTTCTGTTTCCATCTCTCACTCGCCTTCTATTTCCACAGAGTCCTTCGGAAATTCCACTATCTGCTCAACCCCAGACAAGTGTACAACTTGGACCGAGGAGGACCGACTCCTGGGTATGGAGATAATAGACAGCCCACGTCCCCAAACCCCATCCTTACCTCTCCCTGCCTCTGTCGTCCTCTCCCACCCCCCTGCCAGCAATAAGCCATCCCCTGTGATCACCTGACTCTCCCTCCTTGTGCTTCCACTTTCCAGGTTGAATTTTTTCCGGGACACCCCAGACTTTCGTGTCCTGGCATGTGGCGGGGATGGGACTGTTGGCTGGATCCTGGACTGCATAGGTAACTCAGGATCACAGGTGCCCAAGAGACCTGAGCTAAGGAGCTGTGTAAGCTGCCGCACCATGGAGCAGCCATGCTTGTAGCTGGGATGAGATGCTGTGATGGAGCTCGCTGGTCTGACTCCATGTGGTGGGAACAGACCTGCACGTTCCCAGAAATTAGGCTAAGGGGCAGCAGGGCCCCATTCTGCCCTAGCTCTCTTCTCTCCTGCCTGACTTGGCGTTGGTTTCCTGCTGCCCCCAAGCCTTCCCCAGTGCTGGGAAAATGCCTGCCTCCTGCTGTCTGGTTTATCGTCCACGGCAGCCCTGCTCACTGCCACCCCTCTGGCTTTGTCCTGTCCCTGTCATGTTCTGCAGCCTTCCCTCTCCTCCTCTCTGCTCCCATGGCTCTTCGGGTCGAACCCCTCTCCACACTCTGCCCCGTGGCCTGCCCGCCGCACCGGGTCACATGGCTTCTCCCTGGTGTGCGGAGCTCTCTTCTGAAGACACCCCTCTGAGCCTCTATTGCTGCCTTGTGTTAGGAGGTGCCTACCAATGGCATATTCTGGCAGCTCCTGGCAAGCAGGCTGAGCTATCAGACACTGGCTCCTGCCTGCAAGCTGTCCTCTTGTGGATGGAATTGCCAGGGGTAGAGGACACTTGCTTGCTCCCTGGGTATGCTCATGCTTTCACATGCATTTGCCCCATTTCCAGGCTGGCACAGGCTCTCCCTGGAATCTGCAGTGCCACAAAGAAGCAGAATCACTCTGTTTTTCCCCAGAAAGGTTGAGTCTGGTTTTCAGCTCTTTGCGCTTTCCCGGGAGCCTCTGCATTGTGGATGATAGGACGGGGACTTAGCCGAGAGGCCGCTGGCTTGTGTCTGTGCTAACAGCCTTCTCTCTTTGCATTGCAGACAAGGCAAACTTGCTGAAGCACCCCCCTGTAGCTGTCCTGCCACTGGGAACAGGCAATGACTTGGCCAGGTGTCTGCGCTGGGGAGGAGGTGAGGCTTCCTGACATGGCCCCCTGGCCCACTCCGCCCCGAGCACCACAGAACACACTTCCAAGCTGCCTTTACAGTCACGTGCTGTACATCCCGGAGGCAAACTGTCCCTTCTCTGGATGTGTGGATGCATGGCACAAACTCACCGCCGTGCGTGCTGTCCAGATGCACGAGGACTTGCTGTTAATGCTAGTGAACATGGCAAATTCAGCTGCATCAGGCTGAAAATGTACCCTGGTGAGTCACCCCTCTGCTTTCCTAGACACACAGCTGATCTGCTGGAGCGGCCCAGGCAAAGGATTCAAATTCTTATTGGGTGTGAGGGGCTTTTCTTCCATCTACCCTTGGGAGAGGGTGTGGCCTAGTGGATAGAGCAGTGGACTGGGACCCTTGGGTTCTATTCCTGGCTTTGCCGCAGGGTGACCTTATACAGGCCACTTAATGCTCTGTGCCTCAGTTTCCACATCTGCACTGACCTCCTTTGTAAAGCGCTTTGAGATCTACCTCATAGACGAGCTAGGAATTGCCATTTCGAAGTACGTCACCTAGCTAACTGGGATGAGGGAGCTCCTTGGGACCTTGTCGTAGTCTCCTCTCATGCGTACCATGTACACCACAGCTGCTGTTTCTATAAATAGGGAATAATAACAGGGAGTTCTCTCTGTCACCGCTGCAGGAGTCACATTTCATGGCACAGTTTTGTTTCCAATCTCCCCCATCCTCTCCTTGAAATAGCTTGAGAATTGGCTTTCTGTGGGAATGGTTTATCAGATGCTTCATCAGAATGCCAGCAAAGGAGAAATGAAATCCCAGCTGAGGCCCCGATCCTGTAACGGCCAGCAGACCCTAGCACCCTCACAGAGCATTGCCTGGGCATGGGAGTCCATGTCCATGGAGCAAGCTACAGGGTCCCGGTTAGAATGGCAATCTCTCTTACAGCAACGGTGCCTTCGGCCAGCGCCTCACTCCATGTAGCTAGCCTGCTATTGCACTCACGTGCAGTCGGTGTTTTCTGAACAGATACAGGCCCTGCTCTGAAGAGGCTGTGCTCTAGGGCCTTGTCTACACAGAATAGTTGCGCCAGATTAACTTGCATTGGTTTAAAAACTGCTGTTGTTAAACAGGTGCAAAGCCCTGGGTGGGCGCGCTAATTTCAGTGTAGCTTAGCTGGTAAGGAGCTGACTTCAGCTGCACAGATATAAAAAGAAATCAGAGTGTCTACATGGTGGACTGCAATGGCTCCATCACACACCTTTAGTTAAACCAGCACAAGTCTGTGCACAGAGCAGGCCTGAGAAGACAAGCCAGCCCAGGAGATGGGCGAGCGAGGCACACATACAAGTACAGCAACCAGCTGCGTGTGTGAGTGTGAGACAGGCCCTTTTCACATGGGCTCCATTTTTGTGGGTTATTAAGTGATACATCTGCATTGGCCTCTCTACCTGCTTATTTGCAAAGCTAACCTGTCTGCATCTACGTCTCCACCGAGCTGTTACTGGCAGCTGTGTTCTTAGAATCGTAGAATATCAGGGTTGGAAGGGACCTCAGGAGGTCATCTAGTCCAACCCCCTGCTCAAAGCAGGACCAATTCCCAACTAAATCATCCCAGCCAGGGCTTGGTCAAGCCTGACCTTAAAAACCTCTAAGGAAGGAGATTCCACCACCTCCCTAGGTAACCCATTCCAGTGCTTCACCACCCGCCTAGTGAAAAAGTTGTTCCTAATATCCAGCCTAAACCTCCCCCACTGCAACTTGAGACCATTACTCCTTGTTCTGTACCACTGAGAACAGTCTAGATCCATCATCTTTGGAACCCCCTTTCAGGTAGTTGAAAGCAGCTATCAAATCCCCCCTCATTCTTCTCTTCTGCAGACTAAACAATCCCAGTTCCATCAGCCTTTCCTAATAAGTCGTGTGCTCCAGCCCCCTAATCATTTTTGTTGCCTTCCACTGGACTCTTTCCAATTTTTCCACATCCTTCTTGTAGTGTGGGGCCCAAAACTGGACACAGTACTCAGATGAGGCCTCACCAATGTCGAATAGAGGGGAATGATCACATCCCTCGATCTGCTGGCAGTGCCCCTACTTATACAGCCCAAAATGCTGTTAGCCTTCTTGGCAACAAGGGCACACTATTGACTCATATCCAGCTTCTCATCCACTGTAACCCCTAGGTCCTTTTCTGCAGAACTTCTTCCTAGCCATTCGGTCCCTAGTCTGTAGCAGTGCATGGGATTCTTCTGTCCCAAGTGCAGAACTTCTTCCTAGCCATTCGGTCCCTAGTCTGTAGCAGTGCATGGGATTCTTCTGTCCCAAGTGCAGAACTTCTTCCTAGCCATTCGGTCCCTAGTCTGTAGCAGTGCATGGGATTCTTCTGTCCCAAGTGCAGGACTCTACACTTGTCCTTGTTGAACCTCATCAGGTTTCTTTTGCCCCAGTCATCTAATTTATCTAGGTCCCTCTGTATCCTATCCCTACCCTCCAGCGTATCTACCACTTCTCCCAGTTTAGTGTCATCTGCAAACTTGCTGAGAGTGCAGTCCATGCCATCCTGCAGATCATTAATGAATCATTCTTCAATCAATGAATGATCATTCTTGTCACTGTAGCTCCCCAGTCCTTCTGAGCGGGAGGAGCAGAGTATAGAAGAGAGACCGTTCACACTCTGACAACCCAGATCTTCCTTCTCCAACTTCCAGTTCTTCTGGACTTGTGTTAGACCCTGGCCAGGGAGTTAGGCAGTCCAGGTTCAATTCCCAGCTCCATCCCTGGGTGACCTCAGCTGAGTCACCCTGGGCCTCAGTCCCTCCCATCTGTACAGTGGAGGGACAATTCTTTTCTCCCCCTTGGTCTTGCCAGCTTGGGCTGTGATCTCTTTGGGGCTGGGACGATCTCTTGCTGAATGTACATACAGCATCTAGCGTGTTGAGCCCTGACAGCACGTTAGGTGCTGCTCTAATCCAGTCCATGACTGGTGCCATTGCTCTGTGGGATTGGAAAGGCTCTGACTGGGAAGACATAGAGATTTTTCTTAGGCTTCTAGTCTTCCAAATCCCAGAGTGGCCTGGCTTGCTAGTGAGCAGCATGGACTCTGGGCCAGGCCCAGTCCCTGAATGGAGCTGGAAGGGAAGGGTTTCCTCTGGCTTCCAAAGGTAATCATGCCCCCTCTCTCTTCCTTCCCCTCCTCCTGTCCTGGGCGTCCCAGGCTCTTTGCTGGCTCTTCTCTGCCTCCCATCCATCCCCTCTGGACTCCCTCAATCCAGTGCCTTGCTGGGTGGCTCGCTGCTCTCTCTGCCTGGGATCATACGGCTCCCCTGGGCACTGGACTGAGCCTCCGGGGGGCGAGGCCTGGGGTGTCGCACCGAAATCCCCATGAAGCTGAATGATTTTCCTGCCTGGCAGCACTGCAGCAGACTTCCCACACTGGAGCACCAGAGAAACAGCAAATGCCCTGCCAGGAAATGGAGCCCTGTGAAGCGTGCGATGCACTGGATGGCCCAGTTTGGATTCGGGCCTAACTAAAGTCGGCTGTCCCTCGCCTCTCCAGGAGCACCCTGATCTAGTACAGCAGGGCGTTTGCACCCCGTTTTGGCTCTGAATTTCCCCACGCCCGCCACCGGGCTGGGCTGGGCCACCTCTCCCTGACCTGGCCAGTTTGCCACTGCACAAGTTGGGGTTTCCACCACCACTTCATCTGCCCTTTGCTCCTTCCCCCTCAGGTTCCCATGTGTATGCATCTGAGTTGGGGAATCCTGTGGCCACCAGCCTCTCCTGATCACCGTGCACGACGGAGTGGGAAAGTCACTTAACAAGGGCCATTCACATCCCCACAGAAAACAACTCCAGCTCCCGATTCCTGCAGCTTTCGAAACCACTGACCCAGCCCATGTATCCCCACTGGGTCGGCCAGTAAGCACTGCGCAGGAGAGATCCTTGTGGGTCGGGCTCAGAGCTCGAGAAGCAGCCGCCCATCACCGTCGCTCTTCGTGCTTAGTGTCTGCATGCAGCCCCAGCCGGAAGAGAGAGGCAGCATGGATTCAAACACTGACCTGGCTCTAACTCAGCCCCTCCTGCAGCCCATCACCCAGCTAGCTTGGTCCCTGGCATGTGGCAGAGAAGCAGGTGATGGGAGCTAAACCTAAGCAAGACAGAGGTGACCCTGGCAGGAAGGGCGAGAGGTGTGAAGAGCAGGTCACCCCACAGCAGCTCCTGCTCTCAAGGGACTCTGCGCTCTGGTAGTCTCCTTGGTCCAGAGCCGGGAGTTGGTCAGTATCCCTCGCAGCTTCTGGACATTCAGATAGCTCCTGCTGCCAGAATAGCCTGTCACTGGCTGCTGGCATGAAGACTGTGCCCCCGAATGCTGGGCCGTGGTCAGAGACAAGGCCCTCATGGTTCAGTGCTGGATTGCTGGCCTTGGGCTGGGCTGGGAATGTGGGGGTTGACATCAGCTGGGCCAGAACCCAGCAGCCATCCGGCCCCACCTCATGCTCTGCCATGAGGCCGGATCCCCGCAGAACAGCGGATCCACCTCGAGATCAGGTTTCCCACTGGTGTGCCACTGTCTGGCACTGGGCTGAGTTACCTCCACGAGCAGGTCTTGCTAAGGGGCCGAGAGCTACACCGGCAGCTACATCCACAGCAGCGCTGATCTGAGCAGCCACCGGACACAGCCTTATGCCAGCAGAGGAGAGCTGTCTTGGCAGCTGGTGCGAGGCCATGGCACGTCCTGCCGGAGGAGGTGAGAATGATCCCCAGGCCTCCCCGCTTTCTGAGCAAAATACCAGCTTTACAGCTTGCCATTCCCGCAACAACAGCAACAGGCACCAAGACCAGAGAAGAGGCAAGATGTTCACACACACAGTCCCCATCCTGTTGCCAAGGGACAGCGGGAGGCTCTTGGATACCCTAGTGATGGGCCCTGGAGAAGAGCCTCAGTAGAGAGTGGGTGCTGTGGCCACCCATGTGGGCTGTTGGCCCGGTTGTTACTCACCACGGGCTAGGAACAGCTACATCTTGGCTCCCAGCTGGACTCGCAGCTTTTGCTCCTGCAGTTCCAGAGAGCTGGCTCTGAAACCTAGGCAGTGGATCTGGACAAGGTCCAGTGGCCCATGTGAACCGACTGCGTCCTTTTTCTGTGTAGAAAACCCTGGGCCCGGTGAATAGGATGCTATTCTAACAAGATGCAGAGGGGCCAACCCCAGAACCCTGGGAGTCCAGGTGGGATCTGCTGCTTGCCCGGGGACTCCTGTGAGTGGATTTATTCCTACCTGGAGTTACTCTTTGCAAAGCCTCTTCCCACTCTGCAGCACTCGCCTCCAGCAACTGTGATGGCACTCCAGGGGGAGGGAGTGATGGACCTGTTCACTCTCTTCTAATCTCTGCACCCTGCTGGGACCCATCCAGTGCACCATGAACCCGACCCAGCTCTGCCCTGGCCCCCCAGACCTGACCTGACCCGACTCTGCCCTGGCCCCTCAGACCCGACCTGGCTCTGCTCTGGCCCCCTCAGAACCAAACCATCTCTGCCCTAACTCCGCAGCCTTGGCCCTACAGGGCTACCCATCTCTGTCAGTGACTCCCCCAGATCCAACCTATCTCTGCCCTGACCCCTCAGCCTTGACCTCGCAGAACCAATCCATCTCTGCCCTGACCCCTCAGCCTTGACCCTGCAGACCTGACCCATATCTGCCAGTGACCCCCAGACCCGACCTATCTCTGCCCTGACCCCTCAGCCTTGGCCTTGCAGACCCAAAGTGCCTCTGTCAGTGACCCCCCTGGATCCAACCCATCTCTACCCTGACCCCTCAGCCTTGACCCTGCAGACCCGACCCATCTCTGCCCTGACCCCTCAGCCTTGACCCTGCAGACCCGACCTGTCTCTGTCAGTGACCCCCCCCAGACCTGACCCATTTCTGCCCTGACCCCACAGGCCTGACCCTGACCCTAGTCACTGCTGAGCAGCATGTGGTGTCTCCCTGATGGTCTAGTGGTCAGAATTTGGTGCCTTCCTCACTGAGGCCTGGGTTTGATCTTTGGTCAGGGAAACATCTATGGAACTGCCAGTGACCCCACAACCTGCTGAGTCCTGCCCACTGCCAGTTACCCCACAATCTTCCCCATTCTGATCCCAGGTTTTGCTGAGTCCCTCTCAGCAACCCTGTTGGTCGTTATCAGGCCCTCGCAGCCTGATCTGCCGTTGCAGTCAGTGCTGGGCCCTGTTCATTGCTGACAACACCAGCCCTGGTTGCTTCTGCACCCTACCAGCCATGAGCAAGTCTCTGTACTACACATGGCCACACTTTAGCATCCCCCCCGGTGCTGCCAGTGACCCCTGCCAACTCGGCATGGCACTGGGCTGTGTGTCCCACCCATTGCCGGCGGAGGTGTACGCTAGCAAGCTGCCCCGGTTAACCCTCTCGTCGCCTGACTCCAAGTGGCACTGCCATGTGCCCCATTGGCAGGCACTGTGCTGCTCTGAGCATCTCTCTTGCACTAACAACAACCCCATCCTTTGTCTCTCCCAAGGTTACGAAGGGGGAAGCCTGCTGAAGGTGCTGAAGGACATTGAGCACAGTATCGAGGTCATGTTGGACCGGTGGCGGATTGACGTGATCCCCACAGACAAGGAGGAGAACGGAGACCCTGTCCCGTACAGCATCATCAACAACTATTTCTCCATAGGTGTGGTAAGTAGTCCTGGGATTTCCCTTCCAGCAGGAGAACAATGAGTCTGCTCAGACCTGGCTCAGCCAGAGCGAGGCGGGATCAGTGAGGAGTGGTGTGTTGGGTGGGCATACAGACACTGGCATAGCAGAGCCCTTTGGCTGTACTATGCCTTCCATGTTGGGCACGCAGCTAGTACCTTGAAGTCACTGTGTGGCCCTGTGCTGGTTTACATATGAGTCACAGCCCTTCACGCCATGTTGTGACAGGCCCAGGCTGCGTGGAACGGCAGTGTGCAGCGACCTGTGGAGCATTTTCATGATGTTTTTCCAGACTTCTAGGATGCAGCCCAACAAGTCGGGCCCACCAGCCTGGCTCCCAGGAGTCGTCCCTCCTCACCCAGCTAGTCCCATTGAGGTCAGTGAGGAGCGGTCCCTATTTTGCAGTGGCATTCCTCACTCAGACAGTACCTCAGGCACTTTGTAGACCTAGCTCTGGAGAGGTGGGGCTGCTGCTGGCTCTGCAAACCCAGGTGGGGATGGGATATTCCCAATGAGAAATCCCGCTCAGGAAGGGCCTCCCACAGGCTAACATTGCTTGACAATGAATCAACGGCTTTGGTCTTTGTAACAGCAGATTGGCAGTGATGCTGGTTGAACTGAGAGCAGACGTTAGTACCTGGAGTGAGTGCTAGCCAAGCTGCCATAATAGCCTCTTCCCAAGGTGTCTCTGCCAGGGCACCTCAGTTCTGATCTAGTCCATTGCTGCTCCCCCACTGAGATCTGCTAGGATCTGTCACCCTGGGCCTGGGGAAGCCTATTTCAATCTTATACCCTGATCTGCAGCATAACACACTCGTTGAGGGGTCACATAATTCTGATATCCGAAGTCATCACCCCAGCAGCAGTCCCCTGCTGTGACTCCCTCTGTATCCGATCGCTGTACGACTTGCGGGGCGCCCCCCTGCTTTACAGACACCTACACACTGGGGGGGAGGGCGTTTCAAAAGGCAACTCCAGTGGGAACAGAGTTACACCAACGCTGAGTGTTTCTGAAAATGCTCCCAGGGCCCCAAAGCGTTTACACTGTTTAGATGCATCCTCCAAAAAAAGTGAATCCACTCTGATATAAACTATAGAGAGGCAGGTGAAAGGGAACTGCCCTGCTGGTCCTATGTGTATTGTAGCAATGTGCAAACACCCAAGGCAGTGGCCAGGCCCTGTTGCGTCAGGCACGCAGAGAGGCAGATCCTTGGCCAGTGTTAATTGTCAGTGCTTTCTTCATGCCTGTTTACCCCAGATGAGGCTCTGCATCATGCGTGTCTTGCCTTTGGGAGCTTGTCCTCTGCACAGAGAAGGCAGACAAATAGTAAAAGACAAACAAGAGCTCAGTCACAAGGCAGAAGTTGTGTAACTTGGCTACACTCTTGGGTGTAATTCCAGTGCTGTCAGTGGAATCACCCCTGCTCAAACCAGGTCAGATTTTGGCCCATAGCTTCTATTCCTGGCTCCTCCCAAGAACTTCTCTAAACTCAGGTAAATGTCTAATCTCAAAATCTAATCTGTCTGTGCCTTGGTTTACCTCTAGGAAATGGCTCTAATGATACTTTCCAGAGGCACTGACTGAGCCTTTAGGTTTGAGAAGCTCTGTGAACTCTTAGAAGAGCCACACAAAATACACCGCAAAGCTCTGGGTTTGGGTAGCATCCCTGGCTGGATTAGCTGGCATTTTCCCAGGTGGCCTCTCCAAGTGATAGTCCCTGTTCATCTGTCTAAGCCAGTGATGTTCAGACCTCAGGGGAAATTAGCCATCAGAATTACCCAAAAGAGCCACAGGAGTGTGAATTCATGGCTTCATTCTCTATAGCACTATATGGTCATATTCAAACAGTATGGGGAAACGTTTAGTTTTTATATATAATTCTCACAGCAAAATGACTGACCAACTATTATTATTTTATCAACTACAATTGGTTAATAACATAGTAAAAGCATCCTGTTTGGTTAATAACTTAGATCGGTTACTAATTAAATCCCACAATGTTTTAATATCATGGGCTGTAAAGAGCTGCAGGAGATGCATTAAAGAGCCACTCGCAGGTCCTGAGCCACAGTCTGAGTATCACCACTTTTTTCCTGTCCTCACGGCTGTTTGTAGCACGTCTTGACTTATCAAGCATGACTCTTTCTTCCAAACCAATGATCAGCCTCGCAGATGGGGAACGATATAAGGGGTACAAGTCTCAAAAGTGCCTAAAACCCAGAACCACAACTGGACTGAGGCCCCGCCCTCCTAAAGAGGAGTGGGGTTTAGCACACGCCCTTCTCATCTCCACCTCCCATTGGCTAGCTTAAGCAGCTCTCCGCCTATCACTCTGGCTTTGTTGGAGCCCATGCTTAAGTGCCCGTCTCCCCCTGTTTGTTGTTCAAGGAACCTAGGTGCCAAGCTCGGGCTGTGTGGATGCCAGTGTTGTACCTGTGATTTTCTGGGCACCTATGGGGTTAGGTGTGTGATGTTGAGCGTTGCCATGCCAATGTCCCTTTGTGGATAAGGGTATCAGTTACATAGGAGCCTAAGGCTCAATGAGACATGGGCTCCCAAGTGCATGAGTCTCTTTTAAGTCCCCCCAGCCCCTCCTCCCATGGCATCTGATGGGCACCTTCCCCTCGTTTGGTACGTTGCCGTTTTTCTCTGGAGAGTAAATGTCATTTATTTTCTTTTTCAGCTTTTGGAAGGGGGGAGCCAGTCTGCTGGTGTGACCTTCTGAAGGCCGGGCTGCCCCAGCTAGTCACCGGCCCCCTGGGGGTTGGCTGTCATTAGCAATGCGTTCTCTGGAAGAGAGGAATGAGTCTCTCCTGGCTGAGGCTGGCATGGTTTGGGAAAGTGGGAAAACAGCACACTTGAGTCATCAGGATGAGAAACCTGAGCCTGGGACACTGGAAAGGAGCCTGGGTGGTGGAGAGGCTGACTCTGTTCTGTCTCTGTGCAGGTCACTGGTGAGGTGCTGGCTCCACTGATGCCAATGGGAGCTGTGCCATTGACTGCAGTGGGGCCAGGATTTTGCTCCGCCTCTGCTTCCTTCACAGGTGAGGGTGGATTTTCCATCAGTCTGCAGGATCAGCATCCCTATGGACACGGGTGAAAGTAACTTAAAGGACTTGCCAGTACTCCAGAATCCTGAGGAGGGATGTGGCCTCCACTGGAAGAGGTGGAGCCTTTAAATCCCCAGGCCCTTTAAATCAGGATTTAAAGGGCCCAGGGCTAGGGCTGTGGTAGCAGCAGCTGGGAGCCCCAAGCCCTTTAAATCACTCCCTGAGTTCCCAGCTGCAGAGGTGGCTGGGAGCCCTGGGGTTCAGGGGCAATTTAAAGGAAGTGATTTAAAGGGCCCGGGGCTCTAGCTGCTGCTACTGAAGCAGAGCCCCGAGCCCTTTAAATTGCTGACGGAGCCCCAGGGCTCCAGCAGCAGGGCCCGGGACTCCGGCTGCTGCTACCCTCCAGGGCCCTTTAAATCGTCTCCGGAGCCCTGCTGCTAGAGCTCTGCTGCTGGAGCCCGGGGGTAGTGGCAGCAGGGCTCCGGTGGCTATTTAAAGGGCCCGAGGTGGTAGAGGCAGAGGGAGCCCTGAACGCTTTCAATAGCCACCAGAGCTCTGCTGCCGCTACCCCAGGGCTCCAGCAGGCTCCAGGGGCTATTTAAAGGGCCCAGGCCCTTTAAATTGTCCCTGGAGCCCTGAGGTAGCGGCAGTGGGGCTCCAGCGGTGATTTAAAGAGCCCAGGGCGGTAGCGGCGGTAGGAGCCCGAGCCCTGCAGCCGCTACCCCAGGGCTCTGGTGGCAGGGCTCCAGGGACAATTTAAAGGGCCCTTGGCTCCAGATTTTTAAATTGCTGCCTCAAGAAGCCAGTCCACCCCGGTATGGCGCACCAGCTGTTGCTGGCAGCGGTGGCAGGTTTGTAGAAATTTTGGTGGTGCCCAGAACCTGCCCCTGCCCAAACTCTACCCTCCCAAACTCCACCCCCCACCTGCCCAAGGCTCTGGGAGGGAGTTTGGGTGGGGGAGGAGGTCTGGGGTGCAGGCACTGGGCTGGGGCAGGGGACTGGGGTGCAGGAGGGGTGCAGGCTCTGGGAGGGAGTTTGGGGATGGGAGGGAGTGTGGAGGGAGCGGGTGCAGGTTCTGGGATGGAGTTTGGGGATAAGGGGGTGTGGAGGGAGGGGGTACAGGGGTGAGGGCTGTTGGGTGAGACTGGGGGTGGATTTGGGGTGTGGCTGGGAATGAGGCGTTTGGGGCATGGGAGGGGACTCAGGGCTGAGGCAGAGGGTTAGAGTGCAGGGGGATGAGGTCTCTGGCTGGGGCTGGAGATGAGGGGTTTGGGGTGTTGGAGAGGCTCAGGGCTAGGACAGAGGGTTGGGGTGTGGGGGGATGAGGGCTCTGGCTGGGGGTATGGTCTTTGGGGTGGGGCAGGGCTGGGGATGAGTTTGGGGTGCAGGCAGGCTGGGACTGGTGCCAGAGAGAAGGACTCCCCCCTGTCCTCTCCCTGCCAGCAGCAGCGAGCTCTGGGGTAGGGACCCCTTCTCCCCCCCCGGCAGCACACTCACCCCTCCACTGTCACTGCACGTGTTCCTAGGGGCCCTCTCAGGTCCAGGAATCCCCCTCGCCTCCCCTGTGGTGGGTGCCATGCTGGGGGGGCTGCCATCACATGTGCGCCTCCTCCCCTGCTGCTGCCCCTCACTGTAGCCTCACTGGGGCTGCTCCTTGCCCAGCGTGGGGCAAGAGCAGTGACTGTGGGCAGAGAGGTGGCTGTACTGGTAGAGGGTCCCACTGGAAAATGAAAGGGTCCAAGGGGGAAGTGCAGATTGCCCTGGCAGTAGTGGAGGGGGGCACTAGGACCCTGTGCCAGCAGTTAATGCAGGCAGGCAGCATGGAGCTGCAGGGGACTGGGAGAGACAAATGCTCTGCTCCGGGACCTAGGGAGGTGCATGAGCACAGCAAAGGGGGGCTGGGGCACACTCAGGGGAGACGCAGGGGGGCAGCAGGTGGAGCCAGGGGGGAGACCCGGCCCCGAACATTCGTGGAGCCGGGCCCCTGGACCCTCAATACTGCTGGAGCCAGGAGGAGGAGTCAGCGAAGGAGAGAATGCTCCATTTTTTTGCTGGTAGCTACTGCACCTTTTCTTACCAGTCCTCCGAACCGTCCCGTACTGGCTTACTTTCACCTCTGCCTATGGAGCAAGGCAGGATCGAAAGGCAGTGCAGAGCCCTTCCTCTTCCAAAGTGGGGCTTTAAAAAGCTGGAGCCTCCTGCTGCCCTGTGGCCTGGCCATGTTCATGGTGCTCCTAGAGCTGATGCAACAGCCAGCAGAGAGAGGGCACAGTGTGCTGGGGAGCCCTCTGAAAGGAAGGGCTGAGACGTTGCCAGCAGTGTAACCTTTCCAGATTTAGAATGAACTACCAGGAAAGGACTAGAGTTTACGACAGCATGAAATGCAACTAGGGGAGGATTTAAAAACAAGGGAACAGGCTGGGGTCTGGGCTAGGAAAAGGGCAAAAATGCTGTTAAATGAGATTTTTTAAACGGTTACTTTTTAATGCAAGGGAGGGTGCCAGTCCTGCTACTGAAGGGGCGGGGGGGTGCCCACCCTTCCACAGATTTGCCTTGTAGACCCTAATCCTGCAAATCTTTACATGCACGGTCAGTGTTCCCCCAGCAACACCTTGCTGCAAGAATGTGTCAGGCACACACGTGAGTTAACTCTTGCCTGGGTGGACTGTGGGTTCTCAGTTTCCTTTCTCTTAGCTGGGCATACCCTGCCTGGGGTAGAACCTGGCCCTACGTGAGACAGATCTTAGAGCAGGAGTTCTCACACTGTGCTCTGGTGGTCCATGATGCTCACTCTCCTGTTTATTTATGGTTGCTAAAGTGCATCAAGCCAGATAAAAACACATTGGCTATTTTTCTTTGTAAACAATTACTGTGGTTGCCAAAGGATGGTAGGAGCCACCAGCTGAGAAGGGTAGTGGGCTTTGCAATCACCAGCAGGAGGAGGGATGGCCACACTTCAAAAAGTTTGGAAATTTGTGCTTACTTCTAGTGTGGGCGTGAAAATGTCACAGGAAATTTCCATCAGCAAATCAAATCATTGGCAAACTCCTTCTTCCCCAGGGACTAAGTGAAGGCATTTAGTCTGCAATTCAGCAAAGCATTTAAATTCAGATCAAAGGTTAAGCCCACACTTAAGTGCTTTGCTTAGTCAGGGCCTTCGATTTGATGTCTCTCTGATTAAATTAAATCCATATGGACTGGCTGGTATTACAATGTTCCGCTGAGTGCTTGTGGCGCACATTATTACTGGGCTAGAGTAAGATTACCAGCTCAAAATAGTCTCCAGAATGTCTGTCTTACTCACTAACACTGCTGCCTATAGAACCAGCAGGAAAATCTTTCTCCAGATATTGCCAGGTACCACTGAAGCTTTGAGAGAGCCCTGTAGTTCATATAATCCCATTTGCCAGCCCCAGTCCCATGCAGCCATTCCCTCCCCTGTTAAGTCAGGCTGGGACATGAAACCAGAGTGACTCTAGTTTGGGGAGCAGCACTACTATGCGTTCTTTGCTCCAAAGGCACAACCATAGGCAATAAACATTTCACGTGGCTCAGAACGAATAGGCATGTCTTCTGGCACGGGAATATGAATGGAGCATTTTTTTTCCAACAGGTCATGGCTTGCCCAGCCATCCCTGGAAGGGGAGGGGTTAATATCACCCATTCATAGTGTGATACAGCAGCACTGTGGTAAACATGTAGTAGGTCCCATGTGTGGGCACAGGTTGAGTTGTGAGCGTGAGTCATCCGGGCCCCTCTCCAAAGAGATATCCGTGAGCACACAGCACTGTCCTCCCAGGAGGTTTATTTCAGAGCAGACAGACAGTTTCCTCACCCCATCTTACTGGAGTTTCCTGCATTTTTTAAAATCATTTTTCCTAGCAAGCCCTTTACCACGTGGCCTCAAAATGTGCTTCTTTACGACAGCTGCTTCCCTGCTGCATCGTGCCTATGGACGGCTTGGCTCTTGCGAGGTTGAGCCAGAGTCCTAGGCTGCTGGGTTTCTTGTTTTGGTGGGGAGCCCATTGATCAAAAAAAAACCAACAAGGACACTGAGGCTATAAAACAAATTCCTCCACACAGTTTGTTATGGAAGCTTGCAGGGTACTGGGGAGCCAATAAAATGGAGACACCCTGAAAGCTTAAGTCATGCTTGAGAGGTTTGGTATTGACAGAGGGCCCTGAAAGAATGCCCTGGAGATGGGCGGTGTCAGTCTTGGGAAGCTGGACTGCCACTTCCTGTCTGCTCCTCCTTTTATTTTTGGGCATGAGGAATGCTGGGCAGCAGCCATAGCACCGACCGGAAGGTTTGGATTGCATGTAGCTTAGTGATATATTTAACTCTGGGCTCTCCAAAGGCCCTAGGTAGCTATCCTGTCGCTGGCTTTTTGGCGACAAATGGGCTGCTGAGTCCTTGGTGTAGCGCATGCATTGCCAGGGCCACCCGAGCCCTGAGACTTGAAAGAGATCCGCCAGCACAGTTTGTATACTATAGTTTATAGGGAGGCTTGAAAACTACATAAGCGGCTCACTTTATACCCCCGCACTCACATGGCTGCTACATCCGGTCCCATGGCACATACAGGCTGTCACACCTTTCCAGACAAGCAGAGAGTCTGGTTAAAATCTCCCCTCTAACATATCCTCCATAGCGAGTCATGGCAGTTAATCTCTTATGTAGGACAATTAGAATGGCACACAGGGAGCCAGAGAGGGAAACTGTGCTCGCTGGAGCATCAGGTGATATTCCACCTCGCTTCCCACTTCACCACTGAGGTAGCTCTGGTTGGGTGATAAAGGTTAATTCCTTTCACCCCAGAGAAGCTGCCTGTATTGGCCAGGGTGTAGGCATCTGGGCCAGTAGTGCCAGCTGGGCCAGGGTTGAAGGCAGGAGTTGGGACTAGTTACCAAGCCAAGTCAGGAGATGGACACCAAAGTCAAGCTGGGCAGAGGGCCGAAGGCAGGGATCAGGAGTAAGATGGGTAAAAGACAAAGTCTGTAGTAGTAACAAGCCAGAGTGTCTACACTGCTGCTCAGACAACTTCCTGGTTTAAATAGGTGGTGTATACCAATCAGGTGGCTGCAGGGTTCTTTTGCTTGGGCTTCTGTGGGTGGTACTTCCTGCGGTGCCTGACCCTCTAGCAATTGTCAAATGCTGCTTCACTTGGCTCCCCAGTGGAGACATTGGTCACCCCAGACCCTCCAGCTGCAGGTTCTAGTCCAGGGATAGGCAACCTATGGCACGTGTGCCGAAGGCGGCATGCGAGCTGATTTTCAGTGGCACTCACACTGCCTGGGTCCTGGCCACTGGTCAGGGGGGCTCTGCATTTTAATTTAATTTTAAATGAAGTTTCTTAAAACATTTTAAAAACCTTATTTAATTTACATACAACAATAGTTTAGTTATATATTATAGACTTATAGAAAGAGACCTTCTAAAAAGGTTAAAATGTATGACCGGCACACGAAACCTTAAATTAGAGTGAATAAATGAAGACTCGGCACACCACTTCTGAAAGGTTGCCGACCCCTGTTCTAGTCCCACAGATCCTTATGCTGTTCCATCATGGCTTCTGCCTCGTTGTGACACAGCCAAACTGCCTAGGTCTTTCTCAGTGTTAACTCCTCACTCATAATTCCCTCCCTTCTCCAAAGTCCTACAGAGTTTAATAGAAAATAATCTTGCTGTTAAAACAACAAAGAGTCCGGTGGCACCTTAAAGACTAAGATTTATTTGGGCATAAGCCTTCATGGGTAAAAAACCCACTTCTTCAGATGCAACCTATCTTGCAGCAATTCAAATCTTGCTGTTGAATTTTTGAATTGCATCACAGAATTACATAGAGAATTCTAGCCCTGCTATGGAATCATAATGCACAACTCCAATAACCTACAGAAAGGGTGTTGTTCCCTGTTGTGTTGGATAGGTTGGAGAGTAATCCCAATAGATCCCCATTATGTTCTATAGGATTTAACTGTTGGAAATTTTCATAAATGTTTGACTAAAATACCTCACATAAGAGAGGGTATTATTAGCTTAAGGAATAGGAAACAGGGAGTCAATGGCATAAAATAGAGTTTTTTATGCACATTCAGCTCTTGAGATAAACTGGCCTTCAGGAGCTGAAGGAAGGAAAGAAACACCATCACTTTTCCCCCTAGCTTGCTGTTTGGTCACTTGCCATCCTTCTCCCCCTCAGAGCTCCCACATGGGTTTAGGTAGTCTAGGAGGGAGGCCAAGTTAGCAAGTTGCATCTTGTTTAACATGACCGTTTAACATGGCTGGCCCAAGCTCTCATCTCAGGTATGCAGGCGTAGCTCTACAGAAGTTGGTGGAGGAGGGGAATTTAGGTGGTCAGGTGTCTGACATGCTCTTTTTCTAGTGTAGTGGGCGATATAGAATGCTGTCTCATCATAGAGTGATCACATGCTATGTGCAATGAGTGTAATGTTATGGGACCCCCTCTTGAATACCCGATAACGGCATGCTAGCCATTATGCAGTACTGCTGCAGAGTGCACGATTCCAAGTCTCTCTGCACGACTAGAGTTACGGTAAAATCCCCAGACTGACGATGATGGCGTTAAGGGCACAGAAACAGAGAAGTAAAATATCCATTGAGTCATCTAGTCCCTGTCCTTCCTGCTAGTGCAGGATTGTCCCTTACTGTATTTTTTGTTGTTGTTTTTGTTTGGTTTTCTGTAGTTCTAAGGCATTAGCAGGACTTCAGGGGAAATCACAGCTTAGTCATGGAAAATTTTGATAAAATCAGATACCGTCAGCATTTGAGATGTCCATGACTTTTCCTTTGTCACCTCTTTGCCCTCAGCCTCCCACAGTTCCTTCTTCTCCAAGCAGGGCCCCGCTCTGTCAGCAGCAGAGCACACTGACCCTGAGCTATTGTCCAAACTCACCTGTTTCCTAGGGCTTGGCTTTGCTGGTAACTCAGACATGGATGATGTTTGTTAAAAAAAAAAAAAAAAACTAACTAGGTCTTAGCGCAGAAATCACAGCCCTGAGTAAACTTCTGTTGCAGGCATTAGCCTCAAGAGCTATTTCCTGGCTAAGGAAATGACGCTTACTTCTCTGAATCTCAGCTCTTGGCAAGTTCATGTTGATTTTCTGGAAATGTCTCTCTTATGTCATCAGGCATTTCCCATAATTCAGCTCACGTGTCCCTTCATTCCCTCTCCCTGCAGGACGCCTCCATCGCTCATCGATTCCATATGATGAGAGAAAAGCACCCTGAGAAATTCAACAGCAGGTAAACCCTTTGGCCATTCCATCGTGACGCTGGTGGAAGCATTCCCCACCAGCTATGGGAGGAGGTGGGAGGAGGAAGTGCTGCACTGGAAGAATCTTGTCTTGCAGGGAGCACAAAATTCAACTGTCTAGGGCCATGTCTACACTTACAGTTCTGCAGCGCTGGTAGTTACAGCTGTGTTCGTACAGCTGTGTAGGGCCAGCGCTGCAGTGTGGCCACATTTGCAGCACTTGCAGCGCTGTTGGGAGTGGTGCATTGTGGGCAGCTATCCCACAGAGCACCTTGTCCCATTTTGGCGCTGTGGCTTGTGGGAAGGGGAAGGAAGCGTGCGGGTCTTTCCGCTTCCTGTTCCAACGCCCCGTGGTGCTTTGCTACACATTCCGAGCAGTTTGGTGGCATTGTGAGTCTGCAGCGTGATTTATGAGATTTTTGTTACAAATGGAGCCTGAGCTGCTGAGGACCTTGCTGATGAATGTTGCCAGCACATCACGCATGGCAGTGGAGCTATTCCTTCAGCTGCAAAGTGACAGTGAGGAGTCAGATGATGATATTGAAACGCCTGACGCTCAAGACACTCAATTGCTTGTGGCAGTAACAGACGTGCTTAGCACCGTGGAACGGCGCCTTTGGGCTCGGGAAACCAGCACTCAGTGGTGGGATCCTATCGTCCTGCAAGCATGGGATGACGAGCAGTGGCTGCAGAACTTTCGGATGAGAAAAGCCACTTTCATGGGACTGTGTGCTGAGCTCGCCCCTATCCTGCAGCGCAGGGACACGAGATTGAGAACTGCCCTGCCAGTGGAGAAGCGGGTGGCTATTGCAATCTGGAAGCTGGCAACTCCAGACAGCTACCGATCGGTGGCGAACCAGTTTGGAGTGGGAAAGTCCACCGTTGGAATGGTGCTGATGCAAGTTTGCACAGCCATTAATCGCACCCTGCTAAGAAGAACTGTGACTCTGGGGAACGTGCAGGACATTGTGGATGGCTTTGCACAAATGAGTTTCCCTAACTTTGGAGGGGCAATAGATGGGACGCATATTCCTATTCTGTCCCCACCCCACCTGGCATCAGAGTACGTTAATCGCAAGGGGTATTTCTCCGTGGTTCTGCAAGCGCTTGTGGATCACCGTGGGCGTTTCATTGACATTTACTCAGGATGGCCTGGAAAGGTGCATGATGCACGCATCTTTCGGAACAGTGCCCTGTTCAGGAAGCTGAGGGCCGTGACTTTTTTCCCAGACCGCAAGATCACAGTAGGGGACGTCGAAATGCCCACTGTGATCCTTGGAGACCCCGCTTACCCCTTAATGCCATGGCTCATGAAACCGTATACAGGGATGCTTGACAGGAGCAAGGACCGGTTCAACTACAGGCTGAGCCGGTGCAGAATGACTGTGGAGTGTGCTTTTGGCCATTTGAAAGGGTACTGGAGGTGTCTTTATGGGAAGCTAGATTTGGGGGAAAGCAGCATCTCCGCTATTATATCCGCGTGCTGTACCCTCCATAATATTTGTGAAGGGAAGGGTGAAAGATTCAGTGAGGAATGGACCTCCGAGGTTCGACGCCTAGAGGATGAATTTGCACAGCCAGAGAGCAGGGCTACTAGAGAGGCCCAGGAAAGGGCTTCAAGGATTAGGGATGCCTTAAGGGAGCAATTTGATGCTGAGAGCCAACAGTAATGTTTGGTGCCTTTGCTGTGCTCCTTTCTACCTTGAGGTACAATATTTACCACTTCCTGCAATAATAAAACGTATTGTAAAAGCCATAAAATCCTTTATTCAAAGTACAGTACATAAAAGGCCAGGGGGGTTAGGGTGGTGGACTGTACATTCGGAGGTTTGAATATGTCCTGTTTGGATTACTGTTCAATATCTGCTGCACTTCAGGATTACTATGCTGCAGAGTAATGGGGGTGGAGTGCACAGGGTAAGAATTGTAGTTATCAGGGCTTGTAGGTGATCATACAGGTGTTGGGGGCAGCTGGGGGTAATAAGAAACTGGCTGCTGGAGAAAGGTGTTTTGTGCAAATACTGGGGAACAAGAAAGAGAGCTTTGGGCGGGGTGTGGGTTACTACGGTACAGATCTGCCTGCATGGCTACGAGAGACTCGAAAGAGTCAGTTTGGCTAGCCAGGAGGCTTATCAGGTGCTTTGAGGTTTTTTTGGTAGCCAATTCCTTTCTCCTGCTTTCTGTTTGCCTCCACTCATACATTTTCTCTCTCCATTCCTGCGTCTTCCTACTTTCTCTGTTGTAGTGAATCATAACTGCTTTGATCAATTCTTCTTTTGATTTTCGCGGATTTTTTCTCAAGTTCTGCAAGCGACGTGAGGCCGGTGATCCAGCTGCATTAGTCAAGGTCACTAAAAAAAACATAGATAGAAACATGTAATACACGGAGGCTACATTGTTTATTATCACACAGTGAAGGAGTTTTTAGACTTTTTGTAGCATCCTTCCCACATACCTAACATAACACAGAGAGGCCAGGGAAGCGAAGGCATGGCGAGCAATGGGGTGAGTGTTTCTGCCCCGACTGCACCTGGGAGGGGGAATTGACCGATGGGTCACTGGGGTTTATCTGCACTGGGTAATAGGAGGTAGCTGGTGTCCTGCACAGGGGACAGTAGTGAACAGGAAGGTGGCGAGCTGCTGGCGGGGGGGGGGCGGTCCGCGTAAATGCCGGCCTGCTGGTGAGGGTGGGGGAAACGCACCGCGGGGCTGGCTGCCTGCTGGAAAGGGGGGGTGGAGACCGGAGCGCGCCGCGGGGCTGGCTGCCTGCTGGAAAGGGGGGGTGGAGACCGGAGCGCGCCGCGGGGCTGGCTGCCTGCTGGAAAGGGGGGGTGGAGACTGGAGCGCGCTGCGGTGCTGGCTGCCTGCTGGAAAGAGGGGGTGGAGACTGGAGCGCGCTGCGGTGCTGGCTGCCTGCTGGAAAGAGGGGGTGGAGACTGGAGCGCGCTGCGGTGCTGGCTGCCTGCTGGAAAGAGGGGGTGGAGACTGGAGCGCGCTGCGGTGCTGGCTGCCTGCTGGAAAGAGGGGGTGGAGACTGGAGCGCGCTGCGGTGCTGGCTGCCTGCTGGAAAGGAGTGGGGGGGAGACCGGAGCGCACCGCGGGGCTAGCTACGTGCTGGGAAGGGAGGGGGGGAGACCGGAGCACGCCGCGGGGCTGGCTACGTGCTGGAAGGGGGTGAGGAGACCGGAACGCACCGCGGGGCTGGCGGGGGACCGCAAACCTGGCGCCCTGCACTGAAGTATCCCTAAATTCTCAACAGGGTTTCCTACTGCCAGATATATCACTGCTGCGTGTTACCTGGGAAGAGAGGGAGGGTCTTCCACAGCAATGTGGATTCCGCCCTGGCCCCTATGCAGCTTGCCTGTGTGCAGCCATGGTCCCCCCACCCCTCGCTGCACAGTGGATCGGACGAGTTAGCCTGACCGGGACAAGGACCACGGTGGCTCTCTCTATAAACTTGCGAAAGCACATTTGCAGCCAGAGCATGGGCACTTTTCAAGAGATTACCGAGGCAGATTACAGAGACGTGATAGAGCAAATCAATGGGCTATTCCACGTTTAGGCATGCATGCAGGCAGCCATAACCCCAACCGTCCTCTCCCAAAACATAAAAATCTGCTTACCCCGAGCACGCTCCTCAGCTTCTTCCTCACCAGCAACTTCCAGCTGCTGCGACTTGCTAGCCTCCTCCTGGCTTGAGAAGAGCTCCTGGCTGCATGCCTCCTGGGACTCCGGGGTGTCTCCCTCCACGCCAGTAGCCTCACTGTCAGCTTCCTCTACACCCTCCCCCACTTCTCCCTGCTCTGAACTCTCCATCGTGGTCCTCGGATTGGCAGTGGGGTCACACCCAAGTATGGCATCCAGCTCCTTGTAAAAATGGCAGGTTGTGGGGGCAGCTCCTGACCGGCGATTTCCCTCACGAGCTTTGCAGTAAGCACTCCTCAGCTCTTTTATTTTGACCCTGCACTGCAACGCGTCCCGTTCATGGCCCCTTCTCAGCAAGGACTGCGATATCTGCCCACAGGTATCAATTTCTCCTTCTGGAGCGCAGCTGTGCTTGCATAGCCTCCTCACCCCAAACACTGATGAGGTCCTGCAGCTCTGAATTGTTCCATGCTGGGGCTCGTTTGGGGCGTGGAGGCATGGTCGCTGATTGATTGAATGATTGATTGCACTCCACACCTGGCTGAGCAAACAGGAAGGGGATTTTTAAAATTCCCGGGGCATTTAAAGGTGGGGTCAGCTGAGCCCAGGGCAGTGGAGTGTGCATGATTACCAGAGAGGCTTCTAAGGTATGCTGGGATACCTCCTTATACCCCGGAGGTCAATAAAAGTGCTGGTGGGCGTCCACACTTGCTGACCAGCGCTGGATCACCAGCCCTGGAATCCCTACACCCGAGGCTCGACCGGGTGTACAGCCAGCGCTGCAACCAGGGAGTTGCAGCGCTGGCCGTGCTTTGCAAGTGTGGCCACATCCTAAGTTGCAGCGCTGTAACCCCCTCACCAGCGCTGCAACTCTCTAGTGTAGCCATGGCCTAGTAGGTTTCTGGTGCCAGCATGGTCCTTGGAACTGAATAGGGGTGGTGGGCATAATAGGCCAGGGGAGGCTAAGCCTCCCCAAACAGCCACTGCCTCGCA
This sequence comes from Gopherus flavomarginatus, assembly GCF_025201925.1. Taxonomy (NCBI): domain Eukaryota; kingdom Metazoa; phylum Chordata; order Testudines; family Testudinidae; genus Gopherus; species Gopherus flavomarginatus. The sequence continues at coordinate 63,531,078 of NC_066624.1, forward strand.
CAGATGCCTGGGCTGTGGCCCTGCTTGCGCTCTGCCCCAGGGCCCTGCTCCCATTCTTCTCCTTTGGCCCCACCTGCTCTGCTCCTCTTTCCACCCCCTCTCCGAGGCCTGCCCTCGCTCTGCCCCTTGCCATCCCTGCTCCGCCTCTGCCCTGAGGCCCCCACCGCTCACTGAGTCACATAAAACAAAAGGAGTATGTGAAGCACCCAGGCTGAGTATTGTTTTGAGTAGAGAGACGTGGGGGGAAGGCAGAAGAGAGAAAAGAGTAAAAAAGACAAGAAGAGAGAGAGGCAGAGGCAAGCAGCAGCCTGTGAGCACAGTGTGACCCTGGATATAGCTAGAGAGAAAGATTTTGGGTCTGTTGGCTAAAGAAAGTTGGTGCTGCAAGCTAAGTAACTGCTCCCTTTGTTCGTGGGTCCTCCTGGATTCAGAGAAGCAGGATTTTGTAGGTTCCTAGTAACTAAACAAGATGACAGCAAAGAAAACAGCAGCCTCCATTGGTGTCTCCTTCTAGCTGGAACATCCTCAGAGCCCCGCACTTTGACTAATGAGTCGGGTTGAATAGGGGCAACCAGCCCTTTTGGAGAAGGCAGTAAGAAGAGGGGCTTTGCCATATGCTTCAAAGGTTAAGATCTGGGCTTTGGTGGGGAGCCATGACAGACTTCATCCAACCCGGCTGTAAAATAGAAACAACAGCAGTAGGAGCACTTGCGGCCCGGAAGCTGCACCTGGGCTGAGGAAATAAACATGCAGTGCACTGTGATCGAGGCTGTATTGGGTCTGTCGGTTCACCCGTCCTGTAGGGCTGGATATTTCAGCCTTGGAAAGGTGCAAGGATTTGGCTGCAAACCCAGCTACTTTCAATCATATTTTACAATTAGCTCCAAACTCCAGGGCTAGCAAGAGCAGGCTATCCAGCACAGACAGAGCTGCAGGGTGGCTCATGGTTCACTTGGAGTTTATAAAAATGGCACATGGGCAGCAGGAGCCAGTGGCTTGTGGTCCGTGCAAGAGAGAAAGGCAGATCCCCCCGCAGGGTCCTGATTTTCAGAAATACCTGTTAGAGAAGCACCAGGGAACCTCAGCTCCAGCTTTGGACTACAGTGCAGAGCTCTCTGATCCTGGGGCAGCTCTTTGAAGCACAGCCCGGGGAGTCAAACAATTCTAGCACAGAACAACTAGCCAAGGGAAGACCTCAGGCAGATGCACCCTGTCTCTCTGTCCCTCCCCTGCCACCAAGAGCCAGCTGAATAACAGTTAGGGAGAACAGGAGCCACTCGCCACTTGCTCAAATCCCAGGCAGCTCAAAAGAAGCTCCAATCAGGCTGTGGTTTTGTTATTTTTGGGCTGCAGTGTGTGGGTGCTGATAACTTATTCAGCCATTCCTGCTAACCCCTCATATCTCATCCTGTTGGAGTCAATGGCCAAATTCTAGTGACTTCCCAGGGCTCCAGATTTGGCCCTTGTAACACAAGGGATGATCCCTGGGCACTTATTTGGTGAAGACGAATGATTTATGGCCAATGGCAGGTGGCCCCTCCAAACTGCAGATCCCCTGCTCTTTTTCCCACAAGAGATCCAGCACCCACACAGCACTGTGGCCTCACCTAACACCCTCCCCGTGGCACGCCCCCAGCCTGAATCTCCTCTCTGTTTCTCTTGCTGTCTTCCTGCCTCTTCCCAGCAGCCCACCCGGCCTCCATGTTGGCTTCGTCTCCTGGACCCCAGCGCAAGGGGGGCATCGGGTTTAAGGTGGAGCAGGGCCCTCCTGGTTCAATGGGATTTTGCAGGGAGCCCCGTCCAGGAGCTGCCGGTGCAATGTGCAGAACTTCTACCAACAGATTTTGCTGCCGGCTCAGTCGGTGCGAGCCTGCTCGGCCACAGGCAGCTCTGTCAGGTGGTGGGTTTGGACACGACACCGGAAAGCGAAGTCATTGCTTTCCCTGGCTGGGGGAGCTGCGTGCAGCCTCTGGAGCGAAGGGAGCTGAGGAGATGGCCCCTCTCCTCTCTAATCGCTGCTGTCTGACTGCAGCCCCTCCGCTGCCTTCTCTCAGTGAGGAGCAGCCAGGGTGCGTGTGGCCAGTGGGGGCCTGTGGCTCTCCTCCCCCATTTCCCTCTCCCCGGAGATCCAGGGCCAGATTTCCTACTGAAGCACCTGAAGGTATGAGGTGGGCTTTTCAGCAGAGCTGTGTGCCAGGCGGGGGCTGAGCCCTTCCAGCCATGACATGGAGGTGCCTAAGACCTGGGCCCTCTCTGTACATGGTTAAAAATGGCCTGTCGGTGGCCAGATGAGGCTGGAACAGGCTGCCTCCCAAGTGTGTGCAGAGAGGAATCTGTGCCAGGCAGGACTGCCTCTGGCCGCGTGTGTGCTAGGAACCTCCCCAGCTGCTAAGAGGCACTGTAATGGCTCCTGCTGTATGTGGGTAGAACTGGCAGTGAAGGCAGGACTGGACCATGGTCTGCTCAGAAACTGCAGCTGTGCTTGCTTAGATCAAACTGTCTCCAGCCCCAGCTTCCTGCAATGCATAGTAGCCCTGCATAGGCGGGTTAAACATGGCCTTTAACATGGCTAGAACATAGTTTGATTTCTAGCCATGCAAGCAAGGAAAGCCCACCTGCTCACATGGTTTGACTACAACTACTTGTGTAAACATGGTGCTGTTTTGGTAGGCAGGGATGGATTTAGGGGCAGGCAACCCAGGCAACCACCTGGGGTGCCAGGCTTGGGGGGGATGCTGGACTTGGGGGCTGTTTTTGTTGTTTACAGATCTTAGCATGCAAATTGAGCATCTTATAGGATAGGGATAAATCAAGCATGCAAATTGTGCAGCCAAGTTGTAAAATGGGCTACGCATGCAATACACAATAAGGAATTCAAAACTTTAACAAAGGGGAGGGAGTGCCAAAGACTCTCCTCTCCTGGGACACCATTTAGTTTAGGGCCAGCCCTGTTGCTAGGGTAGCCAGAGCCATAAATGATTTCTGTGGATATGTCACAGCCGTCTCATCCAGGTGCCTGGAAACTCTGTCAAGCGCCTTCCCTTTTGACAATGCCAGAAAGCCACATGTCTGCTTTATTGTTATTCCATGGGCATCACTATCACAGTGTATCTGGACCCCTGTCCTGTATGTAGCATGAGGTGTGTATTACAGCTAGGTCAAGTACCAGAGCAGTGGTAGCACACACTTCACTGCAGGTTAGCTACCCTCATAATTATCATGACTTCCAGGTGGGCTTGTACAGCCCCAGCTGAAGCCCATGTGGCTGCAGCTTTACTTATCTAGTACCTGAATTAGCTAGATCAAATCTAGCTCAGGTATGCCTACACACGATTGTGGTGTTGACATACCCTAAGGATCACATTTCCAAGTTTTTCTCTGCAAGCAGGAGCACTAGAAACTTGCATTTTTTTTAATACAAGTTGAGATTCTCACACAATCCCCTGACTCCAGGAGCTGGGGCTTTAAGAAAATCAACTATTATGAGAGTCATGATAAAACCATGAGAGTTGGCACTGCTGGGAATAGAGCAGAAGAAATGCGCATTTGTTGGAAAGGCAGTAGATTTAAGGGTAATACTTACTTTTCTTTATTCTAATCAAGTTCCTTGTTCAGAGTTAGAATGCAGTTGTTTCAGTGATTCTTTATCACTTTCACATAAGTCTTCGGTCACGCTGCCCTTTGCATCTTTGTGACTACTAGCTGCGTAATATCAATGAGACATGTAAACCTTCCCAGATCCTTTTGCGTGGTGACCAGATGGAGTTTGTCACCCTATAGCTGTTCAGCCTGTCATATCCAGCCTTGGCTGTCTTCAGCCATGGCCATTCCATGTCCTCCCCCAATTGCAAATTGCTCCATTGTGTTCTCTAGTCATTTTTACTGACATAGGGCCAGAGTCCCTGCGGCTAGAGAGGGAAGGTGTAAATCACCCTCATGCACTGGCAGGTGAGCAAGATGTGTCCTGCTGTCTCCTTTTCTCTTGTGTTTTGTAGCAGTGCGGACTCACCCCTGTGGCGCCTCCTGCTGGTCGTCCATGGGAATTAGCTCACCAGCCATCTGGAGCACCCTCTGTTGGCCGGTGACCTGCTACCACTGGGCCCCCGTGTCCCTCCCGGACCCCGGTCCCCCTTTCTCTGGGTTTCTGCCCCCCTGGAAGTACCGCCACACTCAGGTTCTGAGTCTCCCCACCCACTAAGCCCACCTCAGTCTGGGCTACTGCCAGTCACCATCTAGCCCCACTCCCTTGGACAGGCTGCAGTATCAGCCACTCATCACAGGCAAGGGCGTTCGGACCTGCTGCCTTCCTCTGCCACCCAGTACCCTTTTAGGTCTTAAACCAGGCCGTGCAGCCTGGGGAGTTGCCAGCCAGGAGCTCCCCTGCTCCTCTGGCTTGCCCCAGCCCTGCTTCACTTCCAGTACTTTTTCTGCTAGGCAGCCCAGCCCAGCCCTGCTCCCTCTCAGACCAGAGAGAGCCTGATGGGGCTTCTGGCTCACAGCCTCTTATAGGGGCCAGCTGGGCCTGACTGGGGCAAGGCCACAGCTGAGCCTACCTTTCCTAATCAGCCCAGGCTTCTTGCCCCAGCCACAGCCCTCTCCTGGGCTGTTTCAAGCCCTGCAGGATAGGAGCGGGTGTCTACCCCACTACAGGTTTCCATGGGGTTGGTTGATGGTGCAGGCGGGTTAGAGGATGCACTAACCATCTTCCAGCAGCCCTGGCCATGCCCCAGCCCTCGCCAGAGTTCCTCACTCTTCTGGGGATATGTGCCATCTTTAGGCCTCCAGAACAGAGAGGGGTTTTGGGTGCTTTCCACTGTTGCAACTCCCCTCTCTCCCCCTCTATGGCCAGGGCATCCACTAGGGTCTCTGCTGAAGCTGTGACTTGTTAGTACGAGGTCTGTTTTCATTAGGTACTAGGATAATGAGTCCCTGTACCCTCTGTAACATCCCTTCAGGTTAGTGTTTGCTGACAGCTGTCCTGTCTCCCCTCCTTAGACTGAGCATGCCCAGCCTTCTGATCCTTCTGGTGGGCCCACTTTCTGAACTCTCTGCCAATTGAGCAGTTTTGAAACATGGGCACTGCAGCGAGGTGCCCACTTGCTCAGTCAGGTGCTCAAATCAGGAGGCACATTTGGCTTTCTTAAACCTGCCAAATCCACCAATTGGATATTGGTGGGACTCCTGGAACTCAGAATCGGGGATTAGTGCCAATATCCCAGTAACCATTACAACAGGGAAATGTAAGTTTCTAAGGCTGCCTGCTAGCGGTATCCAGAGAACCAGTTCAGTTGCCAAGTACTGGTTTGGATGCTTTCATTTAGGCAACAGCCTTTGAAAATCGGGTTCTGTTGTTTGGGAATTCTGGGCCCCAGAGCTGTCCCCTGTGCCCCTGATGACCCTAATTAGTGATAGTGAGACAGCAAGAATTACCTGGCTTGTTCTACATGCAGTCCTATTGATGCAGCCCAATATAGCATGCTCCTTTTTTGCTCTAGCTTTGCATTGCTGAATCACGTATAATCAATCCTCCCCTACAACCTTAGATCCTGGCGTGTGCTGTTCTTTCCTAGCCAGGCACTCCCATTTGTGTTTGGGCATGTGCCAATGAAAGCATTTTGCATTTGTCTCTAGTGAATCCCATTGATTTTTAGCCACTCTCCCCAAGACCACAGTGTATTTTAATCCAACCCCTGATGCATTTCCCTTCTCTCCCTGCTCCTGGCTTTGTAGCAGCTAATTCAATCAGCTTATTACTACCCTATTATTTACTTGGCTAGCACCCCAAAGCATGCAGGGGACTCTGAAAGTTTGAAATCACCTTAATCCCTGGTTCAAATGGACAATGTGTATTTAACTGATATTTCTGTATTTTTGGTCCTTTGCTGCTAGACCCTGACCACTCACCCCACTGACAGCTTTGAGGTCTTGCTTTTGGGATCCACCCTGACCTGCCTGATCCAGCTCTTTCCTCTGTTCAGTTTCCGTTTAACCAAGATAGCTGCTTCCTTGTACCTCCATAATCTAGCCCTCGTTGCACCTCACTGGGCAAAGCGATCCCCAGCCCTGCTCCCAGCCTCTTTTCCATGCTGCCCTCCACCGCTCAAACCCATGTGCCCAGAGCTGCCATGGGACTGGGGAGATGCGCCCCCCTGCTGCCGCTCTGGGGGCCAGTTCCTCTCCTCCCAACAGGAGTGACTGCCCACAAGGGACTGGTAGGGTTCCTGACCCATGGGGAAGTACAGAAGGGGGTGGAGCAGAGAGCCTGCTGGAAGTCTCCTTTGCCTGGCTCTGCTGTACCCCTTCCCCTTTTGCAGTGCCTTTCCCCCAAGAGGAAAGCTGGGGACTGAGAAAAGTTGTTGCCCCCACCCCACCTCCATCCAGGAGGAGCTGAGGGGACCACTGCCTCTGAGAACCCCTGTTGTGACTGCTGCTGTGTTCTCTAAGTTGTTACTGCAGACCTTGAGTGGTTCCGGAGACGGCTCAGTGCACTTGACACCCGACTGTCTCTGCACTGCCTGGTTTGGCTGTCAGGGTGTGGAGCTGCTCCTGTGATATGCCAGTCCTGGCCAAAAGCAGGACTGGCATATCAGGGCAACATGGCGCAGTGGCCAGAGTCAGTCTAACAACCCCCCAGCCCTAGGACAGTGCAATCCATGTAATCACCCTCGGGGGCTGGGTGGCTCATCAGCCAGTGTTCAGCTAATAACCCTCAGGTTTGGGGCAGTGCAGCCCAATGGCCAGAGTTACAGCCTAATGGCTACAGTCAATATGGTGGCCCTCAAATAGGGCAGCACAGGCTAATGGCCAGAGTCAATATGGCAAGGAAAGGTTGGTGCCGCCACCAGGCGAGTGACGACCCAAGTAGGGGGTCCCGGTCCCACCCAACTCCACTAGGCCCTGTCCCAGGGCCCTAACAGTGACAGCATGGTCCATCTCTGCATTAGCAGGGAATCCCACCAAAACACGCAGACCTCACTCTGGTGGGAGATACCATTCGGTCACCCGGGTTGCTTCCTACTGTAGTTCCAGAAGCTGCTGTCCATGGGGCATCAGGGTCTCTGAGCTCCTCAGCGTGGATGGTCCTCCAGAGCTCCTTGGGCTCCAGGCCTCCAGTCCATCTCACAGGGTCTCTGGCTCTTACAGGCAAGGGTTGTGGCAGCTCTTCAGCTGGAGCTTTGGTTGAAGGTCCTTCCCCTCCAGCCATCCACCTAGAATGAGCTGGGCTGCTCCCTTTTATACTGAGGCAGCAGTTGGAGTATGGCTAACACAGCCAGCAGGGTGGGACTTACACCACCCATGGTGTGGGGTTAACCCTTTCTTCTCCAGTGCGGGGTATGCACAACCCTTCACAAAGCTCAATGGTTCATCTTATGTATCCAAAGCTGCTTCTGGCGTCCCCTCGCCAGCATGAATGCAGAGCTTCAGAAACATCTCCACTTCTCTACTCTTGGGCCTTGCCAGCTGCCCCAACAGTCCATATTCAGTTGGTCTCGGGGCATGTGTATGTATCACATTGGCTGGCCAGCGTCACTCCATGTGACGGTATCCCACTTTTCCTGGAAGACAAGCTTGTGGGCAGAGTCTCAGCAACAGGCCGGTACAATTCCTCTGTCAGTGGGGCTGGAGAACCCTGGCCTGGAGGGGAGGGGGTTAGGGATGGAGCCATGTCTCCAGACAAATGTGTTAATGAGTCCTCCCAACTCTGTGTTCCGTGTGTCAGGATGAAGAACAAGCTGTGGTATTTTGAATTTGGCACTACTGAAACGTTCGCTGCTACCTGCAAGAAGCTCCACGACTACCTAGAGATCGAGGTGAGCTCCAGCGTACGGTGACCATTTGTCCAAGCATGGCATTGACAGCTTTCCCATCAGAGTCTCCTCCTGGGAATGAAATGGTGGCTCTCAGATATCTGCCCAATGAGGGACTTCCAGGAGTGGCAGTGAATTGTGGCCAGTAGCAAGCTGAAATCAGAATATTGTTTGGCAGAAGGTAACCTTTTCAAAAGCACCTTGGTTATTTAGAAACCCAAATCCCATTTTCAAAAGTGGTTTAGGCACTTATGTCCAGATTTTCAAAGGGTATTTAAACACCTAAAGATGCAGATAGGTGCCTAGTGAGATTTTCAAAAACACCTCAGTGCCTAACTTTCATTGGATTGGTTAGACACCAAACCTACTTAGATGCTTTAGAAAACCCCACTAGACACCTATCTGCATCTTCAGGTGTCTAAATACCTTTGAAAATCTGGCTGTAAGTGCCTGCCACTTTTGAAAATGGGACTTAGGGTCCTAAATCACTGAGAGGTTTTTGATAATTTTACACATAGGCTCCAAAGTCCTGTAAGTGATTTTGAAAATGTTACCCATCGGTGCAGGTATCTGACCATACAGACCCACCTCCATTTTTGTTTCCCTAAAGTATCATTTCAGAGCAAAGATCTCTAGCAATGCACCATTGTTACATTCAACAAATACACTGTAAACTCTTTGGGGCAGGCAGCATTTCTTCCTCTGCGGTTGTATAGCACCCAGCAGAATGGGGCTCGAATTCTGACTACGGCCTCTTGAGCGTCATGCCAGTGAAAATAATAAATAGTGATCGTTAGAGTGTTAGGCCAAGAAAGCCCAACTCCTGACCTGAAATATGCTGATGTAACTGCAGCTTGCAAATGTTTTAGCATATTTCCCTGAAACAGTCAAGTAGTTGGTATGTAAATAGCAGTGTTCTCCACTGAAAGCAGCTCTGTACTCCTGCTTGATTCGCTCAGTGACAGCTTGATCCAGGAGCGATGACATGAACCCACTGGGGCATGATGTCACGGGATATGCTGGGGAGAGGGAGGAAGCTGGTTGAAAGGAGCAGGCTTCTGCTGACGACCAGATCTGATTAGCAGCCCGGGAAAAGAAAATGGACAAGACAGCTCAGGAAAATATTTTGGTCAAGTTTGTATATTTGCAAGGTGAATTCTCCTTAAACACATACCAGAGAGCTGGGAGCAGGGTGCTTGCCCTAACTGCAGCCAGCTGCGGGAGAACAGAATACTCCTGTTTGTGCCTTGCAGCTGTACTGGAGAGTGGGCCTGGAACAGTCTCTCTCTGTAAACGCTGTGTCCGCACACAGCCGCCTTTTGGCGACATGGAAACAGCCTTTAATTAGAGAAAGGAGGAGGGGGGAACCACTTGTCAGTGGTTGCTAAGAGCTCTGTCAGTTTACAGTTCGCACTGGGGGTTTTGTTGTGTGTTTTTTTATAAACTTCCTGCTTTCCTTATCTCTGAATAAATGAACCTTTTATTACTTATTCATGAGGGCTAGAAAAAACAGGTTGGTTGCCACAAAGGCTGACTTGGATCTGAGCATGCAGGCCATGCTGCTTGCAATTTAATTCATGTCCAGCAAAGAAAATCCCAGGAGACCATAATCTCCCAGAGTGTATCTCATCCCTTAATTACAATCCGTATAGGAAAGGCTGAGAGGGAACTAAAAGAGGATGAATAGTATTGCATATGAAATCCTGCACTGCAGACAAGTGTGGGAGGTGGAACCAGGAAGAAAGATGCTATAGATAGCAGAGGGCGTATGATGGAGGGGCTGATGTTAGTCAAAGACAGCTCCATGCATTCAGCCCATCCACAGATGGAGAAATGCATGTGGATTTTACCTCCAGCGGTGGAATTTACCTCCATCTTTCATGAGGAAATTCTTTCCCCAGCTCTGCCCAGGCAAAGAGAGCAGAATGCCAGTCCCAGGAGCGCCCACTGGGTCAGACAGAACTACCTGTAGTGAGCCAGTGGAGGTGGGATCATGGGGACTGTTGGGTATGGGTGGCGGAGGGCAAAAAAGGAACCAGTCAGCCCTGAGGATAGGTCTTGGGGAGAGACGTTGGGTGGGAGAGAGGTGGTGGAAATCCCCCCTCTCTGCTACCTGACAAACCACCCAGACCCCCTCAGGCACCTGCCCTCATGTCACTGCTCTGGGCGTGGACCAGGTGGAATTCCGAGGCCAGCTGGTGCGTATGTGACAGCATAGCAGAAGTGGAGGAGCTCTCCGAAAGCATGTGTGTCACCTTCTGTGCAGCACTAGTGCTATCATGGCCAATTAGAGCCTCGCTTTTGTTGAGCAGTGGGACCCGGGGGCCTGCCACACAACTTAGGTCCATTGTAATGCAAGATATGCTTTCCTGAGGCTTCACTCCCCAGCATGGACAAGGGGATGGGTCCCGTCCTCTGATGTCAGTCAAGCAAAGAAGGACCAGTTAGGTGCCAAAGATGGGGCAGCAGGCCCCTCCCCTTTCAGCCCCTCAGCTATGGCTTTGGGGGTGGGGAGTTGGGGGGTGGGGGAAGAGGACCGTGACTGCAGCTGATGGAGGCGGGCTGGGGTGAAGTGTCTGAAGGGTAGGGATGGTTCACTTTGTGGACAAAATGAGGGGAGACAGCTGTGGGCCTGGGTCTCGCGGCTGGGTTCCTACTCTCCTGTGAAAGAGAATTCTGGGTTAGCAAGGGAAGTAATGGTGCCTCCCTGTGTTGTCCCGGGCAGTCAGACCGGGCCGAGTTCACGCCAGCCAGGTGTTTTTGGAATAGGAAAGATACAGCATAACTGGAGACCAAAAGGGAGTATGGAATGATTTCCAAACCTGGAGAGGAAGACATTGCTGTCAAAGAACCACCAAAACACAGCAGCTAGGGTCACTTCACCCCACCTCCATGTCCCTCCACAGGCCCCTCTCCTCCACCACAGCAAACACAAGCTCCCCATCTTGGCCTTTAACACCCTTCTCCATTTAGCCCTCCTCTCCATCCGATCTGCTCACCTGTCGAGCTGTTGGCCCCAGCGGTACCAGCCTGCCTGTCCACTTCTCCCCTGACAATCTCCATGCGCTCTCCCCCATCACCACCCATTCCCGGGGAAATGTCCCCAAAGAAATTCATAAAGCTGCCACCTTGTACTCCTTTAAATCCCATTTTAAAAACATACCTGCCACAATGTGTCTCTACAAATCCCTCTCAACTGGCATCGGCAAGGCATGTGACCAGCTTTTCTGGGACGTTGTGCTCACTTTATGGCAACTCATCCTCCTATTCTAGCCTCACCCACTGGTCTGGTGTGCCCCCCACCCCCCGGTGCCTGCTGGCTGGCATGCAGACCGAGTTCCCTGGGTCCAGCCATGTCTGTACATAGCCCCACGCAATGGGGTCCTGATCCTCGGGTGGGGTTCCTAGCTGTTACTGCAATACAAACAATAAATACTAATGACAACATAGGCATACAGACTGTAACCCCTCAGTGTAAAAACCTCAGTGAAGGAAGGCAATTTATCCAGCCACACAAGACGATAGGACAGAAAGATGAGCAATAGTTTGTCATTAAAGAAGGATGTTTAGATGAGATATTAGGAGCATTGAGCAGGGGAGTATAGAGTCATAGTGTTTAAGGCCAGAAGGGTCACCAGAATGTCTAGTGACCTCCTATGTATCACAGGCCATCACTTGGCATCTGCAGGCTAAACTCAGCAACCTGAATTAGACCAAAGTAGTCCAGAGTAATTAGTAAAGGAAAGGTGGTCAAGGCAGCATCACTAGTGATGGTTAGATTAGTGTAGGCACTGAAGGGGAGCTGACTTGCCAAGATATCACATTTCTGACTTGAAGACTGAGGTGGACCCGTGGTCCCTAGTATTGATCTCTGACTCTGTGAGTGGTCGGCCTCCCTGAACTGTTCCATCAGCCAGCCTGGCAAAATTACAGGCTTGCTTTAAACAGAGTGAAGTTGTTGATCTCTGAGACACACCTAGGATTTGTGTTTGAAGGTGAGGGAGCGTGTGATGCAGGTGATACAGTAAGATACACACTGCCCCAAACAGGTGGTAGTGCTGCCATGGGATGAGGGGAAAGATTGAGAGGGGAAGGGATTGTTAAAATCCCAGACTTCTGTTGCATGTCTCTGAATGTTGTGCAGAAGCCAGGCTGCACAACGATGCATCCTGTGATTTGAGATCGGCGCGGTTGATCAGGAGCAAATGCAGGTGTTTCAAGCAGTCCATTGCAAACATGGGTGTGTTATGTAAATCACCGTCCCAGGCAGCAAAGTGTTAACCTAGCAGCATTTTAAGTTGAAATTCCCAGTCCGGCCTCCCTCCAGCTCTGAGGCAACTGCCATGAGGGCAGAGAAATGGTAGTTTTGTTTTGGAAATTGGCATCCATTATGGGACAGCTCCTGGAAATGAATTTGGTTTTCCCCCAGCTGCACATTCTACGGCCAGCCTCCCTGCCAGCTGCCCCTTCTCAAAGAGCCCATTGTACCAGGCTGGCACACAAACAGAGGAGGGTAAAAAGGGTGGGGGGGAACACATTCCCTGCTCGTTGGATGTTCTTCAGTGTGTTGTGTGTGTATGTGGCGTCTGCACCGGGTTCTTAAAGTCAGCACAAACCCGCCCAAGTTCTGCTGATCCCAGCAGAGGATGGGGGTCCTTTCTAATATGCCTGTTTTCCTAACCTCATAAAGGCACTGTCGTGTATAGGATTTGGCCGATCACATTCCTTTTGGACTGGGTCACCACCTCCATCCCTTCCCTCTTTGGGCCAGTAATGTTTAGCCTAAAGACTAAAAATGGCTTATCTGGTGCCCTTTTCCAGCCAGCCGACCTCGCTGCACTCCTGGGTCCATTCCTTCATTTGTTTCATCTGTTCAATGGCTGCTGTGTCGAGCCTGTAATCTCCGGAGTACCCCTGTTCCTCGCTATAGATCTACTATGAGATAACTGTCAACCCAGGGGGCCTATGACCGTGTCTACACTAGAGAGTTGTACTGCTTTAACTATGTCAGAATTATCCAAGCAATACATCCCACCCTCGGCGTGGACACAGGAATACCTGTAAAAATGTGCGTATCCTGGGAGAGCTCATCCCCCCAAGGTGTCTACCTGCATCTTCAGGTGCCAGCTGCCTTTGTAAATCTGGCCCTAAATACTCTGCTACCTAAATGAGTGTGTACGTGAATTAGCAGTTAGGTGCCTGCAACCGAGTTTAGGTAACTAATTACAGACTCATGTGCCTAACATTAAAGACCCACACTTGAAAGACTGGCTAGACACTCTGGGTACGTGTGTGTGCTTTAGTGTTTAATAGCCTTCCTCTTAGCCATCTCCGCTCCCAGCATATGTTCACACCACCCAATGTGGATGTGCTCGTTCCAGTCTCAGTACATAGGAGCATCCCAGTGTTCTCTCCCCACATGTCTGTATGTCAGAGGTCCCCCCATGTCCTCTCAGGCTCCTATTCCCTTCTCCATCTCCTGCACTCCAACTCCCACTTCTCTGAAAGACTGGAACAGGAAGGGCCAGCTGCCCAGCTCCATTCGCTCCAATGGAAATGATCTGTGTGACTTCAGTGAAGCTACATTGAGTTACATCAACTGGGACTGGGCCCTTACTGTTCCCCCTGCCCCTAAACAAGCCATATCCTATTGCATCAGCATGTCTTTGGCACTTCCTTTTTCTACCAGCATAGCGTTGCCTGGTGACCTGCAGCTTGGAAGTTTTACAGACCCTAGAAGTCTGGAATTAACCAGACGCAGCATTCAGAAGTTATCATGTTAAAGACCAACAGAGAAATGCCATTGAGATGAGCAGCATCGAGTCATGGATCACTACCCCACTGCGTTAGGCACTGTACACACACTTTGAGATGTTAGAGGATATTTTACTTATTATTTTCAAAAATATATTGAAGAATGAGTAACTGAAACAAAGGCCCAAAATTCTGAGTTTAGCTTAAAATAAATTAAAAAAACATTTCTGGCTTTTCACAATCCAGGGTGAGCTAAAAAAAGAGAAGACTTCCAAGCATTGTAGGGGATAAAAAAGTATTGCATATACAAAGATAAGTGTGTATGTGTGTGTGCATACTGGTATATTCATTTGCAGGCAGATTCACACACATAATCATGCGGTAATATTTAAAATTTCCTAATTTTTTAGCATGAATATTTAAAATGTCCTAACTTTAGCGTGAATTATTTTAAAAATTCCCTTCCGGCCCTGCATTTCTATGATTCTATAGGGGTGGTTGTGGAATCCCCATCATTGGAGGTATTTAAGAACAGATTAGACAAATACTTGCCAGGGATGGTCTAGGTTTACTTGGTCCTGCCACAACTGGACTAGATGACCTCTTGAGGTCTCTACCAGCCCTACATTTCTATGATTCCATAAAAAATAAGGTTGAGGTCCTCACTCAGCAAGAAAAAGAATCAAAATTCTAGCCACAGAGAATTAGAGAGTTCTTCGTTACCCAACACATGTTCTTCTTTGGAAAACACAGAGGACAGAAATTCCCTAGCATCACCAAAATCCAAGAAAAAAATAACATTTCTGATCCTTGCTCAGCTGTAACTTAGCAGGCAAAAGAACAGATGCTTTAAAGCCTAGGAAATACATTTTGAATGCAAGCAAAGATTTTTGCCCCCTACATGCATGGTAGTTTTAGCAACATCAAGGAAGATATTTACCCTTCTACCTTGAGGAAACCACACCTAATTTTTCCACCTATAAGTCATCAGCTTTCCCAATCAGAAGATGATGTCAGGGTAATAGTATATAGGGGCCGCTTCATGGACACCACAGTGCAAGTATTGTTTCGTTTATAAAATACTCTACCTGCTTGAATGCTGGCAGAGGAATTAAAGTCCTTTATACAATTAAAAACTCTATTTATTTGTCCCTCCCTCTAGTCCTTTGGAATGCCACAAATACCTTTTAGTGTAATTTTCAAATGTTGCGATTTGTCTATGCAACACTGAGATGCCTCAGTAAGGACTCCAAGTAATGAATGCTTTATTGCTTTCCTAAAGAGACTCCAAAATTGACAATTTTTTCTTTCACATCTGTAATATTATTTTCTGCCAAAGTCAACCCAATTTTCCAAATCGCATTTAGAAGAAACAGTATCCAGGCATCAAAGGAATAAGGCTTTGACAAGCCAAAATATTTGATTCTCTAAAGTAAGTTCAAATAATAAGAGAAGAGGCCACAGGGAAAGGTAGCTGAGCAGTGGATGTTTTCTAAGCTGCTGTAGATAGAACAGGGTGCACTGTGAGCAGTGATTTGAGAAACTGTCTGGTTAGTGACATCAGTTCCACTTGAAATTATGAGAAAAAATATCTAATCAGACTTCTCTGGGTTTTTTAAATTTTTATTTAAAATGTATAATATAAAACATCTTGTAACCAAAAGAAAGAACCAAAAAATGAGAGAGCGTTGCTAGGACAGGGGTTCTTGAATTCTATCAGAGAGTTATATTTGACCCCCTCCACTCCCCGCACCCTACATACAATATTCAGAACAGAAATGCCCGCACAACAACATGAGAGACAAGGTGGATGAGGTACTATCTTTTATTGGACCAGCTTCTGCTGGTGAGAAAGACAAGCTTTCAAGCTTATACAGAGCTCTTCTTCAGGTGCTGAAGAACAACAGACCAACAGAAGTTGGTCCAATAAAAGATATGACCTCGCCCACCTTGTCTCTCTGATACTGAGACCCACACAACTACAACAACAGAGCATGTAAGATTCTGCTGGATCAGGTGCTTATATAACCTCTGCTTCTCCTGACATCCGGGAGGGGCGAGGTGATGCTCAGTGCTGACACCTGACCCCCGCCCCCAAGTTGGTTCTAAGTAAAGCTATTTGAAAAATGCTAATGATTTTTCATGAGAAATTTTTAAAAATTGATATTTTTGTTTTCATCAAAATGTCCTGCAAATGTTTTGGGGGATTTCAAAAATCCACAACAGAAAACTTGGGGTGGGGGGGTCAGAATTTCTGTTTTCAGTTACATTTTTCAGTTTGGGGCAAAATGTTTCCTGGCCTCATTGACAAGTTTCCATGAAATGGAAATTACTCTGTGAAAAAAGTTGTTTGACAAAAAGCCCTTTTCACTGACATTACATATTGCAAGGAATTGTTTTGACTGGCTCTAGCGTTAAGCTGTTTAGGGCTTGGGGTTTGTGTGTAATAGAGATCACCTTTCATATGGGGTCAGACCGTGATGCTGAGATCAAAGGTGCTCCCCCGCTGGAACTCCAGATGGTAGGTATGCATGAGGAGGAGTCAGTGGCAGGGCATTCTCAGGGAAGGGCCCTCCACTCTGAATTCCCTTCCCTTGACTTAATCCACGACAACCTGACTCTGTTGGTCTTCGAGGCACAATGCAAAGTCTGGGTGTTTTTTCCCAGGTTTTCCATAAGGGGGTGACTGACGGGGCTGGCTCCAGGGTTTTTGCCGCCCCAAGTGGCGGGAAAAAAGAAAGCCACGATCGTGATCGGTGGCAGCTCCACCGCACCGTTTTCTTCTTTGGCAGCAGGGCCTTCCCTCCGAGCGGGACTGCGGGACCCGCCGCCGAATTGCTGCCAAAGAGCCCGACGTGCCGCCCCTTCCCCTTGGCCACCCCAAGCACCTGCTTGCTAAGCTGGTGCCTGGAGCCGGCCCTGGTGACTGAGCAGGGACTCATTGTTTGCAAGGCAGGTCCTGTAGCGGATATTGTGCCAGTTTCAGTTTAATGAATGAACTGTATTTCCTGTCCATTCCATATGCCTCTAGCAGTTCTGAACAGCGCATGGAATACATTCAAAGACTGAAAAAATGCACTACCTGCCTATCAGCCCCAGGGCTGGGAAGAAAACCAGACATTGTTTGTGAAGGGGCTGCATGTGGCCTGGTCTGAACTGCTGCCTGCATGCAGAGTACACCCGGTGGAAAGACCAATCCACAGCACAAGTCGCCACTGGCCTCTCTGAGGGCAGGATTCCCAGGCCGTTTCCGTGGGATGGGGCTGGTACCCAGTGCAGACGCCCCATGTGCTGCCTGCTCCCCAAGTGGCAGCCTGAACTTTTTGTACCCAGCCTGGGCTGTCTGTGTGTGCAGGCCAGAGATCAGCAGCTCTGTCCTCTGGCTCCAGTTCAGCAAAGCACTGAGGCATGTGCCTAACTCGAACCACACGAGTAGCCCTGTTGCCGTCTATAGGTTTTCTCATGTGCTTAAAGCTAAGCACATGCTCAGATACCTGTCCCTTGCTGAATCAGGGCCAAACATCACATGCCATAAATACACTGTTCTGTTCACTGTCCTCTGCCCTCCACACTGCTGGGTCTCACCGCCCGGCCAGAGCCAGGTAATGGAAATCACTAGCCATTCAGATGAAAATGGCTCCTCTTCTCTCCCCCACCCCCGAAGAGACATGCCTCCCCATCTCACAGTCATGGAGTGTAAGGCCAGAAGAGATCATCTGGTCTGATCTCCTGTATGCCACAGGCCATTGTGTTTCAACCCAAACGCCCTGCAGCAAGCCCAGCCACTTGTGTCTGACTAGCATGTCCTCCAGAAAGGCAGCAGTGCTATTTCAAGGGACTGATGTGATTTTTCCACTTGCCTCATAACGACTCTGTGCTTTGATGAATGCTGTGTGGTCACTGATTTTGGGCTCTCCGCTTTACACTTCTCTCAGTGCCTGTAGCTGCCGTACGGTAGATCAGGATGTCTGGACCATTTTCCGGTGGTGTTCCTGGCGTGCGGGATCCCGCCAGTTCTCCTAGCCTAGGCCTTCTCTGGAGTTCTGGGGAACTGGACATGCCTCTGCAAGCCCAGCTCCTGAGAGCTCTGCATCTGTCCCTTGTTTGTGTCTCTGTTGTGGGCCCACAGGCCCCGCCCAAGCGGGGCACTCGGCTGTGTCTGTAACCTGGGCTGTCAGTCAGTGTCTAATGCCTGACCATGCCTGTCTCTTTGCAGTGTGACGGAACGCTGCTGGACCTGAGCAGTACCTCACTAGAGGGCATCGCTGTCCTCAACATCCCCAGCATGTATGGTGGCTCCAATCTCTGGGGCGAGACCAAGAGACAGCGCAGCTATAATCGGATCAGCAAGAAAGTGCCCGAAAAGTTGCACTCTACGGTGGTCACTGATGCCAAGGAACTCAAGTTCTGCATCCAAGGTGAGCTGCGAACACCGTCACTCCCAGTGCATGGAGAGGCTTGGGGATGGGAGGCGGTAGGGCTCGATAAAGCACAGAGCAGGGATGACTGAACCGTACATGTATCTCTGTAGGCACTTTGGTCATGGCTTAAAACAGGAGAGTGAGAGAAGGTTTATGACTGAGAGTGGTTCTTTCATGAGCATTTAACTGGCCCCGAACAGAGGTAAATCCACACTGCCCTCATCCCACCTCCTTCCCTTCTCTCCGTGGTACCCAAAAATCTTTGTCCATTTGCCAACCCTTTGGGCATTGGAAAGCCCTGGAGAATGGTCAAAAGATGTTTCCTTTGACTATCCTGACGTGGCCCCATGTGTACAATGACGTTAATACTCCTGCCCTTCTCCAACTCAAGGACCATCTCTCCCTGTGTGTACAAAGGGAGCAGGTGGGTTATCCCCCCTTCCCCTGGGTGTAGGTGGGTGGTGAATAGAATGCCCTGGGTGTGGATGGGGACAGGACCAGCTGTGAGGGAACCTCAACCTGCAGTGCCAGCCAGCTTGGGTGCTGTGGAGCAGAGCAGGTGCGGGATTGGTTAGCGACAACCCAGTGGATGGTGTGGGGATTATGGGACACAAATCTCAGTTAGGTCAGTGTGAGACTCAGGGCCTGGTGTGTGTGTCTGGACTCTGTCTGAGGAGGCTGTTTGCTGATTGCACTGCATGGGGAGTAGGGGGGAGCGATCGATGATCTTCCCAGGCACCGTAGGGTGACCAGATGTCCAGTTTTTTACCAGAACACCCGGTCGAAAAGGGACCCTGGCAGCTCTGGACAGCACTGCAGACCAGGCGTTAAAAGTCCGCTTGTCGGTGCTGCAGAGCTAAGGCAGGCTCCCTACCTGTCCTGGCTCTGCGCTGCGCCCCAGAAGCGGCCAGCAGGTCTGGTCCTAGTTGAGGGGGCCACAGGGAACCACAGCCAATAGGAGCTGCGGGTGTGGTGCCTGTGGGCGAGAGCAGCATGCAGAGCTGCCTGCCTCACCTCCGCCTAGGAACCAGACCGGCTGGCCGCTTCCGGGGTACATCGCAGAGCCAATTCAGGCAAGGAGCCTGTCTTAGCCTCGCTGTGCCACTGACCAGGAGCTGCCAGAGGTAAGCCTGTGCCCCAACCCCAAGCCCGTCCCACACCCTGAACTCCCCTGCCCCAGCCTGGAGCCCTCTCCTGCACCCCAAACCCCTCATCCCCAGCCCTACCCCAGAGCCCAAATCCCCAGACAGAGCCCTCACCCCCCCTTGCACCCCAACCCCCTGTCCCAGCATGGAGCCCCCCCTCCCACACCCAGAACCCCTCTGCCTCAGCCTGGAGCCCCATCCTGCACCCCAAATCCCTCATCCCCAGCCCCACCCCAGAGCCCACACCCCCAGCCAGAGCCCTCACCCCCTCCTGCACCCCAACCTGGAGCCTTCTCCTGCACCCTGAACCCCTCATTTCTGGCCCCACCCCAGAGCCCGCACCCCCAGTTAGAGCTCTCACCCCTTCCCGCACCCCAACTCCCTGCCCCAGCCCAGTGACCGTGAGTGAGGGTGGAGGAGAGCAAGCCACCGAGGGAGGGGGAATATAATGAGTGGGAGGCAGGGCCTCGGGGAAGGGGAGGGGCCGGAATGTGGCCTCAGGGAAGCAGGGGGCTCGGGGGCTCGGTTTTGTGCAATTAGAATGTTGGCAACCCTAAGGCACTGGCTGAGGCTTCATGGCTTCTTTCCTCCTGTTGTCTGTGTTGCGCGGCGGGTGCAGGTCGGGGGCAGCAGGACTGGCCGTGGTGGGGCCCCAGAGCTGTCGTGCGGCTGGGTTACCGTGAGTTGGTGGTGAAGAGCTCGGGCTGTGCCAGCAAGCCAGGGGCCTGCAGGTGTTCTGGAGCCCCTGAGCTCTGGGCTGTGGGCAGCTGCTCTCCAGAGCAGAGGAAGGTGATTATTAACATGATCAGTCGAGGCACAGGTGCAGGGTTCTTGTGGGGAGGGGAGTGCTCAAGGGGGAGGTGCAGCCTGCCATGGGGCTGAGTCCTGACAGCATGGGAGGGGGCAGGAGGAGAATGTGAGGTGCTGCCTGGCTCTTCAAAAGTCTGACCCCAGACGGCAAGGGCTGGGGCGTTCTTGGCAGTGCCCTGTGAGGCCAGAATTCCTGTCCCTGCTGGTGGAGTCTCGCTAGGGGGTGGAGGTGGTAGCTGGTGACTGCTGTTGCTGGAGCAGTCATTGCTACTTTGAGGGGAAAAGCAGGGAATGAAATGCGGAGCTTGTCCTGTTACACTCCCTCTAGGCCCCTACTGCAGCATGGCCAGCTCTGGCATCTGCACGTTTCACGATAGCTGGTGGTTTTCTGCAAGCCCCAACTCCTAGAGTCAGGTGATTGTGTGAGTATCTCAGCCTGCCTTTCTAACCCTCCTGGTTGAAGAGAAAACCTTTTGTGGGCATGAGCTGAGGGTGACCTAGCAGCTCAGAGATCAGAAGACAGAGAAACAACATTTACTGTGATTTAAACTCTCATGATTTCTAAGCCAATCTCATAATTTCTGGGCCCTGACTCAGGACTTTTGCACATTTGGGGTTGGCACCGCTGTGGGGGACTTGGGAGGGACTTTGAAGGTGCTTGAAGAAAGCTCTGCATCTGCTATTCCCTTGACAGTGGCCTATGAAAGCAGGCTGCATTTTGCTGTACTCTGGCTCCCCTCTCTGGGGGCCCTGATAGGCTGCCGCGCAGTATGACTTAGACAGCCATGAGAGCGGCATAAACTGGAGGGGCGCTACCCATTGCTTAAACCTCCTTAGTCAGATAACGGGCCTGACTCCCTGTGGCCCTGGGCCTGGTGTGGCGATTTCCACCTGCGCCAGCTGTGCCCAGGGGAGATGGCTGCAGAGGTGCAGGGCAGTGAGGAATCGGGCTCAGTGTAGTCTCACTGACGTGCACAGCTCCCCACACCTGTTTGTGGCTATGTTCCGAGGGCCCAAACTAAACACTTGCTTTGCAAAGCTTGTCCTCCATAGGAGGACATAGACCAAGGGCTTCAAGAGAATTATACTCTGGTCCCTCCCCATTTTAATTCCATCCTTCATCCGGACTTGGGCATGGAGATAAACCCTTTGCGGTGTGAGAGTCAGCACTAGTGACAAAGTCAAAGTAAAGGGAACCCAACAAAGAGGAGGCAAGCATGCCATCCTGCCTCAGAGGCAAAGGATGGAGAATAAGCAAACACAGATTTAGTAGAAAGCCCTCTGGCTGCTTGAGGGAGTCAATACAATGAACAAACAGAACCCCTTGTGTTTTTCAGCCTCCTCAAGTTTTAGTCTAGCCTCCAGTCTCCTACGAATTGGGGATTATTATATAACACAGATTGTGTGCATTCACTAGATATGAATTGAGTCATATGCTTAACTGCTAGTTCTGCTAGCCCATCAATCCAGTGGAGATAGCTCTGCAGATTGCTGTTCAATATCTCAGAGCAAAATCTTTAACCATAAGGAGATGCCGGGGATTGTTCCTGAGGGTGACATTTAGGGCTTCTGTGGTAGGGCTCTGTGAAGAGCTTCCACAGGGCTAGGGAGACAGAGGAATTTCAGAGCCCCAATGTGCAAAGGAGAAGATGATATGAAAGGGTGGGGGGTAAATTAACTAACCACTGGGGAGTTTGCAGGAAGAGAGAGCTGCTACAGGAGGGGTGGGTTCCACTGTAACGCAAGTAACTCCAAAGGGCATGGACAGAAAACTAGCAAGGCTTTGTGGGATTATTTTAAGTAGGAGCTGGGGGAGAGCTGCTGGGTGCCAAGGTACAGCAGAGGCAGACAAAACCTTCTGTCCAGGTGTCAGTGAGATACAGCTGTCTCTGAAGTCAATAAAGTATAGGGCAGAAATTGCAGCTGGAGAAGGGGCAGGTTGAGATCAGAGAGAAAAAGCCCAGAAAGTAGTGCAGTGCCAGAGTTCAGCGTTAAATAACCTGTGTCTAGAACTAGCTGTTCCGAGAAGCAATGATGCTGAGAAACTGCTTCTGTAACTCTTGTCCCAATGTGATCTGACCATCCGTTGTTATCCAGTGAGTCATCCATTGTTCTGAGTGATCAGACTGAGCTGCCTCTTGGAGCTCCCTCAGCACTGCACTCAATGCCGTGTTCTGGTAGCATAGCCCTAGTGGCATGTCTGTACTTATGACTGGGAGCCATACGGAGTCAGGCGTGTGATCGGAGCACCCTACGGTCTCTAATGTGTTATCTTCACACGCCCAATAGGAAGGAGAGAGACAAGTGCTCCTTTTCCTCCTGTCTTATAACTAAGGCTGCATGTCTGTCACGGGGTTCCGTGACTTCTGCAGTGGCTGACTCTGGGACTGACTGAACAGATCAGGCAGCCCCTGGGCCAGCCACACCAGCCACTGCTGGGGCAGTTTGGGTGTGGGAGGGGGCTCAGGATGGGGGGAGGAGGGAGCCTTCCTTCCCACAGGGGGAGGGGGGAGCCTTCCTTCCTTCCCAGAAGCGGCCGACATGTCCCTGCAGCTCCCAGGTGGAGGGACCAGGGGAGCTCCTTGCACTGCCGGTGCTCCCAGGCACCGCCCCCCACAGCTCCCATTGGCTGTGGTTCCTGGCCAATGGGAGCTGTGGAGCCAGAGCTCATGGCAGCATGGGGAGCCCCCCAGCCTTCCCTCCTGCTAGATGCTGCAGGGACACACAGAACCAGGTAGGGAGCCTGCCAGCCCTGCCAACCCTCCCCACCCACCCCCCCAGCACCAGCAGGGGTCCTGGGACGTGCACCATTACCGCCTGCCCCTCCAGCACCAGCAGGGGTCCCAGGCCACCACCACCCAGCCCCCTCAGCGCCCACACACCACCCCCGCAGAGCACCCGCAGACCCCTGGCCCAAGGTTTAGTTGGGGTATATAGTACAAGTCATGGGGTATGTCTACACTACGGGATTATTCCAATTTTACAGAAATCGATTTTTGGAAACAGATTGTATAAAGTTGAGTGCACGCGGCCACACTAAGCACATTAATTCGGCGGTGTGCGTCCATGTACCGAGACTAGCATCGACTTCCAGAGTGTTGCACTGTGTGTAGCTATCCCATAGCTATCCCACAGTCTCCCCCTCCCATTGGAATTCTGGGTTGAGATCCCAATGCCTGATGGGGCCAAAAATTTGTCACGGGTGGTTATGGGTAAATGTCGTCAGTCAATCCTTCCTCCATGAAAGCAACAGCAGACAATCATTTCATGCCCTTTTCCTTGGATTGCCCGGGCAGACGCCATAGCATGGTAACCATGGAGCCCATTCAGCCTTTTTTCACTGTCACCGTATGTCTACTGGATGCTGCTGACAGACGCAGTACCGAAGTGCTACACAGCAGCATCCCCTTGCCTTTGCAAGTTAGCAAAGACGGTTACCAGCTCTACTGTACCGTCTGCTGCTTTGCAAGTTGACAAAGACGGTTACCAGTCATACTGTACTGTCTGCTCCTGTCACGAGTGCTCCTAGACGGCCTCATTGAGGTTGGTCGGGGGTGCCTGGCCAAAAATGGGAATGACTCTCCAGGTCATTCTCTTCTTTAAGTTTTGTCTAATGCAGAGTCAGTCCTGCCTAGAATATCAGGCAAGCCTACTAAAGAACCAGAGAGGCAAATGGCCACTCCAGGTCAGAGCCCCAGACATCCCGCTGAAATGATGAGCTGCATGCCATTCTTGGGGGTGCCCTGCAACAACCCCACCCATTGCTTCCCTCCTCTCCCACCCCTCCTGGGCTACCGTGGCAGTTATCCTCCCATTTGTGTGATGAAGTAATAAAGAATGCATGAGTAAGAAACAACACTGACTTTATTGCCTCTGCAAGCAGAAATCAAAGGGGGGAGGGGAGGGCGGTGGGCTTACAGCAACGTAGAGTGAACCACCATTCTGCACTTGCTCAGCCTATAGCTGAAAATGGGAATCTGTGATAAGCACTAGGATAGAGGCACAGGCAGGACTGAATCTCCATTTGTGTGTGGGCCTTTGGTTGACACTGGTAAAATACAAAATGTGTGTGGGCCTTTGGTTGACACTGGTAAAATACAAAATGTCCCAGGATATGTATGTTGGGGGACAATTCTAAACGGCAGCTTAATTTTTTTATTTGATGCAAAATGTAGAGGTCTAAGTATCTGACTGTGAGTCCTGGTAGCAAGTAGGCTAGGGTAGGCGCGACCGCGCAGTGCTGCTGACTGGGAGAGCAGCCTGAGGCAGAAGCCTCCAGCTGCCATGATATTCCAGGCAGGACTGAATCTCCATTAGACAAAACTTAAAGAAGAGAATGACCTGGAGTCATTCCCATTTTTGCCCAGGCACCCCCAGCCAACCTCACCGAGGCCAGCCAGGAGCACCCACACGACGATGATGACGGATACCATTCCTACTGTACCATCTGCCATCCATAAGGCAAGGCAAGGCACGAGGATGCTGCTGTGAAGGCGCTGCAGCACAGCGTCAGCCAGCAGCATCCAGTAGACATACGGTGACATTGAAAAAAGGCGAGAAACGATTTTTTTCCCTTTGCTTTCACAGGGGTGGGGGCTGACGACATATACCCTGAACCATCCGCGACAATGTTTTTGACCCTTCAGGCTTTGAGAGCTCAGTCCAGAATTCAAATGGTTTTTGGAGAGTCTGGGAACTGTGGGATAGCTACAGTCGTCAGTCGCCCCTCCCTCCGTGAGCGTCCATTTGATTCTTTGGCTTTCTGGTACGCTTGTCTCAGCTCCTTAAGTTTCTCGCAGCACTGTGTTGTGTCCCTGTTGTTGCCTCTGTCCATCATGGCCTTGGAGATTTTTTCAAATGTTTTGGCATTTTGTCTTTTGGAACAGAGTTCTGATATAACAGATTCATTTCCCCATACAGAGATCAGATTCAGTATCTCCCGTACGGTCCATGCTGGAGCTCTTTTTTGATTCTGGGACTGCATGGTCACCTGTGCTGGTCAGCGCTCCACGCTGGGCAAACAGGAAATAAAATTCAAAAGTTCGCAGGGCTTTTCCTGTCTACCTACCTGCCAGTGCACCCGAATTCAGATTGCTGTCCAGAGTGGTCACAATGGTGCACTATCGGATAGATCCCGAAGGCCAATACTGTCGAATTGCGGCCACACTAACCCTAATTCAAAATAGCAGTGTTGATTTCAGTACTACTCCCCTCATCGGGGAGGAGTACAGAAATCGATTTTAAGAGCCCTTTATATTGAAGTAAAGGGCTTCGTTGTGTGGATGGGTGCAGAGTTAATTCGATTTAACGCTGCTAAATTCAAGATAAACTCGTAGTGTAGACCAGGCCATGGATAGGTCTCGGGCCGTGAATTTTTGTTTACTGCCCATGACCTGTCTATGACTTTTACTAAAAATACCCATGACTAAAATGTAGCCTTACTCATAACACAAGAACAAGGGAACATTCAATGAGATTGAAAGGTGGCAAATACAAAACTGATCAAAAGTGCTTTCTTACCCAACACATTATTACCCCCTGGAACTCACTGCCACTTGATAACTTTGAAATCTAGGACTTCGTAGGATTGATAAAATGTTTCTTGCTATGTGTATGTATAGCACCTAGCACAATGAGACCCTGATCTTAGTGCTACTGTAAAACAAATAATAAATAATAGGCAAAGAGTAACTATTAATGGAATGTATCTGTAACTTTCACTCCATGCATCTGAAGAAGTGAGATTTTTTTACCCACGAAAGCTTATGCTCAAATAAATCTGTTAGTCTTTAAGGTGCCACCGGACTCCTTATTGTTTTTGTGGATACAGACTAACACGGCTACCCCCTGATATTCATGGAATGATGTCAGATTGGAAGGAGGTCTCAAGTAGGGTTACACAGGGATCTGTTCCAGGTCTGGTGTTATTTAACTTCTTCATTAATAACCTAGATGTAGGAATAGAGAGCATACTGATCAAATTTGCAGATGACACAAAGTTGCAGACACTATGGAGGATAGAGCTAACATTCAAACTGATCTTGATAAATTGAAGAATTGAGCTCTAGACAACAAAATGAAATTCTACAAGGACAAATGTAAGATGCTGCACTTAGGCAAGAAAAACCAAATGCACAAATACAGAATGGGGGATAACTGGCTTGGCAGCAGTATGGCTGAGACAGATCTGGGAGTTGTGGTGGATCACAACCTCAACATGAGTCAGCAATGCGATGCTGTTGCAAAAAAAGCAAATGCAGTGTTAGGTTGCATTTAAAGAGGTTTAGCATGCAAGCCATGGGATGTGATAGTACTGCTCTACTCAGCCCTGGTTAGGCCTCAGCTGGAGTACTGTGTCCAGTTTTGGTGACTGCTGTATAAAAAGGATGTCGAGAAACCAGAAAGGACCAAAGGCGGGTGACAAAGATGATCAAAGGGATGGAAAGCAAGCCATAGGAGCAAAGGCTGAAGGAACTGGGTATGTTTAGCTGAAAAAGAGGAGATTGAGGGGGGACATGATGGTGGTCTTCAAATACATGAAAGGCTGCCATAAGAAAGGTGGAGAAAAGTTGTTCTCTCTTGCCACAGAGGATAGAACAAGAGGCAATGAGGTCAAACTACAGCCCAGCAGCTTTAGATTAAATCTCAGGAAAAACTTCCTAACTGTAAGAACAGTAGGACAATGGAACAAACTGCCTAGGGGAAGTCATGGAAGCTCCTTCACTGGAGGTTTTCAAAAGGAGGCTGAATAGCCATCTATCTTGGATGGTTTAGACCAATGGTGGGCAACCTGCAGCCCATCAGGCCACATGCGGCCCATCAGGGTAATCTGATTGCGGGCCACGAGACATTTTGCTGACATTGACAGTCCGCAGGCCTGGCCCCCCGTAACTCCCAGTGGTCGCGGTTCACTGTTCCCACCAATGGGAGCTGCAGGAAGCAGTGGCCAGCACATCCTTGCAGACCGTCGCTTCCCACAGCACCCATTGGCTGGGAACGGTAAACTGCGGCCACTGGGAGCTGCGGGGACCCATGCCTGCAGATGATCAACATCAGCAAAATGTCTCATTGCCCGCAATCAGATTACCCTGATGGGCCACATGGGGCCTGCGGGTCACAGGTTGCCCACCACGGGTTTAGACACAACAAATCCTGCGTTTTGGCAGGGGGTTAGACTAACTGACCCTTGTGGTCCCTTCTCACCCTGTGGTTCTATGAGTCTGTGCAGTTTCAGGGACCTTCCTCGAAAGCATCTGTTACTGGCCTCTGTCCCCCAGGCTACCTGTCTGACCGCCTGCTGTGGAGGAGGATTGTGTGCTGGTGTTCCTGAGTGACCAGATTTGTTAAAGAAAATGATGTGGAATGTGTGTGGGGGAGCAGCTGCCAGGGCAGGCAGCATCATGGGACTCCATTTCAGCCACTGCCTCTCTCTGCTCACAGCCCCCCTGTGGATTCGGGGCTTGGATCTGGCTGCTGAGCTTCAAGGAACTAACTGACTGGGTTTTGGCCAAGCTGAGGGGAAGCTGAACCCTGCAGAGAGATCATTGCTGTTGATGGGTGCATACACAGCATGAACAAAATGACAGCTGTGAACCAGAAGAGCTCAGGTCGCTCTGCCTTTCCTGTTTTTCTGCTCCCCGAGGCCCAGTTGGGACCATTGCAGCTCACTGAACTGGGAGTGGAAATCGATTCGGCCCCAGCTTCTGTCTGGGCGTTGGCCTTGAACTTTCCCTGTGAAACATGGGGGAAGCCTTCTCCAGTACATGGGGAGGGGCTGAGTCTCGGACAGCACCACCGCTGGCTGGGGTGAGCATTGCCTTCCTGACACCATTCGCTGGCATGAGCGTGTTAAGTCTGGATCATTTGCGTACATGCCTGGATGGCCTCCAGAGGCCTTTGACAAACATCAGTAACAAATTCAGAAGGCAGTCAGGGGAACAGTGATTATTTGGCCCAGTTTCCGGGAATACAAAAAATTTTTAAAAGCTCCAAGATTAGCTGGTTAAGCTAATGAGTCCCTGACTGCCCTGCTTGTCCCATCGCTCTCCCCAGCAGCAATACGCCTTGCCATTTTCATAGTCACATAGTTAGTGTGACTCTATGCCAGAGTAAACATGGAGCCTGCCTTTGTTCATCACTCATCCCACACCACCAGTGGGGCCCAGATGGGTTCACTTTGCACTTGCAGAGTTGGTGGCTTTTCTTAATTTGACCTGGTCAGAGGCAGACAGGAACTGAGGCTTGGAAAAGCTTTGAAACTATTGGGGTCTAATAGGGTCTTTGCTAGTGTTGTGGCATAGAAGCAGCTATTGTCTCATTGACTGAGTGTGAGGCTGAGAGCCCCCAAGTTCTAGTTCAACCCCGCCACTGGCTTGCTGTTTGCCTTTGAGCAAGATTCTTGAATGGGTCAGTCTACCAGTGTGTAAAAGGAACAATATCCGTCCCCTAGGTCTGTCTCGCAAGGGGGTTGTAAGCAGGGCCGGCTCCAGGGGTTTTGCCTCCCCAAGCAGTAAAAAAAATAAAAAGACGCGATCATGATCAGCTCTACCGCTGCCGCTTCGGTCTTCGGCAGCAATTCAGCGGCTGGTCCTTCGCTCTGAGAGGGACCGAGGAACCTGCCACCGAATTGCCGGACGTGCCGCCCCTCTCCATTGGCCACCCCAAGCACCTGCTTGCTGGGCTGATGCCTGGAGCCAGCCCTGGTTGTAAGTGTTAATTATTCACTGTTTACAGAGCGCTTGGAAAATGCTCTGTAAATAAGGATTGTTCCAGGCACTGGGTCATTCAGTGAACCCTGTCTACTGACAGTCTTCTCTAACTTACTGCATTTTATAATATGAGAGCACATTTCCAATCACGGTTTGAAGACCCTGCAGCAGAACTTCCGCAGATGTAGCACTGACTCTCCAAACCATGACAGAGCTCTTCGTTCAAACTGCCAACCAGTCTACCTCCAATGCAGCTGCCCCTAGCTGCAGGTGAAAAGGTTCCCCCAAGCACAATTTCTTGATTGAGATTAGTGCTAGCTATGTAAGAGAGAGCCTCTCCCATGCTGCATGCACCCGGGATAACTCTTAGGAACTATAGTCTGTATGTATCAGACTAACAACTCGGCATGGTTTGTAAGAACACGGGCTGGGGCTGTCGCTCCAAATCACTGGCCCCAGGGCTGAGCCCATGGGGTTCGGGGGTTGCTTGACATAAAACAAACAGGGAGCCATTTCACTCTGCTTGGATGTGCCACATTTGGAAGGAACATTTGCCTTTGGGACAATAGATAAGACAATGTTATGATTGCCAGTAATCTCGAAGTGCTGTAAATAATAAAGTAAGTGCAGAGTTACTAAGCCCAGCCACGATGTGGCGGTCACCTGCAATAGCCTTTATGTTTCTTCCTTTTGCAGGAAGTTTCACCTCTGCTAGGTTTCATAAAGGCATTGATTGGAGAAGTGGATGAGAGCCCCTGCAGAGGTAAAGCTGAGGACCATCAATGGCTATTAGCCAGGATGGGCAGGGATGATGTTTGCCAGAAGCTGGGAGTGGTGACCGGGGATAGATCACTCGATAATTACCTGTTCTGTTCATTCCCTCTGAAGCACCTGGCATTGGCCACTGTCAGAAGACAGGACACTGGGCTAGATGGACCTTTGGTCTGACCCAGTATGGCCATTCTTACGTTATGTTCTAGGTTTGTTTTCCATTATGAGCCCAATAGTGCCTTCTCCTTTACAGTCCTCAAAAGGTCCTTGCCATGAATGGGCTGTGGTGAGTGGAGGGAATTGTTTTAACTAATTGAGAAGATTCAAGGAAGCCAGTTTTGAGCCAGGGGATCCAGACAACATAGATGTTAATCATGTTTTGAAATCGCTGTGGGGGAAGGACGGGAGGAGAGTGTTGGTTTTGTCAGTGCTAGTTGCAGAAGAGATTGTTTTATAAACTTCAGATTGGGGATCTCTGGAAGAGCTCGGTAATAGCTTCTGGCACGGGATGAATTGGGGACGGAAAGGCCTATTTGGGAATTAGCAGCATCACATGGCCAGTTGGCTGGTGGAACACAAAGCTTTCACCGACAAAACCAGCCAGACTCTCATGTGGCCAAAGCCTTCAAGGTGGAACACAATCATCAGGGCAGTTTGCCACTCAGGGTGAGCTGGAAAAAGATTGGGAAAATCCAAGCCTGACACCCCCCTTTACCCCCTGTCTTTTTGCCTGACGCAATGCAGCCACAAGTAGCCAGAGCGCCAGAGCATGAGTCTGTGCTGCTCCTTAGCTCCAGGGGGAATAGGTGTTTGTGGGAGGAAGGGCAGGGAAGCAGTGGCCCAACATCTACCGAGATCCCCATCACTGAGCAATTCTTAATGATTTCTAGCCCCATTTGGCCCTGGACCTGCCTGTTTAGAATCATTACAAGGAGTACATAAGAATGGCCATACTGGGTCAGATCATTAGTCCAACTAGTCCAGTATCCTGTCTTCCAACAGTGGGTGGTGCCAGATTCTTCAGAAGGAATGAACAGAACAGGGCAATTATTGAGTGATCCACTCCATGTCATCCAGTCCCAGCATCTGGCAGTCAGAGGTTTAGGGACACCCAAAGCATGGGGTTGTGTCCTTGCCCATCCTGGCTAATAGCCATTGATGGACCTATCCTCCATGAATTTATCTAGTTCTTTTTGGAACACAATTATACTTTTGGCCTGCTGCCTATTAATTTCACTGCGTGACCCCTCGTTCTTGTGTTATGTGAATGGGGTAAATAACACTTTCTTATTCAACTTTCTCCACACCAGTCATGATTTTATAGACCTCTATCATATCCCTCCTTAGTCGTCTCTTTTCCAAGCTAAACAGTCCCTGTCTTCTTAATCTCTCCTCACATGGAACCTGTTCCACACTCCTAATCATTTTTGTTGCCCTTCTCTGTACTTTTTCAAATTCTAATATTTTTTTTTTGAGATGAGGAGACCAAAACTGCACACAGTATTTCAAGGTGTAGACGTACCATGGATTTATATAATGGCTTTTTGATATTTTCTGTTTTATTATCTATCCCTTTCCTCATGATTCCCAACATTCTGTTCGCTTTTTTGTTTGCCGCTGCACACTGAGCAGACGTTTTCAGAGAACTATCCACAATGACTCCAAGATCTCTCTCTTAAGTGGTAACAGCTAATTTAGACCCCATCATTTTGTGCATATAGTTGGGATTATGTTTTCCAAAGTACATTGCTTTGCATTTATCAACTTTGAATTTCATCTCCCATTTTGTTGGCCAGTCACCCAGTTTTGTGAGATCCCGTTTTGAATTTTCGCAGTCTGCATTGGATTTAACTATCTTAAGTAGTTTTGTATCATCTACAAACTTTGCCATCTCACTGTTTACCCCTTATTCTAGATCTTTTATGAATATATTGTTGAACAGCGCTGGTCCCTGTACAGAGCCTTGGGGAACCCTGCTATATACCCCTCTCCACTGTGAAAACTGACCATTTATTCCTACCCTTTGTCTCCTATCTTTAACCAATTACTGATCCATACTGATCCATCTGTTCGTCAGAGATCTAAGGTATTTTTCTTCAAGTAGCTTGTAAAATGTTGAGAATTTCTGTATCAGTAGTGGGGAGGGATTATTGAACATGGGAACTTTGTTAGAGCAGTAAATAAGAGGACCTAATGTATCTGCTTGTCTAGGCCAGTCTCTGATTGGGAATTCTATCACCTAGAATATCATGCTGGATTAGATGCTCTGAGTTGTGATAAGTTTTTTCTTTTCTTTTCTTTTCAATGTTGATTTGTGGCATTGGCCTCTCAGTATCTAGATGAGTGATGCTGCAGGTAATATCTGACTCGACTGAACTGTAATCATTTGACTGTAACCATTTGTGAGTTTAAATGGCAAGCCTTAGAAGAAGAAATGGTCAAAACTCCAAATTTCTGTTTTGTGGGATATTTTGACATTTTGAAATTTGTTTTCATTCCCAAATTGGAATGCAGACAAATATTTTCTAATTTCCCCAGAAATCAAAATGCCAAAAGTTATTGCTTTGAAATTTTTCATTTTGGAATTTTGAAATTTTATTTCCATTTTTATTTTATGTTTTTTTCATTTTTATATTATTTTTATTATTTAATGATATGACAGGTGGTAGTAGTGCATAACATGACATTAGACGAGCAAGTATTTTCAATCTCCTAGCAAAATGATTCCAGGATAACACAAGGAAACTGAAACAGCTGCTTCATGGATTAGTACTCTAAGTGCTTATCTTATTTTGTTTCAAAGTGTCAAAATATTTCATTATAACACAAACAGGAAATGAAAATATGATCTCGAGAGTAAGACAAACAGTAGTAAGTAGCAGCTGCTCTTACTGATTTAAAAAAGAGAAATAGAATATTTCAACTATTATATTCTATCTTTATGACACCTCAGTACTAGTTGTATTTCATCCGGTTTGGAGTTTTTTTACTGAAATATTTACTTTCTATTCCTTTTCTTAATGATAGTAGAGAGCCAAGGTGATGTACCTCACCCAGTGCACTAAATGCCCCAACGACAACTATGTGGGTGAAACAAATCACTTTCTTCTGGAAGGAACTCACACAGGAAAATGATAAAAGACACAAACCTCACATCACCTGTGGGGGTGGACTTCTCACAAAGCGATATCTGACCTGTCAGTCCTTGCCCTCAAACGAAACCTGCACAACACCTTCAAAAGACGAGCCTGAGCGCTTAATTTCATAACTCTGCTAGACCCTAAAAATCATTGTCTTAATAAAGAGACTGGATTTATGGCTTGTTTCAACAGTCTGTAACCCACTAACCTCCTTTTTTTTGTTCTATAATTGGAGGGGTGTTAACTGGCCACTTCACCTTGAATGGTCTCTTACAATATGTGTTAACGGCTTATGCTAAACAATCTGTTCCACCTTGTATGTAGCTGTGACACTCTGTGTACCTTTCCCAGAGCTCTGTGTAGCTTAAAAACTGGTCTCTTTCACCAATGGAAGTTGGTCCTATAAAAGATCTTACCCACCTGTCTTTCTAATTCCCTAATGATAGTGTCATTTTGTTAATCGGTAACTTTTTGCCATTTTCAAAATGGTTTAATTTGATGTTTGAGAACAGTATATTCTGCATCGCTTGCTCCACAAGGAGAAGGCAAACAATCTAATCAGTCCCAGCAGTGGGATGTTGTTGCATTCAGCAGAACCTCACTAATCCACACTTTGGCAACCTGCAAGGCCACGCCAGAAATGTATTTTCAAGCTCTGTGGTGGATCGAAGCTGGAATCAAGGATATTTTCTTGTGCTGAGCTGGTGCTCCCACTCGCCCCACCCCATCCTTTCTGCAAGCCAGAGGGGGTGGGTATGGCCTGCAAGGAGTGATGTGGGGAGACGCCTAGTGATTTTGGTTATGTTGGTGTTGGGTTATGTGGTTTTGGTGTTATTGGTGGGTCATTTATTAAGGGATTTGCTCAGAGCAGTGGACAGGTGCTTTTCTATTGCAGATTGGTAAATCTCTAAATAACTGATGTTACTCTTCCAACAGATGAACCTCTTATCAGTCCGGGAACCTAGAAATACCCTAGAAAGGTGCTAGGCTGACTACATTTGTTTGGTGAGGCTGGTGCATGTCCAGTGGAAGATAAGCCGCTGTGCGAGTGCGGCCCGTGCCCAGTGCCCTGGAAAAATGGTCGCTCTGGCACCCTACCCCTGCTCCACCCGGGACTCCTGCTGGGGAGCAGGGTTGGCCAGAGGGGCTTCTCCCACTCCACCTGCCTAGCGCTCCTGCCAGGGACTGGGACAAGCCCCTGCGCCCTGACCCCACTCCCTGTCAGGAGCTCCAGACAGTGGGCAAAGCAGGGCAAGCCTCCGTGCCCGACCCCATTTCCCTGGCAGGAGAGCCAGGCCTAGGTGTGGGGGGGCAAGCCCCTTTGCCCAACCCCATTTCCCCAGTAGAAGCACCTGGGTGGGAGTGGCGAGGTGGGGGAGTACTGCAGGCGGAAGGGATGGGGAGGGGACCCCCACTTGCTCTGGCCCAAGGCCCCACAAAAGAGCAATCTGCTTCTGCACACATCCTTCCATCAGCATGATGGAAGCCATGGCTGCCCATCCTTGCTGGCCCAGCTGGTGAACTTCAGGCAGATGGATCTCCTGTTGACCGAATGCCCAAGTGGATTCTGACTCATAAGGCTCCCATGGGACAGTGCTTCTCTGCCGTGGGAAAGCTTACATGTCAGAGGGCTCCCCAGCCTAGTCCCCAGATGCAAGTTCAGAGCAGTGTCCTTAGACTCAGCTGCATCATCTCCAACCCCATGGGACCGAACACTTATATCCACATGTCTGTCAGGCCAGCTCACAGGCAGCTCCTTCATTTCTGCCCAAGGCAGGATCATTACAAGTACAGCATGTTACTGGTCAGCTTTTCTTTTGCCCCCCTTGAGTACATACCCAGTGACCATCATGGTCGCTCACCCAAACATCCCGGCAATTCACGTCTTGCCGTACCTCGGTGGTTGGCTAGGGAAGGTTCATGTGCTACAGGAGGCGAAAACTGGCCTGCAGAAGACCTGCTCTCACCTCCAGGCTAAAGATATACCATGTGAAATCCATCTTTGCACTCGTGTCTGTTGGGGAGACCATGGAGTCGGTAATGACAAAAGTTTGCCAGCCTCAAGGAGATTAATAGACCTACTCACAACTACTCCATTAATAGGTTCTCAGCTCCAAAACCAGGGTGGTGCCTGAGGTCACTGGCTCAATGGTGTTGTGCAGCTGGATAACCCCAGCCATCTGGCTGAGAGGAAGCTGCCTCAGGAGAACAACTGAAGCAACAGAGTGTCTGTTCCTCCTGGCGTGATGGACCAGCCCTCGGGATGTTTGCAGAGTGGTTCTCTTTGACTCACCAGTCTCCCAGGGACCAGGCCTGTAAGCAGGAGGGCATGCACATCTGGGCCATGGACAACTGACAATCTGAATGCCTATTGCCTTGGGCAACATTAATGGTAAACAGTAGTAGCAGCCAGGGGGCTGGCAGAGGTCCCCAGCAGAGACAGCTGGAGCTCAGTGTGCTCCAGTCATGCTCCCTATACTGGAGCTGTAGGGGGCATGTGGTATGGGAGCAAGCTGTGCTGGGAGTGAGACGTGCCCTGCAAAGGGAGCAGAGTGGGGCTGTGAGCCCCCATGGAGAGTCCCCAGCACAAGACAGTGCAAACGTGCAGAGCGTTCTCTAGCACTCAGGAGTTATCGTAAAGACACTACTGGATTTCTTTGGCCCGCCTGTTTCTGTGAGTTCCTGTCGCTGTTTGTCCCTCCATGTGGCTACAAAGATGCTTCTAAAACACAATCCGCTTTCCCAGTTGAGGTGGGCTAGTGTTTTGAACAGCAACTAAAGGCACGAGGTCATCAGGAGAACCTTGCTGAGGTGGGTTCACCAGCTTTGGTATTGTGTGGCCCATCCCTGGGCAAGAGGGGCTCATGAGCGCCGTTGGTGCTGGTGTGATTTCTGGGGAGGAAGGCAGGACACCCTGGATGCGACTGAGCTTTCAGACTGTGCATGA
Organism: Gopherus flavomarginatus; assembly: GCF_025201925.1. NCBI lineage: Eukaryota > Metazoa > Chordata > Testudines > Testudinidae > Gopherus > Gopherus flavomarginatus. The sequence goes on from NC_066624.1 coordinate 63,566,582, forward strand.
ATGAAACACAGACAGGGTCAGGCTGGAGAGTTCGAAATCCACTGGTTACCTCCATTCAGGGGCCTCCTGCCCCAGGCAAAGAAACAAAGCGAGAGCGTCACAGCTTTGAACTCTTCCATTTCTCCTCCATAGCTGGACCCTGCTGCCCTAGGCAGACTGCCGTCTGCATCCTTCTCTGGCCATACTGTCCCAGCCCTATTTATAGTCAGTTACCTAGTGCGACCTTTTGGCACTAAGTTGGCTATTCAATGAACCCACTCTTCCTGGGCACTTTGCCAGTGGCTGCCCAGTATCAGAACTGCCTCTTGTAAGCAAGCAGCCTGAGAGGCTAATGCAGACCCTGCACTCCTCTGCCAGGCTTCAGCCCAGGGCGTGGTGCAGGCAGGGCACTGGTTGGTATGCTGGATGGTCTCCTCTTGCCCTCAGCCAGGGAGATACCATGTACTGCATCCTGCAGGGCTTCTCTGTGCCTTGCCATACCACTGATATGATCAATATCCATCTCTTCCCAACATCAAAATGTCACTGTTAATGGGGAATCATATCCAGTGGGGGCGTTTCCCCCAGGGATCTGTTCTTGCCACACGGCTGTTCAGCTTTTTGATCAATGAACTGGGAGGAAATACAAAATCATTCACTGCTGGTAAAATCTGCAGCTAACCCAAAGCTGAGTGGAGTGATACGTAATGCTAAGGGCAGTTATGCAGAGCAGGCTGGACAACTTGGTAAGCTGGGCCTAAGCCAACATGTATTTTAATGCAGCCAAAGGCAAGGGCATATATCCAGGAACAAATAGCGTAGGCCACACGTTCAGGGTGGGAGATTGTATTTTGGACAGCAGTGACTCTCACCTATCGAGGGCTCCTGGCTGCTGATTGCAGAACAGAGTCCCAGCCTTGACATCCTTTTGGTCTCCTTAGTGCATTCAGAGACCCACATAGACACAACAGGGAAATATTCTCCCTTCTGCCTGTGGCTGGCCTGAAGACTGAGCCACACCCTATCAAACATGGACCTGGCACGCTGATCTGGCACCTGGGACCATGCTGGTTACTGGAGCTTATAGGACTGGATCGAAGAGTGAACCACACCCCCTAAAAAAGCTCTCACTGGTACAAAATGCATCAGCCCATTAGCTTAGCAAGGCAGGTTGCTGAGAGCACATGGCTCCACTGTACCAAGATATGCTTGGGGGCCTTCAGAGAGCAAGTTACATTCCCTGATTCTCGTAGTTCGTCTGCCCTAACCCCAGCCCTTCAGCCTAAGTTAGAGCCACTTAGGGACTGCTCTAACCACTGCCAGTTGCCCGTGGTCCCTATGAGACCACGCAACATGTGAGAAATGATGGAGTGCAGCTGTGCTCCACCCGCCCCCTTGCTCCCAATTAACCCCTCCCATCCTCCACACTGCGGAGAGAAGGGCAGTTGGTGCAAGAGCTGGCAACGCTACTGCCCACCTGCTCAGTGTTCCCCCATGCCGGGGGAATTCCCTGCTGGCCAAATCCTGAGAGGCCAGAACCAGGGCAGAGAGGCTGGGCCATTGCATTCTGTTGGGGGAAATCTGTGTTTTCTTCCCATCTGAGGAAAAGAGCTGTCTGAGATTGCTGAGCGCACCCCACAGGCTCAGGACAAGGGGCCTCCACTCCAAAGGGGGTGCTGTTATGTGGAGACACTGAGCAGAGAAGAAAGCCACAGCACTGTCTGGTCTAATCAGAAAACAAGCATTCCTCTCTTATCTCAACATTTCTCCTCTCTGCCTCCCTCTTCCCTCTCTTGGCACCTTCCTCTTACAGCCCCTCCCTCCACTGCCAGAGCCTCTTCCCAGCAGAGCTGAACAAGAGGTGTAGGTACTTAAAGGCCATGATCAAGTCACTTCTTAACTGTATCTTTGATAAGTGAAATAAATAACCATTGGCACAGATTCCCAAGGGATGGGCCTAAACACGCTCACCCTAGCTTTGTTTGAGCTGGCTCACTAAGAATAACAGCGTGGCCCATGGCAGCACAGGCACCAGCTTGGGCTAGGCACCCGAGTACAAACTCAGCGGGCTGGACAGGATTTTGATCAGGTGGCCATCCTGAGCCATTGCCTGTGCTGCTGTGGGCACACTGCTATTTTTAGCATGCTAGCTCAATCAAAGCTAGCAGGGGTATATTTACCCAAGCTGAAAACTCTATCTCCCCAGTCCTGTATAGATGTACCCTCAGCGGCTCACTGTCTGGCAGGTTTTCTAGACCTCAGATCAGTCTTGTAGCTTCTACTCTGTCCCCTTTCCAGCATTTCAGCATCCTTCTTGGAGAGCAACCAGTAGAATTGGATTCCGTATTTGTGCAATGGTCTCACCAACGCTGTATGCAGAGGTAGCCCCACCTCGCTGCTCCTCTGCGATGGTCCTGTTTGCCCCAGCATCACACTGGGAGAGCACGCTCAGCTGGTTTCTACCACCACCCCTTAGGCTTTTTCAGAGTCACTGTGCTCCCGGATCTAGTCCTGCCTCCTGTGGCCAAGGCAGGAAACTAGGAGGGACTGGGGAAGAGACGATAATGAACAAGAGACAACATTTGGATGTCAACTGCCTGAGTCACCTGGCCAGGAATCTTTTCATGTGTTTTCTTTTCTCATGGAGCTTCTTATTGTAAACTCACCTTTCCCTTGTTTTGTCTTCCCCATGGGCACAAATGCATCTGACCTGTATGGGGTGGGGGCTAGTCACAGCGCAGCCCTCCAACACAGGGCAGCTCTGCCGTTCCTAACTGAGGCCCTAGCTCAGTTCCTTGGGATTGACAGGCATATGGAGCATGCCCAGAAAGACAAGGGCTCTGATCTGCAGGGCGTCCCTGGGAGGGGTGCAAAGATGGCTTTATGGGCTTCCTAGGGGCCAAAACATTCTCCAGAATAAGTTACAGCAGTCAGGTGTTGCTCTAAGTTACTGCAGACCAGACCAGCAGCCTCCAGCACTGTGAGTTATCGGTTTGCCCTCAGGCCATCCCCTCCCAGCCCAGCCCTGGTCCCAGCACACCCCGTTTGTGATAGCCCTGCTCTGTGCGTGACCAAGCAGATTTCCCTCTGCCAGCTGCAGTGCATTAAGAGCCCCTCTACACCACAACCATGGTGATGCAGGGGACTGGTGTGGGGAAAGTCTCTGTCCTTCTTGAAGCTGGTCCCGGGTGGGGAGGTGATGGGAGCACATCCAGACCTAGACACAATGGAGTCATTTCCCCACTCTCTGCTGAGCTCCCAAACACCGTCCCAGCATTGGACTGAGTGTTCAGAGATACTCTCTTGCAGAACAAGCCCAAGTCTGTTAGGGGTTCACAGCTCTTTCTACAAGCAAATGTCTGTTAGCCCCAGTGCCCAGGCTAAATTCCAAGGCAGTGAGCTACAGTATGTTCAGATAAATTCCCCTCTCGCTGCATTTGGGCTCATGACCTGCCCCTACACTGTTAGGCAGTATTGCTGACATGTTTACAATGGCTGCTGAGTTCCACTCCAGAGGTGGCTGCATTGTGATGAGTAACATGATCATTGTGTAAATGTCTGCTTTGTAAAGTGTCTTGCTCCTGTCGCTAAATGGATAGGAATAGAAACGAGCAGTGGTATTGAGCACTAGACCAGAGGCTGGGTGAGGGGCTATGTCTGAGGACACAAGTTCAGTCTGAACAAGGCAGGTCAGACCCTACATGCAGTGTTTGACTCTCTCTCCTCCCAGACCTCAGTGACCAGCTCCTGGAAGTGGTGGGTCTTGAGGGAGCGATGGAGATGGGGCAGATCTACACCGGACTGAAGAGTGCTGGAAAGAGACTGGCCCAGTGTTCATCCGTCACCATCAGGTACTGTCCCAGCCCTCAGCCCCTGATCCAGCTCTTAATAACGCCCGCTAGACCATGGCAAATGGCTGTGACTACATGAAAGCATCCTAACAGGTACATCCAATGCCTGTCCGAGGCTCTGCTGAGATCCAGTTACCGCCCCATCTGTCTCCCCTTCACCCACTAATCCTGTAACTCCAATTCCGGCAGGTCTGCTTGTCTGGCATGATTTATTTACAGTGTTGTGGCCGCATTGGTCCCTGGATATGAGTGAGATAAGGTAGATGCGGTAACACCTTGTGTTGGACCAATTTCTGTTGGTGGAAGGGTCAAGCTTGAAAGCATGTACCTTCCACCAACAGAAACTGATCCAATAAAAGACATTATTCCCCCACCTTGTTTCTCTCCTGAGTTATGTATGGGGCTTGTAGAGCTCCGAGCACAAAGGGCTCGTTGGCCATGAGTAAGGCTCCTAGGACCTATGGTTATTCACATACCCCGACAATATTTAGTGTAAGGCTTTGACACCTATTGCTCAGGAGTCTATTGGCCACAGTGTCTCTCTTTATATTTGCTCAGTTCTTTTACTAGGGTGGGATGGTTTGGGTTGGGTTGGTTGGCTGGTTTGGTTGGGTAGTTGTTCAGTCAGTCATTGACAAGATCATTCTTCTCTCCTTCATAGTAAAATAGTGCCATGTTGTAGTTCCCAGCTCTTAGATACCTCCCTAGTTTTCAGTGACTCTTCAGTGATAGTTATTAGTGGGTTTGTGCATTTGTTGTCTGGCTTCCTTTACAACGAGGAACCCTCCCTTGTCACCGTCTCATTGTGTGAGCCAAATCCTGAAGGTCTTACTGCTTACTTGGGAAAAGCTCTCCCTGACGTCAGTGGCAGTTTGACTCATTCAGACGGCAGAAACAGGGTGGAAGGACTGCAGGATTTGGCTGTGTGTGTTCAGATCTCCTCTTCCGGACTTCTGATCAATAGCTGGTTTGTGGATTAGTCATTATTGAATTGGCAAAAATATTTGCACAGATGCCACAAAACTGTTTGCAGATTTCACACAAATAGTTTCAGCCGTTCACAAAATGGCTGGAGGAGGCGGTGAGGGTGTGTCCACTGCTGCCCTCCCTTTCCCTTACAACTTTTCACCCAGCGGACAGGGTAGTCACCCAAGAAGTAGGTGACCCAGGTTCATTATCTCCCTCCTTCCAGTCATTGGTGACGTAACCTTCCAGCTTCTGCCTTGAGGGAGGCACTTCAGGGCAGGGGTTCCCACCTCTGAGATCTTTGACCAGTTTCCCATGCAGCCACATTAGCCTCCCCTTGTTCCTGACATTTTCAGAGGGATGACAGACTGCTGGGCCTTAATTAGGGTGTCCTGGGGTCCTTCTGCTTTCATTCTCACGCCTGGATTTTAGTACTTCATCCCTTTCCCCATGCCTTACAGACTGCAATATCAGCTGTACACCTCCACCTCTGCCAAAATGCCGCTCGGCTGTACTTTCCTATAGACTCAGATCTCAGTATCAGTCCTGATTACTCAGAAGCCACACACCTTCCACCCCACTGATTCAGATCCCGGAGCTGCCCTTCCCCCAGCCAGACTGTAACCCCTAATGATATACCCACATGTACAGCCCAGGGTGCCTCTCATCCATGGAACCCTCCCCCTAGAGTTTATCATCTCCACCACGCCTCTTTTTTTTTAACCTCCGTCCACTGAAACGTCAGGAATGGCCTGGCTGGCGATGGGACACTGGAGGCGGAGGTGTGGTTCAGCCCTCTGAGGTGGCACCAAACGTTCTCTCTCTCCGGTGCTTGGCTGGCTGGGTCTTGCTCACATGCTCAAAGTCTAACTGATCACTGTGTGAGGTTGGGAAGGAATTTTCCCCCAAGTCAGACTGGAAGGGACCTTAGGGGAAGGGGGGCGCTTCTCCTTCCTCTGCAGCACATGGGTGCGGGTCACTTGTCAGGATTATCTGGGTTTCTCTCATGTAATCATTTTCCTGACACCGAGTGGGCCTTGGGCACTGGTACACTTTGGTTCCTCCTGTTTTTTGCCTGTGATGCACCCTACTCTAGAGTCCTGGCAGCTGTAATAGTTTGGTCTCATGTCTGTGGCTGGGCTTGGTGCTGGGTGTTGTTGGGGGCCTGCGCTATGCAGGATGTCATACTGGAGGGTCTGGTGGTCCCTTCTGGCCTTGAACTCTATGACTATATCAAAGACGTGGGCAGAGGCAGTGACAGACTCAGCAGAACTAAGAGCGTACAGCAAAGGTGCAAGGAAGGAGGGGAGAGGATCCAGGGACAGGCTGTTGACCTGGGAAAGGAAGTGATCAGATCCAGTGCCAGATGCAGTAGTTCATAAAACAAGGTGCAATCCTTGACATGATGCCTTGAGCCTGGGGCATTACAGCAGTCTCCCGCATGGATTTCATGTGCCCACGTCTTGCAGTTCAGGGCATGTTTTCACTTAGGGCTGCTGCAGGGCATGTCCTCCGTGTCTCCTCCTACTCCTCCAGGGAAGGTCTGTGAGCTACAGGACCCTTGGTGCAGACTGCCTGGAGAAAGGCAGCCCCTCCTGTGTCCTCACCCTGTGTCTTGTTTGTTTGTGGGTTCCAGGACAACAAAGCTGTTGCCCATGCAGGTGGATGGAGAGCCCTGGATGCAGCCTCCCTGCACAGTGAGTACACAACTGGCAGCAGTGCAGACTGGATGGGGGCACAAGGGCAGGGTCCTACATCAAAAGCAGCTGCTGTTGGTTGGGTGATTTTCTCAGAGAAGGGATTTGTAATCCAAAGAAAATTCCCATTCAAATACTTAAACTACTTGACTACATCTGTCTCTTATTCCCCCTCCCCCATGACTGGAGGGGACATCACTCCGTTGCCACCTCCCTAAGCCATTATCTCCCAGTGATTCTCCCCTTACCTGCAGAAGAGGGCTGGATACAAGCCTCTGAAGCCCAAGCAATGTGATCCTTCCCCAGTCCCTGTACCCTCAGCAAGAGCACAGCAGGTGGCCTTTTTAATTTAAAAAAAAGATACAGTAAAAATTTGACTTAAATTCACAAGCTCTTGAGTCCCGACCTCCAGCACATGTACAGCTGAAGTGCAGAGCGGGAAAGAGTGCTGATGTCTGAGCTGATCCATTAGGGCAGTGGTTCTCAGACTTTTGTACTGGTGACTCCTTTCACATACCAAGCCTCTGAGTGCAACCTCCTTATAAGTGAAAAACACTTTTAAATATATTTAACGCCATTATAAATGCTGGAGGCAAAGTGGGGTTTGGGGTGGAGGCTGACAGCTCGCAACCCATGTAATAACCTTGCGAACCCCCCAGTTTGAGAACCCCTGCATCAGGGTGGGTGACAGGATGCACCGGGCCCTTTGAGGCCCCCTGCTGGAGGCCTCACGGTCCTGCCACACACTGCCCCAGGAAAAGGAGGAGTAAAGATGGGTCCTCCAGACCTGCCTAGATAGGCTGCTTCCCTGCAGCCTATCAGAGTGCAGCAAGCTCAGATAAAAGGAGCGACAGGGCCAGAGCAGCTCAGTCACTGGTGGGGACCAGAAGGGTGAGAAGGGCTGTGAGACTGAAAGGCTGTGAGAACAAACAGAGAACACTGAAGGGGCAATGTGGGACGTGGCCCAGGAAATAGCAGCAGCAACTATTAAAGGATGCAGCATGTGGCTGCTAGTTGTAGGGTCCCCGGGCTGGGACCCGGAGTAGAGGACAGACCCGGGTCCCCCTACCAGACACTGGGGAAGTAGCCTAAGCTTCAAGAAGGGGATAAGACTCAGTACTAAATGCCCAAGAAAGAAGCTAATTGAAACAGGCCTAGAGATGGGGCTAAAGACCCTGGAGGGGGCCAACCATTGTTGGACTGTGTTACTCCAGAAGGGGTTCCTTCATGCGTTAGACTGTGTGACTTTCGCAGAGGGCTGGGCTACTGAAGACCCGCCTGATGAGATTAACAGCCTATAGGGCACCAGGAAAAGAGTGCAGGTTCACGTCCAGCCAACAGGAGGTGCTCATGAGAGGAGAGCGGCCCCCCTCATGGGATTTCTGAAAGGTTTAGGCTAAAAAATAAACCAGGGTAAAGGGGGGGTGCTAATTTCAGGTCCTGGTTCCCCTCTATTGGGATAGTGCAGATTAAGCTGAAGTGCCCCAGGTGACTCCCTTGGTTGGGAGCTGTACAGGGCCCAGCTCAGGTGTCGGGTCCCCATGCCTCACTGTCCAGATCCTCCTTCCCACTATTTCTAATGAAAAGTAGCTTGAATGGGCCCGAGCCTCAGGTGGTTCATGTCTGCACAGCTCTACTGACTCAGTGGAACAATGCAGTGGCTCTGGCCCTGGAGTGGATGGGGCCTTGGGAGCTCTCTCTATACAGATGAAACCTCTGGCTTTATACTTCACCTTCCTGTCCTCCTGCCAATGCAGGTCAGCACCGCTGGTTGGCACAGCCTTAAATGAGAAGAAAGGATTTGGGAAACAATGGCTTTTAGATGCCAGCAGAAAACTCAGGTCACTTTGCATTTTGGCTCCTTTTCCATGTGTCTCTTTCCACCCCATGGGTGCCCCACGCCTCAATATCTTCAAGGCTCTGACAGCTGCAAGGTCCCCAAACCTGTTGTCCCCGGAGCAGAGTGTGCTGCCCATGCTGCGTCTGCAAGAAGTGCTGGCTCTGAAGCAGAGCCCCAGCCTCGCCCCACATTGCACAGCGCTCTTCCTGGTTGGATTCACTGGGCAGGAATGACTGCACAGGCACAGGCTGTCTCAGCATTGCTCTGATTTCAGCAGATCTCCCAATAAACTCTCCCCTTTGTTTTAATTCAAACAAAGTCAGATTTTTCTTCCCTTCCACGCAGTCCATTCCCAGCTGAGGCAGAATCCACGCCGCCTGGGACCAGCCCCAAAAGTGTGGGGCACTAAGCGACGAGGGGAGTGCTGACCCAGTGTGCCCCAACAGCTGCCTCTGCTGGCCAGGCTCATAGGGAACTGATTCATGGCTGCACCATCCCAGGGTGAGGTGCGGTGCACATGCCATCCAGCCACCTTGAGGTGGATCATCCCAGGACCCGGCCTCTGCTAGTGCAAGGGCTGAATGTGACCCCACAGTGAACACACATGACCCAGCTCGCCGTGCCTGAACAGGGCGATGGCACCAGCTCTCCTCTCCCCCTCCCCCATCCCCAAACGCAATGCCTCTGCATCTAAAGTGATGCTTGTGAGCTTCCTGGTGGGCGGCGTCAGAGCCCTGGCAACCTGCTATTTTTGTTACTGCAGCACGTTAGACTCACTGCAGTGATTGCACTTGAGAGGATGGAGATTATTAAAGCACCTTACTGGGGACAGGGTCTCCGGGGAGAGTGGGTGTCCCTGCTCGGAGGCTCCAGAGTGCCCTGGCCCAGGATCCCAGTATGATCCAGAGTGACCCAACACCTTTGCTCCACGGCATTGGGTCCTGCTGGCGGCTCACAAAGAGAGACGTCCCATGCATAGCTTTGCCACATGCCTGGCCTTATGCACTCACAAAGCTAGGAAGCCCTTAATCCAGCAACTCCCATGTCCCTGACCCATGAAGAGCAGGCTCTTTAAAGGGATGCTGCCAGCCCCTGGCTGGAGGGAGAATTGCATTTAACTCTCACGTCTGCTGTTTGATTATTACATCTACACTTCAGGGATATTGGATGGAATTTCCAAAAGCACCCAAATGACTGAGGAGCCTAATTCACACTGGCTGTGGATGAGACCTGAGCGCCTCAGACCCAGATCCACCAAGGTACCTACGTGCCTAAACTACACTGGTTTCAGTGATCAAAATACCTTGGCGGCTCTGAGCTTAGATGCCAAAGTCACTGCTGAAAATGGGACCTGGGCTCCTAAATCTCTTTGGTGCTTTTCAGAATGCTCCCCCTTGTCAAACTACTCAACACTCATGTTTTGGACTCAGCTGACTTGACCCTGCCATGGAAATGCTGCTAGACAGAGTCCTGTGAGCCATCTGCCCCCATCCAGCTAACCCGTCCCTGGCAGAGTGGGTAGTATATTTGTCCAGACTGTTCCATCATGCTGTGGCCCTTGCGCCAGCAACTTCACCCATAGCAATCCCACCTTTGTGTCAAAGCCTCTGTCAGGAACCACAGGTTCCCCTTCAAGAGCCACGTGACAGTGGGGTTGAAGGCCATGGGCATGGTTTTACTCTCGCATATGTCTGGTTTCAGTCTTTTACACCACTGTGCAGTAGAGATTGCTGGCAAACGTCTTGCTGTGGCTGGCATTAGAAGAGCTGCCAACTGCACCTCCGTCCATGGCACTGAAAACCAGCCACTTTGTTTAGGAATAAAGTGATGCCTATATTCTAGAGAAGCCAGATCAGAAAGAGTTTGGGTGCAAAGGGAGGCACTCTGAGCGGGACACTAGCCATCTAGAGCTCTGGCTTCTAACGTAACTTGGCCTATCCGTGGAAGTGTGGTTGGTGGAGCCATCCTAGACATCATTGTTGACATCACAGAAGCCCATCGCCATTTCTCGTGGCTGGCAGTCTTTGCTGAGGAGACTCGAATAGCAAGAATTAAAATAGCAAGGAAGTGTTATTTACTCCTCATAACACACAAACTAGGGGTCACCAAATGAAATTAATAGGCAGCAGGTTTAAAACAAACAAAAGGAAGTATGTTTTCACACAATGCACAGTCAACCTGTGGAACTAATTGCCAGAGGATGTTGTGAAGGCTAAGGTGAAGGCTAAGACTATAACAGGATTCAAAAAAAGGAACTAGATAAGTTCCTGGAGGGTAGGTCCATCAATGGTTATTAGCCAGGACGGACAGGGATGGTGTCTCTAGCCTCTGTTTGCCAGAAGCTGGGAATGGGTGACGGGGGATGGATCACTTCATTATTACCTGTTCTGTTCGTTCCATCTGGGGAACCTGGCATTGGCCAGTGTCAGAAGACAGGATACTGGGCTAGATGGACCGTTGGTCTGACCCAGTATTGCCGTTCTTGTGTTCTTAAGAATGATGTGGACCGGCACAGAGATGAATGGACAGAGCTGTGTGTTGGAGAGAGGAATCCAAACCCATGCATCTTGTCCAGGCTTTCTGTCCCTCATAAAATGTCGAGTGAATTACAAGAGTTTGAGTCTTAGGAAGTCAGGAGCTAATTGGCTCTTGGTGGTACTGTTGCCCTCTGGTCAGCGTGGGTTAAGTGTCCAATCCAGAGATGAGCTGAGCCTGGCTCTTTAGCTCAAGCTGTAAAGGCTCCTCCTTGCAGCAGTGGAGGTCCCTGGTTCCATCCCTAGCATGCTGGCCAAGATGGCTGCTGTCACATTCTCAGGGAACAGAGAGTCTCTTTCTGAGAGGAGTAGCCCCACTAACCCTTCTCTAAGCTGAGCCTTACTGATTGATTTGTTTTATGTATTGATTTTTAGATAAAAATTACCCACAAAAGCCAAGTGCCAATGTTGCTGGGTGCTCCCCAGAAGAGCAGCTTCTTCTTCCTGAAGAGAAGAAACCGAACTCAAGACTAAACAAGCAAAGAAATCAAGTCCAGAGGTGACAACACTGCATCCCACTGGCAACTGCTGCAAGGAAGGCCTGTGGAAAAGGACCCTTCATCTCTTCAAATTTCCTGACTTCTCGTTCTGCTTTGGAAACAGCGGACCGGAGGCAGTGGTTTGAACAGCAAGTGGAAAAGAGCAGCCAATGGTTCCACATGAAATGAGGTGTGGTTTGGGTTTACACGCAGACACGCACTACTGGCAGGCACCACCTGGATGGTTTGAAAAAAATGAGATTTTTCCTAGAATGTCTCAATCGCAGGAGTGAAAACAAACTCTCAGTGCCAGGGAAGGGTTTTGTCCCTGGTGAAGCCTTAGACTCTGTAGAGAAAATTTTTTATCCTCTGAAAATAGACCAGCATCGATGGAGTATAATATCTGGCCCAACACTGCAAATGAGAGTTGGTTTCTCTCTTTTTATTTAAACAACTAACTCCCCACCCGTCCCCAAAGTTGCCAGTGAAACAGCAACCTGGCAAGAAGCCGAGTGTTATTTATTGTTTAATGCTGTCCAAGGACACTGGATGTTTCATTGCACTGTCCCTGTGGTCACCAGATCCTATACATTCTAACAGTTATTTTTCTTAGCTTCAAGAATATTGAGGAGAGGGGAGATGGTGCCTTTTCTCAAACTGTTCTAATTTCATTGTTTCAGATTGCTCCACCACTAGCTTTTTTTTTGTGGGGGGTGGGGCAGGGGCGGTTAAACAGAAGCAAGTTTGTCATTCAATTTCAAACCCATTTGGGTGTGAGCTATGTTTGGAGAGAGGGAGCCAGAAGGGACGGGGGAGGCCACACAAGAAGAGCCAGTTTCTTGGATGCCAGAAACAAATTCAGGGTAAACAAGAGAAGACAACACTTGGAATGTATAACTGGTCAAACATGGTCCTTGCCAGGCTGCCAGCCTCCAAGGGATACTGAATCCATTTTGGACTCCACCTGTCTGTTTTTATTTATATATTTATTGAACAGATTCTTTTCCTTTAAAAAGAAAGTTTGACAGGAATGAAACTTCTCAATTTTCCAGGGCAGTTCCAGCTAAGAGAGAGGCCCAAAGTCTCCTTAACAGGAGAGTACTACTCTTAATAGGGCTGCTTTAGCCCACTGACAAATGGCCCGAGTTGAATTTTGGATGTGATGTGGCACTTAGCTTTCACTATGCAGCAAAGCGCTTATGCTGAGTCATCCCAATCCATGGCAGGCTTGTGAATGACTTTGGAAGAGGCGCTGGTCTGGGGATGAAATCAAAGTCAACCCAGAAATAGCACTGCAGAGAGTTATTTGCTTTCTAAAGCACAACAGTGTAGAGGTGGGGCGGGGGGGAGCAAGGGGGAGAAAGGTAAAGCGTATACAGTGAAGGGAGGCAAAAGCAACATGGCTTCAAATGTGAGTGTAATACACAAGTTATTTGCTACTATGCTTTCCTGCCTAGGGGACCTGCATTCATATTTGGCTTAGATCGTATGAGTGTGATGGTCTCATCCTAATTCCCATTGAATCTATGTCCTGAATATCAAACCCGCCAACGTGACGGGTTGGGAGTTAGGCAGAGTGCTGGGTCAAGATCTTCTGTGCCAGCTATGGACTGGTGACAGCGCTTGCTTATGCACACCAGCTGTGTTCATCATACGGTCCTTTACTGCTCTCCCGGTATTGCTGAGGTTCATTTAAATAAGGTATTTTATACACCATGCCACTAGAGGCTGAACAGTATAATACATCCATTACATCTCCCCCTTTAAGTTCTCTATTCCTCCCATTTACAATATTTATGCTATCCTGCTGTCTTTGAAGTTCAGTATGGACCAGTCTGTTAAGTGTATGAATCATACTGATTTTCTAATTGCATCACCCGAACCCATAACACCTTGGTCATCTGGCTGTCCAGTAGTTGCCGGCTACGGTTGGCTTGGAATCCTTGAGTCATCTTCTTGTTCTGCCCCTGCCATCTGTAGAGATTGTTCCTCCAAAAGAACAATCAACAGAGCAAACTGTAGGTGTTAACAGTTTCTGTTGAACTCCCTACTGTCAGTCTTGACCACATATGATCTGGGCACTGAATTTTTTCTTCATGACAGCTACAGTTGTCAATCCCATTTCTTCATCCAATTTGAAATGAACACAGTCACCAGGTTCTAGACCCAACAGTTCTCTGAATGACTTCTGTTGTAAAAGCTCTTACAGACTTTATATCTGATTTGGGTACTCTCTGCATGTCTGGCCACTTTGGAGATAGAACTCCTGCTGCAATGTTGAAAAAGAATCTGAGTTGTCCTCCCATCAGGAGCTGTGATGGACTCCATCCAGTAGTCACTGTAACTCAGAAGAGCAAGGAATGGATCTTCCTGCATAGGATTTTCTTGGTTATCTGTACAGCTGTCTCAGCCTCTCCATTCACTTGTGGGAAACTTGAGCTGCTAGTAATGTGATCAAAATTATACTGCATTCAGAATTACTTAATGGATCTCCTTTCAAAAGTCCAATAACATCAAATCCTCTGAGTTCTTCCACCTTTCCCACTAGGCCCATCATGGCTGCCATTGCTGTGGCTGAGAAGGCTGTTGATCTGTGGTACTTTGATCACATACACTCTGAATGCAAAGCTTTTGTCTTTGTAAGTTGTTTCTGTGGTGAACTGGCCCATGCAGTTCAGAATACCTCCAGGGCTAGTCAGAGCTGTGTCAGGTGACTTCAGCTCTGGGCGGGGTTGAACGTGATTGTAAGTCCCTTCTGAGATGACTGTAACATCAGTTCCTGAGTCAATTTTAAAGTCAATAGTCTTTCTGTGAATATTCAGTTTCACTCTCCAGGCAGGCTCTGTGTCATCACAAGGGATAGATTCCCAGAAACAATGCCCCTTGATGGTCTGTCATGGGAGTCAACTCCTTGACTGTTTTGGTGCTGCAAACAGCTGCAAAATGTCCATATTTCATGCATATAGGAAACAGTGTGCCTGTGGCTGGACATGCATCATCTCTTGGGATGTGACTTTTTCCCATACCAAGCAGTAGCCCTGCACAGTTCCCCCTGAAAGCGCTTTTTGGGAAGCAGAACAATGTGCTGTGGTCATCTCCGTACAAGCGCAACACCTGCAGACATGCCAACACCTCAAGGCTGACTGTGAGAAATGCAGCTGGTGGAACTAACAGCACCAGCCCAGATGACTTGATCTTCATCTGTCACTGGGTGGAGATTGTCAACCAGTGCAGCTAGCTCAGTCTCCATACCAGACCAAAGCTGGTACCCAGCTTGTGATGGGCCATGGAGACCTAACGTGGTCTAGGTGCTGCGAGGGTGTCACTCTACAGGCTTGTCCAGGGGACTTTGACCATAAAGGGAAGATCAGACCCTGGACAAAAATTAACTAGATTGTCAGTTTCAAACAGTGACTTCCTGAGCACAGGCCGAGGCTGATGTCTTGCCCCTGCAGGGAGGCACTGACAACCTCTCTTAGCACAGGATCGGGCACTTCCCACTGGCCTTCTGCAGCCATGAAGGGCATGCATCCAATGCACAGGATGTAGCCCGAAGCCCTCCCAGCATCTTCAGGCCCTTGAGAGCCCTCCAGGACACTGACCCACACACAGAAAGACAGGTCAGTCTGAATGGAAGCACTTGACTGGGCTGAGACAGGGTGTGTTCACCGAGCTCTCCTCAAACTACCCAAGGCGGTGGAGATTGAGGATGTGACATTGGAGGGGACTGAGCTGTGCAGAGGACTCTAGAGCAGAGCATTCCTATGGGCACCACATGCTACATCTGGAAGCTCTACAGCGAGTGGATGGAACCTTGAGAGTCTTTGCTAACATGGGCAGAACTAATCCATGTGTGGCTTGGCAGACTTTGCTGGGCTGTGACCAGGAGCACGTAGATGGGAGTTCCTGAGAGAGTCCAGAGAAGAGAGGAATAACCAAGTGTTTAGAACAGAGGGAAGCTAGACTGGAATTATTTTCTGGTCCTCGTTCCCCACCCAATTTCTGCTCTCCCCGCTCCAGGCATCGGGGGCCCCCAAGGAATCATCTTCCTTCTTCCCCTACCCTGATCTCTTCTCCTCATCCCCAAGCCTAGTAGCGTGTCTGCAGCAACTGATCTTCTGCTCCTTGCCATGATCAACACCATGCCTGATCCTTGCTTACTCTGCTCCCTCATGTGGCTACCCATTTTGCTGCACAGAGCATTCAAATCTCACCACTTTCTGCTTCGAGTGCAAGGCACATTTCTTTGGCCTTGCTTTCTAATAGGCCAAAGAACAGAGCAACAGGTATAATTTAACACACACAAAAACCTACCACATGCTTCTCCTTCAGGGGAGAGGATGCGAGAGCAAACACCCCATGACAGCTATGTAGTCAAGTCGCACTCCTGGAAGGTGCTCAGATACTCCAGTGATGAATGTGATATAAAAGCCTCTGTAGAGCAGAAGAGTGTAATAAAGAACCAAGGAGGTACCACAGAATGTGGAAGAAAAACAACTGAGGTATCAAGCCTTCAAAAACAGGCGGTGTGATCCTGGCAATTTCCATCTAGCAATACAGCTAACTTCAATCCTTACTAAAATAATAAAGCAAATATTAAGCTCTCGTTCCACACCCCAGACGAGTGACTCCAAGAGTGGAATGATCTATAAAATCATGACTGGTGTAGAGAAAGTAGATAGGGAAGTGTTGTTTACTACTTCTCATAACACAAGAACTAGAGGTCACCAAATTAAATTAATAGGCAGCAGGTTTAAAACAAATAAAAGGAAGTATTTCTTCACACAACGCACAGTCAACCTGTGGAACTCCTTGCCGGAGGATGTTTTGAAGGCCAAGACCATAACAGGGTTCAAAAAAGAACTAGATATATTCATGGAGGATAGGTCCATCAAGGGCTATTAACCAGGATGGGCAGGGATGGTGTCCCTAGCCTCTGTTTGCCGGGAGCTGGGAATGAGCGACAGGGGATGGATCACTTGATGATTACCTGTTCTGTTCATTTCCGACAATGGGCAGTGTCAGGTGCCCCAGAGGGAGACAGGATACTGGGCTAGATGGGCCTTTGTTCTGACCCAGTAGGGCCATTCTTATGATCTGCGCTGCCCCACCGAACTCTGGCATTCAGCCCCATCTGCCAAAGCCTCCTTGCCTTCACCCCAAACATCTGCCCTGCCTCTGAGAGCTCTTCTACTTGCCTTTATTGCCACATCCTCCTGCTTTCCCTCAGCTGTCTCCTGCCATCCAGCCTGCCATTCTCCTCCACTACATGTAGGGCTGCGAGCCCACAGCCTGCTCATCCGCTCACCATTCACAGGCCTTTCAATCCCCTGGCACCACACACACTAGCCCTCCTGCCCCTAGGCACTCCATCATTCCGACCATGATGTTCGTCTCTGCTGCTACAGGCAGACTGTAGACCAGGCCTGCACAACTCACAAAGTGGCGAGGGCCATATTACTCCAAAGTAAACAGCTGAGGGCTGAAACCCCCCAGCCCCGCCGAAACAGATCCCCCACCCCATCGCCGCCTGCCCTGCAGAAACAAACCCTCCTTCCCCAGTGCCACTCCACCAAAATAGCTGTGGGCCAAAAAGGAAGGTTGGGGTGGGGGGGAGTGATACTTTAAGAATTTTTCAATTAAAGCAAACAATTATTTTAATTTTTTTAATGAATCATGGAAAAATGAAAAACACCTGTTCCGTTGAAAGAAAAAACATTGGTACTTTTCATAATTACCTTGCAAATTTAATCAGAGATCCCCCTATGAAATAAGGGAAAGGGAAAGGGGGGCAGTGTGAAGGGATTGGATGTGACTGTCCAACACACCATGACAGGGGCCACAGAGGGCGGGGGGGGGGGGGGAGAAGAGATGGGGGCCAGGGAGGGGGAAGGTCCCTGGACCAGGGAAGAGGGGGCAGCAGGCAGGGCAGGGTAGGTGCAAACACACACACACACACTTTCTCTCTCTCTCTCTCCCCCTCCCTCCCCTGAGGATTTCCTGTCTGCTCACAGACAGTTCAACACCACCGCCACCCGTCGCAATCACTACGAATGCTGCCCTGGGACCAACCAGCGCAGTAGCTGCCCCGCCTCACCCCCAACCAAAGGGGGAAGCTTAGAGGGGGTCCCATCCCAGTTTCCCCCCCACCCCCAAGCTGCAGCTTGAGCCCAGGCCAGGTGCCCCTCCCCTCACTCAGCACTTACCAGCTCTGCCTCGTGCTCAGCACTTCCCGCCTCAGCAAGCCCTGTAAGTGACCCACCCACTGTACGCCAGGCTAGGGGAGCGGGAGACAGAGATGTGCGGTTCTGGCTGTTAGGGTGGAGTGCAGCACAGGCGGGGCTGTGAGAAGGGGCTCCCCCCGGGCAGGGGGCGAACCCAGCAGCCCCACCACGCCACTTGCCCGCGGGCCGCACAGTAACCCCACATGGGCCGCAAGTTGTGCAAGCCTGCCATAGACCTTTCCCTGTGGCTACTCAACAGCATGCAGGGATGAGGGGATTAAAGAGGAGAAATCTGTGAGAATCCAAACAACATGATCCCTAAACACAAACTACAGGGCATAAGCCAGGCCAGACAAACTCAACTGCTTTTCTTTGGAACATGGCACTGCAACATTAGTGACTTTGAGAATGCACTGGGTACTTGGGCATTAGTAAAGCATCTGAGCCAGCATTCCTTGGAATCTGCATTGAAATAGTTCATTCGGATTGGTTTAGATCTGAGCAGTGTTCCATGCCTGAAACTGTCTGAGGCTCCAAAGAACAGCTGGTACTAATGGCTATGTATCGAGTTTGGGGTAGACTTTTTGGGGGTCAGCTGTTTAGGTTTACTGAAAGGAAGGGTGTTGTAAACCCTATAGAGGCTGGAGAAATAATCCAAAGGTCCCTAGATGGTTGGACATGTAGGCAAGGAATGAAACAAGAAGGAAAAGTTCTTCGAGTGCTTGCTCATATCCATTCCAGTCAGGTGTGTGTGCGCCACGTGCACGTTCATCGGAAGATTTTTACCCCAGCAACACTCGGTGGGTCGGCTGGGCGCCCCCTGGAGTGGCGCCGCTATGGCGCCAGATATATACCCCTGCCGACCCAGCCACCCTTCAGTTCCTTCTTACCGCCTGTGTCGGTCATTGGAACAGTGGAGCACGACTTAGCTGACCTCCACTTCCCTAGCTACTCATAGTTCTCATGTATATAGTTATATAGTTATAATCCTTTTATATATATATTCATATAGTTATACATTTTTTCTTTACTAGCATAGTTAGTTTAGTAATAGTTAGCGGGGTTCGGGGAGTAGCCCCTTCCCCGCACTCGGTGCCAGAGCCCATGCCCAGCTCACCGGGTTTTAAACCATGCTCGGCCTGCCACAAGCCGATGCCGACAGGAGATCCACACGACTGCTGTTTGAAGTGCCTCGGGGAATTGCACTTGACAGCTAAGTGCCCCATTTGCAAGGCTTTTAAGCCGAGAACAAAAAGGAGCGGGACTTTCACTTACCCCTCCGCCTTTGGCACCGAGCGATGATCAATCGGTGGGCAGAAGCGCCTCCTCGGCCCCGGACCCCGCCTGTACTGCCAAGGCCTTTCGGCACCGGCCATCGCCGGCACCGAAGTTAACTCAGCACCGCTCCCTCTCTCCGAGGTGGAGAAAGCCTACGACTCCTCCTGCCAGTGCCTGACGGCTCCCCGGCACGCGCTGTGGTTGAGCTCCCTGCTCCTGCTGCTTCCATGCCACTTGCACCGCAGCCAGAGAGCTCATCTAAGTCAGATCGCCCGGCACCGACGCCTGCAGAGGCACCGATGACGTCGGCATCGTCGATTCCGGTCCCACAAGGCCATCGAATCCAGTGCCTGACAGCTCCCCGGCACACGCCGTGGTTGAACTTACTGCTCCTGCTGCTTCTGTGCCAACTGCACCGCAGCCAGAGAGCTCGTCTAAGTCGGATCGCCTGTCACCGACACCTGCCGAGGCACCGACGATGTCGGCACCGTCGATCCCGGTCCCACGAGGGCCATCGAATCCAGTGCCTGACAGCTCCCCGGTACGCACTGTGGTTGGGCCTACTGTTCCCTCCATGCCAGAGACATTCCCAATGGCGAGGGATCTCATTGCCATGACAGAGTCGATGCTGCCTGACCCCAGCACCGCCGGTGCGGGTAATACAGTCTCTTGGCAAGCCTCCCTTGATATGACCATCCTCAGTCGGCACAACAGAGCAGCACCGTTCATGATCACAGTCCTGCAGACGCTCCAGGTCCCGTCGGCACTCCCGCTCCCGACACCACTTGCAGTCTCGATGCTGTTCTCCTCCTCGGTACCGGTCGCACTCGCCGCACCGGTCGGTATCCCGTTCACCGACCCACTACTCTCGGCACCGTTCCAGCTCCCGGCACCACTACAGGCACCGTGACTTCCGTAGCCGCTCCTGACGTCGAGCCTCGAGATTTCAGTCGACCTCCCGGCACTGCTCTGGTCGCAGGTCTGGATCTCGTTCCAGGTACCGGTACGCCTCCCTGTACTAGTCCCCGGTGCCGAGTTGGGCAAGGTCCGATAGAGTCAGAGACACTGCCCATGGTTTTTCAGCACCTCCATGGCCATCCAGACATGCATCAGTGTCATCCCATGTGGACAGCTCTTATGTTCAGGACCGCAATTCTGATGTGCCCACCAACAACCTGAGAGCCCATCAGGACCTCCTAAGGAGGGTAGCACTCCATATGGAGGAGGTCCTGGAGGTAGAGGACCTGGTAGTGGGCACTCTATCGGCAGTTGCCCCACTAGAGGGGCCCTACCCGTTTAGTCGGACCATCCAGGCGAATGCCGATACTATGTGGCAGTCCCCAGCCTCTATCCCTCCTGCGGCCAGGGGAGTCGAGTGTAAATATATGGTGCCCTCTAAGCGGTACGACTACTTGTATGTACGTCCTCCTCCCTGCTCACTAGTTGTTCAGTCCGTTAAGGAGAGGGAACGGCATGGCCAGCAGGCGCCAGCCCCGAAATTGAAGGAGGCTAGGCGAATGAACCTACTCGGCCGCAAGGTGTACTCTGCAGGGGCCTTACAGCTCTGGGTGGCAAATCAACAAGCCTTGCTTAGCCACTATAATTACAACACCTGGGTGGCAGTAGTTAAGTTTATGGAGCTTCTCCCTCAAGACTCCCACCAAGAGTTCACTGCCCTCTTGGAGGAAGGGAAAAAGGTGGCCAGAGCTTCCCTCCAGGCCTCATTGGATGCAGCAGACTCAGCAGCCAGGACTCTGGCCTCGGGTGTTGCCATGAGGCGCATCTCATGGCTTCAGGTTTCAAACCTCCGGCCGGAGCTGCAGTATACCATTCAGGACTTACCATTTGATGGTAAAGGCCTCTTCATGGCAAAAACAGCCCCAGGCTGCAAAGCCTGAAGGACAACAGGGTCCTAATGCGCTCTCTCAGCATGCATACGCCAGCGACCAAACGCAGGCCTTTCCATCCCCAGCCACACCGCTGTACTCTGTGCCTAGCCAGTGACAGGACTTTGGCAGACGGCGCGGCCGAGATGGTCGCAGACGACCATCAGGACCCCTAGAGGGCCAAGATCAAGGTCCCTCGCAATCGCCACCGGGACCAAAGACGAACTTTCGAAGGTGCGCCCGAGGGCAGCGTACCAGTTACAGGCCGGGACCCACTCCTACTTTCTCCTGGCGTGGTCCCAGTTAACTTCAGATCGCTGGGTCCTACGCACAGTGGAGTATGGGTACCACCTCCAATTTGTTCCAACCCTGTCCCCCTTCAGGGACCCCTCTCACCAGCAATTCCTCTTACAAGAGGTGCAGACGCCGATGGACGAAAGGGGCAAGGGGTTTTACTCCGGTTATTCCCTAATCCCCAACTCGAACGGAGGTCTCAGACCTATCCTAGACCTGCGAGGACTCAACCAGTTTATGATAAGGTTGAAGTTCTGCATGGTATCCCTGGGAACCATTATCCCATCCTGGAGATTGGTATGCCGCCCTCAATATGAAGGATGTGTACTTTCACATTGCCATCTTCCCTCCGCACAGAAGATACCTCCGCTTTCTAGCCAACCGTCAATACTTCCAGTTTACGGTCCTGCTGTTTGGCCTTTCTACAGCCCCACGGGTATTGACCAAGTGTATGGCTGTAGTCGCTGCCTACCTTCGCCGACGTCGGATATGTGTTTTTCTGTATCTGGACGATTGGCTTATCCGAGGAGACTCCGAGACACAAATCACTCGGCATGTGGGCATCGTCAAGGACCTATTCACACATCTAGGCCTGAAGATTACTATAGAACAATCCACTCTGGTTCCCACGCAGAGGTTAGACTTCCTAGGAGCTATCCTGGACTCCGACCTAGCCGGAGCCTGCTTACCACAGCCGTGGTTTCAGGCGATAGCAACAATCATCCGAGGTCTGCAGACTTTCCCAACAACCTCAGCTCGCTCTTGTCTCGATCTCCTGGGTCCCATGGCGGCCTGCAAGTTTGTAACCAAACACACCAAGCTCAACCTCCATCCTCTCCAAGTTTGGCTCAACTCAGCGTACCGCCCAGACAGGGACCCAATGGTCTCGATAGACACCATTCCCTCGAGCACCCTAGGCTCCCTAGAATGATGGCTAACTCCCTCCCTGGTGTGGGCAGGGATGCCCTTCCATCCGCCCCAGCCCTCACTGTCCCTGACAACGGACGCGTCATCTCTCTACTGGGGTGCTCACCTCGGTCACCTTCGAGCTTAAGGCCTTTGGTCTTCTCAGGAGCTGGCATTCCACATCAATGTCCAAAAATGAGAGCAGTCCGCCTGGCGTGCCAGGGGTTCCTGCAGCAGCTGCGAGGCCGTGGTGTCTCAGTGTTTACAGCCAACACAACGGCAATGTGCTACATAAACAACCTGGGAGGGACATGGTCCTCCCCCTTTTGTCAGGAGGCCATCCATCTCTGGGACTTTTGCATAGCCCACTCGATAAATCTGGTAGCGTCCTTCCTCCCAGGCGTTCGGAACGCCTTGGTGCTTCGACTCAGCAGGTCTTTCCTATCTCACGAGTGGTCGCTCTGCCCCGATGTGATGCATTCTGTTTTCCAGAAGTGGAGACTTTTCCCCACATAAACCTGTTCGCTTACCGCGAGAGCAGGAAATGCCAGATGTTCTGCTCCTTCCAAGGTCTCTCCCCGGGATCGATCTCGGACGCTTTCCTGATGCTGTGGAAGGGCCAACTCCTTTATGCCTTCCCACCATTCCCGCTGGTTCATTGGGTCCTGCTCAAACTCCACAGGGGCAGACCGCGCATCATCATGATCACTCCAGCGTGGTCCAGGCAGCACTGATATACCACGTTGCTCGACCTGTCAATAGCCAACCCAATTACCCTGCCACTCCACCCAGACCTCATAACTCAGGACCATGGCAGGCTTCGCCACCCGGTCCTGCAGTCTCTTCACCTCACGGTGTGGCTGCTGTGTGACTAAACCGGGTAGCAGGAAGCCTTCCACCTGGTCAACGTACCTGGCCGAGTGGAAGCGTTTCTCCTACAGGTGCGAAACGCTTGATCTTACTCCTACTGAGGTCTCGATCCCCTCTATTTGGCCTACCTCTGGCCTACAACAGCAGGGCCTAGCGGTGTCATCGCTGAGGGTACACTTGGCAGCCATCTCTACCTTCCACCCAGGCTAAGGTGGTCATTCCGTGTTCTCACACTCTATGGGTTCGAGGTTCCTCAAGTGCTTGGAGCGATTACACCCTCAAGTACGCCGCCCAGCCCCAACCTGGGACCTCAACCTGGTTTTAACCAGACTTATGTCTCCCCCATTCGAGCCGTTAGCAACCTGCTCGCCGCTATACCTGTCTTGGAAGACAGCTTTCCTCGTAGCCATTACATCAGCCAGATGAGTCTCCGAGCTCAGGGCTCTTATGGTGGTTCCGCCGTACACTATGTTTCACAAAGACAAGGTGCAGTTATGACCACACCTGGCTTTCCTCCCGAAGGTGGTTTCGGCCTTTCATGTTACCCACACTCAATGCAATGGGAGCAACAATTGCACTCCCTGGATGTCTGTAGAGCGCTCGCATTTATATTGCGTGGACAGAACCATTTCGTAAAATGCCTCAACTCTTTGTCGCGGTAGCAGACTGAAGGAAAGGCCTACCTGTTTCCTCTCAGAGGATCTCATCTTGGGTGATGGCGTGCATCCGCACTTGTTATGATTTGGCTCATATTTCCCCAAGCCACATCACCGCACATTCTACCAGGGCTCAGGCTTCATCTGCCACCTTGCTGGATCGTGTACCTACCCACGAGATCTCTCGCGCAGCTCCATGGTCCTCAGTCCACACCTTTGCTTCGCATTATGCTCTGGTTCAACAGTCAAGAGATGCTGCAGCCTCTGGCTCAGCAGTTTTACATTCTGCCACATTTCACTCCGACCCCACCGCCTACGTAAGGCTTGGGAATCACCTGACTGGAATGGATATGAGCAAGCACTCGAAGAAGAAAAGACGGTTACTCACCTTTGTAACTGTTGTTCTTCGAGATGTGTTGCTCATATCCATTCCAAACCCACCCTCCTTCCCCTCTGTCGGAGTAGCCGGCAAGAAGGAACTGAAGGGTGGCTGAGTCGGCAGGGGTATATATCCGGCGCCATAACGGCGCTACTCCAGGGGGCACCCAGCCGACCCACCGAGTGTTGCTAGGGTAAAAATCTTCTGACGAACGTGCACGGGGCGCGCGCACACCTGACTGGAATGTATATGAGCAACACATCTCGAAGAACAACAGTTACAAAGGTGAGTAGCCGTCTTTTGTCAATTCAGTGAGCATGGGATTCTTAGCCAGCAGCACTGTCCAAAACAGCCGACTGTAAGGGTAATGTTGTTGGGGGAGAGGTCTTTAAATTATAGTTGTGGGGGGAGGGAGATTATAAAAGCAAGGGCTAATTTCATCCCTGATGTAATTGTGATGACCTGGGTGGAATGACACCCGGGATGAACCTAGCCCATGGTGCGATGGGCATGCCATGCGAGCCATCTGTACGCAGGCATCACACCAGAATATAGAAAGGGAGCAGGCCACCTCTATGTGTTGCACCATAGTGAGGTGTTTCTTAAAATGCTATTGGGCACCTATCTGCACAGCAAAATGGAGAGAATGCTGAGGACACCACAATACTGAAAGGAGCTGATAGGGATAATACAGGATGAGAGAACTAAATCTGTAACCCTGTGCCTTGGTCACGATGGAGAATGAAGGGGGCATGCGGCACTCACCTAACACGATGGGTGAACCGCAAGGAGAGAGGGGAGTTGTTTAGGGTGATCCTTCAGTCTGTAATTTCTGCTGTGCCACAGGGACTGTATCATAATTCAGTAGAAATTTCTTCCTCATCCTGCCCCCATGGTGGGCTGTGAGAGAGAGGGCTGAGTGCAGCCCATTCTCCCCAGAACAAAGTTTGAGACTATTCTTCCTGTGAACAGCCTGCTGAGTGAACCAGAGACAAGCGCCACAGAGCAGTGCACACTAGGAATAAACTAATCACTCAGAAGACCAGCTTGATCCTTGGTGCAGAGAGCTTTTGAAATATAACCAGAGCAGGGTAGGAACCAACTTTCCTGTCCCCAAATATTTTTGAGAATTTGAAGTTTTCTCCCCTACCTTTTCGGAGGATGAAAAGTCAAAATCTTGAATCTGTTTCTGAATTGGAAAACTGACAGTTCAGATTGTTTCAAGTGACCTGTTTTGAAAATTTAGAAATATTTTGTTTCAATTTTGACCTTTTTTCCTTCTTCTTTTAAACCTTTTGGGTGAATTAGCTTAAATTTAGGAAAAGTCATTTCCAGTTGGAAAACTGGAATTGTCCATTTGTCGAAATATTTCAAATTTGACAATTTCAAAACTTCCCCCCTCTTCCCCCCCCCCCCCCCGAGTTGGGAGAACCATCAAATCCAAGCCAATTTTATGAGCGGTTCCGGATTCAGTGAATCGGTATTTTTCAACAGAAAGACTTTTTGTCCAAAAATTCTCAACCACCTCTAGCTATAATCAAGGCAAAGTCCATACATGGCTGTTTTACCCAACATGGGAATGGTCTGTCAGGGCATGGTTGTGCTGCAATAAAAGACCCCCAGCACAGCCACAGCTGGCCTGGGTCAGCTGACTCAGGCTCTCAGGGCTCCGAGACTGAACATCGACACTGCAATTTTATTGCCCCACAACCCGAGGCCCCCAAGCTCAAGGTAGCTGACTGGGACATGTGCTTTATAGTGCACCATAGACGTGCTCTCACTGAACACGCGCTGAATGTCAAGAGGTAAAGTCGATGGGAATTAGCACACGTTTAAAGTTAAGCATATTGCGAAACACGCCTGTGGCTTGGGATCTCAGGCACTTACTTGGTCCCGACCCACTGCAGTTTAGGATGCACTAGGCTAGCCCCAGCCAGGGAAGGGCTGGTAGATATGGGTTCAAGCAAAGCTGGGTGTCATTCCTTTTCAAGAGAGGAAAGAAAGGAGGTTTGGCAGCATGGCTATGGCTCTGGGTGGTTGATCATACACCTCATATGAAAGGCTGAGTCAGCTCTTCTGTCCTTTTGCCTGATGTCTGGGGAAAACTCGGACCATTGGGAGAAGGCAGTCTGCATTAAATAGGAAGAAGCTGGAGACCTAGGCTGAGATATCCAGAGGGGCCCAAGGAACCCAGTTCCCACTGAAAGTCATTCCCATTAGGCCAGCCCTTTCAATTCTAGCCAATTCTCCGGAGCCCTAGGGCAATCCAGCCACCTAAGGATTCTCCATGACTTACAGCTGTGTTTGCCCCCTTCCTGACTCCAAGTGCAGCTAGGCTGGTTAGGAGAATCTAGTCCATAACACACATTTCAGAGCATGCAGCTCTGAGTATGGCGGGACCCTTTTAAACAATGGGTTTTAAGCATTTGCTAAGATGCAATTGCATGCACAGAGTAATAGGAAAGTGTTCATGGAAAAAAAACACTGTAAACATCTAATGCAACTCGATACAGGGGATTTTTGCTAAGCAACTCTCTGAGCAAGTGGAAAATAGCATCAGATTTTCCAAACATGCAGGCAAAAGGCTTTGTGAGCAGAGGAGAACGCTGATCAGCTCATCTTTGCTCCATTGCATCTGTGTGCTCTGCTAGGCAGCGTGTAAATACATTTCCCGTTGATTTAAACAATGGCATTTGTAAATTAGCAGCAGGTGAACACATATTGTACTGATGCTGAAATAAAAATGATAATTACCATGAAACATTAACAATATTTGTTCTCCAAACCCCCTTCCAGATGGTATAATTTGTCAGACCCCTGCTTGCTCCTCTGGAAGTATTGAAAAAGAAAACACTAGCTCTTTAACTGTAAAAGCTATTGGCAGGGGGAAAGGCCTTCTCTGTTTAATTCATATGGTGAAAAACCATGAGGTCATTGGGATTTATATAAGCAGATTTGGCACCTTTTCCTGCGAATTATCGTTGTACAGTGTGACTACAATCAAAAAAGTGCCTGTATAAAAATAGCACCTTTTTAATTCAACAGACCTGCTTCCTGAACAAATTCAGATTCTGATCTGCTCCAATTCCTGGAAAAAGAAGAGTTTTTACTCCAGTTCTCCCAGCACAGCTCTGGGAGAGCAAGCTAGAAACTCTTTTGGCTCATGCAGTAACCCAGTGCCAGCTGCAGAATTTTGATGGCTAGCTGTGATTCAGGAGCCCAGCTCGATTGCTCAGATCTGAGGGGCAGCAGGAAGACAAAACATCTTTTATTTGTGAACTGAGCCCATGTGCTCTGAGTTGCCACCATGACCCAGTAAACATAGAGACCCCCCCCATGCTATTTGGGGAAGAGGGCCCAGTAGGGAAAAGTGCCTCCATTTCTTAGTGCCTGGGCATCTCAGCCTGTTTTATAGGCTTAAGGCAGACTGCAGGTGTATCGTGGGCACAATGCTGCAGGGGGGCGAATTCACAGCCAGTATAAATAGCTGCAGTTCCATTGGCATAAATGGCGGTTCATCCGCTTATACCAGCTGGGGAGCTAGAAGGGAAATTCTGGGGAGGAGGAAAGCAGCAAAAGAGCAGAGCTAGTGCCTGCTTTTGGTGTGTCTGGAAAGCCGGCCTGAGAGCGTCCAGCCCAGGAAAGGTGTCCAGACTGAGCCCTGCTTCTTAGTTGCCTTTGTCTCTATGCACTCCTGGGAGAGCCAGTAGTGTGGGGCTCACCAAGGCCACTCTGCTGCCATTGGAAGGGTCCTTCAGTTCAGCACTCCCTGGGGCCAGTTCCCCAGAGCCCAGAGGCGCCACCGCACACTCACACAGCAGTCTCTTTGCAGGCATACAGGGCAGGCTCCCAGACATGGCCTCAGTGCATTGGGCTGGGAGGCTCCTGGGAAATTCCCTTCTCCATTTCTCCTCTCCCCCAAAATGCATTTCTAGCCCTCCACTTGCCACCTGGCTACAATTCCCTGCCCACTGCTTGTCTCTCTGCTTCCTGCCTCCTCTCCCATCCATTTGGACTTCAGAGGTGGAAGGGATTTCCCATGGAAAACAGCCAGCCCTTTCTCCTGCCTCCTGAGTCACTGTGCATGGAGAGATACAAGCCCCTTTTGACTCTGTCCTGGTCAGGTCAGCGCAGCGCTCATGGAGTGACCTTTGGCCAGGTTGCCAAGGTGTTACAAAACCTGCTGCGTGCCCTGGCCAGCTGCCTATGACCCCCACAGCTCTGCAGCATGGCATGCCAACCTCCAAAGCCATCCTCTGCGTGGCATCTCGGGGCCGGAGATCGTTCAGCCAAGCCAATGGTATTTGAAGACACTTCTCTTTCCCAATTCAGTGCTCTGTGTGCATTTCAGAAAGTTAGGCGTAAGAAACGGTGCTCTCTGCTTAGCAAGGCTGCTCCCTGGTGCCCTGGGGTGTGGCACAGCAGTTATTGGTGGTGTGGCGAACAGACGTATCCTGCCCAGCACTGAACAGTCACCTAGGCAGGAAGGGATGGCTTTGCGGGGCATCCCTTTGTCTAATGGTAAGGGCTTCTCTGTCCCCATGGGCGTTACCTGCTGGGGGAGTAACCACACCATGCAAGTTGCACGTTGCAACAGCCAAAAAGCCAGCACTTGAGATGATTGAACCCTCAGATTTCCTTTTGTGCATAAACCTGCACGTTGTCCTGACTCCACAGGCTCCAGAACTGAATTGAGTGCCACTAGCATCAAACTAGCACTGCTTTTAGGGGCTCTTGATGCTGTCAACCAAGACTTGGGTGTGTAAACAGAACACGTAGCCCCCAGCTGTGCTGTGTGGCTACCCCCACATGGTCCCCCGTTCCCGGGAATCTGTTGAGCTCCCTTTTTCCTCCCCACCCAACCCCCGTCCTCCCACGTGTGTGTCGGTGTGGTGCCCTGCATAGAATTGTAATGTAGCATGTGTTTATATGTGAATCCTGATTTATGTGGTTTTCCAGCAAATAAAACAACAATGAAGCCGTGGCTGGGCCTGGAATATGTCAGGTTGCGTTTACATTATTGCTTGTAGACTTCCCCTGAGCACCACTCTGGAGGCTGACATGTCAGCGGGTGAGTCACCAAGAGCAGTCAGATGTTGGCTTTTTCCCTTTCCAAACCCATCAACACCCTCTCCGCTAGCAAAGGCGGTGCCGGTGGTTCAGCACTGCCGAAGCTGCATTGATGGTAGCACCGCCCGCCTGGCATGGTGGCCAGGTCTAAGCCCCATCTCCAGTAGCTCTTATGCCATGGCAGGCCTGGAGACAGCTACAGAGAAGCTGAAAAATAGGCACCAGGCATGTTCTGTTCGACACATTCAAAAAGCAAGCAAAAGGGTGAAAAGTAAGAGAACAAAACTGGGAATGGTGAGTTGGTCCTTTAACTCCTGGGAGCTTTTTTCTCATTCAGCCCTTGCAAGCTGATAGCATTTCTGATATCAATAATTCTTCCCAGCTGCCTGCTGCAGACACAGAGCTTGGTCACTTGGTCCTTTCAGCCCCAACCATTGGGCAATGTGTCAGTCTACAAGCCTGGAGCACTTTGCCCGGGAAAGGATGCGAAACTCACTTGTCTGCAAACGGAAGCCGCAGCTTCCATTGCTAGTGGCAGCTCATCCACTATAGAAGCTGCGAGACTCCATGGGGCCAAAACCAGCTCTGCCCCTCGTGGAGCTGAAGCTTCTCCTACTCAGATCCTCCACTGTTAGTTAGCGCCAGGGCTCGCAGGGTCACGGCTTCCACGTTGTGACAGCATCCCTGGTAGCGGGACTGGAGCTATGACATCCATTGAAATAATGGGAGTGAAGCTGACCCCCAAGCTACCCAGCAGAGAAGTACTTCATCACCTTGCTTCATCATTACAAATGATTTTATTCAACGCAGCTGATGCGTTAGTGTCTGAGGAGGTTCCCTTGCTGGGAAGCGAGAAGGGGCTGTAACTAGCTGCTTGAGGCCAGGAGGAGACAAAACAGTTACACAATGGGAACCATTTCAAATGAGAGTCATTTTACATTACCCAGAGTTCAAAACCAGTTTGCAGGGTTTCCTTCGGGCTTTGCCAAGATGCTCCCCTCTGCCTCCCCTGTGCTTTGGTTTAGAAAAGCAGGTTGGGCTAAAATGCACCCCGCAGCCTCCGGGATGCTACAATAGGGCTTTGCAATGGAAGCTGCCTCTGATGAGGCTACAGTGTCTCCATAACTGAGTGAGCTTTGGCGAGTCCCCCACATCCCTGCACCAGAGGGATTTTCCAGAACTTAACCAATGGTCGGTCCAGCGTGTGGGGCTGGGAGATGCTGGGGGCAGGTTGGGTTCCCCAAAGCCCCTGGAGCACAGCCTGATTCACCAGGCACCCAACAGTTTTACACTGGGACAGCTCCACTCATGTGAGGCTGCATCTGAGCCGGATTCTCCACAGCCTTTTACAATGTTGGGTGTGAGGGGACTCTAGGGACAAGGCGCTTCCCCTACGTTTAAACCATCAGACTTCTCAGGGCCGATGCCTTGCAATGATTTGCATTTAAGGAACTGAACCCTGCACTAATCAACGCTTCCTATTTTAAAACGATCAATGTCTTGTTTCTAGGGAACAAACAAAGAAGCACCAGCAGGCGGGAACTTGTGTGTTGCCAAAGCCAAGCTGAGCTCTCAATGTGAAGCGTGTACTGGGCTAAATTTAGACCCATTGATTTTTTTTTGAGGGGGTTCTAAATTTAGCCAAACTAGTCCTCCCTTCCCCCATAAGGCTGAACATGCAGAGATTTCCGTTCTCACGCAGGCACCGGGAAGCATCTTGCAGTCTACTCCAGCAATCGTTCTCCTTAGAGCCACACATCGACTAGCCCTGTATGTAGATCTCCCTACTGCCATGCGGAAGAGAGTCGACCAATGGCGCCGTGCATTGGCTACTGGCCATGCCTCTATCGACCCCAGGTTTGGGGACAGGCCCTGCAGATTTCGCTGTGGGGGCAGGGTACTGATTTCCTTCCCCAGAGCCCTTCCCAGAGGTGTTACTGTCAGGGGGCAGTCAGAGCGCTACACTCCCTTTTCACTGCTGCCCATGTATCAGCAGCACTGCTTTGGCCACCCAACAAACTCCCTGCAAACAGCATCCAGGGAGGGAACATTTCTCAGCCTGAGACAGGGAGCAAAGGGTCCAATGTCTTTCAGAAAGACTGGAAGGCAGGAAAGGGTTGTACATTGCTTGGCTTGGCCTCTTGTGCAGGGGCGTAGCCACGGCTGAGCCTGGATAGGCCCCGGCTTTCCGAGGTGTAGCCAGTTAGCACCCAGGCAGAGCCGGAGGGGCAGTGCCTGGGGGTTTTGGACTCTGACAGTTAGCCTGGTGCTGCATTGTCCACACTGCTCATTGTAGCCCCTAGCGCCAGTCTGGCATTGCCCAGCCATCATAAGTTGGGGCCCACACACATTTCCACTCCTAGTGATGCCACTGCTCCTGAGGATACCTGTGCAGAACTCAGCTTCAGAACCAACCAACACCACCAGCCAGAGGGAGACCACAGAAGAGCCCCATGGCTGGGCTTGCTGCGAAGGGTAACTCAGATCAGGGCACTGGAAAGAGGAGCGATCAGAGCAGGGCCAGGTGGGGAGCAAGGCCAGAGTGCATCCAACAGTCATGGAGGGGCAGTATCTCGCTGCGGCCATGCACTCTGCCCTATGGTGTATTCCTGCTGTCATCTGGGCAGCCAGGGTGCCTCCTACACCCACTGTTTGGGGGGTGCTTTCAAAGAACAATCCATGCTTAGGAGGGGCTGAAAAACAGCCCTCTTACAGCATGGGGTTTCCCCCAGATGCTGCATTTGTGTGCGCATGTGCGAGAACATGTCTGCATGCATGTGCCTACGTGTGTGTGTGCCTGCATGTGTGCATGCCTGCGTGTGCATGCACATGAATTTGCATGTGTGTATGCATGCAGGGGGTACACAAGAGGAGTGCAGTTCCCACCCTGAAGCAGTTGCAATGTTTTGAAGCGAGTGCTGCAGGGACCTGCCCCATTCTTGACACTAGCAAAACAGCCCCAGGCCTTGTCCCTTAGATGCTTGGGCCAGCGGAGGGGCCAAGGAAGGTTCACTGAAGGAGGCTGAGGACAGAGAAGGTGGGCCAGGGCCAGACGCCTGGGAGCCAGAAAGAACAGAGCAGAGGGCAGGTGGCAAGGGCTTGCTGCCTGGCCAGTGTGAGCAGGTCACCAGGCTATATGGGACCAAGTGCCCAGCTGGATGCCTGCTCTCAGGAGAGGGAGGGGCACAGCAATGGAGGGGGGACTGCTGAGCTGGGGGACCAGCTCGTCCAAGAGCTGGGATCTGGCCATGGGAGGTTTCCTAGACTTTAAGGCTGGAAGGTCCAGTGATGGTCTGGAGCCGCGAGTGGCTCTTTAATGTGTCTTCTGTGGCTCTTTACAGCACATGGTATCAGAACAGTGTGTGATTTAATTAGTAACCGATCTATGTGATTAACCAATCAGGATGCTTTTACTGTGTTACTAACCAATTGTAGTTGATAAAATACTAATATTTTGTCAGTCGTTTTGCTGAAAGAATTAACGCAGTATTTCCCATGTCATACTCTGACAATGAATTCACACTCCTATGACTGTTTTGCGTGATGAAGATCACTAATTTGGCTCCTGAACCCCTGAGGTCTGTGTATCCCTGGCCTAGTCTGACCTCCTGCATATCACTGCGAGCCACTGAAACTCACCCAGTTCCCCCTGTACTGAGCCCAGCCACTTGTGTTTGGCTAAAGCCTCTTCCAGAAAGGCCTACTGATGGGAAGACATCAAGCAATGGAGAATGTATCACTTCCCTTGCTTCCAATGATGAATCACTGTCACTGGTAAATATTCATGCCCTATTTTGAATATAAGTTTGTCTAGCTTCAGCCTCCAGCCGCTGGTTTTTGTTCTACCTTTTTCCATGAGATTAAAGAAGACTGCAGTATGCAGTCGTTTCTCCCTCTGAAGGTGCCAAGACACTCTTATCAAGTCACCTCTCCCTTTCCTTTTTGACAAAATAAGCAGCTGGAGCGCTGGGAGTCTCTCATTGGAACTCCTTGGATCCCTTGTGTAGCTCTCGGCTGCACTCTTCTCCAGCATCCGTCTCTCTGTTGCTCTGCACAGAGGGAAAAATCATCTCCCACTCCCTTGTTCAAACAGCCAAGGAGCGCCAAAAGCCTTTTTGCCCCAGCATCACACTGGGAGCCCATGTTAAGCTGTGTGTCCACTCTCATTCCTAGATCCTTTTCAGTGTCCCTGCTCATCAGGATACAGCCCCCCATTTGATATCTTTGGCCTGCGTTCCTTGGTCCCAGCTGTGTAACTTTGCACTGGCTGCATTTAAACACATTTTGTTTGAATGGGCCCAGCTTGCCAAGTGATCCAGATCTCCCTTTGTGACTGCCCTGAGCTCCACCAACCTTTCCATCACCCACAAATTGCATCAGCAGTGATTTGATGTTTATATAACCCTTCTGCCGGGGGAGGGGGGGCGGTCAGCAGGAGCCGGGACAGGGTCCAATAGCTCTTAAAATTACAAACCAAAACCAGCTCAAGTCCAAAAACCAGTCACCACCCCCGGGGCACCTCAAAAAGCAGAACTTCCCCAAGTGCAACAAAAGAAAACTTTTCTTACGGGGAGAGGGAACTCAGGATTGACTCGGAAAACACAGCAACAATGACCCACGGTATCGTTGGCAAACACCCTTTTCCTCAGTTTCCCACCTTGCAGCATGAAAGTCCAATCGATGAATGTCCCTTTAACACCCCACTCACCGTTTGTTGTCCAAAATCAGCAAAGTCCCAGCATCCAGGAGCACAGTCAGGAGGGTCTTGGGGAAGGGTGCGTGGGTGGGCGTTATGGCTCTGCCATTGTTGCTTTGCTATCATTGCCTCTGATGCTTCTCATCTGTGCTGCTGTTTGTTGCTCCCACTGCACCCTCCACTGCGCTGCTTCATGCTGGGTCCAGTCCGGCCCCACAGCATCACAACTACGTAGCTAGTAGTAATCACAGCTCTGGGATCCACTGGGCATGGGGCACATTTGATGCTGCCTTTAGCCACAGTGCCATGTTTTGGGGTTCCACCGCCTCAGCCAGACTGGTCAGTTCATAGGATAGTCAGGAACCTTGTTGTTGTTGTTTGTTGTTGCTGCTGCTGCATCCGCTTTCATTGCAACGCTGCCTCCACAACCAGGCCAAGGGCCAGCCCCGAGACCAGCTTGTCCGTGATTACAGCTCTAATGAGCACTGAGGGAAGACAAGGATGCTCAGCTGGCTCATCAGCTCTATCTTCAAACACTGGAGAGAAAGGGTCACATGGCATCAAGGACTCTTGAACAGCAGCCTCAGCACCAGGTAGGAATAGCTGTCCTCACACTCTCTTTCACTCAGATGTGGCTCACTATCCCCATACTTGGGCATACAAATACAGTTCTACTGCCTTTCAGTCGTACAAGAGGGATAACAATATTTCATTACCTCCGCATCCAAGACTTAAAGTGAATTTTAAACCAAAACAGGCAAATTGATCACCTTGATAAAGCAGGTGTGTTGTCAACCTTGGCAAAGTAGGTGTGTCTATGCAAATAAGGTCTGCTCCTGACCTCTCTTCCTCCAGTTCATTAATAGCTGGTAAGAGAGAACTCATTCAGACCACAGGCTTACATCTACTTCCAGATCAGTGAAGAAAATGTTGAATAGTGCTGAGCCTAGTACCAATCCCATCAAAACTCCACTAGAAATATCCCCACTGAGAACTCCTTTTTGAGATCTGTCAGGAAGCCAGAGCTTAATCCATTTCACAAGTGTTTTATTGACATTGTGTAGTGCTCGTTTTTAATCAGAATGTCGTGAAGTATTAAGTCAAACACCCTGAAAAAGTCCAAATATATTTCATCTGCACAATTACCTTTATCAACCAAATTTATAATCTCATTGAAAAGTGAAATTGAGTTTGTATAACTAGACTTATTTTCCATAAAACCATGTTGGCTGGCATTAATTATAGTCTTATGCTTTAATTCTATATTAATTGACTCTTGTATCAGCTTTTCTGTTATTTTGCCCAGGCCTGATGTCAGGCTAACTGGTACCTGTCATAAACAGATAGTAAAGGGTTAACAAGTCCAGTAAACCTGGCTAACACCTGACCAGAGGACCAATCAGGAGACAAGCTACTTTCAAATCTCAGTGGAGGGAAGTCTTTGTTTTGTGCTGTTTTTTTTTTGTTCTCTGTTCTCTCAGGTATCTAAGAGGGACCAGACAGGTATACAGACTCTCCAATCTTCTGTTCAATTTATTAAGTACCAGTTAGAAAGGCAGTTTAGTCTTTTTGTTTGTTTGTTTTCTTTATTTGCAAATGTGTATTTGCTGGAAGGATTGTATCTCTGTTGCAACTTGTATTTGTGCTGGGGGGAGGATTCTCCCTGGTGTCTATAAGCTGAAAGACCCTGTAACATTTTCCATCTTGATTTTACAGAGATAACTTTTACTTTTTTCTTTCTTTTATTAAAAGCTTTTCTTTTTAAGAATCTGTAAGGAGGCGCCCTGGCTCCCCGCCGCGCCTGAGAGGGACGAGCCAGAGCAGGTGCCTCAGTGGGCGGAGTCAGCACGGCCTTCCCCCCCCCCCCCCGGAAGTCAAGGGGCGGGACAGGAAGTATAAAAGCCCGGCCCCAGCACTCAGTTGGGCGCAGGCTGCTGGAGAGGACAGATGCTGGTGCCTGGGCTCCTGCTGGGTCGGACCTGCCCCGCGCCCACTACCCGGAGGAGCGCTGCCCGGACCTGCCCCGCGCCCACTACCCGGAGGAGCGCTGCCCGGACCTGCCTCAGACCCGGTACCCGGAGGAACGTTGGCCTGACCTGCCGTGTTCCCGATACCCCGAGGAGTGGCCTGAGCTTCCCCATGACCGGTACCCGGAGGAACCCATGGTCTGGGACCCACCAGATGACGCTGGCAAGGACCAGGTACCCAGAGAGGGGGAGGTTGGAAGTAGCCCGGGGATAGCCTACCCTGGTTTGGCTCCCAAAGAGCCCGAACCCATGTCAGTGTGTTGCGGCCAGGATCCCCACTGACCGCAGTGGGTCTTGACTGCTGCTAGGGCCCCGGGCTGGAACGCAGTGGAGTGGGAGGGCCTGCGTTACCCCTGCCACCCGTAACCGGGTGGCAGACTCCCCCTCTTCCCGCCTATTGCCACTGCTCTGCCCTGACCCAAAGGGCCAGACCTAATTAGACTTGTGTTTGGTGCCCTGCCCGGACCAAGGGCTGGGCCCCTTTGACTTTGCCACTGCTCTGCCCTGACCGAAAGGGCCAGAGCTAATTAGACTTGTGTTTGGTGCCCCGCCCGGACCAAGGGCTGGGCCCCTTTGACTTTGCCACTGCCTCTGCCCTGACCCAGAGGGCCAGAGCGAAGTAGACTTGTGTTTGGTGCCCCGCCCGAGCCAAGGGCCCGGGCTGATACTGCGTTTGCTCAGCCCCTGCTAGAGTCCTGAGCCTGAACTATTACTGCCTGCCCTGTCCAAGGGGCCGGGCTGATACTGTGTTTGCTCAGCCCCTGCTAGAGTCCTGAGCCTGAACTATTACTGCCCGCCCTGTCCAAGGGCCCGGGCTGATACTGTGTTTGCTCAGCCCCTGCTAGAGTCCTGAGCCTGAACTATTACTGCCCGCCCTGCCAAGGGCTGGGGCTTATTTACTTTGAGAGCCCCGACCCCGGCTAGAGGGCCAGGGCTCTACCTTGTTTACAGACCTTATACCCTGCTCAACACCTGCCGAGGGGCTAAGCCTTCCCGGACTGCAGTGCGTAAGGAGGCGCCCTGGCTCCCCGCCGCGCCTGAGGGGGACGAGCCCCGACACGACCGGCTTACAGAACCTGATTGATTTTTTCAGTTATCTTGTGTAAGATCCAAGGGGAGGGAGTCTGCACTCACCAGGGGATTGGTGGGAAAAAGGAGAGAATGGGGAGGAAAAGCCTGATTTCTCTCTGTGTTAAGATTACTGTCTCTCTCTCTCAGGAAGAGTCTAGGAGGGGGGGAGAAGGTGAATTTCCTCTCTGTTTTAAGATTCAAGGAGTTGAATCACAGGGATCTCTCAGTGTTACCCAGGGAGGGGAAAATCTGGGAGGAAGAAAGGAGGGGGGAATGGTTTATTTCCCTTTGTTGTGAGACCCAAGGGGTTTTGGTCTTGGGGTCCCCAGGGAAGGGTTTGGGGGGCCAGAAAGTGCCCCAAAACACTATATTTTTGGGTGATGGCAGCTCTATCATTTCTAAGCTAGTAATTAAGCTTAGAGGAATTCATGCTGGTACCCCATCTTTTGGACGCTAAGGTTCAGAGTGGGGGTTCATACCATGACATGGTGTGCAGCGTGTGGGAAAAATAGAATCCATAAGCCAGTAGCATTTTTTTCTCTTTTCTCTCTGCTAGCCATTTGTAAGCAGGAGAGAGAGGGGTTTTTAAAAGCAAAGCTGAAAGCAGGCTAGAGGAGATTGTTTTTAAAAGCAAAAGTCTGCAAGTTTTTTTTCTCTCTTCCTTCTGAGTACTCTGAAGGCAGAAGCGTTAGGTTTAACGAGGGTCTTTTCTTAAACAAAGGGACCCAGCTGTGAGTCAGCAAACACCAACAAAACACATTTGCAAATGAAAGAGTTTTTTTTAACTCGTGGGGCAAAGGCTAGTTAAAAAGTGTTTAAAAAAAACCTCTGTTGCTAAGCAACCCTAAGGAGCAAGCAGAAAAGCAGCATTTCAGGCAGTAAACAGCAGAGGGCACACCCAGCACAAGAAAGCCGGAAAAATGAGTTCTAAGGAACGGGCAAAACTGGATGCAAAGGAACAAATCAAAGACACAGACCACAAGCGAGACATGGAAAGAAATAGAAATAAGAGAAAAAGAGGTGAAGCTAAGAGAAAGAGAAGAAAAAACCAAAGAGGTGGCCCACAAATGAGAACAAGAAGCCAAAGATGCGGCCCACAAATGAGAGATGGAAAAACAACAAAAAGAGAGTGAAGAGAGGGAAAAAGAGAGAGAGCATGAACTGGAATTAGCACAGGCTATGCAGCAGGATCCAGCCAACCCTAACAACCCTTCTCCAGTTATGGTTCCACATCCCAAGAAATTTCCCACTACAAGGCAGGTGATGACACTGATCTTCTTAGAAAATTTTGAAAGAGCCTGCCTTGGGTACAGCATCTCTGAAGACCAGTACATGATAATGCTGAGGCCACAGCTCAGTGGACCCTTAGCAGAGGTGGCAGCTGAAATGCCTAGGGAAACCATGAACAATTATAACCTTTTTCAAACCAAGGCCAGAATCAGAATGGGGATAACACCTGAGCATGCCTGTCGGCGGTTCAGAGCCCTAAGGTGGAAACCAGATGTGTCATTTCCTCGAAACGCCCACCACATTGGAAAGAATTGGGATGCCTGGATATCAGGAACAAAGGTTAAAACTCTAGAAGAGCTGTCCCTCCTGATGCAAATGGAACAGTTTTTAGAGGGCGTTCCTGAGGAAATAGAAAGGTACATCCTAGATGGGAAGCCCAAAACTATAACCGAGGTGGGGGAGATTGGAGCCAGATGGGTGGAAGTAACAGAGAAGAAAAAAACTACTAACAAGGGGAGCGAATATCACAGGGGACAAACAGAGAGAAAATAAACCCTATCAACGAGGGCAAACCAAGACCCACCTACAACCCAAGGAAAGCCCCAGACTCCCTATTATCCCACCTCACCAGTCTCCAGTAAGCCACCTTGGCCCAGTGACCAGTCAGCTGGACGATGCTTTAAATGTAATGAACTGGGACATATGAAG
This sequence comes from Gopherus flavomarginatus, assembly GCF_025201925.1. Classification (NCBI taxonomy): domain Eukaryota; kingdom Metazoa; phylum Chordata; order Testudines; family Testudinidae; genus Gopherus; species Gopherus flavomarginatus. Next base: position 63,605,223 of record NC_066624.1, read on the forward strand.
GCCAACTGCCCCAAGAACCCCAACCGAGTGCATTCATTACACCACTATCACACCAAAGATCCCCAGGCCCAGATGCCTCCCAAATACCCTTGAAGCGAAGGGAAATTTTGAGAGTGGGCGGAAAGGAGGTTATCGCGTGGAGAGACACAGGGGCACAAGTGTCCGCTATCCACCAATCCTTAGTGGACCCCAAATTCATCAACCCAAAGGCCCAAGTGACAATTTACCCCTTCATGTCACAAGCTGTAGACTTGCCTACAGCTGAACTGCCTGTCCAGTACAAAGGCTGGTCAGGAATGTGGACTTTTGCAGTCTATGACAATTATTCCATCCCCATGCTACTGGGGGAAGACTTGGCCAACCAGGTAAAGCAGGCCAAGAGGGTGGGAATGGTTACACGCAGCCAAGCCAGGCAAGCTTCCAAATCCATCCCTATTCCTGAACTGTCCAGAAAGGCCCTGTCTGTGTTACCAGAGACCCAGACAGAGGTAGTGAACCCGGATCCCCTGCGAACGACTGCAACAGCCACAGTGCTTCCAGTCCCAGACCAGGAACTGGAAAAGCAACCAGCACCAGAACCGATGCCAGCACTGATGCCAGCGCTTGCAAAACCATTTTCAACCCCAATGCCAGAGGATGCCAGCGAGTCTAAACTGGCAGAAGCAGCAGACAACTACACCTAAGAGGCTCAGCCAGAGCCTGAAATACCACCTGGTGCACCAGCGGAGAGCGGTTCACCGTCAACAAAAACAACCCCATCACCTACATCACTTCCAGAGGGACCAAGCCCAAGTCCACAGTCTAAGGAGGAACTGGTGTCTCCAGCCTCCAGAAAACAGTTCCAGACTGAGCAGGAAGCAGATGATAGCCTTCAGAAAGCTTGGGCGGCGTCACGAAGCACCCCAATGCCTCTCAGCTCTTCTAAGCGATCCCGGTTTGTTGTAGAACAAGGACTTTTATACAAGGAGACTCTTTCTGGTGGACACCAGGAAGACTGGCATCTGCGAAAACAGTTGGTGGTTCCAACTAAGTACCAAAGGAAGCTCTTAAGCTTAGCCCATGATCATCCCAGTGGTCATGCTGGGGTGAACAGGACCAAAGACAGGTTGGGGAAGTCCTTACACTGGGAGGGGATGGGCAAGGACATTGCCAAGTGTGTCCAGTCTTGTCAGGTGTGCCAAACAGTGGGAAAGCCCCAAGACCAGGTCAAGGCCCCTCTCCAGCCACTCCCCATAATTGAGGTCCCATTTCAGCAAGTAGCTGTGGATATTCTGGGTCCTTTCCCAAAAAAGAGCCCCAGAGGAAAGCAGTACATACTGACTTTCGTGGACTTTGCTACCCAATGGCCGGAAGCAGTAGCTCTAGGCAACACCAGGGCTAACACTGTGTGCCGGGCCCTAACAGACATTTTTGCCAGGGTAGGTTGGCCCTCCGACATCCTTACAGATTCAGGATCTAATTTCCTGGCAGGAACCATGAAAGATCTGTGGCAAACTTGGAAGCATCGTGGGAAGGGCCATTCACAGTCCAAGAGCGCCTGGGAGCTGTTAACTACCTCATAGCATTTCCCAATTCCTCCTTAAAGCCCAGAGTGTACCATGTTAATTCTTTCAAGCCCTTTTATTCCAGAGACTTACAGGTTTGTCAGTTTACAGCCCAGGGAGGAGATGATGCTGAGTGGCCTGAAGGTGTCTACTATGAAGGAAAAAGTGACGGTGGTGTGGAGGGGTGAACCTCTCCACAAGCTTGGAACTTCTGCAGCAGCAACAGATCAAGGAGCTGTGCACTAGCTTCGCCCCACTGTTCTCAGCCACCCCAGGACGGACTGAACAGGCATACCACTCCATTGACACAGGTAATGCTCACCCAATTAGAACCCCACCCTACCGGGTGTCTCCTCATGCCCAAGCTGCTATAGAATGGGAGATCCAAAACATGCTACAGATGGGTATAATCCGCTCATCTACCAGTTCATAGGCATCTCCAGTGGTTCTGGTATCCAAACCAGATGGGGAAATACGCTTCTGCATGGACTACCGTAAGCTAAATGCGGTAACTCGTCCAGACAACTATGCAATGCCATGCACCGATGAGCTATTGGAGAAGTTGGGACGTGCCCAGTTCATATCTACAATAGACTTAACCAAGGGGTACTGGCAAGTACCGCTAGATAAACCTGCCAAAGAGAGGTCAGAATTCATCACCCATGCGGAGGTGTATGAATTTAATGTGCCTCCTTTCAGGCTGCGAAATGCACCCGCCACCTTCCAAAGGCTGGTAGATGGTCTACTAGCAGGATTGGGAGAATATGCAGTTTCCTACCTCGATGATGTGGCCATTTTTTCTGATTCATGGCCCGAACACCTAAAAAAAAGTCTTTGAGCGCATCAGGCAGGCCGGACTAACTGTTAAGGCCAAAAAGTGTCAAATAGGCCAAAACAGGGTGACTTACCTGGGACACTAGGTGGGTCGAGGAACCATAAACCCCCTACAGGCCAAGGTGGATGCTATCCAAAAGTGGCCTGTCCCAAAGTTAAAGAAACAGGTCCTATCCTTCTTAGGCTTGGCTGGGTATTACAGGCAATTTGTACCACACTACAGCCAAATTGCTGCCTCACTGACCGACCTGACCAAAAAGACCCAGCCGAATAGAGTTAAGTGGACTAATGAGTGTCAGAAGGCCTTTACTCAGCTTAAGGTGACACTCCTGTCTGACCCTGTACTAAGGGCCCCGGACTTTGACAAACCATTCCTGGTAACCACCGACGCATCTGAGCATGGTGTGGGAGCAGTTCTCATGCAGGAAGGACCGGATCACAACTTCCATAACTGGACTTATTTTCCATAAAAGCATGTTGGCTGGCATTAATTATAGTCTTATGCTTTAATTCTATATTAATTGACTCTTATATCAGCTTTTCTGTTATTTTGCCCAGGCCTGATGTCAGGCTAACTGGTACCCAAGTCATCCTACTTGCCGTTTTGGAATATTGGCATGACATTAGCACACTTGCAATCTTTTGGAATTTCTCCAGTATTCCAAGATTTATTAGAAATTAACCTAAATGGGCCAGAGATCTCCTAAACTAACTCTTTTAAGACTCTTGGTGTAAATTTTCTGGGCCTTATGATTTAAAAATATTTATCCCAAGTAGATGTTTAATAGCCTTCTTAGTTACTAAGGGATTGTGATATGAATACATTATTCTGCTTCTTTCCAAATACAGAACAGAAATATATATTGAACATTTTGCCTTTATCACATTGTCATTATTTTACCACTCCATCTAGTAATAGACCTATACTATTGCTAGGCTTTCTTCTGTTCCTAATATACACTTTAAAAACTTCTTATTGTCCTTAGCCTAGCCAGTTATGGAGTTTTCCTTATGTCTTCAGCTTCCCTTATCATTTTTCTACACTTCATAGATTCTAATTTATACCAGTTGCTATAGAATTGTAGACTATTGGAGTTGGAAGGGACCTCAGGAGGTCATTTGGTTCAACCCTCTGCTCAAGTCAGGACCAATCCCCAGACAGTTTTTTACCCCAGTTCCCTAAATGGCCCTCTCAAGGATTGAGCGCACAACCCTGGGTTTAGCAGGCCAATGCTCAAATCACTGAGCTATCCCTCCCCCGTCTATTTCTTGTATTTTTTTTTTTTTTTTATGGATAAGGGCTGATGGAGAATGCCTATTGTGAACCCACAACTCCTTGTGCAATCTTCTTACAAGTCACTACCACGGAAACTCTCCTTTGTGCTTCCAGTGCCATGCCCCAGTGCAGGTGCTCACATGGTGGACTGCAGTCCATGTCTCCATCTCTGTGTTACTGGAGGTGCTCATCTACACATAGATCTTGGAGGGGCTGAAAAAGTGCCCTTTGGCTGCCAGAAAAAGTTTGGTTCAGGTCAATCAAAGCATTCCCTGAACTGGACATGCACTCGTAGCAGCTGCTGGAGCACAAGCCAAATTGTAGGCCATCAAGGATCGGGTAGGGCACTGGGCAGCAGTCTAGAAATGTAGCCTTTTCCAGCTATGAGCCTGAGGGTGCAACCTGCCAACTAGTGGATTTAAACACCCTATTCCTCTACTGAAATGAGGAGGGTAGGGGTTGTGCCAGGGCTAATTAGCATAATTTGTTCTGACAGTGCGGTAGTGCTCAGCACCCTGTTGTCTTTCCTTGTGCCCTACACAGTCAGAGCTGTGTTGCCCGCTTTGTCGCAGGAACTAACATGGGCAAATAAGGGTATTTCGGAGCAGCATGGGCAAAGCCTGAAGGCCTGAAGGTGCCAAAATGACACCCACTGCCAGGACTGTGCCAGTGATGCCATATGAGTCAGGGCCAGCTTCTGCATGGCTGGGCTGGTTCGGCTGAACACGGAGGGCAGCCTCTGTTACCCTGGGGCCTGCTCCTGCTCATGGTGGCTGAATGAGAAGAAAGTGTGTGCACAAGACAGAGAGAGAGAGAGATGACAGTGAGCATGTACCAAGGTTTGGGCCCCTTGTGTGCCTTCTGTGTCAGTTTGTCTCCTCTAGTAGTGTGACCTACTAGCCTCCTTTGCTGTATTGCCCTGTCTTACAATGACGCTTCTGTGATGGGCATCAGCCCTTGTGACCATCTTTGTGCATGGGCACACGTGCTGGCCTGTGGCCTGTGAGCTCATCTAAAGAGTGGGACAATACCCTGGCAGAGAAGGCAATGTGTGTGGTGTTGGGAGGCGGGGGAGCGCTGCCTTCCTTTGAAAATATATCTGGTATTCAGAGAGACAAGGTGGGTGCAATAATGTCTTTTACTGGACCAACTTCTGCTGATGACGGAGATCCCTGGTATTCAGGGCAGTGAGAAGAGGATGCATTTTCATCCCCCAGATTCCCCATCCCACCAGCTTTGGGAATTTTGTCCTGGTCTCCACAGGCCTAGCTTGTGCAGTGCACACACTGCACGCATCCTACATCCTTCCCCACTGCTGCAGGATGCTGGCTTCTCCCTCATGACTAAACAGGGCCGCCCAGAGGATTCTGGGGGCCTGGGGCCGTTGGCGGCAGGCGGCTCCAGTGGACCTCCCGCAGGAGTGCCTGCGGAGGATCCGCTGGTCCCACGGCTCCGGTGGAGCATCCGCAGGAGTGCTTGCGGGAGGTCTACCAGAGCCGCGGGACCGGCAAGCGGCAGGGTGCCCCCTGCGCGGCGAAATGTCTAGACTGGCCCTGTTTGGCGGCGGGCGGCCCCGCCGCGGGTCTTCGGGGCACTTCAGCAGTGGGTCCCGGTACGGAAGGGCCCCCGCAGCCGAATTACCGCCGAAGACCGGGTTGCACTTCAGCGGCAGGTCCCGCTTCAGTGGTAATTCACTGTTGGGGGGTCCTTCCACCCTGGAGCGGAAGGACCCCCCCGCCGGCAAAGACCGGGAGCGGAAGAAGCTCCAGGGCCCGGCCCCCCTGGAGCGAATGAAGGACCCTGCTCCAGGGGCCCCAAAAAACTCATGGGGGCCTCTGCGGAGCCCGGGGCCTGGGGAAAATTGCCCCTCTTGTCCCCCCCTCTGGGCAGCCCTGTGACTAAGGCCATGATTCTGTCACGGAGGTCACAGATTCTGTGCCTTTCCAGGACCTCCATGACTTCTGGGGCAGGGCTGAAGCAGCTGTCAGCCCTGGGTCTGCCAGAACAGCTGACCAGCAGCAAAACCCAGGGCCTGCCAGAGCAGTGGTCCCCAGCCACTGGAGCAGCAGCTGGGGTTGGGTCAGCTCCTCTGAAGCAGATGTAGCAGTGGAGGTGGGGCTGAAGCAGCTGCAGGCCTGGTCAGAGCTCTGCTTCCCTCCCCACCAGGGTATTTTTAGTAAAAGTCAGGGACAGGTCCCAGGCTTCCATGAATTTTTGTTTATTGCCTGGGACCTGTCCCTGACTTTTACTAAAAATACCTGAGACAGAATCTTAACCTTAATCATGACCAATCAATGTGATGGCACCAACCAACAAGCTTGTGAGCTGTTCTAAGGGGAGATGCAGTGGAGCAGCAGGCTGGCACTCTGTACCAGTCCCCTCAGTCGCTGTACCATTTGGGCAGGGCACTTGGTAGCTGCTGGTCCTGATGGGTTTAGGGGCACCTCTCGCGGAGCCATGCAGTGCCTTTAGCCTGCAGAGAGGGAAAAGCCCCCGGGCGATGCACACTGGGGCGTTCACTCTGAGGCCTAACGATACTCTAACTGGTACTGGCTCCGAAGTCTATTGGCTGCTGGGTTGCGCCTGTGCCCTGCCCAGCCCTTATAACGCCCCGGGGGGCCGCGGAGGCTGGGCAAGGGCAAGGCTGGAAGCCTGGCTGCTCGGCGGGGCGCTGTCTCTTTAAATCCTTCCCTCCCTCGGCCCCCCCCTCAGGACGCGTTTTTTTATGAATGAAAAACGTCCTTGCAATTATTATGCAAATTAGACTGTGCCGATTGGCTGGTATTCCCCGGAGAATAAATTATGTATATTAGCGCTGGGAGGAGGAGGGCGCAGAATGCGCCGCTGGGGTACTGGGACCAATCAGAACGGGAGGCCCCGCAGGGACTCGCGCCATTGGGCGGCGGTAAGGGTAAACAAGCAGTGATTGACAACTCCTGGAGGGACTGTGGGCTAATGAGGACGGGGGGGGGGGGCGGGCTCTGGAGGCCGCTCGGGCTCTGGCAGCGCAAAGACTCTGGCTCCTAGCGACTCCGTGGCGGCTGCGAGGCGCTGCGGGACCCGGTGAGCACGGGTCGGGGTGAGGCCGCAGCCTTCCTGGGGGAGGGGGCTGCGCGGCCGAGGAGCGCACGGGGCTCGGGCTGGCGCAAGAAGTGGTGAGCGCGCGGGTGTGGGGGTGCAGGCGAGGAGGGGAGCACGGAAATGGGGGGCAGGAGGGTGCGCACGGGGCTTGGGAGGGAGCGAGAGGGGTTTGGGGATGCGGGCGAGGGGCGCGCGGGGCTTGGGGGAGTGTAAAAGGGGGGCGCGCGGGGCTTGGGGGTGCCGGAGGAGGTGCGCGGGAATGGGGTACAGGGGTGAGGGACTAGGGGGTGGGAAGTGCAGGCGGGGGCGCGTGGGGCTTGGAGGTGTGGGGGTGGGGTGCAGGCGGTTGGAGCTGGGGGTACCTAGAGTACGAGACATGAGTTTGGGGGTGCCAGGGGTATGCATGTTTGGGGTACAGGAGGGTGCGCAGGCGGGATTAGTCTCGCCGTGCATGTGGTGGATTTGAGGCTCATGAGGTGCGGGGGGTGGGCAGGCGTTGAGGTGCACAAAATGTGTGGGGGCGGGAGCAGGTGGATGGGTCTGGAGTATAGGGGCGCGCGGCAGCCTGCTCTCGCTCGGGGCTGCCGGACGGAATGGCTAAGCTTGGCCGCGGCTGCTCGGAGTTCTACGAATGTGGGCGATTTGTGAATGAAGCATTAAGTTTCCCCTCAAACCGCGGGGGTGGGGGCTGTCTCTCCCGGGGCTGTGGGGGCGGGGGGCGCATCTGAAGGAGTTTCATGAATGGGGAAAGCTGGGAAGTGTGTGCCTTGTTTTGTGAATGGGGCCCTGTGCTGGGGATCCAGTTACACTCTACCTGCTGCTGCTCCCTCTTCCATTCATAAAGCTAAAGCCAGATTTGTGTTGTGGGGGAGGGGATGCTAATTTTATTGTTTGACTGTTAAAGCTTTCCTGGGGGCACAGGGAAAGGAACAGGCGAAGAAGTGTGGCTTAACTACAGGCACAGTTAAATACATGAGGTCTAGAGCCCTCTAAAAATGCTGCTGTTATTGAAAAACTGGACCCAACCACTACTTGGGAAGGATTTCTGGACTCGAGGCATCTCCTTCGCATTCTTTCCTGCACTACTGAGTGTTGGAGCAGGACTCTGACATTTTAAGAGCAGGCTTTAGTCTGTAACACACAATACTGCTTGGATATGGAAGCTGAAAAGGTCCCTCCCCTCCTAGGTGTTATGAAACTTGTGGTGTGCATTTTTCCTCTTAATGCTAAATATTTAAATACTAAATTCCTTATTTCTGTTTATGGCAAGAAGAAGTAGAAGGTTTATATGCCATTGGATGCTTTTAAAAAAAAATTACTGCAATTGTAGCAGCACAACAATCCTGCACTCCATTTCACACCAAAGCTACTCAATGTTTTAAAAAAGCAGTGAAGTGAAAGTTGCTCTTAGATTAATTTACAACAGTCTGGCTTCTGGAATGGCAAGAGTTGCATCAGTAGCAAGGGGAGTAGTGATTTTCTGTTTCATGTAGACTTCAGTGTCAACTGAACATATAGAAAATGTTTGCTTTTTGTTACTGGGTGTTTAACTTCTCAAACATATGAGAGCTTGGGAAGCCAAATGCTTTTCTTAAAATAATGATTTTCATTATTTTAAAATGGCCCCTAGAGAAGTATTCTCTCTTTCCCTGGCAGTACCCAGAAGAGTTAAACTTTATTTTCTGTTGTCTTTTGGTAGATTAGCTCTGTCATATTTGTTAAGTAAACTGGGACTTACTTTCCATGGACTGGTTGCTATTTATAGCTATCTTTTAGCCATGTAGAGAGAAAATATTTGTACTCTGGGCAATATGATCTCTCCCTTGTAATCCACGCCTTTGCCCATATGCTTGCTTTTAAGCAGTTGTAATCAATCATTAGTGATGTCACAGCAGTTTCCATAGTAACTATGTGACATCACAAACTAAAGGTTATGACCTCTCTGTTGAAGCAAGAAGTTAGGATATAGAGGAGAAACTTGTGAATGAAGATGATCAATCATAGCAAGTTAATTGGTAAGGGGAGAAAATATCAGAGGGTAAATGGATTAGTCTTTAAACATAGTGTGTTTGGTGTGTGTTAATTGAGCCCAGCAGTTAATCTTTAAAGCTCGCAGGCAGTGTTCTTTCCATGCCATTAGAGAAGGGGAAGTCTGTTCAGGCTTAAAGGCAGACCTTGATGCTTTGCATTTTTTTTTGTTCCTTAGTGTTCAATCTGCCATAGTAGGTACTTTGAAGAAAACCCTCTTTCTCTGGAATTGGCTTCAATGCTGAAAACATTTAAGGGGATACTGAAGATATTGAAACACAATGGATGGCTTTTATGATCAGCAAGTCCCATTCATGGTGCCAGGGGTAAGTCTTGCTTGTCTCTGCCTCCCAAGCACTTTTTGTTCTTCATCTCTCTTACCGTAAGATTCCTCTTCCTTTGTCTAGTGTGTGCTGTCTCTGGTAAGTTTGCTGTGTCCTTCATGGCAATATGTGGTCTCTCTTTCAGCAGTCTTGCACAGAGGAATGTCGAGGCCGGCCAGTGACTGACAGAAAAAGGAAGCTTTTGGACACTGACCTGGCGCATGATTCCGAAGGTAGTTAAGTTTCCCCCTCTTCATTAAGATTCAGTTTAAGTTGTCACTACTGCCTCTTTTCTCCATAAAAGTTGAACTTTTTTTTGTAACTGTTCTACACAATTCTTTTCTTCTGTCCTAGAACTGTTCCAGGATCTCAGCCAGCTTCAGGAGGCTTGGTTAGCTGAAGGCAAGTCTTCATCTCTGCCCCTTTTCTCTATCACGTTTTCTAATGCACATGTATTTGGAATGACTAAACTATTTTACAACCCCCCCCCCTTTTTTTTTCAGCCCAAGTTCCTGATGATGAACAGTTTGTCCCAGATTTTCAGTCTGATAACTGTAAGTAACTCCATAGCTTATTGTATGTTTTGCTGTGAAGTGCTTTGATTCTCTGATGTGATAAATGTTATGCAAAATTCGATGCTGCTTTGAGTTGTTCCCTTATTACAACAATGTAAATATAGCTGTTTTCTGCACTAACTCATGTAACTCATTAGGATTAAGAAGAAGGTAGCATGCAGACTTGCATGGTTTTGGTTCCTCAAGATGAGGTTAGCCTATATTTCCAAGTAGTCTATCTTGACTAAATAGCTGTATAAAGATATTTTAGCATTTGTGAACTTGCATCTCTGGGATTCTTTTGAACACCCACTGATTGATTCTCCATAATACAATAGCTTTTAAAATCCATTTGATAGGCACACAGGTGCAGTGCTACTTGGATAGCTAACATCTCTCTGTGGTGGCTTGGAGCCTTTCTAGTTGTAGCCTAGTGAGGCTGTCAAGGGCAAAGCTGACTGGTGAAACTCGAGCTGTGCTGAGCAGCAGCAGGGAGCATTAGTCACTGGCAAGTAGGCATGTTTAAGAGAAGATTGATGAAAATGCAGTCCCTTGTGAATTGCATCAGAAAGAGAATTGTTCCTTAGTCACAGTGATGATAGAAAACACCTGAGCCAGTTAGGTCCTATTTCCCCCCCTTTATATGCAGCAGGCTGGCTGTGTCTGTATGTTCTCCCTGTGTGTATTTTGGACTGACCATACTGGCATTAGAGGCTAAGTAAAAGCAGGATGTTCTTGGATTGTTAACTGCAAACATAAATACCAGCTTGGTCTTTATTAATAGGCCTTTGTACTAAGTCATACTGCTGCAGAACATAGAGGAAATCAAATTTAGCCTGCAGTGGAACAGATTCTTTGCTGAAACTTTGTCACAGCATGCAGCAGAGTATCTTATGCTACAGTAAATGCATGTTAATTATTGCTCTTTGATTACTTCTAAGCGAGTGGGATGCTTGCCATGAAACTGCTCCAGACAGCCAACATTTTTTACACTCTCTCTCTCTGCTTGGAGATAAAAGGCAGGCCTGGAGTCAGAGACACAGGTCTGTGTTGACATTCTAGCCCAGCCCTTCCAGTTCTTGCCTGGAGCAGTATAAACTGCAGTGTGTGTGGGAGGGTGACTCTCTTTTGGCAGAGGTTCTTTCAAATGCCCCTCGGCAGTCTTATTCCTGTGTAACCTGAGGAGCTGCCGAAATGACCACTCCTGGTCGCTGGGGTTTTTGGAGTGAGCCGAGAGACATAAGCTTTCGGGTCGAAGAGGCTTGTCTGTGGCTTGGGTGGCTAAGATGTGTTGTGCTGCCACAGAAGATAACTTAACTGAAACAAGCTGAGTAAAGAGGAGTTTATGTTGAAACGAGGCTGTCCAGGTAACTCCAAATCGACATTTTGGTTTTATGGCGTAGCAGCACTAAAAGAATTTGAATATTTTTACTTAGGCTAAGGCAGTTCATCCTCCTGCCCTTGAAACCTAGAGCACCTGATGCAAAGGGCAGAGGAGGAAGAAGTGGTGGAAGGCTTGGGGGGGGGGGTATGCTATGTGCCATAGTCTGTCCTGCCCCAGGGGAAACCCCGTGCCTGCTCTGAGTAGCTTGCTGCATTGGTGCCTAAACTTAACTTGAAGTGAGAGGTTTGGAGAAACCATGTACTTGCCTCCCACCTCCTTAAGAAGCATCCTGCAAGCAGCACCCTGGGCAGTGGCAGGACCTGAGCCAGCGTAGGTGTTCTGCCAGGCTTTCTGTGGCCTGATGGGAAGGAGAAAATAAGGAGGGGGACACGCAACCTGCCGCGGAAGCAGTGAGTTGGGAGTGCGCTAGCACAACGCCGGCAAGGCTGGTAGCAGCCAGTGCTGGCTTGTTGGCTTCTTTCTCTCTCTCCCTCACCTGCTAGATGGGAGGGAAAAAACTGATGTCTCCCCTAAGGGAGCTGGCTGGAAACAAGGAGTATTCGAACAGACTTGCTCTTTCAACAAAAGGCTGGTTTGGGGCTAAAACCATGATAGTTTTGTGTTTGTTTGTAACACCCTCACTGGCCTGTAAAGAGGGATACAAATATTGCCTATTGTAAAAGGTCATGGTGGGGCCTGGAATGCACCCGTGGGCAGCTTCCTCTGGGCGGGATGGCAGTCTTGCACTCCAGTAGCTTTCCTTTGATAAACTGAATGGTCAAGAAGTACTAAGGGGAGCATAAAGAGCACTTGGATTTCAGTGCCTAGTGACGCCTGTGGACACACTGCTGCAAAAACAGCATAGTCCGTGTTTCCTATTGCACGTGCCGTCTTGGCATTGAACCCAGCTGCTGCACTATTTAAAGGGACACTGTCAACACAAATGACACATTTGTCCTTATTTGCTATTGTTGAGATTGGGTGGGGGCCTTAATTTTGTGGGGTTTTGCTGTCTTTTGGGGATTTGACTGTGCTTTGTGGGTTTTGTTTCATCCTGCTGTTCTGCAATAACATGACATAATACTCACAAATCACTGTCGGTGGCGCTGACAAGACACACCACAAGAATGCTGGGTGTCTTTTCCAGTCTCACAAATGCCTCTCTGGAGGACAAAGTGTGCCCATAGTGACCCTTCCTGTACGTAGTTCCGTGGCAAACATTCTGCCTGGCGTTCTCAGGACTGGGTAAAGTCAGTCTCATCAGTTGCACCTTGCCAGAAGTTTGACAATGCAGCGAAGGCTTCAGGAGGAAAAGCCCCTACCAGTTTTTGCTGTTAATTTCACAGTAACGGAGATGGTCTCATCAAACCCGTTCCTCTGAAGATTTCCATAACGTCATACTTAAGAGCAAACTGGAGTTTAATAATCTTCTGGGTGACAGAGTCACTTTATCATGTGTTGTATCTAGGCTTGGAAAGATTTTGTTTTTTAATTGGCAAAATGTTGGTACCCCTTGATTTTTTTCACCAAACACACAAGCAAACAAATATGTCCGTTGATGATGATCAACATTTACCAAGCGGCAAAGTAAGAAACCTGCTATCTGAGAACCCTAGAGTTCTTTAAGGGTATTGACTTTGTCTATTTTGACATGTGATGTGAACAGTTCTGCGTTTTAATGGTTATGAATCTTTAACTGTTTGAATCTGTCTCTCCTGTCGTTTAAATAATTAGTCCAACCCCCACCATAACTTCCCACAGCTGCAGACATTAAAAAAATGCTTAAAGCCCATCATTTTGCACAACTTTGATAATTTAAATAATATATTGAAAAAATGTTTTAAAATGAACATTGATATTCTCTGTTGAAATAAATAAATATATACAAAATGGAATTCTGCCAAGCCTAGTTGTATCCTGTTATAATGTAGAGGAGAAATGATCCCCTGCTCTCCACAGGATAAGGGAGCCATGGACCTAAAGTTCCTCTCAGTCTCCAGCATCAGAGGCTGAATTCCTGAACTGAGACCCTTTCCCAGTTGTAACTGTAACATTCATCTCCCAGATGTGGCTGGGGGTGGATGTGCCCACAGCCAGGGGTTCCAGTGCATGGTTGGGACAAAGGCGAGAGAGAGAAGACCCTCTGTGACCTCTGGCCACTTGTACCCATTCGACAGGCAGTTTAGTCTGAGGCAGGCAAATATTTTAAGGCCCTATTCCTGCTGTGAGCTCTCTAATGGCAGTTCCCTGTGTCGATTGCTACCTTCATTGATGCTCCACAGGGATCTGCTGCTGCAGGATCAGCGCCATGCTGTCTAACAGGCTGTTACATTTATGATGTTCTTTTAAGCATCAGAGTTTGTTGTAAGCAAGCTTTTCCCTCGGGCTCCAGTAACACCTTAAGTCATTAAAGCAAATAAAGTCACATTGCTTTCGTTTCAGAGGAGAGATGGTTTTGTGGTTAAAACCAAGAAAGCCAGGAGGCTGGTGTTCCGTTGCATGCTGTGCTATAGCTTTGCTGTGTGACCCCCATAGGCATGTCCCTGAATGGCAGCGCCATGAGCTTAAATAAAAGGCTGAACAGGCACAGAGTGGCGAAATGTGCGAACAAAACAAGTGAGCACCATGCTGCTGGATGCTCCAGAAATGCCCAAGTCTTGTGCTGTTTACTTGCATTTCTCTCCGCCTGGACAGCTGAAATCAGTGGAGTCAGCCAGTCCTATTATACAGTGGTCACTGCTTTAATATATTGATTTCAAAAATGACAAAGAAGGTTCACTTGTTTATTGGCCTTCCCAGAGCTTGTTTCTACAGACGCTAGATCTGGGAAGATACTGGGGTCAACAGCATCCCTTCAAAGTCAGAGCTTGGTTGAAAGGGGTTAGGCATGTGTTACTGCTATGAAGGAAAATAGAAGGATTTTAATCAGCAAGTGTCCTTGAACTTACTTGTGAATGGCTGTGGTCTGTTTTGTTTGCACAGGAGAAGGCCTGTTCCTTCTTTCTCACCCCCTTTGGAGAGTCAGTAAAATGGGGAAAATAAAAGCTCTAGGTTGACATGAAACTGAGCCATGTTGAGGGCTTCAATTAGAGCTTGAAAAGTGTCACTCTCCTCCCCTCCCCCCTCCACTTGGGATCAGCTCTAGGGGTTGGGTTGGGATTCTTGCCCTTAATATTTTATAGGCTTTATTTTAAGACCAGAAGAGATCCCTAAGATCTAGCCCCAGGGGTTTGTAACTTGAGGGTTGTGAGTAGCCCTAGGGTGTTACTGCCACTCACCCTTTCTTTATGGGGCCCAAACCTTTTCTCCACTGTACGGAAAAGGTTGAGAACCTCTGATCTAGTTGGACCTCCTGAAGAGACCAACGCAGGACATAGTTGGCAGACATCTGCTTTTTTCCTTTCCAGCTGCAAATCAGATTCTTATCCGCTCGAGGCTACTAGCTCACTGTGGTGAGCTAAGTAAGGGGCAATGGTGTTGGATGCCAGAATCCATTTTTTTTTCTTTTTTTAATATCCTAAACTTCGCCTTGTGGAAAGATGCTGAAACTAAGTCTCTAGGATTGAGTATGCAGGCAGGGAACATGAGTTTGATGGGTCAAATGGGGCATCGTGGTATTTTCTGGTCTGACCCATAAAAAGCAGTGTCAGGCTGATGGTGTGAAATGTAATAAAATGCTGTAGTGAAAGCCAGGCTGGACAGACAGGTGTCCCTTCAATGGTCGTAGGACAGAGGGTCCGTCCTAGGCTAATGTGTTGGTGCTGCCAGGGCCGGTGCAACCATTTAGGTGAACTAGGCGGTTGCCTAGAGCGCTAGCATTTGGGAGGCACCATTTTCTTCAGCAGCGGCCGAATCTTTGGCCACCCTGTTCGCTGCCGGCATTTAGGCAGAGGGAGCTGGGGCAGGGGAGCGCAGGGAGGGCCGCCTGCAGCAAGTAAGGGAGGGAGGGGATGGCACGCAGGGGAACTCCCCGCCCCAGCTCACCCCTGCGCCGCCTCCTCCCCGAGCACGCTGTGGCTGCTTCACATCTCCCGCCTCCCAGGCTTGCGGCGCCAATCAGCTTAGGCACCGCAAGCCTGGGAGGCGGGAGAAGTGAAGCAGCGACGGCGTGATTGTGCACAGAGCTGGGGTGGTGGTGGGGGTGCCTGAGGGTGGGGGGTGGGGAGCTGCCGCAAGGGGGGCACCTCAGGGCGGGGGCGGCACAAGGTGGAAGTTTCACCTAGGGTGCGAAACATCCTTGCACCGGCCCTGGTGCTGCTCCCATGCAAGAGCAGAACTTGGAAGCGGCAAATGGCTTACCTGGCCAGTTCAGACATGGAGCAGCTCTTGTGGGTTCCATCCTGCCAGTACTACGTTCACGGCTGCATCTCATAATGGTATGGGGAGATGCGTTCTCTAACCTTCTCTATAGTTAAGCTAGTCACTTGCTTTTTTCAGCTTTTAATTATAGTGGAGAGCAGTAGAATTGAGAGGTTGGAAGCCTGTTTGCGTATTTGTGCTCCCTCACACATGGCCTTTGAGACATCGCTGCTCCAGCCATGCTCTGGCACAGCAAACCTTTCCTAGGCAGCACCCGGGGAAGCGGTGCTGGTGCCAATAATGGATTATGATCACTTTTGTTGTTAGCTCACTGATGGGTCTCTTACTGGGGTCCCGCCCGCTGCTATGTGCTCCCGGCACCTAGGGGGAGTGAAGCACAGGAGGGTTTGAAATGAAGTGGCCGGCAGAAACATGCCTCATTCCAAGGCTTGCTGTGGGGGGTGTCCTGGGCCCAGCTCTAGGGCAGCCTAGGAGATACAATCAGAACAAGTTCTCCCCTGCCATGGGCTTTAATCCCCCAAAAGTAGCTGCTAAAGGTTATTTTTTCCACCTCTGGTACATGGAGGGACCTCTGCAGTTCATGCTCCTCTCCCCATTCCCTGGAACCTCGGAAATGCATCTATGCTCTGCTGGCCATGAACATGCTCAGTCCCTTGTGAGGATCAGCAGTTCTCCAAGTTGATTGCAGCTCCCAGAAGCAAAGCAGGGCTGCTGCAGTGTGGCTGGGCAGATCTTTCCTCCCAGTGAATAGGCGAAATAGAGAGGAACGGCGGGGGGGTCCCAGAGTGGTCCACTGCCTAAGTCAGTGAGGGAAATCTCACCCAGACATTAGCACGCAGCAGTTGTGTTTTGAAAAAAGGAGCCCAAGTTTAACTTCTTGCCTCCTCCTTTGGCTGAAAGGCGTTTCCGGCCTTCGCCACAAGCTGAGTTGCACAATCGTGCTGGTTTGGAGTGAACGCTGCAAGAAGCCAAGTTCCCCAGTGCAGTGCAGGCCATTCCTGCAGTGTTTGAATTCCTTATGTAAACGTTGCGCACAGCGCAGGCTTCTCTGTGTGGACAGCTGGTCTCTGTTATGATCTCAAGTGTTGTTTCCCTTTTCTTGAATGGTAGCGCTGAGCGGGAGGGATTGTTTTTTGGTCTCTGGTGAATGGAGCGTTCCAAATTGGTTGTGAATGGAGGGCGGTGCCCACTTGCAGACTTTTTCAATGAATAACCAGGCCCCATTGTGCTTCTGGCGGAAAAACAACCCGCTCAAACAACACAGAGGCTGTTGGAGAGAAACATGCCTGTGATTGACAGTTGGAGCACCTCCAAAATATGTTTCCTTTTGCTTTCCCTGCTGCTCCGCTGCTCAGCAAGGCCAGGCTTAATGGGTGTGATAGTCTTTCTCTTCAAGGGAGGGAATTAACACTTGGCATGCCGAAAGGCAGCCTGAATGTACTTGGGAAGCGTGGCTGCCGCTTAATGTGGAGCGGGGGGTGGTGATGGCAGTAAACCTACCATCCATTGCCGAACGTCTCTGCCTTCACTAAAGCAAGGTTTGATCAAGAGAGTAATTACTCTTCCCTGCCCCAGCTAATGGCACACTTGTGAGTGCCCGTCTCTGCATGTCTCCTGGAGAAGTATCGGCCAATGGAAGGCCAGGTCTATACGCCGTAAAGGATTCTGCGGCGCCCTCTGATCTCAGGCAAATTTTTTTAAAATCTAGTGATGACCAACTTAATTAGCTGAGCCTGGAGCTGAGCTGCCTCCTCTCCATTTCTGGTTGGAGAGAAAATGGGGGAGTGACTTAGCTATGAAGCCTCTCTCAGGATTTTTCCTAGTCCCTTAGTACCAGCTGAGCAATTGGGGGGGGGGGTTCCATGCTGGGGGCATTAGCCCTGGGGGCATTTGGGGAGCAGCTAACTAGCTGGGAAGGCTGGGAGCATTTAGTTCAGGACTGATCTCTGAGAGTGTATGGGGGATTTATTCAGACTGTGTAGAGCTAATACTCCACTTCTGGTTAAGCCCAACTGTATTGTTCAGTCACTACTGGGTAAAGAACTCTGATGTCCTCCCTTGCCTAGAGTGGCTGCTTTTAGCAATTAATTAGGTTAAGCATTTATTAGTTGGTTTAAAAAATTATATATAGTGAACAGACTTTGAGTATGTCAGAGGCAGCCTCAACTGGGAGTGATCTGGTTTAGGTTTTAAAGGGACACTGTCCTTTGAACTATTCAGGGGCATGGCATTTTTTTATTCCACCTTAATCTGACTAACTTGACTCTTAGTATTTCCATAAAGCCATCTGCAAGTTCAGACGGCCAGTAGGATGGGCATTTGAATTTGTCTCATGACTGCTTGTGCAGGCAGAGGCAGTGTTACTGCCAGTGCTGAATTATGTGTGCCTCCAGGATCTTTGACCCATGGGGCTTTCTCCCAAAGGAGCAGTAATTAACGCAAGGCTGTAATTATTGGCTTCATACAGCAATGAACACTGCCTAAGTTCTCATGCATTTAACCCTCCATGTCCTGCCTCTTTTCCCCAACCATCCAAACTGCTCCATTCCACACCTCAGAACTCAATACCCAGCCCAACGTCTTCCAGCTGCCCCAGCGCTAAGCCAGCCAGGAACAGCTTTGTATGGGGTGCGGGGACAGCTTTGCTTCTTCAGGGGATTGGAGAGGACTGGCCTGTGTCCCCCACCAGCAGAATCCTTGGGGTCCTCTTTTGCAGGAGCCATTAAGTCTCAGAGAGGAGGAACTTTTGCAGGTCGCTTTCTTTTGGCTAGTGGTGATAGCTCCATGAAGACAGTGGAGACTATTTAGGTGCATGCTGGCATCTCGCTGGAATTCTAGCTGCCTAACTCAGAGCTGGTGTTATTTCAGTAGGGAGAAAGGGGATACTGCATTCCAGCTCTTAGCTTTTGAAGTAAGGAGATCAAAGCTGAGTTACTGAATGAGATGTGCCCCTCCCCCACATCAGACCATACCCCAACCAAAACAACCAAAACAGAGTATATACAGTAGCTGACAAACTTCAGCTTCAAAGTACAGTGGGGAGGAAAAATCCTGTAAAAGTAACTGGATTAGCCCCAACTTTTTGTGCTGCTTCTCTGGCTACAAGAGCTGGAACAGAATGAGGAGCATCTTGACCCGCAGAGAAGACGCTAGCCTGCTAATGATGTTGCCTCTATAGTAGGAGACAGAGGAAACATCTCTAAAATATCTAGCAGAAAATATAACTGCTGAGAATAAACCAGATTTCAGATCATAGAACCACAGAAGATTAGAGTTGGAAGAAACCTCAGGAGGTCATCTAGTTCAACCCCCTACTCAAAGCAGGACCAACCCCAACTAAATCATCCCAGCCAGGGCTTTGTCATGCTGGGCCTTAAAAACCTCTTAGGATGGAGATTCCAGCACCTCCCTAGGTAACCCATTCCAGTGCTTCACCACCCTCCTAGTGAAATAATGTTTCCTAATATCCAACCTAGACCTCCTCCACTGCAACTTGAGACCATTGCTCCTTGTTCTGTCATTTGCCACCACTGAGAATAGTCTAGATCCATCCTCTTTGGAACCCCCTTTCAGGTAGTTGAAGGCTGCCATCAAATGGGAATTAACTTCTCCCGAGTTATCTGAAACCAAGCTGTGAGTGGTTCCTGACCCTGTTTGACAGCTGGCTCCCCAACCACCAGGGTGGACCTGCACATGGCTGGGTCTGCCTCACGGGACCTTCAGAGCCACAGTCCTGTTAAGCCTGATCAATGCGAAAATAGCTGCAACTTCAGCAAACAAGAAAGGTTAAATATATGGGGCCGCCTGTCTGAAAAACCCCAAGGTGCGGTTCTGTTGAGTCTTGTGGAAGCAGGTTCCAAAACCAGATGACTCCTAAGGCTTTGATAACCTATAATCTGAAGCTTTATATTCCGGGCTTTCTACAGCCATGGACTCTGCCTTCTGCATTGTGCTGTCTAGCAAATCACTGCCTCCCAGTCCAGTGTTGTCAGAAGGAAAAGCAGATTGACTAGCATGCTGCCAAAGGGCAGGGAGTGCTCCAGAGACCAGAGCTCCACTAGCAATGTCTGAGCAGGGGAATTCCTACTCCCAGGAGCTTAGCGGACATTGTAATGGTGTAGCAAAACCTAGGGGACCTCACTGAATCAGACGGGAGCCACCCATGTCTGTGCTGTGTCAAAACTTGTAGTTGCCCCAAGTTTTGAGCGGGTCTGTCCTTGTAAAACACATGGGTCCTTCCTGTTTCTATCTTCACAGTTTCAAAAGTATTGGTCCACGATCGCAGACGGGGACAATCTGCTGGTGGGTTTGCTTGTGTGCTTCCCTTGTGGAAGGCTTCTGGGGATGTGCATGTGAGCCGTTCACTCATGGAGGAAAAGCTTCCTGACTGTAAAATCTGCTTAAGAAGCTGGGCTCTCCAGCCTGGTTTGCTGCTGGCTCTTGGGAGGAAGTGTTTAATTTGGGGTTGTACTCCAGGCAGAGCTGCCTAGTAAAAAGTGTTGTCCATATTCTTGACCTCAGTTCAGGGGTGAGTCTTCCTGTTCTCCCTCAGGAGTAGGATGGCATCTTACTGTGTTGCTTTGAGGGCTCCAGATGAAATTTGGAATCCGAATTAGGGCCTGGCAACAAATACTCAGTAAAGCCTAGTGTTGGGAACCAGCTAGTGAGGGGATTCACAGTGAAGTTGCTCTTTATAGAGCAGATCTGTCTAAGTGGCTTCACAGTCACTTTACTGCAAGCAACTCTTCATAGTCATTTCTTGACTGCCCTGATACCATCCACAAACATACAGGTGAGACCCTGTGGAGTGAACCTTAGCTGTATTGTGCACTGGGATCACACCCACAACAGTGGCAGCTCCCCACTTCTCAGTCCAGAGTGCTCTAAGAATGGGGCTTGGATTATGATGTCTGACAAGCTGTAACAGTACATTCAGCTTTACAACAGCCAGATAAACAGCTGACTGGACAAATGAACCAGGTGTGCGCCGAGGCATTACTTCTGTAGTTTTTATTTTGCTAATCTGTGAATGTTCTGTCCTTCAGTGGGTCTTGTTCATTTGCAGGTTAGCAGGTTTCTGCTGTATTCATGCAGTTATGAGCTGCACTGCACTCAGTCTGTGCACTGGCTCCCTGCTGTGCCTCAGAAGCGTTGTCCTCTAGAACTAAACAGATGTTTCATGTAGCCTCTGAGGTGTATTGTAGATATGTCAACAGGCCCTCTTTAAATGCACTCCTACCATGAGCTCTCAGGCCCATTCCCCTTCAGCACAGTCACCACAGTTCTGCCCTTTCAGGGTTTGTCTATGCTGCATGCTTAGCCTGGGTCTGTGGGACCCGGGCATATGTTCTAGGTGTTTCCAAGCCAGTTGTTGAGCATTCACGCTGCATTGCAAACCTGGGTTTACAGCTGGTGGACCTGGGAGTCTCAGCCGTGCTAAGTGTCCATACTGCACTACTCAGATCTTCTGACTAGGATCTGCATCTTGATGTATGTCCACCCTACAAAATGACAGGGCTTGGACCTGAGTCCCAGCAGCCCTTGAGCTCTGACCCATCCCCCAGCAAGGCCTTAGGACCTGGCCCCTGAGTGCTTGCTGATCTGCATCAGATTGATTTGTTTGTGGACAGAAGTGGGACTTGAGCTTAGTGTGCAGCGTAGACATACTCTGAGGCAGGCTCTGCACCGCCTTTCTTCCTTATTTGTGCTCCTCCGCTGCCCCAGTGATCATTAATGCCCTTGCTTTGCATGATGGGAACATGCATTATGCTAAGCACCATCAGACTATTTCTGATGTGGTTATCGCATATCTGAGCCTCTGGCGGGCTGCCATCGTGTCTGCTGCTCATCCCCCTCTGCTGCCTTCTCGCTCATGGAAAGAGCCAGCAAACACCATTTGTGTTAAATGGAGTCTGGAGGAGGGGTTCCTCTGTTTTTAACTCCCTTCCCTACTTGAAAAGGACAGCATGGCAGGCAAGCGTGGTCCAGTCACCAACTCAGAAGAGCAGCATGTGATGTTCTACCCATACCCCAGCTGGGAGCTGTGTGGCAGTTCTCGTCATGCAGTCAGCAGACTCCCCGGAGGCTGAACGACACACTTGCTGGGCCAGAATCCTTGTGTTTATCTTTTCGCTTCTTCCCAGAGCTATGCCCAATACCAGCCGATGGTGGAAGGTGGCTGTCTATACTTAAATTGCAACAGTGGCACAGTTGTAGTGCTTCAGTGTAGCCACTCACTACAACCACAGTGGCTATAGTTAAACCACTGCCCCGAGAGAATTTTTCTGTCAACTTAGCACTGTCTGCAACAAGGGGCGTGGAGGGTTAATAGGCTAATTAAGTAGGGGGGGTGTGGATTTTTTGCACTCCTGCTGACATAGCTGGGTCAACAGAACTGTTTAGTGTAGACCTGGCCTTAGTCTCTGTGTTCTTCTGTGCAGGGGCTAAGTTTGACTGGCTGACGTTTCACCCAGCGAATGGCTCACTTCCATTTAAAAGACACATGGAAAATCTCAACCGGCTTTTCATAGCTGCAGAGACCAGAAGGACACTTCTTTTTTTTTAAACCTAGTCTGAGCTCCTGCATGACACAGGCCGGAGAGCCTCATCCAGTCTTCCCACTACCCGCAGGGGAACCTGTTGGATTTTTCCAGCCTGGTTTGTCTCTAGGGCCGGTGGCAGTCCAGTGAAGACAGTCAGGGCCTGTTACTGGAGCAGATAGTTCTGCTGGTGGGGTCAGGCCCAAGCTCTTGTTCCGTCGGTGACCGTTTCAGTGGCGCTCTAGCTCCCTGCAGAGCGAGGAAAAGTGTAGTTGTTTCTTGTGGCTTGGTGATCATGGGTAGCCACTGAAGAGACCAGCTTGTAGAATTGTCGCTGTTGTTTCTCAGAGCTGCGGGAATTCTGCTGGTCTCATATTAAAGAACTGTGATCACTCCTAGACATCAGTGATACTAGGACAAGGGGAGAGACTGGCTCCCTACTAGATGCCATGTGCCACTCTATATGGGGAGTAAATACTGCCCTCCCACAGTTCCAGGTCAGTCTCCTCTGGCCAGGGCTGGTGGGGGAGCTCGGGTCTTGCTTCTGCATTGCTCTCTTGCTCCTTGGGGTGTGGTGCCACCACACACTCGCTTGCGCTGGGTGAATTGCATGGATTGGGGCTCCGGCATCTGCACTGAGGTACTTCAGTCCCTTGCTCAGTGGGTAACCCCCTGCTCCCCACTCATGATGCACAACCAGATCTTGCTTTGCAGCTGGCTTCTTCAGACTGAGCACGAAGCTTACATACCTCACAAGATCCTGCCTTTCCCAGAATCCCTTGCTATCCAACCTACTTTCTAGTGGAAATAAGAACCAGGCTGTGCGAGGCCTGAAGCATCCCTTAAAGGGCCAGCATCCTATTAAAGTCCCCTCCGCTCTCTTTCCCAAACCCCTGTCTGTAGCTGAAGCAGCACAAGTCCCCGATCACTCTGACAAATGGTTTTCCCTTTGTGGGAGATGGATGCAGCCTGTATTCCTACATCCCCCTCCACAGGTGAGAGGAGCCAGCCAACAGACTCTCAGAGTCCACCTCTGAAAGGCACAGCTGTGCTGCCTCCTTGCTGAGAACAGGCTGGAGGCTTGTCCTCCACGTTAGCTTGCGTGTCCCTTCTTGGGGGTCCTGGCCTCTGTGTTCCGAGGCAGTGGAAGGCAGATCTGCTCGCAGTTACTGAGTAGTGTTTGGATTGCAATGAGGATGGCGAGGGTCACTTTCTGTGCGAGAAACAGCATTGATTCTTGGCCCACCTGTGCCAGGCTGTGCGTCAGGAAGCTCCTGGCTTTTGAGGATGTGCTCGGGCAATAGGAAGCGGGATTGGATTTTGATGTCCTTGATAGAACAGATTACAGCCAAGAGGCCTGTCTGCTATCTGAAACCACTAAGATACCAAGGCCTGCTCCTTTAAATTATGGGCCTTTCCCAGTGCCTAGCCAAAACTCCATCCCTCTGCTACTGGGCAACATGCTGTGCACAGTTTCTGCTCGGATGGCTGCCCTGTAGTCTGGGGGAGGCTGAGTTCCAGTGGTGCAATAAGCAGGTCGCTTGCGAAGGATCCTCTATGATAAAGGCGGTGTGTGAATGTAAGCCTCATCTCCTGAATGGTACGTGGGGATCATACGTTACTGTCACAAAACTTTGGCTGAAATTTCATATTTTAAGCATAAAGGGGAGTAAAATTAGAGAGATTCTGCTCTTAAAAAGGATTGTGTTGCGTACTAATTAGTGCGTGCAGTTAAGCGTTTTAAGTATCCATCCGTTTCCTTCTCCCACATGGCTCCGCGCTCACTGAAATCCATGCCAGTGGATTGCAGCAATAGTCCCAAGTATGGAGACTGAGAAGCTGTGATGCATGTTAATCACTTGTTTCCTCCTCTGATTTTAGTGGTACTTCACGCCCCACCTCCGACAAAGATCAAGCGGGAACTCCACAGCCCTTCCTCTGAGCTGTCGTCCTGTAGCCGTGACCAGGCTCTCTGTGCTAACTATGGAGACAAGTGCCTCTACAACTATTGGTAGGTAGAACTGAGATTCGTCCCCTGGGCTGCAGAAGGTGGGGGTGGCATGGGGACTGGGAAGCATGGAAACCAGACAGCTGGAGAATCCATCTGAGACAGATGTTGTCACCTCTGTGTTGCTAATGAAACCCCCTCTAGGCTTAGTTGGAGGGGAGATTTGAAAGAGCATTCGCTTTGAGAGCTAGCTTCTTACTGATTAAATTCCTGAGCTCGCGGAAGTGAGGACAGTGCCAGGCTGCACAGAGCATCAAACTTCCTTGTGTTTCCATGAGCACTGTTCGCAATTGCTGATTTAAGTCGTGAAACCAACCCTAAATACACAAATGGGCAGGATTGGCTTCTGAGAGATGTTTCTTTAGGGCTCTCGTATGTTAACGTGCACCAGGGCAGTTGTTTAGACATCCAAAGGGCTGCAGGAATCCTGGACAGCGCTGTGCGTGCAGGCTCCTTCAGGATGCTCATTTCCCTGGAAATGAAATCTACACGACTCTCTAACGCATAGTGCCATCTAACTGCTAGTGAGCACTAGGTGATGATCAGCTGCATGTTAACTACTAGTATCAATTAGCAGCAGTTGGTCCATCAAACAGGTCACCACTAACTCCTGCAGAATACACTGAAAACAGGCCTGAAGGGGGTTGGGGGGAAATGCGACAAGTTATTCTCTTACTTTTAATGAGTGGAAGCTAAAATTATCTTAGAGGAAAACGTGTGGCAAGTGTTAAAGCAGGCCCCTGTGACGCAGCCTGTCTGTCACTCTTGTGAAGTACAAAGATTCCCTTGGGGCTGCTAGTGGATCGGGCTGTGTTAGCGCTGTCACTGCCTGACAACCAGGAATGCAAACAAGTCTTGTTCTGAGCAGTGGGTGAAGCAGCGTGAAAGCTGTACTCACTACATCATGGTCCTCTCCATCTTCTGTTCACAGTGCCTATGACAGGAAGCCCCCTGCTGGGTTCAAGCCATTAACCCCACCTGCCACCCCCGTGTCCCCTGCCCAGCAGAGTTCCTCGCTTCCTCACCCTCCACCCGCTGCATCAGTGCAGGCTGCTGCCCATGTTGCCCCAGCAGGCCTGCTGCGGGGAACCCCCCCGGCGTCTGCCCCGCATGCTCTCCAGGAGCCAAGGCAGCAAACGTTCGCTGTGCCCCGGCCACCTCATCAGCCCATGCACATGCCAAAGATGATGCCTGAAAACCAGTATCCAGCAGAGCACAGGTAATGAGCCAGGTTTGCTTTATCACGTGGTGCATGCACAGCAAGAAGCCGGGTGTCTTGTGTTCTGAACTCTCTTTCCTCATTGGTTTTGCTCATTTGACCAGAGGCGACATGCAGGGTCACATGCCTCTTTTCCCTCCCCCCACCTCAATTGGCATGTACTGACCATGTCACATGGACAGAGCATGCTCAGTAACACTGCTGAAGCCTGCTGCCCTCATGCCCCCCACCACCACCACTACTGGCAGGGATGGGTCATCTCTTGGTCTCACACCATGTGTTGGGGAGAGGAAATACAGTTTTCTGTGGGGCACTGCAGTACCTGTGGCGTAGTTGCTAACATTCGTTCTCTAGTCCTGAAACCACAGGATTACTGTAAGCTGGGGTGGCTGGCTTGTAACAGCACACTTGTCAAGGTATATCACCTATTTCAGTGTCAAACATGAGGCAACTTTTCTCCTCTTTTCCCTCTCCTAACAGAGAGTGAGCCTGGGGGCTGCCTTGTCCTCCCAAAGGGAAAACAGGGTTACCTCTGACTCCAATACAACAGCTTGCTTGTGGAAAGCCTTCCTTTGCCTTCACACAGCACTAGAGAATCCTGTCTCAGGGCTATGTCTTGGATCCATGCCTAGAGGGCTCTTCCGTCAGTTTGCTTCACTGCATAAATGATCGATGTTAATATTGGAAACTTCCTTTGCTGTAGTTTACACCAATTACTTGGATCTCTGCAGATTTTTCTCTGAGCTCTTTTCTTTTGAAAAGACGCCGGTCAGCAGCCTTGGAGACTGTCTGGGCTCTTCCCAGAAGAGACACAGCATTAGCCATGATGGCACTGACACTCTCCCACCCCCCTCGGAAATTTCTCTCAAACTACTATCTGGCTTGGGGGGTGGGGGATGACTTCCTCTAGGGATGAGCTGTTAGTTTGGTGTGTCTGCCCGTTTTGCTTGTCAGACTGATCCTGCAGTAAATGTGCCGATCAGTACCAGTGGTGGGTTTTGTTGTAGAAGCTAGTCAAACAGCACTTGGACTGGGACTGCTAAACTAATTTGATTTTAGGAAATGGAGCAGCTAGTTCTTTGGATCACAGAGACCCAGGGTGGGATTTGAACTGATTTTATAGAGGTGATAGGTTCTGTTTGCTATCCATTCCCACATCGCTTCTGTCGTCACTTACTGATGGCAGTAATTGAGTCTCATCTTTAGAACATGCCTTTCACGTATCTGTAGATACACTTTGGGTATCTTGACCCCCTGCCCATCTCTTCCCTAGACTGAACACGTCCCATTCTCTTAAGACCAAGGAGAAATTGTTCTCCAAACCTCACATTGTATTGCTTTCTTCAGAATTCACTAGTTCCTTTAGAACATTTTTAGTGTGCTGCCCATACACTAATATAGTACTGACTCAAGCTGAGGATTAATCTGTCTGAGTCAAGCCAGATTACCTTCTGCTTTTGCTATGTGACTCCCCCCTTCACAGAGCCAAGTAGATGAGGTTTTTTTGCTTTTTTTGGTGAATTGCACTGTTTCTCTGTTCCTGTTTGAAGTTTAATGCACATATGAAAACTGCAGAGCCTGGAGATAGATAGATAAATAAATAAATAAATATCTAACGGGCTTGTTGCAATGTTTTGTCACTTCCTGCAAGAATCTCAGCTACTCTCTTCCTCCTTGAGAACATCCTTTAGTGAAGCCAGCACCCTGCCACCCTGTTCATACGGCCTTCCCAAAACTCCTGGCTGTACATCCTCCACCCTGGTTCAAGTCCTCCAAGCTTTGGGGGTGACATGCTAGGAGTATTTGTGTGTTCTGCAAAACAAGGCAACATTCCCAACATGTGTTTTTTCCACTTCATCCCAACTTTCCAGCAACGCAGACCACAATGCGAAGCCCTTCTCTACAGTACCACTTGCTTGCTCATCTGTCAATGTAGTCATTCCCTCCTGTTTGGAAATCACTTGACAGTTGCGCTTCCTTGACCTTGGATTATTGTGTTGCTTTTATCACACTTCTGCAGTTTGTTAGAATTGTACTGTGTATTTTAACCATAGCCTCCCAAGTGCTTGTAAACCTTCCCGTTGCTGTGTGTCTGACACTGCTCCACGTTGTTTCTACTCAGTCCATTGCTGGAGAACACCATGACAGCCCACTTAGTTCTACCTTTCAGCCTGAGGCTGAATTTTATCAGTTACTCTGCTTGACTCTTGCCAAGCTGTGTATCCATCTTATTCCATCAAAGTGACCAGAGAGAGCTATGTGGAACATATCTGCACACACAAGACTGGCTGCAGTGACAAAGATGTGCAAAAAAAGCATCTGGGTTCAACCTAGTTTAAACAGTTTGTTTTCTGTTTGTTCACATGCTTTTCCTTAAGCTGGTGCTGCTAGAACCTGGGTAGGTAGATTGCTTTAAAAGACCTAGATGGGCTTTTGCCTAGTTCAGGGGGCAGGAAGTCTGCATCCTCATCTGTATTCCTTAGTCCGAGTTAGCCACGCCATTGATTTATTCCCTCCGAAGTGCCATAGATGTGCATGGTGGTGCATTTAAAGATGGAATCTGCTGAAATAACGGGGGAATGGAAAACGGGGTGCTGGTTAGCTACAAATGGAGCTGGCCTGTCTATCTGTCAGGTTCCCCTATTTCTGCCTCTGTAGACGGGTGCTTCGTTTTCTGCCTCAGCTGTGGGATGTAGATCGATCCCACAGAGGAACAGGCAGGGCAGGTGGGGGCTATAGTCCAATGAAGGTCAGTGCACAAAGTTGGCCACGCTTTATTTTAAGCAGGATGAGAGGTGAAATGCTTCCCTAATCTGCACAAGTGGAAACCATAGGAACACAAGTCAACACTGGGCTTCAAAAGCTGAGCCCACCTCCCTGGATATATCTGCTCTCATCTTTCTCCCCTCACTTCCCCCTACCCACTCCAAAAAAACCCTAGTGAATGGCACTAGCATCTGAGGTCGCCTTGCAGCCCCCAAGCTCCAGACGACCTGACAGCTATGCTTGGGCTACTGGCTCGCACCCGTCCGGAAGTGCCTCTTCCTGCGGAGGCCATACCACCACAATGCTAGAGTTTCAGGCTGAAAGGTTAGAGGGGCACCCATCGGAAGTGGAGTAATCCAGGCCCGTCAGCTGCAAAGGATCCAGTTACAAAGGTCCCAGGGGCCTTGGTGCTTGGGAAAGGAACTGATTGGTAGAGATCGCCTTTCAAGGTGCTGAGATGTTGAGCAGCAAATTGTGTGGTGGGGGCTGGGCTGGGCTCCTGTCCACATCTCTCCCAAGTCACAGCACTCAGCCTCTGGAGCATTACAAATAGGCACGGATGCCTTTCACATCCCGATCTCCTCCCCTGCAGGCGCCGGCTGGGGGTTACCCGGCATACCCTCTGCCCAGGTACAGCAAATCATAACTTGTGCCTGCCGCTGGCACATGCCTGGGCACCGTTCAGTGGCTTCCTTAACTGGAGCGTTAAGGATCCAGGAAGGATGTGTGACAAGATTTGGCAGCAGGTCACTTGGCTAGAGGTGCCTCAGATGGGCTGTGTTCTGCAATGGCCCAGGTTGATCTCTGCCAACTTGAGCATCCATGAGAGCTCAGAGGCCCACACCCCACCAGGGAGTTAAATGCTTAATCCCAGCCACAGAGGCAGATTAGAGGCCACTTGGCTTTCTCAGGTTGGAATGGATTCAGCGTTATGTAATTGCCGGCTCCTCAGTCCAAGCTGTGTGACAGCGCAGGAGCAGAACTTCCTGGGGCTCTTCTCTCCTCTGTCCCCTGTCTATGAGGTCTTGTCCTCAGCAAGGGGTAGGAACAGGGCTCCCTGGTTCCTGTGGAGGCAGGTATTCATCTCACATGCTTGTTGTAAGGTCATGGCCAAGTGGACCCCTCTTCTGGGGCCTAGACCTTGCCATAGCCACGTCTGTGAATTTCCTTGATGCAAGCGGCCTTGTTTACCAATAGCTGGCTAGAGTGCTCTTGACCAAAGAGCCGGTAGCGATGGCCTGGCCAAGAGGGACTGAACTGACTTGCTCCGAATGCCCCACCCATGAAGATGGTGAAAATTCCAGAGAGGCAGGGGAAGGCAGTGACTTGTCATTCCCCCACCCTCATCTGGATGTAGCCTGGTGATGGCTCCCATAGCAGCACAGGAGGCAGGCGTGGGGAGGGGCCTAAGGCCAAGCTGCCCTGCCTGAGTGTGTGTGTTCCCCTACTTGGATGACTGGCTAATCCAGGGCAGTGTGGCACAGGTTACATCTGATTCCATCTCTAGGGTTTTTGATGAGCTACCCAGGTACCAGCTTGTGCCTGGGTAGTGGAGCACTTGGGAGTTGGGCCAGATGTTGGAGGGAGTGAAACAGGTTTGGCCGGGCTGGGCCCGACCCACCTCTCATGAGCATCTCTTGATGTGGTCTGCACAAAAACAGCTTGAATGCTGCCTTCACCTGCCTGAGTCTGCCACGGGCTAAATCCATCCGGGCCCACATGGCTGCTGGTTTTGTCTCATCCTGAGTGGTGGGTTGACAAGGAACTGCAGAGACCCTGATCATAAAGTTCACATAGGGCTTGGTAGCCTAACTACACCCCATTTAAAAAGCCATCTGCATTGTGGGGGACCATGGTGGTCCTGACAATGTTGCTGGTTCGGTTTGAGCTATGTTGCTCCTGTGATGAGCTAGCTTTATGCGTGGAAAGCCACTTTCCAGGTGGAGGTGACTGTGGTGCTCTCAACGAGGGAGCTCCTGGCCCACCATCTACCCTGTCCTCCAAGGAGAAGATGGTACTGTGGTACCATCGGAGACTCTTCCCCAAGATGGTGTTTGAACTCTACTAAGGCTGTAGCCCTGCCAACGTCCTTCCCACACTGCTGCTTCAATTCCACAAGGCCCTTCTCCACATGTTTGGTGTCACGGGGTTCTAACACCCCACTTCTCTTTTCATGTGCCTCAGGTCCCAAAGTAAAAGGCTGGCTGAATGCGAGTCACTGCTGTGAGCTGGCCCACTTACAGCCACCAGGAGGTCCCTCTCTCTCCCCTCGGTGCTTACAAGGGCCTTGCCCTCCTCTCCCCTCTGTTATCGCGTCCCCTGGTTTCGGGTCATTCTGTGGAGGTGATGGGCTCGCTTTCTTTGGACAGCCTTTGCTTCCCACTGGCTGGAAGGGTCCATGGGTGGTAGCTAGAGCCTTGGGAGGGATCAAGACATGTTTTTCCCCCCAATGCAATATGGCTGCCTGTAGAGCCCCGAACTCTAAGGTTTTTGGTCTCTATCTCTCTCTCCCTAGGGAGTAAGAAGCCCAGGACTGAGAATCTTTTTATGATAACTGCAGAGAAGCAGGGTTACAAGCTGTCCCTCGCCTCTCTTTAAAAGACCAAACCAGGCCCTTGGCCCAGCCCTGACCGGCGGCGGCGGTGGCAGCAGCAGCAGCACGCTCCTAGCCACGTGGGAAACCTCCCATCTAACCTAGTTCTCAAACTCCATAATTCTCTGTTATACAGTCTCTGTGCAGCTACCTGGTAGGAGCTGGTTCCTCCACGGTGAATGGTTTGAGAGGCAATTGGAGAACGTGAATGCCCCCTGAGCCCTACTTATAAATGCCCTCTCCATCCATTCCACAGTGCTTCCATATTGGCTCCTGGGGGGGAGTGGGAGCATTCCTCAGAAACCTAAGGCTGCAGCTAGTTAGCTCAGAATTGCAGCTCAGCTTCTGTTTCAGAGGGCGAGTGCATTTGACACCTGTAATCTCAAGTTAATGAATGTCTTCGGTGAGGTCCCTGGGCATTGCCAATAGCGGCTGGCAGTGGGGAAAACAGAGCTAGGTATTTTACTCTTGTCAGGGTAATGGGTGTGAGTTCCTGTGGGCTGCCTGTTCGGCAGAGCTGGGAATGGATGGTTTCACCGTACAGTAACACCTCTCTCTCTCTCTCTTTCTCCTCCACCCCTCTCCCCCAAAGGTTTCAGAGACAGCTGTCTGAGCCCTGCCATCCCTTCCCTCCTCCGCCAGGCCTTCCTGGAGACAGTCGCCCCGTCTACCACAGGCAGATATCCGAGCCTATAGTCCCGGCCGCTCCGCACCCTCAGGGATTCAAACAGGAGTACCATGATCCCCTCTATGAGCACGGTGTCCCGGGCATTGCAGGGCCTCCAAGGCATGGATACCAGTCTCCAATGGGCATTAAGCAGGAGCCCAGGGATTACTGCATTGACTCAGGTTTGTATGGGAGTTAGGTCTCCAGCTCTGGAGATGCCACTGAAAGGTTTAGCCAGGACCCCGCCTTGGTGCCTTTGCTGTAGTGTTCCTCGTGCACAGGACCCTGGGCCCCGGGGCTTCACGAAGGCTGAGCACCCTTTTCTAAGGAATAGACCCCATTTGGAACTTGCGGACCTCAGCCAGCGCCTGTAAGGAGTGCGGTGTCTCAGAAAGGGAAACTGCTCCCTAGGGTGGAGTGCAGGCACTGCAGCAGCTGCAGAATGCTGGCAGGGGGAGCATGGAGAAGTCACTCCCCACAGCTCTGTTGAAGCCGAGCAGCATATCGGTTCATGCCCTAAGCTGGAGCAGGCGCTGCTATGCCCTCTCAGTCCGCTGGGTGTTTCCAAGCACAGCGAGGAACCAATGGGGAAGGGAACAGCAATGTTTACATACAGCAGCCTGTTGGCTTTCTCATGCCAACAAAATGCCTCCAAAGAACCCTTGCTGGCAGTAGGTCAATGCCCAGGCTTTGCTGAGGCCCTGTGGAAGGAAGCGCCTTCTGCCCGAAACCTAGCACACCGTGTGCAAGCGGTCTGTGTGGCTGGAGTCCTTCCCCAAATGGCTGGGGTGTGGAGCAGGTTGATGCAGTGAGTTCCAGCTGATTCACACACTCCGGGCTAGAGCCGAGCTGTATCTTTCCCCATCTCCCAGTCAGCGCTGGGGGACTGCAAAGTGCCACTAGATCTGCCACGCTAGGAGAGGAACGGAGCTGCAGTTGGCCCACTTGCCTCTGCTGAGGTTTAGCTGGCAACTTCCTTTAAGGTGTCTTGATAATGTTGCATTAAAGCGGTGACCTGTGTGACCTAGACGTTTCCCACTGTGGGTGTGGGAAACCGCGCCCCGCCCGCTGCCTCCAAGCTAATGTCTAACCGGGTTAGAATGTCAGATGATTCTTTTTATTTTATTTTATTTTTTTCATATAAAGAACAAGCATCAAGCACTCAACAGATGTTGCTGTATTTAAGCTCCAGTAATCTGCACAGCGGTCCTGCTCGACCGGGCTGCAGACCTATGTACAGATGCCGCCTCCTCCCCACCTTCCCTTAGCTCACGGGGGCAAAGGTTATCTGAGCACACAGAGTTATGTGGGCTCGGGCTAAGCTTTCCCCTTGGCCCCAGGTAGCCGACTCTGTTGACCCATTGTGTGATTTCTGCTGGCTGCTGACAGTGCAGGGCCTAGCTACACAACAGAAAATCCTCTAATCGCCTTAGGCCTAAAAATACGGTGACCTCTCAAAGGCAGGATTGAATGCAGTCGTCAGCAACAAGATAGAGCAGATGCGTGGGGGGGCAGGGGGGTTCTAAATTTTTAGAAGGACTATTGTTTATCTTCAACTTTCCTCCCTTCTCATGTTGCTTGAGCTATTTAGGAGAAGACAAAATATTGGGTTTGATCTCTTTTAAAACCATCTACTAATGTGGATTGTTGAAACAGACCTTTCCCTATTGAGTATCTCCAAATCGCCTTTGCAAGTCAATTTGGATTGCCTTTTCCAAACCAAGAAGGAGCCTATACTTTGTGCTGATAACCTCTCGCTACTCGTTTTGAGACCTTTGTGCCATTGCAAAGAGATGAGAGTGAATGAGAAGGGGGCTGTCCCTTGTAGGAAGAGGAGAAGAGCTGGTTTATAAAACCTGCAGGTTAAATATGCTGTACCTGCAGTTGCAGTAGCATATTCACACCCACAAATTCAGGACACCTCAGTTTAGTCTCTGATTTATCTTTCAAGTTGAATCCGAGGGGGTAAATAGTCATGTGGGCTAGGAATAGTTCAGAGCTATGAGCTGGCCTGTTTTCCGAGGCTTCTCATTTCCTAGATGAGAGGGAGTTCTGTGTTCAGAGAAGTCCGCAAGTCAAAGCAAACATTGAGTGAATGATCAATCTTTCGAGCGGTCCCTGAAATCTTATGTGGGGAGCTCTCACCTCTTGAGCGCCTCTTGCTGCTATATGCAGTACTGCAGCCCTTTTCCTGATCCCAGGGCCCCTCGGAGGTTGTTGCTCTCGCCTGGTGGGTCTTCAATGGTTCAGCCTCTGGCTGGTCACACAGTGAAAACGAACCCTTCCAGGGTAGCAAAAGTCCAGCAAAACTGTCTGCCCTCACCTCGATCTTCAGCCCCAGCTCTGGGCCCTTCAAACTCAGACCTTAGATTGGGCTGCCAAACGAGCCTCGTCCCCATCTCAGGGTTGACACCACTTCCCTGGGGAGGGAGGGAACACGGCGCCCCCACTGCTCTGGGTGCCAGCCAAGGGACCCAGTAGCCAAACACAGCTCCCTGCTATTCATTGCTGCTGCTTCCCCGGGCCTCTTCCCACCTGGACCCTTTAGCCTCCCACCTTAGCTTGGGGTTGATGTTCCCAGGGCGCTTTTCTCCCCAGCTTAAGCAAGTGCAGCCCGGATCAAACCCTGGTTGCCCCTCAGCTCCTATGGCCAGAGAGGAGCCCCTGTCCCTCTGGTCCCAGCTGAGCTCTGGCTACTTCTGAGAGGCCTCTCTAAGCAGGCCTGGAGGACCCCGCCTCTGCTGCTTCTGCCCTGAGTGGGAGTGGTGGGGACAGGCCCTGCCATAGGGTGCCGGAAAGACAGGGTGCGCCCTATCATATGTCACCACACTAGAATTGCTTGTAGGGCTGTATGATCTCGCGGGGTTTCCTGCTCGCATGACGCTGCCAATCCCAGGTGGGAGGCACACAGCATGCCACGGAGCAGCGCCAGGGTCCCGGGAGGATGCTTCAGCCCGTGATGGGGTGACACTGACCCCGCCTAGCAAGCGAAGGTGCCGAGCCATTGCACCTGCTGACCACGTGCACAACGGCTGTGTAACATTCCCAGGGGGGCCAGTGCAGGGCTATCTCAGCAGGCTGCTTCTGCTGTGCCATCTGACCAGGGTGTAGTGCTGCCTGGTTCAGCACAGACTTAACTCGGCTGTTGTCTTGATTGCAGAAGTGCCTACCTGCCAGTCATCGTACATGAGAGGAGGGGGCTACTTCCCCACAGGCCAGGAGGGTAAGTGTGCATGCGTGTACGCAAGACGGAGCACTGCAGGGATGGCCATGGGTGCACAGTTGTGTGTCATTGACTGGGGCAGAAGGTTGTGAAGGCTGCTGACACAAAGGACCCTGAGAAGAGTGTCTCTTGACTGTGCTACTACAGTAACAGAACCACCACTGCTTTAGAAAGGGAGAGGCCTACGAACTTCCCTGGTTTTGGTACCCACCCCCACCCATCTGTAGCTTCCTTTCTGTGCTGGGGTCCAGCACCGCTGTGAAAGCAGGTGGAATGGCAAACCAGCGTCACTGCTGATTTAGAGATCCAATCTGCCCCTTACCAGGCGCTCTGTATCCTTCCGTACGACTGTTGAGACTCCCATTTACCGCAGCATGAGTTCTTCCTTCCTGCCCCGCTCTTGGGTGTATTAGATAGTGGTACCGGTGGCTGTGCCTGATGCAGCTGCTAATAATAGTGCATCTCCATTTCAACTGATGCTTCACCTGAGCTAACAGACCATCCCAGCTGTGTGAGAGAGCAAGGGGAAACCACGCTGCCTTGCTCAGCCACACATCTTGATAGCCGCATGCTTGGCTGTACCCTTTAGTCTGGGATAACATGCCTGATAGAGACAGTAAGAGGGTTTTCAGTTACTGGAGCTACATGGGGTGGGGAAGAGGAGAAATCTGAATGGTATTTGGCCAGCGGAGTGGCTTTCAGCTCGCTCACTGAAATAGTCTAGACAGGTTTTCTGCCAGCAAATAGACTCTAACATTCTGAGGGCCAGGCCGAGTGAGCCAATGCATCGTTAAGCCCAGAAATGGGACTGCTCGGATGTGCTTCTTGCAAGTGAAATGTGCTGACTTTCTAAAGCTGGGCCTCAAATAAAGCCACAGTCTCTATAAGCAAAGGGGGTAGCTGGCAGATATCCAGGAGATTTCTGATCTGGGGTTGGGTTGATTCAGTGGCACAATCGGCTAATCACACCTCTGCACCTATATCATACATGCTTCAGCATAGGTCGCCTCTCCAGTCTGGACTGCGGCGCTAACGGGCATGCTTCCCTCCTAGGATTTTCCTATGAAAAAGATGCCCGGTTGTACTTTGATGACACTTGCGTGGTGCCGGAGAGGCTGGAAGGTAAGACACTGGCTGTAATGCGGCAGGGTGGAGGGGGGGGGCAGGCATGGAGCTGCCTAATAGAATTCCCATGGCCAGCTCTTCTGAGGAAAACAGGGTAAGAAACCCAAGCCAGTGGCAAAAGGATGCCGGAGCTGGGCTCTGTAGCCAGGCCCCACGCCCTGTCCATCACATGGTGACATCCTCGGGCAGCCTCATTCTAGGCCTAGAGACCAGCCAGGCTGGCCCCGAGTGCAGGAGACAGCAGGTCGGCTGCGGCCCTGCGGTGCTGGGAGCAGGTGATCTAACATGTGTCTCCTCCCACGCAGGGAAAGTGAAGCAGGAGCCCACCATGTATCGGGAGGGGCCTCCATACCAGAGACGAGGGTCACTGCAGCTCTGGCAGTTCCTGGTCACACTCCTGGATGACCCGGCAAATGCCCACTTCATTGCCTGGACAGGTCGGGGCATGGAGTTCAAGCTGATTGAGCCCGAAGAGGTACGGAACCGGACACGAGACTTGCCAGTGGCTGCTGGCTTGGTTACAACCCAGAAACAACAAAGTCCTCTGTTCCCAACACGCTTCCTCGCAGCGCTCTGGGCATTGCCTGGTGCAGCGTGGGGGAACAGCGGGGGAAGGGTTGAGTCTAATGGGGTTTAATACTTTACTGCAGCGGTCCCCAACCTTTTCCGGGTGGCAGGTGCTGGACGGCGAGCCACTGAGGACCCTGGCCGGCGGACAAGCATCTGCCGAAATGCCGCTGAGAAGCAGCAACGTCAAGAGGCATCGTCGCTGAAATGCTGCCGAAAATCATGGCATTTCGGTGGCGATGCCTCTTGATGACACCGCTTTTCGGCAGATGCTTGTCCTGACGGCCAGTACGTGGGCAAACTTAGATTCCCTGGCAGGCACCATGGCGCCCACGGGCATTGCGTTGGGGACCACTGCTTTACTGGAAATGAATGACTGGCTTGGAGCCTCAGGCTGATCAGGGCTCTCTCCTTTCCACCCATCTCACTCTCTAAATGGTGGGGGGGAAAGGGAGGAGGGGAATAGGGAACGTCTTTGCTGGGGGCATGGAGTATGCTCTGGATCTCCAGAAGGGAGACTCATGGGCACTGTGAGCAGGGGGCTGTGTACAGCTGCTTTGCAGCCTCTTGAGGGAGGCTGGACAAGGCAGACAGAGCCTTGGGATGGAGCAAATGTAGCCTCCTTGGTATATGTTTGGGCAGTGGTGGGGAGTAGTCTGGCTCTTGCCCAGTGCTGGAGGAGGTCTGAGACTCTGGCTCCCCTAGGATGGAGGCGCTGAGCTCTCCGTTTGTAGAGTCAGTGCTGGGCTAGCCATGCAGTCTGCCTCACACTGGAAATGCAGAGGGTACAGATGGGGTGAGTGCTGGAGCTTGGGCAGGAATATGGAGGTAGATTTATGGTTGGTGCTGTGGCCTCAGTCTCTGTAGTGGAAACATCCAGCAGTGAGATAGTTAATGTTGATATTTAGACTGTCATTGCTAGGTTTCAGAGTCAACATACAGCACAGTGAAGGGAGAGGAGCAGTTCCCAGCTCTCAGCTATCTGCCAGCTCAGGCAGGCACTGCTGCCTCTGCTATGCTGTGTTCCTGTGGGTGAATGAAGTGTGTTTTCTGTTTGCTTACTTGGGGCTGTTTTGCTGTTCCAAGGCTAGAATGGTTTTCAAATGGACATGTAGATTCTGGAGCAAGGGCGGGATTCCGCAGCCGGGCACTACAGGCAATCGCAGGTGTGGTGGCCGTGACGCATGCAAGTCCTGCCAGCAGCATAGTCTGTAGCTTTCATTTTACATTCAGTCTGCTTTTGAGTGGTTTTCAAGATGTAAAAGCCAGCAATGCTGTCTCCACTGGCAACTGGAGCAATTAACCTGCAACTTCCAGCCCCAATTCCTGTCTCAGCAGACACCGAAAAGCAGAACTGTCATGTGGAAATATGTCCCTCCTGCCCCAGAACAGCTGGGAACCCCAAACAGAGCCATTTCGACTGCAAAGTGCAAAGGGGGGGGGGGGGTTACTGCTTTGATGCCAGTGTAAGCCATGCCCTGCTCAGGTCCCTCTGCTTAGGGGCCCATATTCCCACCAGCAGTGATGGTGCTTTGCCCAGGGCTGAGATGCGCACGTTGCCTTTGGAAGAGCGTTCCCTCTTGTGGAAACCAGATTGCCTCCTCCACAGCCCTGGTTCATATGTCCTTCACCCACAGGAGCCCATTGCTTTGTGACCCCTGCGGGCGACCCTGGGTAGGATCCTGTGTCACAGCTTGTTGTCGGATCTTCTCCCGCCTGTAACAGCCCAAGGGAAACGTGTTGAAAAGATGGCATAAGCCCAGGTCTCCATGGGTTCTGCTATGTTGGAGCCCCAGATTGGTAGCAAGCAATCTGCCAACCAGGAGCCCTGGGTGCTTGTGTCATTATCTCCTATGCTGTAGCAGCCAGGTCATGCGCTTTCCCCGGGCACTTCATGAAACTCATTCCTTCCCTTTCGCTCTAGCATGTTTCCTTCCCTGCCCACGGTCCTGGGCTGGCCCAGCACTTGCCGGGTGCATTGGACACCTAGCAGGGTCCATGAGGTTTCCACTGTAGCTATCAGCTCTGCCCTGGTGATCCCAGGAAGGCACCGGACTTCTTAAATCACCCTCTGAGGAGCATCAGGGCACATTTGCAGGGTGACGCAGAGGAAGAAGCAGTTTAAGTAATTGAAACCAGCTGCATCGCTGAGCAGTGCACTCTGGGTAATGATCCATAATCTCTATTGCGCTGTGCATGGAAATTGTGGTTTTCAAATGGCTTTTTTGGCAGGCTCCCTAATCAAGTGGCTTTGATTGTCTTCCAGTTGAGCCCCCTCTGAACGCTGACAGACGGCTCGTCAGTCTGTAAATGCTTTCGCCATGAGTCTGCTTTTATTGCCTTGGGGGGGAGAATGGAGTTAAGGGGGGGGGGGCAGGGAATGCAAGGGGCGGGGGAGGTGGGACATGTGGCAAAAGCCCCCAGACCACAGGGAGCCATGGTCTCTGGGATGCCGCTGCCTCTCCTTTGTGGAGGAGATACAACAGGAGTTAGGTAATCTCCCCCGGCCAAGAGCAAGCTAGGCAGGGAAGCCAAGCTCTCTTCTGTCGAAGTGCTAAGTGGCCCACACACTCCTGGAGCAGTCCCCAGCCAGGGCCTGGCTAGCCATGAGTAGGCCTCGTGGGGCTCACCAGCGCACAGTGTCATGCAGCGGTGAGATGGACAGAGCTCTTCTGCGGCCCCCTCCATTAGCGGAGCCTTGATGCTAGAAAACGATTATGTAACCATAGCTACCGGGCTGCTTGGAAGCCCTGCGTGTACAAACACTCCTCTTGTTGCATATGGAAGTGGTGGCAGGAAGAGGCTGTGACTGAACAGACAGCGTGCTCTGGAGGCACTTCCAGAGCTGCTGGTGGGGAGGAGTGGAGGGATGCCTTCCTGCCTACAGTGCTGTAGCACCTTACAGCTTTCACTGGGGAAAGGCCAGTGTGGGGGGTGGAGTGATAGCCGGGCTTCCTTTTCCCTCCAGAGGTCGCATCTTTGCTTTGAAGTGCTTAGATTTCTAGCAAATAAATCATTGCTGTTCTGCTGCCCCTTGTTAAAGAGACTGAGTGTCTGTTATCAGGAGCTGGCTCCACAATCTGTGTCCATTCCCTTCCACGAGCCATGAATAGAGACCAAATCACTGAACCTTATAGAAGAGGGATCACTGTTTCCTCTTAGGCTTGGAGCAGGGAAGGAGATGGAGAGAGATGTTACGTTCCACAGGTGTGGCTTGGGAGGCTAAACCCAGGTGCCTCGCTGATTAGCTAGGCCAGGTATACCTTTGCCCTGATTTTAAACAGCTGAAGAGGAGAGCAGCTCCCCCACTTGCTAGCCACTTCGCTGCTGAAACTAGAGGTCCTTGGGCCAGTTTCTCACCCCTCTGCAACTCACCTGGTGAACAGAAAAGGGTTCCTCCAACCTGAACATTGGCCAGGGGGATTTACCTGCCCTGCCAGTCAGTATTGCCATTTGAACTGCTCTGTTTTCAGCTCGAGTTGCCGCCTCAGGCCTCTGCGTGCATTTCCCCTCTGTTACAATGCCTCAGGTGGATGGGGTTTGGCTTAGTGCACTTAGTGTCAGGAAATCCCATTAATCTATCTCCAAGTGGATAATGGTGCCGCGTGGCTTATTGTCCATTCCAGAAATCCCCTGGGAAGGGACGGATTGGTTGGCAGCAGCCTCATGTCATCAGATTCCTGCTCCCGAAGGGAATGGAAATGAGTAAACCTCTTCAGGCTACTCTGGAATCTGCTTAGAAATGACCGGGTTCTCTTGCAGCCCATTAGCAGCTCCTGCCTGTGGCTGCCTCTCTCAGGTTTCTGAGGTGACCATTCTAGTAATTCCTTATTGACTGCAACCGAAACCACAGAGCTTAGCTGCCGCGTGCTAATGGCTAGTGGTCGATAACCCAGGGGTTGGGTTTAAGTGATTGCTCAGCCAGCCTGCTATATTCTGAGGCCCTGGGTGACTCAGGCGGTTAGTAATGGGACACAGAGCCTGGTGGTTGCAGGGCTGAGTCCAGCGGCCATCGTTTGGCTGCTCTGTGATGTATGAGCAGTTGCTGGTTTAGGCCCAATTTCTCATAGAAACATGAGCACATAACAAGCCACCACCTTGGCTAGCACAAAGACCGAATGGTACGTGCAGGTGCCAGCTGTGCCTGGGTCTATACCTGTTGGAGGACTCTGGTCACCAAGGCTCTTGGGGACCTCTCTCAGTAGCACTAACCTTTGGCAAACCCATCAGAGCTGCCCCTGGGTCTTCATGCCTGTCTCCTCTCCCCTCAGGTAGCTCGACGCTGGGGAATCCAGAAGAACCGACCAGCCATGAACTACGACAAGCTCAGCCGTTCTTTGCGCTACTACTATGAAAAGGGCATCATGCAGAAGGCAAGTAGGTCACCGCTGCCTGTCAACAGCAGACCAGATGCATGAGGGTTGAGGGCTGGTGCATGGGGACAACCCCTCTGGGTGAGGGGGCAGGGACTGGCAGCAGCAGCAGGACAGCATGAGGAGTGCTCACAGCTAGTCAGATTCCTGAGTGGCTGCAAAACCTTTCAGGAGCAAGAGCCAGGTCCCATGGCTTCTGTTGTTCTGGGGACAGACACTTGGAAGAGGGAAGTGACTCCACCAAACCGAGGCAATGGGAAACCATGATGTAACCTGGTTTCGGGTAGGGGCTTTTAGGGGAGAGACTGGGGCACCAATTTAATTTTTTAGCATCTCATGGGCGAACTGTAAAGATGCAGCCTTATGGAAACGGAATGCAAAGCAGCGAAGTGTTAATTGTTCTGTTGGGGTGCAGCTGTCATACTAAAATAATGACAACCCTAGCATTGCTGGCATGCCTAAACCTAGACTGAGCTGTTATGGGCACATTTATATCGGTATAGCTGCATGCGTGCTAGAGGATTGTGGCTTGTTGGCTAGTCCGCTTTCACCCCAACCTGTTTCAAGCTAGACGGAGATGGTCTGTAGACCAGCTGTCTCCTCTAATAAACGATCAGATGAAGCACTTCGGAACTGGAGACCTGGTTTAGCCCCATGGAGGCTGTCTTTTACAGTAGCTTCAATGAAAAGCCCTCGGAAGTGTTGTGCTGCTTTTCACTGGGAGAGGAGCAAAGTTTGCCTTAACAAATGACAGTAAATATCCCAATCCAAACAGCACTGCTGGGAATGTGAGCATACCCTGTAGTCAGGGGCCTTGTGAATGAATCCTCCAGCCCTTATGCAAATTGTACCATTTAACTTCTAATAATGTCCGAATGAGTGCTCAGTTAAGGGCTTCATTCAATATTCTGCCCACTAGTGGAAGAACTGAGACATCCCATTCTAATCTACATCAATGTGTCCTGAGCCACGTGTGACAGCTGAGATTCTAAGAACATAACAGTTATACTGGCCATACTAATGGCCCATCTAGTCCAGTATCCTGTCTTCTGACAGTGGCCAATGCCAGGTGCTTCAGAGGGAATGAACAGAACCGGGAATTATCGAGTGATCAGTCCCAGAGCATGGGGTTGCATCCCTGACCATCTTGACTAATAGCCATTGAGGGACTTATCCTCCATCAAGTTATCCAATTCTTTTTTGAACCCAGTTATATTTTTGGCCTTCACAGCGTCCCCTAGCAATGAGTTCCACAGGTTGACTGAGCATTGTGTGAAGAAATACTTTCTTTTGTTTGTTTTAAACCTGCTGCCTATTAATTTCTTTGGGTGACCACTGGTTCTTGTGTTATGTGAAGGACTAAATAACGCTTTTTCTCCACACCCTGGTTTTATAGACCTCTATCATATTCCTCCCCTTAGACTTTTAGTCTTGGAAAAGAGATGACTGTCTTTTTAATCTCTTCTCATTTTGTATGGATACTTGGGATTGTTTTCCAATGTGCATTACTTTGCATTTATCAACACTGAATTTAATCTATTTTCTTGCTCAGTCACCCAGTTTTGTGAGATCTCTTGGTAACTCTTTACAGTCTGCTTTGGACTAAACTATTTTGAGTAATTCTGTATCGTCTAAAAAATTTTGCCACTTCCTTTTTCTCCAGATCACTTATGAATATGTTGAACAGCAGTGGTCCAAGTTCAGATCCAGTAGGGATACTGCTGTTTACCTCTCTGAATGCTGCCTAGGGGATTTAGGGACATTTTCAATTCAAGTGTAATGGAAGATGCATGTCCATATTCCCTAGACGTCTCTTGAAAAATATCAGCCAACACATACACAATTCCCCCTCCACAACCTCTTTCTATCTGTTGCACCCCTATCCATGCAGGCATTTGACAGCCCACAGAGATGACCCATCAGTTTTAGTTTTGTGCCTTTTGGCTCCTACTTCTGCATTGTTCCTCTTATTACGGATGAGGTTTGTGAAGTGTTGCACAAACTGTCTTTACAAGTAGAAGGAGCCGAATGTTTTGGAGCATGCTGGAGCCTCCCAATTCTCCCATCCTAACACAGGTGTCTGTCTTTGCTTTTAGGTGGCTGGTGAGCGGTACGTCTATAAATTTGTCTGTGACCCTGATGCCCTCTTCTCCATGGCCTACCCAGACAATCAGCGCCCGTTCTTGAAAGCCGAGCCCGACTGCCACGTGACTGAAGATGATACCTTGCCTCTGACACATTTTGAAGACAACCCCGCTTACCTTCTGGAGATGGATCACTGCAGCAACCTTCCCTATGCAGAGGGCTTTGCTTACTGACTTGCTGCAGGCTAGCGCTAGAAAGTCAAGTTGGGGCAAATAAAGGCAGTGGTTTTGTAAAGAATGTTTGCTCTTCGTAAAACTGGACTCTGTAAGCATGATTGGTGGAGCCTAAAATGTACAGTCAGTGACCCCGCTGAAGACCGAATCTGATAGCTTAAGGACTAGGAGTAGATCTGCCAAAGGCTGCAACCATGAAGAGTATTTCGGGGAGAGGGTTAACTTGAAGCCTTTGTTCCAGGCCACACTGCTGTGGACATACGTGTGAGGTGTGGCCAATGTGCCCAATGGTCCCCCTGGAACTTGGCTAGACAATGTGACTGTACAGCACACCATCCTGACAATCTGCTTTGCATCAATCACAATACTTGTAGCTGCCTTGTGTGTTGGAAAGGGCTTTGTTTTGCACAGACAATGGATTTGCGGGGTGGGAGGCAATCTGAGCTAGTCTGGTTTAGGCTTAAAGTGTGGTGCTTGGCCTCTTGGGAGTGGGACAGCACCCTGGGTGGTTTCAAATGCATGGCACCCCAATTGGACCTGAGGAAACTTCCATGTTCTCTCTAAACAAAAACAAACCCCACCAGACAGCTCCCCTAACTCCTGATCCAGTTCTCTGGAACCAGGTTCCTGCTCTCCTGTGGAGTCCGTCGCTTCCTCCCTGTTTGATGCTTGGAGGGATGGCTTTAATTACAGGGGAAGGGGGGTTGTGGCAGGGTTTTTTCCCTTGCGTTGGGGAAATGTTTATAAACCAGTTTTGTAGCCTTTTGTATTTTAAGGCGAAGCTGCTCTTTGCAAGCCTGCTGCTTCCCCTCCTCGCAGCAGTGCCAATGCTCTGAGGACACTGCACCCTGTGTGGCAGCTTCGCCACCAGCCACGTCCGTTAGCATCTTCTTTGTGCTCTCCGCATCGGATACCGAACAGAACACCTCCGCATTATACGTTTGAAGTGTTCTGCAAGACAGCAGGGCCCCACTGTTTGGGTCCTGTGTGCGCAGCTCCCATGCTCTGGGAATTATATGTATATAATCCATGCATATCCCACTGGGTTAACTCTCCAAGGTGTGACCCTGTGGCATGGCTGCTGTGGTCCTCCTGAACTACCTATTCC
Source organism: Gopherus flavomarginatus (assembly GCF_025201925.1). Lineage (NCBI taxonomy): Eukaryota > Metazoa > Chordata > Testudines > Testudinidae > Gopherus > Gopherus flavomarginatus. Next base: position 63,649,073 of record NC_066624.1, read on the forward strand.
TCTCCATATCACTGCTCAAATTTTAACCCTCCATCGCACTCCTGGGATTTGAGACTGGGTGAAACATACAAATAACAGAACTCTCAGCTTAATTTCCATGTCACAGTTCCCTCCCTCTTCAGTGTGTTTAGGTTGATTGTATAAGAGGAGGCTTTTTTTAAGAATTAAGCTATAATACCTGGATGGGGGAGGATTTCAGGGATATCTCACCATAAACAAAACATACTCCAGTTCATCTAAATCCCATGGCCTCATGCAGTTACCGCTTCCTAACTTACCTATACCACTCCTATATACTATATCTATATGCATATTTTCCCCAACTATCTATACATTTTTGTTGTAAATGCTGTATAGATTTTGTTTTTTGGGGGTTTTTTTTTGTTTGTTTTTTCCTTCTTAGTTAACCTGGTTTGGGTTTGTTGACTGAGTCGTTACTTTTTTTGAAAGTATGATAATTAACTCTTTGTAGACTAAACTTCTCTCCCCATGATGTATTAAGTGGCCTGTACAGTCACAAAATGTGGGATGCAGGCATCAGTCCTGCACCGAAGGGATGGATGCTAGCTGTTGTTCAGGGTGGAAAGTCTACAGTGCAGAAAGGGTTAATCTGAGGAGTGATCTGAAATAACTTTTCCTTGAGCAGGGTCTTGCATCTCCTGCAAAGCTGCATTACGTTCTGTACTGTGTACAATAAAGGATTTTGTTTTCTGTTCATTCGTGGCTGGAATTGCCTTTTTTCCTCATTCATGTGGGGTGTGCATTCTGTGTCCAGAAAAGACGACTTGGGGAAGGCTTTTCCAACTAGCCTCCAGATCTCTGTGCAGGGGTCACATCATCTACACCACGCTGGGGGGTTCTGCTGTGCCGATGATCCCAATGGGGAAATGCCGTTTGTCTCTTTGCTGATACAGCCTATGAAAATCCTTCGGTTGTGGGGGAGGAGGGTGTTTGGTACAGAGTGGTCAGGCATAGGGAGGACAAACCAAGTACCGTGGGATCATGAAATGGCAATATCTCGAATGCTCTTCCAACTCCCATGTTGCAGGAGATGGACTCGGTGGGGGGGCATTTGACCTGGAAATGAGTGGCCCAGCTTTGGCTGTGTCGGTACCTACTGAGCTGTTCTACTTCTTTGACCTATAAATATGTGCACAACAATGAGACCCTGAAGCAGCTTGTACAGCTCTGTGGCCATCCTTCCTGCTTGGTTATTGCAATGCCTCTTCACATGCCAATGCACTGAGACATGCAGGCAGGGAATTCCGTGAATTTCAATACCAATTGGTATTCCTTTCACACTGTCCTACTACTAAGAGCTTTTTAACCAACCGGGGCAGTGTTCAGGGTTCCCCATAGCCCCAGGATTCTTTCCTAGGGTTAGCTCTGACTTCCTTTTCCAGTTTGGTAAAATCATGTTACTCAAGGTGCAGAAAAAAACTAACCATGATGAAACTCGCCCTGATTTTGCCTGTTGGGTTGAGGGGGAGAGGAGCTGAACAGAGACCTGCAGAAGTGGGTGTTAAACCCCAAAGCTTTGTAACTATCCTTATTCTGGAATCTGATGAGAGCCTGCTCTGAGTTTTTTGATGCCAGCTAGAACCCTGTAGGCACCTAAACTCCCCTGGTGCCTGAATCTTCACTGTAAAGTTCCCTCCAGGCAGAGAAGCCCCAACTCCCCTGTGGGGCCTGACCTGGTGGGTGCACTCAGAGGCTGCTGGAGAGGGTGGTGCTGATCTTGTTCTGATCCCAATGGTTAGAGCACTGACTGGGGATGTGGCAGACGTAGGTTCAATTCCCCTCTGCCTGAAGGGGAAGATGCGGTTTGAATGTGGGTTTCCCACCTCTCAGGTGAGGCTCTAACCACTGAGCTATGGGAGGAAAACTCCCTCTCTCCTAGTGAACCTGTTCCACTGTGGCTAGTCCCACAGTGGGTAGAGCACTCTCATGAGAGGCGGGAGAACCCCATTCAAACCTTTTTTCCCTCAGGTAGAGTGGGAATTGAACCTGGCTCTCTCATGCTCTGGGGCAGTGCTCAGCCTGCTGGATGGTGGTGGTACCACCGCTGCCTCCTCCAGCTATTTTGTGCAACATGAGGCAGGTGCCTCACTCATGCTCACCAGAAGTGTCTTAGATGCCAAAGGCGTCCAATGCCAGAAGAGGGTCCTGGGTTGTGCATTGCTAGCAGAAATAGATGGCCCTGCAGCCTGGACTTAAACACCTTGCTCCATGAGATGTGGGGCTTAAAACACATGCCTCGCACTGGCATCTCCCATTGGCTAGCTAAGATGCTTCCCACAGTGTGCTGGCTTTTGTGGATCCCATGCGTAGGTCTCCCTCTCTCCCTGGTCACTGTGTGGGGAGTCTTGGCACCTAGCTCAGGCTTGGTGAATCCCAGTCTCCTGCCTAGGATTTTCTAGGTGGCTCCAAATTAGACATTGCCATGTCTAAAACCCTTTGTTGCCCCAGGCTTGTTCCAGATGAAGACAGCCACATGGCTTCCTCTGAAATACCTCCTCACTGAACTGGAGCAAATACTCTCTCTCCATGTTCTCCCTGCTACTGGTGGTCCCCTAACATGACTGAAAAAAATCATAAGGCTCCAATCTGCCTGATCAACTGCCAGGTCCACCTTCAGGCTGTGCTCCTGGGCATGTTCTCATGGCCAGCTCGGCCTCACCCATCTCCGCCAAGCCTCCTCTCTCAAAACCAAGGGACCTTCTCCAGCCAAACCCAGAGCCAATGCAGCCAGCGGCAGGGATCACACTGACTTGAGCTTTGGTAATCAAGTGATCCATGAGGGACTGCTGGAAACCTACCAGAAATTCCTATGCAGCCAAGTGAAAGAGGTTTCCTCTGGGTTTCTCTATAGAGAAGCATGACCAGCTTTAACACCTGCAGCCATTGATTTAATTTCCTCCTGTACTTCAAGATAAGTTCCCTAAAAGTTCATGCTGGCAATAGATACACTGAAGTCCCCTTCCTGGGGCATGATGTCTTCATAACCTTATCACATTCTCAAGGGAACTGTCCAATACCCTTACCCTGCCCATGAGCTGGTCCTTGGACTGGCTTTAAGGTGGTGATTTCGTCAGCTGAGTCTCTGGGAAAGTTGATCTTTTCTTCTGTAATTCAGAGAGGAGCATCACTGATCCCCAGGCACCTTCCTCTGGGGAAGCTCAGGTGGCTATTAGCCAGGATGGGCAGGGAATGGTGTCCCTAGCCTCTGTTTGCCAGAAGCTGGGAATGGGTGACAGGGGATGGATCACTTGATGATTCTGTTCTGTTCATTCTCTCTGGGACACCTGGCATTTGGCCACTGTTGGAAGACAGGATACTGGGCTAGATGGACCTTTGATCTGACCCAGTAGGGACATTCTTATGTTCTTAGATGTGTGAAATCCTCAGCCCAGGCAAGCTCTAAAAGGCCCTGACCTGCATTTGAACCAGATCACTAAAATGACATTTCCTAGCAGGGCCATCAGAGTCCATGGCTTGGATGCCTTGAGGGCCCTTGGCTACTCCCTTTAATGGCCACTTGGCCTGGAGCTGGCCCTAGGCTAGAGTGCTGGGGAGAGGGTCACATACTGTAGCGAGGCGGTGTGGCTCCCCTCCCCCTCCAAGAGGGTCGAGCCCCATCAGTCATCCACGGTGGCGGGGCTGCTGAGTGGAAGTCCCGCCCCTCAGAGGGTCAGGCGGCAACCCGGAAGAATAAAAGCCAGGCCCCAGCCTTCAGTTGCAGGTCTGCCACCGGCAGGAGCAGACGTGTCTACCGATGCCCATAACTGGGAGACTGCCCGAGGCAGAGACCAGGAGCTGCCAGAGCGTCCCCGCGGTCGATACGACGAGGAGCCGCTGGAGGGTTCTTGAGGCCGTGATGACGAGGAGCTGCCAGAGCTGCCTCGTCCCTACTACGGCCCTGAGGAGCCCCCAGACCAGGCTTGGCCTACGTTCCCAGAAGTATTACCGGACCTGCCGCCCAGCCCGGACTGGGAGGAACCGATGGTTTTGGATGTCCCCGGAACAGAGGCCCCGGTCCAGGTGGGAGTAGAGGGGGAGGTAGGAAGTAGCCCGGGGGCAGCTGACTCCAGTCAGGCTGCAGAGCTACCGTTGCCCATGTCAGTGTGTTTTGGTCAGGATCCCTACTGACCACCGGTAGCGGTGACAGCTGCTACCAGGGCCCCGGGCTGGAACGCAGAGGAGTGAGTGGGCCTGCATTCCCCCTGCCACTCGTATCCGGGTGGCAGACTTCCCCCTCTCACTGGCTTAAGGTCCAGAGCTGCTTGTAACTGTGTTTGGTGCCCCGCCCGAACCAAGGGCTGGGCCCCTTTTGACTTTGCCACTGCTCTGCCCTGCCCCAAAGGGCCAGAGCTGATTGTAACTGCAGGGACAGACCTCCCCAGGGCAGGACCGCGGGCCCGAGGAGCGGCCCCGGGGACAATAGTGAGGCCGGTGTGGCTCCCCTCCCCCTCAGGGAGGGTCGAGCCCCAGCGGAACCTGTCTACACATACCCTGGCCTGAGCGTCTGATGCCCAGTTTGAGAGAGTGGCTCTGCAGGTATTGGCCTACTTGTCCTCCTGAAACCCACCTTCTCGGAACAGTGCTTCTGCCTCTTGTTCTCCTGAGAGCGGGGCTCTGGCCTGACAATATTGGGCAAGAAGTTACTCGCCTGTGCCTGGGCTGCTCTGAGCACACCTTTGGGGCAGATGGCCATGCAGCTGCTGATAGCCAAAGCTTTTCAGAACGTTGAAATTCAATAGTACAAAGCTCAAGGCACTTAGGGGCTAATAAGAATTTCTTCTACCGGCTTGGGGGGAGAGAGTCGGGGGGAGTCATCAGCTGGAAGTGACAGAAGAGGCAAGATAGCTGGGCAGGTGAGTTGATCGCAGAGTGACTATGAACCACCAATGTGATGTGACTGGGAAATGGCAAATACTGGGATGTCAGGTAAGGCATTTCCAGCAGCAATAGAGAAGTAAAATCCCATCATACAAGGCAGTGCTCAGTCCTCATTTGGAAGACTGTGTGCAGTTCTGGTCACACATTCTCAAGAACAATGATGATGCGGACAGGATAGGTGAGGGTCACCTGCCCCCCTAGATTGCTTGGTCACATGGTGTAACTGGGCCCTCTCCCAGTGGAGCAGCTGAGCCAGTGAGCCAAACCAGGCAGGGAGAGGCAGCAGTTGAGGCAGGAGACAGAGCAGAGGACTCTCTGGGATCCGCAGGTAGGGCCGCTGCTTTAACTGTTCCGGGAGAGGCAAAGGAACAGCTGGGAGCTGCTCATAGGAGGCCAATGCTTTCTGGGAGAAGAGGGGCTGCTGTAGGGGGTGGGGGGAGACTCTAACTGTTCTGGGGTATGCCCCCCGGCTCTCGGTAGGCACAGGTCTATGCTCAAGAAAGATGAATTTACAGAGGAACAGCTGGAGAGAAGAGCTGTTAGGATGACTGAGGCATGGATGGCTCATCTTATGAGAGGAGCCTGAAAGAGCTTGGCTTGTGTAGCCACCAAAATGAACGTTGAACAGGGAGCTGATTGGTCTTTCCTCCAGTACATTTACAGCGAGCTCAAAGAGAGTGCTAAATTACAGAAGTTAAAGGACAATGTTGGCACGAGAGCAAACTGGGAGAAACTGAGGCTGGAAATAAGACAATGGTTTCCAGCCATCAGAGGTTCTGCAACAGGCTCCCTATAGGAGCCATGGGGGCACAAAACCAAACTGTTTGGATACAGTGACCTAGGAAGGCCCTTTCAGTGCTACATTCCAGGCTTCAGTGCAGTGCACAGGCCTGACCCAGGAGCAGGGCTCCGTCCTTTGCTGGCATTGAGTAGGGTAAGCCTTTAGCATGGCAATGTGGGCAGAGCCGCGGCCTCCGCTATGCCAAGGGGGTAATGCTCATTTTGTCAAGGGCTGACTATGGCCTGGACACGTGAACTGTAGGCCAAGCCGTGCGAAGGAGGAGGAGCTGTTCACGTGAGACTGCACCTCAGCTGACCCCAGTGGCTGATGATGCCGTGGGTGACGGCAGGCTTGGGGGGCACCCCTGTAACCAGGCTGAGCTGAAGGGTTCCAGGAAGCCAGCGAGCGCTGCTAATTCTAAGCATCTCAGCCAGTACCGTAGCACTTCACTTGCATTACCGAGTATGGCATGAAAGGGGAATGTGCTCCTTCAAAGCTGGTTGACAGGCTGGGGTCCTGGGAGCCAGGCAGAGCTAATAGGGGACCTCTCTCCTAAGGTCACTCTGTTTTCCTCCTGTGCTCCACGGTTCATACGCCTGCACCAGGATGCCTCAGGAGCGGAGGCTAGCATGGGAGCTATGCTTCTGTTTGACTGTCACATGTCTGCTGCAATTGCCAGGCCTGGTTTCCATAGCGATGAACACTGCTGCTTGTTCAGATGCAGACGCTGCCTTAAACTTGGCAGTTGGCAGCAGAACATCATGGAGAACTGCGAGGGCAATTATAAAGCCCCTCATCCCCACCCCCACCCCCAAAGCATCTAGCCAGTCTTGCTCAGGCTCCTGAATGGAGACATTTCTCCCTGGGGGCGGGCAGGATGCTGGATCAGTCATTCCAATGGGCTCTATTCATTTGTCAGTGTAATTGGAAGGTGAATTATAATGACTGCAGTAGCCCTCCCGCTTTGGGCCAATTGCTGGCATAGCAGCTGCCTAGTCATCCAGGAGGAGGCGTCTATGTGCAGCGCTTTGAACCTCCCTGCTCTTTGCAGCCGCCTAGGAGCCAGGAATGGCAGAACATCCCTAAAAGTGTGTAGGGGGGGTGTCAATAGTGCCCAAACCATGGGCCTGCCCCACACACTGCCCCTTCTCCCCAAGGTGCTGCCCCCATACTGCCCTTTCCCCTGAGGCCCTGCTCCCAGACTGACCCTTCCCCCGAGGCCCTGCTTCCATGCCACCTCTGCCCCCTCCCTCCATTTCTCACCATTCCAGCCAGTAAAGAGGCCATTCCAGAGCCCCTGCTAGGAACTTTATCCTACCATACTAGGCACTGTCAGCTCCGAGCACCTATTCCCTGAAAACTGGCCCCTGTGTGGGGTCTCAAGGCGGCACCTAGAATCACTCAGCACTTTCCAAAACATTAGGGCCAAAGACAGCAACTCAAGGCAGCCAGTCTTGAGAATTTTGGTCCTAGGAGAGTCAGCAGAACTGTTTGGGGCTGGCTCCTCTAGCTGGCTGAGGAACTCTCAGTGCTGGACAGAAGAAAGTGGTGGTTAAGAAGGTGGCAACTCCTTCACACACCCCAATCCAGGGGCTGGCCAAACACCCGTGGGCTTCCCTTGCAACTTATAGGAGTCTCGGGGATGCTCTATGCTGAACATCACTAGAGCTGTGGAATGTGGCCTAGTGATGCTCCCTGGCAGTGTCATCTTTGTCCTGTGCTAAAGCCTGGGGTGTGGAAGGAGAGCAACAAGCCAGGTCAGGGCAGCCTCCAGAGGCTGTTTAAACTGGCTTCAGAGCCACTTTGTAGTTGCTGAACAATACATTGTGGGAGCCTAAAGGTCCCTCTGGGTCAGGCTCCTCCACACTGGGCAATGTATAGACACCTGCTCAGTGAGGGTCCCTGCTCCAAAGAGCTTGCAGTCTAACTGGCCAGCCAGAGCAGGTGGACAAGACAAGCACATGGGGATGGGGGAGCCACCCAAAGTGGCTGTAATGGGGCTGGGAATTAGCCCTTAGTGCTCTGGTTTATGGCTAATCTAGGCTATGCTTCCCTGGCACCAGAGCCCAATCAGCTCCTATACTCTGCGCAGGTGAGCTGTCAGTGCGTCCTTTCATGGAGGAAGGGGAGAGCTCACCCTGGCTCTAGCTATCTTCAGTGGGAGGGTGTGTTCCTCATCTTGCCGCTCTCTGAACTAGGATCAGCACTTTCTCCGACAGCGGGAAGAGCTGCATGTGCTTCTATTATCGCAGCCGCTCAAAGCCAAGTCCTCCCTCTGCTCTACCAGCTCTGTGCTCGTCACTGGATCTTTCAGCCTTAAAACTGCCTTGCCTCTTCCAAAACCAACACACATTCCACTTGGCTTCAACATAAAGACAAGGTTTGTCAGCAAGGCCACCAAGGACAGGGGAGGAGTAATAAGGCTAACGCAGCGCAGCAGTTTAGGAAGCAAGTGCTAAAGGTTAGATTTAATTGCTGTCTTGTTTTCTTATCCCTTTTCTCTCCAGTTCCTTGAAGTCCAGTCTTTACACACTTCCTAATTAGCCACCACAGGACTCCTTCTGTCAGCAGGCAGGGATCATGGGGAAGTCAGCTGAGCTACTTTTGAAGCATGGCTGCTGCTGATTCTTTGTAGGTCCAAATAAGGCGCTCAAACCTGCACATGGTCTAACTAGGGAAGGGCAAACGTCCAGAGGGGAGAAAAACCCGTCTGAATGCATTCTCCTGCACCACACACAGCCGTCTCCTGAGAGCAGCATTAGCGCCAGAGGGCTCGGCTGCCTTCTGATTTCTCTTCATACTAATAGGTACCTTTTGTCCAAGAGCCTCTCAGTTTCTTCACAAAGGCAGCAAAGTATTATCGGCCCCTTTATGAAGCACAGAGAGCAGCATATCCAGCCTCACTTGGTGCTCAAATGGCAAAGTCAGGGCTAGAATGTAATTCTCCTACCTCCTGACCGAACAAATAGGCAGCTACCAGCTGATGCACAGCCCAAGGGCATGGCTCATTTACCACATCTCTGCCTAGAGCAGGCCAGCTTTTCATTGCCAGACTAGAATGTTACTGCTGATGAAATGAATGAGCCATTCCAACACCACGCTATGAAACCAGCTGAATTTGTGAACCAAAGAGCAGTTTATCCCAGGATTTGTAAAGTAATCCTAAAATACAACTATTCTTTATAAAACCTAACATCATTTTGACTCTATCATCGGTCAGCAAATGGCTTTGTTTAGGAGCTGCACACCTTTGCCAAGCATGTCAGGGGAGAAATAGACTCCATTTCCACAAGCAAGGATTCTAAATTACAGTCTACGACCATCAGCCGGAGGAAGAATGAGACTCCCCCTCCATGCTTGCTCCTAATGGAACAGTCCATTGTTACTGTGTGTTCCACTATTCAAGGAGCCTTCTATAAACCCAAGAAAATTATGAGCTAAAGAATATGTTGTATACAGGACCGGCGCTAGGGGTTTTAGTGCCCTAGGCGCATGGGAATTTCGCCGCCCTGGTCCCACGTCTCTGGTGGAGCTGCCACAGTGTTGCCTGCGGGAGGTCCACCGGAGCCACAGGAGCAGCTGACTGTCCGCAGGCACGACTGCGGCAGCTCCACCGGAGCCGCCTGCCACCCCCTCCAGCAAAATGCCACCCACCAATAATCCTGGCACCTTAGGCGATTCCCTAGGCCGCCTAAATGGAAGCGCCTGCCCTGCCTGACTGGCCTCGGTGAGGTCGGCCGGGGGTGTCTGGGCAAAAATGGGAATGACTCCTGGTCATTCCCTTCTTTAAGCTTCTCCTGGAGAGGCAGACGGTGCAAAAGCCTTGGTAACCGTTCTCATCATAGGAGCTGGAGGCTGAGCTCCTCCCCCACCCGCTTTCATGTCCAATGAAGATTCTGTATTGCCTGGACTATCATAGCAGCTGGAGGCTGCTTCCCCTTCATTTTATCTCACTAAAAAGTCAGTGTTTCTTATTCATGCATTCTTTATTACTTCATCACACAAATGGGGGAACATTGCCACGGTAGCCCAGGAGCGATGTGGGAGGAGGGAAGCAACGGGTGGGGTTGTTGCAGGAGCACCTCCTAGAATGGCATGCAGCTCATCATTTCTGCAGGATATCTGGGGCTCTGACCCAGAGCAGTTGTGCTCTCTGGTTATCTAGTAGACTTGCCCCATATTCTAGGCAGGACTGACTATTTTTAGATAAAATGTAAAGAAGGGAATGATCTGGGGAGTCATTCCCATTTTTGTCCATGCGCCCCCGGCCAACTTCACTGAGGCCAGCCAGGAGCACCCATGACAGCAGCAGATGGTACAAAAGGACTGGTAACCATCATTGCCAATTTCTAGCAGCCAGGACCGGAGCTAGGGGTTTGAGCGCCGTAGGTGGACGGGAATTTCGCCACCCCGCGTGCTGGTTCGCGGCTCCGGTGGAGCTGCTGCAGTGGTGCCTGCGGAGGGTCCGGTGTTCCACGGCTCCGGTGGAGCTGCCGCAGTGGTGCCTGCGGCAGCTCCACCGGAGCCGCGTGAGCAGCCAACCCTCCGCAGGCACGTCTGCGGCAGCTCCACCGGAGCCGCGGACCAGCGGACCCTCCGCAGGCACCCCTGCGGCAGCTCCACCAGAGCCGCCTGCCGCCCCCTCCGGCAAAACGGCGCCCATCATTTATTCTGGCGCCCTAGGCGATTGCCTAGGCTGCCTAAATGGTAGCACCGGCCCTGGTTGTATATTTTATCTTCTGCACTGGAGCTTTAGGCTTGTTAGCTTAAAGGGCCTCCTTTCCACCTGGGGGCAGAATCACTAAAGCACTGGAGGCAGGGTGTTGAGGGGGTTAGATCAGTCAGGACTAGGGCTTTGCAAACTCGCTGCAACCTCCAGTTCATGGCAGTTGCATGGGCAGGGGTTGCTGCTGAGCTTCCCCCTGCAGCTTCTTTTGAAGAGCTGGGGTCTCCAGGAACCAACCACCCACTATCAACTTTCATTTGTCTTCAGAGGGTCTCCTTGCCACTGCATCCATGGGCTGGATTCTCCCTCTGCCTGAGCTGTCAGAGAGCTGCATGGTTGACGCCTGTCCCCCAAAAGGCTCAGATGACATCTTGGTGTGGGCCACTGTGATGGGGTGTTTGCCCCACACAGGTTAAGAAAGGGTTAACCTCATCAGGGAACAGCAGAGGTGGGTCCTCCAAGTGGCCCAGAGAGGCTGCATGAGGCACAGACAATCAGGAAAAGGCTGCAAGGAGCAGCCCAGTCAGGGCCCAGCAGGCTCACACATGAGGAGCTACAGGGCAATGCAGGGTCAGTTGCTGCTGAGAGCCCAAGGGGGTGAGACTGTGTTCCTAGCAGGCTGAAAGAAAGCTGGCACAACAGACAGGTCAGTTGCTTGCAGGGACTGGGGGGAGCAAGAGAGAGCTCCTGGCTGGCTGCAGGAACTGGGTAGCTGAGTACCCTAAGGCAAGGGCGAAGAAGATGCTGGGACAGTGGGGAAGTGGCCCAAAGGATCATAGTAGTGATCAGAGGAATTTGCAGCATGAGGCTGCTATCCACACACAGGGTCCCTGGGCTGGGACCCCAAGTAGTGGATGGGCCCAGGTCCCCCACACACACACTCGCCATTGGGGAATTGGCCTGATAATTTGATTGAGACACTGACCCCTGGAAGAGGAGACCAAGGATGGTGACACAGCCGGAGGGCTGAGTTATGAAGAGGGCACTGGGGTTCCTGAGACTGCGAGAGGAGCTGCAGGCAGCTGCAGGGATGGAGTGACAGGGTGTGAACTGTGATGAGGGTGTTGGTCTTGAGCTAATCCCCAGAGAGACCAGAAGGAGGCACCAGTCTGGCAGTGAGTGATGCGCCCTGTGGCAGCCACTAACCTTCCAAATCCTGAAGGGCCCCTCTCTTGAGAACCTTAGGAACTCTGCAGCTTGAGAAGGCCCTGGAGACTGCCTTTGCCTCAGAGCCTGCAAATTTTGTCAGGTACAAAGGAGCTGCAGAAGGCTCCTGAAGACTTTGTAACCCCTGGGGAATGTCAGGAACTCCACCACAGGAGGAATGGGGCATCTTTCATGAGGGATTTCAGTGGCTTTAGCTTAGCCCCCCCTCCCCCCATCAGCAGACCTCTCCTGGAGCCGGCATTTGGTGGTGTCCAGTCAAATAGCTCCAGGTTACTGCATTTGCATGAGCTATTTGGGATATTTGCAAATCAGCAGAGCTTCTGAGTCTGGAGAGGGAAGAGGCTCCTTCCTGGAGATTTTGTTTTTGTAACCATCATTTGCTTTTCAGACAAACATCTAGAAAATTCTATAAGAGAAAATCCGAGATGGGAATGTGAAGGATGCATGTTGACTCAGGCCCTGGAGTGTGTCTCTGGGAATCTCTGGATGTTTGTATGTTGGGAGACCAGACCCGATACGGTCCCCCAGGCCCTTCTTTACCTTACAGCTGTGTAATCAGGGGCGGCTCCAGGCACCAGCACGCCAAGCGCATGCCTGGGGCAGCAAGCCACGGGGGGCGCTCTGCCGGTCGCCGCAAGGACAGCAGGCAGGTTGCCTTCGGCTGCATGCCTGTGGAGGGTCCGCTGGTTCCGCAGCTTTGGTGGACGTCCTGCAGGCTTGCCGCCGAATCTGCGGGACCGGGGACCTCCCGCAGGCTGCCACCAAAGGCAGCCTGCCTGCCGTGCTTGGGGCAGCAAAATACCTAGAGCCGCCCTGTGTGTAATTAAGGCAGCTCTACCAAAATAAATGAGGGAAAGTTCTCTGCAACTTGGTGTGGGTCTGTGGTGACTAAGGGCTAGCTCCACAAAGGGACCTGATGCCTAAGTCCAACATTTAGGTGCTAATGAGATCCTCAACACCCTGCTTTGCTGCTGCCTCACCTTATAGGCATCTGAATAACCTAGGCCCAAGTTTCCACTGGTAAAGCCCCTAGGCACCTAAGTTTTGGCCAGTGGGCATGCACAACCCCCCCCCCTCCCCCTGCAACCTGACACTGCTAAACAGTGCCATGGCCTCATTCACACCTAAGTACTGGCAGGATTCTCAAACTAGGTAAATCATGAGGCCAGGCTGGTCACAGAGGGATCTGGATGGTTTGGTAAGCTGGGTCCTTTCAAACAAAATGTGTGTTAATACAGTCAGATGCAAACTTATACAGCTAGAACCAAGAAGCACAGGCCACACCAACAGACTGGGGGACTGTGTCCTGACAAGAAGGGACTCTGAAAAGGATCTAGGGCAATGCTCTGGGGCTAATGTGACCCTCAGCTGCATAAACATGGGAGTAATGAGGGCTCGATGCAGGGCTAACTGGGTGAAATTCAATGGTCTGTGATGTAGAGGAAGTCAGGCTAATGGTCTCTGCTGATTCTTAACTCGATGACTACGACTGTATCTATGTAACCGTGACAGATTTGGGTTCTCTGTTCAACCCCTTCACATTGCTAGAAGTCTACTTTGCTGGAGGCAGTTGCTATTTTGTGTTCAGTTCCTATGCAGCCTCTTACAGAAGAGATGTACACATGGTGTTCTCCCATGGAGATTTCACTTATGTTCTTTCTTGTGTTATTACTGTCCCTTAATCTAAAGTAGCAGGTCACTTAGAGAGCAAACCCAGACTTTGAGTGTATGTAGGGAAAACATGACAGCTAGGACTCTGGGTTAACAACCCAACTCTTACAACACAGTGGAGCATCCAGAAGGCAGAACTTGTGTTCTATATATGGCAGCTCCAGAACACAGCAGAGACTTAGATGGGTGGCAGGCAGGGAACCTCGATGTACTGCAGCCTTCCCTCCAGCTGGTGCCCAAGTCTTTCTGGCTGCAGGCTCCATGATGAAATCCCAAATGAACTGTTTACAAGGCGCGCTGGGCATTCTGCTTCATCACCCCTGAGTTAAGCATCACATCCTCATGCTTGAGGTTTCAAACCTACATCTCTCTTCTTGACTTCAGAGTGGCTAGCTGAGACACTATCAGAGTGAACTACAGATGGGAGAGAGCAGTGTGATCTCCTGCTAAAGCAGATTAGTTAGCTAGATGGGCAGGCATGGCCCTGATGGAGAAATGCGCATTTGGCGGGAGAAATAAGAGACATATACACAACAAGACTTGTTTCTTTGGCAGCTATTGAATGTATTACATAGATGTGTCCTTTTCAATGAGTGCTGATGCTGTCCCACATTTGTATAACAGCTGGGCTCTCAAGTTATGATTATTTAGGTATCTCTACACACACACATGCACGCGCACGCACACACACGCACACACTTCAATAATTATGGATGTTTCTTTAATTCCTCTTTAAATTGCTTTGGTCTTTTTGTTCCTTTTTTATTGTAACTAATTTTTTTTCAATCAAAGATCAGTGCTAATAAAAACAACAACTAAGGAAACTTTCTCTATTTCTAATTACACTAATGAACAAACCTTATAAAAGAAACAGTTGGGGAGGACATGGGAAAAACCTGAAAAAATACAACAAACCAAGGCTTTCCCCCTAATTGGCCATCACAACACCCTGCCCCAAGAAAATCATTTAAAGCGCCATTGACCCATCTGAGTTTTCACTCCAAAGGCATTCTTGTGGGGTTTAACCAGGGGCACAAATTGGTTTTAGCTGCAGAGCAGAATCCTCAAACCACGCACTGAATTTTCTGGTAGTAGATTAGTGCCTAGCCCAGTATTTTGCACCATTGACCTAACTTTGCTTTAGCCTATTTGAAGGTGTCTAATCGGAGCTCTTATTTTCTCAAGGACGCCTGACCCATTTTAAACATGCATGAGCAGAACGACAAACGTTTAAGAATAACATTGACTGATGCCAGTGCAGCCAGCTCCTCATCCAATTGTCACCCAGCTGCCTGGTCTTGGTCCTGCAACCTATTCATATCCTGCTTGGAAGCAAGGAGTAGCCTCGCCTCCCAGTAACAGGGGGGTGAGGAAGGTGCTGGAGCATCTCGCAGGGATGAGTCCAGGGCATTGTGTACAGCTCTCAAAGGGACAAAATGTGTCACCAACCCTAGGAGGGCTTTGAGAAGGAGAAGTCTCAATCTTTTACACTCAGTGAGTAAAGTCTCACAAGCACTCCTGGAATGCAGGTACTATTAATTATTGCCATTGTACCAAGGAGCGAATGACGCACTAACCACTACGTCAGGCGCCCTACCAATTTCTCTTAAGACAATTTCCCAAATTTTCGAAAGCTGAGCCCTGCTTCAGGAAAATGAAATCAACAGTAATCCTCACATGTGCTACTAAAAGTCACTCATCCTAAATTATACAGGGTCTGCATGCCCTCTCTTCCACAGCGAGTCTGTTATGCCAACACACAGAGACACCCTATTGGAAACACTGGGGCGGATCTTCATAATATGACACTTCTCGCCTCTTGTACATTTGATTCAGCAGTGAGATGATTAACAATATTGATCTTTTAAGTGTTATCATTGGCCTCTGAGTTAGCACCTGTCGAGATGCACAGGACAGTGCAACTTCTCACAGCTATTGCTTCAGGCTCTCTGCAAACTCAGGCAGGCAGCTCTGCATTGGTTACAGTAGCTTCATGTTTTGAAGGATGGGTTGTTTTGTTTTTTATGCAACCACAGCAGCTGGAGACTTACTTGAAAAAAAGGAAAGGACTGGAAATTTCTGACTGTGGACAACAATTGAGAGGTCTGTCCACACCCCCTGAGCTAGCCCTTCCTGCATCCCCATAAATACAATGTGTTTGCCCCACATTTTAGGACACGCTGTCTTACAATAGCATATACATTCACTCAAAATGTTTGACACCTAGGGCTGGATCCACAAAGGGGATGTAGACTCAGCATTGCAACATTTAGGTGCTCACCTGCCCAGTGCAAGCTGCAGCCCCAAGTCAGGCATCCAGGCTCCCTGGACAATGTATGGTGAAAGTTGGGCACCTCAGAAAGGATCCACAAACACCATCAAACTGCAGAGAGGAGAGGGGTGTGGGCTAAGCCTCACCCTTCAAAGGGAGCTAGGTGCTAGCTCATTCGAGCAGGAACTTAAACTTCAGACTACCATCTCCCGGGGGAGGTCCCTAGCCACTGGGTTACTGAGTCGTTCTCTCACACTGTCTTGTCCACACAGTCCAGGGGGTCACGTGCAAGGTGGGAGGCCTGGGTTCCACTCCCTGCACCTCTCAGGCAGAGAGATGTCCACCTGGGTCTCCCACATCATGGGTGCTCCAGGCCCTGCTTAAAGGTTACAAGATGGCACCTCCTGCAGCTATTCATTGTGAGGCATATTCCAATCAGTGACAATGCCAGCTCGAGGATCACACCGAACGTAGGCATGAGCCAGGTGGTTATGTGCACACCCCCAGGCAGACATGTAGGGGACTTCATAGGTAGAAACCTAGGCACCTACAAAGTTAGGTGGCAGCTGAGTGGGAATTTTTAGGATCTAAATTTTGGACTTAGGTACCTAAAGTGGCAAGTAGGTGCCAAAATCTGATGGTGGATCTCAAGCCTAAGGAGGGAGAGCAGAACAGAAACGACAATGCAGGGAACAGCAGTTGGAAAAGTCACATGTCCCAGAAACTGAAACGCACTAAGATGGAAATAAACAGAATACTGATGTAGTAGTGATGGATAGTTCAAATGCAAGAGCCTTACGGCAGGCCAATGAGATCTGGAGAGGGAACAGGGGGGCCCTGCTACCCTGTTAGAATATTCAGACTTTAGTAGTGAGCTAGAATTACAGTTGGATTTGAACCGCAGGGCAGCACCAATATTATGCTGTTTGGTTGCACAGCTCCCCACTAAATGCCATGAGTGAATTGTTGCACAAGTCTGGCCTTTCTCCAGTATTTACAAAGCAGGCCTCTTGCCTTTCAAACAACACTAAGCTGTGCTAAAATAAACACTGACTTCTCCATAAAGAACAACCCAAACACCAGTGGGTTAAAGGTTTGCCTCCTGGGTGGATTGAAGGTTCTGAAACAGATCCTCAGAACTGATCTTATTTATAAGGAATAAAGAGCCAGTTGGGAGCAGATGCATCACGAGTTCCCTCCTCTTTGCTGATATTTGGAGCTGAACAGGGAGACCCAGAAAATGTTCAGATCTCTAGTAACAGTAACTAAGCTTCCCATCTTTGATGTGTCCAACCCATTGCAGGCCTTGGTATCAGCTCTGACTAGAACTGAGCTAGTGATGCAAAAAATAGTCCACAAATAGTCAAACTTCTAAGCAAATTCACTTGCATGCTGTTCACACCACTTTTGTGTTAGTTTTCCATGAAACATACTTACTGGCGGGAATATTCCTTGAAATGGTGATTTTTAAAGTGAATATAGGAGACTATTCCTTGGGTCACCCCTCTACCGAGTGAGTGCAGCTCTTGGGGCTTTGCACACCTGTTTCTTATTGAAGGAGAAATCAGTGCTGTAGAGTCTAGGCATTTTCTTAATATAACCTGTTTACATTACTCTATACACACCAATCCTTGAACAGAGGTGGTCACAAACAGCATGCAGGTAACCTCCTCTTTCTGAAATCTCAGCCCAGACCCCAACATCCTGCTCCCAGGAAGCGACTGTACAGCAAGCATAGATGCTAATTGACTACATTAACTATGAGATGATGTGACAGGGGGCTGCTGGCTGCCATAAATAGCCAGCACCCTGGTCACTTAGAACACACAAAGCAGTAGGCAGTTAGAGTAGGAGGGAGTTAGCTAGTCTGATTGGGTCTGCAGGGAGTCTGATGAACTAATTAGCTCGTCAGCTGGCTAGCTTGGAAAAGAAAGCAAACAACAGAAAACAGTTGAGCCAGGGAGGAGGCCACTCCAACCTGCTGCTACATTGTGTTGTACCTGGAATGCAAAACAAGAAATAAGACTAGACACCTGGTGAAGGTACCTGGTGGAGTCTGTTTGCTGTCTGAGCACCAGGAGGGCTTACCAGGCTGGAGTTCTGGTGCTGGAGGAGGAACCTGTTTACGGATGACTTAAGTAGATTTCAGAGCAGCCTCTGGGCAGCAAGCAAACTCTCCTACTGGTTGCGACAGCTCCCCAAATAAATCACAGCACAAAACTAACAACAGCGCAACACCTCTTCAAAGGCAGAACCCTGTTCTGACATGAAGCAAAACAACGTGCAGGGCAGCATTTCCCAAACAACAGGTCCTGACCCACCAGTGGGCTGCAGAAGGTTCTAGATGGGTCGCCATGTCTAGGGCCAGATTAACCCAGCACAGGGCCTTGGTCTAGGCAAACATACACTTCCTTTGGCCTGGGTGGGGGAGAGACCTGGGAGAGAGGTTGGAGAGCAAGCCCACCCCATACCCTGCAACAGCACAACTCCTGCTCCGGGCATTCTGACCTGTACACAGGATGATAGCACCACTCGGGTTTGGGGCTGGGTGAGGGGGCTCTGCCTACTCTCCCAATGTTTGCAGTGGAGTCCCAGCTGGCCAGCTCACACTACCCAGAAGCTTCTGGGGGTGCCCTGCTGCCATGCTCTCCCCTGCCCCCACATTAGCTGTCTTCTGAGGGGCTGACAAGTGCACCCCCACACCTGTCATTCAGGGGCTGGGGAGTCATTCAAAGTATTGGTATTCCCACCTACTGCTACTAGCACAGAGCCCTTCTGTAGCATTTCCCATGTTCTCAGGGCTGGGCAAGCACTGCTTCATGGAGCACGGGTCCCTGGGCTTATGGGGAACCGGTGGTTGCATGCTGCTGGCTCCCACAGTTAAGGATATATTTGATACTTCCTGAGTGCTACTTCTCCATGGCAGCAGTTGTCTCAGGGATGTGGGAAGCTGGCCTGTGGGAAGGCCGGTGGGAAGGCCATCTCCTCTCGGTTACCCTGGGGTCCGCCCTGTACAGCCATTTGAGAGACCCTGAATTAATCCCTCTGGGGCATCTCAGGCTGGTTTCAGGAGCAGCAAGTTCATGTCTTGCTCCATGACAACAGCATGTGGAGGATGGATGCTGGAAGCAGCTTTCCCACAAAGGATCCTTTCCTTTCCAGATGGGGAGGGGCAGAGAAAGACTGTTATTAACAGGCTCTAGTAGCACACAAGGCCGGAGGCAAATCGACACTGGCTCACCACCTCCTGCATTTTGTTCTGCACCAACATGGAAGGAGCCTGCCGAACTCAGCACCCCTGCACTCCCCCATGGGAAAGTGCTGCTGGGTCCAAGCATAGCACTACGCCTCTCAGACAGCCATCTTCTCCTGGGACCTGAGCCAAACCCCATTCAAGGCAAGTGTAAGGCTGCTACTGATTTCAGGAGCTGAGGAGGAGACCCTTGCTACTATAGATGCCCAGGGGAAGGACAGAGACTAGGACAGGAGGAGACAAGTAAGGGCAGAGATAATAAAGGACTGAGAAACAGAAAGCAGAGGATGAGCCCCAGCCCACACTGAGGGCCACGGGAGCAGACACAGGGACAGAAATAGTAAGGAAGGGAATGCTGCCAGCCATTGACTTTATTCCCAGTGTTTCCACTGGTCAGGAGCACAGCACTGAGTCTAGGACAGAGCAAAGACAGCAGCTGGTTCTGCTCAGTTTGGGATTGCACCTGGCTTAGCAAGCAACCAGTGTTTGGTCAGACAGAGCCAGAGTTTGCTGACCTTCAGGTCACTGTGCAAAGCCCATCGTCTATTTACTAACACAGCTCTTCATGGGGCTGATGAGGGAGGAGAAGGGGTTGTTTTTCTCTTTAGGGGTATGGAGAGTCCTTGACTTTTTTGTTTGCTGGGTTATTTTTTGCTAAGTGTTTTTATACTTTCTGTAAATGCTTCCAGAGAGCATCGGAGAGAGATCAACAGTTATTGGCCAGAATGTTTTCATAGTGGAAAAGACCATCTTATCCAAATCAAAACTTTCTGATCTCTGAAATCCAACGTGCTGATTTCAACAAACAAACCAAAACCAAAACACTGGAACGAAGCATTTCAGTAAGATTGAAACTTTCCTTTTTGACCTTAGAACAGAGTGGAACATTTTGATTCTTCATTTCAAAATGACCTTTCATTGCAAAATGTATATTACTTTTATATTCTTATAAATCAAAATGTGAAATGAAGCTTTTAAATGGTTGAAATCAGAACAAAATGATTGATTTGATTGAAAACAACTGTTTCGATTGACCTGAAACAAAAAATTTTCAAAAATTCTGTTGGCAATGAAAACAACTTTTGAAATGGTGGAATGTCCCACATAACAAACTGGGGTTCCTGCACAGCTCTAACCAGAGGCTCAAAACATGGAAAGTGAAATCACATACAATCCTGGGGCAATGTGATGTCTAGCGATTTATTCGTGACCCTACAAATGACTCACTATGTGACGTGACACTACTTCACCTTCCTGCTCAGTTTATTCAGCCATAAGGTGGGCCTAGTAAGATGGACCTCAGAGGGTTGTTATGAAGCGTCATTCATGTTTGCAAAGTGATTTCAGACCCTCAGACAAAAGAGGAAATTATTTGGTTATTGTCAAAATGGACCCCCTGGCCACCAACCCCTGGTGGGGCATGCTGCAAAGGGAATAAGAGACAGGCCCTGACTCCAGAATCTGCAGGGAAAAAACACCAAGCTGAACAGAAGTTTGCGAGGGGCCTTCTGTTCTGGGATTCCCTTCCTTGGCATGAATCCTCTCTGCCCTCCAATGGCATGAAAGCCCTGACTTTGCAGCCTGAGTGGGTTATTCGAAGACTAATGCACTTTTCCTTTCTTCACCTCAACTCTCTATGTCCAGCTTGTCTCCCAGGGGTGGGCAAAGGTAGATGAGGGTGACACACGTGATTTCTTGCTTGCGTACATCTACGTTCTAAGCTCTTGCTAAAGATAAGCTTCCAAACATCTTTAGCACTAAGCCCTCCTGGGCGGACTTCTTTTGTTAAGTAATAAGCGTTTTAGTGTGGTAAGCAGATTAGGTGGGAAAGCAGCACCTGACTAATGTAGTATTAGCCATGAGCTAAAAGGCTCCCACCAGCTAGTCCACCTCAACCGCCCAGAGAAGAATCTGCTGGCTGGAGCATGAGGCCATCAGGGCACTAGCAGTAAAAAGCAAAGTGACAGTGGAAACGAATGACAGAAGCAGCTGCTTTCCTCTAACACGGAACAAGGGACTTTATTGGAATAAAAAAACCAGCGTCATCCCTAATGCTGCTCCCTCTCTTTCTCTTCTTCACTGCAGAGATCTTGCCTGGGTTCCGGCTGCAAATTTAAAGAGACAGTGCACAGACGCCACACCTCCCCACCTGCCCTGTGTTAAAAAGAACATAAGACTGGCCAGACTGGATCAGACCAATGTTCCATCTAGTCCAGCATCCTTCTTCCAACAGTGGTCAATGCCAGGCATTTCAGAGGGAATGAACAGAACAGGGCAATTATCAAATAATCCATCCCCTGTCACCCATTCCCAGCTTCTGGCAAACAGAGGCTAGGGATACTTCAGAGGACCCAGTCTGGCCCATCTTTTCTCCTTGGGATGGGTTTTGCCAGGATGATTCATTTGAGAGCCAGGGATGATAGTGAAGTTGTCAATGGTGATAGACAAAGGGGAAGGCAGATCCCTGGATCCATGCCCATATCATGATCAGTGGAACTGGAGTCAGAATGCCCATGTTCCCTGGAGGGACTGTTATCGACGGGACACCAGGAGAACAGGCAGTGCGGGGAGCCGGACTGGAAGCAACGAGGTCACGACAGAGCAGTGCACAGGGTTTAATAACATTCCACTTGTTCAGCTTACCCGCCTCCAGCCTCACTCTTTGCAAATGAAACATGGTGGCAGCACCGGAGCAGTGAGTTCTCGGCAGTGCAATAGCTGGCAGCGTGAGCCGTGGCACTTGGTATGATGACCCTGAAGCCCTGGATTTTGCAGATACAAACCTAGCCCAGCGATGGATCCTGCACTCACTCTGAAGCTCACCATGGCTTCACAGGTGTCCTAGGAGCCCTGGGGACCTATTGCTCCTCAAAACAGAATGAGGGAGGACTGGTTTGTCACTAGAGACCCATCCTAAGGGAAGGAGATGGCCCCCTATGCTACTGCCTTACGCACACTGACTGCCACATGGAATTCTGGGGACTTGTCAGACTCCTTGATTCAGGACAGGACAGATTGGCAGCATTTGGGATATCCCGCCTGTGGAAGCGGCTGCTCCAGGAAGGCAATCTCAGACTAGACAGATGCTTACACATGGGACATGCAGTGGAAGCTGCAAGAGAAAGGATGACAGCCCTAGGAGGCACAACAGCCCCAGAAATATGTATAGTGAGACAACAGCAAAGGCGAGCAGGTGGCCAGGGCTTCATACCCATCATGAGATGCATTTACCGAGGGAGACGGCATGAGCAGGTAGAAGAGATGGGCCCTGCACTGGACAGCATTGCAAGGAACGTGGCAAGTTGATAACCACCAGCAGAAAGAGACTGTTACCAGGTGAACTGCCCACCCAACCATGGGAAAAGGTTGGAGCAGGTGTATTTACCTTCAAGGAAAAGCAGGACAGTGGACTACTATTCACCACTCAATGCCTTGCCTGATATCAGAAGCACGTCAGTCATTGGCGAACTGAACACCTGTTTGCGAGATGTGGCATTCCGGATGTGATGTTGCACCCCATAATGCTTTATAGGAATATGTTTACGAGTGTAAATATGACATAACTGGAATATGTTTTATGCCATGTAACATATCTTTTCAAAGCTTATGATCTACTGAATATATTAATTCTATTTGTATGCATGTATCATCTTTATATCTGAAGTTATGAGCATTGGCTCTATGCTTGTAATTAAAATCCAATCCACATCTGAGCTTTCCTGGGACTGTTCAAACTAACATATAAACAATGGTGTCGGCCTGCAAAAAGCTGAATAATTCATAGACACATGACTTGCCCAGGTGGCTAGAGACCCCATCTTGTGGCTGTGATGTGGCACAAGAGAGAGAATATAAGAGGTCCTGGAAATCCCTCCATTTTGTCTTCAGCTGGCTCAGAAGCTGGCTCCACCCCAAAGAGATGCCTGAAAGCTCCACCTCAAAGGACAGTAATTACGGGGGTGTGAGTGATTGGTGGACCCAGACTAGGAAGGACTCTAGTCTGTGAAACAAGTTTATTGGAATATCTCTGAGAGTGAGATTTACCTGCATTTAGTTTCCTACTGTATTAGGCTTAGACTTGTGTGTTTTTGTTTTATTTTGCTTGGTAATTCACTTTGTTCTGTCTTGGAACCACATAAATCCTACTTTTTATATTTAATAAAATCACTTTTTGCTTATTAAGTGACGCAGAGTATGTAATTAATACCTAGGAGAGCAAACAGCTGTGCATATCTCTCTATCAGTGTTATAGAGGGCGAACAATTTTATGTTTACCCTGTATAAACTTTATACAAAGTAAAATGGATTTATTTGGGGTATGGACCCCACTGGGAGCTAGATGTCTGGGTGTTGGAGATAGAGGCACTGCTTAAGCTGTTTTCAGTTAAGTCTGCAGCTTTTGGGGGACGTGGTTCAGACCTGGGTCTGTGTTGCAGTGTCTGGCTAGCGTGTCTAGCTCAACAAGGCAGAGTACTGAAGTCCCAAGCTGGCAGGGAAAACAGTCTCAGAGGTAGTTCCAGCATGTCACGTGGCAGTCCCAAGGGGGTCTCTGTGACCTAACCCATCACACTGGACACTGTGTTCACTGACAACAAACCTCTGTTTGTCTTGGAAGAATTCCAGGTGTTTGCACGCTACAGGGAGTTTGACCACCACCCCTCCTCCCCGACACACCCACAGAGTAATGGGAAGATGGAATCAGCTGTTACTCAAGGCTGTTTCTTCTGGTTCAATCCCATTGTTAGCATTTCTGGCACACAGGAATACCCATCCCAGGGGTGCCAAAACAATCCAGTGCAGGGAAGATTTGTTGCAGCCAGAAAGATGGAGAAACCACTGAGAGGAGATGGCCAACAATCAGAGAAAGCAGACACTAGAGTACAGCAGATCAGCCACAGACCTGCCAGCTGTAGAGACAAGCAATCTGGTGAGAGTCGAGCCATTCGAGACACAGCAGAGGGCACTAAAGGAGTCACGAGGGGTGCAGATCACATAAGGTGACTGCGCAGGAGGGACAAGTGACCCGAAGTAAGAGGAGACACTTGGGAGCCGGCAGACACATCACCTAGAGAGAGCCCACCGTGATACAGAGATCGCCCCCAAAGAGAGGAACAGAACTACGCAGAGGCCGACCCCTCAGGAATGGAGGAGATTCCAGAGACAAGTTGCTGGCCTCAGACACAGGTGAGGGACACAGAGCAAGATCACTCCTGGTGCAGTCACCTGCTGAGGAGACCAAAGTGTCTCACAGACCCTGTGAGCAGCTGAGTCAGGGTAAAGACAAGCCCAGCTCGGCTTGGTGCTAGCAGCCTCTGGTCAAGGGTCCTGGGTGGGAGCGGGTGTCAGGCTATATCAAAATGTCTGTAAAATCAGGAATATGGACCGTGACCAGTGGAACTGGGCCCGTGCCCCCTGGAGGGACTGTTGCTGAGGGGACACAAGCAGGCCAGGCAGTGCGGGGAGCTGGGCTGGATGCAATGCGGCCACATGGACAGAGCAGTGCATGGGGTTTAATAAAGTTCCACTTGTTCAACTTACCTGCATCCAGCATCACTCTTGGCTGATAAGACCCACGCCCAGTGTGCGCACAGCCTTCCTTTCACACTCCCTCCCATGGCTACAAGTGCCTGATTTCACAGCCGGAAACGCTGGCCACCCTTGAACATGTTTTCTCACCGGCTCTCTGACATGTAGGTCACCAGCATGAAGGGCCCCGCCCTCCACAGTCCTGCCTGGTGTGGTCACTCCCACCTGTGCAGAGAGGGTGTGAAACGCCACCCAACCAACATGCTCCACTCAAGCACGCCTTGCACTGATGTTGATGACAGTGGGAGGGGCAGGGGCCATAGGGCAATCAACACAGGAACCATTTTTATTTTTTTGGATGGGAAAATCCCTGCCTGACCATTTCAGGGATATCAGTAGTATTGCCTATGAATTTTCCTATCTGAGTCCACGTCAGGAGGCCCTCATGTCAGATCTCAAAGAGGGGAGAGATGAAGTAACTCGTGCCAGGACAGCAGGTCATTTCCAGGAGGGCAAATACCCCAGTGAGGTGGATGTGGTTATTTTAAATGACACACATGCACCCCACTCCAAGCTGGAGAAGCAGCGCTGTAAGGGACCATGAGGGAATCCCATTCACTCAGGAGGGAGGGGAGAGCAATTTAAGTGTTGCTCAAGGTTTGTGATCGCAAGCTCTTGGGACCAGGAGAAGAAAGAGGTGTGGACGCCCCCTCCCATGATGGCTTGGTTGAAAAACAAGGATTGTTAATGATGACTTTTGTAAATATGTTCTCAACAACCTGCTTAAATGGGCCCTTCCAGAAGTGTCTGTGGTGCTGTTTATACCCAGGAATGAGTTCATTTAAAGACAGCTTTCAGAAGCAGCTAACAATTCTGTGCTGCCCTGGGGATGGTCAGGCAGAGAGAATTTCTTCTGATGTTTCATCCCGGGGTTGTGATGGCGGAGAAACTGTGTGTTTGTTGACACTGCCTTTCAGGAACGTGTCCCAGCCTGGGTACCCAAACCCCATTATACTTTGTGCTGGACACAGGACCATATGCATCCTGTGCAAACTCTCTGTGTTTAGAGCCCTTGAATCCCGGCCGCGGCTCTGGCGGCTGGGCTGAGGTGGGGATTTAAAGGGCTCAGAGCTGCCCGCAGCTGCGGGCAGCCCAGAGCCCTTTGAATCCTGGCCGCGGCTCCAGTGGCCGGGCTGGGGCTGGGATTTAAAGGGCTCAAAGCTCCCCGTGGCTGCAGACAGCCCTGAGCCCTTTAAATCCCGGCCACGGCTGAGATTTAAAGGGCTCAGAGCTCCCCACCGCTGTGGGCAGCCCAGAGCCCTTTGAATCCTGGCCACGGCTCCAGTGGCCGGGCTGGGGCTGGGATTTAAAGGGCTCAAAGCTCCCCGTGGCTGCAGACAGCCCTGAGCCCTTTAAATCCCGGCCACAGCTGAGATGTAAAGGGCTCAGAGCTCCCCACCGCTGTGGGCAGCCCAGAGCCCTTTGAATCCCAGCCGTGGCTCTGGTGGCTGGGCTAGGGTGGGGATTTAAAGGGCTCAAAGCTCCCCGCGGCTGCGGGCAGCCCAGAGCAATTTGAATCCTGGCTGCGGCTGGGATTTAAAGGGCTCAGAGCTCCCTGCCGCTGCGGGCAGCCCAGAGCCCTTTAAATCCCGGCCTCGGCTCCGGCAGCAAGGCTGGGGCCAGGATTTAAAGGGTTCAGAGCTCCCCGCAGCAACGGGCAGCCCAGAGCTCTTTGAATCCCAGCCATGGCTCTGGCGGCCGGGCCGGGGCCAGGATTTAAAGGGCTCCGGGCTTCCCTCAGTGGCAGGAGCTCTGGGCCCTTTAAATCCCTGCCCCAGCCCTGCAAAGCTCAGGGTTCCCCCTGGTGGCCAGAGCCCCGAGCCCTTTAATTTGCCCCTGAGCCCCGGGGGGCTCCCAGCCACCTCTGCAGCTGGGAGCCCCTGGTTGATTTAAAGGCTCTGGGTCTCCCAGCCACAGCTGGTTCCCCAGGGCTTTTAAATCTTCAGAGGCCACGCCTCTTCTGGATGAGGCCACGCCCCCTTCAGGACTCCAGCAGTTCTCGTAAGTCCTGTAAGTTACTTTCACCCCTGGTTAAGTCTCATTCAAATGAGTCACTTTGTGCACTTTCCTGCAGTTAGAGGCTGAGATCGGCATGCTATGCACTATGTTGAAGGGGTTAAACTTGTTTCTGAAGAGCTGTTCTTAGGTTAACCCGGCCTGGAGCAGGCCCTGCTCTCCCGTTGCCTTGGCCTCCCCTGTGCAAGGTTGTACAAGGAATTTGCATAGAACAGAGCACTACACAGCATCCTCTGCATGACCCTCCAACATACAGTTCCCTCATGTGCCGCACAAACACTTTGGGGCAAATTCTCTGCTAGCATCTCTCCACTGCAGTCCCAGGGCTGTGGAGAAGGGGTGGAGTATCCCTTACTAGATGCATACTCCTGAGATGCACACAGCTGCACCGTGCACCTTCTGTTGGGGGTGAGCTCTCAGGACGACAGCCGGTTCAGGCATTTATATGGGGGAAGGGATAGCTCAGTGGTTTGAGCATAGGCCTGCTAAACCCAGTGTTGTGAGTTCAATTCTTGAGGGGGTTATTGGGGGATTGGTCCTGCTTTGAGCAGGGGGTTGGACTAGATGATCTCCTGAGGTCCCTTCTGATTTTATGATATTCTTTTTCCAAATGTAGCAGTACTATGCTCTCTGTTAAGGGCTAGTCACAGGGAGAACTTCAAGGCTGAAGGTTCAGCGATCAGTGTGGCAATAATTGAAAAAGTCAAGTAACATTTATTTTGTCCCTCTGCACAGAACTTGAAAGGAGCTTGTCATAAACAGATAGTTAAGGGTTAATGCCTCTTTTACCTGTAAAGGGTTAAGAAGCTCAGTAAACCTGGCTGACACCTGACCAGAGGACCAATAAGGGGACAAGATACTTTCAAATCTTGGTGGAGGGAAGTCTTTGTTTGTGCTCTTTGTTTTGGGTGTTGTTCGGTCTTGGGACTAAGAGGGACCAGACGTCAGTCCAGGCTCTCCAAATCTTTCTGAATCAGTCTCTCATGTTTCAAAATAGTAAGTAACAGCCAGGCAAGGCGGATTAGCTTTATTTTTGTATTCTCAACTTGTAAATGTCCCTTTTTTGCTGAGAGGATTTTACCTCTGTTTGCTGTAACTTTGAACCTAAGGCTAGAGGGGGTTCCTCTGGGCTATACAAATTTGATTACCCTGTAAAGTATTTTCCATCCTGATTTTACAGAGATGAATTTTACCTTTCTTCTTTAATTAAAAGCTTTCTTTTTAAGAACCTGATTGATTTTTCCTTGTTTTAAGATCCAAGGGGATTGCATCTGGACTTACCAGGGACTGGTGGGGGAAAGGAGGGGGATGGTTAATTTCTCCTTGTTTTAAGATCCAAGGGGTTTGGATCTGTGTTCACCAGGGAATTGGTGAAGTCCCTCAAGGCCACCCAGGGAGGGGAGAGTTTGGGGGGGACAGGAAGTGCTCCAGACACTGACTTCTGGATGGTGGCAGTGTACCAGATCTAAGCTAGTAATTAAACTTAAAAGTGTCCATGCAGGTCCCCACATTTGTACCATAAAGTTCAGAGTGGGAAAGGAACCCTGACAGAGCTGAAGGGCTTTCCCTGCTTACAAAGAATGCATTCCCGGTCAACTAGGAGCGCGAAAATGGATTTGGAAGCTCAGGTCTCCTATTTGTGACCCAGATTAATAGTACCATCAGTAAAGGTCTCTTCCAAATAGAAATGCAACTAAAAGCTTCTATCTCTGTCTGTGCTCAAGTTATTTATGGGACAAGCATCAGAAAAATTCTGGGGAACATTAGATGAGGGTCTTCATTATAGTTCTTATGAACTGTCCACATTGAAATGGACCTTTTTGAATATAAAATGGTTACAAATTAAAATAATAGGCAGGGGAGACAAAGTCTTAAGACACCATAATATAATGATTCAGCAAGCAAATGAGTGGGTTTTGGAAGGTGCACTTCCTGTGGTATTCCATCATTACCCAAGTCCACCATCCCTCTGAGCAGGCCGCAGTAAGGTCCTCTCTGACATTATCCAAGCGTTGCTTTACGGCTGCATAATCCCCAAACGGGACTTTTTCCAACAACAAAGCACTGTGAGCTTTGGCCCTCGTGTCCATAAATGTCTTTTGAAATACAGCCATTTCTTTCTGTCTTGCCTGAGTAAGCTGGCTACCTGGAGAAAACAAGGCCTTCCTTGCCAAGGTGATGGCTGTAACAGCATGTGCTCTTTAAGGAGGCCGCCCCAAACCCTGAGGACCAGACTGACAAAGGGATTTAGATGCCTAAAGATGCAGCTGGGCATCTAGGCCTGGATTCACCAAGGTATTTAGGCACCGACACCCCAGATTAAGGCTATATCTGTGTTAGGTGCCCACATCACAGTTTTAGGCTCCACAGTATTTCACAAAACTCTTGTCGAACCTTGTAGGAGCATAAATTCACCCAGCGCCTACATTTTCAGGGCAGAAGTTCCCTGTGCCTAGGTTTCTGCCTCGGCATGCACTCTGCTGCCTCCCTCTGGGTGTCCAGACTCCTAGTTCCTGCCTCAGCCCCAGAGCGATTCGCATGCCTAGGGAGACAAGCTCCAACCAGGGTCGGAGACCTCCTGGACTACGACCGGAGAGACTGGCTGGATCCCCTGATGCTCGCTCAGCGCATGGGGCTCTCCAGACCTTGTACTCCCCAGCGCGTACTTCAGGAGGTGAAGGCCGCTTTACTGCCCGCTGCTCGGGCTTACCTCGACCGGGTCCTGCGAGAGGGCACGCCCCGCCCACCCTCCACCCCAGGCCCCGTGGACATTTTTATCGGGCCCCTGCCCCGTGGACCCAATCGGCCCCCTCACCCTTTCACTGCCAGCCGGCTGCATGATCTGCAGCCGGTTTTGTTCCAGACCGTGCCACGGAAACATCTGTACTCGCTCGTGCTCCATACCCTTCACTACCTCACCCTCGCGTCCCGCCCCGATACCAAATGGCGGGACCTCCTGCCGCCTCTCGAGGGTGAGGAGCCCCAGTGGGCCAGCTTGTACTCTGCCCTGGTCCCGAGGCCCGCCGGGGATATCAGTTGGCGGCTCCTTCACGGAGCCGTGAGCACGGGCGTGTACTTGGCGCGGTTCACATCTGTCCCTAGCACCTGCCCTTTCTGTGGTGAGAAGGAGACCTTGGCGCACGTTTATTTGGAGTGCGCCAGGTTGCAGCCCCTGTTCCGGCTCCTCCTGAATATTTTCCTGCGTTTTTGGTTGCACTTTTCCCCTCACCTTTTTATCTACACACTTCCCATCCGTGGCCCCACGAAGTCGCGGGATCTCCTTCTCAACCTCCTCTTGGCCCTGGCCAAACTGACCATCTACAACACCAGGGAGAGGAGGTTGGCCGACGGGATTTCCTGCGACTGTCGGGCCTATTTCCGTTCCTCCGTCTGCTCACGCATCCGGGCAGAGTTCCTCTGGGCGGCGTCCACTGGCTCCCTTGACGCCTTCGAGGAGCAGTGGGCGTTGTCCGGGGTTCTCTGCTCGGTGTCCCCATCGGGTTCCCTTCGTTTAGCCCTATGACCTCACTCCCGATCCTGTTTTTTTCATTAGTTGTCCCCCGTAATTATTTGGTGTCCCAGACCTGTGGGTCCTCCCCTTAGGCTGGGGGGAGGCCCTTTAGAAGTGGGCGGGCTTCGCCCGCCCACCCCCACTGGATGCCAATAGAGACAAGCTCCAAACTCAGGCTTTGTGAATCACAGTGTGTTCCTGTGCTTTTCTAGGTGCCATGATGCTTAGAGACCCAACACCTAAGTCCCTTCATGAATCCAGGCCTGTGATGGGGCATTCACTGCACCCCTCACCTGAAAGGATTAAGATAGCTGGGAAGGGGTTAATTAGTCTGATAGGCTGCTCCTGGGGGAGAATTAGGTGACCTAAGTAGCCCCTGATTGATGATGGAGCCCAACTGAAAAGGAACATGTGAGGCTAGGATAAAGTCAGGCAGTTGGCAGCAGAAAGGGGTTGTAGTGAGTAGCTGGTAGTCACCCTCTGGACATTAGAGAGGGAAGGAAGGAGACAAGGGGAGAGGATATAGGAAAAGGCAGCAAGTTTTAAGACCGTGCAGCCCTTGGCTGCTGATTCAAGGGTCCCTGGGCTGGAACCTAGGGGAACCTGGGCCTGCCCTTTACTCTATCAGCCACTGAGGAAGTAGCACAGATAGGCAGTGGATGGGAAGACTGCTGGAGACAATGTATATGGAGGGACTGTGATACCCTGGAAGGGGAAAACACACAGTGACCTGACTGGAGAACCAAGCCAAGAAGGGAGAGAACCCTGAGTCACAGAGGAAGAGAGAGATAAAGAGAGAGAGGCAGCAGGGCATGCAAATGACTGGCCAATGGGGGCATCAGACCTGGAAGGAGCTAATCCCCAAAACATCCAGAAGGAGGCACCTGTGATGGGGTATACCAGACCCTGTGAGGCCCCTGCTGGAGGCCTCATGGTCCTGCTACACCCCACCCCAGAAAAAAGGCAGTGGAGAGGGTCCTCCAAGCTGAATAGAGTGACTGGCTGTGTGGGACACAATCAGAAAGGTGCTGCAGGGAGCAGCCAGTCAGGGCTCAGCTGGCTAGTATAAGAAGAGCTGCAGATCCAGAGTGAGTTCAGTTCCTTGCTGGAGCTGAAGGAGCCTTGATGGTGTGTGGTTGGCTGAGAAAGCTGCTGGATTTTGGACAGGGTAGTGCTGGCAGAAGCCAGGGGGAGCAAGAAGGAGCTCTGATCTGGTTGCTGGGACTCCATCAGGACAAGGCCCTGAGGTAAGAATGAAGATGGTGTGGGGCTGTGGGGAAGTGGATGAGGGAATTATAGCAGTGGCACAGCTTAGATAAAGGGACACGGCAGATGCCTACTGTCTACAGAGTATCTAGGCTGAGACCTGGAGTAGTGGGAGGGAATGGGTCCCCCTCATGTCCTCATTAGCCACTGTGGGGAAGTGGCCTGGACATTGAGGCACCCCAGAAGGGGAACTGAACCCTTCAGTGGCCCATTGGGAGAGATGGAGCCCTGGAGTACAGCCCGATACCAGGGCTAAGACCACTGATAGACTACAGGAGTAATTAAGGGCCTAAGCCCAAGGAAGGCTACAGAGAAAGTGCAGGCCTGCATGTACTAAGCTAAGGGAGCGCTCGTGAGAGGTGAGTGCACCCTGTTACAGTGCCCTAGTGGTGAGTGAGCAAGCTAGGTGCCCATCCCCACTGAAATCCCTGGGATTTGGTGGCCAGCCCGCTTGGGTGCAGTGCTGACCAGAGAGTGCCCATTCTGCTTCAAGCTCTGAAATTTACTCTTGTTCAGCACTGGAACAAATTCAGGGACGGGATGGGGTTTGGGACCCTGCTCTGCCTGCTTGAGAGTGCCCTGGGATGAAAGACTTTGCCCTGAATTGGGCAGAACAGGGCCTAGATCCTGGCTCTCCCAGGGCAGTATCTAACCCCACAGGCTGTGGAGCAGAAGAGTTGCTCACCCTA
Organism: Gopherus flavomarginatus; assembly: GCF_025201925.1. NCBI lineage: Eukaryota > Metazoa > Chordata > Testudines > Testudinidae > Gopherus > Gopherus flavomarginatus. The sequence continues at coordinate 63,680,910 of NC_066624.1, forward strand.
CTTCCTGGGGAAAAGGTCGCTGAAGTCAACACGTCTCAGCTTTGACCAAACAAATTTCATTGCAGGAAATTTTTTCCCACCTGCTCTGCTTAGGTGCTGTTGTAACGCCACTCATCACCACTCTCCCATACTCATGTTTGGGCCATTCCCCACCCCCAAATACTGCCAGAGCGCTCAGAGAGCCAGCACAGCAGAAGGCTTTCCTTTGCAGCAGGCATTTCACACTGAACCCTTAGACCTATGAACACACCAGCTCTGGGACATGGTGTCAGCGGGCCAGGGGATGCACAGCTAGAATCAGTGGAGACCCAGCCCATGGCACGCTCCTTGACCAGGCAACTGGAAGAACAGGGCAGGGTTATCTTCCTGCAACTGCGGGATTGCTGTAATTCACTGACATGGCCAAACCCTCGCATCAGCCCCCGGAGACAGCTAGCTGTTTGGTTGCCCTGAGGAAGGCGACTGAAACTGACACTAGCAATAGCACCAATGTCAGCTCCCCCACCCCCTTCCAAGCCCCCTCTCTTCCTGGCTGCCGATCCCCCAGATGCAGGCAGCAGTGCTGTGGGACTAGCCCAGGAGCATTCAGGACATGACACAAGAGTTTTGCACCATAGATGGTGACAGAACTGGACTCTAACGCAGCAGGACGTGCTGGAGATGACATCAGCCATTGCCATGGGAACCCCCCCAGTGTGCTGGGATAGTTTTGGGTAGTAGGAATAATTGGAGGGGAAGTGCTTTGGAGAGCCTGTTGGTATCTGGGCTGGAGCCAGGGTGGCTTTGCTCTTTCCAGAGCTCAGCGTGAACATGGGTAAAGGACATTGGTGCTCACAGCAAAGCAGGACTCCCGAAGCATCCCACTTAAGGTGACCAGATGTCCTGATTTTGGGGGCTTTTTCTTATATAGACCCCTATTGCCCCCACCTCCTGTCCCGATTTTTCACACTTGCTATCTCATCATCCTAGTCCCACTGTTCTGCTATGGAAAGTCATGGATGAAGACTTCAAAAACAGGCCTTTTGGCTCAAGGCCTGCTTGGGACCAAGTTACTGGACAAACACCATGCAAATGCGGCTGGGGTTTTCCCTGCTCTGCAGTCCAGTTCATTCCCACCTCACTCACAGTTCTGGTTCCTGGTCACTGCCCCTGTTCCCAGAGAGGAGTTTGTTAGCTTTTGTAGAAATCCAAAGTTGGGTTAATGCAGCTTGCTAGACTTAATTCTTCCCAGGGATCTGATTATTTAAGGAAAGGAGCAAGCAGGTTCCTCTTACCTTCCCTGCTTGCCACAAGGACATGGGAGGAGAGATACAGGAAGGCCCTGAGTAAACAAACTCTGCCATGGAAGTCAACATTTGACTCTGAGCCAACATTCTGGGGACTGTCCATGGCAATCACATGCTTTGCTGAGTTGCTGAGAAACACAGTAAACTGTTCTCCAGCCCTTGTCATTGGCTCTGGGGGGACGGGGGGAGGGAAGCAGAGTGGTTCAAACACTGAACTATCATACCTCTCTACCATCACTTCAAACCCCTGGTGGGATGACTGTCTCAGTGGGTTCAACCGTGCAATTCCCTCATTCTCTATTACTAGGGTCAGTGTCATAGCAAAGGTACTGCCCTAGCAGGAGGATCCTGTGTTAAGACCGAGGCAAGGCCTATGCTAGAAAGGTTTGCTGGGTTAGCAAATACCAGCATAACCTCCTAGTGGAGATGCAGCTTATACCAGCAACTAAATGCTTTTGTCAGCATAGATCATAGTGGTTTGATGAGTGTATGAAGCTGTACTGGCTAAAGGACTCGCATGCTGCTATAACTGCACCTACACAAGAACTTTTACCAGGATGGAAATGCCTTGGAAGAATCACTCTCCAGCCAATATTGCTATAGGGGCAGAAGTTTCTAGCACAGACAAAGGCGAGGCACCTGTGAGGATCAGGATTTATATAAACCACTCTTGTAATTTTGTGGGGCCTGGCTCATGATTTTGGACCCCTTGGGACTGGTGATATGGGAGGGAATGGACAAAGTAACTCTGAACTGCTCCTGTTTGGTATAATGAGCCACGGTCCTAGCACACCAGTCGTGTTCTGTAGGCATTATAGCAGAGGGAGAAGTTGAAGCAGGGGAATAGTTTCAACTATGCAGCTAGTATGAAATGGAAACCGAATGGGGGGACACGGCCTTGAGCACAGCTGCTCCTTTCTGTAGCTCTGGACATGACGGGACTCTCTCGAAGTTTGGCAAGGAGGGTTACCCAAGCATGGGCTGAAGCACCATTCACTAATGCCTGGAAAGATAAGAAATTGGAGGTGGGAGAGCTCTGTTAACACCCTACTGGAGGTGCTGTCAACACAGCATGGAGGGAATGGTGAGGAGTGTACATCTGGAATTCTTTTACCAGGCAGGACAGATTCCTGGTGGGCACCTTGAATCCAGAGCCAGTGTCCAGTGAGACTAGCAGGTGGCCCTTGGACCTTTCCCCACATCTAACAGGAGCAAGGATCAGGCTCCCTGCCTAAGGAAGGGATCTTGTGCCAGGTGAAGTGTGGTTTTATTAGTGAGCAGGGCCCATGCCCGAGGTCTCCTTGTCATAACATTTTTTCCCAGATCTGGACCTTAGCGTCCAAAATATGGGTGTTAGCATGAAAACCTCCAAGCTTAGTTACCAGCTTGGACCTGGTATCGCTGCCACCAGCTAAGAATTATACAGTGCCTAGCTCACTGTGATCTCCCCAAAACCTTCCCTGGGGGACCCCCAGACTCAGATGCCTTGAGTCTTACAACAAAGGGAAATAACCCCCTCTCCTTGTTACTTCCTCCAAGGCTCCCCTCCCTGGACGACCCAAGGAGATTCCCTGCTTCCAGTCCTGGAAACACAAGTACCGAGAGATCTAATCTCTCCCCCTCACCCAGAGGGTATGCAAAATCAGGCTTAATAAATCTAACACAAAGAGATTTTCCCCTTGCCTTCTTCCTTCCACCAATTCCCTGGTGAGCTGCAGACTCAATTCCCTGGAGTCCCCACTAAAGAAAAACTCCAACAGGTCTTAAAAAGAAAGCTTTATATAAAAAGAAAGAAAAAGGGCATTAAAAATAGGCTCTCTATCAAGTTGACAATATACAGGGTCAATTGCTTAAAAGAAAAATGAATAAACAGCCTTATCCAAAAAGAATACAATTTAAAACATTCTAGCAACTACACACATGTAAATACAAAAGAAAACAATATAAACCTATTGTCTTACTATCCTTGTACTTACAACTTGGAAACAGAAGATTAGAAAGCCAGGAGATAGAAAAATCACTCTCAGAGCCGAGAGGGACAGACACAAGACAAAGAACTCACACCCAAAACTTCCCTCCACCCAGATTTGAAAAAGTCTTGTTTCCTGATTGGTCCTCTGGTCAGGTGTTTGGTTCCCTGTGTTAACCCTTTACAGGTAAAAGAACATTAACCCTTAGCTATCTGTTTATGACACTCCTGCTGTGCATAGGGCTGTGCTACTGCACACCAGGAACAGTTGCCTGTGCTTCCAGCATGCAGCGTGTCTCCAGCTGCCCCGTGCCATACGTTGGCACAGCAGGTGAATGACTGCAGCCTCCCTTCCCTGCAATGAGGTCAAGGAGAGCCCAGCAGAGTCATTCAATGTGTAACAAACACTCTGGACACGTGAGTGACCTCCACAGTGTCTAGGCAGCCACTTCCCCACTGGGGCAGACGCACATACCACCAGGGAGCACCCAGCACGAGAAAAGGCCAGAGCAGACTAGGCCAGGATACTAGTCCACTTCCCCCTATTGCAAAGTGCAATCCCTTGTCCCATCCCAGTCCTCCACAGCTCCGGAGAGCAGCCCACATGGGGGTTGACCCATTTGCTCGAGTGGGGGAGGTGCACACAGAGCGCAGGGGGACACAGAGCATCCACATGCACCTAGTGTTACACAGGCACACCTGGTCCCTCTCACACATGCTATTATGGGCTAATTGTAAGACTTGGTGCTACTGGGGACTTTGGGGATGGGGAGACCAGGCTGGATTGTGCAGCCAGCCCCTGTCTCCCGGCATCTTCTAGGTGAAAATGACTGCCCTGCTCTTTCCAGAAGACAGAGCCTTTTTAACCCCCGAGATATCTCGCCCAAGCCCAGATGCCTTACCCCCAGCCGGAGACACCCAGAGCAGGTCAGTTTCAGGGCAAGAGGTAAAGGAGATTGTTAGAAGTATCGACAGCCTCCTGCAGCCAAGGATCATGACAGAATCTCAGATATGCTGAGATTAAATCATCATAATTGTACTAAAAGCTGGGCCCTCTGGTTTCTGAGCCTCTATGTTGCATTCAGGTCCTGTTCTCAGGCTTTTCTCCACAACCAGGAGGGTTGGAAAGCTAACTTTCCTTGTAAATGAAAGCTGAAATTCTTGTGTAGTTACAAGACTCCAGGCCCTGGGGCTTTTAGGAAAACACCAAATATTGCAAGGCTCACAGTGAAATTGGGAGAGTGGGCAATGTCGCATTAGGCTTCACAAGTCATAATTATTCTGGATGGGGCACATGTTCCAAGTGCTCGGACACTGAGATTTGTACATGACAGCCCAAGTAACCATCTGTCAGCACATGATAAATTCCAGTGATCTCAAATCAGAGACTTATCCTTGAATTTAGGCCTAACTTGTTCTGATCACAGAAAAGCTCAGGGCATCTCAGAGCAAAAACAGGTGCTAGCTCACTGGCTGCAGTCTCCCTGCACACCTGGGCAAGCATGCTGCTCCCGAGGCCAGAGGGGAAAGAACAGAGGGTAGGGCTCTCTTGCTGGAGAGGCACATGTGAGGGTAGATGGTGCTCCCTGGTGTTCACGTGTAATGGTTACATTCCCTAGAGATATGTACATGGAAATGTGATGGAGAAGGCTCCCTGTGTTCACGCAGTTCTAAGTCAAAGAACCATCCAATTTCCCTTGCCAAGAAAAGTCCATGAATTAGAAATCACTGTCTGGGTTGGCTGTTCCTTGTGACACACAGAGCCAGAGTTCTGCAGCATTGCAGAGAAAGAGTCCGTGTGACTCAGGGAGAGGCATGGCTCTGACCCATCCTGTGTTCAAAGAGAAGTCAAGCATCCAGCTGCATGAGTCCTGGTCTAAGGGATGGAGCTGTCACTAAATCTCACACGCATGCATGCAGAGTTTGGAGGTTCAGCCATGCCCACTGTTTATGCTGTTTGTTAATTGCCATAGTCCTGAGACAAAATCAAGCTGTACTATAACATCCCATTCTGCTCCAGTGATTTGCAGGGCTGACCATACCATGAGGCGAACTGAGGCAGCCACCTCAGGTGCCAGACTGGGTGGGGGGGCGGGGGGGGGGGAGTGCCGTTAGGACTCCGAGAGTAGAAAATTGTGTCTGCTGCTGGTGCATATGTATTCTCTCCAGAGGTGAAAGTAAGCCGGTCTGGTCCGGTCCGGTGTACCAGCAAGAGCCAGTACACCATGCTGGACTGCATTGACTTTCATGGCGGGGATTGAAAGGGCTCGGGGCTGCCCGTGACTGAGATTTAAAGGGCTCAGAGCGCCCGCCGCTGCGGGCAGCCCTGAGCCCTTTAAATCCTGGCCGCAGCTGAGATTTAAAGGACTCGGCGCTCCCCGCCGCTGCAGGCAGCCCAGAGCCCTTTAAATCCTGGCCACGGCTCCAGCAGCAGGGTTAGGGCCAGGATTTAAAGGCTCAGAGCTCCCCGCGGCTGCGGGCAGCCCAGAGCCCTTTAAATCCCAGCCACAGCTCCGGCGGCTGGGCTGGGTATTTAAATGGCTCAAAGCTCCCTGAGGCTTTGGGCAGCCCAGAGCCCCTTGAATCCCTGCTACAGCTGGGATTTAAAGGGCTCAGAGCTCCCCACCGCTGCGGGCAGCCCAGAGCCCTTTAAATCCCAGCCGTGGCTCCGGCAGCTGGGCTGGGGATTTAAAGAGCTCAAAGCTCCCTGAGGCTGCGGGCAGCCCAGAGCTCTTTGAATCCCGGCCACAGCTCTGGCGGCCGGGATGGGGCCAGGATTTAAAGGGCTCTGGGCTTCCCTTAGCAGCAGGAGCTCTTGGCCCTTTAAATCCCTGCCCCAGCTCCGCAAAGCTCGGGGTTCCCCCTGGAGGCCAGAGCCCCAGGGGGTTCCCAGCCACCTCTGCAGCTGGGAGCCCCTGGTTGATTTAAAGGCTCTGGGTCTCCCAGCCACAGCTGGTTCCCCAAGGACTTTAAATCTTGAGAGGCCATGCCTCTTCCAGATGAGGCCACGCCCCCCTCAGGACTCCGGCAGTTCTAGTAAGTCCTGTAAGTTACTTTCACACCTGATTCTCTCTGCTCTAGATGCACAGAGATAATGGAGTGCTGCGCTGGAGGAAGGAGGGCACAAGAGACATAACTGACAGACAGGAGAAAAGGTGAGAGGGAACAATAGAAAGCAGCAGGAGCTGCTGGGAGAGAGAGAGGGGGAGAAACCTCTCTAGCACCCCCAGGAGTCTGGACTGATTAACACCAGCTTCTCAGGGCGCTTCCTGTTTCCTGCTGCTTCCCTGAACCCGCTTGAGGAGAACAGGCAGTCAACTGAAGTAGTAAGAGCCAGTTAGGCCCTTAAGATGCTGATATCCTCCCTCACTCAGGCCCTGCTACCTGCCTGCTTATTTGTCCCCTTCAATTGAGTGTTGAGAGCCACTATAGCTGGCATAGAACAGCAGTCATGAGTGAAAGAAGAAAACGCCCCTGTTGGGCAGCATTCAGAAAAAGAAAGAAAGCAAAGGAAGCTTTTCTATCTAAGCAGGAAGGAGCTCTCCTGAGATACATAGACAGAAATGTTCACGGTGAGTCTTCCGGCCCCAGTGAGGATGTGAGTGGTGAGGAGATGCCTGATCTTCCAGTTAGTCAGAGTGCAGGTGACCTGGCAGCTACTGCAGCATCCATATCTCCATCTCAAATGGATGGAACCATGCACATTCCTGAAGAAAAGTGTAGATCAGAGAAGAGTGTGGTGGAAACACAAGAAACAGCTGCTGCTGAGTTTAGTTCCTTAAGTCTAGATGGTCCAGGACTGTGGACCCACTTGAGCAGTAGCCTGAGGGACTTCCTTGTACTGCATGGTCCACCCCTTCCACCAGCAGCTGAACCAGCTTCAGGTATGAAGCAGGGCTGAGCCTCAGTTGATGCCAACTTCTGCATGTCACATGACATTCTCATACACAAACTAGGGAAATGTGGCCTAGACACATAGCCTCTGGCCCTTTTGGAGCTCCCCTCTGAGCAGCACCACCAGGCACCCACACAGACCACAGCAAATGTAAGCAGGGATTGTTGGTGTAGAAAAAATAGCAACTTTAGACTGCAAACACTGCTTGCGGATGTGTTCCTCCAGCTCTTCTCAGGGGGCTCGTCTCCATGAGCTGGCCCAATGGACACTAGCCAAAATAGACAGAGTAAATGTTAAACTGGGAAAACAAAGTTTATAATGTGCCAGCTGCTTTTTAATTCACAGCACAGCTGACTGCATGATGCCACCGTGAGTCCTACTCTGTGGGAGCCAGACTGGTGGTTCTAGGACTCCTTTGTTTGCTGCCCTAAACTGGTCAAAACTGTTGACTGGGAGGTTGAGCTGGTGGATCACTGTAAGATCCCAGTCTGGCCTCCTCTGCCAGAAACCAAACACCAGGTCCTCAGCGCTCAGAAAGCCCGGCTTCTCCTACGCTTCTGGGGAGATCTGAAAAGGGGGAGAAGGGATGAGAAGGGGAAATGCTGTGATTCAAGCTTAAGGCTGTGATTTTACCCTGGGATTTATTACATCCTCAAATAGTTACAATCTGGGGACCCAAGAGAGAGCGCCTGGGATACTGCACACAGGACTATTTTACTGCGGGAGCTTATTCTGCCTGGGCCTGGCCCTGCCAGGGGAAGTGCGTCCTCATCTCATTAAAGTCAATGGGAGCTAATGGTGCTCAGCACCTAGCAGAGGCACCCAGCACCTTTCAGGACTGGGTTCTATTAGAACATCCTTCTTGCTGCCATCCTTCGACTCCCAGGCCAGCACGCTCCCTGGCCTGTGGAAAGAACCTGGGAGAGATGGCAGTGCTTGCACCCAGTGGGCAAGGCAGGTCAGAGGGGTGGACAGCTTTGTGGGGCAAGGGGCAATTCACCGTCCCAAGCGGCTCAGAGCAGGGTGCATGCACTCATCCTTCACAATGAAATGGAGGCAGAAAGGGGATTCTGGGCCCGCACATTTTAATTTACAATCGGAGTTCTGGGCCGTGCACTCCTGTCACTCTACCGCCCCTCGAGGGAGGGCTACACACATAGCAATCACAGGACTGTGGTGGGCCCCCAGCTCATGGACATGGTGTTTCCAAGCCCACAGTTGAGCGTTCACACTATGTTGTAAACCTGGGTTGGCAGTTGCTGGACCCAAGTCTCACAGCCGTGCTAACACATCCATACTGCACTACGCAGCCCTTCTGACTCGGGTCTGCACCTGGAGCTGTGACCACACTGCAAAGTGACAGGCCTTGGGCCTGAGTCACTGCAGGACTCAGGCTCTGACCCACCCCTCAGCAAGGTCCTAGGATCTGGTGCTTGCTGACCCAAGTCAGACTGATTTGCATGTGTATGGAAGGAGTCAGAGCCTGGACTTAGTGTGCAGTGTGGACCACCATGAGACTCCTCCTACAACATTGCATACTGCCAGGGCATATTCCCAGGCCCCACCAGAGCTAGGTCTTATCGGGTTATTTCGATATCTGCCCAGACAGGCAATGTCTGCCCTACCAGCTGCTTGGGGTATGTCTAAACCACAGTCAAAGACCCGTGGCTGACCAGGTCAGCTGGCTCAGGCTGGCTATAAAACTACAGTGTCGACATTCAGACTCAGGCTGGAGTCCAGGCTCTTGGCCACGGGGAGGGGAGAGGGTCCCTGAGCTGGAATGTTTACACAGGAATGGTTAAGCCCTGTGAGCCTGAGCCAGCCGTGGCTGTGCCCCAGCTCTTTACTTGCAGTGTAGATGTACCCTCAGACGCAGTCGGGTTGGGCAGGGTATCAGCACCGTGCTACTCTGGGTCCCGCACATGCCAGTTCTAGCGCAGCTGGGCTGTAGGGGAGCATCTCCAGTAGGGTCAGCTGGCAGACACTGTGGTGAAAAGTTAAATCTTAACCCTCCTCTTCCTTGGCTAACTCACGGACTTGGAAGCTGAGTGTCTTGCACTGACATGAGCCCCAGTCTCCTGCGGAGCAGCCTGTTCTCTTCCAGAACCCTTCCAACGATTCCCAGGGTTTGCTTGGTGGGAGCATTGAGAGGGTGGATGCTGGAGGCCCATGTGGGCAAGAGCCAGCAACTCTGGAGGCATTCTAGGCCACAGGGAAATGAAGACTGGGGACCAGGCGTATAGGACCTGCTCTGTGAGACTAACCTCTGGCTCATGCAGTGGAGTGAGCTGCAGCCCAGCTTCATTTTTGGGGGTATGACACCACCTTGTGGCCATTTATCTTCAGTTCTAACACTCTTTAGCTCAACTAAGAATTAATTCCTTTTGTTCTTTTTAGGACTTGAATGTGGGGAGGTTGACCAGGGCCACCCAGAGGATTCAGGGGGCCTGGGGCAAAGCAATTTCAGGAGCCCCTTCCATAAAAAAAAGTTGCAATACTATAGAATACTATATTCCCATGGAGGCCCCTGCCGGACCCAGGGCCTGGGGCAAATTTCCCCATTTGCCCCCTCCTCTGGGCAGCCCTGAGGTTGACTGTGTGTGATCCTTACTGAAAATTCTTAGAGACTGAATTCTGGGTCTCCAGGTGCTTTTTCTGTGGGAGTTGGAGTTTTTAGGCACTGGAGAAGGGCAATGAAGTGAACTCTAGCCTAGTGGTTCTCAACCAGGGGTACGTGTAACCCTGGGGGTACACAGAGGTCTTCCAGGGGGAACATCAACTCATCTAGATATTTGCCTAGTTTTACAAAAAGCACTAGCAAAGTCAGTACAAACTAAAATTTCATACCGACAATGACGTGTTTATATTGCTCTATACACTGATGTAAGTACAATATTTATATTCCAATCTATTTATTTTATAATTTTATGGTAAAAGTGAGAAAGTAAGTAATTTTTTAGTACTAGTGTGCTGTGACACTTTTTGTATTTTTACGTCTGATTTGTAAGCAAGCAGTTTTTAAGTGAGGTGAAACTTGGGGGTATGCAAGACAAATCAGACTCCTGAAAGGGGTACAGTACTCTGAAAAGGTTGAGAGCCACTGGACTAGCCCACCCAAAGGTAACACATGATGTCTGCAAATTGCTCTCAGCACTTCAGAGCTTTCCTAATCAAACTCTCCAGAGAATGGAAGGTGTTGGAGACCACTGTCTTGATCTTCACCATCCCTGGGGACAGTTCTGCCCCCAAAGGCAATGCTAGTCACATAGGTTTCCATCCCTGCAGGGCCCGGGCCCATGCTCCAGAACTACCCAAGCAATTCAGTATCCTCACAGACCCTCCCATGGGGAAAATTAAAGCCCGGTTTCCTTAGGGATTTATTTCAATGGTGCACAGCGCATTTTAAAAGTGCCTCTGACTGTGAAAGAGCAAAGCTCAGCCAGCAACATGGAAGCCATAGCATGTAAAAGATGAACTGCAAAATGGACTTTGGCTTTTCCATTCTAATTTCTTTCTGATGCAGCGAGGCAACCTGCAAGGGGGTTATTGGTCTTTCACGTTTCCTTCATGCATTTGACATTGGAAGTCTGAGGGCAGGTCTACACTTAAAACTTAGGTCAGCATACCCACGGTGCTCAAGGGTGCGAAAAATCCACCTTAGGGATGCTCTAGTACGTTCTGGCTACAACCCCTACCCAGCAAAAGGTCCTAAGATTCAGCTGTCCTAGGGGCTGCTGGGAAGTATTCAGTAAGGGTCAAATCAAGCGTTCCTGGTTCAGTTTTGATTCAGTTACTCAGACAAACTTTTCCTGGGAGATTGCCCAAGTGAGGAGTGTGCATCCCAGAGCTGCACAGGGATTGCATCATGGAGGGGAGCCTGCACCCCCTGTGGGTGCTCCATGCTCCAGGGTCTGCATGGGGAACGGGGGAGTGAGCAGGCCAAGGGGTAGAGACACAGCATCCTCCCTCCACCCACACAGGGATTAGCTGCGATCCACAATGAAACACAACAGCAACACAGCACTTTGACCTCTCCTCTCTCCATGGTGTAATAAGAGAGCTAATTTTGACTTAGTTAGGAGTCTTGTTAGGTGCCGCAGAGCTGAAATCACTGATTCCTAGGTCTAAGCATTAGACCTATTTTGGGCTAGTGGTTCTGAGTGCGCCAGCACTGAGGCTCCCCTGCTAACAGCTGAAATCACTAAAGAGCTGAAGTTACTAAGAGCTGAAATCATTGAGAGCTGTGTTAAGTGGAGGGGAGAGCCTGCAGACAAGTTGGTGAGCGCCTAGCAGGACAGCTGGTGGAGAGGTGTGGCCGGTGGTGAAGACTGCAGCAGAACCCCATGGAGAGGCATGGCAATGGACTATTGACCTGAAGCATGTAAGGTGTCCCCATACACTTCCCCCCACCCCTTGTCCCTTCTGCTCAGGCTGGGAGGTAAACTCTGCAGGTGAATTCTGAACTCTGGGGCTGCACTGACCAAGGACAAAGAAACTGTGGGTGGGGTGACAGCTGGGCTGCTGGACTCAAAAACCACTCTGGGGTTGCACTGAGCAAGGGCAAAAACCATGGGTGGGGTGACTGTTGGGTTGCTGGACTTAAGACCCTGAAAGGAAAGGACACTGCCAAGCTTACTTGGGAGTGGGTCTTTTGCTCATGGTTTGTGTTATGAATCCTGTTTGTGGTGTTTCCCCATATAATGCTGCATTGTTTCCCTCCTTTATTAGAAGGCTTTTGCTACACTCAGACTCTGTGCTTGCAAAAGGGGAAGTATTGCCTCTTAGAGGCGCCCAGGGGGTGGTATGTAATTGTCCCAGGTCACTGGGTGGGGGCCCAAGCCAGTTTTGCATTGTTTTATTGAAAAGGAACCCCTAGATACTGAACCTGGCCCTTGTTGCTGCTAACTCTGATGAGCAGAACGGGGTTACAAAAAAATTAAAAAAGTGTGATGCTACAGTCTCCCAGCAGGAATATTTTATATTTTATTTTAATTCTGTCTGTTTGCTGTGAACATAACATCACCAAAGGCTGCTCAGCAAAGGAAGTGAGTGTCAAGCGAATAGGACAAGTTCTGAGGCTTAAAAGAAAGCACTATCCATACAGGGGGTCTCTCACATGTAGGCTCCAGATAAAGGAGTATCAAAGCGATCCCACTTCCCCACTAGTCTAGGGCAGCAAAGAATCCCATTCCAATGACTCAAGAGCGGCAAGAAAATGCTAAGCTCTAGGAGAAGAGGCCAAAGTAATTTCTGCTCCATATCTGATTCATTTCCTCCCTTTTGTTTTATGGCCCCAGAAGTTTGCTACTATGAAGGCTCTTCCTAAATTCCTTTCCAGTGTCTTCTCATCACTCAGGTCCCCCTTCACCACCTCACTAGAACAACTGACCTCACATCCCTGGTCACAGGTCTCAGGTAAAGCCCAAGCCAGTCAGTAATACTCAGGCCACTGAGCCATTCTGAGCACATCCAAGACATGAGGGCTATGCAGCAGGGCTGAGGGGGTACCTGCTGGCGCTGGGTATTGCTAGTGGGAAAGTGGAAGGTATGCTCAGTGGTGCTGTATTAATACAAAAGACTATCCTCTCTGTGGAATGACACCCCTGGACAAATCACCCACAGAGACTGAAGTCTAGAACTAAAAGTTTGGGTCTCTGCTGCTAAAGACCTGATCCATTAACGCAGGGGCAGGAGCAGACTCAAACACTATACGTGCTGTAGCCACTGGGGTAGACAGCTACACTGCATTTGCTGGGATACATCCACTGGAGGGCTGGATTCACATAGCTTCAGTCACAAGTGAAATGCTTTCATTACATGGATCACATTGACACTGAATTTAATCTGCAATCATGCAGCCCAGCTACCTACAATTGTTGTTGCCATCTCCCTAATGAATGTTGTTATGAGCTGGGTTAAATCTTGTTATGGGTTGAGTTAAAATGTTGTTGAAACTGTTGGGTGGGAACGCACCGTTCATTCAGGATAGCTGGAAGAGACAGTTAAGGGGCCACATCTAAAATAAGGAATAATGATGTCTGCCCAGAAACTCGCACTATGTGTGTGGGCAGAGAATTCCACTAGGCATTCTGTCCAACTGGGTGAGGGTATGCAAAGGAGAAGCTTGTATGCAGCCAAATAACTGAGAGACTGCGCAGACTGAGGCTATGTTTACAGAGACTATACTGGCAGAAATATGTCACCAAAGCTCTGCCAGCATAACCGTGCAGTATAGATACAGCCTACACCAATAGAAGAGGGTTTTCCATCAGGGTAGAACTCCACCGCCCCCAAACAAGCATTCCTCTGTTGACAGAGTTTCGTCTACATGAGCGGTAAGGCTAGTGTAGAGACATCAGTCATGGTGTGGTTTTTTCAACACCTCTAACCAGTGCAACTATGTCAGTGTAACTTTTAAGTGTAGACCTGTCCTGTAGGGTTTTGATAAGTGGGCGGGGGTGGTGGTGGGGGGGGGGAAAGCTCCCTTTTGTGGACACCCAGCCAGCCAGTAGCTATAAAATCCCTCTTAGTAGCTGTTCTCTAATTCATCTACCTGTAAAGGGTTACATCTCACTGCTATGCACAGGTAAAAGGAAGTGAGTGGGTGCCTGGCCAAAAGAGCCAATGGGAAGGCTAAAACTTTTTAAAATTGAAACAAGACTCCCCTTTTGTCTGTTTGTTGTTGTTCTCCAGGGAGAGGCAGACAGAACAGAGCTTTGCTGTAAGAGCTTGGGCCAGGTATGAAAAAAAAAAATCAGTATCATACCTAGAAACTACTCATTGAAACCCTCCAGATATGTAAGTAGATCAGGAAATGTCTACGAAGACGTGATTAGGTTTATTCCTTTTATGTCATTATGGCTTATGGATTACTCTGTGCTAACCCCAGGTGCTTTTTGTTTTGCTTGTAACCTTTAAATTGGACCTCAAGAAAGCTATTCTTGATGCTTAATCCTTGTAGGTTTTGTTTGTTTTTGTTTTTAAAATCTAGCAAATGCCTAATTCCCAGATGTATTTTCTTTTTCTTTTTAATTAATAAAATTTACCTTTAAGAACAGAATTGGATTTGTGTCTTAAGAGGTTTGTGCACATGTTGTTTAATTAGCTGGTGGCAACAGCTGATTTTCCCCCCCTCCCTCTTTCTCAGCTCTTCCCCGGAGCGGGTGTGTGAAAAGGCTTGAGGGTACCTCACAGAAATTCCCAAGTGCGCCCTCCTGGGTTCTCAAAGGGGTTCTGCACTTGGGAGGTGGCAGCATCTACCCATCCAAGGTCAGGGAGAAGCTGCAACCTTGGGAGTTTAATACAAGCCTGGAGTGGCCAGTATTAATTTTTAGAATCCTTGTGGGCCCCACCTTCTGCACTCAAAGTGTCAAATTAGGGAATTAGCCCTGACAGGGTTTTTTTGTCTCCTGCTCCCTTTGAACCTAGTGTGATGGTTTGGATCACAGAAACCCTCTGGGGGCTGCCAACTGATGTGCCAAGACTACTTCTGCTCCTGCTTTCCCTGCCAGCCTGGGACTCTAGCACCCTGTCTTGTTGAGCCAGACATGCCAGCCTGCTCCAACACAGAGCCAGGATCTGAACCACGTGCCCCAAAGCCGTAGACTTAACTGAAAGTGTCTTTGACACTCAGATGCCCAGCTCCCAATGGAGGTACAAACCCCAAATAAATCTGTTTTACCCTGTATAAAGCTCATAAATAGTTCACCCTCTAGAACACAGAGAGAGATATGCACAGCTGTCCCTCCCCGGTATTAATACATACTCTGGGTTAATTAATAAGTAAAAAGTGATTTTATTAAATAAAAAAATTAGGATTTAAGTGATTCCAAGTAGTAACAGACAGAACAAAATGAATTACCAAGCAAAATAAAATAAAACCCCTAAGTCTAAGCCTAGTACAGTAATAAAACTGAATACAGATTAAAAATCTCACCCTCAGAGATGTTTCAATAAGTTTCTTTCATAGACTGGATGCCTTCCTAATCTGGGCACAATCCTTTTCCCTGGTACAGCCCTTGTTTCAGCTCAGGTGGTAGCTAGGGGATTTCTCATGATGGCTCCTCCGCTTCCAGGAGCTCCCATTGGCCCGGAGCAGTGATCCGCGGCCAGTGGGAGCTGCGATCGGCCAGACCTGCAGAAGGGGCAGGTAAACACACCGGCCCGGCCTGCTAAGGGCTTTCCCTACACAAGAGGCGGCCCCTGTTTGAGAAACCCTGGTTTAAGGGACTTGCCTCTTTCCCTTCTGTGAGGCGCCCTGCACGCATCCCAGTAGGGACAATCCCTTTTTAAAAGACCATATCGCTTGCAGGCGTAGCAAGCTCTGCGTTCTGCCACAAGCCTCCTGGCCCTGGCACTCGGCTTCTCATGCCATTCCCTATGGCTCCTCCAAAACTCCCCTCTTAATTACTTAATCCAGACCCCCTCTTAAGATTCCTGAATTTAACTCTGTAGGTCTCAGGTGTAATCCAAAACTGTGTCAAAACCAGTTTCTTAAATTTACCATAGTTTGAAGCATCAGCAATAGGCATCTTATTGAATCTGTCCAGAGCTCTCTGAGTCAATTTTGCAACCAAAGTGGTCATCTTTTGATCTTCAGGAACTGCATAGAGAGTGCACAGTCTTTCTTTCGAAGGTGATGCAATATTCGGCAATATCACTGGATTCATCATACTGCGGGCATAATCACTCTCCTTTATGGCTTTTTGGGGAAGAGGAGCCAGCTGCTGAAGGGTTCTGTCTCTTCCACTCCATTACAGCCAGTTCATGCTTCTGGGTTTCAATTTGGGCCAGTATTTCTCTGTCTTTTTATTCTAGGGCTTGGTGCTTCTCTTCTTGAGCAGCTTGTTGGGCTAACCGCTGGGGTTCCATGGTGCTTTTGTGATGTCCTAGCATCACGTACAGCCACCAGTTAAACCTCTCCAGCTCATCATCAACGATCTACAAGCTATTCTGGAAAACGATCCCCAACTCTCTCAGGCCTTGAGGGGACAGGCCAGTCCTCGCTTACAGACAGCCCCCCAGCCTGAAGCAAATACTCACCAGCAACTACACACCACACCACAGAAACACTATGCCAGGAACCAATCCCTGTAACAAACCCCGTTGCCTTCTCTGTCCTCATATCTACTCTAGTGACACCATCATAGGACCCAACCACACCATCACAGGCTCATTCACATGCACATCTACTAATGTGATATGTGCCAGCAATGCCCCTCTGCCATGTACACTGGCCAAACTGGACAGTCTCTACATAAAAGGATAAATGGACACAAATCAGACATCAGGAAAGGTAACATACAAAAGCCAGTAGGAGAACACTTCAATCTCCCTGGACACTCAATAACAGATTTAAAAGTAGCCATTCTTCAACAAAAAAACTTCAAAAACAGACTTCAAAGAGAAACTGCAGAGCTACAATTCATTTGCAAACTTAACACCATCAATTTGGGCTTGAATAGGGACTGGGAGTGGCTGGCTCACTACAAAAGCAATTTTCCCTCTCTTGGTATTGACACCTCCTCATCAATTATTGGGAGTGGACCACACCTGCCCTGACTAAATTGGCCTCCAACATTGGTTCTTAACTTGTAAAGTAACTCCCTTCTCTTCACTTGCCAATATATATTTATGCCTGTATCTGTAATTTTCACTGCATGCATCTGAAGAGGTGGGCTTTTTATCCACGAAAGCTTATGCCCAAATAAATCTGTTAGTCTTTAAGGTGCCACCAGACTCCGTTGTTTTTGTGGATACAGACTAACACAGCTACCTCTCTGATACTTTGACAAGATCTATTTTCCATTAACCCATATTGATTTGCATTAATTAGCCCCTTTAGTTCAATTAGCAATAATCGCACCTCGGATTAACCTCATTGGCTACGATACTGCCACTGCGCTGAGTCCCATGTCAGCCGCTTCATTGTCTTGCCTGGGATCAGTGTCAGGTCAACAAGACTATAATTACCCGGGTCATCCCGTTTACCTTTTTTTTTAAATTGGATCACTAGCTATCTTTCAGCCATCTGGAACTTAACCAGACATTGAAAACAAACATTAATGGTCCAGCGAGTTCCTCAGCTTAATTTGCATTCAAGAGTTTTAAAAGAGCTATCTGGACCATCTGATTTAAAAATGTCTAACTGTAGTAGCCTCTGTTTAGCAACCTTCAGATATACTAGTGGAATGGAAAGACTTTTATCATCACCATGTGATGAGATTGCATCAGCTGTTTTTTTTGCAATTACAGAAAAGAAA
The DNA here is from genome assembly GCF_025201925.1 of Gopherus flavomarginatus. Classification (NCBI taxonomy): domain Eukaryota; kingdom Metazoa; phylum Chordata; order Testudines; family Testudinidae; genus Gopherus; species Gopherus flavomarginatus. The sequence continues at coordinate 63,698,322 of NC_066624.1, forward strand.
TATTTATTGAACACTTCTGCCTTTTCTGCATTATTATTGATAGTTCTACCACTTCCATCTAGTAAAGGACCAATACCATTGTCAGGATTTAAAAACTCTTTCTAATTGTCGTTAACTGTGCTGGCCATTGAGTTCTCCTTGTGTCCATTGGCATCCCTTAGTCTACAATTTCTAATTTATATTCATTACTGTCAATTTCCCCTTCATTCCATTGTGTGTGTGTGATATATACAGTTGCCGTCACTTCCCCTCTAATCTAGGTCTTTTTTTTTTTTTAAACCAGCATAGCCTTCTCCCTCGATCATGAAATTGTGGTTTATTGAGCATCTAATAAGGTGTTATTAAATTATTCCCAATTATCATTTATATTTTTCTGATTAAATTCTTCCTCCAGCTGATATGGTCCATAATTGTTTTCAGCTTTGTGAAATGGTCTAGATAATACTTAGTCCTCCCTCAATGCCAAGCACTGGACCAGATGGCCTATTAAGGTCTCTTCCAGGCCTACATTTCTCTGATTCTACTAAATTAGCCCCCTTAAAGCACCCAGTATATGTATTATTGGTCTGAACTTTATTCTACTTACTCATTATAAATGTGATCAAGTCATGATCACTTGTACCTAAGCTATCATTCATTTTTAGTTCTGTGATCAGTTCCTTTGTATCTGTTAGGACAAAGGCAAATATAGAATTCCCCCATATCGTTTGCAATACTATTTGAGATAGAAAATTGTCATGTATAATGTTTAGACACTCCAAGGATGTTTCAGTATTGGCAGCGGGAGACTTCCAGCATATGTCACTCAGATTGAAGTCCCTCATAATTACAAAGCATTTTTTCCTTCACATTGTAGATAGGTGCGCCAGGAGCCGCTCATCTTGTTCCCTAGTGTGATATGGTTGTACGGAGCAGACATCAGCTAATACCCCTTCTTGTATTTTATCTGTTGGGACTTTGATCCATTAGCATTTAAGATCATTTTCTTCCAAGTTCTCAGTGACTTGGAAACAGGTAATGCCATTTTTGATATAGTGCCACTCCCCATCCCTTTTTGCCCACTTGATCCTTCTTAAATAGGTTATAATCACTGATTCCAACATCCCAACTGATATTCATAAAAGAGCAATTCTAGTTCCTCCTGCTAGTTACCCAGGCTCCCGCCATTAGTGTATAGGCAATACAAGAATTTCTTCTCTTCGTGTCCTTTGGTTCCTTGATTTTGTTCTCAACATCTCAATTTTGTGTTAAGTGTTCATATCTTCCCTTTTTCCACTCAATCCTTTTGCTATTAGTTTAACCCCCTCCCTGACTAAACTAATATGGAAAGGTGAGAGTAAAAAGAGGGAAAATATGAGCATTTGGGTAGCATAAAATCAAGATGTTGGAAACAAAATTAAGGATGCAGCACTTTTCTGTCAGCATCGCTAGTATCATTGGAGGAGGTGGTGTTAACACATGACAATAGAAAAATGCCTTTTGCTGCTATAAGTTGCACCTACATTAGAGGGCTCTGAGGGTACATCCAGGAGCGGCGCCAGGGTTTTTGGCGCCCTAGGCGCAGGGCTGGCTCGCCGGTCCCGCAGCTCCGGTGGACCTCCCGCAGGCATTCCTGCGGACAGTCCGCTGGTCCCGTGGCTCCGGTGGACTTCCCACAGGCGTTCCTGCGGACGGTCCGCTGGTCCCGCAGCTCCGGTGGACTTCCCACAGGCGTTCCTGCGGATGCTCCACCGGAACCGCGGGACCAGCGGACCATCCGCAGGAACGCCTGCAGGAGGTCCACCTGAGCAGTCTGCCGCCCTCGGCAACCGCCTAAGTCACCTAAATGGAAGCGCCGGCTCTGGGTACACCTTTGTCAGCTAGGAAGTGTGTTCATTTCACACCCCTGACCAAAATAGCTATACTGACAATACTGTCACATATACTGTCGCATAAATCAGGCCTCAGTAAACACTAATAATCCCTGAAAAATGTATGACTGATTATTCCTTTCCTGACTGGTTAGAGCAGGTATTCTCTGTATGTAGCATGAGAATATGAGTAGTACAGGCAATATCTTACTGGTGACAGAGTTTAAAATCCCTGTCTTTTAAATTGCATTCATTGTGAAATTGTCAGGTACATTGGAAATTTGTAATTATCGCATTGAAACATCAATTCATGCTATATGCCACCCTGAGAGGGAGCACAACACTTCCCCCTACCTTGAGATTGAGGCTGTAGGTACTCCTGCCAGGACCCCACATATAACCCATCCCACTACATGCACACCCGCAGCATCCGCCAAATACCCCTCCCAGTACACATACACCCCAAATAACCCTCCCAGTACACCCCCTAGAACCTCCCAAATATTTCTCCCCGTACACACATGCCCCTCTCACACCTCAAATACTCCTTCCAGTACACACACGCTTCCCACACACTCCAACCACCCCTCCCAGTACACACACACACAAGAAACCCCCCCCGATACCTCTCCCAGTACACATGCACCCTCCCCACACACTCGAAATATCCCTCCCAGTACACACACACACACACACACCTCAGTACCCCCCCAATACACCTCTCAGTCTACATACACTCCAGCCCCCAAAATACCCCTCCTCCCAGTACACACACAGCTCCCCCGCCCCGCATACTCGGCGCGGGCGATTGGAGGGGCTAGTCTTACCCACAGTCCGGGGGAGGAGCAGGCAGGGGGCGGGGCTAGGCTCATCCAGTCACTACGGGAATTTCAGGTCACTCACGACCGCCTCACATAGCGGGCGGGGCCTAGCCAGGGAGGGACGTACGTCACTTCCGTTCCGTGGTGGAGAGCGCTGGCTCCGGACGGTGGTGGCGGTTAGTGCGACGGTTGCTGGCAGCCTTCGAGGGACAATGAGCGACAGCGGGGAGCAGAACTACGGCGAGCGGGTAATACACGGAGCCTGAGTGCACAGCTGGCCGGGCCTCCAAAGCGGCAGCGCGGCCTGGCCCGTCTGGGGCTGGCCTGGGGCGCCGCTCTACGGCCCCGCGAGGCAGCGGCGGGCCTGTAGCCCGCAGGCAGGGGGCGGTGTGGAGCGCGGCCGAGCCTCCGCGGGGAGCGCGCTGGAAGGCCCGTCCGTTAGGGCTGGCTGGGGTTGGCGCGGGAAAATGGCCGCCAGGCTGCTAATGGGGGAGGCGGGGACACTCTAGCTGCTCGGTTGCGTGCTCCATGGTGAGTCCTCCCGGCGCCATCTTGGGCGGGTGACCCGCCAAAGGGACAAAATGGCCGAGAGGCCGGGTGCGCCCTGTGCCCAGGGGCCCGCTGCCGGAGGCCTGGCAGGCGAGCCCCGGAAGCACGGCCGCGTGCTGGCGGGTGTGACCTGAGCTTCTCCTCGGCAGGACGTGCCTTGCGCGGGCTTCGCGGCCAGGGGCACACGGGCTAGTGTTCTCCCTGGCTTCCCCGCCCCAGTGTCTCCTGCACGTGCTGGCAGCGGGGAGCTTCAGCGGGCTTCGCCCTGAAGCCACTGAGTCAATCGTGGTCGAAGCACGGAGTCCGGCTAGGGCATCTGCCCCCTCTGGCGCAGCGCCTCTCCCGGCGCTGCCCAGGGGCGTGTCCAGCCGTCTGCCGGCAGTCGCTGCCGCAGAGCATCTCTCGGGGGCTGGTAGTTCGGGTGCCCGGGCAGTCAGCGTGGCTATAGCCTTCTCTTTCCTCTGCATTGGTGTTTCCGTGTAAGGGATGGGGGATTTATATGACATTAAGTAACGTGGGCGCGGTACCACTCCAGCCACCGTGGAGACGGGATTGGAACTCAAGCCTCCACGCTCCAGTTCCTGTGCTCACTACTGGAGGCACTAATGCTGCCTGTAGAGTCCTTCTTGTCTTGCAATTAATGGTTGGGTGTGACCGCTTTTGACAAACTGTCAATAGCCAGAAGCTATTGATGGTGCTAAAAATGCACATAGCACTTGAGGGAAGAGGGATAGCCTATGGGGAGGGCCAGCCTGCTTTACCATCAGTACTGGCATAAACATCCACTGCATTTGCTAGAGCCTGAGTCAAGGGGATGCCAGAATAGAGCTGTGTCTGAGCTCTTGCTGTGTTTACAACTATTAGGGGAGCGCTGTCTCAAACTTTATACTGCTTGTAAACACGATGTAACTTTTCGTAGTTTACTAGGCTTGTCAAGGGTGGCTGAGTCTTAGAATGTGTTTTTCCCAAAAGCTGGAATAGCATAATTGCTCAGACAAAAATACTGTAGACTTTTGCATTATACAGTTAGCCCCTTTGATCACTGGTAGATCAAAATACAGTAACTTCTCGCTTAACGTAGTTATGAGCCTGAAAAATGCTACATTAAGTGAAACAAAGTTAAGTGAATCCAATTCCCCATAAGAATTAATGTAAATAGGGGGAGTTAAGGGGGGGGGGGAGATTTTGGCAGACAAAAGACTATATTTTATATGCAGTATAAGTTTTAAACAATACTGTACTCATCAGTGACAATTGTGGAGCTTGGTTGAGGTGGTGGAGTAAGAGGGTGGGATATTTCCCAGGGAATGCCTTACTCCTAAATGATGAACTAGCACTGGGCTGAGCCCTCAAGGGTTAACACATTGTTAATGTAGCCTCACACTCTACAAGGCAGCACCAATGGCGGGAGGGGAGCCAGCATGGCAGAGAGAGACAGAAACACACCTTGTGTGGGAGAGACAGATGGGCATTGCCCCTTTAAGTACGCTGACCCCCTCTAAGTATCTTGCCTTTTTAAGTAGATCTGCAAGCAGAGTAGCTGCTGCCAGCAAGCTCCTTCCACCCTGAGCCCTGTCTTGTGTCCCCTGCTCTTGGGGGGAGGAGGGGGAAGAAGGACACCCTCACATTAGCATGTGCACGCACCCTCCTGTGCACAAGAAGCAGAAGGCTCCTGGGAGCAGCTCCAAGGCAGTGGGGGGCGGGACAGCTGAACTGCCCAGCAATTGATAGCCTGCTGGGTGGCTGTGCACAGGGAACTTAGGGGAGCTAATGGAGAGCTGCCAGTCCCCCCTGCTAGTTCCAACTGGCTGCTCTTTCTGCAAGCAGTGGGCAAAACAGGTGGCTCCCAAAGCTCCCATACAACAGAAGGGAGCATTGCACAACTTTAAGTGAGCATGTTCTCTAATTGATCAGCAACATAACTTAACCAGGATGATTTTAAATGAGGAGTTACTATAAAGGGGAAGATCTTTCAGATGGCAGTAAGATAGTTCCCAGTGGTTCTGCCCGGCCATACTGCAACATATCTGATACTTGCATTTTGTGATAATACTGTTCTTGTTTACACTATGCAGATAGTAATGCACTTCTGAAGGCTTAATAGTCAAAAGTTGCAGTTCCTTGTGTAAGTTAATCTTTTATACATTGAACTTTGACTCTTAATTATCTGTCTGTCTGAAAAAAATCATGAATTTGCCCCTTGAAATAGCTACAGTTTTAGTCTGTGCAGATGTTTTGGCCTCCTGAACCATGTTTAAAGGTGACTTGTATATCTGGACAGTAGCATCTGACTTGAAATTACAAGCCCTGAAGTTTGGTTTTTCAAACAGTGATTATTGGGACAGTATTATCCTTCATGCTCACAAGGGGCAGAACATTAGCTATGAAAACCAAGTAGTATTGCAATTATGGTACAGTAAATGACATCTTCAGAAACAGTGTTTACTGCAAAAATGTTATCTTTAGCTGGTCAGATATAATAAATGAAGGTAATCAGAAAAGGAGAGGTGAACTACTTGGATATCTGTCCAAAAAAAAAAAAAGCTTGTCAATATAACCCAAATGGAGTACATTAGTTTTAATTGAAACCTTGCAAAAATACATATTTTTAAGTGAAATTTTCTGACTTTCCATTATGCCTGAGACCTGTATAGCTGTTTATATTTCTACATATTAGTTGGTAATTGAGTTTTTAAATCTGTCAGAGGATTTTTCATTTCCTTTTTAAAAAACAAAAAAAAGTAAAACTTTCATAGAAATTCATATGTAGGGTGTTAATATGAAATCTTAAATTTTATCCATGTACTCATCTTTCCAGTAGCATGTGTAGAATTTCCAGTGGCACAGATTTACCAGTATTGGACAGTAGTATTGACTTAGGGTTGGTGGGACTCAAGTCAGCGTTAAGGAACTCTGGGCTTGAGCATCTACATTGTATTTAAACCCTACATTCAGACTTTCCTAACCCATGCTCAAACCTAGGGCTCAGGCATACACACTGCAGTGTGCAGACCTAACTCAGAGTAACCATATCCCAGAGTCCCTAACACTCGCCCCTGAAGTGTGGCCAGTCTAGCCCTAGGATTGTGATACAGTGTGGGACATCTTTAGTGCCCACTCGGCCCCTTTACCATGAAGCTTCTTGCTCTGCAAGAGGCTTGATCAGCTCGCTTTCCACTGCAAATCCAGGAGATTTTTGATAGTGTATTTGCAGAATGGTGATCAGAACAGAATGGTTTAACGCTGACCTGAGGTGCTGTGATCTGCAAAAGGGGTGGTGGAGGTAGCTTCCCTTTTCAATAGAGTGGGTTGCAGATTGTTGGAGGTAAGAGGGCTCAGGAAGTTGTTGCATGGAACTGTGGGATACTTCCAACTGATTCTTGGGATCTCTGTGAAGCAGGGCTGCAGCTACATTTCAAAGCAATAGGGTTTGGATCCTGGGCTTGACTCGAACTAGGGACCCACCAGCCCTGCCAGGGTCTTGGTCCTGGCTTAACACAATTTGCAGCAGACACACCACGGCATTAGCCTTGAGCCCAGGCTCTAACACAGTCTTACATTGAAGTGTAGACATCCTAAATGTTCAACAATTAGGGGCAAGATTCCTTTTTAAACTTCGGTGCATTCAAGATGCTAAATATTATTAGATGGTGTTTTTCTGAATGACCAAATTTTAGGTTAGTGTTTTTCCAATCTTATTTTTCATAATGTCTGCATCTTGTACTTTGACCAAGCATTTTTCTGCAAAGAAAAGAACATATTTACCATTTAATCCCTGTTCACTTTGGGCTGCCAAACTGGTAGCTGTATGTGAGTGTACTGGCCGAAGCCCTGCTTGAGTGAGAAAATACTGTCAGGGTTTGAGTATGGTTTGCCATCATAACCACTTTGCATCTCTGATTAGTGTTTATGGGAACTATATTAAAACTTTGTGAAAACATAAAACACTGGTATGAAGAGGACCTTAAATAATGAAATTATAGAAAATGTGTGAAATTTAAACTATACATCACCCTGACCTTGGGGATTTTCAGAAAATTGCATACGTAAGCCACCCCCTATCGACATAGACATGAACAAGACCTAAAATCAGGTATGTCTCACTAGCATTTAATTATAAAACATAGCCATACAGGAGTAATATTACTAACTTGAGTTGTTGGGGTTTTTTTGGGGGGGGGAGATTCATAAGTTTCACATGTTTTTAAAAGTAAAAATGGAGAACATAGCCAACTACCTACCACAAATCTGCTATTTTACACTAGATTATAACAGATTTGATCTTTTAAACTGTTTTATGTGAGACACGGTGGTGAGGTAATAACTTTTATTGAGCTATCTTCTGTTGGTGAGAGAGACAAGCTTTTGAGTTTACACAGAGCTCTTCAGGTAAAAAGCAATTCTGTAAGGTTGAAAGCTTGTCTGTCTCTCCAACAGAAGGTGAATAAAAGACATTACCTCACCCCCCTTGTCTCTCTCATATCCTGGGAGTGACATGACTTCAACAACACTGGCTTTTGTGACACTTTTCTAGTAGTTTTAAGTACTTTTTTTGCAAGGTTAGCGATAAGTGGCTTTTTGCTGTTTAAAGCTGAAAGTTGGGGAGTCTCCACTTTATTCATAGTAGTAAAGCTGTGAGCCCAGTAATCAAGTGAAATGTGATTATTTCAATGGAAATAGCATGTGCTTGCCTCCCAGCATGATCCCCTTGAAGTGTATTCATTGACAAACTGCCCAAAATGAAGTGAGATTATGTAAATTGTGCAAAATCCAGGATTTGAAATAAATGGGAACATTTTTCACAATGAACGCTGTCAATGGTTCCTACTTTTATTTCAAGTCACTTTATGCCAAATGTTGGTTCAGTGGTCTTCTGGTCACTCCTGAAGTATACCATTCCTTTTTGGAAAATAGATGGTTACCTTGGTCTGTGTACTTTTATTTGGAAATGTTTGAGACCTGCAAATACTGATCCTGTTCATTTGAATGACCAAATAAGAGTGGCAGGCACTGAACCTCTCTCAGAATAGTACTTACTAACCTTGTCTTCACATGGAAAAAGGTATTTGCATGTTTTTTACCAGTTTTAAAAACACATCCTTGTCTAGTGAAGACATAGCCAGTGAAAGATAATATAGTTGTACTGAATGCCCTCTGTCCTTTATTTGAGTTATTTAACATACTGATGCCCTGTTTATGGCATGCTTACACATCAATTTTAAATTTGTTACTAATAAATACAGAACATGTCACAATGTTAGTTGTGAATAAGTAATTTATGTAATTTCAATAGTATTCAAGCTGTATGAGAGGAACAGCCTACTCCATGCGTTGAAAATACTTAAGCATGGCTCATTCCAAACATTAGGCCACAATCAACTTAAATATCACACCTCTGAATTAATCTGCTATAGTTATAAGTAACTAATATTACTAAAACTGAAAGATTTTCAGTTTGTTTCCCCTCTTAAGTGGAACTTTTACATAGTGACTAAGAATAAGAAACACTTGGGAAAATGTGATTGTAAACTCAAAATTAACAGGAAATCAGGGTTAAGTGCATTATCTGAAACAGCTTTATATTTTTAAATTAAAATTCAGGTTGAGTATCCCTTTAAGATAACTGAAGCCCTGCTACTTGTCATTTAATTATTATAGAAATGAATGTGAGGTATTTCCACAAAAACTTTAAAATAACAGGTTTTCTTTTACCTATTTGTGCTTGCCTTATGCCTTACAGCTTTCACCACATGGAGAACGCTTGAAAATAATCTACCTTCTTAGAGATATTTCTGCTTTTATAACTTTTCCATATTTTTAGTAAAATAAATGTTAATTCTTCTATTATCATAACTATCATTGTAATTAATGGAATGCCACAAATAATAATGAAAACACAGAAGGCATAGATTTGAGTTTCTGGCCTCTTGTATTCCCTTTTTAAGTGCATTAAGTGTATATTTTATCATGTGTATGCCAAAAATAGGTGGCATGACTGCTACAGGAGCTACAACCCTGAATCTGCTGGCTTCCATGCACTCTCAAAATCTGAAGTTGAAGGAAGGAAAAATGTGAATGAATATAGTAGCAGATACAGGGAAAGGGTGGGGGAGTTACAATCCTAAAATAAGCCCCCTCTGCAGTTCTGAAATTCAGGTTTAGAAAACTATTTAGATGTAAAACATTGGATAAGCAAATTTCCAATGGGATGTGCAGTGGTATGAAACTAATTACAATCCTTGACAGATTCACAGTCTTGCTTAGAGCTAGGGAGAAAAGGACCCCAACTTCTCTTCTGCTACCCCTCCCCTCCAGCCATAGCACAAGCAGAAACTTACCCTGCCTTTGCTGCTTCTGTGCATAGCAAGCCTCCAGCAGACATCTTAATACAGAGGAGAGCATAGAGCAATACAAGTATGAAGAGAGGAAAACTCAGACTGGGAAGAGCAAAACCAAGCAAACTAGAAGCTGAAAAATGTAAGAACTGGCTGTGGGAGAAGCTTGCACCAAGATGAGAGGAGATTGATAAAGATATAGTGGGGAAACATCAGATTCTCTGCTCTATGGGCTTCTGGTACTTGAGGCAATATTATCTGACTCTGAAGGGAGTGCTTCCTTTCTTGCCAAGGGAAAGAGTAGTGTTGACAAGCTCTACTGGAGTCATGTCCAACTTTCCTAGTTCTTGTAAGGATTATTACAGTAATGTGTGCGCTCTTTAGAGATGAGAGGGGAGTAGATTCTTCAAAGACTCCCAGAAAGGAACCTGGGGAGAATGTATAGCAAGTTAGACTGAAACTAGGGGTTTGCCAAAGAAATGGCAAAGAATCATGACATAGATTGAAAGAATTACAGGAGAGAGAGAACAAAATCCAAAGGAGCTGAATGAGAGAGAATCAAATTGTTTAGTTTAGGATGTAGATATTAAGCAATTATCTTTTTCCTCTCTTTAGGTTTCCTTCTGTGATTTTTTTTTTTGAAAGGAATTCCACTTAGTTATGGTTACCTCTGCATTTGTATGAACCAGTCTGTTGCCAACGTTTGTAATTGTCTTGGCACTGTTAGATGGTTTAACATGTTCCACCTCTGATGTTGTTGCACTTGGTAATATAGGTAAAGTGACTCATTTTTCTGAGGCATGAGTTTCTTGGATAAAATGTAATCTTAGAAATTATGCCATTAAAATGAGTGTTGGGAGTTCACACAATAGTACTGCTCTTTGTCTGCAAGTTTGAGACCCACAAAGAACTATAAATTTGTCTAAAAATGAGAGTTTATGGAGAATATAGCAAAGTCTGTATGAACTACACACAGGCCAATGTTCTGTGTTAACAAGTGGTTTAAGGCTTTTGGTCAAATGTCACTAAAGGAAGCAAATGCTCAAATTCTTCTGAAGTCTAGTAGTTTTAAAACTAGGATTATAGAAGCAATGGGAATTTTTAATGCTCAATATGTTTCTGTGCCAGGCCTAAAAGGAGTAAATTTGGAAAACCCTGAGTAAATCGAGCTAGGTTTAGGAAGCCTCATCTCCAAGACATTTTGGCCTTTACTGATTTTTATCACTGTGAATAAAGTACCTTGTAAAAGGAAATTGTGTTTGAAGCGACAACTGAGTTCTGACATTTTTTAAAAAAACTGGAAGAATTGATTCATAGAAACATAAAATGAGGCAGAGTTCTGGGATGGATTAAGGTTTTTTCTTTAAATGGAGTAGAGAGTCCAGATTAAATAACGTTCACAACTAATTAGAAAAATCCTATTAGCTTTCATTACATGAAACTGTAAAACATGACTCCTGCTAAATACTGCTTAGTGTAGAAAACTTAAGGTCTGCCTTTTTCTTCATAGCTGGGTAGTACAGTTGATTACATTTTCAAAAATATAAGAGGAATATCTGACTTCTAGCTTAATTGCTATTGCTGTTGATTTGAAATGAATTCTCACTTAACACTTCATAATATTTTAAACATTAATGGTAGTCACTGTAAACAAACTCTCACAGCAAAACAAGCTTTCCTCTGGGTTGTGTGGATGTGGTGGTTTCAACTAAAATTAAAACTAATTTGGCTCAGCTGATGACTATCCAGTACGAAAACACCTTTTCGTATGAATTTCCAAATGCTGGGAATATGAAGTTAAAAAGAAGGAAAAAAATCCTTAGAATTGACAAGAGGGGGAGTAATTTTTGGCCCCAAAATGTTATTAATCGGCTGCTGATAGGTGAAACATGGCTCCAAGTTTAGATTTTTTTTTTAATAAAATAGCAAGCTTTTTCCAAATTGGCTGTCAGTAAGAAAGTTTCCACAAGCTTTAAAACAAAACTTCACCAACCAGTATTTCAAAACTAACATTCTTCTCCAGTGTTTGCAACCCAAAATGTTGCAGCCTTGTGATTGTGTATGAAAGTTGAAGGGGGCATGGCTAGAAACTTTTAAATCATAAAATGTAAGTAACTAGGCTATATTCATTATCCATACTGAGAAAAATACAAGTAGTAAACAATGGTATAAATAGTAGATTAGATTTTGAGAACCAGAATTAATGTTGATATGGACAATTGCATCTTCAGTTTGTGTGCAGAGTTACCATGGTTGCATATGGAAATACAAAACTTGCATGTGGTCAGTTTGCAGGCAAACTGAACGTGCTCATATCGAACTTTTAAAATCACGCCTTCAAAATTGTTGTTATAATGTATATTAGTGGAATTAGTGACATAAAGGAACATTATACGGTTAAGTCATTTAATATACAGCTGAATTGTACTTTTTAATTCAAAAAAAATTATTGGTTTGCTCAGTTTAATTAGATGTGTGCGCAGTGGTGACCTAAATATGTGGCTAAAGAAGTGTGAAATATAGTAGCCCTTGAAATTTTTCATGTCAAAATGACCAGTAAATCTTCAATTCATCCATTGCACACTTCATTTTAAATTAGGCATAAATAGAGAATGCATAGTTACCCAATACTAAGACTGATTTGACATCCATGTAAAAAGTAATAGAAAAATTGGTAGATCCAAGTCTTGAATTGCATATATAATAATAATAATAATAAAAAAAAGTCCAAAAACATAGCATTTTTTTCTAGTTTCAGTTTTGGCACTAGATTTTATCCTGGAGTTTTAAAATATTCTTCATCCTGTTCTTTTTCTATTAAGGTTAATGTTGAAGAAGGAAAATGCGGAAGTCGTCATTTGACAAGTTTTATAAATGAGAATTATTTGAAGCTCAGGAATAAGTGAAGCTGAAATTTGAAAAAAAAAAAGAAAGTGAATGCATGCTAATTATCAGACCAGAAGTCCCACTTATAGAATATTGAGCAATTTGTGTGAAGTGGGGAAGATGAAAGAAGTCAGAATTTGAAACGGAAGAATGAAGAAAAGGAATAAAAATGAAGTTAAGATAAGAAGTAATCTGGAATCTGAAAGCACTACGCTAAGTAATTACTAGTCTGTTTATGTGTCCCTGTATATTTTGCTAAACATGCATGCATTATCTGTTTAATAGAGAAAGCATATGCAGGGTAAAGAAGTGCCTACCAGGGAAAAAACTTCTTAAAATCTAGGCAGTTCTAATTTCAACTGCCCGGACACATAGTTGAGATGCGAATTTTACCATTTTTTTTTTTCACTGGAGCTTGTTTACAGAGTTTAGATCACCCAGAAATTGTGTACAAATTAGACTTTCAATATCTGCATGCAGGAATCCCGTTCTGCTTCCAGAAGCGGAAGTGCTCATGGGTCCGGCAAGTCTGCAAGGCACACTCCTGCAAGATCTCGATCCAAGGAGGACTCCAGGCGATCCAGGTCAAAATCTAGATCCAGGTCTGAATCAAGGTGAGTTTACCTTCAACACAGACATGTCTGTCTGAATTTGTTTTGATAGTGGTGGGGTGGAAACTAATCAAGCTAAGCCTGAATCTGGCACCAAAGGTTTAAAACAGACCTACAGAAGATTTGAGTAAAAACAATCTTGTGCCATTTCAGTTGCTGTATGACACAAAAATAAGTGTGAGATGTGAAGACTCTTGCTTTTCTTTCAACCTCAGGTATATCAAGTTAACTCTTACATTTTTTTTTTCCTGGAATATCTTCTGCAGTCTTTTCATGTATGAGCTCACCCCTTCATTTAGGGGATTTGTGTGTTATCAGTTTAACAAAATATTTCCTGTGTCTCAAATATTATGCCATTTATAGTTAAATGTCATCAAACTGCTAAATGGTCTGACTAAAACTCCTTCCCCTCTCTCTTGACTCTTATGATGTCATTGTATTAGTTCATCAGTCACCATTGCATCTTCCATGCCACATGGCCTGAATTCAAGATTTAAATACAAAAGCAAAGAAGGGAGATTGGGGGAGGTAGGTTTTACAAACGACACACCTTTCAGACTGTCTTAAAAGAGATACCTTTTAATGTATTAAAAACACAATTCCCAATTTTTTTCGTCTTTCTTTAATGTACATAAAGGTGGCTTATTGTACAGTGTTTTATAATTCCCTTTTCCATAGTTATAATTTTTTAGTAGTAACCTGTTCAGAGGATCTGCTTGTATGTTCCCACCCAAAAAACATGGAGCATGATTTGCTCCTACTGATAACAAATATCCAGCTTGCTCAAGTGCATTAATACAGCCTCATCATATGTACTTGCATAATACACTTGACAAGTGTAAAGCAAGTGATAACGTTAGTACAATAAACTGAAAAGATTATTTTTAAAATTCCCTGAGAGCTTTTTAAGACTTCTCAAAGACTGGGGTTGAGGGAGTAATCTGTATATATTACTGCTGTTTCAAACTACTCATGCATGTTGCTAGGTTCTAAATTTAATTATAAACACTCCAGGGGAAGACTTGGGTGTCACTGAGCAGAGGTGGTTTTCATTGAGCTGTTCACATGTGCTTTTATACAGTAAAAAAAGGTTAGTGTTAGCCTGTATAAAGAATTAATAGAAAAAATATGAAAACATGCCGTTATGTATATCAGTGGTACATCTTTGCCTGGAATACTGTTCTGGTGACTCTGCAACAAAAAAACAAATGAAAAATGTTCAAAGAGGAGCAACAAAATGCTTAGGGGTGTGGAGAGGTTCTATATGAGAAGTTTATTTCTTCTCTGAAGAGTCCAATAAGGTGACATGATATATGTGTACAAAATAATGAATAGCATATAGTGGTAAGTCCTGCACTCCTGTTTACTGTAATAAAACAAGGGAGTATCAAACGAAATTGAAAAGCAAAATGAGAACTCCTCTTTACACAGTTTATAATTAATCTGTGAAATTCATTGCCATGGGAGATCTGAGGACAACAGGAGGATTCAAAAAAGGCTTAGATATTCTAATGGATAAGAACATCAGTTAATTTGCATTTTGTTGTACATTAACAAGTAGCCAAATGTTGACAGGAACTAATATAACTTTTGGGACTTACTGAGTTTTAATAGTTGATACTGCAGCTTTAATGTTGCCATGGTATTAGCTTTTAATCTTGTGGCTTTTAAAGAAAATAAGAAATTAATAACTGTGTGATCTTCCCAAGCTCAAAGCATTATAATGGAATTTATAATTTCATCAGCCTACTGGCTTTACAGTATGTCCCCTCTCTCATTGGGAGCTTTTGACCACTGTGGCTTCATGAATTTAGAGCAGAGGCACCTGTAATAAACTATAAATGCCTTGAACTGGAAATACTCAATTTGCAGAGTTTATGAACTCCTCTGGGTTAACCATCTAACTTGAGCAGAATTACAGCTGTCTCTTAAGGTGTGTTTGGGACCCAAGGTACATACATTCCATTTCCAGCTTTGTCAGATTTTGAACATGGTCATGGGCAAGTCATTTTAAATGTGATTCTGGTCAGAAACTAAACAGTCCTACAAACTTAGCTTTAGTTCTGAGAGTTAGACTGGGTTCTTTCTGACACACCAGTAAAAGAGAGGCGATAATCTGATAATGCACAAAATTATAATTGTGCAATTTCATTGTCTTCGAATGGTGCTCTTTGACACCTGTATGAACAAAATGCCTTCAGCTGGTTTGTACAAGCGTGTATGATTGGTGCTAAGGCCGTATCTATACAAAATTAGATCTATTTAACTATGTTGCTAGAGTTGTGAAATTTCGTGCCCTGAGCATTGTGGTTAGGTTGACCCAACCCCAGTGTAGATATGGCTACAGCCTGTCAGATTAACTCTTATCAGCGTTCTCAACTGGGGTGCACGTACACCTAGGGGAACACAGAGGTCTTCTGGGATTTTCAGTTCCTCTAGATATTTGCCTAGTTTTACAATAGACTATATAAAAAGCACTAGCAAAATCTAAAAACTAATATTTCATACAGACAAAATGAGAGAGCAATTTTTCAGTAATAGTGTGCAGTGACATTTTTGTATTTGTCTGGTTTTGTAAGCAAGTAGTTAAGACAAATCAGACTCCTGAAAGGGGTACAGTAGTTTGGAAAGGTTGAGAACTACATCACCAGAAGAACTTGTGGCTGTGCTGCTGCAGCATAGACATGCCATTAGTAAACAGTTCTGAGCACCGGATTTTTGGCTTTCTTGGCATTGCAGTGTGACCATAATAAAAGCAAAGTGGGTGTACATAAGCAACACGTCTGTTATAAGACAGGAGTTTTTCAGGTCAGTGGTCCATATTGTCCAATGATGTACAGCTCATTCTTTGAAGAGGGTTAACTCCATTGTTAATTATGGTCTGTGGGCTCGCATATATGATTAGGATTAAATACTCTCTCGACCTGCAGAACTTCCAAAGATCAGGGTAGAATATGGCATTCGTGTAGTAACCAGAGGTCTAGTTACTAACCCTTATTTGTTCAGTACCATAGTCTCACATTCAGTGAGAAAGCATGCTCATAAATTTGACCACCATTATTTCTGCCCTTTGTTGCTTTCTCTAGTCTCCATTGTTTCTTGCCCTCTTCTGTTTCCCATCTTCTTTCCTCTGGATTTTCATCTCCACAGCAACTTCTGAAATGCACCCCCATGTAGGATTCACTGCCTACCCTCTTCCCAGCTTCATGGACTAAATTGTGATCCCATTTGTTAACATTAATTTGATATTGGGATGCTAATTCGAGAGCTCTTTGGGACTAATTTAAAAATTGCTTCAAATTTAATTTGCAGAATAAATGTCATGTGCGTGGGTGGTTGCACAGTCCTGATCTATTCTGATATCCTGCCACAGACTGTGGATACTGCTAGATGCTTCAGAAGAAGATGCAAAAAACCTGTTATTAAGGAAATTTCTTTCTAACCTGACAATTCGTGGTTGAATTATGCCCTGAAGCATGATTTTTTTATTTTTTTTTTTTCAAGGTGATTGTAGCATATTCCCATCTGTAAGATTCTCTTCAGGTGGTTCAGCTTTGGGAAATTTCTAGAAAAGCAGTGCTTTCTGGGACCACCTCAGCACTCCCTAGCGGTACTGAGTGTTCAGAGAAAAGGTTATGAAGTTGTGTGCTTCCCATCTACCTTGGCTTTTTTCCTCCTCTGGCAAGCGGCAGGTGAAGGGAATGGTGTTGTCCATGCCAGAACTTTTTTCTTTGATTCCTTAAGAATTTTTTGTGGGTGAGACTTTAAATTATTTAAGTGGTTTCTCTGGCCTTGTGTAGCTAGATTGCCATACTGGCTCTGAGGCTGTTGCATCATGTACTTTCGGGATCTTAAAGATTCAGAGAACATCCTACTTGAAGCAGCACATCTTAGTCTGTGTTTTCTTGCTGTCAGATGCGCGCACCCCTGCTGCCTAATGCCTCTCAAAGCTATTTCCTGAGCTGGTTTTTGACATGCCAGGTCTTCATACTTCAGGCATGTGAACATAGGCACACCTGGGTCTAGGCTTTCCTTATAGGGTTCTGATCTGTCTTGTGCTCAGCCTTATTCTTCTGAGAGACAGGATAGAATGTAGTCTTCTTTTTGAAGCTCCCTGAAGTGGGAGATGCAGAATCCATGGCACTCAGAACTGGCACTTTTTGCTTGCTTCAGATTGACTCAACAGTCTATTCATGTTTGTGGGGCACGTTTGTTGCCAGATAAGAGACAGAGGAAACTGAGTCTGGTGCCAATGACTTCAGGGGTGTCTCTGCCCTAGTAGGAGCCTTATGTTGACTCTGGATTCCTTGTTGCCAATTTGTTTTAACTTAGCCAGAGGCTTTCTAGGCTAACTGCCATCAAGCGCAGAAGCAAGAAGTAAAGTTTAGAGCGGCTTTGTGCCAGGTGACTCAAATATCAAATCTCCAAATTTTGATACAAAATTACTAAAGATAGTTAAGACCCAGGCAGACTGCAAAGAGCTACAAAAGGATCTCTCAAAACTGAGTGACTGGGCAACAAAATGGCAGATGAAATGTAATATTGATGATAAATGCAAAGTAATGCGCATTGGAAAGCATAATCCCAACTATACATATAAAATGATGGGGATCTCAAGAAACATCTTGGAGTCATTGTGGACAGTTCTCTGAAAACATCCACTCAATGTGCACTGGCAGTCAAAGTGAACAGAATGCTGGGAATAATTAAGAAAGGAATAGATAAGACAGAAAATATCATGTTTCCTCTATATAAATCCATGGTACTCCTACACCTTGAATACTGTGTGCAGATGTCACCCTATCTCAAAAAAGATACATTGGAATTAGAAAAGGTTCAGAAAATGGCAACAAAAATGATTAGGGGTATGGAATGGCTTCCATATGAGGAGAGATTAATTAAGACTGGGACTTTCCGGCTTGGAAAAGGCTAAGGGGAGATGTGATTGAAGTATGTAAAATCATGACTTGTGTAGAGAAAGTAGATAAGGAAGTGTTTACTACTTCTTATAACACGAACTAGGAGTCACCAAATGAAATTAAGAGTTAGCAGGTTTAAAACAAAAGGAAGTGTTTCTTCACACAACCCACAGTCAGTCTGTAGAACTCCTTGCCAGAGGATGTTATGAAGGCCAAGACCATAACCAGGTTCAAAAAAGAACTGGATAAATTCATGGAGGATAGGTCCATCAATGGCTATTAGCCAGGGTGGGCAGGAATGGTGTCCCTAGCCTCTATTTGCCAGAAGCTGGGAATGAGCGACGGGATGAATCGCTTGATGATTACCTGTTCTGTTCATTCCCTCTGGGGCACCTGGCATTGGCCACTGTCAGAAGACAGGAAACTGGGCTAGATGAAGCCTTGGTCTGACCAATTAGGGCCATTCTTATGTAAATCCACAACACTCAAGGAGTGGGCAGCACATGAGCAGATCAGAGGCCTTAATTTCAAAGGCATATCTAGCTCTTCCAGTGAATGCTGATCCCTGTTACTTCTGGCTCTCCCTTTCACGGTGCTGTTCCCTTGGTATTGATACCCCCTCTGCAATCTGTACAGTGACTATTGCTCTCTGTAGAGATCCATTAGGATCCTTCCTTTGCATCTGGAGAATTTACCAGTCTTCTGATTCATAATCATGGTTCTCGAGGGCTCTCAGTCAGCCTAGGGGTCATATAGTATGGACATGGAGACTTTTTCTGGATCATTCAGGCTTTGGCTTTTGGGAAGATGGGGAATGGGATGACACTTTTTCTCTTAGACACCAATTGGGCCGCCTTCTCCAGGGCAATGCAGGTTTGTTGGGGAAACTTTGATGTAGAACCCCTTTTCCTGTCCCCATTTATCTCCATGTTGTCAAGGATCTCTGTCCTCTTTCTGAAGGCCAGAGGCTCATAAGAACTTGCTTTTTTTTGTTCATCCTGTGAGAGAGAAAAGTACATTGCATTTTAATCTCTACCCCTAACTGACGACATGATGATCTGTCGGATTCAAATGGAGAGGAAGCAGGCAATGATTTCAAATGATTCTCTGCTACTGATGATGAAACTAAGTCTTCAGATTCTACAATCATGTCTACACCTTTGTCACTTCCTAATGACTGCAGACTATTTTGAGACTTGTTGATAGTGATAGTGGCATCAGAACTGGAAGTCACCACAACCCAAGAGAAGGCTCATCTTCTTTTGTTGTGTTACATTGAAAGATTGCTCTGCTTGACAATGATAGCTTGTTGAACCTTGATTGAGATATCAGACAACCCCAGCCTCTGCACCAGTTGTCACCAAGAAGGCAGATTATTTGCACTGGGTCCTGCAACAGGGATCCCTCTATGCCTTCCGCACCTGATTCCTGGTTGTCTCCGCAGATATCAGTAACGTTAGGGGTTCAAGAGTTTCCCAGGGTGGACTTGATTTAAATCAATTTGATTTAAATCACTAGTCAGGAAGATTTGATTTAAACATGGGTTTCTACATAAAAGTGCATTTTGTTGGTTGCTATGACCTTAATACAGATTCTTCACAACTCAGAGATGTAGGTTTCATTTTTAGAAGGTACACACTATACATTTTTAAAGTGATTTATTTTGAAAACTTTTCAGATTAGTTTTACAGCTATATCAGAAAATGAATGATTGGTTATTTCATTTACCAAAGGTAGTTGAAGCAGATAGTTCACCTCCTAATAGCTTCATATATATCTCCAATTCAACAGGTTAATCATTAATATTTGGAGGATTTTTTTGCCGTGCTGTATTAGGAGAACATCACCAGACAGACATTTAAATTGTTTTATTTCACTAAAACAATAATGCTATGTATTCTGGATATTTTTTCTTCAACAGAAAACATAATTTAACAAAACAAGCATGATTTTTTAAATTTATTTAAACATTTAATTTTTTTAAAATCAGGTTTGTTTTTATTAAGATTGAGTAAAATAGTTAAATGAAATATTTAAAAAAAAAAATTAACTGTTAGCCAGGTCAACATGAGAAACTTAAAATACTGGCTTCTGCAGCTAATGCAGTAGTCTTCACCTTCATTTTCCTGTTTGTTCATAATCTGGAAAAGAAAAGCAAGCTTTCCTGGTTTTTCAGGTCCCATATGATTTCTCACTTTCTACACTGGCAGAAGAAGCTACTGGTCTTACAAGAGAGATTATCATTTCAACAGTCTCTGAATCCAAGTGCTTAACTGACTTCCACCAGTTCACTGATGTGACTTTTTAAAAACATCATCAGCAAACATATATTTCTTGAATGATTCACCCTAAGTTCTGAAATTTATTATAGTAGGCATTATGGAGGGATGATTGCTGGATGTCCATGTCCTGGCCAACTCTCCTCCTTCAGCAGTTAAGGTTTGACCCTGGTATCGAGTATTGAGAATATTTGCAAGACAATGAGTTGGAGATAGTGCTTGTCCCATTCATTTTTTTTAAGGCTTGTAATTTAACTCTGTCATTGCATATTTGTCTTTTAAGATCTTACTCAGTTCCTTCCAGACTTCAGCAGTATCAGCAATAAAACTATTTCCCTGCAGTTTCTTTGAGGCTACAGAAATAAACTTCAGAGTACTCAGCATGTGTTCAACATTTGTCGTGAACCCAATGTTGAGAACTTTGGCTGTGACAGTGCCATCTGTTTTTTCACAATTTTGTTCACAAACTGTCATCAGATTAGGCCAGTTCTTGAAAACTCAAAACAGTCCACTATTGAGTTCCATCACACATCTTGTGGGGGAGTTACCTTGGTTCCTCCCACTTTTTTCAGAGCAGCTGCTGCAAAATGGTTGTTAACGGAAGTTTTTTAACAAATTCAACAACATTAGCCTTTATTTCTGGCACCTCCTAGCCAAAGACTTCAGAGTTCATCAAATGAGCGCTGCAACCGTGTGTTGTCAGCTTGGGACTCTTTCTCCTAAACTTCTCATCTTGGATACATTTCCAGCATTGTCTGTGACCAAGCTGCATACTAGACATCTGAATTTTTTTCAGTTTGTTATAGCTTTTACTGCTACTTCTTGTAAGTATTCTGCTGTGTGTGCATTTCCTGATGTATCAGTTGTTTCTGTAAGGAAGACATTCCCTTCTTCTGTTGTCACACAAGCACATACAACAGAATCATTATGGACATTGCTCCATCTGTCAAGATTCGGGTTAACAATTTTACCATCTAGACCTTTTGCACGCTGCTCAGTTTCTCTTTCATACGCTTGATCCAGCAATTTTCCTGTGACATCTGCTCTGTTTGGTGTACTGTATCCTGGTTTTAATGACTGAACCATGTTAATGAAGTGTGGGTTCTCAATCATATGGAAAGGAGAGTTTGTTGCATAAACAAACCGGGCAATTTTTTCATCTATTACCTTTTTTTGTAATCTTCTGGTTCTTATCACAAACTTATCTGTTTCTGGATGATGGAGACTTCTTCCTTTTTTGCGCTACACGTGATAACTGGCTATGTGACTTTCATGATGTGACTGAAACACTATCATTGGCAGATAACTCTAAAGCTATATAAAATGATGGTGACCTTGAAGGTGGATAGTCTTCAGAATTCTATATGTTGAGCATGGATTCTCCTAAACAAAATAAGTCAATGCAGTTATTTAATTATTACCATACAGCTCATTTAATATTACTCATTGCATTCACTGACAATCAGTACTACTTTAAGGGAGAAATTTATAAAAGGGAAGATTTGCCTATTTCAACTTTTTATTTATCATAATTGCATCTAAAATGATAATACCATAGAGTAACAACTATATTTTTTTGCTCAAACATGAGAAATCAAGACTCTTCCAGAAGGAAGACAGGCAGTTCTTAAGAAAGAAGTATGAAATAAAAGTTTACCAACCTGAAGATCCTGCATGTTCAGACATGTTCCTTTCATCTTCAACGCAGCTTCCTCCTGAGAAGGAGCACTTCTCATGATGTTTCATTCAGGCAACCAGGTCTTGCATTTCTTTGTTGCACTGTTTGCATTTTGCATGCATGCCTGTTTTACCCACAGGTGGAGGAACTTCATTAAAATATTCCCAAACTGCATCTCTTTTATGGGCCTGCTGCCAGTATAGGTTTTTTTCCCTTCTAGTGAGAGAATGGTATGATAGATAGATCTCAAATCAATGAAGGCTACACTCAGAAAGACCTAAAGACTTTTGGAATATGCTGCTCAACCAGTTATACTTTTTTTCTTCTACTGCTTCTCTCTTCCTCTCACATTTATCTCCAGACTACTACTTCTCCTTGTCCAGATCTATTCCGCCCCCAACAATTTTAGAAAGAGGTAAGGGATTGACTCCATGTACATACATTTGTAGAGGAACAATAGGGTTGAGGTCTTTTCTCACTGCTATATTATTTATTTATTTATTTATTTATTTATTTAAAATATTTTTCCTATTAATAGCAAAAAATATCTCTGGAGACACAAATTTGCAGTTTGAGAACTGCAAAACTAAGCATCTCTGATAGTGCTCGTTCTAGAAGATACTGAGTCCCATTGGGTAGATAGAAAGATTAACCTAAATCTGTACAGAAGCCCCTTGAACCTCAGAACATTGGGTCCCTAATTCATGAACTGTTAGAACTCATTTACAAACCTTTTCTTAAACATTACAATAATACATTGTCTCATACTGTAGAATTTGAATTTATAATCCCTATTCCATGATGAAATACATTATAGCTCAAAGATATCTTAATTAAGAGATATCTTTAGGTAGGTTTTTTCCTCAAAAAGCATTTTATCAAAAAAATCCAATTTAAATCAAAATTCCAGGAAGCTTGACTTGGCATTCTCCATGTCACCAATGATTAAGGTATTTTGATATCAATTGCCGGTTTGGAATCAGGTATTCTCTTTTCTTGACCCATCTTCCCAGTGCCCATTAAGACTGTAACTGATGAGTCACTCTGTTCCAGGGCATGCACTCCATGCTTTCTGTATACCGTCAGATAAGTCAGAACTCTGACATTGGGCATTGTCAACTGAGCTTATATCGAGTTATCTTGCTTGTTGGTTTAGTCACAAGCCAAAGTAGGAAACCTTCCTTTTTTTTAATGGCAAGCTTTGCATAGAAATAAAACTCCAAAAGAAAGTGTAGATCTGCAGCAGCATCTAAGGGGTTGTTCCAACTTGAACAAAGTTAGCTCTCTCCTCCCCCCGCCATTGTCTTTTAGATGAAGGGTATTACTTCTAGAATCTATCTTCGTTGCCCCTTCCCCAGAAGTCTCTGCAGCTGAAGAGTATAAATTCACTTGAAACAAAGGTGAAGTTTGGCTTTTTTTTTCTTTTTTCAACATTAATCCAGTTTCAAATTTGACAAGTTGCCCAGTAGTCTAGACTCATTTTGCATTTCCTTTAGTCCCTTCTTGACCTCTGTCCTTTTGAAGATTGAGTCACAAAAGGGAATATGCAGAGACTACTATGAAGAGAGGTTGACCATCAGCTTCTATTCTTCAAGGGTGTTACTCAACTACAAATTCATTAAACATTGCTGTTGAGGTGTCAAGTAAGGTAATATGCTGACTCCTATGTTAGCGTAGACATGGACAGGTTGTGGTCAGCACTATGTTAAGCTAATTCCCTGCTTAGTTAAGTTCTAACACAAGACAAAGCTCAAGGAATGTTACCTGGCTTCATCGCTCAACTTCCCTCTTAGTTAACAGTTCAGCTGTTTTAAGAGCTCTAGAAGGTTTAATGGAAGGAATTAAAGCAGATTGGGATTGCACAGCTTCTTATGATCTCCAAATAGTCAGTGCTGAAAGAGGGCATTTGCACTGTCCCAACAAGCACTGCCTTTCCAGAAAGGTTCCAGAAACTCTGTTGCACAGGGGGTCCCTACCACAAGTGTTACCGTATAATGGCAACACTTAGAACGATGGTTAGTGGTGAGTTTTAATTGCTAGAGTAACTGGATGTTCTCATACTCAATATAAATGTCTAATCTTTTTCAGCTCCCACTTAGCTCTTTATCTTAATGCCTTTTGGCCAAGTGCTGCATGGTTGTTTTATATTGTGAAGATTATTTCCTTACAGTTCTTAAAGTAGCTGTTTTTCAGCTTCATTAGGTATCCCCTTGTATTGATAAATAGGAATACCTGGTATATCTTTCAATGTTGAGGTTGAAGTGGAGTTTGGAATTCTGTTTTTGCAATGGAAATTATATGGGGGCCTGCTATAGTGGTGAATACCCTAAAGTAATCTAATCTGAGTATAAAGATTGAGTTGAGAAACTTGAGAACTGGTGATGAAATAGGTACTTGTACTACATCTTGTAGGGCAATACAACATGACTTTTAAGTTATCCATTTTCTGTTTATAGGTAATTTTTGATTTCCTCATGTTAATGTGTAGTTGCAACATGGTAACCCCTCAGAAGTAACTTAGTTCTTTCTCTGCACAGATCTAGGTCAAGGAGGAGTTCTCGTAGACACTATACAAGATCACGCTCTCGTTCCCGCTCTCACAGGAGGTCCCGGAGCAGGTCTTATAGTCGGGATTATCGACGACGACACAGTCACAGCCATTCTCCTATGTCTACTCGTAGGCGTCATGTTGGAAACAGGGTAAGACTGTTACTTTAACACATTGGGATTGTTAAATGTAGCTGTTGGTGGGTGTATTGCAATTTTCAATCTGTTTGTCCTTCCCCTTTAACTAAGGAATCTATAAAAGCAATCTGCTTCTTGGATTTGGAAACTAAATTTAATCTTCATGGTGTTCTACATTAATAAAAATTCACAGCAAAACATGAGACGTTTGTTTGTAACTATAAATTACCACATTTTAAATGTTATGTTATGATGACTTGAATAATTTCTGGAAGAAAATTGTGATCTTAGGTATTTGTAAGTTTTTTGTCTTGTGTGTGTTCTGTTTAACGTACTGAAGTACGAGTTACCCACTCATCATAATGTTTGGATCTTCAGATATTTCTTATTTGATCACATTTGAGCTTGTAATTTTTGAAGTTTCACAGTGCTTACAGTAACTTAAGGTGCCTGTTCACTGAAAGTTGTACGTTAATGTAGATATTTTTCTAAACAAATGTTGACTGACTATTAGCACACAATTAATTAATTAATATGGTGGTAGTTCTCTGTTAAACAGGTCTGACAATTACCTTTTTTGTAGGTTTCAGAATTAATAAACTAGATTTGTTGCATCAGTCTCTTGAAATACACAGCATTTTGTCATAGATTCAGGCACCTTAAACCCTGAAGCTTTCTATTAAAATCTTTTAAAGGGTACAGTCAAAGTTGATAGGCCCTTTAATTTATCTACCTTGTTTGCAAAGTCCATGTAATTTTTGTTGCCAAACAAATGCTTTTTTTCTTGTACTTAAAAAAGCGACTAATACAGTCCTGATTCAAGAACATCCCTACAATAACAAATAAGTATATATACCCACTCGAGATAAAATATTCAGTAAAGAAATAGGCTTAATTTTTTAGTTTCCAAAGTTTCCTAATCAGGACACTTGGGGGGGGGGGGGGGGGGGGGGGGGGGGCGGGAGGAATTGGGGAATGAAAACTGCCTTGATGTCTTCATTAAACAAAAACAAATTAGCTTGACTAAAAAGTCATGTTCATTCTCAACCCTCTAAAATGAGGAATAAAATAAATGCCAAACTACTCCAATATAGAGGTGCTCGCAGACCAATATACAGATATTCGTATTCACCAGTCAGCACCCTAGTCTGTGTATAGACTATTGGACGCTTCCAAACAGTCCCCACTACGAAGTTTGGCATGGTAATTGTGTGCTCCTCTTGAGGTGAGAAATGCAAAACATGTTTTTGTGAAAGCTAAGTCTGAAGATTTGTTTCTAACACATATCTGTTGTAAGTAAAACTAGCTTCTTAGATAGCAGTAGATTTTTCTGTCTTGAAGTCATGCCAGATCAACTCACGTTTATAAAGTCACTGTATTGCTAAAAGTTTGAAAGGAGAAACTTTTTTTTTATTCTTCTAGGCAAATCCTGACCCAAACTGTTGTCTCGGTGTGTTTGGATTGAGTCTGTACACCACAGAAAGGGACCTGAGAGAAGTGTTCTCCAAGTATGGCCCAATTGCTGATGTTTCCATTGTGTATGACCAGCAGTCTCGGCGTTCAAGAGGATTTGCATTTGTGTATTTTGAAAATGTTGATGATGCAAAGGAGGTAAGCTGGAATATATAATGCTTTTAAAATTTGCAATTCCCAACTGTTAAAAACTTATTCCTGTATAACTAGTACATAGCCCTGTAAAATGTAATTTATTTTTTTTTAAAACTGTGTTTGAGACAGTGTAGAAAAGGAATTAAGGTACAGTATTCATTAATACTTGAAACTGCTATAATGAAAATATGCACCTGAACAAAAACAGCAATCTTGGAAGCATTGGCATTTGTTTTCTGTAGTCTATTAACGATTCTTCAAAATAACTGACGGACTTATTAATGTATTTACTCGAACTGATTTGACCAATTGGTTAAAAGGCAAGCGTCTGAAAGAAATGATTTAGTGATAACTCTTTCAAATACCACAGGTTAAAATTTCAGTAAATTTCAGGTCAGTTGAGCCCTGTGTTGGTGAGAAATAAATAATTCCACATAGCTGGTTATGTGTGTTTGACCAAAGCTGCTTTTTCCTGCTGGTTGTTGCATTTCACTAGTGCTGTTTATATGAATATAATTGTAAATTGCTTTGTGATCCTCTGGGATGAATGAAACACTATTTTAGTATTTAAATCAACTGAATGGAGGATTTTAATTTGTAATCAGGCTTACAAACCAGTTAACTTTTAATTCTGAATTTTGAAATAGATGAGATATTTAAACTCTCGCCTGTTGTGCATTTGACTTTGGATGTAGGTCTTGACAAATGGGTAAATGTATGATAATCTTAAAACAATATTTTAAAAGGTTTATATGGTTTTAGTTTTTATATTAGCATAATTAATCAAATATGTGCCCAAAGTCACAATCATATTGTGTTTTTTAAAATACACATTGAAGCAATATTTATTATTGACATTTGAAATACACCTTTTCAGAGTGCTTGGAGACTAGAACCTGACCATGGCAGTTAGACTATTAATGTTGCCCATACTTTCACCTCCAGCTGTGTAACTTACACATATCCCAGAAGACTAACTCTATTCATCATATAAGAGCTGTAAGCCATCTTGAGGAATTATTAGATCCTGTCCCTTGTTGGTATCTCAGCACAAAATAAAGATGTGAGTTATGCTTTAAACAAAAATACAAGGTAAATCTCTCCAGTTGTACCAGAGTTACCTTCTTAAATACAAACTGAATTTGAAGATGTGTGTACGGCTACCTGAAGCAAATTACTGGGACCGCCAACACATTGGTTGTAATGATCGCAGTTGGCAAATGGATCCAGTACAAGATTTGCTTTGATGAAACATGCATTAGGAAAGTAGCCTTTCAGAAGAAGTGGATGCTACCTATAGAGCCTCCAGACAAGCAGTAAAGAAGGCAAGAAGCCTAGCTTTGGATACACTGTATAATGAGATGCACAACTTCTCAGTTTGCCAAAAAGAAAATATATATGATCTCATGGACAAGAAACAAAAGGAAGATGACAAAGTGAACACACCATTCATAAAGGATGCAGGGGTCTTGTATGTAACTGACAGCAAAAATTCTGGGGGTCTACTTAATGTGCTTTATCCTTTATATGCTGTATTGTCATATGAAGCAATAATTAGGAATATAGATTCTTTTGAGGTCTGCCCACAGGTCACCTGGAAAAGCAGCAGGTCCAGATGAAGCGATGGTGGAAATGATCAAAGCCTTGAGAGAGGCTGGGGTACATTGGCTCACACACATTCTGCACTCTGTGAAGAAAAGATAATTCCATATTGGTACCGATATACAAACACAAAAGTGACCTACACAACTGTTTGAAGCTTCTGTGCCTCTGTGTGAAACTGAGTATCATAGCTGCATTCTCTGAACTGTGTAGCCCATTTAAGGAATAAAGCAGTTTGGCTTTAGAAAAGGAAAATAGTGTATTCATTGGCAGACAGTTGATGATAGAGAAGCTGGAAGAAAATATATAGCCTGGTTCATTGGTTGGGCTTTTCTGTTGTGTGGTTTTTTTGTTGTGTGGTGGTTTTTTGTGTTTTGTTTTGTTGTTTAGAGAGAGAGCATCTGGCAAAATACGTACATGACTGCTGGTGCATCTCTAATTCTATGAGGTACTGGAAGATCTTGTCCAGATGGTGATGGGTTTGTATGAGGGTTCCATGACAAAAGAGCCAGTTGCCCTTCAGTGTTTCAAGGAAGGCTTCAAGGTGAAGGTTGGACTCCACCAGGGATTAGTGCTTAGTTCATTACTATTCATAATTGTGAGACTTCATAGGTAAGTAAATCCATATTGAAGGTTGTATGAAGATCTATACAAATTAAATTTTGCTAATGGCCGATGGTGAGGAAGATTTGGTCCAGGCAATTGATGCTGGCAATAGGGAACTAAAAAACTATATAGTGTCAAAATGAGTAAACGAGAGAAATCACGTGGGTGACTTGCTCAGAACTACGACAGATGAACATCAACACTGAGGGCCAGCACCTAAATCAGGTGGTATCTGTGTTTATCTGGTGGGGCTGGTTAGTGACAAATAGAGAAATCAGAGAACCATAACCAAGACAGCTGAGCATGGGGGAAGTCTGGTGCCAGGTAAATGGAGTGACTTCTAATAAATGAATGCGCAGATTGTTTATGAGGCAACTATAGAAAACCATGATAAGACCGGCTCTTCTGTGTGGATCAGAGAGATGGGTAACCAAAGAGAGGCACTTGAGAAGACTTGAAGTTATTGAAATGAGATGTTTGAGGGGAGACCTTGGAGGACCACATGTGGAATTATGTCATCAGGCATGAAACCAAGGTTTGCGGTATCTGAGAGAAGCTATTAAAGAAGCTGAGAAGGCATCAGCATGTACAAAGATGTATGAAAGCCATCCCATTAGGGAGACATCTGAGACTAGAGTTTCCGGGCTGAGAACAAGAGGACAGCCAAGTAAACGGTGGATGGACTGTAAGGGAGGATGAAGTGGATATGGAGCAAGCATTGGACTGGCAAACTTGGAAAAGACAGATCAACGATACAACCCCAGCTAGTTGGGAAAGAAGGAGAAGTAGTCGATAGAAACCTGTGTTAGCAGTTATTAAGCTGAAGTTAATCTGTTTGCAGTTAAAACTATCTAAATCATGATTGTTTCACTCCATATAGGCTAAAGAGCGTGCCAATGGAATGGAACTTGATGGGAGAAGAATCCGGGTAGATTTCTCCATAACAAAAAGGCCGCACACCCCTACACCTGGAATCTACATGGGGAGACCAACTTAGTAAGTTACTTCAGAAATTGAGTAGTACAAGTGGCATAAAGGAAATGCACATTTAGTTTGCCAAGTAATCTTCTTTTTATTTTGCAAAATTATCTGTGCTTTTGCAGGAATTCTGTATCAACACAATCCTGATTTTTGTTTAATGTCCCAGACTTCCAAAAGTACACATGCAACTCTTGGTATATGGGCATAAAATAGTAGTGCACCTTGATTTGTGTATTTGCACCAAATGTTAAAATGAGCCAGTCAACATTGCGGCTACATATCAAACAACATTGTCAGGAAAAAATGTAATCTAAAAAATCTATTTTCAGATAAAGCAACCTTTAAAATGTCAAATGATGGCACTTATTAGCAAAGTAACTGCCATTCAGTTTATGAAAATGACAAACTTATGTAGTTGTCGTTGAAGCAAATTCCATAACTTTTATTTAATCCTTACTTGTGGGTAGCCCTCAAAGGTTGTATGCTTCTTCCAACTGTGAAAAGTCGAGATGCATTTGTGTACAATAATTTAGTGACTTGTAACTTTTTTCTGTTTACATAACCATAAATAGAAATAAAACTACATGAACTTTTTTCACTTACTGGTAATACAACACTTGAATGCTTTTTTAAAAAACCTGATGCACCAAAAATGCATCAATGTCAGTACTTTGTATCTACCTGTCTAATGTTCCTTAATTTAGTCAGTTCTTAACTTGCTTCCAGTTGGCAGATGTGTCTTGTCCAGATCTATCAGCATAATTGTTTTCCGTGGGAAATGGTGCCTGGAAAACCAAGAGGGAGTGGGCAGTTGGAGGCCAACAGTAGGAGAAGCCATACATACCCAGAAATGTTAAACTTGTAGCTTTAAATCTGAGCTTGCGATCTAAAAAGCTTGCATTAAAAATTTTGGTTTCATACCATCAGAAGCACATGAGAACTAAGATCTCATGTTGAAAGACTTGAAGAAAACATTTTTGTCGGTTGACAGCTTTTTTGAGAAGTCAGTTTAGTAGCTGTGTAACTAAAACTGTTTTTGTATGTTTTAAGTCACTACTGTGGGTTGGACTAGATGGCCTCCCAAGGTCTCTTCCAACTCTCATCTTCTATGATACTGGGCTCACTGAGGAAAAATCCTTCCAGAAGGGACTCCCTCCCACCCCACCCCGCGAAAGTTACAAATAGGTGAAAGATGTCTTAGAAAAGAATTTCTCCTGCCATATTTAAACTTAGTGTTCATGTCAAAAAGTTACATCCAGATTAAGTTTGCAGTTACACTTCCTGACTACCTTATTTGAAGATTCCTACAGTACTATTAGCTCAGCCAGGCTTGCCTGTAGGCAGTATTTTATATTTTTGTAACTTTGTTTCACTGTTCCATGCAGTGGCAGCTCCCGACGAAGAGATTACTATGACAGAGGGTATGACAGAGGATATGATGATCGTGAATATTACAGCAGATCTTATAGGTGAGCCACTAGTAACAAATACCAAAATGTGTGCAGATCACCTTGGGCTAGAATTTCTCTTGAATCTCCTGCTTTTTGGAAGTAAATTATTTGCATTTCTTTTTAACTTATTAAATGTTAGAACTCTACCTTTTGAAACTCATTTGAAGTCACTATTCTACAACCAAGTTCTAGTTTTGAAATCTTTGGTCTTTACTGCAAATAATTGTTGTTTGCTATCTGTTGTTTGTGATGTACAGCCAGTGTGACAGACAGATCAGAATTTAGTTTGAATGAGATCTTATTTCAACATAAATAGTCCATAATGCTGTACTTACATGTATATCTGTATAATTTCAATAGCTTAATAGTGTCTATGCTGTGACTACTTCAGCTTTAAGAGCAAGCACGCATACACACCTCTTCTGTACGCTGGCCCAAAAAGGGAAGAAAAAAAATCTCCAAGAGACAGCAGTGGTGAAAGAACTAGTATAGACCTCTGCCACTTGCGTTTTCCCATCTGGTGGTCTAGCCATGCTCTGGAGAAACGTAGTCAATACAGTGGTAAAAATAGCAGTGACCACCAATGCTCAAAGTTATTGCCACTTGGAGTACAGCAGTGGAAGATTTATTTTGAAAGTTAGAGTGTACATCTATCCTATGAAAATGTAACACAGCCTTTCTACAAAACGGAGGGCAGTCGTATTTCACGGCTTCATATCTATCAGCTAACTCCTTGGCACCCATAGTTAGATTTTCCTGTTGTAAAGCCTGTTATGCACAACAGTTGCTTCAGGATCCAACACAGTGACTAACTGTAGGAAATGAGAAGATAAAACAAATTAAGGGTGAAAGTGAAACCTTAGGCAGTGCTGAATTGTAGATAAAACTCTGTAGAATGCAGGGGTAGTGTAGGAACTTTGGAGTCTATGATATAGATAAAAGGGTAGAGGGCAACTGTTTAAAGTGGCAGTGCTAACGAGGCTTAATAGCAGTTTCATTTTGCAGAGGATTTAAGTCTGACAAACCTAGCGTGGTTGTACTTCACGTGACTGAGAGTTCATAGTTAACATATGTTGGCATAGATAAATTGTAAAACTGTTTGAAATTTATTTAAAACACACATGAATATAGCCAGTTGGCGGTGGTCTTGATGAAAAATGTCATGTTACATCTGAATTTTCAGATTGGTCGCATGAACAAAGTTGGACCACGTAACAGTCAAGACACAATTTAAATGTTAAGCTAATATCAAGTAGTTCATTTTCTTCGTTTGTATTTTAATGACTTCCTATCATCAGGCCTGAGGCAGATTTTGTGCAGTTATGAGGTTTTAAAACTTTTATTCCTTAGCTGTCGCTCCTTCTAGGACAACCGTACTTTATCTCCTTCTCTATCTAACCATACCTACTCTCCATTGTATCTCATCTGAGCAATAGTGCTTACAGCCCTGTCAGCAGCGGTGGATACAGACAAAGGCATTTCATCATACAGAAATTTTTATAACCTCACAATATCAACCAAAATTTATAAGTCGTACACATTCCCCACATCTCCATATATTCATCTTCCTATCTACTGTTTTCTCCTCCCCTTTACCTGTTACATACACTCTTGTTCTAGAAGTGTCATGCTTTTAGAACAGAAATGCTTGGCAAGAATACAGGAACTCACCTTATGTAATTTCAACAAACTGTCTGGGCCTCAATCTTTCCACCTACCCTGACTTAAAAATAAGCAGGTAGCTTTTGGATTTTAACTTGTTCTGCAGCATATTTACAGCCTTTATCATAATTGAAGCTCAGGCGAAGCCACAATCTTACTTCCGGTGTCTGGATGTTTAAGAATCTACCAGTTGTCCTTATAGCTGAAATGCCTTCTCTTTTTGACGTGTTAGAACTTAACTCCCTCACACTATTTGTTTGTTTATTTGTACTGTATTACCATAGTGCCTAGAAACCCTAGTTGTGGAGCAGGTCCCTATTGTGTTAAGGAAATGTACTCTCGCCTAGCCAGGTCTTATGGAACTAGGAGTGTTGTCACAAATTAAGTAATATAAATCACATTTTTGCTGCAAGCAGACACTAATTACATACATTGGTGCTGTACTAGTCTTTAGAAAAAATAGTAAGGAATTCCTAATTAGAAATATTCAGTATGTAGTCTCCTTTCCTGCCTGCCTCTCACTGGAAGTGTTAATTTTTATCATTTTGCTTCTGGCCTTTGAGAAGTAAAGCTAAAGGTTTTTGAATATCCACTTATCCCTTCTTCTTTTCCCCTCCCCCCCCACCCCCACCCCCACCCCCACCCCCAATCCTCTGTAATCCAAATTACAAGATAACTGGCCTTCTCCCAGGGAAACCAGTCAAGTGGCTTTGTCTACAATCTACGTCTTCACTCTAAGATGTTGTCTGGTGATGACTCCTAGTTTGACCATGTAGCCACCTGCTCAGCCTTCGACATCTCCATGTCACTCTTTTCCATTAGGCCCAAAGGATCAGTGTGAAAGAGCAGAGTTGTGGCCCCATCTATGCCGCAAATAAGCGCTGAGATTGCAGTGATGAGCAGGGGCAGAGAGGAAAGCAGAATGGACAGACCTATGTTAGACTACCTATGTAACTTCAAACAGAAAAATTATCAAAATAGTGTGTTCATTCCAAAGTAATCAACTCCTTATTTTTCTAACATTTCCTTCCTTTCCTGCTTCCTTCCCTCATTTGAGTCTTGTCTAGAACTTCAATTATAATGTCTCTGGACCAGAGACCATATCTTGTTTGCATTGCAAGACACCTGGCATGTTTGTAGATGGTATACAATATATAATGTTTACAGTATATTTTATTTGGCTACCCTATACTACATCCCCACTACATAATTAAGACAATTTCATTAAAATAATGAGAATTTTACTAGCTCATGCGTGAAATCCTATTATGAAAATGAACTGATCTTATTTGTCTCATTTCAAAATATAAGTACTGCTCCTTGGTGAGTGAGCAAGTACAAATTTTTGCACAGAGTAGTGTGACTGCATTTTGCTTCAATTTAAAATGGAAGATCATCTCAAACTGCTGCTACCTGGAGGATAGGAAATTATAACGGACAATATTGGTAAACCGGACCATGAGACTTCCTCAACTTTCCCAGACACTGTGATTTTTGCCAAGCCATGCTTGGCATGGTACACAAATGAACTGTGATGAGACAGGTAGCTCACACTTACACAATGCAGCAAATTTTATTTAGGTATTTTCTTGTCTTTCCTGTGTGATCCAACTGTAGTTTTATATTCAATATAACACTTTGTTTTCCTTGTTTCATACGTTTGAAAATAATAAAGTGCGAAAAAAGTTATTTTGCTTCTGTCTTCACAGAGGAGGTGGTGGTGGAGGAGGAGGAGGATGGAGAGCTGCCCAGGACAGGGATCAGATCTACAGGTATACTTGGATAGGATTTAATATCCAAAGAACAGTAGAAATGTTCATGAAACAGCCTGCCTAAGAAATTCAAACAGCTGAGGCCTAATGTACATCTAAAAGCATTAAAAGAAAGTGGAATAGTCACTGGTGAACAAATACAATTCTTCAGCAAGCCACAGAACTCATTAAAACAAAAGGCCACCAGGTTAAAATTATATAGGTTGGTGATAACATAAGCTGGTGATTGAGTTTACACATAGAAAATTCACAATCTGCCAAAGAGTTAGGAATTTTTCAGTTACTCTTAAACTATTCTGTGGACTTCAGTGCTGGGGGACAGGACCCAATGGGGGGGAAAAAGCAAATGTAGAGAGCCTTGATTTGAGGGGCCTGGCTAACTTTTGACCAGCCCAGAGATTGCAGCTGTTGATGTTAACTATTCATCTCCAAATAAATATTTAAATTAGAAACAAATCTAAAATAAGAGGTATTGGTTTGTTGCTTATCATATGGCATGCTGTTTGATTACACATAAGATTAATGTTTCTCAGTCTCTGAATATTTAATAGGCCAAAAATTAACATTGGCATTACTCATGGTTTGTTTTTTAAAATATAAAATGAAACCTTTTCTCTGGAAATATTAAGTACCTCAAGCTTGCTTTCTTCACACTATAGCTTTTATAGGCATGCAGTCACCCAGCACACAGTGAACCTGTGGAACTCATTTCCGGGGGATGTGAAGGCTAAAAGTATAACTAGATTCAAAAAAGAATGGGAAAAGTTCCGGGAGCTTAGGTTCATCAATGGCTAGTAGCCAAGATGGTCAGGGACAAACCTCATGCTGTTAGTGTACTTATGTGGCTGGTTGCCAGGTCCTGGGACTGGACAACAGGGAGTGGATCACTCAATGATTGCCCTGCTTTGTTCATTACCTCTAAAGCATCCGGCGCTGTTGGAGGACAGGATACTTGGCCACATGGACCATTGGTGTGACCCCATATGGCCATTATGTGCTAGTACCTTTACTGACTTTTAGGTAGCTTCTATCAATACAGTATACAGATGCTCCTGTGTCAGCTCAGCAATGTGTGGTTTTCAGTGAATCAACTGCCAGTTAAGAACGTTGCACAGGTAGCTGCAGTGCATGTGTGACAGGATTAACCTTAAATTTCTGGTGACCACTTTTCATGAGATGTACACTAATCATGAGCAATTGGGGTGTCGAAGGAGAATTAAAATATGGTATTTCTTGGTATCATTTGAATTTGTGTATATCAGTGTTAATTACTTTGAAACCTGAATTAGCTTAATTATCATGTTAATCTTTTCCACAGGAGAAGATCACCATCCCCATACTACAGCCGAGGAGGTTACAGATCTCGCTCCAGGTCTCGATCCTATTCACCTCGTAAGTCTTGTTTTAGAATTGGCTGTCATTGATTGGATGATGACTTCCATGTAGAAAAAAAAATTGAGCTTGACTACTGGAACTTTAATATTCTCACCATCTAGTTTAATGCCTCTTGGGGAAAAAAGAGTTCTCCAAGCAAGTGACCACCTTTTAAGGACAAGGCAAATGTCAGTTTTACTCTTGTCTCCTTGCCATACGTAACTTTCCTTTTAAAAACTCCATGGGAGACCCAGCTACACCATATTGCCATGTCACGGATAACATTTTGGTTATGCTCAAAATCAAATGATCAGTCCCGTCAGAGGCTAACATGTTGTAACTGAGTTTCCCAACACAGTATCTTCTATAGGACAGATAACACTTTTTAAATTAATCTGAGATTAAAGTCAGAGTTATGGCTTTTGTATTAGTAGTATTTAATATCAAAACGTTGCTAAAATGAGGGCTTCTTTCTGGAGTATCTCACTATATCTGCACATATTCTGGAGAAGTGTTTATATGGGTAAGTTCTGTTTAAAATAGAATGCCATTAATTTATTTTTACTTGGTCATAAGGGATACATGTTAGTGATGTTCCACATTCTTTGCTAATAAACATGGAAACATCCTTCTGCTGTACATAGTAATCTGCGTTGTATCTGTCCTTTCTCAGTACCTTGAAACACTGGTCCTCCATATGTCAAGTGTCTCAGGACTTGCTTACACAGGGAAGATCAGTGCTATAGTTAATACTGGTAAATTTCCCTATGCAGACAAGCCCTTAGCTCTTGAATTTATGTTACCCACATAAAAATCTGTGATCACAGATGTTGAAAGGCTTTGACTGATATTATTTTTAAAGATTTTGTCTATTAGTTATTACGAAATCAATTAATGTATCTTTACTTTTTCCTCTTTCAGGTCGCTATTAAAACATGAAGTGTAGAGGAATTTCTAACTACAGCCCTTGAGCTGGGATCACAGATATGTGGACAATATTTTTATTGTCTGTTCTGTTTAAAAAGTGAGCAGTGCCTAGGGAATAGGTGACTTTTACACCTTTTTATGAAGACTACTTTTTGGTGAAGTTAAAATGCTGTTTCATTCTGCATATCTGTGTAGTTTGGTGCTTTGTTCAAAGTTGTGTTTTTGAAAGGAGTATGTTTTGCATGTATTTTTTTAGTCAGAATTTTGACTGCTGAAAGGTTTCTATTATACAAAACTGTTCATTTAAAATTTTTTCTACTGATTCCAGGATATTCTGAAGATCAAACCTGTGTAAAATGCTTTCAAATAGTAAAAAATAATAAACAGTTTGATTTTTACTTCCCAAATCTTATGCATAGCCAAAGTAATCTGTTCCTCCAATTCTCAAATTCAATCGCTAATTAACTAAGAGAAAAGCCAGTCATCGCCCTTCTCCACAGCCTGCCAGAATATGCATAGTATGAAGCCCATTAATAAAAAGTTGTTTATACTGCTTTTATCTGGACAAAAGTTATTTTTACAAAATCGCTCAAAATGCTCATCTAAGGGTCCAACTAGTCAAGCCTTATGTGTAACTTGTACACTAGCAGGAGGGAAGGGTAAGTTGAATGGTATTGTATACTCGGAGAAGGCTTTTTTATAAATTACATATGGTAATGTTTGAGCTTTCAGTTGGCTGTCATGAGGTGACATAATACATTCTACACCTTCTAATATGTTATATCTGAAGGCTTGTGAATGAGAGCATGTGCTTTATTGGGACTGGGCAGGGAATGGATTTCACTGGAATAGACGACACTTACACAACTAATGGGCTTACAAACTCTGAGGCACTCATCTGTGAGGTTTTCACTTACCAAAGGTAACCAACTGAACTGTTTTGATTCTTAAAAATGGAATTATTCCTTGAAAATGTAGCTTTTGTAATACTTCAGGGATTTGCATAAACTTTTAAAATCTCTGAAGTATTGGAGACCATGAATGTACAAAACTAGCAAACTAGTTCCCTACTTTCTCAAACTGCAAAGTAGCTTTCCTACCACTCTTCTGTTTACTAAAGTGTTTTTTTTTGTTTGGTTTTTTGTCTGCTACACTGCTTGCCATCAGTGGATTTCTCACCCATTCACAAGTAGGAAGGGCAGCATATGACGTACTTATGAGGTGGGGAACTTAAAGAATCAATACCACCAGGAAGGAAAAGAGAAATATGTGGGGATAGGAAGGTAAAACAAGAATGAAAATGTAGAGAAGGTGGCAACTATACTGAGTGGCTTTCTTAGCTTTATCCTGAGAAAGTTCCTGTAGGAGTGATCAGCGCAAAGTAAGACCACAATCTCACTCTTTTGGGGTTAAATCACAAAGTTTTACTCCAAACTTGCTTTTATAGATTTTTAAGGCCAGAAGGGATCTCCTGCTTAACATAGGCCAAAGAATTTCACCCAGTCAGTCCTGCGTCAGACCCTTATCTTGTGATTGAGTTAGGGAATTGTCTTTAGAAATAGACATCCAATCTTGATTTAAAGACTTGAAGTGATGGAGAATCTAACAGTGTTCCAGAGATTTATTACCCTCACTTGAATTTTGCTATGTCTTTGATAGCATAAAGAGCCCTCTATTGTCAGAGATCTCACTATATAGCTACTTAAGAGACCATGATCAAATCACCACTTGACCTGCACTGTGTATGGATACCAGAACTGGAAACTGCATTCTTGTAATAGTCTTACTAATACCATCTACAGAAGGAATGCCACACCCCTCCTACTATTAAAGTATTCCTGTTTATACCTTCAAAGGTCACATTACCACTCTAAGCCACCATCACATTAGGAGCTTAAGATCAGCTGGTTAACCGTGATTCACATCCTTTTTGGAGTCACTGCTTCCACATTTGTCCCTTGTTCTGTAAGTATACATTTTGTTTTGAGATGTGACCTTGCAATTGGTCACACATACATGTTCATGAGCCCAGCTTACCAAGCAATCCAGGGGGCTATACAGAATTGACGTTCCCCATTATAACTTATCATTCCACCATTGTTGTAGGTTATGTTGTTTTTTTTGACCAGGAAGGTAATGATTTTGTCTGTTGAGATCATTTATAAAGATATTGAATACCATTAAGCTAAGAACCATCCTTATTGGACTCCACTAGAAACACCTTTATTGGGAGTTCTTCCATTTATAAGTGTCATTTGATCTGTTTTCCTACAAAGTAACTAATAACATCACCATTTACATAGAGCCAAAAAAACTTACGTTTTTTGCTTTTTCCTCAAAGTAAGGGGAAATGGAGAAGAAACAATGTATTGATGCAGACCATATGGTATTTTTATTCTGTAACGTGTACAGATACCAGGGATGTTTGTATGTAAGAAGCTAAATTGAACAGAATAGTAAGGTGAGAGGGAGAGGCAACCATGGATCTTTTAAAGGTGCCTTCAGAGATTTGGTTACTCAAGAAACGTTAATACATATGGTTTTATGGTATGTTACTGTCCCGTGCTAACTTACCCTGTACATTGGTAGATGCACCAGACCCGGCTACAAGTCAGTGGCAGAGCTGGCAATAGAATGCAGGCCTCCTAATGCTATGTTCTATCCTACATTTATACTTGAAAGAGTGTTCCAATCACCATGTTTAAAACAAGCGGATCTTTACTGTGCATTTAGCCCCAAAAAGTTAAATCCTGGTACAGCATTGTAAAGGCCAGGTACATAGTGTGCTTTGGTCCTATCTAGGCACACACAACCAGCCTGTTTAAAAGCAAAAATGGGGAAGGTACCTGGCAGTGACAGAGCGCCTATTTATAAATAAGCATGTCTGAAATGTGAGGAAGTTGATGTGACTGGATGATTAAAGTTGGTAGGAATATTTTTTGCGGGACGCGTGGACATTCCATCTTCTACCTGGGACTTGAACCTAGCTCTTCCCATCCCAG
Source organism: Gopherus flavomarginatus (assembly GCF_025201925.1). Lineage (NCBI taxonomy): Eukaryota > Metazoa > Chordata > Testudines > Testudinidae > Gopherus > Gopherus flavomarginatus. Next base: position 63,737,920 of record NC_066624.1, read on the forward strand.
CTTAGTCCTATAGCCACCAAACTGTTGGTTATACTGAGGGTGGAGTGTCTCGCTCTCACATTTTCTGTTTTTGGACATTTTCCCCATTCTGAATGGGGACAAACGCATTAAAAGACATTTGCAGGACAGGAAAACTTTCCTGTTTAGCTCTAGGGATAATGCCTTGTAAACCACTGGCGAGGCAAATTAGGCCATGAGGTGGGGAGCAGGTACCATTCTACCTAGACTTTTTTAGAAATTTGAAGTGTAGTGAAATTTGTGTGGACTGGATCTCTCTGTAGAATCTGTGTGGATACAAATTGTCTGATTACACCACTGGCCTCAACAGGAATGTGTGTGAGAAATGCAACTCTGGAAATCAAAAGCTACGCAGTAGTAAAATTGGTGACTTCAACTCTGTGCAGGAGTAATGTAGTGGGACTTATTCCAGGAACAATTGAGACTCAAAGAGGCTATGCCTAGCAGTGACTACAGTTAAGTCAATTAATTATAACCAACATGTAAATTCATCCTGGTTGGAGGGATCATATTAGGACTACTGACCTAACTTTTGTCCGCACCAAATTTTTACTGTCCCCCTAATGGCGTAGTTGACTAAAATGTGAAAAGAGCTCTTGTGCTCATTAAGATTAATATACATTTATCCAAGAAGATCAGACTTTTCTGGAATGAGAACATTCAGGCCAACTTGAGTTCTGTTGAATGCATTCATATTCTGTAGCAGCAGATCAGTGATGGCCTTGCAGAGAATGGGCTCAAGTAGGCTGTTGTGCAATGCCAGGAGAAAAGCGTGTGAAGGTGCAAAATGGTCTGAATGATTTGGAATAGCAGCTGTCACTAACTTATCCCTGCTTCGCAGAGCTGAGTTAAGTTCTCATGACTAGTCCAACCACAGATCCAGATAGCTGGGAAACCCAAACCAGAGGAGTTAGTGTGGAAGTCAAAGAATGAGGGTCAAGAAGTGGCCTGGCAAAAGAACAAGGCCCTCTCTGTTTTGGGAGTTCTCTTAAGCTGTGTCTGTGCTACAAGCCAGGGGCTTGATTTCTCTGGCTCACATACATACTTGTGTTAGTTCTCATGAGTGTAAGTAGCAGTGTAGCCATGATAGCAGCAGCAGCAGAGGCTTAGCTTAGCCACGCTGAGTACATGTGGGAGCATACTCAGCATGGCTAAGCTGTGGCTCTGCTACTGCAGCTGCACTTTGTACTTAAGCAAGTATGTGTAAGAGGAATTGCACCTGTGTGTTGCACATCCTTAGTATGTGCCTGAGAATGCAGTTTGTGGCAGGGTTTGGGAATCAGTGCTGGTTTTGTTCTGATAGTAGCAGTGAACTTCCATCCTCACATGAAGATGACTAACTCCTCTGATGTGACCTGTTGAGAGAACATGTTCACCTGCTGTCCAATCCAGTTGGGATAGCAACACAAACTCCAAACCCCTGACCAAGGCTCATTGAATTCAAACAGTGCACTTCAGTTTTCCATCTTTTTAACAAGGCAACATCTGGAAAGGGTGGAGATGGTGATGTGCCTTTTATCGACCTTATTTCGCTATAACTGCCACAAGCAATAGAACACTTGAAATGTGCAGCTAAAACCCCAGAAAAGAGTTACGTGGCAAATCAGCTAAAGTTTGTAGTTAATTTTGGTTGTGTATCCTGCATTGTGTCAGGATAGCTGCTTTGGTAATGGAGCCAGGGTCGCACTAGGCTTCTCTTCCTGCTCTGCAGCCTTTGTGGAGTGAAAATGCTGATAGCCCTTTTTCAGATCTCCGCCTCGGTTATTTGTAAGTTTATGTAATTTGTTATGGAGAATTTTACTGATTGCCACTGCTCTAGTTTACGCACCAGGCAGTGATCACATTGTATTTGTATTACAGTAGCAAGTAAGAACTCCAGTTATGGAGGAGGACCCCATTGTGTCAGGTGCTGTACAAACAGTTTTACTGGTAGCACCATGTTCCCAGCAAGTGGTGTTTCTTCTTTGAGTGTTCGTCCTTCCGTATTTCACATGTGGATGTGCATGCACCCTGAGTCAGGCCTGCACCTTGCAGTAGATCTCCTCGTGCTCCCTGTAAGAGGCAGTGTGGATTGATGCCCCTTCAGTTCTTGTTGCTGCATGGCCTGAGTTGGAATCCTGTCTCTTCTCTTCCTCCAGCTTTTCAGACCTGTAAGTAGTTATTCTTTTAGCTTAGTGCAGTTAGTTTTTAATATATCTAGAGTAGTGGTTTCCCCAGCTGGGGATTTACTCCTTGCAGTTTGGGATTATGCCTAGAGTCCTGGGCTTCAAAAATTGTTGCGTGCCCTAAATCTTCATCAGCAATACACCAATGCTGACTCTGTCTGCATGAGAGACATTTTCGGTGAAGTGTGGTATTTGTCACTCATTTCCACTGAGAACTGGTTAAGCCAGTGAGCTTTGCCTTAGGAAACATTTAATGGAGAAGCCATCTCTCCGATTTAGGCTAGGGAGACCCTGCTGTACATTGCCCTCACCAAATGAGCAGCAACCCTCCCAGCATGCACTTTAGCATGGAGTCTTCAGCTTTCTAAGCCCAGGCTCTGCCCCTTGCTCTCATAGGATGCCCTGGAGGAACTCTTACAGGCACCAGGACTGATCCATATTGAGGACTGCCCATAAGAGATGCATTCCTTCTCCGAGCCTAAGGAATTGGCTCTGCAAAAAATCCCCCAGGCTAGAAGGTAAAGAGCAGAAGGATCAACTAGTTCAGTCAGCGAGTCACGTACTGAAGCACAGAAACTTTCCCCTGCTGATCTTGTCCATGAGTGTGGGTCTGGACTGCAACAATGACTCATCTGCCCAAAGACCACCAGAACCAGGGATGCACTGGTACCATCAGTGCCAATCATTGGGACCCCGCACAAACCAGGGCGCACAGAGACCTACACAACATCATATCTTCCTCCCCTACCAGCTCTCTCCTGTCTTCTCTGGCCCAGTCCTCCTGAGGCATGTCACCACTCCAGGAACCATCTCACTTACGAGGGTAAGGCATGATTTCCCTGGTACTAATGGCTTTGCAGTTCCAACAGGAGCGATTTTCATATTTGACATCTCACATGCACATCCCTCATCCTTTCCCCCCCAGAGAGAGCCAAGACTGAACAGGAGATCCAGGACGTAAGCCAGTACCCTTATGGACGCAGCCTCCCTAGGACTAATGATTCCCAATGATGTCTGCCTCAAATGGTTGACCCTTCTTTCTGGCTGTACTGGGGGCTGAGGGATCCCTATAGCAGATACCTAGGACCCACTCAGTGCACTGGCTCCATAGGTGGAGGAAGATGTCATACCAGAACTGCAGGTTCCAACTGGAATTCCTTCCTATTTGCCGTCTCCCACTGATGACCATAGGCAGTGTCAGAGGGCTTTCCTTTCACCCTCTCCCTTGGTTCTTGTCACATAGACAGAAAGCAGAAGACTGAAGTGCAAACAATGCAATGTTTATTGGGATTAGTTTCCAAGCAAGCATATTCTGAAGCCCTTCACACTTGTTGGGCATATCTCTATGTGCTGATAGTTCCCCAGTGTTCTGTTACCAGCTCTGACACTGCAGAGCATTTACCCTACGTCCCCCTTCCCAGCTCTGACACTGCAGAGCATTTACCCTATGTCCCCCTTCCCAGCTCTGATGCTGCAGAGCCTTGCCTATGTCCCTGTTACCATTCCTCCCCTTAGCAAGCATGATTCCAATTTCCCCTCCATCCTGTTTCACCCCAGTTTATATACACCTCTACCCCAATATAATGCAGTCCTCGGGGGACAAAAAATCTCATTGCATTATAGGTGAGACCGCATTATATCAAACTTACTTTGCTCCCTCTGTTCCTTGTTCCCTGACCTCCCCCTGCAGAGACCCCTGTCCCTAATCACCCCCAGGATCCCACCCCCTACCCAACCCCTCCTCCCCTGACTGTAGGCATTCACCAGCAGCAGTGGGAAGCGGAGCAGCCTGGCCCCAGTCCGCTCCACTCCACCAGCTCCCAGCCATTGCAAAAGGATTCTGTATGGTCGGCCTCTATGTAGAGCCAATGGAGGCAGAGGTGGGTCAGATCATTGGTTCCAAGTACTGTAGGAGCCCATAAGGAGTCCCTGGAAGGGACAGAGGGAGCACTGAGAACTAGAAAGTGTGCTTTGGATTTGATGGATATTATTACTTCAGATTTGGTGCTGTCATAAACAGATAGCTAAGAGTTAATGTCTCTTTCACCTGAAGCACCTGACCAGAGGACCAATCAGGAAACCGGATTTTTTCATTTCTTTTTGGTGTTTTTCCATGTCTCGGCGGTGGGCCGCCTCTTCTTCTGCTTGTTTCCTTCGGTAGGCCAACTCTTCTTCTTCTAGTTTTCTTTTGTGTGCTGCCTCTTGGGCTGCCTGTTCTCTTTGGAAGGCTGCCAGTTTCATGCTTTCTTCCTTTTCTTTCATCTCCATCTCTTTTTGTTTTATTTCCAGTTGTCGCCTGTGTTCAGCTTCTTTGAGTTGCTCTTCGGCCTCAATTTTTGCCTTAGAAGTCATGATTCCTGTTTTCTTGTGTTGGGGTGCCCTCCGGTGTTTATCTTCTGAACTGCAGGTTCTCTGTTGCCTCCTGAAGTCTGCCTAGCAACAGTGCTTTTTTCCTTTTCTCTCTCTAGCTAATGTTCAATGAAAGGAAACCAGAAAAACCACTTTATTTGCATGCATATAAGTGCTGGTACTTGCCTCCTAATGGGAGGGCTATTGCATGACAAAAGACCCTTAACAGTTTGGTAATGGCTTTTTGCTTATTATGCAAGCCACAAACTGCCAGAGAGAGCAGAAAAAAAAATTCTCTCTGGTTCCCTTTTAAAACCAACTGTTTCTCTCTGCTAAAAAGCCCTTAGCAGAGAAGAGAAAAATATAATATTCCTACTGGCTTCTGGATTCTGTCTATATCCCACCGCTGCCACCATGACATAACCTTAGTCCCAGATTTGGACCTTAGCGTCCAAAATATGGGGGTTAGCATGAAAACCTCCAAACTTAGTTACCAGCTTGGACCTGGTACCTGCTGCCACCACCCAAAAAATTAGAGTGTTTTGGGGCACTCTGGTCCCTCTGAAAAACCTTCCCTGGGGACCCCAAGACCCAAATCCCTTGAGTCTCACAACAAAGGGAAATAATCCTTTTTCCCTTCCCCCCTCCAGATGCTCCTGGAGAGATACACAGACATAAGCTCTGTGAAACTACACAGAGTGACTCCCCCTCTCTGTTTCCAGTCCTGGAAGCAAAAAGTACTTTCCTATTCCCCCAGAGGGAATGCAAAGTCAGGCTAGCAATCCAACACACAGATCTCCCCTTGACTTCTTCCTCCCACCAATTCCCTGGTGAGTACAGACTCAATTTCCCTGAAGTAAAGAAAAACTCCAACAGGTCTTAAAAGAAAGCTTTATATAAAAAGAAAGAAAAATACATACAAATGTTCTCTCTGTATTAGATGATACAACACAGGGTCAATTGCTTAAAAGAATATTGAATAAACAGCCTTATTCAAAAAGAATACAAATCAAAGCACTCCAGCACTTATATTCATGCAAATACCAAAGAAAAGAAACCATAGAACTTACTATCTGATCTCTTTGTCCTTACACTTAGAAACAGAAAATTAGAAAGTAGAACTACTTCTCCAAAGCCCAGAGAAAGCAGGCAGCCAGGAAAACAAAGACTCAGACACACAATTCCCTCCACCCAAAGTTGAAAAAATCCGGTTTCCTGATTGGTCCTCTGGTCAGGTGCTTCAGGTGAAAGAGACATTAACCCTTAGCTATCTGTTTATGACAGGTGCCCTCCAGGTCCAAAGATGAAACCTAGGATTGAACTGATGCAGAAGAAAGATTCTTGCCCTCCAGTGCCAAGCATCAGATCTGATTCACTCCATGCTATCACCAGTCAGATCCAAATCTCAGTTTTGCTGACTGTGCCTGAAGACTCTGTTCCAGGTCAAAAGGCAGAAATATCTCCATCGGGAGTAACATCAAATACGGCAGATTAGAATTTCTTTGATCCCTCCTCCACCTAAAACTTGTTCATGATTTCCAAACAAGGCTCTGTCACCCTTTTTAGTCATGCCCCCTGAACACTTCTATCACTGGTCCTGTTGATTTTGGATCCAAGGTTGGATCCACAGTTCAGCGTCAATCATTAATTGCTTAACAGACAGAAATCTTCGAATAGGGGTCATTGGGAAGAGGATCCCTTTCCATTAATGGTGCTGTTAACCTGGCTCGAGCATTGAGTGTTGGACAAACTAGCAAATCTCACCATGGCTGAGATGGCCTTGTTCATGTGATGGAATGGCTGGAGTCGTCTCTGGTTTAACCCCAGTAATTCAAAGCTTGTGCTTTTGCGGATGGAAGAAATAGGTTCTGTCCCTGCTCACAGCCAAGGGTGAATGTATTGCAAAGCATGGGCCCTTATGGATACTGGATCTCTGGACTTGCTTTAGACAAACATCCCTAACCAGGGGTACATGTAACACACTGGCTAAGCACCTGTGGTTGAGGCTGACCCCCACAGGGAACAAGAGCCTGTTCTTTGCTCCCAGCCAGCTCTCTAAGCTCAGCAATTATGAGCAAGGATTTTTAGCCCTGCAGGTTGTGTTGCATCCCCACTGGCAGCCTGTGGTAGATTATCTCTGCAGCTGCTAAGGTTCCTTTTCACCAAGATTGAAAAAAAAGTTTGTCAAGACTTCTGGGTAATCTTGGAGCCCTTTACAGAGTCACGCTATGGGGTGTCTGCACACTCCTGCACAGGGGAGTTTAGAGTATAATTGGCCCTGCATTACTGACTATATCCAATGGCCCAAAGTTGAAGCTAGACAAATTCAAACTGGAAATAAGGTGAATTTTGAACAGTGAAAGTAATTAACTACTGGACCAATTTACCAAGGATTAGGGTGGGTTCTCAATCACTGGCAACTCTTAAATCAAGATTAGATTCTTTTTAAAAGATCTGCTCTAGTTCAAAAGGAATTATTGTGGAGAAGTTCTCTGGCCCATGTTATACTGGAGGTCAGACTAAATTATCACAATGAGTCCTTCTGGCCTTGGAATCTGTGAAGAACGTCTGACCTGTGGGGTAGGGGTTTTCATGTTGGAACTAATAATGAAGGTTTGATACAGAGGACCTAGGTACAGAGGACCTAGAATAGACAAGATGGGAGGAGGAGGGGCCAGATGTCCTGCTCAGATCTTTCTGGTTCCAAGAAAAAAATGAAGAAAGGAGAAAGCTGAGCCTGGAGATCACTCAGAGGATGCACAGGTGGGAAATGTACTTACCTGGGTGCCTGGGGACGGATGATTCCACTGATAAGAACATTAGAATGGCCACAGTGGGTCAGACCAATGGTCCATTTAGCCCAGTGACCTATCTTCTGACAGTGGCTGGGGACAGATACTTCAGAGGGAATGAACAGAACAGGGCAATTTTTAGTGATTTTTTTTTTTGGCTGCAGTAGTTTATTTCTTAAAGATATTTAATCATGTATTTCAATGTACTGACTTCTCTGGGTGTGGTGGCTATAACAATCACATTCATATATATCTTGCAAAAAGAATTAGTGACTAAAAATTGAAGAACAGAAATAGTGCAAGATGTGAATGCTGGCATAATACTGTGACACATGTATCTCTCATGGAAAAGGATTAATTGGGAAGTGCCATTTCCAGAATATGATATCAATAAAATCATGCCCTAAAAGCCAACAGAAGTATGTACTGATAATTTACTGATTTTAGTTTTTGCAGCATTGTTGTAGCCATTTTGGTCCCAGGGTATTAGATGGAGAAGATGATGGGTGAGATAATATCCTTTATTGGACACTTTTGAGCTTTCGAGTTACACAGAGCTCTTCAAAGAGCTCAATGTAGCTTGAAAACTTGCCTCTCACCAACAAAAGTTGCTCCAAATAAAGATATTACTTCACCCACCTTGTCTCTCTAATTTAATTTTGTGGGGTTTTTGTTGATGTTCTCACTTGATATCTTGCCGTGAAAGCATTATAGATTTTCTCAACTGCATGCAGTTCAGGGAAATGCCTGTGCCAGTACCCAATCAAAATATCTCTGTGAGGCTCTAGGGTAGATTCGTAGATTTTCATAGATTCTAGGACTGGAAGGGACCTCGAGAGGTCATAGAGTCCAGTCCCCTGCCCTTGTGGCAGGACCAAATACTGTCTAGACCATCCCTGATAGACATTATCTAACCTACTCTTAAGTACCTCCAGAGATGGAGATTCCACAACCTCCCTAAGCAATTTATTCTAGTGTTTAGCCACCCTGACAGTTAGGAACTTTTTCCTAATGTCCAAACTGAACCTCCCTTGCTGCAGTTTAAGCTCACTGCTTCTTGTTCTATCCTTAGAGGCTAAGGTGAACAAGTTTTTTCCTGCCTCCTTATAACACTTTTTTTAGATACCTGAAAACTGCTATCATGTCCCCTCTCAGTCTTCTCTTTTCCAAAATAAACAAACCCAATTCTTTCAGCCTTCCTCCATAGGTCATGTTCTCTAGACCTTTAATCATTCTTGTTGCTCTTCTGTGGACCCTCTCCAATTTCTCCACATCTTTCTTGAAATGCAGTGCCCAGAACTGGACACAATACTCCAGTTGAGGCCTAACTAGCGCAGAGTAGAGCGGAAGAATGACTTCTCGTGTCTTGCTCACAACACACCTGTTATGCATCCCAGAATCACGTTTGCGTTTTTTTTTTTTTTGCAACAGCATCACACTGTTGACTCATATTTAGCTTGTGGTCCACTATAACTCCTAGATCCCTTTCTGCTGTACTCCTTCCTAGACAGTCTCTTCCTATTTTTTATGTGTGAAACTGATTTTTCCTTCCTAAGTGGAGCACTTTGCATTTGTCTTTGTTAAACTTCATCCTGTTTATCTCAGACCATGGCAGACATCCTCCACAGACCAGGAAGCTACTTCATTGAATTTACTCCCGATCAATGGATACTCCAAAAATAGGACACCCCCCCACACACACACACACAGCATATACCAATAGCTAGAATAAGTTTTGAAGTCAGATAAGCCATGGGGCTATGTGCCAACTCCTCAAATCTGGTCCCATAGGCAGTGGAATTGCACCATTTTGCCTGTCACAAGATCCATAGGATCCATTGAGGAAAAGACAGGATTTGTTCTTTATTAAGCAAACTCCACTTACACATTTTCACTTGAATCTGAAAACTGGCGTACAGTAGTATTAATACTCACGTCGTTCCCCTCCTCGTCCCCCACAAAATTATCATTTTACACACACACCACCCTTAATCCAAAGATGTCAAAGCATTTTTTCTTGCCACACTAAAAAAAATTTTTTTTGTTAATTGCCTACTACTAATATGTCAATACTTTAGGAGTTGTTTCTGGCAGTCAGAGGATGGTCTTTGTTTGAGCAGGAAGGACCCAGTCCCCCACTGGAGCACACATCATACTCTATGTGCCATGCTGTGAAGTCTTGTGTTTTCTAGGGCAGCATTTCTCCAACTTTCGAAAACTTGAGTTGGGAAAACTAAAGCAGTGGCACCCCATAGAGAGGCAGAGTGGCCACCCTCTGGACTCGAGGGGGAGAGATCACTACCCACCCCTTTGTGGGCAGAGCTGAACCTGCCCCATCCCCTTTGCCAGAAGAACTGGGGCAGGACAGGAAGTGTAAAGAGAGGGCCCTGTAGATCAGTTGTAGAAGCAGGAAAGGGGGCAGATGTCTCTTTTAGGGAGCCGAGCCCTCTGTGGGATTCTGGACCAGCAGTCAAGCAGACCAGCACCCCATTGACTGAGGAGGCTGAAGGCTCCAGAAAGGTACTGGAGCGAATGCCTCCCGACGGCGAGGTAGTGAGACAGAACATGGACTCGATGGAGCAGTGGTGACAGAGTGGGTAGGAAGTAGCCCAAAGGAATCAGACTTCAGTCCAGTTGTGTTGCTGGGAAGCAAGGCAGCATGTTTATGTATCTCCACTGATCCAGTGGAGTAGGATGGGCCTGGATCCCGCTACTTCCCCCTACATCTGGGAACTGGCTGCGTACTCACTTGAGGCCAGAAGGCCTACCCATATAGACTGTTTACTTGCTGTCTGCCTCAGCGAGGAGACTGAGGGCAAAAGACTGCTCCTTGCTCTGCCCCACCTAGAGAGCCAGAGTTCACAGACTGTTAATTGTTTTCTGCCCCAGTCAAGATGCTCTGGGCCATAGACTGCTTGTTGCTCAGCCCAGTGAGAGGGGCTCGGACCCAGACCATTGGTGACAGGCATAGTTACATGGAGTGGCCTCCCTCCAGACCCAAGGAGGAGAGACCCTCTTCCGCCCTGCCCTCTGTTATGAAATGCCTGCCAAAATGAGCCATCACTGAGTAGATCATGCAGATCTGCACAATCTGATATGTCTCTCCTTTCTCACATGCTTAGAGTAGCAAGATAGCACATGATGATGATATTTAAAGTATCCTCCTGGCATCTGAGTTAGCACCTGTTGAGATGAATGAGGCAGTTCACACCTCCCAGAGTTTGTTGTAGGCTCTCTGCAGACTCAGGCCTGGCCTGCACAAAGACGTTCACTGGTTTAACTAAAGGTATAATTTTACAGCAATGTAGTAAACTGGTGCAATGCTGTATGTGGACACAGCCAGATTGATTTAAACTTGGCTTAGAACAGTTTAGCTTACATCTGTAAATTGATCTACACTAGTGCAGCTTTTCTATGTAGGCAAGGTCTGAGCTGTGCATGCTAACCTACTAAACCAGTATTACCCTGGTATAGGTGTGTCCACACAGGAGCTTTTACTGGTTTAAATTAAATCAGATTTTAAAACAGAGGTAGGTAAAGCCATTGTAACTACTGTGCATTGACAGGCCCTCGGGCACAGTCTGCACTGGTCACACTTGGGACACTGGCTTTTTTTACAACCAAAATGCTAGAGATTTACCCTATTTTTAAGGTAGCGAAGACCAGCGAAGTCTCTGGAGAAGAGTTGAGAGGTGTGTCTTCACCCACATTTTACCAAAGGGCATTGTTTTTGTTGTGTACTAGCAGGGCTTTGCCTGCATTGGACGATGTATTAACCCACTAGTAGGTGTCTGTATTAAACTGCGCCTGCTGTATTGGTGATCACATTGGTTTAAATTCTGCCCTGTGGGATCTGCGTTCGCTAGGGTTGCAGAGGTGTAAGTGAACCTAGAATGCAACTCATGGTGTGCGTGGGTAGGTTAGGAGCATGCTGCATGTGGGAGATCATGGACTTAGCAAGCCACATAGAAGCGTGAAAATTCTTACTCCTTTGCACTCAAAACTGCCTTGTCTTAGGAGGAGGAGGAGACTGCTACACCCCACCCTATTTCCTGTTGCCCACATCCAGTCGTTGCAACTAATGGCTGGCCAGATGACCAAGCTGCTACGCAGTTCGGGTGTCTAATTAGAAAACCAGTACGATTCACAGACTGAACCGTACCAAATTTCAAAGCTAGGGTGTTAGTAGAAATTTTATAAAAGGTCAGTGTGTAGAACTTGAAAGGAGAGATGTAGATTCATAGATTCCAATGCCAGAAGTGCCACTTGTGATCATCTACCTGATCTCCTGTATAACACATGCCAGAGAACTTTCCCCAAATAATTCCCAGAGCAGATCTTTTAGAAAAACATCCACCTTGATTTTAATATTGTCAGTGATGGAGAATCCACCAGAACCTTTGGTAAATTGTTCTGACAGTTAATTACTCTCAATTTTAAAAAGTGTGCCTTATTTTCGGTCTGAATTTATCAAGCTTAGGCTTCCAGCCATTGGACTGTGTTAGATCTTTTTCTGATAGGCTGAAGAGCCCGTTATTAAATATTTGTTCCCCATGTAGGGACTTATACTCAAGTCAAGTCACCCATTAACTTTTTCTTTGTTAAGCTAAGTAGACTGAGCTCCTTGAGTCTATCACTATAAGATGTCTTCTAATCCTTTAATCATGCTGGTGGCTCTTCTCTGAACCCCCTCCAATTTGTCAGCATCCTTCTTGAATTGCGGACACCAGAACTGGACACATTATTCCAGCAGCGGTTACACCAGTGCCAAAAACAGAGGTAAAATAACCTCCCTGCTCCTACTTGAGATTCCCCTGTTCGTGTCCCAGGATTGCATTAACTCTTTAGGCCACAATGTCACATTGGGAGCTCATGTTCAGCTGATTATCCACCATGACCTCCAAATCTTTTTCAGTCACTGCTTCCCAGGTCCCCATCCTGTAAGTATGGCCTGCATTCTTTGTTCCTAGATGTTTACATTATATTTAGCCATATTAAAATGCATATTGTTGCCTAAGCCCAATTTACCAAGTGATCCAGATTTCTCTGTACCAGTGACCTGCCCTCTTCACTATTTACCACCACCCCGCCCCCAATTTTTGTGTCATCTGAAAACTTTATCACAGATGATTTTATTTTGTTTTCTTCCAAGTTAATAAAAATGCTAAATAGTGTAGGTCCAAGAACGAATCCCAGTGAGACCCCACTGGAAACAGACCTGTTCATGACAATGCCTTGTTGACAGTTACATTTTGAGATCTTTCAGCTAGCCAGTCTTTAATCCATTTAATGTGTGCCAGGTTCATTTTATATTGTCCAATTTTTTTAATCAAAATGTCATGCAGTATCAAGCCAAACACTTTACAGAAGTCTAACTATATTATGTCAACACTATTCCCTTTAGCAACCAAACTTGTAATCTCATTAAAAAAATATTGTTCGTTTGATAGAATCTGTTTTCCATAAACCCATGTTGATTTGCATTAATTATATTACCCTCTTTTAATTCTTTCTTAATCAAGTCTCATGTGAGCCATTTCATTATGTTGTTCAGGATCAATGTTGGTCTCACAGGCCTGTAATTCCCCAGGTCATTCCCTTTACCCATTTTAAAAACTGGCACAACATTTTATTTATTCCAGTCTACTGGAACTTCCCCAGTGTTAAAAGACTTATTGAACAAAATTAATGCTAACTATCCAGTGATCTCCTTGGCCAGCTCTTTTAAAATTCTTGAATGCAAGTTATCTGGACCTGCTGATTTTAAAATGTTTAACTTTAGTAGCTTTTGTTTAACATCCTCCAGAGGTACTAGTGGAATGGAAAGAGTGTTATCATCACCATATTATGAGACTATATAATCTGTTTGTTCCTCAAATACAGAACAGAAATATTTATTGAACACTTCTAATGTTTCTGAATTATTATTGATAATTCTACCATTTCCAGCTAGTAATGGACCAATACCATTGTCAGAATTCTTTCTGTTCCTAATATATTTTAAAAACTCTTCATTTGTCCTTAACTTCACTGGCCATAGGTTTCTCTTTTTGTCCCTTAGCTTCCCTTATCAATTTTATACAATGCCTAACATCTAATTTATATTCATTAGTATAAACGTCCCCTTTCTTCCATTTGTCATTTTTTTAAAAATTTTTTACAGCTGCCTTCACTTCCCTTCTAAACCAAGTTGTTGTTGTTTTAACTAGAAGAGCCTTCTTCTTGATTGTGGTATTGTGAGCATCTAGCAAGTTGTTCTTAAAGATTTCCAAGAAGCACTTACATTTTTCTGTTTAAATTCTTCCTCCTAGCTAATTTGTCTCATAACTAGGGCTGTCAATTAATTGCAGTTAACTCACACGATTAACTCAAAAAAATTACTTGCGATTAATCGCAGTTTTAATTGCACTGTTAATAGAATAACCAATTGAAATGTATTAAATATTTTGGATGTTTTTCTAAATTTTCATATATATTGTATTCTGTGTTGTAATTGAAATCAAATTGTATATTTTTTATTACAAATATTTGCACTGTAAAATGATAAACAAAAGAAATAGTATTCTTCAATTCACCTCATAGGGTATTGTAATGCAACCTCTTTGTTGTGAAAGTGCAATTTACAAATGTAGATTTTTTTTTAACATAACTGCACTCAAAAACAAAACAATGTAAAACTTCAGAGCTTACAAGTCCACTCAGTCCTACTTCTTGTTCAGCCAATCACTAAGACAAACAAGTTTGTTTGCATTTACAGGAGATAACACCTGCCCTCTTCTTATAAATAATGTCACCAGAAAGTGAGAATAGGCATTTGGATGGCACTTTTGTAGCCAGCATTGCAAGGTATTTATGTGCCAGATATGCTAAACATTTGTATGCTCCTTCATGCTTTGGCCACCATTCCAGAGGACATACTTCCATGCAGATGATGCTCATTTAAAAAAAAATGTTAATTAAATTGGTGACTGAACTCCTTGGGGGAGAATTGCATGTCCCCTTCTTTGTTTTACCCACATTCTGCTATATATTTCATGTTATAGCAGTCTTGGATGATGACCCAGCACATGTTGTTCATTTTAACGACACTTTCAGTGCTGATTTCACAAAATGCAAAGAAGGTACCAATATGAGATTTCTAAAGATAGCTACAACACTCGACCCAAGGTTTAAGGATCTGAAGTGCCTTCCAAAATCTGAGAGGGACAAGGTGTGGAGCATGCTTTCAGAAGTCTTAAAAGAGCAACACTCTGATGCGGAAACTACAGAATCCGAATTACCAAAAAAGAAAACGAACCTTCTGCTGGTGGCATCCGACTCAGATAATGAAAATGAGCATGTGTTGGTCTGCACTGCTTTGGATGGACGCACGTCCACTGGAATGGTGGTTGAAGCGTGAAGGGACATATGAATCTTTAGTGCATCTGGCATGTAAATATCTTGCAACACCTCTACAACAGTACCATCAGAACACCTGTTTTCACTTTCAGGTAACATTGTAAACAAGAGGCAGGCAACATTATCTCCTGCAAATCATAGAATCATACATTATTAGGGTTGGAAGGGACCTCGGAAGATCATCTAGTCCAACCCCCTGCTCAAAGCAGGACCATGTAAACAAACATATTTGTTTGAGTGACTGGCTGAAGAAGAAGTAGGACTGAGTGGGTTTGCAGGCTCTAAAATTTTACATTGTTTGTTTTATTTTTTGATTCAGGGATATTTTTTGTACAGAATTCTACATTTGTAAGTTCAACTTTCATGATAAAAAGATTGCACTGTAATACTTGTATTAGGTGAATTGAAAATACTATTTATTTTGGTTTTTTTACAGTGTGAATACTTGTGATCAAAAATAAATATAAAGTGAGCACTGTAGACCTTGTATCTGTGTTTTAATTTAAATCGGTGGTCCCCAACCTTTTTCATCTGGCGGGCGCCAGACAACGAGCCACGGAGGACCTTGGCGGCAGATGAGCATCCGCCAAAATTCCGCCAACAAGTGGCACGTCAATAGGCATCACCGCCGATAAGCAGCGTTATCCAGAGGCGTCGCTGCCAAAATACCGCGGAAAATCAGCAGCATTTTGGCAGTGACACCCCTGGATGATGCAGCTTGTCAGCAGCATTTTGGCGGATGCTTATCTGCCGGCCAGTATGCAGGCACACTTAAATGCCATGGCAGGTGCCATGGCGCCCACGGGCACCGTGTTGGGGACCCCTGATTTAAATCAATATATTTGAAAATGTAGAAAACATCCAAAAATTTAAATAAATGATATTCTATTATTGTTTAACAGTGCAATTAATCATGATTTTTTTTAATTGCTTGACTACTCATAACTGTTTTCAGCTTTGTGAAATTGACCCTCTTAAACATTAAACATGTATATTACTGGTCTGGACTTTATTCTGCTTGCTTGCACATTTGATTTTCAGTTCTGCAATCAGTTCCTTTTTATCTCTTAGGACAATGACTAATATATAGAATTCCCCTGTGTTGGCTGCAAAAGTTTTTGAGTGAGGAATCATAGAAATGTAGGGCTGGAAGGGACCTTGAGAAGTTATCCAGTCCAGCTTCCTCTGCTGTGGCAGGACAAAGCAAACCTAGATAGACCATCCCTGACGGCATTTGTCCAAATTGTTTTTAAAAGTGTCCAGTGTTGTGGATTCCATGACCTGCCTTGGAAGACTATTCTAGAGCTTAATGACCCCTAAAGTTAGAAAGTTTTTCTTAATATCTAACCTAAATCTTCCTTGCTGCAGATTAAGCCCATTACTTCTTGTCCTACCCTCAGTGGACATGGAGAACAGTTGTTCACCTTTCCCTTTATAACAGCTCTTAACATGTTGGAAAACTTATCAGGTCTCTGCTCAGTCTTTTTTTCTCAAAACTATAATTTTTGTTGCTGTCCTCTGGACTCTTTCCAATTGTCCACATCTTTCCTAAAGTGTGATGCCCAGAATTGGATACAGTATCCAGCTAGGGCCTCACCAGTGCCAAGTAGAGTGGAACAATTACCTCCTGTGTGTTACATCCAACACTCCTGTTAATGCAGACCAGAATAATACTAGTCTTTTTTGCAGCTGCATCACATTGATGACTCATATTCAGTTTGTGATCCACTATACCCCCCAGGTCCCTTTCAGCTGTACTACAACCTAGACAGCTATTCCCCACTTTTTAGTTGTGCATTTGATTTTTCCTTCTTAAGTGAAGTACTTCGCACTTGTTTTTATTGAATTTCATCTTGTTGAATTCAGACCAATTCTCCAATTTGTCAAAGTCATTTTGAACTTTAAACCTGTCCTCCAAAGTGTCCAAAGGAAACTGTCATCTTTTATGTTTAGAATTTTCTAGGATGGTTTAGTACTGGCAGCATGTGCAACTCAAACTGAAGTCCTCCATGGTCACAGAGCTTTTCCCCTACACATTACAGATAGGTGTGTAAGGAGGTGGTCATCAGGTTCTCCAGTGTGACTTGGTGGTCTGTAGCAGACATCATATATCACCCCTTCTTGTCCTTTATCTGTTAGGACATTGATCCATACTCATTCAAGATCATTTTCTTCCAAGTTATCGGCGACTCAGAAACAGGTAACTTTTTTTTACATAGAGTACCACTCCCTCTCCTTTTTTGCCCACGTGGTCCTCCCTAAATAGGTTATAAACAATGATTTTAACATTCTTCTTCGAGTGATTGCTCACATCCATTCCAGTTAGGTGTGCGCGCCGCGCGTTCGTCGGAAACTTTTTACCCTAGCAACTCCAGTGGGCCGGCAGGTCGCCCCCTGGAGTGGCACCGCCATGGCGCTCGATATATACCCTTGCCGGCCCACCCGCTCCTCAGTTCCTTCTTACCGCCGTGTCGGTCGTTGGAACTGTGGAGCGCGGCATAGCTGTCCTCCACGTCCCTAGCTCTCCTTGTTAACTCTCGTTATTGTTATAGTTGTTAGTTAGATCGTTAAGTGTAGTTAGTTAAGTAATTAGGTGTAAATAGTGTTGTAGATAGTTGTTCACCGGGGGCTGTAGCCCTTCCCGGCACCCGGCACCAGGCTCATGCCTGGTTCGCCGGGCTTTAAGCAGTGTGCGGCCTGTAAGAAGCCTATGCCTACCAGCAACCCCCACGACGCGTGCCTGAAGTGCCTGGGGGAATCGCACAGATCGGAGAAGTGCCGCATCTGCAAGGCTTTTAAGCCCAGGACAAAAAAGGAGAGAGACCAAAGACTCAGGACTCTCCTCATGGAGGCGGCACTTGACCCGGCGGCTTCGCAGGCCGTGATCTCGGCACCGGCACCGGATCGCACCGGCACCGGGAAGACTCCCCGGCACCGACCTTCTCCAGCACCGGGTGCAGAGCCGAGACCGTCAGCGTCTGCTACTCCAGCCAGGCAGACCCGACTGGAGCGCCTGGCATCGACATCGGCCGCGGCGCCGCCGGCACCGTCGACTCCGGGCCCGGCGGGTCCGTCGAGTCCGGTGCCGCCAAGCTCCCCCATAAGATCTGGGGTTGAGCTATTGGTCCCATCCACGCCGGAGACCTTCGCCTCGGCACGGGACCTTATTGCCTTAACGGAGTCTACTCAGCTGCCACCCCCGGTACCTCCGGTGCGGGTCGCATCTAGAGGCAAGCCCATGATGTCGGCACCGTCTCGGGACTCGCGCTCGCGATCCAGGTCCCGACGCCACGGCCAATCAAGATCCCACCGCCGCTCGCAGTCCCGGCACCGCTCCCCTCGGCGGTACCGGTCGCGCTCGCTGCACCGATCGACCTCCAGACGGTCGCGGTCTGACTCCAGCCGCCGATACCGGCACCGTGACTCCAGGAGCCAGTCCCGCCGTCACTCGCCGCACCGGTTGACCTCCCGGCACCGAGCTGGTGGCAGGTCCCGGTCAACCTCCCGGCACCGCGTCGGTGGCAGGTCCCAGTCCCGATCCCGGCACCGAAGCGGCGGCCGGTCCCGGTCCCGATCCCGGCACCGCTATGACTCCCGATACCGATCCCCGGCACCGAGAAGATCTTCGGTGCCGACCCGCGCAGACCCTTACCAGCCAGGGTCGGCCCCGCCATGGCCTTCTAGGCAGCCGTCGGTGTCTTCACAGACAGACAGCGGGTATGCGCTGGGCACCGACCGGCAGGCGGCGCTTTTCCAAGACCCGCCGCAACAGGACCAAGGCCCGCAGCAGTGGGGGTTTTGGACCCCCTGGGCATACCATCAAGCCCAGGGCCCCCAACAGCTTCCTGCTAGGCCTGCGACGGCGGAGCACAGGGTGCCGGAAGCCTCGTTGTCTCGCCCCCCTCCCTCCCCGGATGGAGAGGAAGGGTCCAAGCAGCAAGACTCCGCTCTGGCTCCTGAGACAGAGGCAAGGGCCGAGGGAGACCCCCCATTGGCCACTTTCTTGCCGGGGGTCTCCTCATCCTCCTCCCCTGATGAAGCGGTGGCTGGCACCTCCTCCAGTAGCCCCCCCCCCCCCGCTGGATCTCAGGGCGCACCAAGACCTCCTTAGGCGAGTAGCTCAGAATCTGAGCCTACAAGCCGAGGAGGTCTCTGAGATTGAGGATCCGATTGTCACCATCCTCTCGTTGGATGCTCCCACCAGGGTCGCCCTACCCTTCATTAGGACGATCCAGGCCAACACCAATACAATCTGGCAGTCACCGGCCTCCATCCCCCCTACGGCGAGGGGCGTCGAGAGGAAGTACATGGCCCCCTCCAAAGGCTACGAGTACCTCCATGTCCACCCGACACCGTGTTCCCTGGTGGTGCAGTCGGTGAATGACAGGGAGCGTCATGGACAGGAAGCTCCAGCCCCCAAATCCAGGGAGGCCAGACGTATGGACCTCCTTGGACACAAAGTCTACTCGGCTGGGGCCCTGCAGCTCAGGGTTTCGAACCAACAAGCCCTGCTCAGTAGATACGCGTTTAACTCGTGGGTGGCAGCGGACAAATTTAAAGAGCTGCTGCCACAAGACGCCCGCCAAGAATTTGCGGCCATCCTAGACGAGGGCAAGAAGGTTGCACGAACATCGTTGCAAGCTTCTTTAGACGCTGCAGACTCGGCTGCCCGCACCCTCGCCTCGGGGGTAACGATGCGCCGTATCTCCTGGTTTCAGGTCTCTGGCCTTCCACCGGAGCTCCAACATACCATCCAGGACCTCCCGTTCGAAGGCCAGGGCCTGTTTTCGGAAAAGACAGACCCCAGACTTAAGAGTCTCAAGGACAATCGGGTCATTATGCGCTCCCTAGGGATGCACACGCCGGGAACGCAGCGCAGACCCTTCCGGCCACAGCAGCAACAGCAGCGCAGGCCATACCCCCAGTTCCGCCAGCGGCAGGACCTCAATAGGCGCCGTGGCAGGAATGGAAGGCGTAGGCATTCGGGGAACCAAGGGGGGCAGAATCAAAGCTCCTCTAAGCCCCCGCCTGGACCCAAGCCTTCATTTTGAAGGTGCGCCCGAGGGCGCAGTAACAGTTTCCCCCACGGATCCTTCCCCCCCCGTTTTCCAACCGCCTTTCGTTTTTCCTTCCGGCGTGGACCCAAATAACATCGGACCGCTGGGTCTTGCGTACGATGCAGATGGGATACCGCCTGCAGTTTACATCGTTTCCTCCTTCCCGCCCCCCTTCCTCGTCCCTCTTCAGGGACCCCTCTCACGAGCAATTCCTTCGACAGGAGGTACAGACGCTCCTCAACAAAGGAGCTATAGAGGCGGTTCCGGAAAACGAGAAAGGCAAGGGGTTTTATTCCCGCTACTTTCTGATCCCCAAGGCCAAGGGAGGCCTCAGGCCTATCCTCGACCTGCGAGAGCTCAACAAATACCTGGTGAAGTTGAAGTTCCGCATGGTATCCCTGGGGACCATTATCCCATCCCTGGATCCGGGAGACTGGTACGCCGCCCTCGACATGCAGGACGCTTATTTTCACATTGCCATTTGGCCACACCACAGACGTTTCCTTCGTTTCGTGGTGGGCCCCCTTCACTACCAATTTGCAGTCCTCCCATTTGGCCTTTCTACGGCCCCGAGGGTATTTACAAAATGCATGGCAGTCGTTGTGGCACATCTTCGGCGCAGTCGTATCCACGTGTTCCCTTACCTAGACGATTGGTTAATTCGGGGCACGTCGGAACTGCAAGTTTGCAGCCACGTCCGCGTGATCACCGGCCTGTTTGCTACCTTGGGCCTCATGATCAACATGGACAAGTCCACCCTGATCCCCACGCAGAGGGTGGAGTTCATCGGGGCCGTCCTGGACGCCACCGTGGCCAGGGCTCTTCTGCCGTTGCCGAGGTTCCAGGCATTGTCGGCGATCGTTCAGCGATTGCGGGCAGCCCCCTTGACATCAGTACGGACATGTCTAACCCTGTTAGGCCACATGACAGCATGCATGTTTGTGACCAGTTATGCTCGGCTCCGCATGAGGCCCCTCCAGTTGTGGCTCATCGAACATTACCGGCCGGCAAGGCAGCCGCTAGACATGCTGATCACAATCCCCCAGGGGGTGTTAGATTCTCTCGACTGGTGGCTAGACCAGTCCGTAGTGTGTGCGGGGCTCCCTTTCCACCCACCTCAGCCCTCGGTGTCCCTGACAACGGATGCCTCAGATCTCGGCTGGGGGGCCCACCTGGGAACCCTGAGAACGCAGGGCCAGTGGTCCCCGCAGGAGGTGAGGTTGCACATCAACATGCGGGAGTTGAGAGCGGTCCGCCTTGCTTGTCAAACGTTCTGTCACCAGCTTCAAGGTCGTTGTGTCGCGGTGTTTACCGACAACACGACGACCATGTACTATATCAACAAGCAGGGCGGCACCAGATCCTCTCCCCTATGTCACGAGGCGATGCAACTCTGGGACTTTTGTGTAGCCCACTCCATTCACCTCACGGCTTCCTTCCTCCCCGGAGTACGGAACACGCTGGCGGATCGCCTGAGCAGATCCTTCCTATCACACGAGTGGTCCCTTCGCCCGGACGTCGCCCTCTCCATCTTCCAGAGGTGGGGTTATCCCCGTGTGGACCTCTTCGCGTCCGGGGGGAACAAGAAGTGCCAGGCGTTCTGCTCCTTTCAGGGCAGGGAGCCCAGGTCTATAGCGGATGCCTTCCTTATTCCGTGGACGACCCACTTGTACTATGCGTTTCCCCCGTTCCCTCTGGTCCACAGGGTCCTTCTGAAGGTGCGCAGGGACAGGGCTCGTGTGATCATGGTAGCCCCGGCGTGGCCCAGGCAACATTGGTACCCCATGCTGCTGGACCTGGCCATAGCCGACCCAGTTCCCCTGCCCCTTCACCCGGACCTGATTACCCAGGAGCACGGGACTCTCTGTCACCCGGACCTGCAGTCGCTGCACCTAGCGGCGTGGTTCCTGCGTGGCTGACCGGTTCTGAACTGCGCTGCTCCACACCGGTACGGGAGGTGCTTTTGGGCAGCAGGAAGCCTTCCACGAGAGCGACATACTCGGCCAAGTGGAAGCGTTTCTCCTGTTGGTGCGTGGAGAAAGGTCTCCGCCCTATGGAAGTTTCGGTGGCCAATATCTTAGACTATGTTTGGTCCCTCAAACAACAGGGTCTGGCGATATCGTCGTTGCGGGTCCACCTGGCAGCTATCTCCACCTTTCACCCGGGTGGGGATGGCCGCTCCGTTTTTTCTCACCCGACGGTGTCTAGATTCCTTAAGGGGCTGGAACGTTTATACCCTAACGTCCGACTCCCTGCTCCAACCTGGGATCTTAACCTGGTGTTGTCTCGGCTCATGGGGCCCCCCTTTGAGCCGTTAGCTACTTGCTCCCTACTCTATCTCTCTTGGAAGACTGCCTTTTTAGTAGCTATCACCTCAGCTAGGCGGGTGTCGGAACTCCGGGCTCTTGTGGTAGACCCCCCGTATACAGTCTTCCACAAAGATAAGGTGCAGCTGAGGCCACACCCTGCCTTTCTCCCCAAGGTAGTCTCGACCTTCCACATCAACCAAGAGATATTCCTCCCGGTTTTTTTCCCAAAACCTCACTCTTCAGGCAGGGAGCAGCAGCTCCACTCGCTTGATGTCCGTAGGGCTCTCGCGTTCTATGTGGAGAGGACCAAACCGTTCCGCAAATCCCCCCAACTTTTCGTGGCAGTAGCGGACCGCATGAAGGGGCTTCCTATCTCCTCGCAGAGGTTATCCTCATGGGTTACTTCCTGTATCAGGACCTGCTATGAGCTGGCCCATGTTCCTACGGGCCGTGTGACTGCGCATTCTACCAGGGCGCAGGCGTCGTCGCTGGCTTTCCTCGCCCGTGTGCCCATCCAGGAAATCTGTTGGGCAGCGACCTGGTCATCGGTCCACACCTTTGCTTCCCACTACGCCCTGGTCCAGCAGTCTAGAGAGGATGCGGCCTTCGGATCTGCAGTGCTCCATGCCGCGACTTCTCGCTCCGACCCCACCGCCTAGGTATGGCTTGGGATTCACCTAACTGGAATGGATGTGAGCAATCACTCGAAGAAGAAAAGACGGTTACTCACCTTTGTAACTGTTGTTCTTCGAGATGTGTTGCTCACATCCATTCCACACCCGCCCTCCTTCCCTACTGTCGGAGTAGCCGGCAAGAAGGAACTGAGGAGCGGGTGGGCCGGCAAGGGTATATATCGAGCGCCATGGCGGCGCCACTCCAGGGGGCGACCTGCCGGCCCACTGGAGTTGCTAGGGTAAAAAGTTTCCGACGAACGTGCACGCGCGGCGCGCACACCTAACTGGAATGGATGTGAGCAACACATCTCGAAGAACAACAGTTACAAAGGTGAGTAACCGTCTTTTCCAGTTGTGTGAATCATCCCACCAGGTTTCAGGAATACCAACCAGATCCATTTTATGCTAATAAGTTAGCAATTCTAATTCATCTTGTTTATTACCCAGTCTCCTAGTGTAACCTTTGTGTGGGCTAGTATTCACTTCACCACCCCCCTTCTCGTGCTTCCACACAACTCATACAGAACAGCACATGAAGACCCAGAAGTTAGTAATTATAGACTTTCAGCAAGGATCACACACAGTCAAACTCCCACAATCCAGTCCAAAAAGAACCAAAGCCATTAACTTAAATCTTAAGTACCAACTTTGTACAATTTTATAATGATAAAAGAACATAACAATAGTTTAATTTCTGCTACACAACAAAGTGATTTCATAATCCACATTCATTATCTTCACAGTTGTATATAAACAAACTAAAGCTAAACAAGGTTTGTCCCCACAGACACAGTGAGAAGTAACTCAGAGCTCCAACATCTTACACTGAAGTCACCTGAGTCTGAGTCTTTGTTCATCGACTGTGTACAGTCTGCTGAGTCTAAAGGATTTCCTTCCTCTTGCTTGCAGAGATCACCAGTTGGAACCCATGCAAACTGGGGCATTGCTCAGTTAGGCAGCCACCTAATTAACAAACCAGTCAGTATTAAGTGTATAAATAAACAACCCTGTTATAAGAAAAGTACAAAACTGAGAATAGCAAAATCTAGATGACTCTTTGCCCTCCATCACCTTTAACCAAGAAAAGAGCTGGTGATCCACACTGGTTAAGACAATTTGACTAAAACAATTTGGCTACCATCTATTAACATTCAAAGTAGACAATTAAAGTGAAAGAAATTCATTTTCCCTCCCCATTTCCCCTTTCTATACCGAACACTGCCAGGGCTTCCCTGTAGAAAGTTAACAATAGCACTAACCCATTGCAAAATGCTTCAGACTTAGGGGATTTCCCCCAACCCAGGCAGATCACATATCCTTTTGTAGAACAGCTTCCCTGACTACTTGCCCTCAGTGGAGTCTATTAGTCCAGCTACAGGGAACCTACTGAGCATGCCCAAAACTGCCACACCCGGTTCCAGAAACCTGTGTGTGTGGAGTGCTAATTGTGCACCTGCCTGGCAGCAATAAAGCAGACACAACTCATTCCTCTAGGTCTTTTAAAGAGACACCTCCCTCTTAGGTATGTGGGTTACACTAGATAGGTAATTAAAAAAAAATTCTTTTCATGTCCTTTGGTTTCTTGATTACTTTTGTTCTGAACATCTCAATTTTGTACTGAGTGCTCATATCTTCCCTCTTTGTACCTTCCCCCTTTTGCTGTTAGTTTAACTCCCTCCTGATTCCTCTAGGCGGCCTGTCCCCAAGAAGATTGGTCCCCCTTCTACAGAGGTGGAGGCCATCCAAACCATACAGCCCCCGCCCCATAGAAGATGGACCAATGTTCCACAAAATCAAAACCCTCTACCTTACACTATTTACCTAGACAGTGATACACTTCCAGAATCTTCTGCCTTCTGTCGTCCTTTGCTCATGGGACAATAAGGGTATGTCTACACTATGAAATTAGGTCGGTTTTATAGAAGTCAATTTTTAGAAATCGATTTTATACAGTTGATTGCATATGTCCACACTAAGCGCATTAAATCGGTGGAGTGCGTTCTCACTACCGTGGCTAGCATCGACTTATGGAGCGGTGCTCTGTGGGTAGCTATCCCACAGTTCCCACGGTCTCTGCCACCCATTGGAATTCTGGGTTAAGCTCCCAATGCCTGATGGTGCAAAAACATTGTCGTTGGTGGTTTTGGGTACATGTCGTCAGTCACCCCTCCCTCCATGAAAGCAACGGCAGACAATCATTTTGCACCTTTTTTCCTGGGTTACCTATGCAGACGTCATAGCTGGCAAGTATGGTACCCACTCAGCTCACTGTCACCGCTGCTGTTGCGGGCAAGTCTACTGTGGGGGCTGCTGTGATCCAAGTAGCCAGGGTGATTAGAAGAGCACAGCAAGGCACACTTCTCTTCAGAGAGGCTTTGAAAACCAGTTTCATGACTGGCCAGGCTTTGGTGTGACAGCTGTGTGTTTCTCCTTGATGCAAACCTGCCCCCTTTGTTGATTTTAATTCCCTGTAAGCCAACCACCCTCCCCCCTTCAAAATAAAGTAACTTTTGTTTTGAAACCATGCATTCTTTCTTTATTAATTAAAAAAAATAGATGATGGACAAAGTAGCCCGGGCAGGGTGGAAGAGGAGGGAAGGACAAGGCCACATTGCTTATTGTAGCCATACTAAAATTCAAACTGTTTGAATGACAGCCTTCTGTTGCTTGGGCCATCCTCTGGAGTGGAGTGGCTGGGTGCCTGGAGGGCTCCCCCTCCTGCGTTCTTGGCATCTGGGTGAGGAGGCTATGGAACATGGAGAGGAGGGTACGTGGTTATACAGTGGATGCAGCGGGGGTCTATGCTCTTGTTAGCTTTCCTGCAGCTCCAACAGATGCTTCATCATGTCCGTTTGCTCCCCCATTAACCTCAGCGTCGCATCCTGCCCCTGCTATTTGCGCTAACTTAATTCTTTCCTGGCCTTTGTCACTGAATGCCTCCATGCATTACGCTGTGCCCTATCAGTGCGGGAGGACTACATGAGCTCAGAAAACACATCAGCGCGAGTGCATTTTTTTCACCTTCTAATCTGCGATAACCTGAGGGATGGAGATGATAGGGGGAGCATAGAAACATTCTACGCTCTACAATTCTGGGGGGACTGCATGGTCACCCATGCTACTGAGTTTGCCACGCTGACCAAACAGGAAATGAAATTCAAACGTTCCCGGGGCTTTTCCTGTATACCAGGCTAGTGCATCAGAGTTCAAAGTGCTGTCCAGAGCAGTCACAGTGGAGCACTCTGAGATAGCTCCCGGAGGCCAGTACTGTCGATTTGCATCCACACTATCCCAAATTTGACCCAGCAAAGTTGATTTTAGTGCTACTCCCCTCATCGGGGAGGAGTACAGAAGTCGATTTTAAGAGACCTTTAGGTCGACAGAATGGGGTTGCTTGTGTAGACACAGTCATTTTTAAATTGACCTAACGCGGCTAAATTTGACTTAACTCCATAGTGTAGAACAGGCCAAAGACTCTCAGAGAAGATCACTTGGACGTTCTTATTCTTCAGCATGCTTCTGAGTTACCTGAAATCATCAGCTACCTGTGAGATATCCTGCAGTGCAGTGTCATATGAACCAACTCCACTGGATTCTTGCCCGTAGACTTCAGAAGCCAATCCATTCATAGAGTGATGTCTCATGTCTTAGCTCTGGGAAGGCAGCACACTCTCTTGTTGTCCATCAGTCCCTTGCAAAACTTTCTTTTGATTTTTCTGAGTATTGAATCTCCAGCAAAGATTGTCTGTCTTCCTTAGGTGGTTGGAGAAGTCTTTGCGGTAAGCTTGATTTTGCTAAAGGTTGGGCCGAGCTGCTATCCACACATGTGTCCCGTACATCTCTCTGTTCCCCTAGACCTGCTGGATCTCGACAGGTATCGTCCATAGTTTCCACACTGAGGACCTGGTATCAATCTGAAACTTCTAGCTGTGTGGAATTCCTCCCGCCTCTCTTCTATCTGTTGGCCATAGCCTGTCCATCCTCATCTGCCTCCAGTCATGTAGAACGCCACTGTGGCCTCTTGCCTCTGGTGGTTATGAACTCCAAGGCCTCCACTCTGATTCCATCTCTCTGCAAATCCTTACTGGCCAGCTCCATCCTTCCTTGTACTGGAGTGCTAAACCACTAGGTGGCGCACTGTGCAACACACCTTACTTAAGCTCACAACAGCCTTTCCAGGCAGTGTATTAAAGGAGTTTATAGTGAACACAGCAGGTGTGTATCTTGCTCAGAACAAAGCTCTTTCGCCCGTTTGTATCTGGTACAGGAGCCTGACCTGCTAGTAGCAGCCCTGCAACCTACGGAGTACGTGTACAAGGCATGCATGACAGAGACTGCAAATGCAATGAGGGCTTAGTGTGAAAAACTCAGGAGTGATGGGTACCCTTTGGCCAGAGAGCAGGCGCCATTCCCAGTTGGTCTGTCCCACCCTCCCCCAAAAGAATGCAGGTTTGCAGGAGGGTGGAACCCAGGCATGATATACCCAGGTACAATCCAGACCAATGAGTAGATGTATCACCCCTGCTCTCCAAACTGCGATGCCTTTTACAATGACTTGCTGCTGCAGCCTCCAGCCTGGACTGGCCACAAACAGCCTCCAGCATGTAAGTCACTCCTAGCCATGTCTGTGTCTGTGTCTGTGTTCTGCAGCCAGCCAGCCACCTCTTGGCTTTCACAAGCCTTGGTTATACTGCAGGGTGACCCCAACTCACTCCCAGATACAGATTTTCCCCCTGTAATCTATGTCCTGTATTGCCCAACCCTCTCCTGGACAATACAAAATTATTTAGGTCCATTATTTCATCAATGGAAGTAATCTGCACGTATTTTGTTATCCCAAATGGAGTTTCCCAAACACTTCAATTGAAACACACTGGACTAGATAAAACAATAAAAAGTTTATTATACAAAGAGAGAGGTTTTAAATGAGTACAAGTAACGAGACAGAAAATCAGAAATGCATACAAGAAAAATAAAGATAAAATACAACTAATGCCTGACTTAACAAATTATGTTAAATCAGAAGCTATGTTTTTTGTACCATGTGCTCTCACCAGTCTTACTGGCCAACCTCCTTAGGTCAGGATCCCTTCGTCTGTGTAGTGACTGCTTCCTTTGTTCCTTCTTGTGCAGTGAATCGATTGACAGAGAAGGAGGAGGAGAGGTGCCTGGGGATGTCTGTCTCTTATTTTCATAGTCTTTTCCCCCCAGTGAGAAGCAGCTGGGAGTAAAGGTGACAGCCAAACTATGCGGAAGGGAATTCCATGCTGTTTTTTACTAAGTGCTTGTCTTCACATACAACGCTATAGCAGCACAGCTGCACTGGTGTATGGGCTGGGGTGGGGGCAGATAGGAGAAGGGGGGCATATATGGGCTGGGGGGGCAAGAGAAGGAGGAGGGTGCTTGTATGACCTGGGGAAGTCAATGGGAAAGGGTTACATATGACCTGGGGAGTCAATAGGAGGGCGAGGTGTGTGTATGAACTGGGTGGGGGAGTTGATAGGAGGAGGAGGAGAGGGGTGCTTATGGGTCAGGGGTCCATAGGAGGAGGGTGTGTGTATAGGCTGCGGGGCTTGATAGGAGGCAGGGGTGTATTTTCTTACCCAGTGGGAGCCATCTTTGGAGCTGGGTTGCTGAGGCCCCCCAGACCTGGTGGTTGCAGTGGGACTGGGCTGGTCTTGTGGGGGTAGAGTAGTGTGGGGCAGACAGGTGGGGGCATAAGGGTCGAATGGGGCAGGTGGAAGCAACAGGAGGATGTAATGTTCTGTACCTCAGGAGAACACCCAGCACCCCCATGTTCATCCTTGTAAAATGATTGTGGGTATCCAATGCAAAGTTTATCATGTCAGATGTCTTTGGAAGGCTCATGATGCACTGAGCATTGTTGTTACAGTAGTGTTATAGTAATATTATAGGTTATAATTTCATGTATGTAGTTATAAGGCTGAAAATGTATCCTCATGGCTCCAATAAGCCCAGTCAAAAACTCTCCAAGAACAGAGAGGCAGTTCACACCTCATCAGGGCAGATATGGGACAAACCCGGCCTAGGCCACAGGAACAAAGGACACTGGCCTAGGCAGCAACAAAAGAATCTGTTAGACTCTCAAGGGAGTCATCCCCCTTCCTTTGGTCAGTTTGGGACTGTGATGAGGTAATGCTCACCTGACTCGGGGCGGGGCAAGCCAAGAGGGAAGAAAGGACATGATAGAAGGGAGAGACATTTGCCATGCTCTCTCTTTCTTCCACCTAACTATACAGACACCACACCTATGGTGACCAGCTGAGAGGGAGAAAATATCGGGACACATGGGGGCGGGGGTGTCCGCTGGCAGAGAAAAAAAAAAGCCGAGTGCTGCCGGCGGAGCGAAATATCAGGACAAATTGCTTCCCGACCAAAGATGGGTCGGAACATGGGACAAATACCTAAATATCAGGACAGTCCCAATTTTATCGGGACGTCTGGTCACCCTAACCACACCAAACAACTTTAGCGCTGATCAAAGGGGAGAGCCTGGCTGAAGGGCAACCAGCCAGCCTGTGGTGAGAAGTATCTAAGTTTGTAAGGGCACTGAAAGTGTTAAGACCAGCTTAGAATGCTTTTTGATTTTATTTCATTTGACCAAATCTGGCTTGTTATGCTTTGACTTATAATCACTTAAAATCTATCTTTTGTAGTTAATAAATTTGTTTGTTTATTCTTCCTGAAGAAGTGTGTTTGGTTTGAAGTGTGTCAGACACTCCCCTTAGGATAACAAGCCTGGTACATGTCAATTTCTTTGTTAAATTGACAAACTCATATAAGCTTGCAGCGTCCAGTGGACATAACTGGACACTGCAAGACAGAGGTTCCTAGGGTTATGTCTGGGACCAGATATATTGGCTAATGTCATTCGGTTACACAATCCAAGGAGCAGCTGTCCAAAAGTGCCCACTCACGTAGCTGGGAGCAGCTTACATGCCAGAGGCTGTGCGTGAACAGCCCAGGAGTTGGGGTTCTCACAGCAGAGCAAGGTAAGGCTGGCTCCCAGAGTCAAGGATTGGAGTGACCTAGCAGATCACCGATCTGGATAACACCAGAGGGGAATGTCACAGAGGAGCAGCGCTGTAACCCAGCCATCTCTGGGCTCACCCGCCGGCCCTGTGCCTGCACTCTGGAGGCTGTGCAGGCTCAGCACCTGGCCCCCAGCACCCCATGGGACCCATTGCTCCCCCTTGTGGCATGATGAAGGCCCAGCTGGCATTAGTGGGGGTAAAGCACTGCGAGCAACATTCGGCAGCCTGGCTCATGTCAGTAACATCCTTCTCCCCAGCCAGCATGGGGCCGCGGCAAGTTCCTCCAGCGCCCAGCGATGGGCTGCGTTTCCCATCAGAGCATGATTCCTGCCAGGCTCCATTCTGTGCCACTGGCAGAATGCTGCCCTCCATGCCCTGTCATTCTGCAGCTCCTGCCCTGCCACGGGGCTGGGGCATGGGGTCCATCCCTCGGGATGGGGGGCCCAAGCATACATAGAAGGTGCCTCCAGAGAGCCTGCAGAGATGCTAGGATGCACTATGTCCATTTCTGTCAGGCTGCTGGTGCCCAGGCTTTGGCTGTGTCAAACATCTCATGGCAAAGCATGACATCAAGGCAGCCATTGGCCCTATGGAGTTAGAAACTGTGTACCTGGGCATCCCCTCCTCTCTGCAATGGTGGTGCTGGGTGCTACTGGCCTGAGGCAGACACAGGCATTGTCCTGAATGGTTGTGGAAGGGGCTGTAGTACCCGTGCTGGACTGGGGGGTGAGTTCTGGCATCAGTATGAGCAGTGGCTCCACTCTGCAGAGGGGTAAAGGGGCCAGCGAGAGCAGGCTTCCCCCCCCAGCACAGACTGGCCCCTAGTCCTCAGCCCTGAGTGAGGCCCCCACGCACATACCCACTAGGGACCAGGCACAGGAGCCAGTTCAGCTGAGCCTGCTCATGCTCTCCAGGGACCTGTGTTGACCCCTGGAGCGTGGCTGAGATCTGAAGCTGCAACAGGAGATACTGTTGTGGAGAAGAAGCATCACCCTTGGCATGTCTTCAGCCTTGGGCTCTGCCAGAACTTCTGGCCTCACTGATTCTGGAGATCCAGAGCCAGGCCACCATCTCCATAGAGGTGGTGAGAAGACTGTCAGATTCAGCATCGCCGAGAGGACCTGCATCATCTCTCCAGCCTTGGAAACAGCTGAACCATTTGAAAAACATTGACTTTTGAGCAGAGAAATTTCAGCCCAAAGTTTACAAAAGTAATTGATTCCCCATCAAGTCTGATCAGTGGGCAGATCCAGGGTTCACTGGCAGAGCACTCTTGCAGCTTCCCAGAGCAGGAAGGTGCATTTTGCTGTTTGCACTCATCACTGTTTGCTGCTAGCATAAAATAAGTGAAATGCAACTGCTCTGACCAGCTACCTCTGGCCTGCCCTCCCCCTGCTCTGGTAGCTGGGCCGAGGGATGGCACTGCTGGTTCCTGGCCCATTCATGTTACTTCAAGGTACTTGGCTTCAGAGACATTTTTAGCATCTGCCCATTCACAGGAGAGAGGAGAGGGTGTAACATCTGCCAAACGTGGACCTTTTCCAATTAAAGGTCAAACCTACACTAAGGGAGGTGCTGCATTAACCTAGCTAGTCACTGCCAAGAACTGCGGTTAATGGAGACATACTGTAAGCAGGTTCTGAATGAGCTCTCCCCTGTCAGCTAGCTGGGAGCAGGAGAGACTTCAGGGGCAAACTGTATTTACATGAACACACCTACTCTGCCAAGATATCCAGCAGATAGAGCTGTGTTGCTCAAAGTGATCAACTTTGGTTGGTGTTGGCTTACAAATCACTTTAGTACTGAATGCAGGAGATAATGAAATGTTGTTATCAAAGTTGTTATCCTTATAGTATGAATAAAAGGGAGCAGAACTGTGCTAAGCCTGTCCCAAATGAGGGGGTCACGCTCAGGTGAAAGGACCTCCTTAAGCCAGGGGCTCGAATGCCAGAGCCCTGTGAAAGTAGGAGTGGGGACATGTGTCCTTGCCAGGAGATGTAATCCCTTCCTAAAGATCCCTGATGTGGTTTAACCCATTCCTCCCCACTGTTCAAAGATAGAGCTAAATAGGCTTCATCAAATGAGAGTTGAAATCACTTGTGGGACAGCATTTCACTACAGGACCGACCTGCAGAGGTCACAGCAGAGAGGTAGGTGGCAGCAGAACATGACTGATAGTCGGCCAGCAAACGAGCAGCTGGAGGGGTGGTAAGCCAGCCTAAGTGCTCAGATGGTGGAGCAAGCAAGGTGCCTTCTTCCACAGGTGGGAAGTGAACTCACACAGGTGCACCTCTGAACCCTGGGTCCTCACTGACCAAGGACAACCACTGTGATTGGGGTATGGTGAGGGAGCAGAGAGGGGCACAGTAAAGGAACTTTTGGTTGTAGAACTCAAAAACATGAGGTGGAAGGCACTGTCCCATGCACTCTGAGGTGTGTGTCCTGCTCACAGTTTTATGATTATGAATCCTGCTTGTGGCATTTTCCCTAATTCATGTTGGGTGACTTCCCTCCTTTCATTAAAAGTTTCTTTTCTATGCTCAGACTCTATTGCCTCTTAGAGGTGCCCAGGGGGTGGTGTGTAATTTTCCCAGGTTACTGGGTGGGGGCTCGAACCAGTTGTGTTGTACTGTTGAAAAGAAACCCCTAGATATTGAACCTGGCCCTGGTTGCTGCCGGCTACACCTGGTAGAAGGGTAACAATAGGGTTGCCTAGTGCTCCCAGAGCATTGAGGGGGAGCTAAATGCAAACCTTGAAAACCAGGCTGAGACAAGCATATTGGGCAACCAGCGCACAGGGCATGCCTGGGACTGGGTTCAAGTCCCTGCTTCATTACAGATTTCCTGTGTGACTTTGAGTGAGTCACATAACCACTGTGTACCTCAGTTCCTCACCTGTACCCTGGGATAGTACTGCTGCCTCCTTGCGGGGCAGCTGGAAGGAGAAATACACCAAAGAATGTGAGGTGTGATGAGAACCGTACCATGCAGAGGCCAGGCCCCAAACTTCCCTGTGCCCTGAAGCAATGCCACACACTGCCCAGCCATTCAGGATTAAGGCATGTTATTGTTCGTGGGCTCAGATTTGATGAAAGTGAGGTTTAAAGACAGATTTGACTTTTTCCTATTTTTCCCCTTCTGGAGTCACTGCAGGGCAGCGGGGCGGTTGTCCGGGGGCCTGAACTGTGCATTTCCTACCTTAACATGGCTGTATTTTTTTAGAAAGGAATCTTCACTCTGAACTTGCTGGGTTTATAGTGCTTGATTTTGAGCTAATTGAAACAGCCCTGTAGCGTTTTATCCTTTTCATTACTGTTCTGTGCTCTCAACCGTAACTCCACCTTCACATAGATTTCGTCTGGGAATTTCCTTAGTTATTTTACCAATATTAAAATTTCAGCCACAAAGCCTAACCAAGAAACCCTAAGACAATGCTCCCACACAGCATCTCTGCAGACTGGGAAGTATCCAGTCTCAATCTTAAATAATACACTTATTTTAACCTTTAAGGTCAGTTTCCTCAATTCCCAGAACAAGCAGAGAATCCTGACATCGTAATCAGGTGTGCAGATGACTGGCCCCACCAGAGCCACACAGCGCAGACAGAAGTAGTGGGGACTGAGGCCAGTAGTGCACAATTTATTCCTTAATTTAGAGTTCTCTACTGGAGAAACTATGCTCTGGAAAGCGGACGCAGGGAGAGTCCAGCAGATGCCTTCACTTTACAATGCATCGCAGTCTTGCTATCTATGAGGCTCAACAGCCTTGCATCGCAGCCACTGATTCTGGAAAATGTGCTTTATTCCCAAACCGCAGACCCACTCCTATGCCGCAATCCTGACTTCTCTGACAGTGCACCCCAGTCCCTACCCATAGCCCCCTACTCCAGTCAATACACCATAATCCCGACCTGCAGTCCCTTCTGCTCTATATGCACCTGTGACAGGTTTATCTGGCCTGTACAGCTCCCTAGAGAAGGCCCTGTGGTCCTACAGCATCCCTCCCGCCCAGGACAGGAGCAGTGAAGGTGGGTCCTGCAAGCCTGCCTAGAGAGGCCTCAAAGAAGCAGCCAATCAGAGCTCAGCAGGTTCAGATAAAAGTTGCTGCGGGGTAGTAGCTGCCACAGGTCAGTTCCTGGCTGGGAGGGACTGGTAGAACATGGCAGGGTGGAGCACCTGGCTGGGACCAGAGAGATGAGGTAGGACAGAGCAACCTGGC
The DNA here is from genome assembly GCF_025201925.1 of Gopherus flavomarginatus. NCBI lineage: Eukaryota > Metazoa > Chordata > Testudines > Testudinidae > Gopherus > Gopherus flavomarginatus. The sequence goes on from NC_066624.1 coordinate 63,771,955, forward strand.
AACGGGCTGGGATCAAAGGGATGGGGCAAGGCAGGGCAGGGCAGCACCTGGCCAGAACCAGAGGGAAAGGGGGCTCCTCTCAGGCCATAGGACCTCGAGGGGCAGCCAGGGTTTGATCCTGGCTGCACTTGCTTAACTAGGAGAGAGAGGCCCTGAAAACTTCAACCCTGAACTAAGAGGGAAGGCTAAAGGGGCCAGGTGGGAAGAGGCCCAGGGAGGCAGCAGCAACGAATTGCAGGGAGCTAAGTGTGGCTGCTGGCTCCCAGAGCAGTGCGGGGTGGCTGGGCTTCCCTCCCCCACTGCCTCCCGTGAAGTGGTGACAACCCTGAGATGGGAACAAGGCTCGTTTGGCAGCCTGTACAAGGGGCTGAGTTTAAAGGGCCCAGAGCCGGGGCTGAAGACCCAGGTGAGGGAAGACAGACAGTTTTGGTCCCCCAGAAGGGTTCTTTTTATTGTGTGACCCAGCCGGAGGTTGAGCCACTTAAGACCTGCCAGGTGAGGTTGACAACCTCCAGGAGGTCCTGGGAGCAGGAAAAGGACTGCAATATGCACACAGCAGGAAGAGGTGCTCAGGAGGTGAGTGCCCCCATCACAACTCCACAATCCTGACCCACAGCTCCCCTACTCCTGACAACACACCACAATCTAGACCTGCAGCCCCCCTACTCCTGATGATGCACCACCATCCAGACCTGCACCCCCCGACTCCCAGCAATGTACCACAATCCAGACCTGCAGCCCCCTAATGTAGACAATGCAGTGCAGACCTGACTCACAGCCCCCTACTCTTGAGGTTGCACGACAATCCTGACCCCAAGCCCTTTATTGATGGTGATGCATGAGGATCCCAACCCCCTGTCCCTGTACTCCTCAACATGCATCCAATGGTTCCAGGCCATAGACCCTGCTACTCCTGACGATACACCACAGTCCCCCTACTCTCAAAATGCACCACAATCCAGATTTTCAGCCCCCTAATGCAGATGATTCCTGACAATCCTGAACCATAGCCTCTCTGCTTCTGACAAAGAATTTCAGTCCTGACCCCATGGAACTTCACCTCATGATGATGCGCCACAATCCCGACCCACAGCCTCCTTCACTCTTCTGAGAACAGAAGACAAGAAGATTTGCAGCCAGAAAGAACAGAAGTGGGAAGTTGGAGACTCACACCAATGCCAGGAAGAGGCAGGTTCATGTGGCTGGGGACTCCCCACTCAGAAGAACAGATAAACTTATCACCAGAACTGATACAGAGAACAGAAGGGTGTGCTGTCTGCCGGGAGCTAAGATATGGGATGTGGGCATGAGGCTGAAGAGGATCCTAATGGGAACAGAAAAAATCCACTGATTGCCTTTCACATGGGAACAAAGGATATTGCTGGATTCTCATTGGGATGCATCAAGGAATATATGCCACACCAGGGAAAAAGCTTAAAGAAATGGAAGCTTGGGTGATCTTCAGCGGGATTCTGTCACTAAAGGAGGAGACTAAAGATGAGATAAGATTATAATGATGAATAGATGGCTCAGGTAGTGGTGCTATAGGATGTTTGACCACTGGGAGGCAGTCATGGGCAGAGGACTGTCCTCATGGCATGGACTCCACCTGCGTAGGGAAGGAAATAGACTTTTTGGATGGAGGTGGGCACAACTGATTAAAAGAGCTTTAAACTAGGAACTCAGGGGAGATGGTTGGGACTGGAGATGCTCACGTAATCTCCACACCTGAGTCTAAGATTGAATGGGAGGAAGATCAAGTAAGAAAGGATACAGCAATGGAGAAAGGAACAGCAGTAGGTAACAGAATGGACAAGAGGAAAGATAGTGCCAACACCACTGTCAGTAACAGGCAGGTAGGCGATACTGGCTGTAGAATGACTGTACCCAAGCAGGCAAGGAATGTGGGCAAAGCCAAGCAGCAACAACTAAGATGTTTGTACTCCATTGCAAGGAGCCTGGGTAACAAAATGGAGGAACTAGAGTTACTGGTGCAGGAAGTGAAACCAGATATTATAAGAATAACAGAAATATGGTGGAATAGTAGTCATGACTGGAGTAGAGGTATTGCAGGGTATGTGCTGCTCAGAAAAGACAGAAATAAAGGTGAAAGTGGTGGCGTAGCATTGTATGTTAATGATGAGATAGACTGCAAAGAAAGAAGTGATGAAATGGATAAAACAGAGTATTTTGCAGTCAAAATCACTTTGAGGAAGAAAGGTAACAGACTCCACTGGAATAGTGCTTGAGGTCTGCTACTGACCCCCAGGATCCAATCTAGATATGGATAGAGACTTCTGTAATATTCTAAAGAAATATATACTACTAGGAATTGTGTGATTATGGGACATTTTAACTTCCCAAATATAGATTGGAGGACAAGTGGCTGCTACTACTAGTAGGACCCAGATCTTCCTGGATGTGATTGCTGACAGATTTCTTCATCAAATGGTCAGTGACCCAACGAGTGTGATGCCCTTTTAAATTTGATATTGTTGAGTAGTGAGGACGTCGTGGAAGAACTGGTTGTAGAGGGCAACCTTGGTTTGAGTGATCAGGAGATAATTTAGTTTAAACTAAATAGGGTCCTTGATTTCAAAAGGGCAAACTTTGAAAAAATAAGGAAATTAGTTAGGGAAGTGGACTGGACTGAAGAACTCAAGGCTGTGAACGTGAAGGAGGCTTGGAATTACTTTAAGTCAAAGTTGCAGGAACTATCTGAGGCCTTCATCTCAAGCAAAGGGAAAAATTCATAGGGAAGAGTTGCAGACCAAGGTGGATGCGCAAACATCTCAGGTGATTAAGAGAAAGCACAAAGCCAACAGGGAATGAAAAATGGGATGGATCAGCAAGGAAAGCTACCTTTTACATAGGCACTGACATCGTGAGTGCTCCCTATCAGCTCCTCACCCACCGTCCCAGCACCTCCTGCCCACTGGCTGGCCCTGCGTCCCCGCCCACTGCGATCAGCTGTTTTGTGGCATTCAGGAGGCTCTGGAAGGTGTACGGGAGAAGTGAGGATGTGGCACGCTTAGGGGAGGGGGCAAACAGGGCGAGAAGAGGTGTGGTGGGAAGAGGTGGGGCAGGGGTGGGGTCTTTAGGGAAGGGGTGGAGTGGGGTAGGACCTGGGGCAGAGCCGGGGATCAGGCACACCCCAGCTCTTTGGAAAGTTGGCGCCTGTGACCTCTTGGAGGTCAGAAAGTGGGATAAAATGAGAACAGCCAAAAGCCAAGCAGAGCTGGACCTTGCAAAGGAAATTAAAACCTAAGGTTCTTTAGCTATATAAATAAAAAGAAAATAAGGAAAGAAGAAGTGGGACCACTAACCACTGAGGCTGTAGTGGAGATTAAAGATAATCTAGTGTGATAAACTCAGAACAGACAGCTGCAAGGGAGTGCTAGGAATCACTCCCAGAGGGTTAAAAGGCCCTCCTCCTTATCAACTGAGAGGCAACCACAGGTCAATCAGGTTCAGCTGTGAAAGGGTTACCAAGGTAGCAAATTAGAATCTGCTGAGAGGGAGCTACCTGAGGTTAATTAGGATCAGCTGATTCCAACTTGGGGCTGCCTGAGACCTTTTTAAACCCTTCCCTGGGAGTAAGGAAGGGGGGAGAATGGAGAGAGAAGGAGCCCTGCTGCCAGGAGTGTAGGAGCAGCAAAACAGTGAGACTCACCAGGAGGAGAGGCAGTAGTCTCTCCCACAAGGGAATAAGAATACGCTAAACAGGACTGTCAGAGATACGGGGAGCAGACTTCCCCTGTGTCCCAAGGGGAACCGCATTACCCAAGCCTGTCTCACCAGGGCTAAAAGCAGCAGAGGCAGGGGAGACTGAGGAGGTGCCTTGCCACGCTAGGTATAGCCGAGCACCTAAGCAAATACTTTGCCTCAGTTTTTGATGAGGAGCTTAACTGGTGGAACAGCTTAATGGAACCAAATCAGAGGGCCCGGACAATCTCCATCCAAGAATACTGGAACATTAAATTGCAAGCCCAATAAGAAGGATTTTTTGATGAATCCATAAACTCAGAAGTTGTAACATATGACTGGAGAATCGCTAATATAGTACCTATATTTAAGAAAAGAAAAAAGTTATCTAAGAAACTACAAGCCCGTTAGTTTGACCTTCATTGTATGCAAGATCTTAGAACAAATTTTGAAAAAGAGAGTAATTAAAGACATAGAGATGAACGGTAACTGGGATAAAATACAATATGGTTTTACAAAAGATAGATTGGGCCAAACCATCCTTATCTCCTTCTTTGAGAAGAGAAATTATTTTCTAGTCAAAGGAAATGCAGTAGATCTCATCTACCTGGATTTCAGTAAGGCATTTGATACAATCCACATGGGAAATGATTAGTTAAATTGGAGAAGACGAGGAATTAATACAAGAATTGAAAGGTGGGTAAGGAACTGGTTAAAGGGGAGACTACAATGCACCATACTGAAAAGTGAACTGTCAGGCTGGAGGGAGGTTACTAGTGAAGCTTCTCAAGGATCCGTCTTGTGACCAATCCTATTAAGCATTTTTATCAATGACTTTGGCACAAAAAGTGGGAGTGTGCTAATAAAATTTGCAGATGACACTGTGATGGAGTAGGGCCTGTCTGTGTGGGGAATGAGAGAGCAGGGGAGGACTTTAGGGGATGGACGATACTGGAGCCTGTAACCTGAGCTAGGTAAGGGAGGGGAAAGGTCAACACCTTTCTGCCAGGGTCGAGCTGCAGACTCCTCCGCCCCTGGGACTGCTCACTGCAATCCCCCGGGGGACCCTGTTACTGCAAAGTCCTTCTCACTGGGGTTAACCACCCCTTCGTTTTACTGCTCCCCAGTCACTTACTACAGGAAGCGTCGTCCACGGGGTGCAGTATCTCCCGCCGCGGCCACCAGTTGTCACGGAGTGTGGGGGAGTCCGGTCCTGCACCCCTCTTCCTGGGACCCACAGTGACTTTTAGCCAGCCAGTAAAACAGAAGGTTTATTGGACAACAGGAACACAGGTTACAGCAGAGCTTGCAGGCACAGTCAGGACCCCTCCATCGAGTCCTTCTGGGCTTTCAGGGTGCTTGGATCCTAGCTAGGATACCCTGAATTCCACCCACACAGCCCCAAGCCCAAACTCAAACTGCTTCCTTCCAGCCACTCCCTTCCTTTGTCCGCCTTCCCGGGCAAAGGTGTTGACCTTTCCCCTCCCTTACCTAGCTCAGGTTACAGGTTCCGGTATCGTCCATCCCCTAAAGTCCTCCCCTGCTCTCCCATTCCCCACACAGACAGCCCCTACTCCATCACATCACCACATAGTTTACCTCATTCAGTTGCTTGATAACCTTGAAGGGCCCTTCCCAGGCGGCCTGGAGTTTGTTTCTCCTCACGGGGATGAGAACCATCACCTGATCCCCGGTGGCGAAGGCACGGGCCCGTGCCGTGCGGTCATACCAGACCTTCTGCTTCCTCTGGGCTCGGGCCAGATTCTCCCTGGCCAGGCCCATGAGCTCGGCAAGTCTTTCCCGGAAGGTCAGGACATACTCCACCACTGACTCTCCCTCGGGAGCGGCCTTCCCCTCCCATTCGTCCCTCATCAGGTCTAGGGGCCCCCTTACCCGCCTTCCATACAACAGTTTGAAAGGTGAAAACCCGGTAGATTCCTGGGGTACCTCCCTGTACGCGAACAGCAAGTGAGGTAAGTACTTGTCCCAATCCTGCAGGTGCTGGTTCATAAATGTTTTTAGCATCATCTTCATTGTCCCATTGAACCTTTCCACCAGCCCATTGGACTGGGGGTGATACGCTGAGGCCCAGTTGTGCTGGACCCCACATTTCTGCCATAAGGACCGGAGCAGGGCCGACATGAAGTTGGACCCCTGATCCATTAAGACCTCCTTGGGGAAGCCCACCCGGCTGAAAATTGTCAGCAGCGCATCTGCCACTGTGTCTGCTTCGATAGAGGACAAGGTCACCGCCTCGGGGTAGCGAGTGGCAAAATCCACCACCACCAGGATGTATTTCTTCCCTGACCGGGTCGTCTTGCTGAGGGGTCCCACTATGTCCATGGCCACCTTCTGGAAAGGTTCTTCTATGATGGGTAAAGGCCTCAAAGCTGCTTTCCCCTTGTCCGGGGCCTTCCCCACCCTCTGGCAGGGGTCACAGGATTGGCAGTACTGTCGGACCTGGGTAAAGACCCCAGGCCAGTAAAAGTTCTGTAGTAGCCTCTGCCTGGTGCGCCGGATTCCCTGGTGCCATGCGAGAGGGATGTCATGGGCCAGGTACAGCAGCTTGTGGCGAAACTTCTGGGGAACTACCAGCTGCCTCCTGATCCCCCATGACTCTGCTTCCCCTGGGGGAGCCCATTCTCAGTACAGGAACCCCTTCTCCCACAGGAAACTCTCCTTGCAACCTCTCCTCATAGTCTGTACTGCACTAAGGTCAGCCCGGTCCCTAGGCTTCCGCAAGGATGGATCTTTCTGTAACTCGGCCTGGAACTCAGCATCTGGGACAGGGATGGGGACCGGCTCTCTCTTGCTGACTGGGTCTGAGGCCGCAGCCTCTCTGAACCGTGCCCCTGGGCATTCCCCGCCCCCTAGGTTAGGGTCCTGCACCTCGGGTCGAGTACCTTCCCCGTTGTCGGGGTGCAGTGCCCTTTGCCGACTCTGACTACGAGTCACGACCAGGGCACTCTGGGTGTTACTAGGCCAGTCCTCGAGGTCCCCTCCCATTAACACGTCCATGGGCAAATGTGGGTGTACCCCCACGTCCTTGGGGCCCTCCTTGGCCTCCCACTTCAGATGTACTCTCGCCACGGGCACCTTGAATGGGGTCCCACCCACACCCATCAGGGTCAGGTAGGTGTCGGGCACCATCCGATCTGAGGCCACCACCTTGGGCCGGGCCAGCGTCACCTCTGCGCCCGTGTCCCAGTACCCAGTGACCTCCCTCCCATCTACCTCCAGGGAAACAATGCACTCTTTCTGGAGGGGCAGCCCCGCGCCCACCCGGTAAACCAAAAACCCAGAGCCTGGAGCATCCAGCCCCCCAGAGGAGCTGACCTGGGGACCTCCTCCCTCCTTCACAGGTGGTATGTTGCCAGCCCCCCTTTCCTGGGAATGTAGCCCCTCTTCCGATTGGGTTTTTACCCAGTCCACCCTCTGCCGGTTGGGTCTGCTTGGTCTGTCCCTGAGCTTGGGGCACTGGGCCCGTATGTGGCCTCGTTGGCCACAGCGATAGCAGCCCATGTCTCGTGGGTCCCCTTGAGTGGTTCGGAGGGACCTGACGCTGGATGTTCCCCTTTTGGGAGGGCTCTCCATAGGCCCCCTTTGGGAGGTCCCATGATGACTCTCTCTCTGCATTGAGGCAGGCCTGCCCCTTCGAGACTCCTCCCTGCCATCCCCTGCCCGACTGTCCACAAATTGGTCAGCCAGCTGGCCTGCGTGCTGTGGGTTCTCCGGCTTCTGGTCCATCAACCACAGCCTCAAGTCGGACAGGCACTGCTCGTACAGGTGCTCTAGTATGAATAGGTCAAGCAGGTCCTCTTTAGTTTGGGCCCCAGCTGTCCACTTGCGGGCATACCCCTGCGCCCGGTTGACCAGTTGTAGGTATGTGACCTCACGGGTTTTACGCTGGCTCCGGAACTTTTTCCGGTACATCTCAGGAGTCAGCCCAAACTCGCGGAGCAGGGCCTGTTTGAACAGTTCATAGTCCCCTGCCTCCGCCCCTTTCAGTCGGCTGTACACCTCCACGGCTGTGGAGTCCAGTAAGGGGATGAGAACTGCGATCCTGTCTGCAGGGTCAACCCTGTGCAGCTCGCAGGCATTCTCAAAGGCCGTCAGGAAGGTATCTATGTCCTCCCCCTCCTTATGCCGGGGCAGCAAGTGCTTATCAAAGCTCTTTGTAGGCTTGGGTCCCCCCTCACTCACCGCAGCCGGGGCCTCACTGCTCCTCAGCTGGGCCAGGTCCAGCTCATGTTTACACTGTTTCTCCTTCTCCTCCCGCTCATGTTTACGCTGTTTCTCCTCATGTTTACGCTGGTTCTCCTCATGTTTACGCTGGTTCTCCTTCTCCTCCCGCTCATGTTTACGCTGTTTCTCCTCATGTTTACGCTGTTTCACCTTCTCCTCCAGCTCTTGCCTCTTTAACTCGAGCTCCTCCCGTTTCAGCTCCCTATTCCAGCCGCATCCGCTCCACGGAAGCCGAGCGTCGCCGGGAGGATCCCTTGCTGGGGGGTGAGCTTCTCTGGCAGGATCCCCTGCTGGCCGGGGGGGTCACGGTGCCCTCGGTATTCACTGGGCTCCTCCTTACCCTTCCCCTAGGCCTAGGAAGGGGGGGTCTCGGGAAGCCCTCGTCCGCCTGCTGACCACTCTCAGCTGGGACAGACACTGGTGCCTGCGCTGCATCTACCAGGCTGCTTCCCTCAGGCTCCGGTATCGTCCATCCCCTAAAGTCCTCCCCTGCTCTCCCATTCCCCACACAGACAGCCCCTACTCCATCACAGACACAAAGTTAGGAGGTATTGCCAGTATGGAGAAGGACTGGAATATCATACAAGAAGATCAGTATCACCTTGTAAACTTAAGTAATAGAAAAGGGATGAAATTTAATAGTGCAAATTGCAAGTTCATGCACTCAGGGATTAACAACAAGAGTTCTTGCTATAAACTGGGGCCATATCAGTTGGAAGCAACAGAGGAGGAGAAAGACCTGGATGTATTGGTTGATCACAGGATGACTATGAGCTACCATTGTGTTGCAGCTGTGAAAAAAGACTAATGCAGTCCTAGGTGCATCAGGCAAGGTGTTTCCAGTAGAGACAGGGAAGCGTTATTGCCGTTATACAAGGCACTGGTGAGACCTCATCTGGAATAGTGTGTGCAATTCTGCTCTTCCTATGCTTAAGAAACATGAATTCAAATTGGAACAGGTGCAGAGAAGGGCTGCTAGGATGGTCCAAGGAATGGAAAACCTACCTTACAAGAGGAGACTCAAAGAGTTTGGCTTGTTAGCCTAACAAAACAAAGGCCATGAGGAGATATGATTGCTCTGTATAAATACAACAGAGGGACAAACACCGGTAGGGAGAGCAGTTGTGTGAGATAAGGAATAATATTGGCACAAATGGATATAAACTGGCCAGCAACAAGTTTAGGTTTGAAATTACACAAAAGTTTTCAAACGGCAAAGGAGTGAAGTTCTGGAATAACCTCCCAAAGGAAGCAGTAAGGACAAAAAACTTAACTTGTTTCAAAACTGAGCGTGATAAGTTTATGGGGGCTGGTATGGTGAGACTGCCTACAATGACATATGTCCCATCTGTGACTTTTATTAGCAAATATCTCCAACGGCCAGTGATGAGAAGGGCTCTGAATTATTACAGAGAATTCTTTCCCGGTGTCTGACTGATGGGTCTTGTCCACAGGCTCAGAGTGCAACTGATGGCTCTATTTGGGATCTGGAAGGAATTTTCCTCCGAGTCAGATCAGCAGAGACTCGGGGAGCGCAGGGTGTTCGCCTTCCTCGGTAGCATGGGTCATGGGTCACTTGCTGGTTTAAACTAGAGTAAATGATGGATTCTCTGTAACTTGGAGTCTTTAAACCATGAGTTGAGGACATCAGTAACTGAGCCAATGGTTAGGGGTCTATTACAGGAGTGGGGTGGGTGAGGTTCCGTGCCCTGCAATGTGCAGGAGATCAGACTAAGTGATCACAATGGTCCCTTCTGACCTTAATGTCTCTGAGTCTATTATGGCCTGGTCTACACTAAAACGTTAGGTCAAAGGGAGCTGGCTTAAGTCGACCTGTTAATGTATGTGTCTACACTACTGGGTCCTTTATGCTGATCTAAGTCACCTCTAATGTCAACTTCTGTAATCCACTTCTGCAAGAGGCATGGCACTTAATTCGATTATCATAGGTTGACTGCGAGGTAGTGCAGACGCAACATTGTATAATTTGACTTAATTGGCCTCCAGGTGGTATCTCACAATGCTCATTTGTGACCACTCTGAAGATCATTCTCACCTCTGCTGCACTGCAGCCAGGTACACAGGAAACAGCCACTCCTCTGCTAAAGCCCAGGGAATTTTTGATTTCCCATTTCCTGTTTGATCAGCATTGGGAATATGCCAGCTTGAGCATAGCTGATCATGGAGACTACATGCCCCAAATGAGCTCCAGTCTGATCTGCACAGGAGGTGGTGGCTCTCATCGCTGTGTGGGGAGAAGAGTCTGTACAGGCAGAGCTCCGATCCAGCAGAAGAAACTCTGACATCTATACAAAGATCACTCGTGGAATAGGGGAGAATGGCTACATGAGGGACACACAGCAGTGCTGTGTGAAAATGAAAGAACTTCGCCAAGCATACCAGAAGGCAAAGGAGAAAAACAGTTGTTCTGGTGCTGAAACTGACACATGCCAGTTCTACAGTGAGCTGCATGCGATTCTCAGGGGTGACCCTACTAGCACTCCTACAAGCAACGTGGACACCTCACAGGTGTGTGAGTCTAGGGACAACAAGGAGGACCATATGGTGGATGAGGAAGAGGTGGAGGAAGAGAATGGGAGACAGGCAAGCGGTGGATCCATTTGTGACGGGTTGAATCACAGAAACCCCCTTGGGAACTGCCAAGTGATGTGCCAAGACTGCTTCTGCCCCTGCTTTCCCTGCCAGCTCGGGACTGCAGCACCCTGTCTTGCTGAGCCAGACAAGCTCGTCTGATCCAACACAGACCCAGGGTCTGAATTACTTGCCCCAAAGCTGCAGACTTAACTGAAAGCAGCTAACAGAAGTGGTCGTATCTTTAACACTCAGATGCCCAACTCCCAGTGGTGTCTAAAACCAAATAAAACTGTTATACCTTGTATAAAGCTTATACAGGGTAAAACCTGGGGCGGCTCTAGACATTTTGCCACCCCAAGCATGGCGGCATGCTGCGGGGGGTGCTCTGCCGGTTTGCAGTCTCGCAGCTCTGGTGGACCTCCTGCAGGCATGCCTGCGGAGGGTCCGCCGGTCCCACGGTCCACTGGTCCCACAGCTTCGGTGGACCTCCCACAGGCGTGCCTCCGGAGGGTCAACTGGTCCCGCGGCTCCACCGAAGCCACAGGACCAGCGGACCCTTCGCAGGCATGCCTGCGGGAGGTCCACCGGAGCCACCTGCCGCCCTCCCGGCGACTGGCAGAGCGCCCCCCCGCGGCATGCTGCCTCAGGCATGCATTTGGCATGCTGGGGCCTGGAGCCACCCCTGGGTAAAACTCATACATTGTTCGCCCTCTGTAACACTGATAGAGAGATATGCATAGCTGTCCCCCGACCCCCCTCAGGTATTAATACATATTCTGGGTTAATTAATAAATAAAAAATGATTTTATTAAATACAGAAAGTAGGATTTAAATGATTCCAGGTACTAACAGACAGAACAAAGTGAATTACCGTGTAAAATAAAATAAAACATGCAAATCTAAGTCTAATACAGTAATACAACTGAGTACAGATAAAAACCTCACCAGTAAGCTTCCTTTTACAGACTGGTCTCCTTCTAGTCTGGGTCCAGCAATCACTCACATCCCCTGTCGTTATTGTCCTTTGTTCCAGTTTCTTTCAGAAATACTTGGGGTGGAGAGGCTCTCTCTTTAGCCAGCGGAAGACCAAATGGAGGGGTCTCCCACTGGTTTAAATAGACTTTCTCTTGTGGGTGGAGACCATCTCCTCTCCTCTCCTATGCAAAGTCCAGCTCCAAGAAGGAGTTTTGGAGTCACATGGGCAAGCCACATGCTCATGTATGACTCAGAACTACAAGTAGCAGCCATTGCTCACATGCTACCTTGAACATACTCAAGTAGACTTCTTATGTGGATTGGAGCATTCCAAGATCCATGTTCCTTAAGTGCTTCTTGACTGGGCACTTAACTTTGCAAATTCCTTTCTAAAGAAGCTGACCAAATACCTTACAAAGCTTACTTAGAGATCAAGCAAGTATACAGCCAATGTTCATAACTTCAAGTAGAAAAATGATATATGTGTATAAATAGGATGAATAGATTCAGTAGACCATAACCTTTACAGAGATATGTTACATGGCACATGTAGCATAAAACATATTCCAGCTATGTCATAGTCCCATAAAGCATTATGGGATACATCGTCACACCATTCTCCCCAAGAGCCAGGAAATATTTTAAACTCTCGAGCCCTGTGGGTCGCAGGACATCATGGTGGCCAACCATGATGCTGGGGAAGGTACCACTGGTGAGTACACAGTTACAATCAAAGTCCAGTTGAACTTTAGTGGGCACACACATTCGGTGGTATTGCATGTTTACTGTGAAGAAAAAGTGAGGTGCTGTGGTTCTCTGCTTACAAGAGGCCGCACCAGCTATGCAGAGAGTGGTTCCCAGAAAAGACTGTTTATGTGGACTGGAACAGCCCTGGAATCCTCCATGGATATCTCTAGGAAACTTTCATGGAGGTACTCTGCAATCCTTTGCAGAAGGTTTCTGGGCAGGGCAGTCTTATTTCTTCCATCATGATAGGACACTTTCTCATACAACGCCTGAATTAATTCTGGTGGCATCATGGTAGTACACAGCATAGCAGCATAAGGACCAGGTCTATATCCAGACGCTTGCAGCATCTCCTTCCTTTCCACCTCTGTTACCCTCAGGAGACTGATATCACATAGGGTAGCCTAGAGGAAACGGAGGTAGTTCTCATTAAAAGTGCTCTTACAATGGAAAAAAAGGGCATGTAGACTCACACACCCCCACGTTCCGGATTGCCAAATCACGTGACCACTAATGTGCCTTTACTGTGCTCAGCATGGGTCAACAAGTGGTTTAAAGTGGCTGATAGGGGACTGGAGACCTACATGAGAGATTCCGCAATTTGGGAGTGAAAACGTCCATCCCCCCTCCCCCCCATTTGTAAACAGCTTCCCATGGTACTGTGGGGAAGGACCATTGTTCAACTAGCTACCTCTGCTCCCAACATGAGCCTGCCATAAACTTAATTAAAAGTCCAAACACCCATGACCTGGGGCGGGAGGCACTAATTCACCATGGCTGGAGCAGCAAAAAGGCACAGTGAATGGTTACGGATTTTGATTATGTTATGGCTTGCACCTAGTGTAATAAGGATTGAGTTTGGTTTTTGTATGAAAACAGCCTTGCTATGGAAACATTTTATTCATGTACAATCTCTCCTTTATTTTTTCCCATGACTGACAGTTGGAAATGTGCCCTCTGCATGTCATCAACACCTGAAAGCAGACTTTCGCTGATTAGGAGGAGAAAGAGGGTACGTCTACATTACTGGATAATTCCGATTTTACATAAACCGGTTTTATAAAACAGATTGTTTAAAGTCAAGTGCACGCGGCCACACTAAGCACATTAATTCGGCGGTGTGCGTCCATGGTCTGAGGCTAGCGTCGATTTCCGGAGCGTTGCACTGTGGGTAACTATTCCGTAGCTATCCCATAGTTCCCGCAGTCTCCCCTGCCCCTTAGACTTCTGGGTTGAGAGCCCAGTGGCTGATGGGGCAAAAATCATTGTCGCGGGTGGTTCTGGGTAAATGTCGTCAGTCATTCCTTCCTCCGGGAAAGCAACGGCAGACAATCATTTCACGCCCTTTTTCCCTGGATTGCCCTGGCAGACGCCATAGCACAGCAACCATGGAGCCTGTTCAGCCTTTTTTTTACAGTCATCGTATGTGTGCTGGATGCCGCGGACAGAGGCGATACTCCAGCACTACACAGCAGCATTCATTTGCTTTTGCATGATAGCAGAGACAGTTACCAGTCATTCTGTACTGTCTGCTGCCAGTGTAATTTAGCAATGAGATGATGGTTATCTGTCCTTCTGTGCTGTCTGCTGCTATCGTGGGTGCCCCTGGCTGAGATTGGCTGGGGGCGCAAAAGCAAAACTGAGAATGACTCCCTGAGTCAATCCCTCTTTTATGGTTTCTAAAAATAGAGTCAGTCCTGCCTAGAATATGGGGCAAGTGTTCTAGAGAAGCAGTGTATCAGAGAGCACAGCTGCTCCGTGTCAGATCCCGCAGAAATGATGAGCTACATGCCATTCACGGGTGGTGCCCCTGCAACAACCCCACTCATTGCTTCCCTCCTCCCCCAACCTTCCTGGGCTACTGTGGCAGTGTCCCCCCCCATTTGTGTCATGAAGTTATAAAGAATGCAGGAATAAGAAACAGTGACTTGTTAGTGAGATAAAATGAGGGGGAGGCAGCCTCCCCGTGCTATGACAGTCCAGGCAGGACATTAAGCGGTGCGGGGGAGAGGAGCCCAGCATGCCGCTGCTATGATAGTCCAGGCAGGACAGAATCTTTTCTTTACACAGGAAAGGGAGGGGGCTGATGGAGCTCAGCCTCCAGTGGCTAGGATGAAGATGGTTACCAGCCGTTCTGTACCATCTACTGGGAATACCGAGAATCATTCCTATTTTCACCCAGGCGCCCCTGGCCAGCCTCACCTGAAGCCAGCCAGGAGCACTCACGGGGTGATGAGAAGGACAGTTACCAGTCCTACTGCACCATCTGCCACCAGGGAGGGGAGAGGAGTGGATACTGCTCTTCACTGCTGCAGCATCGCGTCTACCAGCAGCATTCAGTAGACATAGGGTGACACTGAAAGAAGTCGAGAAACGATTTCTTTCCTTTTTCTTTCACGTGGGGGGGGAGTAAATTGACGAGCTATTCCCTGAACCACGCCGGACAATGTGTTTGAACCTACAGGCATTAGGAGCTCAGCCAAGAATGCAAATACGTTTTGGAGACTGCTGGGGACTATGGGATAGCTGGAGTCCTCAGTCCCCGCTCCCTCCCTCCATGAGCGTCCGTTTGAGTCTCTGGCTTCCCATTATGCTTGTCACGCAGCACTGTGTAGCCTGTAGATTTTTTTTTCAAACGCTTTGGCATTTCGTCTTCTGTAACGGAGCTTTGATAGAACAGATTTGTTTCCCCATACAGCGGTCAGATTCAGTATCTCCTGTATGGTCCATGCTGGAGCTCTTTTTGGATTTGGGACTGCATTGCCACCCGTGCTGATCAGAGCTCCACACTGGGCAAACAGGAAATGAAAATCAAAATTTCACGGGGCTTTTCCTGTTTACCTGGCCACTGCATCCAAGCTGAGATTGCTGTCCAGAGCGATCACAGTGGTGCACTGTGGGATACCTCCCGGAGGCCAATACCGTCGATTTGCGGCCACACTAACCCTAATCCGATATGGTAATACTGATTTTTGCGCTACTCCTCTCGTCAGGGAGGAGTACAGAAACCGATTTAAAGAGCCCTTTATATCGATATAA
Organism: Gopherus flavomarginatus; assembly: GCF_025201925.1. NCBI lineage: Eukaryota > Metazoa > Chordata > Testudines > Testudinidae > Gopherus > Gopherus flavomarginatus. The sequence continues at coordinate 63,787,261 of NC_066624.1, forward strand.
AGGGCCTCATAGTGCGGACAGGTACAGCGTTAAATCGGTTTAACGCTGCTAAAATCGGTTTAAACGAGTAGTGTAGACCAAACCAGAGAATGCAGGATGACATGTTCACCAAGATAATGAATGCCTCTGGGGCAGCTGATATGGAGTTGAGAGTGTGGAGGATTTAACTGTGCTGAGAGTGGCAATTGGATGTGTTATGAGGAGTAGAGGCTGAGGGCAGCGGTTGTGGTGCGTTGTGAGGAGTAGGGGAGAGAGTGGTGGTTGATGTGTATCTTGAGGATTAGGGAATGAGGGTGGCCATTGTGGTATACCGCAAGGCATAGGGGCTGAGGTTGGCAATTGTGGTTAGTTGCCAGAAATTGCGGCCGAGTGTGGCGATTGTGGTGCATCGTCAGGGGTAGGGACTGAATGTGTCGATTGTGGTGTACCATGAGGAGTAAGGGCTGAGGGTTGCAATTGTGGTGTGTTGTGAGGAGTAGGGGCTCTGCCATTGGGATTTTGGTGCATTGTCAAGATTAGAGTTGCAGGTGAGAATGGGATGATCAGTAGGAATTGCAGCCTGCTGGTCAGGGTTGCGGGGCATGGTGAAGAGTAGCTGGATGTGAGTCAGAACAGTTGTACATTCTCAGGAAAAAGCGTCTGAACCTCAGGATTGCAGGTATTGGGGGCTGAAGATCAAGATTGTGCTTTATCATAGGGGGCTTGTCTACTCTGTAAAATTAAGTCAACTTTATCTAATTTGTCCTTGAGCCTCCAAATTAATTATGTTGATTGTGCATGGCATCACCATGCTCATTGTCTCGATGGAGTGTGTCCTCACTAGCAGAGCCCACACTGATGCACAAAGCAGTGCATCGTGGGTAGATATACCAAAGTGCTACTTGTCGAAGTGTGTTTTGGAAAGTTTGTGCAATGCCTCATGGGACCAAACATTGTCGCAGAGGAGAATGGGAACATTGTTTCGGTATCCCATGATGCACTGTGCTCAACGGCAAACAACCCAGTGGTTTCCATGCCTTAAAACCTCCATGCATACGCCATAACCCGAGAAGCATGGAGCCTTCTCAGTTGTGCACTCTTGCTGTGAGCTTCTCAAACACCTCGCACCTTCTCCTGTGTATTTCCAGTACCAAAGTAGTGTCCGCCATGCGGAACATAGCGATGTCTTGCAAGCAGCCCTGCTGCGAGCCATTGAAAAAACAATTAACAATTGCCGCTCACAGTCACAGAGCAGCAGCATGCTGTTGAATGCCATTTCTGGTCCCATGAAATAAGCACTGACTGGTAGGACTGCAATGTTTTGCAGGTATGCGATGATGAGCAGTGGCTGTAGGACTTTCAAATGTGGAAGGCCACCTTCCAGGAACTTTGTGCAAAGCTTTCCCCTGCCCAGCAGTTCAGCAACACAAAAATGAGAGCTGCTCTGGCAGTAGAGAAGCGAGTGGCGATCGCTATTTGGAAGCTTACAACGCCAGACAGTTACCGGTGAGTGGGGATCAATTTACAGCAGGTAAATCAGCTGTGGGAGCTGCTGTGCTCCAAGTGTGCAGGGCCATTAATGGACTTCTGCTACAAAGGGGAGTGAGTCTGAGAAATGTGCAGGACATAGTGGATGGTTTTGCCATGATGGGGTTTCCTAATTGCAGTGGGGCGATAGATGGCACGCATATCCCCATCTTGGCACCAGTCCACCTTGCCAAAGAGTAATAAAGAGAAAGGGATATTTTTCAATGGTGTTGCAAGTGCTGGTGGATCACAGGGGGCATTTCACTGGCATCAACTAAGGATGGTCAGGAAAGGTTCACGATGCGCATATCTTTAGGAACTCGGGTCTGTTCAAAAAGCTGCAATGTAGCACTTCCTCTCCAGACCATAAAATGAACATTGATGACATTGAGATGCCTATAGTTATCCTGGGAGATTCAGCCTACCCCTTGCACCAGCCATCTGGACAGTAGTAAGGAACAGTTCAACTATAGGCTTAGCAAGTGCAGAATGGTGGTTGAATGTGCCTTTGGTCATTTGAAAGGGCACTGGAGAAGTTTATTAACCAGGTTGGACCTTAGTGAAGAGAACATCCCCATGGTTACAGCTGCCTGCTGTGTGCTCCATAATATCTGTGGGGGGAAAAAAGGAGGGAAATTTTCCACAGGGGTGGGCAGTTAAGAGAGATCACAGGGCAGCCATTTTTGAGCAGCCAGACACCAGGGCAATAAGAAAAGCACAGCAAGAGGCACTGGGTATCCACGAGGCTTTGGAAAGCCATTTCAATAATAAGTCACAGTAATGTGAACTCCTTGTCTGCATTGTGCTTTCCCAAACCGTCACCTGGCTTGTATCTCTGTCCCTGTAAAGCCAACCTCCCACCAAAGCCCACTGTTTCTACTCAATTAAGAACATTTATTTCTCAAATCCATTTACTTTATTTAACAAACATAAGTAAAGAGGGAAAACAGAAAAAAAAAAGTAACCTTGGAGGAAAAGGGATTTAAAGTTGGAACATGAGAAACATTTTCAGCTGTGTAACATAACACTGCATTCGACACCATGAAAGGTCTGTGAATGGGCGCCTTCTGTTCCCTGTACCCTCTCCCTAAGTTAAGTGAAAGGGATAATGGACTTTTCACCCACACCTCAGGGAACACTTGTGGGAGAGTGATTCTGCACCAGCAGATGCTGGCTGGCTGTCCACTAGGGTCTGCAGAGGGACTCTACCCCACTGCTTCTGTTCCTGAAGTTCCACCAGACACCTCAACGTGTCTGCTTGGTCCCTCATAATCTGAAGCATCTCATCCTGTGCCACATGCTCTTGCTCATTGGAAGCCCTACTCCATGTGATGCACCACAATCACCAACCTCAACACTTACCCCTTGCGATACACCACAATTGCCACCCTCAGCCCCTACTCGTGGCGATACACCAACCTCCCATTCTCAGCCCCTACTCCTCATGACACACCACAATCTCCACCCTCAGCCATTATCCCTCACGACTCACCACAATCTCTACCCTCAACCCCTCACGACACACCACATTCACCCCGCCAGCCCCTATGCCTGGCAACAAACCACAGTTGTCACCCTCAAACTACTCCTCATGATACACCTCAACTTCTACCCTCAGCCCCTAATCACAACCTGCAGCCCCTACTCCTGGTGATACACCAGAGTCGCCACCCTCAGCCCCTACTCCTAGCGAAACACCACAATCACCACCCTCAGCCCCATGTCACTGTGACACACCGCAGTCACCACGCTCATCCTACTCCTCACATAGCACCACAATCACCACACTCAGCCCCTACAATACACCCAACTGGCCATTCCCACTGTTTACGATACACCACTGTTGCCACCCTCAGCATCTACTCCGCACAACACACCACAATCGCCACCACCTGCCCCTACACCTAGTGACAAACCACAGTCATCACCCTCAGCCCTTACTCCTCATACAGCACCACAAGAAGGACCCTCAGACCCTACTCCAAATGACACATCACAATTGCCAAGCTCAGACCATACTCCTTGTGGCACACCCAAATCAACACCTTCAGTCCCTGCTCCTCACAGTGCATCACTGTAGCAGGGTGGTTACCCGCTCCCTGGTCTGGAAAGGGTTACAGCCAGCCCTGGGAGAGGGCTGGGGCTGCGAGCTAAAAGCTAGGCTGATTGGGGAAGCAGCCACAGCTGGGCCACGCCCCAATCAGACCTCAGCTGGCCATGATAAAAGGGCTATGAGCTAGGTACTAGACACGCTCTTCCTCCAGCTTCAGAGGGAGAAGGACCCAGCTGCCTGGGAGCTGAGGGTGCAGGCAACAGAGCAGGGCTGGGGAAAGGCAAGAGGAGCTGGGGAGCTCCCACCTGGTAACTTCCTAGGCTGCAGGCCTTGTGCAAGGCCAAACCAGGTACTGGGTTGCAGAGGTTGCAGCCCAGGGGTTAGGCAAAGGCAGCAGGTCCAAACACCCCTTTGCCAATGATGAATGGCTTGTGCAGTGCAGTCAGCCCCAGTGAGTGGGGGCTAGATGGTGACTGGCAGTAGCCATGGACTGAGGCGAGGTGGGGATAGAGGGTTAAGGGTTCCCCGGGTGGGGAGACTTAGACGGGGGGTACTGCCAGGGGACAGCACCCAAGGTAAAGGGGCACCAGGGTCCTGGAGGGACATAGGAGCCAGTGGCAAGTGGGACATCAGCGAGCAGAGGGAACTCCTGAGCTGGAGAGCTAATTCCCAGGACGACCAGTAGAGGCACTGCGCCAGTGAGTCACTGCATCACTACAACCACAGTTGCCACCCTCAGCCCCTACTTCTCATGACACACCACAATTGCTACGCTCAGCCCCTACTAATCACAACACATCACAATTGTCTCCCTCAGCCCCTACTCTTCCCGACGCACCAGTCGCCAGCCTCAGCCCCTACTCCTGATGACGCACCACAGTCGCCACCCTCAGCCCCTACCCCTCCTGATGCACTGCAATCGCCACCCTCAGCCCCTACTCCTCGTGGTCTACCACAATCACCACCCTCAGACCCTACACCTCGTGACGCACCACAATCACCACTCTCAGTCTCTACTCCTGGTGACACACCATGATCACCACCCTCAGCCCCTACTTCTCGCGACACACCATGATTGCCACCCTCAGCCTCTACTCCTAGTGTTATACCACAGATGCCATCCTCAGCCCCTACTCCTCATGACACACCACAATTGCCACCCTCAGTCCCTACTCCTCAAGGTGTACCACAACCACCTCCCTCAGCCCATACTCCTCGTGATGCACCACAATCACCACCCTCAGCCCCTACCCGACAATTGCCAACATCAGCACATTCTCCTGGCAACACACCACATTCATCACCCTTAGCTCCTACTCCCCGCAACATGCCACAATCACTGCCCTCAGCCCCTACTCTTCATCATACACCGCAGTTACCACCCTCAGCCCCTACTCCTCACGACATACCACAATTGCCACCCTTAGCCTCTACTCTTGGCGATGCACCCAACCTGCCAGCCTTTGTCATGCACACCTTGTACATGGGAATTTGCTGGGCTGCTACCAGCAGGTCAGGCTTTGGTACCAGATACAGACTGTCTCAGAGACAGACACACAAGTATTGGGGGCAGGGATGGAGATGGGGGCGCATTGCCCCCCACAAACTGCAACCCTTGGGCAAGCGTAATATTGCCCTTCTCACACGTGGCCCCCATTGGCCTGACTGGAGCTGTCTCCCTCCCCCAAATATAAAAGTCAAACTTCACCTATGACCAGATGGGTTCACGGTGGTGCTGGAACAATTTTTGTTGTGGGGATGCTGACAGCTGTTGAACCAAACTGTAAACTCTGCATATAATGGAGACCTTTTCAAACCAGGGGGTGCTGCCACACCCCCAGCACGCCTAGTTCTATCCCCTATGTGGGTTCAGTATAAGATCCTGTAATGCTCTGCCAGGGAGGGCTGAAGTTCGCTTAAATAAGATGTGATGCACACTGCCATCTAGTGGCTGAACAGTATAATACAGTGTAGCGTTTCGTTACATGCCCTGCTCCTGAGGATGCTCCAAAGTTGCAACCCTCAGCCCCGTTACCTCTGAGGTTGCACTCCACAGTTCTAAACTTCAGCCCCTCCAACTCCTAAGGCACAATTCTAGCCCGTATCCCGCTACTTCTGACAATGCACCACACCCACAGCCCACACTGCTCCAAACAATGTGCCACAATTCCCAACCCGCAGCACCAAGCTCCTGATTATACGTTACATTCCTGATTCACAGCCTGGCCTATTCTTAACTACACACCACAACTCTGACTCTCAGTCCTCTACACCTGACAATCCCGAACCACAACCTCCTACTCCTGATGATACAGCCCCAATCCCAACCCATAGCCCACTCTGCTTTGAATGGTGCACCACACTCCCAGGCTGCTGCCCCCATTTTTAACGATGCACCACAGTCTTGCCCTGCATCCTTCCTGCTCCTGATGATGCAGCAATACCCAAACCCACAGCCCCCCTACTCTTGATGCAGCACCACAATTCCAACCTGAAGAGCCCCTCCTTCTCACAAAGCACCACACTCCTGACCCTCAGCCCCCTTGGCTATGAATGATGCACCACACTCCCAACTCGAGGCCCCCTACCCCTGACTACACACTACAGACCTGATCCCACCACCCTGCCTATTCAATGTCCCACAACACTGATTCTCTGCCCCCTCTGCCTGATGACCCTCTGCCTCCTCCACCAGAATTCTGACTCATAGAGCCTCTACTTCTTCAAGTGTTTGCTCATATCGATTCCAGTTAGATGTGTGCAAGGTCTACTGCCCTGGAAGCTGCCACTGGGTGGCATCTCACAGGGGAGCTCCTGGTGCCAAAGACTCAGGAGCCAGCACTGTCAACTTTGGTCCAGGGGGCGGGGGGGGGGGGTGCATCAAATCCAGTGCTCTTAGACTCTCCGAGCCAGGTGGTGGAGGATGTGGAGTTGCCATGCACCCTGAACACCTTTGAGGTCACGAGGGACCTAATAGCCATGACAGCACCATGGTCCCCGGATGCTCGAGAGAAGCCTCTGGTGCTGCAGCACAGACCTTGGTCTTGAGGCAAGCCCACAATATTAATGTGCCCATCTGCATCTCTGCAGCACCGGTCCCTGGCACTGACAAGAAGACTCCGCTCAGAGTCCCGTTACCACTCGGAATTGCCGCAACAGTCTGACGTGTGGCACCAGTCCCAGTCTTGGCACTGTTTCCCATTGCAGCACCACTCTCTGCTAAGGCATTGGTCCCCAACACAGTGGAGGTCCTGCTCCTGGCACTACTCATCATGGCACCGCTCAACATCTCGATGCCATTCCACTCTATGGCACCGCTCCAGATCACAGCACAGCTCCCCAGCCTTGCAGAACTGCTCCCCTGCCCAGCTCCACTCGGCACTGCCCTGGCCTTCATGGTCCCGGTCTTCGTCTTAGGGCTCAGAGGTGAAGTCCCAATATTCCAGACAAAGTTGGCACAGGTTGAGTCACAGGCAGCCAGATGTGGGTGCAGGGCATTCGCCTGAGCAGTAGTAAGGACTAGTGCAGTGGCCATTCTGGACCCCTTGGGCATACCATCAGGCCCACGGCCCCCATCCAAGGGCTCCCAATCCATAGTGTCTGAGCCATGGACAAGGTGCATCAGCCAGTTTCCCTGTCCCTAGCTGTGCTGAGGTGACAGCTGCCACCATATCTCCCCCAGAGCTGACCCCCACCACTGCAGTGGACACAGGGGTAGCCCGTCCAGAACTGGAGGTGGGGCAGGAGATCCCAGGCAACCAGGAGACTCATCAGAACCTTGTACCCCCATTGACATCCTCATTGTCTTCCCCGAACGAGGCAGTCAGAGGGACTGCCAACTCAGAGCTAGCTCCCATAGACAACCAAGCTCACCAGGACCTGCTCTGCAGGGTGGCACGTAACATGAGTCTGCAGGCCAAGGAGGTGGTAGAGCTGGAGGACCCCATGGTTGACATCTTGATGCCAGAAGGCCCATTGAGGGTGGCTCTACCCCTCATTAAAACCATCCAGGCCAACACAAAGATCCTATGGCATACCTGGTCTTCATATCTCCCACAGTGGAGGGTGTGGAGAGGAAGTACTTCATCCTATCTAAGGGTACGAATACTTCTACACTCACCCACAGCCCTGCTCATTGATGGTGACTGCAGTGAACGAACGGGAGAGGAAGCAGGATTCTATTCCCAAGTCAAAGGAGCCCAAGTGATTGGACCTTTTCGGGCACAAGGTCTACTCGACTTGATGTTTGCAACTCAGGCTTGCCAACCAGCAAGCAATCCTGAGCCGGTACAGCTTCAACTCCTAGAACTCCATGTTAAAATTCAGGGAGATGGTACCCAAGGAGTCCAGGGAGGAGTTTGGAGCCATGATTGAGGAGGGCAATGCAGTGGCACAGACCCCCCCTACAGGCCTCACGAGATGCTGCAGACTCAGCAGCGCAAACCTTGTCCTCAGGCATCGCTATGAGAAGAAGTTCATGGCTTCAGGCATCCAGGCTTTCCCCAGAGGTGCAACAAACACTACAGGACCTGCCCTGTGACAGTGCAGGCAGCTGGATGTCGTTCTCACTATCTTCCAGAGGTGGGGAACTCCCCGCATCAACGTCTTCACCACTAAGGCAACAGGAAGTGCCCACGGTTCTGTTCCTTTTGGAACCACAGCCGGGGCTCCCTCGCGGACACACTTCTCCTCCCCTGGTTGGAACATCTGCTGTACACATTCCTGCCATTTCTGCTTGTGCACAAGGTCCTACTCAAAATCCACAGGGACAAGGTGATGGTCATAATAGTGGCACTGGCGTGACCTCACCAGCATTGGTACACCACACTCCTAGAGGTTTCGGTGAACACCCTGATCAAGTTGCTGCTACTTCTGGACCTGATCACCCAGGACCACAGTCACCTTCATCACCCAGACCTTCAGTCTCTCTACCTCATGGTCTAAATGCTAAAAGGTTAAACCCCACTCTGCTCATGTGCTTGGAGTTGGTTAGAGAGGTCCTCCTTGGTAGCAGGAAGCCCTCCACTAGGGCCACCTATCTGGCAAAGTGGAAGAGGTTTGCAATCTGGTGCTCTGTAGATGAGTAGACTCACCCCTGCGGCACCTCCTGCTGGTTATCCTGGGAATTAGCTCAATCCAGCCCGGAGCGCCCTCTGCAGGCTGGTGATCCGCCTTCCAGCTACTGGTCCCCATGTCCCTCCCAGGACCCCGGTGTCCCTTTAACTGAGTCTCCCTCTCCCAAGGGAACCCCCCACCCCACTATCCCCACTTTGCCTCAGTATTGGCTACTGCCCAGTCTCCATCTAGCCCCTGTTCACTGGGGCAGACTGCAGTATCAGCCACTCATCATCGGCAAAGGGGTTTGGACCTGCTGCTTTTGCCTACCCCTGGGCTGCCCCCTGCAACCCTCAGTACCTCTTGGCCTTATACTATGCCGCAGCCTGGGGCTTTCGAGGCAGGAGCTCCCCAGCTCCTCTGCCTTTCCCCAGCCCTGCTTCACCCAGGTACCCTGTGTAATAACCTTAGTCCCAGATTTGGACCTTAGCGTCCAAAATATGGGGGTTAGCATGAAAACCTCCAAGCTTAGTTACCAGCTTGGACCTGGTACCTGCTGCCACCACCCAAAAAATTAGAGTGTTTTGGGGCACTCTGGTCCCTCTGAAAAACCTTCCCTGGGGACCCCAAGACCCAAATCCCTTGAGTCTCACAACAAAGGGAAATAATCCTTTTTTCCTTCCCCCCTCCAGGTGCTCCTGGAGAGATACACAGACACCAGCTCTGTGAATCCAAACAGAGTGAATCTTCCTCTCTGTTCCCAATCCTGGAAACAAAAGTACTTTCCTATTCCCCCAGAGGGAATGCAACATCAGGCTAGCAATCCAACACACAGATCTCCCCGATTCCTTCCTCCCACCAATTCCCTGGTGAGTACAGACTCAATTTCCCTGAAGTAAAGAAAAACTCCAACAGGTCTTAAAAGAAAGCTTTATATAAAAAGAAAGAAAAATAAGTACAAATGTTCTCTCTGTATTAGATGATACAACACAGGGTCAATTGCTTAAAAGAATATTGAATAAACAGCCTTATTCAAAAAGAATACAAATCAAAGCACTCCAGCACTTATATTCATGCAAATACCAAAGAAAAGAAACCATAGAACTTACTATCTGATCTCTTTGTCCTTACACTTAGAAACAGAAGACTAGAAAGTAGAACTACTTCTCCAAAGCTCAGAGAAAGCAGGCAGCCAGAAAACAAAGCCAAAAACACTCAGTTCCCTCCACCCAAAGTTGAAAAAATCCGGTTTCCTGATTGGTCCTCTGGTCAGGTGCCTCAGGTGAAAGAGACATTAACCCTTAGCTATCTGTTTATGACACGCCCCCCAAATTGCAGACAGTGGGGAAGCTCACTGGCGGCGATTTCCTTCTAGAACTTGAAAATAAACAGATTAATACAACACATACACCTTTACATATACTCCTAAGTATATAAGTAACAGACTTGTACATTTTAAGAACACTTTTTAACTACTGAATTATGGGAAACTCTCACGGGAGAGTGCATCAGCAACTTTATTAGAAGCTCCTGTGATGTGTTGAATTTCAAAATCAAAATCTTGGAGAGCTAAACTCCAACGAAGAAGTTTCTTGTTGTTCCCCTTGGCAGTATGAAGCCACTTTAGTGCAGCATGGTCAGTTTGTAGTTGGAACCGCCGTCCCCAAACATATGGGCGTAGCTTTTCCAGGGCGTACACAATGGCATAGCATTCCTTTTCACTGACTGACCAGTGACTTAGGGCAACGTCCTTGCCCATCCCCTCCCAGTGGAAGGACTTCCCCAACTGGTCCTTGGTTCTGTTCACCCCAGCATGGCCACTGGGATGATCATGGGCTAAGCTTAAGAGCTTCCCCCGGTACTTAGTTGGAACCACCAACTGTTTTTGCGGCTGCCATTCTTCCCGGTGTCCACCAGAAAGAATTTCCTTGTACAAAAGTCCTTGGTCTATAACAAACCGGGATCGATTAGAAGAGCTGAGAGGCGGTGGGGTGCTCCGTGCCGCTGCCCAAGCTTTCTGAAGGCTGTCATCCGCTTCCTGCTCAGCCTGGAACTGTTCCCTTGAGGCTGGGGTCACCAGTTCTTCCTCAGACTGTGGACTTGGGCTTGGTCCCTCTGGAAGCGATGTAGGTGATGGGGTTGTTTCCGTTGCTGGTGTACCGCTCTCCGCTGGTGCACCTGAGGGTATTTCAGGCTCTGGCTGAGCCTTTTGGGTATGGCTGTCTTGTGCTTCTGCCAGTTTTGGCTCGCTGGCGCCCTCTGGCGTTGAGTTTGAAGATGTAGTTGCACTTGCTGGTGCTGGTTGCTGTTCCAGTTCCGGGCCTGGGACTGGAGATGCTGTGGCTGTTTCAGTGGTAGGCATGGAATCCGGGTCCACTACCTCTGTCTGGGTCTCTGGTAACACAGACGGGGCCTTTGTGGACGGTTCAGGAACAGGAATGGGTCTGGAAGCTTGCCTGGTTTGGCTACGTGTAACCATTCCCACTCTCTTGGCCCGCCTCACCTGGTTGGCCAAGTCTTCCCCCAGTAGCATGGGGATCGGATAATTGTCATAGACTGCAAAAGTCCACATTCCTGACCAGCCTTTGTACTGGACAGGCAGTTGAGCTGTAGGCAAGTCTACAGCTTGTGACATGAAGGGGTAAATTGTAACTTTGGCCTTTGGGTTGATGAATTTGGGGTCAACGAAGGATTGGTGGATAGCTGACACTTGTGCCCCCGTGTCTCTCCACGCAGTAACCTTCTTTCCGCCCACTCTCAAATTTTCCCTTCGCTCCAAGGGTATTTGAGAGGCATCCGGGCCTGGGGATCTTTGGTGTGATGGTGGTGTAATGAATTGCACTCGCATGGTGTTCTTGGGACACTTGGCCTTGATATGTCCCAGTTCATTACACTTAAAGCATCTTCCATCTGATGGGTCACTGGGCCGAGGTGAGTTACTGGAGACTGGTGAGGTTGAAGGGTAGGGTATCTGTGGCTTTACTTGGGTGGTATGTGGGGTCTTTGGCTGTCCTCGGTTGTAGGGTTTATGGTCTGTGTGCCCCCTGGGGTAATCGTTCCCCTTGACAGTAGCTTTCTTGCTTTCTGCCAGTTCCATCCATTTGGCTCCAATCTCCCCCGCCTCAGCGATATTCTTGGGGTTTCCATCTTGTATGTACCGCGTGATGTCTTCAGGAACACCATCCAAGAACTGCTCCATTTGTATGAGGAGGTTCAGTTCTTCCAAGGTTTGAATGTTGTTTCCTGTTAGCCAGGCCTCATAGTTTTTTGCAATGTAGTAGGCGTGTTTGGGAAATGACTCCTCTGGTTTCCACTTTTGGTTTCTGAAACGCCGACGGGCATGATCTGGGGTTATTCCCATCCTGTATCTGGCCTTGGTTTGAAAAAGTTTATAGTCATTCATTTGGTGCTTAGGCATTTCAGCTGCCACCTCTGCTAAAGGTCCACTGAGCTGTGACCTCAATTCTACCATGTACTGGTCTTCGGGAATGCTGTACCCAAGACAGGCTCTTTCAAAATTTTCCAAGAAGGCCTCGGTGTCATCACCTGCCTTGTAGGTGGGAAATTTCCTGTGCTGTGGAGCAATAATGGGCGCCGGGTTGTTAGGGTTGGCTGGCACATGCAGCCCAGCTTTTGCCAACTCCAGTTCATGTTTTCTCTGTTTTTCCTTCTCTTCATTCTCTTTTTGTTGTTTTTCCATTTCTTTTTGTTGTTTTTCCATTTCTTTTTGGTGCTTTTCCATTTCTCGGCGGTGGGCCACCTCTTCTTCTTCTAGTTTTCTTTTGTGTGCTGCCTCTTGGGCTGCCTGTTCTCTTTGGAAGGCTGCCTCTTTGATCTGTTCTTCTCTTTCTTTCATCTCCATCTCTTTTTGTTTTATTTCCAGTTGTCGCCTGTGTTCAGCTTCTTTGATTTGCTCTTCGGCGTCAATTTTTGCCTTAGAAGTCATGATTCCTGTTTTCTTGTGTTGGGGTGCCCTCCGGTGTTTATCTTCTGCACTGCAGGTTCTCTGTTGCCTCCTGAAGTCTGCCTAGCAACAGTGCCTTTAGCTAATTTTCCTTTTCTCTCTCTAGCTAATGTTCAATGAAGGGAAACCAGAAAAACCACTTTATTTGCATGCCTATAAGTGCTGGTACTTGACTCCTAATGGGAGGGCTATTGCATGACAAAAGACCCTTAACATGCAAGCCACAAACTGCGAGAGAGAGCAGAAAAAAAAAATTTTCTCTGGTTCCCTTTTAAAACCAACTGCTTCTCTCTGCTAAAAAGCCCTTAGCAGAGAAAAGAAAAATATAATATTTCTACTGGCTTCTGGATTCTGTATCCAACCGCTGCCACCATGTAATAACCTTAGTCCCAGATTTGGACCTTAGCGTCCAAAATATGGGGGTTAGCATGAAAACCTCCAAGCTTAGTTACCAGCTTGGACCTGGTACCTGCTGCCACCACCCAAAAAATTAGAGTGTTTTGGGGCACTCTGGTCCCTCTGAAAAACCTTCCCTGGGGACCCCAAGACCCAAATCCCTTGAGTCTCACAACAAAGGGAAATAATCCTTTTTCCCTTCCCCCCTCCAGGTGCTCCTGGAGAGATACACAGACACCAGCTCTGTGAATCCAAACAGAGTGAATCTCCCTCTCTGTTCCCAATCCTGGAAACAAAAGTACTTTCCTATTCCCCCAGAGGGAATGCAACATCAGGCTAGCAATCCAACACACAGATCTCCCCGATTCCTTCCTCCCACCAATTCCCTGGTGAGTACAGACTCAATTTCCCTGAAGTAAAGAAAAACTCCAACAGGTCTTAAAAGAAAGCTTTATATAAAAAGAAAGAAAAATAAGTACAAATGTTCTCTCTGTATTAGATGATACAACACAGGGTCAATTGCTTAAAAGAATATTGAATAAACAGCCTTATTCAAAAAGAATACAAATCAAAGCACTCCAGCACTTATATTCATGCAAATACCAAAGAAAAGAAACCATAGAACTTACTATCTGATCTCTTTGTCCTTACACTTAGAAACAGAAGACTAGAAAGTAGAACTACTTCTCCAAAGCTCAGAGAAAGCAGGCAGCCAGAAAACAAAGCCAAAAACACTCAGTTCCCTCCACCCAAAGTTGAAAAAATCCGGTTTCCTGATTGGTCCTCTGGTCAGGTGCTTCAGGTGAAAGAGACATTAACCCTTAGCTATCTGTTTATGACACCCTGTGTCTAGCTCCCTGCAGCCAGGCCCTTCTCACTCTACAGCCAGAGGGAGACTGCTGAGCTCCTGGTTCCAAGCCTCTTTATAGGACCAGCTGGGCTCTGATTGGGCATGGCCCAGCTGCGGCCGCTTCCCCAATCAGCTCAGCTTTTAGAGCTGCAGCTTGCCACAGCCCTCTCCTGGGCTGTTTTAAACCCCAAAGGGCAGGAGCGGGTAACCACCCCGCTACATGCTCCCAGGGCCATACTCCACCATTGCAGGCCCCCATTCCTCTCATCCTGGAGTACCTGTTACACCTTAAGCAGCAGGGTCTGGCAACTTCTTCCATCAAGGTACATTTGCAGCTATCTCTGCATTCCACCCAGGAGTGGCCAGGAGCTCCATTTTTGTCAGCCCCATGGTTGGTCACTTCCTCAAAGGTCTGGAGCATCTGTACCCACAGATTCGGCAGCCAATCCATGCATGAGACCTCAACCTGGTTCTTTCCAAACTAATGGGGCCTCCATATGAACAGCTGGCGACTTGTTCACTTCTGTACCTATCATGCAAGGTTGCCTTTCTAGTTGCCATTACTTTGACAAGGAGTACTTAAGGCCCTCACCTCCGATCCTCCCTACATGGTTTTCTTTAAGGACAAGGTGCAGTGTAGACCTCACCCTGCCTTCCTTCCAAAGGTTGTGTCCCAATTTCACTCCAGCCAGGACATTTTTCTTCCTATTTTTTACCTAAACCTCATGCGAGCAGCCAGAAACAAAGACCATACTTACTGGACGTTCAGCAGGTGCTCGCCTTTGACATCGAGCACACAAAGCCATTAAGAAAATTGAACCAGCTGTTCATGGCCAACTGGATGAAAGGTCTACTGATCTTTTTGCAAAGTATGTCATCGTGGATCACCTCCTGCATCAGCACCTGCTACGCATTGGCCAATGTTCCAGACCAGCTCTCCTGGCCCATTCCACAAGGGTGCAGGTTTCCTCGACAGCGTTCCTGGCCTAGGTATCAATTCAAGAGATCTTCAGGGCGGTGACACGGTCCTCAGTGCACACTTTCGCTGCTCACTACGCCATCATCCAGCACGCCAGAAACGATGCGGCATTCAGCAGAGCAGTGCTCCAGTCTGATATTCCATATCTCCGACCCCACCACCTGCGTAAGGCTTGGGAGTCACCTAATTGGAATCGATATGAGCAAACACTCAAAAAAGAAAAACAGTTACTCACCTTCTCGTAATTGTTGTTCTTCGAGATGTGTTTCTCAGATCCATTCCAAATCCACCCCCCTTCCCCTCTATCGGACTAGCTGGCAAGAAGGAACTGAGGAGGTGCCAGGTCGGCAAGGTCATATATTGAGCACCATGAAGGCGCCACTCCAGGGGGCTCCACAGCCTACCCAACAGGTGCTGCTAGGGGAAAAACTTTCTGACAACTTCATGTGGTGCACACACCTAATTGGAATGGATATAAACAATGCATCTCGAAGAAAAACAGTTACAAGAAGGTGAGTAACCATTTTTTCTGAATATGCAACACAGCCCACTCTACTCCAAACAATGCACCGCACTCCTGACCAGCAGCCCCCTACTCCTGACGATGCACTCCAATCTCAAACCATAACACCTCTGCTCCAGAACAAGCACCGCACTCCTGACCCGCAGCCCCAGTCCTAAGGATGAACCACAATCCCAACCCAGTTTATACTCCAGACCACACACCAGGATTGGAATCCACACACCCCCTACCATTGAGAATGCATCATAATTCTGATCTGTAGACTCCTACTTCTCACAATGCCCCACAGTCCCAACCCTCATCCCCCTGCTGCTGACAATGCACCACAATCCAAGGCTACAGCTCCCTCCTTCTGAGGATGCACCATTATCCCAGCCTGTAGCCCCTCCACTCATGACAATGCACCCCACTCCTACTTGTGAGGGTGCCCCACCTTTCCCACTTGCAGCCCCTTATCGCTGAGGATGCTCCACATACCTGATAACATCATCTACCCCAAGGCCTTCATTGGCATAACAACACTCTCCAGTAATCACACTCCTAACATATGGATTTGTACTGGAAACACTTTTTAAACATCTCCCCCAGCCCATTTTGTGAATACCAATTTTCATGACAAAAAGGCATTTGCTCCAACCCCTCAGACAGAGACCAACAACTACAAGATCTTCACCAAGCATTCTCAAAACTACAATACCCACACAAGAAAATAAGGAAACAAATCAACAGAGCCAGATGTATACCCAGAAGCCGCCTGCTGCAAGACAAGCCCAAGAAAGAAACCAACAGAACTCCACTGGCCATCACCTACAGTCCTCAGCTAAAACCTCTCCAATGCATCATCAGTGATCTACAACCAATCCTGGACAACGATCCCTCGCTTTCACAGGCCTTGGGAGGCAGGCCAGTCTTCGCCCACAGACAACCCGCCAACCTTAAGCATATTCTCACCAGCAACCGTACACCACTCCACATAGTAACTCTAACTCAGGAACCAATCCATGCAACAAACCTCGATGCCAACTCTGCCCACATATCTACACCAGCGACATCACCATGGGACCTAACCAGATCAGTCACAACATCACCGGTTCATTCACCTGCACATCGACCAATGTAATATACGCCATCATGTGCCAGCAATGCCCCTCTGCTATGTACATCTGCCAAACTGGACAATCCCTACATAAAAGAATAAATGGACACAAGTCAGATATTAGGAATGGCAATATACAAAAACCTGTAGGAGAAAACTTCAACCTCCCTGGACACACAATAGCAGATTTAAAGGTAGCCATCCTGCAGCAGAAAAACTTCAGGACCAGACTTCAAAGAGAAACTGCTGAACTTCAGTTCATTTGCAAATTTGACACCATCAGCTCAGGATTAAACAAAGACTGTGAATGGCTAGCCAACTACAAAAGCAGTTTCTCCTCCCTTGGTGTTCAAACCTCAACTGCTAGAAGAGGGCCTCATCCTCCCTGATTGAACTAACTTCGTTATCTCCAGCCTGATTCTTGCCTGCATATTTATACCTGCCTCTGGAAATTTCCACCACATGTGTCTGACGAAGTGGGTATTCACCCATGAAAGCTTATGCTCCAATACGTCGGTTAATCTATAAGGTGCCACAGGACTCTTTGTCGCTTTTTACAGATCCAGACTAACATGGCTACCCCTCTGATAATTTTCATGTCAATTTCCCTAGCCATGTGGATTTTACAACCATTTGAATATTAAAGTTAGTTGGGCGGGTACTGTATCTGAAAAATCCCTTCGCCAGATGACCCAGACTTGCCCCACTCCCTCTCCCCCTGGCCCTGGTGAGGTACAGCAACTTGCCAACCAATCGGCAGCTGTGCATGGATTTTAAAGTATTTTGAAATAGTGGGTCTCAAAGAGAAAGGGGTCCTCTCCAGGCAATGCCCCGCCACAAGTCTCTCTGCAGAAAGCAGGCACCATCTTGCACACAGGAGACCGTCTCAGAAACCTTCCTATGGCTCAGATTTGATGGCTGAAGCATGTTGCCTGATGCTACCTAGTAACTCTGAGGGCAGTTGCGCTTCTATGTGCTTGTAACCACCCTGGAGCAGCGTCCTGCCATGCATGCCCAAATCACTCTCTAGAGTGTCGCCCAGACTGTATTGCAGGAACTTCTTGCTCAGGTGATCCTAAATTTGGCCCACTAGCCCCACCCTGGAGCACAAGAGGCATAACAATTGGCAAGAGAAGCTGAGTTCGCGGTGGATTTTAGAGCTTTTACCGATTAATGGTAAACTTATCGCAACCTTACCAGGAGTGGAGCGACTGCCCTGAGCATGCAACTCAGTCTGTCAGCTTGCTGGAGAGGACAGTGGCCAAGGGAGCAAGAACCAAGCTTTATTCACAGCCTTGTTGTTTATACACTAGTAGAGTCAATGTGAATTTCCAAGTCTTGAATGAAACAGGCTAGATCTGCAGCAATTGGCACCACAATTTGGTCAGCTCAGGCTCCATTGGCGATAACAGATAATAGTTGGGATGGAACCCAAAGATCAGCCTCTTGGAGAATGAACTGTATCCTTCCCCAGTTATCAACAATCAGCAAATGCTAGTTACACACAAAGGGAATCAGTGCAGTTTTTGCTGCTTATTGTAATAACTTCTATACTTCAGCTACTCCATGGCCTGACATTGTTCAAAAATACCCGGTGGGACGTTGCACCCCATAATGCTTTATAGAAATATGCTTATGAGTGTAAATATGACAGAACTGGAATATGTTTTATGCTAGATATGCCATGTAACATATCTCTGCATTTTTGTATTCAAAGTTAGGAATATTGGCTATATACTTGTTTTGATTTTAAGTAGCCTCAGTGAAGCAGTTGGTCAGCTTCTTGAGAAAAGACTATTCTCACTAAGTGCCCAATCAAGAAATACTTAAGCCAACAATGAACTTTGAGAGATGCCAGTCCACATCTAAGCTTTCCTGGGAAGGTGGTGTCAGCCTGTAAGGAACTGAGTCATGCATGGATATGTGACTTGCCCATGTGACTCCAAAACTCCATCTTGGAGCTGGATTCTGCATAGGAGAGGTGAAGGGGTTTCCATTCACAAGGGAGAGACTATATAAGCCCCTGGGGAAACCCATCCATTTTGTCTTCAGATGGCACAAAAGATAGCCTCTCCACTCCAAGGAGAGGCCTGATAGAAACTGGAACAAAGGACAGTAACTACAGGGATGTGAGTGATTGCTGGACCCAGGCTAAGGGGAAGTCTAGCCTGTAAAAGAGGCTTATTGAAACATCTCTAAGGGTGAGATTTACCTGCATTTAGTTTTTACTATTAGGCTTAGACTTGTGTGTTTTATTTTATTTTGTTTGGTAATTTACTTTGTTTTGTCTGTTATTACTAAATCCTACTTTTTCTATTTAATAAATCACTTTTGCCTTACTAATTAACCCAGAGTAAGTATTAAAACAGCTGTGCATATCTCTCTATCAGTGTTATAGAGGGTGAACAATTTATGAGTTTACCCTATATATGCTTTATACAAGGTAAAATGGATTTATTTGGGGTTTGGACCCCATTGGGACTGGGTATCTGAGTGCTGGAGACAGGAGCACTTCTTATGCTGTTTTCAGTTAAGCCTGCAGCTTAGCTTGTGGGGGATGTGGTTCAGACTTTGATGTGTGTTTGCAGCAGGCAAGCGTGTCTGGCTCAAACAAGGCAAGGTACTGAAGCCCCAAGCTGGCATGGAAAATGGGCTCAGAGGAAGTCCTAACACATTAGGTGGCAGTCCCAAGGTGGTTTCTGTGACCCAACCCATCACACCCACTGTGACAGGATCCCCGGGGTGCAGCCTGGGACCGTGGGACTGCTGTATCCCCTTAATTCTCCAGTCTGGGTTGTCTCTCACAATGCTTTGCTAGTGATGAGCAGAAAGCCTCTCCAGGCACTGTGATCACTCAGCACAACAGCATGTGGATCCCCACACCCAGCTAGATTGCTTGAATGCTCCCAGAGCCACTCATGAATCACACAGAGAAAGGCTCCAGCCAAATCCCCCCAGCTCCCAGCCTTGCACCTCAGGAACATACTGTCTTGCACTGCTCAAGCAGTGCAAATTTACTAATTGGTTCACCGCTTCATTGATGGAAAGTGGATATACACCAGCTTTTGTAAATCTGAGCAGATTTACCAAACACTTCAGACAAACTCACTGATAAACAGTTAAACAAATTTATTGACTACAAAAGATAGATTTTAAGTGATTGGCAAAAAATCAGAGTTAGTTACCAAAAGAAAATATAAGCACGCAGTCTAAACTTTCAACCCTATTCGACTGGGCAACATCTGGATTAAACAGTTTTTCTCACCCCACTGGACATTGCAGTTCACAGTACACAGGTTTCACCCTTGAAACCTAGGCCAGTCTCCTCTGTTGGAGTCTTCAGTCTTCTGAGTGTCCTTGATGCTTGCAGTAGAAGTGGGGGAAGAAGAAAAGGCAAAGAATGCAGCTACTGTGCTGTATTTTATACCGTTAGGCCATATGCTTGAGAACACAAGTCCAGGCATGTCTGGTGGCATTGCTGAGTCCCCAAGCAAGCTTGAGCAATTGCCCTGGTGTGGCCTTATGCAGCTGAGTCATTGAATTGTAGCTACCTCACTGGACAATGGTTGCTGATGGGTTGTTTGACATCTGCTCAGACTTTGGTTACTTTCCTTGGCATCGTGTCTGGAGAGCTAGTATCTGCGTGCTTCCCAAACTCACAGCATATTTTAGTGACCACCATACAACACAGTTCTCATAACTTCATATGCATTAATGATACACATATTTAGATAGAACAGTGACTTTTGTTAGAGATGGAAAGAAGGAGCAGGAGGACCCAGAGGCTTCTTTATTGCAGTTGTTATTCCCCTTTATCCAATTGTCGAGTAAGCCCCGAATTAATCACATCACACTCTTTTATCTAACTTAATATGTAAATACCCACATTTACAACAACACCTCCAAAATCCTTATTTAGTAATATGAACACCCATATAATGAATATTAATAGCTATATGCAGAATATATTTATACCTGCCCCTGTTTACTGTTTACAGCATTAAGCATATTATACAGACATTTTTACCTTGAAGATACATTTCTTTGAAGTAATTGTAGCCACAATTTCCCTTTGTGTAACTAAGGTTTTTGCCCGGAGGGACATTCTCTGTGTTTTGAATCTGTTGTCTGTGAGAGTAGCTTGCATGCTAATCTCACAGAGGTATTCCTTTCATCCTTTTTCTTTAATTAAAAGTCTTCTTTTAAAGAACTTGATTGATTTTTCCTTGTTTTAAGATCCAAGGGTTTTTCTGGATCTGGGCTCACCAGGAATTGGTGGGAGGTGAATCAGTCTCAGTCTTGCCAGGAAAAGGGGGATAAAGACTGCGGAAATATTTGGGGGGAAGACAGAGTTTCCAAATGACTCTCCCATAAACATTTGTTTAAACTATTTGGTGGTGGCAGCTACTAGATCTAAACTGGTAAATAAGCTTAGGGGTTATCTCACGCAGGTCCCCGCATCTGTACCCTAAAGTTCAGAGTGGGAGTGACACCTTGACAAGTACTCTGGGATGTTTGAGTACAGGCAGTCCTCGACTGTACGATGTTTGAGTTATGACGAACGGCATTTACAACGTTTATAAATTGACAACATGTTTCAACTTTCTGAAGGCAGTTTTGACTTTATGACACTCCATCTGACATTGTTCCTATGGGAAAATCAAGTTATGACGTTTTGACTTAAGACCCGATTTTCAGGAAAAAATTGTGTCATAAGTCCAAGAACTGCCTGTATTTCTAGACACACTACCCCAGCAAAAAGGGCTTTTTTTGGAAAGAAGACCTTGATCTGTAACACAATCGGGGAACATTTCTTTAGATATTGTTTCAATTATCTCTTACTCCAGCAAAGTTTTTTTTAAAAAAGTTCAGATTGGCTGGGCATGGGCTAGAAGGTGGAGAAACTGTAGGGTAAGAGGTGGTTATTATGCCTGTGTGGTGGACATGTCCAGTTAGTAAAGACTATTGAAATGCAGTTCATAACCTAATATTGCAACCTGTTAGACATTAGTTACCCAGTGAACCTCTGGGTAAACCTTCTTGGGCTTTCTATTGGCAATGGTCTCACTCGCTGAAATAAGGACTGACCCTCTGATCTGTTAGTAGTTGCAGGACAGTTGGCAGCTTCTCACTGGAAAAGAAAAACATGCCCTAAATTAGGGGAAATGATTTAAAAAATGGAATGGTAGTGTCTTGGAAAATTAATGCCTCAAGTACATATACAGCAGAATAGATAAAAGGCACTTAGAGATTTGCTGATCATTTAGTCTATATTCAAGTGGTCCCCAAACTTTTTATGCTATCCCCCCTTACCCATAATATAATCTGTCTGCACACACCCCCGGGGGCTCGGAATGGGGCCAGGAGCCAGAGGCCGAAGCTGTGGCTGTGGCTAGGGCCACAGCTGGGAGCCAAAATGGAGCTGGGGACAGTGCAGGGCTGGGTGGCGCTCGTTCCCTCCCACCCCTGTAGGGGCTGTCCTGTCCTGCTGCATCCCCATAACATTCTGCCGTGTCCCTAAAGGGCAGTGGCACACCACTGGCCCGGGGACCACTGCTATATTCGGACAGACCATTTTTGTGTGCAAAAAAGGCTACATTTGACAAATGTCTTTGGATTCTAATAAGTATAACTAACTTGTGTGGGGTGTACTAGTTAGTCAAGGCATTATTGTCTCTCAGTTTAAGGCAATGGCAAAAAACAACGTGTCCTGGGTTATACAGGAAAGATCATGTTGTAACATGGGTTACTTACCTTCCACACTGAAAACCTAGTTGGTTCTGCTGTTGTGGGAGGTTTCTCTACAGGAAAAGTGGGAAGTTCACTGGCTAAGGTTGAATTCCCAGAGGAGAGAGTTTACATCAGTTGTTTGGAAGCTTGGTTCCCCACAGCCCTGATGAGCCCTGTCATGCTGCGTTCAGTGCCAAAGGTGCTCTGTGAAAGGGGAAACATTGTCAATGAGTGCCACGGATCCAGGGGACCACCTTCAGCTGCTGCAGCATCCAAGCAGAACAGTTGGCTTGGACTGTGGAAGATAAAGCTACTACCACTGCTGCTGAATGGTAGCATGGCCCAAAGTACACTGAATGCAAAGAACAAGAGACTGGAGATGGATGAATTCTTCCTGCTTTACATTATCATGGTTCAATCCCATCTATTTCTGCTATGTACGTGGAAGCAAGCAACAGTCACTACTATTCCTACACCATCCAGTGCATAACCCCTTCACTAAGCACTCACCATGAGATGGGGGAAGTCACCACATTACCAGGGAAATATTAAATATTTTTTTCATCGCCCAGCAACACAGTTTACAACCCAGGAAGTGGAAGATGGCCCTGAATCATCAGCTGACTCTCATGTAGCAGATTTTGGCTCATCGAGCACACTAGGATGTGATATTCCATTCCAAGAAGAAATGTCTTCTCCAGCATTGCTGTGCCTCTTGGATCAGCCTCCAGTGATGTCAGCCCAATACTTCACCAGAGAGCCTGCCATTAGAGGAAAGGCAGGCCCGGCCATTAAAATAAATCAGTCAGTCTCATGCTCCATTTTTATATAGCGCATAGGAGAAGAAAGAAATGTTCCAGATTTTCCCATTATTTTGGGGTACATTGATTTATTAGGGTTACTCTTTGGGGGAAGAGGGGGTTCTGTAATTCTATCAATGTACTGCTTGTGTCACTTGTGTTCTCATACAGAGCTCTAGTTCTCCCTGCTACAAGTTCCCTCCCAATGGAGCTATCCTGCAGGACCTGGGTTCCCCAGGGCTGGGTTCTTCCAGCCCCAGAATCAGATGAACCCACCCCATGCACACAGACATTAACAGAGTGAGTCTGAGAGGACCAGGTTAATCAGCACTCCCAGGATGACCCCCTTATATGCCCTTGGACTCAGCAAGCTGGGTTGAACAGCACCTCCAAGCTGTCACCCTCATATGTCCCAAGTTCAGCACATCCCTATCCCCACTTTCATGTTACCATTGTTCTGGTAGTAACCCATGTGATGAACAAACCCCACAAGATTTTTGGGCACTGCAGGGATCTTTAGCTTAGGTACGAGGAGCGTTGCTGCAGAGCAAATGGGGAAGCCAAAAAACACCCACAAGGGGGAAGGCGAGAGAGAGAGAGAGAGAGAGAGGCTACCAGCTTAACCATAAAAGTTATTTATTGCCAGATAATAACCGTACAGGGGGATCCAAGAAAACAAAACAATTATAATATTAAATCTAACAAATTTGATTATAAAAGTCAGGTTTAGAAAACTATAACTGATCACACAAGTCAGGGTCAGAAGCCTATACCTAGAGAGAGAGAGAGAGCTGGGTTCTCATCACTCCGTGAAGCTTGAATCGATTGGGGTTCCCACATGGTGGTGGTAGCTGGGGGTACGGAGTGCTGGAGACAGGCAGAGCCCCCAGCACGATCAGTCAGGAGAAGATGAAGTCTCAATGGAACTGATGCAGATTTTGGATCCAGGCATCAGATAGGAGTTTTTGTAGGGAAAGAACAATGGTTCAAGGGCGAACACTAGATTTGTTTGTGGGTAAACTGGTGGCTCAATGGAGTACACTAAAGTTATTTTTTTTAGGCTAGACAATAGGAACTGATCATTCCTGACTATGGGCAGTTTTCCTTCGAGGTAACTCACAATATAATTAGGCAGCTTCAGTATTTTGGATACCAATAAAGAGTTTATTACTAGAATTGGTCTGATAACTACTGAGTTGGGTGTGTGCAGGCAAGTTAATTAACATCTGGAGCAGAGATTCCCCATCATGCAGAGCTTTCCTACATTTCTGGTCCCAGGGTTTAGTGTGGTTCTTGCCTTGGAATCTCTGTTCTCCATTCTGTATGCTAATGGAGATGCTTCCTTTCCCATCTTTGATACAAATGAGGCTAGGGGAGTTTCCTTAATCCTGTCACCCTCATCCAGAGGGGTTTAGGTGTGTCTTCCACTGCCTTTTCATTGCTTTTTGTAAGTCTTTCTTCTGACTGGCTTTGGTTCAAGCAGGGGCTGGGTGAGGGAAGGTCTTTCGGGAATCAGAGAGGCTGAGTACTGTGCCCTGGTTCCCCAAGAACACAGAGCTGATAGGTAACAAGTCCCCTCATTGATGGTGTGCTTGCACTGAGCGAGTATCCCCATCACATCCTTACTCTGTGGTACCAGGTCTGATCTTCCATCCATTGCAGCAGCCACATCAGTCATTGGATCGAGCAAACTAGTAGAACCAGACCAATTGCTAGTATAATTTGGAAACCGATGATCACCACAATGGGGTGAAGCATGATATTCAAAAGACCTGTTGCACCTGGGTTCCACCCAAACAAAGTCTCCCACCAGGAGTAACGCCTGTGTTTTTAACTAGCTGCTAGCCTAGAGATCTACTGGTTGTGGTGTTGAATCTCAAGTCTGCTATTCTCCCCCGAAGTTTGGAGCTTCTGCAGCTCAGTTTGTAAGGAAGGATGAGTTAATAGTCCCTTAATAAAAAGAACAGGAGTACTTGTGGCACCTTAGAGACTAACAAACTTATTTCAGCATGAGCTTTTGTGAGCTACAGCTCACTTTTTCGGATGCACAGAATGGAACACACAGACAGGAGATATTTACATATACAGAGAACATGAAAAGGTGGAAGTATGCATACCAACAGGAAGAGTCTAATCAATTGAGATGAGCTATCATCAGCAGGAGAAAAAAAACCTTTTGAAGTGATAATTAAGATGACCCATAGAAGGTGTGAGGAGAACTTAACATAGGGAAATAGATTCAATTAATGTAATGACCCAACCATTCCCAGTCTCTGTTTAGGCCTGAGTTAATTGTATCTAATTTGCATATTAATTCGAGTTCAGCAGTCTCTCTTTGGAGTCTGTTTTTGAAGTTTTTTTGTTGCAAAATTGCCACCTTCAAGTCTGTCACTGAGTGGTTAGAGAGGTTGAAGTGTTCTCCCACTGGTTTTTGAATGTTATGATTCCTGATGTCAGATTTGTGTCCATTTATTCTTTTGCGTAGAGACTGTCCAGTATGGCCAATGTACATGGCAGAGGGTCATTGCTGGCACATGATGGCATATATCACATTGGTAGATGTGCAGGTGAATGAGCCCCTGATGGCGTGGCTGATGTGATTAGGTCCTATGATGGTGTCATTTGAATAGAACTGTGGACAGAGCTGGCATTGGGCTTTGTTGCAAGGATAAGTTCCTGGGTTAGTGTTTATATTGTATGGTGTGCGGTTGCTGGTGAGTATTTGCTTCAAGTTGGGAGGCTGTCTATAAGCAAGGACTGGCCTGTCTCCCAAGATCTGTGAAAGTGAGGGATCATCTTTAAGGATAGGTTGTAGATCTTTGATGATGCGCTGGAGAGGTTTTAGCTGGGGGCTGTAGGTGATG
Organism: Gopherus flavomarginatus; assembly: GCF_025201925.1. Classification (NCBI taxonomy): domain Eukaryota; kingdom Metazoa; phylum Chordata; order Testudines; family Testudinidae; genus Gopherus; species Gopherus flavomarginatus. Next base: position 63,813,077 of record NC_066624.1, read on the forward strand.
GCTAGTGGCGTGCTGTTATTTTCTTTGTTAGTCCCTTAATGGCAGTGAGACCCATTCCCAGTGAAATGGGGGAAACCTCCTTGTAGAGCTCAGGATAAGCTTTCAAATGTTGTACAGTCCATATAGGCACCGTAAACTTACTAACAATAGTAGTTATATTACAGAAACACCGATTAACGTAAGGCACCATGGGTTGTATCCAATGTTCATTAATCAATATTATATTACATCTTGTTCTTACACACACACACATGATTTACCAACACAGACAATAACAGACCCCTCTTCCTGAATAACATCGAAAGAGGAGAGAGACTTATTCCCAGGTTGTAGGAAGAGGCATTCATTGGGTTCCTCCAATGCTTGGTCTTCACAGATATAGCCCAAACCTTCTTTTCTCCTTTTACGTTTACTGTGTTCCACACATTATTTTTCTGCCAGGCCCAAGTGTTAGGATCTCTGGAGTACATTACTGAGTTGTCATTAATCCGTAATCCCAGGGGGACTACTGGGTGGATTACTCTAATTTCTTTGCCTGCCACAGTTATCAGGAATAACTGCAAGCTTTGCTGATGTTGACTGTATGAAGCAGTAGTCTCCACCAGGGCCAGATGTCTAATTCTTCCTCCATTACATGGGGCCAAATCAAGTTGATTGCCTCCATGGGAATGTGTCCTGCTATGGCTTGTCGAATCATTCTCATGATTACATTCTGGGTGACAGTCTGAGTTTGCTCAAAGAACAGGAGTACTTGTGGCACCTTAGAGACTAACAAATGTATTTGACCATAAGCTTTCGTGAGTTTGCTCACACACTGAGATCAATGAGACATTATTCTGGAGGGACTGTACACAAGATGTCATTAAACTCTTCATCTTTTTCTATGAGTCTTTCCCACATAGGAAATACCTTACTTATTAACTGCTGTTCCTCACTGCTGTTGTTTATTCGCAGGGTCGGCAGTAATTTTGAAGTTACGGAAGAACTAGCTTCTGTACATTGTATGCATGGAACAACCATAGGTGAAAAGATTTTCAAAGAAGTTGGAAAGTCACTTTCTCAATACAATCTGCAATGGAAACAACTGAAGTGTGTTACAACCTATGGAGGTAGAAACGTGTGGTTCAAAAAAAGGTTTGGTTGGACAAATCTACAAAGCTTGTGAAAGTGCAGGCTGTCCCAAGCCTATGATTCTTCATTGCATTCTTCATCAGCAAGCATTGTGCAGGAAATATTTGGATTTGTCATGTGTTATGGAACCCGTAGTTTCAACCATGAATTTCATTTGCTCACATGGACTTAACCATCATGAGTTCCAAGCATTTCTGGTGGAAATAGAATCAGAATATCACAATTTGCCCTACCATACTTCAGTTTGATGGCTTAGCTGTGGGAAGGTTTTGTTGTGATTTTTCGAGCTTAGAACTGAAATTGAAATGTTCTTAAATAAAAATACCCAACCTCTACCTTTACTCACAAACAGTGAATAGCTTTGCACTACCAAGCACATGATTAACTTCAGTCTTAGACTACAAGGGGAAAACGGGCTTATGTGTGACATGTACACCCAGGTGAAAGCATTCGGGCAAAAACTAGTTCTTTCTGAGTCCCAACTGACAAGGGACGGCTTTGCTCATTTTACATGTTGTGAAAAGTTCAACCAAGACACTGAATCACAATTCCCAACTAGGTTTGCACAAGAAATCATTCTGATCTGAAACTACAGTTCCAGGAGTGTTTCTCTGACCTCGATGTGAATGCAGGAGAAATATGGATTGTAATCTCGAAAAACTGCCACCTGAACTTCAAATGGAAGTGATTGACCTGCAATCCAATGACTTGTTGAAGGACAAATATAAGGAAGGAAATCTGATAGAGTTCTATAAATGCCTGCCAAGTGATCAATATGCTCATGTAAAAAACTTTGTGGATTAATGTCAGTGTTTGGCACTACTTATGTGTGTGAAAAAACATTTTTGATGATAAAATATGTGAAATCCAACTACAGATCGACCTTGTCTGATGAACATTTACAATCAATTTTGATGATAGGGAACACTAACTTTGATCACAGCTAAATGCAATTTTGTCAGAAAAACATCAGTACCATTGTTCTCACTAATCCTAAAATAATAATTCTTTTTTTAATGATTTTGCATATATTTAATTTTTTCACAGTTGCTTTGGCCCACGAAGCCCCTTCAAAAATCTGATATGGCCATCATCTCATAAAGTTTGGAGACTCCTGCCTTAAATCACCACTCCTGTAAAACACACAGCACTTGTGAGCACTTATAATACAACAAAGGTAGGTTTATTTAAATGGGAATAAAGATGTAACTAGAAGTGAGAGAAAGTGATGGAAACAAATGGTTACAACATAAAACAAACTAAAAAAATATAATGTTGGATCTACATGTCTCAATAGTTCCCTTTCCTAGCTAATAAAGTAGGCTTCTCCCACCCCTCCGCACTCCAAAGTTCGGTCTGTTCCACATCTGCCTGTGGTTCACAAGAACCAGGATCAAAACATTCATGAAACCCCCCTGCTCCTCAAGGGGTTTCTCAGTGAATGGGTCCAGAGTGCTTCTCCCTACATTCTGTTATACTGAAAAAGCCTTTTGTCTTTAGTCTTGGCCTGGGCACTCTGCTGTAATGCTCTGGTTCACCTCCCAATGGTTTAGATCATTTGCTCTTGGTTTTCCACTGACTGTTCTGGGATGTGGCATGGGTAGACAACAGAACCTTGCATTACCTCACTGGCTGACTACAGAGGAGTGATGACTCCCTCTTGCTTGAAAGGGTCATCATCGAGACACATTACTCCTGTGACTAATTTCTACTCCAAGTCCATAAAGCAGACTTTCATTATAAATACAGTATTCCATAAACATTACCTGTATACACATCACACAATGATTATGAGTCTTGACAAGTTAGGAGCTTTCTGTAGATACCAACACATTCCTCTGTACAGATAAATCTCCTGTAAGACATTTTTGGTGTGGTGAGCTTTGGTCCAAGGTGAGAGTTATTTGCAAAACACAGGAGATCCTTTGCCAAGGAGCCTGTGTCACAACAGATGCTTAGCAAAATAAATCAGTGGCATAAAATAAAATCCTTTGCCAGGTTCTTCAAAGAAACTTATTCAGCCATCTGCTGTGGATTTGACTGGTATGTATGGTGGCTCCCCATTCTCCTTAGTCTCCTCTTACTTAGCCTGGGTCTCTTCTCTGGAGGCCAGCAACTGAAAAAAAGACTGAAATCCAAACAGACAGAAAATCATCTTTCTTCAGTTTACTATCAAATGTTTAGCTACAATTATGACTGGAACTCTTCAGAAATTAATCAAAATTTTCTCCTCTTTCCTTCCCTGCTCAGTGCCAATGGCTCCTTAGTGGAAAATAATCATTTAAACCTTAGACAGGACAGGGTTTTACATCTATTTAAAATGAGAGTTGGGCTCAGGGCACTTTGATGGGCTGGAAGAGAGCATGCTGAGAGCCTCCTGTGAGAAAGGTGGGGACTGGCAAGCGTCAACAGATTGAGGAGGGAGTGCTCAGATAAAGAGCCTTTGCCCCGTACAAACTTTTGTACATTTAGATTGAAGCTCTTTGGGATGAATACTATCTTACTGTTGTCTATATAGGCCTATCACAATGGGGCCCTGATATCAGCAGGGGCCTCTCGATGTTATGATAGTGGCAGCAGCAGCAGAAGAAATCAAGAGCACCAAGTGATGCATGAATCATTTGTGCCAAGCCATCAGACCAGACCTTCTCCAAGGACGGCCAGTGAAGATCTATGCACCCATTGCAGAGCACTACAACCAAAGCAAGAGCAGTGCGAAAGGAATGGGAAATTGCTGCGATCATCCCAAGTGTTTTAAATCGCATCTAAATCCCAGCTGTGGGGAGAGATGCTTGTTGTGTCCAACGGAGGAGATCCTCCAACCCTACCTCGAACAGCTGGGCTGCCCCCCACCGGGCTCCCGCCCGTGAGCCAGGTGATCTCCCAGCTCCACATGGGGCCCGGCCCCACACCAGAGTCGCCAGCGCGTCCGAGGGGCGCAGGGCGGCCGTTGCTCTCTCCTAGCCCTGGGCCCCCGGGGCCTCCAGCGCTGGGCGGGAAGGGGCTTTCCTGACCCCCGTCCGCCCGTGCCTAGCTCCGAGGGGACTCCTCATGGCCCAGCCCGCGGGGTCCGGGGCTAGTCCCGCACGGTGCCCCCGGGCGCCCCCTCTCCCCAGCTCCGGGGCGCGGAGCAGCTACCCGGCCGGCGGAAGCGGGGCTCGGCCAGCGGGCGCTGCGCTCTCGGGCACCCCGCGAGCCCAGCCCGTCCCGCACATGGTGCCCGCGCAGGCGGCGGGGAGGGCGCTGGATCCCGGCGCCGGCCGGGGAGACCCCCGCTGCGCCCCCGGCGGGCTCGCGGCTGCGGGAGGAGCCGGCGCGGCTGCCCTCGGCGCGGTGTCCCCGGGGAGGGCGGGGGGAGGCGGCACACGCGGGCTGGGCTCGGCTCGGCTCCGCCCGCTGCCCGGCTGCGGGGCGCTGTTGCAGGCTCCGGCGGGCGGGCGGGTGGCGCAGCGCGGTGCCCGGGTCTGTGCCGGCGGCGGGCAGGAGGGGCCGCGGGCTCCCCGCGAAGAGGCGGATGATGAACAAGCTCTACATCGGGAACCTGAGCCCCGCCGCCACCGCCGACGAGCTCCGGCAGCTCTTCGGGGACAGGAAGCTGCCCCTGGCCGGCCAGGTCCTGCTCAAGTCCGGCTACGCCTTCGTGGATTACCCGGACCAGAACTGGGCCATCCGGGCCATTGAGACCCTCTCGGGTAAGCGCCCGGGTGCATCGAGGCCAGGGGACCCGCGGCGCCCCGCTCCCTCGCCGGCTTGCTGGGGAGCGCCCCCGAGCCCTGCCCGGACCCTCCCAGCCCTGCCCCGGGACACCCCAGCTGCCCGAGGACCCCTCTCCCCGGGGAGCCCCAGCGCGCCCCTCTCCCGCGCGCCTCCCCGGATCCAGCGCCCCCTGTCCAGGGAGCTCCAGGGACCCTCCCCGCCCCTCCCGGGATCCCTTCCTGACCCCCCTCCGCGACCCCCGGCTCCCCCCCCCGGGGATCCCGCAGGAATGCACTCAGCTCCCCACGCCCTGCTGGCCCCCAGCCCCTCAGGGGTCCTGTCCCTCGCCCAGTGACCCCCCGACTCCCCGCCCGCGGCACCCGGGTCCCCCCTCGCCCCGGCCCTGCGGGACCAGCCGCTCCCGCCCCGCTCCCTCGCTTTTCTCCAGCCGGGCTATTTTTCCCTGATTTTTTTCTCCGATTTTATTGAGAGGAGCCGGGGCCCGGGGTCCGCCGCCCAGCCGCCCCCTCGCCACCCTCCAGGCCTCGGGCATCTTTTTACGAGGTGCCCTGACCCAACTCGCCGGGGGCGCGGAGCAAAGAGCGGCCGAGAGGCAGCTGGGGGGCCCCGAGCGAACTGCAGCCCAGCCAGGGAGTTGGAGCCGCACGGCAGCGCCAGGCCAACGCAGCCCGAAACACAGGGGACCCTCTGGCAGCCCCGGCGGGCCACTCCGGCCGAGCTGGCGCCCCGTGCCGGGTAGGGGGAAAGGAGAGGCAGGAGGAGAGCAGGAGAGGAGGCATGTGGGGCTGGGCTGTTGGGAGATTGCCATGGTGTTCCGCGAGCAAGCGAGCGCAGCCCCGCGAAGTCCTGCTAGCTCTGGTTAGCGGAGTGGGCGGCAGGAGCCCTGGGAGTGGAAGCATGGCTGCCCCAGTCCTTCATTTTGAGGGCTCCGGACTCCAGCCTCTCCATTTGGTGCTGCTTGTGAAAATGACTGTACTGTTGTCAGGGGTCCCAGGCGGGGACCCCTGGGCGCCCTCCCGCCCCCGGGCAGCACCCCCTGACCCCCCAGCAGGCTGGCCCCCTACCCCAGGGCTCTCCACGCAGTTCGGGCTGCAGAATAGATTTCCTGCCCCGTTCCCAGACCGTGCTTCGGACGATGTTGAGTCTCTGTTGTTGTTGTGTTTTAAAGGTAAAGTGGAGCTGCATGGCAAAGTCATGGAGGTGGATTACTCGGTCCCTAAAAAGCTAAGGTAAATATCCCTTTCCATGCGTTCTCTGTGTCGAGTCCGTGTGAGGGGCGGCGAGTCCCAGAACGGCTCTGGCTCCTTGGCAGTGGGGTTGTTTGCAAGGGTGCTGAAGGTAGTTGCAAGAGTTGCATTTTTACTTTCATTATGGCTAGCTGCGTGCCCTAGCCATTGATTTACTTTTGAAGTCTGATGGGCTTTCCTCTCTCCACGCGGGTTGGGATGGAAAGCATTTCTTCCCAGTGCAGTAACTTGTTTACCAAATGCAAAAAGCGCCCCCCCCCCCCTTTTAAAGATCACAATGGTAACAAAGGCTTTGTGGAAGACTTCCTGTGGCAAGTAAGTAGTAAATATTTACTGTGTCAGCTGAAATTCCCTAGCTAAAATTACAATTAGTTAGTTTTTGCTTTTCTTTCCTCTGAAGTGCTTTCTGCTGAGGGTAACAAAATGTCCTTTGGATAAGTTAGTCAATATCTCGCAAGGCTTTGGAGCAACATCTTGATTTGTTTTGAGAGTTAAAGAAGTTAAAAGCCCTTTTTGGCGTGGCAGCTGCTTATGAGCCAAAGTTCTGAAATGTTTGTAACCAAAAGGCACTAGTGTGGGACGTGTGTAAACAGAACTTTCTGGGGATGGCATAGAATCTAATGCATGTCATTTAGATGGCTGCGGAGTGGTCTGTTCATGCGTGGGCAGATGAGGTCTCTTCTGTCACTGACTTACTATTTGCATTTTCCTTGAATTAGTTTTTATTCTGATTGCGCCGTATGACACTTCTTTGCTTGGTCACTATTGTTCCCTCAGGACGCAGCATATTAATAAAAAAATTTTGTGGTCATTTTGGTTATGAGTGTGAAGCCCTTGATCCAAATAAATCCAGTGTACTGTCTTTGTTATAATGTCATGTAAACAACTTGTAGTATTTTACTAGGGCAGCTGTTTAACACAAACTTTTATAAATGTACAAGATCTGCTGCCATCTCTTGCTAAACCTCTAATATAGTGGTGGGCATTTTTTACCTTTAGAAATATAGTTGCAAGCACTGTCACAGATCTGCAGTAGTATAGAAAGGCAGTAGTGATCTTTTTCTGAGAGGCCTGCCTCTTGCAGGGATGGTACAGTTGAACTGTTATTGGGGAAAAGGTGTTTTAGAGAGTTTCTTGTATAGTTTGCGTGTTGATAGTCAGATGCAAAACCTTTTGAACAGTGGAGGATTTGCAATATTATCTAGTGTGTGTTATTTGTAAGTGTCACAAGAGGTGAACTTCACAATGCTCTGAGAGCGAGGGGCAGGGCATCTGTTCCTGCTCTGAGTCCCCTCCCCCAGCAGTGGGTAAAGGGAAAGCTTTAAAGCAAATTTCACATTGAAAATGGTTTGGTTGCCTAACGGAGAACACAATAGACTGCAAAATGTGGCTTGCATTAAATGCCAGCTTTGTAAAGAGGTTTTAGCAAAAGAAAAATAATCCAGGCTTTTGTTTCTGCAAGCTGAAGTTTCTCCTTCCTTGTTCTCTTTTAGAATAATAAACACCTAAATATATTTATGTTGCTGATTTGAAGTGTCTTTGAAATGAATCTTTTAACCAGGTGTGTAGAATGTGTAATTTAAAAAAAAAAAAGTCTAGAATTTATTCTATAGCTCGGCAGTCAGAGTGTTCTTTGAACATGTGCTCCTGTGAAATGTCTGAAGTGGAACTCAGTGAAAACGCAGGCTCACTATACAAATTGTATGCAGAGGCTCTTCTTGAATGTGTTAATTTGCTGGTGCTGCTTCTTTAGCTTCATGCTGGGTATTTTCAGTGTGATTGTCAAGTATTATTTTTAGAATACGGTACATGGAAAATTAACCTAGGCAGCTTGATGAAATTTGGTGAGAAATGGCTAATGTCTGGCACTGGGTTGATATTGTTGGTTGTTGCTAATGTACATATGTGAAAGATGTGACAGTGTTCTGGGTTCTTATGCAGTGAGCATGCACAATTTTACCTGGAAATAAAAAAGATTAACTCTCAAATATTTCAAAGAAATGAAATCTTTACAGTAAGTTTTTCTGTGTTCTTGCACTCTTAGGACTTCTTTAGGAATGATCGAGCTAGAGCCTAGTTAGTTAGAAGGGCAGTTCTCTGGGGGTGTATTAGCTTCCAGGTCTGTTACATATGTTACACAAAGCAAAAAGATGTAAACAGTGAATTCCTCTTTACCTGCCATAAAAGCTTGGGGATCCCTGAAAAAAAAATCACTGAACAGTTGAGAGAGAGAGAGAGAGAATCTGATATTTCTTTTGCCTTTTTCTGCTATATGTTCAGCTGTCCCTGAGGGTTCTATTTCGGTTTGGTTACTTGGTTTCCTCAGATTGTTGAGCTCATGTTTGGATTTGATCAAGTCATTTTTTGATCTCTGAAAAAACTGTTGTTAATATAAAGGTGTCTTTGGCCTAATATTAGTTAGCTTGGACATTTCATCCTGTTTTTTTATAACATGAGTTTTATCATGGAATAAAGGCTTACACAGGCTTACATTTAGTTTTTCTTTGTAGAAAATCCACAAACTATTCTAAGACTTGTAAGAATTAGAATTTGTGCAGTGACTTCCATTGATGCAGCAAAACTTCCATTGATGTCAACGGCGCCAATATTTGGGGACCCTTAACCTGCACGCACAGGACCCTGCCCAATGCCCCTTGCTCTGGCAAAATTGCCTGTGACTTTGCAGGGAGTTTTGTCTGAGTTAGCTGTGTAGGATCTGAAAACTTTCCATGTTACACACAAGCTGATACTATTCTACAGTTCTGATGCTGTGTGAATGTAAAACTATTGAATAAAACTGCAGAGAACTTCCCCTAAATGCTAGCTTTGTCCCAGGTTAATTAGATGTATTATTTTTAAATCTTTTGGTCCAAATTTGTTTTGTGTTTTATGGTTTTGTTTGATACTTTTTATGTTGTGATATGTTTGGACTGAAATGTAGCATTGTAGTGTTTGGATTTAATAAAGAGGGAAAACCTCTGTTATGCTTGTTATTGAAATGTATCTGAAATATGTCTTGATGTGTAAATAATAAGTTTTATTATCTGTACTGTGTTTAGTTAAAATTTCCTTTAACCTTTTTAAGAATTAGATTTCAAAAACAGAAACAAAAATAACCCTCATTCTCATCTGTATGTTTTTATGTAGCTAAGGAATAGTGTAAAATAGTCAGAAGTAGCACTGCAAACTCCACTTTCTATACACCTCCTCATGGTAATGTAGAAGGGTTGGAGGTTACAGGGCTGGAGGTAGTGAAAAATAGCATGAAGTAATGCAGGAGAGCTTATAAATTTGTCTTTCATGAGTTAAAAATCAGTAATTGTGTTCTCTCTACTGCAAGGGATTTTTGCCTCCTATAAGAATGTTAAAGAAAACAGTATCCCAATTGTTTTTTGTTTGTATGTACTACATTGTGCATAGACAAACTAATTTAAAAAAACCCCACTTTTTATCATGTCAACTTTAAATTCTCTGGTAACAGAGAATGCTTCATTTGCTTAAAATCATATTGTTTCAAGAATTTGCTGAATGAGAAGCTGTGTTTAAAAAAAAAAAAAAAAAAGAGGTCCTGTAATTATGGTTTTTATGCTTCGATTCTTAACTGCAGATGCTGAATGCATAGTTAATAATAATAAACATTAGAAAACTGTGAATTGTGAAATATGAACAAAACAAAATCTGTTAATATTAACTTTCATATAATGTGTATTTGGCAGAAATAAAACAGATTAGTTTAAATAACTCAATTCAATGTTCACAATGTTTTAAATTTCCAGTTCCTTTATTTGAAAAGTCTTCTTTTGTTTTCAATATTATTTTTAAAAATCAAAATGTATAACATTAGTATAATCTAGAACAATGCACTGGGTGAGCTAATTAGAGAAGTCTTCAAATCTAATTTAATAGAACATTTAAAAATATTTTACTATTCTATTTAATGGCAAAACTTCATTGGAATATTGTATTTGTTAAAGTAAATCAGAAAAGTAAATGTCTAATGCATACAGATCTAGATTTTTGCAATTCAATCAAAGCAATGCAATTTTTTTTTAAAAAAAGACCCTGTTTCTAATAATCTGGAAACCTGCTGCACTTTTATGAAACTTGTCTTCATTTAAAATCCTTCCTTGCCCGTGGCATGTCCTGATCCTCTTTTAGTGTTTTCTGTGAATATGGAACAGTTGTTCAGGAGATAGGGGCAAGGAATATCTGCCAGAATTACACTTGTGGATCTAATCTCAGAATGACTGGGAAAACAGTGATCTTTCACAATTTTCAAAAGAAAAACCCTAGATCTTAGCAACTTTTAATATATCAAATTAGAAAATTCCAGGCTGAAAGCTACTGTGTCTCTGTAGTGCTGGAATCCCCCATTAAACAGTTTGCTACCCTTTTAAGAGGAAAAGGAGCATTAATATGGTGTACAAATGAATTCTGAAATAGAAAACTGTGCAAATGGTTTAAATATATCTAGGTATTTGCTTTAGTTGTTGAAATAAATAATCAAAACACAGAGGTTTTTACAAAGAAAAATGTCCATTTTAGGGGTAGATTTTATTTTTGAAACTTCAAACTAGTTGATGTTTAAGTGTGAATCACCATTCCAGTCTGAAACTGAATGTTCACAACTGCCCCAAGTGGTTAGAGGCTTTGGTCTGAGCTTTGTGTGTAATTGTCATGATTCATTTTGGTGGCGGTAGTTTGAAATAAAGCAATATATATTTTTTTTAAAAAAGGATAGAGGGGGCAGAGTGTTGGGATGGCAATGGTGCTTAAATATTTTAGGACTGCTGTATCAAGGGGCAGATTCACATGGCACAAAGTGTGGACTGCCAGAGGGCTAATATCATGACCATCCGGTTGTTGTTTTGTTTGTCCCTGACCTGCATAATTGTGACAAAAATGATTTACATGTAAAATGATCCTGTTTAGTGCTTTAGCTAAGGAGCCTCACTCTTGATCAAGAGAAGTCCAGTCAGGAGACATGACTGACACTTTTACTTCTTTAGTTTCTCCCGCTTGCGCGCGCGCACACACACACACACACACAAAAGTAATTCTGTGTGGGATGCAATGGAAGAAATATGACTTTGCTGATCCGGGAATGTTTGACTTTTTCCAAAGCCCATTCATGCCACATTTTTCAAATATTAATCAAAGATTTAAATGTCACCTGCCCTTCTGGATTCCTAGAAAGGGGCAGGATGGACCTGAGTCATTTAATGTTTAAAAAATGTACCCGAGAATTTTAGAAAATGGAATCAAAGGATTCATATAGATACCGAGAGGGTCTTCTGGCTGCTGTGTGAACTGAGTCTCAAACCAATTTGCGTTCTGTCTACAGAGCACAGCTAACTGTATATGGAGTATCATTTATATCTTCTTAAACAGCCATGATTTAGTCACAGTTAGACGAGAGTTAACTGGTTTATGCAAGAATGATGGAAATTGAATGTATTTTAAAAATAATACGTACCTTCCCTATAGCAGTGAAGGGAATTGTAGTTAGTTGGCATTTGGACTGTGTTTTGAAAATGTGAATTGCTGCATGTGCCGAGTATTATTATTTTAGCAGAACAGAATGACACTTAGCGGGACCCAGGACTGAAAATATTTATTTCCTTCCCTCCCCTCCCCCCAAAGCTCACTGTCATTAAAACACTTTTTAAAAAGCTCTTTTACTTTATAATTCCACTGGTTGCTTTTGCAAACTTATAATTTGCATTTGGTGGCATGTATGGGTTCTATTTTGGGCAGCCAAATTGCAATGTTCTTCCAGCATTATTTTTAAGGTTTTCTTTTTCCTCTTCTGATTGTGAACTTCATTCTGGTTTTCCACATATTGTACCAGTGAGAGGGAATAGTTGCAATTTTTGTGTACGATGATGTGGGAGAGAACTGGAGAGCCTATCACTTGGGATTCCCAAATGGAGGAAAAAAGCTTGAGTGGTTTGCTCCATTATCTTGCTTCAGACCGTGCTTGTAGTAAATGCCATTTCATCAGGCAGGATAGTCCATTTTAAACTAGTGAAATGTACTTTTCCAAGAGGTTTTCTTCATTTCAAATTATGCCTTACATGATGCTTATCTGTGCCATACTCTAGTATGCTGGGATTTGTTTCTTGATGACATGATGTTCTCTTTTTTTTTTTTTTTTTTTTTTATAAGCATTCCACATGCTGCTGAAGAAGTCTAAATGTCTAGAATGGAATTAAGTTACAAGTCTCCGTGTCACTGTGAATAGGCAGCTATTCTCCTTTTACTATGTGTGTGTGTGTAACTTCTTTGAGTGTCAGGTACACATGTTTATGGAGAGGAGATTAGACCACTGTGTAAAACATCCCAATCTTTATCTTTATCAGCTTGCTGGAAACCCATGAACACCTATTTGCACAGACAGACTATTGTAAATACAACTGCTGAACCTCTGAATCTATAGTTTAGCGTTCTCTCGCTGCTTATTTAAAGCAAAACATAAACTCTTGAAGAATCCATCTCAGAAATACATCTATACAAATATTGTGGCTCATCTGTTGTGTGTATGTGTTCCTCCTCTCTTCCTGTCACCAGCATGTGGAAGGCTATGTCTTGATAGGGATCTGATTTGTGCTAATGGATGTATTATCCTGTCATAATCAGGAAAGGTGTCTACTGGGAATAAGAGTAGAGTGTTACAATTCCTAAAGAGCAACACACTGTTTTCTCCAAATGCCTTACTTGGGGGTGTCTGGGGCTGAAAGTTCTGTGAAATGTGAGGAAGGAGCTCATGAAAATGTAGTTCAGCAAAGTAAATTGACTGTAGAGGCAACAGAGAGACAAGGTGGGTGAGAACATGTATTTTACTGGACCAACTTCTGTTGGGGAAAGAGAAGATTTCCAGCTTGCCCAGAGCTCTTCTTCAGGTCGGTGAAAGATACTGGTAGTGGTGGCAGGTTTTCACATGTCACTTCTCCATTAGCCTATTCTTTCCCCATTTTCCTCTTTGTGTTGCTGTTGAGGTGTGAGAATTGGAAGTAAAACTGAGAGAACAAGCCGTTTATATTGTACTCCCATCCATCTCCCCATCCCTTTGCCTTCAGATAGCATAAGAAAAAAATCACTTATTTGTATAAAGTCAGTAGTGGATAGTTTGTTCTAAAAGCTGTGGTAAACATCAATCCTAAATTAAGAAACTCATTAAGTCACTTAAGCACACGGTTGCTAGAAATTTTATCCATACAGTATATTGATCTAATCTGGAGGCAAAATACAAACTAGAGAGCTATAAGGAAACGCCCACCCAGGCCACCTTAGTTCCTATCTCAGGTAGCTAGTTTAAATGATCTCCTAACAGTTTTCAGTGTAATTGTATTAGAGGCTCTCTCTACAAAGTGACCTGCTTTGACTGGTTGCATGCAATGTTGTTGTGGTACTATAGCTCTGGAATGGCAATCTTTTCCATAGACGGGGGGAGGAGGAGGGGTAAAGCACCTATATTTAGTAATGGTTAAAAACTAACATTACAGAGAGTTTTTGCCCGAGCCAGCAAAAGTTGGCATCTGTAATTTGGAGGAACTTGATTCCTTCCTCGAAGGAATCTCTCTGGTATGTTATAGCTATGTGCACTGATGCAATTTGTTTGATATAGATTGATCTCTATTTCTCTCTCTTTCATATACCTCTCTAGCTGTACAATAGGGATAACAATGTTATTTTCTTTCCCCCACCCCACCCTCTTATCCATCCTATTAGTCCCTCCCTAAACAGCTCTTAGGCTGAACAATCTCTTATTTTGTATGTGTACAGCACCAAGCACAGTGCATGGCACTACTGTCAGACAATCAGAATACCAAGTCCCAGTGGCTATAAGCTTGATGTTTGTGGGGTGTATTGCTGGAAAGAGATCCAGCCAGCTACATCCTTATGGGGAGATGTGCCGCTTGCTGCAGTAGAGTCTGCAGACATGCAAGATTTGTTCAGATGAGAAATGCCTAAGTAAGAAGCGAAGGTTTTCATTTCACATTGAGGGAACTGATGCATGCAGCTGACACTCCTGTTTCTCCACCCAAATTCTCAGGGGCCAGTGAGCAGTTTAATGCTGAAGTGGATGGTCAGGGTTGAGGACATGGCTGGTCTCCCACAGAGCTGCTTGTCACTGCTGTCTGATTCCGTAGGCCTGGGTTATGATGTGGAGATGGTGGCAGGGTGACCAGCAGATAGCTAGCAGGCTGCTAGTGGAACCTCTGCTATGGTTTTTACAAGGAGGCATGAAGCCGGGCTTGTCTGCTGCCAGCTGTGCCTGTAGGGCAGGCTGCAGAGGCTGCTCACAGCCCTGGTCAGAGGAGAAGTGTTACAGGAATCCTTGCTTGATGAGCTCCTGCTCTGGTTACAGTGGAAGCTGTTTAGCCTGGAGTGACGTGCCCTCACAACGCCTCTTCTCCAGATCCACAGTCCACTTGGCACCTTTCCTTCTCTCCTCCTCCCTTCACCTCTGCCTCTGGATGCCTGCTCCGGGGCTCCAGCAAATTAACCCCCACTCACAGTGTCAGGATCCCATTCTCTTGCCACCTTCTTGCTCCTGCACTGGGTCTTGGGGGCCTCTCCTGCGCCATCTACAGCCAGGCTGCTCACACGCCTTCCAGCCTCTCTGCCTGCACAAGCCTTTCGCTCCTGTCTGCCTTTCCCTCCCTGCTCATACCTCTTTGCCTCCATCCAAGTAATCTGCCCTTAGCCTTGGCAAGGCCAGCTCCCACCCTCCAGACTCAGCTGGTTCTTCCTGCCTCTCTCTGACTTCCTTATTGGCCTTCCCAGGCCTGGGTCAATCATCTCACTGCCCTTCTTGCTCTTTAGACCTGGCTTTCAGGGCCGGCTTTAGGCCGATTCGCCTGATTCCTGGGAATCAGGCCCTGCGCCTTAAGCGCCTTTTAAATTTTTTTTACTTGCTGCGGTCTGCTCCGGGGTCTTCCATGGTCCCGCTCCCCTGACCAAAGCGGTGGCGGGAGCGCAGCTGCCCCACAGCCCCCCTCTCCCGGCTGGAGCGCGGCAAGCCCTGTGGTCCCGCTCTCCTGGCTGGAGCTCTGGCTGGAGCGCAACAAGCCCCGCGGCCCCGGCTGGAGCTCTGGCCGGAGCGCGGCAAGCCTCACGGCCCCGCTCTCCTGGCTGGAGCTCTGGCTGGAGCGCGGCAAGCCTTGTGTCCCCAGCTGGAGCTCCGGGCCCTTTAAATAGCCCCCAGAGCCCTGGGGTAGCAGGGGGCTCTGGGGGCTATTTAAAGGGCCAGGGCTCCAGCTGCCTATGCCACCCTGTTCCTTTAAATAGCCGCCGGAGCCCTGCCACCCCCATGCATTCCCCAGGGCTCCCGCGGCTATTTAAAAGGTCCGGGGCAGGGTAGAAGCAGGGGCACCCCAGGCCCTTTAAATAGCCCCCAGAGCCCTGCGATAGCGGGGGGCTTGGGGACTATTTAAAGGGCCGGGGCTCTAGCTGCCTCTGCTGCACCCCCTGCATAGCCTGCACCAGCCCTGCCCCCCCCGCCTGCAGCCAGCTCTGCACCCCCTGCCCACAGCCAGCCCCTACCAAACCCCCTGCCGTCTCCAGCCAGCCCCCCCCCACACCCCTGCCCGCACCAGCCCTGCACTGCCCGCCCTGCCCTGTCTCCAGCCAACCCCTGCTGCACCCCCCGTGCCTGAAGCCAGCCCGCCCCACACTCCCCTGTCTCCAGCCAGCCCCGCACCCTTTGCCCTGCCTGCAGCCAGACCCTGCCTCCAGTCAGCCCCTGCCCTGCCTCGAACCAGCCCCATGTCCACTGCTGCCCTGCAGTTCCCAAGGCAGTAACCTGCACACCTGCTTCAATGAGGGGGGCAGGAAGCAGCTGGGACCCACACGTGCACACCCCCAGGGAGTGGCAGGGACCCACACATGTGAAACAGCAGTCATTAATAACCAGTCAACAGCGTATATGATGCAATGTACATAATATACAATTTTATTATTTATATAGTTATGGAAAGTAAATAATACATGGAAGAAATGGAAGGCTTTTTTTTACACTTTTTTCTTTTTAAGTCATCCCTGCCAAGGCACCGCCGAAAGTGTTCGAATTGGGTCCTGCACTTCCTAAAGCCGGCCCTGCTGGCTTTACCAGTTGCTGCTCTGAGTTCCCTCTTCCTGGCCTCATTCTTCTCTTTGTTCTTCCTCTTTCCCCCTTCTCCCAGGACTCCCATGGCAGGGATAGTCTGTGTGGTCAGCCCCTCTGAGCACCAGCCCTCTCCTCCTTACATCCTCCGGTTGCTTGGGGGAACTCCTCCCTACCTGCCCTGCTCTCACTGCCCTTCAGTCCTGGCATGGCTGCCTCCTGCACGTGCTCTGCTGAGTGTGCTGGGAAAAAATGCAGGTTCCTTGCTCGCATCCTCTTCTGTCAGCTTGTTCTTGTCACCTTTTTTTAGAGCAGCCCCCTTGCCCCCTGACTTTCACAGGCCCTACTAATGTCAAGCCTTTGAGGAAACAATTTTCGAACTCCGCTGTTTGCATAATAATGCCAGCTCCTCCCTGCTCCCCTCCCTCCCCCCTGCCCCCCAGTGCAATGTCACAAAGGCCACATGGCACTGTTTCACTCTCAAGCTGTCTAAGGCCATTCATAAAATTATACTCATAACATGTGCAGCTGGGAATTCAGGATTCCATAATTAAGGGCTGGCAAATGGATATTAATCGACAAGCACCTTGCAGGATTCCTCATGCTACACAATAAAGGGCCACTGCTCTTGCAATCTAGGAGCTGGGTCGTGCCATTAAGGCATAGTCATGAGTAGGCAGTGATACAGGAGGCCGAGTTTCCCCTGGAATTCCTAGGGGGCAGCGTTTTATGGCATCATGCACTGCATGAGCTCCCCCAGTGCCACCTGTGCTAACGGTATGAAGCCATCTCAACCCTCTCTGACCCTTTCAGGTGGCTGAGCTACAGCGGTGCCCACAGTCTGGGGTGGCCTCTGTGATTGCTGAGCCCTGGCACCAATATCTTAGGGGGGAAACGCACTTCCTCCACTCCCTGTCCTCCCTCACCCCTCAACCCCCCACACCCACCTAGGGGCCAGCCAAGGAGAACCAGGAAAAACCACGTGGAGACACCATGCCCAGGACAGCTGGTGGGCAAGAGCTCTATCCTTTGAGGGAGACAGTCTCAGACGATGAGGGGCGTGGCAGCGCCTTATCGCGGTGGACAATTACTGGTGTCCGAGGAGTGAGTTCTAAGGGGGATTCTGAATGCAGGGGGCTCACCTGGTACCATGGAGATAGGAGGGAGCTGCAGGCACAAGGGACCACAGTCTCTGCTCCACTATAGCCCCTCAGAGTGGCTCTGCCAACACACAGAGGACAGGAACCCTGCACTTCTGGCCAGCTGGGAACTGGTCCTGTCTAGAGAGAAACCCCAGGTGGCACAGAGCAAGCATAATGGCTCCCTCAAGCAGGGCATGTGGCCAGAACCTGACTCACCCACTGGCAAGTCATTTGGGAAGGGTGACAGGACAGAAGCCAGGTGGCAGAGGGGCCCAAAAAGAAATGAGAGGAGAGAAGGTCAAGGCTGGGGCTGTGGATGGCACATTTGGAGACAAGAGGGGAGGAGGGAAATGGGATGATGTTTGGAGAGGGAGGTGGAAACAAGGGCACAGGAGAACATCCAGGAAGTAGCTGGAAGTGAAAGGGGAAGCAGTGAATGGGGGAGCAAGAAGAGCCTGCAGGTGGAGGAGACAGGGTCCGGGGTCAGAGAGAAACCTCAGTGTCAGGAACCAGAATGAAGGAGGAGAGGGTGGAGCAGGGTGACAGGAAGTAGCTCGCACCAGATCCAGTCACTTCTTTCCACAGATGCTGGCGAGGTGGACAAAGCAGAGGGGTTGGGGCTGGGCATGCAGGAATTGCTGAGGGTGACAGAACTGGGCAAGGTGCTTGTCGATTAATATCCATTTGCCAGCCCTTAATTATGGAATCCTGAATTCCCAGCTGCACATGTTATGAGTATAATTTTATGAATGGCCTTAGACAGCTTGAGAGTGAAACAGTGCCATGTGGCCTTTGTGACATTGCACTGGGGGGCAGGGGGGAGGGAGGGGAGCAGGGAGGAGCTGGCATTATTATGCAAACAGCGGAGTTCGAAAATTGTTTCCTCAAAGGCTTGACATTAGTAGGGCCTGTGAAAGTCAGGCAAAGAACAAACACAGCCGGATGGTTTAATGTGGATATGATCAAGAAAATACATGCTACCAAATTAACCTCCCCCCCACCTCCCAAAAGAAGAAAAAGAAAAAACGGTTTGAGAAGGGAAATTGGCATTCTGAATCCTAAGTGAATGACAAGGACTTCTGGGTTACTCCAGAGCTGCTATTACACTGAAATACTTGACACAACATTTTGGCAGGAATCTCAGGTGAGCAGCGAATATTGAATTCCTGATGACAATAGAAGATACATTCCTTGTTTTCCAAGTGGAATGTACAAAGAGGGACTCTAACCACATGCTTCTTGAAAATGCAGACTTCTCTGTGTATTGACATGTGTCAGTGTAGTGGGGTGGTCACCTGCTCCTGCCCTGAAGGGCTTGACATCAGCCCTGGGAGAGGGCTGCTGATAGGAAAGCGGCAAGCCAACGCTGATTGGGGAAACAGCCACAGCTGTGGCCATGCCCCAATCAGGCCACAGCTGGCCCTATAAAAGACCAGTGAGCCAGGAGCTGGCAGAGAGTCCCTCTCTCTAGCTGTAGAGGGAGACAGACTTTGCTGCAGGGACCTGAGCAGAGTACCTGAATGGAGCAGGGCAGAGGAAAGGCAGAGGAGCTGGGGAGCTCCATCCTGGAAAGCCCCAGGCTGTGGCCTAGCAGAAGGCCAAGAGATCCTGGGGGTTGCAGAGGGCAGCCCAGGGGTAGGCAAAGGCAGCAGGTCCAAACCCAACCTTGCGGGTGATGAGTAGACTGAGGCGATATGGGGATAGTGGGTGGAGGTTCCCTGGGGAGGGGAGATCCTGAGAGTGAGGGGTTACAGCAAGGGGGCAGCACCCCAGATAACAGAGCACCGGGTCTGGGAGGAAGACGGGGGCCAGCGGCAGTGGGACACTGGCCTGCAGAAAGCACTCCTGAGGCTGGACGAGCTAATTCCATGAGAGTGGGTGTGAATCCCACACCATCACAAGCAGTTTACTGAAGGAGACCTTCTTCTGTCTCTGGACTGTTCGGTGTCCATGGGACTGACGACTTCAGTGCTTTTACATTGAAGCAGATCAGAGTACAGCACATAATTGGTGTTGCAGAGTGTAGTGTTTTATGATACCACTGAAAATCTTAGATCTGGTATAAGGTACAGGGAAGATGCCTATGTGAAAATAGAGTATATACTTTACTATATATTCACCATTAATGCACTATTAAAGAGTAAATCAGAAACACCATTATTCCAATGTGCAGCAATCTCGAAATTTTGTAACAAGAGGAGTTGTCACAAGTCCGTTACAAAGTCCAAACCAGTTTTTATACACCTATATGCACACACACTTGGTGCTTTAAAAGGGCCAGTTTCACAAAGCTGAAAACAATTATGAGCCAAATCGATTGGGAGGAAGAATCTAATCAGAAAAATGTGAATGATAAGTGAGAATTGTTTAAGAACACTTACTAGATGCCCAAAAAGCCACAGTTGAGGAAGAAGGGTCATATTGGTTTTAAAAATGACCTGGTTTAGCGGGGAAGTGAAGGCAGCTGTACAGAACTCTCTGTGTGTGTGTGTGTGTATGCGCATATACAAATGGAAGAAAGGGGAAGTTGACAGTAATGAGTATAAATCAGAAGCTAGGAATTGTAGAAATTTGATAAGGGAACCAAAGAGAGACAAGGAGAAATCCATGGCCAACAGAGTTAAGAACAATAAGGAGATTTTTAAAGTATATTCAGAACAAAAAGAATCCTGACAATGGTACTGGTCTGTTACTAGATGGAAATGATAGAAGTATCAATAATAATGCAGAAAAGGCAGAAGTGTTCAATAAATATTTCTGTTCTGTATCTGGAGAAAATACAGATGACACAGTCTTATATGATAATGATAACACTCTGTCCATTCCACTAGTCTCTTTGGAGGATGTTAAACAGCAGCTACTAAAATTAGACATTTCAAAAAAAGCAGGTCCAAAAAAACTTGCATCCAAGAGTTTTAAAAGAGCTGGCTGAGGAGCTTGCTGGATCACTAATGTTGATTTTCAATAAGTCTTGGAACATCCAGAAGACTGGAAGAAAGCTAATGTTGTGCCAATATTTAAAAAAGGTAAATATCATCACCCGTGGAATTGTAGGTTTGTCAGTTTGGCGTTGATCCTGGGCAAGATAAAGGATATGATTAATAAAGAATTAAAGGAGGGTAATATAATTAATGTCAGTCAGTGTGAGATTATGGCAATAGATCCTATCAAACTAATTTGATATCTTTTTTGATGAAATTAAAAGTTTATTGATAAAGGTAATAGTGTTGATGTAGTAGACTTCTGTAATGTGTGTGACCTGATGTTGCATGAAATTTTGATTAAAAACACTAGAAAGATATCAAATTGACATGGCACACATTAAATGGATTAAAAGCAGGCTTATGAATCTCAAAAATGTAACCGTAAACAGGGAATTGTGTTGAACAGGTGTGTTTCCAGTGGGGTCCTGCAAGGATCAGTTCTTGGCCCTATGCTTTTTTACATTTTTATTAAAAACCCAGAAGAAAACTTAAAATCATCACTGATAAAGTTTGCAGACGACACAAAAGTTGGGGTAGTGGTAAATAATGAAGAGGAAAGGTCACTGGTACAGAGCAATCTGAATTGCTTGGCAAACTGGGCACAGACAAACAATGTGCATTTTAATATAGCTAAATGTATACATCTAGGAACAAACCATGCAGGCCATACTTACAGGATGGAGGACTCTATCCTGGAAAGCAGTGACTCCAAAAAAAGATTTGTGGTTGTGGTAGATACTCAGCTGAACTTGAGCTCCAAGTGCGATGCTGTGGCCAAAAGGGCTAATGCAATCCTGGGATGCATAAACGGGAATCTCGAGTAGGAGTAGACAGATTATTTTATCTCTGTATTCGACACTGGTGCGACGGCTGCTGGAATCCTATGTCCAGTTCTGGTGTCCACAATTCAAGAAGGATTTTGATAAATTGGAGAGGGTCAGAGAAGAGCCACCAGCATGGTTAAGTATCAGAGGGTAGCCGTGTTAGTCTGGATCTGTAAAAGCAGCAAAGAATCCTGTGGCACCTTATAGACTAACAGACGTTTTGGAGCATGAGCTTTCGTGGGTGAATACCCACTTCCTCAGATGCATGTAATGGAAATATCCAGGGGCAGGTATATATATGTGTGCTAGCAAGCAAGCTAGAGATAACGAGGTCAGTTCAATCAGGGAGGATGAGGCCCTGTTCTAGCAGTTGAGGTGTGAAAACCAAGAGAGGAGAAACTGGTTCTGTAATTGGCAAGCCATTCACAGCATGGTTAAAGGATTAGTAGACATCTTATAGCGATAGACTCAAGGAGCTTAGGGCTTGTCTACATCAGAAAGTTGCAGCGCTGGTGAGGGAGTTACAGCGCTGCAACTTAGGAGGTGTACACATCTGCAGGGCACCACCAGCGCTGCAACTCCCTGTTTGCAGCGCTGGCCGTACTCCCGTTTTGTCTCGGGTGTAGAGGATCCAGCGCTGGTGATCCAGCGCTGGTAATCAAGTATAGACACTTACCAGCGCTTTTCTTGACCTCCGTGGAATAAGCAGGTATCCCAGCATACCTGAGGAAGCCTCTGGTAATCAAGCTGGTCTCCTTCCCCGGTTTGCTCTCGCGTTCCCCGAACCCCGAGCAAGCAGGTCTCCTTCCCTGCGGTTTGCAGGGTGGTTCCGGGAACGCGAGAGCAAACCGGGAAAGGAGACCAGCTTCGCCGCGGTTTGCTCTCGCGTTCCGCGAACCACCCTGCAAACCGCAGGGAAGGAGACCTGCTTGTTCGGGGGTTCGGGGAACGAGAGAGCAAACCGGCGAAGGAGACCAGCTTCGCCGCGGTTTGCTCTCGCGTTCCGCGAACCACCCTGCAAACCGCAGGGAAGGAGACCTGCTTGCTCGGGTTCGGGGAACGCGAGAGCAAACCGGGAAAGGAGACCAGCTTCGCCGCGGTTTGCTCTCGCGTTCCGCGAACCCCCGAGCAAGCAGGTCTCCTTCCCTGCGGTTTGCAGGGTGGTTCGCGGAACGCGAGAGCAAACCGCGGCGAAGCTGGTCTCCTTTCCCGGTTTGCTCTCGCGTTCCCCGAACCCGAGCAAGCAGGTCTCCTTCCCTGCGGTTTGCAGGGTGGTTCGCGGAACGCGAGAGCAAACCGCGGCGAAGCTGGTCTCCTTTCCCGGTTTGCTCTCGCGTTCCCGGAACCACCCTGCAAACCGCAGGGAAGGAGACCTGCTTGCTCGGGGGTTCGCGGAACGCGAGAGCAAACCGCGGCGAAGCTGGTCTCCTTTCCCGGTTTGCTCTCGCGTTCCCCGAAACCCCTTGAAGCCGCCCAACAGCACTGCAGTGTGGCCACATCTAACACCACTTGCAGCGCTGGTTGCTGTAAGTGTGGCCACTCTGCAGCGCTGGCCCTATACAGCTGTACTAATACAGCTGTAACAACCAGCGCTGCAAAATTTTAGATGTAGACATGGCCTTAGTCTATTTAGTTTAACAAAGAGAATGTTAAGGGTTGACTTGATCACAGTCTGTAAGTACCTATCTGGGGAACAAATATTTACTAATGGGCTCTTCAGTCTAGCAGAGAAATGTCTAATACAATCCAATAGCTAGAAGTTGAAGCTAAACAAATTCAGACTGGAAATAAGATGTAAAATTTTAAGAGTGGGAGTAATTAACCACTGGAATAATTTACCAAAGGTCATAATGGATTCTCCATCACCAATAACTTTGAAATTGGCTGTTTTTTCTAAAAGCTCAGCTCTAGGAATGATTCTGGGGAAGTTCTCTGGCCTGTGTTACACAGGAGGTCAGACTAGATGATCACAATGGTCCCTTCTGGCCTTGGAATCTATGAATCTATTTCTTACATCAGGACTGTAGCTTAAGGGTGCTGTGAAATATACTCCTTCCTTTCAGGATTATGGTGCCACCGGAATAAGACTGCAATAGAACGGACAGATACTTTCTGTGCAGCACGTAGCCACTGTTCTTACTCTGATGTTTCTTTGTTAAATTTATCTGATAGAAAAACAGCTTTTCTGATAAGTGCGTATTGAGATCTCTGTGGGTATAATATGCCCTTCCTGGCTGCTCTTCAAATTCCTTGATTGCAAACTGCAGTGGGCATCTGGAGTGTGAAGGAAATCGGTACTGAGCACATCTATGTATCTGCGTTATATTTATCCCTAGCTCAGTTTGACACTTCCACTGCTATATTTCAGCCTAATTTTTACAGTCAAATTCATGCCTCTAAATAAAAGTTTATGAAAGAAATGTTACTAAATTCTTACCAATAGTTGCACTTGAATGAAAGGAAGGTGTAGCAAGAGAGATGCCAAGATGGCATCTAGTCCTAATTTTAATAAATTCTGTATGTAAATAGCCTTATTTTCATACTGTGTTAAAAATCCATACGTATCTTTAAAAAACCAACCTCACATTAGATGAAATCAACAAGATGGTTGCTGAGTACAGACATTTAGATGACTCTATTGTTTGTACCTGTTTGCAGTCCCTGGATGTTCTGATAGCATTTGTGGTTTTTCCGCAGAGAAGTGGCTTGTTTCTGTTCCAGAGTACATTGAACAGCCTTTGCACTGGCCAGCTTGTGTTATTTCATTTGCTTTTATTGTCTACAGATCTAGCCAGCTATTGTTTGCCAGGTGCATGGAGATTATCTCTCACTTGTTTTATATTTTTTGTTTGCCCAATAACCAAAGATCGCTCCCTCCCTCCCCTCTAATGCAGATTAAGACTTTTTACACACAATTCCTCCAGCAGCTGCCAGAGTTGTTTTGCCATCTTTGAAACTGGGTGAGGTCTCATTTTTCCAGTTCTGCTCTGTTGTGGTTAGATATGGCCTATAAGTGGAAAATGTATCTATCTGTCTTTTTTTAATCACAGATTTTCCATGAAAGGTGCCACCTACTGTCCTGCACTAGTGGCCAGATTCCTTTCAGAGGGTATGTATACACTACGGGATTATTCTGATTTTACATAAACAGTTTTTTTAAAACAGATTGTATAAAGTCAAGTGCACATGGCCACACTAAGCACATTAATTTGGCGGTGTGTGTCCGTGTACCAAGGCTAGCGTCGATTTCCAGAGCGTTGCACCGTAGGTAGCTATCCTGTAGCTATCCCATAGTTCCCGCAGTCTCCCCCGCCCATTGGAATTCTGGGTTGAGATCCCAATGCAAAAACAGTGTCATGGGTGATTCTGGGTAAATGTCGTCACTCAATCCTTCCTCCGTGAAAGCGACGGCAGACAATCATTTCGCGTCCTTTTTCCCTGGATTGCCCTGGCAGACGCCATAGCATGGCAACCATGGAGCCTGTTTTGCCTTTTGTCACTGTCACCGTATGTGTTCTGAATGCTGCTGACAGACGCAGTACTGCAGTGCTACACAGCAGCATTCATTTGCCTTTGCAAGGTAGCAGAGATGGTTACCCATCCCTATTGCACCATCTGCCATTGTAAATTGTCGATGAGATGATGATTATCAGTCGTTCTGTACCGTCTGCTGCTGTCATGGGTGCTCCTGGCTGGCCTTGCTGAGGTCGGCCGGGGCACATGGACAAAAATGGGAATGACTCCCCGGATCATTCCCTTCTTTATGTTTTGTCTAAAAATAGAATCAGTCCTGCCTAGAATATGGGGCAAGTGTACTAGAGAACCAGAGAGCACAGCCGTTCCATGTCAGAGCCCCAGAGATCCCACAGAAATGATGAGCTGCATGCCATTCTAGGGGTGCCCGTGCAACAACCCCACCCGTTGCTTCCCTCCTGAGCTACCGTGGCAGTGTCCGCCCATTTGTGTGATGAAGTAATAAAGAATGCAGGAATAAGAAACATTGACTTTTTAGTGAGATAAAATGAGGGGGAGGAAGCCTCTAGCTGCTTTGATAGTCCAGGCAGGACATTAAAGGGTGGCGAGGGAGAGGAGCCCAGCCTCCCGCTGCTATGATAGTCCAGGCACTACAGAATCTTTTCTTTAGACATGAAAGGGGGGGGCTGATAGAGCTCAGCCTCCAGTTGCTATGATAAAGATGGTTGCCAGCCGTTCTGTACCATCTGCCGGGGATAACTGGGAGTCATTCCCATTTTTACCCAGGCGCCCCCTGCCGACCTCACTGAGGCCAGCCAGGAGCACTCATGGGCTGATGATGACAATGGATAGCAGTCATATTGTACCGTCTGCCATCAGGAAGGGAATGCTAGTGTTCAGCGCTGCAGCACCCCGTCTTATCAGCAGCATGCAGTAGACATAGGGTGACATTGAAAAAAGGCAAGAAACATTTTTTTTCCCTTTTCTTTCAGGGAGGGGCGGGGGAATGAGTGTAAATTGACAACATATACCCTGAAACACCTGGGAAAATGTTTTTGACCCTTCAGGCATTGGGAGCTCAGCCAAGAATGCAAATGCTTTTTGGAGACTGTGGGATAGCTGGAGTCCTCAGTCCCCCCTCCCTCCCTCCATGAGCATCCATTTGATTCTTTGGCTTTCTGTTACGCTTGTCACACAGCACTGTGCTGTGGACTCTGTATCATAGCCTGGAGATTTTTTCAAATGCTTTGTCATTTTGTCTTCTGTAACGGAGCTCTGATAGAACAGATTTGTCTCCCCGTACAGCGATCGGATCCAGTATCTCCCATACGGTCCATGCTGGAGCTCTTTTTGGATTTGGGACTGCATCGCCACCCGTGCTGATCAGAGCTCCACGCTGGGCAAACAGGAAATGAAATTCAAAAGTTCGCGGGGCTTTTCCTGTCTACCTGGCCAGTGCATCCGAATTCAGATTGCTTTCCAGAGCAGTCACAATGGTATACTGTGGGATACCACCCGGAGGCCAATACCATCGATTTGAGGCCACACTAACCCTAATCCGACATGGCAATACCGATTACAGCGCTACTCCTCTCGTCGGGGAGGAGTACAGAAACCGATTTAAAGAGCCCTTTATATTGATATAAAGGGCCTCGTTGTGTGGACGGGTGCAGGGTTAAATTGGTTTAACACTGCTAAATTTGGTTTAAACGCGTAGTGTAGACCAGGCCAAAGTCAAATACAATGTGAAAGGGTCTATTTGGGTTCAGCATTTTACCACTGAAAAAGAAGACCAAGCCTTGACTTTGCAGTAATTCTGTGTGTGTGTGTGTGTGTGTGCGTGTGTGTGTGCGCGCATGCACAGTTTTAAGATGAGAGAAAATGTATCTGATCGCACCTACAATGAGCCCTGGGAGCTCAGCAGTAAGAGAATGCAGCTTTCATTGCTTCAGCTTTTTCAGCTCCATTGTTGATTTGATTGCTCAAAACATTCGGCCTTGTCTTTATTTCAAAGGTGTACTTCTACCAGCAAACCCTCCCAGGGCAGATGATGATCTACTAGCAATAAATGCTTTGTCTGGTCTGACTTATTCCAATTCCATGAGCAAATTAGTTATACCAGCACAGGAGTGTGTTGCTGCATAGCTGTGTCTACACTAGGGCTTGTGCCGGCACAAACCCGGTCAGCAAACAGTCCCACTCCTAACCAACATAAGCAAGATGGTGCCGGCAAGCCTTTGATGTGTAGGCTGGGCTTGAGACTGTCTGGCACAGCCTCTCTCTCCCCCTGAAGTAAATTTGTCCTGTTGATCATACAGAAAAGGGAGGGAGCAGCAGGGATTGAGCAAGGGAGTCTCATGGAGAGAAGAGGCCAAGAGGGTCGTTGAGCAGGTCTGGGGAAGGAAGATGCCCCAGAGTGCAGTTTAACACAAAACACCCTAGGAACTTTCAATCCCAAGTAATAACCTGGAGCTGTCAGTACATTACATGCAACAGGACAAGATACTGCACTGCAGATAAGTAAGGGCAAGTGCCATCCCCTGTGCCTCCCCCATGCCCTCTTCCAGGGGACGGAGGTAAAAGCACTCAGTGGCTATGTCTTCCCTGCAGTTAGACACCTGTGGCTGGCCCATGCCAGCTGATTTGGGCTTGGGCTAAGGGGCTGCTTAGTTGCATTGTAGAGGTTCAGGCTCACGCCAGAGCCCGGGCTCTGGGACCCTTGCAGGGTAACATTGTCACCGTAAGTAAAGCCTCGGAGGAGTTGTAGATCCACTAGTCTGAGCCTAACCCCTCCTCTGCCCGGCCTCTGTGTCAGCAGGACCTCACCCTAGAGCAGGGCTGCCAGATGCATGGAGAGCAAATGAGGGGTCGTGGCTATGCCCCCCCAGCGCCTGGATGCAGCACCTGATCTGCTGTGGATACTCTTGGGGCTGTGGTCAGCACTGGGCCCTGCATACACGAGCCCCTCTCTGTTCAGATCCTCTCTGGATCCCTCACGAAGTAGGGCTGAGGGTTAACCCCTGCCAACGGCCTATTGGCAAGGCAGCATTCCTCCTGTGCTTCCATTAGGGAAGAGTCTGCGTCTCTCTTTCCCCACTGGGGCTGTTGGCATTGGCTTTAGTCCATTCCTAATATGGCCCCAGAGTTTCAGCCTGGTCCTGTAGCTTCCCATTTCCCCGGGACGTCCCCTGGGGCACAGAGTGGGGATCACTTAACTCAGGTCTACCACGCCTGCCTTGTGTTGGTAAGCTGCCGGGTACAGCTGCTTGGAATAAGGGATCAGCTGCCATGTGCTTGTCTGCACTGTCCTCTGCTGGACAGACCTGCCCCAGGCTATGGGACTGTCCAGGGGCTGCCGTGTTGGCATAGGCCCTTGGCCTCCATGAGCTGTACAGTGATCTCCTTTAGCTTGTGGTCCTGGCCTACGTTTGTGGAGATGGAGATCCTGTGCTCTGTTCCATGGTGTTACCTGTTTGGATTAGCAGGTGGCTGTGTGATCTGTTGTTTGTAGTCACAGTGCTGCCCAGGAAATATGTTGCTGTCATGCTGTGGGTTGGGGTGGGTGTCTGGACCATGCTCTGAGTAGGTTGGATGTGCAGGTCATGTGTCTGGACCATGTTCTGAGTGGGGGCAAGTATACAGGCCAGGTGTCACAGTCTCAGCAGAGATCTGGTTTGATCTAATTAACAACAAAGAACCGAACAACACAAGGACAAAATCAGAAAAGAATTCAGAGAAGCTATGGAATCTTTCCATGCCAAGGCCAGCATGGTGGAACCCTAATACAGAGGCCATAGATCGAGCCTAGACCAGTAAAAAGAGACTGGTACATACCTGATGGGAGTTAAACCTAATTTCCTAGAATGTTAGGAAATTTTGCATTAGTTGGCTCAGAGCTTCATAACTGGCTTTTTCAGCTCCCAGCCTATAATCTGTTAAAAGTGTATCAGGAGCTAAAGGCAGATCCAGAAAAATGGCAGGGGCCCTAGCTCGTTAGCGGACAGGAAACTCCAAGGCACCCTGTGCACTGTGTTCCATTTCCTAAAACCTGAGGGGTAGTTTATTGGGGGATTCGTCAGGTTGTTTTAAACCACCACCCATACCAAAGCTGACGATAGGACTTGGAGAGAGGTTGGGAGTGAATACTAACCACCCTGGTGGTTGGAGACTGGGCATGCTTCATGGCAGTAGGACCACCACTTCCCCCTCCTGCTTTACCATCTGTGTGGTGGTGTTAGTGCTAGCGTGCTAACAATAGCCAGCTGCTGTGTTCTCGGGAAAGGGAGCAGATCTGATTCAGACACGCACAGGTGGCTGGGCCGTGAAATAGGACTGTGCCTTTTTCTACATTGACTGACTGTATTTCTGACTGGAACAGCACTCCCAAGAAAGACCATAGAGTGTTCAGAGAACACACGTCTGCAGGCCTAGAACGTCAGGAACTAATCCAACTTGATCAGCGTTGTGTTCCCAGGCCTTGTGATGCAAGGAACGATTTGCCTAGCTATGTAGTTAATCAGCTGCATTGTCATGCTTGGGTTCGTAGAAAGGGGGAAAACGCCCCAATTGCCCCTTCACAGAGATCCAATGTAGGGTGTTCAGATGGAGGGTCCAAGAGATTCAAGTGACTCCACAGTAGCTGTGCACGGCAGGTGCTCCTAGGGGCTATTTCAGAAACTCACAACTGACAGTCTGCAGGACATGAAGCCAAAGATGCTCTGCGAGAACACCCGGGGCAGCAGGGGAGAACCACAATACCCTGTGATTCTGGAATGGAGGCAGGGGGCGATGGGGCAGAAGCAAAAAGAGAAAAGGGAAGGCAGAGAAATAAAAAAAAGTTGGAAGTAAAAGGAAGGAAGGAACTCAGAGATGGAAGGAGAGAGAGAGAATGGAATGAAGAAATGGAGAAATGTTGAACCCCACAATTTTTGTGTTTGTGTTCCTACACTGAGGTTGGCTAACTATTGCAGTGCTAATTGCAACTTATATTTAAGTATTTTTCTGTAAACTGTAGTCTCCTGCTGTATGCCTGTAGTTACTGGTTTTATTCTGCTACAAAACAGGTCAGATGTAATGCGACTGCTGGTTTATCATTATGGTTATTCTTTGATTTTGTGTTTGGCTTTCTCGGAATACTAAAATTAGACAGTTGATGCACTCCTAGCTGGGGGCTGTATGTAACTTTGGCTGTTGGCATGGCTTGGAGAAAGACTGAGCAGAGAGGGAAAGAGGAGAAGAAGAGATGAGGAATACAAGACCCTTTTCTGCTCCACAATCCTCACTGTTGCACTCTGGAAATCATAGGAAATTCTACATTTTGAGGAGTTGGCCTCAGACTTTGCCCTTAACTTTTAACCCCGCCAGCATTCGGCTTTTCACCAGGAGTATGTATCACCTGCCTCCAGCTGCTGACGGGGTCTCCAGCAGGAGAGGCATCTGGCCCACAATGGACATCTTCTGTCTGGCCTTAAAGGCAAATGATCACTCTAAGGGTTTCTGTACAGCCCATTTATCACGACAGGGCCTATGTGCTGCACAGAGAGACAAGATCTGCAGAGCCAGGACCCTAGACATCAGACAGTCATAGATTGGGGGCCAAGAAGGGCCATTGTGATACTCTCGCCTGACCCTTGCACACGGAGTTTGTCCAAGCAAAGGTTAAGGGGGTAACTCTGTCAACAACCCTTAAGGGACCCAGGAGCCCAAACCCCATTTTCAGAAATGATGTAGGGATTTAGGTTCTTAGGGATGCGGATGGGTGCCTTAGGGGATTGATAAAAGCACTGAAGCAGGTTAGGTGCCTAACTCCCATTGGGAACAGAGCAGGGGTGGAACTCCCCATTGGGAGTTGGACGCCTGACCTTCTTTGGTGCTGTTGTCAATCCCATGCAATGTCCTTGTAACTGTGGCCTGTTAAAGCCAATTGCCTTTCAGTGGGACATGGGCTGCTCAGGGCAGTCTCACTTCTGAAAATGGGACTTAGGCTACGAGCTGGTCTGCACTGGAAATGTACATCGGCATAGCTGCGTCGTTCTGGGTGATAGACAGCACAGGGCAACGGAAGAATCTTTCCATTGACTTAGCTACTGCCTCTCAGGGAGATGGATGGGCTGACTACAGCGAAGGGAAGATGTTTGTCGCTGGCGTAGGTGTCTATGCTGAAGCTGTAGCATTTGAAGTGTGGACATAGCCTACGTCTACAGAGCACACCTCTTGCGGCAGCATGTTCGGTGTGTGTCACTGCGTGCCACAATGAAAAGCAGGCTGAGTCCACACGGCAGTGAATAGCTAAATGTGTCAGTGAAAGGCTCTGGCAGGGGAGAGCTAAACCTTTCCCTGCTGTCTGCCCTCTGCCAGAACCTTCTGTACTGCTGGAGTCTTTCCCTGTGGCAGTGGGGAAAGCCTCTGGCAACGGGACATTGAGTTGCTAAGAATAGCACTGCTTGGGCCCTGTGGAACGCACCTGGGTACCTACCCACAGGGTTCAGATCTCACTGTCTACACTGCTCTCTGTACCAGTACAAAGGACCTGGGCTATGTAGGAGGTGTCATGCAAGATGATCCAACGGTCCCTTCTGGCCTGAGGAATCCATGGCTTCATAGAGCATGAGGCATTTGGTAGGAGGCTGGCAGGTTACAGGCATTGTGTAGATTTCCAGGAAGGACTTTTAAAGGCTGGGATGAATCCCAGCATATTTTAGTGGAGGAAAGTGGAACCTTGTCTAGCTGAAATGCAGTGTGTGTTGACTACATTGGTGGGAGGGGTAGCTCAGTGGTTTGAGCATGGGCCTGCTAAACCCAGGGTTGTGAGTTCAATCCTTGAGGGGGCCATTTAGGGATCTGGGCAAAAAATCTGTCTGGGGATTGGCCCTGCTTCGAGCAGGGGGTTGGACTAGATGATCTCCTGAGTTCCCTTCCAACCCTGATATTCTATGACTAGCAGGCTATTGTTCTCAGCTGGCCTATAACATGTGCCTGCGAACAGCAGACATGGGGATTTAGGGGAGTAGAAATCATTACATGCATCCCAACCCTCCTTCCCAGATAGGTTAAGGTTTCAGTGGCCTAGTGCCATTCTTCAGACACCAACCAACCATTGGGATTGGAGGAGGAGGGGGTAACTTGCATTCTGCTGGGTTTCCTTAGTCTCTTCCTAGGAGCTGACTTGTTCTTTCAGTCAGAGTAGCCCTTCACGAGCACCCTGGGCCAAGGTGTGATCCAGTCTCTGCAGAGTGACGCTATGGCACTAGCTGTGTTCCTCCTGCTGCGTGCATGCCTCAGCCCTGACAGCTGGCACTGGGTACTGACAGCTTTTGGGCTTGCCTCCTCTGCTCAGAGCAGAGCAAGAGCTCGTTGCGCTTGGGGGTGGGGAGAATGGGCACCAGTATTTGTGATTTGTGTTACTGGAGCCCCAGTCACAGATCAGGACCATGGCCAAAGGCGGAACAAAGACCTGGTCCCTGCCCAGAGATCTTCCAGTCTAAGCCCCCTACTAGCATCATGCCTTTGTGTGGAGTGCTGCCCCCTGTGCTTGGGTCACGCTGGGCCAGGGGACGTGCTGCACTCTGGGAAGGGTGTACGCCATGCTCCCCTCAACGCATCTCTGTTCACAGGGACTCAGTCTCTCCTGTGGGTTCCCCTCCAGGTTAGAGTTCCCCCTTTCGGGTGGGCTGTGGCCTTCCTCTTTCACACACAAGTGCACTGGGGCAGCCCGGCTGTGGTCC
The DNA here is from genome assembly GCF_025201925.1 of Gopherus flavomarginatus. Lineage (NCBI taxonomy): Eukaryota > Metazoa > Chordata > Testudines > Testudinidae > Gopherus > Gopherus flavomarginatus. The sequence continues at coordinate 63,845,428 of NC_066624.1, forward strand.
CTGGAGTGCAGGTAGATGTATGGGTAGGGCAGCGAAGGGGGGCCAGGTGGGGAAGTGGCCAGGTGCAGACAGTTGGCACTGAGTGTGTGCGACACTACATAACCTGGAGTTAGTCATAGAGTTTAAGTACAGAAGGAACTACAAGATCTGATCTGCTCGTGGGTACCAATTTTGATGGAGCACGAGCCAGGATGCTGCTGCCCATGACCAGGCAGGAGCTGCCAGAAGCATTCAACTGCTTGGTTTCTCCATCTTAAACAACAAGGAATCCAGTGGCACCTTAAATTGATGGCTGTGCTGCTGCGGTGGCTCGCACACGGCCCCAGTTCCTCGCACCACCACGCCCCTGGGCTCTAGTAGGGGGCTTGCACTGAGAGAGAGAGAGCTCGAAGTGCTGAGCGCAGGATCCGGGCTGACGAGATTGTCTTTTCCCTCTGCCTCCCACCCACACTGGGCTTCTGTGGCCCAGCCCCTGTGCACGGCTTCCAGCACAGACCTCCGCACCGTTTGTGTCATTAGAGCGAGTGCGCGGCCTGACGACATGCAACTCTGGGTTCGCAGCTCTGGGGCCTGGGTGGGTCTTAGCTGGGTTATTTCATTGGGAAGGTGGATGCTGCCCCTTCCGTTATTGCTGCCAGGTTGTCATTCACACTGACCGCTCCCCTGGCACGGAGCCTGTTCCAGCCACAGTAGCAGACTGGTAATGCTCACTCCCACCTCTGGCAGAGGAGCATCCTTCCCTTCTGAGTGACACGGGAATCTCAAGGCCAAGACAGTGGTGGGAGCTGCCAGCCATTGCTGCTGTGCCAGTGGAGGCAGTGCGTGTGCCAGCTGCATGCCAGGCACGAGATCAGGGCTTCACCTGAAACTCAGTTACTCCAACTAAGGTATGAGGGCAGGGAAAGAGTGGAGCGAATTGGAAAGAGGCAGCGTCACTTGTCAATGTTAAGCCATTGATTTCAAATAAATTCTCAGGCTCCACTGGTCCGTGCTGCGTGTTCCACCCAGTCTCCAATAGCCTGAAATGATGCTTTCCCTTCTTAATCAACTTTGGGCTCGCTCGCTCGCTCACTCACTCCTCTCTCTCTCTCTCTCTCTCTTATCTGAGACTCCATGACATCCACTTGCAAACTAATCCCAGCCCTTCCCAACGTCATTGCTGGGAATGGAAGGAAATCACCATGTTTTTACTGAGACTGTAGAGAGAGCACAATACACCCTGGAAATACTCTGCCATTTCTATGCTCTAATCACACACCTGCACTGAGAAGCAGCTGTAATGAATGGACTTGTCTGTGGCTGTGGGTACGTCTGCACTACAGGATAAATTCGAATTAGTTTAAACCGATTTTATACAACAGATATTATAAAATTGATTGTGCGCGTCCACACTAGGCACATTAATTCGGTGGTGTGCGTCCGTGGTCCGAGGCTAGCGTCGATTTCTGGAGCAGTGCACTGTGGGTAGCTACTGTAAAATAATGAGACCAATAATGTCGATTTGCATCCACACCAACCTAAATCGATATAGTAATATCGATTTTAGTGTTACTCCTCTCGTTTTTAATGCTGTTAAAATCGGTTTAACAGCGTAGTGTGGACCAGGCCTGTGGGTAGTTCTGGCCTTTCTTCTTGGCAGCTACAGGACAAAGAACAAGGCTGCACATTAGGAGCCTCCTCTTGTGTCTCTTAGTGCAGGAAGTTTAGCATAAGGAGTTACTTTGCAATGCAAGTGAATGGGTCTAGTCACAGGTCCTTAGCAGACGGCCAAGTGCCACCCCCTGCCTCCCATGCAATGGAAGGCGCGCGAGCACACGCACACACACCCACACACACAGGGTGATCGGGGGTGCTCACAAGGGATGGTCAAAACTCACCATTTCTGTTAGGCAGGAAATTTTGACATTTAAAAATTTCTTTTCTTTTGGAACTGAAATGAAATCCCGGTTGCTGCAATGTGCCTCAAAACAGAACTTTTCCCCCAAATTTTGTTTAGCATATTGTGTTCAGGAAAAATTGCAAAATGAAATGTTTGTTTAGAAAATTATTTCCCCCACTTTTATATTATGTTTGCATTATTTTATGCTGTCAGTACAAATAGTGCATAGTATGATGTGAATGTTCTCCAACATCATACAGTAAAAGTATTCTGTTTTTGTTGTATTTTTAAAATTATTAAGGGCAGTGCTACTTAATACTGATGAAGGCATCTTATTTTCTAGATAAGTGTCTCCTGTTTGATGTTTTGAACAAAAAAAGGAGACAAAGTGCCAAACTATTTCATTACCATGCAATGTACTAATTAGAGAAGCAGCTGTTTTCAATATCTTTGTGTCAGTCTGGAAGCATTTTCCAAGGATATTCTAGAAAATAAGATACTTCACTCTAAGTACTAAAATTAAATAAAATAATAGGCAATTAAATAATTATTCAAATTAATGAATTAAAAACATACAATTCTTTTTTAAAATGGAAAAAATAAAATCACTTTTGAATAAAATACCGTATTTAGATGAAATTTTAATTTTTTTCCAAAATGAAAAAAAAGTTTCTTCCAATGGTTAGTTCCATAGGAGGTTTTGTCAATGTCCACAGGCCATCACAAAAAAGTTAATTCCTTGAAATGGCATTTTGCAACAGAACCCAGCCAGCTCTGGTGCTAACTCAATGCAGGTAGCCATGGCTTCATCATTTCCCTTTCATGTAGCACCTTCTGACATACGCATCAGCCAGTCATTCAGAACCTGCAATACCCCCTCTCAAGGCCTGATGAGAGAGCAGGAAGAGCTAGAAGTGGTGGTGTTACACCAAGTAAGGTGATGGGCAGCTGCATCCCTGTCGTATGTGCTCCAGAGTCAGGAAGAACAGTTTGTGCCACAAATGCCTCTTCTGGGCATGGTCTGCAGTTTCTTAGCGAGGGCCCAGACAAAGGAATGGCACCCCAGAATTCTCCAGTCTCTGCTGGTGCCTTGCGCCATCAGGAGAAGAGTGCTGTGTGTAGGTAGGATGGTGCCTTCCACTGCAATCTTTCCAGCAGTGGCTCCCTCTTGAGACCTTCACCAAGGCCCACACTTCAGTCCTGAAGCCTTGGTTAATAACGTTCTGTGGGGTACAGAGAATGCTCACTGATCTCAGCGGCTAGAGATGCCAAAGGGCCGAATTGCTTGTCTCTGCTTGTCTTGCAGTATCGTTATAGATTGGACAGCTTTGTCTGGCAGGAGCAGTGCTCGGGTGAAGATTTCTGAGAGCAGCAATATCTTGATTTGCTTTCTTTCCTGTTGCATGGCCAGCAGTGCTGGAACAATTTTTATAGTAGGGGTGCTGCTGATGGTGTTTATTACTACTACTTCAGGCCAGGGGGACAGCAGCACCTCCAGAACCACTGTGCATAGTTGTATTTTGTGATGTTCAGTTGACTCATGAGATTAACTCAGACCTCAACTATCCAGAGTGAGTGTGGTGCAGAGATTAGATTGCTTACAAGGTGTGGTGTAGAGCTTTGACCCTGCAATTGGCACTCAGGCAGTCTGGGCTGAGCTCGTCTTGGGTAAGTCACCAAAGTAGACCAAAATGTCCAAATTGGAGAGCCTCGGGTGCCTACACTTATAATCCAGATGTGTGCCTTGATTTCCAAAGGTGCTGATGTAACCCAAGCGAGCCCAGTGTGGTGATCAGGGCCCCTCTAGTGGCCTGAGCATACAGAGGTTGATGAGTCTACTAGAGCTTTGGCTAACAGAGTGGGACCTTTTAGCTCAGACAGTAGAGAGAGGCTCCTGCATTTAGAACCAGAGGTCCCCAGGTTCAATGCCCACTGCCAACAGCCCACCCAGGGACATCTAGCTGCAGTGACATATAATAATCCTCCTCACAAACTGGGTGGCCTTTAGCTCACAGCCTCTGGGCACGTCTATGGATCCTGGTGGAGTTTAGGCTGTTTTCTCTGAAGTGGGGAGTGGGGTGGCATTGAAAAAATACCCCTTTCAGAGCACCAGTGAGCTCTCATCCTGCTCAGCATCACACGCCAGCAGGAAGGAAAGGAGTCAAGGAAGAGCAACGCCAGCCTGCCAGATATCTCACCAGCATCTGAGCGTCACAGCCATCAGATGCAGTAACATTAGTGTCTGCTGAACGGTCAAGTACCATGGCCATGGACACAGCTTTGCTTTATATCATGGATTGTCGAGATCAGTGCAGCCTTGAGCCATGACCAGAACGGAAAGTGCTTCTGTGCCTCATATGCCTGGGAGAGACCCTGCTCTGGCCTCAGGTGTGCTCCCAGGCACTGCGGGTATGGCTGTGAAGAGCCATCAAGGGCCTGGCCATGTACTGTTTCCTTTCGCCTGAGTGGTTATCTGGAACCTTACCAGGCTGTTTGGGTCAGGAGGTTATTCAAGTTAGGTGTTTCCCTGGAGCAATCCTGTGCATTTACAGAGCACGTCCATCAAGGCCTGTTCCCCTGGCCCCAGCAGGAGCAACTGACAGCCAGCAGTTTCTATGCTGGCAATTCCCAAGCCTTCCTTTGAGCCGGTCCTGTCCTCCAAGGAGCTCTGTCTGCTCCCTCTCAGGGCCGTGCTCACCACTGCTGCTCTCACTGTTCGCTGCCTCCTCATGGCTTTCCAGTCCCTTGCTGCTGCTGACACATGCAGCTACTCCCAGTCAATCCCCAGCCCCAAGGTTGGTCTGTGTGGCTGGGCTGCTCATCGACTTTGCGTGCAGCCTAGTGCCTTGGGCTTTGGCTTCCACTGTCCCCAGTGATCTGACTGCATCAAGGAGCTCAATTGCTTCTTCTGTTTGGCCCAAATGAAGGGTGGCCGGCATGTCTGTGACTGCCTAGCAAACGCATGCTTCATGGCAGCCATTAACCCTTCCAGCACCACTGCCCCAAGCTGCTGTTTCACGTACTCTATAGGCTGACAACAAGGATGGGGCAAAATTCACTGAAACCCGTTCTTTGATCTGTCATTGTGAGTAGGAGGTTGCAAAGGGGAAAGACTGTAGATTCAACTCCCTCCAACCCACACTGATTGCTTTCTACCTGCCGTCTTAGCACTTTAAGTACTTCCTCTCAGGGCTGCTCGGGGGGGGGGCAAGTGGGGCAATTTTCCCCAGGCCCCACAGGGGCCCCCACGAAAGTTTTTCGGGGCCCCTGGAGTGTGGTCCTTCACTCGCTCCAGGGGCCCTGGAAAACTCGCGGGGCCTGGGCCCCCGGAGCTTCTTCCGCTCTGGGTCTTCAGCGGCAATTCGGCGGTGGGGGGGGTCCTTCTGCCCTGGGACTCACCGCAGAAGTGCCCCAAAGACCTGCGGCGGGGAGTCCTTCCGCCCTGGGACCTGCCGCTGAAGTGCTGGGTCTTCGGTGGCAATTCAGCGGCGGGGGCCCTGTGCCGCCGAAGACCCCAGGCCCCCTGGATCCTCTGAGCGGCCCTGCTTCCTCTTTGGGTCTGATCCAGCTCCCCTTGGCAATGGCAACATTCCTGGTGACTTCATATCAGACCCGGTAAACTCCAATCTGTTGTCATCCTCCAGCCTCTGCACCTGTTCTGTCCAAATATTATAAATTTGAGTGACCAATCACTTGTGAATTTAATAATAGACAGAGGTAACTAGTCTGGACTGAGCAGGAGGCTGGAGAGCCAAGTGAGCCTAATACGCAACCAACCCCAGGATAATTTAACATCATAAGAACAATTCTATGGCAACAATGCAACACCCTGGATGAGCCCAGGGTGGAATAGAAACTGTTTCCTTCAGTGGCGTTACTCCTGTCATACACCAGTGAAGGGAGAACAGGTCCAGGTTTCCTCTTCCACTTGTGCTCTGCCGAAGAGCTAGAATGAACCTGCCAGGCAAAATGCCCTGTGCAGAGCTGTTACAGGTTTGTGGATGCCCGCTGTTTCCCTGAGTATTACTGCAGTTCACCACGTGCCAGGTTAATATCTCTGCTCCCTTTTGTCTCCTCTTTCTGGGTTCATCTTTCTCCTCTTTTCATCCTCTCCTTGTTCTTCCTTTCTTTGGGTTCAGTGCAGCAGCTGCAAAGAAAGTGTCCATTGCAAAGAAATGTTTACCAGTGACATCTGCTGCATGAAATTAACAAGGATGGTACAACCTGTGCCTCTCTACATGCCTGTGTGCATGTGCGAGTGTGTGTATGTGTGTGTATGGGGCGGGGGGGTGTTGCAGGCTCCGTAGGTACTGGATGAATTGTTTCCGCTGCTGACATACACTTTGATGGCCAGATTTTCAAACTGGCTGAGCACTTCTATCTCCCGCTGACCTCCGTAGGAGATGGAAGTGATTGACTCTGAAAAACCAAGTCACTGGTGTTTCACTCTCACTGAGGCAAGCTATTTAGCTGTCTTTTGCCAGTGACCTTCCTTGTCTTTTGGGTTTTCCCTCCTGAGCTTTGTGGAGAGCCGCGGGAGGAACTGGGCTCTGTGTCAAAGCTGACCTGCTGTTGAGTGGCTCTGTCAGAGGTGACACTTGGCACAAAGAAAGCGAGGGACCCTTTTCTGAAGATGGAGTAAGATGGGTTGTATTTATAGTCCCAAGAGGTCAGGAAGGGCAATGATTTCCTTGCAATGAAGTTGCACTGGAAACTGCAGAGCAATCAGTCACTGGCAGCCTGAAAATAGCCATGTGGCTGCTAATTCAGGGACCATGTAAGCCTTTGTAATTCTTTGTCTAACGTAGCTCTCTTCAGCAAGGCCAGAGCATTGGATTCAGCCTCTCACCCCCTGCAAGGCCGGGCGGGGCTGTAACGCCATTGTACCAACTGCCCAATTTCCATGAATTCCCAAGTGGCCAAGGCAGCTTTGAACGTCCCACAGGTCACAGAGGGAGGCTGGGAGAGCATGGGATTGAGCCCAGCACCTGATCTTCAAGTCCACCCTCCATGATGGGGCAGCTGGGGTTGAGTCAAATCTATCCTGTGCTGAGGAGGGTCTGATGCCATGGTCTGAGTGCCGTCCACGCCAGCCGCTGAAGCTCTATCAGCATCTGTCTCTCTGCTCACCTACCCCCAAGCACGTTTCCACTCCAGGCACTCTTAGTGCCTACGTCACGTTCAGTAACATGCGCCTGAGCTGATGCCTAGAGGAACCACCTTGGGCAGGGCACCCCCCTGCTAGAGCGGGGCTAGCACACAGACACCAGCCATCCAGTGTCACCAGTTAGGGGGATCAGATAGTCCAGAGCGTGTGAAACTGAATCTTTCCCATGAAAACTTTAGCTGTCCTTAGCAAAAGCTGAGATCCAAACTCTGCCCCATTTGTCACGGACGCGGTGTGAGTTATCCTGCAATCCACTGACGTAGGCATGAGAGAACTGGCAGCTGGGGCCTTACCTGGAGCCAACTGCCCTGCTCATGGGGTCTGGGGCCAAGCTGCCAGCCAGCCAGCCCCGTGAGCAACAGGAGACAGGAGAGGGTGGCTATTTGCTGCTTTCTAGCTTCTGTCCTTTGCCTGCTGCTTTCCTAGTTCTGCTACTTTCCTACAGTCACCAGGGAATCGCCTAATGTGCAGCTGCAAAACGCACCAGGACTGCTTGAACCCAGACCCAGTGTGACAGCTCCCCGGAGCACAACTGCAGGATGTGTGAGAGAGAGGTACAGAGTGGGACCGGGGTGGGGGTGGGGGCAGTGCTCAGCCAGCCGAATGGTTCTTCACAGCAGGGTGAGTTTTCACCCTTCAAGACTGCTGCCCTGGCTGGCACAGGTGATTGATCAGCTGTGTTCCAGCACACCAACTTCTGAGGAGGACAGTACACCTAGCAAAGCGCTAGTCAGGATCTGTGGCTGAGGTTTCCAGCGCTGCCTAAGGGGTTTGAAGACACAATTCCCTTAAGTGTCCTGGGAACTGGGTATTCAGATCTCTTAGGCTGAGATGTCTGAAGCTGCCGATTTGGGGGAAATCCCAGAAACCTGCCTAGTTGAAGGGAAGAGTTGGGACAGACGCTGCAATGAGTTGTCCATAGTGCAAGCGATGAAAGAAGGTTTCCCCTTTGTATTGCACCACTAACTGATAAACCCAGGCTCACGCTGTCTTGGATTTTGCTTGTGGTTCAGCGTGCTCACCACTCACATACAAGCCTTCTTGCAGTAGAAGGTCCAGCATATTGATGTTGGTCTTGTTGACCTTCATTACATTTTTGAACTAATCACCCACCCGTTACTGTCTGGCTGGTTCTGGTTGTTTTTCAGAGAAAAGCCCCAACAAGCTGACGAATGGGAGTTCTGTGTCTCTGCAGTGTTTGAGCACCTCCCAAAGCATTACCGGGTTGCTCCTGGCCCTTCAGATGGGTTTGGGAGATGTTCATGTTACCCTGTGAAATATGTCATTTTCCTGCACCAGTCTGCCCCACTGTTCTGTGGCAGAGACCCACCCGTCCCTGGGAGACGGGAGACTCATCTGGAGGGCCAGGAAAGCAAGGGACTTGGTGTCTGATGGAAAATGGGCACATATAATTGTGTGCCTGCTGGGATCCCATTCACCTGTCCTTATGGTCTTATGGGAACCAGGCTAGATGAGTCCACTGATTTGTGAGCCCTTTTGCCCCCCAAGTAAAATCTGGTTTTGTACCAGTAATGATCAAACTTCTGGCCTCGATGCTATTTGTCACCTGATTAGAATGTTGTTTCCTGTTTCCCTCTCGGCATCTCCTCCAGCAGCAGGACCAGAGACCTCTCTCAGTTGTCTCTGGCTGTAGAAAACAATGGGATATTTTACAGTACCTGAGGCAGGGCTCAACTGAGCTGTTGGATTTGGTTGGTTGGGAGGCTCTGATTGTAGCTAGCTGAGGCTTCACTTCTGTGCCTCAGGTGTACTCTGCCCTCAGCCCTCCCTGCTGCCGTGCTCCCTGTCTGGGGGTTCGCCAGCTCAGAGCAGGGCACTTTGGCTCAGCTGTTACCCCAAGACGTGTCCTGACGGTGCTACTCAGAAAGGAAGAATTCATCCCACGAGTGCCTTATCACAATGTCTTGCCTCCCATCGGCCTCCAGCTGGAATGTGGGTGGGCCGACACAGAAGGAGCAAGAGTCAGCAGAGCCTCTTGGGGCCTGCACTCCCAACCCAGGAGGGAAGAGGCTGGTGAGCCCTGTCCACACGAACGAGGTGCACTCCAGCCCAAATCCAGATTCTGCAGCTCAGAGCCCTGAACAAGTGCATATGTCATCTGGGCTCCGAAAGAGATGTAACAAGACACTGCTCATTGGTGTGTCTATCCGGGGGACAGCAGGAAGTACTAGATGCTAGCAGCCGATGCTTGGGAGATTCCAGAGCATGTCTATGTGAATAAGGATCCAGCTCTGAGATGCTGTTCCAGGCAGAACATTTGGTGCTTCGCCAGTCTAATTTGAACACAAACAGCAGGATCGTTGAGTGCCCTCATGTGCTGTGTTTGCTGCTGCTGACCAGAGACAGGTTAGTTTAAAACACTGACTCTGCTTTGACTTCAGTGCGAGTTCTGAAAACCAGGACACCTATTTCAGTGTCCAAGTAGTAGGGATTTTGAGGGCAAGCTTTCAGCGCACACATTGGAGCATATGAGCTCTGGTGTAATCCAGGCACACTCTGTTTGTGGGTGTTCATCTCTGAAGGAAGAAGGGTAAAAAGAAGAGGATGATTTTAACTAGCCAGCCAGCAGAATTATGAAGGTATCATGCAGCAGTATTGTATCAATATTAGACTTACCTAGGGTGAGAGCTGTTCAACAGCACCTCGTAGAGCACAGGTGAGTGAGTGCATCTTGGGCCAAGGAAATGGAAGGTGTTGTCATAACTAGGACCCTACCAGATTCATGGTCCATTCTGGTCAATTTCACAGCCACAGGATTTGAAAATTAGTCAGTTTCACATTTTCAGATGTTTACATCTGAAATTTCAGGGTGTTGTAACCGTGGAGATCGCAACCCAAAATGGGGTTGAGGGGGTCGCAAACCAGTTGTAGAGGGGTCACGGGGTTGCCACCCTCACTTCTGCACTGCTGTGGGTCCCATCTCCCCCGTGCTGCTGGGAGCGCCCAGGGACTCCTAGCTACTAGTCCTAACAGGGCTGGGGAGGGACAGGACTTGCTCTTCCTCTGCACAGCCACCTTCAGGGGGAGATCAGACCCACCTCCAGGTACCTGCCCTGGCGGCAGGGCACTCCCCGCAGCATGGGGAAATCAAACCCACCTCCACCTCTGGCAACCTCTTGCAGCTGCAGGAATCTCCAGGGCTGCTGCCCAGCCCTGAAGCTTCCTGCAGCTGGGGAAGGTACCTGGAGGTGGATCTGATCTCCCCTCTGAGAGCAGCTGTGCAGGGGAAGAGTAAGCCCTGTCCTGCTCCAGCCCACAGGGGACTAGCAGCTGGAGCCATGGGCCCTCCCCTCCAATAGCTAGATTTCCCAGAGGAGGTCTGATTTCATGGTCTGTGACCTGTTTTTCACAGCCGTGAATTTGGGGGGGCCGTAATAATATATATTTCCAACAGCAGCTGCATACATCAAACCAGATCAAAGGTGTAGGGCAGACTCTCGGCTGATGTGAATTGTCACTGGCATTACTGGGCCTATCACTGTTCACACCAGTTGAGGATCAGACTCTTCGATCTGCTCAGATTTTCAGAGCTGAAGCATGTTTGCCCCATGTCACTTCTTCACTGGAGGACAGTCTTGAAATTCTGCTGTTCTAGGGTTTGTATCTCTCTGCGATCTATAGCTCACAACGTGCAGCTGGGAGGGGATTTTTATCAGCCCCTCTAAGACCCAACAGCATTTGACCTGGTGAGTAGATGAATGTGAAGCCTTGAAACAAGCATGTCTGTTGACCACAGGGACTGGCTTCTTACATGTGTATGCGGCACCCAGCGTGATAGATCCAGATCCCAATGGGTTGGGCATTACTGTTGTGTGTGTGTGTGTGTGTGTGTGATTGTTGTTGTATTTATTACTAGTGTTAGTGTAGAGACCAGGCCCCTATCACACTAGGTGCTGTGCAGACCCAGAACAAGGCGATAGTCCCTGTCCCAGAAAGCCTGTGATCATGAGGTTTCTGTGTCCTAGATTGTAACTATCCCTGCACTTTTCTAGAGCCCCTGCACTGTGCATGCCAATAAGGTATCCTACTAATAAGCATTGTATGCTCTGACCTGCACACCATATAAGATGCACATGTGTCAGTGGCCCCAGAGAGCAGGGGCCCTTTGCCTGAGGTACCAGGGTAGTGGTGTGGCCAGCTCTCGCAATGTCCTCTCCAGGAGTGCGATTTGGCCAGGGCTGGAGCCAGTCTCACAATGATTGAGAAGCCTTGATGGGGCAAGGGACAGATGTGGGACTCAGAGTGAATTGTGGGGCTGGGGGAAAGGGGCAGATTGAGGAGGGGTCAGCACTGATATGGGGGTAGGGGGTGTATAGTAAGTTATTGGGCTGGGGGGCAGACATGGGCTGTGGGGGCAGGAGACAGAATTAATGAGTTAGAATGTCAGGGTTTGGGGAGAAGCTGGATGCTGTGTGCCATGGGCGGGCACACGCGTGCACACACTCATTTTTCAAAATCCACAAACATTCCCCAAAACACGTTACAATCTTTGGCCCCAAAATCATGAGGGTTTTTGTTTGTTGTTTTTATCTTGTGATTTTGGGGGTCTGGCTTGTGATATTTGACGTGGTTGGAGAGCAGTAGAGGGGTGAAGTGGATAAAGAATGCCTGGGCCCCAGAGTGGGGCTGAAGCATGATCCTCACTCCATAACCTCAGCCTAGCGCCGCACATTTCATAGATCGTTTTTTCCCCAATTTTTAATCCATGTGAAAAGCACAATAGGATCCTATAAAATAATCATATGCAACTGCAAGTAAGGTAGTTAGACATCTGACTGGGTGCTCCTGAAGGCACAAATAATAGTGAGTGAAGTGTGTAGATACATGATGTCTGTCTACTCCTTCTGGGAAGTTTGGCTTGTAGAGTTTTACCATGTCCTGTTGCTTTTGGAAAGCATTTTACTCTCTCTAAATATAATCCAGATAGACACCTCTGTTGTCAATGAAACCACCCACTTGGGAATAAACTCATAACCTTCATCTCCCCAAACAAACCCTTGGGTGGCTTGTGCTAAAGAATTGCTCCTGCCCTCTTGCCTTGAGTAGGGAATGCGTATTTAAGGTCATTAAACCACTTGGAGAGCACCCAAGAATAGAGATCTCCCTACCTAATGTGGCCTCACTCTGCCCTCTGCCAGTGCCACTCACTCAAGTGCCATCGTCTGCATTTCCGGGAAATGGGATGACACAACCGCCCAGCACAGAGGTCAGGTGAAGGCAGGGGTGTATGTTCTTAGACTCTGCCAGGGGAGACGCCCTAGGTAGCTCTGTGCTGCCTGCCATTGCATCCCGTCCATAGTGCCCAGGGGGAGTTTAAAAACCCGCTAGTTGGAAATTGCTCTCAGTGCAGAGGGGAAGCTCCAGGCCCGGCACACCATGGACCAGTCCTCCCCAGATTGGCCTGATTGATGGGGAGGGCTGTGCCAGGTGCCATGCTGTTGGGGTGAATTTCAGCCCTGCTGAATGTTCATGTACCCCAGGTGAGCCTGTGAGCTTTCTGTGCCAGTGGGGAGAGGGGAAAACAGCCCCCGAGCTGGATTGCTGCCAGGCCAAATCCAGTTCTGCTCCATCTATCCCAGCCTGCTGCCCCACAGAGGAGGGCGCAAGGAGCCCCCCCAGTGGCTGAGGGTGGAATGACCTGCTGTGGGGGATGGCTCCCTGACAGCATGATAGAGGATGCCCTAATGCACGTGGGTTTATGTCCTTCATCCTCATTTCTGTCGGTGTTTGGAGCCAGGGAACTGAAGCATCCCAGCTCCAAGAACACCCTCCATCCAGTGCTCTGCGAGAGCGGCAAGCAGGCTCTCCATGCCCCAAACGTGGCTGCGGGTGATCATTTCCCTCTGCTCCAGCATGGTTGTTGCACGAGGTGCAAAGGTGAAACTGTTGGTAGCATTTCCCCCAGCACAGTGATATCTGGGCAGAGAACCGATTGGACTGTAAGATGCAGTTGGATCAGAGCAACGATGAGAACATATCAGCATGGTGGAGATGATCACAATGGGGCATGAGAAACCTGTAGAGCAGCGGAGAAGAAGCTTCCCTCTCTCGTTATACTTGCTAACCTTCCTGGAAGTGAAACAGGGGCTGCCTCTAGAGACATTCTTAGGGGAAACAAAGATCACAGAGGGAGATGCATTAGGTGGTATCAGCCTAGACCAGGGGTCGGCATCCTTTCAGAAGTGGTGTGCCGAGTCTTCATTTATTCACTTTAATTTAAGGTTTTGCATGTCAGTAATACATTTTAATGTTTTTTTAGGTGGTCTCTATAAGCGGTGGATGTGGTATACCTAGACTTTAGTAAGGCATTTGATACAGTCTCACATGATATCCTTATCGATAAACTAGGCAAATACAACTTAGATGGGGCTACTATAAGGTGGGTGCATAACTGGCTGGATAACCGTACTCAGAGAGTAGTTATTAATGGTTCCCAATCCTGCTGGAAAGGTATAACAAGTGGGGTTCCGCAGGGGTCTGTTTTGGGACCGGCTCTGTGCAATATCTTCATCAACAACTTAGATATTGGCGTAGAAAGTACGCTTATTAAGTTTGCAGATGATACCAAACTGGGAGGGATTGCAACTGCTTTGGAGGATAGGGTCAAAATTCAAAATGATCTGGACAAATTGGAGAAATGGTCTGAGGTAAACAGGATGAAATTTAATAAAGACAAATGCAAAGTGCTCCACTTAGGAAGGAACAATCAGTTTCACACATAGAGAATGGGAAGAGACCGTCTAGGAAGGAGTATGGCAGCAAGGGATCTAGGGGTTATAGTGGACCACAAGCTAAATATGAGTCAACAGCGTGATGTTGTTGCAAAAACAAGCTAACATGATTCTGGGATGCATTAACAGGTGTGTTGTGAGCAAGACACGAGAAGTCATTCTTCCGCTCTACTCTGCACTGGTTAGGCCTCAACTGGAGTATTGTGTCCAGTTCTGGGCACCACGTTTCAAAAAAGATGTGGAGAAATTGGAGAGGGTCCAAAGAAGAGCAACAGGAATGGTTAAAGGGCTTGAGAACATGACCTATGAAGGAAGGCTGAAAGAATTGGGTTTGTTTAGTTTGGAAAAGAGAAGGCTGAGAGGGAACATGATAGCAGTTTTCAGGTATCTAAAAAAGTGTTATAAGGAGGCGGGAGAAAACTTGTTCACTTTAGCCTCTAAGGATAGAACAAGAAGCAGTGGGCTTAAACTGCAGCAAGGGAGGTTTCTGCTGGACATCAGGAAAAAGTTCCTAACTGTCAGGGTGGCTAAACATTGGAATAAACTGCCTAGGGAGGTTGTGGAATCTCCATCTCTGGAGATATTTAAGAGTAGCTAGATAAATGTCTATCAGGGATGGTCTAGACAGTATTTGGTCTTGCCATGAGGGCAGGGGACTGGACTCGACCTCTCGAGGTCCCTTCCAGTCCTAGAGTCTGAGTCTATAAGTCTGTATATTATATAACTAAACTATTGTATGTAAAATAAACAAAGTTTTCAATATGTTTAAGAAGCTTCATTTAAAATTAAATTAAAATGTTTATCTTATGCCGCCGGCCCGCTCAGCCCGCTGCAGGTCTGGGGTTCTGTTCATCTAGGCTGGCAGTGGGCTGAGTGGGACCTCAGCTGGGAAGGGGCTGGCAGCCAGAACCCCAGACCGGCAGCAGGCTGAGCAGGGCAGGTGGCCAGAACCCCAGACCGGCAGTGGGCTGAGCCGCTCAGCCCGCTGCCGCTCAGGAGTTCCATCCGCTGGCTTCTGCCAGCCGGGATCCTGGCTGCCAGACCCGCACAGCCCGCTGCCGATCTGGGGTCCCGGCCCTGCCCACAAACAGTGGGTACCTACCTTCTCCCTGGTTCTGGCCCATTCTCTTCCTCTCTCTGCACTGAGCTGAGGGTGGGAGTGGACTGAGCACAGGGCTGGGGGTGAAGTGTCTGGCCAGAAGCTAGAATGAGGGAGGGGGCTCAGAGTTTGGGTAGGAGGTTTGGGTGTGGGGCACTTACCTGGGCAGCTCCCATTTGGTGCAAAGGGTGTAGGTGGGAATGTGGGGGTGGGGGGGTGCAGGAGCTCCCATTTGGCGCTCAGGGTGGGGATATGAGGGGTGCAAGAGTCAGGATGTGGGGGCTGCATGGGGGGTGGGGGGACGCAAGAGTCAGGGCAGAGGGTTGGGGGCATGTGAGGGGGTGCAGGTGTCAGGGCAGGGGGCTGGGTATGTGTGGGGGTGCCAGAGTCGGGGCTGGGGTCGTGGGGGGCGGTGAATGAGTCAAGCAGAGGGCTGGGTGTGTATGAGGGGGGTACTGGATTCAGGGCACGGGCCTGGAGGGTGTGCAGGTCTCAGGGCAGAGGGGTGGAGGTGGGGGTAGGGGGCGGCCCCGGCAGAGCTCCCTCCCACTCCTGCGACCCCCAGCCAGCTCACCCACTCGGGGCCGTGCAGTGCACTGCATGAGCGAAACTAGTGCCCCCCGGCAAGAGAGTCCCCTCTGACTGTGTCTGGAGGAGCCGCTCCGGGTGGCGCATGACCCTGCAGTATGCGAGATCCTTGCCCCAGGGCTCTCTGGCCACCACCAATTCCCGCTCACCAGCACCTGCTACATGCTCAGTGCCACCAGGCCGCGGGGCTCTCCGCTCCTCCCAGCTCACAAACAGCAGATCATCCATGGCCATGGCTAGGTGCCTCCTCCCGGGGACGCTCAGCAGCCGACGCTGTTGCTGCTGCTGGCCTCTCCCGCCTCCACCACCCCCGCTTCCTGCCGCTGGGAGTTGGGACTGGGTCCCACAGTGAACTCGCTCCCCCGGCGCGCTGCCAATCTGCCATGGCCATCTATACCAAGACAGCCCAGGTGAGCGGGCCCCTCCGTGCCCCCGGGCAGGGCTCCTCGCCGGGTGAGGGGACTCAGGAGCCCATGGGCAGGCTGCTGAGGCGACTCCTCTCTCAGGGGGCGTGGGCTCTGCCCCTCACTGGCTGTGTCTCCTCAGGGACTCTGGCAGGCAGCAGTGTGCCATTAAAAATTGGCTCGTGTGCCATAGGTTGCTGACCTCTGGCCTAGACCCTGGCAGGTGTTTGTCCAGGTAAGCCAGGTTCTGAATAAGCTCTCCACTGCCCTCTAGTGATGAACTGGATGAAAAGGCCTCAGGAGCGGACTGTATTTGCATAGACACACCTATTCTGTCTAGTTGATCAGCTGACAGATCTGCCTTTCCAAAGCATTCAATTTTGGCTGTTTGGGTTAAAATTCACTTTAGTCTTAAATGCACAGGTAATAAAACATTGTTATCCTTATTGTATGTATAAAGGGCAGCAGAACTGTACTTAATATAGCCTAATTGAGGGGTCAGCTTAACTGTAACCACACTTGCTAAGCAGGGAGTAGCAAAACTTAAGTAAAAGAGTGGGTGGGGATGGATGTTCTTATTTGGGGGAGAGTGTGGTGTTTGTTTAATGACCCTTACATCCCATTTGATCATCTTCCTTTAGTAAATCAGAGTCAATTGAGAGTCTTGTCTCTACTCAATCATCAGTAGAGCTGAACTCATTCATGAGCAGATTGGAACCAGAGTCACCCAGGTGGAATAAACACCACTCCCTTCTTGTCTGAGCATCATCAATGATGGCAGCAGTACGACTTTGGAAGGAGGGTTTATGACAGCATTTTGTGTGCCTTTTTCTGGCTTGGCAGCAGTATTTTAAGTCCTCAGTATGACACGTTGTAGGCCCTACATACACAACACTGATTTGATTTTTCTGGTGACAAGGCGATGGGTTTTAAAACAGCAAGCATAGGCATTTAGTGTAATGTACAGCCTCTGATATTGCAGACTGTTTTCTGCCTGAAATGAAATGCAGGTGTAAAATGTGGGTGGCTTTTTGCCTCTGCAGTTGCATCTATAACTAAGTCTCGCTTCTGGACTGCAGTCACAAATCAGGCAGTTTTCTGTCTAGAGAGGTCATTTTGTGGGTACATCGGGGCTTGCATGTTGTGCTTGCATGTTAAAACCTCTCCTGACGGTTAGGGGATGCGAGAAATGACACTGCATGATAAGTTGCTGACATTCTGCCACTATTTATCAAGGGCAGGGGTCGGCAACCTTTCAGAAGTGGTGTGCGGAGTCTTCATTTATTCACTCTGATTTAAGGTTTTGCGTGCCAGTCATACATTTTAACGTTTTTAGAAGGTCTCTTTCTATAAGTCTGTGATATATAACTAAACTATTGTTTATGTAAAGTAAATAAGATTTTTTTAAATGTTTAAGAAGCTTCATTTAAAATTAAAATGCAGAACCCCTCCTGACCCCCGCGAACTGGTGGCCAGGACATACAAATCTCCACCTTCTTAGGTCTGAGTTTGCCCCCTGGTTTTATCAGGCCTATGTCACAGTGGCTTGGTGAGCCTGGAGTTTTCTCCTGGAGGCAGCTCTCTATGGCTCCAGAATTTGTGTTTGGGGTGTTTGGTTTTTTTTTAAATTAGCCTCTCACCTTCGTAGTTGTGAATAAATCTTCAAAATGTGAACCAGAGTGTCACTGATGCCTGAGTCTACAGACAGCTAGAAACAAAAGCCCATAGAGTTACAAAATGTCCCATTCATCTCTTTGGTGTGTTGACTCAGAAGCCTAATGATGATGACTTAAATGTCAACACTGTTTCACTGCTGATCAAGGCACATTGTAAACATAGCACATTTTGTTACCTATCTTACTAATAACATTGTAGAACAGCGTGAGAAGTGCAAGAACTTTTAACATCCAGCTTGCATGTCTTCTCTGCAAAGGTGCTTGCCTTTCTTCCAGCAGGAAGTCACTTTCACTTTCTCTCCGAGTTGGTTTCGCTCTCAGATGCTCAGTGCTGCAGTGATTGGGGTTTTAGATGCAGGGGAGGGATGGTTTGTTGGTTTAAAATACTTGCTTTCACTGGAGTTAAGCCAAAACACGGTGGCAGCCTCTCTACCGAGCTGCCTGTTAATCACAAGCTGGTTTTTACATCCATTATCAGTTATGACTATCTTTTGAGCTGCATTTCCAGCTGGGCAGGCCGGTGCTGCTGATCAGTGGGGCAAGGGTATGTATAACACAGCTTGCTCCGGGGGTGCCCAGGCCAACGCTGGTTCTCCAGCATGTTCACACTCCGTAGTAAGTGCTGCCTCTCCTCACTGTCCAGGGCTGAGGGACACTGTCCAGGGCTGCTCCAGCCACCTCTCAGCATTCCCCCCAGGACTGGAGAGCAACATCAGCCTCCTTTTTGGTTTCCTGCTCTAAGCTGAGGTGGGGGTGGAGAAGCCCCTCAGTGGACATTGGCACAAAGTCCTGCAGTCAGCTTCTGTTCTGTTGCATGAGTGTAAATCCGGAGCCACTCCCATGACCAGGCACCAAGGCCCTGCTCTGTGTATAAGCAGGCTAGCCCCAGATGGCATCGGCAGCTGTTTTGCTGAACAGGGACTTGCAGGTTCATCTCGCCACGCCAGGATTCAGTGCATCCGCAGTCACTGCGAGCGACTTCCTGCGCTGTCCCTTGTACTGGGTGTGAAGCCAGTCATCATGGTGCTTTCAGAATGGCACTCGAAGGGAATGGAAAAGATGCAAATGCTTCCAAAGCCAGTATGGTTCTGAAGTTTGGAGCACTGTGTGACTTTGCCTGCAAGGGTGCGGGAATGGGCTGTTGGATAGAGGCTGGTCTGCAAACAGAGCAGTGGGGAGCTCACAGCCACACGCAGCCCCGAATTGACTTTGCTCATGTATTTGACCAGTGTAGCACAAGGTTAATTGTTTAGGAGAATGTTTCATTGGCTGTTGGGTACATTGATACATGTCTATATCAGCAGTGAAGTCTTAGGGCCTCTCTGCAGCAGGCATTTAACACAGTTGTGGAGGAGCCCAGTTTGAACACACTTCAAGCCCAGCCATATTTGCTGGCCAGGCTGTGTTAGAACCTGCTTTGGCCCTTTGTGTAACCAGAGCTGTTTGCTTTGTGTAGGTGGGACACCGAAGATGTCGGCAGCACTGTGCTATCCAGCCCTGCTGACAAGCCGAAGGAAAGGGCTAGGAGCCAGGAGCTGTACAGGTTAGCCAGGCTCTATTGTACAGTCACAGCTGAAACTCGGCTTACGAAGGGCTGGTCCACACGCAGGCTGTGTGTACACCTTTCACTATCCTGCAGTGTAGATGCAGTTACCAGTGTAAAGGTGCTTTGTACCAGGATAGCTGCTCCTGGATGGGATTGGGGAATAAACTATACTGGGAGAAAGCTCCTTTATGCTGGGATAATTGCAGCCACACACGGGGTTGGACTGTTTGGTAGAAAATCACATCCCTAACCAAGAGTTTAATAAGAACAAAATCTGTGTCGCCTGTAGTACTCTTGGGTCATCATGTCCAACTGCACCTTCACTAGTAACACGCAGCCCTTGTACGACGCCAGCACGCTGACTGGGGTCTGAACGGATGGGACAAAGTTACAGGGAGAAGGAAGAGGCAAAGCATGGCTTTTTTGTGTGCCCAGGTGCCCAGCAGGTGGTGATTTGCGGAGCAGTGCCCACATAGCCCTGAGGCGGTCACAGCCACTGCCCAAAGGGAAGAGGGCCCCTCCAGGAGTCCCCAGGAGGCCTGGTCTGCACCCAGCGCAGAATTCCTCTCTGGCAGAAATGCTATGGGCAGTGCAGCCGCAGGGCGGGCAGCTGGGTAAGGGCTAGTGAAGGCAGGGCTTCAGCCCCCAGCTTCTTTTCATGGCCCGAGCTAGAAACACCCAGCACACGCTAGGTGCCAGTGCTGCCCTTACTCTTGGGGCATGGCAGACCCCACACCACACAGCTCGGGGAGCAAGACTGGGGAGCCCAAGCACGGGAGTGGGCCAAGTGCCAGCGTGAGGAGAGCCCTACGCTAGGGTGACCATCCACTCGGAGCCCGGGTCGCTGTGGGGAGCCACAGACCCTCCACTTTCACTGGGGTGCCTGAGAGCGGCCCCAGTCTGTGTCCCTGCCCCCTGGGGCGGCTCTTAACACGACTTGGCACCAGTTTGCGGCCTGGCCAGGCGGCAGGGGCTCAAAGGAGAGGAGGAGCAGGGGGTGGGGCCTCATGGTAGGAGTGGGGGCTAAAGCCCATCTCAGTGCCATCCCCCTTGCCCCCCAGGAAGATGCTAGTGCTGTCCCTGAGCCTTGGGCAGGCACGGAGCAGCGCCGCAGGGAATCTGGGACAAATGCTGTCCCGGAGTCATCCAGCCCGGGACCAGGACTTGAACTCTGCATTTCAGGACTGTCCTGCCCAGTTCAGGATGGGTGGTTACCCTACCCTGCACATCCCCACCGCTCTGGATGCACCAGCCACCCTCCCCGCCTTGGCATGGGACACAAGCACTGTCATGGCTATGCTACTGCTCCATGGCAAGGGGAGGCGCTGTGAGGTGCTGCCAGCACCCAGCCACTTTGCTCATGCTGTGCCTGGCCAAGGGTCCCACATCAGAAGCTCCCAGCTGACACGGAGAGCTAGTCCGCGCTGGGATGTTCAGTACGGGGACAGAGTCACCACCAGAGTCCTGCTCCCCCACAGACACCTCCCCTCCTCTGCGCACAACCTGGCTGCTGCCCTAGCGATCCTAGGAGGGCATGAAATGTAGATCAGCTCATCTCCCCTTGGCGCTGACCCACCTGGAGCCCTGCCCCCATGTTCCAGCAAGCAGGAACTGGGGCTTCTGGGGCAAGGCAGACTGACAGCAAACGCCATGCTGATGGCCACCCTTAATTGCCAGTGAGGGGGGAAGCTGGGAGGAGACAAACCCTGGCTGGCATGAGGCACACACCCAAGTCATGGGAGCAAACCACCAGCAGGCAGCACAGGCTGGAGGCAGTCAGAGCCCGGCTGTGAAGGACACTGGCTTGTGTAGCACTGCTGTACTCTCGTGCCCGGCTGAGGCCTGTTGATTTGCTCAGGCTCTGCCAGCCTCTCTCCTCAGTAACCTGGTTTTGTTTGTGGGTGTCTCTGCCTGATGGTTTCCTGCCCTAGGGGCGGGAATGAAGGTTGGTTGACTCATTTCCTGCACTGTCCTCGGCATTGCTGCTGACTGGTGGTTGCATCTCAGCTGGGCTGTGTTTCCCACCCGCTAGGCCTGGAGCAGAGTTCACCCCTTGGTCTGTGCTGTCAAGCTTCCAGGCAGGGCTTCTGTTTTGCAGCAGGCTTTCAGTCAAGTCCAGGACCCTTCCCTGTGCCATGCATTGTCAGAGAGCTCTTGGGGCAGGGCCAGCAGCACAGGGGCCTGAGGGCTTTTCCCCACAGGCCAGGTCAGCTGGGCAGTCGCAGCTTAAGCTCTGCTATGCTGCCCCAGGAACAGCCGCCAGCCGGCCCAAGTGGACCCTCTACCCCTCGGCCCTGGAGGGGCCAGCCACAGGCTGTGGAAAGTCATATTTGTTTGCAGCTAAATAATTTTGTACCCAGTGAGTTTCATTTCCCTGCTCCCCTTCTGCTCCATCCCACTGGGGAAGGGGGGACCCCCAGCTCCTTTACAGTGGGCATTCAGCCTGGTGGCCAGAACCAGACCTGTCAGTGGCTGGTGACTGGGGCCCAGTCCTGGCATAGGCCCCTGAGTTCCTGTGCTCCCACCCAGTGTGGCTGGCACAGTGCGCTCAGGTCCTAGCCTGTGTTCCGTCTTCTCAGCCAGCCCCAGGCAGTGAGTGTCCTTGTGGGGATGGGATTTCCCAGCCAGCTGGGTGCTGGGCTACTGGAACTTGTGGAGAGACCCCCCACCCCCTCGTTTGGCGTCCCCAGGCTGACAGCTCCTTGCGGTGACCCCAGGGTTACCCTTCTGCCGCCAGCAGGAGTTGGGAAGCAGTTTCCCTGGGAGTGATGGATCCTGTCTAGTGTGGCGCTGAGCCAGGCCCGGAGCTGCCCTGGGCGCTGAGCCAGGCCCGGAGCTGCCCTGGGCGCTGAGCCAGGCCCGGAGCTGCCTTCTGTGGTAGCTGCCAGCCACCCAGCATTGAAGTCTCTTCCTCACTGAACCATGAGAGGCCAATGGCTCTTTTGCTCCCACACAGCCAGGACCCTGGAGATGAGGTTGCCCCGGAACTGTCCTGGCTCTGTGCACTCCGAGTGCATCCCAACCTGGGGTGCGGAGTCAGTCTGCATGGCTTTACCAGGAGGGAGCTGTTCCATTGGCAGCATCAGGCTGGCTGATGTGAGCTCGATCCTGTTGCTGGGCTCAGATGCTCTGGGGAACATCAGCCCCTCCGAGCGAGGCTAAGGTTGAACTGGCTTCCCAGTGCTTTGAGGAGCTCTGAGTGAATAGGCACCAGCATGTTCCCTGAAGTCATGGCACCTTCCCGGCTTCTCACAGAGTCACAGATTCCCAGACCATTAACAACTAGTCTGACCCCCTACACAACACAGGCCCTAGGACTGCCCTGAATTAAAGCCTGTTAGAACTTCAGCAGAGCTTTTGGCAAAACATCCAATCCTGATTTAAACATTGTCCATGATGGAGAATCCTCTGAGACCCTTGGCGAATTCTTCCCGTGGTTAATTACCCTCCCTGTTAAAAATGTGTTGCCCTGTGATGGGTTTGGCGCATTTCCTGCCAGGCATAGTTGCTGAGCTGCAGGAATCCTAATCCCTGCGAGCAAGGGTTAATTAGCAGAGCGTATTTGAGCGATACAATTCTATAAATAAACTGAAATATGATACACCCCTGAAGATCTAAGCTGCTGTTTATTTCTTGTCTTTTAAATACTGTGGGCTGAGAAATTTCAGGTGAACATCTGAAAAATTAGTCGTAAAAAAGTCCAAGTCCAAATTCCATAGCTGTTTTGTTTTCTCTCTTGCTTCCTCGCAATATAAAATGGCTGGATTGGTTTTGAATTGCCCAACTCCAAGTTTCCACTTTCAGCCCCAGCGGAGTTTGAAATCCCGGGCAGTGCAGACCAACGCTGAACTAGGACTAGCAGAAGCTGGTCCATTCAGAAGCCTTGTTTCCAGGGAGTAGCTCACCTGTGTTTCCCATCAGCCGTTTTTCACCAGGATGTCCATGCAGAGGTGTCTCTTGCTGCCCTGGGTGCTGGCCATGAGCCTTGAGCTGAGATTAGTAAAGTGGTGTTTCCCAGTGGGCAGGAGCATAAATCCAAAAACCGTTGCTAACATCTCCAACTTCTGCTTTCAGTGGAATTTTCTTTATATAGGCCTGGTTTGCAACTTAGGAAAGTCTGGCCAAATGGCTCTGACACATTGCACGATCCTGGTGCCGGAACAAGGGCCTGTTACATGCTTTCTTGTGCTGATTCTGCCCTATCTTTTACAGGTAAAATACACTTGTGATTAGTGAAGGGAAGGGTGGTGTTTAGCCTGTAGATTCCTGCCAAGAGCTGAGAGGTCTGGCCTAGATCGGGGTAAGTACATCACGCAAGGGTGTGAAAAATCCACATCCCTAGGGACAGTTACACCGACATTACCTTCGTGTAGACAGCACTATTTCGACGGGAGAGCTTCTCCTGTTGACGTAGCTATTGCCTCTCGCAGAGGTGGATTAACCATGCTGATGGGAGAGCTCTCTCTGGGCAGCTTAAAGCATCTCCGTTAAAGCACTGCAGCAGCATAACTGCGCCAGTGCAGTGTTTTAAGTGTAGACTTGCCCTAAGTGTTAGAGTTCATACCCGTCCCACCCAGCCTCTGGAGGCAGCTGCACTGGGGAGACACCGCTCTGTCGGATTGCACCACGGCTGGCTGCATAGAGTGCTGGGTGATGCCGGAGAATGTTTCAGGAAGGCAGCACCCCTATAGTGAGGGGCTGTGAATACACCCTGTGGGGAGGAGCCTGTGGTTGCGGATGGGGAGTTTGATACTCAGCTGCTAAAATGTGTGAATTGCAGTTGGTTTAAAATGAGACAAGTGCCGGCCTCACTGATTTCCTGGCCTGCATCTCCTGCTGAGATTAAAGAAGCAGCTCTGAGATCCTCCAAAGCGGTATTAGAAGCATAAAATCATAGAATATCGATGTTGGAAGGGAACTCAGGAGGTCATATAGTCCAAACCTCTGCTCAAACCAGGACCAATCCCCAACTAAATCATCTCAGCCAGGGCTTTGTCAAGCCTGACCTTAAAAACCTCTAAGGAAGGCGATTCCACCACTAGTGAGAAAATTTTTCCTAATATCCAACCTAAACCTCCCCCACTGCAACTTGAGACCATTTCTCCTTCTGTCATCTGCTACCACTGAGAACAGTCTAGATCCATCCTCTTTGGAATCCCCTTTCAGGTAGTTGTAAGCAGCTATCAAATCCCCCCTCATTCTTCTCTTCTGCAGACTAAACAATCCCAGTTCCCTCAGCCTCTCCTGATAAGTCATGTGCTCCAGCCCCCTAATGATTTTGTTGTCCTCTGCTGGACTCTTTCCAATTTTTCCACATCCTTCTTGTAGTGTGGGGCCCAAAACTGGACACAGTACTCCAGATGAGGCCTCACCAATGTCGAATAGAGGGGAACGATCACATCCCTTGATCTGCTGGCAATGCCCCTTCTTATACAGCCCAAAATGCCGTTAGCCTTCTTGGCAACAAGGGCACACTGTCGACTCATATCCAGCTTCTCGTCCACTGTAACGCCTAGGTCCTTTTCTGCAGAACTGCTTCCTAGCCATTCGGTCCCTAGCCGGTAGCAGTGCATGGGATTCTTCCGTCTAAGTGCAGGACTCTACTCTTGTCCTTGTTGAACCTCATCAGGTTTCTTTTGCCCCAGTCATCTAATTTATCTAGGTCCCTCTGTATACTATCCCTACCCCCCAGCATATCTACCATTCCTCCCAGTTTAGTGTCATCTGCAAACTTGCTGAGGGTGCAGTCCATGCCATCCTCCAGATCATTAATGAAGATATTGAACAAAACCGACCCTTGGGGTACTCCGCTTTATACCAGCTGCCTACTAGACGTGGAGCCATTGATCACTACCCATTGAGCCCGACGATCTAGCCAGCTTTCTATCCACCTTATAGTCCATTCATCCAGCCCATACTCATTTAACTGGCCAGCAAGAATACTGTGGGAGACCATATCAAAAGCGTACTGATGTGCCAGGAGTGATATGTGACAAAGTGGTGCTTGTACCAGATTCCCAAGTGTCCCTAGTGTGTTCACCTGGGACCAAAATGTCTACAGCCACCCAAGAAGTGTGTGCACCCAGCACACACACACTCTGCTCCAGGGAAAATACACATGCACCATAGAGCTTTGGCCACGGGTCTGCACTCCCTTGCACTGATGTTGTGGAGCATATGCCCTCTTGTGGCCGCATGGGGAGATGTCAGGATGCTGGTGATGGACACACAAACTGCTGGATCTCACATACCTTAGTTGTTCTTGTCTCTAGAAACCTTCCCTAGAAAGAGGTAATATTGCTGGCATTTATATCAGATCATTCACTGTGTGTAAATAGGCCTTTCGCACACTGTGCTGGCTGCCTGGGCCGGGTTGCTTTGGGCTTTTTCCCATTCTCCGGTCCTTTTCCCCTTGTCGTGCTCCCAGTCCAGTTGGTAGTACAGCTCCCATTGACCATAGCGGGGCAGGACCAGTCCCCACTTTTTGCTCTCTGCCACCTCACTTGTTCCTCTCCCCTCGTCTTTCTCTCCTCTCTTCTGTATAGTCCGTGTTAGTCCCCCCGGTTATTTCAGCAGTCCTGCCTTGTTCTCATCTGGCTTCCATTCCTCTTTTGTGTTCACTTTCAGAGGCAGGTTCTGCTCTCACTTTACCTGCCTCTGTCTCCCATTGAAATCAGTGGGCAAGAGCAGACCTGGGCCCCAGGTGTACCCCTCTGTCTCTGGAGTTAGCTGTGGCATTTGTCCTTTAGTCTGGTTGTCTTTTTATTACTCTCAGTTTGTTCCCTGGGATCAGGTGATTGTGGATTTCTGTTCCAGGGAAGCCTCTGCTTTTTTCTCTCCAGTGCTTTCCATTTCCCTAGCACACTGCTGTCTTTCCCAGTTGCACGCATGTCACATAGATGACTTGTGCCTCCGATACTGGAGGGGTCCAATCAAAGGGGAAGACACATGACTGCCCCATGTGTCTCCTCTGCCCAGTGACAACCTGCACCCAGCCCAGGGCTGCCGTGCTCACCCTGCCCCACATTACCTGCAGGGGTGGCTCTGTCCTTCTCCCACTGCGCCTCCACCCCAGCACATTCGGCTGCTCTCCCTGGCTCCTGGACAGGGGCGGGAGGGAGCCACTTCTCACAGGACTGAGACTGGCCGCTTGGGGTGGCTGCTCTGCGCAGCACAGCAGCTGCCTCAGAGAGCCCGGCTGGGGCCGGCTGCCGGGGACAGGGGCCAAGTGAGCCGGACACGTGCTGGGAGGGAGAGGGGACTCCGACTCACTCAGGCCTGGTCCCTGGGACTGAAGGGGGAGGGAGGCCAGCCTGCTGCCACTGCCTCCTCAACTGGGCTCTCACAGGCAGCCGCACTGCACAGAGCAGCAACCCAGGGTGGCTGATATGAGAAGTGGCTGGTCCTGCCCCTTCTGCTCCATGTCTGGGCCCAGCTGCCAGGGACAGGGGCCGAGCATGCAGGAGGGCAGGTGCAGCGGGAGAAGGACAAAGCCCCTCTCCCTTCCCCCACGCCAGGCCAAGCAGAAATCCGGGGGGCGGGGGGGCATGTCCCCCTTATGCGTTACCTATGCCCTGTCCCCAGCCTGTTTCCTGACTGATATGACAGTTTGAATTTGCCAAGACTCTGCCTGTCTTTTAGCTCAGTGCAGCTACACGGCCACCGCTACAGTGGCCCAGCTGCTATGTTGACACTTCCTACCGCGATGGAAGGGGTTTTTCTGTCAATTGTACTTAATCCATCTCTCCTAACTGCATCTACACTAGAGACCTAATACAGTGTGAAATTTTTCACAGCCCTGAGTGATATAGCTACATTGGTCTAATTTTTAAGCGTAGACCAAGCCTCAGAGTGGCAGAAGCAGAAAGGTTTCATTTCCAGCTGCTTAACTGTAGTGCTGTACCAACTGGAGAGGGCTGCTCTGACTAATCATTTTCTATGATTAGTCTGTTTTAATACTAATCACAACTTTCTATGGTGCAAGTGTTTTTGTTCGGACTTGGAGTGTTTTACTTGCAGGAGGTTTTGGATCAGAGATCTTTGTTCTTTAAAGGAGTTATAGGAATGAATCCTCAGTTGCTCTGAGAGAATTTTTGATAGAAACTTTATGGAAGCAAACTTCAACAGGGTTTCAATACAGCTCTCTGCTGCCGAATCGGACCAACATCTGCTGTGTTATGCATTCTTTGCTTAGCCTGTCTAGTGAGTTCTAATAGTTTCCTTGAGAAAAATAAACCTTCCTGAGTATGATGAGGTTAAAAATTGAGCTAGGCTGGTGAATTGGGCAGAGCTTGAAAGTTCATTCTCTCACACACACACACACGCGTGCTTGCAGGCATAGACAAGTCCCGAACTTGCACTGGGGCAACTTTTCTGACCTATTCAAGTCTGTCATTTTATGATGTTTCGACAGGTTCGCCATGCGATTGGCAAAGTTGTTTATGTCAATTGGAAGCTGCATAATGAGTAGCACGTTACTCAGTGAGTGGTCCCACCGAAGAGAGTGTAAGACACTACTGGGTGTGCATAATGGGGGCAGTCAGACCTCTGCCACCAGTTTGCAGGAAGTTGATGGAGAATTCCTGTTATCTTCCAGCTGTGCGTTTTCAGGTTGGGCTTGGGAGGAAACTTGGAGACAACTGTAGCTATGAGCTACCCTCAGCCACTCTTACTCACTCTGAGCAGTGCCTTACTTTGTGAGTAGACTGAACCACATGCAAATTAAGATGCTGCTGGCCATGAGTAAGGGTGGCAGAATTTAGCTCTTCGTGAAACGAGTAGTTCAGACACAGCCTGTAATCTCTGTGGCAGCAGTTTTGCGGGCGTTATAATCTCTGCAGGAGGCCTTGTGGGCCTTCCAGCTTCGCAGAGCATGCTGAGTCTTTATGGGGAACATATCTACTTGGGGGAAGCCTGTCAGGCCTTTGGTAAATAGTCTAAAGTTCACCAAAGGCGGACGGAGAATTCATGTGGGCTGGTTTTGGAAGTGAATAGCTCTCGGAATGAGGGCCATGGCTTTCAGAAGTAGCCCTGTACGCTCAGTCTAGCAAAAGGCTCCTGAAGGAAACTGATGGGAAGTTTGTAGGCCAGGCTTCTTCCCAGAGACGAGGTGACTGAAAGAGTTGGGTGACTTTTGCCAGAGTGAGCAGCTTTGTTTTCTAAGCCTTGTGTCTCCGGAGCTACCTCTGATTCCCCGCAAAGGCCATCTGACATTCTCCTCAGCTCGCAGCTCACGTGCAAAAGTTGAGGAGTGCAAGGGCTTTTCCAAGAATTTGTTGGTGGGGGAGAGAGTGGAAATCATCCTGATCTTTGAAGCCTTGTCTTGGCCTTCACTGCTGAGGTTCCTGGCTCTCCAGAAGACCGTTCCGTTTCATTGTGAAATGTGCAGTGAACACGACAGCTAGAATCATGGCAGTCCAGTCAGAAAGGATGGGCCTGGGTGGGGCAGCCCGCAAGGAAGGGCCATGCTGGTGTGGGAAGCAGTTGGCTGTTTGCTGGTTGCAGGCAGCATGGAAGGTGGGGTTTGAGCTTAGTGGAATGGAGAGCATTAGGCAGACAATTCCATGGAGCAACAGCAGCCACTGGGCCATTCATGGAAGAGCCTCAGGCACTGCAAGCAGAGAGGAGAGGGCTGAGGCCGGAGTGGAGGTGAGATCCTGGGGGGTAGGGGTGAGGGGGACTTGCAGGCAAAGCGTCCAGGAGAAAAGCTGAGAAGACATGACTGCATCCCTCTAGACAGTGAGGACAGGACGGCAACACTCTGACTGGCCTGGAGCTGGCACGTGGACCCAAGGGGAGGCTGCTGAGAGGGAGCAGCGGTAGTGGAGGCAAGGCGTGTGGCGGAGGATGGGCAGAAGATTCCTGAGGCAGGTGGGGGTGGACATGTGCTGTGTTCAAAGCAGGTAGTAGGGGATAGGCCAAGTTAGTCATTCTAGTGGCATAACGAGTGAAGGGCTCAAGGTCCAGAGAGGGCCGTTTCAGCCCATGCTGAGCCACCAAGGTCTCCTTCCTTGCACTGGTGTGAACTGCGCTCATGGTGGGTAGCTGCTCAGGCATGTATGCTGCTGCTGGGCCTGCTTTGGCCCCATTGTCACCAGCTGGTACGGCAGGGACTAAAGCAGGGTAACTGCATCCGATCTCTGGGGTAGGAGGCTTCCCCCTCCAAAATGGGATCTGATGAGTGTGCTACTGAGCATGATGGTCCCTGGCAGTAGTTTGCCACTCACCCCACTGTGCTGCCTCCTCTGCATCCTGTGGCAGTGGCAACAGATACCCAGAGATCGATTGTTCTCAGTGACTTCCCTCTGCATGCCCAGGATGAGTTTTCTGAGCCAGGTCCACGTCTCCCGGTCTATCCAAAGTAGCCACTGGCTCAGCTCATGCAGCTGGTCACACTGGGGACCTGGCTTTTGGGTTGGCATTGGAGGTGAGGCAAGTGGAAGTTAGCCCTGGGTCAGCAATCGTTGCCTCATGTGCTTTGAGATTGGAGCATCTCTCCTGCCAGGGCAAGGGTCCGGTTGGATGCTCTGTCCTCAAGGTTAATGGACCCAGGGATGTTATTAATCAGGGGGCTGGTTCTGACCCACAGAACCCATTGTGGCCTGGGACTGGCCTACCTGAGGGATCACCTCTGCCCCATGCCATGCTGCTACAACTGGCTCTCCCTCGTTATCCAAGGGAGCAGGCAGATGGCAGGGTGTTCGGGCTCTGGAACTTGGTCCAGAATACCCCAGATTTGGTGACTAAAGCACACTGCAGATGTCATCTGTTTGAGGAGGGGGCACATTCTCAGGCATGACTGGGGGTGAGGGTCTTTTCTCGTAGTCATTGTCTGCTGGCTGAGGTACTGGGAGTGCTGATGTTTCTGGTCTCTGTGGCTGTGGGGGAAGAAGGCCTTTGTGCCCCAGCTGTTGTGCTGCACCCGGGGTATGTCGCTCGGCATTCTGGAGCGCTCCAGCTGTATGATATCTATTGGCAGAGCGGGGCAGGTTACCGGAGACAGGCCGTGACATCACTAGGACTGTCGGGCAGGAGAATGCCTGGACTTTACAAGGGTCCTCAGGCAGTGGATGCTCCACTCAGTGGCCTCCACTGAGGGGAGCCATGGAAACACCTGGCTCAGGACCGAGGGACCAGCTATTCAGGTGACACACGTGATGGCTACACTGACACCTTCTCAGTAGCAACTCTGTTCTCCTTAGTGGCGAGGAGAGGCGCAGCGTAATCCTGCAAGGAAGGGGGAGTGAGTGAGTCCCTTCCCCAAGCCCTAGATCTTGGCCACAGTGCCGGGAGGGGGCTACATACCATTATGCAGACATCCACTAATCCTTGGGAGCGATTGCAGTTGATGGACATTCCTTCTGAGGAAGGACCTCAGGAGCCAGCCCACTGCAGGGGAAAAGGGACTTTTCTCTCTCTCTTTTCTTCTTGACTTTAGAAATGAGAGGTTTCCTTTGCAGCAGGCTTTTGAAATTTAGCAGAAGCAGGGCCCTGGGACCAGGGAAGTGTCTTTTCCTTGCCTCATGAAATTCTAGTCAGGTTTGGCTGCGATACAAATGTATAAAAATCGCCAGTGCCCTGCCCTCACTTTGGGTGCTGATGTGGCTCATCTCGCATTGTGCAGCATGCCAAAGTGAGTGGAGCCCCGACAAGCCCAGGAATTGTGCCTCTGAAGGCAAAAGGGCAAATGAAGTTCAGTCCATGGAGCACTGTGCTCCAGCCGCTTCGCTGGACAGTTCTGTCAGTGTGAACAAACGGATTCCCTGAAACTGAGGATTTCTAGACAAATCAACCTGTTCTCTGCTCTTCTCTGCATTGCCAGTGTGGTCCGGAGACACTGACCAGTACCAGGGCCTTTCCAGAAGCACCATTAGCCCCGGCCTCAGGGAAATGTGCTTGGTGGGGAATCCTTGGCAGGTTGGAACCGTTAGCTGCTCCTTTCTGACTGCACTGGCTGCAGGAGTGGGCGGAACTGTTCTAGGGCTCGAGATGGGAGAAGTCCTGAAAGCATGTGAACGTAGGACTTGCCAGACTGGATCTGACATACCTTCTGGTGTAGGGAGGGTGATGCTAATGAACTCGTAAGACTGGTTCCTTGTTCAGAGCTGAAGCTCTGATGAACTAGTGGCCACAAAGATGTCCCCTGGGTGATGGAAGAGGGACTGATGCCTGGTGAGCTGTTAGCAGGGGTGCAGGTTGTTGTATTGTTTTTGATACCTTTTCTCTGTAAGGTGTTTTACCTGAAGAATAGAGTGGGCTGGCTTAGAAAGAGCTGGGTGGTAACATATCTGGAGCAATCATTGTTACCAGTCTCTGAGGAGAAAGCAAGCAGGGCTGTCTGTGCTGGAGCTAACACAGTGAAGGCAGCCTGGGAATACCCCAGTCAGAAGGGAGAGAGGCGCCAGACTCTACCCAGGAAAGGCAACAGCTAGGGAGCTGGAAGCCTGAGACTGAGGGCCCTTGCTGGACCTCTGAGGGGAAATGCAGGTGCAGGTGCCTGAACTGGGGTGCCCCCCAGGAGCAGATGTGGGGCAGTCAGTGCCAACTGCGTCTCTCAGATGTGAGGTCTGTGTGGTGTTGCTGCTTAGAAGTGCTGTGCCTCTCCCAAACTCCTGCTGGTAAAACTGGTACACCACCTCCCAAGGCTAAGTCTTTTCCATGCCTGGTATCTGTTTCTGCAGCAGAGCGGGGCTGATCACCTGTGGCACCTCTGCTTAGCAATGCATCTCTTGGTCATCCTTGTGATTTGGTGGAAGGGGAGCGAGGGATAAAAGCCCCTGTCCCAGCCCCAGGCATGTGCCCCCCAGCCAGGGGAGGTGTACAAGGCGGTCGGTTTTCCTTGCAGCACAGTAGGTTTCCCACCTCTGAGCACTGCTTTGGGGGTTGGGAAAATAGTTGTGAGGAGAACAGAAAATGTTGCTCCCTCTCCCTTCACCCCCCCACTAACCTGCAGGAGCTGTGAATTTTCACTGTCTTGACTGGCAGGGGCATTTGAATCGTTTCCAAGGCAGTTCGTCAGCTCCCCGTTGTGTGCCCTGGGATGGTGGGGCACTGGCAAAGTCAGGCCGTGTTTCCTTAGTGTGCTGCGCTCTCTATGCTCTGATCAAACCGTTGTTGCTCCCCACTGCTGGAGGAGGTCAGAGGAGTTGCTCTAATTGCCCTGCTGCCGGAGGAGGTGTAGGCGATGCTGGTTCGGAGTCACCGGAGAACACAGCTAGCAGCAGGAACCAGCAGCCTTGCTGCAGAGACTGGAAGTGCTTTCAGAAGCTGTGGTCATGTTAGATCCCCTTTCAGAGCAGGAGAGATGAGTACCTGGCGAGGGCTTCCTGGTGGCCAGCGGTGTGGTGGCACTGTGCCTAAAGTGGGCACTTCTAGGGCACTGTGCTAGATTAACAGAGGGAGTTAGGCACCTAACCTGCTTAGGCACTTACGTAAATCCCATTAGACACTGAAATCTCTTTGTAAATGTGGCCCGTTGTGCCTAGCACAGGTGGCTTAGGGCCCCCCAGACCTCACAGGATTGCAGAAACTGATGGAGTAGTGGGGATGGGCCATGGCTGCGTGCTTTCTGCCTGGCCTCTGCACTGATGCACAAGAGAGAGGAAGGCTTTGCTCACCCCCGGCACACCCGTGCAGGGCTGGGCGCTGTCAAGCCATAGAAAACACCTCATCAGTATCCAGGGCACGGCAGATACACTTTATCTACCCACACCAACTGAGATCATCTGCTTTTCATTCCCTCCCGCAACACCCCTGAGTGTTTCCAGGTCCCTGTGTCATCCCAGCTTCTCTCTCATGACCTTTCCAGGCAGTGTGTTGTCCTAACGTTGTGATGCACCCGAGCTTGTTCAGGAGGGCTGATTAGTAATGATGATGTCACTGCCGGTCATTAGTGCTGGCTTTTCATGGCTGGAATCTGAACTTCGATGGCAGTGGGGCTCTCACCCAGGACAGAAAGCCAAGGGAGAGGTGCTGGAGGAGACACCCTGAAATGTGTGGCTAGCTCTGACATCTTGGAGTTTTCTAGCTGCCCTCTGCCATCCCATAATATATGAATGGTGTGTCTTGGAAGTCAGGTGTGCAGTATTGTCTACAGTGGACTTCAGTGGACACTGCTCTGTGCCTGTTACAGTGCAGCAACTTGTCCTGCCTGGGGGGTCTGGCTGGGTCGTCCTTCCCTGGTTTGGTTGTTGCACAGAGGTGAACCCTGCAGCGTTCTTTGAAATTGGCTCAGCTCCGATCCGATCGTGGTTCCTCCACCAGGCCGTGCAGAGGTCGGGTCCGCTCAGTGGAAAATCTCCATTGTGTGAGAGTTCTGCCCGAAGCACTGCCCTGGCATTGTCTCCAGCTACATCTTCATTGTCGATGGAGGGGGGGTTACAGCAGGATAACCAATGTGCATGAGCTGTCCTGCTGGAAAACCCTAGTGGAGGCAAGGTGCTGGTAGGTTTTACCAAGAGGTCAACACTGTACCCCCTGCCCACCAGGATATGACCTCACCTAGCCACACTGTGGTAAACACTCCCACGCCTAGGCTCTGCCGGGGTCTCACAGTGGGATTGCTAATGCCCATGGCAATCAGAGAGTATGGACAAGGTTTGCTTTTCCCACCCCATCTCTCTGGGTACAGCTTCATGGGAGCTGGTGCCATAATTCCCAGTTCAGGCGGATGTGCCTGCCGTAATGTGCTAAAAACAGCAGCATGGCTTGGTCACCCCGAGAGCATGATCCTGTGTGAAACTCAGTGTATGGGGAGCAGCCAGCCCCTCCTGCCGTCTGCACTGCTGGATCAGCACTAATACGGGTATGTCTGCCTGAGCTGGAAATTCTACTTCCAGGTTCAGTGTGGGCACACTGTGATGAACTAGGAATGTTCTTAATGTTTTCTCTGAATACGGTCTTGGTGCCTCAGTTTCCCCATGGCAGTTCTTAAGTATCTGGCAGAGCAAAGGGCCAGTGCACCTAAATGCCTGACACTTTGTCTCCTAGCAACTGATGGCCTGGGCCCCTCCTCTGCAAAGGTGCCAGCTAAAGGTGTTGGAGACAAAGAGGTCAGGTGACCTCCTGGCCTGGGAAAGGAACGGCGCGGAGGAGGAGAGGATGGAGGGGTTGTTATTCTGGAGCTGGCTGGGGTCGAGGAGTGAAGTGCAGATGTGGGGGGTCTGGCTCACTGCCCCCTAGAATGGACCCGTCCGAGGGGTCCGGTTCTCTGTACCTACAAGCTCTGTTTTAGACCCTGTTCCAGTCATCGAATAAACCTCTGTTTTACTGGCTGGCTGAGAGTCACATCACCCCCACTTCGCAGTCAGCAGGACCCTGTGGCTTCCCCAGGACCCCACTGAGGCGGGCTCGCTGTGGGAAGCGCACGGAGGGGCAGAGGATGCTGAATGCTCCAAGGAGAGACCCAGGAGGTGAAGCCGTGTGAGCTGCTTGCCCTGAACAAGTCTGCTCCAAGGGAGAGGAGGCTCCCCAAAGTCCTGACTGGCTTGGTGGGGAGCAGTTCCAGAGCATTGCCCGGTGACTCCGTGACACGCACCCTCTACTAAGAGCCTGGCGACTGCCCTGTGCTGGCTGACATTAAATTAGCCTGTCCCCTTTCCTTCAGCTGCAGCCTGTCTCCTCTAACCATGTGTTGTTCCCAAATCACGCCTGCCAATGGCTCCAGAGGTAGAGGCCTCTGCCTCCTTGGCCCTGGGTGCAGCTGCAACACCGTGGGCTTTGTCTTGGCAGAATTTGCTCTCCCTGCAGTTGTGTCTAAGGAAATTCTGCCATGGTTTTCCTGGCCCAGCATTCTTACTGCCTCCTAGGCCGCCCCCCCTTTGCTGCACCCCACGTTGTTGGTTCCAATGCAAAAGACTTGCACGTGGCTCCAAAGACTTGCACGTGGCTCCAAAGGAAGGGACAAATTGTTGGTAAAATTTTGACTCCTCCAGGTAGTGACCTGATCTCCAAACCCTGGAGCACGGGTGCGTGTGTAATTGCAGATACACACATGTGCCAACCTTCCATCGGCTTTCCTGGGTTTCGGGCGAATGCAGGAGATTGAAACAGACAAGGCTCCTGCTCTCAGAGAACTGTCTGGGAGCACTGGAGCTCTTTCTGTACTCCTAACACCACCCAGGCAGTGTTTTACCCTGCCACTGGGTTTGCTTCATGCTCTGTAAAATCACATCATACCTGTTCCCTTAGCAGACGGGGGTTACTGCTTCACAGCTGGAGGAGGGGCAGGGTTGGGATTTTTTCCTCCACCTGAATTGTGAGACAAATGAGTAAGTGAGGGGAATCATGGGGGTGGCTGGAGCGTTAGTGAGGGGGATTGGTCTCTGGCTCTGAGCACCTGGGTTAACTAGCTTGGGTGTAAGCAGCCACACTCCCAAGCCCTGCCCATTACTGTCCTCACTTGTGCTGTGGTCCCTCAGGTGTGTCGCTAGAGTTTCAGATAGTATATCCCACGTGCACCCCCAGCTGGGATAGCTGCTTGGCTGGGCAGCCCAGGAACTGGAGTGGTGTCTGGGCTAATCTGTGCTGGTTTCTTTACAGGAGCAGGAAGATTCAGATCCGGAACATCCCCCCTCACCTACAGTGGGAGGTAAGTAGATTCCCACTTCCTACAAAGTCTCCTTTGTCATTGCATCTGAATAAACCTTGGAGGCTGGGCAGGAGCTGCAAGCGCAGTCTGAGCTTTGTCCTGTGGCATCTTCCTAGTGGCTTGAGGAGGGAAGCAGAAAGCAGCCTTTGCAGAAGTGACACTGTGTTTCCTAGCCTGAGGCGCACGGTGTGAGTGTGGCTTGGCTATAGCTCAAGATGTCCCATCTCCTCAAAGTGGCTACAGAATCGCAGTCCCGGGAGAGGAGCTGCCTAGTGAAAATAATCCACCTGCTGCTTCTGCCTGGCACCAGGTGCCAGGCTGGGGAGTGGCTCATGTTGGGAAGCGCCCTGGGTTCCTTGCCGTCAGCTGACCAAAGCCAGACCCAGCATGCAGCTGATGTGATGGGCTCTGGGGAAGTACCTCCAGCATATTCCAGGGTTTCTTTGGAGGTGGCATTTCCCCTCTGTTCCTGCTGTGGCGAAGTTCGCTGGGGTGACTCAGAAGGTCTGGAGGCGGCCGAGTCCAATTCTGATGCCAGCAATAGCTGCCATAGGGACAGTGTGCTCGAGAGACTCAGCTGCCAGTTCATTTGGGCTTCAGTGCCTGTTTACACTAGGAAAAGGACATCTTCCCCCCTCAGAAGGCCAGACCCAGCCATTGTCAGCTCTCCCTCCAAGGACGTGCCTGAGGGTGTGCTGTGCCGGGAATCGAAAAGTGGTTTGGTCCATCCAGCCCAGCAGCTGGGCGTGTTGAACCTCAGGTGACAAGGGCTGAAGAGACACAGTCAGCAACCGGTCACTTGCCTTGTGTAAAAACAACGAGGAGTCCAGTGGCACCTTAAAGACTAACAGATTTATTTGGACATAAGCTTTCGTGGGTAAAAAACCCACTTCTTCAGATGCATGTCTCCATCCTGGCTGGAGTGTTAGTGCATGTCTCCATGCATCTGAAGAAGTAGGTTTTTTTTAATCCACAAAAGTTTATGCCCAAATAAATCTGTTAGTCTTTAAGGTGCCACTGGACTCCTCGTTGTTTTTGTGCAGGGGTTCTCAAACTGGGGTTGGGACCCCTCGGGGTCGCAAGATTATTAGCTGGGGGTTTGCGAGCTGTCAGCCTCCACCCCAAACCCTGCTTTGCATCCAGCATTTATAGTGGTGTTAAATATATAAAAAAGTGGTTTTAATGTGTAAGGGGGTTCACACTCAGAGGCTTGCTGTGTGAAAGGGGATACAGACTAACACAGCTACCCCTCTGATACTTGTCTTGTGTAGGTAGAGCCGGAACTCTGCTCTGCTCCTCAGGTCAGCCAGATGCACAGGGGAGGGTCGCTATCGCTAGGTCTTTAACCCTGGGAGCCCTTCCAGGCTGACTCACCCTGCATTGCTTGATGCTTTCTCTTTCAGGTGCTAGATGGACTTTTAGCTCAGTATGGGACTGTAGAGAATGTGGAACAAGGTAAGAAATGGGTAGGTGGCATCGTCCGTCCCCCACCCCTCCCGCTTAGGAGACTCTACCCCCCACCCCCGCCAGCCCCGCTTCCTTGGAAATCTCTGTGCTCAGTCTCTGCCCAACCCATCTCTTCAGATACATGATACTGTTTTGCCTGGTCATTGCGGACCAGGCCAAAGTGGGACAAAGTGCTCCTAGCTCGGCTGTATTGCCAGTAGGTGGGTTTCCAAGCTACTTCCTACCTGGCCTGTAGGTGAGGAGGGGAGAAAAGCCCATGCTGTCTGTCAGGGCGGGGCTCGGATGGTGGCACGCTGCCTTGCAGGACATGGGCCCACTCAGTGCCACAGCTGCGAGTCCCATTATCTGGGATTCTGACTGTCGTGCAGACCAGAGCCAACTGGCCTGCAGCCCTTTGACTCGGGAGCAGTGCAGGTTGGCAGTAAAAGGCCATTGGAATCCAGAAGCCATCTAGACAGCACCTGGAATGGCAGGAGATCCCCAAACCTATCCTCACCCAGCCGCCTCCTCTTTCCGTGCTTCCACATTGCTGGGCACGGGGCTGCCCACACAGGGCAGGCCCCGGGCCCACCTGAGACCAGGCAGCAGTTTGGCTTTTGCTGATAACGCTTGGGCTCATCTGATAAAGCGATGCGTGGCTTGGGGCCTGATCCTGCCATCAGCGCTAGCTGCTGTTGAGTAGGAGTCCCTCATTTCTCTGGCCGTCCTGCTGGGTCTGTTTGCAGGGTGAAGGCCTACTCCCCCTTCATGAGGCTGCCAGAATCTGGCCCTGGGGGCACCACAAAATCCTGCGCTCATCAGAGCTGCACCCCATTGTGTTCAAGCAAGTGATGGAGATTTGCAAAGTGTTCTCCAAGGCAATACACATGTGTGCATACATACATGTGTGGACACATGATCTTGCAAGACTGCACCACAGGGATGCAGGGCTTAGCAGCTATCCAGAGCATGTCCCAAAAGCCCTGTTAGCATACTAAAAGGGTGCCTTTGTTTTCTGCTAGGCCGTTCCTGGGGCAGTTGCACACGATGGGCGGGGGCAGTATTTTTATGTCTGATTGATTTTTAATGAGACTTTGCCGTACTCTGTACTCAGAGTGCAAGGCATTTACCAGAGCTGTCCCGGAGCCCCTTTCTGTGACATCAGCGATGTGTTGGGTGTGAGCTCTCGGCAGTGCCTGAGAGATCAGTGCAAGAGAAATCCCCCAGGGTCCCTGTTGGGCTGAGCCTAGAACAGGATCAGATCCATGCCACAGGAGAAATGGCCCCATTAAGTCAGTGGTATTTTTGCCTGAGAGGGGATTTCAGGACTGGGCGCTCTGGCGGAGTATCTCAACCCCTCAGGGCCTCTAGGTCCCCTGGGCAGATTTGGGAATCAGCCTCTGAGTATAAACCACCCTTTAAAGCAGGGGTGGGCAAACTACGGCCCACTAGCCTTTTTAAGCCGGCCCACAAGCTCCTGCTGGGGAGTGGGATCTGGGGCTTGCCATGCTCCACACTCCAGCCAGAGCGCTGGTCGGGGCCGCTCCACGTGGCTCCTGGAAGACACAGCATGGCCCCGCTCTGGCTCCTGTGTGCTCCAATGGCCCCCTTTGGCGCTCCAATGGGAGCTGCATAGGCGGTGCCTGCGGATGGGGCAGCGTGCAGAGCTGCCTGGCTGCACCTCTGCATAGGAGCCAGAGAAGGGACATACCGCTGCTTCTGGGAGCCGTTTGAGGTAAGCGCTGCTCGGAGCCTGCACCCCTCAGCCTCTCCCCACGCCCCAACCCTCTGCCCCAGGCTTGATCCCCCTCCTGCCCTCCGAACCTCTCATCCCAGCCCGGCGCACCCTTCTGTACCCCAAACTCCTCAGCCCCACCCCAGAGCCCACACCCCCAACCAGAGCTCTCACCCTCCTCCCACACCCCAACCCCAGTTTTCTGAGCATTCATGGCCTGCCATACAATTTCTATTCCCACATGTGGCCCTCTGGCCAAAAAGTTTGCCCACCTCTGCCACCGGGGTGCTGTAACTGCATAACAGTAACACTGCTTGGCCTTTGTCTACTGCCTTTTCTCTGAGGTCCGTTGAGCCTCTGTTAGCCCTTGCAAGAGTTCTGTGAATTAGGGAAGTGTGATGCTCAAGTGGAGAAACCGAGGCACAGATCATCTAAGTGACTTGCCTGAAATCCCACAGCAGATCAGTGGCCTAGCCTGGATTAGAACCCAAGACTCCCATCGCTCCAGCTGTTGCAGGGTGCAGCTCCCACGCTGCTGTGAAACCGTATGGTAGAGGGTGATGGCAGCAACTAGTCTAGCACAGACCAGCCTTCCTGACTCATCCCACCTGGACTGGGGAGAGGGCAGGAGAAAGCCCTAGGATGTTTCACGCAGTGTGGGGGCAGAGGGGCGGGTCCCCAGAAAGCACAGGACATGAAGAGAAGAGTCACAGGCAGGCACACAGCAGAGAAGCTTGGCCAAGCTCCCTCCTCAGTGCCCCAGCAGCTACATGCCAGGCAGCGCCCAGGAGAGGCCCCTCCTAGCTCCCGGCAACTGCCATTGGTTCAGATAAGAGCTTCACTTCTCTCCCAAAGGGTAGGGATGGCCCTCTAGTGTCACTGCACTCCACTAGGAATCCCACCTTACCAAGAATGTGAATCTTCCCCTGGGCACATGAGAGAGAGCCCCAAGCAGTCATTCACCAGCTGCTCAGAGCCAGCGTGGGGGGCACTTTGGCTCCTGGTAATGCCACAGGACGGCAGCCAGGGGCATCTTGTTTTTCTGTTCCCCCTTGTTCTCTGGGCCACTTCACTTAGCTACGCTCAGCTCTCCTCAGCTGTGTCACGCAGCACAGAGGCAGCACCTGCCAGCCTGGGCAGCAGTGATCAAAGGGCTGGACTACCTGGCCCATTCGCAGTAGGAAATAGAAAAGTTTCCCTTTGCAATTTAGTGTCTGTACAAAACATCCTGGCCATGGGGTGAAGCTGGGCTAGAGAGATGTCTCCAAGAACTCCTGGAAAGAGGCGATCCCTTCTGTTCACCTTCAGCAGTAGACAGAGCCCTGCATTAACCATGCATCAATGCTCATCCTCCCCTGGACGCAGCTGTTCTTAAGCCCCATCAAAGAGCTGAATTGTTTACCAGCGTAACAGGCTGGGGACACTAAATCACTGGTGCAGCACCTAGAGACAATGGTTAAAAACTGCTGACCAAGTCACAAAGAAAATGAGTTTGGAGTTCTCATCACTGTTAACAGTGGGCACTCATTCACCTCCACCCACAGCCAGACAGAGCGACACGCACCCCGCTGTGACCCAGCTGGTGCGCAGGACAGGCCTCAGATGGCAGGAGCAGAGTGTGCAGCTCCAAGAATGAGGCCCACACCCAGCTACTCCTGAACTTAGTATCCACAAGGGGCATAGATCAGCCATTGAGCAAAGATTAACCAAGCCCACCATCGCAGGCACCCAGCCCAGGGAAATGGCTTCCCTCCCAACCTCTCACTCTAAAGAGCAATCAAACCCACCCCTGGCCAGGAACAGCTGACCGGCTTAGCAACTGTCACCCAGGAAAAGGTGACGATGACCTTCTCCGTCCACGAGCTAATGCCAGCGTGTGTTGCTTTCCCCTTAGTCAACACAGACACAGAAACGGCCGTTGTCAACGTAACGTATGCAACAAAAGAAGAAGCAAAAGTGTAAGTGGCTCTTGTTCTCTTTCATCCTTTCTTTCACCCTCTCTCTTTCTTCCTCCCTCCAGGCAATGCCTTTCCTTGCATTCACCTTTTGGCGCTCCACCTCGCTGGGGTGGGGCTCATTTATTTCCATGTAACAAATACTGGGTTTGCCTGCGACTGACCCAGTGTTCTGACATGCTGGCAGTGAGCTGTCCCTCGACTCAGGGGAGGGGAAAGACTTAGGTCCTGAAGGCCTCGGTTGGGATGTGCCACACGAGGGGGGTGTCGCTGATCCCATAGTGGTTACTGATCTTGCTCTCAGGAAGATTTTCCTTGAAATTCAGCCTCATTTTTCCCAAATTATTTCCCCTAGATGTTCAGATTGCATTTGTCCAGATTCCGTTCACGCTCGTTCTGCTCTGCCGGTTCATCCTGTCTCGCTAGGCCTCCTGGTTTTATTTTCTCTTTCCTCCTTTCTCTAGATAATTAATGAAGCTGTTGGCTAAGAGTCATTCTTCTTTAGGACCCTTTCGCTAGTTTTTGTTTCCGCTGACAGTCCAAGGCGATTTGAATGAATCGGAGAGTGTGATTTTGTTGGGCCCTGTATCAGATGCCCCGTATGGCTGTGTGCACTGCAGAGCTTTTCGTGCACGCTGGCAGGATACACGTGGTCAGTTAATGTGCTGCACGCTGGCATCCTGGCTGGCCACACACTAAGTGTCTGTGTGTGGAGGACAAGCCCTGAGTCCATCCCCGTGCTCCTGGTGTGAAGCAGCTAGCACTGCCCCTTGCCTGGACTCAGTCGAAAGGTTCAGTGTCATCCAGGGGTGAAATCCTGGCCCCGCCAAAAGCGATAACAAAACTCCCATTAGCTTCAGTAGGGCCAGTACTTTGGCCAAATATGCAGTAAACTAAGCCACCTGATTGGCTCAGTTTGAAAGGGAGCCCAGCAGGAGGTGCTGGCAGTGTTTCCAAATGTCCCTGCATATTTAGGTGCTCTGGGTGGGGGAGGGAGTCACTGAAGTCAGTGGGTTCAGCCCCCCCCCATCCCCTCCCCAGGAAAGTACTGCTCAGCATGCAAAATGGAGGCAGAATCTGACCCTTCCTGGTTCCCTCCTGTGCTGTGCAGGATGGGGCACTGTGCCCACCAAGTGGCTGCATGCCCAGTTGCTTTGTGACCAGTCCCCCGGCACTGGCGTTGTTTGTCACTTGCCCTGGGCAAATGGTTCAGCTGGCCCCAGTCAGGAGCCAGCCTTGCTGGTGAGATCACGTTGTCTTACAAGTTCAGTCACACACAAGTGGTCACTGCAGGCCAGGGCCTGATTCATCCCCCTCCCCACCACTCCATGAAACCCACAGGACAATCTGTGGCATTGTGATCTGCTCATTGTGAGAAAGGGAGCAGGGCCGGGCCCTTAATGAGCTGAGACTGAAGCCGTCACACGCTGGAGATCCCAGAAACTCACTGTGTCCTGAAGAACAAGTATCTGGAAGGGGGGTCAGACATCTCCCATCTGGCTTGCACTCCCCCGGGGCCGGCTGCTCTGTCGCAGCTCCCACTGGTCCGTTACCTAGCATTCCCGGAGCGAATCATTCAGCTCCTCTCCCGTAGCAAGCTCTCACTGCACAGTAGGGGTAGTGAGCAGCTCCCTGCTCCATTACCATTGGCATCGCTGTGGATGAGCCCCCAGCACCTTCCGTTGCTCTGCGAATCCGAGGTGGTTCTGGTGGTCATCTGCTTTCAACAAGCATCCTCGCGTGCTTCCCCCTGAGCAGTTGCTACAGCCTCACTATTGTAAGAGGACCCAGAACCCCGTTCCCCCCGGCTTTCTCTGGCACTAAAGAGTGAGCTGTTCCCGGGTCAGAGTTCAGTAACCGACTGGGAAACCCCCACCCCATCCATTTGCCCTGGGCTTGGGGGAATTGCCAGAGTTATTGTCAGTGGGTCAGAGTGGGCTAGAAAGTTCTTTGGCCCAGAAATCCATGGGATCCGTGTCCCCATCAGCTGGTCTGAGACACCCCTCCCCTGCACTCTCCCACTTCTGTGCTGCTGGTCACAGAACCTGCCGCAGCTCCAGGAGCAGGAACTGCAGGCAGCCCACAAAGAGCCGGGTGCCGACTGGATTTTCAGAGGGGCTCAGCGTTGGCCTCACTGTGCTGTCAGGAGTCGGGGGGGGGGGCTGGCCACAGAGAGCGATCCAAGCAGAGGTCCGGTTTGGGATGTGGACTGTTCTATACAGCACCTTACAGCGTACGTGCAAAGTGGAGCTTGGGCAGCTTTCCAGCCCCATGGCTCCTGGCCCCACCTGTGCTGGTTAGGTAGAGCAGCCCTATCCTGGAAGCTGCCCTACAGGCTATGCCCCCTCTGTGCAGAGGGCCA
This sequence comes from Gopherus flavomarginatus, assembly GCF_025201925.1. NCBI lineage: Eukaryota > Metazoa > Chordata > Testudines > Testudinidae > Gopherus > Gopherus flavomarginatus. The sequence goes on from NC_066624.1 coordinate 63,888,625, forward strand.
GGAATGCAGAGCTGATTAGCTGCTCTGACCAGGCTGGCTTTAGGATGTATAAGGAAGATTAAACCCAGTGCCCTCCATGTACGCTGAAGGCTGTTGTGCTCAGGATGGCTCCAGCCACTAGCGACACTTGATTTGCTGGTAGGCTCCCAGTGTCCCATCTCCGCTGTCCGACAGGGCTCACAGGGAAGGCACATGCCGGCAGAGCACAGCTAGCCAGATGGTGGCAGAGGTGAAAGTAAGCTGGTATGGCAAGAGCCGGTACACAGCCGACCAAACCATCAGGGCGCAGCTTCCCCCAGCCTGTGATTTAAAGGGCCCGGGACTTCTGGTGGTGGCCGGAGCCCTGGGCTCTTTAAATCCCTGCCAGAGCCCTGGGGTAGCAGCGGCTCTTTAAATCATCACCCCAGGCTCTTTAAGCCGCCTCTGCTACCAAGGGGCTCAGGCAGCGATTTAAAGGGCCTGGGGCTCTGTGCAGCAGCTGGATTTAAAGGTTACGCCCCTTCTGGTGTTAGGCCCCGCCCCCTTCCAGTTGAGGCCCCGCCCCCTGCTAATTATTCCAGCGTACCAGTAAGTCCTTTAAATTACTTTCATCCTCGATGGTGGGCTTAGGAAAGTGCTGTTAGCAGGTGGCTGTTGCCTGGGGAATCTCCAGGGGTGTTTGGGGGTTACAGAGCTGGGGCGAAGGGCGCTCCTGGAGCTGCAGGGAGGGAGAACTGGCCAGGACCCCTACTTGTGCGAGTTTCATCTGGCCTGGCTGTCTCCTGCCAGGCTGAGATGGAGCTGGCGTGTTCCCTTGCTGAGGAGTGGAGAAGGGGAAGCTGTCTCTCTACTCTGGGGTGGGACTTGGGCAGCCCTGGGAGGGGCTGGGAGAGAGCTACCAAGTCAATGTTGCACTAATGCCTCCGTGGTGTGGCTCCATCAGCTGCGCTGGGATCATGCCAGCCATCAGTTAGTCGAGGCTGCAGTAAGCTCATCACCCCCGCAGTGTTCCGGGGACACAGAGCGCCGTGGGGAGCAGGGGTGGGGGACGTGCCCTTGAGGGGCAGGGAGCAGGGGCTGGGGGACAGAGCGCTGTGCAGAGGACAGGCCCTTAAGGGGTGCAGAGTAGGGGTGCAGGACATGCCTTTGAGGGGAACAGAGCCCTGCCAAGTGGCAGTGGGTTACACACACCCTTTGGACACATTGTGACTGTCTGAGGCATTTGGATGTCTCTGATGGGGCGAAGGCCCAGGCTTGGGGAGGCATGAGATCTCTGCTCTAGGGACGCCCATGCTCCTATGAGAGACCCTGGACCATGCCCAGACAGTGTGGCCATTTACCCAGTCCACAGGGACTGGGACAGTCTCTGCACCTGGTCAGGTCAGTGGCTCACCTCCTGGCAAAGGCGCCTCAGGCCTGGCACCCGCAGCTGGTGCAGAGCCTAACCAGTGGCTTCTTTTCTCTACCTTTCAGAGCAATTGAGAAGCTCAGTGGCCACCAGTTTGAGAATTATTCCTTCAAGATTTCCTACATCCCGGATGAAGAGGTGAGCTCCCCTCCGCCCCCTCAGCGGTCCCGCCGGGGGGGCCGTGCCTCCAGGGAGCGGGGCCCCTCCCCGGGGGGCTCCTCACAGCCCAAACAGCTCGATTTCCCACTGCGGATCCTGGTCCCCACGCAGTTTGTTGGTGCGATCATAGGAAAGGAGGGCTTGACCATAAAGAACCTCACTAAGCAAACCCAGTCCAAGTAAGTACTGCGAACGGTTGTGTTTCCTTCCCCAGGACTCCGCAGGTGGCCTGTAGCTGCCCAGCTCAGATTGGGTGCGCTAGAATGTGCTCTCCTGTATGCCAGGAATGTATCATTGCCCATGCTGTTAATGCAATACTGCCTTGTCTCAGTCTGATGTCTAGGATGGTAGCAATCATAGCGGCAGGGGGCACACAGCACGCCAGTGCTGGTCATCATGCCATAATAGTACCTTGGCCAGAATGGTCCAACCTGGGAGCCTGAAATTAGGCACAGGAATAAGTGGTCCAATTATTGGAGTCGGTGCCTCATGCATTCACCCTGCTGCTAGAGGAGGGATCATGCCTCTGTGCTACACTGTCCATTCCCAAGCTCCCTCTGGGGCAGGCTGGCTCAGCACCGCATGCAGTGTTGGCCAGTGACTAAACACCCTAGTCTGAATTAAATTGGCGTCTGGTCATAAGATCATCTCCTGCCTGGGGTCACAGTTCCCAAAGCATTCACATTGGCCCATGAGAGGGGGAGTCTCTTCTCAGATGAGGTCAGTAACAGGGCCCCCTACTCCTGATCAGAGCGTGTGTTGTATCCGAAAAGATGCATAATGGCTGGACACTTGAGCGCTGCCGGCAACCAGAACCAAGAGGCAGCACTTCCCAGGCTGTGTGCGTTCAAAGACCGAGCCCTGTTGCTGCTGTGCGATGCTGGCACACGTCGCAGCACAGGAGCAGGGCCCACAGGCATAGATAGGCCAAGAGTCAGGTCATCTCAGCCCATTGCTCTAGCAAGGAACACACAAGTTGGGAAGAAAATGCATGTGCCATGAGGTTGATCACAGGATTAGTGAGCAAGGCCCTCCTAAGCGATGCCTTTAGGGCACTTTCTAAAATCCCTGACTTGAGAAGTAGAGGCTTCAGAGAGGAGAGCTCTGTGTCAGGGGTACAATACATGGAAGTGAGAGAATTGCTAGTAGATTGCAGCACCCAGGCTGTGTGTCCGACTTTAACCCTTTCCCCCTGCTCTAATCTTGTGTTGTTTAAAGAAGGAGTCTGCTGCTGGTGAGGTTTTTCAGATCTGTCTCCCTAATGCTGAACATGTATGTAACATTCTGATTTTCTTCACAGTTTTCCCTCTCCAGTTTGTTATTGCCCAAAGCTATTTGTGTTTAACCCAAAATTCATCAGTCGTCATCTGCCGCCTGACCCTGTACACGAAGACATAGCAGGACAAGGAAATTATCATCCCAGAACTAATCCACAATCATTTAGTTCCTCTAGATGTCCTACTTCTGACAGCAGCGTCAGAGGAAAATGTTCAAATCCTGATAATACACCTACTTGGGCAAAAAAATGTCTTGACCCCAGCTGGTATTCAGCTCACTCTGAAACACACTGAGGATTGCTAACCTTTGTAGCTTCAGCCTGGCAGTCATAAGAGAAGATGCTTCTACAAGATCCATCACGGTACTCAGCATTAATGTGACATACAATTATCTGGTTACCCTGCATCAGCGACTCCCACAGCTTATCATTAAATTATTGATCTTCTCAAGAGCCTGAACAGAATTAGACCTGTTCTGAGAGAGACTAGAATGCCTTGTAGCAGCTGTCACAAATTGTAGTCAGCTGTATGTCTGAGGAGAGGGTGCGTGGCACTTTCCCCATCCCACCCCCCTGAGCAGGACTCAGCCACAGCTCTCCTGCATCCCGAGTGAGCACAAGAGCTGCTCCAGGCTCATGTTCTCAACAGCAGCCACACCAGAGTGAGCAGCCTGAGGACCAGTCTGTAGCCACACACACTGGCCAGCAGAGCAGAGCCAATGTGGGGAGTGGGGGAAATGCATGCTGCACCCTGGCTAGCAGCCCAAATGCTTCCCGGGCTCCCCCTGCAGCACAGCCCTCCCCGGTACACCACCTGGAGCCCCAAAATGCAGGCTGTGGAGTGAAGCCACAGTCCAGCCTGCTGGCATGAGCTGATCTCCAGCCAGAGTCTGAGAGAACAAGAGTTGCACATATGGCCAGGTGCATTAGGGGAATATTTGATCTCCTTCGAAAGCATCCAGTACAAGCTGCTGTTGGAGAAGGCTAGCTGGGCTAAATGGATCCCTGGTCTGTTCCTGTCATGTCACAATCAGCTGTGGGAAGGTGAAAGCCCTAATTAAGACACAGCTATCTCCAAGAGTACCAAAACTGAAGGCCAGATCCCTCTCTTGGTGTAATTCTTTTCCTATGTGATACTACCTAAGTGTGACTATTCCTCTGTAACATACAAGACATTTCCTAACAAAGAGAGCAGCGCTCACATGTGCTCACAGAGCGGGGTCATCCTCTCCAGCTGGGACAAACACACGTGCAGAGACACACACTCACGCACTCGCTTTACCCTTTTGGTTTTTAACATACCACTTGCGCTGTGCAGCGGCTGTGACGCTTCTCCCTGCCCTCAGGCCTTTGGTGCCGCAGCAGAGCTCCGTTGCCCTGCTGTGTTTGGTGGATCCTGAAGAAGCTGAGGAGAAGAACGTATAGCAGTACTGGCACCTGCTGGAACCAGGAAAACTCTGCGTCTTAGGGACTGGCTCTGTGCTGATCTGTGTTGGCTCAGCTCCCCGCCCCCCACTCATTCTCTTCGATTTTTACTTGCAAATGAACCCCAAATCTTAAAGCCAAAGAGAGTCAAATCTGAGGTGAACCTGGTTTAGTGCCAACACTGTTTGAAACTTCATGTTTTGTAGACGTCAGTCTGGGTTCACGCAAACCTGGGCCATCAATCATTCAAAACTTAGGCTCTGATTCCTGCAAAAAGTTTAACAAACCTTGAAACAAACCTGTCCTGAATGGTGAGTGCATCTGGTGAGTTTTCCATGGTTTTGCACAACTGTCAGTGCAGCCACTTGCTGAATTCTGATCCGTTCAGGACGGTTGGTTCAGAGCTGGTTTCAGCAGCATGAGTGTGACTCCTGGTTCAGAGGTACTGTCTGTAGACACAGTGTAAACACAGTGTAACACAAATAGATGCACTATCTTTGATGCTTCATTGAAGTTCCTTATGATGTCAGCCTGATCTCGGGCTTCTCTGTGCTGATTCTCTTGGTGCAGGGTAGACATCCATCGGAAGGAGAATGCCGGTGCTGCTGAGAAGCCAATCACCATCCACGCCAGCCCTGAAGGGTGCTCTGAAGCATGCCGCATGATCCTTGATATCATGCAGAAGGAGGCGGACGAGACTAAATCGTAAGTGTTCCGCACAGAGCATTCCACAGGAGGAGGATCCCTGCAGCTACAAGCACCAGGCAGGAGAAACAATGACAGAGAGCAATGAGCCAGTTTGAAGAATAAATCCCCAAAGGTCCAGCAGAGAAAATGTAATAGTTTCCCATGTAAACGAATGGGGATTTGGTTTAATATGTTTGTGTGTTTAAAAGGCTTAGTCAGCACAACTAATTGATGTACAGTTTTGGTTACTAGAACATGCCTGATCTGACAGCAAAGGAAGCCAGCCCACATGTAAGGCCATAAGCTTTCAGTAATGCCTAAGGACCCATGCTTTCAACACTTTGCTTCTTCTCTCCCCTTCTCCCTGCTGGAATGGGGGTCCGTTTCCTGTGTTCTGGAGATTCGGGTCAATTTTCTTTTTTCCAAACAGCAATTTGAAACAAATAGTAGCAATTCAACTTATTTCATTGAAAAAAATTAAAAATCCCTTAAAGAAGTTTGAACCAAATGAAATATATTTTTTATGTGGTTTGAATTTTTTCATGGGAAAATACCAACCCATTTTCGACCAGCCCCAGTTGCAGTCAGACTTTCTAGATCCGGGTTCTTTTGATTCCCCTCCTGCCCCAAACAGTTAGCTGCAGGAGGAGCTATTTGTCTGGATTTTCTGTAAGTGTGGAGAGGACTCATGTCAGATTCTTTACATGACACAGACTCTACAAATGTGCAGGTTTTGCAGTGAAAAAAGTCCACGTGATGTTTTTGTCCTACTTTTCTTTTCTTTTGGTGTGTGTTCCTGGCCAGGAGAACTCCACGGTTTGGAGCATACTGGTAATAGGAGAACAGGGGGAAAAGGAACTTAAAAAAACACCAAACGCCTTTTGTTTCTTTTAGCGCCGAAGAGGTTCCCTTGAAAATCTTAGCACACAACAGTTTGGTTGGGAGACTGATCGGCAAAGAGGGACGAAACCTGAAGAAAATTGAGCAAGACACAGGGACCAAGATCACCATCTCTCCGTAAGTTGTGATATCCTGGTGGTGGAGAACAACCTGCCTTCAGCCCAAAGAGCTACTGCATGGCCCAAAACCGGGTTCCTTGCTCTCTGGCTGCGGGAGGGGAGATGCTGAGGCCAGCCCTCAGGGTACATGCTGGTGAGCATGTGAAGCCAGCATAGGACTCCTCCAAAGGTGCACAGACACAGGCAGGGGTGCTCTACCCAGCCTGGCACTGGTGAAGACATAGATGCCAGTAAAACGAGCCATGTTGGGAAGGTCTGGAGTGGAAACAGGACATCCAGGCTATGCTCCCTCCCCTGCATAATGGCCAGTGGAAGTGGCTGGCCAGTGGGGAATAATCTGCAGCCCTGGGTTCTTCCTGGCTGCTCCAAGGAGAAGGTTCCCTGCTCTAAGCAGGAGGGTGAAGGCAGCTTGCTTTTCTGTTGCCTTGATGGCAGCAGTTTCACCTGTCCGTAACTGCTTAGTTTACAGGATTTAACCATTTATAACCCTGAACGGACCATCACGGTGAAGGGCAGCATCGAGGCCTGCTCCAATGCCGAAGTGGAGATCATGAAGAAGTTGCGAGAGGCCTATGAGAATGACATTGTCGCCGTCAACGTAAGCGCCCCCTTCCCACTGCTCCCATCTTCCCAGTAGAGACCTCAAATGTCAGGGCCAGAGCCAGAGTTAGTCCAGTGGGAGCAGGCGCAGTTGGCCCCAGGGTGTTTGCAGGCGGTTCTGCTTGTCATGGGGCTGATGCAGAACGGGCTCCACTGGATTGAGCTGTCTGGGCGGACATGTAGGAGTCAATGGGCACTTCCGCGCTTGTGGCTTCCCCTCTTCTTCCCACTTCCCCTCATTTGTTCCATGTTTTCCACATCTCTGTGTTTTGCATTTCTAGCAACAAGCCAACCTGATCCCAGGGCTGAACCTCAGCGCACTGGGGATCTTCTCCACAGGGCTGTCCATGCTGCCCTCTGCAGCAGGGGCCCACGGAGCTGCTGCAGCTGCCTCCTACAACCCCTTTGCGGTGAGTACCCAGCAGGCCAGGCCTGTGTGTGTGTGTGTGCGTGTGGGGTGTGTCCCCCTAGCTCAGTGGGGTTAGGAGACACTCTCACGCTAACCCTCTAGTGAGTACAGGTATAGCTTTGGCAGGAGGTGTCCCGTATACACTCTCTTGTATAAGACCACTAATTTTTTTCTTGATTCTTTTGGGAGGATTTGTTTATACCCTGATCCCTCCCCCCTGGGGCCCCAGCACCAGGGAGATCCTGCTCCTTGCAGGAGTACGAGCTCTTCAGGCGCCCACAGCTTTCCTCAGCCTGCGGAGATTTGGCGTTCCCAGCAGGATGGGGCCTCGCGTGCTATATTTGGGGCTGGGTATCCAGAAAGGAGAAGCAGTGCTCCAGCACTGTATAGACTTGTGTATAATCCCTCCCAGTTAGGCCTAGGTCAGTACTTTTGTACATATTTTTTCCTTTAAGGGCTTGCTGTGGCTTTAAATCTCTGGCCTGCATTTGGAGCAGCATGGACCTGCAATGTGCCAGCAGGAACAATGCACTTTGTGCTTCCCTTCGGGGGTGCAGAGCCTGCTCCCTTACCCAGCTCGCCTGTGGAATGGGACGGGGGCGGGGCTCTGATCTGCATGTCTGTGGGTGACAAGCTTGTAGAACAGCACGTATTGGTGGTGGGTGATTGCAGGCTCTGAACACAACCCTGCAAACCCTCAAATAAGCACACTTGGCATTCACATCAAACGCTCCTACACAGGGCCCAGATCTGGTGTCCATATCCAGCAGCTGCTTAGGCAGAAGTCAGTGGGAATTAAAAACAGTAACAAGGCCAGGATTCAGGCTATTGGACAGTTAAAGGAGATAGTGATGAACCAAATCTGGCACCCTCTGGATTCGCTCATCTCTACCTATCCCACTGTAGACTGGGGGACGTGGCCAGCTGGTGATTCTCAGCTCAGTGTGAAGCCAGGTTCTGGAGTCTGCTTGCTTTCCTAGTGCCTGAGTGAGCGAGGTTTCTAGGCGAAAGCTCATCCCAGACAGAGATGGTGCAGCTGGGCAGGAGCAGAGCAGGGTTATTGGCTGAGTGCATGGGCAAGAGCAGTAGCCATGAAAGAGCTTGATTTTAGTAAGGCTTTGACACAGTCCCACGTGACGTTTCTATAAGCCAACTAGGGAAATGGGATCTAGATGGAATTCCTATAAAGTTGGGTGCACAACTGGTTGAAAGATCTACTCAAAGAGTCGTTATTAATGGTGTGCTGTCAGTCTGGGAGGTCGTATTTAGTGAGACACGTACAGCTCAGTCCTGGGTCTGGTGCTAGTCAATATTTTCATTAATAACTTGGATAATGAAGTGGAGAGAGTGCTTATAAAATTTGGGGGTGACACCAAGGTGGGAGAGGCTGCCAGCACTTTGGAGGACAAGATTAGCATTCAAAACGACCTTGCCGAATTGGAGAATTGGTTTGAATTCAAACAGACGGAATTCAATAAAGACAAGTGCCAAGCACGACACATAAGAGGGAAAAATCAAATGCACAAGTACCAAATGGGGACTAATTGGCTAGTTGTCAGGGCTGCTGAAAAGGATCTGGGGTTCTAGTCAAGAGCGTGATGCAGCTGCAAAAAAAGCTACTATCAATCTGGGGTGTATTGACAGGCATCTCCTATGTAAAACATGGGACGTGATAGTGTTGCTCTACTCGGCACTAGTGAGGCCCCAGCTGCAGTACTGTGTCCAGTTCTGGGTGCTACTCTTCAGGAAAGACATGGACAAATTGTAGGGAGTCCAGAGGAGAGCAACAAAAATGATTAAAGTTTTAGAAAACCTGGCCAATGAGGAAAGGTTAAAAAAACTGGGCCTGTTAGTCTTGAGAAAAGAATTCTGAGCTGGGACCTGATAGTCTTCAAATATGTTAAGGGCTGTTATAAAGTGATCAGTTGTTCTCCAGGTCCACTGAAGGTAGAACAAGAAGTTCAATCTACAGCAAGGGAGATTTAGGTTAAATATGAAGGAAAAACTTTCTACCTATAAGGGTAGTTGAGCTCCAGAACAGGCTTCCAAGGGAGGTTGTGATAGTGGAGGTGTTTAAGAACCAGTTGGACAAACATCTGTCAGGGATAATCTAGGTTTACTTGATCCCGTCTCAGCGCAGGGGGCTGGACTTAATGACCTCTCGAGGTCCCTTCCAGCCACGCATTTCGGTGGTTCTATGAAGAAGATTGTGAAGCTTTCCTCCTCCTTGTGAGGGGTCTTCACAGCCTTTGTCTGTGTGTGTCCATCACCGCTCCGGAACTCCCACAGGGCAGTGCTACCCCAGGGAGTCCTTTACCTGGGGTGGCCTGTTAGGGGCAGGCTTCAGCTGTGACTTTGGCTCTTCCATGCTCTCCTGGTATAACATGTTCTACAGCTGAGGGTCACTCAGAAGCTTCATGTGCTGTGGCCAGCTCTCAAGTGGGGTGAGTTGACAGACACGTGACTTCTGCGCTTTTCATTCTGCACTGCCTCCCAACCCATTTCAGGTGCAACTGTAAGTGCGCTGTTCTCTGTTAAAGCCTGAATTACTTGGGGTGAGTTACCTCGGAAACAGCCTGCCTGGCCATGCCCATCCTATCTTTGGCTAAGCTGGGATCTGAGTACCCCAACAGAGCCCATGCAAGGTGATTCTCAGGAAGCAGGGCCAGGCTCTTTGAGGTGGCAGCGAGAGAGAACTGGGAAAGGCTCCTGTAGGGGTGAAGAGCAGCCCTTGGCTTGGAAGTGGATTAAATACCATAAAGCAGACATAGCTAGTGTGAGTAATGCTGAGTAATACAACATCCCTCTGAAGAATGGTTTCATCTTGGAGGAGGGCTGTACGTTTGTCAGGTGTCAGACAACTTTGATGTCAGTTCATGGGAACTGTGTTTATTACTTGTTCGTTTCAAAATGAGTGGGATAATTTTTTAACCAGCCATGCTGGCATTGCCCCATTAACAGTGCAGCAATGCCTTTGCAGGGGTGGGATTATGACGACACGCACAGCCGCTGCACTCTCTGGAGACGTGAGGCAAAACCAACCCAATCAGACCAGTTTTCAAAATCTTCCCCGGCAGGTGCCAGACACACCTTGGAGTGAACACTTCACTCTCTGTGCCCGTGTGTCCAGAGTTGGGACAGCTACCTTGGCATCCGTTTGTGAAAGGTGATAGAGAGACCAGAGCCATGTGTGATAAGTGACTGTGTATTCTGAGCTGTGTTCTTCCTAATCTGCCTGCACAGTACACAGACAGAGATGCATAGATAGAGCATGTTGAGAGGATTGACAATGGAAACTGTACGATCACCTTGATTTGCTGGTATGGAGTGTTTATTTCATAACTTCTTGATTTTGGATAGCACTGCAGGAAATCACAGAGATGGCTTTTAACTCCTGCAGATGAACCCCTGATCTACGGCATATCTAACTCTCCGTGTCACCATTTCAGTTCAGCTGCTGTAACTGTATTGGGGGCTGAGAACAAGTCTATTTACTTGTATTATTTTTTTGGGGAAACCCATAGCGGCCAAGTGATTGGAGAGGGATGGTGAGTTTTACACCGTTCAGAGTTGAAATACTTGGGTGATGGTGCAGAAAGGACACAAAATGTTGACTGCAAAACCAGCTTGTGTGTGTATCTGTCAGGGCTTTAGAGCGGAGCCCGGAGCTGGAGCGCAGAGCAGTGGAGCTGCAGGTTTTTGCCTGGAGCTGGAGCGGAGCCGGAGCACAGCTCCAAAGCCTTGGTATCTGTGTCCATGCTTTTCTGCGTGGTGTATTTGTCTGTGTTTTCCTCATGAACACTGCATGTTGATGTTCACTTTTCTTAGGACTGGTGCATTACTTTGGGAACGTGCACACGATATAAGGGAGGAGTGTACATTCCCAGCAAACTCCTGTGACCCCCAAAGCCCCAGCAAGGCTACTTGGCCGTTTATTTTTAGAGAAAAATTAAATGATTTATTATGCCAGATATAAAAAGTGCTCCAGGCCAAGCATTGGCTCCCTGCCCTCTCCTTGTCAGTCTCACCATGAGTGGAGAGCTCTCACACTAAGCTACCTCCTGCCTTTCTGTAATGTTTCTTGGGCAAAGGGGGAGGAAGGGTAAAAAGCCCTATTCCCATTCTAACATCTATAGGTTACACAACCTCTAGCGGTATATGCACAACAGGTGGGGAATGGAGTGAAATTAGAAACAGGGCATACTATTGAAAGAATGTGCCACTCAGGAGAGCTCTCCTGGGAAGCAGAGGGTGCATGTATGTGCATGGGTGGTGTGTGCGGGAGGATGGGGGGATGCAGACTTGTGTATTAGTGCTGTGCATGTGCATTTCTGTCTGAGGGGTACAGTTCTGCCTCCATCCACCCAGACAAATTGCCCTGCAAGCAACTAGCGTCGTTAGTCATTGTGCATTCTGAGCCTGTCACTTGTGTCGCTCTGTACAGTCATAGCAGATGTGAAAGGGCTGCAAACACCTGGCTGTATCCTGCAGATCTCCTGCGATGGGTGAGGGTGACAGCTGCTTGTGATCAGCCCCCCTGAAGATCTGATGCATGCTGTTTTAGAAAAAAGGCTAAAACATGGAACATTCACCCTGCCGCCCAACAAACTGGGCTCTGTTCATTTTTTTATCAAAGCCTTTGTAAGGTGATTTGCAAACATCTATTGTATGAAGTTCAGTCAACCAAAAGGGAGAGAATCCTCTGTGGAAATCCTATTGCAGATTAAGGCCAAATAATATATCCATGTGCACTTTGATATCAAATATGCCTGCTCGGAGATGCTTGGGTGACTGAAAAGTTGAAGGGAATTAATGCTCCTGGAATCAAAGTTTAGATGTTTCACTTGGTGGTTTTAAATCCCTTCTAATAAGCCAGGGCATGGAGAAGCGATTTTTGTTTGCAGTCTTTGCTCCTGGAGGGCCAGGCACTCCCGGTGTTCAGGCAGAGATTTCTTCCACTAGCGAGTGATATGCAGGCAACGCAGACACCTGTGTCAGTCGCACACAGTAACATCATATGATACCATCTGAGGCGGCTGCAGATCAGGAAAAGCCCCACAGAGCTGTGCAATGTTTCTGTTGAGGGTATTGCAAAAATGGACTTAATGAAATACATAATGAGAGCAGTCAAGGATGTCTCAGCAGAGCTGTGTGAGTCTCCCACAAAAGCTCTGTTTGGTGGGGCACACACGTGTCTTGTATTCATCAATACGTGCACACATCAAGTTATCTGTTTCTTGTACCTCCAAACTATTCGAGCTCTAACAGCTTCCACTGGGAGGGTGAACGCACTGAGAATGGCTATGGGCTTTGTTTGGATGCTGTTTGTCTGTGGGGTGTTTGGAGACAGATCCTTGGTGGACAGCAGGCCCCTCTGCCATTTTTGTTCTGTGTGTGTGTTTATGGGTGTGAGCATGTAGGACAGCGTGGTGGCTGGCCGCGTGGCCTGGTGGGTAGGCCATTGGCTTGGAAATAGGGAGTCCTGGCTCTGCCACTCACCTGCTGGGTGACCGTAGGCAAGTCGCTTCACTTCTGTGCCTCAGTTTCCCCTCTGTAGAGCATGTTCTGTGGCTTGCAGTAGTGCCTCGTGGTCCCAGACCCATTGTACCTGACACTGGATGGACAGCCCCTCTGGATGGAAAAGGCTGCAGTCTACACAGACCAGACAGGATAGGGGCAGGGATGGAACGTACCAACCAAGGGACCAGACTGTCTCCCCCAGAGTGCACACCCAGCGCCCAGCCTGCACAGGGGGGCCCATATGGAGCTGAGGGCTGGGCCTGAGGCCCAAGGGAGCTGTGAGTGTGACAGGAACGGATAGGATGGGAGCCAGTGCTGAGCACAGCATGGTTACCTTGCTGCTGTCATACGCAAAGCTCTGTAATCCCAGCCAACCTGCTATGCCCCGGCTCTGCTGCAGCAGCTGGAGATTCACACTCAGAACTTGTCTACACTACAAAATTAAGTCGACCTGTGTTCAATTTACAGCCCTCACAGTGATTACTGCTGTTTTTCATATCCACGCTACCCTGCTGTTGGTGGTGTGTGTTCTCACCAGGCAGACTTCCACTGACTGAAGGGGGTAGTGTGGGGGGCTGAGAGCCCGAGCTTACTCCCCCTCCCCCAGCTCTCAGGAGTCCAGCAGCTTGCCCAGGATCCAAGTGCGGAGCTCCGTGCCTGGAGCCCAGATTTCTGCTCTTCTCCCAGCAGGGAGTGGGGCACTAGGAGCCCCAGGGGTCAGCAGGGCTTGCAGTGGGGAGCTCAGCATCCAGAGCTTGGCTGGCTGTCAGGGTTTCAGCTGGTTCCAGCCAGTTAGCTCTGCGGGGAGCTGAGAGCCCGGGCGGTAGCCGGGTTCACAGCTGGAGTCCCCACACGCCCTGGGGCGACAGCACCAGATGTGAGCCCAGCATAGGGTTTGCAACGAGAAACCTACCAGCCTTTCTTGTCAATTTCACAGCTTCTGTGTGGACCCCTGACATTGATAAACAACAGCTGATGTAAGTATGGCAGCATCTACAGAGACGCTGCATTGCCCTAACAACACCACACAAGCCCTGCGCCTCTCGTGGAGGTGGAGTTATACTGTGGGTGTAGCAGCGCACTTAACATCGGTGGGAGCAAGGCTGTAGTGTTTACACTGACATAGGTCGATGTAAGCAGCTGTAGTGTAGCCCAGGCCTCAGTTTCTCACACACCTTAACCCTGGTCCCTTCTCTGGTTCCGCTGCCTTTCCTCATGTCCCCCAAGTTTAACTGTGGCTAGAGTTAGACCTGCCAGTGTGAATCTCTTCCTGCTGGGAGGGAGTGCTACAGGTGACTGAGATCACGCTGTTTTCACTCTGTCCTCATGCCCAACTTCCTCCTCTCTTCAGGACCAGGTGGCTAGTGCAGCCTGCTCCCTCCTCAGGGTCATTCACCAAAGTATAAGGTTCCTCCTGCCTTTTGCTGCCTCCTTTGGACCAGTTGGTGATACGTTTTATTACAGTCCTGATCCCGTCAGCAGCCAGGCCATAACTCCACCGCATGGCTCAGCTGTGCACTCCGGGTCAGCTGCAAGGTCTGAGCGTGAGCTGTCCCATGCCACTGAGCTCAGTGGGAGCAGGGTCAGGCCCTTATCAGTTACCCCCACGTCCATCCCTCATACAGGGAGCACTGTCATGGTGTGTTCATGGGGCAGCACCCTGCGGACTCTGGGTGCCAGCTCCTGCACAACCCTGGCTGTTCTGTCTCTTTGTCTCTTGTCTTGTTCTCCACTTCACAACAAGGCTCCAGCCTTGGGACCCCTCCTGTGGTGCCTGGCTCTCCCCCGGGGTACGCTGTCAGACGCCAGGTGTGACTGACTAGTGTATTTTCCTGGAAATATTGTGCTAGCAGGAACACAAGAGGGCTCCCTGTAGAGCAATGTACAGACATTCTAGCATCACTGGAGAGCACCCTCCCCAGCCTACCATTGGGTGAGCCACTGAGGGCTAAAGAACTGCAGAAACCAGACACAGCCATGCTGTGAATGGGGGTCCCCTGGGGGGGGTGTCAGGATATGCTCCAGGTTTGCATGGCCATCTCCATCAGTTTCAGTGGAGATGGGCTCATTTACATCAGCCCCAGAGTTTTGATTTGCCTGGGGGAGGGAGCCAACATTTTGCTGGGTCCCAGCAGGGTTTTTGGTTGTTCCTCAGGCCTGGTTCTCGGTTCATCTCGGGCCCCCCTCGTGTTAGGAAGTGTGGCATGCGAAATGGCAGGGGACGCAGGGAAGCCGGTGTACAGGCACACTGCGAGGTGCTGGGGGTAGATTCCCAGCAGCCAGCCCCCAGACGTAGCACAGGCCCGATGTGTATGGATCGTGCTGTCTGGGAACCTGCACTGACTGTGTTTTCTTTCCTGCCGTAGAGCCCCTCGGCATACCTCTCGGGTCTGTACGGAGCCTCCCCCATTGGCGCCTTCCCACAGCAGCACTCTGTAAGTGCCCACTCTGCCCATGCTGGCACCGCTCACCCTGCTTGGCCACCGCATTCCTCTCTTGGCTGTGATTCTGTCCGGTGCTGCTCTGCCATTGCAGTGAGCGTGCCAGGTCAGTGTCCTCCTGGCAGCCGGCGGCAGTGACACGGCCACTGGAAATGAGGCTGTGGAATCCAGATGCCTGCAGGGAAACGTTGAGTCCTTTTCAGAGTGCGTTCCTGGTCCCCTCTGCACAAGCCAGCACATCGGCGCCCGTGCAGGGCTCCCCCGCAGCACAGTACGGCCTGGGCACCTCTCCTGTGTCTCCGCAGGCCTTGGTGCCAGAGCTGTTCCAGTTCCCTGCACTCAGAGGCCTGGCAGCGTGCTCTCACTGCACATGACGTGATGTCATTACAAACCCAAGCCCTAGGATTTAAACCCAGCCACCAGGAGGAAGCAGCAGGGGCTGTGGTTTTCTTTTAGCCCCCGAGAATTCCCCTCTGTCCCACTCCCACCAGGTGGTCCATGGTGCATTTACTCAAGTATCGGAGGGTAGCCGTGTTAGTCTGGATCTGTAAAAGCAGCAGAGAATCCTGTGGCACCTTATAGACTAACAGACGTTTTGGAGCATGAGCTTTGGTGGGTGAGTACCCACTTCGTCAGATGCATTTACTGTCTCCCCATGTGTGCTCAGCGGGGAAGAGGGGTGATGAACTGAGCCTTTTAAAGGGCAGGTCAAGGACTCGTGGCAGGACCTTCCCCGTGCCGGGGTGCAGAGTGGTGGGGGTGCTTTCCCTGCAAGGGGCACGCATGTACGGCTGCTGCAAAGGAGGGATGGCTGATGCAGTGCGGAACCAGGTGCTTCTGATGACTAAGCAGAGAGCCGCAAAGAGAGCACCGGGTCCCTGGTGTCACTGCTCTGCCTGTGTGGGCAGCAAGGCAATTCCAGCCCAGCTCCTCCACAGGAGGCTCATGAGTGGGGAGCCCTGGTGGCTCCTGTGCAGCCCTGGGGTCCCCTCCGGAGCAGGGTCTGTAGTGCTGGCTTCCCCAACAGTCTGCCCGAGTGGGTTTGGGCTTATGCTCCTGGGCTTTGCCCCTGAGAGTGGTTCATTGCCAGACTCTCCCTGACCCCCTTCCCTGGTGCTAGCCCGGTCCCAGGATGAGTACAGAGCTAGCAGTTCGGGGATCTGGCTGGCCAGAGGGGCTGAAGCCGCCTCTGCCTGTGTATCGGGCTGCAGGACAAAGCCTCAGGAAGAGGCACCGTCTGCCTCAAGCCAAGAGATCCCCAGCAAGAGTCCCAACCGCTGGCTAAGGCAGCATGTGTTCTCCTCATAGGAACCACTGGCCTAGGGCTCCATGAAGGCCTTGCAGGCTTTACAGACGAGCCAGAGATGAGTGACTCCCCGAAAACACCCTGCCACCGCCCCTGCCATTGCCTCACAATTTACTCTGTTGGACCGTCTGTTTGGAGATGCCACTGCCCCTTCATCTACTGCCCTGGCACAGTGCCAGCCCCTCCACACAGCGCCCTGAGCACCTCAACCCCACCTGCTGGCACCGGCCCTTTCCCTGCTTGGCTCCAGGCTGGGACACTGAGCCACACCCACCCACCCTTCCCACCAGTAAGAGGCGGACCGAGCCCACCCACTCAGTTCATGTAGGCCCCTAATGCTACCAGTCTGGGCTGGAATCGGCCATGGCCCCACAGAGCAGGGTGGGTACCTCCATCTCCTGAGCCAGCTGATGCCTGGGCAGGTTGTAAAGCTGTCGCATGCTCCGGGCTCCAAGTGGGCATTTGCACATGGCCGTGGCCACAGGTGGTTTCTCTGTTCCTCCGCTGCACATGGGAGCTGCTACAGCAGCTCTCCTGGGCAGCTTGTTGCTGCTGCTGTCTTTGTGCCTGTGCCTTTTCTGGGGGGCAGAACCCCGGGCTGGGAGCTGCCCCAGGCGAGGGATAGCTCAGTGGTTTGAGCATTGGCCTGCTAAACCCAGGGTTGTGAGTTCAATCCTTGAGGGGGCCATTTGGGGATTTGGTCCTGCTTTGAGCAGGGGGTTGGACTAGATGATCTCTTGAGGTCCCTTCCAGCCCTAATAATCTATGATTCTATAATGGACACACCCCTCTGGGCCAGGCTGTTCACATGGGGGACAAGTTGTGGGTGTTTGGGCCCATGGGGGTAGAGCCACATGCAGCTCCTGGGAGGAAAGGAGTGTGACCTGGGGTCCAGTGCTGAGCCTTGGCGGAGTCGGGAAAAGACCAAGAGCCAGCATTTCCCCAGAGAGGAGCCTGACGCTTCACACTACAGCCCCACTCGGCCCTCTGAAGAAGGGCCAGTGTCCATTGGTTCTGGGTTTGAAATGGGCCTTGGAATGAATGATGGATGCAGCCCCTTGGATGAGGAGACCAGGACTGGCATCTACTCACTGCCTTCCTGCAACAAGCACCAATGGCTGCTCTGCATGTCAGTTCTGTGCCAGTACAACTGCGTCTGTATTAGGGGTCCTAGCGCTTTCACTAGACCAATAAAAACTCTCTACCCTACCAAAAATAGCTAAATCAGAATCAAAACTGTGTGTAGAGCAGCCTCAAATAGTACTTGCTTTTACCAGGGGCATCTGAGCTACCAGGACAGCAGAAATGGCCTCTAAATCTGCTGTAAGCCCTATGTGGGGGTCTTCTTTTCCCTCCCTCTTTCACCACGCTGGCGATATTTAATGATGATTATGGTGTTTTAGCCAGTCAGAGACACACACGGTGGACCCTTCCTCTGGCAAATGCTCTTCTTTCTAGTGCTTAGGGAAGGAGGCTTTGAGAAACGCTCAGCGGTGGGTTGGATTGTTGAACCTTTTAAACATGGCGCGACTGGATTGTTGGTTTTACCAAATCGAAACCTTGCGCGAAGCAGCCGAGATGAGAAATGCAGATGGTAAAAGCAAAGAAGCCACGAGGAGAGAATGTTCACAGGCCCGGGGTGGCCGCCTGGCTACTAGATGGATCTCAAGGATCCTAGGGAAGTTTAGATTAAGAACTGGCAGGTCTGTTAGGTGTGCTCCAGATTCTGTGCTGAACATGGTATGTCAGCACTAACTAGGGACTTCCGAAAAGGGGCCAGTGGCCTGGCCTTGGTGGATGTGGAGTGGCCCCCGAATAAGGTCATAAAACCATTAGCTGGAGGGAGCTGCAGTCAGAGGAGGCAGCCTCATTGCTATGTGTGCATAGGAACCCTAGCCAAAGCTGTGGATGTGGCTTCTGCTTGAGAGAGGTGACTTTTGCTTTTTGAAACAGAAATTGCCAGCTCTGGAGATCAAAGCCCTTCATCACCCAGGCAGGGGCTGCTGTGGTTGTAGCAGGCTAAGATTTCCCTCACCACCATGCCAAAACCACAGGAGCTGGCAACATTGCCTTTCCCCCAGCCCTTTCTCCGACTCGTCCTTCTCTGAGCACTGGGATGCACATGTACTTGAGGACACTGCATCTTCAAGGGTCTTCCAAGCCAGAGCAGCAGAGGGGCACTGGTAAAGCCTGCTGGGCAAGGTGCTGTGTGTCCCCCCCTACCCCCCTGCAAATCCATGCCGTGAGCAGCAGGAGAGCAGTGACGTGTGCCTCCACGCTCACCCGCTGTGTGTGAGTGTGTGTGTGGCCCCCTGGCTGCCCTGGGCATGAGTGTGGTGTGACATGGAATTGGGGGCAGATCACAGCAGTCTCTGTGTGCACGTCACTTGGGTCAGCTAGTCTGAGAATGCAGGTGCATCACAGGGCTTTCAGAAGGGGGAAGGGCCATGTGTCCATGACCAGTCATAGCAGCACCCCAGCATTTCCTGCATGAGCGTATCCGGGAATCGGCCTGGGTTTCTCGCCATCACACTGCGTTCTGGGGGCGCTAGCATTTCACAGGGCTTTGCAGAGCGACACACGTTGTGCTCAGGCTCAGCTTCCCGAATGAGCCCTGATTCAGTCAGCCTGTTTGAAAAGCAAGGGGGTTCATTTAAGCGATGCTCAGAATATGCTTGGCTGCCATCAGCTAGCTCTGCAGTCATATACAGCAGTGCTTCGGATGATTGCTTATGGAAATGGCTCTCCTAGACCTTCCACCAGCACTTCCCATCATATTCTCACAGCTTGGCTGAGAAGTCCCATTGTGACTGGTGTGATTCCCTGGGTTCGAGTTGCAAGATCAGGCCTGATGGTAGTAAGGGAAGATTCTTTTTGTGCGGGATCTTGACCTGTTATCACTGTGTCTGAGCCTCATTATCTGGGTGACTTCTGTCTGCAGCTGTGGGTATGACCTGGGCTTGCTCCAGCTGCAGTTCAGGGGAGTGGGCTGGGCCCTCCGTCTCCCCCAGATCTCGCCTCTCTGACTGCGTGTCAGCTGGAGAGCCTGTGCGGAGACCCGCTCTTAGCTGTGTGCACGTACGTGGCGAACAGTGAACCTGTCGTGTCAGTGTTCCAGCCCCTGTCGCCCTGGAAAGGGCTCAGAGCCCTTTGCCAACGCTCACTGAGCAAGTCTCGCTTGTTAGGTCGCTAACCGTGCAAGATGGATAAGGATCTTCAGTTTAAGCTCAGTTGTGCGCAAAGCCATGTCAGCATCTCCCCATTATTGGTGCTGTGGGGACAGTTACTGCTCTGCTGCTGGGCACTGCACCAGAGCCGGGACTAGGCACTGGACACACAAAACCCAACCCAGGACCAGGCAGTGGGTGGGGGCAGCTGCCTGCGTGCTGGGGTGAGAGCTAATGGCCAGAGCGGGGAGCCATGGTACAGTGAACGTGGGGTAGGCTCACTCTCCAACACCCCTGTTTCTCCCACCCCCAGGGGCAGGGAAAAGGGGGCCCCCAATTACCATAGTGCAGAAGGCCCCAAAATTTTTTAGCCTGGCCCTGGTGAGGGGACGGGACCCAGCTTTGGTACAGCATTAGCGCCAGCCTGCACCCAGGTCTTTCTGCAAAGCCCTGCCTGGCAGCACTGCAAAGGAGCGGAGACCCTTTCTCAAAACCAGAATTAAAGACATTTAGATCCCGGGGCCCTAGCAACTTACCCAGGGGCTGGCATCTTACCCATGACAGCTCTGTGATGGACCAAGGAGGAGCCTGGCGTCCTGATCCCCCACCCCAGCCTCTCTTTGCTCAGTCTAGCTGTCTTCATACCTATGTTAAAATCAAGACTGGCATTTTCTAGGAGATCATCCCTAGTTCACACCCACAGGAGTCCCTGGGGAAGGCTCTCCGGTCTGTTCTATGCAGGCACTCAGGCTGGACCCATCCAGCCTTCCAGCCCAGGAATCTCATTTTTCTGGGCTGTGCGGGTCAGAGCACATGGAAGCTGCCCACATACTTGTGCGTGAGGATTTTGTTTGCGTCGCAGCTGCCTCCACGCTTCTCTCTCCTGCCCTGTCGCTCGCTGCACTGTGCCGCACGCAGATCGCATCTCTTGCATGCTGCTCTGTGTGCCCACTGATTTACGCATCATCTGAAAACTCAAGTGCCTGTTCAGATATTTAGATGTCTTCCTGGGGTGTGACATTTCAAATATCTAGGTCTTCATAAGCAGTGAAATGCATAACAATAAGAGAAACCCTCCCACCCCGTCATAGGAAAAGAGCATGGTTTCATGGGCATTTTAGACATGCTCAGCTTTGCAGATTTCATTTCTCCTGCAGGGGGCAAATCAGCTGTACCCCAATTGCATGCGTCCAAGAGCCATGAAATGGAACCCTGCCCTGCCTGCCTAGCGGCTGGGAAAGCATCAGGCAGGCCGGGTTCCAACTGAGAGCTCTGTGTTTGTGTTTGTCTCTCTCCTCTCAGTTGCCGGCACAGGAGGTTGTGAATTTATTCATCCCGACGCAGGCAGTGGGTGCCATCATTGGGAAGAAAGGCCAACACATTAAACAGCTGGCGAGATTCGCTGGCGCCTCTATCAAGGTAAGCAAAGACCTTGGCCGGCTGCCTTCATCCCCACCCTCCTCCTCTCGGGTGTCTGCCAACCAACTGCCAAGCTGACACGGAGAAAGGAATCGGTACCTTGACACACTGGGGCTCAGAACCCCAGCAGTCAGGCACCTAAATCCATTTCAGGCTCAGGTGCCAAATGCTTCTTCATCTCTGTCCCCTTGAGGGCTCTGGTCTCTCCCCTCACACATCATGTCTGTTGATGGTGACATCCTCTCATGAGCCAGTGGGGGGATGTCACTCCAGAGCGTCTGCCATCCCCAAATCTCTCAGCTTCGGTGAGCTACAGGGGGTGGTGCTGCTGAAACCTGTACGGTTCTTCTGATGTGGGGAATACCACCGCAAGGGTGATTAGCTGACTACTCACAGACAGGCATTGTACCAGTGCTGCTGGCCCCTGGGGTGTGTGAATGGGATGGTCCCCACCACACCGCTAGGAAAATGGAGGGGCAGAAATGCAGTATTCAAACCTGACCACTTCAAAATGAGACATTTGTCAGAATGGCTCCGTTTTCAGCCGGTCCCCAGTAAAGGTAACAGGAGCTGCAGGTACTGAGCCACTCTGGCAGGCAGGTGCCTCAGTATGGACCTAGCTGCCTAATTTGATTCCCCCTCTTTGAAATTGTTGGTCAGAAGTTTTAAGTGATTTGGTTAAGGCCACTGATGATGAGGCCAGGCTCTCCTGCCTCCCAGTCCTACTCTAACCACTAGACATACTAACCCACAGCAGAGGTGAGACACACATGCCACCATTGACGCCTGTCTCTTCTGTGCAGCTTCCTTCCCCATCGATCCAGTCCTTGTTTTACTGGAGCCACCTGGGGAGAAACCAGAGTTCAATCTGACCAGTGTCCGGGTGCCAAGGAGCTTTGGGGAAAAGCATGCCAGTGTGAACCCCTCAGACCGGTGTCCTGGGTGCAGAGTGTGTTTCTGGTTGAACAAGATGGCTGTAAACATAAATACTTCTCTAATGGAATAGCCCCCGTGTGCTTTCTAGTGCACAATTATAAAACCATCAGGAAAGCTGAATGGACAGGGATATTTAATGCTTAACACAGCCCAAGACCACTCTAGAGCTCTGACTCACAGATCAAACCCCCCTCAGATCTTTTAGAAAAAGATAAAATAGTTTGCCATGGTTGAAACGGGAGACAGGGAGTCTCCTTTCCTGGTGTGAAGGATTTGCTCCACTCGCTCACCAGGTATCATTTATTTTTGCCAGCCACGAGGCTGCAGCAGAAGGAATAAGGTACAACCCAGTACATTTTTCATGGCGAAAGTGCACCCATGGAAGAGCCAGAAGGACACCCCTGCAAATAAAATGGGTGGCATAGCACCCCTACTCCCTATATTTGGAGGACATCTCTCCATCTCTTTTTTCCTTAGTTTTTCTTATCTCAGAAAAGAGATATTGGAATTGGAAAAGGTACACAAAGGGGCAACAAAAATGATTAGGGGTATGGAACTGCTTCCGTATGAGAAGCGATTAATAAGACTGACTTTTTTCAGCTTGGAAAAGAGATGACTAAGGGGAGATATGATAGAGGGCTGTAAAATCATGACTAGTGTGGAGAAAGTAAATAAAGTGTTATTTACTCCTTCTCATAACACAAGAACTAGGGGTCACCAAATGAAATTAGTAGCAAGTTTAAAACAAACAAAAGAAAGTGTTTCTTCACACAAATCACAGTCAACCTGTGGAACTCTTTGCCAGGGGATGTTGTGAAGGCCAAGAGGATGACAGGGTTCAAAAAAAGAACTAGATAAGTTCATGAAGGATAGGTCCATCAATGGCTATGAGCCAGGATGGGCAGGCATGGTGTCCCTAGCCTCTGTTTGCCAGAAGCTGGGAATGGATGACAGGGGATGGATCACTTGATAATACCTGTTGTTCATTCTCTCTGGGGCACCTGGCATTGGCCACTGTCAGAAGACAGGATACTGGGCTAGATGGACCTTTCATCTGACCCTGTATGGCCGCTCTTATGTTCTTAGTTACTTCCCATCCACTTCCTATGCTCCTACTGAACCCTACGTTGGGGGGGGGGGTGACCTGTGGAGCACTCCCATCCATGCTCTCAGAGCAGTATTCTCTGCTCACTGTGCAGTGCTGCATGGGGTGGCATGGAATATGCATGGCAGCTATCTAGAAGGTGCTGAGCACCAGTTTACTACCGGAGGGTCTATCTTCACTGCACAGTTAAATCAGGCTCCCTACCACACACAATAACCTCTGCCCTGGATCTGGAGGTGCTTTAAGCCCTGGCTAGCTGACCCAGGGGGTAGGTAGAGCCCAGTCTCTCCATTTTAGCTCAGGCTGGAACCTTCCCGCTTTGTAGTGAGAACACAGGCTAAATCACTCAAGTGCTGATAGGCCTCCAGTCCCTTCCCACAATCCCCCTTTTTGCCCCCCTCCCAAAAAAAAAAGGAACAGACAAGTTCATCTGCATTCATCATAATTGCCTGGGAATTAATCCTAGAGTCTCAGCACGAAAACCTATGGGGTGTACCTCCAGACACACTGGAGTCAGAGCAGCAATGTTCCCTGGAGGGATTATTAGTGATGAGACACCAGCAGAACAGGTAGTGCAAGGAGCTAGGCTGGAAGCAGTATGGTCACATGGACAGAGCAGTGCACAGAGTTTAATAAAGTTCCACTTGTTCAGCTTACCCACCTCCAACCTCACTCTTTGCAAACGAAATGCGGTAGCAGCACCGGAGCGATGAGTTCTCTGCAGCACAGCAGTTGGCGGCGTGAGCCGTGGCACTCGGTCCGAGACCCCCAGCCCTGAATTGTGCAGGCACAAACCTAGCCCAGCGATGGACCCGGGCAAAGGTGGAGCTGAGCTGTGCACAGACCTGGCCATGCAGGAGGATGACAACAACAGGAAAGTGAAACTGCTACTTTACCATACTAGGGAACAGAGCAGAGAGGTTGGCACTGCTCTGAAGCTCACCATGGCCTCAAGCCTCACAGCAGTGCCCTGTTGCTCCCTGATGCAGAACTGCAGAGTGACTAGAGATCCATCCTAAGGGAAGAGGATGGACCCCTATGCTACTGCCTTACGCACACTGGCTGCAACATATGATTCTGGGGACTTGTCAGACTCCTTGATTCAGGACAGGACAGTCTGCGGCACTTGGGATCCCGCCTGTGGGAGCGGCTGCACTGGGAAGGTGATCTCAGACTAGACAGATGTTTACCCATGGGACATGCGGTGGAAGCTGCAAGAGAAAGAATGACAGCCCCAGAAGTACATACAATGAGACAACAGCAAAGGCAAGCAGGTGGCCAGGGCTCCGTGAGATGAATTTACCAAGGGAGACGGCTTGAGCAGGTAGAGGTGGGCCCTGTGCTAGGACAGCACTGCAAGGAACAAGACAAACTGAACCAGTGTGGGCAAAGCAGACAAAGGTCCCCAAAGATTGTCAGACTTGTACAAGATGGGCATATTGGGCTCAGACTGTTGGGCCAGGAAAGCAGGAGGAGCCAGTACCAACCTTCGTGCATGCTGCAATGTTACCAAGGAAACACCCTGTGCAATTTCAGCTGAAGAGTGGGGCCTCCTGGAATGTGATTCCTCAAGGTGGATTGGACACTCATACCCATTTCAAAGAGCAGGTGCAATCTAATAATGTCATGAGAGCACAATGCAGCCCAGAGAAAAATGTCACCTCATAGTAACTAGTCTGGCAAACGCCAGCCAGGGCCAGCTGAAGTTTGTGGTGGCAGATGGCAAGTACCACAGACCCCTCTTGGGGCATACAGCTGTACAAGCCCTGGATGTGACCAAGGGCAGCATCAGAATTTCACAGCTGCAGAGCAAGAAGAAAAAGGGGGAGTCCAATGGACAATGGAGGCAATGGCAAAAGCATATGGGGATGTGTTCCAAGGCAACGGGGGCCTAGCAGAAAAACTGTTCCTGGAAATAGACCCCACAATGGAACCTATGTGCTTAGCACAAAGGACAGCTCTGGTAGCACTGTGTAATCTGGGGCACAAGGAGCTCAACAGTCTGCAGACTGGGAGTATCATAGCACATGCAGAGCCACTATAGCCTCAGTAAGCAGCATGGAGGTGTACAGAAGCCATCAGGCTAATTACACATCTGCATAGACCCAAAGCCACTGAACCAGGGATTGAAAAGATGACACTATCCACTGCCCACCATTGATGCCATCTTGCTAGAACTCTCCAAAGGCAAATCTTGGTGGTCTCTGATGTAAGGAATGGGGTTTGGCAAATAAGCTGGCTGACAACCTTTGCAACAACATTTAGTCGCTACAGGTGGCTGCACATGGTGACGGGCATAAGCCCAGCACCAGATGTGTTCCAGGGAAGACTCACCCAAGTGCTGGAAGGGCTGCCTGGGGTGAACATAATTGCAGATGATATCCTCATTGTAGGTGAAGAGAGCAACAATACAGATGCTGAACGAGACAATGACAGAAAACAGGCTTTTCTACAACGATGCTGGGCAAAAAATATAAAACTCAACTCCGAAAAGAAGCCACTCAAAACAGCATGAGGTGCCGTACACTGGACACCAGCTCATAGCAACGGCACTGAAAGCGGATCCCAACAAGCTTAAGGCGTGCTCCAGAGGCTGTGAAAGGGGTGCAGTGGTTTGTAAGAACAACAATGTTCTGTGCAAGTTCTGGCTGCAGTGGCGGAACCCATACAACAGCTCCTGAGGCAGGGTATTGAGTGGGACTGGCAGGTCCCCAACAGCAAGCATTGGACATGCTGAAACAAATGATAATGTATGCCCCTGCCCTGAAGTACTACCAGGCAGGAGAGCTGTCTCCCAAAGAGGCTGCAGAAAAAGACATCCAACCAAGGAGGCCAGAAGACGAAAGCCAACTTCTGGTAGGAGCAGAACCAAATTTTCAAATGAAAAGTGAATTGAGAGTGTAGGTCAGAGTCATATTTTGAGGACAGAGAACTGTTGTCCTTGCCACAATAAGGAAAGATGTCAGGCAAAAAATACACACCTCACGCCTGGGCATTGACAGCTGTCTGAGCCTAGCTTGAGAGTGCATTTACTAGCTGTGAATGGATACACAACTCTGCCCATGGATAGAAGGGTGTGACAGCAGAAGGAGACCCTGTTACCATGTGAGCTGCCAGCCTACCCATAGGAACAGGCGGGAGCAGACGTATTTACCTTCAAGGAAAAACAGTGCTATTCAGATGCAGCGTACCCCCAGAGTAATAGAAAGGTGGAATCAGCCATGAAAACAGCTAAGAGACTGTTACACAAGGCTGTTTCCTCTTCCTCCTCCTCCTCCTCTTCCTCTTTGTTAGCATTTTTGGCACGCAGGGGTTCCCAACAGTCTAGATCAAGGAAATAGTGGGGTGAAGGACCAAAACCCTGCTACCAGTAAAGGAAGGTCTTTTGCAGCCAGAAGAATGGAAATGCTGTGAAAGGAGATGGCCAAGAAGCAGAGAAAGCAGGTACTAGAAAGGAGGGGGTAAGTGGTGCAGTGGCACACAGATCACACAAGGTGACTGCACAGGAGGGATGAGTGACCTGAAGGAAGAGGAGACACTTGGGAGCCAGCAGACACAGCACCCAGAGAGAGCCCACAGCAGTACAGAGATTCCCCCCACACACACACAAAATGGAGGGACAGAACCATGCAGAGACCGACCCCACAGGGACGGAGGAGACTCCAGAGACAGTTTGCTGGGCTTGGAGAGAGGTGACAGGAACATGGAGCTAGGTTACTCCTGGTGCAGTTGCCTGCTGAGGAGACCAAAGTGTGTTCCAGAGCCTGTGACCAGCTGAGTCTGGTTGAAGACAAGCCCAGCTTGACTCTGTGCTAGCAGCTTCTGGCTGAGGGACCTGGATCGGGAGCTGGGTGTCAGACTGTATCACAATGTCTGTAAAATCGTGAAGATGGACCATGACCAGCGGGACCAGAGTCATTGGGCCCATGCTCCCTGGAGGGACTGTCACTGAGGGGACATCAGCAGGCCCGGGAGCTGGGCTGGATGCAATGTGGCCACATGGACAGAGCAGTGCACAGGATTTAATAGTTCCACTTGTTCAGCTTGCTTCGCCTCCAGCATCACTCCTGGCTGATGCGGGGAATACAGGACGAGGGGGACAGACTGCTGGGGGAAGGGCTTTGCCAAGGGGGTGCCCAGCTCACACCCAGGCTGAGCTCACCCAGGTGCTCAGACCCAGGTGCCTGTAACCAGGCTGACCTGTGCAGCAAAGACAGCGGTGACCTGCCGCTCTTCATTCATTCCCCTAGGAGAAATGAACTCTCCCTCCTCTGGGCTGAGCCAGCGTATACTGAACATAGACACCATTGGCAGCTTCCCATTCCACTGTAACTGGGTACACAGCTCCTCCCCTTGGGTCCGGGGGGAGCCCATAGCGAGGGGCAGGCTGAGCCCCCGGCTGCTCACATGGCTTTTGACGTGAAGACCGAATATCTCCCCACAACAGTGTCCCCTTCCCACACACACACCACCTCCTCAAGGGAATGTAGCTGGGTCCAGGGAAGGCAGCTTGCCGTAGGGAGCAGCTGATACTCATGGGCAGTGACTCAGTGATGCAGACAGACACACAACCACTTGGGGGCTTGGTTCCAGGCCACCGCAACGTGGGTCAGCCGGTGTGTCATTCTTGAGTCAGGGTAAACGTAACGCATGAATCAGTGTTTAACTCTTCCCATGTGAAGGCAGTGTGAGTGCCATGCCAAATGCTGCTGGACTCTTGTGTTGAGCTTGTCTCAAGAGAGAGGGCCTGTCCGATCCCATTTCCACAGAACAGATCCCCCAGTGCCACTCCCCTGCAGTCGGAGGGGGCTAGATAAAGGCATGCTGCCCGCTAGCATCTGCTAACACACCTTGCAACTGACCCCCTCAAGCCTCCAAGTGCCTCTGTTATCAGGGGCACTGTGACTGCACACCTCCCTGTTTGTGCAGGACTCAGCACAATCCAGCACAGCCAATTGCATGTTCAGAGCCTGCATTATTTTTTCAGCAACATGCAGGCAGAGATCTAGTGAGCTGGGCACGTCTGCAAGCCCTTCTGCCCAGCGTCCAAATGCTCAGATCTCGGCAGAGTTTGTCAGGCCAGCTCAATGGGCCTTTCAACACAACAGAAATATTTACAAGCAATGTCCCCTTTTGCTGAAAACCCTCAAAGGGAAATGCTGATGAAAAGGAGAGGGAATTCATCTTTGTCTAAACTTTTCCTGGAAAAAATCCTTGTTTCCCAGCTAGTCCAGTTCTGAACTACTCTAGTGTGAATTTTGTGGACAGAGCAGATTCCACTCTGCATCCATTAAAGAACATGAAATACCCTGAACGCTCTGACGCCTTCCTGAGATCTGGCTGAGCTCCCCATGACACACACAGTCTGAGTGCTCCGAAGCGGGGCAGACCTAGGGTCAGGTGTGGGGGCCTGGGGAGAGTGTGCCAGGCTCATGTTGCTGTTAATCACTTGCCTCTCTGTGGCTCGTAGATTGCACCAGCAGAGGGTCCAGATGCCAGCGAAAGGATGGTCATCATCACTGGGCCCCCTGAAGCCCAGTTTAAGGTCAGTGGGAAGCAGGTAGGGCAGAGCGAAGCAGGGGCTCTGTGATACTGTACAGATTCAAAGCCCCTGGGTGCTCGGCCCTGGAGAAACCAGAGCAAACACATGCTTTAAAGGGTAGCTCTGAGAACTCCGGGTTAGCAGGGAGGGGAGAGAGCAGACTGATGGGCCTGATCCTGTGTGAAGGGAGCTGAGGCTCAGCAGTAGCATCTCTCCCTTGCCAGTGGGAGGGCTGTGCTGTTTGTGCCCCAGAGGAGTGGCGGGAGGGCTAGCAGGGTGTCACGGGCTGTGCTAATGAGGGAGCCTGCTCTGTCCTGTCCATGCAGGCTCCATGCATGAAGAGAGCTAACTGCACAGATGTGCTCCCAGGCTGGGGTGGAGGCCCCCTGCCTGCAGACAGCCACCCAGAAGGGGGGCTGCATGACCCTTTTACAGCCAGGAGAGGCCGCTGCTGCCCAACAGGGAACCAAAGCTCAGCATTATAGGGACAGATTGGCAGAGCTCAGCTCCAGTTCCACCTGCAGTCTCGGGCTCCCCCTACAATTCCAGAGCAGCTGAGTGTCACTGCAGAAGCGATCAGTCCTCAGACAGTTAGCCATGTTCATGGGTGTCACATCGTCATTATGCTTCTGTGTCAACACCTCCTTGAAAGGAACAGGGGCAGAGCACACTTCAGAGTTGTATCCTCTGCACTCACAAGAGCTATGGACCTACAGGGCTACTAACATCTGCATTCTGCAAAAGGCAGTTGGGCTATCAGCAGGGGGCAGCACTGCCTCAATGGCCCGCTTCCACTCTGCACTTACTGGAAGGAGACTGCCAGTGCCAACAGTCCTGCCTCGGGATCCCAGTGTCCTCCTCTGGCCTTCACAGTGCCCTCTGGGCCCGTGGTACGGGACTGGCCATGTAGAATTTCAGGAGCGCAGGGCCCTGGCACGTGAGGTGCCGTCCGGACGGAGCCCCAGAGCATGAGGTGCCGCACAGACAAGGCAGCCCCAGGGAGTGGTGTTATTCCCATTGTGCAGGCAGGGAGCCAAGCTCCAGAAGGTGAAGGGCCAGATGTCCCAGCTTGCTCAGTTCCCAGGATAGGGGCCTGATCCAGAGTCACTGGACACTAAGAGCATTTGAAAATCTGGCCACTTCAGCAAGATGCCTAACTGGGAGCTGCTGCGTGTGGGGTGCCTCTGAACTCTGGCCTTGGGCCCCCAGGGGGTCTAAGGGAGCCAAGAACTCACCTTGCCTCCCAGTCAGGTGGTTTAGCCCATAGACCACTCTTTTTCCTCGCTGTGGCCCAGTCCAGTTCTCCCTTCCCTGCCCCACATGCACAGAAGTACAGAGCTTGAGCCTGGAATTCACCATGGGATCTTCTTCCTCTCCAGGCCCAGGGCCGGATATTTGGCAAACTGAAGGAAGAAAACTTCTTTAATCCCAAAGAAGAAGTGAAGCTTGAAGCCCACATCAAGGTGCCTTCCTCTGCAGCTGGACGCGTGATAGGCAAAGGTGGCAAAACGGTACATCAGCCAGACCCAGGAGATTGGGGAGCTGTGGAACTGAAATTCCTTTGGCTTTGTTTGCTGATTGTTCCGTAGCTCTTTTGTAGCCACCCAGCATGGAGAGAAAATCACATGGGACAGGACACCCCTGCACACACACACCCAGCAAAGCAGCTGGGGTCACTTCAGGGCCTTCAGTAATACAAACAGCTCTGATCCTGCAGCAGACATGGCCCGTGGTCCTGTGCTGTTGGGTCTTTCCCAGTGAACTGCACCAGCAGCCTGGCAGGAGAGTCTCTGCTGTGTTAGACTGGCATCACTGCCTCTGGCGCCAGTCTTTCTGATGCCTGAGCCAAAACTCTCTCTCACTGAGTCCTTCCCTATACTTATTGGCCAGCTGGAGGCACTGCAGAGCCATTAGCTACCCATCCTTCAGTCATTTTAGGAGATGTCCTGATTCCTTAGGGGGAGGGTATTTGGAATTGCTGGGCACTGCCACAGCTGGGTGAGCACAGCTGAGCTCATACCGCTGCTGATCTGAGAAGCCCAGCAAGGTACAAAGGTGTGTGGGAAGAAGGGAGAGATCCCTCCAGTCGGCTGGTTGGACTCTGCCTATGGCTAGCAGTGTAGAGTCCAGTCTCCAGTGAACAAAGGTGCGGTAAACCTGCTTTGCCTGAAGGTGCTAAGGAGGGAGACAGAGAGCTTCCACTCTGTTTGCATAGTGCAGCCCGTCCAGGATCCATAGAGCGCTGGATCCATTGACCACAGCCCTAGCCCATCTCTTCCACACCCCAAGCAGCCCGCTGGAGCAGACACACCGGAAGAGCAGAACACCCCTGCTGGCTGTCCTGCTTCTGGCTGGGCTTTGAGGAAAATCCAGGATCAGTTTGGGGGTAGGTGCAGTAGCTGGAGTGGTTAACAATGCACACAGACTGTTAAAACTTCTCTTCCTACAGGTGAACGAACTGCAGAACTTAACCAGTGCAGAAGTCATTGTCCCCCGTGACCAAACTCCTGATGAGAATGAGGAAGTTGTCGTTAAAATCATCGGGCATTTCTTTGCCAGTCAGGTACAGGGCATGAATATTTTTCAATTTCCAAAGTATTTTGTGGCAGAAGGGAAATCTGTCCACCCCTTCACATCAGGGACAAAGTCTGTATTATCTATACAAATCCTGCCTTCTTGGTTCTGATACAAGGATGTGAACCCTGGCTTCCCATAAGTACAAAACCATTGCAGTACATGCATTTGGGTATGTTGTCCCTAGATTTAAAGTGTACATATCACACACACGTCACTTGGTTTCCTATACGTGTAACCAGCTCTGTTCATGTGATACTGAAGCAGTTCATTTGTAAATGATTGGTAGCATTCTAGTACTGTTAACTTCCCCACATTGCACACACCAGCTCTCACCCTATTCCCATTGAAGTCAATAGGAACTCGGGCATTGATGTCAAGGCAAACTGGATCAGTCCCACTGTGGATATCAGCGTACACACATTTCACAACCTAACCCGTGAGCAAAGAGGTCAGAGTTGTAGTCACCTGAACCTTTCCGTTGCCTGACCATTAGTTTGCTTAAATTTGCCTCAGTCACATTGCATCTGAGTAGAATTTTGCATTTAATTTCCTTCCTCCCTGCCCCCCCCCCCCCCCAAAAGAAGTCTACCCCTCACACCATCCTCACGTGACAGCTAGGGTCTTGCAGGTCCAACTGCTGACTGGAGCCATTCTGTCAGTGTTAGTTTGATACAGATCTGTGTCCGTATCTGTCCACCTGGAGAGCTCAGGCCTATAGGTGGTTATTTCCCTGACCCTTCTAGAACAGGGGATCTCAAACTGGGGGTTGGGACCCCTCAGGGGGTCATGAGGTTATTATATGGGGGAGTCGTGAGCTGTCAGCCTCCACCCCAAACCCTGCTTTGCCTCCAGCATTTATAATGGTGTTAAATATATAAACAAGTGTTTTTAATTTATAAGGGGGCGGTCGCACTCAGAAGCTTGCTATGTGAAAGGGGTCACCAGTACAATAGCTTGAGAACCACTGTTCTAGAATGTTCCAGCCCTGTGGTTGGCAGGAGCCTGTTCCATAGCACCACAGTGAGCGCGCCCAAGCTGACAAGGGGGGAACGTGCTGGTATATGATTTTGTTGGTTATAAATTATGGACTAGGACCGAGATTTTCAAACATAAGGGGCCTGATGAGCACCCACAAGCACCTGCCGATGCCCAGTTTGTGGCCTCTTTGTGCTGCAAGAGCAAAGGGGGAGAGAACCTGCCCGGTCATCGCCATGGGCAGCATCCAGCCTGTACTGACTGTCTCTAGGCTAATGGAAGCCATTACAGTCTTCCGTAAAGGCTAAATAGAAAGAGCATCTCCTTAGTCCTGCTCACACATCACTGCACAACCCAGGATAGAAGAGTGGGATTATTTATTACCCAGGGTTTTCAGAACTCCTTGCAGTGGTATCTGCTTCTCTCTGGGTGGTGTCAGGAATAAATCAGAGGGGATACAGCTCCTCCATCTGATAAATGATTGGTACAAACGAGAGCTTTTACATAAAACTACTTTTTATTAGCTCTTAAGCACACATACACATACATACACACATATGCTATAGTGTAGCAGCAGGGTTAGCGCATCCCAAACATCTATATTTACCCAAAGTCTGGAATGGTTTTGAGGAATCAGCTACCAGCCTTTCGGGTGCCCTCCTTCCACCCAGCTGCTGGGGAATTAAGGTGCCAGCTCCTTGCCCAAAGGAAAGCTTCCTCAGGCTGCTCCAAAATGTATCCTTTTGCCTAATCTTTTATAGCTAACTTAAACAAAGCACATGACTCCTGGTGGGTCACCATAGTAACCCCTAATTTCAGCAAACTATTCATTATTTCTCATCATCAAAACATTTCTAGTATTTCCAGTCATAACAATAAAACATGTCAGGGGCACTTAACCAAGGTCGATTCTTCAAACATGCCTCCTGTTCTCATAGTGCATTGACTCTCTGCCCTTTCCTCCCATTCTGATTAGCAAACCACAACCATGCAGCTGCATGGCCTTGCCCTTCAGGGCCTAAGATTATTCCTAGCTCTGGGGCATTTGGTTTTCAGCTAGTGGTTGCTGGACACACAAGATGGCTGACTGCAGTACTGTCAAGTTCTGGGGTTACACACAGGAATTTCAAATTATGGGGTCACATGGAGTCAGGATTTAGCAGCTGAGCAGCGACTGACACGCTAGGCCCAGTAAAACCCTGCTCTGCTGCAGGCGCTGCCGTGCCAGGCTTTCACTGCATGGATAGGCAGTGTGAGGGGCAGGCATCAATGTCACAGTGTGGAAGTGTCAGCACGACCAGTACACAAGGGTTTGCTTCATACAGCTGAGCCAGGGCACTGAGGGATGGAAATTCAGCCCCAGCCAGCCCAGCACTGAGCACATTTGAAAACTCCACGCCCTGGGCAGCATTGCAGGCCAAGGCTGTTTGCAAACTCGCTGTGTGCTTCCCAAACACAACCCCAGGCCTGTCTCTCTGCTGCCCCGAGAGACACAGGCCTCTGCACCAGGTGGGGGCGCTGCACTGGGCCACTGGGTCCCACCCCACCTGGCCCATCTCTGCAGCTGTTTCTCTCTCTCTCGCTTTGCCTGCAGACTGCACAGCGCAAGATCAGGGAAATCGTACAGCAGGTGAAGCAGCAGGAGCAGAAACATGTTCAGGGAGCCCCTTCCCTACAGCGCAGCAAGTGAGGCTCCGACACGCCAGCCAGCAACAACCGATGAATGTAGCCCTTCCAATACCTGCCAGAGCGCCAGATCGGGGAGCCAACCAAAGACCCTCCTGAGGCATAAATGTCTGCCCACGGCTGGGCTGTGCAGAGGACTCACAGTGGGGAGGGGATGGGGGAGGGTTCCGGTTCCAACCCACTCACACTGGCGCTACCACACAGCAGGGGCTCTGCAGACTCTTCCAGGCCACAGCCTTCACATTCCTCTATTTACTAGCACGACGCTATCCCTTTAGTTGGACTAACATAGGCAGAGATGGGGCAAACAACCCCCTGACAGCTCTTTAGGACCCACTCTTTGTGCATGTATGCACATACTAGATGAGAAGATTTTTACAATGCATGTGCTGCAGTGCGAGGTGGTGCTCGCAGCATTAATATATTTTAGAATTAATATATCTAATGAAACTAACCGATTTTTTTTGGGGGGGAGTAATTTTTTTTTTATTTTTTACTTGTTTTGGGGGGCTTTTTGTTTGACGAAAAAGCAGGCTTTTTTAGACATCTAAGAAAAGAAACGAGTCCACTTGGATATCTAATATACGATAGACTGAAGATACTGCCAGCAGCAAAATTAAGAGGGTAAAAAGTGGCAATTTCCGTAAAGGCTTTAGGAAGAGCAGCGTTTGGATTGTCTGTCTGTGCCAACACAAGGGATACCGTCTCTTAGAAGAGGAATCTCTCTATATATCTCTGTCCAGCTCACATACCTGTTTCTCTTTGCTTCACAGATTCCACACTGGTTTTTGCATTCTGTCCTATTCCCTCCCTCTCACTTTCTCTCTTACTCTCTCTCTTCACCACCACATCAGCTGTGCTCTAAGTAACACACCACCGAAAACAAACACAAGAAACACCCAGCCACAACTTCCACTTTGGTTATCACCCAACCCAGCCACCATGGTACTTGTACTAGCATTTTTGCAAAAGAAAGAAAGAAAGAAAAACAAGAGCCCTCAGCGACGCAGAAGCTTCAGCCCCTACACGGGGAGGACACTGCATCAGGATTAGGGGAAAAGGGCTTCTTTCTTTCTTTTTGTTTTTTAAATGGGGGGAGGGGAGGGGAGACAAAAATAACTTACAAGATGTTGTTGGCCCAGGGCATGGAAATTGCAATTTTTTTTTCTTTTTAAAGAAGAGAAAAAAAAAAAACTACCTCAGGTGTTTTCGTACCTCAGCACCTTGCCCTTGTGTTTCCCTTTTAGAGATTTTGTATGCCTTGTAAAACTGATAGTTGGAGCATTTTTTTATTTTTTTAATAAAAATGAGTTGGAAAAAAATCTAGACCAAGTCAGCTGCCCAGCGGGAGAAGGTGCCATCCCGCATGTGCAACGACAGCTCTGTATTATCTTTCTGCTAGCTGAGAGCCGATGGCCTTTCCTTTGGAGAAACCTTGAAGATGTTCTTAGAAACAAACTGACAAAAAGACAACCCGAGAGAGAAAGGATTGAAGAAGAACTCCTGAATTCTGATAGGGCACACGCCATTAGTGTTTTCTATGCTAAAGGATGACCATGTACTGGTTTACGTGAACATACCATTGTACCAACAGACTGCAATGCCAGTTTCCTCTACTGCAAACAGTGTTCTGTGAAAAAAAAGAAATATATCCAGCTAACAAGAGCCTCACCTTGGTATTTATTTTCATTTAATGTCACGGAACTGACTAGGGCTGTAAGTGCTGAGAAGCCTGGGCGGCAGCCTGGCTGAAGAAGGGGCAATGGGTGGGCTATAAAAGGCCCTAGTTGCACCCTAGAGCCACGGCCAGACCACCATTGGGTCCACCAGGAGCTGTGTAAGGCAGTGAATAGCCCTAAAAGAGGGGACATGGCAACATTACTTAGCGGGGATATAAGAGTGGGAGAAATTGGTGGCTGCCCCAAAGCAATTAGACCATTAGGGAGTAAGGCAGGCTGCCTGCCTGCTCTGGCACCATGCAGCTCCTGGCATGTCTGGCTCCTAGGTGCAGGAGCAGCTACAGGGGCTCCACATGCTGCCCTTGCCCAGAGCGCTGGCTCCTCAGCTCCCATTAGCCAGGAACCGCAACCAGTGGGAGCTGCAGGGGGTGGTGTCTATGAGTGCCGGCAGCGCACAAAGCCCCTTGCTCCTAGGAGCCAGACAGGCTGGCCGCTTCCAGGAAACACCAAAGGTAAGCGCCACCTGTTGGCTCCTGCCCCAGCCTCCTCCAGCACCCAAATTCCCTCCCACATCCTGCACCCCAAAATCCCCAGCCCCACACCAGAGCCTGCACCTCCCACACCCAAACCCCCCCCACACGCCCAGCCCTGAGCCCCCACACACACTCCGAACCCCTCAGCCCCAGACGTGAGCCGCCTCCCACACCCCCATCCCATCATCCCTGGCCCCAGTGCCCACAGCCCCGCCTAGACAGAGTCCACACCCAACTCCCTGCTCCAGCTCTTAATCCCCTCCTGCACGCTGAACCCCTTGGCCCGAGCCCTGAGTCCCCTCCTGCACCCCAGAGCCCACACCCTCAGCTGAAGCCTTCACCCCAACCTCCCCCTGCCCAGCTCAGAGCCCCCTCTGAACCCCTCATTTTTCATCAAGTACGTGCTCATGTCACTTCCATTCTAGGTGTGCGCACACCCACATGCAGTCAGAGATTTTTGCCTTAGCAGTATCTGTAGGGTCAGTTGGGGCGCCCTCTGGTGTGCTATGCTCACGTGGCAGTACATTAGGCGCCACCGGCCCTGCACCCAGGACAATTGGTCAGAGCTCTGTCTTGCATCCCAAAAGCATTGGCAGTTCTTAACAGCCCATTGATATTCTCTTAATATATAGTTCGTAGGGACTTAGTGAGCCAATTTAATTGTTGGTAAGAGTCCCGGCTGGGGCTTTGCCCTGGAGCAGGGCTTCAAGGCATCTTCCTCATGCAACAGGCCAATGCCTATCAGTGCCCGCCACAGCAGCTGTTTGAAGAGCTTGGGGGAATCCCAGCTAAAGGACAAGCACAGATTTAAAAAAAAAAAAAAAAAAAAAAAATGTTCAGCCCCAAAGGAGAGGGACAAGGGCTTGAAAGCCCTCCTGATTGATACTCGGCCCAGTACAGCTCCAAGCCCTCCTGCCAGGACTCCTCCTAGCACCTCGGCATCAGTGCAAAGTGCCCTGCCAGCACTGTTCCCCCTCACCAAGAAGCAACTGAAGGAAGGGGTTCCCTGGCACCATTCAAGGAGGGGAAGAGGGTGCTAGGCAAAGGACCTAGTTCAGGCCATATGCCTGCCCCAGAAATATAGGGAAATACTGCTACAGCCCAACCCCCTAGTCCAGCCAGGGATCCTGCGCCACCTCCTTGGAGTGGTGGAGGATTCCAGCTCCTGTGGGGATCTTCGTCACCCCAGGCAGTCCAAGCAGCCAAAAACCTGGTAGGCCAGACAGACATGGCTAAGGCCCTGGAGTCCAAGGGCAAGCCAGTCATAGGACCTCAGCAGAGGGCAGGGGAATACTATTGGTCTCCGGATCACAGGCATTCGTCCCCATCCCTACAGCCTAGGACACTGGTCCTGCAATCTCCGTCACTGGCTAGAATGCCCAGGTCCCCAGCCCTGCACTCTTCTCCCCCTAGGCACAGATTGCTGGAATCGAGGCACCAGTCCTCATGCTCCTGGTACCAGCCAGCCTCCCACCTGAGATCACCTTAGCACAGATCCCTAACACCAAGGCAGTCTCCTAGGCACCGGTGCCTGATGGACCATCCTCCAATCTCTGCTGCTCAGGAGACAGGCAGTAATCACTGGCCCATAGACCCCTGTCTCTGCCAAGGCTTAGTTCTGTGCACCCCAGTTCCATTTCCCCCATCCCAAGGTCCCCCATTCTCCACCCATGCCCAGGGCTGGCGCTTCCATTTAGGCAACCTAGGCAGTCACCTAGAGCACTAGGATTTGGGGAGGTGGCATTTTGCTGCCCTCGGCAGCAATTAGGCGGCAGGGGGTCCTTCTGTGCTCCGGGTCTTGGGCGGCAATTCTGTGGCGGGTCCTTCACTCGCTCCGGGACCCGCCGCCAAAGTGCCCCGAAGACCAGGAGCCGCGGAAGGACCCTCCCCACGGCAGAATTGCCACCAACGACCAGAAGTGCGGAAGAACCCCCACCTAGGGTGCCAAAAACCCTGGCGCCGCTCCTGCCCATTCCCATCCCAGTCTAAACCCTCTCCCTCCCCCCCTCCATGCAAGGGGGTTCTGTGTGCCCCTCTAGCCCTCTCCCCCCATACCAGGGTCCTCCATCTCCCCTCCCCTCCTTTGTTCATCTCTGTCCCCCCTGCCCCCATTCTCTTCTTTCAGTCACCTGCTGGTGTTTTGGTCCCTGAAGCTGCACCCATTCCCAGCCAGTTTGGAAGCGAGCTGCTGCAGCATTCAAAACTTATGGTGGTTGAGCCAGACAGCAATGGCATTGAAGTGTGTGTCTGACCAAAACCAGAGCAGCCGAGACTCATTCACACAGCCTAGTGGCCTCAAGACATAAGCAACTCCTGGACAGCTGTGTCTGCCATCAGGCTGCATCCGCTGTGCCTGTGCCAGCCACCAGTGGGGAGGTGGTGCCCAAGCACCTTGGGCTGTGACCTGCCCTCAAGCCCAGGTGATAACAATGAGCAGTAAGAGTAAGGTTTTTGTCTGGGTATTTTTAGTAAAAGTCACATACACGTCATGGGCAACAAACAAAACATCACAGAAGCCCATGCCCTAGCCATGACTGACATAAAATACCCACAACAAACAGGGTGAGGCTGGCAGCTGCTGACCAGGGAACTGAACAGCCTGGAAGTACCTCAGTCAGAAGGGGGCAGAGAGGTGTATCTCCACCCAGGAGACGTGAGAGCCAGGGGAGCCGGAAACCTGAGTGGAGGCCCTTGCTGGACCGCCGAGGGGCAACACATATACAGGTGCCCTCTCTGGGACATGTTCTAAAAGGGAACTAGTTCATCTCTTTTGCATAAGTCTTTGGCTGCACTTCAGTGTGAAGGGCAATGCCCTGCTCTTCCCTTCATTTTTTCTCTAGCTGAGGAGGAAAGGGGCTCAGAAAAGAAGAGGGATGAGAGACAAATAAACCGGCAGCCCAGACTCCAATGTAGAGAAGAGCAACTCATGGCAAAGTCAAACTCTTCCAACAGCAGCAAGGCTCTCTCCCCCTCCCACAAAGCAGCCATCTCAGTCTTCAGTGATCCTCACACCTCTGCCCTGAAATACGCTAAATATCGCGGTGCTAACATCGTGGCCTTGCTGATGAGACACAGCAAATTTCAGAACAATTTGAGTCTGCACCGGGCTTTTGAAATAGATCTTAAAACAGGCTGAGATTTTCAAAAAGGTATTTAGGCCCCTACTTCCATTGAAATCAAAAGGAATTAGCTGCCCAAATACTCTGAAAGCAAAGACAACACATGCAAAAGCAGCCCTGGCAAGACCCAGGCAAAGAGCAACCACACCACAGATTCTTCAAAAGCTGCCAAGGGCAGGAGTAAACTCCCACTATGTGGGTGCTGCTCAGATTGAATGGCCACAGCCTGTTATGGTGTGGCAGTTACTCGTCACTTTGCCTGCAAATACTGGCTTGCAAAGGAATCCCAATCCTGCTGCACATGCGTGACTGTCTCCAGCTTGGCTCAAGCCCCATTCTAGATCCAACTTTTATGTGAAAAACCTTTCACTATTGCTTCCTCAAAAGGGGTAATGGGGGCTGGCTATTGATCTCAGCTAATCACTGTGAGCCTACTGGAGTGGAAGCCTTAACAGTGGAAGCTGCAGGGAAAAAATGTGAAGAGAGTTAGGTTTTATGTTCATGTTCATATGCAGCACTAATCTGATGTGATCCCCTAGACAGATATCCCTCAGCACCCTTTGACATAATCAGAGAAATCAAAGCCTCGATTTTTTTTTTGCTACAGGCAGGTGCAGATGTGTGGAAAGACCACCACCACTAACTTTTCAACACTGGTTGATGTATTCAAAATATTCATTTGGAAGAAGAAATAAGAACTTGAATGGGTGAAAATTAAATATCAGGAGCTGTGTTCCCCTCCCACTACACCTCTGAGACCTCCCAGAGGTCCCCAGAGCAGCCCGGGAAGATAAATTTCAAATTCTAAGGTAAAACAAAAAGAGAAATAACTTCCTTTGGAGGCTATTTAATAGTGGCATTTCTTCAGAGTTTGAGTTGATTCTATCCTGTACTACACTTTGTTTTGAAGATGATCATTTCAAAATCATAACTTGACTGTAGTGCAGGGGTGTCAAACTCATTGCATATGTCAGGCCTGATTGGACACCTTGCCACTTGATGCAGGCCACACTATACAAAGGCTATTTCTGTGTTAGTTTCTCTGTTGGTAATTACTTACATTTTAAAATGTTAATCACCGCTACTGCTGCTTCCAGAAACCTGGCATCTCTTAACTTGCACCAGAGCATCAACTTTGGAGCAAATAACCACATCGATCAGAGGTGTCCTAATAATGAAATTACAGGCTTGTCTACACTGCCCCATGTGGACTATGTTGGTGTGGAACCCACCAGCGTGTTGTGCTCCAACTTCTCCAGGTGGGCCCTG
This sequence comes from Gopherus flavomarginatus, assembly GCF_025201925.1. Lineage (NCBI taxonomy): Eukaryota > Metazoa > Chordata > Testudines > Testudinidae > Gopherus > Gopherus flavomarginatus. Next base: position 63,928,861 of record NC_066624.1, read on the forward strand.
CTGGTATGCACTCAATGTTCTTTAGTGCACACCGATGTAGTCCTGTTTGAAACAGGACTGCATCAATGCACACTAGCAGAGTCTATGGGTGAGATAGAGTGAAACAGTTTGATGCACTCTACAAACCACATACCTGTAATGCCGACCCTGATGTCATGAAGACAAGCCAGAAGATTCATGGGAAGTCTGCAAGCTGGATGAAACTATATGGGATAGAGGCAGCTGGCAGGCAGAATGTTTGACATCCCTCCTCTAGAGAGCAGGATTTGCCTTCTCTCATGATAAACCTAATTGAGCAGAAATCACTGCCATGCAATGATCTTGTGTTTCCCTCCTATAGTAACAGCTGCCTGTTATGGTGAGTGTCATCTTCACTTACATAAGCATTAACATAAGCTACTTATGAAGATGGTCTTGTGGGATTGGGAGTTGGGAGACCAGGGTTCCTCCCAATTTGACAGTCCCACCTTAACCAAGCCTCTGTGGGCCGTGTGCACATGAGGGACAATGTGGGCTGCTATGAGGGGTGCTTAGTGACTGGAAAGCTAGCCAAAGAGCCAAATGAAGGCAATGTGGAAATGCACAGCATGCAAATATCCTCTTTAGTATCCAAGCACCTCACCACCATTACATTTTTTGCTCACTATAACCTGTGAAATAAGAGAGGGTTTTTCCTCCCATTACAGATGAGGAATTAAGACACAGACAGTGATGCATCCATGGTCCCACAAGCATGCTGTGACAGTGAGGAACTGAACCCAATCTCGGGTTAACACCCCAACAACTGAGCCATTCTTCTTCTCATCCCACATATCCCCCTCCCCACTTATAACATTCAACCCCATCTGCTGAATAATTTAAATTCTCCCACTATCTGCTGACACATGGTATTCAGCCTCCTCAATTCTTATAATTCTTCATCTTAAACTCTTCCAGACCTCTTAACGGAACATTATATTCATGTTAAGTGAACTGGAAACAAACTTTCCTATGCAAAAATATTTTGAAAAAGATAACGGCAAATTTACTTTGGTTCTCTTCTTGCAGGTTTTTGTTCAGAAAAGACCCCTTCCATAAGTTACAGCACACTTTCATTTTAATAAAGAAAAATAAATATTCATTTTCACATGGGACAGTTTCTTGAAACAAATACTGAACCCCAGCTACAGGGGCTTCACTATGGATTTGTTACAAATCAAAACAAATGCCTTGCTCCTAGGGTCTTTACAAATCCAGTTTTAGGAATCAAGTGGAGTCTTCTATAGTCCAGAAGCAGAGCAAACCTCTCCTTGAACCAGTAGCTAAACACGTCGTCCCCGTGAAGGTGATTTCAGACAGACAGTGACAGTTCTACAGTTGCACAGGACACCTCCGTGTGCCAGCCAGAGTTTGTACCACAGTTCCAATGGCTGCAGTGAAGCACCAGAAGTCGCCAGTCTTCAGCAACATGAACTGATGCAGTTTGTTTGGGACCTGCTCTTAACCACCTACTCCAGTCTCTTAGGAGTCACAGCTCAGAGGCTGCAGAGATCTTTGCTTTTTGGTTAGGATGCATTAGCATATTCCAAACAAATGTAATTCTCTGGAGTGGACAAAACCACTGCTTTACAGCCTACTCTGAGGAGAGCAAGCTGTTGGCCCAGGTGCCTTTTGAAATAAGGCATTCAAACAAATTAGTTAAGCTAAGAACTAATTGTCACTAGTGGTGGATCATAGTATTACTGAGAGTCTCTCAGTCTGGGATCACAGCAACTGTTGATTAAGTATCTCCCATACCATCTTTTTGCGGAAGTGGGGCATGTGGTGCTAAAAGAAAAAAACAAAAACAAAAAAAAACCACTCTATTAAACACTAAACCACAGTAAAAGGCGCCAAAATAAGCATATTTGTCCACATTCTGTAGTCATGGACCAGAACAGTGAGTGTTCAACATTTGCAACAGTTCCCATGCAATGGTATTTGATACCACAACTTTGCCCTACACTAAGGGACAGAAAATGCAATGCTCTGGCAAATGCTGACTTTAATGAAAACCATGAATGTCATGACGGAGAATTTGCACATCCTTTAAGAAAAGCCCAATGCAGCTGAAAACAGCTAGTATTTTAACCTGTGAAAAAGCTATTTGGAAAGGAGCCTCAAAGATGCCATAACTAAGGTCAAGCCTACTGTTACAAACAGCTCCAGCCCCCTGCACCAGAGGACTGAGACATGGATGCTTGGCAAATGGACATAAGCAAAGGCAGGGAATGCAACTCACAGGGCTGGGAGGGCTCACCTGTCAGTATGACAGTAGCACCTGGAAGCCCTAACCAAGACCAGGGCCCATGGGGGTAGGTGATGTGTAACTAGTAAGAGATGAACTTACAAGTTAACTAGAGGAGTCAGGTGACAAGGAAAACATGGCAAGAGACTGGAGGCACTACAGGTCAGTTTAAAAAACAGGAGTACTTGTGGCACCTTAGAGACTAAAATTTATTTGAGCATAAGCTTTCGTGGGCTACAGCTCACTTCATCGGATGCATGCAGTGGAAAATACAGTAGGAAGATAGATATCTATACACACACACACCATGAAACAATGGGTGTTACCATACACACTATAACGAGAGTGATCTATTAAGGTGAGCTATTACCAGCAGGAGAGAAAAAAATTTGTAGAGCTTTCCTCACCTGAGTGAAAGTGATAGGTTTGTCTCTGGAGATATAGTCTGCATATTTACAGGTAAATATCCCACAGTCACTTCCGTTCAGCTGCTGTGGAATTTCCTACAAGTGAGCAGTGGAAGAAGGTTGCATGTTAGTCCCTTCACCTCTCTTACAAGCTATGCAATGCATTATCTTCAGTACTGTGTATCAGCAGCATTTTAATGAGTCGCTTGTGTCCTCCACTCCAGGAAAACAGCTTTAACACCTCCTCCCAAATCAGATAAACTACAGCTGCACCATGTTCCATTTGCTGGTAGGGAACATCCCTGTCCTTCACCTGTCAAATCTTTAGAATGCACACTTTCCAGGCCCAGGATGTCCTTACCCAAGTGTGTACTATGGGACCCAGGCCCCAGTGGGGCTTTGAACCCTACTAGCACTGCTTACTAGAAAGAATACAGATTCCTCCACTCCTGAGTTAGTGCTTCCTGCAGGTGACGGAGGTGAGGAGGGAATTCCCATTCTGTACAATGAAAGCTACTAAAGGACAAGTTTTGCCTTTGATGATACATGAACAGCTCACTGATTGTAGTGGAAGTTGCATGTGGGGAGAATTTAGCTCTGGCCTTTAATTCCCTCCCCACAAGGTACTGGCGACAAATCAAAACTGTCAATGTCAGCTTGTTCTCCAGTGACCCAGGGCAAGACAACTCCAACTATCCAGAGGAAGGACTAATGCGTGGGATCTATTATATGAATTACTATTGCCTGAGCACAAAGCAAAAGGAGCTATTCACCTGCAGCTGGAGTTCACAGCTCCACAGGCATCCTAAGAGTTCCTCTGAACTGAATGTGCCAAAGCCCCTAGAAAGCTTTGAGAACTGGGAAAGAGCAATTCCAGCTCACAACAGGGCATGTTCCAGGTGAGGCTATGCCCCTCTCCCCTCCAGCACCTTTGATTTTTTTTCCCCTCCTTCCTCCAAACCCAATCTAGATGATGATAAAATGAGGGATGGAGGATCTCTACAGATAAAGCTATTTGGAGAACACAACTGAACAGACATTTATTTTAGAAGATTCTAGGTCAAGCATAGACAACAGCAATAATTTGAAACAATCTTTGTAGAAAGGGGAGTCTCTCAAACAGCACACAAAAAGCTACCTACCATAAAAAAAATTGTTTTTATTTGCACTACTACCCCAATACCTTAATATTGTCAAAAGTTCAAAGCCAGATTCACAGCTGCAGTTCAAGAAATACAGTGAGCACATGTACAAAAGATCAACTATTGTATATAGTTCCTGTACAGGAACTGTTGACATCTTTCATGCATCAGCATGCACCTTAAAAGAATGAAGGTTAAGGCCATGTCTACATTTATAAGCTTACAGCTGTGCTGCGGTCAGAGTGGCCGTGTAGCCGCATTATGCCGATGGAAGAGAGCTCTCCCATCGACATAATAAAACCAGCTCAACGAGAGGCGGTAGCTATGTCAGCAGGAGAGCATCTCCCACCGACAGCGCTGTGCACACAGGGCTTATACCAGCAAAACTTGTGTCACTCTGGGGAGGGTTCCCCCGCACCCCACACACACACACCCCCGTTGTGCTAGTGTCAACATGGCCTTCATCCTAGTAAGGAATAATGATGAAGTTTGAGATGTTTTTCTTGGACACAGCACCAGCTTACTGGACCAAAGGAAGAAAGCTGGATGGCTGTTCCAAGGACTCCAGTCCACTCCAGATTGCCAGCATGTTTTTCGCATCTAAACTGAGTCAGGAAAGAAGCAGTGACAAGGCCAATCAAGTAAATAAAAGACACTGCTAAAGAGTCCATCAAAACATTGTTTCCGGTGTCCAGTTTGGGCTGCTGTATTATGGGCATTAGAGAAAGCCCACAAACAGCCATTCAAAACTTAGAATTGTTTCTCCTGAAGGCATTTGTGGTGGTGGGCTACAGTACATGGATCAGACTCAAACACTGTTCACATACATGTGATTTCATGCTGTAAAGTGTCCACTCCGAAGGCTCAATATCTAGATTCCTCTTGGTTTTGCTTTCTTCCTGCAGATATTGACTGTTCAACGAAACAAAAACAAAAAAGAGGAGGCATCAGACTTTTCTAACAAAATGTTTTCATATTTCAGGCCAACAGTCTGTAAAGTTGCCTGACAAGGTCTTCACTAATTATGCACCAAAGACCTGAAGTTCCAGTAAGGAGGATTATAATCATACCATGCTGAAGGTAAACCCACATGTGCCTAGGAACTATTCACATTACTGAGAGATTTTAGGTCTGCAAAGGTAATGCTGCAGCCATGTTATATTGGATTGGGATCTCAGATGGGGCACTGCCAGAAAAAGTGAGGCACATGAGAGACTGGCAGTGATTCACAAGATCACACAGACCCTTTCCTCAGAAGTCAATCTCCAACAGAGGTGGGGAAGTACAGGGTGATTTAATGAAACATGAGTACTGGTGCAATAGAAGAGTCAGTGCCAAACAAACTACAGCATTCACTCAACACATTGAAAGGATTATTATTTACATAAAAATTAACTCTAGTGTCTCTAATAGAGCATATAAGAGGATTGTGTGTGCAATGCAATTTGGTGGGTTACTTAAGAGCTGCAAAAAAAGGCATAAGAGCTAGAAAGTAGAGGGGTCTCTCACTGGTAATAGAGGATGTCAATATCCCCTAAGAAGGAGTTCTGGTCTTATGAAGTGTGTTGAGGTTAATGTTCTTAAAGAGGAACGGACCCTCTTTCTATTGGCATCAGAGCTTTAACAGGGCACTCAAATATGGTTCGTTCACAAGACATACTCAAACGTCTTCAGGAGGACAGAATATAATTAGCAGCTGAATGATGATACAATTTGCACTTTACTGGCAGTGACTAGTCCAGGAAGAGATTCTTATCCCTTAAGGGTAAGTCCTGTGCTACGTAAAGCAGGAAGGATTTTCCACACTCATGGGGAAAATGCGTATGTGTGAAATGCAATGATAGATTCACTAAAGCATCTACTTACAGCAAAATCTCACAGATACTGTGGCCTCTTTGTCCCATCGAGTCAAAGTATTTGATAGTCTTTCTTCTGACATCTATTACCTGTTATTGAAAGACAGGCATTGGTGCAACAGACTTAGCCAAAGACTCCATGCTGCCTACAGAGCAAGAACTAAAGCCTTTTCTAAGTTTTCCTTTCCCTTCCAATTCCAAGGATGGGCCAGTTTGACTCACCACTAATCCCCAGTGTACCCTCAGGTGAATGGGCACAAAGACGAGGTCTTGCTTGAAGAGATCCACACCTTTGGTCCATCTTTTTACTGCCTGGTAACCCCCAGAAATTAATTTGGGGTAGAAGAAAGTACTGAAAGCATGAAGCACTGGAAATCCCTTCTGCTTATTTCTCTCCACCAGAAGATTCATGTAGAAATTGATTACCTATATAATAGAGAGTATAATTTAGAGAATGAAGGAGACACTCATTTGTCTGTTAAAGTTAAGCTTTACCTGCTGGACTCTTGAAAATTTGCAGTCTGAAAAGACCACACTGACTTCAACTCAAGTTCTAAGACTCCTGAACTAACTTCCTTCCTTTGAGTCCTGCATTTAAACACACTTGTTATTTCACCCACTCCCCAAAGTCAAACCTGATCCCAAGTTGCTGCTAACTCTTGAAAGCAGCATAATACAAGGATAGAGATATTTTCAAGAGTACTGTTCCCTCTTAAAGGCCCAGCTTTCAGAAGCCTATGGATATTCCTATAGGAACTGAGGTGTGGATCAGAAACTTAAGCCTGTCAACAGCTTAATGTCAGAGAAAGTTGTGGGCACATTTTAATATATATGCATGCAGAACACAAGCATTCCTACTGGATTAATTTTACCTCATCGTTGAGCCAGTGATGGTTCCTCAGTGTCTGGATATCCCCACGGGTGACCTTTAATTTAAAGGCACTGCTTAAGATCTCATCCTCCTGGCCATGACCTAATGCATTAGTGATTTCGCTTTCCATGTCCTGAAATGAGCAATTCCACAATGTGACTTGTGAGAAAGTCCTGAACTAGGGTGTATGAGCAACTGGTGCATCACACTAAGTTGAAAAAAGTATTTAAGTGAAATCCAGTAGAGAATTAAGCCTGCTGAAGGAGGAAGGGCATGACCATACAGTGACACTGGGAGGCCAGGGATACCTGTGTTAGTTTCAGAGCAGAGGACTGTTAGCTTTGGTAGCTTTTTCTGTGAAGTTTGTACATTAAGCCTAAGGTACTACACACAGATGCCTGCCTTCATGCTATTTACTTGGATGGTTACACTTTTAAGCTATTTTAAATGGCGCTTCAGTCATTTTGATTTATCAGATTATCCCAGCGCAGAACCATGGATATGTTTACACTGGCTCTGGTTTGGAAGTTCTGTCATTTTCTTACAGATTAAAAGGGACAATGGGAGTTTAAGAGGCTTGAGAGAATTCAGTAAACACTAAAACCAGTATTGCAAGCGTTTCACAGTCAATCAATGCAGTTCAGTCAGAAGAAGAGACAGGTATCATGCAGAAATAGAAAAACGCAAAACACGCACATCAGCAGACAGAGCACAGCTGAACAAAGGACAATAAAAAAAAAGTAGAGTTTCAAAGAGAAAGCCACCTGTCCTCCATGCAATATTGTGGCCCCTGTGATCCTCAGCAGTCAGCCAACCACCACTTGGTTTAACTGAAATGGGGAATGCTCTATCAGCCCAGCTCAAACTCATTTCTCACCTTTAGTTTACAAGAGTCTAGATTTGTTGTGTGCCAAAGGTCACTACAAGACTAACCTAATTCTCCCAGACACATCTGAGTGGGAAAGAAAGGGAACATTATAGTGGGCTGTACTGGAGGCCATACTGACATTTAGGAAGTCTGTATTTTGTATCTGATCATACACACTGCTAGAGCTGTCATGGATGCAAAGAGAGAAGTCTAAGTAATGTTTAGTTTCATTGCTGGTGGAAGATGGATTTTGATCTGTGGACCAAAAAATAAATAAATAAATTCTATTTTTGATTGAGCTGAACTAACAAACAAGGAAAATGCCATTGTCCCTTCTGTTATAGCATCTACCAAGGTACGCATAGAAAGTAATCAGGCAGTTTATAAAGGAATGAGTAAAAGCATCCATTTGTTTTGCTAGCTCCCTGAAAATCCGATGTCAGTGGATTGGCAAGAATGGCCTGGTTCCAAGTGATTAGAAGGTACGACTAGCAGACAAAATTTACTTTAGAAGAGGCACCTAGAATCCCTGATCCCTTTTGAACATGTTCAGTACTTTAGCTAATATCAGGTGCGCACACAAAAAGAACCTGCAAAAAAGCCCAAATGATTCCATCCATTTTAGTTCACCTCTCCAAACCAGAAAGCCAAAAAAGGCATGGTACCTCTGTGAGCTCAGGAAGGTGCTCTGTACTCTTCTCTGGGCCTGGGCACTTCTGTTCTCTCACCACAAGTGCAGCTGGCCTTCTGGCTACAGCAGAGCTCCTACTGCCCAGACATAACCGAACTGACATCTCCTTTGACAGGTCAGCCTCCAGCCATCTCTGTTATACAAAAGGAAGCTCAATAGCATATAAACAGGAAGTTATGATTTGTTGCAGTGCATAGCGTGACAGTCTTATTCAAATATCAAATGAAAGCACTCAGTACATTCCCGACCATCAGATTCCACACTTAAATTAAAACACTCAATCTAGCTCTCATTCGGAGTCAGGCGAGGTATTGCTAGGATTGAGAACACTTCCATTAAATATACCAATTTACAAATGCTTTAGACCAGGGGCTCTCAAACTTCATGGCACCACAACTCCCTTCTGACAAAAAAAGAAAAAAAAAAAAAAAAAGTTACTATACAACCCCAGCAGGGGGGACCACCTGATCCCTGCCACCTGGTGGGGGGGAGAGGAGGAGAAGCCGAAGCCCAAGGGCTTCAGCCCCAGGCAGGGGGCCTGCAATCTCAGCCCCACCGCCCAAGGCTGAAGCCCCAGATAGTGGGGCTCAGGCTTTGGTCTCAGCCCCAGGCACCAGCAAGTCTAAGCCAGCCCTGGCTACCCCATTAAACAGGGTTGCGACCCACTTTGGGGTCCTGACCCACAGATTGAGAACCACTACTTTAGGCTAAAGTTGTTAGGATTTAGCATTGTTAACCCACTGCAGTTAAGTGGGTGAGAGGAAAGTGTTTCAGGCCACTTTCAGACTCAGGAAGACAATCACAGAAATGTATGAGTGGAAGGGACCTCAATAAGTCATTCTATTCCAGTCCCCTCCTCTGAAGCAGGAGTAAGTATCCATCTGACAGGTGTTTGTCTAACCAGTTCTTAAAAACCTCCAATGATGGATATCACATTCTCCCTAGGTAAATTTGTTCTGGTGCTTAACTACCGTTACCTTAAAGTTCGGAAGTTTTTACTTCTTGTCCTGTCCTCAATGGATACAGAGAACCATTTATCACCTTCCTCTTTATAACAACCTTCTACATATTTGAAGAATATGTTCCTGTTATGTCTGCTCTTCTCCAGACTAAACAAACCAAATTTTTCAAATCTTTCCTTATAGATCAGCGGTCAGCAACCTATGGTACGCATGCCAATTTTTAACAGCGTGCTGGAGCCTGCCGGGACTCCAACATGCCATTAAAATATCCTGCCCAGCCCGGCCCGCTGTCCTCCACTCCCTCCGCAGGGGAAGGGAGCAGAAGCATAGCCGTGCGCACGGGGTGGGCAAATGGCCCCTCTCCAGGCACAGCAAGCCGCGGGGTCCATGCTCCCGGGCCAAGTGCAGCAAGCTGCCGGCCCCTCCCCTGCCTTCTCCCCTCCCCTGGAGTCATGCCTCCGTGCGCAGCACTCTGTGGGTTGGGGCTGCACACTCCCGCGGGGCCGCGTTTGGCTCCGCGGGGAGGCAGACATGCTTCCTGCTCAACCGGAGCTCTGCCGCCGCCGCACGCAGTGCTCTCAGGGGCGGGGCTGTGCTCTCCCATGGGGCAGCATATCTGGCTCTGTGTGGAGCCTCATGGTAAGGGGTCCAGGGCTGGCGGGGTTGGATAAGGGGTGGAGGCAGTCAGGGAACAGAGGGGGTTGGATGGGGAGGGTGGGTGGTTAGGGGCAGGGGTCTCTGGAGAGGGCACTCCGGGAGCAGAGGGGGTTGGATGGAGCATAGGAGTCCCAGGGTCTGTTAGGGGGCTGAGGGTGGATAGGGGTCAGGGCAGTTGGGGGACAAGGAGCTGGGAGGGGTTGGATGAGTTGGGAGTTCTGGGGGTCCTGTCAGGAGGCAGGGGTGTGGAGAGGGGTTGGGGCAGGCAGGGATCGGCTGGGGGGTTGGGAGTTCTGGGGGTCCTGTCAGGGAGCGGTTGGATGGGGCATGGGGGTCCCGGAGGTCTGGCTGGGGATGGGGATGTGGATGTGGATAAGGGTCAAGGCAGTCAGGGGACAGGTAGGGGGTAGGGTCTAGTTCGGGGACAAGGAACAGGGAGGCTTAGATAGGGGGTGGTGTCCTGGGGGGCAGGGGTTCCAGGAGGGGGTAGTCAGGAGACAAGGAGTGGGGAGGTTGGGAGTTCTTAAGGGGCAGTCACCCAGCCCTCTCCCCTGAGCCCTGATGCCCTCCCCCACACACACACAGCCCTCTGCCCTGAGCCATGTACCTCCCTCATACACACCCAGCCCTGTGCTTGACTCCATCTCCTCCCACACCCCAAACTCCTCTAGCTCTGACATCTCCCCCCCCGCCCATACCCAGCCCTCTACCCCCAGCCACCAGCCCCGCACAGGCTGCTGCTGGTCTGGGCTTCTGGCTGCTGGACCCTTGCCAGCCGGGGTCCCAGCCACAGGCCTCGCTCAGCCTGCTGCCGGCTTAGCGGAACAGAACCCCAGACCAGCAGCGGGCTCAGCAGGCTGGCAGCATAAGATCAACATTTCAATTTCATTTTAAATGAAGCTTCTTAAACATTTTGAAAACCTTGTTTATTTTACAATACAACACTAGTTTAGTTATATAATATAAAGACTGAGACCTTCTAAAAAATATTAAGATGTATTACCGGCATGCAAAACCTTAAATTAGAGTGAATAAATGAAGACTCAGCACACCACTTCTGAAAGGTTGCTTACCGTTGTTATAGATCATGTTTTCTAGACCTTTAAATCATTTTTGTTGCTCACCTCTGAAGTTTCCACATTTCCCAAAGCTTAGTGCCAGAACTGGACACAGTACTCTGAGGCCTCATCAGTGAGGAGTACAGAAGAATTACTTAGGTCTTGCTTACAACACTCCTGATAATATATTTCAGAATAATTGGGTGGTTTTTTCACAAAAGTATTATGTAGTTGACTTAATTTGTGATCCCCCAGTACTCTCAAAGCCTTTTCTGCAGTACTTCTTCCTAGGCAGTCGTTTTCCATTTTGTATTTGTGCAACTGATTATTCTTTCCTAAGCACAGTACTGTGCATTTGTCCTAATTCAATTTCATCCTATTTCAGACCATTTCTCTAGTTTGCCAAGATCATTTTGAATTCTAATCCTGTCCTTCAGAGTACTTCCAACCCCTCCCAACTTGGCATTGTCTGCAAATTTTATAAAAAAGTGTACTCTCCCTGCAATTATCCTAATCATTTATGAAGATATTGAACAGAACTGGACCCAGGATAGATCCCAGCAAGACCTCACTCAATATGTCCTTCCAGCTTGACTGTGAGCCATTGGTAACTAACTCAAAGTACAGTTTTTCAACCAGTTGGCACCCACCTTTAGAAGATTAATCTAGGCTATATTTCTCTAGTTTGTTTATGAGAAGGTCATATGAGACTATCGGAAGTCTACTGAAGTGGAGATCTATAGCATCAGTTTATGTTCGGGAGGTTCTTTGCCACTTTAAAGGGTCACAAAGTTGGTTTGGTTTTTTGGTTTTAAAAAAAGTCTGGAGTACCCCACACGGACTGGATATTTGATAATAAAGACAGTTTTGTATCCAAGCTTGGTACTTCTCTATGTTTTAGTCCGTGTAAGTTTTCCTGATATCCCAGCTTGGCGTATTTAAAAAATAGATTTTAGACACACATCTTCCCACCTGTGCAGCAAGTGAAATACAGGTGAACGTAAACAACTATGTATAAAGCAGAGTGGTGCTGTATTTCTAATTTAGAAAATCAAAATTAAAATGTAGTTAAAAAATGCAGCAACCCTGAAAAAACCTTAGTAGTTAGGGGAAAAAAAGGTTTACCTGGTTTACAAACTGGAAATTTAACTGTGGCACCAAGCCAAATCTCAGAGACAAGAATCGGGAGGGGGGGGGGAATGCAAGCACAGCAAAATCTATTCAGAAAGGACTGATGATGCAATAATGTATCCTACAATGATGTGGATAAATTCCAATAAATGCTACATGTTTGAGGGTTTGCCCATCAACTTCCAAGATGGACAGAAGAGAAATTGAGCAGATGCAGCATACTGACCAGAGCCCAGAATCACAAGGGGTCTTCCACCATCACTATATTCTGTAAGTCTCAAAGACCGCACTCCCACAAAAGCCATATGGCACTGGGTTAAGCACATTATTCAACGATATGCTCAAGTATGGAAATGCACAGTTAGGACTGAACGTACAGTTTAGTTACAGGACGTCACATTTTTCGAAAGAGGAAAAAAGCTGGAGCTTCCAAACTTACCCCTTCATTTTTCTGCCCAACTGTCATTTCAGGCTCTTGTGAATTTTCTGCTGAAGTCCAAGATCTTAGAGACAAAAACAGGCAGAGTTTCACAACTAGGGATATTTACTTAGGAAGTTACCTGTGGGGTAAGGAGTCAGGGGTGTGTGGGGAGGGTTAGGAAAGGCTCTCTGTGGGGTTGAAATCTGGCCAACGTGCAAGAAGAACAAGAGTTCTTTGGAATCAATACTTTGAGGGAATGAAGGTGGGGAAAAGAGGAAAGGCAAAGGGAAGGAAAGCTGGAAACACCCACCAAAAGTAGGGGACTGGGGCTAGTACCAAAGCATGGCTAAAATAAGGATACAAGATGTAGCTTAAAGTTAAGATATAATGCACAACAATCATGAATTGAAAAGTCTCTTGTAATATAAATGAAAAACACTCCTCACAAAAAGAAAGCACTCGTTTACCTGAAGGGTATGCATCAAGATACAGTTAGGCCAACCTAGTTACAAGTCTAAAAATTTCACTCCCTATATGACAGAGTTAGGTCGATCTTAACCTCACTGTAGATCCAGCTAGGCTGATGGAAGAATGCTTCTGTCGAGCTAGCACTGTCTCCTGGAGAGGTGGATTACCTACATTGACAGAAGGAGGTTTTCTGTCAAAGTAGGAAGCATCTACAATACAGTAGATCATACTTGTGCCACTGTAGTGCAGACATGGCCTTAAAGTGGGTGAATAGAATAAGTTTACTTGACTCTTATAGGATTGCTAGGGAAGCTGCTATCCTTACTGGAAAAGGCTTACCCTTGAAAACTATGCAGCATCTGAAGTGCAGCATGTTACTGTTTAAGGAATTATACACCGACAGGTCTTACTTTTATCAGTATAAATGCTCCAAAATGAAAAAGTTCTTGCACCCCTTTTTGATCCAAGTCTCCTTTTTAAAAAGGGACCCATATATAAAAGACGACTTGTACAGTGGGTTTAGGATCTAATACATTACAAGACAAATTCAATCTAGTGTGAGAAGATCATCGATATCCAGGTTAGGCACCCCAGATGTTTTATAGAAGTACAGCTTTGTACTTTTGTAGCACAATGCATACAAACAGAAGGCTTTTCTATTCAAACAGCCACTCAGATTCATAGACTTTGGATGATCAAGATTGTCCCTTCTGGCCTTAGTCTGACCTCCTGCATATTGCAGGCCACAGAATCTCACCCATCTACTCCTGCAATATGCCCAGAGCCTCTTGCTGAATTACTGAAGTCCTCAAATCATGATTTAAAGACTGCAAGTTACAGAGAATTTGCCATTTACTCAAGTTCAAACCAGCAGGTGAACCCTCACTCTAGAAGAAGGCAACCCCCTACGCCCAATGTTTCTGCCAACCTGACCTGGGGAAAAATTCCTTCCTGACCTCAGATACGGGAATTAGTTAGACCCCAAGCACGTGGGTGAGACCCACCAGTCAGACACCTGGGCAAGAATTCTCTGTTGTAATCCAGAGCTGTTCTCATCTCGTGTCTCATCTCTGGCTACTGAAGATATATGCTACTAGCAGTCACAGATGAGTCACATGCCATTGTAGGGAGTCCCATCGTACCATCCCCTGCATAAGCTTATCAAGCTCAGTCCTGAAACCAGTTAGGTTTTAGTGTCCCCACTTCTCCCCTTGGAAGGCTGTTCCAGAACTTCACTTCTCTGATGGTGAGAAATTTTTGTCTAATTTCAAGCATAACCTTGTCGATAACCAGTTTATATCCATTTGTTCTTGTACCAACATTGGCCCTTAACTTAAATAACTCCTCTCCTTCCCTGGTATTTATCCCTTGGATGTATTTTAAGAGAGCAATCATATCTCCCCTCAGTTTTCTTTTGATTAAACAAGCAAAGCTCCTTAAGTCTCCTCTAATAAGGTACGTTCTGCATTCTTCTGATCATCCTGGCAGCCCTTCTCTGCACCCGATACAGTTTGAATTATCTTCTTTTTAAAAAAAGGGAGACCAAAGTTGCACACAGTATTCCAGATGGAGGTCTCACCAGTGCCTTGTATAACAGTAATAATACTTCCCTCTCTCTCTGTTGGAAATACTTTACCTTGTGAAAATGCAGAACTACTAACTTTGGTATGTAACCTGCCACTTAAAATCATATTCTGTACCAGATGACTGAAGGATGGCTATTACGATGCCAATTTTTTAAAAAAGGTTCCAGAGGTGATCCCTGGCAATTATAGGCCGATAAGCCTAACTTCAGTACCAGACAAACTGGTTGAAACTATAGTAAAGAACAGAATTATCAGACATGCAGATGAACAGAATGTGTTGGGGAAGAGTCAACATGGCTTTGTAAAGGGAAATCATGCCTCACCGATCTACTAGAATTCTTTGAGGTGGTCAAACAAACAAGTGGAAAACAGTGATTTAGTGTATATAGTGTACTTGGAGTTTCAGAAGGCTTTTGACAAGGGCCCTCACCAAAGTTCTCAAGCAAAGTAAGCAGTCATAGGAAAAGAGGGAAGATCCTCTCATAGATCAGTAACTGGATAAAGGACAGAAAACAAAGGGCAGGAATAAATGGTCAATTTTCATAGTGGAGAGAGGTAAATAGTGGGGTTCCTCAGTGATTTGTAGTGGGACCAGTGCTGTTCAACATATTCATAAATAATCTGGAAAAGGGGGAAAATAGCGAAATGTCTATCTTGAGTCATTTTGTAAAGTCCAAAGCAGACCACGATGAGTTACAAAAGGATCGGACAGAACTGGGTGACTGGGCAACAAAACAGCAGGTGACATTCAAATGTCAAATGCTAAGTAACACATTGGAAAACAATCCCAACTATATGTACGAAACGGTCTAAATTAGCTGTTACTACTCAAAAAGAGTCTTGAGTCATTGCGGATAGATCTCTGAAAACATCTGCTCAATGTGCAGTAGCAGTCAAAAAAGTTAACAATGTTACGAACCATTAGAAAAAGAATAAGTATTTTCTGTCTATCATAATGCCTTTATGAAAATCCATGGTATACCCACATCTTGAATACTGCGTGCAGATCTGGCTGTCCCATCTCAAAAAAGATATAGATTAGAACTCAATAAGATTTCAGAGAAGGGCTACAAAAATGTTTAGAAATATAGAAGACCTTCCATATGAGGAGAGATTAAAAAACAGTGACCACCTTTCCAAGCTGAAAAGTCCCAAAGAGGAGATATGATGGAGGTCTATAAAATCTCGACTGGTATGAAGAAAGTGAATAAGGAAACGTTATCTATCCCTTTACATAACAACAAGAACTAGGGGGTCATCCAGTGAAATTAATAGGCATCAGGTTTAAAACAAACAAAAGTACCAGGAGATGTTGTGAAGGACAAAACTATAACAGGGTTCAAAAAAGAACTAGATAAGTTCCTGGAGGATAGGGTTATCAACAGCTATTAGCCAGGATGGTCAGGGAAGCAACACCATACTCTGAGTGTCCCCAGCTTTTCTTTGCCGGGAGTGGACACGACAGGGAATGAATCACACAAGGTTTTTCGCCTTCCTCTGCAGCATGGGGCACGGGTCACTTGCTGGAGGATTCTCTGTAGCTTGACGTCTTCAAACCACAATTTGAGGACTTCAATAACTCAGACATAGGTTAGGAGTTTGTTATACAAGTGGATAGGTGAGATTGTATGGCCTGCGTTGTGCAGGTCAGACTAGATCATCATAATGGTCTCTTCTGACCTTAAAGTCCATAAGTCTAAATGATTGCCTGTTCTATTCATTTCTTCTGACAGTGGCTAATGCCACATGCTTCAGAAGACAGAATATTGGGCTAGATGGACCACTGGTCTGATCCAGTATGGCAGTTCTTATCTTCAGCCACAAGTGATAGGATGTTTTTCCTCTTTTATAAATTTCCTGCATGAGTTCATTCAAGAGCATAGATTTGTTTGGTTTCTTCCACATTGTTATTGGGGCATTTAATAAGGTATACCACATTACGATAGGTCTGTGTAGGATCCAAGGTGCATTGTGAGAGGTGTTCATCATTGTAGCAGTGGAGATGTCTGCAGGTTTTGCATCTGTTTCTGTCAAGGTCTGGTGTTGCCCTGGTGGCCAGGGTGTGTTCGTCTGTGGGGAGCTTGCTTCTGATTATGAGCGTGGAGAAGCTGAGGGTTGTTTGAAGACCAGAAGTAAGGGTTCAGAAAAGACCTTTCAGGATGTGGTTCCTATTGAATCTGGGTTGTATTTTGAGGATCTCCTATACTGGTTCCAACGCGGGGTGGTAGGCGTCTACTAGGGGTCTGTGGTCAGAGGAGGTTTTATATCTGTACTGAAGCAGGTTCAGAATAAACTGGTGTCCAGTTTCACAATGCAATCTACTTCTCTCCTGAAATGTCCCTGTTTGGTGAAGGTGGTTTTGATTGAGTTAAGGTGTATATCCCAGACTCTCTCCTCAGAGCATATTCTGTGGTATCTGAGCACATAGCTGTAGGTAAACAGATTTCTGGGTGTGTTTAGGGTGGCTACCAGATCTATGAAGGTGGAGGTGGTGATCTGTGTATTTCTTACATATGGCTGTCTGTAAGGTTCCATGGTTGAAGCCGATTGTGGTGTCCAAGAAGTTGATATTAGTGTGGAAGCACTCCAGAAAGTTTAATGGACAGGTGGTGGATGTTGAAGTTGGTGGAAGTCACACATGAAAATGATAAACTACAAAAATAACCTATCACCTGTGAGTGAACATTTTTCACAAAGCAATCACTCTATATCTGACCTCGCAGTCTTCATCCTCAAAAGAAGCCTGTGCATAACACTTTCAAAAAGACACACTTGGGAGCTTAAATTCATAATTCTGCAAGACAGTAAAAATCATGGACTGAACTGACACTGGATTTACAGATTACAACAACCTCTAACCCACTAGCCCCCTCCCCCCCGTCCTATGATTGCAGAGGTGTTAATGGGCCACTCTACCTTATGCTAAACAATCTGTTCCATCCTCCATTACAGCCAAATGTAAGTACCACCTTTCGCAGACCTAAAGAACTTTGTGCTACTCGAACGCTTGTGTCTCTCACTAGCAGAAGTTGATCCAATAAAAGATATTACCTCACCCACCTTGTCTTTCTAATATCATGCAATAGGATTTCTGTAGACCAGAGTGGGAACAAGCGAGTTTACACTTCCTCCTCCCAAACAGCTATTTGCATACATTTCTAACTCTACTCACACAAGGAGTGATAGAGGAGACATTCCGTCCCCAGTGCTAAAAGCCTTGACTGCTGGCTGGGCACTGCTTTCGTCGCTTTCTAGAGCTACAGCTATCCCTTACCCTGTTATCCAAATGCCCTGCTTTAATTCCCCTCCCTCCAGGATTCTATGATGTGCTTGTGTGTTGTCAATATGATAGTGCGGCACATCCTGCATGAGATGCCCATTACATAGCTATGTTTCATAATTTATCAAGCCCCTCCAAAGAGGGACCAGCATCTGCAGGTGATGCACATGAATTTTTATCTCCCCCAGGTACGAACATAAAAATACCAGAGGTTGAAAGCCGAACATGGAGGAATGTAATTAGGAGAGATTTTGTACCTGCCCACATCACTTCTCTGAGACCAGAGCGGGCCCCGAGTTTCAGCACCTCTGATACCTGCATAGAAGGAGAAGTATGAACTGAAAACAAAAGTCAACTAATTAGGTTCAAAACTGTAGATTTGCCGGTTATACTGTAAATGACTTTTTGATTAGCCAATCACTAACACGAAGTTGCAGAGCTAACAGATAAGCTCGTTGAAGATCATATCCAGAGAAATGGAGGTTTCTCACTGTAACTGAAGGTTCTTTGAGATGTGGAATGCAGATAGGGACCACACATGTGGGTACGCATACACCAAAGTCCAGAAATTCTTCTAGCTGATGTCTGTAGCTCCCCCTCGTGCTCCTGACCAAGGGCATGAAAGGAAATGTGGGTCAACACCTCTCCAGTTTCTCCTCTTACAACAGTCCAATCAAATCCAAAGCTGAGATGATGGAGGATAGGTGGTGGAATACGGATAGAGATCACACATCTCAAAGAGTCTCCAGTTATAGTAAGCAACCTCCATTTCTTAGAATGCTGGTCCCTACGTATATTCCACACTTGGGTGACTAGTTAGCAGTGTTCAGACTAGAGAAGGGTGCAAGGAAGGTGGCAGCAGAGATGCCTGTTGTATTGCCACTCCTACAGCTGCACCTGCACATACTTCTTGGGCTAGAGAATAGCGGGTCACGAATGTGTGAACAGAACTCTAAGTTGCTGCCCCGCAAGAGGCCTGCAGCAGAACGTCTGAGGGATGCCGCGGAGGCAGCTTGTGCTCATGTGGAATGAGCTGTAATGCCCCAGGAACAGGATTTTTCTTTTCTATTCTGTAGCATTCTACGATGCATCTCAAAACCCACTTTAGAAATCTTCCGAGAGGATATGGCTTGCCATAGCACAGAGACCGCGTGGGTAATGAAGTGTCAGATTTTCTAATGGGTTTGGTTCTTTGCAGGAAGAATGCCAGGGTGCACCTGATATCAAGGGACTGAAGTCTCTTGTATTTAAAATAAGTGAGGGGTTTCAGGAAAAATACAACTAAGCGTCTTGTCTGCTTTATGTGGAACTCAAACAATCTTGATATGGGAGGGCTGAAAAGTCCTCACCAGGAGAGGGAGGTGAGAACTCTCGCAGGAACAGTCATTTGGAGACAATGCAGTGCCAATTTGGCTGCTAAATCTAGTGGAGACAAATTTTCAGACACAAATGGAGTCTGGTGAATAGCATCACATAGGTACATGCAATCACGTGGCCCAACAGTGACACACACTGGTGACCCATACTTCATTGGATACGAATGATGTAGGAAATCAGGTTGTTCATCATGCAAAATCCATCTGCAGGGAGAAATGCTCTCGCAGAGATGGAGTTCATCTGTGCTCCTATAAAACTTATTGTCCCTGTGAGTGACTCAGACTCAGACTCTAGGACTGGAAGGGACCTCGAGAGGTCATCGAGTCCAGTCCCCTGCCCTCATGGCAGGACCAAATACTGTCTAGACCATTCCTAATAGACGTTTATCTAACCTACTCTTAAATATCTCCAGAGATGGAGATTCCACAACTTCCCTAGGCAATCTATTCCAGTGTTTAACTACCCTGACAGTTAGGAACTTTTTCCTAATGTCCAACCTAAATCTCCCTTGCTGCAGTTTAAGCCCATTGCTTCTTGTTCTATCATTGGAGGCTAAGGTTAACAAGTTTTCTCCCTCCTCCTGATGACACCCTTTTAGATACCTGAAAGACTTTTCTTCATTTATACAAAATGCCTAAAGTAGCAAAAAATTACTGAAGAGATGCGGTCACTGACATGACTTCTTTACAAGATCAGCCTACCAGGTATGGGAACACCATGTAGCACTGATGCCTCACCTGGGCAGCTACCTCAAAGAAAACTTTTGTGAATACTCTAGGTGCTGCAGTGAGTCCAACGGGGAGGACCCAAAACTCGTAGTGTTCCTCTCCCACCAGGAAACACAGGAACTTCTTGTGGATGGGTGAACATCCAAATGGAAATATAGGTCCTTCATGACAAGAGCCACAAACCACATCCCTTGCTGAATAATCATCCTGAATGTCAGCTGATAAAGACGTTGAGTTGTTGAAGGTCCAGGATGGGTCTTCACCCTCCATTTTTTTTGAGGGGAGGCGGGGGGGCAGGGAGGAAGAGAATTAGGAAATATGGGGAGTAGAACTCTCTCTCTAGGTACTGAGGCAAGAATCAATTAGTGAGTGGGTCACAGGATGGCAACTGGAAAGGGGGTTTGTGAGGAAAGGAGGAGAGAAACTGTATGGAGTATCTCTGATGGATAATCTCCAGGACCCAACTGCTAGTACTAATCTTGTTCCATTGTATTGAAGAGGTCCTCAAAGTGCTTTTTCCACCTCTTGACGATCTCCTCAGTGGAGGTCAGCGTTTCACCACCCTTACTGAGTACAGCCTAGGCAACATCCCACCAACCCTTCCTAAAGCAATAATTTTAATTGGCCCACCCAGCATAGTACAAGGGCCTTAAAGTTAAGCATTATGTCTTTCAACTTGTTAGACGAGCTGTTCTGTACAGGAAGATAGATAAACAGAAGTAACAACTTTTATCGTAATAGCAAACAGAGGTGTAACAACTTTTGACATGGATGCTTCCATATTTTTGCATGTATTTATATATGACATGATGGGACTATTAAAGGCTAATGTACTGCATATAGACAAGTCTGATATAATTAAAAACTTAATACATGCAGAAAAGCACAATTAAGGTATCGGTCTCAACCTCTGCAACTTCACTGCTGCAAACTTAACTCCGCATTCATTTAAAAGACTCATTGAGGAGAATAAGCCCACCTTGATTATGTCTATCTGCACTTACTGCAATATATGTATGTGATACATACACACACTCACCATTCCTTAGTGTAACAAATGGAGGCATTCTCACTCCATATTTTTCTTCCATGTGGCCACCAGTCTTCACTGGCTCCTTGAGGCAACCTTGAGAACTTTGGTACAGATTTAGGGAAAAAAAAGTGTCAGAATTTCTTTCAAAGGAGCCCATACATATCCTATTTGTCAGTCACCACTGTATGGAATCCTCTAAAGGAATGGATTATAGCTCCTACACAACCATGTGGTACAGAATGCTAGAAGTGATCACTGTTAAAGCAACAGAATTTGGTAAACCAGAATGGGCCAACTGATGTATTAATGGAAATATTCCAGCTCCAGCAGTGCTTAAACACACACACACACACACACACACAGGAAAAAAGGAACTAGTCAATTGTGCAACATTTACATCCTGATGCATATTACTTTTCACTATGCCAAGAGTGAATGTCCACTCTAATAAAAAAAGGGGGAGAGGACGGCACGCAGACTTCAATTCTGACAGACAGCAAATTCCACAGGCTTTTTACATAGTATGTGAAATAGTATCTCTTTTAAACAGGCTTAGTATTATTTTATTGAGTAGCCATTCTGTTTCCTTTTGTATGACAAGATGTTTTCATCATGCCCTGTTCTCCCACCAGTGTAGACAATGTCTGCGCAGCAAGCACTGCAGCTGTGACATTCTAGCAGTTTAAGTGCAGACATACCCTAAGCTAAAGGTCTCATAAAAAAAAGGAGAGAGACTTCTGACCATCTTCAGTGGCCTGCTCACTTGGCGAAGTTAAAGGTCCAGAGAACAGGAATTAAGTATTCCATTATATCATTTGAAATACTGTTTTCTGCATCGTTTAAATACATCAGAACTAATCAAACATTTCTTTTCTTTTAATTTGCAGTTGTCTGTACAATATACATATTAATTTCTCCAACAGCAAAAGAAGGAAGTCTGGATTTGTTACTGTGATCTTAGAGAAGTCCGAGTTCTAGAGCATTAAGGTACTCCTTGGGTTTTTACTAATTTGTTATAGTAGTACCACGCCTTAGTGTAGATGCAGTTATGAGGGTATAAAGTGTACTTAGACGGATATAGTTTATTTTCCCTCTCATAAGAAAAAGCAGCTATACTGGTCTAAGCACAAACTAACCTTTATAAATGTGTCCACACTAGGATATGCGCCACCTTCACTTAACTATACTGGTATAAAACAAAACCCAAAGAATTCAGAAGGAGTGTACAAAAGGTGAAGAATCGCAAATTGCTGTCGGTGTCTGTCTCCTCCTCCTACCTCTTTTCTGCTTCCTATGTTGTATCTGCACGAAGAAACTTCCTGCTCCTGTTTTATACTAATATACTAGCTTGTGTTTAGACAAACCCTTAGCTCACAGACAGCCTCAGCATCCAAGAAGAACAGATAGACAAAACTTGAATTTCTGTTCAGAAAAGGAACTTCTCTTTAAAGACCTCTCAAGGTCTTCATACAACACAGAGGCATGGACAAGTTTTCCTGCCTTTGCAGGTCACCTTCAAGAACTTCAGGTCTGTATGCGTGATTGTCATGGTCTTTCAGCCTTACCACAGATTGAAAAATTATTGCAAAAACTATAAAGTGACAATTTCTTATGAAGTCAGAAGAGATCACGTATTCATTAAACTATAGTTAGGCCTCAGAACAGGCTGTGTTAAGACAAAAAATTAGCTCCTTCACAGCCTATGTCCATTCCACATCAGCAGCATAAAGATTCGTAAAAAATATTCAGTGGAAGGGAAAATAAGTCCCCAAATCCTATAACACTGTGGTATAGCACTTTATAGGATTTCATAGTAGAAATTATATCACTGGAAGCACTTGTGCCCAAAAAGGAGCAGGAAGTTTCCTAGTGCAGATACAACATAGCAAGCAGAAAAAAGGTAGGAGGAGGAGAAAGACACTCACAGCAATTTGTGATTCTTCACCTTTTCTACACTTCAGCTGAATATTTTGGGTTGGTCTTTTATTTAAAAAAAAAAAAGCCACAGATGAAACTTTAGTATCCACAACTGCATGCATTTCAAAAGGTTTAAAGGTCTGTTCCAAAGCATCTGTCCTGGATCATATCAACAGAACTTTGTTGATTGCAACAAACTTATCAAATGTTTCCAACGACAACAACCAGAGTGCCCATTAAAAGAGTATCAGAGGGGTAGCCGTGTTAGTCTGGATCTGTAAAAGCAGCAAAGAATCCTGTGGCACCTTATAGACTAACAGACGTTTTGGAGCATGAGCTTTCGTGGGTGAATACCCACTTCTTCAGATGCATGCATCTGAAGAAGTGGGTATTCACCCACGAAAGCTCATGCTCCAAAACGTCTGTTAGTCTATAAAGTGCCACAGGATTCTTTGCTGCATTAAAAGAGTGACCTGATGTTCCTCCTTGCCTCGCAAAAGAAGTCACTCTTACTAGTAAAAAGGCTGGAATATAACATGAAATTACTTGCAGTGGTTTGTAGCTATGGGAGTGGAGTAGTTTCTAGGATATTTTTCCTTTACTAGTTCCAACAGTAGTTTGTACTTTTCTCTCTCTTCTCTTTGTACACCCTGGGAGGAAAAAAAGCCATATTAAAACCACTATCACGAAAAAGTGAAGTATGTAATTTAATGCATACTACACAGTTGTTACAGCGCATGAAGTTTATTGTTAGCCCTATTTAAGCAGGAACTACATGACCAAAGCTGCTGTTAAGTTGAAAATGGGCTCATGCTCACTATAGCAAGGAGTATAAATTTTCATCCTTATCACATTTACATGCAGGTAAGTCAATGATAAACACATATATACACCCTCATTACCATTTCCAGTTGTGGAACTGCCACGTTCACTGGAGTTGAGAGAAAGCGGAATCCACTTTTGGTGAGCTCTCACCCCAAAGATGCTATGAAAAGTGATGTTTAATGCCAGAAGGGACCATCAGATCATCTAGTCTGACCTCTCATACATCACAGGCCATTACGTTTTACCCAGTTACCCCTGCATTAAGCCCAATAACTTGTTTGGCAAAAGCATCTTCCAGAAAGGCATTCAGACTGGATCTGAAGACATTAAGAGATGGAGAATCCCCAACTTTCCATGGTGGTTTGTTCCCACAGTTAATTGCCCTGACTTAAAATGTTTCTGAATTAGTTCTAGTTTGACTTTGTTTGGCTTCGTTTTCCGGCCATTGGCTCGTGTTATGCTTTTCTCCACTGAAGAGCCTTTTAGTACCTAGTGTTTTCCCCCATAAAGATACTTCTACTCTGAAATCACCTCTTCATCATGTTTTTGATCAGCCAAATAGATGGAGCTTTAAGTCTCACTGCAAGGCATTTTCTCAGCTCAGGACTATGCTTCAAAAACCATTTTCACTGTATCCAATTTCACATCTTGCCATCTCAATACTCAGAGGTCTCCCCATTATATAAACTCAGAAGTGACAAAAATGAATTGACCCTATTTCAAAAGCTGTCTTTATCTGGACTCACCTCTTCCACAGTACAGTGAGGCCTCCTCACCAGCTTGCCAGCATCTGAAGTGGTGGCTCCTGCCATGTTCTCCTGATCAGGCAATCCCCATGAAAAAGAACCTTCTGGAATGGATTTGGTATGGCGTTTGCTACTCATCCTTGTGTTGCAGAGGTTTCTGTTAAGAAGAGCTATTACACTATTAACCACTAAAACCTAAACCTTCTTGAGTCAAATTACATCTCAATATTTTTGAAAATACAAACATTGCTGAGGGCAGAGACTTAAGCCTCATAAGGATGTATGGATGTTCCGAATGCCTTTCAGTCAGGTGGAAAAATCAGAGCAAACCACCACTTGATAGAGAAATCCAAGAAATCTCTCTTACAATGACTAAGAGATGCACACTGACTAGACTGTTTACAACATACCATTGTAAGCTCTATTACATGCACACACTTCAGGCTAAAAGAGGTGCTCCAGGAACTGCAAGCTCTGCCAGATTATGTTTTCTCCTTTGCCATGCCTCCCCCCCAGAACAGTGCTTCCTACTTCTTCAGATGGCCCTGTATCTTTAATTTTCTCATATGCTTCTTTCATTAAACCCTATTACAGTATGACTGAAAACATCAACTACCCAAAGCCATGTTCCAATACGCCACTGAGGTATTTTGGGTGATATAGTTACAAGTATGCCATACAGCTGACACCTCACAGAAGAGAGCTCTAGTCACATAATTGGTGGAGTCTCCACCCGCACCCCACATTCACAATAGCTGCCTTAGGAATTTTCCTCTTTACCATTAAAGGTTTTCATGCTGATACTCTGCTCCCCTCCGCTTTCTGGGGAATGTTTCGGTTTAAAAGCTAGGAGCACTAAGCCAGCTCACAGTTTAAACTTCCTATTGCAAACCATCTTAAAAGCAGCACAGCTTCCTCTTTAGCACTAAATACTATGACCAGACTGCAGCTCAAAGAGCTGAGAGCCACTAGCTGAGACAAGCCCATCGTAGTCAAAATCTTGAACCAATTCAGAAGACTCTCAGTCCATTTGAGCATGGATATCATCAGCTTCAGTACTGGCGTGAGGCCTACTCCCATGGTAACAACTCCTCCCAGGGACACAATAGTGTAACACGGGGATCAGTACCGTAGAACTAGCATCATCTTATATAGGAGTGCAGCAAGGACACTATTCAACCTCGTTTTGGGGTGGGAGGCAAACAGCAGTATTACACAGTATCCTGGCCCATTTCCTTCCAATTATTGCCATCTCTAAAACCTTGGAGAAAACGGCATCAAGAGTGTTCCAGTAGTGTCATCTAAACAGATGACCTCATGCAAAGCCCAGGTGACTCCCATCCTTTATTATATCTTGGATAATTTACACCAAGTTTCCCAATTTGTAATTGTAATTGTAATTAAAACCTCTCTCCAACAAGATACTATTCCACACTCCGGCAAATTCCAGGCACTCTTCTCCCAAAACTCCGACATTTTTGTTCCCTGAAAGCCTCCAATCTTTTGTCCCCACACATCCCTTTTTTATTTGCCCCTTCAAAGTTCTCCCATTTCTTTGTCCCCAAGAGCTCAAGAACTGACAAATCATAACTTCCCTCCCCCTTCACACTTCCAGATCCCACTTCTCCACCCAGCCACCTCTGGCCTTTGCAAGGTTCCCACAGACCTCTCTGCTCTGCCTCCCCAGCTCTTCCCCAGGCTCTCTCTCACCAGCCCTAGGTCTATTTTGTGTGTGCAATTTCCCTCCCACCTGAAGAGTCTGATGTACATTTTTCCTCCTAAAGATGAACTCACTGCTGACAAGCCAGCTTCACAGATTCCTTTACATACTTATTACCCAAACCTTTCCTTTTGGACTAGTTTTATTACTTCTTAGCGTCGAGCTGTACAAGTTTAACAGTTTAATACATTGATAGGAGACAATAGTGCAGTTCAACGGAGTGCCCGGTAATACTCCACATTTGGAAAGAGCCAAGCACTACTATATATAAACGGATTAAAAATTTTGGGGTGACGGGAGGATAAGACAGCCACAAGAATTTTACCTCAGGCAAGGCACAGTCCTGCAAGAAATAGGTACTGTCTCTTTACTGGGACAAACGCTAGCGCCACAAGATATTTTCTGATCTATGAAAAAAAGTACCAGACATTAGTAATTGTGAGAGGGGAGTGATAGAGTCTTAGAAGTTTGTATTTACAAAAGCCTCACGAAAAACAAGTGAATTTTAGTTTAGATGTGTTAAGCCACCATGTAAACTTACTTAAAAGATTTTAAGTATCACACTAGAGCATTGTCTGTCTTTTTCAGCAGCCACTTCAACAAAAGAAGTCACTTGTCTGACTAGAAACTGCTCCATTAGACTAGTGCTTTTCTATTTCAAGTTCATCATATATTACATAAGACTGCTTAGGAAGTTTTCCAGGCACACTTTACACTAATGGCACAGCCATCAGGAATGATTCACATCATAAGAGAAGGCTGTAACACTTAATGCTGAAATGGCTGCAACAATAATATCTGGACGTCAGCGGCAATGGAAGGAAGCAGGAAAGAAAGCAAGAGTTCATCCTCTAGATTTTAGAGGTACTGCTCTTACCAATTCAGAATTATAAAGCACTTTAAAAGTCTTACACAAGAGGCATCATACAAGTGGAAAGTATTAATGCTGCTGTATACCATGTGCTTGGCATTTTAGTAGATGGGGGAGGGAGAGGTAGAGGAAGGAAGAAAAAGTGGTGGCTTTGTCAGTCTTACCCAGTTGTAGCATTTCTATTCCAGGTGCAGAGTCTGTCAGTCTGTCAGTTGAAGAATCAGAAGAATTTGAAAAAGTCTTAAAAAGAACAAGGAACCATTTAAATGCAATTTGGATGTGGATCAAAGCAATCTCACAGGCTACTCACTCAAATTAGAGTTAAACCAGGCTATTCATCCCGTGACCCAGACTGACTGGTTTGGATCTTGGCAGAACATAGGTCTCTGTAGTTTCTACAAAGTGTCTTTTTAAAAAAAAAAAAAAACAAAAACACCTTTAGATCCCATAGAGACCACATGTGCACCTTTTAAAAAATCTCGCTTAATGGAGTTTTTGCTCCAAACTCCATTGACTTTACACTCATCCCCTGAGGTACTACTACATAAGAAATAATCTTGAATAAAGGTTTTCTGATCCTTGAAAGACTTAGAATTACAGCAAGTGAACAATCTTTACAGTAGTCTTCACATAAAATTAAAGAACTGAGTTCTATCCTTTAATTCCTCTCAATTGTCTCCAAACAACAACATCTTCCTAAAACCAGCAGCTTGTTCCTTGAAAACAAAAATGTTTGTGTAAACTAGCAAATTTACATGCTATTTAGAAGACAGACTAGAACATTCTAAGTCTCTTTGGATTGCCCTACTGGCGCTGATAAGGCAGAAGACTATAAACCAGATTGTCCAACCTAGAAATCTAAGAGTCCAGCTCACAGACATGCAAGCTAAGTACAGTAACTCCCCACTTAACGTCCTCTCGCTTAACGTTGTTTCAATCTTACGTCCCTGCTCAATTACAGAACATGCTCCATTTAAAGTTGTGCAGTGCTTCAGTCAAAGCCGTTTGGCTGCCTGCTTTGTCGTCAGCTGGCATCCCCCTATCAGCTCCCCTACACCACCACCCCCCCACAGCGCCTTCCCCCCACCAGCATACCCTGCAGATCAGCACCTTCCCCCTCCTCACCTGCGGCAATCAGCTGGTTTGCACCATTCGGGAGGGAAGGGGAGGCTGCGTGCCAAGTCCCTGCTCCTCCCCCCTCCCTCCTGAACACGAGCAAGGACTCAGCACACAGCCTCCCCCACCTCCCGACCGATGCAAACCAGCTGATTGCCGCAGGTAGGGTGACCAGATGTCCCGATTTTATAGGGACAGTCCCGATTTTTGGGACTGTTTCTCATATAGACTCCTATTACCCCCAACCCCATCCCAATTTTTCACACTTACTGTCTAGTCACCCTAGCCACGGGTAGGAGGCAGGGAAGGGAAGGGGGAGCCTGCATGCTGAGTCCTCGCTCCTCCTGCCTCCTGAACATCGCAAGCCAGCTGATTGCCAGGGGCAGGAGGGAGGGGGGAGGAGCAAGGACACGGCGCATCTCCCTCCTGCCCACGGCAATCAGCTGCCTTGCTGTGTTCAGGAGGCAGAGTGAGCCTGCGTGTGGTGGCCTCACTCCTCCCCCCTCCTTCCTGAACCCTGCAAGCCAGCTGACTGCTGGGGGCAGGAGGCGGGGGTGGAGGGAAGAGGAACAAGGACACGGCATGTGGAGTAAGGGGGAGGGAGGAGAGAGAGAGAGCAGCAGCAGCTTGGGGGAGGAGGGGCATGAGCGGGCCGAGGGTTGACCCCCCTGCCCCTGGTGCTTGCAGAGTAGGGGAAGCTGCCTCTGCTGCGGCACAACGTGCTTCTCCTAGCCTACAGCACCTTCAGCCTCCTTGCCTGCCTCATTGACTCCAGTGCCAGTGGGCTGTGCCTCTGTGGGGCAAGGTGGAGGCACCTCCCAACTATAGTACTGTATGGCAAAAAAATTTCCCTGGAACCCAAACCTGCCACCCCACCATTTACATTCATTCTTTTGGGGAAATTGGGATCATTTCACTTAAAGGCGCATTTTTCAGGAACATAACTACAACGTTAAGTGAGGAGTTACTGTAGAGGGGAGCTTTTGTACACTTTGCACCTAAATACCAGTTGTGTACACCTACATGCCTGTAGCTAGTGTATCTAGTAGGGCCACTTATTCAGGAAATATTTATTCATATTAGTTACCAGGACAGGAGGCATGTGGACTCTTCAAATACAACAAGCTTGAGAGCAAAATCACAACACAATTTGTAGGAGGCTAGAACAGATAGTACAATATGTAAATTTAAAATATTGTAAAGATGTCCAGGAGTAAAACAGCAGAAGTTCAGTCTCAACAAGTACTCCAATGGAGGATTCAAACTTGAATGAGGCAATACCTATGATTTTAAAAGTAACAGGCCACCACTAGCCCTTATGACCTTTGACCAAACCCAACTCTACAGTCACTAAGGAGACTGTTCCCATTCATTTATTTTGTGTTGTATGTATTCAAACATTACAGCTAGAAACAATCTTATGCCCAGAATCCCACTAACCTCATCCGTAGATTCGGCACTTTGAGCTCCATTACAAACGGATGTCTTCAGATACCTACTGGTCAGCTGGGATGGCAGTTTAATTAGATTGGTAACTCCTTGTACAGTCTTCGTCAATTTAGCGATAACATAATCTTTAAAAAACCACCACAAAAAACAAGATGACCATAAGACATTTGGTCTACAGAAGGATTTTTTCACTTTTTAAATTCAAGCACTCTCAGCTACAGTATCATTGTATGCAATAGTTTACACTTCAGGTTATTCACAACATGATCAACCTTTTCAGGCTTTATTTACAGGTATCCTTGACTGGCTGGGAAAACAGTAATCCCTTAAACTCTAGAAGACAAGCTTTTCAAAGACTTTGTACTATTGAAAATACAAAAGCAACATGCAGTCAGCCTGATGGTAGTCCTCAAGGTTAGCTGTTATTTTTGGCTCCATATCCTCTAGCACAACAGGGTGTTTTTTTTAAAGTCAGAAATTAAGTTATACTTTGGAGGTCAGCATTTATCTGAAAATAGGAGTATGATATTTAAGCATAGAAGTTTCATGCTATGTATTGTTCACAGATACTAGTTAAAATTGCTAGATACCAATTTGCTCTGTTTACGGAGACTTGTACACTGTTCAAAGTGAGGGGTAGTAGTGGTGGAACAAAAAAAGACCCTTTCATAATTTTGGTTTCCCCCAGGGCTCTCTCCAATCCTCAAAAATGCATTAACTTATGATACCACTTGACAGCCAATATTCTCAGAGAGAACAGCAATGTCCTTTGTCAGGCAAAATAACTAAAGATAGATCTTAAGTTTCATCAGTACTTGTGCTGTGAAGTAGACCTTAAGCAGAAAGGACTTCAGTGTCCACATCTCCATCTTTTCAGATAAGAGATTGCTGACTAGTTAGGTCCATCTCAAGTTATTTCAGATAGCAACAATATCTGCTCTGTTTTAACTATCTAGTGGCAGCTGGTGCCTAAAAAGTGGTGGAGCTGCAGATTGCATGCAGGCTAGGGTGCAGACTAATTGAAAAATGGGTCAGTATTAAGGGCACCACAGGGAAGTATTTTGGTGAGACCTAATGGAGGTTAGTGGGAAAGTGCAAGGCAAAAATAGGAGAGTGCCCTCTTCTTTCTCCCCATTCCTTCCCCTTTTTTGGGAGAAATGGAACACTTCATTGTCAAGGACAGCGTGTATCCATCCATGACAGCTTTGCTACGCCCTCCTAGTCCCAACCTCTCCTCTTGTAATCTAACTCTACTCTACTGCCTCCTCCCTGCCAACTCACGTTGAATGTATAATGTTTTCTCCAGGAACTCAACCTAGCCTTTCCCGCTCTCAACTCAGAAGCTTCCTAACTCCATTGGCTCCCTACAACCAGCTCCAAAACACCCAAACTCTCTCCCCTAGAAAGAAAACTGCCTTGCCCCTCAACAGCTCAGAATCCCTTCCCAAATCCCCTCAGGCTCAGACACCCCTCACCACATGCAGCTCAGAATTCTTTCCCACCCAGTTAAAACTAAATGCTATTTGTTTCAGAGTCAGGAAATGAAGAACAGCGGCAGCAAGGAGCATATGATTGGGATTTGAAATGCATCAAAGTTTTATGCCATGCTCTAGCCTCTATGCCTCCTCCCTGCGCTTCCTGAAGTTTGTGCGCTCAGGCCAGAAGTCTAGTGGCACTTTGTGTACTGCAGCACCATAGACTTCTCTCCCCACCACAGTGGCAGCATGCAGTACAGCACCCTCCAGTAAATCAGCCACTTGCAGATGTAACATGGGTGGGACTTAGCCCCATTAGCTCCTGATGATCCCCTCTTGTGGGCATCTATACAACTACACAGCAAGGATCAGCAACCTTTCAGAAGTGGTGTGCCGAGTCTTCATTTATTCATGCTAATTTAAGGTTTCGCTTGCCAGTAATATATTTGAACATTTTTAGAAGGTCTCTTTCTAGAAGTCTATAATATATAACTAAACTATTGCTGTATGTAAAGTAAATAAGGTTTTTAAAATGTTTAAGAAGCTTCATTTAAAATTAAATTAAAATGCAGGGCCCCCTGGACCAGTGGCCAGGACCCAAGCATTGACTACCACTGAAAATCAGTTCACGTGCAGCCTTCAGCACGTGTGCCATAGGTTGCCTACCCCTGAAGTAGAGTGCCTTTCTAGAAGGAGCAGGTGAGGAGGAGGAGCGGTTTGAAAAACCAAGCAGGTTATTTCAAAGTTCATAAATATACAAACAAAAGTTCTGGTCTCCTGTGTACATGAGAAAGATCTAGTCTCTAAAAAACCAACCACCACACGTTACACAAGTAGTGAGATAAGCACTAATACAATACCTAATCTCTGTCTTTTTGCTTGCCTCTGGTTAGGGTCCTCCACAGATGACTGAATGCTGAGGAAAGAACAGACCAAAGAGTTATTTGTAGCAATAGACAAGTGTTCTAAATGAGTCCCCTCCCTTACAGTCTCCAAATACAACCCAAATTAGTTTACCTGCTCCCAGGGCATCTCTTTACAGCCAGCCCTCAAGACCGTATATAGACTTCCATACAGGAATCTATTAAAGTCCCATAAGGCTGTAGCCATTGCAGAACTGACCACCACGTAATCTGTGCACATACTAGGAAGGGTCCCAAAGAGTTCCCCACGTACTCACAGACATGACTTCATATAGGCACCTCACATAACATGCCCCATATGCATCCAGTAACACACACTGGCAAAGGCAGGCAGATGCTCACATTTAGGTAATGTAATTGTATAGCGTTCATTTAAGTTTGTTACTAGCTGCAGAGTGCAATGCATGTATGGGTAAAGTTTGTCTCCTTCCTCAAAGAAAAAAAAGGAAATAGTTTTGTCAGCCTTAATACAAT
This sequence comes from Gopherus flavomarginatus, assembly GCF_025201925.1. Taxonomy (NCBI): domain Eukaryota; kingdom Metazoa; phylum Chordata; order Testudines; family Testudinidae; genus Gopherus; species Gopherus flavomarginatus. The sequence continues at coordinate 63,961,179 of NC_066624.1, forward strand.
TAGGGTTAAATAGAGATGTTTGTACACAGGATTAAGACTCCAAAAACCACTACATAATTTATATTAAATGAGTTAAATAGAATGCTGATTAGAATACAAGATGTGGGGTGGGGGAAGCCACTACACTCGAACTCAAACATTTAAGTTATACTTGTTGCTATGCCCATGAAGTGACTGTTCTCATACACCAGTTTCCTAAAGTCAGTCACAGATACACAAGATGCTCTGCTTCAAAATGACAAAACTGGTTCTTTATAAAACCGTAACCTTTTGCATGACTTCAAGAATGCAAAGTTAGATCTTAAAGTTCATGTTCAATGGCTCCCTACTTCCACTTCAGGTCTATACCAGGGGTTCCCAACCTTTCTTTCTGAGGCCTCCCCTCAACATGCCATAAAAACTCCACGGCCCTCCTATGCCACAACAACTGTTTTCTGCATATAAAAGCCAGGGCCAGCATTAAGGGGTTGCAAGCAGGGAGACTGCCTGGGGCCCCATGCCACAAGGACCCCCATGAAGCTAAGTTGCTCAGGCTTCTGCTTTAACTCCAGGCAGCGGGGCTCAGGGCCCAGGTCTTCAACCCTGCACAGTATGGCTTAGGCTTTCTGCCCTGGGCCCCAGTGAGTCCAACACTGGTCCTGCTTGAAGCCCTGGACCCCCTAGTTGAGAACCACTGGTCTATACTACAATCTTTTGCTAGCTGCATCTGTCACGGGTGTGATTTGTGACCAACACAGCTATAGCTACAAAAGTCTTGTGACATGGTAGTACCAGCAAAGCTGTACTATTGCTGAAATAACTCTCAGTCATAGTGTGATGTCCTGATATCACTTATTGTCTCATCAGTTCCATTCCGGGTAAAACATCTCTCCTGTGTTTCCTATTCCTTTCTTATGCAATGCTAATTTGCTATGTGCTTTACAAATAAGTTTGAAGATAATATGGTGAGCCAGGAGTTAATAGTCAATAAACATGCAGTTAAAGATGCAACAAGAAGCAATTATTAAACCCCACCATTCAATTGCCATCTTTATTAATCCATTGTTTAGGAGAGAGTTTAATAAACTATTTCCAAGCCCTTATTTAGGAAGTTTGATAGTATCTTTAATAATGCTCATTTTTCACTTTTTAAATTCTCATTGTTCTACTGTTCCTCCTATTTTAGTATTCAATAGGACTACTGATGCAAACACCAAAACAGGGTTGAAAGACTCAACATTTGCAAACATAATATTTGCATTTGGGTTCTTAACAGTGTTGTAGCCATGTTGGTCCCAGGATATGAGACAAGATAGGTGAGGTAATCTCTTTTATTGGACCAACTTCTGTTGGTAGAAGGGACACACCTTTGAGCTTCGTAGACTTGCTCTTTGGGTCTGGAGAAAGTAAACCAAAGTGTCTAAACCAATACAAATTGGGACAGATTATTAAGCATATGGGGTTCATACATGCTGTAGAAGACCACTTAAAGTGGGCAAAAAGGGTTAACAGGCAGCGAGGTGTGTTATAACGTCTTGTAACGAGCTATAAAACCAGTTTCTCTAATTCCATGTTAATTCTGTTAGTGTCTAACAGATATGAATTTAAGTTCCCAGACTTGTCTTTTGAAGGTGTTGTACAGGTTTCCTTTGAGGATGAGGATTGAGATGTCAGATATGGAGGAGTCAGTTTCTGAAAAGTGCCCACCCACAGGGGATACGGTGTTTTTTGCCTTGTTATTTTTCTGAGAGTGTTCATTCGAGAGCACAGGAATTTTCTGGTTTCACTCACATTGTTGTTGGGGCATTTGATGCTTGGATGAGGTATGGATTGCAATTGTCTGATATCTTGTACAGGTTTCAAGTGTGGGGTGATAGGTGATGAGGGTGTGTGGTCAGTGGGTTTATTTTTCTTTTTCTGTATTAAAGGAGGTTCTCAGTGTATTTGGGTGTCCCTTTTCCATGATGCAATCTACTTCTCTGTTGGAGCGTCCTTGTTCAGTGAAAGCAGTTTTAAGGAAATCTGGGAGATACATCTCTCTTCAGAGAGAATTCTGTAGTGCCTGGCTGTAGGTAAATTTGTTGGTGGGTTGCGGGGGGAAGACAGGGTTTGCTGGATCTGTGAACGTAATTGTGGTGATCCATAGGTTTCTCATAAATAGTCTTTGCAGGGTTCCATTGTTGAAGCTCACCATGGTGTCCAGGAAGTTGACGCTGGTGTGGGATTGTTCTGGAGAGTTTGATGGGATGGGTGATGGTTGAAGTTATAGAGGAAATCTATGGAGGGAGTTTAGATAATCTGTTCAGAGAATGAAAATATCATTGATTTATCTCAGTGTATATCATTGGTTTCATGGTGCATTCTTCCAGAAATTCTTCCAGGTGGCCCATGAATAGGCTGGGCTACTGGGGGAGCCATCTAGTCCAAACCTTAGGAAAAGCCATGGGTATTAAGTATTCATTTTTAAAGGCGAAGTTGTTGTGAGAGAATGAAATGGATGAGTCTAGTGATGAGCTTAGGCTAGATTTCCAAGTTTGTTTGTTTTTTTACGTTATCTTGTAGGTATGAGACGAACAGCAATGCCATCATGGGAAGGATGGTGGTGTACAAGGAGGTGACAGATAGTAATCTGTGGGAGGTTGCTAATGTTGTAGAGTTTCTGGAAGGAGTTAGTAGTGTTTTGGAGGAAGCTGACCCTTTCTGTGGTAAGTGATCTGAGGTGGTGAGTGGTTTCTGTAAATCCTGATATTCCTTCAGTAGAAGTGCTGTGGCCAGATATGATGGGTCTGCCTAGGTTCCCTGGGGAGGCATGTAGAAGGTTCTGGGGAGTTGGTTTGCAGGAAATGATGTAAAGTTTTTTCTTGGAGTTGCTGGGAAAGGATTTGATTGTATCTTTACATTCCTGCTTGAACTGGTTTCTTTAACTTTCAACTGAAGTTTTAAGTCACTGTTAGAATTAGCCTCAGCATTTTAAAGACTTTATGCAAAGTGAAAATGTCAGACTACAAAGGCCAAGATTTAGTAATTTAGGATTTAGTAATCCTGGGTGCTGCAATTTTTTGACACTCTACTTGAGACACCCTGAAGGAACTGTTAGTTAAATTGGGGAACTGTTAGTTAAACTGGAAAAGATGGGGGATGAATATGAAAGTTGTAAGGTGGATAAGGAACTGGTTAAAGGGGAGACTCCAGCAGGTCGTATTGAAAGGTGAACTGTCAGGCTGGAAGGAGGTCACTAGTGGAGTCCCTCAAGGATCGGTTTTGGGACCGATCTTATTTAACCTTTTTATTACTGACCTTGGCACAAACAGCGGGAATGTGCTAATAAAGTTTGCGGATGACACAAAGCTGGGGGTATTGCTAACACGGAGAAGGACAGGGATACTATTCAGGAAGATCTGAACCACCTTGTAAACTGGAGTAATAGAAATAGGATGAAATACAATAGTGAAAAGTGCAAGGTCATGCGCTTAGGGATTAATAATAAGAATTTTAGATATACGTTGGGGGCGCATCAGTTGGAAGCGACGGAGGAGGAGAAGGACCTTGGGGTATTGGTTGATAGCAGGATGACTATGAGTCGCCAATGTGATACGGCTGTTAAAAAAGCAAATGCGATTTTGGGATGCATCAGGTGGAGTATTTCCAGCAAGGATAAGGAGGTGTTAGTACCGTTATATAAGGCGTTGGTGAGACCCCATCTGGAATACTGTGTGCAGTTCTGGTGTCCCATGTTCAAGAAGGATGAATTCAAACTGGAACAGGTTCAGAGACGGGCTACGAGGATGATCCGAGGAATGGAAAAACTGCCTTTTGAAAGGAGACTCAAAGAGCTTGACTTGTTTAGCCTGGCCAAAAGAAGGCTGCGGGGGGATATGCTTGCTCTATATAAATATATCAGGGGGGTTAACGTTAGGGAGGGAGAGGAATTATTTAAGTTTAGTACTAATGTAGGCACGAGGACGAATGGGTATAAACTGGATATTAGGAAGTTTAGACTTGAAATTAGACGAAGGTTTCTAACCATTAGGGGAGTGAAGTTCTGGAACAGCCTTCCGAGGGAAGTAGTAGGGGCAAAAGACTTTTCTGGCTTTAAGACAAAACTTGATAAGTATATGGAGGGGATGTTATGATAGAATCGTTAATTTGGGCAATTGATCTTGGATTATCACCAGATAGGTCTACTCAATGGTCTGCGGGGAGATGTTGGATGGGATGGGAACTGAGTTACTGCAGAGAATTCCTTCTTGGGTGCTGGCTGGTGAGTCTTGCCCACATGCTCAGGGTTTAGCTGATCGCCATATTTGGGGTCGGGAAGGAATTTTCCTCCAGGGCGGATTGGCAGGGGCCCTGGAGGTTTTTTGCCTTCCCCTGCAGCGTGGGGCACGGGTCGCTTGCTGGTGTATTCTCTGCAGCTTGAGGTCTTCAAACCAATTTTGAGGATTTCAATAACTCGGTCCTGGGTTAGGGGTTGTTATAAAATTGGATGGGTGGGGTTCTGTGGCCTGCCTTGTGCGGGAGGTCAGACTAGATGATCATATTGGTCCCTTCTGACCTATGAGTCTTGATTCCACTGCTCTACAGCCAAAATGCTTCTGAAATAAATGTAGTCCAACTGTACTAATTCTGGGTCACTGACAATGAAAATGATGCTTAAAATTGTTGATTGGCTCTAGTTTTCAAGATATATACTGACCCAGTAGCATACGACCCTTGACTTGGGAATGGTGGAGGATAAGTGAGTTATAAAGGGAAGGGATCTCAATTTAAACCAGAAATGACTAAAATACATCTGTGACTGGATCTATGAATAAATCTATGACTGGGTTTGGACAGTACTTGCTTTTTAGGCAAAACAATGAATGATGGAATCTGAAGCTGGTATTGCGTCATACATGACATGAATTTCATCACGTTATTCCTAGAAGTCATGGATGATGCAATCATAATGAAGCTTACATCACTCTGCTGAACAAATTCCCCTATATCAGCTCTAGAAATCATACAGTGTCGTGCTCTCTTATTTGTCAGTGTTTGATTTTGCAAAGGGACACATTTCCGTTTAGCCAAAGTGCGCAGAGATGCCTCATATTTGTGTGAACAGTGCAGATAACTTCTGCTATGTTTGTGGTGAAGTGACTTTTGCATCACAAAAGCACAGTATAACCACTATGGTTAAGAAAGCCTATCACCTTTATTTTGGCTGCAAAATTGGAGATCAGGACAAGAGGTAGGCCACACACATATGCTGCAACACTTGTGCAACAAATCTTCGCCAGTGGTTGAACAGGAAAAGGGAATCTATGCCTTTTGCAGTGCCAATGATTTGGAGAGAGCCAACAGATCATACCAGCAATTGTTACTTCTGCATGGTGCCTCCAGTTGGGAAAGGTGTGTCAAAGAGGAAAAAGTGGACTGTGCATTATCCAAACATTCCATCAGCTATACGCCCAGTACCCCACGGAGAAGGACTGCTGGTTCCTGATGCACCAGAATCACTCTCACTTGAGTCAGACGAGGAAGAGGAAGAGGATGAAACTTCTGGTCCTGAACCATCAATGTCACAGGACCCACATTTTCTCCCATCCTCCTCCTCTGAACCACACCTCATAACACAAGGTGAACTGAATAACCTTGTCAGGGATTTGGAACTACCCAAGAATAAGGCAGAGCTGTTGGGCTCCAGACTACAGCAGTGGAATCTCCTGGCAGGCTATCAGGGCAAATGGAGCCCATCAATGCTTGCAGACTACTGCTGGACAGTGACAAGAGGTGCTCCATTTAATTAATACAAGAGACAAGCCAAGAAGAGCCGAGTAGACACTGAATAGGACTAAACTAGGCACATAATAGTTTTTTGCCTTTTGTTTCATAATAAATTTATATAACCCTTTTGCTGATTTTTAAAGTGTTACATAAACAGGACAGGTGAAATATCATGTAAAGCAACCATAAACACATGAAAAGACCTAGGTTTACATTTATGATTAAAACTACTATCTACACAATATACATAGACATAAAATATAAAAACTTAAATATCTTAGAAACAGTAGCCAGTTGTTTTAATTGTCATATTTGAATTCAGCACATCAAAATACATAATAAATATCACATTTTATCTCTGAAGCAGACGACTTCTCAAAAATTGTAGACCAGTGTTCTCAGAGGGTGGGCACTCAATGCTTTCTGAAAAAGTCAGATGCCCCCTTGAACTAAGTATCATGTTACAGCTCCAAAGCCACAAGAAAAGGGGAAGATAGCCTGACCAAGTTAAAAGTATGGCTTCAGCTTGTTTGTTCTTATGATAAAGGATCAAAAAATGTATAAGTGTGCTGCCATCATACTTGACCTAAACTTCTGAAATTAACCTGTCAAGTAAGGGGATCAGATCAGAAGGCGGCAAAGTAATCAAATGAACAACTTTAATACACTACTGTCCCCTCTTCACTTCTCCCAAGCTCCAACTAGGGCAGGGCTCAGCAACCTTTGGCACTCGGCCCACCACGGTAAGCCCCCTGGCAGGCCAGGCCAGTTTCTTAACCTGCCGCATCCACAAGTTCGGCCAATTGCAGCTCCCAGTGGCCACGGTTCGCCATTTCAGGCCAATGGGGCTGTGGGAAGGGTGGCCAGCACATCCCTTGGCCGAAGCTGTTTCCCACAGCTCCCATTGGCCTGGAGCAACAAACCGCGGCCAGTAGGAGCTGCGATCGGCCAAACCTGCAGACGCAGCAGGTAAAGAAACTGGCCCAGCCTGCCAGAGGGCTTACCCTGGCAGGCCACATGCCAAAGATTGCCAGTCCCTGAACTATGGACTAATTCACCTCCACTACCTATTCTCCTAGTTACTGTGACAGGGTATGACTGCCCTGTAGCACTCCCTGCTGTGTGAGTGTGGCACCTCCTCAGTGTCTTCTGGCTCTCCCAGGGTTCAAGCAGCTCAGCCTTCAAGTGGTTCACTGAGTTCAATCCTTTTTATCCTTTTGGAATAACAAATCCTGACAAAAAGCCCCAAAAACACAAAGTGGTTCTGGCAATCAGGTCTCTGAAACCTGCCTGCTGGTCCCTATTGCCCAAGCCTTCTGGGTTACCTTTCACCTCTGAGTTTCCTTAAAAAGGAGCCCCAGCCCAACCCCTGGAGCAGAGTAGTTCAGGCAGTTACTGTCTCTTCTCATTAACCCAGGAGCCCCAGCTCTCCTTCTTTGAGCTAGGATGGAAGTTAGCCAGTTGTAGGGCCTTAGCCAGCTTCTCCCTCAGCTGAACTCTTCCACCTCCCCCAATCAGTCCTCAGGCTCAGAGGGTTCTGTGAGCCAGTCTTCTCCTGCTGGTGTCTGCCCTGCTATGAAGGAAGAGGCATTTATTGCTGGTCCTCTTCTCCCAGCTCATCCCCAACTGGCTGGATAAGAAGGAAGCCTTGACTTGTTCTCTCTGCAAGGCTCCCAAGCCCTATGCCCTTAAAAACAAAGTAACAGATTTCCTTTCAAGTACCTGGTACTGCTTCCTCTCTATCAACATCTCCTACATCCATGTCAAGTATCAGAGGGGTAGCCGTGTCAGTCTGGATCTGCAAAAGCAGCAAAGAATCCTGTGGCACCTTATAGACTAACAGACCTTTTGGAGCATGAGCTTTCATGGGTGAATATCCACTTCGTCGGATGCATACATCCATGTGTGTGTCTGTCTTGGATATTTCAAAATCCTAAAAAGGCCACACCATGCAATGGAATGGGCTAACCTCAAGGCACTACTGCCTTTAAGAGGGCAGGCTATTCGGTCATAGGCCACATATGACTTGTATCTGAGCACCTCACACTCATTAATCACAACCACAGTTAGGTAAGGAAGTGCTATTAACCCCATTTTTCAGATGGGGGAACAGACGCCAAAAGAAACTGAGAAAGTAAATGATTCAGCCCAGGTTTCACAGGAAGCACATGGTGAAGCAAGGTCTTGAACCCAACATTCATGTTCCAGGCTCCTGCCCTTACACTCAGCCATCCCAACTCTCATGCAGACAGGACTATCAAAAGACCAATACAGATCCAATAACTGTGCATAAGACATGCATGAAGATAAGTATATTTTTGGACCATAATATAAATATTGAATGTGTGAAAGCAGAGGATTTTTAAGCAAAGTCTGCTCCTTTAAAGTATCATTCAATTCAATGCATTCTGTATGGTCTGGTAGGTCATACACAACTGGAGTAGGACAGAGGTCCAAAGTATCCTTGTGTGTTAACAGCTCAATTTCAGCAAGTGAGTAAAGTCAGTTCACCCCTTTAATGAAAGCTGACTGCACATTTCCCAGCAGACAGAGCATTATCAGTTAAGGCCTGGTCTACACCTAAAACTTAGACTGACCTAGCAATATCTCTCAGGGGTATGAAAGATTAACACTTCTGAGACACACAATTAAGCTCAACTAAGCAGGAAAATAGACACCGCTAGGGCGACAGAAGAACTCTCTCGACCTAGCTACCACCTCTCAAGTGAGTGGATTCACCACAGTGACAAAACCCCTTCTATCACTATTGTGTCTACACTGCTGTGCTGCAGTTGTGTTGTAGTGTAGCCATACCCTAAAGTAAAAGGGCTTTTCTATGCTATATTCACTGCACAATGTTCACAGTTGTCAAATATTTAACTCTGTGGTAAGAGGATTCAAGTATTAGCTCTTCTGTTCAAGTTAATTTTCCCTCTAGTTTTCACAGAGTATTCAACAGTTGGGTGATTGTCATCTTGAGATTTTGTCCATTATTAGGGATCAGTTGTGTGCCAAATCAGGTTCTGATCACTGACCACGACTATCTGTCCCTTTCCCTTCAACAGTTTGAGTGTAACTTCTGAGAGTTGTCTACACTAGAAATGATATCACCTTTGCTCTTGTAGCATTGACACTTATTACAGCAATGGAAGACGTTCTTCTGTCTCAGAAGTAAGTCCGCCTCTCTGAAAAGCAGTAGTGAGGTCAATCAGAAAATTCTTCCATCAACCTAGCAGCGTCTACAATGGGACTTAGGTTGGCTTAACCACATTTTTCACAGCTTCAACCAATGTAGTTAAGTCAACCTAACTTTGTAGCATAGACCAGGCCTGAAGAAGAAAGTCAGAAATTCTCAAGCCTAGATTCTGACTTTAAGGCCAGAAGAGACCATCATGAGTCCAGTCCAACCTCCTGCACATCATGGGCTGCAGAACCTCACCCAGCCACTCTAGTAACTGAGCCAGAGATTATGGGTCTATTACCAAAGTCCTCAAATCTTGATTTAAGAGTTTAAATTAGAGAATTTACTCAAGTTCAGGTGTTCTCAAACTGTTGACTGGGACCCCAGAGTGGATCACAACCCCATTTTAATGGGGTTGCCAGTGCTGGCTTTAGACTTGCTGTGGCCCAAGGCCAGAGCTGAAGCCAAAGCTCGAGCCCCACCACCCAAGGTCAAAGCCCAAGGGTTTCAACTTTGAGTGATGGGGCTCAGGTTACAGGCTCCCAACTTGGGGTTGAAGCCTTTGGGTTTGAGCTTTGGCCTCCCGAACCCCAGAGCGGTGGGGCTTGGGCTTTGGCCCCCCTGCCTGGGGCAGCGGAGCCTGAGCAGACTCAGGCTTCAGTCCTCCCTCCTGGGGGTCATGTAGTATTTTTTGTCATCAGATGGGGGCCACGGTGCAATGAAGTTTGAGAACCTCTGCTCTAGTTCAAGCCAGCAAGTGACTACAGAGGAAGGTAAAAAGCCCAGGGTCTCTGCCAATCTGAGTTGGGAAAAATTCCTTCCTGACCCCATATATGGCAATCAGTTAGACCCTGAGCATATAGGCGAGACCCACTAGCCAAACACCTGAAAAAGAATTCTCTGTAGTAACTCAGACCTACCCATGCGATATCCTAGCTCTGGTTGTTGAAGTTATTTGCTAAGAACAGTCACAGATGAATGGGCCATCTGTCACTGTAGGCAATCATACTATCCTGTCCATTTTTGAAACCAGTTGTTTTTTTGGTCCCCACTGCTCCCCTTGGAAGGCTGTTCCAGAACTTCACTCCTCTGATAGTTACAGGAGTAACAATAGCCAGTGAGCAAACAGCAGAAAGGAGGAACCCTGAGTTTACTTCCCACTCCATACCCCCCCAAAAAGACACTAGATATCAACTATCTTTCACTGTCACAATTTAACCTTTATCACTGGCTTGACTGAGGGAGGAGTAAAATGCCTTTGAAATGCAAGCTTAAAAAACTGGATCAAGATTTTAAACTTAGACGATCCAGATGTAGGAGCGAGCACGCCCAGTAAGCCAACATTAGTGTCTCTCCTGCTTTGACAGGACAGTGCCCATCAATGTTCATCACTGCAACACATCTTACTTTCTTTAATAACTGTACAATAAACCAGGCTTTATATTCGTGGAACAACCCTTACATATACGTACGTAAGATCAGGCCCTGTCCTTTTCATACCCTTTTTTCCAATCAATGTGGAGGGCAGTTGGTTGGGACATACAACTTAATGCTGTAAAAAAGAAGTCAAATTTTCATTTGTTAATTGCAAAGAGATTAATGCTGCACTCCAGATGTACAGTACAATAATGGTTAAGCTGTTTCTCCCTCCCTCATTTAATCTCCCTTGCCCAACTCTAATTCATAGCTTTTCACCCTTCTTCCATTATAGCAGCACTGCCTATGCTATGCATATTACATTCTGCTCCTGATGTGCACATGTACCAGGCAAAACAGGAAGTGAAGCACTGATCAAGAACAAAAACTAACTATAGAACTAAGGGGCTCCATGCAGGGTCTCTCTCCAGAAGAAAAATAAGCCACCAAGAGAGACTTTTGGTAAAGCGCCCTCCCCTCTAGCAAGCTGACGTTTCCTAATTTTTGAATGCTTGACTTTGCAACCTAAACAGATTTCTTGTCAGTTTATAAAAAGTGAGAACATTTTGCTATACTGCTTTTTTAAAAACAAATTGCGTGCAGCTAATCCCTTACTTCCTCTTTCAAGCCTCAGAGTTTATACCCACCAGCACAGACCTCTGTCGCTTTAGCAGTTATTCTGTTTTTGGATGCCAATAGAGCAATGACATTCTAAGTTTGCCTTGAAGGACTTCATCTTTTGCTTCTTAGTAACCATGCAGCAAGATTAATAGTTGAAGTACAGTAACTCCCCACTTATCGTCCTCTCACTTAACACTGTTTCGATCTTATGCCCCTGCTCCACCACAGAACATGCTCGTTTAAAATTGTGCAATGCTCCGCTAGTCGTTTGGCTGCCAGCTTTGTCCACAGCTAGTAGCCCTGTTATCAGCCCCCTTACACCCCACTCCGCCAGTGCCTCCCGCCCACTGGCAGACCCGTGGATCAGCACCTTCCCCCTGATCCCCCGTCCTCCTGCCCGCAGCAATCAGCTGGTTTGCGGTGCTCAGGAAGCGGAGGGGTGGCAGAGTGAGGATTCGGCATGCAGGCTCCCCCCTCCCTCACCTCCTGAACACCGCAAACCAGCCGATTGCCATGGGCAGAAGGCAGGGGAGAGGGGGGAACATGCACACTGAGTGCTTGCTCTTCCTCCCTCCCTCCTGAACACCACAAACCAGCTGATTGCCACGGGCAGGGGAGGGAGGGTGGAAGAGCGAAGACACGGTGTGTGGAGAAAAGGGGTAAGAGGTGGGGAGGGGAAGAGGTGGGTTAAGGGTGGATGCTTGGGGGAAAGGCTGGAGAGGGTAGGCCAAGGGTTGAGCCCCCCAGCCCTAGTGCTTGCAAAGTAGAGGAAGCTGCTGCTGAGAAACGTGCTTCTCCTAGCCTATGGCACCTTCTGCCTCCTTGTCTGCGGTGCCAGTGGGCGGTGCCTGTGTGGGTTAAGTCAGGGGCACCTCCCATTGCTTCACACTCACCAATGATGTTCCCATTGCTTCATACTCAGCAATGATGATTGTATTAAACTGTATCTTTAAAATAGTTATAAGTTTTAAATTGCTTGTTTAAAATGATTTAAAATGTATATAATGCCTTTTGTCTGACAAAAAAAATTTCCCTGGAATCTACCCCCCCCTTACATTAATTCTTATGGGGAAATTAGATTTGCTTAAAGTCACATTTTTCAGGAGCATAACTATGTTAAGTGAGGAGTTACTGTATCATAAATGCTTCTCAAAACAGCAGGCAGCCAGCCTTCTTACAGCAACTTAATGAAACTTTGGAATTTCTGTCACTACTACATTTGGGATTATTAGGGTTTCATCCAGACTTCAACCTTTGTAGAATCTTCTGGTTGAGCAAACTGGAAAACATACAGAAGCTGCTTGGGCCATCTTTATGTGTGCGCATGCATCTGCTCTTCATTACCCAAAGGGATGAGGTTCTTCCCTCAGGTAAGAAGGAAAATTTGACGCTCACTCCAAAAACTTCAGGGCCTTGACTACGTGAGAAAGTTACAATTTAAAATGTGATCTTTAACCTGCTTTGGTTAGACTAATGCAGACCTCCACATAGGCATGCTTCATTTGGTTTAAAGTGGCTTTATTTCAAAATACCTAAATCAATTCCTACACAACCCAAAATATACCAAAATAAGACTGGTTTGAATTAATGGATTGCCACCTCAGCTTTTTGCACTGGTTTAAATTTACATTACATTAAACCTGTTAAATTTTCTCCTATAGACAAGGCGTCTAGGTATTCAGCTGTCTGTAGATCAGGGAGAGGGAGCCTGAACAATCTCCACAATGATTTTCCTTTGATATGCAATGTCTTCTGCAGCAAGAGGATTCTCTGCTCAGTCCAGGTCAGGATAACATCACATTCCAACAGAAAAACCACTGATCCTTGTAATTCCTTCATGGCCGATCTATTCTATTGCTGCATTGAATACTAAGAGCTTGAAGCTCACAGAGAAGTCTGGAAGCTACCAGATGCATGCCTATTATACAGCTGATAAGCAAACAGTTCTAACCATCAGGCCCTCTACTGATGTCTGATAAGCTCATGCCCCAGCTGGCTAGGCTCTTTTCTTGTTAAGCACCCCCGGAACAGACATAAAATGGTGATCTCTTTAAGGTGCTCTGAACATCCTGCCAGAGATAAAGGGCCTCTCAACTACCAAAACTGAAAGCTTGTTTTCCAATATGACCAATCACGGGACAAAGTTTGGAAGAGGCCTCATGTTATTTTCATCTTGATGCCATCACTACCATTGATACAAAATTTGTATCCACATCCAATCCACAAAAGTGGTCCATGGATATCCGCATCCATGGATATGGATATAAAGCAGATATTCACAGATTTCACAGGGCTCTAACAATCACATCTTCAGGCTTCAGTACTTTTTGAAAAAGAGTATCCTTTGACCACATCAGTCAGTACTTCCAAATGTGTTAAGTCTGTAGAATGTCAAAAGCCACGTCTCTGCAGAAGTCTTCTTGCTTACTTGGCAAGCTGCTCAGGACATTAGAAAATTCTGGACTCAAGAATGCATGTGGATCCTTTTTCCTTAACCAGCATACTAATCGGAGCTACAATTGGCTCTACCAAATGTCTGAATATTCTGGGAAATGCCCTACTCACAATGGACCTGAATACAAATTGCCATAATACAATCTGAGAAAACTTGAGTCTTCCTAATCAGACTATGAAACAGGTATCTGCAGGGCCTATGAAAGCCAAGTTCTTAAGTGAGTATAAACAGTGAATACTGAAACTAGTATTCCCAGTTCCCATTGGTTCTCTGAAGTTGAGTACAGTGTTAATATCACTTATTTCAAAATAAATAGGAAAGTTACGTTCCTGGAGTTACACTTTTCTTAAGAACCTTCTCCAAAGCTTCTGTTTCTAACAGAAGTCAGATGCTTCTTGTATACCACTACTTTTGGAAGAAAATGACTCAAACTAAAGTGACAGGTGAAGTATAAAATCTTAGTTCAAAATTGGAGGTGCTGTAACCTTGGGCCTGGACAGCCTCATGAACTCAAAAGTCAGGAGTTTAAAATCCAGCACAGGATTGTGGATATGCAGGAATTTCTTCTCCTATTACACACACTAGTCTTGCTACTTCCCCAGAGAAAGATTGAAAATGAAGCTCAACATGGAAAACTAAAGAAAAACAAGGATTAACACATTCAGTTGGAGAGAGAACATTAGGAAGCAGTAACGTTAACAGAAAACTAAGGGTTATGGACAGAAAACTGGGCCCACATTTGCAATACAATACAGCAGTAAAGAATAATACAACTTTGGATTTTATAGTCAAGTGCATCAGGACAGAGCAGGAGGCAACTGTCCTTCTCTACAGTGCTGTCTTGACCCCACCCAGAATACTGCTTTCTGATACTGAGGTAAATGCCAAAAGGACAAATTCTGAGAAAAGCAATAAGAGTTGGGGGGGAGGGGGAGAAGAGAGCATGCACAGAGAAAATTTTTAGCTTCCCTCCTAAACAGGAAATATTGCACAGAACTCCTAAGTAGACAGATATGATCAAACCTTTCAGACACTGGGAAACTTAACACAAAAGAAAGGAGAATGAGCAGTACAAGGGGATGTAACTGCCATTAATAGGATTAAAGATCAAGCTCAGGCTGAATATCAGGGGAAAAAGATTTGTGATAGTGATATTTCAAACCTCTCCCCTTTTGAGATATTTAAAGCAAACAGAATAAAGCACTAGACAGTATCCTATGGATCAGAGTCTTTTCCTTCTCAATGGTTCAATTTCTCATACTGCCCATCAGTCACTTTCTACAGAGTTAGTGTCTAGGTTTCTGCACAAGTTATACACCTAAGGCTTTCTTCATGGTTCGCTGCAGGAGTGGGAGTAGAGTGAACAAGACTGTTAATTTAAACGATCATGTTTTTCAAGGGTAAAGATGACCAAGGAGCAAATATACACAAGGTGAAACAGCAGCAAAGAATCCTGTGGCACCTTATAGACTAACAGACATTTTGGAGCATGAGCTTTCGTGGGTGAATACCCACTTCGTCAGATACTAAGGTGAAAGAAGACAACCAAAAATTCTCAGCAGAACACACAAAAAATTATGTAGTTCTCAGTAAACACTTTGAAGCTAGCAGTCTAACACTTCTAGTCCAAATGGGACACCAACAATTTCAAAAGTCACATCTGTCAGATGATTTACCACCTAACATCCAAGATTACGATAACTGAAGTACAAAAAAACTACACACCACTTTTCAGTTGTATCACTTGTGGTTTTGATACTGACTGGACACAAAACTATCATTGTTTCCTCTATACAGTCAGTTCCTACTTTTATTTGTTGGGTCTTACACACAGCAATAAGGGAGTGAAAACATTTTTCAAAATAAGTGTAAAACCATAAGACAACAGGAAACACCTGTTCAAGTTCTTAAAGGTAATCTTAAACTAAATATAGTATTTCTATTTAGATTTCAAGTTGAATAGGAACTTAATTGATTTAATTGCCAAACATTCCAAAATAACCTTCTGCTAATATTCATGTTTGTTTCAAAAACTTTAAACCTTGTAGAGCATATCATATTCTTTACAATGTATTCTCCAACTTTGGGAATTCACAAAACAATTGCTTTCACCTTAAGAGCAATTAGACAGTCAGACATACTCAATATGCTAGGCATATACCTACCTCCACTCCCAAATTTATAAGCCATGTTTGCCTTCATGAAAGACAGTCAGACAGTTCTCCCCATACCAATGACAGATCAACTATTTAGGACCTTATTTAGGTCATCATTAAGTCACCTATATTAGCTCAACATGAGGAAGTTCAAATGTTTGTTAAACAACATTTTCAAATACATTCCATGAAACAGTGATCATGGGAAGCAAATTACATGCAACCCACAAAGAGTTGGGGTGGGGGGTCCCAAGAGAAGCTGGGCGGTTTGCTAGTTTTGGTGAAGTCGATGGGAAGCGGCTGCGGGATGTCTGGGCAGGGCCACCTTAGGAACGATACAGCCCTAGAGAAGCTGCAGTAAGTGCATCCCAAGCCCGGCAGAAGCAAGAGGCTTTGCGATTTCAGTTACTCAGAGTTTGGGTTTGAGGCCGAAGGCGGACAGGCTCCAGAGACGCGGGCGTGCCAGGCTGCAGCACGGCGCGCCAAGGCGCAGCAAACCCGCTCCCTGCTCCAGCAGGGTCCCGTGGCGGTGGGGAGCAGACCCGACCGGGCGCAGGCGGCAGCTCCAGGGTGCTGCAGCAGCAGACGCTGCGCTGGCGTCCGACTCTCGGTACAACAGCAGCCTCCGCGTCCGTTCCCTGCCGACAGCCCAGGCTAGGGCTCGAGCACGCAACAGGCCCAAGCCAGACCAAGCCCCCGGCCCCTCCCCTGGTCCAGTGCACAGTGCCGGGAGCCCGCAGAACTGCCCGCCGAGCCCCGCAGGAGCCGCCAGGCAGCGGGACTCACTGACCTGTGGTACCGTCTCTTCCGCGGGGTGCGGGGCGGCGTGTCCGGCCGGGGGGCGCTGGGGAAGAGCAGGGAGCGCAGCGCTTCCACCAGCCATTTGTACATAGGCCTCAGCCAGCGGAAGCGGAACTGCGTCTAATCTCCGCGACTGCGTGACGTCACGAACAGAGCCCAGCGGCGGCGCGCTCCTAGCCCGCCCTCCGAATCTCCTCTACCTGCGCGAGGTCGCCCCGCCCAGCAATGCCCGCCTTATTGGCCTCTTCGGCTGTGATTGGGGGAGAGAAGGGAGGAGCGGGGAGAGAGCGCCGCCGGCCTCTGCGTCACCTTTGCTGTGGGAGCGCGCGCCTCAGGCCCCGGGCGGGGCGAGGGTGTTCGTGACCTCGGCGTCGAGTCAGGTCACCGCTCTCCCTTGCCGCCGCTGTGACCACGCCCACAACCTGTCCACCACAAACACGCCCCTCCCCCTAAACAGCGCCCCCCCACCAGCACCCACCCTGACCTTCCCCTCGCCTCACACCCCCCCACGCACACACCCGTCTTCTCAACAGCTCTTTGCTCCATCAGTGTCAATGGCAAAGAGTCATACCTAGTTTTCAGATACTGGTCGTCTTAAACATTTTACCTTCTGGTCCTTGAACGTTGCCTGTTGCTTGGGTTAGTGTCAAGAGTCCCCCTAGTGTAGCTGTTATTTACAAAGCTCTTACCAGGGTGGTTCCACATCTGCATTAAACAGCATACCAAAGGGGAGTCAGTAAAGTCCGATTTTGTGACTGATTTCAGGGGATCTTAAGAAGGGTGAAAGCAGTGGTGAGCTGGAGCCGCTTCCCACAGGGTCCCAAGCACTGGTTGCTAAAAATAGACCTCCGTGGAAAACTGGTTGTTAAAGGGCCAGGAGGTGGGCAAAGAACTCCAGTCTGTGGGCTGCACCATCCTGTTGCTCCCAGGATTCCCAGCTGAGGCTGAGGCCCCCCCTCCGCTTCCCCCCAGCTGCAGTGGCCAGTCTCTGGCACCAGCTGGGCAGCTCTGCTGAGCTCGGGAGTCATCCTGCTGCCGCTTTTTGAGTGGCCCGGCAAGGGGGGTGGGAGAGAAGGCTGCTGTAAGCTTCAGGGCTGGCCAGAGGGGAGGGGGCAAGTGGGGCAATTGGCCCAAGCCCTGCAGGGGCCCCTGGCCCCACGAGGATGTCTCCCCCGGCCCCTTCCCTGCTCCCTCCACCCTGCAGAGCTGCAGCATGGCCAGCAGCTGGGCAGCTCAGCTGAGCTCCTGAGTCGTCCTGCTGCTTTGAGCTGCCAGCAAGGTAAGGGGTGGGAGGGCTGCAAGCTCCAGGGCTGGGGGGGGGGCAATTTGCCCCAGGCCCTGCAGGGGCCTTCAGCCCCACAAGTATGTCTCCCCCCCACCCCTTAAATCAGAACTTTTTATAGGGAACTGGTTGTTAAGATTTTGGCAGCTCATCACTGGGTGAAAGTGTTAAATATTTCAAAAGTTACCTGCAGAAGAGCTCTATGGAAGCTCTTACGCTTCTCTCACACTTCTCTCTCTCTCCCTAACAGACATTGGTCCAATAACGGATGTTACCTCACCCCCCTCAAAGCTTCAAAAATTAGCCTTTTTAAGTCAATTTGACAATTTTCAGAAAAAATTCTACTATTCGGTTAGGAATAACCCTAAAAATCGGAAAGCATGAGTTCTTTTCATTATACTTCCGTGGGGAAGGGTCAAAGTTAAACATAAAATAGCCTTTTCTGAATATGTGGTTGCAATCTTACTTCTCAAGAGGCTGTTGCTTCTCTGTCATTTTTTCCTGTAACTAGAGAGGTGCTCAAGTAATGGGGCCTCTCTGCTGCACAACTAGCATGATGAACTAGAGCTGCAGCAAGAGTTTCTGTGGAGCCTATGTGCATCCTATGTCTACTTTGCAACATGTAATACAGCTAATCTAGCAGTAATCCATTACTGAGTAGAGCATACTAGTGATGTGTACCATCATGCCTCCTACTCATGGTTGAGCCATGAAATGTATTAAGCTAAGACGTGATCCTTCAGCTTAATCTGATAAGTGCTTGTGACTTTTGGTGATCAAGGTCCTCCATTGGCAACCTGTACTAGGCTCATTACAGAGTGGTAGCCCGTACAGCCTCTAATCATTTGACCTGATCTTCTCTAGTCTACTACATCCTTTCTAAGAGCTGGCCAGAACTTATTGCAATATTTCAGATGAGGTCATAATAAGATTATATAATAGTCATAGTATTATGACTTCCACTTGAGGGGTCATACTTCCAGTATTAGCCCTTTCTTAATTCAAACTCCTTTTAAAGCCGGCTTCCCTCACACTGTCCACAATGACTCCACAGTTGTTACAGCTCATTTAGAAGTCATAAGTTGTTAACATTGTACATAAAAATAAGAGAGTACTGGCTGCACATGCACAGTTAAAGTTCCCACAGCCATTGCACACAATAGTATTTAAATATAATGTGTAATGTGGCACAGTTAACATTGCTGTGGGAACCTTAATGTTTGAGTTTCATCATTAGTAATAATACAGGTTTGCCATTCTACACATACACTAAGCAGTATATTCTCTTGTTTTCATAGCTAGGAAATTTATTTTTTTGAGGATGTTTTGTCTTTGTAAGTAGGCATAATTTCCTCCAGACCACCCCACACAAAGCTGCAGGCACTTGAAACCTTAACCAATATCACTCCTTAGTTGCAAAGAACACCATAGTCTCAAACACAGTCACCCAGAGTTGCTCAGATGTATTTGACAGCTCTGGCACTCCTGCCAACATCTCAGGGGAAAGGTGTTACATCTTAGAGGGATACTTTACACACACACACACACACACACACACACACACTTCCTGTAGAAGTCAGAAGGCTATGAGTTCTTGTCCCACTTCTTCTACTGACTGCTATCAGTGTTTATGCACTCCACAGTGCTTCTTAAGCAAGGTCTCATACCCTCTATCTTAAGTGAGGCAGCTATCCTGCACCCATTTACAGATGGTGTAAGAACTTGCACAAGGTCACTTCAGGAACAGAAACCCATACACTACTGTGACCAGTGCAGATCTCCAACATTTTGCCACACTCCCGTTCACTGCAGTTGTACCAAAGTGCGTTTGGTTGTGCTTCTCTAGATACTACAGCACACCTCCTTTGCAGGAAAAGAACTCAGTATGAGTGCAACCTCAAAGAATTATAAATCCCACTGGTAAAGTGTGTCCCCCGCTACAGGCTGGTACACATTGCAAACAGACTGTTTCCACCAATGTTGTAGCTGACGTGGAAGAAAGTCTATGCATCAGAGCTGGAAAGCATAAATTCAACACCTGCTGGCACCCCTGTGGGAAAAGGTGATTATGGGGGAGCAGTAGCAACCCCTGTCTTAAGGGTGCCTGACACCTTCTGTATGATAAGTGAACAAGAACTGTTTTGCAGCAGGACTGAGAGGTCTGGCAGGGAGAGATGCATTTTTCTGTCCTCATGAACATCTCTTTAGATTTGGAACAGTTCTACACTGTTGAAGATCACAACTTCCCATCCATACTAAACCCCCCTCAACATTATAGGTCATCCTGTGCATATGCCCCAGTGTCTCACTTCATCAGGTCACACAGAGCTCACATTCCAGTTGGGACACAGACAAAAGGGATGACAATCCTGTTGCTTTCTCATTACAACAGCTTTTAAACAGCCTAGGGGAACATGCAGCACACTGAGAGGCAGGAGCACTAATCTCATTTTTACTGACTGGTGGTAAGCAAGTATCCTTCCCAAATGTTACTGAACAGCTCATATACCATTGAGAATTAACCAAGCAGGGAACAGAACCCAGGTCTTTGAATACAGCAAACCCAAATTCCCTCTAGTGAACTACACTGCCTCTCAGAAAGGACAGCCCACGTCTTCTTAGCTAGAAAGTCAGTAAAATGGGCTACTCATGCTTACATAACACATTGAAACAGTAAATTTATGCATCCTTCTCTAGTGGATAGTTTCACATAAGAACAGCCTCCTGCTCCCAGGCAGCATAGTTAGCCTGGTAGTCCAAGGGACGGACATCTGGGCTGGTGGGTGAAGCTCCAAACCAGCATGCTAGGTGTGGAGGGAGTTACAGTTACACATAATGTAATTTGTTTTTTAATCTTTTCACTGTAATAAAAGCCAAGAAGTTACACTGAAAAGCTGCATTAAAAGGACATTATTAAGGTTGTAAAGTCAATCAGTCAAGTTAGGAAAAGCTCATCTAATGCTGCTAATGATCTATAAAGCTTTTCACCAGTATAACACCACTTTGAATCTAGCCCAGTTCAGGAGTGATTACAAAGTGTTCTCCTCAATTGGCTGTTTAGTGGCCATGGATGAAGTGAGTGCACTAAGGCCAGTTCAGTTCCTGCAGCATAGACTTACCACCACTCTCCCATTAGCAGAGAGGCCAAGAAATTCATGGGCTATGAAGACTACAGGACCCCAGTTACTCATAGGGTAAGTCCTCTCCCATACCCTACCCAGGCACACTGGCAGGGGTCACAGGTGTTGGAAGGTTGCCCTACAGACAGAGGACTTCATCTACCAGGCCTGCCAAGGCAACACCTGTCCTTTCATCACTGCTACCACCACACTTTTAAAATGAGATGTTTGTGCTGATACACAAATCAGTTCATTAAATAATTTGCATGGAGCATCACACTCCAGGAGAGGCTTAAAGTTTGGCCCTTGAGTCACCACACCTGGACTCTGCTCAACCTCAACCACACTATTTCCCACCTCTGCGGTTACTCACAGTACATGCTTCCAACTCACTTCTACAGGATGCCTGCCCCCAAGGCTCCTCCCAAACAGCTGAACCTATTATAAAGCCTCCCCTCCCTCCCAGGAAAGAGCAGCCTCCACTTCCTTTAAGTCAGCTGTGCTAATGATCCAGCAGCAAGGCAGCTTTAATTCAATTAACTCCTTCTTATGCAGCTTCCAACTAGCCCCTTCTCATGGGGAAGAGGGCAGTGTCAGGCAACGCTGACAAACTCTTGACAGGCTTTTTATCTCATTTTCTCAGTGCCTTTATTGCTTTTTCAGTTTCCTTGGTCAGGTTAAGCCCTTGAGAAGCATGCATTGACCTTTGACACTGACCAAGACAACTGAAAATTCAGCAGACTGAAGGCCAAAATCATCCAGAAAAAATACAAACAACTGTAATGAACACAAGGTAAAAACTCAGGAACAGACATTGCTCAGCAACTCTGGGCACAAAGATTCTTTCCCTCTTGCAGGCCTCTGCTCTGGATTTTCTCTGCTTACCTCCTATCCTCTGCATGACCAGCCCCAGAAGTTCACATGCCAGGAGTCAGGTCCCTCATTAACCACAAGATTGGCCCCCAAAGCAGGAGATGGATTTTAAAAGATTGAAATATGGTCTCAGGTCTGTCTTTTAATTTTTGAATGCCCCTGTCCTCCCCCCACCAGTGTGTGCGTGTGTGAGACAGTTACCATGCTGCCTGCTCTCCCCTGTGTATGTGTGTGTGTGAGAGAGAGAGAGAGTGCTGCCAGCTGTCCCCACACATGGTCAGGGACTTGCCCCATGGCACAGAGCTTCCAGCTTCTCCTCAAACCCCAACATTCTAACTCATTAATTCTGAGTCCTGCCTGACCCAGCCCAACGCACATATGCACCTGCTGCAGCTCCATGTTCTTCATCTAAGGTGACCAGATAGCAAGTATGAAAAATCAGGATGGGGGTGGGAGTGGATCTACCTCTCCTTTTTCTAGTCCACTCCCTCCTTTGAGAAGCATCTTCATCTGGGACCATGGTGACAGGCAGACTGTGTAGATGAGAACTCCATGCTGTTTCCTTGCTAATATTTAGATTTTTTCATTCATATTCCTTTTCCTGCCAATGAATAGCCACTTAGCAGGTGAGGGCCCATTTGGGCTTAGTATATGGAGATGTGCCTATCTCATAGAACTGGAAGGTACCCTGAAAGGTCATTGAGTTCAGCCCCCTGCCTTCACTAGCAGGACCAACTACTGATTTTGCCCCAGATTTTGCCCAGGCTCACAACCCTGGGTTTAGCAGGCCAATGCTCAAACCACTGAGCTATCCCTCCCCCCATACCTGGCTGAGTTGTCAGCTTGCCCTTGTCTCTGAGGAACTGATTTGGCCATCCGCCCCCCAGACTTGGAACATGTTTTAGTAACACCATACAGTGGAATCTCATAAATGTACATACAACAGTGCAACACATATTTTACCAGGACAATAATGATCAGCAAATTATGAGTTTTCAAATGATACCTCCCAAGGAAAACCTTGTACAAAGATTATTACAACAGTGTGCAAGGGGTAAATGCAAGGGTACAGACTGTCACAATGCTTTTATGGGATTAGGATGTAGGTTTGTTGAAATACAAGAGTTTAGGCTGACCATATTCATATTCATTATCCAGTAGTGATGTTCACAAATGCCTTTAGCATAGCTTTTGTTATAAAGAATAAGTATTCTTATAGTAGGAGAATTCTGAGAGACAAGTTGTTCCAAAATTTGAGAATATAGGAAAAGAGGTAATGGCTTTCTGATTCTTCCTAAATACTGGATTTGACACAGAAAAATGCAAAAATTTAATTGCTTGTGTATTAGAATAACTATTGCCCATGATGTGACTAAAGAGCTGCACTTCTGTAGGCTTGTCATGTGCTTCTGCAAAGCAGAAAACCCCTTATCCATGACAGTACTGTTCCTGCAGCAGCACAGCTCACTTTGTGTCACTGTCATGATAGGCTGTATTGGCTAACTGGAATTCTTGCAATAAGACTGGATTTCTTTCTTCAGTTGGAGTGCTGCTGCCCTGGCATAGTCACATGGAAAGGGACGCCCCTTCCGAAGCGCTGACTGCATTCATGTGAAAGAGGTGCAATATTCTTAGGAAAGGATAGCGGGGAGTGAAAGAACAATGAGGCCTGCTGGTAACACTGAAAAATAGCACAGACTGACTCCTGCTTCCCAGAAGAGCCTTCATAGAAGCAGATACAAGACAATGAACTGTCGGGAAGACCTCAGAAATAGCTTTCCTTCTAATAACAGATTTTAAAATCTAATACTTTTATTAATAATCTCATGGTTTATCAGGAAACCAGTCATTCAGTATTCTGATCAGCTGGCACGTTCTATCACCTATAATACAGATTGAGACCACAGAATAACCTCGCATCATGACTGACTGAAAATGTTCGTATCTCAATTCAGTAAGTTTCTGTTTACCTCCTGTACATGGCAATGAGGTCTGGGAGAATGCTAACCAGCCCCACCACAAATGCAAATGAGTTTGTCATGATTATTCATCTCCAATGAGTCAATTATTTTTTTCTAGATCTCTAACTTAATTTAAAAGGGAAAAGAATTATGATTCTTTAATCTTAGTCTTAATGTAGAGATTTCCTTCCCTGGTTGTTACATTTTGGATGGAGGAGCCCTGACAACCTCTGTTTCGAATGTGAGGAGCATCTCTGCCTCCAAAATGACCAGGAAGGGATTATAAAAACATGAGCTATGGTTGAATTGTTATGAGTGACTTACATCATCATTTCCTTCATGTAGGCTGTGCTTTGCATGCAAACAGTAATATTATTTCTTCAGTATTTCCTAACTGAAATTCTTATACTTGTCAAATTTTGCATACATGTGCTTGTCTGTCAACGAACATGGCTTCCTCATTACTTGTTAAGTAACCAAGTCTGAAAAGTAGATTATTATTGACACTGATAAATTCTATAAGATTCATAGATATTATACAGATTTAGATATTAATTTCACACTTCTGCATAATATCTTTAATTCAACTTCCATTAGGTGTCCCATGACCAGAAATGTTTCAAATTTTGATTAATGCATGCTAGCTGATCATTTGCTCTAAGCTGTGCAGCCAAGGTGAATGAAATAAATAGAATTTAATGGGGAAATGGGAAAATCTCTTGTTACTGGTTTTCTTACCTCTTTCAGGCATTATCTGCATGTTGCACATATGGAAAATAGTTACCGGATGGCTGTTCTACATCAGTTATTGCCTTGTGATTTTAGATTTGTAGAGATGCCTTTCTCTAGTTGAAGTAGTCAGTCTCTTCTGGGTCTGGTTCTATTCGATATTTTAATTAATGAGTTGGATAATGGAGTGGAGAGTATGCCTATAAAATATGTGATGACACCAAACTGGGAAGGGTGGCAAACACTTTGGATGACAGGGTTAGAACTGAAAGTGATTTTGACATATTAGAGAACTGGTCTGAAATCAACAAGATGAAATTCAATAAAGGCAAGTCCAAGATACTTAATTTAGGAAGGAAAAGTCAAATAAACAACTACAAAATGGGGGTAACTGGCTAGATGGTAGTGCTGCTGCAAAGAATCTGGTGGTTACAGTGCATCACAGACTGAATATGAGTCAACAATGTGATGCAGTTGGAAAAAAAGGCTAATATCAGTCTGAGGTGTGTTAACAGGAGTGTCCTATATAAGACATGGGAGATAATTGTCCCATGCTACTCAGCACTGGAGAGGCCTCAGCTGGAGAACTGTGTTCAAATCTGAGCACTGCAGTTCAGGAAAGATGTGGACAAATTGGAAAGAGTCCAGAGAAGAGCAGCAAAAAGGATGAAAGATTTAGAAAACCTGACCTATGAGGAAAGGTTAAAAAACTGGGATGTTTAGTCTTGAGAAACAAAGACTGAGAGGGGAACCTGATAACGGTCTTCAAATATGTTAAGGGCTGTTATAAAATGAACAGCGATCAAATGTTCTCCATGGCCACCGAAGGTAGGACAAAAAGCAATGGTGTCTCTTTTACCTGTAAAGGGTTAACAAACAGTGAACCTGGAACACCTGACAAGAGGACCAATCAGGAAACAAGATACTTTCAAATCTCGGTGGAAGCCTTTGTTTGTGTTTTTTGGGTTTTGCTCTGTTCTCTCTGGGTTCTGAGAGGGGCCAGACATGTAAGCAGATTTCTCCAATCTTTCTGAAAATGTCTCTTCTGTTCAATTTAGTAAGTACCAGATAGAAAGGCCGTTTAGTCTTTTTGTTTGTTTTCTTTATTTGCAAATGTGTATTTTTGCTGGAATGATTGTATCTCTGTTTGCTGCAACGTGTACTTGTGCTGGGGGGAGGATTATCTCTAGTGTCTATAAGCTGAAAGACCCTGTAACATTTTCCATCTTGATTTTACAGAGACAATTTTTACTTTTTCTTTCTTTTATTAAAAGTTTTCCTTTTTAAGAGCCTGACTGATTTTTTGGTTATCTTGTGTAAGACCCAAGGGGTGGGGGTCTGTACTCACCAGGGAATTGGTGGGAGAAAGGAGAGAAGGGGGGAGGAAAAATCTGATTTCTCTCTGTGTTAGTATCACTGTCTCTCTCTCAGGGAGAGTCTGGGAGGGGGAGTGAAGAAGTGGGGGGAAGGTAGATTTCCTCTCTGTTTTAAGATTCAAGGAGTTGAATCACAGCGATCTCCTAGTGTAACCCAGGGAAGGGAGGATCTGGGAGGAAGAAAGGAGGGGAATGGTTTATTTCCCTTTGTTTTGAGACCCAAGGGGCTTTGGGTCTTGGGGTCCCCAGGGAAGGGTTTGGGGGCCAGAAAGTGCCCCAAAACACTATATTTTTGGGTGGTGGCAGCTCTACCATTTCTAAGCTAGTAATTAAGCTTAGGGTGGTTCATGCAGGTACCCCATCTTTTGGACTCTAAGGTTCAGAGTGGGGGTTCATACCTTGACACCTGACCTATGAGGAAAGGTTAAAAAACTGGGATGTTTAGTCTTGAGAAACGAAGACTGAGGGGGGAACCTGATAACGGTCTTCAAATATGTTAAGGGCTGTTATAAAATGAACAGCCATCAAATGTTCTCCATGGCCACCGAAGGTAGGACAAAAAGCAATGGTCTTAATCTGCAGAAAGGGAGATTTAGGGTAGATATTGGTAAAAACTTTCTACCTCTAAGGGTAGTTAAACTCTGGAATAGGCTTCCAAGGGAGGTTGTGGAGTCCCCATCCTTGGAGTTGTTTAAGAACAGGTTGGACAGACACCTGTGAGGATGATCTAGGTTTAGTTGGTCCTGCCTCAACACAGGGGCTGGACCTCTCAAGGGCCTCTCCAGCCCTACATTTCTATGAAATATTGCCAACGGCTGAAGATGGGAAGGGCTCTAAATTACTACAGAGAATTAGTTCCCAGGTGTCTGGCTGGTGAGTCTCATTCATGTGCTCAGATTCTAAGGTTATGTCTATGCTGGAATTAAAATCCCACGGCTCAGGCGGTTCGGCTGTAAAATTGCAGTGCAGACATCTGGGCTGAAGCCGAGGCTCTGGGACCCTCTCCTCTTGCAGAGTCTCAGAGCCTGAGCTCCAGACTGAGCCCAAATGACTGCATCACAATTTTGCAGCTCCACAGCTTGAGCCCCATGAGCCCAAGTCAGCTGTCATGGGCCAGCTACCGATGTAATTGCAGTGTAAATGTACCCTAACTGATCACTGTATTTGAGGACAGGAAGGAATTTTTCCCCAGGTCAGACTGGCAATGACCTGGGCAGGGTGGGAAGGGGGGACTCCACCTTCCTCTGCATCATGAGGCACAGGTCACTTGCAGGTTTAAACCAGTGTAAATGGCAGATTCTCTGTAACTTGGAGAGTCTCTGTCTGTCTGTCTGTCTGTCTCTCTCTCTCTCACACACACACACACACACACACACAGAGCTGAGAACAAAAACAAAGGAAATTAGCTGTTGCCACCAGCTAATTAAACAACATGTGCACAAACCTCTTAGGACACAAAAATCCAATCCTGTTCTTAAAAAAGGTAAATTTTATTAAAAACAAAAAGAAAGAAAATACATCTGGAACTTAGGCTCTTGCTAGATTTAAAAAGAGCAAATATAATTAAGCATCAAGAATGGTTTTCTTGAGGTCCAGTTTAAAGCTTACAAGCAAAACAAAATCACCTGGGGTTAGCACAGAGGAGTTACAACATCTAGCTGTTTTGTCCTGGTTAGGTCTGCCAGTGAGGTGGCAAGTTGGCTGTAGTGTGGTACAAATTGTCGGTAATACCCAACCAAGCCCAAGAAGGATTGGAGCTGTTTTTTTGACTTAGGGACAGGCCAATTCTGGATAGCATTTACTTTAGCCTCTAGGGAGTTGATAGGTCCTTGACCCACCTGGTGTCCAAGGTACATTACCCTGTTTAGGCCTAGTTGACATTTTTTGGCCTTAACGGTTAATCCTGCCTCCCTTATGCTCCAGAAGACAGCTTGGAGGTGTTCCAGGTGTTCTGCCCATGAATCTGAGAATATAGCCACATTGTCAAGGCAGGCTACTGCAAATTTCCCAGATCCAGCCAGAAGGTTATCTACTAGCCTCTGGAAGGTGGCAGGCACATTTCACAGTTCAAAAGGGAGCACATTAAATTAATACAGCCCTACATGGGTGATAAAGGCTGATCTTTTCTTGGCTGGGTCATCTAGCAGCACTTGCCAGTACCCATTAGTTAAGTCTAAGGTGGAGATGAACTGGGCACATTCCAGTTTCTCCCATAGCTCATCCGTGTGTGGCATTGGATAGTTCTCTGGGCAAGTTACAGTATGCAGCTTATGACAGTTCACTCAAAAGCGGATTTCCCCATTGTGTTTGGGAACCAGAACCACTGGAGAGGCCCATGCACTCTCAGAGAGGTGGATTACACCCATCTGTAACATGTCCTTGATCTTCCTTTCTATTGCAGTTTTGTCTTGAGGAGCCATCCGGTAGGGTTGGGCTTTAATTGGGTGAGCATCACGTGTGTCAATGGAGTGGTATGCCCGTTCTGTCCATTCTGGGGTGGCTGAAAACATTGGCGTGAAGCGGGCAAACTGCTCCGGGATTTGCTGTTGCTGCTTACACCCAAGGGTCATGGAAAGGCTCACCTCTTCTACATCACCGTTGCTTTTTCCTTCATAGTAGACTTCTTCAGGCCATTCAGCGTTGTCTCTCTCCTGGGCTGTAAACTGGAGAACCTTGATTTCTTGGGAATAAAAGGGCTTTAGATAATTAACATGGTATACTTTAGTTTTAAGGTAGGGTCTGGGAATGCTATGAGGTAATTAACAGCTCCCAGGAACTCTTGGACCATAAATGGCCCCTCCCACCATGCTTCCATCTTATTGGCCTGGAGCACTTTCAGGACCATGACTTGGTCACCTACTTTGAAGGAACGCTCTCTGGCACATTTATCATACCAGGTCTTTTGCTCCTGTTGAGCATCCTGAAGGTTTTCTCGAGCAAGGGCTAGAGAGTCTTTGAGGGAGTTTTGCAGGTTGGTTACAAAGTCCAAAATGTTAGTTCCTGGAGAAGATGTAAGCCCCTCCCATTGCTGCTTCACCTACTGTACTGGCCCTTAACTTCGTGGCCATAAACAAGTTCAAAGGGTGAAAACCTCAAAGTTGGATGTGGTACAGCCCTGTAGGCAAAGAGCAACTGCTGCAACACTAGGTCCCAATCATCGGAGTGCTTATTTATGAATTTATGTATCATGGCCCCCAAATCCCATTAATCTTCTCCACTAGGCCATTTGTTTGATAGTGGTAAGGAGTGGCAACCAAGTGGTTTACCCCATGAGCTTCCCAAATATGTTTTATGGTCTCTGCCAGGAAGTTAGTTCCCAAATCTGTAAGGATGTCAGAGGGCCAACCTACCCTGGCAAAAATGTCTGCCAATGCCTGGCTCACACTTTTAGCCCTTCTGTTGCCATTGGGTGGCAAAATCCATGAAAGTCAGTATGTACAGCTTTTCTCTGGGTGTCTTCTTAAGGAAAGGACCCAGAATATCCACAGCTACATGCTGAAATGGAACCTCAATTATGGGGAGTGGCTAGAGAGGGGCCTTGTCCTGGTCTTGGGGCTTTCCCAGCCTCTGGCACACCTCACAAGACTGGACATAGGAGAAGCATCCTTGCCCATTCCCTCCCAGTGAAATGACTTCCCTAAACGATCTTTGGTCCTGTTCACCCTAGCATGGCCACTAGGTGGTCTAAGCTCAAGAGCTTTTTTCTATACTTAGTTGGAACTACCAACTGTTTCTGAGGATGCCAGTCCTCCTTGGGCCCACCAGAAGGGTTTTCCTTGTATAAGAGTCCTCCTTCTACAACAAACCTGGACCTACTGGAAGAGCTGAGAGGCAGTGGGTTGCTCCATGCCACCGTCCAAGCTCCCTTGAGGCTTTTATCTGCTTCCTGCTTTGCCTGGAACTGCTCCCTTGATGCTGGAGACATTAGTTCCTCACTGGATTGTGGACTTGAGCTTGGTCCCACTGGAAGTGATGCAGGGGATGGGGTTGTCTCCGTTGATTATGAACCACTTTCCGCTGGTGCTCTAGGTTGTATTTCAAGCTCCGGTTGAGCTTCTTGTGCCAGTTTAGCAGCTGCTGCAGGTGCAGGCTCTGTGGTGCCCTTTGGTGCTGGCTCCCCTGACTCTGGTGGGGTTGCAAACATGGGCTCTGGTGCTGACTGCTCTGCCAGTTCCAATTCTTGGGCTGGTTCTGGCTGGGTCCCAGGAACTGGATCTACGGCTGCTGCCACAGACTTTGGTCTGGGGTTTGGTTTCACCACCTCTGGCTGGGTCCCTGTAGGTGGCTCAGGAATAGAGTTAGGTGTGGAGGCCTGTTTAGACTAACCCTTTTTGTTAGTCTTACATAGTTGGCTAAGTCTTCTCACAGCAGCATGGGAATGGGATAATTGTCATAGACTGCAAAAGTCCATATTCCTGACCAGCCCTTGTACTGGACAGGCAACTTGGCTGTAGGCAAATTAAAAGAGTTGGCCTTAAGGGGTTGCACTGTCGCTTGGGCCTCTGGGTTGATGAATTTGGGGTCCACCAGGGATTGGTGGATAGCTGACACCTGTGCTTCAGTTTTTCTCCATGCAGTAATCTTCCTCCCACCCACTCAGTTTCCCTTTGCTTTGGGGGTATTTGCAAGGCATTTAGGCCTGAATATGGGATCTCGGGGTAATGAGTTGCAGTTGGCTGGTGCTCTTTGGGCAGTTAGCCTTCACATGCCCCAGCTTATAATATTTGAAGCATTGCCCAGACTGATTGTGGGCTGGGGTGAGGTGGGTGGTTGGACTGTGGGGTGGTGGGACGAGAGGGCATCTGGGGTTTCCCTGGATGTATGCAGGGCTCTTCCTTGCAAAGTGGGGCCTTGGGCTGACTCCGATGGTGGGGTGTCATCTTGGGCTGCCCCTTCTGGTATCTTCACCAATTGCTACTAGCTTTTTCTTCTCCACCCCCATCTCCACGCATTTGGCTCTGATCTCCCCTGCCTCGATTACAGTTTTGGGCTTCCCATCTAGGATTCACTGAGTTGTGCCCTCAGCAAAGCAAAAGCACCTGGGTTTAGCAGAGAGGTGTCCACAAACCATAAAGAAATAAACCTAATCACGTCTTCCTAGACGTTTCCTGATCTGCTTACATATCTGGGGTTGAAATGAGTAGTTCTAGGTATGATTTGAGGGTTTTGCATACCTGGCTTAAAGCTTCTTACAGCACAGTCCTAGCTCTGTCTCCTCTCTCCAGAGAACAGACAGACAGACAAAGGGAACATTTATTCCCAATTTTAAAATGCTCCAGCCCTCCCATTGGCTCTTTTGGTAAGGTGCCCACTCCCTTCCTTTTACCTATGGACTTTAACCCTTTACAGGTAAAGCAAGTAGAGAAAGCTACTAACAGGGATTTTATAGCTAGCTGACTGGCTAAGTGTCCATAAAAGGGAGCTACCTCCCCTTTCATTTATCAGAGCTGGGCTTCAGGAATCATAAGAATGTAGGGCTGGAAGGTACCATCTATGCTGAATTAAGATCCGCTCTCCAATTTGCCATTGTTTTGAATTCAGATTCTGTCCTCCAAAGTGCTGGTACCCCCTCCCAGGTTGGTGTCATCTGCCAATTTTATAAGCATATTGTCCACTCAGTTATCGAAGTCATTAATGAAAATATTGACTAGTACCGGACCCAGGACTGACCCCTGCAGACAGGGCTGCCAGATCCATGAGTGTCACATCAGCACAGACTGAATTCTGCAAGTATCCTCCCTTGCTCAGAATTCTGTACTTTGGGACTCTTCCTGGCTCCAAAGTGTGTACGCGGGAGGTTCAGCCCACTAGAAGGGACACAGCCTCACAGCAGGGGAGGCTGGTCTCAGGCCGCTAAGAGATAGGTGGGGATAGGCATGCTATAGGGAAATGGAGTCATGGGGATGTCTTCATAGGGGGCCGAAGGATCATTTGAAGCCAAGGCTGGTCCTGCCAGGTGTGTATCAGACCAGCAGAAACAACTGCACTCTGTTGTCTTTTTGGCATTCCTTGCAAAAGGCGAAAAAGAGACCTGCAATAATCTCCCTAATTTCAACACAGCGAACCAAACTGCTATTCAATATGCATTACACAACTGCCATGGCTTGGCTTAGTCATTCCCCAGATCAGAACAAATTAAAAGAAATAACCCTGTAAGATTAGAAACTGCCTCACCCTTTAAAGAAGTACAGGCCTAGATTTGAGAGTTTAAGGGCTATTCCTTGTATATTAACTTCCTGCTTGTCACCACACCTACTGACAAAACCTGAGTAGGCAGTTTAGTGGTTATATGAAAGTGAGCAAACACATGGTAAAGAAATTGTGGAAGCCCTGAATTGCAGTACTCTTCTCTCTGTTTGAATGAGGATGTTACATGGTGATTGACTTACTTATTCTACATGCCGAAGCTGTATTTCTTTTTCATCTATTTGTTGTGCAGGGTGAGGGCAGGTAAGAAATTTAAACAGTTGTTTTGATTTTCTCAGCAAAACAAACAATTTTCAGATGTCATAGTAGCATGAACATATTTAGTCTTTAGATTATAAATGCTGATATGTAATTGTTTTGGTTTTGAAGTAAAATATACTGGTTAGATGCACAAGATTATTTTCAAGTGAGTGTAGAGTTCAACATGTAAAAACAGAATGAGTAATTGTATCTTAGTGCCACTTTGTATAAACTTCTTGTGTTAAGTACTATACATTAGCAATTACAATTGTTAATTGTGGTTATCTTTTTGCAGCAATAATTCATATGATAAATAAGGTTTTTAAAGTATTAATTTTGTAAGTGTATGATTTGGCATTTACTATTACAAACCAGTCAACTTCATTTGACAGTCCTCTCATCCAGCTCAAGAACAAGTCTTTATAACCATAAGCCAACTACTCCCACGGCCTCTTGTAAACAAACAGCAGAGGGTTGTTAATGGTCTGTAATATTGCACCTCTAAGCTCTGGGAGGAAAAACACCTATGTTTTGTGTTTTCAAAAAAATCTAAATATTCTTATTAATTTCAGCAGTCTTAAGGTTTCCCAGGAGCCTCAGAGATCTTGACGTCTTTCACATGTTGGGTTTGATAAATACAAACTAGCAGTAATAATCTTATACAGCACTTTCATCACTAGATCTTTCAAAGAACTTTACTTTACCCCTGTTTTTACAGAAGGGGAAACAGGCCCAGGGAGAGCAATGACCTATTCAAGATCAGCAGAAGAGCTGGTAATTGAACCTAGGTCTCCTGACTGCTAGTCTTGTGCCCAACCCACTAGGCTATACTGCCTCTCACTAGCCCAGTACTGTATAATATAAAAATACTGACATTAACAGTATTATGGCCTTAGGGTTTGTCTACACAATTAATTTGTTTACGGCAAGCTGGGGTGTAAATCTGCCCACCATTAGCTTGCTGAAGACTAACTGTCCAAGTGGACCTTGCCAACAGGCATTAACCATTTGTTGATGTGCTTTGATCTAGTTCCATTTCAAAGAAAGCTAGATCAATATAAACAAACTGCTAATGTGTGTTGGAAGGGACCGTCCCTGGGGACAGTAAATCCGTGGCAGGCTAGTGTGTGTAGATACACACGCCGACTTGCCATGAACTAAATGTTTGTGCACACAAGCCCTTAAGGACAGGTAAGGGCACATCAGAAATTCCCTTTAAAAATGCAGACATTTCTTTATGCACCAGCAGTATTGAAACAAAAACTATTGCACCTCTTGGCTGTATGCATGAAAAGAGACACCTGGGGAGGTTTAAAAAAATGTAATTACTCTTCAAGAATGTGGGTGTGGGTATGTTCAGTATGCAGGTGAGAACGCTCCTTATCATTGGTTTTTCTCATTGTATATAAAGTAAAATTCTGATGAACTATGAACTACATTGGAGAAATGGTGTTGAAGTTTCAGAGTCATGTCCAAAGCAAGGTGGTTAGGTGTTCACTGTGCTTGTCAGCATTTAGAGCAAAATAATCGACACTGACTAGTTCTCACATGTTGACATTTCTCAGAAGGTCCTGAAAGTCTCACCAGCCTGTAGCATTACTCTGACTGTATTAATCATATTTGCACCATTCTAGTAGTCTCAGTGTTACTATTACAAGGCTTTTTAAATGTTTCCTGTGCTACTTATTAGCAAACATGGATCTGATCTTTAACAGACATCCTCTGCCACAGAGGCTGTGGAGTCTTAGATCTAGATCTAGTGACTGCGGTGCACAGCAAAGTGCTTGCCTGAGCAAGTCTGAGCACCGCCCACGGGTCATGTAGGTGCGAATAAAGTTAAGCAATAGGTGTAGTGCTCTGCACTGAGTCATAGAACTCTCAGGCCCAGTTCCTGCCTGCTCCCTTACAACTGTGATGATGTTTATAAGAAGAAATACAATTTTATGTATTTATTTGTATTGGGGTAGCAGCTAGATACAAGCGGGCGTCAGCGATGCCTGGGGTGTTAGTGTAATAACCTTAGTCCCAGATTTGGACCTTAGCGTCCAAAATATGGGGGTTAGCATGAAAACCTCCAAGCTTAGTTACCAGCTTGGATCTGGTACCTGCTGCCACCACCCAAAAAATTAGAGTGTTTTGGGGCACTCTGGTCCCTCTGAAAAACCTTCCCTGGGGACCCCAAGACCCAAATCCCTTGAGTCTCACAACAAAGGGAAATAATCCTTTTTCCCTTCCCCCCTCCAGGTGCTCCTGGAGAGATACACAGACACAAGCTCTGTGAATCCAAACAGAGTGACTCCCCCTCTCTGCTTCCAGTCCTGGAAACAAAAAGTACTTTCCTATTCCCCCAGAGGGAATGCAAAGTCAGGCTAGCAATCCAACACACAAATCTCCCCTTGATTTCTTCCTCCCACCAATTCCCTGGTGAGTACAGACTCAATTTCCCTGAAGTAAAGAAAAAACTCCAACAGGTCTTAAAAGAAAGCTTTATATAAAAAGAAAGAAAAATAAGTACAAATGTTCTCTCTGTATTGAGATAATACAACACAGGGTCAATTGCTTAAAAGAATATTGAATAAACAGCCTTATTTCAAAAGAATACAAATCAAAGCACTCCAGCACTTATATTTATGCAAATACCAAAGAAAAGAAACCATATAACTTACTATTTGATCTTTTTGTCCTTACACTTGGAAACAGAAGACTAGAAAAAAGAAACTACTTCTCCAAAGCTCAGAGAAAGCAGGCAGGCAGACAAAAGAAAAAAGACAAAGACACAGACACTCAATTCCCTCCACCCAAAGTTGAAAAAATCCAGTTTCCTGATTGGTCCTCTGGTCAGGTGCTTCAGGTGAAAGAGACATTAACCCTTAGCTATCTGTTTATGACACGCCCCCCAAATTGCAGACAGTGGGGAAGCTCACTGGCGGCGATTTCCTTCTAGAACTTGAAAATAAACAGATTAATACAACACATACACCTTTACATATACTCCTAAGTATATAACTAACAGACTTTTACATTTTAAGAACACTTTTTAACTACTGAATTTTGGGAAACTCTCACGGGAGAGTGCATCAGCAACTTTATTAGAAGCTCCTGTGATGTGTTGAATTTTAAAATCAAAATCTTGGAGAGCTAAACTCCAACGAAGAAGTTTCTTGTTGTTCCCCTTGGCAGTATGAAGCCACTTTAGTGCAGCATGGTCAGTTTGTAGTTGGAACCGCCGTCCCCAAACATATGGGCGTAGCTTTTCCAGGGCGTACACAATGGCATAGCATTCCTTTTTACTGACTGACCAGTGACTTTCCCTCTCAGACAGTTTCTTGCTGAGAAACACGACAGGATGGAAGTTGTGATCTGTTGCTTTCTGCATGAGCACTGCTTCTATACCACGCTTAGATGCATCTGTGGTTACTAGGAATGGCTTGTCAAAATCCGGGGCCCTGAGCACAGGGTCCGACATGAGCGTTGCCTTAAGTTGGGTAAAGGCCTTTTGACACTTATTAGTCCACTTAACTGCATTTGGCTGGGTCTTTTTGGTCAGGTCGGTTAGTGGGGCAGCGATTTGGCTGTAGTGTGGTACAAATCGCCTGTAGTATCCGGCCAAGCCTAAGAAGGATTGGACCTGCTTCTTGGACCGTGGGACAGGCCACTTTTGGATAGCATCTACCTTGGCCTGTAGGGGGTTTATGGTTCCTCGACCCACCTGGTGCCCCAGGTAAGTCACTCTGTTTTGGCCTATTTGACACTTTTTGGCCTTAACAGTTAGTCCTGCCTGCCTGATGCGCTCAAAGACCTTTTCCAGGTGTAGTAGGTGTTCGGGCCAGGAGTCTGAAAAAATGGCCACATCATCGAGGTAGGCAACTGCAAATTCTCCCAGTCCAGCTAGTAGACCATCTACCAGCCTCTGGAAGGTGGCGGGTGCATTTTGAAGGCCGAAAGGAAGGACATTGAATTCATACACCCCCGCATGGGTGACGAATGCTGACCTCTCCTTGGCAGGTTCATCTAGCGGTACTTGCCAGTACCCCTTGGTTAAGTCTATTGTAGAGATGAACTGGGCACGTCCCAACTTTTCCAATAGCTCATCGGTACGTGGCATTGGATAGTTGTCCGGACGAGTTACAGCATTTAGCTTACGGTAGTCCACGCAAAAGCGTATTTCCCCATCTGGTTTGGGTACCAGAACCACTGGAGATGCCCATGCACTGGTAGATGGGCGGATTATACCCATCTGTAGCATGTTCTGGATCTCCCGTTCTATAGCAGCTTGGGCATGAGGAGACACTCGGTAGGGTGGGGTTCTGATTGGGTGAGCATTACCTGTATTAATGGAGTGGTATGCCCGTTCAGTCCGTCCTGGGGTGGCTGAGAACAATGGGGCGAAGCTAGTGCACAGCTCCTTGATTTGTTGCCGCTGCAGACGTTCCAGGGTGGTTGAGAGGTTTACCTCTTCCACGCCACCGTCTTTTTTCCCGTCGTAGTAGACACCGTCAGGCCACTCAGCATCATCTCCCTGGACTGTAAACTGACAAACCTGTAAATCTCTGGAATAGAAAGGCTTGAGAGAATTAACATGGTACACTTTAGGCTTTAGTGAGGAATTGGGAAATGCTATGAGGTAGTTTACAGCTCCCAGGCGCTCTTGGACCGTGAATGGCCCTTCCCATGATGCTTCCATCTTATGGGCCTGTTGCGCCTTCAAGACCATAACCTGGTCTCCTACCTTGAAGGAACGTTCTTTGGCATGTC
Source organism: Gopherus flavomarginatus (assembly GCF_025201925.1). Classification (NCBI taxonomy): domain Eukaryota; kingdom Metazoa; phylum Chordata; order Testudines; family Testudinidae; genus Gopherus; species Gopherus flavomarginatus. The sequence continues at coordinate 63,998,096 of NC_066624.1, forward strand.
TGTCATACCAGGCCTTTTGCTCTTCTTGAGCATCCTTTAGGTTCTCTCTAGCAAGGGCTAAAGAGTGTCGGAGGGTGCTTTGTAGGTTGCTTACAAAGTCCAGAATGTTAGTTCCTAGAGAAGGCGTAAACCCCTCCCATTGCTGCTTCACCAACTGTAATGGCCCCTTAACCTCGTGACCATACACAAGTTCAAATGGTGAAAACCCTAAACTGGGATGTGGTACAGCCCTGTAGGCAAACAGCAACTGCGGCAACACTAGGTCCCAATTATTGGAGAATTCGTTGATGAATTTACGTATCATGGCCCCCAAAGTTCCATTGAACCTTTCCACCAGGCCATTGGTTTGATGGTGGTATGGGGTGGCAACCAAGTGATTCACCCCATGAGTTTTCCACAGTTTTTCCATGGTCCCTGCCAGGAAATTAGACCCTGAATCTGTAAGGATGTCGCAGGGCCAACCTACCCTGGCAAAGATGTCTGTTAGGGCCAGGCACACAGTGTTAGCCCTGGTGTTGCCTAGAGCGACTGCTTCTGGCCATCGGGTAGCAAAGTCCACTAAAGTCAGTACGTACTGCTTTCCTCTGGGCGTCTTTTTTGGGAAAGGGCCCAGAATATCCACAGCTACTCGCTGAAATGGGACCTCAATTATGGGGAGTGGCTGGAGAGGGGCCTTGACCTGGTCTTGAGGCTTTCCCACTCTTTGGCATACCTCACAAGACCGGACATACTTGGCAACGTCCTTGCCCATCCCCTCCCAGTGGAAGGACTTCCCCAACCGGTCCTTGGTTCTGTTCACCCCAGCATGGCCACTGGGATGATCATGGGCTAAGCTTAAGAGCTTCTCCCGGTACTTAGTTGGAACCACCAACTGTTTTTGCGGCTGCCATTCTTCCCGGTGTCCACCAGAAAGAATTTCCTTGTATAAAAGTCCTTGGTCTATAACAAACCGGGATCGATTAGAAGAGCTGAGAGGCGGTGGGGTGCTCCGTGCCGCCGCCCAAGCTTTCTGAAGGCTGTCATCTGCTTCCTGCTCAGTCTGGAACTGTTCCCTTGAGGCTGGGGTCACCAGTTCTTCCTCAGACTGTGGACTTGGGCTTGTTCCCTCTGGAAGCGATGTAGGTGATGGGGTTGTTTCCGTTGCTGGTGAACCGCTCTCCGCTGGTGCACCTGAGGGTATTTCAGGCTCTGGCCGAGCCTTTTGGGTATGGCTGTCTGTGGCTTCTGCCAGTTTTGGCTCGCTGGCGCCCTCTGGCGTTGAGTTTGAAGATGTAGTTGCACTTGTTGGTGCTGGTTGCTGTTCCAGTTCCGGGCCTGGGACTGGAGATGCTGTGGCTGTTTCAGTGGTAGGCATGGAATCCGGGTCCACTACCTCTGTCTGGGTCTCTGGTAACACAGACGGGGCCTCTGTGGACGGTTCAGGAACAGGAATGGGTCTGGAAGCTTGCCTGGTTTGGCTACGTGTAACCATTCCCACTCTTTTGGCCCGCCTCACCTGGTTGGCCAAGTCTTCCCCCAGTAGCATGGGGATAGGATAATTGTCATAGACTGCAAAAGTCCACATTCCTGACCAGCCTTTGTACTGGACAGGCAGTTGAGCTGTAGGCAAGTCTACAGCTTGTGACATGAAGGGGTAAATTGTAACTTTGGCCTTTGGGTTGATGAATTTGGGGTCAACGAAGGATTGGTGGATAGCTGACACTTGTGCCCCCGTGTCTCTCCACGCAGTAACCTTTTTTCCGCCCACTCTCAAATTTTTCCTTCGCTCCAAGGGTATTTGAGAGGCATCCGGGCCTGGGGATCTTTGGTGTGATGGTGGTGTAATGAATTGCACTCGCATGGTGTTCTTGGGACAGTTGGCCTTGATATGTCCCAGTTCATTACACTTAAAGCATCTTCCATCTGATGGGTCACTGGGCCGAGGTGAGTTACTGGAGACTGGTGAGGTTGAAGGGTAGGGTATCTGTGGCTTTACTTGGGTGGTATGTGGGGTCTTTGGCTGTCCTCGGTTGTAGGGTTTATGGTCTGTGTGCCCCCTGGGGTAATCGTTCCCCTTGACAGTAGCTTTCTTGCTTTCTGCCAGTTCCATCCATTTGGCTCCAATCTCCCCCGCCTCAGCGATATTCTTGGGGTTTCCATCTTGTATGTACCGCGTGATGTCTTCAGGAACACCATCCAAGAACTGCTCCATTTGTATGAGGAGGTTCAGTTTTTCCAAGGTTTGAATGTTGTTTCCTGTTAGCCAGGCCTCATAGTTTTTTGCAATGTAGTAGGCGTGTTTGGGAAATGACACCTCTGGTTTCCACTTTTGGGTTCTGAAGCGCCGACGGGCATGATCTGGGGTTATCCCCATCCTGTATCTGGCCTTGGTTAGAAAAAGTTTATAGTCATTCATTTGGTGCTTAGGCATTTCAGCTGCCACCTCTGCTAAAGGTCCACTGAGCTGTGACCTCAATTCTACCATGTACTGGTCTTCGGGAATGCTGTACCCAAGACAGGCTCTTTCAAAATTTTCCAAGAAGGCCTCGGTGTCATCACCTGCCTTGTAGGTGGGAAATTTCCTGTGCTGTGGAGCAATATTTGGCGCCGGGTTGTTAGGGTTGGCTGGCACATGCAGCCCAGCTTTTACCAACTCCAGTTCATGTTTTCTCTGTTTTTCCTTCTCTTTATTCTCTTTTTGTTGTTTTTCCATTTTTTTTTGTTGTTTTTCCATTTCTTTTTGGTGTTTTTTCATTTCTTTTTGGTGTTTTTCCATTTCTCGGTGGTGGGCCAACTCTTCTTCTGCTTGTTTCCTTCGGTAGGCTATCTCTTCTTCTTCTAGTTTTCTTTTGTGTGCTGCCTCTTGGGCTGCCTGTTCTCTTTGGAAGGCTGCCAGTTTCATGCTTTCTTCCTTTTCTTTCATCTCCATCTGTCGCCTGTGTTCAGCTTCTTTGATTTGTTCTTCGGCGTCAATTTTTGCCTTAGAAGTCATGGTTCCTGTTTTCTTGTGTTGGGGTGCCCTCCGGTGTTTATCTTCTGAACTGCAGGTTCTGTTGCCTCCTGAAGTCTGCCTAGCAACAGTGCTTTTTTCCTTTTCTCTCTCTAGCTAATGTTCAATGAAAGGAAACCAGAAAAACCACTTTATTTGCATGCATATAAGTGCCGGTACTTGCTTCCTAATGGGAGGGCTATTGCATGACAAAAGACGCTCAACAGCCTCTTAATGGCTTCTCGCTTAACATGCAAGCCACAAACTGCCAGAGAGAGCAGAAAAAAAAAATTCTCTCTGGTTCCCTTTTAAAACCAACTGTTTCTCTCTGCTAAAAAGCCCTTAGCAGAGAAAAGAAAAATATAATATTCCTACTGGCTTCTGGATTCTGTCTATCTCCCACCCACTGCCACCATGTAATAACCTTAGTCCCAGATTTGGACCTTAGCGTCCAAAATATGGGGGTTAGCATGAAAACCTCCAAGCTTAGTTACCAGCTTGGATCTGGTACCTGCTGCCACCACCCAAAAAATTAGAGTGTTTTGGGGCACTCTGGTCCCTCTGAAAAACCTTCCCTGGGGACCCCAAGACCCAAATCCCTTGAGTCTCACAACAAAGGGAAATAATCCTTTTTCCCTTCCCCCCTCCAGGTGCTCCTGGAGAGATACACAGACACAAGCTCTGTGAATCCAAACAGAGTGACTCCCCCTCTCTGCTTCCAGTCCTGGAAACAAAAAGTACTTTCCTATTCCCCCAGAGGGAATGCAAAGTCAGGCTAGCAATCCAACACACAAATCTCCCCTTGATTTCTTCCTCCCACCAATTCCCTGGTGAGTACAGACTCAATTTCCCTGAAGTAAAGAAAAAACTCCAACAGGTCTTAAAAGAAAGCTTTATATAAAAAGAAAGAAAAATAAGTACAAATGTTCTCTCTGTATTGAGATAATACAACACAGGGTCAATTGCTTAAAAGAATATTGAATAAACAGCCTTATTCCAAAAGAATACAAATCAAAGCACTCCAGCACTTATATTCATGCAAATACCAAAGAAAAGAAACCATATAACTTACTATTTGATCTCTTTGTCCTTACACTTGGAAACAGAAGACTAGAAAAAAGAAACTACTTCTCCAAAGCTCAGAGAAAGCAGGCAGGCAGACAAAAGAAAAAAGACAAAGACACAGACACTCAATTCCCTCCACCCAAAGTTGAAAAAATCCAGTTTCCTGATTGGTCCTCTGGTCAGGTGCTTCAGGTGAAAGAGACATTAACCCTTAGCTATCTGTTTATGACAGTTAGGCACGACACTGAAAAGTGTGCCTTTCCCCCAAAGAACTTACAGTCTAAGGGTATGTCTGGATAGCCCACAACAGCCCGTGTCGACAGCTTTGGGCTGGCAGGGTTCATGCTAGTGCTCCAACAATGGCAGTTTAGACAGCACTCTGAAGTTATCCTTGGGCTGGAGCTCAGGCTCTGAGGCCTAGGGAAGGGGTGGCCTTCAGAGCCTGACCCGCAGCCTGAGCTACACCTTCAAACCACTCTCTACTACACAGCATTTTTAGAAGGTTAGCATGATCTCCTGGCTGTTGCAAAGTCTCTTTCACTTTCAAAGTCCTCTCCCTGCTTGGGAACTTTACTCCAGCCTTTCTGAGTTCACAGCTGTGGGGTTCTCCTACTTAAGGGGATCAGGATGTTCAGTCACTGAGTTTCCTTATAAAAGTCTGGTTTATACATGATGGTCGGACACCCTATCCTGCAGTGATCAGCTTGTCCTGGGTCTGAAAAGTCCTTGTGAGTGGAGGAGGCTTGTCAGCTGTTTCCTTCCTTGGCTGCTCTTCAAGAGTACAGCTACTTCTGAGGCACAGCCACTTTCTTCCTGGTTGCCACCACTTCCTGTGACAAGCTCTCTTTTGAAGCTTGCTCCCCACAGCTGGAACAAGCTTTGCTTGTAGGTGTGCCCGTTTGATACTGGTTGAGCCCAGAGGAGCTCATTAGTTTCTACTGATTGGGATGGAGGCATGCTCCATCACGCACCCCACCCCTCAAGATGGAAAAGGGCTTCTGGTTCAGAATGTCCACTTCTCCAAGTTCCCTTGGGAAAAAAAAATCAGCATTGGCATGGTCTTTCCCTGCATGCTGTTATACTCTGAACCTGTACGGTTGGAGTGTGAGCTATCGCCACATTATACAGGGGTTCCAGTCCATCAGGTATTTAACCAACTGTGATAAAGTTCCTCCTCTATCTTGGTGGCTCCTGCACTTATTGGCAGATTTGCTCACCTCAGTGATCTTCCCCACAGTCTGGGTCAACTTCTCCTGCGTCTGATCGGGAGTTGGGAGGAATACGAGCCCACCCTCTACTCCAGGTTCCAGCCCAGGGCCCTGTGGATTGCAGCTGTCTGTAGTGCCTCCTGGAACAGCTGCATGACAGCTACAACTCCCTGGGCTACTTCCCCATGGCCTCCTCCAAACACCTTCTTTATCCTCACCACAGGACCTTCCTCCTGGTGTCTGATAACACTTGTACTCCTTAGTCCTCCAGCAGCACACCTTCACTCTCTACTCCTCACACGCATTTCTTTTCCTCTGGCTCCCCCTCACCTGACTGGAATGAGCTCCTTTTTAAACCCAGGTGCCCTGATTAGCCTGCCTTGATTGGCTGCAGGTGTTCTAATCAGCTTGTCTGCCTTAATTGGTTCTAGCAGGTTCCTGATTACTCTAGTGCAGCCCCTGCTCTGGTCACTCAGGGAACAGAAAACTACTCATCCAGTGACCAGTAGATTTGCCCTCTACCAGACTCCTGTACACCACTGGTCTGGGTCTGTCACACAACTTAAAGGGGCATGATCTGTGACCAATGAGAAGGAATTCCCCGGCTAGTAGTACCTGAGAGACTCTATGCCCTCGTCCAGACTAACCCGCGGCATCGGCGGGTTAAAATCGATTGCTCGGGGATCGATATATCGCGTCTAGTCTGGACGCGGTGTATCGATCCCCGAGCGCGCTTACATCGATTCCGGAACTCCATCAACCCGAACGGAGTTCCGGAATCGACGCGGAGAGCCGCGGACATCGATGGCGCCCCGTCCAGACTGGTGAGTATCTCGATTTTAGAAATTCGACTTCAGCTACGTTATTCCCGTAGCTGAAGTTGCGTATCTAAAATCGATTTTAATTCCTAGTCTGGACGTGGCCTATGGCTCACTTAATTGCCAGTTCCTCTTTGTCAATAACCAGATAGGCCCTCTTCCTGGGGAACAATTTTCTACTTAAATCCAGAACTGTGTACTCCTTGCCTGTGAAGTCCTTGAAAGCACAGCATCTAGGCTCCATCTGAGCCTCCACCTGGAGTATGAATTCTCAGGAAAAGTTGGGATTAAAAGGGATGGGTGCCTGACAAAGGCATGTCTTCAGGGTATTAAAAACCTTCTTGCAGTCCGTATCCCATCATATCATCCAGGGGTTAGCACCCTCTATAAGGTCTGTTAGGGGAGCCACAATCAAAGTGAAATTCAGGGTAAATCTCTGCTAATATCCGGCAAGGCCCAGGAAGTGCCTCAGGTGCTTTTTGTCTTGGGGACTGGGCATGTTTTTAAAGCCTGCACTTTTTTGATTACTGGCTTCACAAGTCCATCCTCTATGTGGTATCCTAGAAAGGTCACCTCCATGATTGCTAATATACTTCACTATAGGAAGCTGGTCTCACATCATAACCCGACGGTCTTAATACTGCCTTCATATGTAGTAGGGGCTCTTTCCCCATGGAGCTATAGATAATGATATAATCCATGTAGGCTGTGGCATATTGATAGTGGGCTGAGAACTTTATTCATAAGCTGCTGAAAGTTTGCCTCAGTCCTATGCAGTTCAAATGGAATGTCTTGAAATGATAGTGTCCAGAGGGGGTCGAAAAGGTGGTAAGGGGGAGAAAGGGATTTTTCGCTATCTCTTCATGAGCTTGATTGTACTAAGTTATCCCACAGGTCCCAGCTACTCTGGTGGCTTATCTCTCATGACATTGGACAAGCATGGAATTTCAAAATGCAGTTAACTTTACAGAAAACAATGCAAAAACTAATCAAACTGTTGGGTTGGGAGACCAGAATTATGGTGCTCCTCCACTCACTTTTGGACTATTCAACTACCCCCATCACACTGTCTAAAGTGGCTCATTACTGTGAGTGACGACCACAGGGCAGACTGGCAAAAAATGAAACACAACACACCACCAGTTTGTTTATTTTTTTATCATTAGATTTCACCAAGCCTGTAACAAATGTGAACTCCTGGATCACAGTAACAATCTCTCCATGGAGTCACAGACAGTCCCCTTAGCCTCTTCAGGCTATTTTGTGACAAACTGGACTTAGTGATAAATGGTCACTTACACCAAAAATCACCACATTCAGGTTGAGACCATTCATGAAACCAGTCACTTACTCCAAATCAGTTAGTACAATCCTACAGCAAAGAGAACACCTGTAGCTAATCCCAGTAGTAAACTATCTTAAGGTTTATTAACTAGGAAAAAGAAGTAAGTGAGTTATTTATAGGTTAAAGCAAACAAATACACACACACCAATGAGTTACCATCTAAATCCTCTTAGTGACAGAGCTGTAGTGACCCGCCAATTCAAAGTGTCTTTCAGGGTAGACCCAGGAGGCAGACCCTGGGGATTTCTGGCTTCAGTTTAGCATCTCTGTCCCTTCAGTGTTTAAATAGCCCAAAAGACACAGTTTTCTTCTTGTCAGGGATTTTTATTCTCTTCCCCCAGAGTTTAACTGGGGGGGGGGGGGGCGGGGAGGGGAAGCAATCAACAAAGTCTTTTGCCCTCTGATTGCCACAATGCTTTGTCTGGTGTCTTCTTTTGCTAGGCAGGAGATAACATCTGTGGCAAACTAGTATTTCATACTTGGGAATGCTTCTCTCCTGACAGGCAAGAGCAAACATTTAAATATATCTTATAACACAGGATATAGGTATTATAAGTGAGATTAATGCGTGCAGCAACTTACAAGCATTTCACAGAGTCTAAACACTAACTACATTCATATAAGACTAACACTTATTTTAAGCAAAACTAACGTACAGATGACCTGGTCTGGTTGTCAGTTCTTAGCTAATGCCTGCAGCTTGGGCACGAGTCAGATGCCAGCATAATTCTCCCATTTTTAAGATTGCCTGTACTTCTTCCCAGACTATGTGCCACATTTTGTGCAGTAGGTTAGGGTTCTCCCTAGCTTGTTGTCCAGGTGTTGTTTCCAGGTAGTATTTCACTAGCTGTGTTTTTCCAGATATTGAGGAGAAAACATGAATGAAGTTCTCAGTTCCTTGGGAGAGTTGTGCTCTCTGACCAGGAGAGAGTCCCACACCTACTATCACAGGTATCGACCCCTGGCAGATATGAACTTGAGGGCTTAATTCGGGTCTCACAGGGAAAGGAGTCATCAGCAAAGTTCCCAAGTTTTCCAGGGCTTGAGAAGACTTACATGGTAGATTCTGATCTCTTTTCTTCTGCCTAGTAACCAGATTTCATAACTGACCAGTCTTACTTGTCTAGCTACCTCAAAAGGATCCTGCCAACAGGCCATTAATTTAGACTTAGCTGACAGTAACAATAATAAGACTCAGTGTCCCAGCTGGAAAGTACTCAGTCATGCCCCTCGGCTATAACCTTGTTCTTCTCTCTGTTGTGCCTTCTGTAGATTTTCACTAGCAAAGAAACCCAGCTGCTTAAGATATTCCCTTAGGTGAATAATATATTGAGTCACATTGACAGTATTTGCGTCCTGTTCCTCCCAGCCTACATGTAGCAAATCTAAGATCCCTTGAGGGACATGGCCATACAATAGTTCAGAGGGGGAGAAACCCATAGAGGCAGGAGCGGCGCCAGGGTTTTTGGCACCCTAGGTGGGGGTCCTTCCGCGCTCCCGGTCGTTGGCGGCAATTCTGCAGCAGAAGGGGTCCTTCTGCGCTCCCGGTCTTCGGGGCACTTTGGCGGCGGGTCCTGGAGCTAGTGAAGGACCCACCGCAGAATTGCCGACAATGACCCAGAGCGCGGAAGAACCCTCCGCCACCGAATTGCCTCCGAGGGTGGCAAAATGCCACCCTCCCAAATCCTGGCGCCCTAGGTGACTGCCTAGGTCACCTAAATGGAAGCGCCGGCCCTGCATAGAGGCCTGTGAGACCTCCCTTATAGGGAATAAGAGTAGTGGAAGCAACTGGTCCCAGTGCTAGAGTCAGATTTGATAAAGCACTTTAGCATTTCTTTTAGAGTTTTGTTAAATCTCTCTACGAGACCATCTGTCTGTGAATGGTACATAGAAGTTCTCAAAGATATGCTCTTCAAAAGAGAGTACAGCTCTTGCATAGTCTGTGAGGTGCAGCTGCTCCTAGGGTTGGTTAATATCTCATGAGGGCACTCCACACATGAAAAACGTTTCATAAATTCTGGTGCAATCACAGTTGCCTTTGCTGTGTGAAGGGGAAGAGCCTCCAGATACCAGGCCACATGGTCAATGACTATCAAGATGTACTGGTACCTGGAGGCACACTTCTCTAGGGACCTGATTATGTCCATCCCTATTTTCTCAAAGGGTGTCTCCATCAGTGGCAAAGGAACAAGGGGAGCCTTTACCGCTGTCAATGGACAGTTGGCAGGATGGCAGGAGGAGCAGTATTTCCTTACTTCTTTATGGAGGCCAGGATAGAAGTTGCCCATTACCCATGACAGTGTCTTCTCCCACTCCTAATGCCCAGCACAATGGATGTCATGTGTGAGTTGCATCTCTGGTTGACAGTATTTGTGTGGCACTGGTAGTTGTGTCCTCATCTCCCCAAATTGTTGGTCTTTCTCAACACCATACACATGCTCCTTCTTGAGCACAAAATGGGGGTAATGGTCCAGGCACCCAGGTTCCGTCACTTCTCCATTTACAGAGGTCAGTTGCTTCTGGGAGCAGCTCTATGTGGGGTCATCCCTCTGTTCCTGAACAAAGTTTCCTGCCTGCAGTAGGAACCCTACTGTAGGGTCCTGGGTGGATACCTTCCCCTTCTCCAATTCTGGCCTTGGTTGGGTTGCTCTTGAGGTCTCCTCTCCCAGATATGCTGGGCCCTCAAGTCCTGCTTGGCCCATGTCTTCCATGCAAAGGGATCGATCCCAGTCCATAATCCTCTGGCTGGTCAGCTCATTCATGACTTGCTGAAAAAAAGGCCAATCTCATCCCAGTATTATTGAGTAGGCCTGTTCTCCAGCCAGAACCACAGGTATGGTTCCTGTGTGCGTGCCCACAGTCAGTTGTAACCACTGGCTGGGGTAGGCTTTTCCATCACCATGTATGCACTGTGTGCAGATTGGCTCTCTTGGGGTGCCATCTTCCCCAGCCAGGGAGGCAGGAACTACTTCTCTGGCTCCACCCAAAGCCTAGAAGTCCTTACACTCTCTTTCCTTGTACACATACCAGCATTGTCAATCTGTGGGGAGCTTTCTTATGGGTGCACATCTCCATGGTCCAGTCCTGGGCGCATTCACACTCCACAGGGGGCATTCATAGATTCATAGACTCTAGGACTGGAAGGGACCTCGAGAGGTCATCGAGTCCAGTCCCCTACCCTCATGGCAGGACCAAATACTGTCTAGACCATCCCCGATAGATATTTATCTAACCTACTCTTAAATATCTCCAGAGATGGAGATTCCACAACCTCCCTAGGCAATTTATTCCAGTGTTTAACTACCCTGACAGTTAGGAACTTTTTCCTAATGTCCAACCTAAATCTCCCTTGCTGCAGTTTAAGCCCATTGCTTCTTGTTCTATCATTAGAGGCTAAGGTGAACAAGTTTTCTCCCTCCTCCTGATGACACCCTTTTAGATACCTGAAAACTGCTATCATGTCCCCTCTCAGTCTTCTCTTTTCCATCTTCCCTTAGATGTCCCTGCTGTCTACAGGAGTATCAGGTCACTGGGCTGGCTTTGGAGGCATCTTTCTTTGTCAGAGATGGATTTGGTTCTGGGATGGTGCAAGACCCTCCATCTTAGGATTCTGTTTCAGCCAACTGGGGTATAAGATGCACATTCAGGAGAGGCCCCACCCTAACCACACTTCATGCTCTTGGGCCTCTCCATGATAAGCAGGTGGCCCAGCCTTCCTGGGCCTAAATGTGGCCTCTTGTGAGCTGCAGTTAGAGGCTTAGTGTCTGTGTCCTGTGCCTCCCTTTGGTCAGTCCTATGGGCTGTTAAGGGTCTGGGAAATTCTGTGTCTTGGAATCCTTTGACCACTAAGAAATTTTTCATCAGTCACATAGTGTCTGACAGAGAACCAAGGCTGCGTCATCCATTCTCGACCTCTCACTGATGGTAGCCATATAAATTGTTGAGTTAGAATTAACTTGGCAACCTGGGTACCAGACCACTGCTCAGAGCAGACCCACCACCTATAGTGTTCCTTCAGGCATTGGGCTACTACGCAAGGTCTAGTGCTTTAGAGTACATTTTTTACCTACATCGTTGGTGATGCATCTCTTCATTAGTAGCTAAATAGTTTAGAATAACAACTCTCACTTGCCTGTAGTTCTTGGTGTGCTCTTACTCCAGTAGGCTGACTGTGCCTTCCCCTCAAACATGACACCAATATCACAGTCCAGTGCTCAAGGGGCTACTGACTGGCTTGGCCTTCCTCCCAAAGGTGGTCATAAATGCCTCAGGGTCATAATTGGGTAACTAGGGTTGTGCCCACTCGCACCTCACCTGAATTTGGCTCACGATCTCTTCATCAGCAGGTCCAGGCATGACAAAGAAGCAATTAATATTGCTGTCAGACAGAAGTGCTGAAGTGTGCTCACTGGGTGGCATGACCATGTACTGATATATAGAGAGCATGGTTTACGAGGGCTCTGATATGTCCATTCTAGATGGGGAGGTGCTCAGGTGCTACAATGGTGATGGGCACAGCATACAGAACATATAAGAATATAAAAATGACCATAAAGGGTCAGACCAATGGTCCATCTGGCCCAGTATCCTGTCTTCTGACAGTGGCCTATGCCAGGGGCTTCTGGGGGCTTCTGTATGAACAGAACAGGTATTTATTAAGAGTTAGAGAAAGTGGAAAGATGATGGCCAGACGTCTGAGAGAGCCGTGATGCTGGCTCCAGGCCGAGGCTCCAGGCCGAGGCTCTAATGCTGCAGCTAAAGCTGAGTTCCCATGATAGCCCCAGTAGTACAGATGATGAGGGGAAAAGGAGGGAAATGAGTGACCTGAAGGGATGGAACTGGCAATGGAGTCTTGCTTGGGCTGTTGGGGGAAAAAGGCAGAGAAGTTTATTATCTCTAATCTGACTAATAATGACCTGCCATCTCCTGTTTTCAGGTACAGAAGAAGGATGTCCTGCATTTACAGGTCTCAGTATAAGCAGTGCTTTGACTGGCACAGACTTGAAAGTGAAACTAATGCTGTACACAAGACAAAACCAGAACTGTGCTGAAACACTCAGTTCAGCTGGTTCCAGGTATCTGAACGTGACCAAGAAAACTATCCTCATTGTGCATGGGTACAGACCCACAGGGTCTCCCCCCATCTGGATACAAAAAGCAGTACATCTCTTGCTCTCTGTGGAAGACATCAACATAATCATTGTAGATTGGAACCGCGGGGCTACGACTCTGCTCTATCACAGAGCTTCTAGCAATACTAAGAAAGTTGCTGAATTCTTGAAAACACTTATAGACCAAATGTTGGTAAGTTACATATTTCTAATAATTGTGACAGTGTTAATGGAGTAAAAGAAGTATTTACAGCAGAATCTTAGAGAAAGCAAATTGTTCTTTAAAGAGATGCATTAATTACTGTAAACTCAAATACATGTAGTGCCAAAATCTTTACTTTGGCTTTGCATGTTAACATTTTACAGCTTCATTCACTTTAAACTTGGAGTACCAATTTTTTTTAAAAGCCTCTAATCTGAGGCACGTACATTTCAAATGCCCCAGAAATCAGATTTGCAGGTGCACATTTGAACTAGGGTGACCAGAGAGCAAGTGTGAAAAATCAGGACGGGGGGTTGGGGGTAATAGGAGCCTATATAAGAAAAAGACCCAAAAATCTAGACTGTCACTATAAAATCGGGACATCTGGTCACCCTAATTTGAACACACAGACTAGGCAGCTGGATGTCTAACAGGAAGCTGGCATACACCAGTTGGAGTTTGGAGGCACCTCCACACTGTTCCCTAAACTTGAATTCCGAAAAATTAGGTGCCTAAAGTTGGACAATTAAAAGTACAGATTTGGTTGCAGCCACTTCAAAAATGTGTCCCTGAGACTATACATGAGTTCAATTCACATCCAGGGATTAATGGTTTTAAATGTGAAGCTACCAACTTGAATGGCAGAGGATATATGAATGAGATGATTGTAAGGACCGTTCAGAGAGGTGCTGAATGTTCTGTGCAGATCGGGATGAGAAGGTGTTCCACTAAGCTACACTTCCCCTGCAAATAGGAGATAGCTTCATCTTGGTAACTATGACACTGTGACTCATTCAAGCTTATGCACACCCAACAGGCTCCCTGTCCTCTCATTATCCATATAATGATTATCACCTTCTGAACTCGGAGCAATCTTTTTCTGATGAAACATCAGGGTCCCAACAGATAAAGTGAAAAAAAGTGAACAAAAATATTATTTTACTTTGTTTAAGGTATTAAATGTTATTCTACATTCTTATTTTGACCAAATATTATACAATTGTTTCAGTCTTATTGATTTCACTTGGCTAACTGGTGACTGGGAACACTGGTGTGATTGAAGAACATGTGTCAAAAGTGTACAAGGCAGGACATTATGGAGGACCAGACTAACATGAGCACCTGTGACATATTGCACAGATGAGTTAACAGCTGCCAGAGGCCATGGGTTGCAGCAACTTGCATTAGGATCTTTGAATTAGAAAATACATTTCTGAAACCACATGCTGGCAATTGGGGTTTATTATTAATTATTGGTATTGCCATAGCAGCCACACGCACTAGACACTGTTCCGTGCATAATCGCTGTCCCAGGGGAACACAGTCATGGCCCGGAAATGTTTAGCTTTCAGATTCACATCACCAAAAGGTGTTGAGCATGGAAGGGGGGTCATTTCAGTGGAATTTGCATTGGGTATTATGTCTCAAAAGACACCTCCATTTGTGTTGGGACAAGAGAAGTACTCGCAGGTAAAATTAGGATGGGCTATTTATGTTATCCCTGGAACCAGCTGGATGGCCTTTTCCTGCTCTTGATGTTTCTTATGTGCTTAACATTTCTGTAACCTATGATCATGGACATTTTTAAATTGCAGGCCGATGGAGCATCGCTTGACTCTGTTTATATGATAGGAATTAGTCTTGGAGCGCATATCTGTGGGTTTGTGGGACAGATGTATAATGGCAAACTTGGGAGAATAACAGGTAAGCCCCTTTCTCAATCCCTGCTCCTGTCTTGGGCAAATCACTTCAGCTCTCTGCCTCAGTTTACCCAAACACTGAATAATACTTTCTGTAGTGAGCTCCCAGGAGTGCTGTGTAGGTCAGTTAGTTAGTTAGTGAGTGCCAGTCCTGTGTTCTGAACACATGGAGCACTACATCACTGTTAGGCCTTATGCAAAGGTGTTAGGCACAAGAACCCTACACGGAGACACAGAATAATTTCTGCTAACTAGCCCTCATGGTGAGCCCCGTTAGCCACATGCCAGGAACATAAGCTGCCTTGGGGCTTCTCTGAGGAAGAAGGAACTCCGAGTAGGAACAGTGAGATCTTTAAGAGGAGCCCTAGGAACCTATGCTAAGGAAAAGGCTCAAGGCTGGTCTACACTGGGGGGGTGGTATCGATCTAAGATACTTCGACTTCAGCTATGCTATTCACATAGCTGAAGTTGTGTATCTTAGATCGATTTACCTAGGGTCCTCACAGCGCGGGATCGACGTCCGCGGCTTCCAGTGTCAACTCCGCTACCGCCGCTCACTCCGGTGGAGTTCCAGAGTCAACGGGAACACGTTCAGGGATCGATATGTTGCATCTAGATGAGACGCAATATATTGATCCCCAAAAAATCGATCGCTACCCGCCAATACGGCGGGTAGTCTGGATGTACCCTCAGACTGAGGCTAATATTTTGTACTTCATTAGGAGGGAAGGAAAACTCTGTAACAGTGTGCATGTTCTCAGATGCTAACCCAGTGTGTAAGTGTCCTGTATCCAGAGTGGGGTGGAGACCACCCATTCACAGGGATATAGAGAATCATTTAAATAGCACCACATTACAATCATGCCATAATAATCATTTTGCATTTCAGGTCTTGACCCAGCAGGCCCCTTATTTAATGGGAAACCTCCTGAGGAAAGATTAGATCCTACAGATGCCCAGTTTGTTGACGTCATTCATTCTGATATTGATGGTAATATTTAATTTCTTCCTTCTCTGTGTTTCATTAGATGGAAACCCAGGAACTAAACTGGACTGCAGGAGTGAGAAGGCTACCGTGAGGCAATGCCTGGGCTCCTCTCTCATTGGCTGGAGCTCTGTGCCTGTACGGGGCAGTGATCTAACTCAGATCACAGGGTTATGCCCAGGCTGTGGCGGGTGGAGGGGTCCCATTCTGCATAGCTCAGAAAATGGGTCACTATTCACCCCAGAGCTATTTCTGCTGCGTTACTGGTTTAACAGGCAGGGGCAGCTCTAGACATTTCGCTACCCCAAGCACGGCGGCATGCCACAGGGGGTGCTCTGCTGGTCGCCGGTCCTGCGGCTCCAGTGGACCTCCCACAGGCATGCCTGCGGGAGGTCCACCGGAGCCCTGCCTGTCGCCCTCCCGGCGACCAGCAGAGCGCCCCCCGTGGCATGCCGCCCCAAGCATGAGCTTGGCGTGCTGGGGCCTGGAGCCACCCCTGTTAACAGGACATGTCTCAACAGCCAAACCCAGGGGACTGTGACTGGTGCCACATGGGCACAGTCCATAGCAAAAGGTGGCACCGAGCTGCACAGCCCCCGAGGGTACACAGGAAGTTGCCAGGTCTGCACAAGGTACGTGTGTGCTGCTATAGACCTCGAGGGGATATAGCTTGCTTTGCTGGGTGGGGGAGAGGCGTTATGGCCCCTGGAGAGGGAGGGCAGAGCAGTCATTGTGTTCCACTAAGTGCAAGGATATCAGTTGTGAGCTGGCAAAGGGAGAGCACCCTCATGTGCAGTAGCACCTCAGAGTCAGCTGTTCCCGGTTGGGGGAGTGCTGCTGCTTGCGGTGGTACAGGTCACTAAGGAACTGGAGCCAGGAATTAAAATAGCAAAAGCCATCACACCGACTTGAAAAGCTGAACCATTTCATTCCCTTGGACATAGTGTTAATAACATAAAACTCCCTAGCTGCTTGTAACCTGCCCTGTGGTCCTCAACTGGGAGGCATTACACAGCTTTGCATTATGCTGCCTGCCTTTTATTATTCTCCTTGGGCCAGGAATACTTTCACCTGGTGAGTCTGTATCCTTGGCATCATCCTGGACTCTGAACTTTTCTTCCCACACTAGTCACCCCATCACCATTTGGTAATTTCCCCCCTCAGTTCCTCCTCACCCATACATTTGACTTCTGTGACCTAGACTACTGCATCACTCTCCTCCACAGCACTCAAGAACCACCTGCCAGATTCCAGCAGCATACGCTAATGGCTGTGTCTCACCTTTACAAAGCATCATCATCCTGTTCTCGCACAGCTCCACTAGCTCATACTCATACTCATTTCAAGATCCTGTTCAGAATCCACCTCCTTGCATGAGATCAAGCCCTGGCCCATATCTGTGCATGGAGGGGACCATCCACTCATGGATCTTCTCCTCCTGCATGGAGGAAGGATGTCAGCAGTTTCTAGAAGATGCTCTGTGAGTCCAAGATCTACCCTTGGATAAGGCATGAAGACAGACCAGGCTTACCACATCGATTTGCCTTCTTGAAGGCCTGGCAAACTCCTTCCCTGAAAAGGCCACAAATCCACAGAGATTTAACTTACCTTTTTCCCTCCCACAGTTTCTCTGCAGAAGGTGATGGGCCCAGATACACATCATGCACATGTCACACACATTGTCTTATTGTGGGCATTTAATGTCATTATCTAGAATACGGCAACGGGGTCATTGTCTTTTAGTTCAATGATGCATACATAGATTAAGGAAACTAAATCTCTTGCACAACTGAGACTGCCAATGCTACATGAATCCATGTTGTTATTTGTTCCTAATTCTTCATCTGAAATTCCTTTTCCCGGCACTTTAAGATTCTTTCTAAAAATGATATTTTCTTTGATTAGGACTAGGCTACAGAGAAGCTTTAGGACACATAGACTTCTATGCCAATGGAGGAACCGACCAGCCCGGCTGCCCACAAACAATATTTTCTGGTAATGAAATACACTTTGCATTGGGAAAACTAGGACAAAATATTTTCAACAAATCACCCAAAGAAGTGTGGGGGAAACACTCACTGACAGTAAAAAAAAAAAAAAAAAAACCAACTCAACTTTTTGAAAAACAACCCAAAAAATCAGATCCCCAGCTGCTGTATATTGGGGGTTGCTACACTGAAGTCCAGAGAGCCATGCTGATTTGCACCAGAGGAGGATCTGACCCATAACTCTTTGCTGTTTCATCCTGGATTTTCTGCTCTCTTCCAAGTGAGTGAATAGCATCAAATTTTGCTGTGGAGCAAATTCACCTAGTTCCACAAATTTGCATGCATAAATTCAGTGAGCAAGTTTACTCCCAGAACTTATAGAAACGTTTAGGAGATGTGAGATTTTTTTTTTATTTAAAAAAAAAGCGAATTCACTCAAATCCAGTTTGAAAGCACAAGTGTTAGCAGCAATGAGTCCCCAGAACCAGTGCAGAGAACTGTGTAATGGAGAAGACAACACTGAGGCAATGATGCATGTCTTGGCAATGAGAGACAGCATGGCACTCAGGAGACCTGTGTTCTGTTCCTGCCACTGAGCTAGTATGTGAATGTGAGCAAGTCACTTCCCCTTTGTGTGCCTCTGGTTCCCTTCCCGCCCTTTGTCTAGTCTCTTCTATTGTAGAAGCTCTTCAGAGAGGTACTGGCTCCTGCTGTGTGTTTGGTCAGGCACTAAAAAAATATAAACTTCTGTATTTTAAACACAAATTTAAATTCTACAGAAAACACTGAAATTTGCAGCAAACCCTTACATTTGAGACCAATAGCAATGTTTTTGCAGTGTAAATTTCCAACTGCCCTGGTTAGGCATTGAGATCATGTCCATATAACCACGTGTCTAAATTGTGAGACAGCAATTTGACGCTTTAGTGCCTGGCAGTGAGGACATTTAGAATCACTCATTGACAGGAAAAAATGCAGCATGTGTGCTGGGGGAAGATGCCAATCCCTGAACTATTATACATCGGGCAACAACCTTACTAAGGAGCCATGATCCATGGAAACATGCAGTCAATTTTTTAAAGAACTTTTCCTGGTGGGATGAAGTTTGTTTGCTTCAGAGGTGCAGATCTCTTATGCTGCTTAGTGTAGCCATCACTGCCCTTTTCTGTAATGCTCTGTGGCATTGTTCAAAGATAGCACACACAGGAATTTAGCTTTGCCCTGGCTCTTCTCACACATCCTCAGTCCCTCTGCTGCTGTTTGTAGGTCTTTTACAGAACTTCCTTACAGTTCCTCTGTGGTCACCAGCATGCCGAATTGGAGAGAGGGGCATTTTGCGGCAGGTTTAATACACTGCTGTGTATTTCAGCACAGTCCATGGAACCAGTTGCTTCTATAAAAGCTTATACCAAGAATGGCAAGAGCTTATGCAAAAGGAATGCACCACCTAAGTGGCAACCCCAGCTAAGAACTGGTGGCTAATTCATAAGGCAGAGTGGAATCCATAGTTGTGCATACCAGCAGTGGCTCCGCAATGCTAACCATAGGCTAGTCTTCTTATAGGCTGTAGACAGGTATGACTTGAAGGTACACATGGAGCAGACAGTGTATGGTGAGTATGAAGGTGCCATTTTACAGTGTTTTTAAACATACCCATACTCTGGACATGGTCTCATGGAAGTCCATTGCAGTTAGATTACTTGAAGAACTGCTTAGATTCTAAGCCCTTGTTCATTGGTAGGAACAGGTATGTCCCAGTTGACAGCCCAGAACCAATGGGGGACAATCAGAGTCTCTCGCCCAGAAGCAGTGCGGAACAATCAATGACTCTGGCTCAGAAGCAGTGGGGGATTATCTGTGTCCAGCCCAGAAGCAGTGTGGAGCACTCAGTGTATCCTTCCATCTGGTTTATAGTGCGAGTTGCACAAGCTGTTCTGGCTCAGAGTTTCTTGCTTTACAGGATGTCAAGTTGCTGGACAGGATTTAACGTGACCCTGTGAACATCTCTGGTGTTATGATACTGTCACAGCAATAGAGTGCATTCTGTTTTGCTGTTGCACTAACATTTTGCATGCTGTACACAGATTTCTAATGAAATATCCTTTCTCTTTGTGTCAACAAGGATCACAGTATTTTAAATGTGACCATCAGAGGTCTGTTTTCCTGTTCTTGTCATCCTTGGAAGAGAGGTGCAATATCACTGCATACCCCTGTGATACATACAGAGATTACAGGAACAGCAAATGTGCCAGCTGTGAGACTTTCCAGCCCATGGCATGCCCCATCCTGGGTAAGGATGATGCAGTGTCCAATGTGGATAAAAGAGTTGTGTTTTGGAGATGGTCTTTAACAATCCAAGGGACTCATACTGCTGCCTGTCACACTATACCCTGTGTTACTCCATGTAACCTATAACAAACATTCTGGTACATGTTGCCAAAGAGACTCACGGGACAGAGCTGTTTGCAAAGTCCCTTAACACATATAGTCTTTGCTTCCTTCTGGGAGTGGGTGCGTGAGATGACACCATTTCACATCTGGAAAGGTAGGTATAAATCCTAGCTTATGTTACAAGTGAAAATGGATTTGGTGGCTTCATTTAGTCTTTGTACAGTCACATCACAGTTACTGCACAGATCAGCACTCACAGGAGACCAAAGAGCCAAATCAAGAACTTGTAGATTTTTCCTGGGGGTCACAGCAGAATTCACATGCCTTTGGGGAGCTGTATGGGGGATAAGCACATGCTCCTGCTAAGTACTTCCAAGAGGTGTTCAGCATCTTAAACCCTTACTGACTTCAATAGCAGCTGCTGAATGCTCTGCACTTTTGAAAATCAGATCACTTGTTTTACTTGTCCAAATATAGATTTAGGAGTGTAACTTTAGGCTCCCACGTTTGAAAACCTTGGCTCTACTGAGCTCCCAGAAATAAATTTCCAAAGTAAGGGAGATTATTGTTCTACTGAGCAACACGTGTCTTGACAAGAAACAAAAAAGGATGGCTCTTAACATATGGGATGGACAGAAAACAGCCATATTTAGGCCTAATTCCTGGAAGCACTAACACATGGGCTTAGCTTACTCACATGAGTTTACAGAGTATTAGGGATATTATCTATGCTGTGTTTTACCAGTAACTAACTGCAATATTCACCTTGTGGCTGAAAAGCAATTTGGTATATATCAAGCACTAACTTGATTTCTTTTCAGTCATTTGGTCTTGTACAGTCACCTAATGCTGAATTTTCACACTGTGGTCTACAGGTTATTATGCTGATAAGTGGAAAAGCTATTTAACACTAAAGAATCCTCCAGTGACTAAAGTGTTTTTTGATACATCGGACAAAGAACCATTCTGCCGTGAGTGATTAACATTCCTTCAACTTTGCATTGAGGACTCTCTCTATCAGCAACAGCACTGACATCCAATTCAGAACAGGCAGCTGTCATTGTGTCTCACAGCCTATTAGAAGCATGCCTTGTAGCTGATGGATAAAACACATTTCCATTTGCAATAATACCTCTCATAATGACAGGTTTCAGAGTTGCAGCCATGTTAGTCTGTATCCACAAAAAGAACAGGAGTACTTCTGGCACCTCAGAGACTAACAAATTCATTTGAGCATAAGCTTTCATGAGCTACAGCCCACTTCATTGGATGCATGCAGTGGAAAATACAACAGGAAGATATATATACACACACACACACACACACAATATGAAACAATGGGTGTTACCATACACACTCTGATGAGAGTGATCAGTTAAGGTGAGCTATTACCAGCAGGAGAGAAAAAAACTTTGGTAACCACTACAAAAAGTTTTTTTCTCTCCTGCTGGTAATAGCTCACCTTAACTGATCACTCTCGTCAGAGTGTGTATGGTAACACCCATTGTTTCACGTTCTCTGTCTGTATATATCTATCTTCCTACTGTATTTTCCACTGCATGCATCCAATGAAGTGGGGCTGTAGCCCATGAAAGCTTATGCTCAAATAAATGTGTTAGTCTCTAAAGTGCCACAAGTTCTTTTTAATAATACCTGTTCTTTTTAATAATACCTCTCTGCTTCAAAATGGCAGATACACTTGGCACAGTGACAAAACGATCTTTCCCTATCAGCTAAGTAGAGATACAGAGGAACAGACCTGTTTCCCTTTTAGAACTATTAAATTTGGTGATATGTGAATAAAATCTAGGAAAAAACAGTAACTGTCTTGGGGTCCAATGCTGCTACCATTGAAATAAATGGCCTACCTCCCAGTGAGTTTAACTGGGTGTGAGATTGAACTGTTGACCCTTAAAGGTGACCTGCAAAGAAAAAACAATAGGTATTTATCAGCTTTATGATGGATGATGAAGCAATGACAGGTGTTTGGGTTTTCTGTTTTTTTAACTTTATCTGCTTCGGTTTTATTTCCCCGTGAGAAATTCAGGTTCTGTGTAGGCTGGAAAGCTCCATGGTGACTGGAGAGTAGGGAAATGGTGACATCACAAGAATCAAGGAAGTAGAAGTGGAGCAAACTGGAGAAAGGAAGGGGTTTTTAATCAAACCGGTTCAAACTCTGTTTGCTTTAACACTTGTGTAACTCAGTTGTTGATTGCCACTGTGGCTAACAGAGGATTCAGCACTCCCAGCTCTTCAGAGTGCTACAGTTCACAATAAACATGGGAGAGATCTCCAGCAAAGCCAGGGAGACCAGACTGGACATGCCTGGTATTTCTAAGGTAAATCCCTTTCACGTCTTCTTAATCCATCATACACAAATACAAATGAGCACAAGTCCAACTTTCCAAAACTCCTTTGCAGGTCACCATTGAGGCTCTCTGTAAAACGCAGTTCTGCTCTGACAGTACAATGACGTGGTGGTGCCTCATGTTTATTGGCAAGTCAAATTATGTGAGTGTGAAGCATGTGGTTAGAGGACAAAAGGAGCTTCCACTCAGAGCTGGCACAACCCAAACAAAGGCCAAGTGCAATTGGTGTTCTCTCCTCTGCTCCTGCCCCAAACCATGGGAAAGGAGTGGGCTGAAGATGAGCAGGCTCCATCCCATAAGGATAGGCATCCTCCCTCACTCTGCCAAGGAGCTCACAGAGGCAGGGTGCGTTCCCCTGGGGCAGTGCAGCTCTTAAAGGGTCAATATAACCCTCATTGACTTCTGGAGCAAATATGCCCAGTGTAAAAATACCAAGATGTTTTGTCCAGCTGCCAGTCCTGCCAGGGATTGGAGAGTCTTTCATTCTCCTGCCTCATCACCGGGAAAGGCTCTGCCAGCCGGACTCTGAGCTCAGCTAAATCTGCACCATTCTCATTGTCTTCAGAGTTGCTCTGGTGTGACTGGGGGCAGGAGGTGGTTCTGCAGCCTCTGCTTAGCTAACAGATATGATCTGTGAGCTGGAAGAGAATCATGCTCACTGTCCTAGAGTTAAGGGGGCTCTTAGTTTTAATGGCAGTAACAAGTAGCAAAAATCTATTTTATCCCCTACAGTAAGCCAGTCAGACAGCAAACATGCACGAGGGCAAGTCTGCAGAGTGAAAAGATGCCTTTTTATGGAGACACGTTTCAGAGTAGAATCACACTTTAAACAGATAAAAAAAATAAAGTTTGTTTCCATAAAGAACAAGGAAAAAAACACCTGGTAACCTCAAAAACAAGAGAGAGAAAGTGTGGGGTACACAGGCAGGATCTGGGAAAAACATTATGTGGCGATACAAAGGAGACTGACCTGGGCAGGAGGAAGCACACGCACAGGGATGGACAGAAGGGATAGCGGGAGGAGAGAGACTGGAGCAGGCAGGAGCAAGGATAAATGAGTTGAGAAGAAGCTGGCACAAAGGAGAGAGGCTTCACTGGGTAGGAGTGATAGGACTGAGGAAAGGGTGTTCTGGGAAACAGAGTAAGAGTGAGTGGCTGAGAAGAAATCAAGGAACAGAGAGAAAAGGACTGAGCAGAAGGGTGAAAAACCTGGAAATGACTGGAGAGAAAAGGAAGGGAATAATCTAATCAGGAAGGTGAAAGATCTGTCATCGTCCTCATGGCAAATCCCAAAAGGATGTAGCCTCCTTGCAGACTGAGCATCAACTGGATCACTCTCTGACTAGGTCCTTAAGGCATTTTGACAACAATAGACAAAGACTGAACATCCAACCGATCTTATTGCGCCACTGAAAATTTTGGTGATCATGTGATCCCCAGCCAGATAAGCAGCATTAATTAGTAAACATGCTTCATAATTCATTGGTCTTCCATCCTAATAATATGTCCATACCAAGGAAGCCATAAACCAAAACAGCGCTGATAGAAGCATTTGCTGGGTTCAGCTATGAATATCCTCACTGCTGATCTATTCCTGCCATTTAATATGGGGCAGCTGACGAAGATGACAATAAATGAAAATGTTACCACCATTTTTCAGCCTTCCTCGGTGCCTATGTTTCACTGCCGTACAATAGAGTTGGTAAAACCATGGTTCTATAGATCTGCAGCTTCCTAGCAAGATTGATGTCCCAACGTCTTCACTGAGGCTGTTGAATGGCTCAAAACATGGCTCTCTGGCACAGTTTGTGATGCTTCCCAAGTACTGGACAGTGACCACCTGCTTGAAGTCCTGTCCAAACAGGTTAATATTGAGCTGGGTGTAATCTGGAGCTGAACACTGCTTGATGGTAGTGGTCAGGGAGCTGGTTTAATCCAGATTAATAGCCAGACCAATCCCTGTTGCTTCCTGCCCAACCAGATCAGCCATCAGCTGCAGCAATTCACCACACTGAGCCAGCAATGTCATTGGCATATTCGAGATCTTGAAGCAGAGTGGTGTTCAGCATAACACCTAAAGGCACATCCTCAAGTTTATCCATCAATCAGTACCAATACTGAACAACAATGGTGACAGGATGCAGCTTTATTGAATTCCCATGGAGATAGGAAACCATACCACGTATCTGCCATGGACTTGAACGCAGCTTTCCATTCCATTATAGAACTCTTCTTTCAATGACACTATCTTCCCAGGGATGCTGAGTCATGTCATCAGATCCCAGAAGCTTACCTGATGCACAGAATCAAAGGCCTGACAGAAGTCTATAAAAACTAATGCACACAGCTTATTAAATTCAGCCATTTTCTCCAAAAGCTGCCGCAAGGTAAAAATCTGGTTGACAGTGGAATGACCAGGTCTAGAGCAACACCGAGTATCCTGGCCTTTGCCATGAAATGCATTATTGATTCAAGACATTAACATGGAATTAAAGACTCCCCTTGGGGGACAGCATAATACCTCTGTAGTTGCTACATTCTGCCTTATTGCCCTTTTTGAGCAGAGGCAGAATAACCACCTTCTTCAAATCATCAGGGATGATATTAGCATGCCAGAGGATCTTGAGGAGTCTATGCAGCATGGTACAACAATACTCTGACCCGTCTTCAACAACTCAGGGGTGATGTTACAAACCTCTGGTGCCTTCCCAGACTACAGCTTATGGACAATAGACAGTCAACCTGTGGGACTTGTTGCCAGGGGATGCTATGAAGGCCAAAACTGTAACTAGATTAAAAAAAGAATGAGATAAGTTCACTGAGGACAGGTCCATCAATTCCTGTTAGCCAAGATGGTCAGGGATGCAATCCCATGCTCTGGTGTCCCTAAGCCTCTAATTGCCATCAGATGGGAGTGGATGACAGGGAATGGATCACTTGATGATTGCCTGTTCTGGTCATTCCCTCTGACACATGTGGCATTGGCCACTGTCAGAAGACATGATACTGGGCTAGATGGACCATTGGTCTTATTCAGTACAGCCGTTCTTATGACTGTGATCCAGATCTCATCTTGATTGAAGAAAGGTGCTTAACTGGATCTTCCTGCCCCTCTTCAAATGGAAGAGGGAGTGCAGGCAGCAGACAACTGAAGAACATATTGAAATTATCTCCCCATCGATGCAACAGATCTTGCATAGTGGCTAATGCTGCCATCTTGATTCTTTACTGGACAAGCTGGTGCCACCTTCCCCCACAAACACTGCAAAAGTGAAAAGAGGGTGTGGAGATCGTGCCTGATGGCAGCCTGTTCTACACTGTCTGCACTGTTCTACACCAGGATTCCTTATTGTTCTTACACAGTGACTTGATGATGTTCCAAAGCTGAATCCTTTCAGCTTTTGCTTTTGCTCTTGACAAACATCTTTAAAGATTCAAATTGTAGTCTTGCTTTTTTCTTAGCTGTGACTGAAGTGCGCATGTCCTCACTGATCCTTGGATGACATCTGAAGGGATGAGCCCCAGCACTGAGCTGGCTGCAGTCTGCACTGACTACTTTAAAATAATACAATTCCTGAACAGGTGACTTAAATCTCTAACGCTTCAATGGCCTTATGCAGTTCAGAATGGATGATAGAACATAAGAACGGCCATACTGGATCAGACCAAAGGTCCATCTAGCCCAGTATCCTGTCTTCCGACAGTGGCCAGTATCAGGTGCTTTAGAGGGAATGAACAGAACAGGTAATCATCAAGTGATCCATCCCCTGTCGCCCGTTCCCAGATTCTGGCAAACCGAGGCTAGGGACACCGTCCCAGCCCATCCTGGTTAATAGCCACTAATGGACCTATCCTCCATGAGTATATCTAGCTCTTTTTTGATAGCTTGGTTGTAATAAGAGGTTTTGATTGAATTGGACTAATTTTGGCCCATTAACTAACTGGCTGATGTCAAAGTTGGAGGTGCATTTTTGCCAGCTAAAGCTGATGACCCAATGTCAAGATGCCTCTGCAAACTCCTACATTCATGACTGCCAATGGTTGTTAACGAAGTCAAGATCAACAAGAGTCCTAGAGAAACCTTTTGGGCTGTACCATGTCTGGTTGTAAATCTTCTGGTGATGGAAAAGTGAGGCAGTGATCATGTCACTGGCAGCTGCAAATTCCAGCCATTGCTGCTCATTCCTGTAATTATTTATTATTTGGCTTACTATAGCACTTAGAATCCCCAATCATGGACGTGGACATCATTGTGCTTGGTGCTGTACAAATACTGAATACCCAACTTCCCAAGTGAATTTGCCCAGGGGTCATTATCCTCTTCTACCAGGACATTAAAGGTGCCCAGAATCATCTTTTCTTGGGGTTTAATTTCGGACTATCTGCAGTTGCTTATAAAAAATATCTGCAGCCACATCATTGGTGTTGGTGGAACCATACACTATGTTGATGGGAAGATGCCCACAGTGGGTATGGAATCACATGCTGATAAATCACTCAATTAATCTCCCACTAATCCTGCAATGCCTGTCAGGCATTAGGTAAAAGTACAACAGCCACACTTTGCTGGCACAACCCATCAAGTTCTGACCTTTCTTTTCACAGCTTCCTGGCCCGGGCATTTCACATAAAGCAAAGATCTCAACTTAGGCTTTTTAACTGTGGGATGAGGAGGAGGATGTTAGCTGTTTCAAACAATGTTCAGATGATCCATGCTCCAGTTTTACATTTGCCATCAACACACAGAATGCCAAGATGGCCCTTTTGCAAGGTTTCATTGGTCATTTTTGGCTCAATAGCAGAGAAACTCTTGGCCATTTTGGCTTCAAGGACAATTGATCAGGTTGTCACAGGTGATTGAATTCAGTATACATACTCATGCACTATGACTGTACCCATCCCAGAAGGTGGTGAAAGATCCTGAAGTGAATCAAAAAGAAAAGGGAGAGAAAAAGATATGAGAGCAGACAACAGAACGGTGGAAGAGTTCATAAATTCCAATCCTGGAAGGGACCATTGTGATCATTTAGTCTGACCTCCTGTATAGCACAAGCCGTAGACAGAACTGCCTCAGAATGATTCCTAGAGCAAAGTGTAGAGCAGCTAGAGACAGCATGCTCGGCTGGGCAGTGCAACAGCAGAGGAGATGGGCTGAAAGGAAGGAAGTGGCTAGCTGAGAGAGTCCAAGTAGACAAGGTGGGCAGTTCAAGAGCAGTAAAGGAAGTGCGGGAGAACTGAGGAAATCTACATCATGCGGCGGGGAAAGGATCCCATATGAAAAGAACCACGTGGAAGGGTCAAGTGAGAGACTGCTAGGAGAGAGTAACGGGAGTAGAGTGACAATGGAAAGGAAAAGATACACTGCAAAGAAATGCCCAGTGAGAAATGGAGACGAGTGAGCATGTCAAGGGGCAAAGAAATGAAGCAAATGAGAAGGGGCTAGGAGATGACAAGAAGCAGGGAGACTAAAAATTGAGACTGAAAAGAAGCAAGACACAAAGGTCAGATAAATGAGAGAAAAATGTGCTCCATCTGCAGCTCAGCTTCCCGCCCAAAGCACTTTGTCAGGATAGGAAAGAAGTTGAATCTAACTGTGTTCTCTCTCTCTGCCTTGCAGTTTATCATTACTTGGTGGATATTATTACCTGGAACAAAAATATTAGAAGAGGCTCCCTCATAATTAAACTAAAAGATCAAGCTGGGAACACAGCAGAATCCAAAATCAATCAGTAAGTCCTACTGGGTTCAAGATCCAAAACTCTCGGCAAGTAATTTAGGCCAAACAAGCCTTGGTGCTGGCAGGAGGCAAGCACACAGGAGTTGGGGTTGCTTGCACCTCAAGGGATAGATCCCGTGTTAGCAGGTGTAAATTAATCTAACTATGTGACTCCAGTGGAACTGCACCAGTTTACACCAGTTGAGCATCTGGCCATGAGAGTATAATCTCCAGAAAAACTGCATTATTCTCAAGGGTGAAATGGTGACTTATGTGATTATGCAAATTTGTGAGACTAATCTAATCTTACTACAGCCAGACATCTCCTGCATGACTAGTTTTTTAGTGACTCTGCAATGACTTGTCATGGCAGTTCTAGTTGCATAGTCCTTCAGCTCTGAGTCATATGCTGCTTATGCTGGATTTACTAGCGTATCTAAAATTCTCTACTGTTTTAATGGTATGTACTCCATGAATGTCTAAGCATTTAATAAAATGCCATTCAGCATGCATGAAGGAACAAAGACAGATATTCAGGTGAAATTGTAAATACCTTTCACATAAATACAGGGTTTCATCTTGCTGACCTTCTCATAGCTCCTAAATATGCTAATAAAGCACATCAAATTGAATGCTAGACTCTGGAAATATTGCACATATCCAACTACATCTCCATGTTTACATTTGTAATGGAATTAGCCACCATAATCCACTAGTGGTGGAATAACAAAGCAGCATCTACATTTTTTAAAAACTTTTGATTAGGGCAAAGTTAGTTAAAATACTACATTGTATATTACTTATTCAGGATCCGTATCTTTAAATATCCATCCATATATATAGAGACCTTCATGAAGAACAGTCACATGTGCATATTTATTACTGTTGCACTGAAAGGTCTAAGCAAATTCCTGTGATGTCTCCGTATAAAATGGATCATGTTGCCCAAAGTCATTGGGTCACATCCATCCCTTATGAAGCTCTGTTGACTTTAATGCTATGCCATGATATGCTGTATTGCTCTCCCTTGGCTTCTGTCAACTCTGCACTGTACTATGTAGGTATGTGCTGCAATTGCCTAGGAACAGCTACAAGAAACCAAATTAAGGTACTTTAACATGCTGAGCTCAGAATGTTCTGATTTGCAGATCTAAGTCAGAAATATAGCATCCTTTTTACATAGAATTTTATATTTAGCATATGTTATACAGCACACATGGCTGCCTAAATGAACATATAAGTCCATACAAAAGGCAGTGTTTGAACCATGATTGGATTTAATCTATGACTTTGAGTTCAGGTTGAAGGCAGAGTAGAGCTCAGATTCTATTTTGGGGTTAGATTCAAAAACACCAAAATCTTGTGAGCTGTTCTAACTAGATTTCAGTCTGTGGTTTCAGAAATCAAGTGATTTCCCAAAATATCCATCCTCTTGAATGATAAAAATCACACCCTTCTCATGAGAGTTTTGCCCACCTCTGAATGAGACCAGGAAAGTAGGTGCCTTGGGGGTTTGGTGGGGACCGGGTACCAAAATCATAAGAACAAGTTTGGATCTGGGAATCTAAATTCATAGCCCACTCTCAGAAAAATCAGCAGGAATTCAAGAGCCTGGCACTTCTCTATTACCACCATTGTGAATATTACATGGAATCTAGTCAAAATGTGATTTGCTTTTTAGTGAGTATATTCTAAATTGTCTGCTTTCTGTTTAGTGAAGTTGCAACTTTTCAACAATTCATCCAAGCTAGTTTGATAGCTGGATTTGACCAGGATTTTGAAAAAATTGCGAGAATTTCCTTGGCATTTTCCACGGGGTCTGTAATAGGCCCAAAGCACAAACTCAGGATTCTTCAAATGAGGTTAAGGTCAATTACATATCCAGAAAGGTAAGTGTATGATTACTAACAATCTCCATACTTGCAAATTAGATGGTTTTAAATATTTCATGTGGATTACTGGCCTGATTGAGGCCAGAAGAATTACTTTTAGACCACACAATTGAATTACCATATATATATTTTGGGGTCAAATTCTGCTCTCAAATCCATGCATACAATTCCCAGCGTAGTCACTGAGAACTTTGTATCTATGCTTGAAGACAGAATTTGGTTTATTGTCTCTAAAATGTGTAATTTGGGATCTCAATGTGCAATTTTTACTCAGACAAAATTCGCATTGATTAAAAGGAGATTTAAATAAGGGCCTTGGAAAGCAGTGCAGGCCCTTTATGCAGTTACAAGGATGTTGCCTAAGGCTCAATACTATACTGAAAATAAATTTGATGCAAGTAAATACAAACATTCAGCATAAAGAGGCTGAACAGTTTTCTTGTCTTTGGGACAGTCTGTTGACAGTCAAGTGAAATTTCTTGAGCAACAGGCCATGGATCATCTACTTGTGTTAAAAACAAGGTTTATTAACAATAAAGAGAAAATGGTAGTAAAATAAAAGGAATGAACTGCATATTTAGATTTCTCATAAATTCTGCTATATCAGGTACTTTGGGTTTAGCTACAGAATAAAAAAAGGAAGATTTATTCTATTTCTAGTAAGCTAGGTCTTGTCTCTCCAACCCCCTCAGACAGCCTGCGACACCTCTTCATTTCTGTTTCTCAGATCTCCTCACTCCCTGCTTTTCAAGTCCCAGGTCCTTTGTATCCCAAGTATCCAGGCCTTTGATATATCTGGTTTTCATGAGCCTCTCACCCCAGCTGTCACCTAGGAGATAGCCACTTTCTCCTTAGAGAAGACTTTCCCAGAGGATGAAGTCAATGCAGATGGGGGTCAGTCTGCTGTATCACTTTCCTTTATCATTAAGGGAGGCAAGAGACTTTTCAAGTGCAGAATGTCTCAAAAAATCTGGTTTAAATAGTCCTGTGATCCACAGCATTTGAGGAAGCTACCCCACCTCACCTACCAGCCTCTCTTTTCCTCCTAAGCATACTGCAGACAACTCATTCTATACAAATCCCTAAAGTGCTATAAGAGGACATGTGAAGGAAAAAAAAGAGGGTAGCTTGTTTTTATATCAGTGGCTTCTTTTGTTTATTTACTCTCTTTATGCAGACCACAGCTGTGTAGATATGACCTTGTACTGCTGGAAAACACTGAAATAATCTTCAAACCTATTCCATGTCAAAACATGCAAACTTGAGCCAAGGAAGACTCAGCTGTACGGCAAATTATATTGACAACAGCACACATTTCACATATTATGGGGAAATGGCAAGGGGGAAAAAAGGACTCATTTTCAACTGTCTTCACATCTTGTCTTCTACGGATGTCAAACTATAGTGCAATTCCTCATGCTCCCCAGGTGTCCTGCTGCCCATGTAGGGACTCTCAAATGCATTTATGGTGGTGTAGTATTAAAAAAAAATGTTTTAGACTCAGAGTGCCTTCCATCCAAGGAGCTGAGTGCTTCCCAAACATAAGCTATTGAGGAACAGCAAGGATATTGCAGGACACTACTGTTCTTGGCTTATAAACTAATCATCTTCATTTTGACTAGGAAACGATTGGTTATAAAACAATGATTTGAAACTATTTATTTTTTAAAAAGATGTCTTTTGATGGTAAATAAAGCTTTGCCACAGGCCAATTGAGCATAGTGGAGGTGTCGTTTTCAGACAGTATTTTTGGCTTATTAACTTCTTACAATAGTTATGGTTATTTCATGACTGAGCAGCCATCAGAATAGGACTTTTCTTTCCACTGAAAGCAATGATTTGCTACATGTGCATACGCATACCTAATAAAAGTTAAAGCTAAATAACTGGCATTATATGTAGTAATCATCACTTTCATTCTGATAGTAACAACTTAGAAGTGAAACATTCCTTTTTACATAAAGCAAGTTTTCAAGTTTGTGATTTTGGTAGTTAGGACTTTATACCAGTTTGCTTAAAGAAAAAGTTTCTTTAAAACAGTGATATCAGGCAAGGAACCTTAGACTCACAAGTTGAAACATCCTCATGCAGAAGGACAACTTTACCATAAACACATATGGTGAGTAACGTTTAGAAAGAGGCCAGAACCAAATTCTGTGGCTCATAACTTAGTCAAATCTCTGACTACAAGACAGTGTAAAATTTCAAACCATAGCTCAAACCCTGACAGACTCTTCAAAAAAACAGATGGGACATTTTATATTAGCAAATCTACCTGTTTTTCACTTGCCTTGTTCTCAGAAATTTTTAATAAATTGAATTTTTACTAAAGCTTTGCCTACAAATTCAGCCTGAGGCCAAAACCCAGCTGTAGTGAGGTATGCTCTTATGGCTCTGGTGCCTTCTACTGACCCATCTGGAGATTAGGTTGCCACATGGTCTGACACCCCTTCCTGCAACTGCTCAGCCTGTCATCCTATTCACTTAC
Organism: Gopherus flavomarginatus; assembly: GCF_025201925.1. Taxonomy (NCBI): domain Eukaryota; kingdom Metazoa; phylum Chordata; order Testudines; family Testudinidae; genus Gopherus; species Gopherus flavomarginatus. Next base: position 64,030,342 of record NC_066624.1, read on the forward strand.
TCAATAGTCTCCCCCTTGCTTCCAGAGTTGCAGCACTTTCCTCTTAGAGGCTTAACTCTCCGGCTAAGTCACATTGAAATTCCACCTCTTCCATGCAACCCCTGCACATCAGTTCATTGAGGGGCAAATCCCAAAAAGCCTTTATAGACCCCAGAAGCCAGCCTCCCCAGGGGCCAGCCATGCCAGGGGCTGCTCCCCAGACCAGGTTTCCCCCTCCCTGCCCCCTGAACTCCCCTGGAGGGTGCACAGCCCTCCCGTGAGCCCTCCCCACCCCACCCCAGCGGCCCTGGCCCCGAGGCCACTCATTGGCTTTGCCAGGCTTGGGCCGCTGCAGCAGCTCGGCAGGGAGGAGCTGCCTTCCAGAGGCACCAGAGAGCCAGAGCCTCCCGCTTGTGAGTAGTGCTACATTCATGTTGTTCAATTAAAATAGTATTCTTCCAGTCACTAAATGCATCTAGCATGTAGCAAACCGAGATGTTGAAGGTTTATATGCAAAAAGTTTCCAAAGAAAACAGTACTCAGACCCTGCTGATGGTGAATACAGTACCCGTTCTTGAGTGTGTTTCTCACCATTTGCTTTCATGCAGAAAAATATTTTTTATGGACAATATCTTGTTTGTTTGCCATTGATAAAAGTCCGACGTGATTTCACAAATGGCCCAGTGTGGTGCTAACAGTCATTTGGTCCACGATCTATCCAGTAAGCTATATCATCGGTACTGAAATCAACCCACATACCTGGATCTTTTCTCCGATTATTTACAGCATGATCAGGTTCAGTCTCTGATACATCCACACCTTCTAGAACAATGTCTGTTTTACCACCAAGAGTAGGATGATCAGTTACAGTCTCTGACACAGCCACATGTTCTGGAATGGTGTTTGTTTCACCAATAGAAGATGGGTCAGTCTCTGAAACACCTACAGGTTTTGGAACGATGTCTGTGCTACTGAGAGAAGATATTGCTTCTGATGGATTCGCTTTGAAAAATGTCAGCTTTGGAAGATTTTGGAAAATTTCATTATTTTTTTGTTTCTTTTCTTCCGCCAGTTTACATTTCTGTGTTCCACTCAGTTGGTTACGTTTCAGCCTGACCCTTATCTCAGTTATCTGAACTTAACCCCCCCCCAACAAATTACACAACATACAGTGTTTTAATGTGTATATATATATATAAAAAAGAAAGAAAAAAACAAATCAAGTACGTATAACTCAGAAGAATATATCAATAATAAAACATAAATTTATTGCAATACATGACAGGATCTGATTTCCTCACATTATTTCGATCTATGTTAGTAGGACGCCCCCCTGGTTTAGGTGGGAATAAGTAATAAAAAGACAACAGAAAAATGGGGGAAGAGTGTGTAGTGGAGTGTAAGGATGTCTAACAAAGTTCTGATTTTTCTCATGATCACTACTTGGATGCTTTTTAAAAAAATATCAAATATCAAATTTAAAAAAAAAATCTTTTTTTTTTGGTGTCCCCTGCTTTGCTGGTGCCCTAAGCACGTGCTTAGTCTGCCTGTTGGGTAATCCAGTCCTGCCCATCACGGAAAATTTCAGCCACTGTTTAATAATTATAAGCAATTGATAATAGGGGCTTACAATGGAAAGTGCTAGATAACCTTGATATAGAGGTCACTACCAATGCCTCCTATATATAGTGCAACGCACACATCTATCCATCCTTTATATAATGGTTTTACTGGCAGGAACGCTGCATGACTCATGCCAATAAAACCTTCATACAGCACCACATCATCATGTACTTTGTTCAAGACACCAATTGTACAGTAAAACTATTTTAAATACTTTCTGGGAATTATTTTATATATATTGCTGCCTGCAAAGCCAGGCTTCCTTGGCAGTGTGAATCCAACTCTAAAGGCTTTCACAGGAGAGAAAAATCATAACTGATACAGTTGTAGACATCTACAATGACATAAAATAGCTTTTCCATATATAGAAATGTAATTTTAATGGCCAGTATTCCAGGATCTTTTAGGGAGAGATGCAAGTGTGTGTACCACTGGGAAACAGGGACTAAAGCTCTCTCTACTAGCCCCCAAAAGATGTTCAGCCTTAAACCTATAGTAAGTACAGGACTAACTATTGTTCATCCTGGGTCAAAAATTCCACATGTCGGGAAAAAAGGAAACGTTTCTCTGTCAGCTTGGGGGGTAGCAGTGTTTGGGGGTACAACTGCAGCACAGGCACATGCCTATGACAAATGATTATGGCCAACATAAAATGAGAATAAGAATCTTTTCTTTCTGTCACCCTTTGTCTATGTGGCCTATTTAAGTTCAACACTTTCTGGTGCAGTGACTGTCTCCTACTCTGTCTGTGCTTGGGGCCTCATCTCAGTTGGAGCTCTCTAGAGTCTACCATAATACAAATAATAATACAAAAAGGACTGAGAATTCATCTTTGCTACTGACTCCAATTCGAATTGTGGGTACTCAGTAAATTTTTATACTATTATTTGTATTACGGTGGCTCCTAGAAATACCCAACTGAGATCAGGCCCTGGCACAGACACAGAGTAGGAGACAGTCCCTGCATGCAACCCAATTAATATTAAAAAGGGGGAAGGTATGAAAGTCAAAATAGGGAAAGAACAGGTTAAAGACTATTAGAGAAATTAGATGTATTCAAGTTGGTGGGCCTGATTAAATTCATTCATGGCACTTAAAACACTAGCTGAATTAATCTTGGAACCATTAGCAATTCCCTTTGATAACTCCTGGAGGATGGGTGAGGGCCCAGAAGACTGGAGAAGGGTAAATGTACCTATCTTTAAAATGGGGAACAAAGAGGACCCAGGGAATTATAGGTCAATCAGCCTAACTTTGATATCTGGAAAGATACTAGAACTAATTATTAAACAATTTGTCAGTACCTGGAGGGTTATAAGGAAGAGCCAGCATGGATTCATCAAGAACAAACCATGCCAAATCAACCTAATTTCCTTCTTTGACAGGGTTACTGGACTAAAGGATGGCAGAGAAGCAGTAGATGTGAGCTCTCTTGATTTTAATAATGCCTTTGACACAGCCCCCCATGACAGTCTCTTTAGCAAACTGGGGAAAAGGGTAGAGATGAATTTACTAAAAGGTGGGTTGACAGGCTGCACCCAGAGCAGTTAGCAGCAGTTCATCCCCAACCTGGGAGGCCTTCTCTCGTGCAGTCCCACGGGGTCAGCCGTAGGGCGGGCGCTATTCAACACTGTCATTAATAACCTGGCTAATGGCGGTGGAGATACGCGTATGAGGCGGACAGTGAGCTGGGGGGGGGGGGTCAGGCCCGGAGTTCCCAGTGACCGCGCCAAGCAGAGCGCGGGTCTTACTCCCGCCTTGCCGCGCTCAATGAGACCCAGCGCAGAACGGGACACTCCATGAGCCAAGGCCAGACATCTACGAGCCCCCGCCCCGCTGGCTCGGAACCCCCGCGGATACCCGGGGCGGGGCCTCGGGCACACAGGAGCCAATCGCTCTCATGCCAGCGAGCGAGGCCTCAGCAGGGCGCGCATGTTAGCAGCGGCCCGCCCGTGTCACGTGGCTCCGTCGGGCCAGGCACCGGTCGGTCACGTGATCGCCCGCTCGCCGGTTCCTGCGCTCCTGGCTCCCGCGCTGGGATGCGGCCGCTCTGCGGTTTCCTGCTGCTGCTCGGGGCCGCTTCTTGCGGCCTCTACCTGCTGTCGGCGCGGCTGAGCCCGGGGGGCCCGCTCGGGGCCGGCAGGTGGGTGACGGCCCGTGCCCAGCCACCCCCGCCCCCGCCGCCCGGCCTGGCCCGGCCCGGCCCGACTCGGTTCCGGTTCCCGTCCCCTCTGGCCCGGGAAAGTGGCTCCTCACTGCGGCGGGAGCCGCCCACATCTCCCCCCGTGCCAGGCCTGACGGCGCAGCTCGCTGTGAGCCCGGACCCCTGGGTCACCGGAACTGGGCACGAGCATCCGGGGACTGGCTCCCCAGGCCCGTGGTGCTGACAGTACCCATGGTGTGGAGCGCAAGACTGGGCCTGCAGGCGAGGTGCTGGAGGTCTGGGAGCAGGTTGGCCAACAGGCCAGGCCACCCAGGGCTTTACTGCACCTGCAGCCCACTGTGCTAGCATCGTGGACCCGCTTTCCAAGAAAGCTTTCAACTCGCCTTCATCCGGCTGTCACCCCGCAGTAGGGGTGAAAGTAAGCGGGTACGGGCCAGTAGGGAGGACCTGTAACAAAAGGAGACTGAGGGAGGGCGAGAGAAGCCTGCTGCCTGCATAAGAATAGTTTAAACTCAGCAGTTCCCTGATGGTTCAGCCCCCCAGGGCTAGGTTTCTGGCATGCTTGTTACTTTCACTCACAGTAGCTAGGGGGAGGGGGTCAAGGGGAAGGTGTGTTTGACCATGGCAGGGGCAGACCTTTGTTGCCCCAGGGGATGAGGGGATCTCTCCAATATACATAACAAATACAAGCATTTGGCTGCACAGCTTAAATCCTGAGCTAATAAAAGCAGGTGGAAGGGGAAAACTCACTGTCAGGTTGGTTTCTTGTCTCCTCCCTCCCCTTCCTTCAGGCAGGCTGCAGACAAGGCTCTGCATTCCTCTCCATTCTACCCCCACCCCAGCAGAGGTTTTCCTCTAGGCTCTAGCTTGCAGTAGGGAGACTGGCTGAGATGCCTGCTGCTTGCAAAAGAACAGTTTAAACTCAGCTGTTCCCTGTGCAGTTCAGTGCCCAGAGTTAGGAGACGTTTCTGGCATCCTTGTTAATTTCACTCCCACTTGTTGTTGGGTGTGTGTGACTATGGCAGGGGCAGTTCTTTTCTGCCCCTGGGATGAGGGGAATCTCCTAAACACAATCAAAATCAGGAACCATTTCCAAGTTCAAATCTATTCCATTCCCTCCCCAGCAAAGGATCATGGTTGTGATGTCCAAACTGCTTGCAGATCCTCTTTGAAATGTTACTGTTTAAAACAAACACACACAAAAAACATGGAGAACATGGTGGAAAGATGTGTCATGATGATTAAGGTTTATTTTGGGCAAAGCAGTTTTGCTAAAGCCACTGAAGATTCACAGGGAAAGCAAATAGCCTCCATAGACAAAACCACAAAGGGATTGGAGGGGAAAACTGAATATTCAGTGAAATTATTGTGCCTCCTTCGAAAGAAAAGGTAGTTTTCATTCCAATCCACCCTCTTTCTATATTGATTTAAACACCTGAAATGTCCTTAGGACATCGGGTGCAATCTCAGATCTCTTTTTGTTTTGTCCTGCCTGCAGAGTGCAGAGGCTGAAATTGACAAAACTTTCTCTAAATATCTTGTGTATTTCATGAAGGCTATTCTAGTTGTCCTTCATTCACCCCGACTTCCCCTTCCCCCTGCCCCCCCGCTCCCTCCCTAGCTGGCTGTGGTTTTTGCCTTGGTTACTTACTCCTTGGCAGACCCAGCCCAGTGGCACCTGCTGGCTCTCTGCAGGCAGCAGCCCACAGGGGCCGGTTGCTGGGGTCGCTGCTGGTTGGTGGCAGTCTGCAGCTGCATTGTTTGTGACACATTCATACACATACACATACATACAGTCAGAGGTGAAAGTAAGCCGGTCCAGTACGGCGTACTGGCAAGAAGCAGTACGCCGTGCTGGACCACATTGACTTCTACAGTGGGGATTGAAAGGGCTCTGGGCTGCCCGTGGCTGTGGGCAGCCCTGAGCCCTTTAAATCACGGCCACGGCTAAGATTTAAAGGGCTCAGAGCTCCTCGCTGCTGTGGGCAACCCAGAGCCCTTTAAATCCTGGCTGCGGCCGGGATTTATAGGGCTTAGAGCTCCCCGCCACTGTGGGCAGCCCAGAGCCCTTTGAATTCCAGCCACGGCTCTAGTGGCTGGGCTGGGGCCAGGATTTAAAGGGCTCCGGGCTTCCCTCAGTGGCAGGAGCTCTGGGCCCTTTAAATCCCTGCCCCAGCCCCGCAAAGTTTGGGTTCCCCCTGGCAGCCAGAGCCCTGGGCCTTTTAATTTGCCCCTGAGCCCCAGGGGGCTCCCAGCCACCTCTGCAGCTGGGAGCCCCTGGTTGATTTAAAGGCTCTGAGTCTCCCAGCCACAGCTGGTTCCCCAGGGCCTTTAAATCTTGAGAGGCCATGCCTCTTCCAGATGAGGCCCTTCTCCCCCTCAGGACTCCGGCAGTACTGGTAAGTCCTGTAAGTTACTTTCACCCCTGCCCTGCAGACAGAATTTGCAGGATGGCGGCATGGTGGGAAATATGCTTTGCTGAAGGAATGCTGTGATGCCTTGGGGTGTCCTGGAGAAAAACCCAGGGGAGAATGACTGTTGCGATCTGATGTATGTGCATATTTTGCAATGGGAAATGGCAGCTCTCAGGTGCATGCCCTCTTTCCCTGAGTGAAAAGATTTTAAATAATTCCAGAGTCACAAGGGTTTTCTCTATCTGATTTTGACTGAGAGTGATGTTCAGGATGAATGGGTGAAATATTGGATTTTTGTTGGCCTGCAAATGTAGGGTGGTAGCCTAAAAATATCCCCACCATGTGATGTTCTTTGCATGGAACATCACATGGTGAAATCCTATGGAAATCCTATGGAATCCTATGGAAATCCTATGGATTTCACCATGTGATGTTCAGGATGAATGGGTGAAATATTGGATTTTTGTTGGCCTGCAAATATAGGGTGGTAGCCTAAAAATATCCCCACCATGTGATGTTCTTTGCATGGAACATCACATGGTGAAATCCTATGGAAATCCTATGGATTTCACCATGTGATGTTCCACGCAAAGAACATCACATGGTGAAATCCATAGGAATGTGGTGTTGCGTGTTCTGAGCTATGTTTAGCCATAGCAAGTCAGTGTGAAATCGGTTCTTTGAGGAGCTTTGAAACTAACGACATTGGTGCCGGTCATCTTTGGCTTGACATATCCTCCTAGGATCCTTCACCTATCCTGACTGCTAGGATTTGGAAGACATTTTGTTTTTTATTCCTTTGATTTATATTGTAGCAAGAGAGGTCCCTCTCCAAAGCTGTAGGTGTTCTTGATACTTCTTTAAAACAACAAATAGCAAAAAGGCAAGTGCTCCAGTAAATTCCATTTTGCACCAGCAATAGCTGACTACTGGTATGTCTGTACTACAGAGACTCTACCTGCATAGCTAGGTTGCTGTAACTATGCCGTCATAACCCCATAGCATAGATGCAACCTACACCTGCAGAAGAGGTTTTTCTGTCGGTGTAAGACTGCTACATCCCTGATGATGGCAGTATTCTTCTATTGATATAGATGTGTTTGCATTGGGGGCTGGGTTGGCATAACTATGGCATTCAAGGGTTTGTTTTTTTGTTTTTGCTTTTTTCCACACGTTGCCCACTTAGCTGTGTCGACCTTTTAAGTGTAGACCAGGCCTAGCACTTACAGCAGCAATGTATAAAGAAAATATCCTGCTTCTGAAATAGCAGCCCTCAGGTAGTGTAACCCTTTCCAAAAGCTCCTGTAAAAGGAGGGGCTGTGGAATGTGCACTGAAGGGAACACATTTGGACCATATGACACCTAGGAACAGTAAATTCCAAAGCGGAGGACCCTCATAGAGAATACCCTGCTCGTGTCTCCTCTGAAACAAAGGGCCTTCTGCTTCTCTGCACTGTGGCACTATGGTCCTGGGAGAGTGACTGCTCAAGTAGGCAGGTCCAAGGCCACGTAACTCTCAGTCAAACTACCTATTTTTACAGCAAGCACAAAAGCCTAAACACGTGCCATCCATCTCTAGTTGGGATTCCTTTCGATTTTTAGCTCTGCCTAACAAAGGTTTGGCCAGCTTTGAGCCTATGGTTGTCCCAAAACCAGGAATTACCACCCAGAAAACAAGTAAAGGGAAGCAACAGCCTACCCTACCCACAGGTCCCAGCTCTCATTGCATCACTTAACTGTGGCTTCTATCATACCATTTGCTATGTGTTACCTGAGTTTGTTCTCCAGACCCCTGTGCTCTTTGGGGCAGTACCTCAGTGGTGCAAATTGTCATAGCTCGACTGAGGTCAGTGGAGCAAGGACAATTCATACCAGTTGAGGATCTGACCCTGTTGAAGACCTGCTCATGAAACCAGATGACTTGTACTGACCAGTGACTCTTTTTAGCTTAATGTTATTTTGCTAATAAGGTGCGAAGAGGTCTCTGACTGTTAAGGGTAGAATGCTGATGTGGAGCATGGCAAGTGAAAAACATGTGCGTGCACACAGTGAAAACTCATCTGAGCATGGTGAATTTGATTAGGTTGGTTAGGAAGACTCAATTTAATCATGGATTCCTACATAAAAGTGCATTCTTGTTGGTTGTTCTAACCTTAATACATATTCTTCACAACTCAGAAATAGATGTAGGTTTCATTTTTAGAAGATACCCACTATACATTTTTAAAAAATGATTTATTTTGAAAACTTTTCAGATTAGTTTTACAGCTATATCAGAAAATGAATGACTGTTTGGTTATTTCATTTACCAAAGGTAATTTGAAGCAGATATTTATGAAGTCATTGGGAGGTGAACTATCTCCAGTTCAACAGGTTAATCATTAATATTTGGAGGATTTTCTTGCCATGCTGTATTCGGAGGAGAACATCACCAGATAGATGTTTAAATTGTTTTATTTAACTAAAACAGCAACGTTATGTATTCGGGATTTTTTTCTTCAACAGCAAACACATAATATTTTAACAAAACAAACATATGAATTTTTGAATTTAGTTAAACATTCAAGTTTTTTAAAATCAGGTTTATTTTTGTTTTTAATGAAGATAGTTAAATGAAATATTAACACCACCCCCTCTCCCCCCCCAAAAAAAAAAATTAAATCTACTATATCAGCCAGGTCAACATGAGGCTCTGAGACGGGATTCAGGCCATGATATCTAAGAATGGGTGTCTATCTGTTAAGCTCATTTTATCTTTCTCTGTACCAGAGTTTCCCCAAAGGAACAAATACTGATAACCATGCAGATTTTGTATGGTTGACAATAATTTGTTTCCTATACGCACTTTGATGACTGTGATAGTAGATGCACTATCTCTTTAACTGTGTTGCATTTTATGGGTGTTTTAGACAACAATGGACAAGTGTCACTTGCTGGTCTTCCCCAGTCAGCTCGGTTGCTAGTCCAAAGAGTAGATTGTGGAACGCAGTGATACCAACAGCCCTTGGACTGGAATGAGTATGGCTGTCTTAACATTGTAGACCAAGCTGGATGAGTAAGCATCTCAGAGAGGTGATTAAGAAAAAGCAGAAAGCCTCCAAGGAGTGGAAGATGGGAGGGATCAGCAAGGAAAATTATCTTATTGAGGTCAGAACATGTAAGGATAAAGTGAGAAAGGCCAAAAGCCATGTAGAGTTGGACCTTGCAAAGGGAATTAAAACCAATAGTAAAAGGTTCTAGAGCCATATAAATAAGAAGAAAACAAAGAAAAAAGAAGTGGGACCGCTAAACACTGAGGATGGAGTGGAAGTTAAGGATAATTTAGTTATGGCCCAATATCTAAACAAATACTTTGCCTCAGTCTTTAATGAGGAGCTTTGGGATAATGGTAGGATGACAAATGGGAATGAGGATATGGAGGTAGATATTACCACATCCAAGACAGAAGCCAAACTCAAACAGCTTAATGGGACTAAATAGGGGCGCCCAGGTAATCTTCATCCAAGAATATTAAAGGAACTGGCACATGAAATTGCAAGCCCATTAACAAGAATTTTTAGTGAATCTGTAAACTCAGGGGTTGTACCATATGACTGGAGAATTGCTAACGTAGTTCCTATTTTTAAGAAAGGGGAAAAAAAAGTGATCCAGTTAACTACAGGCCTGTTAGTTTGACATCTGTAGTAAGCAAGGTCTTGAAAAAATTTTTGAAGGAGAAAGTAGTTAAAGACATTGAGGTCAATGGTAATTGGGACAAAATACAACATGGTTTTACAAAAAGTAGATTGTGCCAAACCAACCTGATCTCCTTCTTTGAGAAGGTAACAGATTTTTTAGACAAAGGAAATGCAGTGGATCTAATTTACTTCGATTTCAGTAAGGCATTTGATATGGTTCCACATGGGGAATTATTAGCTAAACTGGAAAAGATGGGGATCAATATGAAAACTGAAAGGTGGATAAGGAACTGGTTAAAGGGGAGACTACAACGGGTGATACTGAAAGCTGAATTGTCAGGCTGGAGGGAGGTTACTAGTGGAGTTCCTCAGGGATCGGTTTTGGGACCAATCTTATTGAATCCTTTTAATACTGACCTTGGCACAAAAAGTGGGAATGCGCTAATAAAGTTTGCGGATGACATGAAGCTGGGAGGTATTGCCAGTACAGAGAAAGACCAGGATATCCTATAGGAAGATCTGGATGACCTTGTAAACTGGAGTAATAGTAATAGGATGAAATTTAATGTGAAAAGTGCATTGTCATGCATTTAGGGTTTAATAACAAGAATTTTTGTTATAAACTGGGGACGTATCACTTGGAAGCAACAGAGGAGGAGAAGGACCACAGAGTACTGGTTGATCACAGGATGACTATGAGCCGCCGATGTGATATGGCTATAAAAAAGGCTAATGTGGTCTTGGGATGCATCAGGCGAAGTATTTCCAGTAGAGATAAGGAAGTGTTAATACTGCTATACAAGGCACTGGTGAGACCTCATCTGGACTATTGTGTGCAATTCTGGTCTCCCTTGTTTAAGAAGGATGAATTCCAACTGGAACAGGTACAGAGAAGGGCTACTATAATGATCCAAGGAATGTAGAACCTGTCTTATGAAAGGAGACTCAAATAGCTTGGCTTGTTTAGCATAACCAACAGAAGGCTGAGGGGAGATTTGATTGCTCTTTATAAATATATCAGAGGGATTAATATTAGGGAGAGGAATTATTTAAGCTTAGTACCAATGTGGACACAAGAACAAATGGATATAAACTGGCCATCAGGAAGTTTAGACTTGAAATTAGACAAAGGTTTCTAACCATCAGAGGAGTGAAGTTCTGGAACAGCCTTCCAAGGGGAGCAGTGGAGGCAAAAGACATATCTGACTTCAAGACTAAGCTTGATAAGTGTTTATAGAAGGAGATGGTATGATGGGATAGCCTAATTTTGGCAATTAATTGATCTTCGACTATTAGCGATAAATATGCCCAATGGCCTGTGATGGGACACCAGACAGAATTCTTTGTAATAACTCAGATCCCACCCTTTCTTGGGTGTCTGGCTGGTGAGTCTTGTCCATATGCTCAGGGTTTAACTGATCGCCATATTTGGGGTTGGGAAGGAATTTTCCTCCAGGGCTGATTGGCAGAGGCCCTGGGATTTTTTTGCCTCCCTCTGCATCATGGGGCACATGTCGCTTGTTGGAGGATTCTCTGCACCGTGAAGTCTTTAAAGCACAAGTTGAGGACTTCAATAACTCAGACATGGGTATGGGTTTGTTACAGGAGTGGGTGGGTGAGATTGTGGCCTGTGTTGTGCAGGAGGTCAGACTAGAAGATCATAATGGTCCCGTCTGATCAGGGATTTGGAGCAATCAAATATTTGAATTGCTCTGCGCCAGCTCCAGGCAAAAACCTACTGGTCTGTGCTCCAGCTCCGGGCTTTGCTTCTGACCTTAAAGTCTGAGTCTGTAACATCCAACGGAGACAATTCAGTGTTTGAACTCTCCAGAAATCACTCTGCAGCCACAGAAGCAGGTGGTTCCGTTAGAATCTGCTTGGTGTGTTGGAGTTTTGTTGCTTACTGAATAACAGCTGTTTCCTATTCATTCATTCATCAGCATAAATCATCTGATTGAAACTTAGACCTGGTCTACACTGGGGGGGGATCAATCTAAGTTAGGCACCTTCAGCTACATGAATAACGTAGCTGAAGTTAATGTACTTAAACCTACTTACTGCTGCCACTCCCTGTGAACTCTGCCTGCTCCTCTCGCAGCGGTGTAGTACAGGAGTTGACGGGAAAGCACTCGGGAGTCGATTTATTGTGTCTAGTCTAGACACGATAAATCGACCCCTGCTGGATTGATTGCTGCCCGCCGATCTGGTGGGTCGTGTAAACCTACCCTTAATGGATACAGGGGTGGAAGCAAAGAAACTTTTGCATACCCACAGGATGAGATTTCAAGATGTGTTATGAAGCAATTTGTCCAATTCAGTGTGAGTTTTCTGCCACTTGAGCTTTCTCCATTAGTTGCCAGAGGAAAGATGTAAACCATGGTGACCTGTGAGGTGGAAACCAGTAAGGAAGATGCACACAGCACTTAACCAGTAGTGAAAGGTAAAAGATCATCATACAGTACTATTCAACTAGCCGAATGGTGTGAACAATATTCTTCCACAAGAAATGACCAGGTCCAATTAATCTCTGAGGAAGGGCCATCAAAGTGCCTAGCCCCAACCTCAAATCGCTGGAGGCAACAGACGGTCCCTGCCATGGGTAAAATCTCCAGTTGTCATATCTCCATACTCAGCCCAAACACCGGATCCAGAGTGCAGCCAGTGGTATGAGTCGGGCCAGCAGCAACCTGGGATAGTCAGTGCCATGGTGATAAAGAGATCCTGGCACTGGTGCCTCCAACACCTCCTCTGTGAGGAATGTCGGCTGCTTGCATGCAGTATGATGATCTGTGCACTGGCTCCAGTCCCATCTAGTGATGCCCTGGATGCTGTTTTCAATCCTGCTTCAGGGTAGGCGATGAATGCTCCAGGCTGGATGCAAACAGTACTGTTAATTTTCAGTTTGCTGAAGACCAGGTAGGGAAAGCTCTCTAGTTCTGACTCTTTCAGCTTGTTCTGTGCAGGCTGGCTAGGTCCACTGAGCAATACCAAAGGTCGGTCATGGAAATGTTTGTCAAGCCAAGTGACTGCACTGCATAGGTAAAGCAGGAGCTTGCTCTGCAATATAGCATTGCTGTTCACATTTAGAGAAGGCCTATGTTGGTGTAAAGCCTGCTGGTGGATTTCATAAGAACTCTAGAGTTCAAATGAGAACGTCCTTGAGTCACTAGCAATGTTCCCTCCAATTTTTTATATCCATGTGTGGAGTTAATTTTATGTGCACCAATATGGAGGTGATTGTGGCAGGGGTGGGGCCAAAGGATTCAGAGAGTGGGAGGGGGATCAGGGTTGGGGTGCAGGCTCTGGGGTGGGGCCAGAGATGAAGAGTTTGGGTGTTGAAAGGGCTCAGGGCTAGGGCAGAGGGTTGGGCATGAGGTACAGGGGAGTGAGGGCTCTGGCTGGGGATGCATGCTCTAGGGTGGGGCTGGCAATGAGGGATTTGGGGTACAGGAGGGGGCTTAGGGCTGGGGCAGGTGGTGAGTGTGGGGGGCTCAGGGCTGGGGCAGAGGGTTGGAATGAGGGCTTCAACTGGGGGTGGGGACAGGGATGAGGGGTTTGGGGTGCAGGCTGCCCCGAGACTGCAGTGGAGAGAGAGGACTTCCTCCCCCCCCAGCCCTCTCTCACTGCAGCAGCCCCGGGGCTGGGGGAGAGATGCCTCTCCCTGCCAGCAGCCCTACACACCCCAACTTGCTCCCCTCCCTGCCCATCTCCTACCTCTCATTTCTCCAGGCCCTTGTGGCTGCACGCCTGCATGGATCTTTATAGCCTGCTATGTGGCCATGCAGCTTAGAGGGAACTTAGGTCACTAGACAGTTCGCCACAGAGTTTCTCTGACCTGAAGTAACTTAACCTGCCTCAGTTTCCCCATTTGTAAAATGTGATGAAGATATTTGACCTTGGCTGTCCGTTTGTTAATGTGTGCAGAATATGTCTGAGAGGCGCTTGACGTGTCCAGGATTTATCATTTTAGTTGGGTCTCCCTCTTGCTTCTCAGGTCACTCAAGTTCCCATCAGACTTGGAGGAGCTGCGAGAGCTTGCAGAGTTTCTACAGTATTATAAGCAAGAGCACCAGAGCTATGTGCTGCTGCTGTTCTGTGCTGCCTACCTCTACAAGCAGTCCTTCGCCATCCCTGGCTCCAGCTTTCTGGTATGCACCCGCTCAGCTCTCTAGCACTCTGTTCCTTTTCCTTCACCAGACATTCCAATGCTGGGATTTGCCATGGGGTCTTAGCCCATTCATTGGGCTCTCTCGTTTACTGGGGTCACCATTTAACCCCCTGTCCTGGCCTATCATCCTGCTTCCAGGTGAACAGGACTCCTTCCTGGGAGTTTGAGAAATGCATTGCACAGCCCTAGCCTGGGGACTAGACCTACTAGCCAGAGGTAGATACAAAACACTGGGGGGGCGAACCATTAAGGTTTAGTGACAACGCTACAGGGAGAAGCTCATCCCTGCTCCTTTCTATCCCCCCGGTTATACCTCCAAGGGGCAAAGCTTTGCACTGGAAGCTCATGTTCAGTTTAATGACCTCTAAGTCCTATTCAGAGTCACTGTTTTCAGGCTACAGTCCCACGTGCCATGTGACTGACATTCTTTGTTTATAGATGTGACCTTATGTTTGGCCATATTCAAAGGTATGGTTTCTGATTGCACCCAATTTACCAAGTGATCCTGTTGGCTCTGTATGATCCCCCCTCCCCCGCCCTCATTATTTACTAAACAACCAGTTTTTCCATATACAATATCTACACTGACTCTATATTCATCTCTAAATTGTTGATAAAATATTAATATTGAACAGCCTTGGGCTGAGGTCCAGTCTCTGTAGGATCCCACCCAATGATTACATGAAGCGATCTGTTAGTAATCCACTTACTGTGTGCCTGGTTGAGTTTGGGTAGAGCTGGTTTTCAATCAGACTGTTGTGCGGTGCACAAGCACTTTACTTGATGTACATGGTTCTGGTTCACCCTGGTTTCTGCCACCTTGAATAGCTTTAGATAAGTTCTGAATATTCCCATGGTATTACCATTCCATGTCAGCAGAGGTGGTAGTTGGCCTGGGCCTATTGTCTGATCACAAATGGGAAGGGAGGCGTCCATGAGACAACCTCTGCTAAGATGCTGGCTGCACTGTGCAAATGTTTAGGTCACCTGAGCCAGGTACCTTTCAAACCCTGGAATTCAGGGGCCAAGGGAGGAACTGAGTGAGTCTCCATAAGGCAGCTGAGCTCCCTGACTAAAGGACTGAGACTGCACTGGTCAGTTCAGACACTGCTCTCTTGCACTGGTGTAACTTCTAGAATGAGCCATGGGTTTTAACCATTTGTGTTATGGTGGCGCTCGGGGGCCACAACTGAGCTAGGTGGTTCCCTGCCCAGATGTGCCTGGCATCTTGTGCAAAGGTGACAGAGCTCTCTTTGGAATGACTGACACTGCCCCCAAACTCTCTGCCTTGTCTGGATGGGAGATCCTCTCTCTGGTGCTTTAATAAAGAAAGTCCAGGACAGGCAGTGAAGCTGTGTCCCTGTGGGAGCAAAGGAGATGGCCGGGTCCCCATCAAGCCACCCATGTGGTCACAGGAGAGTTGGGCTGCCTGTGATTATGTACACATTGCTGAACGCTTTCGTCCTGTCTCTTATTCGTAAGGTCTCACTCCCTGCTTTTGTTCTACCAGAATATCCTCGCTGGGGCTCTGTTTGGACCATGGATGGGGCTTTTGCTGTGCTCTGCTTTGACTTCTGTGGGTGCCACCTGCTGTTACCTGCTCTCCAGGGCCTTTGGGAAACAGTTTGTAGTCTACTGGTTTCCTGATAAAGTGGCCATGCTGCAAAGAAAGGTAAAGAGATCCCTGCTACTAGCCCCTCTGCTCAGGGCATGGGGACAAACCCCCGGGCTGACTGGAGCAGAGCTGAGCTGTGATCGTACAGCTCCTTCTTAGCCCAGGGCCTGCATTTATTGTTCTTTAGTTCCCTGTGTCCTACCACCATGGCTGTTGTTGTCCTTCTGGCTTTGGAATCAGTCGAGTGGACCCTGAAAGTAAGCTGTATGGGCTTTTCAGAGGGAGAACTAACCACAGCAGTTATCCCTTGGATGTGACTGATACTCCTCCTGCATGGTAGTGCCCTCTAGCGTCAGCCCACTTTGCTTTGAAAAGGAATTGGAAGAGTGGCCCCAGGGGGTTCCGTGTTTGTGTGTCAGTCTCTCTCTGCTCCTTTCAAATGTAAATGCACCCTGGGTTCTGAGAGTCGAGCTGGGCTCTGCTTTCTCATGCATCATCACCAGCAGGCCAAACTGGGCCTTCAGAGATGCCCTTGTAACCTCTCTTTGAAGGCAGGTGTAACTAGCTGGAACTTGGGAAGTAACTTTGATGCCCAGGAAGATACTAGTTCGTTCTGCCGTAACCCTGCTTGAGCAGTACAGCTGACAAGAGTAAAATGCAGTGGACTCTTCGGAAGGGTGGGGTACTCTGAACTCTGGAGCAAGAATGGCTGAATTCTGCCTACAGAAACTTGTCGTAGATTCAGTTCCCGTATTCACATTTAAAAATCACCTCTGGCTCAGGGACCACCTGACTTGGTGCCCCACCTGTCCATGCCTGCTGTCCGGTCCACCTGCCATCCCCCGCTAGGTCCCTCAGGGAGGCTGCTCTTGTTTTGCAGTTTAAATTGATACAAACCCTTAAAATGATCTAAGGCATTACAAGGGCTGGAAGCTGCTTTAAGCCAACCCTCTTAGCCTTGTGTCTGTTAAATAGAGCTGAGGCTGCTGTAGGTTGATTGAAGACGTTTGCTGCACTGGAGCTTTAGACCGGTTTTAATTGCAGCATAATACTGTGGAGAATGCAGCTTGGAGGCTGAGTGCCGGCTGGGGGGTGAGAGACCAATGCTACTTTGAACTGTGCCCTGAGGGGTCTGCACAGGAATGGCAGTGCCTCCTTAGCCTGCAGCACCAAGAGTCAGGAGAGCATGGGGTAGTGGCTGGCCAAGCTGACAAGTGCCTATGGGGGTTGATAGGCTCCAAGGGGCATGGGGCAGCAGGTGCCTGGTACAGGAAGGAGGGGTTTGCTGTGGCCTTTTTTGTCCTTTTTAACCCCTCCAAAGTCTGGCTGCTAAGTGCAACGCCTCCCTTAGGCTGTATTGTGCTGTTAGAATTGATCAGTGACCGTGTACAGCACTGGGAACACTCCAGACAGCTGTGTTACTAAGGGCCCAAGCCTGAAAACACTGCTGTCAGGCAGAGCGTTTCCTAGCGGGAGTGGAGTCAGTCAGGTAAGTGTTGGCAGGAGCAAGCCCTGAAGGTGTGGAGAATGTCTGGCTGATCACATCCTACTGCTTTCTTCCAGTGCCTGAACACAGCAAAAGGTGCACTTACACTGTTAAGGAGATGCTCAAGGGACAGGGCTAAGGCTGCATGTTCACCCTTCCCTTCCACACTGTGACCCGGCTGCCTTTTTAATTGTAAGGACTGTCCATCATAGTGACCTTGGGAACCAGTTTTCACTAGTGGAATGGCGCTGCTGGAAAGCAGTGTAAGATGCAGGGAATGCAGCTGTCCCTTGTGTAAGTGTTTGTTTAGATCATGTCTGTTCGTCAGTGATGGCCCCCTTTTCCACTGGTCTTTCATGCCGCAGCTTAGCGTGTACTTTCACTGGGTGCAGCTGATCCTGGTGCATGTGGGTACCGTGGTACTAAGCTACTCTGGTTTGCTTTGATTCTGGGCTGCTGTTACTTTGTGGCTTATTGACATGATGCCCTGACCCTCTGCTTGTGTCAGACTGGGTGTCTTGGCTCTGCAGTAGTTGGCCAGTAACGGGCAGTGGCAGTACTGACCTGGTTTCTCTTGTCCAATGGCAGGTGGAGGAGAACAGGAGCTGCTTATTTTTCTTCTTGTTGTTTCTGAGACTTTTCCCCATGACCCCAAACTGGTTTCTGAACCTGGCATCTCCGATCCTGAACATCCCAGTATCTCAGTTCTTCTTCTCCGTCCTTATCGGTAAGGAGCTGGGGCTGGGGGCGAGCAGGCTCTGTGTTCAGGAAGGGATCAAACCCAACCTATTCTTTGCTGTTGTTAGAACCCAGCAAGCCTGAGAACGTACCATGCTACACTTGAGGAATTCCAGCGTTAAGGGTCCCACAGCAACAGTCACTTGGCTGTGTTAGTTTCCTGATTCGCTACTGTCCGTGCCTTTACACTGTTACCTCTTCCCAGGGTGAAATGGCTGTTCCTGTTGTCGGGTGTCCCAAAGCCCATTGGTTTTTAATGAGTGCTGGGAGATGGCATTGTGGCTCAACTGTCCAACCCGAGTGTTTTCTACAATCTCTCCTGTTCGCACAAACCCACACAATGGCCCTGCAGAAACTCACCCCTGGCCCCAGCCCCATGTGTGCTGTCCTCTCGCCAGGTGCTATACAGCATATATGATGCAGATTGCCCACTGCAGTGCTGCAGCCAGGTTGGCCACTTGGCTGTGTCAGGAGCTGGAAGTGGAGCAGTCTCGGTGACAGGACCCCGGCTGTGTTAGATGAGGCTGGGCGCAGCCTGTCCAGAAAGGCTTCCCTAGGATGGAGGGGCAGAGAGGGGGCATTGCTTATGTCCCTGTCTCCTTCTTCACAATGGTTAGTGCCCTGTAGTGCTAGCAAACGAAAGTGACCCTTCCAGGGGCACTGAGCTGTATTCCACCATGTGCAGCTCTCAGCTTTGTCAGCACACTTGGCTGCAGAGATGATGTGACCTTTGACCAGTGTGTTACGCTGTACCCTGCATGCCATCTCTGAGCAGTATGGATCTGTGGGTGTCTAGCGGAGCCATCCTGAAGATGGACCAGGGCACTAGGGATGGTTGTCTAGTAACATGCTTCTCCCTCTGACTCTTCCAGGTCTGATCCCCTATAACTTCATTTGTGTGCAGACGGGTGCCATTCTCTCGCAGATCACCTCCCTGGATGCTATTTTCTCCTGGGGCACGTTGCTTAAGCTACTGGCCATAGCCATGGTGGCGTTGATACCGGGGACCCTGATTAAGCAATTCAGCCGGACACACCTGAAATTGGATGAAAAGGACCAGAATGTTCGCCTGCTCAATGGCAAAAAGAGCACATAATGGACTGGGTGCAGCAGCTGTTCAGAATGTCTGATTGTTTATTTATGGGGATGGTGCAATCGTCAGCAACTAGATGATGTTTTAAGTTGTTGCCTGCACTGCCTCTTCTCCGCACAAGCTAGGGCAGAGTACAACTGCAGTTCTTAAATCTTTTTAAATCTAGGAGGAGACGTGATGGTCTCATTTTAAATGGTGCTTGTATAAATGTGAATGTCTGGGTCGCTGGGGGCTGCCAGTGGGCTTTGAAAAAATCTGCAGGTCCATTTTCTGACCCTGGTGAATTGGTGCCACATTTAGTGCCATGCTGGAGCTCCTGGCCTCCACGGAGATTTTCCAAGTATGTCCAGTGCCCTTGGGCTCTCTGAAGTGTTGGCAGGTACTGCTAGGTAACTGCCATTCATATGACAGTTGGTTTAAGATGGCCGTGGTAGAGAGTAGTGCAGGGTGAGAACTGGGCTGGCTGTGATAAATGAGCCACCTGTGTGCCTGCCTGCCTGCCTGCCCAGCGAAAGCAGCTCTGCTCGCCCTGGCACACGGAGTTCAGGTCTGTTCAGACAAGGCCTCCTGCAAGGCTCCAGCATGTCACTGCCTCCTTCCTTCCCCATCTCTGTGTGCTGTGCACTGGGGCTTTCACTAGAGCTGAGCTAATGCTACAGGCTCGAGGGTTAACAGGCCCCCTGCCAGGATGATTGTGCCCAGGGGTTTATTGGGGAGGATCCATTATTGTGCTGGAGCCCAGGCCAGACTTCCCCTTGCTTGGCTCACACAACTCACAAAGGTTGTGGTTCCTGTTGTGCTGGATTCAGGAGAGCACAAGTGCCCTTGTTGCATCCACAGCTGGCTTGCTCCTTGCCTTCTGGCACAGAGTACTTCTAGGCACACCTCAGCCCCACCCCACCAGATCCTTTCCTGTGATTGCTTGTTGCTCTGCAGCAAACATGGCTGCATGTTTCCCACCTTAGAATCAGCCCCCCACCCCCCCTAGTTGCTGTATTCTTCAATGTCATTCTTTTAGTGCTTCCTAAGGAATGGGAATAGCTGTACTTCCTGTCCCAGGGCAGCCCATTGCATCCTCGTCCCCTGTAGCCTGTCTCCAGCAGTGACCAATAAATCCCCAGTATTTCAGCAGAAGATACAAAACCTCCTGCTGCTTCCATAATGCCCCAGGCCATGTGTGCAATTCTGTGCATGGAAAGAGACTGCCTGCTTGAGAAAATGGATACACAGCTCCAGAGGTAGCCTCACTTGGTTATCCAGCCTGTCTGGCCCAGAGCCAGTGCTTCTGGGTTTATTGGAGTATAGTTTCTAAATGCAGGAAACCAGCACTAAATCTGGTCACTTCACAGCCAAGCCCTGTGCCTTTTACCTGCCTATTTTTGAACAGAGAAAACCCAGCAGCTGTAGTATCTCCAGGGTATCGGTCTCAGCATCACTTGTGCCATCCATGTGTTTGGGGAAATAGCAAATCTTTCTGTCCATGTTTAGCTTTTCAGGAGCTGTGTCCTGCTGACAAAGTCTCACACTGAGGAATGGACTTGTCTGCAGTGAGGCTGCATCTGTGCCTGTGGCAGATACTGCCTGGGGCGCATTGTGAATCAGCTGCTCCTTAGGCAAGAAGATTGAAGGAAACACAGCCCAGAAATGCCTGGCTGATGGAGCCCATCTGAGTGGTGATTTGTGTCCTTGTCTGGTCTCACACCAAGTGCCTTGCCACCCAGGCGTCTGTGTTTACATGTAAATTACTGCGTCTCATATAAATGGTGGTGAAACTTTACAGAGCGAGTTTGTTAAATGAAGCAAATTTCATGCTTGCAAAGGTGTCTGGCATTGAGCAGCCCCTATGCTTCCCCCTCAGAGCTAAGGGATCCCCTCTCACCTGGGGAGGGTAGCTCAGTGTCCAAACCCATTCCAGGAAGCCTCAGCCAAGAGGTTTAGCAAAGTGTCTGTCTGTAAGGCACTGGCCTGAGACCAAGTTTGCTTTGCCTAGTGAGCCGGAAGTTGCTGCTAACCACTCTTCACTGCCATTGGCTGGAAACTTGCTGGTAATGGCAACTGGTGATGAGAGATTATCAGTATGGTCAGGGAAACATCCAGAGCACAAAGTTCACTTGTTTGTAGCCTTTGCTTGGCATTTCTGCTGCACTCAGAGGCCTGCAGTGGTGTATCTGTATCCCCTGGCACGAGATGTGCTATCATCTTACCTTGTAGTGTCTTTCTCAGTTTAAAATGTTTTCTGGAAGAACTAAGCATGCTGAAATTCCCTTAAGGCTAGGGCCTGCTGAATTCTGAGTTCACTGCTGTGGGGATGGTCTCCCAAAGTCTGGGAGCTGTGGTGAGTGCAGCACTCTTTGTAAAGCCAGGGCCTACAGTATAGACAGCAGGCCCCAAACATCTAGGGCCAGATCCACCAAGGCATTTAGCCACCTAACTGCCACTTTAGGTGCCAAAGTCCAAATCTAGATCCTCAAAACTCAACTCGGCTTCCCCTGGCTAACACACACCTAAGCCCATTTGGATCCTTAAACAAAGTGTTTTCCCACTTATCTCATAAGAATGGCCAAACTGGGTCAGACCAACGGTCCATCTAACCCAGCATCCAGAATAGGGCAGTTATGGACTGATCCATCCCCATTTCCCCAGTCCCAATATTGCAATCAGAAGCTAGCAGCACGCAGAGCATAGAGTTGCATCCCTGACAATCTTGGTTAATAGCCATTGATGGGCCTGTCCTCCATGAACTTATGCTTTTTTTTGAACCCAGTTATGCTTTTGGCCTTCATGACAGCCCCTGGCAATGGGTTCCACAGCATTGTGGGAAGAAGTGCTTTCTTATGTTTGTTTTAAACTTGCTGTTAATGTCATCGGATGACCTTAGGTTCTTATGTTATACAAGGGGGTAAATAACATTGTCTTCACCATTTGTGATATTATAGGCCTCTATCCTATTTCTCCCCATAGTCATCTCTTTTCTAAGCTGAACAGTCCCAGTCTTTTAATATCTCCTTGCATGGAAGCCGTTCCATACCCTTAGTAATTTTTGTTGCCCTTCTCTGTACCTTTTCTAACTCTAATACAACTTTTTTGAGATAGGGCAACCAGAACTGCCTGCAGTATTCAAGGTGTGGACATACATGGCTTTATATAGTGGCATGATGTTTACTGTCTTATTTTCCATCCCTTTACTAATGGTTACCAACATTGTTAGCTTTTTTTTACTGCTGCCACTGCATATTGAGCAGATGTTTTCAGAGAACTACCCTTGATGACTCCAAGGTCTTTCTTGAGTGATAACAGGTAATTTATTACTGATGCATGAGAGGACCTTCCCTCTTATCCCATGACTGCTTACTTTGCCTAAAAGCCTTTGGTGAGGGACCTTGTTCAAGGCTTTCTGTAAGTCCAAGTACACTATGTCTACTAGAACACCCTTTTCCAGGTGCATGTTGATACCTTCAAATAATTCTAATAGATTGGCGTGGCATGATTTCCTTTTACAAAAGTCGTGTTGACTCTTCCGCAACATATAGCATTCCTCTACGTGTCTGATAATTCTGTTCTTTACTATAGTTTCAACCAGTTTGCCTAGTATTGAAGTTAGGCCTACCGACTTGTAAGTGCCAGGATTGCCTCTGGAGCCTTTTTAAAAACGTAAGAGTTATGTTAGCTATCTGCCAGGTATCTGGTACAGACGCTGATTTAAGCAATAGGTTACATACAACAGTTAGTAGTTCTACTGCAGTTTCATATGAGTTCCCTCAGACCGTTGAGGTGAATTCCATCCAGTCCTAGTGAGATATTACTCTTTATCACTTTCTTCCAAAACCTTCTCTACTGACACTTCAGTCTGGGACAGTTCCTCAACTTTGTCACCTGAAAAGCATGGCTTAGGTGTGAGAATCTCCCTCACATCCTCTGCAGCGAAGACCAATTCTAAGAATTCATTTAGCTTCTCCACAATGGCCTGATCTTCCATGAGTGCTCCTTTAACTTCTTGACTGTCCAGTGGCCCAATTGGTTGTTTAGCAGGCTTCCTGCTTCTGAGGTACTTAAACGAACAGCAAAAAAAAAAAAAAGTTTTGTCTTTTGCTAGTTGCTCTTCAAATTCTTTTTTAGCTTGCCGTATTTATGTTTACACCTGACTTTCCACAGTTTATACTCCTTTTTATTTTCTTCAGTAGGATTTGACTTCCAATTTTTAAGACAAATTTTTGTCTCTGACCATCTCTTATACTCTGTTTAGCATTGGTGGCTTTTTTTTTTTTGGTCCTCTCACTGTTTTTATTTGGGGAATACCTTTAGTTTGAGCCTCTGTTATCATAGTTTTAAAAACTATCCATAGAGCTTGCAGCATTTCACCTTTGTGACCATGTTCCTTTTAATTTCTGTTTAACTTGGGTCTGGTCTACACTAGACGGTTAGGTCAATGCAAGGCAGCTTACATCAGCCTAGCTGTGGAAGTGTCTATGCTTAAATTTCACTCTTGCTCGTGAAACTGCTCCACTACACCGATTTAATAACACCACTTCCCTAAGTGGTGGATGTAGTTAAGTCGACAGAGGGTCAGTGTTGACACTGTTACTTACTTCGACTGTTACTGGCCTCCAGGTGATGTCCCACACTAACAGCTCTGGTCACCAGTGTGTACTCTGCTGCCCAGGGGCCAGGTGGACAGGAAGCTGTCCCTCCCCTTTAAAGCCTCGCAATTTCTTTAAATTCCCTTTCCTGGTTGCCTGGCTTGGTGAGCACACCAGGCAGCTCTCCACTGTTGTGTGTAACTGCCCACTGACTATGCCAGCTATATGCTGCAGACACGCTCCTGCCTGGAATACACAGGAGGTGTTGGATCTCCTGGGGCTGTGGGAAGAAGAGGCTGTGCAGGCACAGCTCCAATCCAGCCATAGAAATGTTGACCTCTGTGAGCAAATGGCTCAGGGCATGTGGGAGAAGGGCTACAAGAGGGACTGGCAGCAGTGCTGTGTGAAAGCCAAGGAGCTCCAGCACGGGTACCAGAAGGCTAAAGAGGCCAGCAATCCATCTAGTGCTGAGCTGCAGACCTGCCACTTTTACAGAGAGCTGCATGCCAACCTCAGAGAAGACCCCACCACCACCTGCAAGAGCCCCATGGATACTTCAGAGGAGCCACAAGCCCTCACCATGAACAGCAAAGAGGAGGGGGTGGACAAGGAAGAGGTGAAGGAGTATGGGGGACAGGTGACCAGGGGATCCAGCTGTGCAGTGAGCAAGGATCTGTTTGACTCCAGTGCACTGCTGCCAGTCCCAACAGGTGAGCCTGATGCAGGGGAAGGAACCTCTGGTAAATGTGCAGTTTGCTTTGAAATTACAAGGGTAGAGCCCCCAAAGTAGCAGGACATATCTGTTGAATTACTCTTTCACTTGTACTAGAAGAGGTAGTGGTACAACCAAGAGAGGTAGAGTTGCTCTCTGCTTGTCATTCCCCTCTGAAGTTATGCAGAGGGGGCCATGTGGAGCAGTTTGTTTACATGCACCGGGATGTCCTGTGAATCCTCTATAGAGACTCAATGACACTTCCATGGAGGTACTCTGCAATTCTCTGCCAAAGGTTTCTGGGGAGGCCAGCCTGATATCTTCTGCTGTGGTAGGACACTTTCTCATGCCACTCAGCAACTAATTCAGCAGGCACCATTGCAGTACATGAGCTAACAGCATATGGGTCCAGGTGGCAGCAGAATACCAGCAGTAACTGTGCTCTCTGCCTCTGTCACCTGCAGGAGTGAGAGCAGCTACACTCACTCCTAGCTGTGGAAATTAGTGCCAGTATTGTTTCATTGCTCTATATAAATGTACTCAGCAGGGCAGGTGCTGTATCAATCCCAAGGAGAAGTGAGGATGCGGTGCTTACAACTGTTGCAGATTAAGGGGAGTGAGTTCAGTATCCTAACGTTTTGTTTTATTTCTGTTGTGAACACACTGACGACAGTATCTCTGTGTGTTGTAGCTGCAGCTGATGCTATTGTGGCCTGGAGGGTCTCCCTCTTCACACCTGCCAAGCTTCTAAGCCAGATGAGTGGGAGAAAGATAACATGTTCCAGGAGATCCTGCAAGCCTGTGCTGCAACAGAGGATGAGACCAGGGCCTGGAGGATCACCCTTGCAGCCGGCCTGGAGAAGGAGAGGGGAATGTACAAGGACATAGTGGGGCTTCTCAGGCCACAAACAGATGCTGAAGACTCTGGTAGACGGGCAGGTCCAAGAATCCCATGCTCACATCCCTCTGCAGCCCATGGAGAACTCAATGTTGGGACCCCCCCTCCCAACATTTCATGTGCCATGAGCAATTGCTGCACTACCACTCCCCCCCAGGGAACATGAAAGACAATCCGAGCTGCCCATGCACTGACTTGTGGAAGCCGGGCTTGGTGTACGTGCATCTGAAATAGAAACGACTGCACTTTCCCCTTCATAAGTTGTTTCCTTAATAAATTAAGTTCTAAATGTTTTATCATTTGCCTGGTTCTGTCATAGAATAAAATTTCACTTTGTGGAACATAATTCATTTTTATTAGTTCACAGTATATGCTGGCTGGTGCTGAGTAGGTCTGACACCTACCAATTTCCTGGTACTTCATTTTGTCACAGACCCTATAACAATATTCAGACATTAATAGGTACATTGACAATGCTCTATTTCCTACACACACACACACAGAGCACTTACTACAAGTTTCATTCTGGGCTGGAAAAGAGAAAGTTCAGGTAGAGCATACTGCAGCAACACACACTACTTTGGCTCACTATTAAAATGGTCTTTCCCAGCCGCCCTGAGCTGTACATCTCCACTTTGAACTCTTCTTATAGCCCTTTTATCGGGCTGCTCGTAGTGCCCCTAGTCACAATCCTGCATAGCAGGAGGTGATTAATAGCCCTCAGCACTTACATGAGAGCTGCCCCTGTGGAGGATTTCTGACTCTGAATTGCTAACTGGTCAGTTGGGAATCAATCTAGCATAGCAGGTTTCCACAGTGCAATCACCACTTGCTTCTTAACTGTCAGTGCAGATCTCATTTTGATGTCCCTGCATGGGAGGCCTGGGGCAGGCTCAGCACAGAGATCCAAGAACGTGGCCTTGCACATCTGAAAGTTCTGTAGCTACTACTCAGCATCCGAAACCTGTGTTACAAGGCGATCCCACCAGTCAGTGCTTGTTTCTTGGGCCCAGAACTAGTGCTCCACCATCTCCAGCTGCTCTGAGAACACCACCAAGCTTGAAGTGTTTCTTTTTATATCCCACAGCAATCTAGCCTCCAAGGAATCATGTTTCCCATAGCTCCTCTTGCATCTCTGCAAATACTGCAGGACCAGGTGCCCTTCCTGTGCACAGCTGTACAGGTTCCATGCTTCTGTCAGAGCTGACAGCCAGTGAGGAGGGATGGGTGGGTTTGTGGAGATTTTGAAGAGACGTGAACTATTATGGGAAGCAGATGAAATTATGGGCTGGAGAACACTGCATTACAGGCAGTTGAACCCATGCTCCCAATCACCCCTTTGCAGGTTATTTTGGCCCCATGAGGCATTGCAAATACTTCTCAAACCACTATGCACTGAGTAGTGGTGAGTTGCACAGGATACCTACCCATGGTGCACTGCACTCCGTATCGCTACAAGCACTCCCAGCGAGGACACAGCCCTTGCCGACACAAGGAGAGTAGCGTACACATGACCTAGATTCTTTTTGTGTGGCTCCCCTTTTTGAAATTAAATGCTACTGTGGTGGGATACTTTGATATCAAGCATTGCCTCACTCCTGGTGGCTTCCAGGACTATCTGCTCCCTCCAGTAGTCATATGGTAAGCAGGCTCAGAGGTTACCTTAGAGCATGCCTACCCAATTGGGCCCTACACAAAACATAGGCACTGGTGGTGCCAGTGCACCCCTCCCCATAACACACAGTGCATACTCAGAAGGTTGTAGAGCCCATGCCTGGGCTGGGGCAGAGCCATGTTCAGTTCCCTCCTCTACCTGAGAGGAGCAGGGATGTGAACCCAGCTGAGTACCCTAACCATTGGGCTGTGGGACATTCTGGGGCATGTCTCGCTCTCTCACCTCTTGAAGCTGTTCCACTTTGCATAACAGACTGAACTATTCACTGGGCCTGGGTGAGAGACAATCACTAAAGCTAGTGGTCAGGGCATCACCTGGGATGCAGGAGAGCGAGTTCAAGGCCATGTTCCGCTAACTATAATACGTATATAGTGGGGAAGAACTGCAACAGGAGAGACTAAGCCCTCCCACCAAACGCACACCAGTGACATGGGATCAAATTCCATTTGCTCTCAGGTCAAGGGAGAATGGGAGCCTCAGTCGCCCATGTCCTGGGGGAGTGCTAAACCCCCACCGCTAGTGGTAGAAGAGGCAATGGGGACACTAGCACTCCCCGCCCTTTTTTTTTTTTTTTTTGGCAAGAACGAACTGCCCTGGCACAGGTCCCTGACTCCAGGAGCGTTCATGGCTGAGATTCCTGAGTAGAGATAGGCACCTCCCCCTGGCAGAGCCCAGTTCCCTTTGAGGGCAGAGCTTAGACCACACACTTCACCTTGGCATTACTTCATGGCTGGCTCAGTGTGCTGCCCTCTGAGAGTCCCAGTCTTAGGCACCTGTTTCGTTCCATGTCTTGTACAAGGAACCCGGGCACATGACTCAGGGCTGCAGATTCCATGAGGCAGCAGGGCACCTGCAGGGTAGGCGTTGCAGTGCTGAAACTAAGTCCCCTTTGTGGCTCTAGCACAGGGTGGTAGCTGTGGCCCACTGGCACACCTCCATGTGCTGCTGGCTGGGAATTAGCTCTGCCAGTCTGATGCCCTTCCTGCGGGTGCTCACTATGTCTCTCTTGGGCTTGGACCTCTGGGCAGCTCACTGTAATCTCCCCCCCCCCCAAAGGAGGTTTGTGTACCAAGGTCTCTGTACCAGGCAATCTTCCAATCCACTGCCCATCAATGGTGCCACTTCCTCAATGGCTAGTAGGGGAACCTGAGCCCACCTTTTACGCCTGGTTCCAGCCCAGGGACCTTACAGTCACTGGCTAAGGTCTGCGCTGTCCCACGCCTTCCTACTGTTGTCCTGGACTGCCTCCTACATTGCCTCTAGCAAGCTCCTTCTCCACTTTCCTCTGGGTATGCCCTGCCCTCTGGGACAGCTCCATGCTCTCCATAGCCTCAGAGGGAGTGACTGCAGCCTCCTCTCTGCAGCCCCTTTCTGCCCTCTGCTACCTGACTTTATACCAGCCCTGTCCGAGTGAGCTTCATCATTTAATTAGTTCTCATTGTTCCCTGGCTCCTCCTCCAGGTGCAGCCCAAGTGCTTGCTTGGCTTATGTAGCCACCGTAACCCTTTCAGAGGCTGGTATGGGGTGAACACCCCATCACACCAGCCTTTCCTCTTGTTTGAGTAAATTTAGTGTGGTTGAAAAGTGTTGGGGGAATGGTCCTGCAGCCCAGCACTTCCTGCTCCAACATTTTAAGTCCCTCTAGAACATTACCAGAAACCAGGCTTAAGGTAATGTGATGTAAGCTCCCACCTCAGGCTTTATCAGACCCCCTTCCAAGTTACATAAAAGTGGAGCTGGTGTCTCGCAGATGCTAGGGGAACTGTTACTACAGACCTGTGAGAGGGTGAAAGCACTGTACATGAAACTCCTTGAGGCCTTGTCAACTTAAGGAACCTGACAACTGTCACAGCATCCTGCCATTGGGCACCCTACATGGTGTCATAAATAGCCCATGGACAGCAGTTGTGACAGCATATCATCAGGTGCATTAAGGTGAGTTGTTAATAATATACCATGATGCCCATGTACCTAGGGCCAGACACCTCTTAACAGGGAACAGATTCAACTAGAGTACTGTATCTTTTGTGCTTGTTTGCCAGATGATGACGAGGCCTCTTGCTTGGGAAAAAGGGTGGACAGACTCCCAAGCGTTTCCTGAACCACAGCTCTAATGAATAGCTCCTTTAGCACTGTACCATCACAGCTGAGGTTAGATAAGACACTGGCTAATAAGGCAGGAGGGCAAGCATGGGAGGCCTCGGGCCTGGCCTTATCTGTCTCCTTTTACAAATGAAGTTTTTTCTGATTTCTCCTTTTCTCATGGGAGGTGGAAACAGCTGGGCAGACACCCAGCAACACACTGCAGCTGCTGTCTAGCACACGCGCAGCACGAAGCCGTACTTGCTTTAAAAAGTACGTGTGGCACCAAGCTGTGGCTGCTTTCAGACATGCACCCTTGCTCCTAGGTTCTGAGCTCTCTCATAATGTCCTTTCCAAATCTGTATTTGGTAGCTTATCTAGTTATTTTAGTTTCCTGACATGTCATGTCAAGCAGTCTTCACAGAGGCAATTGTGCCTTCTCCTGGTACATGAGCTGTTGAGATGTAATGGGTCCCTGTCAAGGAGGGAGCAAGGCCCATCTGAGACAAAGAAAGAGCGTGCAGCTTTAATTTGTTTCACCACAGCACTGAGCTCACCCCCAGACAGAGAAAGGTAGTGAAAGCCTTGGAGGTGGGTGACTTGGAGCTTTGTTGGCTCGCACTTGCAAGGGGACAGCACTGTAAGAAATGGGTGCTCTGCTGCTCTTCCTGGAGGTTCCTGGTGGCAGGGAGAAGCCCTGTGGTTTCAGTGCACTATCTCTCCTGCCTACAATTGCGGCAAGCTGCCAGTGCCACCCCCAGGGAAGTGAAATTGAGCTGGAGGGTGTTTAGAAGGCAGCTTGGTTCCATTAGGCTAAATCAGACAGTGTTAGCAGGGATCCAGGGCTTGCGTTTGGAACTAGGGCTTCCTGCCTAGAGAGAAGCAGCTAAGAAAGGAACAAGCAGGGAGAAGGGCCCGAGCTCTTCTTGTTACACTGAGTCACTGCAGGGCTTCAGCTAAGTTGCCCCTCTGCTGGAAAGCTCTGCCCATCACCCTCCAAGGCAGAGACGTACCCACCTTGCTGGGAGCAGCCTTCGTTTGTTCAAGTCCTTGAGCCCAATTCTGCTGTTACATCTGCATGAATCCGGCATAATGGCCTGTGTCAGCACCAGTGGAACTGACTGCACAGCTGGCCTGGAGCGGCTGGTTACCCATGTGGTGTGGGTAGATTTCCAGAAGGGCTGACTCGTAGCCTCCTTTGCTCCAGGGTTGTTTGTCCCTGCAGCATATATAACAGGTGCAAAGCCGAGTATTTGCTCCTGCAGCCCCTGAGCACAGAACTCTCACCTACCAAGCAGGGTTTGACTCTGTGGTGTGCATGTCTGTCTGTGCTCTCTGGCTGCCATGGTGTGGACTGTGCCACAACCAGACCTGACATGTTTGCTAGATCATCATCCATGGCTTGTGAACATAATATGTGACAGCTGAGCCATTCGACAAAAGGATGCGTGGGACCCTAAGAGGCTGAAGTCCAGCTCTCCTCTCTGATTGTATGGCTGTTTTCTTTCATGACTGGACAGGTACTGTTTTCTGAATGGTGACTTGGGGACGGGAAAATTTTTTCAAAGTACAAAGCAGAACAGTTGGCAGGAGAGGGTTTTGGTAGGGGAAACCCTACTCTGGACAGAAAGAGGGTGCCCCCCCACTCCTGACTTGACTGGAGGGAGGACAGTGGGTAAGCCCAGTGGGAGGGCTCACGGGGAGGCAGAGCCAAGACTACTTGTGGGGGGAAGAATGGCTTGAGGTGCAGGTGGTGGTGGAGCCTGGATCTGTGTCAGCTGATGAAAAACAGCACTTCTGTAAAAATACAGTGCTCATGGCCATGTTCCCATGGCTGGGAATGTACACGCAGACAAGCCCTGCCAGCCTGGCTGGAGAGTCAGGGGCTCTGGTCAGAACCAGGACAGCTAGAGTCAGAAACACAGCTCACTTCAAAGACAGTTTAACTGATCAGCCATTTTCTGTTAGTTCAACAACTTCTAGTATAAATTCTTCAGACACAACACACCACCCAGATGCCAGGCCAAGCCCAGGACGTACTGAAGTACACTGGCTTTTTATTCCATGCATTTGTTTGCTTTGACACTCATTCTTGTTCCCATCACTGTACACTGTTCAGTACAGAAATCAAGTTTGTATCAGGAAGCCACAGCGCAAGGAGGAGAGAAAGGGAGATGAGACACACCGGGAAGGGCTGAGATGAAATGGTCACTTTTAACACACAGTGGGAAAAACAACATTAACCATAAACGCCAGAAGCCAGGCTGGTGTTGAGGAGCTGTCAGAAGCCATGCTGGGTGAGGAGTGGGCAGTGAGCCCGCAACTCACCCTTCTCCTGGGAAGGACAGTTTATAGGGAAGAAAAGAAAATCAAGTAGCCCGTCTACGCAGGGGGCTGTTCGCTGGGCATTTCGAGCCTGCCCTTGCTCAGGCTGAATGGCACTGTTACTAGCGCTTCTGCGTGCAGCTCACCCTTTGTAATCCCCTCGTGCAAACTCTGCACTCAAGCCAGACAGCAGCACCTTCTGCGCTCAGCTCCACCCGTGTAAATCCACAGTAAGTCAACATGCTTTGGTGAGGTTACACTGGGCTTACAGCCTTGGCCTCTAGATCTCACCTTCCTAAGAGCTACAGTCTAACCAGAGAATGAAGTCTAGACTTTGCAATACAAATGGACACATTCCTTTGCAGACGTTACAGAGCTATTGCCCGGACTACAAAACCTGGCCTGCTCCTTCCTACCTTGGCACATCAGACTGCACCAACACTGGCACAGCTGCATGGATTTTATTCATGTCACGGGTCAGAGTATGATCCTTACTACAGTATTCCTCAGGCTACCTTGTTCCTTGAATTCCTTCATAAACTCAACCCCCGTTCAGAAATATGGTACCTACCACTCCTCAGGAGCGCCAGCACCTGTAGCCCTAGGACTTTTATCCTACTCCTATACCTTGGTTTGGTTTTCACCCTCTGCACACTATTTACAAAAGCTCCCAGTGCTGTGGAATCAGACATACAGTGATGTGTGAGGCCCTACCCTTAAGGAGGGACAGTGGTAATGAGATGTGCTATCAGTTATAGCAGCACTTTTCATGAGTTGCAAAGCCAGAACCCCAAAACAAACCCCTGAATGCCCTGCAGCATCCTATGCTGGATAAGACATGGTTTACAGAGCAAACTGTTTCACTGATGTATCAAGGAGTTTTTAAAAACAGCTCAGGCTGTTGCTCCATCCCTTGGCCTGGAAAGGCAGCCTGCCTGAGTGACGTGAATCCGAGTGTGCCGCACCCTGAGCAAGGGGAGCCCAGAAACGATCATAGTTCAAGGCTGGATAGGGCCATAAGGTCATCTAGTCTGACGGGGACTAAATAATAGAGTGGAAACTTCCACAAATAATAGTTGTTCTATGTGCTACAGTGTGGCATGTTTGAGGCCCGATATCTCGGGCCAGAAGCAAGAACTGAAATATCCAGATTCCAGGGCTTCACGGCTTCTGCATTTAGCTTTGATGACAAGATCTGGGACCTTAAAATTGCTTCTGACCTACACCTGACCGCTTCCTGCTTTGATCCTTGGCCCAGTAACATTGGGGATGACTGGCTCTGGTAGGTTTTTCCTTTTTATCTACCTGTTGTTTCAGGGTATATAGAGGTTTGGAACTTTAGAAGGAAGCTGCCATGAGTGTGTGTGGAATTTAGGCCAGGGGTTTCAGTGCCAGGACATCCTCACATGCATGGCATACTCTTTGCTGGGAAAAGTGCGCATGCCTTCAACTAAAGGCAGATGCAAAACTAGACCATGTTGAACCTTCTGGGATGGAGACAAGCGCAGGTGCACCAAGGGGCTGCCTGAGCTATCGCACAATGCACACCAAGATCCAGTCATAGAATGATAGAATGTTAGGGTTGGAATGACCCAGGAGAGCCTGGCATCTCCTACAGCATAGCTGCTGTCCACATGCTACCAGTGCACAAGGAGCAATAACACTAGCAGGAGTCCTGAGGGAGGCACTAGCTGTTGGCAGGATTTCAGATACCTGCCAGCAGGTAATGGGGGAAGTGCCTCTGAGTATGAACAGGGGCAGCAGACCAATGCTAGGGCAGAGAGTGCTCACACCAAAGGGATGATTTTGTACTGCCTCTCCACGAGAGTGAGGAGTGACTGTGACAGACAGTGGAGCTCAGCAATGTGGTTGAAGGCAAGGCCATGAAGAAGCCTAAAGAAGCATGTAGTACAGAAAGCAGGTAGGGCCACAAACTCATGTGCTTCTCAGTATATGTTAGCAGGTGCTACTGTAAGTCTAAGAACTTTCAGAGAACTCCCTCATGTCACTCACCAGGGGCTACCACTATCTCTGTGTGCTGGCAAAACAACTCCTATGGGAACCAGGGAATCCTTCATGCCTTCTCAGGCAGGGTCTGATTGCTATGGAGTCGAAGCATCTAACTCAGGGCTCTGGCAGTCTACAGCATAAGATCAGACGGTCCCTTCTTGCCTATGCTCTATGGCTGCCTTGGGAAATGAGCAATCTCTTAAGAAAACACTTGACATCTCAGGTGAGCAGGGCTGGCTCGGCACATGGGTGCCCTCTCTGCACATCACAGTCCAGATCACCCTTAGCAGCATAGCCTCTGCTGGAGCTTAAAGCTCTCTACAGGGCCAGGCATCAGCACTCCATTTTGGGGTGAACCCCCCCATCCCTGGCACACTGAATCTGGTCCCCGCTGCATTTGTGGTGGTCAATCTGGCCCCTGTCTTCAATTGCTATGGGACGGCTGCTGGTCCTCTCTCCTCCTTTATCTAGCTGTTTTATGTGAGCATTTGGGACCTCTACTGTAGCACTACCACTAGAATTGATGCCCTGCTCTCTACTAGCAGCCCAGAATGCCTCTCCAGAGGCTCGCTCAGAACTTTTTGCTAGTTTCTCACTATAAAGCACTCGCTCCTGTCCAACCCTTTCCCCTCACTCCATCTGCCCCCCCCCCCTCAACACTCACACCCTGCTGTCCCTCCGTTAATCAGGAGCAAACTCAAATTGCACAGTTTCACCCATGTGGAAGATCTCTAAAGCCCATGAAACTGAGTATCTCCTCCTATGCCTTGCAGGCCAGCCCAGACTGACACAGCCTCCAGAATGACTGTGCTCTCTGCATGGCACCAGCAGAGGTCACAGCAAGGGAGCAAATACTGACAGCCCCTGAATCCAGCTCTGCTCCCATCCTTCTATGATGCACAAGGAGGAAATAACATCACATGGAGAGAACTATTGTGCTAGCAGTAAAGCCAACCTTCTGATCTACAGAAAAGTTAATAAATAAAATAATGTAATAACTTAAGATCTACATGTAGTCCAGCTACAAAAGTTTAAAATATGGAATAATTTAACTTATACAATACTGCTCTTTGTATAAGCAAAACATTTTCCTTCATTCTTGCCCTAGGCTATAAATTATCAAGGCTACGTTCAAATCAACATTTTAACATAAAATGTAAACAAATAAAGCAACAGAAGAACCTGCCTACAATCCATTCCTGCCGGTCATCTGAGGCTTGTGCATGGCTTCTATAAGAGGGCTGATTTCCCCAGGACACACTGCTCTAGCCACGCTAGCCAGACCATGAGGAAGAGCAGCTGCCTTTCCCAGGTCTCTTGAGGCAGAGCTAAAATTGTTCCAGAGGGAAAATAACTGAAAAACGGACTAAAATCTTTGTTCTGCGTGTCAGTTAAATGGAGCTGTTTGTTTCTGAATGGAAGGCCCAGTGAGGCCCCTGGGAGTGCTAGGTCGGTCACTCAAATGTCAGTGCCTCTGCCTTTCAGATACCCCCACAAAGCGTCAGTTTCTCCTCCAGGCTGGAATTTAAAGGAGTGGGATACACTCTGAGGTCCCCCACATAAAACACACTCACAACCAAAATCAAGCATTCTCTCCTCTCCCACCCCCACCCCTTCCTTAGGTAACTGAGTCCAAATTTTACTTTCTGTTTTACACCAAGCCTGACACGAAAGGCAGGAAGCTGTTAATGCTTCCAAAACCAAATAATTAATAAAGAGAACAAAAGGAGGGTTGATACTGTTGTCCAGGCCAATGTATTGCCTGGTTTACTCCCAATACACAGCTCTCTCCCTTGGCGCTGGCCAGCTGTGTGATGTTGTGATAGGTTGCCTCTGAAGGTTCAGTACAGGTGTCTCCGGTTTCCTCCCCAGACTAGTCCTCAGGCTTTGCAGAATGTGCTTTCCATGCTTCTTTTGTTTCCAGCACTGTTTTTTTTTTTCTTTTTTTAACTGAAGGAAACAAATGGGCGAATAGGAAGTAAGGAGAGGAAGTAAACTGTGGGAAAATGGCACTCTGCAGCTGAAAGATCTCTCTCTGCTCAGCTGGAAATTCACATTGCTTTGTCTGCCATAGTGAAGATGATTGGTGATGGTAAAAAGTGCTGTTATACCAAGTCTCGAGAGAGAATGAGGTTAGAATACATCTGCAGGATCTCACAACAAAATGCTGATTAAAAAATAAACCAAAACCCCATAAATT
Source organism: Gopherus flavomarginatus (assembly GCF_025201925.1). Lineage (NCBI taxonomy): Eukaryota > Metazoa > Chordata > Testudines > Testudinidae > Gopherus > Gopherus flavomarginatus. The sequence goes on from NC_066624.1 coordinate 64,065,778, forward strand.
AACCCCCATTATCACATTCCTGGGGGAATGTATTGATTCAGAAGACCCTGGATGTAAGCACCTTGGTACCAAATTTCTCCAGGAACATGTCCACTTTCTGATTAAAAGTGACCCAGCTGATTATACTGAATGCCATTTGTTCATAGGTTACCTTTGAGCAAGGTTTCTCTTATGCTTCTTCATTTGATAAGACTGATTGGTTTGTTTCTCTTTATCTATTCTCCAACCTTTAGGGCCATGAGGCCTGGTCCCCTGGGAGAGCAGCAGTAGATCCTGATGTGTCCATCATGCTATTTATGTAAGACTCACAAGGAAGTGTGTCTTTCATTTGCTTGCTTTCTTAACTTTTTTGCAACAAATTATTGTCTCTCTTGATATATAGTCCACTCTTTACAGTAAAAAGTGTTAAAATGTAAAAAAAAAATAAATATCAATGTTACAGTAGCTAGATTCTTCAATAAAATACATCCCTGCCATTCTTGATTGAAATGCTCAGTGAGAATTAATTTCATTTGGACATTTTTCCAGAGATTCAAGTTATTGCAGATCATTTCTGGGATGGGAAGGAGAATCAGTTTCTCTTCTTGTCAAAGTATGAGGGGAGGGGGAAATGAAGGGAGTCTTAGGGAATCCAAATGCCAGTATCAGGAGGGCTTTCGTGGAAAATTTGCCATTACCAAGTAGCAGAACTGCAGGGCTTATTGGTCCTGACGGTTGCATCAGAACACTCCCCCTCGGAAGAGTCACAATCCGATTCTCCGAACTGTGCCTGGTTCTGAAAGGCAAAAGGACAGGGAAACTCTTTTAGTGATTTTCCTGCACTGCAGAGTGACTGCACTGGCAGGATCAGCAGCTGATTGGTGGAGGAGTAGGAGATAGGAAAAGGTCCCCATCAGTGAGTCTATCACTTCTTGTCTTCTGGCAGCCAGCAAGGGGCATTGAGTATCCACAGAAGGTCACCTCTGATCCCCAACACATAGCTACAGAGACCTGCTGGCTAGAGTGTAAAACTGGTGGAACAGGGAAAGGGAAAGCAAGGACCTTCCCCCACACACATGCCCACTTGTCTCACTTACAGAACCGGAAAGGGAGCAGCTGATAGGCCAATCTAATGCAAAATTCCTAAAACCTTAGAAGTTAGGGGAAGAGGGAAGGCAGAGTAAGAAAGATGCGAGAACACAGGCACACAGGAAATGCCATATCTAGTAAGAGCAATCTCTTGTCACCAACAGTGAACACACCAATTGCTTTAGAGGAAGGTGCAAGAAACTCCCTAGTGGAGAATGAGGAATAACTTGCCCTAGAGGAAGTTATTCTGACCACTTAGGCTGACATTTGACCAAAATAGAGAGGTTTATATTAGGGCTGTCGATTAATCACAGTTAACAGCTGTGACTAACTCAAAAAAAAAATTAATCACAATAAAAAAACCCAATCACGATTAATCGCACTTTTAATCACACTGTCAAACAATAGAATACCAATTGAAATGTATTAAATATTTTGGAGGTTTTTCTACATTTTCATATATATTGTATTCTGTGCTGTAACTGAAATCAAAGTGTACAGGAATGCTTCACTTAAAGTCGTCCCAGTTAACGTTGTTATGTTGCTGATCAGTTAGAGAACATGCTTGTTTAAAGTTGTGCAATGCTCCCTTATAATGTCGTTTGGCAGCCACCTGCTTTGTCCACTGCTTGCAGGAAGGGCAGCCCATTGCAGCTAGCTGGTGGGGGCTTGGAACCAAGGTGGACCAGCAGCCCCCGCATCAGCTCCCCATTCCCCTAAGCTCCCTGTGCAGCAGCCGCCCAGCAGGCTATCAATTGCCAGCAGTTCAGCTGTCCCTCCCCCCACTGCCATTTTCTGCTCCTGCCCTCTGCCTTGGAGCTGCTCCTGGGAGCCTCCTGCTTGCTGGGAGGAAATTGGGGGGGCTAATGTCAGGGTGTCTCCCTTCCCCCTGCTCCCCGTTTACCCCATCTCCATAGAGCAGGGAGGACACACGAGAGGGCTCAGGAAAGATGGAGCTTCCTGGCAGCAGCTGCTCTCTCAGCTTGCTGATCTACTTAAAAAGGCAGTGTACTTAGAGTGGGGGCAGCGTACTTAAAGGGGTAATGTGCATCTTTCTCTCCCACACACACAGTATGTGTCTCTGCCTGCCATGCTGTTTCCCCTCCCTCCATTCCTGCTGCCTTGTACAGTGTGAGTTAACCCTTGACGGCTCAGACAATTGCTAGTTCATCATTTAGCAAGGCATTCCCTGGGAAATATCCCACCCTCTGACTCCTCCACCTCAACCAAGTTTCACAATCATCATCATCATCACCACCACACACACACACACACACACACACACACAGAGATATAGATATAATATAGTCTTTTGTCTGGCGAAAAACATTTCCCTGGAACCTAACCCCCCTTTATTTATACTAAGTCTTATGGGGAAATTCGATTCGATTAACATTGTTTGTCTTAAAGTCGCATTTTTCAGGAACCTAACTACAACTTTAAGTGAGGAGATACTGTATATTATTTCTGATTACAAATATTTGCACTGTAAAAATTATAAACAAAAGAAATGGTAGTTTTCAATTCACCTCATACAAGTACTGTTGCGCAATCTCTTTGTAGTCAAAGTGAAACTTACAAATGTAGATTTTTTTTTTACATAACTGCACTCAAAAACAAAAGGATGTAAAACTTCAGAGCCTAAAAGTCCACTCAGTCCTACTTCTTGTTTAGCCGATTGCTAAGAAAAACAAGTTTGTTTACATTTACAGGAGATAATGCTGCCCTCTTTTTATTTACAATGCCACCTGAAAGTGAGGACAGGTATTTGCATGGCATTTTTTGTAGCTGGCATTGCAAGGTATTTACGTGCCAGATACGCTAAACATCTGTATGCCCCTTCATGCTTCGGCCACCATTCCAGAGGACATGCTTCCATGCTGATGACGCTCATTAAAAAAATAATGGGTTAATTAAATTTGTGACTGAACTCCTTGGGGAAGAACTGCATGTTTCCTGCTGTTTTACCTGCATTCTGCTATTTATTTCATGTTATAGCAGTCTTGGATGATGACCCAGCACATGTTGTTCATTTTAAGAAAACTTTCACTGCAAATTTGACAAAACGCAAAGAAGGTATCAATGTGAGATTTCTAAAGATAGCTACAGCACTCAAACCAAGGTTTAAGAATCTGAAGTGCCTTCCAAAATCTGAGAGGGATGAGGTATGGAGCACACTTTCAGAAGTCTTAAAAGAGCAACACTCCAATGCGGAAACTACAGAACCCGAACCATCAAAAAAAAATTCAACTTTCTGCTGATGGCATCTGACTCAGATAATGAAAATGAACAGGCGTCTGTCCACACTCCTTTGGACTGCTATCAAGCAGAACCCATCATCAGCATGGACGCATGTCCCCTGGGATGGTAGCTGAATCATGAAGGGACATATGAATCTTTAGCCCGGGGGTTCTTAAACTGGGGGGCGGGACCCCTCAGAGGGTCAAGAGATTATTACATGGGCTGGGGGGGTCACGAGCTATCAGCTTCCATCCCAAGCCCCGCTTTGCCTCCAGCATTCATAAAGGTGTTAAATATATTAAAAAGTGTTTTTAATTAATAAAGGGATCACACTCAGAGGCTTGCTATCTGAAAGGGGTCACCAGTAAAAAAGTTTGAGAACCACTGCTTTAGCGCATCTGGCACATAAGCATCTTGTGATGCCGGATACAACAGTGCCATGAGAGCGTCTGTTCTCACTTTCAGGTTACATTGTAAACAAGGAGCAGGCAGCATTATCTCCTGCAAATGTAAACAAACTTGTTTGTCTGAGCGATTGGCTGAACAAGAAATAGGACTGAGTGGACTTGCAGGTTCTAAAATTTTACCTTGTTTTATTTTTAATGCATATTTTTGTACATAATTCTACATTTGTAAGTTGCACTTTCATGATAAAGAGAGTGCATAATATTACTTGTACTAGGTGAATTGAAAAATAATATTTTTTTTTACAGTGCAAATACTTGTAATCAAAAATAAATATAAAGTGAGCACTGTACACTTTGTATTCTGCGTTGTAACTGAAATCAATATATTTGAAAATGTAGAAAATATCAAAAAATGTTTAAATAAATGATATTCTATTATTGTTTAACAGTGCGATTAATTGTGTGATTAATTTTTTTAATCGCTTGACAGCCCTAGTTTATATCCCTTCCATTTTATTATTTAAATTCTGATTTTTCATCCTATCTAATGTAACTGTGGATGCCTCATTAGTCATATAAATCATCTCTCATCTTCTGAAGCCTGTTAAGCTCCTGGCCTCAACAATATCTAGTGGCAATGAGTTCCACATGCTAATTATGTCTTGTGTAACTTTTATCAGTTATACATTTGCTGCCTTTCAATTTCCAGGGTGAAGATAAGTGCTCAGTCTACCCTCTCTCTGCAGTACCTCTCTCATTGCCCCTTTCTGCGTAGTCCCAGGCTTTTGCCCCTCTAGTCATATGGATTTCTTGTATGGCTTCTAGTTATTTTCATCATCTGACAGAAGAGGAAGGGGAGTACTGAAGGCCCCACTCACCTCACAGCTGTGTTCATCTGCACAGAGCTTGCCCAATGACATCTGTGTCTTCACCCTGCGCACGGCGCACTCTTTGTCTGAAAGACCATCAGACTGAGTGGAGATCTCGATGGGGATTTCCGGAGTCTGGGACAGCATGTCCTCTAGCTTCTCAGTTAGCTGGTCTTCCAGCCTCTTGGCCATCTCATCTGGGCTGTTTGAGTGGTCGCTGGTGTTCCCCTCCTCTCCATCGGACACAGAGAAGTTCTCAGAGCTGAAGGTTGAGTAGGACTGGCAGCTACTAATGCAGCGGTGAGGCCTGCAAGCCCAGGAGAACAGCTTAGCTTCACTTTGCTCAATCCCTGCGTTGCAATGTTTCTGTTTATACTGGTAAATCATTTCCCCTACTCCACATTATTGGCCGAGCTGCTCCACGTCATACCCAAAGGAGCTTGGCCCTGACAAGCTAACCCACTTCCATTGAACACTCTGTAGGAGACTGCGTTAGGATGGTCTCCAATTGCCCCTCAGTTGCCACCTTTCTGGTAGTTCCAGTCCCATCCTCCACCTTTGTAAAGTTCACTAGGCAGGGCAAGGGGGCCAGCAAAGAACACTTCTCAAGCTGGAGCCGGGTCGCTGATGGTAAATATTTCAGCCTTGCCTGGGGAAAACCGCTTCTCACTGGCTCCTTTCCCCAACCCCAGAGGTGTAAACAGCCAATCAGAGTTCTCTCCCCACCCCTCAGAAGCTGAAACCATTCTCACAAAATGGGAGGGGAAGAGGGAGCAGAAATAGCTCAGGGTGGCCCTCTAAACCCTGGGAACAATGGGACAGCTCCTTTGTACTTCCTCCCCGCAGCACTCAACCTGGAAGGGACAGTGGGGATCCTACTGCAGCCCTGCCCCAGGCCCTGGAGAGGGGTGAGAAACCCCAGGAGCTGCAGGAAAAGCAGCGGTAAGGTTGGAGGAGGCAGAATTGATGAGGGCTGGAGGGGTTGCTAGATGTGATGTCACCTTCATTTCTGTACAAAATGATAGAGGCTTCCCACTTTTTTCAATCTGCTCTATGCATCGGTAACAGGCTAACCATATGTTGTTGGCCCCAAGTATTATTATTATTATTATTATTCAAAACAAAGCAACATTCAAACACAGCAAAACAAGTTGCCAAGATTGCAAGCACACAGCTATGGTTTGAGACAAAAAGTATTAGGAAAATGTTTAAAAGTGAATGACATGATCCAAATTTTCAAAACCTGAACTTGAGGCTTGTTCTCTGATTTTTACAAAATTCCCAGAAGAGCTTTTGCTGGGGCTGAGGAGTGGCATGCTAAATTTCATAGGGAATGGTCTCTTTACAGAGAACTTGAGAAGGAAAAGGTGTTTTTTGGAGGAGGCAGGGGCGTGAAGGGCTCTGTGATGGGGTGTCTACCCTGCACAGAAGGCAGAGCAAGTTAGATTAGGTTGATTAACCTGATTGGATGCACCTGAGGGAGAGCCAGGGCTTGAAAGGCTGATTGATGATGGAGCCTATCTGAGAAGAAACAAGCAGGGCTGATATAAAGCCAGGAAGTTGGCAGCAGAAGAGGGCTGCAGGGGAAGTAGTCTGCAGTCACTCTCTGGAAGAAGGGAGTTTGGGTTCGTAAAACCAGGTGGGGGGAAGGGTGCGAGAAGATGCAGGAAGGAGTCCGGGGAAATAGCAGCAGGGTCTGGGAGCAAGCAGACCACAGGTGCTAGACACAGGGTCCCTGGACTGGAACCCAGAGTATAGGGTGGGCCCAGGTTCCTTTATAAGTCACTGGGGAAGTGGCCCAGAAAGGCAGTGGAGCAGAAGAATGCCATGGGGCAGTTGTCCAGTGGTATTTTGCTACCCTGGAAAGGAAGGAGTAGAGTGACCTGGCCAGAGGATCAAACCACAAAGAGAGAGCACCCTGAGTTGTAGAGAGGGAGGATGCATGGCACATGAACAACAGAAGGGGATGTTGGACCTGGAAGGAGCTAATGCCTAAAGCAGCCAGAAGGAGGCATCTTCACAGTGACTGTATCCCATGAGAGGCTTATAAAGTGAAGCTAGCTTTAGCCTTAATTATGGCACAGTGCGGCACTGATCCTTGACAGGGGCTCCTAGGTACTACTACAAAAGATATTATAATAAATCTGAAGCACTGGAATACTTTCCATATATCCCTTATGAAACTGTACAACTGCTCAAGCACTACAGCACAATGTCTGAACATGTCCTCGCCCCTTTCCCACCTCCCTGCTTCTGCATTAACACTGTGCAGTTTTCAGCACGCTCCTGCATTGGGAAAATCACAGCTACTCGTTCTGGCAGATCCCCTGTTCAAAGCCTCTTCGATCATATGTTCCACTGCCGCTTTCCTCAACACAGCATGCCCAGGGGCAGCACAGTGCACTGCTCAGCTTACCTCCCCCACTGGGACTGAATCGCTGCACAATCACAGCAGATGCCCCTCTATGCAGTCTAAGCAGCACTATCTGGCTGATGTCCCTGCATGCTGTCAAGTGCACAGCACTTCTGAAAACCCGCTGGGCAATGAGTGGGCGTTAGATGGGCACTGACCCCATATAAATATCCTACCTGAGGCCCCTCCACACTAAAAAAGGGTACTTTCTACGTGGCAATGGTTCATGATTATTCAGGAAAGCAGGTCATGTCCCCTGGTGCTGAGTGAATGCACTGTACAGCAGATTTCATTCCACATGCTGAGAAATGCCACTAGCCATTTGAGTCACCTAATTTACACCAAGGTTCCCATTCTCTATTTGCTCCAGCTGCCTGGGAAGAAATGATGCTGAATTTTCCATGACAATTGATGGTGGTTTTATGAACACTTGCCCTCACCTTTTATTGCAGGATTAATCAGAAGGAATATGGGGTCTGTCCCAGGAGAAGAGCTTTTAATACTTCACACCTGGCAGTGGCAAACAGCTTCAGAAGGTGGTAAAGGCCAGATTCTATACTCTCTGAGCCACTCGGTCCAGATTTTACTACACTGTCCACAAATGTGAATCCTTTAAATCCCCTTTTCATCCTACTTTGCAATATTTTGTTAGACATAGGTGCACCTTTGTTACTCCACTCTGGAACACTCATTCCGAGCTCTCTTTTCCTTATGGAGAAGATATGTTTTGGGGAGCATGCTCTAATTCACACACAAATCTCTATAGCAATCACAGGACACCCATAGCACAGCTGACACAAGGGCAGATGAGGGTGCTTTTGGTACTGACACCCTCCTTTTCCACTTTTACTCATGTGAAAATCCTTTCGAGACAAGATTTAGCAATTTCTAACACTATGCAAGTCATAGGGAACACTCATAACCCTTGACTAAAATGTTTGGACAGTGGAGGAGCCCCTGCCTAGAGCAGCCAAAGCCAGCAGACCAATTCCTCCAATAGGAGCAGAATGGAGATCTTGGAGGTGGAGTGGAATCTGGGTGACAGGTCATGGGAAGGAACCAAGGGGCTGAGTAGAGAAATTCAGTATAAACTGTGTGAGCCAAATTACTGTAGTTGAGACCCTAACTAAAGGGCTGCAGTTGGATGTAGCTAATGCTCTTTAAAATGTTTCACTCGACTCCCCTCCTTAGTCCCTGGGCTCCTCTCCAGGATCCCTGCCTTCAATTACCCAAGCCCCACTTTCTCAAAGGGGGTCATGATCCCTGCCTTATGGGGAGGACCTGACCCTGTTTCTGATAACCAGGCTTTTGATGAAGTGACGTCCGTGTAATCAAGGCTGCACTGTTCTAGCCCAGATGCTGGAGTCATTCCCTTGCCCTCTGCAGCAACAAATCTGATAAAGAACTTCTGAAAGATTCTGTTGAGGATGCCAGACCCTGGCAGTTTCAAGCTTAACAGTACAGACATTGGAGATACCAGCCTGGATAGCAGTAGCCTCTTGCACTGATCACACATGGTGAGGTTCCTGCCCAAACAAGCCCATGATGGAGAGGAGCTGTGCTGGGGAGGCCTGCAACTTGCAGGGGGCTGAAAACAGCCAGGCACAGCATGAGGCATCACAGAGGGGACACTCATGTGACTGAGCTTGTAGCTAGTTGGACCGGATCCGGCTCTTGCCATAGTTTATGGTGCTGATGATCACCACAGAACTGGCCAAGCCCTTGACAGAGTATCACTACAGGGTTGGATACATTTCATGCCGGAACTTGGGCAATGATTTCGCAGGGCCCTATCACGCTGAGGCAGAAGGCTCAGAATTCCCAGCACAATGCCATGATGTTAAGTGATATGAAACTGAGCCAGATTAAAAAATAAAAATGGATTTCTGCTTACCACTCAAGGAAGGATTGGCGGGGTTTAGCTATTTACCTCTGTCTCCGTGGGAACTCCACTTCACTGTCCACTTCTCCCTCTTCCTGTTCTGAAGAGTCATCACCACTCTGGCAGGGGAAAGAGAACTATGTTACTGAACTGATTTAAAACAAACAATCAAACAGCTACCTAGCTGCCACTTGGTTCTCTGGTACAAAAGCCACTGCACCAAAAGGTTTCATAGCGTTTAAAGCCAGAAGGACCCTTAGATCATCTACTTTGATCTCCTGTATAATCGCAGACCATTAATTCACACCCAGTTACCACCATATGGAGCCCAGTATCTTGAGTAGACTAAACATTTCAGTCCTCAAGAGACTAAGCTGCTATGTGTCACAGGCTGAGAACAGGGGGACCGAGGCACCACCAATAACGTATGCTAAGACAATCCCAGCAGATGAACCAATCCCCCCTGCTGCAGAGGAAGATGAAAACCTTCAAAGGTCCCAGCCAATTTAACCTGGCGAAAAATTCCATCCTGATCTCTAATCTGGTGATCACTTAAATCCAGAGCACATGAGCAAAGCCACACCAACCAGGCATCTAAAATACAGGATTCTCTGTACTACACCAGATCATTTGGTCCACCCAATCTGGTGTTCCGTCTGCAGCCAGAGCCAATCCCTGCTGCTTCAAAGGAAGGCAAAAAACCCCTAACCCTCAAAATACGTCCAGCTAATTACGCATCAGAGGAAAAAGTCCTCCCTGAGCCATGCAGGTGAACAGCTGAAGCCATGAGGCATGAGATTAAATTATATTAATTGTCATAATACAGAGCTGCAAGCGTTCGGAGCATGCTGAAGGCCGTTCAGAGAATCTGTTCTCTCCATGGCCCACGAAGGAAGGGAATGAACTACAGCATTCCAAACAAATAAGGAGTCAAAAACTTCTACAAGCTAAAAGTTATGAAAAGCGGAATGGTGCAGGAAAACTCTGAGATGTGGCAAATGTTTCACACTGGACGGACAGAGACATTTGACTGCTGATCAATGTAACAGGAAATCCAACCAATCGGGTCTTAGAGTCATCATGCGCGAATATTATAAAGGTCTGAGTTAAAACAGCCAGGGCAACTTCTGAGATACTGGAATATCCCAGCAATATTTCTGATATGGGGACATTTAACACAGAGTTTAGATCTTGTCTTCATAGGGACACTGACTGGCAGTATAATTATACTGCTATAGCTATGTTGGCATTACTCCCATATGGATGCTCTATTCCAGAAGAAAAGTGACTTGGTCCTTTGTGTTTTGCAGTGGGGTAATTTTTCTGAAACAAAGTCACTTTTTTTCCAGAACAGTGTCCACATGGGGAATTATACTATCATAGCTACCTACAGCAGTAGAATTCTGCCACTAGAGTTTTGCCAATCAATTTCCCTGCATAGACAAGCCAGAGACTGGCACAGTTTTACAGTCCTCAAGTGACAAGATGACCAAAGATACAGAATTCAGCAGGGACACAATGTGCTTTACTGTAGAATTATTAGTACCTAGTTTTGAAATATTCTTTGACAGCCACAAGGTCACACCTGAATGAAAATTATTCCAATTCTCTGGTTCCAAAATTATATCATTAGGGAGAGATGTACAGTATTTTGGAGTGATATTTAGGAGTATTCAGTATTTAGGAGGAATATAACATGACAAAAATACTGAAAGAAAACTTATGGAAATGAGGTAGCCTGAAACACAGCACTGGATTCTGGGGACATCTCAAAGGTTTATCATGCAATTAGAAGCAGTGGAGTATAATCAGAAGAAATAAAACAAGCAGAATTAGAGTAATAAGGATACAGTCACATAGTCCTCATAACTCTCCGAATAAGCTAGCTGACTCTAGTCAATAATGCATAGAAGCAGGGGAGGTATCTGAGAAAATTAAAAGTGAGAGTACACCAGATTCTAAAGGAAGTAAAAAGGCAACTGTGACAGAATTGGAACTGTTCATTAATCATCATGAATACTGGATGTTGACCGGGTTATGGGGAGGTTTACTGTATAGTTTTAGTTTAATATGGAGCTAATGGGAAAACAAGCAGAAAGGAAAAGAATAGCTGAAGATAAGCCACTTCTCCGTAAACATTTGAGGGTTGTTAAGAGACACTACCAGGAGAGGAAAAAGCCTGAGATATGGAAGATCAAAAGGACTATAGCAGTTAAAAAAATAACACTCTCACAAGGAGTTGTTCCTAGAATATTAGGGTTGGAAGGGACCTTAAGAGGTCATCTAGTCCAACGCCCTGCTCAAAGCAGGACCAATCCCCAGACAGATTTTTACTCCAGATCCCTAAATGGCCCCCTAAAAGATTGAACTCACAACCCTGGGTTTAGCAGGCCAATGCTCAAACCACTGAGCTATCCCTCCCCCCCCATAAAGGTCATCATTGGAAGCTGGGAGCAAGCCAGCTTTGACCTGAGCTCAATAATCCAGCCAAGAAATGATCAAGCATGGCTTTTTTTTATTACGATTTGACTACAAATGAGATTTAACCACTTTGTCTGGTATTTTTCTCAAAATCTAATGTCCTCCTGGCAGACTTCATACAAATACTCTTTGTATTTCTCCTCCAATATAGCTTGTCCTTTTCTGTCGTGACCCTCCCTTCTTATATCTTTTTTCCTATCTCTTGAAAAATTGATTATTTTATTAACTTACACACAAAAAACTACATTAAAAGAACATTATTAAGGTTGCAAAGTCAAGCACTGAAAAGTTAGGAAATGCCAGGCTGCCTGCATAACATTAATTTGCCTCCCTTGTGTATATGCATTATGATACATTCTTTAATTATGTGACTGCCTTAACCATGACACCATCCTTTCTCTTCCTGCAATTCTCTGCCTTGTTCACTAAACACCTTCCAACTTCCACAACAAATGAGATAGGGCCCTATAGAAAAAAGCAACAATGGTTCATCCCCAGAGCAATGATTCGTCCTGTGTACTGACCGAGGCAGGGGTCTTGTGGAAAAAAAATAGCAAGTGATCACGTAATTAAAGACCGTCTCATAATGCATACACACAGGAAGGTTGATTTAAGGTTGCACAGGCAATCTGAATTCTGGCATTTCCAAACTGTGGAATGCTTGACTTTGCAACCTTAATAATGTTATTTTAATGTAGTTTTGTGTGTGTAATTTTCTAGGGCTTCTTTAAAAAGCAAACTGGAAAAACAAATCCATCATGTGGAACCATATCGCCAACCACATGGGCCATCAGTAAGGTTTGGAAGCTTTAGATCCACTGCACTAACTTCCTCCACTTTAGCTAACGAAGTAACTGATAGCAGTAGTAGGTTGTCATCCTCCATATGGACAAGTCACAAGAGGGAAATGAGGCATATATTTTGTCAGTGGGTTTCATAGCTATTTGTTGCCAGTACAGGAAATGTTGAGAATCGGGAATCCTCCACTCTATTCCGGGTTTTTAAAGGAGTGCACTTCAGTGTTGAGACCCTTTGGGTCCTATTCCCCCAAAGGCTGACATATTCTGTGCCTGGCCCCACCACCCTATGCTTCTCCCAGTACCAATCTCACTTTACCTTCACAACCCAGTCCCATTTCAATCCCCTTTGCCCTGGTTCCAGTCCCCACCCTTGTCCCAGTCTCTCCACTGGCCACCTCCCCAAGCCCTGCTCCTCTGTTCTCTGCATACCAGCCAGGCCGGTTCCCACATCTCCCCCTTGTTGAGTGCCAGCAGGGGAAGTATTGAGAGCACAGAAGACTATATCCCTTCTCTCAGGTCTTGTTCCTGGCACCAAAGCACTCCCAGGCTGCAAAACAGAGCAATTGCAGGGAGAGTCTTTCAGCTCCAGGCTGGAGCATGCTCAGTGCAGACAGAATCTTTGGGTATTTAGCTGCCAAAGCCTCTATAGAAAGAACAAATCACAACTTTTGGAATCTTATAACTTGGGTAAATTTAGACAATCTCACAGGAACTCCAAAAGGTGTTTTGCTGACACTAGGGCAGCATCTGCGGCAAATTTGGAGCTCCTGCTCCAAAGCATAGTAGAGGAACTAAAAGCTTCTCAAAGAAATGGTTGTAAGAATTTTTTTTAAACATAGGCAAAACAATACAATTTTCCCTGACTCTGTTCTGAGAAATGGCTGGACCATTTTTTCTGATTTCTTTTTCTTTAAAAAAAACAAACCAAAACCTTTAGTCAGACACTTGGCCTTGTAAGTTTCAGTCCAAACAGTTAATGTTTGGCAAAGTTATATGTAACTGAAAAGAGTCTTATAATGGGATGTGTTAGGCCACATTAACCATATGCAGTACTATTACCTCCACCTATAATCTTCCCAATAAAAACTACTTTAAAAAGGATGTCAAGGTTGCAAAACAAAGCACACAAATTAAAATTAAAGTTGCATGCACAACTTTAACTCTGCCCCTTTGTGTATGGATTGCCATACAAAGTGTTTTTTGGTTGTTTTGCCATTTTTTTTTTTTTTTTTTTTAACAGAGTCAGATACTCTCTCTCAAACAATACTATACCACATTGTACAATTTTTTTCTGGAAAATTTTAAATATTAGACTACTGTTATTTTAAAGACGACTTTGTCGTCTTTACCTTTTGAATAGGTCTGGGTTTGCAAGGTAGCACTGGAGCAGCCTGGTGTTGAGGGGTGTCTAGCAATGACACTGACTTGCAGCTGTTGAAGTCCTCCTCCTCCATCTTTTCAGGAAGCTGGGCCTTTTCGTACAAGGGACCACACGTTGTTGATTCAGGGTGGTTCATCCCTGGTTCAATGGACGGCATCTGTTTCTGGCCACCGTTCGCCTGTCTGCACTGAGGACAGGGGTTGTGTGGGTCTGCTTTACAACATTGCCAGTGATCAACCTTGTGTTCCTCATTCTCCAGATTCCTCCGACAATCTGCTTCCATAGCAGTAGAGATGAGGTCGGGGCTGGAGCCGGACATGTGCCTTTGGGCATGGTTACTGAGGGGGCTCCGCAGGGCTGCAGCAGGGCCAAAGTACCTCAGGTTGTTCGCACAGTTTGCGATGTCTTGCCCCTGGATGTTTAGCCTGGGGTGATGGCCATGGTAATGGGGGTGACTATGCTGCTGGTGCTGCTGTAGGCTGGAAAGATGAGAATGATGATGATGAGGATGAGGTGGCTGGGGTGAGTTGTCATGTGCTGGTTGATTTTTCAAGATCCCTGCAAATTCATTATAGCTGCCTTTGCTGTTCCCTCGTCGGTGACGTGGTTTGCAGCGGTATCGGCCTTTGTTACTGAGTGTTGACATTTTGGGACTTCCTGAGACTGGTGAGCCATTGAGTGCCACCTCTGCACTGGAGATGCCCTCTGATTTCAGCAGGTCTGGCCTGGGAGACAGATGAAAACAGGGATTTAACTTTGAAGGTAGAACTAACCCATGGCATCACTCCGGGACCAGTGACCCAGTCAGCAGGAGGAAGCACGACAAGCAGCTGCACCAGACCCTGCTCTCTACAGTCTATGGACATTCTTTCCCTTCTGCTGATTGGCTGTTGGCTCCAACTCACTTCCCTCTATCCCCACTCATGGCCCTTTCACCTCTGTCTCTTTCACCTGTCTCTCCTACCACCCTCCCCGGTCCCTGTGGCCGATATCACAACTGCATGCTGTATCTTTGGCAGAACATATTGTGTTAAGTTTATGTATCACTGTGGGCCTGGGATGGTTCGTATGATTGTGTTCTACTGATGCAGGAGCGTTACCACAGCACCTCCAGGAACTAAAACAGCACGGGGTGATTAAAGGGGAATCACTCACGACTTTAAACATCTGCAGAGCGGTACCACCAATTGGAAGGCTTCCATATACTGGTTCAAGCTCCGTTTTCCAGGGATCAAATGACTAAAAAAGGGCTTTGGGCATAAAAAAGCTGTGTGTTTAAACTGACTCAGGGCCCTCTTTCTGATCCAGCAGGACCTTATGTCCAAAGTCCCCAATCCATGTTGAAGGACTGGAAATATTTTGGCCTACTAGGGCCTCCTATGGATTGATGGGGGACTCTTGGTATGTTTAGCATCTCTACTGGAACATTTATTGTTTTAATGTTTTCTCTGTAATGCCTTTCCCTTAAGTATAAATGTGCTTGATTAGAAAGAGCTGTGTGGTAATTTGTAACTGCTGGCAATACACTGGCTCTTGGAGAGAAAGGCACTGGACTTCAGGCAGACTGGCTTGCTGGGGACACCACTGTGTAAGGCAGGGAGCTGTGCAGCCTTAAAATGCTCAGTTAGGAGGAAGAGAAACTCAGGTCTACGCCCAAGAGAGGTGACAGCTGGGAGCTGGAAACCTTAGGCAGATGCCCTGGAGGGAGCACAGGAGCAGTTACCCAGAAACAGTGACAGTCCTCTCCTACCTTTCTCTCCTCCACAGTGCTTTGTCTTTCCATTTAGTTAACCCCCTCCTAATAAAGTCTCTTTTGTTTTTAAATTAAAAACCCACTAACTTCCCACCAATAAATCACGGCACTAACACATCTGCTTGTAAGTTCTATCCCTTTCCCACACCCTTTGTCTTGTCTATTTAGCTTGTAAACTTTGGGGCAGGGACTGTATCTTTTGATGTGTCTGGGCCGGTCCCAGCACAATGGGGTCTCCAGGTAGCACAAGACAGACAATAAAGCAGTCAGATCATTTCAGCTACACAGGAATAAACATTAATCACTGATTGTTAATTAGGGTGTAGAATCCCAACAACCGAGGAATACAAAACTAGGGAAAACGGCTGAAAATCGATCTGCATGAGTGTTGCCTGAGGTCATGCAGGGACTGTGGGGACGAGTTAGGTGCCTCAGCAACAAGGCCATCCTTCCAGCTGACTCGGATCTTGTTTCTGGCCACTCTCCACTTTCCTTCCTGCACTAGCGTCAGGGCCAGCAACGAGCCGGCACTACATTTGCTCAGACTAGAAGACATTTGTTTCTCCCTGCCAGCCATGCAGACTTCATGGGGTTCTGAGTGTCATGCTGGGTTCTTTCTGGCTCCTGTATCACACCAATAAAAAGATTCTGTGGACCCAATGTTTCAACACAGCTGCCCACGTGTAACTGAGGGCAGAATTTGTCCCTACAACATGAACTTAATTAACAACTGTGTTTATGGTGTGGCAGTCAGACTAGAGTTCAGCTTACTCACTCTTAGCTGTGCTGGTTCTGCTTTGCTTGCAGGACTCAAAGGACAGAACCCCGCTTGGCACTGAAGCAAGCAGGCATATTACAGAACACGCAAAGGAAGCAGCTTTGTTGTGCAGGAATCAGCCATTTTCACCCAGTCACATTTCCAAGACGAACCACACTGTCACTCTCTTGTGTAGGTCTTGCTTCCCTGGCTAGGATTTTGTTTTGTGCAGAAGTTTCCTACCGTTTTGTCTGGCTCCCTGGCTTATGAGAGACCCCCTTCTTCTTCATCAGCTTCTCTACCGCAATGGGGTGGATTATTGGTCTGACTGGATGACGCTTGTAAGTCCCAGGATATTTCTTTTCCACCGCTTGTTCCCGTCTGAAATACAGAACAAAGAATAAATCCCTAGTCTCCTCTTTGTAAAATGGAAGTTACTGCTGGATTCAGTGGCGGATTAGCCACTGGGCTAACGGAGCCCATGCCCAGGGGCCTTAGCCAATTGGGTTGGGGCGTGGGGGCTTGCCCTGCCCTGCCCGCCTGTCTGGTGGCAGAACAGGGCAAGCCCCTGCATCCCAACCCCCACTCCCCAGCAGGAGCGCCAGGCAGGTGGAGCAGGACAAGCCTCTTCACCCCAATACTACTCTCCAGCAGAAATGCCAGGCAGGGAGAGCAGGGCAAGCCCTGACCCCACTCCTTGGCAGGAGTGCTGGGCAGGCGGGTGAAGCAGGGAAAGCCCCTGCACCCTGATCCTGCTTCTTGGCAGGAGCGCTGGGGTGGAGGAGTGGGGGCAATTGCTCTGGCCCAGGACCCCACAAAATTGTAATCCACCTCTGGCTGGATGAAGAAGCAACTATTGCATAAATGGTGATACACACTGTGTGCTTGTTTCACGGACTGACAAGGTGTGTGGTGTGTTTTGCACTTACAAAGGGCCTAATTATTTTCTACTTTCTTTGCAGGGAGCAGGTGTCTTATCTGTGGCCCTGGTACACAGTTTAGGGAACACTGTCTCCCCTCTTTACAGAGGGGCTGATGGAAGAGACCATTTAACACAGCTGGTAGCAAAATATGAAAGCTCTCTTCTCTCAGTCATCAGCTGCAGGATGAAATGGAGGATGTTTACAATAAGGAGTCTGTCATTCACCATCCTTAAAAAGAATGCCCTCCAATCTGGACAATGACTTAGAGAAATCAAGCAGAGACTCAGCCGCCTGGTCCTTTATCCAGGTCTGGAAGCTTGCTGCTAGAGGCTCAATCCGAAGGCATGCAGAGTAGTCTGTTTATTCCCAGTTCAGAACCATCTCCTGTATACAAGCATATGTGCATGTATGCTCCCCTCTCCCCAGATATACATACTTAATGAGCTCCTTCTCGCGGACCTCCAGCTGCAGCATGATGGCGCTGAGCTCCATGTACAAGTTATTGGCTCGCTCTAGCTTCCTCTCATAATGTTCACGGATATCTAATGCGTGCCTGTTAACAAGAAAGGAAAACTAAGGCTCAACTGGACAACCCGGGGATCCTGACCCAAGAAGGGCAAAATAAACCTGTCTTATTTGAGAACGCGGGAGGGGTAAGTTAGCAATGTTCTATGGCCCCGTTGTCACTAGGGTTTATCTCGACAGGTAGAGAGGTAAGGGGTGAGATCCTCGACAGACCTGAGCTCTTCTCTTCGGCGACGAATTAGCTCTTCATCCAGCCGGTGTATGCAAGTTCCTTCACTCTTAATTTTCTCAAAGTGCTTCTTTACTTCTTCTCTCCATTCAGCCTGTGGGATGGCATTTTATATTCATGGTTATACAGCTTCATGATTCATGGCAGAGACAACTCTGCAGCAGAGGAGTTCATTCTTCTATTACTAGGTCATTCCCATACTCAGGCTACCATTTACACGTGTCTGATCACCTGTCCACCAAAGAACCTCTGTCCTGACCTGCCACACGCCTGCAGTACGGAGCCACCTTACAGCCCATCCATCCCAGTCCTGGCCTGAAGCTCTCTTCTGCTATTCCAGCATTAGGGCTGCCCCCAGCAATGCCTAGTAGTACCGCCTAGAGCCAGGTATAGCGCAAACAGGCATCATGCAAGTTTCCACACACAGCTCTGCAACATACTCAGTCCTGACCTGCAAAATTCCCTGTTATCTGTGTTCAATCTATCGAGACTCTTAAACTTCACCCACCCTGCAAGTATGGAAGCGCTCTCCAGGTTCCGGCTCCCCCACAGACACTACAAAGCACATCATATGGAAGCAAATGTCCACCTGGCATTAGGAGTCTCAAAATCATTTCACACGGCCCCTGAGTTAAATCTGAATTGTGCCATAAAACCGCAACATTCACTGTCCCTCAGCGAGTGCATACTGTGAGATCCCAGCTCTAAGTGGCTATTGCAGGCACTAGGGCCATCAACACTGGGTGACTGCCTGGTAAGCTAAGATTGCATATGAGCTGTTTAGTGATCTTAAGATATGTTTTCTCCGTAATGCCTTTGTTCTGAATAAATAATACTTATGAAGCCTACAAAGGCTGGCTGATCACTGGTTAACCCTGTCAATGCTCCCAAAAGACCAGGATGGCAGGTGCTGAACTTAAACCGGGGTTGCTAAAATGATCATAGTGAACTGCAGCCTAACTCCCTGCTCTGGACGGAGAAAGTCACAGAACCTTGCCCCAAGTAAGATGATAGCTAGAGACCTAAGCCTGGTGCCTGCCTTCGAGGAGGTCACGAAGGAGTGAGAAATGCAGTTCTCTCGGGAACTATGACGTCAGGGACTGAAAGTGGTCCCCATAGGACTCCTGTATTCTGCCTCTGCTCCCTCACATACAGTCAAGCGGGTTGCGTAATGAACCCTACCTAGTCTGCTTCCTGATTCATGATTCACAGCTTCATGCTTCATCAGCAGAATATTCCTATTTCTCACTAAGCCCTCCCATCCTGTCACATCAGTCCCCCACAAATCAAAGCCAGGGCATGCCTGCATTTTCGCACTGTGCAGCCCACCCAGGACCCTAGTCCCAAGGTCTCAAGCTGCTGCCAAGAGTCCCAGGAACCCCATGGACATAAGCTCTGCTGCAAATTGTAGTTCTATCCTAATGAGTGTTTGGTCACTTCCCAAGTCTATGAGGCCTGGTAGTGTGTCTACTGGCACAGTATTAACCCTCCAAAGAAGTCACTAGCCCTCGTGGCCCTAATGTGTAGAATCATACTTCGTGTGCTCGCTCACCATACAGGACAGAGGGGATCATCCCTGTCTGTCACCCTGTGAGCAGCTGATAGGGTCAGGGAGCTGGGACCCTGGAGATTCTGCACAGCTGTCTTTGTCTCCCTGCTCTAGGACAGCTGTGGCTTGGCTGCAGCCTGAGCTTGCTGATACTGTTCTGTCTGTCTGGTCTGCAAATGCTGTAAACTGCTATAAATGCCGGACTGCAGACCAGGCTTGCTAGCCATTTGTAAATTGCATAAAGGCCTATTGGGCTGCAGGCTGAACTTGTAGCTGCTGCAGCTATTGTTGTGCTATTCAGGACTTCTTTCGCTTCTGTCTTTTGGGTAAAGGGTGTCTGGAAACACCACTTCTGGTACAAACGTCCCCACTCTGTTTTCTGAACACAGCAGGTGCATACACACACGGTTTGTGTCCAAAGCATAATCCCTTCCTAGCAGAAGCCTTTATTGTTAACATAAATAGTAAAACATATGCCTCAGCCTAAGATTTTTCTGAGGTTGGCTTATTATTGCATTTTCCCTTGCAAAACCCTCCCGTCCTTGCCCTAGTTCTCTTTTTCCCTCTCAGATACAAACCAACCCATTACATCCTGGGCTGGAGTCCCACTTGGTCTGGCTTCCAGGATGAATCAGTAATAGCTGTGAGACCCCGTAGTCCTCCAAGCACCACCAGCTATGGCCAGTCTGTATTTACCTGAGATTTGAAATAGGTCTCCTGAGGGGTGGCAAGAACGTCAGCAGATGCAATGTCTAGGTGCATCAGCGTCTGTCGGAAAGAGGGACGGTTCCGGGGCTTGCTCTGCCTGAACAGAACAACAAAGTCAAGTTAAGGGGACATGCTACAGAGTTAAAATCACACTGAAAGTGTTTTACCCCCTACTGATACAATTAACCATATGGGAATGTCTTCACTAGATTTATTGCATCTAACTCAATCCAGAAGTGCTCTCCTGTCGACTCCTGTACTCCAGCTCAGTGAGAGGCGCAGGAAGAGTCAACGAGGTAGCAGCAGCAGCCGACTCACCGTAGTGAAGAAACCGCGGTGAGAAGATCTAAGTACATTGACTTCAGCTACCTTATTCACGTAGCTGAAGTTGCATAAGTTAGATTGACCCCCCCCATTTCCTCCCCCCAGTGTAGACCAGGCCTTAGATTGCTGTAGCTGGAAAAGAGCAGAGTAAAAAATTCTCTTTCCCACCCAGTGTGTTTCCTTGGAGCACGTGACAGCTTGCTGTGTGTAAGCCCTTTCACTGTTGCACTGTAGTCAGTTTTCCCTTCTACAACAACAGGGCAGAGAGAATATTTGTAAAACAGGAAACTGTGATTGTAAGAATCACAAACGTCACAGGTGGCTCAAGGCAGGCAGAAAATGAATCTACTCTAACTCATTTGGTGAAACCGACTAGATTTCAGCCAGGTGTCCCTTGAGTTTCTGAATCTGACTGACATATTTAGAGCACCTCTTGAAAATTACAGGTCACTGAAGAATAGTGAGCATCACAGCATGGTTTCTTCCTCATTTTCCTAGTATACTAGCCAGAACGGATGGCTGCTCATCTTGGCTAATGTAGGAGAATCAAGGGATTCTTTCATATTCCACTCCCCTTAGGGATTCCCTGCCATTATTGAGCCTGAAGGATGAAGACTCAGCATTAATGCCCTTCCTAAGAACAAGACCTTGAGCTCTGTAACCTGGCAAGAGGGAGAACATGACCCACAACCACATGGGTAAAGTCCCCAGTCCAGCATGCAGCTGGATTATCTCGATAACTAGCTCATGACCAGCCATTTTGACAGAAGCAGCTAGGTCCCCAATAAAAACATATTTCCTTGGGAAAACTTGATGTCAAACTTGCAGGTATGAGATGCAGGTCAAAAAATAGGTGGATCTGTCTGCATGTCAAATAGAGAGGTTTCTGTGCACACGAGGAGGTATGCAATTCTTAACTAACGAACAGCTCATAGACTGTACTGCTCCAAGAGCTGGTAGCTGTAGAGCCAACAGATGAAAAAGAATTTGCCAGGATTGTATTAATGGATTCACAGATTCCAGGGACCATTGAGATCATCTAGTCTCACCTCCTGTATAACACAGGACATAGACCTTCCCCAAAGACATTCCTAAAGCATTTCTTTTAGAAAAACATCCAGTCGTAATTTAAAAATGGCTGGTGATGGAGAATCCACCACAACCCTTGGTAAATTGTTCCAGTGGTTAATTACTCTCACTGTGAAAAAATTTACAGCTTATTTCCAGTCTGAATTTGGCTAGCTTCAATTTCCAGTTACTGGATCATTTTATACCTTTGTCTGCTAGACTGAAGAGCCCATTGTCAAATATTTGTTTCCCATTTAGGTCTTTATACACCCTGATCAAGTCACTCTTAACTTTTTTTTTTGTTAAGCTAAATAGATTGAGCTCCTTGAGTCTATCACCATAAGGCAGGTTTTCTAATCCTTTAATCATTCTCAGGCTCTTCTCTGAACCCTCTTCAATTTAGCAACATCCTTTTTGAATCGTGAGCACAAGAACTGGATGCAGGATTCCAGCAGCAGTGACAAATATAGAGGTAATATAACCTCTCTACTCCTACTCGAGATCCCCTTGTTTATGCAGCCCAGAATTGCATTAGCTCTTTGTGCCAGAGCATCGCACTGGGAGCTCCTATTCACCTGATTATCCACCATGACCCAAATCTTTATCGGAGTCACAGCCTCCCAGGATAGATTCCCCCATCCTGCAAGCGTAGCCTACATTCTTTGTTCCTAGATGTATACATTTAGCCATATCAACACACATATTGTTCGCCTGTGCCCAGTTTACCAAGTGATCTAGATCACTCTGTATCAGTGTATCATTTATCACTCCCCCAGTTTTTGCGTCTGCAAACTTTATCAGTGATGATTTTGTTTTTCTTCTGGGTCATTGATAAAAATCTTAAACAGTGTAGGGCCAAGAACTGAGTGTTGTGCGACCCCACTGGAACACACCTACTCAATGATGATTCCCCATATAAAGGACCAGAAAGAGGGGAGACATGACTGCTAACACAGATGGGACAGAGTCAGACAAGATTGCTGGGGCTTCCAAGCTCTTAAACATTCTTGCTAATTTGGATATTTTCACCCTCAGACTGCAGAATTTTCAGGGAGGGGCTTGAGAAGGTGTCCTGAGTGCAGGAATAATATGGATCAGGGAGCCAAGAGGCAGCATCATCCTCAAATTGACACAGATAATTAGCTACAGCACAGAGAAGGTGCACCTCTCCAGTTCCCAGCAGAAACAGAGACCAGACTGCCCCTCCTGCAGATCGTAGTCTCTCCTCTTTCGCCACCTAGAACCATGCCAAGGCTGGGAACTGGGTTCCTCCTCCTTTGTTCCTATTGCTTCCAATTCTTCCCTCTTCCTCTTCTGAACAGCACTCCACTCAACTCTCCTCTCTTCCCACCCTCCACGCAGCTGTTCCGTACCACTCACCTAGCTCCAGATCCACAGTCCTCTCTGAGTGACTCCTGGTTCTCCTGTACTCAGCCATGGTCAGGATGAGCCTTTGGCCACCTGCCTCTTCACCCTCACCTCCCCATTCGATCTGCTGCTCTCCAGCATCTCTCTCACTTGCCCTGGTCCTCCCCAAGCCCTGCCATGTCTGATCTCTCCATCGCTGAGTTCCTTTCTCTGACCACCCTTGTCTCTTTCAACATCAACAGCATAAGTAAGTGCATGCTGTTTGTACGAACTCCAATGCCTTACTGGTCACAAGTCATTTTGCTTCATGGCAGCGGGACACGGGATGTCAAATCCAGCATAGTGTGCTACCAGCACACAGTTGCTCTCTCAGCAGCAGTGGTGTTTTTTAAAAAGAGAACTTTGCTCTGGATCCCACCCTCCAGTTCTTATTCAGGCACCATTTCCACTGACCCCATTGGGAGTTTGGCAGAGCCAGGACTGCAGGATCAAGCACCAAGTCTGTGCAGGAGATGTGGCTCTTACCATGTTTGCTTCATGAGGATTTTGAACCCATCTGGACAGGTAGAAGGGACAGGAAGGTGCAGGCTGTTACTTCCCACTCCCCAGATGATAGCTGAGGAATCTACATCCTTGTATGGAATCTCTCCTGTAAGCAGCTCCCACAAAACTACCCCAAACGACCTGTTGCAGAAACATAAGGACAAACCTTCACAGTGAGTTACACAGAAAAAATTCTGTAACAGACTCAGACTTTCTGTTTGGTTATCAAAATGGGCAGCAGGTTACATCTGGTTTTGGATTTTGAAAATGGATTCAAGAATGGTTCATATATTTAACTAGATAAGGGTGTTATCCAGGGATATAGTTTACACTTTGTGCAGCCTCTCTCTGCCACTGTCCTAAGCCCTAGCCTTTTATCCACAGTTGCATCGGTTTTCACTTTCACTTTACACTGAAAAGCTAAACCAAATCCTCCTCCTTTTCGGGTTTTTAATCTCAAAAAGATACGAAGTTATGAGCAAAATACAATGGAATATGGATAAAATCTACAATGGAAGGTCATAGTCTTGCCAATTCCAGTAAACTAAATGGCAAAGTTAGTTTTCCTAGCTGTAATCATTGTTGATCAGAGCTCCCTTGCTTTGGGACAAAGTGAGAATTTATGTGTATTCATGATAAATCAGCTAACAGATTTCCTTTGGGTTTTTTTTAAAGCAAACACTCCACCTGCTGGCGTGTTTGCTGAACTATCCATGCCCTCTGCAGACAAATGCTTCCAAAGCTAATGAAACACAAAACAGCCCCCACTATTACAATGTGAAGGTGAGGAAACAAACAGCCACTGTGTAGGTGCCACTATTTGGACATTTCAGACTCCACTGGAGATTCCCTCTAGTCCTAACTTGAAGAAAGATGAATGAGAATTGTGTTAAAGCCAATCATGGCTAGAAAAGTATAAGGAGAATCTGTCCAGAGCAGGCAATCCACACTACAAGAAATGTTTCAGAGTAGCAGCCGTGTTAGTCTATATCCGCAAAAAGAACAGGAGTAACTTGTGGCATGAGCTTTCGTGAGCTACAGCTCACTTCTTCGGATGCATAGAATGGAACACACAGACAGGAGATATTTATACATACAGAGAACATGTATGTATCTCCTGTCTGTGTGTTCCATTCTATGCATCCGAAGAAGTGAGCTGTAGCTCACGAAAGCTCATGCTGAAATAAATTTGTTAGTCTCTAAGGTGCCACAAGTACTACAAGAAATGAAAATTACAGGTAAGAAAACTAAATTTGCCTTTCTCCTGTAATGAATCCAAGGCTCCAGGGAGAAGTCATAATTCACAAAAGGTAGCAAGGAATAACTGCCATCTATCAACCACATAGAGAGCATCATAAAATAGTAAACTGATGCTAAAATGGTTAGTACAAAGGCAAAAGAGAAGTAACCAAGAGACAAAGAAAAGCACTCACTGAATAACCGTTCCAGAAGCTAGAATTAGCCTGAGATGCAGAGATGTGGTAGTGAGTTTCAAAGTCCAAAATACTATATCCCAGAAGGAATGGCATCCTTCTATCTCTTTCTCTACATATCCTTGCACACTGACTACATTTTCCAGACCTGAAGAAGAGTTCTGTGTGAGCTCGAAAGCTTGTCTCTTTCACAAACAGAAGCTGGTCCAGTAAAAGATATTACCTCACCCACCTTGTCTTTCTCATATCCTGGGACCAACCTGGCTACAACAACGTCGCATGGAACAGAAGAACATGATCCTGTGTTTGTTCACTGTTTTAATTCTTAAAGGGACAGGTTTTGGGGGCCCACTTCTGTGAAGTGCTAAGGACCTTCATCTCTCAACATCATAAACATCTACATACACTGAATTTTTATTGCTTTCATAGCCCCACTCCTCATTGTGGAGTATATAATTAGGGCCCTAAAATTCACAGCCAGGAAAAATGTGTCATGAACCGTGAAATCTGGTCTCCCCCATGAAATCTGGTCTTTTGTGTATCTTTACTCTATAATACACAGATTTCACAAGGGAGACCAGCGTTTCTCAAACTGGGGGTCCCGATCCAAAAGGTTGAAAGATTATTGGAGGGGTTTGTGGTATTGCCATCCTTACTTCTGCGCGGCCTTCAGAGCTGGGTGGCCAGACAGCGGCAGCTGCTGGCCAAGGGCCCAGCTCTGAAGGCAGCAGTGTAGAAGTAAGGGTGGCAATACCTTCTCACGCCATCCTTTTTCCTGCACTATTGCTGGCCGTGGCACTGCCTTCAGAGCTGAGCTCCTGGCTAGCACCCACTGCTCTCTGGCCACCCAGCTCTAAAGGCAGCGCCGCTGCCAGCAGCAAAGAACTAAGGGTGGCAATACCATGATCCCCCCTATAATAACCTTGCGCCCCTTCGCACCCTTTTTGGGTCAGGACCCCTACAGTTACACCACCATGAAATTTCAGATTTAAATATCTGAAATCGTGAAATTTATGATTTTAAAAATCCTATGACAGTGAAATTGACCAAAATGGACATGAATTTGGTAGGATCCTACATATAATACTTAGCAGCATCTCTGAGAATGGAAAGTCCAGTAGAGAGCAGTGAGACAGACCTTCTGGTGAGGAAAGAGTGCTGGTAATGCTATATAATGGGAAGATCTGACTGGCTGAAAGGAAGGTGAAGATGTATAATTAACATGACAGAAGTGCTTACCAGATATCCACTTTTTCAGAGACGGGCTCATTCCGTATCACCTCTGGGGCCATCCAAGCCACAGTGCCCGCAAAGGACATTTTTGTACTTTTATCACTGAGTTCTTTAGATGTACCAAAATCTGAAATTTTTACTGCATCTGTATGAGTGACTAATACACTGGAAAGAGAGGGAAAAACACAAGGTATCAGCAATGAGAAAATGCTTTGTACTTCCATAGCAACTTTCAGAAGTGGATATTAAAGTTCTTTGTCATCTACTAACACTGCCTGATATAAACTATACCTATGTTATCAATGGGCAAAGTGAGGGTGTAGGAATTAGTGGTTTATCTGGACCCTAGCAGCCAGGAACTAAAGCTTTAAAACAGTTTGATCAGTAAATTTAATTAATTTGCTAGTTTCAGTAAATTCTCTCCCTCTGTCCAGAACAACTTTTTCCTGTGTAACTCCACCAGATCCAGTTGTTCTGCCAACGCGGGAGGAAGTCACAATTACCTCTTCCCTGCTTTGCATCATAAATGAGGTAGTGCTGAAATAAAATCAGTAAAGCAATCTACACTAACATTTTTGCTTGTCTGTCTCCAACCCTACTGATAAAGGGCTCCTGGTTTCTATCACTGCTAAAACCCACTGCCCCAAAAACTACACTGTTCTGGAAACAAACCTCCACCCTCTTGGAATGCAGCTCAAACATTTCCTTATAAAACCTCAATTTTAACCACAGTCACTCAAGATCTTAGTGCAACAGCTGTTGTTAGCAAACACTCAGTTTCAAATCAGTATGAAGCATTGGTGAGGCTGTTTGACAGGGTCAGAGTACAGGGTTAATAATTCTGCAGCTTCACAGATGAGGTACCATAACATTATTTTGATTTTTTTTCCAAACTCTGATTCTAAATTCTAGGGCCAAAGTCCATCCAGGTGTAAAGGGACTGTGACAGAGTTATAACTGGGAACATCAAGGTTGACTATATTTGGGGGACTTTCAAACTTCTTGTAAATGCATGTTTTAACACAAAATGACTACTAAGATGGAAGATGTACTTAGCCATATACCGGTATATACTATACACAGCAGGGATCAGCAACCTTTGGCCTGCAGCCTGCCAGGGTAAGCACTCTGGCGGGCTGGGCTGATTTCTCTACCTGCCACATCCGCAGATTCGGCCAATCGCAGCTCTCACTGGCTGCGGTTCACCGCTCCAGCCAATGGGGGCTGGGGAAAGCGGCAGCCATCACATCCCTCAGCCAGCGCCACTTCCCACAGCCCCCATTGGCCTGGGATGGCAAATTGCGGCCAGTGGTAGCCACGATCAACCGAACCTGAGGATGCGGCAGGTAAACATACCAGCCTGGCACACCAGGGTGCTTACCCTGGTGGGCTGTGTGCCAAAGTTTGCCAATCCCTGGCATACAGTAT
The DNA here is from genome assembly GCF_025201925.1 of Gopherus flavomarginatus. Classification (NCBI taxonomy): domain Eukaryota; kingdom Metazoa; phylum Chordata; order Testudines; family Testudinidae; genus Gopherus; species Gopherus flavomarginatus. Next base: position 64,093,161 of record NC_066624.1, read on the forward strand.
AATTAGAGATAACAATTACAGAAAATGTAGAACTATTTGTTGGAAAATTTGTCTTGATATTCAAACTAGCAACAATAAAAATAATAAGTGATGTAGTAATAATAACCTCACTGCCCAAACAAAGTAACATACCATTTAAAACATTTACAGTCAAATACAGATACAACAACAGAACCAGTCACACCGCGTGCTGTAAACAGTGAAGGAAGGGTGAGGCTGAAGCAATGTCCAGGGTGAATGAGATAAGGCAGCTGGGCAGTATCAGCAGGGGAGCAGGTGTAGGAGAAGAGGAAGATACACATTCATGAGAGCAGGGGATGAGACCAGAGTAAAACAGACATGAAGGACAGACAAAATAAAGAGCAGAAGGAGACAGAGTGATTCACTTTTTCAAAAGGGCAAAACAGCCATCTCATTAGCAGACTTGTTTCCCTACTATTACGTTCCCACGTAAGCAACTGGTTCAGTTGCCACAGGGATGTTCTGCTAGTATAAATGGGAGCAGAGACGGTCCATGCAGTTAAAAACAAATCAGAGGAAGCACAGGACAAATCTCTCTCAAGTTATGGGCCAGACCATGAGACAGTTTAAGGGCCCCTGATTTAGCTCGATATCCATTTGCTGGAGGAATTCACTCAAAAATCTACTTTTTTAGTTTTAAGCACCCAAGGACTCACTTTGGTGACTTGAGGTCTCGGTGGATGATTTTATGAAGGTGTAAATAATTCATTCCACTTGCGATCCCTGTGGACCAGTCCACAAGCAGCCGAGGTGTGACTTTCCGACCAGCTCGTAGCACTTCATAGAGCTGTCCATGTGCGCAGTACTCCATGATAATACAGTAACATGGGGCTTGAGTGCAAACTCCCCTGTCAGAGAACACACACAAACACCATACACATTACTGCAAATCAAACCCAGTCAGTATCAAAGGGATTCTCTGAACTCAAAAATATACCATTGTGATCTGAATGCTCACAGCTCACTGACTTTCATGGCAGGGAGCTGTAGGGGCTCAGCACATTTGAAAATTAGACCATTGTTCTTTTTCTGGAACGTGTCAACTGTGCACCAGACTCATATGTGGAGAAATTAAGTTTCCCTATAGAAGCAGAAGCTGCTCTGTAGGTTTATGTCTTTGGCTTTTATGTTTTAGGGTACATCCAGACTACCCGCAGTACCAGAGATCAATATATCGCGTCTCGTCGAGACGCGACATATCGATCCCTGAACATGCTCCCCGTCAACTCCAGAACTCCACCGGAGCAAGCGGCAGTAGTGGAGTCAACGTTGGAGCTGCGGCTGTCGATCCCACGCCGTGAGGACGGGAGGTAAGTCGGAATCAGATACGTCAACTTCAGCTATGGTATTCCAAGTTGCGTATCTTACATCGACACCACCCCCCAGTGTAGACCAGGCCTTAGTATTGACTTTCATTCTCCAGGGATATAGGCAAAGAAAAGCAGACACTGCCATACAGGTCCAGATCAGACTACAGAGCCTCCTGGTCAAGCAATGACAGGAGCTTCCGATGCTTCACAGGAAAACAGAAAACATGCCTTAGTAAATGCTCAGTCAGAAAGAGCTCTGGAACACCAGACACATAGCAAACACAAACTTGAGTGTAGTTCATTGCCAAAATGCCTGAAAAGAGCTAACCTTCTGTCAGAAAACTTCCATTCTATGAGACCCCATTAGTCCCCCAGCATTTTGATTAACCAGCTAATAATGTGACACTATTAGCTTAAACGTAATATTTCTGTTACTATTTCCTCTACATTTTCTCCTCCTCCCTTCCCACTAAGATTACAGAAAACAGATCCATCTCCAGTCATCAGGACTTAGACTTCATTTTTACTTCAGGTTTGTTTGTATTTGTTTGTGTGGTTTTCCTACGTCAAAGTTAGGTCAAAATAGTAGGTTTTATATTTATTCCATATCTTGTCAGACACGCTTTGGAGAAACACGGCTTGAGTTCATTCAACCACTGCAGTCACCTTCTAACTTGTCACATAATTCGTTTGGCTGGCTTGCCTTCCACTAAGTCACTCTGGGCTCAGTTTTACAGTTGCATCACGTGAAAAGCTCCCACTGAATCAGCAGGAATTCCACATTGAAGCAGCTCTAACCTGGACCCTGTATTAGTTTTCAGCCAGGTTAACAGAATAAGGGTTCATCTCCACTCCATTTGGAGCTAAATTCTTACTAACACTCCTTACAGTAAGGAAATCATTTCTGTCCACCATATATTTTAGTACTATTCAAAAATCCTCTTGCAGCAAAAGTTAAATTAGGTTGGGACGTATCTGCAAGCATCACTTGGATAACAAATGGAGTTAGGAGTAAAATCTACTTAGATTATTTGTCTGTACTATATGGTTTGTCTTCTTAGGACATGAACTGTGTCCATGTTTTGTACAGCACTGAGCATATTAACCATGCCCATTAAGTAACTCCAGTAATACATTACCTACTTACACCACAGATCTCCAAGACGTGGTTTTGCTTAATGCACACTCTAGTGTTATTCCTGCTCCGAGAAGATCTGTTGCTAGTTCAAGTACAATTCATTCCAGTCCTTTAAGAGGACGAGGGCTGTAGAAACTGATAGCACTGCAGGAGCTCTAGCCTTTATGTTTTGCGATAACATGAATTCAGATGTGTTTAATGGCAAAATTCTGCCCTTGCAGCAAGAACATTGTTGGAGGGAAGCAATAAGGTTCTGGCTTTAGGAAGGGTCCGTACACCATCCTGCCAGACCAGGCTGAATGCAGTGTGCAGAATACCTCATTCTGTCCCCTAAAAAGCAGCATTTCCAATCCCCACGTATGCTGCTGACTACAGTACATGTGCAGGTGGATGGGCCCACACCAGCACAGCACACACTCCATCAGTGCATCAGCCATGCCCTGATTTAGCACTCAATAGACACTGACAAGGAAATCCTCCTCACTTGCTGTGAGAGAGAGGAAGAAGCACCCTCAGAGCTCTTCTGATTTAAACACACGTGCGCAACATAGAACACAAGTTGCCGTGAGTGTTCACACTTTCATGGGATACTCGCATAACACAGTTAGGCTTGTGCTTAAGTACCTTGAAAAGTCAGGGTTTAACTAAAGAGCAGGTTGGAAAAAAGGCCATGTCCTTTAAGACATTCTCTGGCGTATGGGCCATCTCAGAGAGTCCTCAACCTGCTGAGGAGAGCACACCATCACATAGCTCTCTCAAATCACATTTCACAGAGCCTTGCAAACTTGTCCTGCCAAGATCTGCTCCTAGGATGAGACCTTGAACCTGTCCTGATGCAGGCAAGCTACAGCCCAGGAGGAATCCTTGGTAGCCTCTGGGAATTTTAAAACCTGAATATGGACTACAGTAGATCTTTCTTTGTTCGCTCCCAGACAGTTATGACTAGAGAATGCGCCTTCTACAGGGTGCAAGCTACACCAATTGCGAGACTGCTCTTATGCCTGTCATCTAGATAAAGGTAGACCTGCATGCCCCAGTGACATGGATTAGGCACCACCCCAACCACTCACTCAGTCATCACCCACCGATTGCTGCCAGTTGGAAAGGGAGCATTTTGTACTGGTAGTTGTTGCTGCTCACCATAAACCTGAAGCTGTTCCTGTTCTCTTGTCTGAATGTTCTTGGTTCTCACCATTGTCTTTAAATAGCTTCACTAAGCATAGCTGAAGCCTGCAGAGCACAGACAAAGGAGCAACTCATACTCACTCAATGGGGAGAGGAATTGGTCTTCTGATCAGATCTGTTCACCTCTGCCTGACTACAGCTCTATGCACTGCCTGCCTCCTTCCCAGTAGTGAGGTTCTCCCCAATGGACAGGAAAAGTTTCCCATGGGCTTTGTGCAGGGGGAAATCTCTGTGGCAATAGTTTCCTTGGACTTTTCTTTTCCTGTAGATGTGCGAAGTTCACATGACTGTGTTTTTGTGTGTATGAATGTCAGTATGACCTCTCTAGGTTGGAGTGTTGCACACCACTTAACAGTGCCCACAACACTACATATCTATTTGAGAGAGGAGGGGCAGAATACGTTTCGTTTTAACTACAGAAGATTGGATAAACCAGAAGGTAATTCCTGTACTCGGAACTCAACAATTGGCTAGGACATGATGGCTAACAACGTCTTCTCTTGGGAAAATACAGGTTATTACTTTTCTAGTAATTATCTAGATAACAGAAGTCATGACCTACTTGAAGGCGATAATGTTAGGATGCTTCAGCTTCCGTAAGTGCTTGATGTCTGTTTCATTCTGTTCTCTCACTTTCTTGATAGCCACCTCCTCCGCTCGGAATTTGCCTAAGAAGACAGCTCCTTGTGCTCCACTGCCCAGCCACTGCAGCTCTGAGATCTCCTCAAATGGAACTTCCCATGTATCTGGTAATACACAAGCAAGGGACACATGTTAGAAGATCGCCAAGTTCATGCAGTGCTCTGCTGCACGGTCATACCAGAGACAGCAATTGTCAGCTCCTCTGTCATCTCTTATGACCTTTTCACCAAGTAGCTCAGTAACACATTCAAAATCTTTGTGAGCTGCTGATGCGATACAACAAGTTAATATACTAGAGACTTTCACATCTGAGGATTTGGAGAGTGTCCCTTCTTCGGTGAAGTTCAAGGAGGGAAGGAGGAGGGCTGTACAACATTAAACATATAACTACAGACAATCCAAACACTCCAATAAAAGGAAACGTTTAAAATCCACAATGGCTAAAACAAATTAAGGTTTTTTCTATGGGAAAATCACAGAATCATAGAAGTGTAGAACAGGAAGGGACCTCATCAGTCATCTAGTCCAGTCCCCTGCACTCAAGGCAGGGCTAAGCTATAACTAGACCATTCCTGACAGGTGCTTGTCCAACCTATTCTTAAAAACCTCTAATGACAGAGATTCCACAACCTCCCTGGGCAATTTGTTCCAGTGCTTAACCACCCTGACAGTTAGGAAGCTTTTCCTGATGTCCAATCTAAACCTCCCTTGTTGCAATTTAAGCCCATTGCTTCTTGCCCTACACTCAGAGGTTACGGAGAACAATTCTTCACCCTCCTTCTTGTAACAAACTTTAATCTACTTGAAAACCGTTGGCATGTTCCCTCCTGCCTTCCCCAGTCTTCTCTTCTCCAGACAAAACCACCCCAATTTTTTCAATCTTTCCTCATAGATCATGTTTTCTAGACTTTCATCATTTTTGTTTAAATGGGGTAAAACAGGGCATAGAAGGGAAGGCAATAAATATGGAGCCAACAGAGGGCAGAGTATAAAACAGTGGTGGGCAACCTGCGGCTCGCAATCAGATTCCCCTGATTGGCCGCATGCAGCCTGCAGGCTGCAGGTTACCAACCACTGGTATAAAAACTAAAAACTGTTTAAAAAGCTAGCTAAGGTTGCTCAGTGACAACAACTAAGTTGCCTAACACATCATTTGGAAAACCCAAGTACTTAAAGCAAGATAAGTTAAGTACATTATAAGAGTTACACTGACCACATAATAAAACACACACATTTTTCTTCAGAACTACAAAGAAATGCATGTTTCTTCACATCGCAACTTGAACTCTGCCCCACATATTGTACTTTGATATATACTGTTTTTATCACCTTGATTTCAATATAAGACATACATTTTTAATAGTGAGAGTAAGCAAGCACTGGAACAATTTATCAAGGGTTGTAGTGTATTCTCTTCATTGACAATTTTTAAATCAAGATTGGATGTGTTGTCTAAAAGATGTGTTGCTCTAGGAATTGCTTTGGTGAAGTTTTCTGGCCTGTGTAATGCAGGAGTTCAGACTAGACGATCACAATGGGCTTGGGATCTAGGAATCTCTAATTTTTAAAGGCATATAATTAAATGGGAAATGTCAGTTAATATATTTGTTTGCAGAGTTGTAATCATGCTGGTGCCAGGATATGAGAGAGAAAGTGGATGAGACAATATCTTTTATTGGACCAACTTCTGTTGATGGAAAAGACAAGCTTTCAAGCTCCACAGAACTCCTCTTCAGGTCTGGAGAAGGAAACTATGGTGTCAAAGATAAATACAAGCGGGATAGACTGTTAAGCATAAATGGTTCACATGTTGTAAGAGACCACTTAAAATGAAGAATACAATTAACACCTCTGAAGTAGAAGAATGGTGGGTTACTAGGAAGCAGTGTGTGTTACAAGTTGCTATAAGTGGCCACAAAACCAGTGTCTCTGTTAAGTCCATGGTTTTTAGTGTTCAGCAGAGTTATGAATTTAAGTTCCCAGGCTCTTTTGAAGGTGCTGTGCAGATTTCCTTTAAGGATGAGGCCTGAGAGGTCAGACATCAAGTGATGCTTTATGAAAAGTATTTGCCCATGAAAGGTATGGTGTTTTTGTCTTTTATCATTTTTCTGTGAGAGTTCATTCGAGAGCATAGTAATTGTCTCATTTCACCCACACAGTGGTTGTTTGGGCATTTCATGAGATACACTACACATTGTGATAGGCATGCATAAGACCTATGGATCCTGAAATGGTATTGATCATTGTAGCAGTGGAGAGACGTCTACAGGTTTTGCATCTGTTGTTCTGGCAGAATCTGGTAACTTTGAATTGGTGAGTCCTGGTCTATGGGGAGCTTGTTTCTGATAAGCTTCATGAGGTTGGGGGCGGGGGGTTGTTTGAAAGCCAGAAGAAGAGGTATGGGAAAGATTTCTATCAGAAAGTGGTCCCATCAAATACAGGCTGTAATTGTTTGATGATACCTCATATGAAGTCTAGTGTGGGGTGACAGGTGACAACTAGCGGAGTGTGGCTAGTGGGATTTTTTCCCCCTGTATTGAAGCAGGTTCTCCTGGGTATCTGGATGGCCTGTTCCATGATGCAATCTACTTCTCTGGTGATTTTAAAAACTGCCTTCACCAAACAAGAACATTCCACCAGAGAAGCAGATTGCATCATGGAATGTGCTGTGTCTGATTTCAGTGGAAAGTTTTTTGACAAAATTCAAACATGAAAAATCCAAAAAGCTTGATTCAGATATTCTTCCGCAACACTGCAACAGGGTCTTCTGACCAGAGTCTCCTGCATGGACAAGGTTCCCTAGCAAGACTACATTCCCATGACACACCATGTCCAAGGGACTCAGGATGCATCATCAAGACAGGGAGACTATGGCATTTTATGGAAGATGCAGTCTGGACAGTTTCCTCTAAAAATTAGATTTTCTATTATTCAACAAACAATTAAAATTTTCCAAGGAACATTTGTAGCCATCATATTTATTTACACACATAGACTCGTAGACTTTAAGGTCAAAAGGGACCATTGTGATCATTTAGTTCAGCGCTTTTCAAACTGCCAGTCCCGACTCAAGAGAGGGTCACAAGGCTATTGTACGGCATCGTGAGATGGTATGGTATTGCCACTCTTATTTCTGTAATGTTGCTGGCAGCCACGATCCTTCAGAGCTGGGGAGCAGAGAGCGAGGGCTGCTGCCCAGCTCTGAAGGCAGCAGTGCAGAAGTAAGGATGGCCTGGTATGGTATTGCTGTACCCACCCACCCTCAGCTTCACTTTCTCCTGGCAGTCTTCTACTTGGAATATTGAAATATGCCTACTTTACATTTATTGAAAGGCTTCAGTGCATTTGATTGCAGGGATTCATAGATTCATAGACTCTAGGACTGGAAGGGACCTCGAGAGGTCGAGTCCAGTCCCCTGCCCTCATGGCAGGACCAAATACTGTCTAGACCATCCCTGATAGACATTTATCTAACCTACTCTTAAATATCTCCAGAGATGGAGATTCCACAACCTCCCTAGGCAATTTATTCTAGTGTTTAACTACCCTGACAGTTAGGAACTTTTTCCTAATGTCCAACCTAAATCTCCCTTGCTGCAGTTTAAGCCCATTGCTTCTTGTTCTATCATTAGAGGCTAAGGTGAACAAGTTTTCTCCCTCCTCCTGATGACACCCCTTTAGATACCTGAAAACTGCTATCATGTCCCCTCTCAGTCTTCTCTTTTCCAAACTAAATAAACCCAATTCTTTCAGCCTTCCTTCATAGGTCATGTTCTCAAGACCTTTAATCATTCTTGTTGCTCTTCTCTGGACTCTCTCCAATTTCTCCACATCTTTCTTGAAATGCGGTGCCCAGAACTGGACACAATACTCCAGTTGAGGCCTAACCAGCGCAGAGTAGAGCGGAAGAATGACTTCTCGTGTCTTGTTTACAACACACCTGTTAATGCATCCCAGAATCACATTTGCTTTTTTTGCAACAGTATCACACTGTTGACTCATATTTAGCTTGTGGTCCACTATGACCCCTAGATCTTTCTGCCATACTCCCTCCTAGACAGTCTCTTCCCATTCTGTATGTGTGAAACTGATTGTTCCTTCCTAAGTGGAGCACTTTGCATTTGTCTTTATTGAACTTCATCCGGTTTACCTCAGACCATTTCTCCAATTTGTCCAGATCATTTTGAATTTTGACCCTGTCCTCCAAAGCAGTTGCAATCCCTCCCAGTTTGGTATCGTCTGCAAACTTAATAAGCATACTTTCTACGCCAACATCTAAGTCATTGATGAAGATATTGAACAGAGCCGGTCCCAAAACAGACCCTGCGAAACCCCACTTGTTATACCTTTCCAGCAGGATTGGGAGCCATTAATAACTACTCTCTGAGTACGGTTATCCAGCCAGTTATGCACCCACCTTATAGTAGCCCCATCTAAATTGTATTTGCCTAGTTTATCGACAAGGATATCATGCGACACCGTATCAAACGCCTTACTAACGTCTAGGTATACCACATCCACCGCTTCTCCCTTATCCACAAGACTCGTTATCCTATCAAAGAAAGCTATCAGATTGGTTTGACACGATTTGTTCTTTACAAATCCATGCTGGCTATTCCCTATCACCTCACCACCTTCCAAGTGTTTGCAGATGATTCTTTAATTACTTGCTCCATTATCTTCCCTGGCACAGAAGTTAAACTAACTGGTCTGTAGTTTCCTGGGTTGTTTTTATTTCCCTTTTTATAGATGTGCACTATCTTTGCCCTTTTCCAGTCTTCTGGAATCTCTCCCATCTCCCATGACTTTCCAAAGATAATAGCTAGAGGCTTAGATACCTCCTCTATTAACTCCTTGAGTATTCTAGGATGCATTTCATCAGGCCCTGGTGACTTGCAGGCATCTAACTTTTCTAAGTGATTTTTAACTTGCTCTTTTTTTATTTTAATCTTCTAAACCTATCCCCTTCCCAAAAGCATTCACTATGTTAGACATTCCTTCAGACTTCTCAGTGAAGACCAAAACGAAGAAGTCATTAAGCATCTCTGCCATTTCCAAGTTTTCTGTTACTGTTTCTCCCTCCTCACTGAGCAGTGGGCCTACCTGTCCTTGGTCTTCCTCTTGCTTCTAATGTATTGATAAAAAGTCTTCTTGTTTCCCTTTATTCCCATAGCTAGTTTGAGCTCATTTTGTGCCTTTGCCTTTCTAATCTTGCACCTGCAGTCCTGTGTTGTTTGCCTATATTCATCCTTTGTAATCTGACCTAGTTTCCATTTTTTATATGACTCCTTTTTATTTTGTAGGTCACGCAAGATCTCGTGGTTAAGCCAAGGTGGTCTTTTGCCACATTTTCTATCTTTCCTACCCATCGGAATAGATTGCTTTTGGGCCCTTAATAGCGTCCCTTTGAAAAACTGCCAACTCTCCTCCGTTGTTTTTCCCCTCAGTCTTGATTCCCATGGGACCTTACCTATCAGCTCTCTGAGCTTACCAAAATCCGCCTTCCTGAAATCCATTGTCTCTATTTTGCTGTACTCCCTTCTACCCTTCCTTAGAATTGCAAACTCTATGATTTCATGATCACTTTCACCCAAGCTTCCTTCTACTTTCAAATTCTCAACGAGTTCCTCCCTATTTGTTAAAATCAAGTCTAGAAAAGCTTCCCCCCTAGCAGCTTTCTCAACCTTCTGAAATAAAAAGTAGTCTGCAATGCAGTCCAGGAACTTATTGGATAGTCTGTGCCCCGTGGTGTTATTTTCCCAACATATATCTGGATAGTTGAAGTCCCTCATCACCACCAAATCTTGGGCTTTGGATGATTTTGTTAGTTGTTTAAAAAAAGCCTCATCCACCTCTTCCACCTGGCTAGGTGTCCTGTAGTAGACTCCTAGCACGACATCACCCTTGTTTTTTTACCCCTTTTATCCTAACCCAGAGACTCTCAACACTTCTGTCTCCTATGTCCATCTCCACCTCAGTTCAAGTGTGTACATTTTTAATATATAAGGCAACACCTCCTCCCTTTTTCCTGTCTATCCTTCCTGAGCAAACTATACTCATCCACACCAACATTCCAATCATGTGTATTATCCTACCAAGTTTCACTGATGCCAACAATGTCATAGTTATACTTATTTATTAGCACTTCCAGTTCTTCCTGCTTATTACCCATACTTCTCACATTTGTATATAGGCATCTAAGATACTGGTTTGATCTTGCCTCCCAGTTTTGCCCTGACCCTCCTTTCTCTCTGCCATTATAGCCCACGCTCCCTCTTGTTTCCGACCCATCTGCCAGGTCTTCATGTTCCCCGCTCACCTGTCCCCGTCGAACCTAGTTTAAAGCCTCCTCACAGGTTAGCCAGTCTGTGTGCAAATAGGGTCTTTCCCCTCCTCAAAAGGTGAACGCCATTTCTACCTAGCAGTCCTTCCTCAAATAGCATCCCGTGGTCGAGGAAGCCAAAGCCCTCCTGGCGACACCATCTTTGCAGCCAGGCATTCACCTCCATGATGCATCTGTCTCTGCCCAGGCCCCTACCTTTGACAGGAAGAATCAAAGAGAATACCACCTGCGCTCCAAACTCCTTCACCCTTACTCCCAGAGCCCTGTAGTCACTCTTGATCTGCTCAGCGTCACACCTCACAGTATCATTTGTGCCCACATGGAGAGTAGCATGGGGTAGTAGTCAGAAGGTCGGATAATCCTCGATAATGCCTCTGTAACATTTCGGATACGGGCCCCCGGCAGGCAGCATACCTCCCGAGATGAAATGTCAGGGCAACAGATGGGCGCCTCCATCCCCCTCAGCAGAGAGTCTCTGACCACCACTACCCTACGTTTCCTATTTTCAGTGGTGGCAGCAGACCTCCCAGCCTTAGGGGTATGAGGCTTCTCCTCCTTTACTGTAGGGGGTGATTCCTTCTCTCCTATATCAAGAAGAGCATAACGGTTATCTATTACCACAGCGGGAGGGTTCGCAGCAGGGGTGGAACACTGCCCGCTGCCAGAAGTAACCAGCTGCCAGTGCCCACCCTGAGCCATCTCCTCCTCCACCAGTGGTGTGTCAGCAGTCCTGTGAACTGGGACAGCTACCTCAGCTGTCTCCACATGGACACTGTCCAGGAATTGCTCGTGGATATGGATGCTCCTCAACCCTAGCCACCTCCTCCTGTAGCTCTCCCACCTGCTGCCTGAGAGATTCCACCAGTAGGCACCTTTCACATTGGATGCCCCCCCATCGCCTGGATATCAGTAAGTGGAAATTGCAAGTTACAGTCTTTGCAAAACCACACCAGTATCTGGATAGAAGCATCCATGCTTTGGTGCTCTGTCTGGCTACAGGCGCAGGTGGAGGAGACAGAAGCAGTGCTGCCACAGGTGTTGCGGGTCTTCTTAACCATCGTAAGTCTCCTTCTGTCAAACTCCCTCTCAAACTCCCCTGTCTGCAGCTCCCTGTCTGCTCTGCTCTGCTTTAAAGAGAAAGGTTTTGGATGTAGTTTGGCTTATAGGTTTTCAAGGGACTAACGGGTCACAGATAGGACCGACAAGGGACCCCACTCCCTTCCTACTCCCCTTCCAAACTCCCTTGTGAAACTCCCTGTTAGCAGCCCCTGGTCGCTTGCGCACGGCTTTATAAAGCCCTGGCTTGAGTGAATGCCCTGCCCACTGGTTAAGGCTCAGCCAATTACCAGAGGCTTCTAGCTTTCAAACCTTCCTTTGTAGCTCAGCCTCCAACTGCCAGCTACAGCACATGCTCCTTCAAACAACCAATGATTACACACTTAATTTGGTGGTCCTATGAGTATGCACAGTAATTTGCTCTCACTTTTGGGGTGTGTGTGTCATCACAGCATGAAATATATTCAAAGTGGGGCTCAGCAAAAAAAAGTCTGAGAACCTCTGATCTAGTCTGACCTCCAGCCCACTGCAGGTGACAGAACCTCACCCATCCACTCCTGTAATAGACCCCTAACCTCTGGCTGAGTTACTGAAGTTATCAAATCATGATTTAAAGACTTCAAGTTACAGAGAGACTGCCATTTACACTAGTTTAAACCTGAAAGTGACCCGTGCCATATGCTACAGAGGAAGGTGAAAAACCCTCAGGGTCTCTGCCAATCAGACCGGGGGTAAAATTCCTTCCTGACCCCAAATATTGTATGGCAATCAGTTAGACCCTGAACATGTGGGCAAGACTCACCAGCCAGACACCTGTGAAAGAATTCTCTGTAGTAACTCAGAGTCCTTCCCATCTAGTGTCCCATCATCAAGCATTGGAGATAATTTCTGCTAGCAGTCATAGATCGGCTACATGCCATTGTAGGAAGTCTCATTATAGCCATCCCCTCCATAAACTTAGCAAACTCAGTCTTTAAATCAGTTAGGATTTTTTGTCTCCACTGCTCCCCTTGGAAGGCTGTTCCAGAGCTTTACTCCTCTGATCATTAAAAGCCTTTGTCTAATTTCAAACCCAAACTTTTGAGGGCCAGTTTATATCCATTTTTTCTTCTGTCCACACTGGCACTTAACTTCTCTCTCTCCCCCTCACTGGTATTTATCCCTCTGATGTATTTACTGAGAGCAATCATATCTCCCCTCAGCCTTCTTTTGGTTAGGCTAAACAAGCCAAGCTCTTTGAGTTTCATAAGATAGATTTTCCTTTCCTCGGATCATCCTAGTAGCCCTTCTTAGCACCTGTTCCAGCTTGAATTCATCTTTCTTCAACATGGGAGACCAGAACTGCACACAGTATTCCAGATGAGATCTCATCAGTGCCATGTGTAATGGTACTAACACTGCCCTGTCTCTACTGGAGATATCTGACCCGAAGCATCCTAAGACTGCACTAGCCTTTTTCACGGCCAGATCACATTGGTGGCTCAGTCATCCTATGATCAACCAGTACACTCAGGTCTTTCTCCTCCTCATCACTTCCAACTGATATGTCCTCAACCTATAGCAAAAATTCTTGTTGTTAGTCCCTAAATGCATGACCTTGAACTTTTCACTATTAAATTTCATCCCATTTCTACTACTCCAGTTTACAAGGTCATCCAAATCTTCTTGTATGATATTCTGGTCCTCCTCCATATTAGTAATATGTCCCAACTTTGTGTCATCCACAAATTTTATTAGCACGATTCCACTTTTTGTGTCAAGGTCTTCAGTAACAATGTTAAATAAGATTGATCCCAAGACTGATCCCTGAGGAACTCCATTAGTAACCTCCTTCCAGCCTGACAGTATGACCTATTGTAGTCTCTAGTCTCCCCTTCAGCCAGTTTCTTATCCACCTTTCAATTCTCATATTAATCCTCATCTTCTCCAATTTAACTAATCATTTCCCATGTGAAACTGTATCAAATGTCTTATTGAAATCCAGGTAGATTAGAACTATTGCATTTCCTTTGTCTAAAAAAACAGTTCTCTCAAAAAAGGAGATCAGGTTGGTCTGGCATGGTCGACCTTTTGTATAACCATGTGGTATTTTACCCCAATTACCGTTCATCTCTATGTTCTTAACTACTTTCTCTTTCAAAATTTGTTCCAAGGCCTTGCATACAACTGAGGTCAAATTAACAGGTCTGAAGTTTCTCAGATCACCTTTTTCCCCTTTCTTAAAAATAGGAACTATATTAGCAATTCTCCATTCATCGGGTTCGATCCCCAAGTATACAGATTCATTAAAAATCCTTGCTACTGGGCTTGCAATTTCATTTCATATTTCCTTTAGTATTCTTGGATGAAAATTATCTAAACCCCACAATTTCATCCCATCAGGCTGTTCGAGTTTGACTTCCACCCTGGATGTATTAATTTCTACCTCAATATCCTTGTTCCCGTTAGCCACCCTGCCACTACCTCTAAACTCTTCATTAGCCTTATTAAAAACTGAGGCAAAGTATTTGTTTAGGTGTTGGGACATGCCTAGATTATCTTTGATCTCCACCCCATCCTCAGTGCTTAGTGGTCCCACTTCTTTCCTTGTTTTCTTTTTATTTATATAGCTATAGAATCTTTTTCTATTGGTTTTGATTCCCTTTTGCAAGGTCCTACTCTGCTTGGCTTTTGGCCTTTCTCACTTTATCCCTACACTTTCTGACCTCCAAGAGGTAGCTTTCCTTGCTCATCCATCCCATCTTCCATTCCTTGTAGGAGCTCTCTCAATCACCTGTTTGAGATGTTTGCTCATCCAGCTGCGTCTGCAACACTTCCCTATGAATTTTTCCCTCTTGCTTGGGATGCAGGCTTCAGATAGTTCCTGCAACTTTGATAAAGTCATTCCAAGACTCCTCCACATTCAGATCCTTGAGTTCTTCAGTTCAGTTCAATTCTCCCCCCACTTTTTTTTTTTTTTTTTTAAAGTTAGCCCTTTTGAAATCAAGGACCCTACTTGCAGATCTGTTTTTGTTTAGCCTTCCATTTAGTTCAAAGTGAATTAGCTCATGATCACTAACCAAAGTTGTCCTCTACAACCATTTCTTCCACAACGTCCTCACTACTCACCAATACCAAATCTAAAAGGGAATCACCTTTGTTGGGTCACTGACTATTTGGTGAAGAAATCTGTCAGCAATCACATCCAGGAAAATCTGGGCCCTACTATTATTAGTAACACTTGTCCTCAAAGCTATAGCCGGGAAGTTAAAGTCTCCCATGATCACACAATTCCGAATAGAATTTATTTCTTTAAAAATATTAATGAGGTCTCTATCCATATCCAAATCAGATCCTGGGGGTCTGCAGAATATGCCAAACATTATCCCAGTGGAACTTCTAGTAGCTCTCTTTCCCAAAGTGATTTTGGCCCAAACGGCTCCGTCTTATTCATTCAATCACTTCTAATTTCTTTACAGTCTACCTCATCTTTAATATACAATGCTACGCCACCAACTTTGCCTTTATTTCTGTCTTTCCTGCACAGCACACATCCTCCAATACCTGTACTCCAGTCATGACTACTATTCCACCATATTTCTGTTATCCTTATAATATCTTGTATCAGAGGGGTAGTCGTGTTAGTCTGGATCTGTAAAAAGCAATGAAGAGTCTGTGGCACCTAATAGACTAACAGATGTATTGGAGCACAAGCTTTCATGGGTGAATACCCACTTTGTCAGAGGATGTACAGACCCACAAAAGCTTATGCTCCAATACATTTGTTAGTCTATAAGGTGTCACAGGACTCTTTGTTGCTTTTTACAACATCTTGTTTCACTTCCTGCACCACTAGTTCTAGTTCCTCCATTTTGTTATCCAGGCTCCATGCATTGGTGTACAAACATCTTAATTGCTGCTGCTTGGCTTTGCCCACATTCCTTTCCCAATTGGATACAGTCATTCTACTGCCAGTACCACCTACCTGACTGTTAGTACTAATACCAACGAAGCTATCATTCCTCTTATGTTATGCCCACTACTGTTCCTTTCTCCATTGCTCTATCCTTTATTACTTGATTTTCCTCTCTTGTAACATTAAAATCAAGTGTGGAGATTAGATTAGCATCTCCCAACCATCTTCTGCGAGTTCCTAGTTTAAAGTTCTCTTTATCATTTGTGCCAACTTTTATCCCAGAAGTCTATTTCCCTCCCTACTCAGGTGGAATCCATCCCACGATAACAGTCCTCTGTCCATGAATGCCTCCCAGTGGTCAAACATCCCAAAGCCCTCCTTAGAGCACCACCGTTGTAGCTATTTGTTGACCACCATAATTTTGTCTCATCTTTGTTCTCCTCTTCTAGGAAAAGGTGGAACTCACCAATAGCACACACTCAACCCCAAACAGGAGACTTAGAACTGTCTTTCCCATGAATAGGAACAGATTTATGTATTTTGTAAAAAGTATTTAATGTCAATTAATGGAACTGCCACTCAGTAGAAGAAAATATATTTACAAGAGCCTCTACTAATCATCAGGTAGACGCAGGGTAGATGTGGATTTCCCAACTGAGTCTTAGAGTTAGCAGTGACTGATTTTCAAGATAAGAAGTTCAGTTCAGTCAGGGTTCAATCAAGTTCAGTTCAATCATCCAAGGTGGAATTTACAGCTGTGTTTTTGTGGTTTTGTTGTTTCTCATTAGCAGATCCCCTTACACTAGACTTGGAGACATAGAGAATTACATTACAGGTCATTTTTTGTGTTCCTGCATGCCAAGATCTTGCAGCTTGGCCCATCCTTTGCTCTCTCCTTTCTATCAGGAACTTAGCTCAGAAGTGAAGTTGCTGGAGTCATATTCAGCTGTTTAGATTGTGGAGCCATGTTTTGATGTTTGGATATAGTTCTAGCCATCGATATCTCTGCTATTCCTCCCTGTATCATATCCTCTGGGGTCCTCCAGGGATCAACATTAAAACCAATTCATCTGACACAGCTAATGGGAGTCCAGATTCATTCATTCTCCTGAAAATCACAGAATCTCGCAGGTTAGCGGGTTTCACCAAACTGTCAGTATTTTTAAAAATTCTGGGGTCTAGACATAACCCATTTTCACACACTGATGTAGGTGTTCTTCACCACATATCTAATAAATCGCTTGGTCAATGTCCATATTCCAGTAAATTATTTGGTTGACAGCAAGTATCTGTCTGGATCCAACACAGTGATGTGCAGTACAGCTCTATGCCAAAGTAACATTAGCAGACACCCTTACAACAGTTTTACTTTCTTTGACAGGGTGGGGGAGACTCCGTCCAGTGCAGAGTGAGTTCACCCCATCCTTCAAGCTGCCCTCTGTCTCTAGACAGATAGACCTAAGGGCTGAAGTCCATAGAGTTGCCTCAAATGGCAGGGCTCTAAGGCCCAGTGTAATTGCCCTGATCCACAGGGTGGTAGGGTCACATGATCTATGTCGGGGCTAGCTCTTCTCTTTAGGGCAGTGAGTCCTAGTGGCCAAAGTCCATAGAGATACCCTGGGTTTGTAGGGCAGCAAGGCCTAGCGGCCACAGTCAACAGAGATACTTGGGTTCATGAGGCAGTAAGGCCTGGCAGCCAGACTCAACAGAGTTGCCCTCCAGGCAGGGCTGTGTGGCCTAGAGGCCCATGGGGGTGGTGGACAGGTAGGGGGACTGGGTCCTCCCTGCTCAACTGGATGGATAGTCCCCCTCTGGGCTACTTCGTATTGTGTTACTCCTGGTGGCAGTCTGCGCGACTTTGGGGTCTCTGGGTTCCTTGGGTGGTGCAACTGATTGTAGCTCAGACCTCC
Organism: Gopherus flavomarginatus; assembly: GCF_025201925.1. Classification (NCBI taxonomy): domain Eukaryota; kingdom Metazoa; phylum Chordata; order Testudines; family Testudinidae; genus Gopherus; species Gopherus flavomarginatus. Next base: position 64,110,661 of record NC_066624.1, read on the forward strand.
CTGGGGCATCCACAGGTAGATGGGTATCTGCTTGGGTCTTGGCTCCTCTGGCTTCTGCGGTCCGGGGCATCAGTGGTTTCTGGGTAGAAGCTCGAAAGGAGCATCCTTCCTCTCCAGCGGTCAACCCAGACTGAGCTGGGCTGCTCCCTCTTATACTGGTGCTACTCCTGGAGCATGCCCAATAGGGACGTGGGGGTGTGGCTTCCTCTGCCCCCAGTGAGGAGTTAATCATTCCCAGTCCAGTGCGGGGTGAGTTCACCTCGTCACACTTTCCTATTTCAAATGACAGCTTGTTCGTTATAATGTGCATTTTTCCTTTCCAAAGCTGGAGACAGGTTATATTTTGAAAGATATACTATACATAGGCCAGAAGCTCATAACCTTATTAACACATATTAACAATTTTCATTAATATCCACAATTTTTGGTGATCCATTTGTTCTCACACCACCTCTCTCTGTCCTGCTCTTTTATATCAGAATTAAAGGATGCAGAGCATGATAACTGTCCACAAATATATGAAAAGTGTAAACACCAAGATCACAGAAAAATTGTTCAGCGTGGGAAGGAGGGGAGATAAAAGGAAGGAGTGGAGCAAAATTTTAAATGTTGAAAGTCTTCCTGATAACAAGATGTGTGAGGCAGTGGAATATTCTCAAAGGGAAGTGATGGAAGCCCCAATGTCTCAGATATTTAGTACCGGACTGGACACAACACTAGCTAATACATACAACATGGGAAAATCCTGCATTAAGATTGTATGGTGGAAGGTCTGTGAGCAGTTCCAACTATTCCTCCACTGTACCTTACCTTGCATTTGTCAACATTATTTTTAATCAGCCATGCGCTGTCCAGTCACCTAACCTGATTATGTCCCTGAGGTTTCCTGTAGATTTCTCTAATCCTGACTAATTTAAATAATTGTCTCAACTTCAATGTCTGTCACCTCCCAGTTCAGGGGATGGAGTAGATCATGTAAGTGGTCCTTTCCAACTCTAGCTTATACAATTCCACGCTTGTGGTTCACTACGGAGTAACTTTTCTGTGCAACTCTTTGTGTTAGATATGGGAGTGTCAGACAAATGGTCATGTGGAAAGCTGGGAAAAAGATTTAATTGCTTTTAGCACCCTCATCCTCACAAACTCAATTTTAAAAGAAATGAAGAAGAAATGCACTGGGAGCATTTCTGTGGCGTAGGCTTACCTTGTTGCTGCAGTTTGTAGTCCGTGGAGTATGCTTTCCCTATGATGTTCCATACTGGCCTCAAACAGCCAAAAAGTCCCTCAAGAAACCCACTGCTCCCACTCCCGGATCTGCTGAACTGGATTTTAATGTCATCTGTCCCACTGTTATTCTCTCCATCCATTGTGTTACTGTGGCCCTGGGGCACAGCTGTTTCAGCTTCATCCTGTTCTCTCAACTGCAGCACACTGTTCTCAAACTGGTCTCTAGAGTCCTCGCTGACGCTGGTCAACACCGCTGTGGTGACTGGACTGCCAACATTTTCTATTAGATCTGCCTGAAGTAAGCCCTTCTCTAGCACATCCTCTATGATCTCAGGTGAAGGATGGTTTCCGGTGGGCACATGATCACCATGTATCCCACTGAAGTCTTTGTCTTCATTGAAAGTTTTGTTGATCAAGTTTGTAGAGGAAGGCCAGCTCAGGTGCTCCTGAGGACTGGCCATGGTGCCATGCATGTGCATAAAGCAGGTAGTAAGATGCAGTGCTTAGAGAACTAACGATACAAAATTCAGATGCCACAAATGGCCCCAGCACCTGAAATGAGAGAAAATGGGATAAGAAATTTTTTTTCTTTTCGTAATCACTACTGTATGGTATTTCTGTTGTGTGCTCTTTTCTGAAGAAGACCTGATAGTGAGTTTAACTTGAAAACTGGAGGCCCAATGATATTTGGTAAATGATTATTGAAGTTAAAAAATGACAATATTTGTTCCCTTTGACACTTAACTTAGTGCACATCATCAATAGGATGGTCCTTATTATTTCTCCTCTGGGTTACCCACCATGAGTCTTTTCTGGAAAATTCAAATAACTGGCAAAGGCTGACCTGAGAGTCTTCTTACAGGAAAGGCCTGTGTCCACTATGTTATCACCAGGTGCAGTACCCCCCTGCACAGACACCAGTCTGTTCTAAGTGGACCTAACTGCTCAGTTTCACATGTTTCCATGTCATCTGGGTCTGGGTAAAGATTCTGGCTATGTAGGACAGACCTTTTGTCTGAGCCCTTCCCTTGGGACGGTCCAGCCACCCCAGACCTTGAAACCAGTGCCTCAGACCTCCTGAGCCCCCCAGTGGCTTACATGCATTCCTCCAGAGTTCCACCTTGATGTGGTCACTCTGGCTTCTAGTTCAGCCCCTTCAAGGACATCAAAGAACACAGGGTTAGCAAACAAATTTCTTGACCAAAGTCACTTTACTCTTGACAGCATCAAGACTTTCAGATCTCTTCAAACACAACGGAAGTCCAGAGACAAAGCCTCCCTTAGTCTGATCTGTGTCCCTTCTATGAGTCCAAGGTTTGTCACCATTTCAGGCTAGGGTGAACAGATGTCCCAATTTTAAAGGGACAGTCCTGATATAAGGCCTTTACCTTATATAGGTTCCTATTACCCCCCACCCCGCCCCGTCCCTTATGTGTTCTCTCTCCTGCTGATGTGGTCACAGTCAGACCCCCTGCTCAGAGCAGCACATCCTCTTTAAAAAGTCTTCCTCTCCTTGCCATGTGCTCCCCTGGAGTGCTCCAATCTGGGGAAGGGGGGCGAACACCCATTGTTCCATGGAGGTAGGGTAGTAATAGACAGCCATTCCAGGATTATAGCCTCTGATGGCTCTGTGATGGTTCCTCAGTGCTGGTGTCAAGTACCTTTCCTGAGAAGGGAAGTTACCAGGAATGCAATTCATTAACCGTGGCTGGGCTGGATTAGACATGAGTTCAGCACATAATACAAAATAGAGTTCCTCCTTTTATACAGACATATCCCACCATCACACACTAGTTAGAGACAAAATGCTTATCACACTCTCTCTGCTGTGAGGGCCCAAGCCAAATCTCACTGAAGTTAATGGAAAGACTCGCCTTGATTTCAATATGTCAACGGGAGATTTTTGATTAAAAAGCCAGAAAAGTTTCCCTAGGCAAAGAACGAAGGTTCTGAAGTCTGAAAACAGTCACCAAAGGAAGAAATGGAGGAGGCTGGAGACCACAGAACCTCAATGGGTGGTGCTGGGCGTTCTGTACTTTTGAAAATTAGACCACTTAATTCAAGTGACTAAATATGGTGTTAGACAGCTAACATCAGGATGTTTGAAAATCGTCACCCCTGAGCTTGAGTTCTACCCCTCTTTGAGGGAGCAGCACATTGCACAGATAAAATAATAATACCACCACAGGTGGAAGTTCAAAAGCCTGAGGGGTTTGGTTTTTTTTTGTATCATTCATCTCTTTCTCTGAATACACGTACAGTTTTATACATAAAGCACACACTAAAAGGATGCTACTATGGTTACAAAGTCAAGTACTTCAAAGTAACAAAAATAGTATGTAATTGTGTAATTAAAGACTATCATAATGCATGAGCACAGGAGGCTGAATTAAGATTGCACAGGCAAGCTGAATTCTGGCATTTCCTAACTTTTGAGTGCTTGACTTTGCAACCTAAATAACATTCTTTAAAGAATTGCATGCCATCTCCTAGGGTTTTTTAAAGGAAAAAAGTAAATGTAAATTATATTTGTTGCACCTCTAACAACCCCATCATGCATCATCATCAGGGTTTGAACTTTAAATAGCATAGTCTGTGCTATAGGACTAACTACATTCACTCACAGCAGGTTACCATTCCAGGGCAGGGGAGGGGATTGGCCACTGGGGCTTGTTTTGGGGTTGGGGAGATGGACAGGAAGAGTCCATCTCATTTTCTCTCCCTCCCAGAGAAGCTGCTCAAGTTTTCCAGCACTGCGTGCTATGTGATGTTTGCAGCAGCATGGTCATGATGATCTTAGAAGAGCTTATGTTTAGTTAGAATTTTGGCAGACTCCCAACATGTTATTGACAATGCAAGCAAGAGAAAGGAAATTAAAAATTTCAATAGTTCATCTTTCATTCAAGCCTGAACAGAATTTCATGATACAAACTAAGGGCACTTCCTCTGGCCCCAGGACTTTCTCCTTACTAAAATCCAAAGCTTGCTGCAAACAACTGAGGTGTTAGAGCTTCTAAAAATAAAATAAAAATCTCCAGAATCTTTTATACTGGAAAACAACCTAAACATAATGCTGCTTCCCCAGTAATGAGGCTTGATCTAAAACAGGGGTCGGCAACCTTTCAGAAGCGGTGTGCCAAGTCTTCATTTATTCACTCTCATATAAGGTTTCGCACGCCGGTAATACATTTTAATGTTTTTTTAGAAGGTCTTTCTCTATAAGTCTATATATTATATAACTAAACTAGTGTTGTATTGTAAAATAAACAAGGTTTTCAAAATGTTTAAGAAGCTTCATTTAAAATGAAATTAAAATGTTGATCTTACGCTGCTGGTCCACTCAGCCCGCTGCTGGTCTGGGGTTCTGTTGACCTAGGCCAGCAGAGGGCTGAGCGGGGCCTGTGGCTGGGACCCCAGCTGGCAAGGGTCCGTCAGCCAGAACCCCAGACCAGTAGCGGGCTGTGTGGGGCTGGTGGCCAGGACCCAGAGGGCTGGGGGCAGAGGGCTGGAGTCAGGGCTGGGGGCTGGGTATGTGAGGGGGCGTAGGTGTCAGGGCAGAGGGGGCACTGGGTATGGGTGTGGGTGCCAGAGTCAGGGCTAGGGTTGCGGGTGGTGGGGGGGATGAAGGAGTCAAGCAGAGGGCTGGGTATGTATGAGGAAGGTACAGGGCTCAGGGCAGGGCCTGGGGGGGGGGGGCCTCAGGGCAAAGGGCGTGGTGTGTGTGGGGGGGGATGTCAGGGCTCAGGGGAGAGTGCTGGGTGACTGCCCCCCTAATAACTCTCAACCCCGCTGCTCCTTGTTCCCTAACTACCCCCTCCTGGGACCCCACCCCTATCTAAGCCTCCCTGTTCCTTGTCCCCAGACTGGACTCTACCTCCTACCTGTCCTCTGACTGCTCCAACCCATATCCACAGCCCTGTCCCCAGCCAGACCCCCGGGACTCCCATGCCTATCCAACCACTCCCTGCCCCGACAGGACCCCCAGAACTCCCAACCCATCCAACCCCCCCAACTCCCTGCCTGCTTCAACCCCTTTCCACACCCCTGCCTCCTGACAGGACCCCCAGAACTCCCAACTCATACAACCCCCCCACTCCTTGTCCCCTGACCACCCCCTTCAGAGACCCCCCCACCCTAACTTCCCCTCCAAGACCCTCCTTGCTCCCGGTCCCCTGACTGCTCTGACCCCTATTCACCCCCTGCCCCCTCACAAACCCCAGGACTCCCATGCCCCATCCAACCCCCCTACCTCTAACCCCGCCCCATCCAACCCACCCTGCTCCCTGTCCCCATCCTTATCCAACCCCCCCAGCTCTGGGCCCCTTACCATGAGGCTCCACACAGAGCTAGATATGCTGCTCTGTACGAGCACACAGCCCTGCCCCTCCGGTTGAGCGGGGAGCGTGTCTGCCTCCCCGCAGAGCAAAACGCTGCCCTCAGGAGCACGCAGCCCCGACCCCCAGAGCACTGCGCGCGGTGGCAGGGCTCCAGGGGAGGGGAGAAGGCAGGGGAGGGGCCGGTAGCTTGCTGTGCTCCGCCCCGCGCTCCGGCCCGGGAGCGTGGACCCCGAGGCTTGCCATGCCAGGAGAGTGGGGCCATTTGCCCACCCTTTGCGCATGGCTATGCTTCTGCTCCCTGCCCCCGCAGGGGAAGTGGAGGGCAGAGGAGAGTGTGCCGGGCTGGGCAGGATTTTTAGTGGCATGCTGGAGTCCTGGCAGGCTCCAGCATGCCATTAAAAATTGGCTCACATGCCGTCTTTGGCACGCGTGCCATAGGTTGCCGACCCCTGATCTAAAAGATCAGACAAGAGATTAAGGAAAAAGCAGGTTGCAGTGGTAGCCATGTTAGTCTGTATCACCAAAATAAACCAGGAGTCCTTACGGCACCTTTGAGACTAACAAATTTATTCAGGCATAAGCTTTCGTGGGCTAGAACCCATTTCATCAGATGTATGAGGTAAAAAATACAGGAGCAGGTATAAATACATGAAAGGATGGGGGTGCCTTACCAAGTGTTAGGTCAATCTAACAAGATAAATCAATTAACAGTAGGATACCAAGGGAGGAAAAATAACTTTTCAAGTGATAAGAGAGTTGCCCATTACAGACAGTTGACAAGAAGGTGTGAGTAACAATAGGGAGAAATTAGTACTGGAAAAAAATTAGTAAGGAAAAGCAGTCTCTCAACAAAAGTGGCTCAAACTTTTACTCAAACAGCAAAAAGAGATTGCATAAAAGATTAAATGAGACATACATAATAATAAACTGGTTAATTAAAACTCAGTAGTGTTACACTGACTTTTGGCTTTAAATCAGATGTACTGAGAAGGACAGAAGGTTGGAGAATGAGAGCAGTTCTGGGAAAGCACTGTGCCAGACTGTACTCCCCCATACACATAGGTTCACAGATTCCAAAGCCAGAAGGGATCACTGTGATCAACTAATCTGACTTCCTGTGTACCACAGGACATAGAACTTCCCCACAATCATTCCTTGAGTAGATATTTTTAGAAAAACTTCCAATCTTAATTTAAAAGTCATCAGTGACTGAGACTCTACACAACCCTTGGCAAATTGTTCCAATGGTTAATTATCCTTACCATTAAAAATTTACACCTGATTTCCAATCTGAATTTGTCCAGTTTCCACTTCTAGCCATTGGATCATGGTATATCTTTGTCTGCTAGGTTGAAGAGCCCATTATTAAATATTGGTTCCCCATGTAGACATTTACAGGCTCTAATCAAGTCTCCCCTTAACCTTTGCTTTGTTAAACTAAATAGATTGAGCTCCTTGAGTCTATCACTATAAGGCATGAATTGTAATCCTTTTATCATTTTCATGTCGCTTCTCTCAATCCTCTCCAATTAATCAACATCCTTCTTGAATTGTGGGCATCAGAACTGATTGCAGTATTCCAGCATGCCAAATACAGAGATAAAATAACCTCTCTACTCCTATTTGAGATTCCCCTGTTTATGCATCTAAGGATTGCATTAGCCCTTTTGGCCACAGCATAACCTCGGGAGCTCACATTCAATTGATTATTCAACATGACCCCCAAATCTTTTTCAGTCACTGCTTCCCAGTGACTGCTTCCCTCATCCTGTAAGTATAGCCTGCATTCTTTGTTCACAGATGTATAAATATAAAAACACATTTTCTTGTACCCAGTTTACCAATCCAGTTTGCTTTGAATCAGTGACCTGACCTGTCCTCTTCATTGTTTATTACTCCCTCAATTTGTGTGTCATCTGCAACATTTTATCAATGATGAATTTATGCTTTCTTCCAGGTCGTTAATAAAGAGGTTAAATACTGCAGGGCCAAGAACCAATCCCTGAGTGACCGTACTAGAAACACACCAATTCTATGATGATTCCCAGATTGCAATTACATTCCCTCCGAGACCAATTCTATGATGCTTCCCGGATTATATTACATTCCCTCTGAGACCTTTCCTACTCGGCTTATCCAGAACACTCATTCAGTTCTGGGAGAACACTTTATCCCGGTCCCTGGAATCCAAAAACTTGGTTTGAATCCAGACTTGTCACTGAAGTTTCTTTACTGGCACACAGCAACACTACACTGAGGTGATCAAGCACAAATGCAGTAGGGTGGGTATAGGGGGTTTACTACAAATCCAAAAGCACATAAATATAAATCAGTTTATATACATAGACTAACATAGGCATAATACATAAACAAATCCTGAACTGTCCACAAGCTACATAATATGCTAGTAAATAAAGTTGCAGTGGCAAACTTGTCACTTACTTGTCTTACTATTTCTTTATCTGCTAACTACATGTTATTTACAAGGCCACCTGTGAATTCTTGCTTTGTCCATTAACTTCTGTTTTCACTCATTGTTCATGCAAGGCCTACATCAGTTAGCCTGCTTTTAGTCTATTTAATGTATGCCATGTTAATTTTATATCCTTCTAGTTTTTTAATCAAAATATCTTGCTGTACCATGTAACAGGCCATACAGAAATCTATTATATCAATACTATTACCTTTATCAGCCAATCTTCTAATTTCATTAATAAAAGATACCAAGTTACTGCCACTAAGAAGCCTGATATGCACACATGTGGACTCTCCAGCACTCTTTGCAGGGCCATAAGGCTCTACAGTGGGGAGAGGGTTCTGCTGCCACAGGCAGGGCCGCTGCAAGGATATTTTGCGCCCTAGGTGAAACTTCCATCTGCGCCCTCCTCTCCCCCCAAAAATCACATACATTATACACAATACACGGTCACAGAGTAAAATGTTATGATTTAGAATTTATGTTTCCGTGCTTTAAGTTTAGCAAATTTAGAAACAAGTTCCTCCAAGTCAATGCTGTGAGCAATGTCATGTTCTATTGACAAGGTAGATAGCCCAACAAGTCTTTGTTGCAACACTGATGTTCGCATATATGTTTTTATCAACATGAGCTTCGAGAAGCTTCGCTCACCACTGGCCACAGAAACTGGGAGAGTAAAGAGGATGCGAAGAGCAATAACTGTGTTAGGGACACTGTCTGTCAGCTTATTTTCCCATATGAAGTTCAATACATCTTGCGGTGATAACTCCTTTGGACTAGTCTTGCAATAGCTTGCAATTCACTGCACAAGTCAAAGGCATCAATATCTTTGGATTCACCATGTTGCAAAGCTTTCTCCAGATTCAAGCAATGTTCCATAATTTGCTTTGGTGTTTTATTTTGCAAACTGTAAACATCATATATGAAGCCAAATACTGAACTGATTTGCTGCATCAATGTGAATCTTTCTTCAACTGAATGTATTGCTGTGTCAATGACTGCAAAGTAAAAGTTCACTTTGAATTTTTCTTTCGGATCATAAATAAGTTCGTCATCTGCTTCATATATGAACTGCTTCCTCTTCTTTCTAATACGGATTGGATCTGGTTCAAAAAGTGCCGGTACATCCAACTCCTCCGCAAGTTCACCTGCATCTACCAATGTTTTCTCAAAGGCTGCGTCACTTCTGCAGCCCACAAGAAACTTCTTGGTTTCTCCAAGTTGATTAATGGCATCACATATATCAAATTCTTTTGCCTGAAGTTGTTTGCTAGTTATGTTGATCTCAAACAATATGTCATACCATAAAACAAGAGAAACAAGAAACTTGAAACTAGAAATGGCTTTTGTAAGAGCCTTTGCATCAACTTGTGATGTGTTGCCAGATGATCCTGTCAGAGTATAGTCTTCATAGATGTCTACCAGAGCATCACAGATGTCACCAATGAAAGCAGGATGGAAAAGCTCGCCCCTAAGAAGACCTAAGACATGATGGCTGGATACATAAACAGACACCTGTCCCTCACAGGCACTACCTCACAACATGCCAATTTTGCTCAGGACAGAACATCATAGAGGAATACTATGCATTCAGTGGTCTCTACACTGGCCAAGCAACAGCATGACCACTAACCTAACCAGTCCATCCAACTTTTTTGACTGCTTCTTGGGCACTGGTGAGGGGTAGCGGTGCCAGAATGAGCCTGGTGATGGGTGCACTACAAATCTACAAACTGAGGCAAGGTGCTGGGCCTAGAGTCCTGCTGAGACTGCTGTCCTGCACCAAGTGGAGCACAGCCTCCATGAGGAGAGAACTCAAACAAATATCACGCTCCTTCTGCATGATTCCCCCAAGCACTTCTTCAGGCAGCTGCTATGGGGGTCACTCACAGGCTTCGGCCTGCCTGTTGCAGGCAAAACACAGCAGCAGGGCTTAAAACTCAGACAGGGCCGCCCAGAGGACTCAGGGGGCCTTGGGCAAAGCAAAATCGGGGGCCCCTTCCATAAAACATTTGCAATACTATAGTAACATGTATTAGGAAATGTAAAAAATAACTAGTGAAATACATTCAAAAATTAATTTGTAATAATTTGAAAATAAACTAAATACATTATTTAAAAACATTAAAAGCTGTAATGGTATGTATACATTTGCAATTACATAATGGGCAGTTGCTGGGTGATTGTGATAGTTGGTACCAATGGGCTGTCGTTGCCTGGGGATGGTGCTGTTGTTGCCCATGGCTGGGTGGGGAGCTGGGCTCTGGGTTCAGGGGTGCCCAGCTCACAGGGGCTGGGCTCAAGGATGTGGGGAGATAGGGTCAGGGGGGTGTCCAGCTCAGAGGGGCTGGGCTCAGAGCTGGGGGTAAGGGCTGTGGGGGGATGAGGTCGAGGGGGTTTCCAGCTCAGAAGGACTAGGCTCGGAGCTGGGGGTCAGGGCTGTGCGGGGGATGGGGTCAGGGGGGTGCCTGGGGGCACTGGGGCAGCTCAGCTCTGCAGGCTGCTGTTCTCTCCAACCATCCAGGCACAAGGGGAGCAGGAGCAGGGACCAGCCAAGGACCAAGAGGGCAGGAGCACAGGCACCTGAGGCCGACCAATGCGGAGGCACTTGCTTACCTTGCCCAATGCATGAGCGTTGGGGTCCTCTTTCTTCCTCCACTCCACCAGACCACTGCTGAGGCTCTTTTCTTCTCCGTGCCCCTCGCTGGGGCTGACGTGGAGGCTGAGCCAAGGGGCAGCCGCCGCTTTCCTCCAGAAGTTGAGGCCCTGGTGTTGCGTCGCTGTAGCAGGGCCCCTGCCACGTGCCCTAAGCAGAGCTGCGCAGCTCTGCCCAGCCGGGCAACGAGAAAAATTGCAGAGGCTGGAGCCCCTGCTCTGGGAGGGAGAGGGATTCTGAGCCTCTGCCTGCAGCTCAGGGATTCCCCTGGGTCAGCGCAGCCGCCGTCAGCCCGAATCTCTGGGCTGCCGCGGTAGTGCGCTGACCCCGGGGGGCGCCCTGGGCTGCCGGGCTGCCACGGTAGTGCGCTGACCCCGGGGGGCGCCGTGTGCTGCCGGGCTGCCGTGGCGGCACGCTGACCCCGGGGGGCGCCGTGTGCTGCCGGGGCGGCTCCCTGACCCGGGGGGCGCTGTGTGCTGCCGCGCTGGCGTGCTGACCCCGGGGGCGAACTGGGCTGCCGGGGCGGCTCCCTGACCCCGGGGGCACCCTGGGCTGCCGGGGCGGCTCCCTGACCCCGGGGGCACCCTGGGCTGCCGGGGCGGCTCCCTGACCCCGGGGGCGCCCTGGGCTGCTGGCCTGCCGCGGCGGCGCGCTGACCCCAGGGGCGCCCTGGGCTGCCGGCTGCAGGCAGCAGCTGCTGCGGGCAGCTCAGACTACCCCTCCAGCAGCAGTGGCTGCAACCATTTAAAAAAAATTTTGGGGGCACCGCTTTTTGGCGCCCTCAAATCTTGGCGCCCTAGGCAACCGCCTAGTTCGCCTAAATGGTTGCACCGGCCCTGGCCACAGGCAACATTTTTAGTCAGTTGTTGATTGAATTAACACCACTCTCATCTTTGTCATTGGTAGGGAGCAGACCCCATGACAAGGTGGTAGGGAATTTAATTTAAATTTTACAAAACTGCTCTAGACAAAAAACTAAACATTGAAAAGAAAGGCCCTGTTCCTACAAACATTTGAGCAGGTACGTTACTCACATGATTGAGCCCATGTTTGTAGCATCAGGGGCTAAAATTTTTGTTAAAAGCTTTTCTCTTCATAGCGTAAAATTTTTGTCACTTGAAAACAAAATTGCTTCACTGTTAACAATGAAAAGTTATTAACAAAGTTATTGTGAACTTTTTTATGCGCACAGGCCAACATTTTCATGTTAGGCTCCCATTTAGGTACCTAAGGGTGGGGTCTTCAAAGTACATAAATGATTTACCAGCAAATGTCTCATTGTCTTCACACAGCAAAAGCTGATAGAGGAGTACAGCCTATTTGAGGCATTTCCACTTTCTTGACTTGTGCAAGGTGAGGTGATGGCTGTAAATACAGCACAATCTATTTCCCTATCTACTTTGCGTCTGAGTGAGCTGTTCAGGCAGTGAGGATATTAATGAAGCCTGAACTTGTCTTCTTCAGTATAGATAAGCATTTTAAATGAAACTTCTTAATGAAAATAATCTGTAAAATCTGAAGTTACCCTAAAAATTAGGAAACTAATGAAAGAAACAAGTATAAAACATACACTTAAGACTATAAAATATAAAGAAAGAAAAGAACTTACAATGATGAGAGCACTGTGAGGCCAATGATAGAGTCTGAGACAAGGCTGGGTGATAGCATAATGCTTTGCAAAAGTGTTCTGCGACGTCCAGGTTGCAGCTCAACAAATATCTATTAAGGGGACACTGTTCAAGAATGCAGTCAATGTTGCCATGGCTCGCATTGAGCGGGATCTGATGCCCACATGGGGTTCTTTGTGATGCAAATGGTAGCAAGTTTTAATACAGGTTGAGACTCATTTCGAGAGTCTCTGAGTCAATACTGTAGAGCCCTTGGAGAGCTCTGCTGCAGAGACGAATAGTCTTGGTGACTTGCAAAATGGTTTAGTTCTGTCCAAGTAGAAGGCTACAGCCCATCTGACATCTAGCATGTGCAACGTTGCTTCTCAAGAGTTGTTATGTGACTTCGGACAGAAGGCAGGTAAGTGTGTGGTTTAAAATGAAAATTTGTAGCCACTTTGAGCAAGAATTTTGGGTGAGGACGTAACATGATTTTGTCTTTGGTAAATACAATGTACGGTGGTTCAGCCATCAATGCTCCTATTTCGCTGACACATCTGGCAGACGTGATTGCCACTAGGAATGTGACCTTCACTGACATATGTAGGAAGAAGCAGGTTGCTAGAGGTTCGAAGGGTGGTCTTGTGAGACATTTGAGCACAAGATTGAGATCCCATGGTGGTGCAGGTTGGTGTACTTCTGGGTACATATTCTGTATACCTGCTAGAAAGCGCCATGTAACCAGGTGAGTGAATATTGAAGCCCCTTCTATTTGTTTGTGAAGGGCCATTATGTCAGCCAGGTGTATTTTAATAGAACTTATGGCTAACCCTGTTTCCTTCAGGTCTAGAAGGCTGTCTAGGATCATAGCTAGAGGTGCCACAGTCACGTCCCACTGTTTTTGCTGACACCAAAGGGAGAATCTTCTCCACTTGTCGCAGTAAGTATTTCCAGTGGTGAGGCAACGGCTATTTAGTAATACCTGTTTCACTTTCTCCGAACAGTTCAATTCCCCACGTTGGAACCAGAGAGGAGCCACGCTTTGAGATGGAGTTTCGTTGGGTCTGGATGGAGCGTCAGGCCCTTGTTCTGAGAAAGTAGGTCCATCTGGAAAGGCAGCAGTTGTGGAGCACAGACTGCTAGATGTGAGAGGTATGGAAACCAAGTCTGTCAGGGCCATGTGCGGACAAGAAGAATGATATATGCTCTGTTGAGTCATATCTTGACGATGATGCATGGGATCAGTGGTATTGGCGGGAAGGCATACATGAATGATGCGTTCCATGGGATGAGGAAGGCATCCCCTAACTATCCTGGTGCCAGGCCTGCCCTGGAGCAAAATAGTGGACATTTGTGATTTGTTGCTGAGGTGAAACGGTCGATTACTGAGTGACCTCATTTTTGGAACATCATGCCGAGAACACTGTTGTGGATTTCCCACTTGTGTTCCTGTGAGAAGTGCCTGCTGAGGTTGTCGGCTGTAGTGTTTTGGCACCCTGGTAGATATGAGGCTGTGATGTTTATATTGATGCAGATGCCGAAGTTCCATAAATTCATGGCTTCTACACATAGCAAGTGAGACCTGCCGACTGATGCAAAACATGCACGCTACATTGTCAGTGAGAATAGAGATTGAGGTTTCTCATATGAGTTGGAGGAAGTGTCAGCATGCACTGTGTATCACGTGGAGTTCCAGGAGATTGATATGTAGTCGGGTTTCTGTTGCAGACCACCTGCCTTGTATATTGTGATGACCCAAGTCGGCACCCCAACATATCAGGGAGGCTGTTGCAGTTGTTCGGGCAGCTGTGTCTGCTACACCCATTGAGGCTTGCAGCGCTGTGCGGGCTATTAACTGACATTCGTTGATAATGGCATTGAGCTGAGGACATTTATGCTCGGGGAGGTCCTCCACGAGCTCTTGTATTTTACTATAGTTAGAGTAGTCATAATTTGCTAGCAGAGCAGAATAGTTGGCAATTCTAAGCAGAAGGGTGGCTGATGAGTAAACTTTCCGCCCAAAGAGGTCCAGTCTCTTGTGTTCTTTATCTTGCAGTGAGGAACAGAATGAGACCATTTACTGTGCTGATTAGCAGCCTCTACTACCAGAGAGCAGGCCTGAGGGTGTGAAAACAAAAATTCCATGCCTTTGGCTGGAACGAAGTATTTTCTGTCAGCTCTTTTGTTGGTCGGTGGTGCTGATGCTGGTTGGTGTTTGCCATATTACCTCCGCAGGCTCCATTATAACCTCATCCACGGGGAGGGCAATCTTGGTCGATGATGCCGGTTGTAAGATCTTTAACAACTTATGTTGTTTCTCCTGCACCTATGGAAGCCAATTTCTTGGCTGTTTGCTACTCTTTTGAAGAGTTCTTGGAACTGTTTCAGGTCATCTGGTGTCGTAGGGGTAGATGGCGTCACTGCTTCGTCTGATGCAGAAGATGAGTATGGGGCAGGCAGTGAATCATCCAGGTCTGCCTGAGATAGTATCTCTTCCTCTTCTCTCTCTGTCTCGGGGGGGTCAGAGGTTTCTCTGTGTGGTAATGATGGGTGTACTCTGGAACCTCTTGGTGCTGGGGAAGGAGGGGGACCAGAAGAGGGGTTCTGATATGTGGGCCAAGGACCTCATTGTGGCCATTGCAATGGGTAAGGTGGTAAAGGGTAAGGCCAGTGCTGTGCATACCAGGGCTGTGAATGCTTGGAAAGATGAGGCTTAGGCTTCACAGCGTTCCATGTAGGTCTCATCTGTGATGGGGATGAACGTTGAAAGGGGAAGCAGTTGTCCTGCACGTCTCTCTCCTTCCTCACCACTATGCATGGAGAGTGGTGCAGGAGATGAAGGATGCTAGCTCGGAGAGTGTGCCGAGCAGTGGTGACTACGGTGTTGAAGAAACTGCTATGTCCTCAGTATGCAGGAGTTGCGCTGGTCCTGCCATGGGGTTGCGGTCTACCGTCGGAGTCCTTACCAGTGCCGGGTTTGGTTTGTTAGCCAGCATCAAGTCTTGGGTCGGTGCCGGTGGCAGCAGCATTGATTGCGGTGCCGCTGCCTGTGCCGCACTCTGCACCAGGGTAGTTGGTTCTGTGGAGGAGACCTGATGTCTCAACTCCGGTGCCGCGCACTGGGGCTCAGCAGGGGTCCGCTGAGGGACAGTGCTGGAGGAGCCTGGTGCCTTGTAAGTGCTCACTCTGGATGAGTGGAGCACTGAGGACAAAGACCTCACTGGGGAAGCTCTCTTTTTCTGAGAGACCCTTGCCAGAGAGGTCAAGGCTCGCTTCCTGACAGTTTGGAAGTCAGAGCCTTATTAGAGCTCAGGGATCTCGGTTTATGAGATTCCTGGAGGACGTCTCTCGCGGAGGTTGGACGGATTTCTCCAGCAGAAGCATTTTCAAGTGGAGATCCCTGTCATATCTTGCTCTTGTTGTTAAGCTGGTGCGATGTATGCATTTCTGGAAGATCTGAGTTTCTCCCAGATAGCAGATGCAGGATGCGTGGCCGTCAGGGACTGGCATCAGTTCACAGCAGGAGTCATACTTTTTAAATCCTGTTGAGCCTGGCCTGATTGCAATTAAGCCCCGCCCCACCTCGAGAGATAAGGGTGGGAGTTAATTGTAATGGTAAACTGTAGAAACTGTTCCCAAATGGGGAGTTAAGCCAGAGAAAAGTCTTCTTTCTTCTTCATTTTATTTTTTCAGAAAAACCTCTAAGAGGAACTTATGTAACTATGTATAGACTAAGACTAACTAAACAATGTAACTAAGTATTGACTAATAAGTTCCTATGTAACTTGTAACTTTTTTTTTTTTTACTTTTTTCTTTCAGACAGTATCAAAGAGAGCAGTGCCGCAGAGCTCCGTCTGCAGCCGAGGACAGATGAGAAGGAACTGAGGGGGCAATCGGGGGTGCACACGCTACAGGAGGTGCCAACAGTTGCACGAGACAACTCCTGTGAGCGCCCTTCCCCTGACCAAGTGCTGCTGTGAGAAATCTCTGATGTCCAGAGCAGGGACGCACCAAAACACAGAGTGGCGCAGCCACAGGGACACCACTGGAAGAAGAATTGTCACTTCCTTTAATCAGAGTCATCCTACACATTTACTTGGGGTTTCAGAGATTATAGACATTTATTTTTAAAATTGTTTTAATGATTTAAAAGAAATAAAAATACTAAACCCCCTTCAGACTTAGACAGTTTGTGTAAGTGATCACTTAGCCGATAATAAAACTTCTGAACTGGTAGAATGTGCTTTAAGCTTCTAGGGGAAATGCTGGCCCCACTGAAGTAAATGGCAAATCTCCTGTTCACTTCAATGGGATCAAGATTTCACCCTCTGTCTCCAGGTACCTTTCAAAAGGAGACATTTTAGGAATGTTTTTATAAAAAGTTCAAATTCATTTTTTCTAAAGAACTTTGTCCCTGTAGTTCACAATTGTTTATAATACTACAGTGATCCAATTTTTTTAAGTTGTTGGGCTAACATCAGGAGCTTAATTTCTTAAAGGACACTACGATGAAGCAGAGAAACTGCCAGCCAGCACAGCAAGGGTTAAAGAGTTTTTCGGCTCAGTGAGCCCCGCCCCATTTCACCTGAAGCCAGTGCCAAGCCTGGCGGGCTGGACAGCCTAGCAGAGCCCATGGCTTTCAGCCCCTTATTTGATTGCTGGGCCTCGATCTTTAAGGTCGGGGGACAGGTAAGGGGACCGGGCCCTCCCTCTCCACCAAGTCCCAGACCAGGGCCCTGTGTTTGTCAATCCTAGAACAGGGACAGACCTCCTTGGAAGAGTCCAAATTTGCTGCCCTGGGCTACTTCCTACCAGTGTCTGTTCATTTTGGGGTGTGGCCACTCTAGCCAATTAGCTGTGTGGCCTGCTTCCCATAGGGTCCTCTCATGGGTTGTGAGCAGCACCTTGTCACGGTCTCAGTCTCCTTCAGGCAGGGCAGCTGCAAGTTGGTCAGGCTGAGCCCTACACCGTCGCTGGGCTTTGCCCACTCAGTTGCCTCCAGAGCTGAAGGCTCCTAGGTCTCCTCCACAGTCTCCCATGGCCAGGGTGACAGTGCTTCCTCCCTGGTGGCTGCCTTGGTGGGCAGGTGAGTGATCCTTCCCCTCACATAGGGAAGCAGCTAGCTCCTGCCCTAGCTGCACCAGTCAGCCCCCAAATGAGCCAGGATCTCTCCTTTTCTCCACCCTGCAGGCCTAGGCCTGGTCTACACCATGCATTTAAACCGATTTTAGCAGCGTTAAACCGATTTAACGCTGTACCCGTCCACACTATGAGGCCCTTTATATCGATATAAAGGGCTCTTTATATATCAGTTTCTGTACTCCTCCCCAATGAGAGGAGTAGTGCAAAAATCAGTATTACCATATCGGTTTAGGGTTAGTGTGGCCGCAAATCGACAGTATGGTCTCCGGGCGGTATCCCACAGTGCACCACTGTGACCACTCAGGACAGCAATCTCAGCTCGGATGCAGTGGCCAAGTAAACAGGAAAAGCCCCGCGAAATTTTGATTTTCATTTCCTGTTTGCCCAGCGTGGAGCTCTGATCAGCACAGGTGGCAATGCAGTCCCAAATCCAAAAAGAGCTCCAGCATGGACCGTACGGGAGATACTGAATCTGATCGCTGTATGGGGAAACAAATCTGTTCTATCAGAGCTCCGTTACAGAAGACGAAATGCCAAAGAGTTTGGGGAAAAAAAATCTACAGGCTACACAGTGCTGCGTGACAAGCGTAACGGGAAGCCGGAGACTCAAACGGACGCTCATGGAGGGAGGGAGGGGGTACTGAGGACTCCAGCTATCCCACAGTCCACAGCAGTCTCCGAAAAGTATTTGCATTCTTGGCTGAGCTCCAATGCCTGTAGGGTCAAACACATTGTCCGGCGTGGTTCAGGGAATAGCTCGTCAATTTACTCCCTCCCCAGCCCACGTGAAAGAAAAGGGAAAAATCGTTTCTTGACTTTTTTCAATGTCAGCCTATGTCTACTGAATGCTGCTGGTAGACGCGATGCTGCAGCAGTGAAGAGCAGTATCCGCTCCTCTCCTCTCCCTGGTGGCAGACAGTACATGCTTGATAACTGCTGAATACCCCTGGCTGGCCTCAGGGGCACCTGGGTAAAAACAGAAATGATTCCTGGTCATTCCCAGTAGATGGTACAGAACGGCTGGTAACCGTCTTCATCATAGCCACAGGGGGCTGAGCTCCATCAGCCCCCTCCCTTTCCTGTGTAAAGAAAAGATTCTGTACTGCCTGGACTATCATAGCAGCGGGATGCTGGGTTCCTCTCCCCCGCACCGCTTAATGTCCTGCCTGGACTGTCATAGCACAGGGAGGCTGCCTCCCCATCATTTTATCTCACTAACAAGTCACTGTTTCTTATTCCTGCATTCTTTATAATGTCATGACACAAATGGGGGGGGACACTGCCACGGTAGTCCAGGAAGGTTGGGGGAGGAGGGAAGCAATGGGTGGGGTTGTTGCAGGGGCACCACCCGTGAATGGCATGTAGCTCATCATTTCTGAGGGATCTGACACGGAGCAGCTGTACTCTCTGATACACTGCTTCTCTAGTATACTTGCCCCAAATTCTAGGCAGGACTGACTATTTTTAGAAACCATAAAGGAGGGATTGACTCGGGGAGTCATTCCCAGTTTTGCTTTTGCGCCCCTGGCTGACCTCAGCCAGGGGCACCCATGATAGCAGCAGACAGCACAGGAGGACAGATAACCGTCATCTCATTGCCAAATTACACTGGAAGCAGACGGTACAGAACGACTGGTAACTATCTCTGCTATCATGCAAAAGCAAATGAATGCTGCTGCGTAGCGCTGGCGTATCGCCTTTGTCCGCAGCATCCAGTACATATACGGTGACTGCAAAAAAAAAAAAAAAAAAAAAAAAAAAAAAAAAAAAAATGCTGAACAGGCTCCATGGTTGCCATGCTATGGCGTCTGCCAAGACAATCCAGGGAAAAAGGGAGCGAAATGATTGTCTGCCGTTGTTTTCCCAGAGGAAGGAATGACTGACGACATTTACCCAGAACCACCCGCGACAATGATTTTTGCCCCATCAGCCACTGGGCTCTCAACCCAGAATTCTAAGGGGCGGGGGAGACTGCGGGAACTATGGGATAGCTACGGAATAGCTACTCACAGTGCAACGCTCCAGAAATCGACGCTAGCCTCGGACCATAGACGCACACCGCCGAATTAATGTGCTTAGTGTGGCGGCGTGCACTCGACTTTATACAATCTGTTTTATAAAACTGGTTTATGTAAAATTGGAATTATCCTGTAGTGTAGACCTACCCTTAGAATTGGCTGCAGGTATAATGGGGCAGGGCTAGCTGGCAGTTTCTCTGCTTCATTGTACACCCATTTTTAATTTTAAATACTAAATAACTTAATGGATTTACTTGTAAATGCCCAGAAAATCAAACCTGTCCTTAAAGAGCAAGTGCTATAATTCTGGGGAGAATACGCTGTATTCTTCACATGTAACTGAGTAGTTGAATCCCTGCGGTATAACTAAAATTCAACTCAATCTTAACTGTGAAACTGCAATGGTATTTTCACAATAGGTAAATTAGAGGTATTAAAATGTATACCTTATTCTTACACCAGAAGTATATTAATGCTGTTGAGCAATCCAGTGATAATCTATTTGTCAAGAGGAGAAAGAAGATTTGGACCAGCATGATTAAAAAACGGTATTCTGTAAAAGGACTTCTTTAGCAAGGAACCACATTAACATCTTTAGAGTCACTGACATCAAGATATAAGGTAGAAAAAATAGTAGTTTGATTTAGCCAGGCTTAGATCTGAAGATTTGTGTGTTTAGGTAGAGGAGAGTAAAGGAAATGTACAACATACTGGGTTACACTGCTAAAAACAGCAAAACGGTCTCTGTAAACACTTAGAACCTTACAGCCAATCATACCATCACTAGTTAAGGTATTCTGTTTTTCAAACTTAATAAAGCCTCTGCAGAAACAGTCTTCAAGTTCTGAGATGTATGTGTATTCGGGGAGGATTATGCATGTATTTAAGCTATGCAGACTTCACTGAATGCAACTGCAGCAGCAGGTTGCAAGGCAAAACCTCAGATTTGAGCTAAGCTATTTTGATCAACTCATGCTTATTCTTGCAGCTAAGAAAAGAGATATTTTAAATCTACAAGAGAATTTCTGAAGCACGGTATAATTTTGTATGAGCACAAGCTTCTGTAAATTATTCTCAGTCGCATGGAAAACAGTCTTCCATCCACACCATTACAATTTAGCTCCCTGAATGAAGGAAACAGGAAGTGCATCTTTGTTTATGGAAGAGCCAGACCTGACATCCCTGATATCTCAGCACATTAGATGGTCTTTAGCTGCAGTTTAAAAGCATTAGAAAAGGCAGTTCAGCCAGAAGGGAATATAAGAGCAGCTGAGTCACATTTGGGAAAAACCCAGGAATTTAGAGGAAATTCTCTCTAGCTAAATAGCCAAATTCCATCTCTGCTCTTGGTGGCTTTCATTTCATAAATGAGCTTCTCACACATACACAGAGAGACACATTAACAGCAGCCACATACACACACATCGCCTACTGAAGCCAAACATCTGAGGGTTTGGCATGACAACAGTACTCAAAAGTAACCATCTATTCTGAATGGACAGCTCAGTCAGGTAAATGCCATCTGTGACCATAACGAATGCTCTGCCATTGTGGTTTTGGTTCCACTGCATAGTAAAGCCTGTGTCTGTGGGACCTGGCTTCCAGATTTGGTGTTTTCAAGCTTGTACTTAAGCATCCACACTGCACTGTAAGCATGGGCCACCCAACACTGCTGACATCTTCATACTGCATGATGCAGACTCGAGTCAGACCTTCTGCTTCTGGTGGTATACCCTAGCTTATCCCAGGGTTCCTTCCCAGCACCCTCACCAGCTATCGCCACTCTAGGGCTTGGTTCATAGTGGACTGTGGGACACCTTGTGTGTCCATACTTCATGATTTGACAGGAAGAGATTTGAGCCCACTGACACATCCAGCTGAGCCATTTTCAGAGACGCATGCTCCCAGCAGCAAGAGTCATCAACATGGATTCCGATCTGGCGGAAGAATTTCTGCAGCTCACTGGGTCACTCCTATTTCAGGAATCAGGTAGAGCATCTGTGAGACACTGGCAAATCTTTTGGCAGAGATTTTTGAGTTGATGCAATTTTAGACTTGGCTTTGGTAAGGCCATCATAGACGGGTTGGTCGTAGGAATTACTCTGGATTGAGTAATCGCAAATTGATTCAGTTTAAATTAAATGGAAGGATAATCAAAACCAGGTAATCAACTAGGCTTTTTAAGTTCAAAAGGGAAGACTTCGGGAAGTAAAGGGAATTAGTTAAAGTCAACTGGACTGAAAAGCTTAAGGATTTAAATGGGGAGGAGGTTTGGAATTTCTTCAAATCAGCTATCCAAAACAATCCAAAATAAGAATATCAAGTAAGAGAGAAAAAACTTGTAGAGAAATGCTCCAGACCCACATGGATGAAGAACCACCTTAAAAAGCCTATTAGAAGTAAGCAGAGAGCCTATTCAGAATGGAAAAAGTGGTTGAACAGTAAAGAAAGCTACACCATGGAGGTTAGAAAATGCAGGAATAAAGTGAGAACTGCTAAAAGTCAAGCTGAATCAGCACTTTCCAAGGACATTAAAAGAAAGAAGGTTTTTTAGTTATATAGATAAAAAGAGAATAAGGATGGATGAAATTTGGCTGCTATGCAGTATGGATAGGAAGGAGACAAAAGTCTAATATAGGTATGGCCTCAAAACTCACTGATACTTTGCTTCAGTTTTCAATAAGGATAATAATAAAGAACACATAGAGCTTATGCATACTCACTGGGGGGGACTGAACTTCCATCCCAGAATATTGAAAGAACTGGCACTTGAGATTGCTAGTCTAGTTAGTAGCAAGGATTTTTAATACATCTATCTATTTGGCTTAGTAACATGTAACTGGAGAATGGCTAATGTCCTACCTATATATAAGGAGGGGGGAGTGATTTGGGCAATTACAGACCTGTTAGTCTGACCCAGTAGTATGACAAGGTTTCAGAACAAATTGTGAAACAAAGAATAACCAAATTCACAGAGCTAAAGGGGCTGGAATGCAACATGGATTTATCAACGGTAGATCATGCCAGACTAACCTGATTTCCTTCTTTGAGAAAAAAAACCTGATTTTTTAGATAAGTGAAGTGCAGCAGCTCTAATATTCTTGGACTTCAGTAAAGCATTTTCCACGGAACCACATGGGATTATTAGTTAGAGAAGATGGGGATCAGTACAAAAATTGGAAAGTAGATAAACTGGTTAAAGGGGAAAAGACAACAGGTTGTGCTGAAAGCTGAACTACTGGACTGGAGAGAGGTTACTAGTGGAGCTCCACAAAGATCGAGGTCTTGGGACTAATCTTCATCAATACAGAAGAGGATCCAAATATTAGACAGGAAGCGCTATAAGACTGGAGTGATAGAAATGGGATGAAATAGTACAACATGCAAGGTCATGTACTTTGGGTCTAATAATAAGAATTTCTGCTACAAGCTAGGGGTCATCAGTTGCAAGCAACAGAGGAGCAGAGAGATCTGGATGTGGGGGTCAATCACAGGGTGACTACAAGCCACCAATGTGATGTGACTGAAAAAGGTAAATGTGATCCTAGGATGCATCAGGCAAGGTATTTCCAGGAGAGAAAGGGAATTATTAATGCCTTTGTACAGGCACTGGTAATACTCATTTAAAATAACATGTATAATTCTGGTCACCCATGTTCAAGAAAGAATAATTCAAATTGGAAGAGGTGCAGAGAGGAGCTACTAGGATGATCAGGGGAATGGAGGGCTTATCTTATGAGATGAGACTAGAAGAGTGTGGCTTCTTTAGACTTGCAAAAAGAAGGCTGAGAAGGAATATGATTGCTTTCTATAAATGGGTCAGGGGGGAGGGAAAGGGATGGGGAATGGGAAATACTAGGGAGGGTAAAGAGCTAAAGGACAATGTTGGCACAAGAACAAATGGATATAAACTGGCTATGAACAAATTCTGGCTAGAAAGCAGGTGGTTTGTAACCACCAAAGGAGTAAGGCTATGGAGCTGTAGGGGCAAACAACTTAATTTTCAGAGAGAGCTGGACAAATTTATGAGTGGGACAGTAGGATAATGTTGCTTGGGATGCTCTTCCTGTTAATATCTTATGTTCCTAAAAGCTGAGGTTTCAGGGTTTCACCTGGCCATCTGCAAGAGTTAGGAAGGGATTCTCCCCACCCAGTGTCTTGGTTGGGGTAGGAGAGTGTCTTTTTCCTCTGAGTCATCAGGAAATAACCCTGTCTGGAGATGGGACATTGGACAGGGTAGGCCAGGTTGCAAAATTGGCATGGAACTCTCTCTCTCTCAGGTGCTTGGCTGATTGGTTCTTGCTTACATGCTCAGGGTCTAGCTCATCACCATGCGGGTGGCTGGGAACAAGTTTTCCCCCAGGTCAGCTTGGTAGTGACCTTGAAGGTTTTTCACCTTCCTTTGCAGTGTCTGGGTGCAAGTCACCTGCCAGGATTATCTGGGTATATCCCATTTAATCATCTCCCTGCCATTGCTGGGCCATGGGCATTGGTGCACTGCAGTCCCTCTGCATGTGGCAGAGAATAGTCTAGCCTCCTGGGGGCTGTAATGCTTGCTCTAATTTAGGTTGTTGGGTTTACTGTGTGGGTGTTAGTGCCCTGTGATATACAGAAGATCAGACTAGATGATTTCGTTGTCCCTTCTGGCCTTAATCTCTAAAATCTATATCTGCACGACCCCTCTGATGTTGTTCATGCCTGTTGCCATAGTCACCCATTCTCCATAAGTGGACCACACTGGTGGACAAGCTGGGACACTATTCCCACCAAATAACAGTTATAAATGGAAACACTGTCCCCACTGTTATTCTAGAAGACCTTGCATAACCTATTTTTCCATGACTTATGAAACCTTATCCTGTTTGCAGAAGCCCCAGTAAAAGAAGTTTCATACTACATACTCAGTGGCTATACGATGGTGGTTGAATATGCATTTGGAAAATTGAAATATCATTGGCACTGCCTTCAGAACCTTTTGGATGCCATTGTGCAACGTCTGCAACGTTGTGGCCTGTTGTGCTATACATAGTGTCTATGGGGACAAGGGAAAACCTTTTCACCAAGAGTGGACTCGTATACACAGCTAGAAAGTGCATCTGTTACAAGGGCTGCATTCACATGCATAGTGGAAATCAAGGATGCTTCATGAACCCACATAATAGGTTTACACGGTCCTATGAACCAGGAGGGAAGGTGGGGGGCCTGAAAGGGTATTTGTAATTGTTCTGGTTTTGGGTGTGTTTTGTAAACACTTTACTGTACCACTACACACAGTGTATTGCTCACTGTGCTGAAATGTATGGACATTTTTTATGCTTATGGATTAATAGGACATTGCATTTTAAAAAAAAACAACACTCTTTAGTGAGGCCAGCCATGTACTTGAACCCACAGCTTATAGGGTACTGTGATGAAGTTCTACTTCATTATGTATAATAAAATTTGCTAAAGAAGCCATGTGTGCAAATTTAATATTTATTTTAAACATGAAATACCAGTGTAAAACCCAGACATGCGGACCAGCTGCCATGCAAACATACAACACAATAGCCAAACAGTGCAAAAACAGTGAACAGTGCATGTTTCCAAATACGACTGACAGCTGTTTCTGGGGGTCTTCCGTTCCTCTGTTCTCCTTGACCTTTCTAGTATATTTTGCACACGCAGCCTGCAACTGGACTGGAGCGGAGGAAAGCACAGTGTACATTTGAACATTCCCTTTAATAGTATTCATTGGCTGTGACATGGTCCAGTCAACTCCTGAACTGTCTAAAGGATGCACGGTCTGCAAGACCTAACAACATGGAGGGGACTCAGGACATAGGGATGGAGCAGGAAGTGAATGTTGGAGTGGAGCAGATGTTGCAACCTGTAGTCTGGTGGCCACAACCATAAGTAAATGCTCAAACAGCTCCTTCTGCTGTGGTCTCTCTTCCTTCCTCAACCTGGGGTCATGCTCCAAGAACTGTGTCACCAATCGCTCCTCGTGCTATGCATCCTCTCTCCACCTTTCTTGCATCTTCCTCTTTCTGGTACTCAATCTGGTCCTTTTGGTACACAGTCTACTGACCGGTTTTATCAAGAATCTGTCCCATCAACACATCTATCTTGAACTCTTTGTCCCTGCAAGTAGTTGGAGGTGTCTACTCCCCCAGGCTCCTGGAGCCGTGCACTTGCCCTACAGAAGTGAAATGGCCTTGAAAGGAAAATGGAAGAACACATTATCATCTGACCATGATAAAAAAATTACATTTCTACTCTTTTAAGTGAGCTGCTTTACTTCCAGGTCAAAAGACTACACATTTTAATCAATGGGATTTATTTTATTCACACAAAATAGTGGCTACTCCAGATGGAGCAGCACCAGAAGCCATCACACATCAGGGTAAGATACAAATACAACATTCAATTACAATGATTTATAAATCCTCACTACTTTTCCCAGGGCAAGAGGATGTTGTCACTAGCTATGGATTTTACAATCCCTTCAGGCAGGGCAAGCTCTGGAGGACACTGATATTCTTGAGGTCCCTGGGTGGAAGTATGAACTTCTGTTCCAGGCCAGTGGAGGACAGCCATTTGTGGGCTAAGGAGATTTTAAAGCACCTAGTGACTGATTAGCAGGCATCCAAATGGAGGGGACTTATGAACTACAGAGGTGGCCCTAATAAGTATGCTCTGCTCCAGAAGGTAACCAATGGTCTAGAGTTCCTAACTCCATGAGAGAGTCACTTTCTTCAACAGGCAGCAATGGGTGAAAATCCATGCTAAAATCGATAAGATGCTGATGCAGCATAAAGATGTAGTACAGCCTCCTTGTAAGCATCCTGAATTCATGTACAGACCTGACTGACTGCCAGCCATGGGGACTCCTAACACAGACGTGCAGCCACCCTCCACTGTAATTGGATTTAGCTAGCTGTGAACCAAATACAGACTCTGGTTGCACTTGGACTCATTACAACCAACTTTTTTTTGACTCAGTTAACTGGAGGTCTGAAACAGTGCAGGTACAGCCGAATTACAAGGTGCTGCTGTATTAGCAGGGAGGTGTATGTGAGGCTCCTCACTGTGGTGCCCCAAGCCATATTTCTAACAATCAGTGAGTAATTAGTAAAAATATCATAACGTCTTAACTGTTTTTTCTCAGCTCCCAGTGTCCATTCTGAATCCCACGTGGTGGCTGGGGGAGGAGAGGAGGGCACTACAGAAATGATGTAGGTTCCACCCTGAACAGAAGTACACTATAAACCTGGCTTGTATTAATAACTCAATATGGCTATAAGCCAGAAATCCCTCCCATCCATATGTTAACAACAAAAATGGCATCAGAAACTTACCAGCCTCTTCTGCAGGTTCCATTGCAGGTTGTCCCCCAGGACCACTCTGCTCCTCTGAATACAGACCCAGAGTGTGCTGCAGTCACCTCAGCACCTGGACCACTTCTTGTCCACCATCCCTTGGTGGCTGTGACTGGGGACTTATAAGAGTCACATCTCTGCTCAGCAGATTGTTGTGCAGACAGTGGGCCCAGTGGTTGCAGAAGTTCCCAGGAGCCAGTCGAATTCCTTGTAAAAGTGGCAAGAAGATGGGGAGTTTCCAGAGGCGCTGTTAGCATCCTTGACTTTGTGGCAGTTGGTCCTGAGCTGATTGATTCATTCTCCCCATTAATAGCTGGTCGAGTCGATTCCCAAAGCCATGAGCCACTCAAATGTAGCTTTGCCGACATAATCATTTCTTGTGCTCTTTCTTGCTAAAGTTGAACCTCTTGCTCACCTCACACCAGAGATTAACCAGAATCCGGCTGTTCCTCTGACCAGCCAGAAGCACACTTTATCGAGGACTTCTCGTTAGTGCTGGGATGACCTTACTCCTTACGTGTGTGAGCCAACTGTGTTTCCACTTGAACAGTACAAGTGTAAGTGAAGGGTTAAATGCCAAGCAGGGGTATTTGAACCAGTAGGTTTGCTTCCAGCTCCCACTGTACTTAATGGGACTCTTTCCATTGACTTTAATGAGAGTTAGATTGGGTCCTAAATCAACTGCTAATGCAAGCATCTTTTACAAGAAGCGGTTTGTGAAATACAAAGCAGAACTACACTACACTACACATATATATGCTTCTCATGTCACGTTCTGGGTATTTTTGAATCTGTTAAAATTGTACACGCACACACACACACACCCCAGGGTTCTGCATTCCCATTGAGCTATGCAGTTCTAGGGCAATGCTATAGGAAACAAATGATGCCACATAATGATTTCTACACTCATTATAGTCCTAAAATACAACCACAGAAATATCATCATCTAAAATACATCTTTGGGGGAAGGGGTCATCACCTTTGATGACAGAAGAATTCTTGTTCCTGGTACATACCACTTACTGCTTTTGGAAGCTGGGTTGGATCAAAATTTAGGACTGACCACTAGTCAGTCTCTCTCCCTTTTCTACTCAACCTTTTTCAGCTGTCTCCATAGTATGAAAAACCCTTTAACTTCCTAGCATGGACTTGGATATGCTGCTGGCTCTACTACTTTCCCACTTCTCCCACCCTACAGAAATCTGCCCTCCCCCCGCCCCCCGAGCCTGATTTAAGACCTATAGTAGTGAATGCACAAAAGTTATTGCATTGTTTAAATGGAAATAGTTTATGACCACAAAAGCCAGAAAACATTCACAGACACCAGTACATCAACGTTAAGTGTCCCATGGTGGTGCTGTTGCATTATGACATGTGATCACATAATGAGACTCCAGCACTAGCCAATGGGATATACTTTTTAGCAATTTCCCTGCCTGCACTAGCTGTGATAAACACTATGTCTTCCTTACAGAGGTATTGTAAGGATTAATTCATGTCTGTCAGGGCTTTGAAGATGGACAGCACTATAAAATGCTATTATTTTTAGGAACCCCAATGAACAAATCAAGGAATCGGAATTCAGTTTGATCTCTTTTGACCCATTTGATATGATTTTATATTTTAATTTCCATGGAAGAAAAGTCTAGGCAGTCACAAGCCTGCCACATCCCTTTGGGTACACAGTTATTTTCTACATGCTTTGAAAGACAGAACTGTGCATGAATCCCCTTCTTCCCAACACACCCTTTCTTACTTTAATTAATACATGATATAAGAGCTACTCTTTGGGAGTATATATTTACTCTAGAGTTTCACTGGGGAAAAAGAGAGATGAGACATTTAATTGAAAATGTTGTCTAATAAGAACCAAACTTTTGAAGAGGCCTCCACTTATATTGCAGGGGAAAAAACCCAGTTCACAGGGACCCAATCATCCTGGTGTGCACATAACTTTCACTGAGTTCAGTGGGAGCTGCAAAGGTGAATCTCCAGGAAAATCAGGCCACAGGTATATATGGCAGCTGAACATGCAAAGTTGAGTAATTACATGTCTGATTTTGGGATGTATGCAAATGTGGGTTTTTACAGGTGCAAATTAGTGACACTCAAAACTGTAGACCCCAACGTAGAGTCTCTCTTGAAAATCTGGCCAGTATGTTTTACTGATCTTGCAATAATCCATCTCTGATTCATTTAGAGGCATACGTTAATGACAGCAGGGACTTAAAACAAAACTTCTTTTTCAGGTTCCTATCAGAGGCCTGCACTGGGAATCAGGAGACCTGGTTTATAAATGCCTGGTTCAGCCACTGAACTGCCGCGTGACCTTGAGCAAGTCATTTCACTACAGTGTCTCTATGGCAATGAAACGAGGATAAATACACCTTTCTCCTATGTAACTTGCTTTAAGATCTGTCAATAAAGAGCACTATAAGAGGTGCATTTATTATAAACAATAAATATCCAGAGAATCAGAAAGGGCCAGAGACTCATCTCTACTTTATCACAGCTCACGCATTAAGTATATATTTTCTCTTGTGGAATACTAAGTCAATCTATGTATAAGCAGGGTTCAAATGAGCTCTCCTCTGACATCCAGTGATGAGCCAGGGGGAGGTGGGGAAGGAGGGGAGAGGAGAAGGCTTCAGGAGCAGACTGTGTTTGCACAAACATGCCCACTCTGGTTAGGTGCACAGCAGATGAAGCGGCTTTGTCCAAATGATCAAGTTTGGCTGGTTTGGGGTTACAAATCACTCTAGTATTGAATGCAGAGGTAATGAAACATTATTATCCCTATTTTATAAGTAAAGGGCAGCACAACTGTGCTTAGCATGCTCTGATTGAGAGGGTCACCCGAAGCTGAACCTCATTTCCTAAGCAGGAGGTAGGGATGCCAAATGCCAGTGAAGATGAGTGCTTGGTGACAGATATACCTATGTGATGATGTGGACTCTGCTTAAAGAGTCCCAAACACCATTTGACCTGCCCCTCTCCAGTGTTTAAAGAGAGAGCTGATTAGCCTCAATTGAGAGCCCTTCTGTTTGGTAATTCCTGCAGCTGACATCACTACTGAGCAGGACCAAGGGCTAAGCTTACACCTTTGTGGGCACACAGTGTTGCAGTGAAAGCCAGCACAGAAACTGCACTTTCAGTGAGGTTCCCCATGTAGCCACGAGGACAAATGGGTATAAACTGGATATTAGGAAGTTTAGACTTGAAATTAGACGAAGGTTTCTGACCATTAGGGGAGTGAAGTTCTGGAATAGCCTTCCGAGGGAAGTAGTAGGGGCAAAAGACTTTCCTGGCTTTAAGACAAAGCTTGATAAGTATATGGAGGGGATGTTATGATAGGATCGTTAATTTGGGCAATTGATCTTGAATTACCACCAGACAGGTCTGCTCAATGGTCTGCGGGGAGATGTTGCATGCGATGGGTACTGAGTTGCTGCGGAGAATTCCTTCTTGGGTGCTAGCTGGTGACTCTTGCCCACATGCTCAGGGCTTAGCTGATCGCCATATTTGGGGTCGGGAAGGAATTTTCCTCCAGGGCGGATTGGCAGGTGCCCTGGAGGTTTTTCGCCTTCCCCTGCAGCGTGGGGCACGGGTCGCTTGCTGGTGGTGTCTCTGCAGCTTGAGGTCTTCAAACCATTTTTGAGGATTTCAATAACTCGGTCCTGGGATAGTGGTTGTTATAAAATTGGATGGGTGGGGTTCTGTGGCCTGCCTTGTGCAGGAGGTCAGACTAGATGATCAGATTGGTCCCTTCTGACCTATGAGTCTATGAGTCTATGACTTGCTGAAATCACTGAGAGCTGATATCACTAAGAGCTGCGTTAAGTGGCAGAACCTCTGAACTTGATGTCACAGAGGGGCAGCAGTGGCTGTGAGCCAGTTGCAGGGGTGGCAGCAGAGGTATTTCTTTCCACCCCCGGTTGGAAGCTAAACACTGTGAATGCAACTCTGAATTCTGGGTCTTTGCTAACCAAGGACAGCCAACTGCAAGTAGGGTGCAGTAGAGGGAGAGGGGAGCTATGTCGGCTGCCCTTTAATTGTACAATAAGGATAACACTTCATTACCCCTTGTAGTGGGGTGGTCATCCCACTCCAGCCCTAAAGGGGTTAAAGCAGCCCTGGAGAGGGTTGCAGCTAGGAAAAGGAAGAATGATGGGGAAAGCAGCCACAGCTGTGGCCAGGTTAATCAGGGCCCAGCTGGCCCTTACAAAAGGGCTGTGGACTAGAAACTAACACAGACTCACTCTCTCTCTAGCTTCTCGGAGAGAAGGACCTGGCTGCCTGGGAGCTGAGAAGGGTACCTGAGATGGGGCAGTGCTGCGGAAGCAAGCTAGAGAGCTCTAGTCAGGAAAAATCTCAAACTGCAGGCCTTGCCAAAAAGGCCAAACAGGCACTGGGCCTGCAGAGGGGCAGCCCAGAGATAGGCAAAGGCAAAGGCATCCCCTTGCCGATGATAAGTGGTTTACAGACAGCAGTCTGTCCCAGAGAGTGGGGGCTAGATGATGACTGGCAGTAGCCACAGAGGCAAGGTGGGTTTAGAGGGTTAGGGGTTCCCCTGGAAGGGGAGACCCTGAGCGAGGGGGTACTGTGGTGGGCAGAACCCCTGGCAAAGGGCACCAGGGTCCAGGAGGGACACGGGGCCAGCGGCAGGCAAGACACCAGCCTATAGAGGGTGCTTCAGGCTGGAAAGAGCTAATTCCCAAGATGGCCAGCAGGAGGCGCCACGCCACTGAGTCTTCACCCCACCACACCCCTGCTTTCAAATATTAGTGATTTGTAACCCAAAATCAGCCAAAATTGATCATTTTGGCAATTCAGCTCCACCTGCTGTGCACCTGCGCAGAGTAGGAATGTCTATGCAAATATGACCAGCTGCTGAAGTCCCCCCCCTCCACCGGATGTCAGCAGAGAGCTCATTCAGACCCCACTTACATATGCAGCTTTTATACATGCCATTGTACAATATCTATTTATATTCTGCTTGCCTCTCTCCAATATGAACTCAGCAAGTGCCAGCTGAAACTTTTTTTTTTAATAATTTATTTTTTAGGAACTTCTATTTCCTCGTGATAGCCCTCACTTTGAGAGAGTAGTAAAGCTATAAAGGGTTCTGGAGTAGAAACAAAAGAGCCTCTTGGAGCTTAGGTGATGGTATCTCACATTAACAAAATGTCTTCCTCTCATAACTCAGGCTATGTCTACACTACAGACCTTATAGCGGCACAACTGTACCAATGCAGCTGCACCGCTACATGATCTCTCATGTAGCTGCTCTATGTCGATGGGAAAGAGTTCTTCTGTCAACATAATTAAACCACCCCCAAGTAGCGGCAGTAGCTATGTCGGCAGGAGAAGCTCTCCTGTAAACATAGCACCATACTCACTACCACTTATGCCAGTAAAATTTGTGTCACTCAGGGGTGTGTTTTTTCACACCCCTAAGAGACGTATGTTTTGCCAACATAAGTAGTATTGTAGACATGGCCTAATGCAACAAAAATCACCTTCTGCCACACCACAGAAAATGAACTGTAGAATCAGTTGGAGTGACCAAAGAGTATGTGATGTGCAGATACTGGCATTAATGGGGAAGACAAGCTGTGCGCCAAATTATCGCTCATTCAGTATCCAGTCTATACCCATTTCTCCTAATTAGCCTGCTATCTGGCAGATCTCTGCACGTAAGATCTAGCTGGAAGATCTCTGTACATCAGTGACAATGTGCTGGACAACCTATGCTGGAATTGTGTAGGTGAAAGGCTTGGGCTTCAGCATAAGGTGGGTCGGGATAACGGCCATCATCTCAATGGCTCTTGCTAGGCTTTGAACTGGGACTATTCTCAGATGAATTCACTCACATGTCTAACCTTGGTTCTGGGGCAGACATTAAGTAATGATGCACTGCACATTTAAAGAGCTATACAAGTGTTAAATATTACAACTATTAAATAGTGATACAGATGCAAATAGTTATTACTGGATTGTGTGTAATCCCAAGGAGTCTGGTTACAGGACGGGGTTTATGGGTACACAGAGAAAACAGCAGCACCCAATAGAAGGGAACACTTAAGGACTCCATCTGGATGTAATTTACCATAACACTCAGCACTTACTAGCATTTTACATTTTAATCACAGCAGACCTGCAAGGAAGGAAAGAATAATTTCCTGATGTGAACACAGACACAGTGACTTGTTTAGTACCCTATACTGAGACAGTATCAGACATGGGATTAAAATTTGGGACAGGCTGGTTTCCAGTCCTATGCTTAATCCACTAGAACATGCTGTCATCATGTAGGGTGCAAGTCAACGCAAAGCAGAGAAAGTTTCAGAGACTGTAAGGCCAGAAATGAGACCCTCTAATCATCCAGCCTGCTCTCCTGCATTAGCCAGACCATACAACATCCTGGACAAGAACCTCTAAGAATAAGAGTTCCTCATTGGCCCAACCCTAATATTTACGTTTTGGCTGTTGCTGCCAACCCATGCTGTGATGAAAAGGGCTAGGTAAGAGCTAAGCATTATTATTACTACTGTGGTTAGGCTGTGAGGCTGGCTTTGCTAGCTTTCTGTCCTAAAACCAGTCCTGCCAGGCATGCTCCTGACTTCCTTCCTTTCCCCTCCACATGGTTCTGGAGGTACAAGAGCAGCTGACTGGGTGAGGGGAGAACACCACTCCATGCATGGGGAGGACAGACAGAGGCTCCCATTCCTCGAACCCAGTTCCATATATAAGGAAAGAATCCTCACTCCAATCGACTACACAAGCTCCTGCTCCCTCCCCCATCTAAGCTCACCTTATGCTTTCCTTCCAACACCAAGCTGGCAGCAGAGAGCAGAAAGCAGAAGGATCAGATTCGCCAGTTCAAACAAATTATAGTTTTACTGGAGATGGTCATATCAAGATATAGTAGAGACATGCCTTGACCATTAAAACTGAAGAGCTCACGTTTAAGCCACTACATCTTTACAACTAGCCCCTCCCAAAATTTGGTATCTTGATTTAAAATGAAATTCCACTTTAAAATGACCAAAAAAAAAAAATCTACTCCTGTTTGGCTCTGCATAGCCACATAGAGAATTCTTTAAAAAGTTCCAGTTAGTTACAACTGGAAAACCCACTGACAGCAACGAAGAGCACAAATGTCACTAAGGCCTTGTCTACACCACAAAGTTGCAGCGCTGGTGAGGGGGTTACAGCGCTGCAACTTAGGAGGTGTACACATCTGCAGGGCATTACCAGCGCTGCAACTCCCTGTTTGCAGCGCTGGCCGTACACCCGGTCGAACCTCGGGTGTAGAGGATCCAGCGCTGGTCATCAGGTGTAGACACTCACCAGCGTTTTTCTTGACCTCCGTGGAATAAGCAGGTATCCCAGCATACCTGAGGAAGCCTCTCTGGTAATCAAGCAGGTATCCTTCCCCGCGGTTTGCTCTCGCGTTCCCCAACCCCCCCCCCCGCAAGCAGGTCTCCTTCCCCGCGGTTTGCAGGGGGGTTCGGGGAACGCGAGAGCAAACCGCGGGGAAGCAGGTCTCTTTCCCCGGTGTGCTCTCGCGTTCCCCGAACCCCCTCGCAAGCAGTCTCTTTCCCCGCAGTGTGCTCTCGCGTTCCCCGAACCCCCCTGCAAACCGCGGGGAAGGAGACCTGCTTGCAGGGGGGTTCGGGGAACGCGAGAGCAAACCACGGGGAAGGAGACCTGCTTGCGGGGGTTTCGGGGAACACCGGAGCAAACCGCGGGGAAGGAGACCTGCTTGCGGGGGGGTTCGGGGAACACCAGAGCAAACCGCGGGGAAGGAGACCTGCTTGCAGGGGGGTTCGGGGAACGCGAGAGCAAACCGCGGGGAAGGAGACCTGCTTGCAGGGGGGTTCGGGGAACGCGAGAGCAAACCACGGGGAAGGAGACCTGCTTGCGGGGGTTTCGGGGAACACCGGAGCAAACTGCGGGGAAGGAGACCTGCTTGCGGGGGGGTTCGGGGAACACCAGAGCAAACCGCGGGGAAGGAGACCTGCTTCCCCGCGGTTTGCTCTCGCGTTCCCTGAACCCCCCTGCAAGCAGGTCTCCTTCCCCGCGGTTTGCTCTCGCGTTCCCCGAACCCCCCTGCAAGCCGCCCAACAGCGCTGCAGTGTGGCCACATCTAACACCACTTGCAGCGCTGGTTGCTGTAAGTGGGGCCACTCTGCAGCGCTGGCCCTATACAGCTGTACTAATACAGCTGTAACAACCAGCGCTGCAAAATTGTAGATGTAGACATACCCTCAGGCTTTTTCTACAATGCCTGGGAGTGTGCCTCTCAGCCTGGGTAGACAGATGCGCTAGCTCTCCTTAAGCTAGCATGCTAAAAATAGCAGTGTGGCTGCAGCTGTATAGGCAGAAGGTTCAGCTAGCCACTGGAGTGCATGCCCTGGGGGTTGGGCAGGTTTGTACTCAGCGAGTCTGAGCCGCTGCCTGTGCTGCCAAGGCCACACTACTATTTTTAGCACACTAGCTTAAGCAGAGCTAGCATGCGTTTGGCTACCTACACTGTGAAGCATGCTCCCAACTGCAGTGTAGACACAAGCATTCACCATGTTTTACAAGATCTTTATTACCGGAGATGATGTGAGAAATGGAAAGAACCCAGCTTGACTTTATGATCCCAAGAGGAGTTTGTATGGCTGACAATAAACCCATCTTTTCACTTATACAGTGTTTGCACTTCAAGAATTTCTTTTACATTGTAAGATTACACCATTTCAAAGCGTTGAATAGGCCTACGAAGAGAATACCCCCAGAACTTGTGAGCTCTCTTCAAACTGAACATATCCTTGAGGTCTGATCACTATGAACTTAGCACATTTGCTCTGGAAATCACTGAGATGCAAACATGGAATGCCACAATCCATTTTCACATTGTTACTATCTAGAATAGAACCACACTTTAAACAGTTTGGTTTAACCAATGAAATCTACTTTAGCTATACAGTAGTTTACAAATAAATAATTCCTAAATTTTCCAGGCCACTGGAGACAAACCCAGTATCATCCACTTGCCAACTCATTTAATTAGAGGACAAAAATAGAAAAGTATGAATTTGAGAGAAGAGACAGAAAAACACAAATTCTGAAAACAATTTTCAGCTGTAGGCATGGTTGCCTAAATTTTAGGAGTGCCTCACACCCATTTGATGCTATAAATAATAATTTCATAATTCTAGTAATTAAATTGAAAATTAATCAGAACAGTGAGGAGTTGAAGTATACTAAGCCAGTATGGGACAAAGGGAAATCTAAACCAAAGATTATCCCAGATCAGGCCTCTTATCTGATCTAACCTATGAAGTCCAACATGGAATATAAAATGAGCTATCAGAAGTGAGATGAACAAACCCCTCAAATTAAGTCCAAACAGTCAAGAAAAAAAGTAGAAAAGCCTACTGATTCTCAAATTGGGCTCTATTGTCCACTGATATTTTGAAAAGCCAGATACATACAGACCCAATAGGATCTCCCGGCTCTCTTTGAAAGTTTCCTAGATCATCATCAACAAAGCTACGCGTAATTCCCTAACTTTTCAACTGCAACTGACTGTCAACAGTGTAGGACATCCCAGGCGGGGTGTGTGTAGTGACTATAGAGGGAACGTGTTTGCAAAGTGTAACTGACAACACACTTACTTATTTTATTCTTTTTTTTTTTTTTTATGTTCACCACATAGTCAGATGTTCTCATTTTGATCTGCCATTTCAGGAAAATAATAAAACGCTTCCCTTCAGCTTTCCCCGACACCATAAGGACCAATCACAGCCAAAATTAGCTTGTCCAAAAGGTATGGCTCTGACACTGCTGCCTTCAAACTCAAAATTCAGGCATTCACCTTTCCCACTGATCTAAAAATCACAAGCCAGACTGTTGATTTCCTTATTCACAGTGTGACTTCCCATTGACTTCAGTGGGATTATTCATAATATGAAGCACCCTTCAACATGAGCAAGAGTATCAGTCTAGCCCTCAACGATTAGCACCATTGACTGCAATGGGACTACTCCCAAATGAGGTTCTACGCAATGTAAGAATGAAAGAATCTGGCGATAAGTATGTCCAGAACAAGAAACAAACAGCTAAAAGCTTCTATTTAAAAGGACAAAATTATAGCCAAAATATTCACCACGTTACACAGGCTACCTCATCCTCTCAAAAATATATCTTAAATTATCCATTTCTAGAACAACAACATGACAGCAAAACTTCTGAATAGCCAGCAGAGAGGAAAGATTACACTTGCCCAGCAGGTAAAAAGCCAGCTTTGCTTTTCCTATTCTGTCTCCAGTAATAATTCTCTTGTTCCTTGAATACCCCAATATCTGTCTTTTCATATGGCCATTCCTCACTGACATTCATTCCCTCCCCCTTTAAAAGGTAGGCACAGAAAGCACTAAGGGATAACATACAAGATTGCAAATGAAAAATGTCCATATCTACCATGCAGGCAAGCAAAAGGAAAACGAGCTGTCGACTTCAGACACACTCTTGGCTAAATTATGGTTTCAGATTTCTCTCCCCGCCTCTCCCTCAGCATCATTTTTTCAGTCTCTCCACATCACAAATGCACCATCCATCTGCCCCTATCAAATAAATGATGAGAAGGTAACACTGGCATTACACACACACCCATAGACGCCCCCCACAAGCATTTGATGAAATACTCACAAGGATGGAGAATTCCTACACATGACGGTCCATTTTCTTGGTTTAAAAAGATGGAAGGTAAAAAGAAGAGCTTAGCAAAATAAAAGGAAATTCCAGCCACACAATCCTGCAGCCACTGAAAAAGGAGCACAGAAGGTTGCTGACGTCACAGATTCATGAATGGATGTAAATTGGGCTGTGTTAGGAATCAGCACGGAGCTTTCTGTGTTGTGTGCTCTGAAAGGGAAATGGGGGAAGTCAGAGGGGGACAGCCAATCAGCTTCAGACAGCTATGGCCTGCCTTCTTTTAGAAGAATCTGATCACAGAATAAACAGAGCCCACCAATCAGACCTCTGTAACAGAGCTTCCCAGGGTTATGACACAGAGCCTACCAGCTGGGAGGGGCACAAGCGAGAGAGCGAGCGAGAGCGAGTGAGAGTGTGTGTGTGGATGATAATGAAACATCATTGTTAATGACTGAGATACACAGAGGAATTTGATAAAATACATCATTGCCGCCATTCTGCTGAAAGGAACAGAAGCTATAATTCCATTTAGTGACTTCTCTTATGAGTTTCTGTCCAGCCATATGCCCTGTATGATAAAAGCATATCCAAATAACCACCATCTGTTATACAAACAAAATGTATTTTGTAAGCAGAAAAAGGACTTACTTCTGTCCATTTTTTTTTCCAGAATTAACGGTTCCTGGGTATTATAAGTTAATAATAACCAAAATATAAGCATATATTGGAAGGCAGCTGCAAGCAGAATACAGAATCTATATTATAGCAATACAAAGGATTGACTGAAATCTGTAATATGTATCAGGAAATTCAGAGACTGAAAATCTAAATGAACGGGATTCTAAATGCAGCCACATCCTGACCTCCAGGCACAATGGACACTTCATCTACACATCACAGCAAATCAGCCAAGCACCTGTGCCAAAGGCACACCCATTTCTGAAAACCAGGGCAAAATCCTCTCCATCCTGGACCCCCAATTAGATAGCCACAGCAGTTGCTGTTTACATTAATTTTACAGAGAGAATAATTTCCATTTTGAATTTACACTATTGGCAAAAAACACTAAACAAAAACCACCCTGACCTGCAGTTAAGGTGCACAGGCAGACAGACACGTAGTATAGCACAGCGCGTGAACCGTAAGCTAGATGTGTGAAGAAAAATTTAGACAGAAAACGTGAACAAAAGTTGAGAGTTCTTCAAGTAGATTTTATTAGATGGCCCAAAAGCCACAAATCCACAGTGAAGAAAGAGGATAACTTTGGTTAAAAGAATCCTGGTTCAGTGGCAAAGTGAAGGCAACAACTAGAAATTTAAAAAGCAATATAAAATACATGGAAAAAAGAGGAAAGAGACAGTAATCAATATAAATAAGTTACGAAGTATGGAAAACTGATAAGGGAAGCTAAAGACATCAGGGAACAATTCATGGCTGGCGGGGTCAGCACAATAAGGAGGAATTTTTTAAGTATATTAGGAACAAATGAAATCCTAGCAATGATATGCTCCATTACTAGATGGATATGATAAAATTGTTAATGACAACTCAGTAAATGCAGGGTACAATGAATATTTCTTTTCTGTATTTGGAAAGGAGCAGGATCATCATCCCTTGTGCGATATAGGTATATTGAGTACTTTCCAGTCATTTATTAACCAATGAGGATGTTAAACAAGATCCATTAGGCATAAACATTTTAAAATCAGCAGGCCTGGATAACTTGCACCCAACAGTCCTAAAAGAGTTGGCTGAGGAGATGTCTGGCTCACTTACATTAATAAATCTTAGAATACCATGGAAATTCCAGAAGAGTAGAAGAGTACTAATGTCATTCTAAAAAATGGCAAGCAGGATGAGGTAAATATAGGCTGATTAGCCTTATATCAATCCCAGGCAAAACAACAGAAAAGCTGATATGAAATTCAATTGATAAAAAGAATTAAAAGACAGGAGTATAATTAATGTCAGTAAACATGGTTTTATGGAAAATAGGTCTGGTCAAATAAATCTGATTTCACTCTTGGATGATATTACAAGTCTGGTTCATAAAAGTAACTGTACAGATGTAAGAAATTTAGGATTTTTTAAGCTATTTTTTACTTTTTACAACATGACATTCTAATTACAAATTTGACTTTATACAATATCAATAAAGCACACAAATGGATTAAGAACTTGCTAGTTGACTGATCTCAAAAAGTAGTTATCAATCAGGAATCATGGCGGGGTGTCTAATAGGATTCCACAGGGATAGATAGTAGACCTGATCTAAGTTCCCTGTAAGCTGTGCGGCTGCTGAGCAGCCTATTTAGCACCACACAGGTGCTTAAGGAACCCGCCTGGGGACCTGCTGCAGTTGGGGAAGCGGCATTCCTTCCAAGCACAGACCTGGTGGGGCTGGGACACCTATCCTGCAGCCCCACGCCCAAAGTTGCCACGGTGGGGAGAAGCACCTCCCTCGGCCCAACCCAGGCACTGCTGCAGGGAGAGAGAGCTGAGGGAGTCCTCTCTCCCCATCAGAGCATCTGAGCACCCTCCAGCACCCCAGACCTCTCATCCCTGCACCCCAACCCTCTGCCCCAGCCCTGAGCCCTCTCCCACACTCCAAACCCCTCGGCCCTACCCCTACCCACATGAATTTTGTTATGTGCACCAATATGAAGGTGATATGTCACATGTCACCTCCATATTGGTGTACATAACACAATTCATTCCGCACATGGAAGAAAAAAATTAGAGGGAACACTGGGCCTGATGCTATTCAACATTGACATCAATGATCTAGAACTAAATATAAAATCACTGCTGATCAAATTTGTGGATGACAGACTGGTGGAGTGGTAAAAAATAATGAGGACAGGGCAGTCATACAGAGCCATTTACATTTTTTGGTAACCTGGGTCAATTCAAACAAAATGCATGTTAACATACCAAATGCAAAGTTATACATCTAGGCACAAGAAATGCTGGCCATACCTAAAGAATGGGGGCCTGTATCCTGGAAAGCAGTACTCCAAAAGGGATAAAAGGGTGGTAATGGACCAACAAAAATTAACATGTGCTTCCAGTGCTATGCTGTGGCAAAATAGACTAAAGCAGTCCCTGGATGTAGAAAGAAGAGAGTGGTGACCAGGAGTAGAGAGGTGATTTTTCCTCAGTACACAGAATACTGCATCCAGTTCTGGTTCCAAAATTTAAAAAGATGTTGAAAAATTGGAGATAGTGCAGAAAATAGTAACAAAAATGACTTGAGTGCTACAGAAAATGTCTTGCAGTCTGTTTACCTTATCAAAAAGATCAAGAGGTGACTATTACAGTGTATAGGTACCTTGACATTTGGGTGACCAGACGTCCCATTTTTATAGGGACAGTCCCATTTTTGGGGACTTTTTCTTAGATAGGTGCCTATTATCCCCCCATCTCCAGTCCCGTTTTTTCACAGTTGCTATGTGGTCACCCTACTTGACATGGAGAAAATACTGAGTACTAAAGGGTTCTTTAGAGAAAGCCAGACCAATTCAAACTAGAAACATTGTCAAAAATGTGTGCAGTGTTAATGATTAACCATTAGAACAACTACTAGCGGAAGTGGAGGATTTTCTTGATGTCTTCAAATCAAACAGTTTCTGGAAGATGTTTTAGCCAAACACAAGTTATTGGGCTCAAAACTGAGGTAACTGGGTAAAATGTGAGGCCGTATAACAGAGGTCAAACTAGATGACCTAATGGTCCCTTCTGGCCTTAAAACTGTAGGAATTTGTGACAGAGTTGTCAATTACTAGAACTGGCTTGGTTCCACCTACTTGAGGGAAGCCTTTAGCACAATGGAATCTCCTTCCCATGTGACTGGGATGTAGCCAGGACCTCCCTTCTTTTTAGCAATACAGGGTGGTCTTGATCCCCTGATACCTGTTCTCAAACCTCAGGTTGAGAACTCCTGCCTTAGTGAGATGGATTCCTTGAGCTGAAATCTGAATTTATATCTACAAATGGATTGTGCTAAAATAACTCCAACAGTTTGCACCATAAACTTTCTACTTAGTAAAAGGAAAGTCTGTAGAAGGCTAAGGTAATCTAAGGCCGGTGTCCCCTGCTCCCCCTCGTATATTGGAGGGAGATGACAAACCTGGCTTCTAGGAGAAAAAAATCTCAGGTGAGGGCAAATTCCTCTCTCCCTCTATGTATCTAAACTCACTGTTCCAACAATGAGATTTTCAACAACAATCAAACCCTGAGAAAGAGCTTTAGAATAGCTGCACACAACATTATATAATAAGTGATTTGTGAGGGAGTAACTGCCTGCAGAATTCTGCCAAAGGCTGCATCCACCGCTGCTTTTACAGGGAGCTTGTAATGCCAGGAGAAAATATGCCTTGATTACCATGTAGCAGCCTTGCAATTTTTTCATCAGATTCAAAGGACTTTTCTGTCCACAAAAAATGAAAATGCCTCTCATTTGATAGCTCTAATGAATCCCAAAGGATTCATACCTTTAACCTGGTAAACTGCCCATGCACAAAGTTTCAGCAATTGAGGTTATAGATGCTTTCTTTCCTGTAACCGTAGGACAGTAGGGGACAAATATATGTTTTTGGTTTTCTGAACAATTCTGTCCTTATCACACATATTTTGATAGCT
This sequence comes from Gopherus flavomarginatus, assembly GCF_025201925.1. Taxonomy (NCBI): domain Eukaryota; kingdom Metazoa; phylum Chordata; order Testudines; family Testudinidae; genus Gopherus; species Gopherus flavomarginatus. Next base: position 64,152,840 of record NC_066624.1, read on the forward strand.
CATCAGACATTAAGCAGGTGCCAATCCTTCCTTTTAAATTCTTGGGTTTTGGATTAAAAAAAAAAAAAAGGGAAGCAACATTTCCTGGGAGTTGTAAAACACAGAATTTAAATTTACTTCTGCAATAAAGGCTAGCTCTAACTAGTCTACAGCTTTACCTGTGGGGAAAAATACCCCACAGACAAAGCTTCCAGCTCTGAAATTCAACCTGCAGGCATGTTAGAGATCAGGAAGTACATTTAATGGAGACACAGAAGAGAGATACAGATGGAAGTACCTTGAAGGGTGATTTCATAATAGCATCTGAAACTAGAAGTAGTTTCCACTAAACCATTTTATGTATTTCTTGGAGATTCAGAAGGGATGCTGCTTTAAGAAATAATATAAGAGTAAGTAATAGAGCTTTCTCCCTGAGTTTACTTGTTCCTAGGATAGACAAAATCAGAGAGATATATATGTTTGTATAGAGAGGTTGGTCACTACAAGCCACATAAATAAACCATTCTGCTGAAGTTCTAGAATCTGAAACTTTGGATTCAGCTTTTCAGCCTTGCACCAGGTATAGAAAGTGTTCCAAATCCTTGGAGTATTCTTTGACAGTGGATTATTTCCTTGTTGATTCTAACTTAAAGATGTTGAATTTTCTGAGAAAGATTTAGCTGGTTCATCTGGAAATTTACTAAAAAATGATGATGTTGAAGAAACAAGTGTCCCTGGGTCACTTTAATAACAGGGGTCACCAGCTCACTTGTTGCTTGGACTTGGCCTCTCAAGCAAAGGAATTCTGGGAGATGTAGTCATAGGGACCCTGACATTTGTAGTCTGCTGTGAGGCATGTTGGGAAGAACAGAAGGACTACACAAAGGTCTGTTTCAAGCTCAGAACAGAAGAGAACTGCAGGGCATAGGAGTACGTAGAAGGAAGAGAGCTTTTTGGGGTTGACATCTTGAGTTTGTACTTGTGCTTATTTAGGGACTCCTAGGTTTTCCAGTGAGGTCAGAGGAAGCTCCATCCTTCAAAGTACTGCATTACCATGCTTAGTCCTGGTGGAAGGGCAACTACTACAGATATAAAGAACATGGCATTAATGAGTCTGAGGGAAAAGTGTTCACCCCTGGGGAAAACTGAAAGCCTACTCAGCTACTTTTGTACGCCCTGGAAAGGGAAGATTTCATTGTTTGAGTGGAAGCCAAACTCCTCTACCATAAGGGAAAGCACTAAAAAATACACCAAGACATTCCAGTCTCAAGGTAAGAGCACCTGCTATACTGGTGTTCTGAAGGGCTTGTTCTGAATGACCCCAAAAGAGAACATTGTCCGGAAAGGGATTTATTTCTGTGTGGCCACATTTTGCCCGAGGGTCAATACTAGAACCTAGCTGGAAGAGCAATCTGATATGGTCTGGATCACTAGTGTTTTCTCAAAAGGAGTCTTTAGAGTCCTTCCAAGAGAATTGGTTCCATGGGGACCTGTGCTTTTGTCTCCTCGTTGCTGAAAAGATGATACCAACATTACTGAAGCAGACATTGGGGGAGGGGGTTTGAGCCAAGTCTTTCACTGCTGTGACTGCACTGTTTCTAGCTCTACTCCCTTCTCTGAAGAGAACAGGAGAGACCTCCCCTTCTTGACAGGAGATGCAGAGGAGCCCCTCTAACCAGCATCAGCAGAAGTTGAACAGAGACCCTTTCTAGATTTCATAATCTTCTTGGCCAGCTGATATATCACATTGAGGAGAACTGCCAAGGAGACCCACAGAGCAAAAAGTCCCTGCAGACACATTATCTTTCCCAACATTTAAACCAAAGGCAGAGAAAGGTCAATGCCAGGTTAAAAAACGTTCTTCCCCAGTTTCAGAGAATTTTCCTGTGCTCTGCAAGGTAGGTAACACAGGAGGTTGGGAGGCTTCCTGAAAGGCAAAGTGAATGGAGGGTTTTCTTCAGGTAGATGGGAGCTAATCTAGTTTCCATGACTCAGAGTTCTGTCCTGCCTTCTGTGCTACACAAGCAGAGGGAAAGCTCCTAGTTAGAACCAGTGCAGAAGAGACAAAGAACCAAGTGGCAGCACAGTGAGAAAAATGAACTGGAAGAAAGGAGAGGGGAGGAAAAAAAAGTTTGAGCTTTGTCTTAAAGACAGATTTGGAGAAAGTTGAGTCCATAAACAAAAGGAAGGTGGGAACAAACAGTGTGAACAAAGCACAGGGAAGCAGTCTGTGTGAAGGAACTGAAGAAATTCCTCTAGTCAGAGCAAAAAACGCACAAGTTGTAACTCCAAATCTTTAAACCAAAACTCCTAGCACAGCAGCCCCAACCCACAGCACATGGGACTCAACTGCCTAGTGCTGTTTCTAAGGGAGGAATGATCTCAAATTCATGATGCCGGGTAAAACTGTAAATGTTCAGACATCTAGCAGCCCAGCATTTCTTCTGTGGGTACCTGTGCCTTTCTAGCAGAGAATGAGGTTATGGATCCTGAAAGGGTATTAATGACCTCAGAAAGGAAAGGGCTTTTGCATACTTCTCCAATAAAGGCCCTAATCTGTCGATAAATAAATGAGGCGTTAAACTTTTCAGACTTAACAGCAAGGCAGGGAGGCAACAAACAGTGAATCTGATCTTCTGAAGTTTGATGTCCTGCTGAGTTAAATCTTCAGTGCCCTCAGGTCTAGCTTCTGCCACAGAACCCTCTTTTTGGGGTTAAAATTCATATTATGTAGGCAGTGACTTTTCAAAAAAATAAGTAAAAAGATCATTAAAGTCACAAAGTCAAGCACTCAAAAGTTACAAATTGTGAGAACCTTAATTTAGCCCCTGCCATATAAGCATTATGTGATAATGAAATTAAAAATGATTATACAATTATTTCCACAGGATTCCTCTCTCATTCCTCTGGTGCATTTTAACATGAATAGGATTATAGCAGCAAAACTAAACCTGTCTCAACTTCTTTCCCTGGGACTCTGATATATCTGGCATTTCTGACACAGGCTTGATTTTCCAAATACTGTAATTGGTAATCTAAGCAACTAGGCAATCTTTCAACCATTTTTAGGGTAGATGTGATCTATCATCCAGGTATCAATTGTTTTATCTTTAATGGTCAATGCTTCTACTTGCTTTACACATGAAGGTAAATGAAATTATTCCCATTTTATTGATGGGGAAACAGAGGCACAGAGAAATTAAATGACTTGCCTAAGATAACAGCAGGGCAATGGCAGAGCTGGGAACCGAACCTAGCACTCCTGACTTCAGTCCAATTTCCTACTCAATGGATCATGCTGTTTAAAAAAATATACCAAGCTGTCAGCTGCCTTGGAATTATTCAAGTGAATGTTTAATTCTTTTTGTTTAAAGCGGTGCAACACTTGTTCACATGCTTTTTGGATTCAAAACATCAAACTTGGTACCAAATGCACTGGGGTCTGCGACAGCATGGCAACCAAGCAGAAGTGCTCTGAGGCATTCTGTGCAAGGCATACACAGGCAGAATGCCTCAGAGGATGCTGCATAGCATTTTTAAATGCCTGCTTTTTGTAAAAGTCATGCAGGCTCACCCTAATGTCTACTGCCAGATACTACCAAGCATTCACTGCAGAGAGAGAGCAGCTGGCAACTACCAGGGGACTGCTAAGCCTGACTACCTCCAGGGAGCCCCTATTTTATATCACACCTGGGGTTTGCCTATCCTGGAAAAAATTAGTTGTGTTAGAAAATATTAATTAATATGTTGTTAAATACAAATAGAGGTTACTGTCCTGTAGCTGGAGGTTCTTCAAGATGCGTGATCCCTATCTGTATTCCACACATGGTCACGCATGTGTTCCAGGTGCCTGAGACCAGAGATTTCTAGCAAGGAATGTTCATTGAGCCGCACCCGTGAAGTTGCTTCCCTATGCTCTGAGCCAAGAGAGCATAAGGGGCACTGTGAACCAACACCTCTCAAGTTCCTCTTAACATGAATCAAACTAAAGCCAAAGCAGAGGGGAAGTGGAATACTGTGGAATACTGTGGAATACTAGTGGAATACTAGTGGAATACTGATAGAGACCACACATCTCGAAATAACCTCCATTTCTTCTTTGAATGCTGGTCCCTATATGTATTTTACATGTGGGTGATTGGTAAGCAATATTCAAACAATATTCAAACAGTAAAAGGATGTGAGGATGCAGATGGTATACAGATGCCTGCTGTCCCAATAGTTGCATCTGCTGAAGAGAAACAACACTTCATAAAAGGTGTGGATGGAACTCCAGGTAACTACCTTACAAAAGTCCAGTACAGATACTTCTTGAAGAGATGCTGTTGAAGTTGCTTGTGCCCTCACCCTATCTGCAGGAAGAGTACTTGCCTGTTGATACAGAATGATGCAGCCAGATATCTCACTTAAAGAATCTCTGAAAGAAAGAGCTTGTCCTCTTGATTGCTCTGGCATAGCAACAAATAACCTTGCTGTTTTCCTAATGGGTTTCATTCTTTGCAGATAGATATGATTTGGCATTCTGATGTTGAGAGAGAGTACAGTCTCCTCTCCTCACCGGAAGTATGAAGTTTTGGAAAGAAAACTGGTAACTGAATAGCTTGGTTCACGTGAAACTCAGAAATTACCTTGGGGATGAATTTTGGCAGAAGACAAAGGGAACCTTCTCCTTATGAAATATACTGCATAGCAGGTCAACCACGAGTGCTCCCAGTTCACTCACCTACTGCCCAATATGATAGCGACTAAAAAGTGGACCTTCATGAACAGATATGATGACATGGAACAGGTGACCATCAGTTGAAAGGTATTCCAGTAAGTACTGAGAGTTCCAGGTTGAGATCCCATTGCAGTGTGGGTTTCACCATTGGTGGAAAGGTCCTAATAAGATCTTTCAGGAACAGAACTATGGTAGGGTGAAAAAATATAGAGTGGCCTTCTATTGGAGGAGGAAGGCACTGATTTCTGCTGGGTAGACATGCAGCAAGTTGATGGAAAGTCCTGAGATCTTTAGGGATGGGAGATAGTCTAAAACAGCAGGGATGCCTGTTGTTTCTAAGGGTAACTGGCTCTACAGAAACACCTCCATGTAGCTAGATGGCATTATATGGTGGAGCCTTTTCTGTTGTGATCGAGAACAGTTCAAACGGGTTCTGCACATGATAGCTCTAGGTCTGACACCCCTCAAAATATTGTGAGATGAGGAAGGTCTGGCTTGGGAGGTCTGATCCTGCGGTTCTCCTGAGTCAACAGATCTAGAAAGGGTCAGATACTGATAGGAGGATGGGCTGATGTCTGGAGGACGTCCAGAAACCAGAACTGTCTGGGCCACCGGGGTGCAATCAAAATGACCTGGGCTCTGTCATGAAGAATTTTTCATAGAACCTGAGGAAGCAGGGGGGCAAAGGGGAGAAAAACCAATGTATCATACAGTCTGTATAGCATAACAGAAGGGCATCACCCCAGAAGTCCTACTCTAGAGCAGCATAGGTTCAGAAGGGAGTTATGTATCTCCCATTTGGGGTCTGTGGAGAAGTGCCTGCTGAGATTGTTGGCCAGAGAATTCTGTGCATAAACTCCGCGACTCTGTACAGACAGGAAGAGATTTTGCTCCACTTTGTTTATGTAAAATACATTCATCACATTATCTGACGTTATCTGGATATGACAAAACAGTGGAAGGAATTGCATACTAGGCAGACTATGCTCCTCCAGAAGACTGATATGCATTCTGGCCTCCCAAGGAGACCATGTGCCTTGCACAGTGTGAGCGTCCACATGGGTTCCCCATCTTTTCAGGGATGCATCTGTGATTATGGTCGCGTCACGTGTAGGTGGAAGGAAAGGCACTCCTGCATGCACATCTCCCAGGTTCGTCCGTCATATGAGGGAAGCTGTGGCCTTGGGAGGGACTGTCACTTTGGTATTCATGTTGTCTCTACCTGGTGAGTAAACAGATTAGAGCCAGGCCTGCAAGTAAAAGCGGTGAAGCCCAGCAAATAGTGTTACGTAGGTACACCCAGCCTTGTGGCCTAGTAGGTAAAGACAGTCCTTGACTATGGTGCAGGGTCTGATAGTGAACAGTTTTATCAGTCTGTTCATGGTCTGAAATCTGTTCACAGGCTGGTAGGCCTTCACTGAGGTAGAGTCCAGGGTTGCTCAAATAAAGTTTATGATTTTCACAGGGGCCAAAGTGGACATTTCATTGTTTACACAGACACTCAAGGATGCCAGAAGACAAAGCAAGAACAGTGTCACTGACTGGACCTCCTTGCTGTATCTGCCCATCAGGAACCAGTCATCCAGATACAGTAAGATGGTGTAACCATTTCATTTCATCTGGACCATCACTACTGGGTGCTGTTGCCAGTCCAAGAGGGAGCACTCTGAACTGGTAGTGCTCCTCTCCTATCAGGAATCTGAAGAGCTGTCTGTGAGATGGGTGAATATCCACATGAAAGCAAGCATCTTTAATGTTGAGTTCCATGAACCGTTTGCTTTCCTCCAAGAAGGGGATTATCAATGCTAATGTAACCATGCATGTCATAAACGGATAGTTAAGAGTTAATGGAACAGAAGTACTTCATATCTCTTTTGCCTGGAAAGGGTTAACAAGAACAGTGAGCCTGGCTATCACCTGACCAGAGGACCAATCAGAGGACAGGATACTTTCACATCTTGAGGGAGGGAAATTTTGTGTGTGCTGTTAGTTTTTTGGTTGTTGTTCACTCTGGGGGCTCAGAGGGATCAGATGTGCAACCAGATTTCTCTCCAGTACAGGCTCTTATAAGTTCAGAATAGTGAATACTAAGTAGATAAAGCGAGTTAGGCTTATGGTTGTTTTCTTTATTTGCAAATGTGTATTTGGCTGGAAGGAGTTCAAATGTGTATTTGGCTGAAAGGATTTTAATTTGTACTTGTATACTTAGGGTGGGAGGGTATTCCCAGTGTCTTTAGCTAAAAAGACCCTGTACCTATTCCATTTTAAAATTTACAGAGATAATTTTTACTGTTTTTTCTTTCTTTAATTAAAAACTTTTCTTGTTTAAGAACCTGATTGTTTTTTTATTCTGGTGTGAGACCCCAGGGGACGGGGTCTGGATTCACCAGGGAATTGGTGGGGAGAAAGGAGGGAAGGGGGAGAGAGAGGCTAATTTCTCTCTGTGTTAGGATTACTGTCTCTCTCAGGGAGAATCTGGGAGGGGAAGAGAGAAGGAAGGGGGACGGTGAATTTTCCTCTCTGTTTTAAGATTCAAGGAGTTTGAATCACAGTGATCTTCCAGGGTAACCCAGGGAGAGGCAACGGTGAGGGAAAGGGTTTACTGTCCTTCTGTAAGATCCAAAGGGTCTGGGTCTTGGGGCTCCCCGGGCAAGGTTTTGGGGGACCGGAGTGTACCAGGCACTGGAATTCCTGGTTGGTGGCAGCGCTACAAGTACTAAGCTGGTAATTGAGCTTGGAGGAATTCATGCTGGTACCTCATCTTTTGAACGCTAAGGTTCAAAGTGGGGAATTATACCATGACAATGCAGAATTTTGATTTTCAAATAAAAACATTCAGCTGCTGTAGATCAAGAATAAGTCTCCATCCTTCATTTTTCTGAGGCACTAAAGGATATGGAGAGTAGAATTCTTTCCCTTGATGTTGAGGTGGCCCTTCTATAGCCCCTTCCTGAAGACAAGAGCCCACTTTCACATGGAGATCCTCTATTAGGAAGTGGTCCCTGAAGAGAGGTGGGGAAGGAGGCTTGCGACTGGGATGTGCAAAACTCAATCATCTAGCCAGAGTGAATGATCTTTAACACCCACATGTCTGTCATTACCCTTCAGTTGTGGGCAAAGTATGCGAGGCAGCGACCACAAGTTAGGGGGACAGTATAGGATGGCATCTAATTCAGGTATGCAGTCTTGAGTGCCCTGGTTGAGTTGTCGCAGTTGAAGAGAGGGAGCCACATATCCGGGTCTTTGCACCCTTTGATATGTGTGGTGGTTTGTAAGGGCACTGATGATAAAACGGTTGAGGGAGAGGGTCTGGACTTATAAGCTTGTTTGTGTGGTTTTCTCTTCAGGGCCAGGGTGTAGATGCCCAGGGAGTGAAGGGTTGTCCTGGAGTCTTTAAGCAAGAGTAGTGAGTAATCAGTCTTCTCAATCAAGCAATTAGACCAAAGGGCAAGTCATCAATGATATTTTGGACCTCCCTAGAGAACCCCAAAGAGTGAAGCCAGGATTCTCACCTCATAACAACTATGGCAATAATTCTAGATGCAATGCCAGCTGTATCCACTGCTGCTTGGAGTTAATTTTTAGCCACCAGTCTGCCCTCATTGATGAGGGGTTGAAATTGATCCCTGTCCTCCTGGGGAAGTTTGTCCTTGAATTCCACCTATTTACAATAATTTGTGAAACAGTATTTTGCTAACATGGTTTGGTAGTTAACAATTTTGAATGGGAGGCTGATTGATGAAAATACCTTCCTCCCTAGAAGGTCAAGACATTTACTGCCTTTGTCAGCTGAAGCTGATTTAGCGTGTTGTAGCCTGGATCTTTCCATGGGTGCCTGCACTACTAAGGAGTTGAGCGCTGAGTAGGTATGACCTTAAGAGCATCCCTATGCCAGAAGGCAAAGGGCTCTCACAAGGTATCTAGCAGTGAGTTTCACCTAGTCCAACCAGCTCAATGGACCCCAACTCATTACTGTTATAATCGGCATCTAAAAGGCGTCATGTAACATGTTGCTGGAAAACTGATAACTCCTTGATCACTGATATTCTTGCATGATGTATGTATGTATGTATGTATGTATGCATGCATGGTCAGCCCACAAAGGACAATACAGTTATGCTGGAATTATGCTAAAATATGTTTAAACCAGGCATGGCAAGGGAAAATTATAAACAGATTTTTTTCCAGATAAAGGAACGAGGTTCTGCCTGTTTGAATGCGTCTCCCATATAAATTGAGCAAGGTATAACCAAAAGACAAAAGTATATTTGTATCACAGGCAAACAAAGGCATCAGAACAAGCGGGAAAAATGTGATCACTTAATCTCAATGGGGGATGGATACTGCACCCCCAGGAAGCCTTCCTGTCCTTGAAGCAGGAGTCAATGAACTTTGAGAGCGATACTTTTCAAAGGTTTACTGGACTATAAAGAGAGGGCACAGAACCACTAAGTTATCCTTCACCCAAGGAGATAAGGAAAACTAGTGCCTTGGATTCTGTGAGGACCTGACTAAGAGCTAGTCAGCCACTGCTGGAAAAGGAAGATTGGTGAGGAAACTACCTCAAACAAAGCCAGCAGCTTGTTAAGTTGGGCCTTAGCCATTATAAAGCATATTTTTACTTTGAGTTGTTTATAAACCTTCCGATCTTTATCTCATATACTTGAACTCACTTAAAGTCTCTCTCTTTTTGCTTAAATAACCTTGTTTTACTTTTTATCTAAACCAACCAAGTCCTTTGATCGAAGTGATTGTTAACTCCAGTCAAGATAACAAGCTGTTGTTTCTGTCTCTTTAAAGGAGCCAGAAACACAGTAACTTCTGTGAGTGTTCCAGGAGTGGGCTGGACATTGCAGGGCGATGGTACTGGGGAATTCTGGGGCTTGGCGGGAGTTGGTGTCATTCTGCGAACAGTAACTGAGTGGTGGAAGTCAAGTGTGACCTACATGTTTGTAGGCTGGTTATTGATGTCTGGACTGTTAGACACAGCAGCATAGCATTTAAGGCACCCAGAGTTGCAAGGCAGGGAGTGACACAACCCCTCACTGGTCTGGGTTGCAACAGGGGTAAACAGGAACTCTACCCATTTAGTTAGCATGAAGCAACATTTTTCGGCCCTTTTCAGGTTGGGAGCACAGGAGACAGAGGTATGCCACACTGTCCTGGCACGTTCCAAAATGGCCTCGTCCACTGGGAGGGATGCTCTGCTAGGGCCAGATGGTTGCAGAATGTCAAGAAGCTTATGTTGCATGTCATGGCCCTCTTCAAGAGGGATCTGGAGTTCAGTCACCACTCTCTGCAAAGGCTCCTGGCATTGCCTGTAGTTGTCAAGCAGTGATGGAAATAATGGAGTGATTGCTTCATCAGGTGAGAAAGATGACATGCCCACTGGAACCATCAGCACTAGTGGATCCAGTTCAATTTCTTCCTTCAGGTACTCAAGAAGCACATGCTCTACTAACTGAAAATATTAAGTCATGAAACCATCATGGATGAATGAAAGTAGCATTGGACGGATGAAGCAAGACCAGTTTTGTGTAGGTCTGGGCCTCTCGTCTGAATACCTGATTGCTTTCACCAGGATAAAGTCAGTTTCAACTCAAGAAGCAATTCTACTTCCCCAGTGAAAAGATTCCACCTTAACCACAAACCCTGATTAATTACAGAATAGTAAACGAATGGAATAGTATTCTCTTCATGAAGTCACATTTCCTCAAGAATTTCATGTTGAAATTTAAATGAGAATATTTATTAGTAAAACCATTTTTCAGGCCCATTCCCAGAAGAAATGGAAGTTTCCCATATTATGCTCATTCCTGTGCACTAACCAAAACAGTAAAACTGTTTAGATGATAACTCACAATTCAAAGGCAAGGACAAGAGACATTTCAATGAATATATGTACAGAAAATAGGGATGCTTAGCTCTCATGAAAGCATTCCCCTGTTCTTAATTCTTAAAGTATACACATCATTTCCTTTTTACAACATATGCAAGGAACCTGTGCCTGCAATTCAGATTGCTAGATGACTAAACTCCCTTTAATAAAATTGAACGATTTATACTGGAGATAACCCAATTTTTGTCTGCGTGAACCATAAAGTACTTTTTCAAAAATCTGTACTTTTGAAGTTAACCTGTTCTCCATTTGGTTGAATCAAACAAGTCTGTTATCTAAAGCAATTAAAACTTCACATATTTTGTATAATAATCAAACGGATGTTATTCTATTGCTACATATATCAAGTATCTCCTACTTTGAAAATAAATAGCAACTTCACCTAAGCATTTGTGTAACACTAGATCGTTATCTGGTGATATCTGATTCTATTGTCAGTTCCCAATTTTTATTTATTTTAAACAATTATTTTATGTAGTTTTCAGCATATAAAATAGACAAAGCTAAACAGTAAAGACTACAGCTATGATCTAGCAACAGCTGGCATACACTTCTATGATATCACTACCTAATCTACATATAGTACTGCAGAGATGCTGAAGACCACATATGTATTCCGAAATACCAGAGGCACATGCAGGCACATCTGAAAAATTTTAGACTATAGAATTCTTCTTTCCTTTGGGAAAAGAGACAGAGTCTGACCTCCTGCTAATCACAAGCCACAGAATCTCACCCAGTGACTCCTGCATCGAGCACAATTTGCGATTGCACTATGTGACGTCTTTGTAAAAGACGGTCAGTCTTGATTTAAAAGTTGTAAGTGATGGAGTATTTATCCCATCACTTGGTAATCTCCTCCAGTGGTTCAGACATGAAATGATCACAATATTGTCACTGTAAAAAAGTTTTACAGATTAAGTAATAATGGATCCAGTTGTTGTTTTGTACAAAAGGGATTCCCACATTTAGACATCACCTTACGAATTTAAATTGCAGTCAACCAATAGTACCAAGAGCATTCATGCGAATGTTCAGAAATAACATACACAGGCACCCACTGATGTCCACCAGCACATCACTGAGGCCCATTACATCCAGAAAAAAAATTGTAAATCTGCTTGCTAATAAATACCCACTTCCACAATAAAATGATCCACTAGCCTAGCCAAACAAATAGGCCTTACATCACACCTGAAGTTTACCAAACAGGAGTGCTGGAGGCAGGAAGTTCCAGATACACAGGCCCCCCACAGACCATTCCAACTGCAGAAACTCAAGGTGGAGAGCTTTGTCTGGACTGGTGGGGGAAAAAAGGGTAGTCACTCTTTCTCCTCAGGATGGTGAAGGGAGTGGCCGGGGGAAGGGAGGGAAGGCAACACCTGAGCTAATGGGCAGGCCAGTGGGAGATAGGTAAGCCATTGGCCCTGCACATATGTGAAAGAATATATAAACCCTGTCCCTCCAGCCTGAGCTCCCTCTCACACCTCATTAGTATCTCCTGCCCCTGGGATTAGCATAGGACCAGGTTTTCTGGTATGTTGCAGCTATTGCGGGAGTTCTCAAACTTCACTGCACCGCGACACCCTTCTGACAACAAAAATTACTACACAACCCCAGGAGGGGGGACCGAAGCTTAAGCCTGCCCGAGTCCTGCCAAAGCCAGAGCCCCACCACCTCAGATGGGGGGAACAAAGCCAAAGCCCAAGGGCTTCAGCCCCAGGTGGAGGGCCTGTAACCTGTGTCCCACCACCCAGGGCTGAAACCTTTGGGCTTTGACTTCGGTCCTGGGCAGTTGGGCTAGGGCTTTGGCCTTGGGGCTCAAGCTTCAGCTTCCACTCCAGCAAGTCTAATGCCACCCCTGGTAACCCCACTAAAACAGGTCACAACCCACTTTGGGGTCCCCACCCGCAGTTCAAGAACTGCTGAGCTACTGCATTAAACACCTCTTTGGGGACTGGGAAGGAATTTTTCCCTCACCACCAGTCTGGCCAGCACAGCGTGGGTTTTTTGGAGTGGTTTTTTTTTTGGGTTTTGCCTTCCCCACAGCAGCTCAGTGACTCTGTGGGGTAGGTCAGGAAGTAAGGTTCAAGTTGTTGCAATTTACCGGTTGGCAGGCATCCAGTGCAAGTTCATGTTTCGTAGATAGTCCAGTTCCTTGATGAACTGGAAAGAGACTTAGGAGGAACACATCCTCTAAAGAAGCTGGGGAACAGGGTTGGGGTTCCTAGTGTCTGGCACTATGAGGAGATAAGGGACTGAGGAAATGGGGTTAACCCTTATATGAGAGGAAAGTGCTGGGGTCCCAGCACCAGGCTAGGACTAGCTGTGGAGGACTGGGGGACCGACGGCAGCCCTCCACCAGGTAGAAATGATTAAGGAAGGAATCACTGTACAAACTATTGCCAGTTATTTCCCAGATAAGTTAATAAATAAAGCTGCAGCCTAATTAATCCACATCCATAGCATTTTCTCTTTCCATGTGACTAGGACAACGCATTTCCACTGGCTGTGGCATGCTTCAACTCTGAAACAGACAGCCAGAATGACCCAGATCTCAATAGCAGTGGCAGAACAGCTCTCTCCCGTAATTGCTCCAGAAACAAATAGCCAATGTAAATCATGGAGCACTGGTGTTATTTGCTCATCTGAGGAAGTGAGCCACTATATTCTATACTAGCTGAAGAATCAGAGTACTCTTCACCAGTAGCCATATTCCTGAGGTTAAAAAGACATGACTTTTTGTTCTTATGACTTACTGTGACAAAGAATGCGTAGAGAAAAGTAGTCAGATTCCAGGAAAAACGAAATGAAAAAATGCACTATCCCAAAGCTGTCCCATGAGAATACATGATCAGTGATGGACCCAAACAGCCCAGAGAGTTCAAGTTGTATTTGCAAAGACCAGACAAAAACCTTCAGCTGAAAGTGTGCCCACAGGCTTTGGGCACCCTTTAAATGCTTGTCCCTCCCTATCCACACCTATCAGAACTGAGCCTAGCCAGGTGCACTATAGCTTATATTAACACAAGTATACAATTTCCATATTAGACATGTCTATGTACAAGAGGAATGGCAGGTGGCCATCATTTAGGAAGTAGAAGAAGATATACTTGAAAATTAAAGACCACACTTTCAGAAAATTGTGCTCTTTGAATTCATATCTATTGAAGTTATTCACACTCTTACCACAAGTTAAATACAAACCAGTTCTGATGCTGGATCATTTTTCCAAGTGCACTGAAAGCCCATGTCCTCTTGGCTTATTGTCCATATGCTTCTGCTTCAGGTCAGATAAACCAAACTGCTCTCTGAAGCTGCACTGAGCGTAAGGTCTAAGACAGTCCAACACTGGATTCTTCTCTCTAAAACTAACAGACATAAAAGAAAAAACTCAGTGTTGTGTTTAAACAAGAATGGACCTGAATAAACTGTCTCTAAGTTCACCCAAAATAAAGCAGTGTATCAGTAATGCCAAGAGGAACATTTCAGTCTTGTAGGGTGAAGACATGCCTCTACAGTTATGAGTCACACATACATACAGACGAGCATATCCAATGTTAGCTATTCTTCTTTCACTCTTAAGTAGAAGCACACAAGTCCAAGGTAGAAAAGTTCTATTAGATCATCTAGTACAATAACTGATAGCACAGAGTTGTTCTCCACAACATATTTTGTTCTACATTTTCCTGTCCAATACAAAAAAAAAAAAAATCACCAGTAAGTTGCATAGGACACAAAAACTGGGGAGGTGGTAAATAATGAAGAGGACAGGTCACTAATACAGAGTAATTTAGTGAATTGGGCGCAAGCAAACGTGTGTTTTAAAATGGCTAAATATAAATATATACATTTAGGAAGAAAGAATGTAGGCCAGAATTACATGATGGGGCACTCTATTCTGGGAAGCAGTACTCTGAAAAAGATTTTGGGGTCATGGTGAATAATCAGCTGCACAGGAAGTCCCAGTGCAATGCTGTTGCCAAAAGGGCTAATGCTATCCCGGAATGCATGAAGAGGGAGACCTTGAGTGGAGAAGAGAGTTTATACTTTTGTATTCAGCACGGTTGTGGCTGCTGCTAGAACAGTGGTTTTCAAACAATGGGTCGTGACCCAGTACTGGGTCGCGGAATGTAAGGCACTGGGTAGTGGCGGATCTGATCAGCACCGCTGACTGGGCTGTTAAAAGTCCTGTCGGCAATGCTGTCCGGTTAAGGCAGGCTAGTACCTACCTGTACTGACACCGCGCTGCGCCCCCGAAGTGGCCAGCAGCAGGTCTGGCTCTGAAGGTGGGAGAGCCATGGGGCTCCACACACTGGCCCCCCCGAGCCAATGGGAGCTGGGGGTGGGTGGTGCCTGCAGGCGAGAGCCGCTTGCATGCCTCCGCCTAGGAGCCGGACCAGCTGCTGTCCGCTCCGCTGCTGACTGGGAGCCACCCGAGTCTGCACCCCAATCCCCTGCCTTAGCCCTAAGCCCTTTCCAAACCCGGAGCCCCTTCCTGCACCCAAAACGCCTCATCTCCGGCCCCACCCCAGAGCCTGCACCCTCAGCCCAGAGCCCTGACCCCCTCCTACACCCTAACCCTCTGCCCTAGCCCAGAGCCCCCCTAAACCCTGAACCCCTCATTCCTGGTCCTACCCCACAGCCCTCACCCCAGCATCCCAACCCTGTGCCCCAGCCCTGAGCCTTCCCACACCCCAAACCCCTCATACCCAGCTCCGTTGGGTCACAGGCATCAACAATTTTCTTCAACTGGGTCGCCAGAAAAAGAGTTTGAAAACCTCTGTGCTAGAATACTGCATGCAGTTCTGGTATCCAAAATTCAGTAGGGGTATTGATAAATTGGAGAGGGTTCAGAGAACATCAACAAGAATGAATAAAGATATTTTCTGATCCGTATAATGATAGACTCAAGAAGCTCACTATATCTAGCTTCGCGTCACTAAGTTTAAGGCCAGAAGGGACCACCAGATCATTTACTCTGTATAACACAGGCCACTAGCACCCACACATTAAACCCAACAACCTAAATTAGAGCAAAGTATTACGAGACACAGACTACTAGACTATTATGTGACACAGGCAGAGGGACTGCAGTGCACCAATGCCAGTGGCTCCTGCAGTGACAGGCAAATGATTACATGAGATATACCCAGATAATTGTGGCAACTGTACTATAGGTAGATTAGGAGCTGCCAGGGTCGGGGGAAAGGGGCCTAACCCCCCCAGCCCAGGTGCTGCTCAGGTGCTGCTGCAGGGAGAGAGAGCTGGGGGAGTCCTTTCCCCCCACCGTAGCCCCAGTACCCCAAACTGCTCATCCCCAGCCCCATCTCAAAGCCTGCACCACCAGCCAGAGCCCTCATCCCCAACTCCCGCACTGCAGCCCTCTGCCCCAGCCCTGAGCCACTCATCCCCGGACCCACCCCAGAACCCACTCCCCCAGCTAAAGCCCTCACCCCGCCACACACCCCAACCCTCTACCCCAGCCCTGAGCCCCCTCATATACTCCAAACCTCTCAGCCCCATCCCGTCACATTAATTTAGTTATATGCATCAATATGGAGGTGATGTGTCACACGCAACCTTCGTTTTGGTGCACATAACAAAATTCATTTTGCATATATGTGAGAAAAATTAAAGGGAACACTGCTTCTGAGCCCTGGCCCCACCATCACAAGCAATCCCATCATACAATCCCACTCATAAATTTGTCTAGCTCTCTGAAAACTAATTAAGTTGTTTGCCCACATAACTCCTATTGGGAGGCTGTCCCAGAACCGCACAAATCTGATGGTTAGACAACTTTTTCTGATTTCCAGTTTGATTTTGTTCATTACCAGTTTATATTCATTTTTCTCTTGTGCCAACATTGTCCTTTAGCTTAAAAAGCTCTTCACCATTCCTGGAATTTACTCCTGGATATATTTACAGAGAGCAATTATACCTTCTCTCAGCCCTCTTTTTGCTAGATTAAACAAGCTCACCCAGCCCCTTCACATAAGATGAACCCTTCACTCCCCTCATCATCCTAGTAGCTCTTCTCTGCACCTGTTCCAGTTTAAATTAATCTTTCTAGAACACTGGTAACCAGAATTGTACACAGTATTCCAAACAAGGTCTTAGCGGTGCCTTGTACAATGGCACTAATAGCTTAACAAAGCAAAGGTTAAGGGATGACTTGACTACAGTCTGTAAGTACTTACAGAGGGAACAAATATTTAATAATGGGCTCTTCAATCTAGCAGGCAAAGGTATAACATGATCTAATGGCTGGAAGTTGAAGCTAAACAAAATCAGGCTGGAAAGAAGATATAAATTATTGCTGGTGAAAGTAATTAATCACTGGCACAATTTACCAAGGGTCATGGTAGATTCTCCATCACTAACAATTTTTAAATCAAGATTGGATGTTTTTCCAAAAGATATGCTCTAGAAATTTTGTGTGTGTGTGTGTGGAGGGTAGGGGGGGAGGAGTCCTATGGTCTGGGTTATACCAGAGCTCAGACTCACAATGATCTCTTCTAGCCTTGGAATAAATGAATAAGTGTCTTGGGTAATGGAGCTTACGGCACTTTCCTTGGAAGAATATGCCACATCAAATGGATTTTAGAAATTACATTTTTCCATATATTCATTATTAAATTTTCTCTCTCAATTATATTCTATCATTCCTGGTTATATCCCAGTGTACAACCCTATCAGTCTCCTTCCTTCGTGTTTACACCTTTCAAACACTTGTAGAAAACTTTCATCTTCCCATTATCTACAAATAGTGCTAGTTCCCAGAAAAAAGTCAAAATTCCTCCAAGCCAATGGCTCATCGGGCTGATGCAGTTAAGGCATGTCAGTTTCAGAACATAATAAATTTTGGATACAATCATCTCAAAATGGCCTGTTGTTCTTACTGCTACAAACACACATCAGACAGACAAAGACTTCTTCACAGCAGACCCAGTACTAATAATTAAGATCCTCCAACCCTTAGCTCCCCCTCCACACAGATGTGTGGGGAAAGAGTTTTATTTTTACACAAACAAAAAAATCATGTTATAAAAGGGGAAAAAAGCCTTCTTTCAGAACAGCTTTAAGTACCAAAATCTCTGCACTGGATACAGATATAGAAGATGGGATTCAGTAAGTCTAGCACAGTTTTTTTACCATGGTCAGAGACTTTACTTTCTAAAAGACAAATGCCTCTGGACCTTATCCTGCAAAGACACGGGGATCTGCTTAACTTCAGGCATTGTGCACAGCCCCACTGAAGTCAACAAACTACTCCCACCACATGTCAAGTCATTGCAGAATCAGATCACAGGTATGTTTACATATTTTGAAAATGAAAATATTACATGGTACTAACTCTATTTCAAGTCTGAATACTTGGATTTACACTGAAATTAGATCTTTCTAACATAAAGTCAAAGTCCTATAAACAGACTCTATATAACAAATCATAAGGTATTTGGAAGTTTGTAACATCACTTCAAGAGAGAAAATATAAAACCGGAACAGATACCTTTACTTATGACACGGGAGAGACTGGAATCTATTTGCTTCTGACTAAACACTTTATTTGCAGAGCAATTTCCATTCCCTCACCCCCTTGTGTGTTAGCCTTCTGTAACTGTTCTACGAAGTTAATACACTGATAGGAATGTTTTCTGAAACAGGCAGCTTTCAAATGAATATTGCAAAATATTCACAGAATTTTTAATTGTGAACATTCACACTAGAATCCTGGTTCTAAGTGTTGCATTCCTTCAAGACTGGGAACAGAAACACACCATGTGAGACGTGTGTTTATATAAACAGTTCAAATTATAAATACTGAATACTCACAATGAACTGTTCATAAACAAGCTACAGATCAAGTTTTATTTGAATAAATTGTTTATCATATAATTGTGAACTATGAATGTCTTCATTCACTTGCAGACAATTGAAATAATTTTATTCATTAAAATGTTTTGACCTTTACAAATTATGAAAATGGCAAATTAAAAACAATATATAATAGGAAAAGCAATTTCTTAATTCCCTTTCAACTTAAAGTTCTTTAAATCTCTCCCCTCAGCACACAGCAAACAATAAGCAGCAAGGAAACCATACATTAAGAGAAAATTCATACCTGACACAGAAAAAAGCAATATAAGAAAGCGATTTAAAAGCAAAACAAAACCAGATCTTTTGGAGAGTACTGCATCTCAGAATAGCTTGACCTAATGCCTCCAAATTTACATCACCTCAAGACCTCAACTGGCACTCAATTTTCAAGTCCTGTGCCAGCATTGCACTAATGTACACTCATTCTTTCTCTAATAGTTTTCAACGATATTATCTTCAACACACTCATTCAAGAATTGACCTTCATTGCATTCATGACAGCACCATAGGCATGTGCACAGGGTGTACCCAGGCACACCCTAATGCCCGCAGGCCGGATCCAGCCCCTCAAGGCTTTGGATCCAGCCCGCGAGATTTGCCCCCTGTGGTGCCGCAGGCCCCGCACCACTCTCAGAAGCGGCCGGCATGGCACCATGTCTCTGGGGCCCCAGAAGGTGGGACAGAGGGCTCCATGCATTGCTCCAAGCACCGCCCCCCGCAGCTCCCATTGTTAGGAACAGGGAACCACGGTCGATGGGAACTTTGGGGGAGGTACCTGGCGGCGTGGCAAGGGCAGCGCGCGGAGCTCTTTGTCCCCTCCTCCCCCCGCCCACCAAGGGCAAAGCAGGGACGTGGTGAGCAGCGCGGCGTGGAGCCAGGGCAGGCAGGCAGAGAGCGTGCCACTGCAGGTAAGCAGTGCCGAGCTGGAGCCCAAACACCTCCTGTACCCTGCCCCCCAATTCCCTGCCCTAAGCCCCCTGCCTATACCCCATACTCTTCCTGCACCCCAACTCCCCGCCCTGAGCCCCTTGTCTGCACCTTGCACCCCAGCCCCCTGCCTGCACCTTGCACCCCAGTCACCTGCTCTGAGCCCTCTCCTGCGTCCTGCCCCAAGCCCCCTTCCTGCACCCCGCATCCCGCCTGCACCCCAGCTCCCTGCCTTAAGCCCCTTGCCTGCACCTCGCACCCCAACCCCCTGCCCTGAGCCCCCTCCTGCACCCCGCCCCAACTCCCTTCCCTGAGTCCCCTTGCCTGCACCTCACATTCCAACCCCATGCCCTAGGCCCCCTGCCTGCACCTCGCACCCCAACTTCCTGCCCTGAGCCCCTTCCAGCACCCCACCCCCTGCCCTGAGCCCCCCCTGCATCTTGCCCCACAACTCCCTTCCCTGAGCCCCCTGCCATACTGCATACCCCTCCTACACCGCAACCCCCTACCCTGAACCCCCTGCCTGCACCGCAAACCCCAACCTCCTGCCTTGAGCCCCCTCCTGCACCCCACCCTCAACTCCCTGCCCTGAGCCCCCTGCCGCACCCCTCCTGCACTTCCAACCCCGTCCTGAGCCCCACTACACCCTGCACCCCATGTACTCCAACTCTGAGCCCTGTTGCACCCTGCACCCCTCCTGTACCCCAACTCCCTGCCTTAAGCTCCCTGCCTGCACCTCATACCCCACCCCCCTGCCCTGAGCCCCCTCCTGCACTCCACATTGCTCCTCTGACCCAATCCCTTGCCCTGAGCCCCTTCCTGCATACCACACCCCCTCCCACACTCCGCACTCCCTCCTGCACCCCAACCTTTATGATGTTCGCCTTTAAAATAAATAAATAAAATTCCCTAGGTGCACATCCTAATGAAATGTGCTGTGCACGCATACGGACAGCACATCGCAACATGTCTCTCTACATCTATTGTATAAAGTGCAGTTGTAGCCATGCTGGTCCCTGGGTCACCAAGGCAGGTAAGGCAAGTAATATCTTTTATTGGACCAGCTTCTGTTGGTGAAAGAGAAGCTTCTTCTTTAGGTCTGGGAAATGTATTCAGAGTGTCACAGCTAAACAAAGATGGAAGAGCTTATTTCGCATCAACAGTTAGCACATATTTGAAGGGACCATTCAAGGTGAAGTGGACCGTTAACTTCACTCCCCCCAATGCCTGGAGAGGTGTTAAGTGGGTTATAGATGGTTGTAATAAGCCACAAATCCAGTGTCTCTGTTCAGTCCATGATTTTAAGTATCTAGCAATGTTATGAATTTAAGCTCCCTGGCTTGTCTTTTTAAGATTTGGTTCCGGTTTCCTTTCAGCTTAAGGACAGAGTTCAGATTTAGTGC
This sequence comes from Gopherus flavomarginatus, assembly GCF_025201925.1. Lineage (NCBI taxonomy): Eukaryota > Metazoa > Chordata > Testudines > Testudinidae > Gopherus > Gopherus flavomarginatus. The sequence continues at coordinate 64,173,652 of NC_066624.1, forward strand.
GATTGCTCTGTGAAAAGCATTCAACCACTGGTGATGAGTTGTTTTTGTTGTTTATCATTTTTCTGTGTGAGTTCATTCAAGAGAATAGTGATTGTCTAGTTTCACCCACACATTTGTTATTGGGCCATTCAGTGCACTGGATGAGATATACCACTTGTTGTGACAGGCATGTGTAGGACTGTCGTAGAGTAACCACTCACCAGCACAGCACCTCCTGCTGGTCAGTCTGGGAATTAGCTCATCCAGCTCAGGAATGCCCTCCTCAGGCTGGTTTATCACCCTCGGTTACCTGCCCTGTTGTCTCTACCACCTCTGGCCCCATGTCCCTCCTGGACCCCGGTGCCCCTTACACTGGGGTGCTACCCCAAACCAGTGCCCCCACACTCTGGGTAGCCCCTCCCAGGGGAACCCCAACCCCCCTATACCCACCTTCCCTCAGTGGCTACTGCCAGTCATCATCTAGCCCCTTCTCTCAGGGGCAAACTGCAGTCTGAAGTGGCCACTCATCACTGGTAAGGGGGTTTGACCTGCTACCTTTTCTTGGCCTAGCTGCCTCTCTGCAGCCCTAGTACCTCCTCAGGCCTTTACTGCAAGGCCTCAGCCTGGAAGGTCATCAGGCCAGAGCTCCCCAGTTCAGCCTGCTCTTTCCCAGTACCGCTCTGTCCAAGGTACCCCTGTCTCTACCAGGCAGCTAGGTCCTTCTTGCTCCACTGCTGGAGCAAGACTCACTTCTTTTCCCCAGAAGCCCTTCTTATATTGGCTGTCTCGAACCCACTCGTGATTGGCTTCACAGGGCTGCTTTTAACCCCTTCCAAACCAGAGCGAGGTGACTACCCCACTACAAGGACCCATAGATATTGAAAGGTGTGTTGATCATCATAGCAGTGGAGTCTCAAATATTTACAAGATAATAGACAACACTCAGAAATCCAACCCAAACACATCAAACTCATCCACTGCATCCTCACCCATTATAAATTTTACATTTAGGGCTTGGCTACACTGGAGAGTTGCAGCGCTGGTGATGGGGTTACAGCACTGCAACTCACTCTGTGTCCACACTTGCAAAGCACAGCCAGCGCTGCAACTCCCTGGCTGCAGCGCTGGCTGTACACCTGGTCTGCTTGGGGTGTAGTGATTCCAGCACTGGTGATGCAGCGCTGCTCATCAAGTGTGGCCACCAAAAGCGCTGTTATTGGCCTCCAGGGTATTAGGAGGTATCCCACAATTCCTGTCCACAACAAACCAGAAAAATGGCTGAACTACGAGCTCCCCGGAGCTACTTATCTAAAAAACAAACACAGCTGCTCTTTGCTCCAGTGAGCGAGAGAGGGGAGGCAGGGGAATTGTTTTGGAATGTTCACAGCTGTTTGCTAGAGGGGACGGGGGAGTCCGTGTTGAGCAGCTGCTTATGTGGTCTGAAGGCTATTTAGGAGTGCATAATTTGCATTTAGTGAATAAGAGAGAGGTGGGGGAAGGGTCAAAACTTTTAAAATGATTGAAGGTAGGTGCTGTGTATCTTCCAGTCCTTAGAACTTGCAAGGCAGGGAGCTGACACAGTGTCAGCTCCAAAAATCCACTCTCTCTGTCTCCTCCACGCTCCCTATCACACTCCACCCCATCCCCCTCTTTTGAAAAGCACGTTGCAGCCACTTGAACGCTGGGATAGCTGCCCACAATGCACCACTCCCAACAGCGCTGCAAATGTGGCCACACTGCAGCGCTGGTAGCTGTCCCTACACAGCTGTACGAACACAGCTGTAACTCCCAGCGCTGCACATCTCCAAGTGTAGCCATACCCTTAGTGACAAACACTTTGTCCAAACCATGGGAACAGCCATGGGTACCAGGATGGCTCCCCAATATGCCAACTTCTTCATGGGCCACCCTGAAGAATTTCTGGACAAATGCACCACAAATCAATGATATGCCCAAGATATTTCAATGATGTTTTCATCCCCTGGACACAGGATTTAAACTCCCTCATAGATTTCCATCACAACTTCAACAACCACCAGACATCCACTACCCTCTTTAGAACACTCTCACACTAGTAGTAAACTTCCTGGACACCACAATCAGCTTCAACAATGGAGCCCTACAGACAACTATATATAAGAAATATCACGGTTGGAAGGGATCTCAGGAGGTCATCTAGTCCAAACCCTTGTTCAAAGCAGGACCAATCCCCAACTAAATCATCCCAGCCAGGGCTTTGTCAAGCCTGACCTTAAAAACCTCTAAGGAAATACTTGTGGCACCTTAGAGACTAACAAACACAAGCTTTCTTGGGCTACAGCCCACTTCATCGGATGCACAGAATGGAACATATAGTAAGGAGATATATATACACACACACATACAGAGATAATGAAAAGGTGGGAGTTGCCCAACCAAACGCTAAGAGGCAGATTCCACCACCTCCCTAGGTAACCCATTCCAGTGCTTCACCACCCTCCTCGTGAAAAAGTTTAGGTTGGATATTAGGGACAACCTCACCCATTGCAACTTGAGACTATTACTCTTTGTTCTGTCATCTGTCACCACTGAGAACAGTCTAGATCCAAAAGATTCATGGTCCCACACATGCCTGACATAACAAAAGGTATGATTAAAATGTAATTATTTTGGTGCAAGTCTGTTTATGGATACTCCTATTTTGGAGTAAAATTGGCTGCAGTCAGCAATAAACTGACTTAGATTGAGTGATCACACACAGACTTGCACCAAAATAACTATATCAGTTTTAATTCACACTCAAGTATAAAATGAGTGACAAAGAATGGATACAACAAGCAGATGAGACAAGTTAACGAGACAATAGTATGTATGTGAGCTCCTTGAAAATGTGGACAATTTGCCACTCAATGGAGATTATCAACCACAGAGGTCATTATGGGCTTTATCTCATACTATCGGTAATTTAAAAAAAAATTGTAGAAAGACAGAAGAAGCATTACTGAGGGTACGTCGAAACTTGCCAAGTTACAGCACCTCTCAGAAAGCACCAAAGGAAAACTGCTGTTATGTGTTCACACTGACCGCTTCCTGCACAATAGTGTGTTCACACTTGTGGCACTATTTGGAGAAGTGCACTCTGAGCAGCTCTCCCACAGGGCATCTCTTTCTCTTTTGTCAATAAGACTTGTGGGAAGGCGGAAGGGGTTGCAGGGCATCCTGGATCTTGTCCCAATGCCCCGTGATGCATTGTTTCGCATCCCAGCAATCCCTGTGCTTCCATCCACATTTGGTGCCATCTTTCAACGGTTTGTGTACCGCACACCCTACCCTGCCTCTTTTGGGCTGCAGGAATGGATCCCGCGCTGTTGACCAGTAAGCTGCTCACACTGACCAATACGTCACGAGTGGCAGTGGAGTTATTCCTTAAACTACAAAGGCAAGAGGAGTGCAACATTGATCTCGTCACGCATACTAGCTATGACAGGAGATTGCTTGTGGCATTCACGGAGGTGCTGACCACAGTGGAATGCCGCTTTTGCAATCGGGAAACAAGCACTGAGTGATGGGATTACATCATGATGCATGTCTGGGATGCAAACAGTGGCTGCAGAACTTTCGGATGAGGAAAGGCACATTCATGGGACTGTGTGATGAGCTTGCCCCAGCCCTGCGGCGCAAGGACACCAGAATGAGAGTTGCCCTGCTGTTGGAGAAGTATGTGGCGATTGCACTGTGGAAGCTAGCTACTCCAGACTGCTACCGATAGGTCGCTAACCAGTTCAGAGTGGGAAAGTCAACCGTTGGAGTTGTGTTGATGGAAGTGTGCAGGGCCATTAATCGCATCCTGCTCCGAAAGACCGTGACTCTAGGCAAAATGCGTGACATTGTGGATGGCTTTGCACAGATGGGCTTCCCTAACTGCAGAGGGGCAATCGATGGCACGCACATTCCAATTCTGGCACCAGACCACCTAGCCACCGAGTAATTAATTACAAGGGGTATTTCTCGATTGTTCTCCAGGCGCTTGTGAATGACCATGGGCGTTACACAGACATTAATGCAGGCTGGTCCAGAAAGGTGCATGAAGCATGCATCTTTCGGAACACTAGCCTGCTCAAGAAGCTCCAAGCAGGGACTTTCTTCCCTGATGAGAAGATCACCGTAGGGGAAGCTGAAATGCCCATTGTGATCCTGGGAGACCCCACCTACCCCTTAATGCCACGGCTTATGAAGCCGTACATGTGGCAACTTGACAGCAGCAAGCAGCAGTTCTACAATAGGCTGAACAAGTGCATGACTACTGTGGAGTGTGCATTTGGCTGTTTAAAAGCCTGCTGGCGATGCCTCTATGGGAAGCTGGACATGGCCAATGACAATATTCCTATGCTTATTAGCCATGTGCTGTACGCTCCATAATATTTGTGAAGGGAAGGGTGAAGGCTTCACTCAGGGCTGGATCGCAGAGGTTCAACACCTGGAGGCTGAGTTTGAATAGCCAGAGACCAGGACTATTAGAGGGGCGCAGCACAGGGCCATAAGGATCAGGGATGCTTTGAGGCAGCAATTTGAAGCTGAAAGCCACTAATATTTGTTGCTATGCTTGAGATTGCAGTGTTTGTAATGCTAGGAGGTAATTGGTGCACATGATGCAAAAAGGGACGTTTACATAATTATATGTTGCTTTGCAGTGCTCTTTTTTGCTTCACTTCATAGAATAAAGATGTCTTTCAATAAAAGAATTGTGTTTGTTTGAAAGCAAACAACCAGAGGAGAGAGTCAAATGAAAAAAATAATCAGCAAGGAGGGTGATGGGGGATGACAGAAGGGAAGGTCTCAAGAGGAGGAGGGGTCCCTAGACGGCAACAGATTTGTGTATGTCCAGGGATCACAACCAACCTTCTCCTTTGGAGTATAAAGCAATGGGTGCTGTACTTCAGCAGGGCCAAACTGCAGAGGGATGGGTGTTGAGTGCAGTGGGTAGTGGGAGTCCACATTGCTTGACTGTGAGGAGGGAGGAGTGGAATGCTGTGGGTAGAGAGTGGAGCCAGGAGGTTGATAACACTGTGCTGGTGGTGTGTGTTGGGGGGCTGGGGGTGTGGAAGGAAAGAGTGCATGGGAAAGAGTTTTGCGACAGAGGTTGCAGGGGATGATGGGCACGGAGCTACTCGGTTTGAAGAGCTAGTATCGCCTGGAGTGTATCCGCTTGGTGCTCCATAACTGTTAAGAGCCACTCCGAGGCTTGTTTCTGGTGTGCCACGTTCTCCTTTTGGTCCCTCTTCTCGCTGTTCCACCACTCCTTTCATTCTTTTTTCTCGGTGGCGGAGTGCATCATAACCTCACGCATAAAGTCCTCCTTAGCTCTTCTTGGAACTTTCTAATTCTGCGCAGCCATTCTGCCATCGAAAACAAAGAGGGAGACTGGGCTCCCAAGGTCATCTCTGTGAAGTTCAAATGCAACATTTTACAGAAGCAGTATTGTTTGCAACACAGACAACACTGTTTCAGTGCTTTAAAACACAGCCAGTACTCACACACCTGTCACTAACTGGCTGACCCCAGGCAAGCACACACGAGCCACAAGACCCCCAAAATGGTGAGTAGCCACAGGGGCAGGGTAAATCACTGTTCCTGGACCCTGCTGCACACTGGGCACGTGGCTCTCAGGGCCAGCTTTAAGAAGTGCGGGGCCCAATTCAAACATTTTTGGCAGGGCCCCGGCAGGGATAACTTAAAAAAAAGAAAAAACATGTAAAAAAAAAAGCCATTCATTCTCAACTGGTTCCCTATTAAAAAGTTCTGATTTAAGGGATGTACCACAGTATGTATTTTTTGTACCAATAGGGTTACCATACGTCCGTATTTTCCTCCCGGATGAAGAACCAAAAAGCCTGACATGTCCGGGAAAATACAGATGTATGTTAACCCTACCTAAAGTTCTTTTTTAAAAAGGTGGGCCTGAACTAGAAATGAGCTCCGTTTTACATGTGTGGGTCCCTGCCACTCCCTGGCTCCCCGCCACTCCCTGGGGGTGTGCTAGGGTGACCAGATGTCCCGATTTTATAGGCACAGTCCTGATTTTGTGGTCTTTTTCTTATATAGGCTCCTATTACTCCCCACCCCCGTCCCGATTTTTCACACTTGCTTTCTGGTCACCCTACAGTGTGCATATGTGTGGGTCCCAGCTGCTCTCAGCCCCCCTCATTGAAGCAGGTGTGCAGTTACTGCCCTGGAAACTGCAGGGTACCAGTGGACATGAGGCAGGCTGGAGGCAGGACAGGGGCTGACTGGAGGTAGGGTCTGGCTGCAGGCAGGGCAAGGGCTGCAGGGCTGGCTGGAGACGGGTGTGTGGGGTGGTCTGGCTGGCTTCAGGCAGGGCCTCAGGGGTGTGTGGCATGGGTTGACAGGGCTGGAGACAGAGGAGTGCAGGACTGGCTGGCTTCAGGAGGGGGGTGCGGCAGGGGTTGGCTCGAGACAGGGCAGGGGGTGCGGGACTGGTGCGGGCAGAGCAGGGGGTGCGGCAGGGGCTGGCCGGAGACAGGCTGGCTGTGGGCAGGGGATGTGGGGCTGGCTGCAGGCAGGGAGGGGGTGCAGGGCTGGCTGGAGACGGGCTGGCTGCCGGCACGGGGTGTGGGGTTGGCTGCAGACAGGAGCTGGTGCACGCAGGGCAAGAGGTGCGGGGCTAGTGCGGGCAGGGGGTGCAGCAGGGGCTGGCTGCGGGAAGGAGCTGAAGATACAGAGGATACAGCCCACCCTGTACGGTGAGTACCCCCTCCTCCTCCCTCCCCCACGAGGGTAGCAGCAATAGCCTAGGGCTCAGGGGCTATTTAAAGGGCCTGGGGCTCCCCTGCTTCTACCGCCCCGGCCCTTGAAATAGCCGTGGGAACCCTGGGGAAGCGATGTGGCTTCGGTGGCTATTTAAAGGGCCAGTGCGGTAGAAGCAATGGGAGCCCCGGACTTTTAAAATAGCCCCCAGGGCTCCAGCAGTGGGGCTCTGGTGACAATTTAAAGGGCCTGGAGCTTCTGTCCCTGCTGGGATCCCCAGGCCCTTTAAATTGCCCCTAGGGAAGCCAGGCCACCCCGGTACAGCGCACCGGCTCTTGCCAGTACACAGTATTGGGGCTTGGGTGCGGGGCCTTCTTAGGGGCGGGACCCAATCCAGGGGAATTGGTTGAATTGGCCTAAAGCCGGCCCTGGTGGCTCTTGGGCACTTGAGGAGAGCCAGCACAGTAGGTGGGGCCTGATAATCACACTTTCCACAGGAGGTGATCATTATGGAAGACATCTCGCTGCTGAGGGTGAGCAGGGAATCAAGGGATGGTCTTTCCTAAGCCTGTGGCTTCCGCCCTGGCACCTATGTGGCTCAAGGCCACCCAGAGGATTCAGGGGGCCTGGGGCAAAGCAATTTCGGGGGCCCCTTCCATAAAAATAAAAGTTGCAATACTATAGAATATTATATTCTCGTGGGGGTCCCTGCAGGGCCCGGGGCAAATTGCCCCTCCCTCTGGGCAGCCCTGATGCGGCTTGCCTGTGTGCAGCAATGGTTCCCCCACCCATCGTGGTGCGGGAAAGTTACAGTTAATGGGGCAAGAAACAAAGCAGCTCTGTCGAGGAACCTGCAGCAGCAGATTGCCCAATATTTTCACGAGAGTTTCCTGGAGATCTCTGATGGAGATTCCCATCAAGTGAAGGAGTGCATCAACAGCCTGTTCCGCTGCTCAGGCTAGGCATGAGGTGGGAGACAAGCCCACTTTCTGCAACCCTCCTGCCCCCAAAAACTCGCTTCAGCAATTTCCAAAATCACATTCACTTACTAGGGGTCTCCTCTCCTGTTTGTGCTTTGCCAAGCTCCGACTGCTGTGACTGGCTAGGCTCCTCCAGGATAGAAAAGAGCTTCTGACTGCATGCATCTCTGGCCTCTGAGTCATCCTCTGCCTCGGGGTCCCCCTCCCCCTCTTCATCCAAGATTGCCTCCTCCTGGCTCGGTCCACTCTTGACTGGCACGCAAGCCAACAGGGTCCTTCGCAGTGGAGATGGACTCACCACCGAATATTGTGTCCAGCTCTTTGTAGAATCGGCAGCTCATGGGCGCAGCATCAGAGCGGCGATTTGCCTCCTGTGCCTTGTGGTAGGTGTTCTGCAGCTCCTTCACTTTTACCCTACACTGCAATGTGTCCCGGTCATGGTCCCTTTCTATCATGCATCTGGAAATCTGTCCGAAGGTGGTATCATTCCAACTGCTGGAGCGCAGCTGTGACTGCTCTGCCTCCTCTCCCCAAATGCCCATGAGGTCCAGCAGCTCGGCATTGCTCCAAGCGGAGCACCACCTGGTGCGTGGAGCAGGCATGGCCACCCGGAAAGATGTGTTGAGACCACTCCACGCATCACTGAGCAAACAGGAAGGGGACTTTCAAATTTGCAAAGGAATATATGGGGTGGGGCTGACAGTTGGTCACCTGAGAGCAGGGCAGGGCAGAAGAGTTCAAACCAATGGCCAGAGAGATGAGAACAGGCATTGTGGGGCACCTCCAGGAGCCCAATTGCAATGCTGTGGTCACCATGGTATCGACACTGGCACCACAGTGCTGTAGCCCCGACGCAGAAAGCTCTACGCCTCTCATCCGGGTGGTTTTTTTAGAGCGCTGCATCTGTGCAGTTACTGCACACTAAGTGGCTTGGCAGTATGTACACCTTGGGATTTACAGCGCTCAAAGCTGCCCTACTGTGCACAAACTTGCCAGTGTAGACAGGGCCTGAAATAAACCTGATTACACTTCCTACAGTAGCGTATCTACTCTAGCTGGAAAGAATTGTACTTATGAAGAATTATAAAAAGTTATTATGAGATGGTATCATTATAATTTGGGTTACTGTATTAACTGCAATGAGGAGTTTGCAAATGGAGTTTCCTGAAAATGAAAATTAGAGTAAAATACTCAGAATGTATACTACGATATTTTAATGGGCTCATTTGGATTAGGTGGAATTTTAGAAAGGTCTGTAACAAATTATTTTAAATATAAAAAGCTACACTGATATTTATCTAATAATGTCAAGAATCTGAATGAAAAAGAAAAAAGTTGTTAATCGATGGAAAGAACAGGTGATTACAGTACACCATACTCTTAAATGTCTCAAGAGGGAAAATGGAGTATATAAATCAAACTTTATTTTCCTGCTCCACAAAATGTAAATCCACAGAGATGAAACAAAAATACAAAAGCAAGACTAATGTTAAATTAAATAAAAGCATTATAATAATAAGGAACAAATGATGGATAATTTCAGTATAGTTCTAAATGCAGTTAAAAGAAAGCCCAGGCATATACAAAATTAAGAGCAGTAGACTATAAACAGTGGAGGATATAAATGCCAGAAAGTGGCAACATACCATTAGAATTTTTTTACATAAACATCAATGTTTTTCTAGTACAGATTTTAAACATTCAGTCCAGAACTGGTCTGATTCTTGGTTAGGAACCCCAGGCATCCTACAGCAGAGCAGATATCAGAGTCTTCATCACTTGTACCGGCGTGTCAGTTAAACCTGCTCCCCAGTCTACCAATGCTTCTGTTTTATGGTTTACCCTTTACTTTACACATGCCTCTTTTAGGCCTCATTCCAGCAAGGTGCTGAGAATCTCCAATGCCCATTCAAGCTAGTGGGAGTTAAATGTACTCAACAACTCACAGGATTGAGTTTTGAACAAATGCATATACTTTATTAAGATATTTAATAAATATAAATTTGTTTACAATGTGCGTATACAGTAAACAATGTCATGAACTAACATTTGGGTTAATTCCAAGCTCTACAGACTGGAACAAAAAAAAAAAAATCCTATAGAGGCCAATGCAACACACTTGCTGACTAACTGCATTTTTTTTTTAATTCTCTTTTGGAATTAAAAGAAATTCTTTCACTCTAGCATTACTTGTCCTAATAAAATATCTTCAGAACTGTTATTACGGTCTGGGTTAAAATACTGTCCCCTGAAAACATGACTTAAAGGAATGGGAAATTAAAAGAGTCACATGAGACAAATAATCTTTGGTGAAATCCTGGCCCTACCTAAGTCAATGGGGTTGCTGCCAATGACTTCAAACAAGGCTACGATTTCTCCTGCGTTCAGTTTTAGATCCCTTAATGAGCCTATCTTTCTAACAAGACTATGAACGTAATTTCATATTCACAATACCACATTCAGTTCCAAACGAAATATTCTATGTAAAAAGAAATACTTACAGTACAGGGACAGGCTGCATAAACAGTGTGAAACTACCAGCTGCTGCTGATTTCTTCACAGAGTAAACTTTGTCCTCAGCCAGGCTGTCGTGCCTGGATTGGTATAACATTTGTACACATTAATTTGGCCTGGGGAGTTTCTATCTAACTGAGCAAGGTGGGAGGGTTTGTTATTTTAACTCCTAGCTGATAACAGCTTATCAGTAACTTCTCAAAGGTCGAGTTCAACACATTTGCAGAGTGAGAGATGCAAAGAAAATACAGAGCACGCCTGTGAATCCCAGAAGTCTTTCTTCCCCTTAGGGTGGGTCCTTATAAAAGTTTTCAGGATCCCCTCGCTTTTCCCCACATTCCAAGACCTTATTCTGCAGAGTCCTTCTGAGAAAAGCAATATACAGCTCTCTTCAAAGGCAATGAGCCCCACCCTTGAAGATGGCTTTAGCTACCATTAGGAGGAAGCAACATGAAATGCTTCCTTCCAAGGGAGGAGCTTGCTGTGTTTGCTGCATTCCCAGCTTCTGCCAACCCAGGTACTAAGATGAAATCCTGAACTCTAATCCAGCATGGCAGTGTAACTGTGTCACCATCACCACCAGTCTTACAACAGAGTTCCATGCCAGCCTCTTTATTTATTTATTTTTTAAGTATGCATTTAGTGCCTGATACAACTCTCACTGAAATTAATGGGAGTCCTTCCACTGATTTCAGTGCGTGCTGGACTCGGTCCTTAAGCAGAGTTCATTATCCATTACATTTTAGGGTGCTTAACTGATGTAAAAGTATTTTTTAATCCAGATAAAATTAATGAATAGAAAGGGTCTGCTGAAAATATCTGGATAGGGACACTTGGGTTCTCAGGGATTCTATCTGCAGAACCTACTTTCTCCAACAGTCCACCCAACTCTGACTTTGTTGATCTTTAGGAGGTGAACTAAGGCACATCCTCTTGGTGAAGCATTCTGTTGACTTTAGACTATCAGCGGGTTGATGTTCATTTGTTTGCAACAGTACTATATCGTGGACTCTTATTTAGTTTGTGATCCACTATAACCCCCAGATCCTTTTCTGCAGTACTCCTTCCTAGTCAGTTATTTCCCATAAGAACATAAGAATATACGACTGGCCAGACCAGTAGTCCAGTATCCTGTCTTCCGACACCGGACAAGACCAGATGCTTCAGAGAGAATGAACAAACAGGGCAATTACCAAGAGATCCATCCACTGCCGTTCAGTCCAAGCATCTGGCAGTCAGAGGCTTTGAGACACCCAGAGCAGGCAGTTGCATCCTTGACCATCTTAGCTGATAGCCATTAATGGATATCTCCTCCATGAACTTACCTAATTCTTTTTTAAACCCAGACATACTTTTGCCTTCACAACATCCTCTGGCAACAAGTCCCATTGTTTAACTGTATGTTGTGTGAAGAAGTACTTCCTTCTGTTTGTTTTAAACCTGCTGCCTATTAAATTTCATTGAGTGATCCCTGGTTCGCTATAAGGAATGTTTTCTAATCCTTTCTTCATTCTTGTGATTCTTCTCTGAACCCTCTACAAATTTATCAATATCCTTCTTGACTTGTGGGCACCAGTACTGGACACAGGATTCCAGCAGCAGTCACCCCAGTGCCAAATACAGAGGCAAATTAACCGCTCTACTCCTACTCAAGATTTCTCTGTTTATGCATCCCAGAATCGCATTATCCCTTTTGCCACAGCATTGAACGAGGCATTCCTGTTCACCATGACCCTAAATTTTTTTCAGAATCATTGATTCCCAGGATAGAGTTGCCCATCCTGGAAGAATGGCCTACATTCTTTTGTTCCTAGATGTATATATTGTTCGCTTGCACCCAGTTTACCAAGCAATTGCTCTGTAATCAGTGACCTATCCTTTTCTTTATGTACCACTCCCCCAATTTGTGTGTCATCTGCAAACTTTATCAGCGTTGATTTTTATGTTTTCTTCTAGTTCATTAATAAAAATGTTAATTAGCGTTAGACCAAGGACTAATTCCTGCAGGACCCAACAAGAAACACACCCGCTCAATAACGTTTCCCCATTTACAATTATATTTTGAGACCTACCACTTAGCTAGTGTCATTGTTTTTTGTTTTGTTTTTTGTGGGGATGGAGAAGATTCATAAGGCCTTGCTGAAATCTCAGGATCTGTTTATGGAGCCCTAATACCAAGACATGGCAGCACAGATGGCAGCCATGCTGGTTCAGCAGGAGGAGGAGGGACTTTCTCCACCAGGAATGCTGGGGATGAGGGTGGAGGGTTTGTTTTTTTTAAAACATACTGACAAGGGCTGATTTGCAGGCTCAGGGCATAGAGGAAGAATTATCTAGGTTTGTATGTTAGTGATTTTTAAAAGGGCAGATATAACTTCATTCAAGGGCACAAATGTTCTTCCCAATCCACAGTCTGCCATGCACCCCCCGCCCACACACACACACACTTTTTTGTTATTGGGGGATTTTTAAATGTCAACATTGCTCTGTGTTTATATTATGGAAGGCAGCTCAAGGAAGTGCACCTTGCACTTGGAGTGAAAAGCGGGGAGGTTTGGGATGGTTCTTACTTCCTGAAAGAATTTGTTCCACAGCTGCGAACCAGACCCTGAAAAAGCTTTCTGCTGCACAGAGGAGCCCAATGTGCCATTGCACCTGAGGAGCAGAAATATCAACCACTGTCCTTATCCCAGAGCTTTAAGCCTCTTTTAATATCCTGGCTCCAGGCCACTGAATGTCTTGAAAATAAGGACCAAGGCCTTAAACTTGACTATTCTACAGGGAGTGGGATGGATTTGATGTTCTCATAGTAACCCATGTAGCTAAGGAGATGTGCGGCAGCATTTTGTACTAGCTGGAGTTTCCTAAATGCTGAAGTCTTCATGCTTGGGTATATCACACTGCTGTAGTCAAGATGGGAGGTGACAAAGGCATGAATATCTGAGGTCAGGTAATCATCCATGAGGATGGGACAGAGTTTCCTACCTAATAGAACGCATTACTTGCAGATATGGCTACATAAAAGCCCCTCTCCAGGCCACTCAGTTCAGTTTCTCCATAATCACCCCAGGAGAGAGGGAAAATTGCCATAAAAAAAATCAAGGGGAAATTCATTTCACTAAGAAAGGATTCTCTGCAGGAGTTCTGTCAAAGTACAGAGGAGGAAACATCTGCTCTATTCTGTGGAGGCAAAAAGACTGGAAAAGAAGCTATTGGTTCAGATATACCCAGCAAGGAAGGTTTGTCACCATGAGTTAAAAATTGTTCAACAAAGAAGATCCATAGCAGGATAAATATATTTATCATTACACTGTGTGTTCCCACCTTGAAGCTCTTCAGCTGATGGGATGAAACGATGCGAAAGAACATGGGCAAAACTAAAAGAACTTAGGAAAAAACACACAGCTGCATAAGGCATCCTTATTTTCTTAAATAACATTTAAAAAAAACACAAGAAGGAAGTATATTAGCTTTTAATATACTTATTAACTGTTCGTTTCCTTTTAAAATGGTGCTACAGCACACCAGACAAAACAGTAGGATGAAGGCTGTATACCAGCAGAGTTCAAAAGATGGTGCCTCAGATATAGGCTCAACTGGCTTAGGAAGACACTGAAGAATAAGATCACTCTAGGATTGGAAAGAGAAGAGGAGGTGAGTGGAGGCCTGGAGGATGAGCAAGGAGAGAGGAGTGCTGCAAGCCACTTGCTGATCAAGAGCAGCATGGCAGGCATACACAAGGAAAGGAAATGCCCATGGAGAACCACAGGAGGAGAATGTATATAGAAATGAGATGGGAAATGAAACAGCATTCAAAGGCTGCTGGTGTGCAAAGGCCTGTGACCCAAGCGTGACATGTTATTCCATATCTTTTATGAAAATATGCTTATGAGATGAATATGACAACAGATATACTTTATGCAAGATGGCTCATGTGAGATATCATTAGAAAGGTTATGATTTACTGAATGCGATTATCCTATTTGTATGCCTGTATCATTTCTCTACCTGAAGTAAGGAATATTGACTATGATTCTGTATTTCAACTATGCTACTTTGGGTGATGTCCACTGCTAACACTTCAGGAAGGAGGAGGATCTGGGGAACTACAGGACAGTCAGCCTCACCTCAGTCCCTGGAAAAATCATGAAGCAGGTCCTCAAAGAATCAATTCTGAAGCACTTAGAGGAGAGGAAAGTGATCAGGAGAAGTCAGCATGGATCCACCAAGGGCAAGTCATGCCTGACCAACCTAACTGCCTTCTATGATGAGATAACTGGCTCTGTGCATGAGGAAAGCAGTGGACGTGTTATTCCTTGACTTTAGCAAAGCTTTTGATACGGTCTCCCACAGTATTCTTGCTGGCAAGTTAAAGAAATATGGGCTGGATGAATGGACTATAAGGTGGCTAGATCGTCGGGCTCAATGGGTAGTGATCAATGGCTCCATGTCTAGCTGGCAGCCCGTATCAAGCAGAGTGCCCCAAGGGTCGGTCCTGGGGCCTGTTTTGTTCAATATCTTCATTAATGATCTGGAGGATGGTGTGGACAAGTTTGCAGTTGACACTAAACTGGGAGGAGTGGTAGATATGCTGGAGGGTAGAGATAGGATACAGAGGGACTGAGACAACTTAGAGGATTGGGAAATAAAGAAATCTGATGAGATTCAACAAGGACAAGTGCAGAGTCCTGCACTTAGGATGGAAGAATCTCATGCACTGCTACAGACTAGGGACCGAATGGCTAGGAAGCAATTCTGCAGAAAAGGACCTAGGGGTTACAGTGGACAAGAAGCTGGATATGAGTCAACAGTGTGCCCTTGTTGCCAAGAAGACTAATGGCATTATGGGCTATATAAGTAGGGGCATTGCCAGCAGATCGAGGGACATGATCATTCCCCTATTAGACATTGGTAGGCCTCATTTGGAGTACTGTGTCCACTTTTGGGCCCCACACTACAAGGAGGATGTGGAAAAACTGGGAAGAGCCAAGCGGAGGGCAACAAAAATGATTAGGGCGCTGGAGCACATGATTTATGAGGAGAGGCTGAGGGAACTGGGATTGTTTAGTCTGCAGAAGAGAAGAATGAGGGGGGATTTGATAGCTGCTTTCAACTACCTGAAAGGGGGTTCCAAAGAGGATGGATCTAGACTGTTCTCAGTGGTAACAGATGACAGGAAAAGGAGTAATGGTCTCAAGTTGCAGTGGGGGAGGTTTAGGCTGGATATTAGGAAAAAACTTTTTCACTAGGAGGGTGGTGAAGCACTGGAATGGGTTACCTAGGGAGATGGTGGAATCTCCCTCCTTAGAGGTTTTTAAGGTCAGGCTTGACAAAGCCCTGGCTGGGATGATTTAGTTGGGGATTGGTCCTGCTTAGAAAACTGAGCAGGGGGTTGGACTGGATGACCTCCTGAGGTCACTTCCAACCCTGATATTCTATGATTCAGGAATAACAATGGAAAAGCCAGACAGGGCGGATGACCCATCAGTGAGGACAATGGACTTTGCCTTCCTGTGGACACTCCATACTGCCACTGACTCATGGACACTGATACTACAGCGTCAGGTAGTCTTGTCACCTGATACTAAAACATTATCTGGGACTTCTTGTAACTCTCCACTGTAAGGGAAAGGGGAGGGTCAAGTTTGGGAAACAAAGGAGTCCCACCTTATGTAAATCCTATTTAAGGGTGGGGAGGAAGGCAAGCAGGACTCTTCCTCTCCATGGCCTGTCTGTCCAAGAAGAAAGATGGCAAAAGCCACCTGAAGGGAAAGCAAGCAGGGAATCCAGACTGAAACAGGGGTCTAGTCTGAAAAGAAATATAACTGGAACTCTGAACCACAGAAACTTTGCAACCTGCCTGCAACAATATCTACAGTGAGAAATATTATTTGTAACCAATTTCTTTAGTGAAACTAGCTTAGTTTGCATGCTTGATTTAATTTGTTTAGTAATCTGCTTTGTTCTGTTTGTTACCTCTTTTACCACTTAAAGCCTGCCTTTTATAGTTAATAAAATTTGTTTAGTTTATTATTAAACCCAATTTCTGTAATTTCTAACTGGGGGAGAAGAAGTGTGCATCCCCCCTCCACACTGAGGGAAGGGGCAAATTTCATAATATATCTTTGGGTCTGCACTCCAAAGGAGGTGGACATCTGAGTGCTGAAGCAAGTCCCTTAAGATGAGCCTTCCCAGAGCTGATCTGCAGCTGGGTGTGGCCCTGCCTGTGTGTGTGTTAGAGGAGCTTTTAAGAGCCTGGCTCGGCAGAACAGGTTAAAGGGAGCCCATGCTGGCAGAACAGGTAGACTCAGTGGTATCTCAGCACATCAGGTGGCTTCCCAAGGGGTCCAGCCCATCACACTGAGTTGTTAAAAACAGATGAAAGTAACAAAAGTTCAGTTCATCTGTTATATAAAACTACTGCTAAAATAAGTTAAAGATGTAGCCAAAGAAACTAGTACAAACAAAACATGTTTAAACTAAAAGAACAGATAAGGGGTTTCCAGGGATTCTGGTAAAGTCATAAAATTGCTATAGCAACAAATCAAGAAGGCGGTAAAATGACACGAGAAGGTGGTGCACTGCCGGAGCATCTCTGGTAGAAATCTCATGTCCAGGCTGATTTACTCCATTATAATGTTGTTCACTCCTCCTTCAGCTCTGCCATCTTCCTAGCTAACAACTCTTCTTCTCCAACTTAATTGAATCCCATGTCTTCAGTCCCAGCCACCTTTTAGACATCTTTGATTCACTCCTCAAATCCTCCCTCTCTCCTGCCTCCACTTTTTTCTTTGCATAGGCTCTAGCCAATTTCTTTCAAGAGAAATGTGCCTAAATATCACACGATCTTCCTTCCTTGGCACATGTACGATTCCCCCTTCTCCTCTTACTTCCTTGTCACACATGCAGAAATTTCTCATCTGCTGTCTTCTTCTAAGTCCTCTATTTGCCACAGTGACCCTATCCCATCTTCTAATCTCCCTTATACCCACTCTCATACCCTCACTCCTCTCCCTAACTGCTCACTCTCCTCATAATACAAGCATGATTTAGTGCAGGGATCGGCAACCTTTCAGAAGTGCTGTGCCGAATCTTCATTTATTCACTCTAATTTAAGGTTTTGCGTGCCGGTAATACACGTTAACATTTTTAGAAGGTCTCTTTCTATAACTCTATAATATATAACTAAACTACTGTTGTATGTAAAGTAAATAAGGCTTTTTAAAATGTTTAAGAAGCTTCATTTAAAATTAAATTAAAATGCAGAGCCCCCCAGACCAGTGGCCAGGACCCGGGCAGTCTGAGTGCCACTGAAAATCAGCTCGTGTGCCGCCATCGGCACCTGTGCTATAGGTTGCCTACTCCTGATTTAGTGTCTCCTATCTTAAAAAATAACCACCACCCTGGACCCCACTTGCCTCTCCAACTACCACCCTATCTCTAGGCTCATTAAATATGTTGTCTACATCGCTGTTTGGAGTTCTGCTTGTACAATCCATCAAACATCCTTTGCACTCCACTGAAACTGCTCTCGCCAAAATCTCTAATGACCTCTTCATAGACAAAGCTCAGACCCAATACTCCAGTCTCATCCTCTGTGACCGGACAGCCACCACTGACCACACTCCTCCCCTTGGTTTCCATTAACCTATCCTCTCCTTGTTCTCCTCACACCTCTTTAATTGCTGCTTCAGCGTGTTCTTCAGAGGATCCTCCTCTTGCCCTCTAACTTTCCGAGGGCGTTCCACAGTATTCTGTCCTTGATCACCTTCTCTTCTCCCTCTACACCTTATCTCTGGATAATGTCATTCACAAAACACAAATTCAACTACCATCGAATCTACCTCACAGGCCCACATAACCTGGGTATCATCTTTCACTTGGAAGTCTCTCTAGATCCGCAGATCCAGGGCAAACAGGGCCGGCTCCAGGGGTTTCGCCGCCCCAAGCAGCAAACAAAATTTAAAAAAAAAAAAGCCGTGATCACAACCTGCGGCAATTCAGTGGGAGGTCCTTCGCTCCAAGCGGGAGTGAGGGACCCTCTGCCGAATTGCCGTGGAATACCTGAAAGTGCCGCCCTGCTCCGGAGTTGCCGCCGCAAGCACCTGCTTGATAAGTTGGTGCCTGGAGCCATCCCTGAGGGTAAATCTAATGTTTGCAGATTCTTTCCAAATAACATCTCTAAGACATAGTCTCTTATCCCGCCACACAGCTAAAACTCTTGTCCAGGCTCTCATCTCACAGCTCAGTTACTACAGCAATATTCTCTCTGCCCTTGACAAATGCAATCTTGCCTGCTCATATCCATTCAGAATGTTGGTGCAAGGATCATTTTCCTACCCCATCACTTCGGCCATGTCCGCCCTGTCCCTGCATCCCTGCACTGGCTCCCTCTTCTCTACTGCATCAAACACAAGCTATTTTTCCTCACTATCAAGGCTTTTCATGGCCAAACCACATGTTACTCATCACTCATTATCAAGATGTTGACTCCCCCATCCAGTCAGCCAATGATGCCAGCTTCTTGTTATCCTGCAGGCTTGAAAGAAGCTCC
The DNA here is from genome assembly GCF_025201925.1 of Gopherus flavomarginatus. Classification (NCBI taxonomy): domain Eukaryota; kingdom Metazoa; phylum Chordata; order Testudines; family Testudinidae; genus Gopherus; species Gopherus flavomarginatus. Next base: position 64,192,423 of record NC_066624.1, read on the forward strand.
CTGTAAACATCTGCAAATCCACCTCAGTATCTTTTTTCAGTTGCCTCCAAAAAACTTGAGAATGGTTAGGCCACTGATGTGCAGAGAGACAGCCTGTCATGCTAACCAATATTGTCTCATCATCGTTCTCTACTCCCAGTCCATCTGTTGTTTCTTGCCTTATACTTAGAATGCAAATTCTTTTGCATTCTTTGGCAAAATTCTTTTTGTTCCGTATTTGCACAATGGGGTCCTGGTCCATGTCCATGACAGTACAAATAATAAATATTATTTTTGATGGCTGATATTGCCACCCCTTTCTAGACAAGGCGGGGGGGCCCGTCACTTAGCAACTTGATTGGGGACTGGATAGTTAAAAGGTCCTAAACTGAAGGAGAGGAAGTGAACTTCATCATCACTGCTATCAACACCAACTGCTGTGACCAAGGAATGCACCCATCATACCACTGGGCATGATCCTGAAAGACGTCCTGACTAGAGGAGAAGGAGTCAGATGATAATCACCTCCATCTATTAGGTTTGAATGAATCCTGAACAACACCTGGCATGTGAACCTGCTGCCAACCCTTCCCTAGGGTGATTTTAACTTCCCAATTGTACAACTTCTGTTTCTTTTTTGCTGTCTATCTAGTAAAAGTCTGTCTCAGCCAAGATAAACCCATCCTTGTAACACTGCTGTAATGAAAAAGAAAGCTCCGAATAGTAGTGCCTCAAGCAGCCTGATACTGGTAAAAGTTTTGCCAAGTGCTGAAGGGCTAATAAGACCATATACTGTGCTTGTTGTTTCCCAGCAGCTGAACAAGAAACAGACATCTGTTACACTCTCTTTCCTCTCCTCTGGTTTTGCCTTGTCTTAAAAACAAACTCATAAGAAACAGAATTGAACTTTATCAAGAGTCACCCCAAAATGACTATCAAAACACTTGTCCCCCGCCACCCCCTACACAATAAGGAAAATTAACACCTTGATTAATACCATCTCAGGAACTGTATAGGAGGGAATTTCCATCAAAAAGACTATACGCTTACAGAGAATAAGGTAAATTACAAGAAAGTTTTACATTTCAGATGCTTTGAGAGTTTGGCCCTTTGTATTGCTCCAGCAGGAGTGAGCCAGTGAACATAAGATAAGAACAGTCATACTGGGTTAGACCAAAGGTCCATCTAGCCCAGTATCCTGTCTTCTGACAGTGGCCAACACCAGGTGCTTCAGAGGGAATGAACAGAACAGGAAATCATCAAATGATCCATCCTTGTCGTCCATTCTCAGCTTCTAGCACACAGAGGCTAGGGATGGGTATCCCTGCCCATCATGGCTAACAGTCATTGATGGACCTATCCTCCTTGAGCTTATCTAGTTCTCTTTTGAACCCTGTTATAGTCTTGGCCTTCACAACATCCTCTGGCAAGGAGTTCCACAGGCTGACTGTGCATTGTGTGAAGAAATACTTTCTTTTGTTTGTTGTAAGCCTGCTGCCTATTAATTTCATTTGGTGATCCCTTGTTCTTGTGTTATGAGAAGGAGTAAATAACACTTCCTTATTTACTTTCTCCACACCAGTCATGATTTTATAGACCTCTGTCACACTGTGCGTGAACCCCAGGGCACACACAACTGTCTAATATGTAACAAGGGTTTTTGAACTAACCCTTGCAGGGCCTCCCAGACTCTTTCCCTTTAATGGAAGGGGCAGAGAGAGATGCTGAAGCTTGCAGAAATCAGTTCCACAGACAAATTTTTGGGGTCCACACAAGCTATTCCGCATTAACAACAGTCTTAAAAGGACTTTAAACAGGAAAAACGATGTACATGCCTAGAAATTAACCCATTGCCCCAATCTAAAACAAATGCACCACTACCATGTAACTGAAGACAGAGCAGAAACCCACTTGGAGCAGCTTTCCCTCTTGCATCCACTCCTGCTCTGCCACCAGAAGGGGACAACTCTGCATTTAAAAGGCCATCCCCATGACACTTCCCGTTAAAGTAATACTTGCCAATCGGCTGATTAAAGGGAAGGGTCACACACTCCCCCTCTTGACTTTAAATAAAACTCAAGCAGCTCTAACTCACCTATTCCTGCTATAAGTATAGTTTTATTAATCTATTAGGATAGTGGCTTCTAGCTCACTCAGTGCTACAACTACTGAACTGACAAGCAAGTGTCAAAACAAACTGGGAAAGCATAGCTTAGCTCACAGTGCAAGAGCCTAAGAGGAATGTCTTAGCAATTTTCAAAGTGACTGGCTACAAACTCTACTGAACCTGTTTAAACCTGTCCAGCATACTGGAAACCCTCCACATAACAGATTTAGCTCATTAAGGGGCTTAAGCTTTTAACTCACATAAAGAACAACCTGGCAAATTGTGAAGTACAGATAAGTACACTGTGATGTGCTTGCTAAGAAGCAGGGAGTGCATTGTCTATATGCCATCAAGTATAAGGAGTACTCGGAACACTAAAAGGAGATTGCGCGAACGTGATAAACACAACCTCTTAACCAGGACAACTAAAATCAACCTTCAAAGAGCCAATTAAATGGTTAATTTGGCCATTAAACACACCTATCTACAAGCTTTGGTTTAGATTCCTTTTCAGCACTGATGGCTGGGGGTGAGAACCACTTGCAAAGCCTATGTACCTGTCACCACCAATGCAGTGGGATGCTAGTCGTCCGTGGTGCAGCTCTGACTTTTTCAACAGTGTCAAAAAATAGTGTTTTGATTTCCTAGCACTCTTGGTGTCACAGGGCAACTTTCTTTACACAATCTGTTGCTGATCACAGCCCTCCAGAGAAAGATGGCAGATGAGGAAAGCAGGTGTCTAGAGAGGAGCAGCTGACAAATCGTGGCCTGGCATGCTACCCACTAGACAGGAAATGCCAAGTTAATGGGGATATTAATGTTCACCTCTGCCCTGTACACATACGCATTACAATACAGTCTCAAAATACATGAGCACATGCCATTTTCCACACAGCAACCATGTCTTATTCACTGCACAGGTAGGCTGGTACTCAATGAACGTAGCTCCTGTTCAGTATTTTATCATCACTGATCAATATGTGGTCATTGCATCACTCACAGGAGGCCAATCACCTCTACTGAATGAAGATGGGATTTAGTCAGTACATAACCCAGTTTCATTCACTGTCCAAGCAGCTCAAAGAGGCAGGCGTCCTGCGGGAAAAATGATATGGAATCATGTCTTTAGAGACTGTATAATAATTCATATGCACAATGGGTCAGTTATGCCTATACCATTAAGACTGATGTTTCCAGAACAGTGCACACTTAAATTGCCAACCTCATTGTTCTTCTAGCAAAGAATTTTAATAGAAATATACAGATATTAACTTCCAGCTGGAGCGTGTAATGGAAGTTATAAAGAGGCCTAAATGCTTCCATTATAACCTCCCATCTTCAGTGCTCTCAATCAGCATCCTGCCTAGTTTCATGAACACCTTCACAGCTCAAACTCCATACACATGGTCATGCACAATAAAAAGAATTTTCACTGGGCTACCTTGAGCTTGTAGGCGGAGTGCAGATTGGAACACTGTTGTAGTTAGTAAGATACTTGTTATGAATAGAAATCATGGCATGTGCACCAAGGAGGTCTTATAAAGCCTTACAAAATTCAGCCAAATCAAAATAGATTGTCACCCAAAACCAAAAGGCACAGTGCACAGGGAGGCTGGCCTCTTTAAGGGGAGATGAGTCCAGCCCTACCTGTAACACAATTACAGGCAGAGAGAATGAGCTAAGTTACAAGAAGTTCATGTGGCTAAATCAGGCCTTTTGAGGTGAAAAGACGAAAGCCTGTGGAGAGCCAGAGATAAGAGAGGAGACTCCAGGTAGGAAGCCCTGTTAGGAACTGCTACTTGATAGAGAGCAGGTCTGCTTAGTAGAAAGCCTCAGCAGGGACAGGACTAAGAACCTTGCACCAAGGGTTGTGAGGCAGCTAGGAAGGCTGGGGAAGAGTTCTTGCGTTTTCTTTTGAACTTTGTTAATAAACCAGCCCCCACAAGAAGGTGTCACTCAACACCTTAAAGCCAATGCTGAAGTTATCAGGAGCCCAAGAAGGGGAAACTGAGACAGTGGCTAGCCCAAAGCCATCAAGAAGTCACACAGTGAGAGAAAACATGGCCAATATTAAACACAAATGGTAAAACACTTTTGAAAGCTACACACAAGTGAAAGACTTTTAAAATGGGAACACTTATGCAACTTTAAGTTTAACATTAACTGGCATTGTTGAGAACATTTCATATCCCCCCCCCCCCAACTCTGAGAACCAAAAAGTCTCTTATTTATTTGAACACACACTTTACAAGAGTGGAGACACAATACAAGAAGTAGTTGGCCATTTTTTCCATTCAGAGAACTCAAAAATACTACAGCCAGCAACGGATACAGTTTTATTTCCAGTTCTTCACCACAAGCTCTCACTACAAAAAATATATCCATACAAAGACTTTTCTGTAAACATGATTCAGTCTCATTTTTTAAATACTTGCTGTGAGTTACTGTATTTGTGCATTCCCTTGGGAAAAAAATCCAAAGGTCAAGGTACACAGATACGCAGTGATATGCTTCAATGATTATGTCACATGAAACCAGGTTCTACCGAAACCCCACAAATAGATATGCCTGAAATAACAGGGGAATTCCAGCAGAGGCAAAGTTCAACAGTAATGGTACTGTGCTTAAGTACATATTCCTTTGCTTCTGTTTGTATGGCAAAACACAAGTGGTGGTTGGAGGTGGAGGGGACCAAAAAGGTTAAAATTTATATTTAAGGCTACAATTTAATTGGGTATTTTTAGTAAAAGCCATGGACAGGTCACAGGAAAAAAAAAAAAATCAGGGCCCCATGACCTGTCCATGGTTGAATCTTGGGGCTGGGGGAGGTGGGAGGGGGAGCGCTGCAGGGGGAAAGCCGGGGCCCCACTGTGGGGGAGGGAACCCATGGGGGCCTGCTGCTGCTCCAGCCCCACCTAAGGGGGATCCTGGGGGGGACCGCTTCCCGGGGGGAGGGAGCGCCGGGGATGGGGGGGAGCCACCACTGACATGAGGGGGAGGGTGCCCTGGGGGGGGAGGGGAAGGGCATCCAGGGGAGGAAGGACACCCTGGGAGGGGAACAACAGGTGCTGCCAAAAGTTGGAGTGCTCCACGGGGGGGGGGGGGGAAAGAGTAGCCAATGCTCTGGCCACCGCCAGGAGGGGGTTGCCCCAGGGTCAGTACCACTGCCAGCTGCTCTGGTGGTCCCCGGAGCCAGCTCCTTGGGGCCACCAGAGCAGTGGCCTGTGTGGCTGGCTGCGAGACCGCCCACGCAGCTGGCTGCAGAGCCGCTATAGCAGCGGCAGTGTGGCTGTCCCCAAGGCTGCCGAAGCAGCTGGTTCCAGAGCCAGCTGCTCAGGCAGCCCTGGGGTCAGCCACACTGGCTGCTGCAGAAGTCATGGAATCCGTGACCTCTGTGACAGACACGGCACCCTACTTGTACTACAGTAAAACTGGTTCTTTGAGATGCTGTCATCACTGTGGTTTGCACTATAGGTGCATGTAACAGCAGGGCACCTGTGACCCTCCCTCAGTTCCCTTGCAATTTGAAACCCATGGTACCTGAGGACTCAGGGATTGAGGTGGGACATGGGATCCACATTGACTACAATATCTCTAAGAACCACAGTTACTGCAGAGGGTAAGTCAACATTTTTTCCTCTTTCGGCATGAGTGATTGTGGATCCCACTGGAAGTGACTGGAAGGCAGCATCCTCTCAGGATCGCAGGAAATGAAGCATTCCAGCTGCATCCAACAGTAACTGAAGTACAGCTCTCATGAATGTGGCATCTGACCTGCTAGCTAAGTCCAAGGCATGGTGTTTGACAAGGGTCAGTGGGTTTCTCCACATTACAGATTTCAGATATTGGCACATTCCTGAAGCAGGCAGAGGATGTTGATTGAGCTCTGTTGGAGTGATATTCAGTGGATGCAGCATGCCAGGCACACAGCGAGATATGCTGCGTTACTCATTTCCATGTTCTCTACAGCGAGATGCATGGACATTTATAACATCTAGTTGTGGCAATAAACAGAAGGGACAATATTCTAACCGGTTTGGTCCTGTCAATATAATAAAAAGCCAAGTCCTGGTAACACCAAGAGCTATAGCTTCTTTTCTCCCAGCATCTAGTGTGGTTTCAGTAACAAAACAGGCAGACTGACTGGCTCAAATGAAATTCCAAGACCACCTTAGTTGTGAACTTCAGGTGAGATCTTAGCACCACCTTGTCCTTGTGGAATGTCATATAGGGGATTGGGCCATAAGCACCAGAAGTTCACTCACTCTTGTGGCTGAAGTGTCAGCCACCAGGAAGACCAACTTCAGAGTGGTGAAAGGAACATCCAAGAGAGGCTCAAACAGAGGTTCCATGAGCTTCAGGAGGACCAGTCCCCAGCAGGAGCAGGTTCTTTGACTGGTGGGCAAGTGTGTAAAAGTCTCTTGAGGAACTTCAATACCATGAGGTGAAAAAAGATCAAGAATTCCAGGCTGGGCAACACAATAGAGCACTGGCACTCAGCTCGCCCAATCGGACTAGGAAATGCTGAGCTTAACATGGGGTCTAAATATATCCAATGGCTTCTCACACCAGATAGAGCTACAGGGCACTTGGGAGATGGCTCCCTCCTCCCCTCAACTGAGACCCAGTGACATTTGAAACACCCGTCACTCACAAGGATTCTGGAGGGAAAAGCACCACCACCCTGGCCTCTGCAGAAGGTAGGGCAGAGAGAGAAGCAGCAAGCCTCAAACAACTCTCTCTGATTTATGTGGCAATGAAGGTCCAAATCCTATGACTCCCAGAACAGAGAGTGATGTTTCTAGCCCTGCTTTCCCTAACACTAGCAAGCGGGAGAATGAAGATGTGGCCACAGCTCAATGTGACCTGAAAGAACAAGTACATCAGGATCAAGGAAGCAAACAGGCTAGCATTGTTCCTGGTCCCATCCTCAAACAATAGTAGCCTCACAGAGACAAGAATTAAATAATAAATGAAAATGCTTAGCACTTACATAGTATTTTTCATCGGCAGAGCTCAAAGCCCTTCATAATACTACCAGAGGATGGGGGACAAAGCTAACATTTATTTAACAGCATTCAGTCTGAAAGATCCTGTAACAGGGTGCCCATTGCGCCCTGCATATCCAGCCCTTTGGCCCTCCCAGACTCAGGGAGGTTCCAAGCTGGTGCAACATCTAGGCTCTTTATTTGTGGATATTTCCCACCACCAGTTTCCTACTATTTACAATGGCATGACCTAACACAGGCCTGGTCAGCAACAGAGTAGCAGGCTTCTGCCTCCCATCTCTGCTGGTCTCCGCCCCCCTTCCACTCACTTCCTTCCAGCCTTATAGCTCCTGTCTACTGAGGCTCGCAGGTGCAGTCAGTGATTATGCAAACCTAGGTTATTTACCCAGCCCCAATCCATTTCCCTTGATGGGGACTGGAGTGGCAGGAGCTGACTGAGGCTCCCCCAGCAGTGCCCTGCCACAGATCCCAATGAGCTGTGAGTCTTTATCCATCACTAACACGCAGCTATTTCTTAGGCAAGATGTTGCCACTGTTTAAATAGCATGCAAACATTTAGAAGACAGGAAGTGGAGAATGCTGGCTAAGATTTTCAAAATAGGGGATCCTAAGTCCATATTTGTCTTCAGCATGCACTCCTTCAGAAAGCCAAAGGCATTCTGCACTGATGTAAAGGTCTACCTACCCTAATCACTCTGCATGATCAAGACCCTAAAGGGTTGAAGACCTCACCTGCCCTAGAGAGCAAACAAAATTAACTCCTTACCTTTTTCAAGACACTCTGGGTTCCAGTAGAAAGGTATGAATTTGCTCATTTTTGGAAGACTTAATGGTCCATGTGTTTCTGTTAATTTGCTCTGTTTGGTGCTCCTCACAGAAATTGGTATTCTGGAGATCTGAAAAGAATGCCAATTTAATGTACATATCTCCAATAAAGCACACACAGTTACAGACATATTGCACTTTTCCTGTTTTCTGACGGTTCCATAAAAGTTCATCTCAAATCAAATCAAAGTGGACAATTCTGCTCAGAACCACAGTTCTGCTTCAGCAAGAAGAGGTTTTCTGTTAACATCATGACATCATAACATCAATCGAGCTCAGGGACCCATTGCATTAGGCGCTGTGCAACTATTGGTAAAAGACAGGTGAAGGCACTTCCCCAAGGTCACACAGCAGTTCAGTGGCAAAGCCAGGAACAGAACATTAGTCTCAAGACTCCCAGCCCATGCTCCCTCTCACACTTTATTCGTTTACATTTACATGGCTTTAGGTTTTTAATTTTGGACATTGCGATTTCATGTACTGCTGAAAAACTGTAGAGTAGTTCTGTGGTATTTGGTTTTCCCAAGGTCTCAGAGACTATTCTAACCGTGCCAGCAAGTAAACCTAGACCATGCTAATTCCGTCCATGCTACACGATGATTGTGTTTTGTTTGTAGCATGAATGGGACAAAAAAGTTATAGCATATATAGTGCTAAGAAACTATGACAAGGCTTTCAATAGCAAAACAGCCTCCACTCACACTAAGAGTACTGAATGTCACTGAGAAGGAACACACTCACAGAAAGGCCCATTTTGTAGGCAGAATAACCTAGTTTGACAGTAATTTAATTTGGCTGTGCCAAAACCAAGTTATAGCATGGCATTTGTTTGAATGAAGCCAAACTGTGATACAGACAGTTGTTTAAAAAGCTACACGCCATGCTTCAGACTGGGTCTTCACCAGGGCTAATACACTGTTTTAATATGGTAATAACATTTGTCCCTATCTGCACAAGCTGAACCAAACCATGCTATAGCCTGGCCAGTCACAGCTGCTCAAAGCAAGACCTCGTTCACTTCACAGTAAAACAGATCTATGTTCTAAAGCAAGGTCCCTACATTCTGCGGTTACTGTTGCTGGGAGTTCTGAGGAAGATTCAGATACATATTTAATGGAGAATCTTAATGCATTAAATATAAAAAATAAATATAGTCAGTGCTGCAACCTCTGTGATATTTAGTTTCATTTTATACTGTCCCCACAGTTTCAGTTTTCAACATGCAGCTGTCATTTTTAAGTTTCAGAGTTAACAACCCTTTAATGAAAAGGGCAGTTGACACCTGATGTTTCAGGCTACATGGAAACTCAGGAATATATTTGTGATACAGTTAAAATTTTCAAGGTTCTCTTTGCAGCCAAAAGGCTAGAAATATTCTTTACATTTAAAGTGGAAATTCTGGAGCATAATTCTGCAGCAAGGGGTGAATTCTGCAACGGAATACACAGGGCCCCAATTAAAGGTGATCTGCAAAGGAAACAATTGTGTCTCCTTGTTTATTATGTGTAAAGGAGACTGAGAGGCTATTTCCATACCCTTCCTCCACTCTACCACAGACAATTTTTCCTCCCTTTTGCCTGTATTTTTACACTAGAAATTCAGCTCATGCTACCCCAACTTTCCTGGAAGACTCTAAAGGCAACAGAAAAACATCACAAGTACCAAAAGCGCATATAACCTAAGTGTGACTGAGAAGGGAAGGGATTTTTAATCAGACCGTTTAAAACTCTGTTTTTATTCTGCGTTATGGAGGTGATCAGTCTAGATCAAGGGTTCTCAAACTGGGGATTGCAACCCCCTGGGGGTCACAAGGTTATTACCTGGGGGTCACAAAGTGTCAGTCCTGCCAGGAGTGGAGCTGGCAGCCTGAGCCCCTGTTAAATTAAATAAAATTAAAAAACCCTGTTTTTAGTTTATAGGGGGGGCTGCATTCAGAAACTTGCTGTATGAAAGGTGTCACCAATACAAAAAGTTTTGAGAGCCACAGGACTAGATGATCAGAAAATGGTCTTAAAATATAGGTATTTATACCTTTTTAGTTCAAATCATTGACCAACAGTTCAGGAAAAATCTCTGTGACGGTTCCAGTCCCTGTACTTATTCAATTAAGGGCTGAGAAATTACACACCTCAGTTCTCATATGTTTTTGCAGGTTACTTTGAAACTTGGTAGCTTTATAGTTTAAACAGGCCTTCAACAATGGCCATCAGCATTACACAAAGAAGCCAAGAAAAGCTCCCAGATTAAGCCCCTGAACTCTATGAAGAAGTCACAATCCAAGTGCTAAATCCTGACCTCAGATACCCAAACAAAACTCACAAATTTCACCTAGAGTTGTGCCTGCATATCTGAGAGCAGAATTTGGCCATAAAGCTATATAGAAATGAGCACCATGTTACGGTACTGAGCTCACAAATCAGACTGCTGAAAAATAGGAAGGGTGGTGAAGTGCACTGGAAAACAAAAAACCTAACCCACCACCACCTCCCAGCCCTTCTACAAAGCGACAAAGCATTTTCTAAACATTAATGAATTAAGCCTCTTTAGGTCATTTATCTCCATTTTACAGATGGAAAAACTGAGGAATAGAGATTAAAATGGTTTCAAGATCCCAGGAAGCTCGTGGAAGTGACTGAATAAAATCCAGACCTCCCAACACAGTCTTATGCTTAAAACAAGACCACTCTTCTGCCATAAAGTGGACGCATCAATTTGTAACAGACGAAGGTGACTCATTGTACCCAGAGCCACCGTCTAATTGTAAATACATGAGCATCAAAAGAGGAAACCCAGGTGCAAAAAGCTTCTGAGTGAGTCAGAGCTTGTACTAATTTTTTTTTGGCCCAGGTGTAATGGACACAAACTAAATATCAATGCAATCTGCCATAAAAAATTTTGTTTCTCTCAGTTCCTAAAACCTAGGCACTAGGGTACTGCCACTGGACCTTAATCAGGATGTCCATCTTTTTGTCAGCAAAAATAAAGTGGGCACTGTACACTTTGTATTCTGTGTTGTAATTGAAATCAATATATTAGAAAACATTCAAAAATATTTAAATTAGGGCTGTCAAGTGATTAAAAAAATTGATCATGATTAATCATGCTGTTAAAGAACAACTGAATGTCATTTATTTAAATATTTTGGACACTTTCTACATTTTCAAATATATTGATTTCAATTACAATACAGAATACAAATATTTGCACTGCAAAAAACAAAATAGTATTTTTCAACTCACCTAATACAAGTATTGTAGTTCAATCTCTTTATCATGAAAGTTGAACTTACAATTGTAGAATTATGTACAAAAACCCCTGCATTCAAAAATCAAAACATAAAACTTTAGGGCCTACAAGTCCAATCAGTCCTACTTCCTGTTCAGCCAATCACTCAGACAAACAAGTTTGTTTACATTTAGAGGAGATAATGCTGCCTGCTTCTTGTTTACAATGTCACCTGAAAGTGAGAATAGGTGTTTGCATGGCACTGTTGTAGCTAGGGTCACAAGATATTTACACGACAGATGCACTAAAGGTTCATATGTCCCTTCATGCTTCAACCACCATTCCAGGGGACATGCGTCCATGCTGATGATGGGTTCTGCTTGATAACAGTCCAAAGGAGTGTGGACCAGTGCATGTTCATTTTCATCATCATGAGTTAGATGTCACCAGCAGAAGGTTGATTTTCTTTTTTGATGGTTTGGGTTTTATAGTTTCCGCATCAGAGTGTTGCTCTTTTAAGATCTCTGAAAGCATACTCCACATCTCGTCCCTCTCAGACTTTGGAAGGCACTTCGGATTCTTAAATCTTAGGCTGAGTACTGTAGCTATCTTTAGAAATTTCACATTGGTATCTTCTTTGCATTTTTTCATATTTGCAGTGAAAGTGTTCTTAAAAATGAACAACATGTGCTGGGTCATCATCCGAGACTGCTATAACATGAAATATACGGCAGAATGCAGGTAAAACAGAGCAGGAGACACACAATTCTCCCCTAAAGAGTTCGGTCACAAATTTAATTACTGAATGCTTTTTTTAACAAGTATCATCATCATGGAAGCATGTCCTTTGGAAAGACAGACAAAGCATGAAGAGGCATATGAATCTTTGGCGCATCTGGCACATAAATAACTTGTGACGCCAGCTACAACAGTGCTATGTGAATGCCTGCTCTCACTTTCGGGCGACCTTGTAATTAAGAAGTGGGCACCATTATCTCCCGTAAATGTAAAGAAAGTTATTCCTCTTAGTGATTGGCTGAACAAGAAGTAGAACTGAGTGGACTGGTAGGCTCTAAAGTTTTACATAACTGCACTCAAAACCAAAACATTGTAACAAAAACTATTTATTCTATCACTTTTACAGTGCAAATGTTTGTAATAAAAATAATATAAAGTGAGCACTGTACAGTTTGTATTCTGTGTTGTAATTAAAATAGATATATTTGAAAATGTAGAAAAACCATCCAAAATACTGTAGTTAATAAATTTCAGTTGATATTCTATTGTTAAGCCATGCAATTAATCGCGATTAATTTTTTTTAGTTATTCGTGTGAGTTAACTGCCATTAATCGATAGCCCTAATACAAATAAATGTTCCAAGAGTTGACAAGGAAATCTTAGCTTATGAACTTATTTATGAATTATTAATTAAAAGATGGGCTCTTTAACAAATTTAGCATTCTGTGTCAGGATTTTCTTTGTCTCAAATATATTAAAACAGACACACTTCAAAGTTTCCATATAATTACAACTAGCTGAAATCTCCCAGGTAAGTTTCAATTACATTAAGTTATTAACAACAGTTCTATTGGCTGAAATGAGCAGTGCTATGATCAAGATTGAATCAAGAGCTCCCAATGGTAGATAAACTGGCCCAACTGTGACTTCTCGTTAAAGATTCCATGGCTGCATGCTAGTTCAGACATCAATACTATCATCATGGTACTGCTGCCTCAGCTCCACAGCATATTAAAGCAGCACTACTGGCAGAACTGATTCTGGGGCACAGGGGGATAATCTTAAACCAGAGAAACACTGTGATTCTGGAACTGGGCTCTCTCTGCCCCAACTTCACACAGTACCAGTCTCACTAACATAGACCACTAAAACAATTGAAAAGTAAGGACCAGACTCACTTTGGGTCCTTTGCACTGCTCCAGTAATTGAAATTGGCTGTAAGCCAGATAAATTGGCCAGTGCACTCTCCCTGTTTTGTGCCGCTAGTGGCTTTCCCATTAAAAGTTAAAGCTTAATCATTTAAGACTGATATTTCATATCTCCAGATCATTAGAAACATTGCATGGAGGCATTCTCTTTGTTTTTTTGTTAGGAGTCACATATTAAGTTTTTATAATTTAAAATAATGAAGGAAATTCCCAGCCAAAAATAACTACATTAAGATGGAGTTAAGGTTGACCATACATATCAGTAACTTAAATTAAAGAACATTACAGGGATGCTGTAATTATCCTAAAATGAATTAAGATTAGACAAAAAAGAAATGTTAGTGTAAGAAATGAACATTTAAGGCATCCCAAAACTTGAAAATTGCACTGTAGCGATGCCATGAGAAGGGGAAAACTGAAACAAATCAAGTCTCTCTAAAAATCTGTTTAATCTAATCTGAGACCACAAACACTAATCTGTCTTAATTAGAATAAGAGAAAAGGGGGTTGGCCTATAATCTCCTTTTGAAAATATCTGTATATATCCTCATATTACCAAGAGCTTTGAAGTTTCAGGACTTTGAATTAAATATATGGCTTAATTTCTGAACTGAAACACTTTGGCTAAAGGCCTAGTGAGTCCCCAGGAGAATACATTCTCTCTTTGACAACATATGAAATTCAAAACTTATGTCTATTATATACAGTAACTAATATAGGATGTAACTAAGGCCATGTCTACACTGCCACTTTCTCACTCAGGAATTTCAGCGCTGTAAAGTGGCAGTGTAGACAGTGCACCCGCTGGTAGCTACTCCCCTCATGGAAGTGGTTTTTTTAGAGCACTGGTTCCACCGCGACACAGCCATGGCAGCGCTTTAATGTTGCTAGTGAAGACGTACCCTTAGTAGCTTATGACAGTCCCTTCCAGAACTACTGACAAACTTCAGCGCTATGACTGAATTGGAAAGCTACTCGGCATTTCTTCTAATTGCCTATCAGCTTCTTTTTTCTCATCACAGGGTACCTTGCATTTGGTGAGAAATGAAGAGGGTGTAGGTGGGTAGAGTAACCAGATCTCCCAATTTTATAGGGACAGTCCCAATTTTGGGGTCTTTTTCTTATATAGGTTCCTATTCCACCTCCACCCCCATCCCAATTTTTCACACTTGCAGTCTGGGCACCCTATAGGTGGGTGAGGGATTGATGGGTGGCTGGAAAAACAGGTGGGGCTAGAAATAAAAGGCAGTGTTGGAGCTCTGAAATGTTAGGAACAATACAGCCATTGTATCAATCTCATCTACTCTACAGCAGGCTACAACCTCCTAGCCACTGCCCTTCCCAGGCTCCCTCTTCTGTTTCTCGTGGCATTGCCCCACTGGTCCCGATGATACCCATACATACCCCTCACCAACCCATTCTCCCACCCACTGCCCTGGGACGGACTCTGAGTTCACACTACACCCCAACAGACTGCCTGCTCGGGTTCAGCCCGCCCCCCCACTTGGCTCCGCCTCCTCCCTCTCCCCCGCCACATGCCCGCGGTACTGCCCGCCCCCAACACGCCCTCCAGACACCCGCTCCCGACGTTGGCGTAGGTGCCCCACATTACCTAGCCGAGGGCTACACGCGCCCACCGGGAGCACCCAGCCACTGCAGCCCAGCCGCTACCACCGGCTACGTTACCTGCTGCGTCAACAAACGCGTCATTTCCTCCACGGGAAACAAGGCACTGCCCACAACCAAAGCCATCCCGACGCTGGGAGCGTCACTGCCGGCTCCATGACAGCGGGGGAAACAGCTGAGCCAAGCGCGTGCGCATTAGGGTTCGGGAATCCAGACGCGCGCGCCGCGGGGGGGGAAAGAGTTGCACCGTTTTGTTGCTCCCCAGCAAGCCTCTGTCACGTGCGCAGCTCCTCCTCCAATCTCAGCCCTGCACTGGCCATGACCGCGCTCCTCCAAAGGGCCCAGCCGGAGGGTCGGCCACTCATAGTGGGGAGGAGGGAGCTCCGCTCCGCCCCGCCCCGCCCCTGTCAGAGACTGGGGAGCAGAGGGGAGTCGGGGGCCCCCCAAACACACACACTTCCCGTAGACCCTGCTGGCTGAAGGGCTCTTCGTAGTGGGCCATAAACAGCGATCCCAAGTGTTGCGATGGGTGGAATGCGGGTGGGGCGCCCATGTTCTCCCTGCTGCAGGCGGAGACAGAAACTGACACTGAAATTAGATATGGGCGGAAGTGATGCCTCTCACCACCCGGGTGGGCGTTTGTCCAGCCTGCGCTCACAAGAGCCTGCCCTCCCTGGGGAGCCTGGCCCAGAGCCCAGCTCCGTGAGCGTGAAGGGCTGGTCTGAGCACTGAACCTAACTCTCCTTTACTGCGGCTTACACCTTGGCAGGCGTGGAGCTCATACAGCTCCCAGATGTCTGGTTTTCAATCAGAAAGCCTGGTTGAAAATGGATCCTGGTGGCTCTGGTTGGTAATGCTGACCAGGCCCAGTAAAGTCCAGTCGGTGGCACAGCAGGACTAAGGCCCCCTGCCGCCACGTGGCTCCCAGAAGAAGCTGGCATGTCCAGCTCCTAGGCTAGGGTTACCATATTTGAACATTTGAAAAAGAGGACACTCCATTGAGGGGTATTTGCACCAGTATCCACCAACCCACATTGTATTAATGTGTTGTTATCCTGTTAAATATGCTGTGTGCAATGTGTCATCTATATTGAGTATATAAAAGTATAAGTGATGTGACCTTGTCACGGAGACCCCAGGCAATGCTCTGGAACTGCTCCCTACAAAGCCAGTCAGGACTCTGGTGAAGTCTCCTCTTTGTGAGCAGACTGTCTCCAGGGCAAGAAGCTCACACAGCTTCACCTTCCTGGATCTGACCTTGGAGCATTCAGCATCCTCTGCCCCTCCGTATACTTCCCACAGCGAATCCGCCCAGGTGGAGTTCTGGGGAATCCAGAAGGTCCCGCACCCCAACTTCGCAGTCAGATGTTACTCTTAGCTAGCCAGTAAAACAGGGTTTTTAGATGACAGGAACACGATCTAAAACAGAGCTTGTAGATACAGAGAACAGGACCCCTCAGGTGGGTCCATTTGGGGGGGGGGGCAGTGAGCCAGACACCCATATCTGCACTCATTCCATGTCCCCAGCCAGCCCCAAACTGAAAAACTCTCCAGCCTCTCCTCCTTTGGGCTTTATCTCTTTCTCAGGCCAGGAGGCCACCTGATCTCTTTGTTCTCCAACACCTTCAGCTGGCACCTTTGTAGAGGAGGGGCCAAGGTCATTAGTTGCCAGGAGATGGAGTGTCAGACATTTTCTGTCCAGCTGGCATCACATCTGCCCTCTAGGGCTCTGCAAAAATCACACCCCCTTTTCTCACCACCTAGATACTTAAGAACTGCATAGAGGAAACTGAGGCACCCACACAGTATTCAGAGAAAATATTATGAACATTCCACTTTGTCACACTCCTCATGCTCCCGCCCGCTACTGGCTGCCTTGCCGCTCGCTTCCCGCCTGCTGCTGGCTGCCCACTCACCTCTTCACTCTCCTCACCTACCCGCCAGCCAGCCAGCCACTAGCTTCCTCACTGCTCGCCTCTTCACCACCCCAGCCCCCGCTTGCCTACTCACCCACCCACCCGCTGCTGGCTCACTGCTCGCCTCTTCACCCTGCCCCACTCACCTACTCGCCCCCTCTGCCGCAGGTCCCTCTGGCTCCTAGGATCAGCGGCAGCTGAGAGGTCTTCATGAGCTGCGCCCGCCACAGTCACGAGCTCCGTGGCTCCCATTGGCCGGGAAAAGTGCCAATAGGAGCTGCCGAAGCAGGGCTTGCAGGCACCAACAGCGTGCAGAGAGCCCTCCGCCCCCACCCAACCTGATGAGCCAGAGGGAACTGCCAGGGGGCGAGGTAGGGAGTCCCAGTAGTGCTTACCTGGGGCGGCTCCCAGAAAGCATCCAGCAGGTCTCTAGAGTTGGGTCAGGTCGGGGGGGTGGAGGGCTTTCTGCCCGCTGCCAGCGCCTGCAAGCCCTACCACCACAGTTCTGATTGGGCAGGAGAGAGCCGGTGCAGCACGCGGAAACTCCATCTCTATGCCTAGGGGCCGCCCACACTGCAGGCTCCTGCCAGTGGGCAGGCGCCAAGAGCTGCCCCAGGACTTTGATACGCACGGTGAGGTGAGCGGTCCCCGATATCAGGACAAAGGGTGTCCCGACCAATGTGGCAAAATTCCAGATGTTTTTAGGTATTAAAAAATTCCTCCCAGACAGCGATTTAAGAAGCAAAAAGCCGGACATGTCCAGGAAAATACGGATGTATGGTAACCCTATTCTAGGCACAGGGGTGGCCACAGGGGCTCCATGCATTGTCCCCACCCCTAGCTCCCCCTCCCCCATTCTGCAGCTCCCATTGGCCAGGAATGGGATGAGAGCAGTTCAGGGGCATGGCGAGGAGTCGGGTGTGGGGGTCGAGCACCCATTGGGCAGAGGGGAAGTCAGTGCCTATGCCAGGAACCGAGGTCAATTGGAGCTGCAGGGGCGGTGCCTGCGGGCAGCACACAGAGCCCCCTGGCTCCTCGGCCTAGGAGCTGAACATGCCGGCTACTTCCGGGAGCTGCACAAAGCCAGGGCAGGCAAGGAGCCTTCCTTAGCCCTGCTGCACTGCCAACTGGGAGCTGCCTAAGGTAAGTGCCGCCCAGGCAGAGCCCGCATCCTGAACTCCCTCCCATACCCTAACCTCCTGCCCCAGGTTGGAACCTCCTCCTGCAACCAAACTGCCTCCTGGAGCCTGCACCCCAACCCCCTGCAACAAACCTGACCTCCCTCCTGCACCCCAAATCTCTTATCCCCAGCCCTATCCCAGAGCCCACACCCCCTCCTGCACCCCATCCCTCTGTCCTAGCCCAGAGCCCTCTGAAGCACTCCAACCCCTTGGCCCCAGACCGGACCCCCCACTGCACCTCAAACCCCTCATTCCCAGCCTCACTCCAGAGTCTGCACCCCCAGCCAGAGCCCTCACCCCCTCCCACACCTCAACTCCTTGCCCCAGCCCAGTGAAAGTGAGTGAGGGTGGGGGATGGAGTGGGTGAGGCCAGGGCCACGGGAAGGGGCAGGGCAAGGGTGTTCAGTTTTGTGTGATTAGAAAGCTGGCAACGCTAGGAGAACAGTGAGTCACCATCCTCTTCCTAACAGCCCTTAATGGACTTGGTGTGTCCTCCTCAGCTGTCTCTACATTAAACATGCCCACTTCTTTCCTCCTTTTCTCACAGGTCAGATTTTCTAAATCTTTTTATCATGTTTGTTGCTCTCCTCTGGACTCTACAGTTTTTCTGCCACAGTGGTCCCCAAACTGTGGGCATTCCTCCCAGGGGATGTGGAGGAATATTTGGGGAGGTGGAGAGGGAGCTTCACTAAGCCCAGCTTTGGCCCCAGGCGCAGCCCCATTCTGCCCCCAGCCCAGCCTTGGCTCCACTCTGCCCCTTACTCTGCCCAGGGCCACACTTAGGGGCAGGTGACCGCCTGGGGTGCCTGGCTTGGAGGGTTGGCTGGGGGGGCAGGGGCGCACCAGGCTCTCAGTGCTGTTTTTGTTGTTAGCAACAAAAGGGAAAATAGAATGTTTGAAGTAAAATGCCTCAGGGCATTTCCTATGTGGATTCATTTTTCACTAACTTCCTAGAATGTTCTGGACCTTTGTGAATCTCATGGAACTTTCCAGATTTTCTGAGAAACTACATTTTCTTTGAACCTCCCAGAATGTTGTCCACCATGCCTTTATATAAGAATGAAGTGAGAGCCCCGCTGTGATATTGTGAACCTAGTTTTATTGTGTAATTGTACTTGTGTTTTAAGACTTGAAAAGTGTAAGTAGTGACTAATTAACATATTTAATGAGATGCCAGATATCTATTGAACCCCTATCAATATAAAAGAAATGTTGTTACTTCTTTTGCCATGTTTATGTTTAATGACTTTCTAAGACAGAGGAACATAGACATTTGCTCTCTCTAATGCTGTCTGTTTTCCCCATAGAAAATAAAAGATGCCCCCAAAGAAGCCTTCAGGAGTTCAGTATAGGAAGCGAAAAGCTCAACTGCAACCTAGTTTGCAGCAAGGAGCAAATCTGATGGGGAAAATATCTGAAACAGAGCAACACAGACTGGGCTTTAGGCAGTAGTGATCATCCCAATGCAGAAGAAATTGAGAAGTGAAGTGTAAATGATGAAAGTCCTAGTATTTTTCAATTCACCTAATACAGGTACAGTACTTTAGTGAAATCTCTTTATCATGAAAGTTGAACTTACAAATGTAGAATTATGTACCAAAAAAACTGCATTCAAAAACAAAACAATGTAAAATTTTAGAGCCTGCAAGTCCACTCAGTCTACTTCTTGTTCAACCAATCATTCAGACAAACAAGTTTGTTTATATTTGCAGGAGATAATGCTGCCACTTGTTTATAGTATCACTTGAAAATGAGAACAGGCATTCTCATGGCACTGTTGTAGCTGGCATCACAAGATATTTATGTGCCAGATGAGTTAAAGATCTGTATGTCCTTTCAGGCTTCAACCACCGTTCGAGGGAACATGTGTCCATGCAGAGGATGGATTCTACTCGATAACAATCCAAAGCGGTACGGATCAACACACGTTCATTTTCATCATCGTGAGTTAGATGTCACCAGCAGAAGGTTGATTTTCTTTTTTGATGGTTTGGGTTCTATAGTTTCCACATCAGAATGTGGCTCTTTTAAGACTTCTGAAAGCATACTCCACACCTTATCCCTCTCAGATTCTTAGACCCTGGGTTGAGTGCTGTAGCTATCTTTAGAAATCTCATATTGGTACCTTTGCATTTTGTCAAATTTGCAGTGAAAGTGTTCTTAAAATGAACAACATGTGCTGGGTTATCATCTAAGACTGCTATAACTTGAAATATATGGCAGAATGCAGGTAAAACAGACCAGGAGACATACAATTCTCCCCCAAGGAGTTCAGTCACAAATTTAATACGTTCTTTTTTAAAAAAGTGTCATCAGCATGGAAGCATGAAGGGGTATATGAATGTTTAGCATATCTGGCATGTAAATACCTTGCAATGCCAGCTACAAAAGTGCCATGCAAATGCCTGTTCTCACTTTCTAGTGACATTGTAAATAAGAAGAGGGCAGCATTATCTCTTGTAAATGTAAACAAATTTGTTTGTCTTAGTGATTGGCTGGACAAGATGTAGGACTGAGTGCACTTGTAGGCTTTAAAGTTTTACATTGTTTTGTTTTTGAGTGCAGTTATGTAACAAAAAAAAAAAAAAAGAGACAGACACCCCAGCATCAAGCAAAGCTTGTTTACAAATGCCTCCTATAACTGATAACACCTGGGGACATCCCTGCTCATACAAGGTAATACAGGTAAGAATCCTGGATGAGTGGGAGGAGGCTTGGTATCCCTATCGGGGAATGGAGAAAGTGGTTCCAGTTGGTAGACCACTCCCCATCCCCAAGGTCAGCTCCTGAAGCCTCTGCACCTCCTCCTTCAGTACCTCATTACACCTCTGTACCTCATAAGAGGGAATCCATGGGCACTCATGGCTGACTCCTGTCTCTCGACCACACCTTCTACAATATCCTGTACTACTCTTAGCTTGGATTCCTGGCCACTTTCAACCCTGTGTGCTTTAGTCTCATCCACTGGGTCCTTATTCTTACCCTACAGCACATGGCAAAAAGCACATTCTGCTTTTTCAGCTAAAGTCTGAACGTTAGTACAACTCCCTATCAAACACCATTTTAACTACTACTTTGGCTACTTCAAAATGTTAATCTATAACAAGTTATGGGTAGTCTGGATCATCACAAAATGGATTATTCATAACCAGTGAATAAGCACACACATAAATTACTAATATTCTGCAGGGGGCTTGTTAGGTTTCAGTTTAGCAAGCACTGGCAATGGTGATTGCTGCATCAGATCCAAATAAAACTCAGATAATCTCTGAACACAGGAACTGGCACGGTCACAGACCTCTATAACCCTGTGGAATATGCAACCAAACCTCAGAACCGACTCCCTTTTGCAAAATTCTCCCCCAATCTCCTCTAGACAGATCACAAAATTCAACCCACTCACTAGGTTTCCTAATCCACTTCTTCTGTGCCCCTGCTTCTGGGACAAGGGCCTATTTCTTTCATTATGGCTGATACCTCCACTAGTGAAAGGTGTTTAACCTTCACCTCTGTACGTGTACCTTCACCCTGATTATTTTGGACTGTGGATGTGATTACGGCTTCAAAGGGACAGGCATCTTAGGGGC
Organism: Gopherus flavomarginatus; assembly: GCF_025201925.1. Classification (NCBI taxonomy): domain Eukaryota; kingdom Metazoa; phylum Chordata; order Testudines; family Testudinidae; genus Gopherus; species Gopherus flavomarginatus. The sequence goes on from NC_066624.1 coordinate 64,213,825, forward strand.
ATTTTTAGAGTCCAGATTGCTCAAGGAAAGAAAAAGTGGATTATAAGGAGGTGGAGCCTCCTCAGACAATACTATCCACATCAATGCTTTCTCCTTCCAAAAGTTTCACTGTTGGTTCTGTATTCTCCAATTGCACTGCTTCTAGCTGTGCTTGCAGAGCACCGTTCTGCTCCTTATGAGACTCACATTCTTGAGCTTTCTCAGTCAAAGCCTCAGAACTTGTAACATATTGTGCCCATAGCTCAGTGACCTTGTCTCTCAATTCTTGAATCTCAATTGCCTGCATTTAACTTCAGTTTTATATTTTCTACATTCCAGTTTCAATGCTCCATTTTGTTTCATAAAAGCTCTGGCTGTCACTATCAAATTCCGAACAACTGCAGTTTTTACCCTTTTCTCTTATAGCAATCTTTTTTTGCTAAAGAAGTTGTCTTCCAGAAGTTTAACCACTGCTTCAAGCTGATTTGTCTTGTGAAGATGTTCATCTCCTTAAGGGAACTTCCACCATGTCCAGTCAGATACTTATCTACATATCTCCCCAGTGACTCCATTGTCCCTTAAAAATGCCTTAAACCCCTCAATATCCTTACATCACAGTCTCTGGTATACTGGGTGTTAGTCCAATCAGCAAACTGCCTCGCTCGTCAGAATGTTGGTTTGAGAATAATGTACTTAGCAGATGGGTCTAATAAATCTTTATTAAGGCAAAGCACTTACTTAGCAAGCGGTGAGGAATGATTATCTCCAGCCCATCAGGGAGGCCTGTTGAATCCAAATGGACCACTGTAAGCCATCAAAGAACAAGGACTTTTGTTGATTGCTTCCAGCACACCTTTGAAGAATGGGATGCAAAAGCACTTGTCATATCAGCTTGAACTCTAGGGAGATGGGGATAAAAACCCTTGACAAGAAGGAATTAGGGTATTTTTATGCTGTTTGGACTCTAAGGGAAAAAAATTCCTAAACATAAGCAAGAGATTTCTAGGATTAACCTGTCTTAGCCCTAAAAGACTTATAGAGCTGGCATATATCAGCAGCTCAATCACTATCTGAAACCTAAGACTGCAACTCATTTGTGTGCAACTGTTTACCTGTTTTAAAGTTGTAAATAACTGTTATTTCTTTTCCTTTGTTAATAAATCCTTAGTTTACGACAGGATTGGCAACAACTGTTCAGTGTGAAATCTAAAGTGCAAATTGACCTGGTGTGACTGATCCATTGGGACTGGGAGTAACCTGAATATTTTGTGATATTTGGTGTAAAATGACCATCAACCAGAGGCAAGCTTGCCTGTGGGGGCAAGAGAGATCAGAATGTCCAAGGAGATGCTCTGTGACTCCATGTTAAGGCTTTATGGTGCCTGAGTTTACACTTGTTATGTGGTTGCTGAGATCTAAGTATAGAACTCACAACCAGTTTGGGGTTTGTGCCCTGCTTCTTAACAGTCTGCCTGAAGTTAGTATTCTTGCTCATGAGCCACTCCAAACTGTGTGACAAGGGAGTCAACAACTGTGGACAAGGGTGATCCACTGAACATAGTGTACCTGGACTTTCAGAAAACCTTTGACAAGGTTCCTCACCAAAGGCTCTTCAGCAAAATAAGCAGTCATGGGATAAAAGGGAAGGTCCTCTCATGAATCAGTACCTGTTAAAACACATTAAACAAAAGGTAGGAGCATATGGTCAGAGAGAGGTAAGCAGTGGGGTCCTCCAGGCATCTGTACTTGGACAAGTGCTGTTCAACATATCCATAAATAATCTGGAAGACGGGATCAACAGTAAGGTGGCAAAGTTGGCAGATGATACAAAATTACTCAAGATAGTTCAATCTTTATCAGATTGTGAAGAATTACAGAGGGATCTCACAAAACTGGGTGACTGGGCAAGAAAAAGGAAGATGAAATCCAATGTTGATAAATGCAAAATAATGCATATTAGAAAACATAATCCCAACTATATATACAAATGATGGGTCTAAATTAACTATTAGCACTCAAGAAAGAGGACTTGGGGTCATTGTGGATAGTTTTCTGAAAACATCTGCTCAATATGCAGTGGCGGCAATCAAAAAAGCTAACAGAATGGTAAGAACCATTAGGAAAGTTATAGATAAGACAGTAAATATCATAATGCCACCATACAAATCCATGGTACACTCACACATTGAATACTGCATGCAATTCTGGTCACCCTATCTCAAAAAAGATATATTAGAAATGGAAAAGGTATAGAGAAGGTCAACAAAAATGATTGGGCGGGGGGTACAACAGTTTCCATATGAGATATTAAAGAAACTGGGACTATGCAGCTTGGAAAAGAGACAGCTAAAGAGGGATATGAGACAGGTTTATAAAATCATGAATGTTGTGGAGAAAGTGAATAGGGACATGTTATTTATCCCTTCACAAAACACAAGAACCAGGGGTCACCCAATGAAATTAATAGGCATAAGGTTTAAAACAAAAGGAAGTACTTCACATAATGCAGAGTCAACCTGTGGAACTCATTGCCAGGGGATGTTGTGAAGGCATAAAGTATAATTGGGTTTAAAAAAATTAAGTTAATAGAGGATAGGTCCATCAGTGGCTATGGATGTCCTGGGTGTCCCTAAACCTCTGACTGCCAGATGCTGGGACTGGACGACAGGATGGACCATGTGATAATTGCTGTTATGTTCATTGCTTCTGAAGCATCAGGCATTGGCCACTGTCAGAAGACATGTTACTGGATCATTGGTCTGACCCAATACGGCTGTTCTTACATTCTGATAACATTTAACAGCGTAAGGATAAGCAGAACGGCATATATGTAAGAAACTGCACAGTAATCATGTTTAGTGTTGTGCATGTGTAAGAAATTGCAGAGTAATCATGTTTGTGAGAAAAAGAGAAGACAAAGTAACTAAAAAACTAGAAAAGACTGGTTTGAACTGATGTTGAGGAGATTTAACATGGAAACAAGAGACTAATACATATGTGTAAGAAAAAATAACAAAAAGTTAGAAGTATCAGAGGGGTAGCCATGTTAGTTTGGATCTGTAAAAAGCAACAAAGAGTCCTATGGCACCTTACAGACTGACACGCACGTTTTGGAGCATAAGCTTTTGTGGGTAAATACTCACTTCGTCAGATGCACGACAAAGTCAGATGCATCTGACCAAGTGAGTATTCACCCATGAAAGCCTATGCTCCAAAATGTCTGTTAGTCTATAAGGTGCCACAAGTCTCTTTGTCACTTTAAAAAGTTATAAATAAGTTTGTATAAGAAAGGGAGGTTGAAGCTGTGTTGTCTGGTGCTGGAGACAACTGTGATGGGATCATCCTGATGAGCTTAGCACTTGTGAGTAATAGATCACAGTGCAAACCAGAATTTCACACTTGGTGATGATTCTTTCCTCAGTGGATTTGCAGTTTCAGAGCAAACATTTTTACAGTTACATATGAGACTAATGTATGCAGCAACTTACAAGCATGACTAAGGCCATGTCTACATCTAAAATTTTGCAGCGCTGGTTGTTACAGCTGTATTAGTACAGCTGTATAGGGCCAGCGCTGCAGAGTGGCCACACTTACAGCAACCAGCGCTGCAAGTGGTGGTAGATGTGGCCACACTGCAGCGCTGTTCGGCGGCTTCAAGGGGTTTTGGGGAAGGAGACCAGCTTCGCCGCGGTTTGCTCTCGCGTTCCGCGAACCACCCTGCAAACCGCAGGGAAGGAGACCTGCTTGCTCGGGGGTTCGGCGAACGCGAGAGCAAACCGGGGAAGGAGACCAGCTTCGCCGCGGTTTGCTCTCGCGTTCCCCGAACAAGCAGGTCTCCTTCCCTGCGGTTTGCAGGGTGGTTCGCGGAACGCGAGAGCAAACCGGGGAAGGAGACCAGCTTCGCCGCGGTTTGCTCTCGCGTTCCCCGTGCAAGCAGGTCTCCTTCCCTGCGGTTTGCAGGGTGGTTCGCGGAACGCGAGAGCAAACCGCGGCGAAGCTGGTCTCCTTCCCCGGTTTGCTCTCGCGTTCGCCGAACCCCCGAGCAAGCAGGTCTCCTTCCCTGCGGTTTGCAGGGTGGTTCGCGGAACGCGAGAGCAAACCGCGGCGAAGCTGGTCTCCTTCCCCGGTTTGCTCTCGCCTTCCCGGAACCACCCAGCAAACCTCAGGGAAGGAGACCTGCTTGCTCGGGGTTCGGGGAACGCGAGAGCAAACCGGGGAAGGAGACCAGCTTGATTACCAGAGGCTTCCTCAGGTATGCTGGGATACCTGCTTATTCCACGGAGGTCAAGAAAAGCGCTGGTAAGTGACTATACTTGATTACCAGCGCTGGATCACCAGCGCTGGATCCTCTACACCCGAGACAAAACGGGAGTACGGCCAGCGCTGCAAACAGGGAGTTGCAGCGCTGGTGGTGCCCTGCAGATGTGTACACCTCCTAAGTTGCAGCGCTGTAACTCCCTCACCAGCGCTGCAACTTTCTGATGTAGACAAGCCCATAAAGTCTAAACACGTTACAAATCTAGTCTAATACCTAATTTAGCAATACTAACACACAGGTGAGTCAGATTGTTTTCCAGCTATGCATTTGATAGTGTTCAGTTGAGGCCTAGGAACCTTGGCATGAGCTGTCACCTGATCTACCAGCGTCCCACCCCTCCAAGAATTTTAATAGATTGGTGACATGATTTCCCTTTACAAAAGTCATGTTGATTCTTCCCCAACAAATAATGTTCATCTATGTGTCTGATATTTCTGTTCTTCACTATAGTTTCAACCAATGTGCCTAATACTGAATTTAGGAAAAAGAACAAGGATCATCCTGGCCACTATGGATGAAGAAGCCCTCTGCACCAACATTCCACACAAAGATGGACTACAAGCCGTCAGGAACAGTATCCCCAGTAATGTCACGACAAACCTGCTAACTGAACTTTGTCCTCACCCACAACTATTTCACATTTGGGGACAATGTATATCTTCAAGTCAGCGGCACTGCTATGGGTACTCGCATGGCCCCACAGTATGCCAACATTTTTATGGCTGACTTAGAACAACATTTCCTCGGCTCTCGTCCCCTAATGCCCCTACTCTATTTGCACTCCATTGATGACGTCTTCATCATCTGTACCCATGGAAAAGAAGCCTTTGAGGAAGTCCACCATAATTGCAACAATTTCCTTCCCATCATCAACCTCAGCCTAGACCAGACCACACAAGGGATTCACTTCCTGGACACTACAGTGCTAATAAGCAATGGTCACATAAACAACACCCTATACCGAAAACTTACTGACCGCTATACTTACCTACATGCCTCCAGCTTTCATCCAGACCACACCACATGATCCCCTGTCTACAGCTAGGCTCAAAGATACAACTGTATTTGCTCCAACCCCTCAAACAGAGACAAACACCTACAAGATCTCTATCAAGCATTCTTACAACTACAATACCCACCTGCTGATACCACAGTTAGTAGTTCTGCAATTTCATATTTCTGTTCCTTCAGAACTTTGGGGTGAATACCATCTGGTCCTGGTGACTTATTACTGTTTAATTTATCAGTTTGTTTCAAAATTTCCTCTACTGACACCTCAATCTGGGACAGTTCCTCAGATTTGTCACTTAAAAAGAATGGCTCAGGTGGGAACCTCCCTCACATCCTATGCAGTGAAGACTGATGCAAATAATTCATTTACCTTCTCTACAATGGTCTTGTCTTCACTGAGTACTCCTTTAGCACCTCAACTGAGGTGCTAAATCAGTGGACCCACTGATTGTTTGGCAGGTTTCCTGCTTCTGATGTACTTTTTTCTCTTAGGGCTTGGCTACACTTGCAGATGTAAAGTGCTGGGAGTTAAACCAGCCATCAGAGACCGCAGCAGGGAAAACACTGCCCTGTGTTTATACTGTCAGCTGCAAGTGCACGGGTGTGGCCACATTAGCAGCTCTTGCAACGCCACAAAGAGCAGTGCATTGTGGTAGCTATCCAGTCCGCAAGTGGCTCAATGTGCTTTTCAAATGTGGGGAGTAGAGTGTGACAGGGAGTGTGTTGTGTGTATGTGGAGAGACAGTGTGTTTTGGGGGGTTGAAAGCGTGTCAGCATGCTGTCTTGTAAGTTCAGACAGCAGCAGACCCCCCTCCCACCCTACCTCTCTCACACACACTCACAACAGCAGCATTCCACACTAATGGTTTGCTTTGTCCCGCAGCAGATAAGCATGCCGGTTGTCAGAAATGGAACTTTGAAAGGGGATATCCACATGCCTATAGACAATTTCAAAACAATGAGAAGAATAGCCACTTGACTTCAGGGGATTATGGGATTTTTCTGGAGGCCAATCACAGTGCAGTAATGCAACATCTCATCCACACTGACACCTGGGCATTTCAGCTGGGGCATAGCAAGCTTTATGCTTCTCATGGAGGTGGATTACCAGGAGAGCTCCAGCTGCAGAGTCCACACTGGCAAGGCATGTAGAACATCTGGACATCTCAGGAGTTAGGGCACCTGGGGCTGCTTTAATGTGCTCTAACTTGCAAGTGTAGCCAAGCCCTTAGTTTTGTATCTTTTGGTAATAGCTCTTCAAATTCTTTTTTGGCTTGCCTTATTTATGTTTACACTTGACTTGTCAGAGTTTATGCTCCTTTCTGATTGCCTCACTAGGATCTGACTTCCAATTTTTAAAGGATTCCTTCTGCCTCTAACTGCCCCTTTTACTCTGCTGTTTAGTCATGGTGGCATTTTTTGTTTTGTTCCTCTTACCTTTTTTTTTTTTTAATTTGGGGAATACATTTAATTTGAGCCTCTAATATGGTGTTTTTTAAAATTTTCCATGCAGCTTGCAGGCATTTTACTCTTGTTACTTTAATTTCCATTTAACTATCTTCCTCATTTTTGTATAGTCCCCTTCTTGAAGTTAAATGCTACTGCGGTGGGCTTCTTTGGTATTTCCATCCCACAAGAATTTTAAAGTTAATTACGATTGCTATTACTAAGGTTCAGCTACATTCATCTCTTGGACCAGATCCTGCGCTTCACTTGGGATTAAATCATGAATTGCCTCTCCCCTTTTGGGCTCCAGGACTAGCTGTTCTAAGAAGCAGTCATTCATGATGTCTAGAAGTTTTATCTCTGCATCCTGTCCTAAGGTGACATGTAACCAGTCAATATGGGGATAACGGGAATCCTCTATTATTATTGTTTTCTATTTTTATAGCTTCTCTAATCTCCCAGGGTAGTTAACAGACATCATCATGATCAGGTGGCTGGTAGAATATTCCTACTACTGTACTCTTTTTATTCACTCATGGAATTTCTAGCCATAGAGATTCTATGGTACAGTTTGATTCAAGGTGGAACAGATTGTTTAGCATAAGTAGTTAGCACATATTCTAAGGGACCATTCAAAGTAGAGTGGTCTGTTAACACCTTTGTTAAACACCTTGCCTTTAGCTGTAAGTACCTTTCCCAAACCTAAAGAAGAGCTCTGTGTGGCTCAAAAGCTTGTCTCTCTCACCAACAGAAGTTGGTCCAATAAAAGACTTTTCCTCACCCATCTTCTCTCTTTAATATCCTGGAACCAACATGGTTAGAACCATAGGTGCTGACTCCATGGGTGTTCCGGGGCTGGAGCACTCAAGGGGGAAAATTAGTGGGTGTTCTGCACCCACCGGCAGCCAAGCTCCTCTCCCTCCCCTCCACCTCCACCTCCTCGCCTGAGCGTCCCAGCTTCTCCGCCTACCTCCCAGCACTTGCCACCGCCAAACAGCTCTTTGGCAGCGTAGCAAGCTCCGGGAGGGAGGAAGGAGGCGCAGGAACGTGGCGTGCTCAGGGGAGGAGGCGGGGAAGAGGTGGGGCCGGGGCAGGGATTTGGGGAAGGAGTCGGACTAGGGGCAGAAAGGGGGCGGAGTTGGGGAAGGGACTTTGGGGAAGGGGTTGGAATGGGGGAGGGGACGGGGCAGGGGTGGAGTAGGGGCGGGGACAGGGGCACAGGGGAGTCAGTAGAAGTCGGCGCCTATGTCTTCAACTACACTGCATACAAAATCACACATTGTCATTCTGCATTTCTAATGGCAAGTGTACACAACTGAAAATCACTAGTGAATCTTACTTTTCTTCAAACATTAAAACATCAGGAAGAGATCTCAGCAAGAACTGCAATACTGACTCTTTCCAGAAGGTGCTACACTGAAACCACTCAAATATTTCAGAACTTTGAAATCACCTGTAAGCAGTGGGTACATACAAAAAACCAGCAACCATTAAGCTATGATTCTGGCAACCACTAAAATGCTTAATTTGAACTGGGGACTTTTGTTAATTATTTAAACTTGAAAAACACCTGCAGCACGTGGAGTAGGAGATAGGAAAGGTAGGGAATGCAGAGCATCAGCTCTCATATCTCTGTGCCTAAGGTAGGAGTCCATATTGGTAGGTTCTGTGCTGGGAGAGAGGGATCCATATCATACAACTTTGTTCTAGGAGCTGAAGGGATTTTATCTCATTGTACTGGGCCTGAGTAGAGGGTGGGGTATGGACAGTGGCGGATTAATGATTTTGCTGCCCCTAGGCCCTGAAATAATTGCTGACCTGCTCCTAGCCCCGCCCTGACTCCACCCTTTCCCCACCCCCATTCCAACCCCTTCCCCAAAGTCCCCGCCCCCTCCCTGCCCCTACTGGATCCCTTCTCCAAATCCCCGCCCCGGCCCCACCTCTTCCCCCACCGCACCGTGTTCCCCTTCCTTCCCCGCCTCCCTGCCCCGCAAAACAGCTGTTTTCGCGGCGCAAGCGCTGGGAGGCAGGAGAGAGAAACAGGATGTGGCGGGGCGCTTGCGGAGGCAGAAGCGAGCTGGAGTGGGTGGGCGTGGCGAGGAGGGGAGCTTCTCCGTGGGTGCTCAAATTTGCTGCCCCGGCAAATTTGCCGCCCTAGGCCTAGGCCTTGGCCTTGTCGGCCTAGGCAATAATACGCCACTGGGTATGGATATCATTGCCTTGTGATTATGTGAGAATCAATATTTCAGTGTACCTGAACTCTGGTCTGTTCTTTTGAGAGGAAAAGTGAGGTCACTATCTCATTGCTCTGTGCCAAAGGTGGGAATATATTATCATATTGTATTCAACCTCAGGAGTGGTTTCCATACGTCATTGCACTGTGGCAGGAGAGGTTTGTATCTTATGGTGCTCTTTTTAGGGTGCAGGTTGCTATCTCACTGTTCTACCAGGAAGTCCATATAGTATGATGATGTCTAGGGAGTGAAGTCTATCTTCTTTGGCGGTGGTGGGGAGGAGAACTGTATCTCATGATTCTGTGCCACAGAGGATTCGGTAGTTTATTGTTCTGTGCCCATGTCTCATTGCTCTATACCTGGTGGATGGTGTGTATCTCATTGCTCTTTACCAGTGGTGGGAGAGGGAAGAGTTTGCATCTCATTATTTTGTGTCTTTTTTTTTTGGTTATACATACATGTGTGTCTGTATTTCACTGCTATGTGCCTAGGTGGGGAGGGGAGGATCCCTGCCTCATTCAGAGCACAGTATGGTGTTTGTTATTCTATGCTGGATATCTATTTCTTTACAGGGTGAATGTGTGTCATTGCTTTGTACCAGAGGGTTATCGGTGCCTCATCTGTGTATTTCTAATGTGCCCTTCTTGGTACAGTGTCCAGATGCTATATTCACAATTAAGAGTTGCATCATTTCCATAAGAAAGAATCAAATTGTCCACCCACCGCTGTTTTGCCACCTTCCCAAGTAGGTTTCAGAGTAGTAGCCATGTTAGTCTGTATCAGCAAAAAGAACGAGAAGTAATTGTGGCACCTTAGAGACTAGCAAATTTATTTCAGCATAAGCTTTCGTGGGCTAAAACCCACTTATCGGATGAAGTGGGTTTTAGCCCATGAAAGCTTATGCCCACATAAATGTTAGTCTCTAAGGTGCCATAAATACTCCTCATTCTTCCCAAGTAGGTTTGCTTTAGTTTATTTTTCTGCAACAGAGCTATTGCTAGTCATTCTGCTGCCCTAGTATGAAAGAAGGCTTGCACAAACAGATGATTCTTACTTTCTGTCCTCAAGGTAGCAAGATTCAGGCTCATCCTGATCTCCATTGGCTGTGACTTCCATAATGGAGGGCCTTCCAAAGAGAACACCCAGCCTCCTGCTCCAAACACTTTCCAACCAGACTCTCTCAGCTGCAGTGTCCCTTTTTCTGTCTTGATACACCACATTTGGCTTTCTTGGCCATGGTATTAGTAGAGTGGGCATAGCTGATGTTTCTGCAACTGGAGACCAGTGGGGGAACAAGGAACTGGGAGGATGGAACTGAGACTGCTTATCAAGGCAACTGGGAGTGGGGAGAAGACGGGACGATAGGGAGATGACCAAAGGGGTTACTCTAGGACTTGCTGGGCTAGGAGTTTGGGACTGGGATGAGAAATCAGAGAAGTACACACTGGAACTGGCTAGGTAAAGAAAATGGGACTGGGACAGGACAGGTTGAGGGGTATGGGGAGCAGAGTTCATACTTGAGGGGAATGGGCAGAAGAGTCTGTGCCTACTAGAGCCTGGAATGGAATCCAAGATTACCAAGTCACACCATTCCTCTGCTGTCAGCAAATATCTGAAACCCACTGGCAAAGTGTACCATCCCCTCTAGTGCTGTATAGGACGACAATCTATTTCTGCTATCAGTTATTCCACTAGCCAAAGTGGCAGAGGTCTGTGTGGTGGGCTCTAAAGGTACCAACCCTGCTGATGACCCATGTGGGTGTTTGTATGATGCTACATGATTTTAAATCTTTGGGGTTTTTTTTCCAGTTTTCTTTTTCTCTGGCTACCTTGAACAGCATACTGCTCACATCCAAATGGTCCTGGAAAGCTTACAGCAGCATGGTCTGTCTACCAACCTCAAGAAGTATGCCTTTAATCAGGCCTCCATGGAGTTCTTGGGCTTCATCTTATCCTCAGAAGGGAACCTGATGGATCCACACAAGGTCCAAGCCATCCAAGATTGGCTGACTCCACCTATAGTATGCAACTCGTAGCGCTTCCTTGGGTTTGCCAGTTTTTATCAATGATTTATCCTGAGCTTTCAGAACACATTGAGCCCTTCACCATTCTCCTCCAGAAAAATGCCCAATTTCATTGGTCTCCTGAGGCCCAGCATACATTCAATCAACTGAAACCTTTACTACACACATGTATTGGCTCATCCCAATGTCACACAAGCCTTCATTGTAGAAGCTGATGCCTCCAGTACAGTGATCAGGGCAGTCCTCTCCCAGTGACTTAGTTCCAAACAATTGGTACAGCATATGCTTGTTACTCAAGGAAACTCGCCCTCACAGAGCTAAACTATAAAATACTTGATAAGGAACTCCTGGTGATAAAAACTGCCTTTGCAAAATGGCAGCCCTACCTGGAAGGAGCCTGCCACCCAGTCCAGGTATTCACAGACCATAAGAACCTGGAATATACACGTAGGGCAAAACCCTTAAACCTGTCACAGCTTCAATGGGCGCTGGTTTTCTCACAATTCAATTTCATTAGCACCTATTGCCCCGAATCCAAAAATTGCAAGGCAAACACCCTGTCCAAAAGATATGATTCTAGCTCATGAGGTCCCACCCTCATTCTCAAATCGCTGAACTTTTTTAGTGCAGCTCATCAGCAGGATATACTCAGATCGATATACTCTGCCTTTGCCTTGGAAATTCTGCCTGATGAACAGGCTATTATCCACAAGCAAGCAACAGCATGACTTCCAGGAAGGGATCACATATGTAAAGGCCTGTATCTATGTTCCCCCTGGACCTGCAAGAATTGCAGTCCTGCAGTTGTGCCACATTTTTCCCTTAGCAGGACAATTGGGGTGCTTCAATATCCAATGACTAATAGCTCACTCCTTTTGGTGGCCCCAGATACACCCAACAATTGCCTTCTGTGATGTCTGTGCTTGCGCCAAGACACCAAGCCACAAGCCCTATGGTCTCCAACCCTTGGACACCCCACTCAACCCTGGTCAGCACCATAGGCTTCATTGTAGAATTACCAGAATCCAAAAATTTCACAACAGTTTTGATAGTAGTGGACCACTTTTCCAAAATGGCAAACTTCATCCCTTGCACAGGCTTCGCCTCTGCTGAAAAGAGAGAGCCCAGCTATAGATTAGCCACGTATTCTGTCTGGCCTTCTGAAACACATCACCTCTGAGTGGAGATCACAATTCATGACATGGTTCTGGTGCAAGGTGCTGTGCCTGCTGGGAGTCCGCACTTGTCTTTCCTCTGCATACCATCCACAGTCTAAAGGCCAAACAGAAAGAGACAACAGAATTCTTGAGCAGTATCTGTGGTACTGCGTCAGTCACCACCAGCATGATTGGTCTTTGCTTCTCCCTTATGCAAAATTTGCCTACAACAACTCAGCCCATAGGACTATGGATACCACACCCAATTCCACCTGCAATTACTCACTTCCTCTCCCAACCTGGCCTCCTGAGACCTGATACAACAGATGCACTGGGACTGGGAAGAAGTGATGGGATACCTGGAAAAAGCAAGAGCAGACTATAAATGGAATGCAGACCAGCACCACCAACAAGGCCCCACCTACTCAGTGGGACAAAAGGTATGGTTCTCTACAGAGCAGCTCTGCTGGGACAGACCTGCTTGCATGCTGGACTTTTGATTCCTTGGCCCTTTCAAGATCCTGCAGCAGAAAACTCTAGAAAGAAAATCCTTTCCCCCACAGGAGCCAGCCACCTACTCTACCAGCACAGGTCTAGGGACACAAGGAATACATGGTTTGATGGAGTGGCGCACCCGATAGCAATGTGCTCTGGACTGGATGTAGGTGGATGTAGCCAGTGGCAGTGTGCTGGGGTGGGTGGTTTGTCCGCTCTGGGGGCTGGTATGCTTTGGGGTGGGGCAGTTATGCACTCTGCGGGAGCATTGTACCCAATGGCACCTGTTTTGGGGGGGGTATGTAATGGAGGTGTGCTCTGAGAAGAGTGACTGTCTCTCAATGCTGGGGGGGGTGTAGCAGTGGTAGTGTGAGCTGGAGAGGGGGCATGTACCCATAGGCGGCACGTTATATGGGCTCTAGGTGCCCCAGCTCCAGGAATATTCAGGGATGGGGGCTATGCTTCACCAATATCTGGAGCTGGATTTCTTCCCTGGCCCTGCCTGGAGCAGGCACCGGCCCCTGCCACCACCACTACTCCCTGCCCCGGAGCATCCCTCCTCTCACCCAGTAGCATAGTGGGGGGGGGGGGGTAAGCGTCCGCTCCCCTCTGAGCACATTTCCAAAATCGACCTCTTTCCAGGCAGCCAGCACTGGGCTCCGGACTCGGAATCCGGAGCCGGGTTTTGCATGTGGCCGCCAGCTGGCTGTTCGCTCGCACCAGCCTTCGGCAGCCCCAGCCCTGCTTGCTGGCTCCGGGGCTGCAGGCAGCATGGGCTGGTTGCCGGGCTCCCCGGGGGTGAGGAGGAGGCGGCGGCTCCCGCCCGCAGCTGCCCGGCTCCCTGAGCCGGGGTGGGCAGGGGCGGCAGTGCAGCCTCCCCCAGTGCGGCGGGGGACTGAGGAGCAGCAGCCCAGTTGGTCCCAGGCCAGGCAGCCCCGTGCAGAGCAAGGCGGCCACGCGGCAGGGAGGGGGTTTCTGAAGGCCGGCTGGTGCTGGTGGAGAAGGAGGGAAAAGGGGAGGCGGGGGGATGTTTTTTTCTTGTGGTCTCTCTTCAGCGGAGGGGGCTGAGGGAGCAGCAGGACCAGGAGGCAAAGGAGCGACTTTGGGTTATTGCCCCACCCCACTGTACTTACCCCCCCCCCAGTGTTGTGCCTGGGGCTGTGAAACTGTGCTTAGTGCAGCTTGTGAAGGAAGGGGGGTAAAGGTGCTTTAAGGTGCCAGTTATGTCTCCTCAGTCTCACTGCTGAATAGCTGCAGACCCAGTGCTCAGAATTCAGCAATGTTCTCAGGGACAGTACAATGCTACGAGTTTTCAATTGCCTGCTAAATGCTTCAGCAATGCCACCTTTTCACTTAGCTATCTCCTTCTTGTTGCTAACATACCTGAAGAAACCCTTCTTGTTACTCTTAACATCCCTTGCTAGCTGCAACTCCAAGTGTGATTTGGCCTTCCTGATTTCACTCCTGCATGCCTGAGCAATATTTTTATACTCCTCCCTGGTCATTTGTCCAATCTTCCACTTCTTGTAAGCTTCTTTTTTGCATTTAAGATCAGCAAGGATTTCACTGTTAAACCAAGCTGGTCACCTGCCATATTTACTATTCTTTCTATACATCGGGATTTTTTTTCCTGCAACCTCAATAAGGATTCTTTAAAATACAGCCAGCTCTCCTGGACTCATTTCTTCCTCACGTTATTCTCCCAGGGGATCCTGCCCATCAGTTCCCTGAGGGAGTCAAAGTCTGCTTTTGAAGTCCAGGGTCCATACCCTGCTGCTCTCCTTTCTTCCTTGTGTCAGGATCCTGAACTCAACCATCTCATGGTCACTGCCTCCCAGGTTCCCATCCACTTTTGCTTCCCCTACTAACTAGTATCATTGTGTTTAGCACAATACTTGATTATTTTACACCCTTTCAAGTATACAACTAGTTGTATACAGGTGTTATGAAGTGGGAATGTTCTTAATGTTTTCTCTGAATACTGTGTGGGTGCCTGTTTCCCCTATGCATTTCTTAACAATCTAGATGGTGGGATAAGGGGGTGTGATTGTTGCAGAGCCCTAGAGGGCCAGTGTGATGCTGTCTGCACAGAGAATGGCCGAAATCCTGTCTCCGGGCAACTGGTGGCCTGGGCCGCTCTCCTGCAAGGTGCCAACTGAAGGTGTTGGAGAACAAAGAGTTCATGTGGCCTCCTAATGCCTGGAAAAGAGACAAAGGCCAGAGGAGGGAAGTGTTAGTGCCTGTGCAGACTTCCGGGAAGCTCATGGTGTGGAAGGGGATGCTGGGATGCTCTGGAACCACTTCTTCAAAGCCAGTCAGGACTCTGGGGGAGCCTCCTCTCTCTGAGCATACTGTCTCCAGGGCAAGACGCTTACACCTTCCTGGGTCTGACCTCAGAGCATTCAGCATGCCCTTCCACACCATACACTTTCCGCAGTGAGTCCGCCCAGGCGGGGTCCTGGGGCAGCCAGAGGTCCCTGCACCCCAACTATGCAGTCAGGCGTGACTCTCAGTAAAGCCGGTAAAACAAGGTTTATTAGATGACAGGATCACAGTCTAGAACAGAGCTTGTAGGTACAGAAAACAGGACCCCTCAGTCAGGTCCATCTTGGGGGGTGGGAAGCCCAGATCTAAGTTCTGGGCATCTCCCCATTTCTCCAGCCAGCTCCAAACTGACACTCCCTCCTCTGGCCATTGTGTCTCTTCCGGACAAGGAGGCCACCTGATCTCTTTGTCCCCAACACCTTCAGTTGGCACCTTGCAGAGGAAGCTGAGGCACCCACACAGTATTCGGATAAAACATTAAGAACATTCCCACAAAATATAATACCGTATATTGAAGCAGGCAAGTGCTGCTTCTGACTTTCCACCTTTAATTGATGCTTGTAATCTTGTGGTGCTGAGGCATTGTAGATTCATTTTATCCCAGCAACAAATTCTTGGTTTGTAGGACCACTAATAATCAACAAGGGATTTTTCTGATAGCGATACTGTGCAATAAAGAGAAACTTAAATGCTTACAGCTTCCAGTCCATGTTTACACTATTTAATAAAATATATATATCGGCTTACAGGGCAGGAGTCGGGGGGAGGCATCACCATTTTGGGCACCACCAAAAATCATACAAACCTGCTGCCTAAGCGTGTACCCTGTGGTGCTGCTGCGTGCTGCGGGGAGAGGGGGGACATGCCTTACGGCGGGGGGGCTGTACACTGCGGTGGGGTGCTCTAGAGATGGCGGAATGTGCCTTGCTGCGGTGTGCTGGGGTGGGGGGGCTGTACCCTGTGGCGCGGTGCTCCGGAGATTGGGGGGGGCTGTACCCTGCGGCGGGGTGCTCCGGAGAGGGGGGGACATGCCTTGTGGCGGGGTGCTGGGGGGGCTGTACTCTGTGGCGGGGTGCTCCACAGAGGGGGGGACGTGCCTTGTGGTGGGGTGCTGGGGGGGCTGTACTCTGCGGCGGGGTGCTCCGGAGAGGGGGGACATGCCTTGTGGCGGGGTGCTGGGGGGGCTGTACTCTGCGGCGGGGTGCTCCGGAGAGGGGGGGACGTGCCTTGTGGTGGGGTGCTGGGGGGGCTGTACCCTGCGGCGGGGTGCTCCGGAGAGGGGGGGACGTGCCTTGTGGCGGGGTGCTGGGGGGGGCTGTATGCTGCGGCGGGGTGCTCCGGAGAAGGAGGAACGTGCCTTGTGGCGGGGTGCTGGGGGGGGCTGTACGCTGCGGCGGGGTGCTCCGGAGAGGAAGGAACGTGCCTTGCGGCGGGGCGCTGGGGGGGCTGTACTCTGCGGCGGGGTGCTCCGGAGAGGGGGGGACGTGCCTTGTGGCGGGGTGCTGGGGGGGGGCTGTACTCTGCGGCGGGGTGCTCCGGAGAGGGGGGGACATGCCTTGTGGCGGGGTGCTGGGGGGGGCTGTACTCTGCGGCGGGGTGCTCCGGAGAGGGGGGGACGTGCCTTGCGGCGGGGCGCTGGGGGGGCTGTACGCTGCGGCGGGGTGCTCCGGAGGGGGGGGGGGACGTGCCTTGCGCCGAGTCGCTAGCAGCACACGGGTGCTCTCCGGGGCTTTGCAGCAGCCGCCAGGGAAGGCGGGACCACCCCGCCCCCGGTGGGCCCCGCCCCGGTCACAGTCCAGCTCGCTCGCAGCGGGGATGGCGCAGCAATACGCGCGCGGGGCCGTGGCCGTGATCCGCCTGAACAAGCCCCCACTCAACGCGCTGAGGTAACAGCCGGGGCTTCCTGCCCCCCCGCGCCCGCCCCGCACTGGGGGGGCTCCGGCACTCCCTGCCCCCACCCTTCGCACTCGGGGAGCCCGCACTCACTGCCCCCTCAGTGGGGGAGCCCGGCAGCAGCTCCTGGGGGTGAGGGGTCGCGCTGCAGCGCCGGGAAGGGCAACGGGGCACCCCTGTTTCCTGCTGCGCCTGTGCGGCGGTGGCCAGAGCTGGCACCTCCGCCCGCCCGTGCACCGCGCCTGGGGCTGGGCTCCAGCACCTCCGGCCGCAGCAGGGGCAGGCCGGGGTTCGGCGGCCGAACCCCAGTAGCGCAGTGCGGGGTGTGCCCCGTTCGGACACCCACGCGTGGGGTGCGGAGATACCCTGACACTGTACTCTGGTCCTGGCTTAGCAGAACTCTGGCACTGGCCAGGAATTTGGCGATGATGCAGAATCAGCTGGTTGTTTGTCTAAACCAGGGGTCCCCAACCTTTCAGAAGTGCTGTGCCAAGTCTTCGTTCAGTCACTCCAGTTTAAGGTTTCGCGTGCCAGTCATACATTTTAAGGTTTTTAGAAGGTCTCTTTCTATAAGTCTATGTTATATAACTAAACTATTGTCCTATGTAAAGTAAACAAGGTTTTCAAAATGTTTAAGAAGATACATTTAAAATTAAATTAAAATGCTGATCTTACACCGCCTGCCCATTCAGTCTGCTGCCGGCCTGGGGTTTTGTTCACCAAGGCCGGCAGCAGGATGAGTGGGACTGGTGGCCAGGACCCCAGCTGGTAAGGGGCTGGCAGCCAGAACCCGGGGCCGGCAGTGGGCTGAGTGGGGCAGGAGGCTGGGACCCTAGACCGGCAGCGGGCTGAGCAACTCAGCCTGCTGCCGGTCTGGGGTCCCGGCCCTGCCCACATACAGTGGGTATCTACCTTCTCCCTGGTTTGAGTCCATTCTCTTCCTCTCTGCACTGAGCTGAGGGTGGGAGTGCACTGAGCACAGGGCTGGGGGTGAAGGAGCAGGCTGGGGGGTGGGATGTACGGTCTGACCAGAAGCTAGAATGAGGGAGGGGGCTCAGGGTTGGGGCAGAAGGTTTGGGTGTGGAGTGCTTACCTGGGCAGCTCCCATTTGATGTGAGGAGTGCAGGTGGGAATGTGTGGTGGGGGGGGGGGGTGCAGGAGCTCCTATTTGGTGCTCAAGGTGGGGATGTGGGGGGTGCAAGAGTCAGGGCATGGGGTGTGTGGGGGCTGGGGATGTGTGGGGGTACAGGAGTCAGGCCAGGGGGCTGGGGCATGTGAGGGGGGTACAAGAGTCAGGGCATGGGGTGTAGGGGGGGGCTGGATACTTGTGGGGGTGCTGGAGTCAGGGCTGGGGTCATGGGGGGAGCAGGGGTGAGGGCTGGGGCTGTGTGAGGGGGGTGCAAGGATCAGGGCAGGGGCTTGGGAGGTGTATGGGGGTAGGGCAGGGAGCAGGATGGGAGTTAGGACTCGTGGGTTCCAAGAAGGGGCTGATGCCTGATGCTCGGAGGAGGAGTGCTGGGAGCGAGGACTTTGCATTCCTAGGTTTCCAGCTGGGCTCTAGTTGTTCGGGGGGGGGGGGCGGGAGACAGAGATTAGAGGTCCGGACTCCTGGGTTCTGCCCTCAATGCCAGAGGGGAGCAGGGTCCAGTGACCTCGGGGTGGGGAAAGAGGCATGACCCAGCTGTTCCCAGGCAGGGCCGGCTTTAGGCCGATTCGACCGATTCCGGGGAATCGGGCCCTGCGCCTTAGGCACTTTTTAATTTTTTTTTTTAAACTTACCCCGGTCCTGGCTGCGGTCTGCTCCGGGGTCTTCCATGGTCCCGCTCCTTTGAGCGAAGCGCCGGCGGGAGCGCGGCGCGGCCCCGCTCTCCCAGCTAGAGCTCCAGCTGGGGTGGCGAGGCTTGCCGCGCTCTGGCCGGGGCTCCAGCCGGGAGAGCAGGGCGGCGGGGCTTGCCGTGCTCCGGCCGGAGTGCGGCAAGCCCCGCGAACCCGGCTGGAGCTCTGGGCCCTTTAAATAACCCCCAGAGCCCTGAGGCAGTGAGGGGCTCCGGGGGCTATTTAAAGGGCCCGGGGCTCCAGTTCCCTTTGCCACCCCGGTCCTTTAAATAGCCACCGGAGCCCTGCCTCCCCCATGCATTCCCCAGCGCTCCCGCGGCTATTTAAAAGGTCCGGGGCGGGGTAGAAGGGGGTTTGGGGGCTACTTAAAGGGCTGGGGTTCCAGCTGCCTCTGCTGCACCCCCTGACCTGCCCACACCAGTCTGGCCCCCGTCTGCCTGCAGCCAGCTCTGCACCCCGTGCCCGCAGTCAGCCCCTGCCAAACCCCCTGTCCTGTCTCCAGCAAACCCCTGCCACACACCCCTGTAGCCCTGCCCAAAGCCAGCCAGCCCCACACACACTGCTGCCCGCACCAGCCCTGCACACCCTGCCCAGCCCGCACCCTTTGCCCTGTCTCCAGTCAACCCCTGCTGCACCCCGCTGCCTGAAGCCAGCCAGTTCCACACTCCGCTGTCTCCAGACCTGCAAACCCCTGCTGCACCCCCTTGCGGCCCTGCCTGAAGCCAGCCAGCCCCACACCCCCTGTCTCCAACCAGCCCCACACCCCTTGCCCTGCCTGCAGCCACACCCTACCTCCAGTCACCCCCTGCCCTGTCTCCAGCCAGCCCCATGTCCACTGCTGCCCTGCAGTTCCCAGGGCAGTAGCCCTGCACACCTGCTTCAATGAGGGGGCAGGGAGCAGCTGGGACCAACACATGTGCACACCCCCAGGGAGTGGCAGGGACCCACACATGTGAAATGGCGGTCATTAATAGCCAATCAACAGCATATGATACAATGTATATAATATATAATTTTATTATTCATATAGTTATGGAAAGTAAATAATACATGAAAGAAATGAAAGGCTTTTTTTTCCACTTTTTTTTTTAAGTCATCCCTGCCAGGGCCCCGCCAAAAATGTCCGAATTGGGCCCCGCACTTCCTAAAGCCGGCCCTGTTCCCAGGGTCCAGTGGGCAGCGAGCCGCAGTCCCCGGGCTCGGGTTTGGGTTGTGGGACACGGCCTACCCCAGTACAGAGCTGAGCTCATCCCAGCACCTGAGTCCAGGGAGCGGAGCCGACCGTGCTCTGGACAGGCGAGTGCATGGTTCAGCTGGTATCCGGAACCCTTCCCCACTTACAGGCCTCGTGGGTGCTGCAATTCCTGTGGGGCCGGATCCCTCTTCCTGCCCCTACCGGTGAGGCCGCTTCTGGGGCCGCTCAGACTCCGCAGACACTAAGTAGCGGTATGGACACGCTAACCCGGAAGCACAACCTCCCACCAGGAGTGGTGGAGGTCAGGAAAGCATGTGCAAATGCTGGCGGGAGGGGTGGAGAGGAGCGGGCCGGGCAGGATTTTTAATGGCACACTGCTGCCTGCCTGGGTTCGGCAGTGGTCTGAGCGAGGCTGGTGGCCAGGACCCCGGCAGGCAGGAGCATGCCATTAAAAATCAGCTTGCGTTTCGTCTTTGGCACGTGTGCCATAGATTGCCAACCCCTAGTCGAAACATAAACCTGCTTACTTTATAATGCAGTAAAAATCAGTTGAATTACTTAAAATAAAAAAATTCCTTGTGTGGGTACTGTAGTAGGAAGAGAGCCTGAGACCTAAGCCCTTGTATCAGAGGCCTGGTATGAGGCAAGACCTGCTCACAGAATCTGGCAAAACAGGGCTGATATTGCAGAAATACACATTCCTAATAAATACTAAGCATAGCATACTCACGCAAACATATCCTGATATCAAGGATGGTACAAAAACATTCCTCAGGGATAACAGGAACACACGGACCCCTTTTAAAAGATAAAGTCAGCAGAACAGTACTGTGCACAATAAAGATGTTTTAATCAAACCAACATGTACAAGGTGGTGGGTGATAACCAGCCATGTCAGGGGCAGTACGTAACTTGTTTGTATCAGGGTATAAAGATGTATCTCAGAGGGATTATCTTTGTCCAGCCGAGGGGGGGAATGGAAAGTGTCGCCAATCACTGAGTTGCGTCCGTTGTCATGGGCATATATGTCTTACATGGGCAGCGCGTGAACCGCTGGCTCAGGGAGGCTAGCTCCCATCCCACCCTGCTCCTTCTGCCCAAGACTTGGCCCTTTGTTGTGCCCCGACAGAGCCCAGAGTCCCCCCCACTGCAACCTCTGGCTGGCCCCCACCCCAGGCTAGTGCCCTCAGACCTGCAGCACGGCCCCAGCCCCGGAGTGCCGGGCAGCACGGCAACGTGATCCAAGCCTCCCCAGGCCTGCAGCTCCAGGAGGGCAGGCAGCGCAGCGATGGCACACGGGAAGAGTTGCCAGCAGAACAGGAAGCAGGAGGGGAACTCAGGGCGGAGCGTGGGCAAGGTCACATGTGGCTGTTTGGATAGGCTCAGCCTCCTCCAGCCTATGATATCCGCCTCCCTTGATGTCTTAGTATCCTTGTAGAGTCTGCCAGGTGCTATGCTTTGTTGACAATAAACCTGGCGCCTTTGTACCTTAATGGATCTTGTGGTCATTGAGTGATTCCTTTGAGATCTGTCTGCACAGAGCTGGGGCAGCACACAAGGAGAAAACACACACACACATACACACACACACCGAACATCTAACCACAGGTACTATAATCATCCATGAAATTAACTCAAATGTGTACAGTCCTTCACCATTTTGATACAAAGAAAAAGGAGCACACATTGGAGTGCTGGAACAAATTTTTATAGTGAAGGCTCTGAGAGCCATTGAAACAAACTGTCAACCCTGTATATGATGGAAACTACTTCAAGTCATGAGGTGCTGCAGCGCACACACACACACACACACACCCCACAACCCTAGTTCCAGCACCTATGGCACACATACATTTTGGGGAGTCTGCATAAAGCAGGAGGCAGCCCAATCTGGCTTAAAGAAGCACAAGTACTTGAGTATCATCATCAACTAAATTTTTCTCTGAGATTTTCAAAGTGAAGTTTCAGCTTTCTTTGTTAGGGATGAAAAATGTGTTTCATAACCAAAAATACTACCCACTTTTAGAATGCATAATATTCTGGAAATTAAATGTGTTTAGGACTTTGAAGGAATTTTAAAAGGTCTACTTTTTGAGGTTCTAATTTTGATGTCTGTAGATGTGTCGACTCACCCCTGCAGCACCTCCTGCTGGTGACTTCTGGGAATTAGCTCAATTCCAGCTCCAGAGCACCCTCTGCAGGTCGGTGATCCACCTGTCTTCTGGCCACCATGTCCGTCCCTGGACCCGGTGCCCTTTTACATGGGGTACTGCTCCCTAGCAGTAATCCCCTCAGTCTTAGGGTCTCCCCTCCCCAGGGAACCCCCACCTACTATCCCCAGCTTGCCTCAGTATATGGCTACTGCCCATCATCACCTAGCCACCTGCGCCCTGGGGCAGATTACAGTATCAGCCTACTCATCACTGGCAAGGTTGGGTTTGCACCTGCTGCCTTGGCCTACCCCTGGGCTGCCCTCTGCAACCCCCAGTACCTTTTAGCCCAGTATTAGGCTGCAGCCTGGGGCTTTCCAGGCTGGCGCTCCCTGGCTCCTCAGCCTTTCCCCAGCCCTGCTTGACTCAGGTCCCCTGTGTCTAGCTTCCTGCAGCCAGACCCTTCTCCCTCTACAGACAGAGGGAGACTATTTGGGCTTCTGGCTCACAGCCTCTTATAGAGGCCAGCTGGGCCTGATTGGGGCATGGCCACAGCTGAGCCTACTTTTCCTAATCAGCCCAGGCTTCTTGCCTCAGCCACAGCCCTCTCCTGGGCTGTTTTAAGCCCTTCAGGGCAGGATCAGACTCTTGTCAGTTTTACTTAATTGACAAGAGCCTTCCTACCCGGCTGCCTGAGAGCCAGAGAGCTGGCGTGCTCATCCTCTCAGCTTCCTTCCAACCCTGGAGCCACAGGAGCTGAGCACCCCAGCTCTGTTCTTGTCTAACTTTGTAGAGCTAGGTAGGGAGGCTGAGTGCCCTGGCTCTGTGCCTTTTAGGCCCCAGAGCCTTGACAGCCATCTGTCAATTTCATTTTCTGCCTGCAGCAGGGTGCTTTCATTTTAATTGACCTCCATGGAAAAAAAATGCAGCAAAATGGAAAATATCCATTTTGCAAAAAGGGTATTTTTTGTCAGAAAATCATCCTGACAAAAATTGAAGCCAGCTCTTCTTGACCACAAGAGAATAGCTCTCCAACTGATACTGGGATTCCGTAGACAGTGTTCACATTTGAAAAGGGATGTTGATAAAATGGAGACATTGCAGAAAAGAGCTACAGAAATGATTTGAGCACTGGAGAAAATGCTTTACAGTGAGACTGAAAGAGCTCAGTCTCTTTGGTTTATCAGAAAAAAGATTGAGCAGTGACTTGATAACAGTATATAGGTACTGTCAGGGTTTCCTCCCCACTCTGAACTTTGGGGTACAGATGTGGGGACCTTCATGAAAGACCCCCTAAACTTATATTCTACAAGCTTAAGTTAAAAACTTCACCAAGGCACAAATTCCTTTCCTTATCCTTGGACAGTATTGCTGCTACCACCAAGTGATTTAAACAAACATTCAGGGAGGGGCCACTTGGAGCCCTGTCCCCCTCAAAATATCCCCCCCACCAAGTCCTTTCACCCCCTTTCCTGGGGAGGCTTGACAATAATGTACCAACCAAATAGGTTAACAAGGTGAGCACACTAAAAACCAATCAGGTTCTTAAAAGAAGAACTTTGTTATTAAAAAAAAAAAAAAAAAAAGTAAAAGAAGCACCTCTGTAAAATTAGGATGGAAGGTAATTTTACAGGGTAATAAAAAGATTTAAAACACAGAGGATTCCCCTCTAGGCTAAACTTTAAAGTTACAAAACAGGTATAAACCTCCCTCTTAGCACAGGGAAAATTAACGAGCTAAAACAAAAGATAATCTAACTCATTTCCTTGCTATTACTTACAATTTCTGGAATTTTAGATGTATCATTTTAGAAGGAGCTGGATTACCTGTTTGATCTCTCTCTTTGTCTCAAGAAGAAACACACACACACAAAAGCACAAACAAAGCCTCCCCCTCCCCCCCCAGATTTGAAAGTATCTTCTTTCCTTATTGTTCCTTTTGGTCAGGTGCCAACCAGGTTATTTGAGCTTCTTAACCCCTTACAGGTAAAGGAGGGATTTTATGCTACCCTTTACTGTATGTTTATGACAGGTACTGTGACAGGTTCAGTTACAGAGATCCCTTGGGACTGTCACCTGACCTGCTGGAATGACCTCTGAGCCCATTTTTCCTGCCAGCTCGGAATTCCAGAACCCTGCCTTGTCAAGCCAGACATGCTAGCCTGCTGCAACACAGACCCAGGTCTGGTCCACACCTCCAAAGCTGCAGACTTTAACCAAAAACTGCTTAGCAGGTCACCTATCTCCAGCACCCGACACCCAGTTCCCAATGGGATCCAAACCCCAAATAAATCAATTTTACTCTGTATAAAGTTTATACAGGGTAAACTCATAAATTGTTCAATCCTCTTTAAGACTGATAGAGAGATATGCACAGCTGTTTGCTCCCCCAGGTATTAATCACTTACTCTGGGTTAATTAATAAACAGAAATGATTTTATTAAGTATAAAAAGTAGGATTTAAGTGGTTTTAAGTAATAACAGAACAAAGTAAGTCACCAAGCAAAATAAAACAAAAACACAGACGTCTAAGCCTAATACATTAAGAAACTGATTATAGATAATATCTCACCCCCAGAGATTTATCTCACCCCCAGAGATTTTCCAATAATCTTATTTCACAGGCTAGACTTCTTCCTAGTCTGGGCCCAATCCTTTAACCTGGTACAGTCCTTGTTAGTTTTAGCAGACATCTTAGGTGGAAACTAGTGGTTTTCACTGTTATCAAGTCACTGGCAGCCCCCTCTGTCCTGCTTCACCCCTTTTTATAGCTTTGGCCCAAGGCAGGAATCTTTTGTTTCTCTGGGTCCCCACCCCTCCTTCTAAATGGAAAAGCACCAGGTTTAAGATGGATTCCAGTATCAGGTGACATGTTCACATGTCCTGTGTGACCCCCAGCCTCCGTTCTTCCAGAGCTGGCTTGCAGGAACCCAGGAAGGTTGCAGGTAGATAAACCATCTACAATCAATTGTCCTAGTAAATGAGAGCCATCAAGATTCTAAACTACCATTAATGGCCCACACCTTGCATAATTACAATAAATGCTCAGAGTTATACTTTATATTTCTAGCTTCAGATACAAGAATGTTACATGTATACAAACAGGAGGAATATATTCAGTAGGTTATAACCCTTGTAACGATACCTTACAAGAGACCTTTTGCATAAAGCATATTCCAGTTACATCATATTTACACTCATAAGCATATTTCCCTAAAACATATGGAGTGCAATGTCACAGGTACCTTCTCAGGGAGAAAATAACAGGTACTAAAGGGCTCTTTAATCTCGCAGAGAAAGGCAGAACAAGAGCCAATGGCTGGAAGATGAAGCCTGGCAAATTCAAAGTGGAAATAAGGCACACTTCTTTAATAGTGCGGATGATTAACCACTGGAACAAACTACCCCAGGAAGGGGGGATTCTCCACCTCTTGATATCTTCAAATCAAGACTGGTTGTCTTTGGGGAAGATAAGCGTTAGCAAAGCACAAGTCATTGGGCTTGGTTGGGTAACAGCATGAAATGTGATATACAGGAGCTAGGCTAGATTATTCTTATTTGCATGGGAGGCAAGCTTGTAGAAATTTTGGTGGTGCCCAGAACCCGCCCCCCAACTCCGCCCCCTCAAACTCCGCCTCCACCTGCCTAAGGCTCTGGGTGGGGTTTCAGGGGGGAGATCTGGGGTGCAGGTCCTGGGCTGGGGATTAGGGTGCAGGAGAGGTGCAGGCTTTGGGAAGGAGTTTGGGTGCTGGGTGCAGGCTCTGGGCTGGGGCAAGGGGTGGGTGTGCAGGAGGGGGTGAGGGGTGCAGGCTTTGGGATGGAGTTTGGGTGCAGGCTGGGGTGGGGGTGTAGGAAGGGGGAGGTGGTGCACGCTGGGGCAGAGGATCAGGCTGCAGGGGAATAAGGGTTGGGGCTGAGGATGAGGGGTTCATGGTGCGGGGGGGCTCAGAGCTGGGGCAGAGGCTCAGGGTGCAGGGGAATGAGGGCTCTGGCTGGGGCAGAGGATTAGGGTGCAGAGGGATGAGGGCTCTGGCTGGGAATGAGGGGTTTGGGGCGTTGGAGAGGCTAGGGCTAGGGCAGAAGGACAGGGTAAGGGCAGCCTGCCTTGCCATTAGTGGATGGCAGGCGCTAGGACCCTGGGGCAGCAGACAGCAGTTCTGCCGGGAGCCGTTCTCCGGCAGCACAAGCAGGCAGGGGACGCAGCGGAGGGGGGACGCAGGGGGAGGGGTGGAAGGCAGAGGCCGGGACCCGCTCCAGGCAGGGACACGGTGGGGTGGTGGTGGGGAGACCCACGGGGGCCGAGGCCAGGACCCGATCCAGGCAAGGCCAGGAGAGAGACCCAGCTCCAAATATTGCTGGAGCAGGGCCCCCAGCCCTGAATATTCCTGGAGCCCGGGCACCTCAAGCCCATATAACCTGCCGCCTATGCTTATTTGTATTACCATAGTGCATAGTAGTCCTTTGTGGTCTTAAATTATGCATCTGTGCATCCACTAGTGCACCTCCTCAGATACATAGTCATGCAAGACATGCAGCAAAATTGTACATCTTAGTAGATTCACAGGACAGCTAAACTTTTGCACACCTTCCATTCTTCCCTTTCTGTGTATGTTAAGTAGTATGCAGAAGGGAAACCCTTCTGCTGTGAACATCTGAGAAGAGGCGCGCCCATCTTGTGAATACTACGTGTTTTGACAGAGAACAATTTTGTTCTTGGCACTCCTTTTTGTTTTTTTTTTTTAAGAGGCAGCCTAGTTAACCTTCAGGGCTTCTTATCTTTTTAAAAAATTGAATGAAGTTCACACTCAAAAAGCTTAACCAACTTCATTGAAATTGCTACTAGAAATAATATAAAAGCTGTTTATAAAATACAGGACAAGATCGTTACAATTAAGAAAACCCTATGTATAAAAGAAATAGGAATAGCAAGTTAAGGTCATCTTCATAAGTATTCTCTTACCTTACAGGGCATACATTTAGTTAACAGTAGTGAAGTGAAAATTCACCATGTACCTTTCAATATATCTACAATCAGTCAACCACATGCACCTTTATGAACTCTCTGAACATATTTCTCATTATATAAACTTTGCCCAAATACATACATATATTAGATAGGCATATGTTGAAAGGGTTACAGTTGTAGGAATGTGTACGGTGAATTTTCACACCATTGTTAACTGAATGGGTATACTGTCATGGGAATGACATATGTGTAAATATAACTGGCCACTTCTATTCCTTTTATGCTCATTTTTCAACTCTGATGTTCTTGTGCATTATTATAATTACTTATTTTAGGAACCTTCATTGTAGGTAATGTATTTTTGGAAACACATTTTAATAAAGGGTGCATGTGGCTAACTTTGTGTACATTGGGCCTGTTGCATCTGTCATGGGAGCAAGTGTGTTGTCTGGACCTGACAAGAGTGAGAGGCTATTGGAGAGTTAGGTGTTGCTCTTGGCCTTTGTCCTGCTTTCAGTAAACATTGTTTTTCTTGCTAGAATTCTTTAAACAAAAAAAAAAAAGTATGATCCCATTTATGAAAGCTACACGCTGTGTGAGGGGAAAGGAAATGCTATGTACTAGCAGAGTGTCAGTTATTCCCTGGGAAAATCAGTTCTGTTTTGGGCTATGATAGGAAAGACAGGGAATGGAGGGTAGAATTGCCCCTTGGTATCAGCCTCAAGTGACTGTTTTCCCTAGGCTTGGCAGAAGAGGTAACCTGTGACAAACACTTTCTTGCATAAAACCCCCCAAATCTCTCCCCAATGCAAATTAACTCCTTGTTTACCACACTTCTGAGCACACTCAGTATGTTATAACTGCTGATCATATGCACACCGCAGGCACAGAAATGCTTAGAGCACATTCAATGCCTCTTCGTCAGAGGCACTTTCTGCTTCTGTGCATTTATTCTGCACAGTGTGTTCAGAAGAATAACTGAATGGGCGTAAAATATCACATTTTGTACTATATGTGTGGGGCTTTGTTCCTCCTTCCCCTGCTTACAAATTATGGTAATATTTCATTATGTTCTTCTATTTAATCTGTCCAGCAGTGGCTGAATTTGGTGCTTCTGTGTCCAGAGCTCTGCTGATAGAGGAGATAAATGGTACAGTTGATATCATGGGAGTAGGAATGCAACACAGGACACAGCCTGAGGTCTTGTTTTTCACCACAGCACCTGATATGACAAAGGGGCTAATACAAAAACTTGTTAATGTGCATTCATCCCATAGAAGATGAAATGGCTGAGTTAGAAAGGTTTGATATCCAGCTACGTATAATTATATTCTTTGAAAAGAACCTTTAGTGAGTCATCTAGTCTGTTTCCCTGCATCATGACAAAATTGGTTTTATTATCTGATTTCAGCTTTCAGAGCCATTAGCAATGTAGCCCTTTGTTAATTGCTGATTGTCATACATATAGTACCTTAGATGATGTGCTGGGTGCTTGGAGGGCCAGGTGGTAGAGCAGTTAGCACACCTGACTTCCAGATCCTTGCTCTCTGTTAGGGTAGTAGAGGTGACTCTAAGCCAGGAATCTTCAGCTCTCCACCTGAACCTGGGCCTTGTCACTTAAGGGGGTTTGGTAGGAAGACCCAGGCCCTCCCACTCCACATCCCTGTGGGAAGCAACACCTATATCAGTTATTGGGAGTGGACCACGTCCACCCTGACTGAATTGGCCTTGTCTACACTGGTTCTCCACTTGTAAGGTAACTCCCTTCTCTTCATTATCCAGTATATTTATGCCTGTATCTGTAATTTTCACTCCATGAATCTGAAGAAGTGTTTTTTTTTTACCCACAAATGCTTATGCCCAAATAAATCTGTTAGTCTTTAAGGTGCCACCAGACTCCTTGTTGTTTTTGTGGATACAGACTAACACGGGTACCCTGCTGATACTTAACACCAGCAGGGTCCTCCCAGCAGCCAGTATAAGTCCGCTGCCCTGGGCTACTTCCCATTTATATGTCCCTTCAGTTTGGAGCTTGGCCACATGGGTGAGAGACAGGTTGGAGTTGAGATTATTATTAATTTTGTTTACTACAGTAGTGCATCGAGACACACTGAGAACAGGGCCCACTTGTGCTAGGTACTATACAAATAGTAGCAGACGCTTCCTGCCCCAGAGCTCTGACACCCCAAAGAGACACTCCAGGCAGAATGTGCAATGTGATAGCTGCAGATGTCATGAGAGTTACACAATTTTTTTTAATTTTTTTCGGGTGGGGTTTTGATGGGAAAAGATTGTCTAAATGGAAAGACCAAGGAAGGGGAGAAGACATTGAAGGTCAGGGGGCATGTGTGCAGTGAGGCTGAGATGAGGACACTGTGAAGGAGGGCTTGCAGCAAACAGCCAAACAGGACAGGGGAGAGAGAGCCCCATCAAAACTGTCCAAAATATTGATGTCATTACCAGCGTCCACAGGTCCCTGCTTAAGCTGGTCTTGCTGGCTTCAGTCTCTGGCGGTCTTCTCCCCTCGGTTTCTTTACCCAAGCCCATGTGGTTGAGGGGAGAGATAGCACATATGCTTCCAGAGGGCCCCCAGGTTGCAGTCCTGATTGACCGGATCAATGGTACAGACAGAGCAGAGGGAGTGAGGAGGACTTGGGAGGAAAGATCAGGAGTTCCATCGTGGTTTAAGTTGATGAAGAAACCAGAGGGGGAAGCTGAGGTGTGGAACTGGATGGAGGGAGGCTGCTCAAGAGTGGAGAGGTAGATCTGTGAGTCATTAGTGTACAGGTGGTAAGCATGAGTCAATGAGATCACCTGGAAAGAGGAGAGAAGAAGAGGGGCCCTGTGGGACTTCACAGAGGAGGGGAGAGGAGGAAGAGGCTAGATGTGAATGCCTCAGATTTTCGGTGTGGGTAAGTATCAGTTGATGGTTCTCTGATTTATTTTAGCTCTGCAGTTGTTCGGGCTTTAGAGCAAGGAGTGAAGAAAGCAGATATAGATCCTGCTGTGAAAGCTGTTGTGATTTGTGGGACAAATGGGACATTCAGTGCAGGTAAGATTCTCTCTTTATTTAGTATATACACACATGTTGAGTCAATAATTATTCCAGCCTCTCATGGGAATTTTCTCACAGTAATTAAAAGTATCATGGTGAACAATTCTGTGATCCTTTAGAGTAGAAGCATGATCTGTAGTCTCACTATGCTTACATTATTCTAGCAGTAACAGTCAACAATGACTAGATGTGTCTTTAATGTAGTGTTTTTAATAGATAGACCAAATTAGGCTACAGAGGATTCTTTTTATATCTTCACATGTAGTCAGCCCTCCCACTGTGTAACATTAAATATAGGATTTGTTTACATTAGTGTTTACAAACATGGGTGAGGAATAGAGGCTATATATAAAGCAGAAACTTTGACTCCAACCTCTGAAAAATACACAATATTTAAATACAAAGAAAAAAAAATCTCTTTAGTTCTTCAGCACTTATAGATTGGTGTCTCCAGGAACTAGGACCTTGCAACAGTTACATAGTCTTCAGATCTTCTCCAAAGTCTTTCATCCCACTGGGGCTCTACAGACATTAGGTGGTACTCAGATCTTTACATGTACTTTCTACCTGCTTAGATCAGCCTCCAACTAAACTAAAAGTTCATTCTCCTCATTTGGTGCTTCCCCAATCTAGAATCCCAGCACTCAAAATTCCCAGCATGGTGTTTCCTGTTTTATATTCAATTTCCTTGTGCGTTGGGAAGTTTCCTCGTGAAGTTTCGTCCCAGCCTGGATTTTCTGTCCTGTGGAGTGGGACTGGATGGCAAGGGAATTGGGAAGGGCAGATGGGATCCCTCACCCTTTGCCTGGAGCAGCGATACTCAGACTGAGGCTCAAGAGCTGCAAGTGTCACTTTAATGTATCTCCTGCAGCTCTTTGCAGCACATAGTATTAAAACATGGTGTGATTTAATTATTAACCAATCTAAGTGGTTAACCAATCGGGATGCTTTTACTGTGTTATTAACCAATTGCAGTTGATAAAATAATACTACTTGGTCAGTAGTTTTGCTGTGAGAAATATATAAATATATAAACATTTCCCCATCATACTGTTTGAATGTGAATACACAGTACTATAGTAAATGAAACCATGAACTCATATTACTCTGGCTCTTTTGGGTAATGTTGATCACTAATTTGGCTTCTGAACCACTGAGGCCTGAGTATAACTAGCCTAGAGAGTCTCTTGCTGCCCCCTAGAGAGCATCTCACACACTGCCCATAGGCAGAGGCTCTGCTGAGGCAGACAGTGGCCTGTGATTGCAGGGGTAACTCTCATCATGATCTGAGATCAACTCAGGGAGGCACTCCCTGCAGGGAGCTAATTAAGTGTAGCCCCATCAAGGTAATCTGCAAAGAGAAACTATCGACTCATCATATCATAGTGTTGCCTCTTGCCCTGAAATGGAAAGGGCTGTTTTACAGAGCTGCAAATCGAGACTGTTGAAGTTGTGACTTTCACTGGCATTGAGAGCCCCCAGTAGTCCCAGGAGTTGGGCTGAGGACGGATCCAGGGCCAGAACTGAGAGCTGCTGTATGCCGAAGGTGGGGTGTGGCAGGACAGCCTCACCTTCTCCCTGATGCACGGCTGCCATGTTATTTTATGCCATGTGGCTTTATGTCTGCGTACAGACCTGTCACTACCCCCGAAACTCTCAGGCTGTGGTAGAGGTGTCTTGTGATGGCAGCTGCTGCAGTAGGGGTCTCTCCCCAGCTGAGCCACCACTGAGTCTCCCCAACAGGTGGGGAAAGAGCAGACCCCACATGCCGGGGGCCTGTGGGGAGTGAGAATCCAGTGGGGAACTAAGTGTCTGGTTCCCTTACATGTTCACTTCCAGAGTGTGTAACCTGTGGGATGTTCATGGAGAGGGTAATATTGCTCTTCAGCTGTGAGCTGGACTGCATACTGTCAGCCTGACCTCTTCTTTAACCAAACATTTTTGGGAATTTCAGTGCTAGCTTCATATTGATGGTGATTATTATGCCAGCCTTGGAGTTAGTTGTAGCTTATCTATCCCGAAGGTTTTATGACTAGGCCCAGAGAGAAGGTTGAGATCAGGGTTCTCCTCAAGGGATCCTCTGTGCTCATGAGTGGGTTTGATTATTTTCACTGCTTTCTTCACCACATCCAACCTACTCCACACAACTGTTCATTGTGGCTGCTGTCCTTCAAGTTCAGGATTGAATAGGAGCCCATAGTCTGTCAGTATTAATGCTTAATTGTCTGGAAGGAAGGGTGTGCTAAGCAATGACAAGTGTTTCATGGTCTTGTTAAGCTCCTCTGTGTTTCCTCAGGTGCTGACATTCGAGGGTTTTCCTCCGTTCAGGCAGGAGACAGGCCCAGTCTGACATCAGTAATTGATCTAATAGAGAGAAGTGAAAAGCCAGTGGTGGCTGCCATTGAAGGCATGGCGTTGGGAGGAGCACTGGAGGTGGCATTGGGCTGTCACTACAGGGTTGCACATGCACAGGTAACATGCTGTTAACCATCGAGAGTCCAAGAAAGGGCAACGAATGTATTAGAAGGGTATGTCCTCCTACACAAGGTCCTACACAGCGTAAAGTGCTTAGAGGTGCTCTAAATGCAAGGGGAAATGGGAAGATCTGGACAGGGAGCCCAGAGGAACCTGAGGCTGAATTAATAAGAGTGCTGCTGCATGACCTTCCTGGGAGCAGAAGAAAGGCTAGAGGGAAGAGCTCATAACTAAATGCGTCATTTGCCTGCTGAGGATCCCACTTAACAGCGTCATCCCCACCTCCTCCCATTCTCTACACTACCCTTGGGAGTAAGGGAGTAGGTGCATAGGAAGAGTGAGACTTAGGCCTGCTCTGCGCTACAAAGTTAAGTCAACTTAAGTCACCTTGTGTCAACCGATTTGTGCATCTGTCTACACACAAATTTGTCTCCAGCTAACATAAGTATCCCATTGCGATGACACAGTAAAACCACCTCCCTGACTGGCATAGAGCCATAGTCAACCTACTGAGGTGGATGCAGTGCGAGTGTAGACACTGCATGACATGGGTCCATCCTAACAATCCTCCAGCAGCTGTCCCATTATGCCCCATTCCTTGCAACAGTGTCTGCTCTGGTCACAGTTGCAAACTCCACTGCCCAGGTGTCACGAAGACCAGAAGCCCCCCCAGCCCTTATAAAGTTACCCACATATATCTGAAATGCCTTTTCCTGATTGCCCACCTCATGAGCACACCTAATAGCTCTCTCTTGTTGTGTGCAACTGCCCAACCAACCATGCCGGCTGCACACGCTAGACCTGCTCCTGCCTGGAGCAGACAGGAGATATTGGATCTCCTGGGACTATAGGGAGAAGAACTGTGCAAGCACAGCTATGGAGCAGCTGTAGAACCGTGGACATCTGCAAAAATATTTGCACTGGGGATGCAGGGAAAGGGGTACAACAGGGATCAGCAGCAGTGTCAAAGTAAAGGAATTGCACCAGACATATCACAGAGACAAGGAGACCAACTATCAATCTCGTGCTGTGCTGCAAACCTGCCACTCTTACAACTGGCTGCATGCCATACTTGGTAGAGATCCCCTCAGCACCCCACAGACCACCATGGATACCCTGGAGGAACCCAAACAATGAGGAGCTGGTGGAGGAAGAGGAGTTGCAGGGAAGGGGGGAGATGCAGTGGAAGGATCTAGCCATGCCATGAGCCAGGACCTGTTCAGGACTTCACCGCAGTCTAGGCAGTCCCACCAGCTGAGCACGGACAAGGCCAATGAAGGGGAAGGAACCTCTGGTAAGTGTGTGCATGCATTATTTCTTACAGTGTTTAAATCTAAAGACGGCACCAGGCCATATCCAAGTTCACAAGGCACGAATATCAACTTTTCAATTTTACATGTACAAGAAGAGGTAGAGGTACAACACACAGAGGTTGAGTTGGTATTTGCTTTCATTCCCCTGTTGGGTTAGGTGGGAGGCTTCATGCGGAGCAGTTTGTTTACGTACGCTGCATCCTCTTGGAAAATCTTGATAAAACTTTCATAGAGATACTCTGTGATCCTCTGCCAAAGGTTTCTAGGGATGGCTGCCCTATTTCTTCCTCAGTGGTGGGACACTCTCCCATGCCACTCTGTGATGAGTTTGGCTGGCACCTCTGCAGTAAACAGGCTAGTGACATCCAGATCCGGGCAGCTTTGAGCCACAAGTAGCAGCTGTGCTCACTGTGCCTTTGTGACCCTTAGGAGCGAGATATCAGCTAAAACCAGCACTACTGGTGAAAAATACTTCTAATACTCAGTATCATTGCCCTGTGCTTGTACCCATTGAAATAGGCACCGACATTTTATTGTTTCATGAAACCAAAATTCCTTCAACTCCTCTCCCTTCACCACTGGTGGGCATACCGACTATGGCTGGGGCTGGAGAGCGGTGCTGTGCACGTGCTCCAAAGCTGACATGTCAATAAGTATGTCTTTTAAAAAGTTTTTAAGGGAATTAGTTTCAACTCCCCATCCTTATCTTCCCCTTTCTCTTGTGACTGTAATTCCAATGACACATATATCTGTTTTTATCAGCAGCTGCTGCCATTGCAACCTTTGCCCCCTCCACACCATGAGAACGCCTGACCTTGATGAGGAGGAGAAGGAAGAGGACTACGCAGGACACGTGGCACGTCCCAAATGCTGCAGACCCTAGTTGACCTACAGGTCCAAAAGTCCCAGACTTCCCACCCTTTGCAGTCCTTAGAGAACTCTATGCTAGCAGCTCCCTGCACCCCCCAACATACCATGTGGCATCACAGCCTGCATCCCTGCCCCTACCACTTCTCATCTAGGGACAGCCAGGAAAACCACAGCTTCACATCCACTGGTCTGTGAGAACCACAGTTGGTATATGTGTAGCCACAAGGGACTACATTTGTGCACTGAAATGGACAAGTATGTTTGCTGCTTTTCCAATTTTAAAGTTCCATGCTGTTAGTCTGTGTTAAAAGTTTGTATTGCATTGCCTGTTGTGTTTTGCTCATTGTCTTTCTGCACTGTTTTTGCCACTCAATACATTTCTATATATTTTTAAGCAAAACTATCTTTATCTGTTCACAACACATATTGGAGAATGTGAAATGGTACTCAAAGCATACAGTACTTGTAAATGTACAGCACCACAGAACTCCTGATTTCAGTAAAACACACAGTAATAGTTATAAATGCATAGCAAGCACTAGACATTTCTTAGTAGCATCCGGAGCTCCAGGTCCAGAGATTGCACAAGCATAGAACACTACTGTGAGTGATCATTAAAGTGCTCTTTCAAAGCCTCCCTCAACCATATAGCTCCACATTGAGCTCTTGTAATGGCCCTTGTGTCTGACTGTTCAAAGTCTGCTCACAGCTGCTCCACCTCCACCCTGGCAGCAGCTTTTCCCCTTTTGGCTCACAGATATTATGCAGGACATCAGAGGCCGCTATGTGAGTAAACACTGTCAGCATCCCTTCAGTCTACCAAAGCACATGCAACCATTGTTCTGCACCTGCTGAGCTGGTAGTTGAATCTTTCTTTGGTGCTGTCGAGGTAGCGGGTATCTGGTTTCAAGAGCTAGAGAAGCAAGACGTAGGCTGGGTCTCCCAGAATCACTATTGGTATTTCAACAGCACCAATGGTAATTCGCTGGTCAGGAAAGAATGTTCCTGCTTGCAGTTTTCAGAACCATCCTGTGTGCTTAGTGATGCGAGTATCGTGCATCTTCTCTGACCAGCCCACACAGATATCAGTGAAGCATCCCCAGTGATCCACCAATGCTACATAACCATAGTAAAATAGCCCTTTCTGTTGATATATTCTGTATTAAGGTGGGCTGGTGCCAAAATAGCGATGTGTGTTCCATCTATCATACCACCACAGTTCAGGGACCCCAAACTGCAAGTCCATCCACGATGGCCTGTGCACATTGCCCAGAGTCACCGTTCTGCATAGCAGGAGATGGTTAATGGCCCTACACACTTGCATGACAATGGCCCCTGCTATAGATTTTCCAACTCCAAAATGATTTCCCACTGACCAGTAGCAATCCAGCATTGTAAGCTTCCATAGTGTGATTGCCACTCATTTCTCAACTGTCAGTGCAGCTCTCATTCTGGTGTCCGTGCACTGGAGGGCTGCAGCGAGCTCAGCACACAAATTCAGAAATTTGGCCTTTCACAATCGAAAGTTCTGCAGCCACTGCTCATCATCCCAAACCTGCATTATGATACAATCTCACCAGCCAGTGCTTGTTTCACAGGCCGAGAAGCAGCACTCCACCATCTGCAACTGCTCCATGAATGCCACCAAAAGCCTTGAATTATTTCACTGTGTTCCTCAGCAAACTGTCCTCCAAGAAATCGTCATGTCCCCCATTGTTGCAGTACTTCCTGTGGATTTGCAAATACATGAAAATTGTGTGTCCTGTATTTGCAGTGCTCATGAGAATAGCACAGACGTCTGCAGGCTCCAGGTTTCTGTCAGAGATGGCAGACAGCGAAAAGGGCCGCGTGGGTTTATGGAAATAAAAAAAGCACAATCATTTTAGGATATGGATGGCATTATGGGATGGAGAAAGGTGCATGCTGGGAACTTGACTCCTAGTTCCTAGAGATCCCTAGGTGAGTCATTTCTATCCCACAACACATTGCAAGAAGTTCCCAAAAGGCACTGCACTGTAGGATGGCATGTGGCACACTGGGATACTTACCCATGATGGAGTCATGCCTCATCCCATACACAATCGCACAGATCATATTCTACATGTACCTACACATTAAAAGCAAAAGGCCACTCAAATTTTTCATGCACACATGTAGAAAACCAATGGAATATTGAAAGCCTGAATTTCCATTCAGCTGATGAATGTATGAGTGCCAATAGTGCCCAGTGAAAAAACAGCACCTTTAAACCGGCATATTTCATCAAATCATCACAGGTGTTCACCAAACTACTGAAGGCAGATCTGTGACCTAAGTTTATATCCCTACCAAACTTCAAGTTTCTACTACTTTGTTGTGGCATTAGAGTTCTTTTGAAAGTTTACAAATAGAGGCAGAGTAGGTGGCCACCCCCCTAGTTAATATTACCAAATACTTCCATTATAATCACCTAATTTCAGTTGCTTATAATTTGCTAAACTTTAATCATGTGAATGGTGGTTTGGTTTTTTTTAAGTTTCAACAAAAATAATCCAGCTGTTCTCAGGAATTAGGTTGGGGGGAAATAGGCAATTTTGCCAATGTTGAACTTTATTTTAACAATTTCTTTGAAAGAGCTCTAATGTGTCCCTACTTTTGAAACTGGAACCTGAAACTTAGCAGGTGATGTTTGTGGAGTTGGGGGGGGGTCTCTTTTACTTTTCCCATTATAATGTATCCAGATTTAGCAGAGTTATAAACTGCTGAAAAACACAAGTTGCACCTTTCTGGGGCTCCGCAGAGCAGTTTGCTAGAAGGAATGGAGTGTGACTGTGGTTCTGCTGTGCGTGCATCTTTTGTATATAGTATATAATTATTGTTTTCTTTAATTAGACCCTCTGTTTACCTTCACTTGGCTCTAGGCCTGGGTAGGTCTTCCAGAGGTCACCCTTGGGCTACTTCCAGGTGCTGGAGGAACCCAGAGACTCCCCAGACTGATTGGGGTCCCAGCCGCACTTGACCTAATCACCACAGGTAAATTTCTTTGGCTTTGTTTAGAATAGGATGGAAAGATGTGACACGGGATCATTTTAACTAGCTCAATCTACTGAACATCTTCAAAAACTCTAGTCAGACAATGCAAATTGTATTTTAACACATGCTAATCTGGTTGATTCAAAACAACTTGCCTTGTCTTAACTTGAGTTTTTGAAGATGTTAGCCTGAGCTAGCTAACACAGTCTTACCTTTAAATGCTGGTTTAGACAAAGCCAGAATGTTAGAATAGACTGTATATATGTGTGAATGCACAGACACAATGTCTGCAGACACTCCCAAGGCATACTTATGTGTGACACTATATGGTACATTCATGTGTGCATGTGCTCATACCTGTGCATCTCTTGCAGAATGGAATTAGCTGTGGTCTAACTGGGGGACAAAAGGAATGGCTTTGTAAATATATCTTGATATTTTATTACCATTTTCTTTCTTGTAAGAGGGAGTTGCCATTTTGTCTGTACACAGTAGATTACTGAAACCTTTAGGTAATAAAACAGTGGGACTTTTAAATGAAAGGGGTTTTGCTCCTCAGTACCCTGCTTTGCTGAGAGAGCACAACTGGGGAAATATAAGGTATATAATCAGCTTCAAAGTTAATTAGAACAGGAGAAAACTGACAGAACAGGATATACCCAGCCTTCAATTTTTACTGCTAGCTCCCCTTTGTTTTTTCCCAGTCTGTGTTATCTCAGCACACCTGCTTTTGCCATTCCAGAGCAAAGCCAGTTAATGATTTAGTTAGCAGTGCATGTTCCTGTCTGGTGTGACTAATGCATCCCAACTGGGAACATATCTCAGGCCAGCCAAATAGAGAAGTTTTATCAAATGGAATGAAATGAAATCTCTGACAGGAGGAAGCTGAAGCCACCTCATTTCTTCGTTACAGGGAAACGTGTGCTGGCTGCTGAAGCGCTGAAGCTGGGCATCATTGACGAAATCGTGGAAGAAAACACAATTGATGCAGCAATCCACTTGGCAAACAAAGTGTCAGGTAAGGGAGGAAGTGTAATAATGACAAGGAGCCCATTGGTGAGGAACAGCTCAGCCTAGTCAGGTTAGCAGGCCAGAAGGAGAACAGCTGGTGCTAACTGGAAGAAGGCCTGCTGTGAAAAGAGCACCCTTGCTCTTTTCCAAATACCATTTCAATCTCCTGCATCTTTGCTGGGTTTTGAATTCCACAGAAAACAAGCTTTAAATAGAGAGCAGTTCTTTTCCTGAAGCATGTCTGAAAAACTAAAATATGCCGGTGAGCGTCAAAGCACTCAACAAATTCAGATGAGGCAGAGAGATGGGGCCAAATACAGTTAAAGATTCCCTATAGCTCATGCATACTAAACATACACCCTTCCATACCCCTGAGGAACAGCACTGCTTCCTCTCCAGGTGGTTTTCTGGGTTGATAAGAGGACTAAGCACACTTTCCATATAAAATACATTCTTGGACAGCCAGGCTTCTTGTTGCTGTGCACAGCTCGGCTGCATAATCAATACTGGCTGCTCTAAAAGAACTCTTGATAATGGCAAAACCCCAGCCAGGCATAATGACCCAATAAATCTGTCTCTAAATGCCCATTTCTTCATTTTTTTAGCAATAAGCTGTTGTTACTTTGCCATTGTCTGAGAAGAGGCTGAGCTGTGGAGAAGGGAAATACATCAGATATGGCAATCCTATAAAGAGGTCATTTAGAACCTAAAGGTCACTAGGCCAAATTCACTGAAGCAGGAAATGTTTTCACCACTGTTCTGCTTCGGTGCCTCTTCTGAGGAGAGCATCGAAGTGAAAATGAGATAGGGTCAGAAGAGGCTAAAATAGGGAAAGAACAAGTTAAAAAATTACCTAGACAAATAGATGTCTTCACTCACCAGGGCCTGATGAAATGCATCCAAGGAGCTGACTGAGGAGATATCTGAGCCATTAGCAATTATCTTTGAAAAGTCATGAAAGATGGGAGAGATTCCAGAAGACTGGAAAAGGGCAAATATAGTGCCAATCTATAAAAAGGGAAATAAGGACAACTCAGGAAATTACAGACCAGTCATCTTAACTTATGTACCCAGAAAGATAATGGAGCAAATAATTAAGCAATCACTTTGCAAACATCTAGAAGATAATAAGGTGATAAGTAACAGTCAGCATGGATTTGTCAAGAACAAATCGTGTCAAACCAATCTGATAGCTTTCTTTGACAGGGTAACAAGTCTTGTGGATAGGGAGGAAGTGATAGACGTGGTATATCTCGACTTTAGTAAAGCTTTTGATACGTCTTGCATGACCTTCTCATAAACAAACTAGAGAAACGCAACCTAGATGGAGCTACTATAAGGTGGGTGCAAAATTGGTTGGAAAAACATTCCCAAAGAGTAGTTATCAGTGGTTCACAGTCATGCTGGAAGGACATAACAAATGGAGTCCTGCAGGGATCAGTTCTGGGTCCGGTTCTGTTCAATATCTTCATCAATGATTTAGTAATGGCAGAGAGAGTACACTTATAAAGTTTGCGGATAATACCAAGCTGGGCGGGGTTGCAAGTGCTTTGGAGGATAGGATTAAAATTCAAAATGATCTGGACAAATTGGAGAAACAGTTTGAACTAAATAGGATGAAATTCAATAAGGACAAATGCAAATTACTCCATTTAGGAAGGAACAATCAGTTGCACACATACAAAATGGGAAATGACTGCCTAGGAAGGAGTACTGTGGAAAGGGATCTGGGGGTCATAGTGGACCACAAGCTAAACATGAGTCAACAGAGTAACGCTGTTGCAAAAAAAGCAGACATCATTCTGGGATGTATTAGCAGGAGTGTTGTAAGCAAGGCATGAGAAGTAATTCTTCTACTCTACTCTGCGCTGATTAGGCTTCAACTGGAGTATTGTCCAGTTCTGGGCACCACATTTCAGGAAGGATGTGGACAAATTGGAGAAAGTCCAGAGAAGAGCAACAAAAATGATTAAAGGTCTAGAAAACATGATCTATGAGGGAAGATTGAAAAAACTGGGTTTGTTTAGTCTGGAAAAGAGAAGACTGAGAGGGGACATGGTAACAGTTTTCAAGTATGTAAAAGGTTGTTACAAGGAGGAGGGAGAATATTGTTTTTCTTAACGTCTGAGGATAGGACAAGAAGCAATGGGCTTAAATTGCAGCAAAGGAAGTTTAGGTTGGACATTAGGAAAAACTTCCTAACTGTCAGGGTTGTTAAGCACTGGAATAAATTGCCTAGGGAGGTTGTGACATCTCCATCACTGGAGATTTTTAAGAGCAGGTTAGACAAACACCAGTCAGGAATGGTTTTAGATAATACTTAGTCCTGCCATGAGTGCACCGGACTGGACTAGATGACCTCTCACGGTCCCTTCCAGTCCTATGATTCTATGAACTCCGCCGGAGCTTTGCACATGAGAGCCAAGCCAGGAATCACTGAGTCAGCACGCTCCTTGGCTGTCCTGGCCACATACCTTTTCTGTCAACACCCCACCTTCTTCAGGAATTGTGTTTGTCCACTTCCACCTCTTCCCAGCACAAAGAAGGTCTCAGACGCTTTGCCCTGCTGCAGCCTCTTTCCTAGTGGACCTTCGGGCCTTGTGCCAAGAGCTATGCCAACAAAAGCTAGCTTAGTCCAAAGGGTGAATCTAGAATTCTAGATGACTGTATGCAGGGCCAGTGCTACCATTAAGGCAAACTAGGCAGTTGCCCCCAATTTTTTTTTACAGCGTTCCTCCCCGAGCATGTGGTCGCTGCTCCACTTCTCCCGCCTCCCAGGCTTGCAGTGCCAATCAGCTGTTTGGTGCCACAAGCTTGGGAGGAGAATTAGAGCGGGGGCAGCAAGCTCGGGAAGGAGGTGGAGCAGAGGTGAGCTGGGGTGGGGGGGTTGTGGGGGGGCGCCCCAGGGCTGGCGGGGGGGACACAAGGTGGAAGTTTCGCCTAGGGCACGAAACTTCCTTGCACTGGCCCTGACTGTATGCACCATTTTTTAACATTATTTAATTTATGGGTTCTTTCTCAAGATCAGTGTTTTGTAGCATTCTCACCTACATTTTGTCCAAGAGCTCTCTAGCAGAAGTGGTCTCCTGCAATAGATACTTTCCCCTCTCACTGTGTTCAGGTTATTTTTAAGTTTTTCAATTTTTATCTTTCGCAACAATCAATTATTTCCATAAGCAGTCCTTCTTTCTCTCTCTTTTTTTGTTCAGACAACCAAGTTCTATGGAAATATAAAACTCTTAGAGATATGTGTTAATATACTTTGCTGTTGGTTCTAAGCAAAGCAAAGAAACTTCTGCTCATCAACCCCACCTGCCTGTTTTAGATGAAGGTTCCATGTTTGTCCCTCCCCTATGTTTTAGAGAAGTTCTCACCCTTCTCAGCAATGTCTTTCCAAGAAGCAATGGATTCACTCTGAAGTATGCTCCAGGTTGATGACCCTGTGTAGGGTCTATACCAGTGTTTATAGCAGAGATCTGTAACTTTGGTAGACACATTGCTAGACTTGGCAAATACTCTGGTTTTCAGCTTAATATTATTTGAAATCAGATAAAACCCCCAGACATTAGAATGCTTATTTTCTTCTCTGTGACAAGTTAGTTATGCATTGTGCAGTGACTGAGAATGGTGAAAGCCAGCATGACCTCAGAGGAGAACCTCAGGACTAGATGAATCATCCAACATTCTGTTCTTTGATGCCATTTGCTTTTGGGATTTACATATCTATTGTCATTACTAGAAAATTTCTATACTTCAATTTCATCCTCAATGACTAACAAAATTAACTCCATGAATACTGTAACAAACAAGGATTATAGCAAGAAGCTCAGGGCTTTTTAAACTGCTATGTACTCTTTCCTTACAGCTTTCATGGTATCTGCTTCAGCTGTCTATTTTTCCCAGACAGCATTTTCAAAGTCAGCCCTGATTTCCCACCTACTCTGAGGATTTGCCACCAAGCCTTGTTGGAGAACACTGAAATCTGAAAATGTGTCAGTACACTATTTAACTGCATAATCCCTGAGCAAGATGAAAGAATGAGCTGACAGAGAAATCATAGGATAGATTTATGACATGGATCTTTGTATACTTGTCTGTCATACTATGGCAGACCAGCAGCATCCATGCCAAACACCTTAAAAAAAGATGCAGCCATCTCAGCTACTTGGTCTGAACTTATGAGCTCAAATTTCTGTGAGTGCTTCCCAATTGGCTCTTGTATCTTATGGGAACCAACAACCAAGTTGCATAAGAAATACCAAGATTTGAGTCCATTATCCTTGCATATAACACTAGGCACACTTTCTGATAGGACTGGTGAAGAACCTTTTTTCACATGTAAGCTGGATAATTGCTTATGTAAAATAACTTGTGGTGGAACTGCTAGAATTTCTATATTCGATCAGATATTTAGCCAAGTAAATGGAAGATCAGTTTCAAAAAGTCAACTTGGAGATTATTTTCCTTCAGAGCTTTGCTGTCTGCTCATGCTGTAGATTTTATGGCTAAAGCTCAGTCTTTCAGATTTCATACTGATAAGTTGGTACTGTGCAAGGCTTCCTTGGTTTAATATAATATGTGCTTAACAGAATTGTCTATACAGTCTTCACCTGTTGGAGGAACATCCTTCATCCACAATGGTTGGTACTGTGCAAGGCTTCCTTGGTTTAATATAATATGTGCTTAACAGAATTGTCTATACAGTCTTCCCCTGTTGGAGGAACATCCTTCATCTAGCGAAGGACACTTACTCAGGTACAGTTTTGTGTATTTAAGGATAAGAATACACAGATACCATCTACAGAAGTAATACTCCACGTTTACTTATTCAGTGAAAATCAAGACTATATGCTGCAGGTCATGTAAATTAACATAGTCTTCAAGCCTTAGCTTTTTCAGCCAAAATAAATATACTTACTTCTGAAAATATCCATTATAAGAAAGGAACAGAGACTACATTGAAAACTACAGACATAGGTGAATTTCTTGAAGAGCTGCAAGCTGTAATTTATAAGTGGAATGTTCTTTCATGAGGCTGGGGTTTTTTTTGTTTTGGTTTGCTTTTTTTTAAGTAATGGTCCCGGCTGCTAATTTAGCACTGCATTACACAGTCTGGCCACTGGATGGCACCAGAAAATTGACATTCAACTGTCACTTGGCTATTCGCTTGCTCTCAGTGCAGGAAGGCACATATTCTTCAAAGACCAGCCACACTGGGAGCCAAGCAGAACCTGAGGCAGATTTGGGTCAAAGCAGCACCTCCTGGCATCAGGCTGTAGGTGGGAAAGAGGAAGTCTGAGTGCCCATTTGCCAGGTGTGGTGATGTGTGTCTCCTGTCTGAGTAGAAGGGTGCCTATGGGTATCACTGATACAATTGCAGGGTAACTGGGCAGATCCTGACTCTTCAGTGGTGACCATTGGAGGTAGGCACAAACCAACTGTATCTCTCAACCATCCTCGGGGGATATTCCCAGTAGCCTTGCCTCTTTTCAGTCCCAATCTGAGGCTCACCACTGTGGCTGCCTACTGCTCTAGACAAAGAGGGATGCACATACTGCCCTCTTGAGCCAACTAGTGGTGTTCCTGGCTTGATCAGAGGTGAGCAATTGAGAGCAAGGGACGGCATTTGTCCCTCTGATGGATTGGGGGCACTGCCTTCCTTTTATGTGCTTCCTGTCTCTGGTGGCCTAGGGAGTGGGGACCAATCTTAGCAGCTGGTCTTCAGTCCCTTGTCTGGAAGTTCATTGTGTTGGAACCAGACTGCGGGGTTGGGTCTCGCACGTGGAGCCGAATAATTTTTCAAGAATTTAGGCACCTATCTCTCTTACTTTAATGGCATGATAGTTATGGTTGTTGCAAATTTTACAGATCGGGACATTTTACATCCTTGGCTTCTAATTGGTACCACTTAGAATATAGCTGCTGGTAATGTATATCTTTCTTAGCTTTCATTGGCTGAGGGTTCTTGTGCCCTCCAGGTAGCTGTGGCTGACAATGCTGCCCTTTGTCCCCGTTTCCCTTATTTTCCTTACCAGGCCAGAAGTGGCCTGGGCTGGTCTCTCCCTCACAGGTTTGGATTTGCGTTATTTCTCATTGTGTTAGTAATTTGGTGCTGATCGTTTTCGTTATTTTTATTGTGATAGTAACTACGAGCCCCAGTCAAGGACTAGTCA
The DNA here is from genome assembly GCF_025201925.1 of Gopherus flavomarginatus. Lineage (NCBI taxonomy): Eukaryota > Metazoa > Chordata > Testudines > Testudinidae > Gopherus > Gopherus flavomarginatus. The sequence goes on from NC_066624.1 coordinate 64,258,762, forward strand.
AGGCCCCATTGTGCTTGGTTCTGTACAGACACAGAATAAAAAATGGTCCCTATACCAAAGATTTTACAATCTAAGCAGGGAGTTCTGTTATGATAATCTGATCAGGTTGCATAGGTGCTAGAACTAAGGTGCTGGGGATGCTGCTGCACCCTCTGGCTTGAAGTGGTTTCCATTTTATACAGGGTTTACAGTTTAGTTCAATGGTTCTCAGCAGCCCCACTATACAAATTGTTCCAGCAGCACTGTCAGGGTGTTAAATACTTATGTTTTGTCACCAGTGCAAAGAACTTTATTTGTCCGGTCTTTAGTCTCGATATTCCTAACTACAAGTGACAGTCACTGCCTTAGGGCTATGCTGAATGTCTCCCATAGCATATGGTAGCATCTCTTTCCATGGGCCTTCTCAAATCAACAGAAATTTTATGTAAAATCTCTTAGTATAGCTCATCAGTATCAGTTGTTTTCAGTTATTAGATCCTCCCACAAATCCCGAAGTACAGTTTTGAGTAGCAGATGAAAACCCACTGTATATATGGCCTGACATTGAGGACTGCAGATTTGCAGGTAAAAATTGTAGATTCAGGAAAGGAGAATAAATAAGAATAAAGCTGGAGAAGAATGAAACCATCCAGTTTTGGAAGGTTGAACCAAAATCTGTTCAATCTCAGTCAGAAATCTTTCTTCAGATATACTCTGAAGAAAAGCTGAGCTGCTTGCACAGGAGGTATTTTTCCTTCTCTTTTTGGATTCTTCACAAGTTTTCACTAAATAAATTTGAACTTTTTTAAAAAAAGCTCTTTGTTTCCTGGCTGTCTAACGTATCTCATGCCCAGGAAATCAATCTATCATGTGCCTAGTATTTTTCTCAAATGCTCTATTGGCTTGAAAGAAGAACTGGAGCTGAGATGGGCAGCTGCCATTATGGCTCCACTAGTGTTTCTGCATTTCAGCAGCTCATATGGAGTGGGCACTACTCTACTGCTTTTCTGTCTCTTCAGGCTGACAGGCCAGAAAGGCAGCTGCACAAGCTTTGTCATAGCTAAGATGATGCCATGAGAGTGGAACAGCTGGGTGGGCAGATTCTAGTAATCTGCCATCGTTGAAGCAAATGCTCTCCTCTGGTTGGGCTGATGCTGCAGGGGCTAAGAAACTCCAGTGGAAGACCACAGAACTATTATGCTTCTCTGGGCACCAGGCAAGGAGATCACAGCCAGGTGTGGGTGTCTGTAACTGCTCCTGTCTTTGAGCTGATATCATAAGTGGTAGCCCACTGTGAACTACTCTGTTGTGTTTGGTGTGGCAACGTCCAGCATTACGTCTCAGGGTGCTGGAAGGGCTAATTACTTAATGGTCTGTACAATGCTGTGATGCTGTAAAGCACCATGTGAATCCTTAGCAGCATGAATGGAATGGATCCTGAGGTTCTTATTTTATTTTTCTCTCCATCTTTAATCAGGCAAACTTCCCCTGAGAACACAGGGAGTTTGTGTGAGTGAAAATGAAATAAAGACCTGAAGAGTTTGTATTTTTGGAGGGGGTGCCTGAAATGTAACTTATTTTGGTCAATTAAAATCCCTTTGTGCCATCACCATAGCAACCAGTGTCTTTTAATAACTTATGCACTGGTGTGACTCTGATTAGCCCCTTGCTGGTGTGTAGACACAAACTGCCCTTGGCTATTCATTTATTGCCCTCTGGTAGAGTGTAATCCTGTTGAATGTTCCCAAAAGTGTCATGGGAAATTCATGCTGTTAAGTCAGAATTAATACAGAAACAAATGACATTCCCAAATCTTTCACATGAACACCCTGTGGACCAGACCCCTAACTGGGATGTGTCTGAGTAGTAAAGTAAATTGCAAACTAATTACTACTACAACACTGGAAACGGATGTTAGCAAAGGGGTATGGGAAATGGAGAGATGGAGACAGAGAATACTGCATGCTTGGTGGTTTATGCTCCTGAATCGGTGAGCATCAGAAATTGAGGAGAAGTGCTTGCTTGGAATTTTGCCTTGCTGGAACATCTGGAGATTGTGCATTTAGAGAATCACAATTGTGAGAGAAGTCAGGAAATGGAAGAAGAGTTTTAGACGTTTTACAAATTACTCTCCAGTGTCACGTGAAATTTTTACACACCAAGCATCAACCGAACCAGCAGAAGGCATTGACTTCCATGTAGAAAGGAGAAAAAATCTGTTGTCTACCAGGAAAACGGTAAGCTTGCCAGTTCTGTAACTATATTTCTCAACTCTCCCACTCAGGTCAGCCATTAAATTCTCGCAGACTCAGTCTGAAGCAGGTTCAAAGTCTGCCCAACATGGATGCCATTCTCAGAGAGGCTCTTGTGAAAGTGAAAAAGCAGGCTCGGGGGTGTCTGTCTCCAGAGATGTGTGTCCAAGCAGTCAAGGCCTCTGTGCAGCTACCCTTCACAGAAGGTATTCGGAAGGAGAGAGAGTTGTTTAACTTCCTGTTGCCCTCAGGCCAGGCCAAAGCACTGCAGTATGTGTTCTTCGCACAGAGAGCAGCACAGAAGTGGACAACATCCTCTGGAGCTTCCTGGAAAACTGCTTCAGCTCAGCCCATCCAAAAAGTAGCTGTGATAGGTAAGTTGGTGAGATCCAGTGTGCTTGCCAGCAGGGCTGGCTCTAGGTTTTTAGCTGCCCCAAGCAAAAACATTTTTGGCTGCCCCGCACCCCAGCCCTGGGCTCCCCCCTGCACTCCCCTGCTGCCCCAGCCCTGGGTTCTCCCCCTCCGCCTCACCACCCCAGTGCTGGGCTTCCCCCTTTCCCCCCACCAGTGCCCTCCCCGCACCTCCCTGCTGCCCCAGCCCTGGGCTCTCCCCGCAACCTGCACCATCCTGCTGTCCTAGGCCTGGGTCACTGGTAACTCACTCCCAGGGCGGGTCTTTCAGCAGGAATTTTGGATGTGCACAGAACACAGACAAGATTGGTTCCCATATGGTTACAGAACTGCAGTAAAGTGGAACAATTTTCAGCTTGTGTGATTGGAGGATATCTGGGTGCATATTATAAGACTGTCCTACATAGATGAGGCAAAGTTGAGGTGCCTTTATAGTTCTTTTGTTTCACTCTTTCTTTCTATGGGGAATTTGCCAATGCAATATCACTGTCTTCCTTTTAAACAAATAAAACTTAAAAAAAAAAAGGCAATGGCTGTTGAAAATAGCAATTCCAATCCTAAAAACCACTGGGAAGCATTTCTTGCTCAATTTTATCCTACTTTTTCTACAGTAAGTTACAATGGATCATATATTTGATTTGGGAGAAATGAAGTAACAGCTGCCTGAATTGAGCTTAAGCACTCCTGAATTTTGAGGTTGTTCAAATCTGGAAGGCAGGTGCTAGATTCCCTTTCTGAATATTAGCTAAATCTGGAAAGGAAAAGTCAATTTCTGCTTCTATGGCTCAGAAGTGGAAATCCTCCTACGTGCCTGGTACTGTATCTAAAGCTGCCCAGGTCCAGAGCCTCCCCTCCCTTACTTTTCATTTTAAATTCTAGTGGGATCCACATACCTCCCTTGCTAGGCTTCAGATAGAGAAGGGCACTGTCCATTTAGTCCACCCAATTCCTTCTTTAGGGGCTGCAAGGTGAGGTCACACCAGTATCCCTAATCCAGTCTGAAGGAGATACCTGGGGCAAAGCCTTCTATTCCATGGGCACACTTGTTCCCCATTCACAGTGCTACCCCTTTCCACTCACAGCAAGCTGCAGCATGGCTCAGCTACCTCACTCCCTACCCCTCCCTTTCCTGTTGATAGCTGCCAAGGGATTGCTGGGAAATGTAGTTCTTTCCCCGCTCCAGGGCTGGCTCTATAGGCAGGGAGCTAGGCAAGGAACTACAGCTCCTAGAGTCCCATGGGTTCTCAGCTCTCATGCTGGATCACCAGCTGCTCCGTGGCTCCGCTTCTGGAGGGTTGTGAGAGGGGAGGAAGTGAGCTGGGGAAAAAAAAAAAAGATGGCCTGAATGCCACCCTCTGCAAATGTGCTGCCCCAAGCACCTGCTTGTTTTGCTGGTGCCTAGAGCTGGCCCTGCTTGCCAGCATGGCAAATGCCAGTCTAAATGAATTGGAGAAGTGTGGCGTTTCCCAGGAGTGCTGGGAAAGGAAACAATGGAATAATGTTGAGTACCTTGTAGGACCATGGCAGCCCCAGGAAACTTGAATGACTTCCTACAACGGGGTTCTGGGAGCTGCTTTGGAGTCCTGAAGCTGCCCAGCTTCCCCCTTAATTTACTCTCCATTCCTTCCAAAGGCCTCATTGCAGTAAGATCTTACCTTTGATGGAAGACCTGAGGAAGAGTCCTCTGGAGGCATCAGTGCCTCTGCATATACCCTCCAGGGATACCCGCTTTCATGGAGGCAGAGCTCCTCCAGCCTCCCAAGTTAAAACACACAAGATTGGTATATTCTAGGAAGGAAAACTGTTAGTACTAACTGCTTGTAACAGTATAAACCTCTGCTAGTGAGGATTGAGGTGATCCCATAGTATCAGATCATTTCTGTGTGCTCCTACCTCCAGCTATCCTGATATCACTTCAGCTACAGATTCATACTCAGTTCATATATAGATGATTTCATTTTGAAATAGTGTTGTCCTGAGAGCTTACTTAATTCCATATTATAAACAGAGATCTGTATGAAATTCTTCTTCTTCTAGTCCAGTTTTGTCATCTGTGAGTGTGTGTGTATAGAGAGAGTGAGTGTGTGTTTGTCAGAGATATATTAATACAAAAATGTTTTGTTGACAGCTGCATTTTAAGAAGCTTTCATCTCATCATGATCCACGCTTGCCATTTTGCACCCTACCCCCGGGAAGATAATGCTTTCATTAAATTTTTATAAGTGCAATTTAAATAAAACCCTTTGATGCACTGCACAGATCTAAAAAAAAAACAAACCACCACCAACCTTCTGCTCTGCATGTTGATTGCTACACTCTGTGTAAAATGGCTAGATAAGAATAGAAAACTGGGAAAGTGTCCATTTCAATTTTAGAGATATCCAGTCAGGTTGCCACTGTTTTTCCCCGTCTGGTTATCATATACAGGATCTTCATTTCCTGCAGTGCACTCAGAGCCCTCTTCAAGCTCATCTCCGCCAGAAGAAGCTACAGATGGTGTTTCTTGAACTGTCCCTTTTCCTCATTTGTTTTGCTGAGTTAATTAATGTCATATATTGAATGGTCATTTACTACATGAATCTTTGGACTTTAAGTACTGTACTTAAATCTGTACTTAAATCTTAATCTCTCAACAAGCTCATATTAAATTGTCATGAGGTCCTTCACTGGTGAGATGGCATTTATGCAAGCAGCATGGAGTACTATTGGGTCTATCTTGTTATTCATTGCTGAGCAAAATGATTGAATTCATGTAAATATTATTTGTCCTATCCCATTTTGCATTTTTGTAAGAAGGAATAGGTGACAGGAAGCAGAGCTTAGACTTGAGATTCTCTGCTGTTTGGGGGATAAATCCCACTTAGATAAGAGTCATTTGCAAAACCTCACTCTTTCATGGAAATTCATCGGCTCATAGATTTTTATGGCCAGAAGGGGCCACTGTGATCAATGGAGTCTGACCCCCTGCATAGCACAGGCCATTGGACTTCTCTGAGTTAATTCCTGCTGTGACAGACTGACGGTGTCCTGAAATATGCTGAACAAACCTTCAGGAATTAAGATAAACTTTACTGAGTTAAATTAAACCTTATTGAATGAGGGTTAACGCCTTTAGGGTAGATTGTATCAAAAATATAATAGTGTATGTGTTCTTGTGGCATTGTATGTACCTTCTCCAGTTGAGAAGGGGATGCTAATGTACTTCCTCCATTAGCAACCATTTGAAGCTACCCTCTGTAGAGATATACTAGTTCAAACTGGTTTCTCCAGGGACCAACTGACAAAGAAAGGGTCGGATACATAGTCTGGTTTTTAAGTGGCTCAGGGCCTTCTCCCTGATCCAGCAAATGGACAGGACTCCAGGACCATGCAGGGCCCCAATCCTTAGGGTAGGGTTGGAAGGGCTGGATGATTGTTCTGAGCTGAAGCTGTGATTAACTTGTAACCACAAGGAATCCCCCTTGGGTGGGATACTGAAGGTCTTCTCTTACCAGAGCCTGTCTTAGGAGTGAGGTTAACTCTGATAAGCTTTTTAGCATGCATATAGATTCTTTTTATTGTTTTTAATATATTTTCTCTGTAAGGCTTGTTACCTTACGAACATAGCAGGTTTGCGTGGGAAGTGGTATGTGATACCTAACAACTGTTTCTGAAGAGAAACCAAGCAAGTCTATTTGGGCAGATTGTGCTAGGGATGATACAGTGAAGGCAGGCAACTGTACAGCCTGGGAATACCCCAGTCAGAAGAGAGGGGGACACCTGTCTCCACCCAGGAAAGGCAACAGCAGAGGCGCTAGAAGCCTGAGACTGGGTACCTATGCTGGACTCTGGAGGGGAAATACTGATGCGATTGCCCTGAACTGTGGCTCCTTCTTCAAGTCTAAATACTGTGGTTGACCTAGAGCACATCTACTAGAAAGTCATCCAGTTTCCTTTTAAAAGTTCCAGTAATGGAGAATCCACTACATCCCTTGGTATATTGTTCAATGGCTAATTACCCTCACTTTAAAAATTGCACCTTAGTTCTAGTCAGAACTCGTTGAGGTTCAACTTCCTGCCACTGGATCATGTTAGATCTTTGTCTGCTCAGTTGAAGAGCCCATTATCAAATTTCTGTTCCTCATGTAGGTACTTACAGACTGTGATCAGGTCACTGCTTAACTTTATCTTTGTTAAACAGATTGAGCTCCTTGAGTCTGTCACTATAAGCCATGTTTTCTAATCCTTTAATCATTCTCATGACCCCTCTCTAATTTATTAACATCCTTCTTAAATTGTGGACATCAGAACTGCATGCACTATTCCAGCAGCAGTCACCACAGTGCCAAATTCAGAGGTAAAATAACCTCTGTACTCCTGCTCAAGATTCTGGTTTATGCATCCAAGGATCACATTAGGCCTTTTGGCCACAGTGTCATGCTGGGAGCTCATGCTCAGCTGATTATCCACCATGACCCCAAAATCTTTTTCGGAGTCACTGCTTCCCAAGAGAGTCCTCCATCCTGAATGATGGCCTACATTCTTTGTTCTTAGATCAGGGGTTCTCAAACTTCATGACATTGCGGCCCCCTTCTGACAACAAAAATTACTACACAACCCCAGGAGAGAGGACTGAAGCCTGAGCCCACCCAAGTCTCACTGCCCCAAGCTGGGGACAAAGCCTGAGTCCCACTGCCCCAGGGGGACGGGGGGGGGCGGGGAAGGAGGGCAAAGCTAAGGGCTTCAGCCCCGGGTGTAGGGGCTTGTAACCTCCCCACTGCCCAGGCCTGAAGCCCAGGCTTTGGCCTCGGGCTTTGGGTTTGGCCATAGGTGGTGGGACTGGGGCTTCAGCTTCAGCCCCAGGCCCCAGCAAGTCTAATGATGGCCCTGGCGACCCCATTAAAACGGAGTCATGATCCACTTTGGAGTCCAGATCAGCAGTTTGAGAACCACTGTCCTAGATGTTTGTCCTCACATTTGGCTGTATTGAAATACATACTGTTTGCTTGCACCCAGTTTACCAATCAATCCCAATCAATCTGTATCAGTGATTTGTCCTCTTCATTATTTATCACTCCCCAAATCTTCAAATCTTCATCTTCAAACTTTATCAGTGATGATTTTATGTTTTCTTCCAGGTCATTGATAAAAATGTTACACAGTATAGGGTCAAAACCGGATACCTGCAGATCCTCACTAGAAACTCATCGGCTCGATGATCTTTCCTCATTTACAATTACACTTTGAGACCTGCCAGTTAGCCAGTCTAATCCATTTGAAATGTGCAATATTGATTTTGTATCATTGTAGTTTCTTAATCTAAATGTGTGAGGTACCAAATCAAATGCCTTACAGGAGTCTAAGTATATTACAACTGTGACAGAAATGGCAATGTCCTACAATATCTTTGGGAGATCTTACCGAATTCAGTTGATGTATCTTTGTGGCGGAGGGATTGTATGTAATTTCATGAGGGACAGTAACCACAGCTCCTCCAAGATCTAAGAACAAATGAGGGTCATTAGGCAAATTCACTCAGATTGCGACATCTCCAAAGAAGTACCACCATCTGGAGAGGCTCACATATATTAGTTCAAACTGGATTCTCCAAAGACCAACAAAGAAAGGAATTTTGGATAAATAGCCAGAGTTTAAACTGATTCAGGACCTTATTTCTGATCTAGCAAATGGACAGGATCTTCTGTTCAAAGGGGAGGGAACGGTCCCTGTGGAAGGATTGGAAGAACTGACACCTGCTAGAGCCTAAGGTTGAAGTTGAGGTGACCTCTGTTTTCACTGTAATGCTTTAGGAATAAATGTGTGTGTTTAGAAAGAGTTGTGTGGTAAGTTGTAATTGCTGGCAATTACAGCTTTTCATACCTTTCGGCTAGAAAGCAAAGCATACACATGATCTGTTTAGGCACTCTGGCTTGCTGGGAATATTAGAATGCAGGGAGGGAACTGTACAGCCTGGAAAATGCCTGGTCAGGGAGGGAGTGAGGCATAGGTCTCTGCTCAAGAGAAACCATGGCTGAGGAGTCAGGAGTCTAAAAGTGGATGCCATCAGGGAATCGCAACGGTGGAATACAGGTGCAGTTGTCTTGAACTGTGACAATATCAACACTGTTACCTTTATCAACAAACTTGTTATCGCATAAAATAATGATATCAAGGTGGTCTGACAAGATCTGTTTTCCCTAAGTCCCTGTTCATTGTCATTCATTCTGTTTTTTAATTCATTATTAACTGAGTGCTGTATCATCATCATATCATTGCATAATTTTGCCCAAGTTCAATGTCGTACTGACAGGCCTATAATTACTCAGGTCATCCCTTTTACCTTTTTAAATTTTGGCATAACATTAGCTTACTTCCAGTCCACTTAGAAGTTCCCTGGTATTCCAAGACTTATTAAAACCAATATTAATGGTCCCAAGAGCTCCATGGCTAGGGCTCTTAAAACTCTTGCATGTAAGTTTTCTGAACCTGCTGATTTAAAAATGTCTGACTTTAGTAGCTGCTGCTTAACATCCTCCTGAAATATTAGTGGAATGGAAAGACAGTCACCATCATCATATGATATGAACGTATCATCTGGCTTTTTCCCAAATACAGAACGGAAATATTTATTGAACACTTCTGCCTTTTCTGCATTATTATTATTGACAGTTCTACCATTTCCATCTTCCATAACATTGTTAAGGTTCCTTTTGCTCCTGATAAACTTTTTAAAAAATACTCTTCTTATTGTCCTTAACTCTTTTGGCTATAGAATTCTCTTTTTGTTTGTGATGGGAAATGCACTTTACACCAACCCTGAAGGGGTTAAGGTGGCTCAGAAAAAGCTAGTTAATCTTAACACTGGAGGGGAGAGTTAGGCTTGACTGATAAGGCTAATTGATGATGAAGCTCAGCTACGGCGGGCAACCAATAGAATGACCAATGGAAGGGGGTGGTAGGCCAGACAAGAGCTGATTGCTACCCACAAGGAGGCACCAGAGTGGTGAGTGGACCCTGTTACAGTGTCCTTTTGCATCCCTTATCCATTTTCTACAGTTTCTAGCTTCTAGTTTATATTCATTGCTAACAATTTCCCCTTTTTCCATTTTATATACATGTCTTCTTTCTTGCAGTTGTTTTGGCTCATAATTGTTTCCATTAGAAACTGGCCTTTCTAAACCACCAAGTTTATTGATTACTTGCACGTAAGCAACCACTAACTTTTAGTTCTATGATCAATTCCTCATGATCTATCAAGGTGAAGTCTGATATAGAATCCCCCTGGATTGGATGCAATACTATTTGAGTTAGAAAATTGTCATCTATAACTTATAGAAACTCCAGTGACATTTTTAGTATTGGCAGCAGGAAACCTCCAGTACATGTCATTTAGATTGAAGACCCTCATTACAGCCCAGGTTTTCCCCCCTGCACATTATAGATTAGTGCTCAAGGATTGTCACTTGATAAATTGCCCTGTTCTGTTCATTCCCTCTGAAGCATCTGGCACTGGCCACTATCGGAAGATAGGTCACTGGGCTAGATGGACCATTGGTCTGACCCAGTAGGCAATCGGTCTTATTTTTTGGTCATCCTATCTCCAAGTGTGATTTGGTGTCCGTAGCAGACACCCCTCTTGTGTTTTAGCCATAGATCCATATGATAACAAGCATTCAAGATAATTTACTTCCTAATTGTCAGAGACTCAGAAACAGGCAATACCATTTTTGACTGAGTTACTCTCCGTCTCCACTTTTGCCCACTAGACCCTTCCTAACCCAATTATAACCATTGATTTTAATATTCCAATCATGCAAATCTTCCCACCTGGTTTCAGTAATACTGTTGTCATAAATATAAAGGGAAGGGTAACAACCTTCCTGTATTCAGTACTATAAAATCCCTCCTAGACAGAGGCACAAAAATCCTTTTATCTGTAAAGAGTTCAGAAGCTCAGGTAACATGGCTGACACCTGACCAAAAGGACCAATAAGGGGACAAGATACTTTCAAATCTGGAGGGGGAGGGAGGCTTTGTTTTCTCTGTTCTTTGTCTGTCTGTTCCATGTGGCTTTTGCCGGAGACAGATCAAAGAAGCAAGCAGTCCAACTCCTATAGAGTTAGTAAGTATTTAGCAAGGAAATGCATTAGATTATCTTTTGTTTTGACTTGTGAATTTCTCTGTGCTGGGGGGAATGTGTATCCCTGTTTTTTCTTTTTGTAACTTTAAGGTTTTGTCTAGAGGGAAACCCTTTGTGTTTTGAATCTGATTGCCTGTGAGATTATCTTCCATTCTAATCTTACAGAGGTACTCTTTTCACCTTTTTTCTTTCTAATAAAGTTCTGTTTTTTTTAAGAATCTGATTGGTTTTTTTAGTATCCTAAAAACCCAAGGCTGGTCTCTGCTCATCTTGTTTATTCTCAAGCTCCCCCAGGAAAAGGGGTGTAGGGTTTGGGGGGATATTTTGGGGAAATAGGACTCCAAGTAGTCCTTTCCCTGATTCTTTGTTTGAATCACTTGGTGGTGGCAGCATTGCCTAATCCAAGGTACAAGGGAGAATTTGTGCCCTGGGGAAGTTTTAACCTAAGCTGGTAAAAATAAGCTTAGCAGGTCTTTCATGTGGGTCCCCACACCTTTACCTTAAAGTTAAGAGTGGGGAGGGAACCCTGACACTGTCTACATCAAATTTATGTTAATAAATGAACAATTCCAATTCTTTTTGTTCATTACTCAGGCTCCTAGCTTTGGTGTATAGGCAACTAAAGAATGTATTCTTTTCATGTCCCTTGGTGCTTTGACATCTTGATTTTGTACTAAATGAATGCTCAATGTTCCACGAAACCAAAACCCTCTATCTTACATTACTGCCCTGGCAGCAGTTAACCTCTGGAATGTCTGACTTCCATCTTTCTTTGCTCATGAGACAGGAAAGGTCTCAGAGATCACTTGAATATTCTCCTTCAGCCCCATGCTGAGTTCTGTAAAGTTGTCTATAGTCTGCAAGGTATCCTGTGAAACAATGTCATTGAGGCCAATGGATTCTTGCCTGTTGAGTTCAGAAGCCTAGTCAATCTTAGAGTGATGTCGCATGTCTTGGCTCCAGTAAGGCAGCACACCATCCTGCTATCTGCCTGTTCTTTGCAGAATGTTCTTTCCATTCTCCTTTGCATAGCATTCCCATCTAGGTATTATCTGTCTTCTGTGGATGGCTGGAGATCTCTTCACAGGTACACTTGATAGTCTTCCAGCTTGAGCTGAGCAGCCATTCTCAGGAATGTCCAATACACCTGTTCCATTTGACTAGCTGTCTCTTCAGAGACATTTTCTGCAGTTCCCATGCTGAGAAGCTGATTGGATAATTTTAGCTGTGTGGAATTCCTTCCAGTCCTCTCTGGTAGTTACAGCTTGCCTGTCCTCATTGCCTCCGACAGAGTAGAATGCCAGCTCGATCTCTTGCTCTGGTGGTTATTAACTCTCTGATTTCCACACTCTCTCATTCTTTGGACACCAGTTAATTTCTTCCTTAATTCTGGGGTGACGATGCTTCCTGAATCTGGTTGTTCCAGTACTCTACATCCTCTCTGATGCTCTGCAGTGTCAGTCTTTGTAATTCCAAACAAGAAATCTTTCCTTCCAGCGCAATCACCAACTCACACTTTGTACCCAGGAAGTCCCTTCTGGCTTCAGGCAGGAAAAAAAACATTCCCCATCTGTTGCAGGTTGCAATCACTGATCTGTTGCTGGCCATCACACTATTGAGCATAGAACTGTACCTAGAAAGAGAACCTCTCATGCACCTTCCTGTGAACTCCATACAGAAGTCCCCTGTTTGCCCCTACTGTTCACCTGCTATGTCACATTAATAATTTCAACCAGAAATATTAACCCCAAATAATCATTGAAATGGAGCAGCCTCAATTTACATCAGTCTGCCAGCATTTGTTCTGCATGCTTTTAAACATACCACTGGAACAATACTTGCATATTCTGAACATGCCACAAAGCATTTCCCTGATGTAGCATTTTTAATGTAATTGTACTTTTAAAGTCAGATTACAATTTAATATAGTTTGAATTTAGTACCTATTTCTGTAATATACGGAGTCACTCTATATTAGTTGTATCTTATATGACTGATCAATAACTGAAAACCATGATTTGCTCAATCTGCCCAACAAGTGGATTTGTCATGTACATATTTATTGTATAATGAAGTGGGTAGAAGAGTAGTTTTTGGCTGTATGGCAAAGAACTGAAAGGGGGAAGATCTGATGTGGTGGTTGTATTTTTGAGGAAGACATGAGCCTGCTGCTGTTGGCATTGCAATGGGTGTGAAATATGCTAGGACAGTTCTGATAAGAGCTTGGTTTATTATTATTGAGATAGCTAAGAGGAAATGAGAGAAGACAGCCCTGAATCCCTGAGCACACAGTTCCGAGGAAGCACCCCAATCCATACAACTTGGAGTGTTTGCTGGTCACATCCCTGGGTTTCTGATGCTGGAGACTGCATAGTTCGAGGTGCGATTCAGTCATTTTGGACCATCTCAGCAGAAGTTACTTTTTCTTTTTCTTCTTTCCCCCAGGTCCCTCCACACCCCAGAGAGTCCTGACGATTCTCTACCATTTTTCTGTTCTGTTATACTGTCATGACGGAGTGCATTCACTGCTGGTGGCACTTCCTCCTGGTCGTTCTGAGGATTAGCTCCAGCCAGACATTGCACCCTCCTTTGATGGTGTCTCTTCTGTCTTCCTCTCACCCTGCAGACCCCTCTTGCTCCAGGAATTGCAGCCTCCTCCTCTGGAGGACTGTCATTACATGGTTTCCCCTTCCTCGTGTGTGTCTGAGTGTGTGTAATCAAGTCTTTCCAGGACAAACTGTCTCAGGCAGTCCACTGTCCTCTACCTGGCGTTTGCCATGTCCCCCTTCTCTGGGTTCACCAGCCTTCCAATTCCCTTCTCCCAGGAAGTAACTATGGACTACTCTCTAGCCGCTAACACACCTCCCTTCTCTCAAGGAGTGACTGCAGCCTACTTCCCTACAGCCCTGTCTGTTGCCAACTTCCTGGTTTTATAAATCCAGCTCAGCTCCTCCCCCAGCTGGACTTCATCAACCAATTAGGCCCTAGCACTTCCTGGGTTTCCTCCAGGTGCTGCCTATACAGTAGATTAATTGGCCTAATTTACCCTCTCAGGGCAAGTGTGGGGAGTACACTCCATCACATATACACCTCTACCCTGATAGAACGCTGTCCTCGGGAGCCAAAAAATCTTACCGCGTTATAGGTGAAACTGCGTTATATCGAACTTGCTTTGATCTGCTGGAGCATGCAGCCCCCTCCCAGCCCACCCCGGAGCACTGCTCTACCGCGTTATATCCGAATTCATGTTATATTGGGTCATGTTATATTGGAGCAGAGGTGTACATTCTTCCTCAAGATCACCAGCCTTACAACCAAAGAGGATCTAATGGTGTCATCAGCAGATGCGCCTCTTAACCTGCTGAATGTCCAAGTCTCCCCATGTCTCGACCACTCAATTTTAGAAAAAAACCCATAAGTGTTATCCCTCCTGGGTATTCTAGTGTAACAAGGCTCCAGATGTTTCCACTTCTCTTACCACCGTGCTACTGAAAACTTCCTTTCATACAGGCCATTGAAGATAGTAACGTGGTAACCAACTATTCTGGGCCAAAAATGAACTTGGCAAGCTCAGGTCTTATCCATGGGCTCAGGTCTGCGTCCTAGAGGATGAAGTACCACAAGGATGTCTCACTGCCTAGGACAAAATATAGTCTTTGTGGCTCACCAGTGGAAGATCTGAGGTCCTGATGCCGAATCCACTTTCAAACCCCTAGTTGTTGACGAAAGATCTGGTGGAGGTGGGAGGAGGGGCAGCAGGCTGGCAGCATGTTTTTGGTGTTAACATCTGTATTCTGTATGCATTAAGTTTATGGGAATGGACAGAAGGACATGTACAATCATTTTAAATTACTTTACCTTTGTTGGTTATGTAAATGAAATTTTAGTGGTATGTTAACTTTGATTATGATGTTACAGATCTTATTTTTCCAACATTGGAGCCAACACAGGCATAAATAAGAGTTCTGCTGATATTTCCCATCAGAAGTAAAATGGCTGTGTTTGAAAACACATTTTCAAAATCTTTGTTCTTGTTGTCAAGATAGGAAATGTTTTGCGTAGCACGTTTGTATGTATAACACGCGGTAGAGCCACATCAGTGATGACAGGCTGCTTGTGGAAAAAATACTCCACCTTGTTTGACCTGCATTATGGAGACTTGGCTGAAATTATGTCATCAGTAAAACAAGCTCATTCTTCATAAAGCAGCTTTAGATTAATTTTTTAATCCCCTTGGTTTGTGTTTCTTTGTTTGGCTGATAGACTTTCATTTGAAAACCCAGTCCCCTGGATTTTGGATTTAAAAAAATCATTTTGATAGAATTACTGCAGACCTTGTCTAGTTGTGGCTTTATTCTGGATGTTAACAGTGCTCACATTCAGAGTTCCCCTTTGCTTTATAGGAGTGCATGGCACATGAAAAAAACCTTTAAACTCCACTGGCATTTTACTTTTTATGTGGTTCTCAGACTATTTTTGATTTATTTATATTACTGTAGCATGCAGGAGCCCTAGTCATTGTGCTAGGTGCTGCGCAAACCCAGAACAAGACTGTCTCTTCCCCAAGGAGCTTACAGTCTAAGTATAAGAGACAAAACATGGAGAAAGACAGGGGAGTACAATGAGACAATATGAGTGATAGGCAGTGGGCCAGTAGCCCAACCATTGTCAAGTTTTTTGTAGGCATTGCAGCAAAGAAGAGTTTTTATGAAGTATTTGAAGGAGGATATTGAGTTAGTTTTGTAGATGTTTACAGGGAGCTCCTCCCAAGCATGAGGAGCAGCATGGAAAAAAGCACAAAGGTGTTTGTTTGAAAATTTGACAAATGAGCAATGGAGGCTGGCATCATGGACTAGTTGAAGGCAAGAATCAACGTTTCAATAGCAAACAAGAGAATGGTAGGGTGGGGCTAGGCCATAAACAGCCTCGAAAATGAAGACATGTAACGTATGTCTGATGTGCTAGAGAATCAGGAGCCAGTGGAGGGATGCAAAAAGCAGGGGCGACATAGTCAAAGAAATAAGCTAGGGAACTGATCTTTCCAGCAGAGTTCTGAATGGATGTGAGTAGGCCAAGATGGCATTTGGCAAGAACAGGGAAAATAATGTTGCAGTTATCAAGGTGCAAGATGAGAGTCTGAACCCAAGTTTTAGAATTGAGGATGGATAGGGAAGACCGTTTCTGAACAATGTTATGTAGAAAGAGTCTGCAAGATTTAAATGTAGCCTGGGTGTGAGGATGTAGAGAACAGTATGAGTTGAAGATGACAGCCAGATTACAGGCCTGAGGGACAGGCAGGATGGTGGTAGTGTCCACAGTGGTTGAGAAAGAGGGTTGGGAGGGAGACTAAGAACTCTGTTCTAGCCATGTTCTCTTTGAGCTGATGGCTAGACATCCATAAGCGTTTCTTAGCCTTAACCAGTGAAAAACACTCAAACAGGTCTTAAAAAGAAAGCTTTATATAAAAAGAAAGAAAAAGGACATAAAATGGTCTCTGTATCAAGGTGACAATATACAGGGTCACTTGCTTAAAAGAAAAACTGAATAAACAGCCTTCCCCAAACAGAATACAATTTAACACATTCCAGCAACTACACACATGTAAATACAAAAAAACAATAGAAACCTATTGTCTTACTATCCTCGTACTTACAACTTGGAAACAGAAGATTAGAAAGCCTGGAGATAGAAAAATCACTCTCAGAGCCCAGAAAGAGAACAGAACAAGAACAAAGGACTCACACCCAAAACTTCCCTCCACCCAGATTTGAAAAAGTCTTGTTTCCTGATTGGTCCTCTGGTCAGGTGTTGTTTGTTACCCCTTTCCAGGTGAAAGAGACATTAACCCTTAGCTATCTGTTTATGACACAGGCCAAGATTTTACTTTGGACAGGAGTGGAGAGGTAGACCTGACAATCATCTGCATAGTTGAATTTATGTTTATGGATGAGATAAGGTACAGAGGGAGAAGAGGAGAGGTCCTCAGACAGAGCTCTGTGGAACCCCCAGAAGAAGTTGGAGAAGGGATGAGGAGAATCCTCCAAAGGACAAGCTAAAGGAGTTGAGGGATGGGCAGTAGTTGGAGAGGCAAGTGGGGTCCAGGGTAGGATTTTTAAGATAGGAGAGCCTAAAGCATGTTTATGGCACTTTTTGGTTTTTTCCTCCTATTTCCCCTAGCTCCTTTTCATGTCTAGGCTCATGGATTGTGCTGTTCACCGTCACTGTTTGGACTTCCTCTCCTGGAGTTATGTCCTAAACCAGGGGTGGGCAAACTTTTTGGCCCAAGGGCTACACTGGGTGGGGAAATTGCATGCAGGGCCATGAATGTAGGGCTGGGGCAGGGGGTTGGGGTGTGGGAGGTGGTGCAGTTTGCAGGAAGGGGCTCATAGCAGGGGGTTGGGGTGTGGGCTCCGGCTTGGCACCCAGGGCCAGCTCTAACTTTTTTGCCATCCCAAGCAAAAAAAAAGAGCGCCACCCTGCCGTAACCCCCCCCAAGTGCCACGCAAGCCCCGCCCCCCAAGTGCCACGCAAGCCCCACCCCCCGAGCGCCACCCAAGCCCCTGCCTCCCCAAGCGCTGTGCCACCCAAAGCCCCACCTCCCGGAGCGCCACGCCGCCCGAAGCCCCCTCCAAATGCTGCGCTGCCCAAGCCCCCCCCCCCCAGAGCGCCACGCTGCCAAAACATGCCTCCCCCCTCCAAGCACTGCCTGGTGGAAACAAAAACAAACAAAAAACTCCTCCAAGGTGCTGCCCCAAGCACATGCTTGGTCAGCTGGTGCCTTGAGCCGGCCCTGTTGGCACCGCTTACCTTGAGCAACCCCGGGGTGGCTGCAGCGTGCAACGGGGCTAAGGCAGGCTCCCTGCCTGCCCTGGCCCTGGGCCACTCCCAGAAGTGTCTGGCACCATGTCCCTGCAGCCTCTGAGGGAGTGGGGAGCAGAGGGCTCTGTGCACTGCCCTGCGGGTACCTCCTCCAAAGCTCCCATTGGCCACAGGCAAGGTCAGCACGTGGAGTCCTCTCCCGCAGGCGCTACAGGGACATGGTGCTGGCCACTTCCGGGAGTGGCGCAGGGCTAGGGAAGCAGGGAGCCTGTCTTAGCCCCGCTGCGGGCAATCTTACAGGCCAGATCCAAAGCCCTGACAGCAATCCCGTGGGACTTAGTTTGCCCACCCCGTCCTAGACCCTCTCCAATCTGGCTTCCACCCCTTGCACTCCACTGAAACTGCTCTCACCAAAGTCTGTAATATGACTTCTTCCTAGCCAAAGCCCAGAACCAGTATCCCATCCTTCTCCTCCTTGATCTGTCAGACTCCTTCAACACAATCAACCATGCTCTTCTTGAAATTTTGTCCTTCCTTAGCTCTCAGGACTCTGTCTTCACCTGGTTCTCCTCTTACCCATCTAGTTGCTCCTTCAGCTTTGTCCTTTGGAGGATCATAGAATCATAGATTATTAGGGTTGGAAGGGACCTCGGAAGATCATCTAAGTCCAACCCCCTGCTCAAAGCAGGACCAATCCCCAAATGGCCCCCTCAAGGGTTGAACTCACAATCCTGGGTTTAGCAGGCCAATGCTCAAACCACTGAGCTATCCCTCCCATTATCCAAATTTAACATTTGTTGTAATATCTGTATTATTTTAACAGCATTTTCAGTTAGCCCAGTAGATTGTGGGTAACCTGGACTTGATGTAATATGCTTGAAATCATATGCTATGGCAAAACTTAATCTCTTGACAGTGAAATTGAAGTCCATTATCAATCATTACCACATTGAGAATGCCATGCAAAAACTGATTTAATTTTATTAATGAATTGTTTGGCACAAGTGTTTTCTAGTATAGCAATTTCAGGAAAATGCAAAAAATAATCAAGAACTATAGCATAAGCATGTCTTTTATATTCAAATAGATGGAAACCTACTTTAGACCAAAGTCTTGTTTTCTAGAATAAATGTAATAGGCTGTTTAGACTGAGCATTTCTACATTTTTGATGTATGTCACTCTCTTTTATGTAAACCTCTATGTTTTGGTTCATTTGTGGTCAATACAGAACCTCTCTTTCTCTACCTTTACTTTTTTCTATGGCTAAATGTCCCTCATGTATATGTTTCAATATCTCTGCTGTTAACACTAAAGGAATTACTACCCTATGCCTTTAAACAGAATTCCTTGAATTACTGAAAAGTCTTTAATAAGTTGATTATATGGCTTCATTATCACTTTATTATATCATTTTTCAATAGCTGTAATAATCTTTTGTAAATTCTTGGTCTGTCTGGTTGCTTGTACAATTTCTTCTCATACTCTTTCTGATATAGGAAACAATTTTTAAATACATCTACATGTGCCACATCTTCCCCTTCAATTACATTGGTTATATCATAAACTCTAAAAAGAGTATCAGTAACAATTAATGATTTTCCTGGCTGATATTCTAATTTTAAATCAAATGCCAAATTCCATTTCTAGAGTTTGAAATTCCACGTAGCACAGAGTCTGGAAGATCAAGTTCTGTACTTCACTAGGGTTAAATTCTAGTTTGTTTCCTCTTGCTTACGTATGACAGTTTTCTGCATGCATGTTCCAAAAATAGATGAAAGTTCTATAGCGCTAATTTACAGCTGGAGAACTTAGGTACTCAAAAGTGCCTTTCAAAGGGTCACACTAGAAGTCAATGGCAGAGCTGCAAATAGAATCCAGATTCCCTGATTTCTACTACCCTGCTCCAGCTACCTCCCATATGATAATGTATGAATTGGAGAAACGACTTAAATTACGCAGGGATATATGTGCTCTGGATACCACCGCAAAATGATTCTACATCCTTGAATAGACATTAGCTTGCTGTTACATCTTCATTTTTCAAACAGTGCTCCAATTAGCACTCTGAGTGCTCTCAAAGACAGAATTAAAATGTTTCCCCCCCAATTTTCCATTTACTTTTTTCCCATCTACACTCCCCCGTTTATTTGCACAGAGACCTACTTTACGTGCTTGAAGTACCAAAGGAGCCTATTTGCAGAGGTGTACTTAACAATTCCTGGTACTTACAGTCTCTGTTTCTCTCTTGCTTTTATCACTAGGACTGGGAACAATGGGCCGAGGCATTGTGACTTCTCTGGTGAAGGCCAAGATGTCCGTAGTAGCTCTAGAGCAGGATCAGAAGCAGCTGGAGGTAGGAGCAAGAGCTGTGACATCCCTTCTAGAACGTGAGGCTTCAAAAATGCAGTGGATTGGTCAACGCCCAGATGCCTGTGATCCCGCCCTTCTCCAGTTCACTGTGGACTTCAGTGTGTTACAGGATGCAGATCTAGTTATTGAGGCTGTGTTTGAGGACATGGCACTGAAGAAGGAGATCTTCCATAAGTTGTCAGCAGTCTGCAAGCCAGGGTCCTTCTTGTGCACTAACACCTCTGCCCTGGATATTGATGAGATTGCTTCAGCCACCAGTCGCCCTCACCATGTCATTGGTACTCACTTCTTCTCACCTGCCCATGTAATGAAACTGGTAGAAATAATCCATGGTCGTCACACGTCGCCCATCACCATTGCCACTGCCATGGGTTTAGCCAAAACTATAGGCAAAATAGGGGTTGTAGTAGGGAATTGCTTTGGATTTGTTGGGAACAGAATGATGGCTCCTTATGCTGAACAGGCAGTTTTTCTGCTAGAAGAAGGATGTAAACCAAAAGAAGTAGATCAAGCTCTAGAGGGATTTGGTTTCAATATGGGGCCCTTCCGAATGTTAGATCTTGCTGGGCTTGATGTGGGCTGGAGATCTCGGAAAGGGCAGGGTCTGACTGGACCTGAACTGGCTCCAGGAACTCCTGCTCGCCTGCGTGGCAGGAGGAGATACAGCCCACTGCCTGATCTTCTATGTGAGAATGGAAGGTATGGCCAGAAGACTGGCAGGGGCTGGTACCAATATGAGAAACCTGGGGCTAGAATAGCTAATCCAGATCCATGGCTTCACAATTTCCTGATTGGGTATAGAGATGCCCATCGTATTAAGGCACGTTTCATAGACGAGGAGGAAATCCTGGAGCGCTGTCTGTATACCCTCATCAATGAGGGCTTCCAGATCTTAGATGATGGAATAGCTTCTGCCCCAGAAGATATTGATGTAATCTACATCCATGGCTATGGGTGGCCAAAGCACAGAGGTGGCCCCATGTTTTATGCTTCCACCATTGGGTTACCTCGCATTCTGGCTAAACTGCAAAAATATTCTGAGGCCCATCCTGACATTCCCAGAATGCAACCCAGTGCTTTTCTGAAGAAATTGGTGTTCGTGGGAAGTCCACCCTTGAAGGAGTGGATGTCCCATGCAGGACACCAGAGCAGTAAGCTGTGATGTCCCTGCAGCCTGCTCTACTCGTTCAGCCACTTGTCTAGTGGTGAAAAGTATCTCTCACTGCCATAATCAGTGATGTCTGTTCCAATCAAACCCAAAGCACAGCAGGTTGAAGAATAATGTCTGGCTCAGCTGAGCAGAGTAACTACTCCCTCTAATGGTAGTTGCTGTCGCTTTCCTTTCCCTGCTCACAATGCACCCATCCCTCCCATCTCACTAGTGCACCACACATGCCCTCAAGCTGCTGGTAGGAGACCCCTTCTGGCTGACTGTTTCCTGACAAGCTGCACTCACCTGACTGCTGGATCCTAACAGCTGGTGTTCTTAACTGCCTGCCTCTCCTCATTCCTCTGGTGAGGGAGGGAGCAACTCCTGGCAGCTCTTGAGACAGTTGAAAGTGGGAGGGTAGGCCAGGGGTCCTGGCTCGGGGAGACAGAGCCAGTGAAGATTCACTGCAGACAGGTATCCTCACCTAGCTCTGCCTCCCAGCAGCTACAGATCTCTTGTTCCTGCCACAGAACCCTCTAGTGACCAAAAGCAAAATGTAGGAACTAGTCCCTGTGGGAGAGCCGCCTGGGAACCATCCAGTTTACTAAGGATTCATTTACACGATGGACCTTCCCCTCCCAAGGGGAACAGATTAGACTGTCCCAGATAATGGTCTCTTCACGGAGTGCACGTTTGTGGGATTTTGGATTGGCTGGAGGGAGAGGAGAATGGTACAAAATGGAACTGTGCATTTTGGAAATAAATTGTGATGCAGTGAACAGAGCATTCAGGGCTAGCATCAAGGGATAGCACTCAGCACCTACCTCCACCCCCAAAATAACAGGAATATACACAGCACAATCATAGAAGACTATGACCTGCTTATTAGCTAGTGGCTGGAAGATCACATCCTTTCCCCCTCCTTCCTGCCCTCCAACCTCTTCCTCCAGACAAAAGTTCCTCCTCTCCAAGCGGGAGGGTGTGTGTGTGTTTCCAGAACTCCTCACCTGCTTTTCTAGCCTGACTGCTGGCAGCTGCTCAGCGCAGAAGGCATGGAGGGCTTTGTGCACTATAAGTGACAGGAGAAAAGCCTTTCTGTGGCACTTCAGTGTTTCAGGTGTACAAAGGGCACCATGGAAGGTAAATGTGCTCAAGAGCTCTGCAGATAGGAGTGGTGCTGCAGGCAGGGAGGGAAGTCTCCAGCAGATAGAACAGGAAGAGAAATATTTGCTTTTCTGAACTTAGCCCTGAGGGGTAAGGACTCCTCTTGCTCTTGTGCAAAGAGCACAGCTCCCAGTCGCTGGCGGTTGAGCCTCATGGCTCCAGAACACACGGATTCTCTTCTTAGAAAAAGCAGCTTTTCAAGACGTATCTGAAATCAGACTCTGCTTTGTTTCATTAATTTTTAATAAAGCTGATTTTCATTTTCTGTCATCACCTACATTGTATTATCAAGCGTTGCTGCATTGTTCCCCCACATGTACACTGGTCACTTTTTTGCCCAGTGGTAGCAGATATCAGGGTTTTGCAGGTCAGTTTCCCAGGGGTAGACACCCACAGAGCCCCCGGCATCAGGTTAGCAGACCAAACAGCTTCAGCCACCTGTGATTGTTTATAGATAAAAGAACCAGTTGATGGTAGCCATCAACACCTTCCAGCATAACAATGCACCCCATGTCAGCTATTGGGAGGGAGGGCGGAGAGTTTTAAAACAGTGACATCTTGAATGACACATCTCCTACAACAGTGGCTCTCAAACTTTTTTACTGGTGACTCCTTTCACATAGCAAGCCTCTCTGAGTGCGACCCCCCCTTATAAATTAAAAACACTTTTTATATATTTAACGCCATTATAAATGCTGGAGGCAAAGCAGGGTTTGGGGTGGAGGTTGACAGCTTGCCGACCCCCTGAGGGGTCCCAACCCCTGGTTTGAGAACCCCTGTCCTACAAAGAAAGAAAAAAAAATGGAGGGAGAAATAGGGGACATACAGATCTCCTGGCAGGAGAGGGAGACTGGAAAGGAAACACAGCACCTCTAGCACATAGTGGAAGTGGGAATGGGTGACAGAGCCCCTGGCATGAGGGAATAGGCTGCCAGGAGTTCCTGAAATAGGAGGGGCCGGCACACACGGAGTTTGTGGGAGGAATGGAGAGATGCAATAAGCGCCTGGTGCGTGCAAGGTGCTCAGCCTACGCAAGCTACCAAATGTGCAACCTTCTAGTTTTGGCTAATCAAGCACAATAGTACGAATGTACAAACCTTTTCTGAAGAGCCCAAACATTGGCCCTGGTTATGAAACTACAGCCAAGATTTTCAAAATCGGAGTGTAAAGGTAAGTCTCCTAAGACATTTTCAAAAGTCCTGAGTACTCAGTAGCTCTCATTTTGTTCTATTCAGATTTATATGCCACGAACATCTCCATGGTCTGAACCAGGGGTCGGCAATCTGTGGCACATGTGCCAAAGGGGGCATGCAGGCTGATTTTTAGTGGAACGCTGCTACCAGCCAGGGTCCTGGCCACCAGCCCACTCAGCCCACTGCCGGTCTGAATTACGGAACCCCAGAACTGCAGCAGAATGAGCGGCTCAGTCCACTGCTAGTCTTGGGTTCTGGCTGCCGGCCCCTTGCCAGCTGGGGTCCCGGCTGCTGGCCCTGCTCAGCCTTCTGCTGGCCTGGATGGATGGAACCCAGACTGAGCGAGGCCAGTGGCTGGGACCCTGGCTGGCAGGGGCCAGCGGACAGAATGCCAGATTGGCAGCGGGATGAGTGGCTCAGCCCGCTGCCGGTCTGGAGTTCCATCTGCTGCCCGCGCTGCCGGTCTGGCACACAAAACCTTTTACTGGCACGCATAACCTTAAATTAATGAAGAGTTAGCATACCACTTCTCAAAGGTTGCCGACCTCTGGTCTGAACACTACCAGCAGTACATTGAGAGACATAACTAGCATCTGCCATATGTGTGGTTCTTTTTTCCTGTCCTCAGATAGAAGACTGTAAGGATTTTTTAAATTTAATTACATTTTATTTTGTGTGCCCTGTGTACTGGCAAAAGGCAGGCTGAAGATGAGTGTCTTGCACCTGAAATGGAAAGTGCTGAGGTTTGTGGAGTTTCTTAGGACTGGTCTACATTACAAAATTAGGTCAATGTAAGCCACCTTGTATTGACCTAATTGTGCATGTGTCTACATTTAAATTTATCTTCCACCAATGTAAATGCCCCATTATGCAGCCATAGTAACACCACCTCCCCATGTGGCGTTGAGCCATGGTTGATATACAGAGGTTGATGTAGCACAAGTGTAGATATTGCATTAATTATCTCTGCACTAACGGTCCTCCAGCAGCTGTCCCTCAATACCTGATACTGACTGCTCTCATCACAACTGTGAGTGCTGCTGCCCAGGAGTTACATAGACCAAAGCCCATCTCCCCCCACATTTAAAACCCCCACCAATTTTTTAAATGTCTTTTCCTGGTTGTCCAGCTTGGTGAGCACACCTCTATCTGCTCTCCATTGTTGCACGCAGCTGACCGTGCTGGCTACATGCTCCAGACATGCTCCTGCTTGGAGCAGACAGGAGAAACTGGATATCCTGAGCTGGGGGGAGAAGAGGCTGTGCAGAAACAGCTTAGAACCAGCCGTAGAAATGTCGACATCTACAAGCAGATTGCTTGGAGGACACAGTGGAAGGGTTGCACCAAGGACCTGCAGCAAGGAGACCAACAGTCAATCCAGTGCAGAGCCGCAGACCTGCCTCTTTTACAAAGAGCTTCATGCCAGACTTCGAGGAGACACCACCAGCAGCCTGCACACCACTGTAGATATCTCCAAGGAGCCTGAGTCACAGGCCCCTGTTCTGAACAGTGAGGAGGAGGAGTATGGGGGGCAGGTGACCAGGGGATCCAGCTGCACAGTGAACCAGGACCTGTTTTTGACTCCAGCACAGTCCAGTCAGTGCTGGTAGTCGAGCACAGGTGAGCCTGGTGCAGAGGAAGGATCCTCAGATAAGTGTGTAAATAAATTTTCCATTACAGGGATGGCACCACCAAATTAGCAGGACACAGCTTTCAACTTTTCATTAATTTACTTGTGCTAGAAGAGGTAGTGGTACAATCAAGAGAAGCAGAGTTGCTATCTGCTTCATTCCCCTCTGGAGTTAAGCAGAGGGGGCCATGCAGAACAGTGTTATGTACACATGGATGTCCCTTGAATCCTCCTGAGAGATATCAATGAAACATCCATGGAGATATCCTGCAATCTTCTCCTGAAGATTTCTAGCCTTGCTATAGAGAGCTCCATTGTGCCTGAGGAGCAGAGGTGTCAAGTACATTCCTGGTTCTGCACTTTCCCTCCCCTTTTCCCCATCCACACACCCTCAATTTCAGCGTGTGTGTACACATGCACAAGAGACAGTTCAGACCCAAACAGACCATTTAACCCTCTAGTCTGACCTTCTACAAAACAAGGCCATGAAAAATTCTTGCACTGAGCCCACCAAAAGGAGCCTTGTACTTGTCAAGTGTATCTTTTAGAGAGACATCCAGTCTTGATTTAAATACTCCAGTCATGGAGAATCCACCACATCTGACATCTCTTGGTAGTTTGTTTGGTTAGTAATCTACAATAACCCCTAAGACTTTTCCACAAAGTCTCTGCTTTCCAGGATACAATTCCTCATCCTATAAGTATGCACAACATTCTGACCTGCCTTTTAAAATGCAAGTTGTTTAGTTGAGCACAGACTATCAAGCAATCCAGATCACTCTCACCTGTCTTGATTGTTATTTATCACTTGCTACCAATCTATGTCACTTGAAAACTTTATCTGCAATGGTTTTATATTTTCTTCCAGATATTGACAGAAATCTGACCAGCTAGGGTGAGTTTGTGGTGATGTCAGTTAATATGGTATGGTGGGAGCAAGGGCAGCTTTAGCAGGAATTCATGGGTGTAGCTACAGCCACAGAAACCCTGCAGCAGGGGCTTCTGTCTCACAGGGTTGGGCCTGGTTCCCTGCTGTGAGTGATGCAACCTGGCACGGGCTGGAGCCGCTGCTGCAGGATGAGCTCACTCTCCAGCCTCCTCCACAGGGCCTCCCATCCTCAGCAGGTCAGGATTAGGGTTGGGGAAGAAGGTGCTGCTGTGGTCATTTAGTGGTGAAGAGGAGGAGATGGTGCCCATGGACCAGGAATGCACCCATTGAAATGGGAGGCTCCATCCACCACTGAGTTTTAGTCACCAGATGGTTACAAGTTTTTCTCTTAGAATGGGAGCCTTGTTCAGTCTTTGAAGACAGGCTGCATTGTTGTTAGTTTTGTGGGGTAGTTTCTTTTTGGGGAACTGTTGAAAGTAGTGTGCTAGGTTGCTCTTTGCCTTAATCCAGGGGTCCCCAACGTGGTGCGCCCACGGAGGCATCTAAATGTGTCCGTGTCCTGGCTGGCGGTCAAGCATCTGCCAAAATTCAGCGGCATTTTGGCGGCAACACCTCTGGATGACGCCGCTTGCCACCGACAAGCAGATTGCTGCTCCGGGCCAATGGGAGCTGCAGGAAGCGGCACGGGGCAAGGGACTTACTGGCTGCCACTTCCAGCAGCTCCCATTGGCCCAGAGCAGCGATCTGCAGCCAGTAGGAGCCGCGATCAGCCAGACCTGCAGACATACCAGCCCAGCCCACCAGAGGCTTTCCCTACACAAGCGGTGACCCATGTTTGAGAAACCCTGATCTAGAGGTCACAATTGTTAAACAATTTGAGTTTCTAGTGCAATGCTGTGACAAAAAGTGCTAATGGAGTCCATGAAAGAGAAGAGTAGGAGTAGGGAGGTGATTTTACCTCTGTGTACAGCATTGGTGAGACTGATATGGAAACACTACATCCAGTTCTGGGGTCCATATTTTAAAAAGTATGTTGAAAAATTGAAAAGGGTGCAGGAAAGAGCCACAAACTGTGCAATTTCCAGACCTTAACATGTTTGCATTTCTTTTAAGTGTAATCATAATTCTATGTTTCCTGGGTTTATAATGCTTCATTTTGAGGTAAACTACTGTATCCCAGTAACATGTCTGCCCTTAAGTTACTGATCTGTAGTCTCGCCTTAAGATAGAGTTAAAATAGTTTTTGTCTGGGTATTTAATAATCAACTGAATATTCGCTGGGGACAATTTGAACAATCTATAAACTCAAATATATTAGTGAAAGCTATTCATCAAATGATTTTGAACATCTAATAAAAATTATGTTTGCAGACAAGTCATGAACAGAATAAAAGGCTAAATTGACCAAATAAACTGTTTGATCAGTTCTATCAATAGTCCATTTTACTAGAGCAGTCCTCAGGCCCAGGATTCTGACTAACAACTAAAAAATACGCTGATGACTTGACTATACTCTTGCCAATGCAACACTGTCTATGAAGGAGTTTATTCCCACCAGAAGCACACTGCAAGACATAGGCTCTAGAGGTCATCCTACAAAAGAATGAAATCATAATTAGAAAAACAAAACAAGAAAACCCCAGGCCAAATTAAAATGTTATTTTGGAAACAGAGATGCTGAATACATGCTGAAGTGTTACATAGCTAGCCCTGATAATAAATATCACAAAGAATTTCAAGCTAGCTATGAAAACATTAGAAGAGGAAAGGCAAGGAGGTCTTAAACTATTTTAAAATAAAATCTAGATAAAAGTATTCACTAGTCTAATTCTGCCACTCAGGTACAAAGTCTGGGGCCAAATCTTAACAGCTAATTGCGCTTATCAGAAGAAAATGGCAATGGAAACCCTAACTCTACCATTCTGCAAACAAATGTGTTTACAAACCAGAACTCGCCCAGCAATGGCTGTTAAGAGCAGAACTAGGACAATTCCCCTTCCTAATTAACACCACCACATATTCAATTTCCAGTACCATATGAACTAAAGCAGAATATACTCGTTCCATAATACATCTAGACTGCAATATATACCCTCAGCTGGACCATGTCAGCTGACCCGGGCTCATGGGGCTTGGGCTAAGGCAGGGGTTCTCAACCTTTTTCTTGCTGAGGCCTCCCCTCAGCATGCTATAAACATCCCAGGGCCTGGCAGGAGAGAGGGAAGTGCAGGGCTCCGGGCCGAGGCGGGCGGGGACCCTTGGGCATAGGCATAGATTTACTTCTATTTTGTGGGGGGTAAGGGCTGGTGGGGCTCAAGCCATCTCCGCATAGCAGAGTCCAGGGAGGGAGCGCCACCTCCATCCCCTGACTCACTCAGGAGGCCACTCAGCCTGTCTGGGCTGTGGGGGGATGCAACCAAAAAATATAACTCAAAGGGGTACTCAGTTCAAAAAGTTTGAAAACCGCTCAGGGTGCAGGGAGAGAGCAGCTAGGGGCTGTATGAAATGAAGGGGGTAGCTCAGGGTGCAGGCAGGGAGTAGCTGGGGCTGTGAGCGGCCAGAGGGGTGGAGGCAGGGGGAAGCTAGGGGCTGTGTGTGGGCAGGGGAGTAGCTCAGGGTGCAAATGGGGTAGTTAGGGGCTGTGTATGGGTCGGGGGGACTTCCAGCTTCAGCAGGGAGGAACACTGGGGCTCCCAGCTTCAGCACCCTGCTGCCCCTGCCTTGGGTGGAGGGGGGAAGGTTTGCCAGCTGCAGCCCTGAGCCACTTCCAGCTTGGGAGGGTACCGCTGGCTTCAGCCCCGTGCTGCTCCCAACTTGGGGGAGGGGCGCTGGCGTGGGTTGGTGCTTGGGGCACCGGCTTTCAGCCAAGAGTCTCTGCGGCCCTCCTGAAAGGGCTCATGGACCTCCAGGGTGCTGCAGACTCCCAGTTGAGAACTGCTGGGCTAAGGGACTGTTTAATTGAGGTTTAGATCTTAGGCCTCGGGTTGGAGCCTGAGCTCTGGGACGGTGGGGGTAGGAGAAGGAGAGTCCCCATGAGCCAGACTCAGCTGACATGAGTCAGCTGTGGGTTTTTAGTAAATAAAGTGCTTCACAACCAGAAATGACAACTAAGGGAAGACATGCTGCTTCTACATCCAGGCATCAGCATCACTACAGCGCCGAGAAGTGGGGTGTAGGGAAACAAGCTCACTCCAGACTGAATATTGAAAACATCAGACAAAACGCAAAACCTCTATACAAATCGTGGAAAGGGAGAACAGATGAGAAACAGGACAGACTTTTAACAGATCTCTACATACAACTCTCAAGCAACTCACTGCAGTGAGTTCAGGAAAATGAGGCGGACTGTTCCCAAATACAGAATCAGTGACCACAAACTGGGAACAACAAAGCACAATGCAAACCCAAAGAGCAATGACTGTGCAACCACCATGAGAAAAGAAACTGAAATGGAAAGATATTTTCTACTCCAGTGTCCACAATATGAAGTAATATACCAGTGATATTTTCTTGAGTTACCAGAAATAAATACATAAAAATAATAAATAACACTTGGCGCTGAAGCAAATGAAAAAAAGCTCTCATACTAGGGGAAATAAGATGAAAGGAGAAATAGTGTAATATAATTTGCCATCAAATTAGACCTATTAATGGCAAATGGCTACAAGGGAATAAAACCCAAATATTGCTGTGATGATCTATCCTGGGAAGATGCTGAATTACCTCTGCCAGAGACCTCAGTTGCCTGGGTTTTTCTACACGTTGCCAGCACTGCTATGTCTTGTCATCCCAGCAGATCATTCTGATTATGAATTTGCTGGAGGAGGAAAGGGGGCTGCTAGGGTGCAGAAGGAGCAGTGTTTCTGCAGCGGGGAGGGGGATGCTGTTCAGCTGTACAAGGAGTGGGGGGCAGGGGGCGCGTGGGGCCAGGGATAGGCCACTCAGCAGTAGGTTACATAGCAAACCGCCCCTGACTCAGCAATGGAGCATCCTTGTCAGAGGGACAAAGGGATCCGGATCATCCAAGCCCCGCACAGGGCACATCCTGGCCGCCCGGCTCTCAGCTTAACACACATTAGTGACTTGATAGGGCGTGTGGGGGGCAGTGGCTCCCACCCAGCTGTGTACATGGGGGGCAAAGCCGCTGTGGCGGGGGGAGGCAGAGTCTGCCCAGCTGTGGAGGAGGGGGGGGGTGACAGCAGAGATGCTGGGGCGCGGGGGAGGCAGAGCTGTGGGGGAACTGCCGTGTTGCGGGAGGCAGGGTCGCTTTGGCGGGTGATCAGAGGCTCCTCAGCTGCGATCGGGGTCGGGGGGCGCTGGACCCCCCCGGACAGGGTCGCGGTCCCGCCGCCTGCAGCCCCCGGGCGCGGTCCGGAGCGCCGCAGCCCCGCCCCGCACTGGCCGGCCGGCCGGGGGAGGTGCCTGCTGGCCGGGCCCCTGCGCGACGGGGCGGGCACTGGGCGGAGCCGGGCGGGCTGGCCGGGCTCTGCCCGCGGCGCTCGCTGCCCTGTGGCGCGGGGGACGCTCCCCGTTGGCGGCTCGGCTCAGCCCGGCTCGGCGGCGCCATGAGCGGGGCGGCGGCCGGGAAGAGCGAGAAGCGGGACGAGGCTCAGGCGCTGGCCCGCAGCTGCGCGGGGAGACCCGACTTCCAGCCCTGCGCCGGGCGCTCGCTCTGCGCCACCCACAGCCACGGCCGCTGCTTCCGCCTGCACTGGTGCTGCCACCTGGGCTGGTGCCACTGTGAGTGCGAGGGCCGGGTCGGAGCTGGGGGGGAGTTGGCCGGCGCGGGGCCGGGGGGGCCGGGGTCGGAGCTGGGCGGGGGCGCGGGGCTGGGTCGGAGCTGGGGGGGGGAGTTGGCCGGCGCGGGGCCGGGGGGGCCGGGGTCGGAGCTGGGCGGGGGGGCAGTTGGCCGGCCCGGGGCCGGGTCGGAGCTGGAACTAAGGGGGGGGGTGCGGCCGCGCCCCCTGCTTGAAGCAGTTCCTGTCAGATGCAGGGTTTACAGTTTGGTTCAATGGCGCTCAGCATCACCACCGTACAAATTGTTCCAGCGCCATTGGCGGGGGTGAGAGCGTGGCTGGCGTGGGGCTGGTTGGGGGCTAGAGCGGTGCTGTCACGGGGGGGTGTTGGCCAGGGAGGGGGCTGTCCCGGGGGGGGAGTGTTGGCCAGGGAGGGGGCTGTCCCGGGGGGGGGAGTGTTGGCCAGGGAGGGGGCTGTCCCGGGGGGGGGAGTGTTGGCCAGGGAGGGGGCTGTCCCGGGGGGGGGAGTGTTGGCCAGGGAGGGGGCTGTCCCGGGGGGGGGAGTGTTGGCCAGGGAGGGGGCTGTCCCGGGGGGGGGAGTGTTGGCCAGGGAGGGGGCTGTCCCGGGGGGCAGTGTTGGCCAGGGAGGGGGCTGTCCCGGGGGGGGGAGTGTTGGCCAGGGAGGGGGCTGTCCCGGGGGGGGGAGTGTTGGCCAGGGAGGGGGCTGTCCCGGGGGGGGGAGTGTTGGCCAGGGAGGGGGCTGTCCCGGGGGGCAGTGTTGGCCAGGGAGGAAGCCAGAGTGGTGCTGGCTTGGGGGAAAGGGGTTGTTTGGTTTGAAGCGGGGCTGTCATGAGGTTAGCCAGGGATGGGGCCATGGCTAGAGCGGGGATGGTATGGGGCAGCGGAGATGGTTGACTGGGGAAGGGGGCTGGGACTGGAGTAGAGCAGGGGTGGGGTTGGGCTGGGCTCAGAGTGGGGCTGGGGAGGGGGTCAGGGCTGGCACAGGGTGGGAGTTGGCTAGTGCAGGGTCAGAGCTATGGGCACCGGGGTGAGGCACTGCGCTTGGGCTGGGGATGCATTCAGTGCCCTTGACCGTGGTGCTGATCCAGGCAGAGGAGGCTGAGGAGGTAGATATTGGCTGTGCCCCACTCCAGGAACGGCTTTGTGCCCTTCCCTGATGTGGCTGAGCCTGCTCAGCCCCGGTGGTGGCCATGAGTGAAAAAGTGGTTGCTGGACTGTGGTCCTTATCCTTTCTTCACCATGGTACTGTGCGAGTGATGGCCCAGGGTGGTGCTTGTGTGCTCCGGACAAGGACTTTAGGCCAGCCACTGAAGACCCTGATCAGAGAATCGAGCCTAGATTTTAAAACTGAGCCTCGTGCAGACTCGGACTGAGATGTGCAAGTCAGTCAGTGTGGTGTGTGCAGAGGGAGGGAATTAGGGTAGCCATCCCTCTGCTGAAAGCTTGGGGAGCAAGCAGCATACCCCTACAGCTGTCCCTCTTCTTTGTATCATGTGCTCCGCCTGCTTCAATCTGCTTCAACAACTGCCTTTGTCAATTCACTGTTTGAATTCAGCAGTTGAAAACTGGAAATAACATTTTTTTAAGGGTGAATGTAATTAACCAGTAGAACAGATTTCTTAGAGGCGTGTAAATTCTCCATCATTTTGAGTCCTTAAATCAAGGCTGGGTGTCTTTCTAAAAAACATGCTGTACTTCGAAAGTGGATTGTTGGTCTGGATGTAGGAATTGTGGGGTAAAATTCTATGGCTAGTGGAGGTTGGACTTCTAGTCTTAAAATTCATTAAATGTACAAATACTTATACAGTGCAAGCATCAATCAGTGAGGCTTAGAGTCATAGTACATCACTGCTGAGTGTTTGTGATATTTAAGGATCTCCACCTTAACTTGATATAAGATGGGAATTAAGACCAAATAAATGCTTTCCATAGTTAGGTGTCCAGAAATGAACACCTTGGTTTGAACTTACTCATGCATTCTTTAATTGTAAAGTATTAATAATTTTATTTTATAAATGTAAAGTTTTTGGTATTCCAAGGATAAATTTGGGGGGAATTGCATTTTGAAGTATGGTAATGAGGAGACATTCTGTCAGTAACACCAACTATATAGAAGAAAGTGGATAACATTTGCATTATATTACTTTTTTGCACTTTCTCTCACATTTTGACTGGTGTAGTTAGTGAGTTTTTCAGTATAATTTGCATCTGTCTGAGGCTGGTCAAAAAGTAAATTTTATCAGTATGCCAGGGCCATTTATTTATTTTTTTTAACTTGGGGCAAAGTTACAATAAAAAGTTAACATTACTTATGAAGGCTCAGGTTAATGTTCCAAGAACCTGGCTAAAGATTTTGGTTTGCTGACTGGGGAGCCCTCTTCCTCTGAGTATGATAGAAAGGGAGACCAAGTTTGTCAAAACCTATACTCTACTTGGTGCATCTCTTGGGTATGTAAGTGGTGTGAAAACTTTTCTATTACAAGGACAGTCCATATTTTACCACAGTATGTTAGGAGGAGGGGGTGGGTCACACATGTGCAATAATGTGCAATAGAGTTTAGCAGCTGCTAATAAAAATAATTAATAAAATGTTCTCTGTAAAGTGCAGTTTGATTTTATTGGTGCATTAAGTAAGCAGGTCAGAGACTCTCTAGCATAGGCGCCAACTTTTTCTAGCGCCGGTGAGTGCTCAACCCCCAGCCCCACTCCATCTCTGCCCTGCCCCCTCTTGCCCCTGCCCCACCCCCAGTCCAACCCTTCCCCCAAAGTCCCCACCCCAACTCTGCCTCCTCTGTGCCCCATTGAAATCCTTCCCCAAATCCCCACCCTGGCCCCGCCTCTTCCCCGAGAGCACCACGTTCTCCCTCCTCCCCCCTCCCTCCCAGTGCTTGCTGCCACAAAACAGCTGTTTTGCGGCGGCAAGTGCTGGGAGCTAGGGGGAAAAGCAGAGCCGTGGGGTGCTCAGGGGAGGAGGCAGAATGGAGGCGGAGGTGAGCTAGGGCAGGGCGGGGAGCTGCACCCACCAATTTTTCCCCGTGGGTGCGCCAGCCCCAGAGCACCCATGGAGTCGGCACCTATGATCTCTAGAAAATTGGCATTTTGTCATAAAATGAATCTCACTAATAATTTCCTTCCCAGAGCATTTAATTCCTGGACATAACCATCACATATGCAAGCACATTTCCCCGCAACCCCTCCAGTCAAGCACATCTCTAGTAGCAAAAAATATGATGGATCTTAACTGGAGTCATCATCAGAGCCGCACAAAGGTTTTGGGAACCTGGGACAAAATGTGAAACTGAGGGCCCCTCACCCTTCAAAAAAAAACGTTACCATGGAGATGAAAGAGTTTAAGAAGAGGGGAGGAGAATGAGGGGCACAGAGTAGGCCCAGGTCTGTGGGGTTGCTTCCCTCCCTGCTGGGATGGGAGGCCAAGGAGAGTAAGGGCGGGTCAGAGAGGACCGAGGCCTGTGAAGATGCTGCCTGTCCTACTGGAATG
The DNA here is from genome assembly GCF_025201925.1 of Gopherus flavomarginatus. NCBI lineage: Eukaryota > Metazoa > Chordata > Testudines > Testudinidae > Gopherus > Gopherus flavomarginatus. The sequence continues at coordinate 64,292,995 of NC_066624.1, forward strand.
GTGGGTCTCTGCCTTGTATGTGGCCAGGGGCTGCTCTTGGTCCTGTCTTTCCTTGAGCTCCAGCTCCACTGCTGGTGGGAATGGTATTCCTGACTCTACTTCCACATCCAGGCTCTTGGCTTGGCAGATTGCCTCGGGACCTGGTGTGATGAAGCCAGTGGTTGCAATGGTGGGATCTGGGCCAAATGTGAGTGGCGCTGCAATCTGTGACCCTGTGCGTCAGATCGCAATGCCTCTGGCTCAAATTTAGCCTAGAGATCCCTTTGTCATTTTGGGGGGCAGGTGCAAACTGCCTCTTTTGCCCCACTCCAGGTGGTCCTGGTTACTATTTGTTTATCGTGAGCCAGAAAAGTTGCTTTCCCAGTTCTGTTTTTTGATACTTTCAGCCAGCCTTGCAAATAGATTGTTTTCCGTCTACAGAAAATACAATATGTTAATGTCCCAGCTTATGCTATTAAAGGAAGCTTTTGTGTTTTACAGGAAGATTCACTGTAGTTTTCCTTTATCTTACAGCTTCTTTACCTTTTTTCTTTGTATTTTTGTATAAATGCATTTTTAAAGATTCTTCTTCCTCCTAAAATACTAATGGGATCAGTCTATTGATCATAGTAAAACTGTTTCTCTTTATGAGACTCTGCCCAATCAAAATAACATTGCTGGTTTTCAGACTGTTTTTTCTTACAATGGTTGTGCCCATGAAGGTTGATAAATTGCAGCATAAAACACTTGGCATTTTATCTCTAGCACTGTTCAAGCTGCAGGTTTTGTGTAAAGGGAGGAGCAAAAAGTGACAATCCTGAAAAGTATATATGATGGCTCAAGAAAGTGGAAGTCTTTCTTAAACAAAATTTAAATTTAAAATTTAGTTTTGGAAATCTAGATGTATCACTTTTGATGAACAATACTTTTATTTTTCTGACTGTATAGTTGTTATACACGTGCAATCATTATTATACAGTTCCTCTCTCTTGGTATTTTCCATTTCTTCCTTCTGGTCTCAAGTGAGCCTATTCCATTTTATACTATATCAATGTTATTGACATTGGGTGGGGGAGTGAGCCAAGGTTTTGAGGTTCTTAATCTCCCTTCTGACCTGCTCTTGATTTTGGAAACTCAGTATCATCCTTCATATTAAGTATAACCAAACACCGTTCTGGAATAAGTCTGTGTATAGGTTTCCTTGACTATAGCCCCAAGGAATAATTTTTGACTAATTTGTGCAGGTTTGTTTGCAGTCACAATATTCCTATTACTGATCTTGGCTAGTGGAATTGACCTTTTGCTAAATGTGACAAGTGTTCTTCAGTAGAGCTGGCCACATTTTTTTTGGTGAATAGTAAATTTGCTGAAATATGCAGTTTCAAGGTGCCCAAAGCTTATTTGCAGATTTGGCAAAGAGTTTCAGCCAAAGAAAAAAACGAGGACTTTTTTCGAAAACGTCAAAAGAAGATTGTACATCGTCAAAACGAACCATTTCAACATTTTGTTTTGAAAACGCTGATTCGAATCAACCTGAACAAAATTTTTTTGGTTTTCATTTTGGCAAGAAAAACAAAAGAAAATGAGTTTGGGTTCCAAACAAACCAAGTCTTGTTTTTTTTGGGGGGGGAGGTGGGAGTGGTTGGCCATCAAACCAAAACATTAATTATTTGTGCAGTTGTGTATCATCCTCTTCTAGCCTAGCTTCCCCCTTCATGATTTTTCAAGTCTTTTCCAATCTAGTTAATATTTTCACTTGCTTTGAATGAATGCTTCACCTTTTCCTGTCTATAATTCTGCTTATTAGATTTCTTTTTTTCCTCTGGAGTAGGAATACTTTTTATATTTAGTGGTATTTTAACACTGCTATGTGAAAATAGAGTTTTGAGCACTTTTGGGTTGGGAATATAAGAACAACCATACTGGGTCCATCTAGCCCAGTATCCTGTCTTCTGACAGTGCCAATGCCAGATGCCCCAGAGGGAATGAACAGAACAGGTTAATCATCAAGTGATCCATTCCCTGTTGTTGCGAAGGAACTTAGGTGTAGCCAGTCATGTCACAGCTTGGCAATAACATGGTTCTCTCTTTACAAAGAGCGAGTGAATCCCATTTCAAACTCTCTCTGATCCAGACACTGTTTTGGAGGCAAGGGAGGCCAAACTCTCCCACCAAACTAAGAAGTTTTTGTTTATTTCAGTTGGCCAAGCTATTGACTGAAGCATAGTAGTATGTAATCGTCCAATTACTGAGTGTATCACAATGTGTACACACGTAGGGGGCAAATTGAGGTTGCACAGGCAACCTTAATTCTGGTATTTCCTCACTTTGAGTGCTTGACTTTGCAACTTTAACATAGTAATTTTTGTCTGTAAGTTCCTAACTTTTTACAAATGCAAACTGAAAAGACAATTCCGTCATGTGGAACCATATTAGTTCCTATACGGGTCATTGGCAGGGTTGCGACCTTTAGAGGTATAGCACAGATCTCTGCCACTTTAGTTAATAGGTTAACTGATAGCAGTAGTAAGCTGTTATGCTCTAAGTGGCCCTCCCACTAGAGGATGAAGGTACATTTTTGCCACAGGGTTACACAGCTATATGCTGACAACAGAGGGAATAGTAAGAGTTTGGGATAGTGGGTTAAATTCTAGATTCTGGAAGAAAGTGTTCTCTAGTGGTTGTAGCCTTTTTGCCTATGCCCTGCTCTCCTGCAACACTGCCTCTCCCCCGGGTCCTGATCCTGCCCTATCTTCCTTGCTCCTATCCACACCTTCCCCCAAACCCATCTCCATCCCTTAGCGTGTCTGAGTACCAGCAAAGTGGGCACTGAAAGAGAGATGTTCTCCCTGCTCTGTTTCTGTCCGGTGCCACAGTGGTCCCTGGCAGCCAGGAGGAGCAGTTGCAGGAAATGTCCTGCTCAGCCCTTGCAGCTCTGGAATGGTGCATGCACAGTCACTCTGTGGAGATCATATGTGTTCAGTCCAGTCAGCACACAGGAGCTGTGTGACGATGGAACATGCTCAGTGCAGATGGAATCTTCTGAGAATTTAGCTGTCAGCCTTTAACAAACCTCTACTGAGCATGTGCAAACTGTTTTTGGTTGTGGTTTTTTTGAGGGTTTATAATTGGCAAAATTCAGATGGATTTTCACACGGATGGCAAAAGGCACAGCTTCAAAGCATGGAAGTGCTAGAATTTCTCCATGAAACAGTTGTGAGAGTTTTTTAACATGAGGAAAACATTGCCCTCTTACATTGTTTTCAGAAACAGCTGAACCGTTTTTGCTGAAATGTTAAATAAATAAACCAGAGGCAACCTGGTATGGTAAAGTTTGGCAAAGTTGTAAACAACTGAAAGCAGGGATATATAATGGCAAATGTTGGGTAACTGTAACTTGAGTTGCCTGTGAAAAAGACTTCTTCAAGAACTCATTGCCAAAGATGTTTCAGCTGCAAGGGAGATATTTCCCACTTTGTTCCCGCTTTAGTTTGTGCTGGATAAAGATCTTTAGAGTAACCAAACATTTTTGTACATAATTTGTCATAATTTATAATCTCATTTTTTATAGCAATAATCAAATATTTTTGCTGCTCTTCTTTTAAATACTAAAGAGATTTTGAAATTTATTTCCCTTTTCAAACAATCCCCATTACACACACACTTTCTGGTGTTTAATTTCTTGAAAACTGGGTCCAATTTGACTTTTCCCCGGATCTTTCTCATGCCATTTTCAGTGCTAAGAATTTGTCTTTGTATACTGCTTTAGCAGCACAAAGGGACTTGAGCTATAAAAAGAGTGAGGGGGGACAACAAAAATAAGGCTTATAATGGAAAGCTGCCTAAGTCTTTAAATATAGGGCTCACTTCTGTGACAAGATACAGTTGGTAATAATCCTTCATTAGTAAGCTACACATTATGACTTAAAAGATCCCTTCCATATCTGATTTCTGTGTCTGTTAAACTTGCCAGGTGAGCAGAAGTTGTTCCTGCATAGCGAATGTATGTAGGAAATATAGATCTCCCTAACATTGAATATCTTAGACTCATAGACTTTAGGGTCAGAAGAGACCAGTATGATCATCTAGTCTGACCTCCTTCACAAAGCAGGCCACAGAACCCTACCCATCCACTTCTATAACAAAAGTGGATGGGTAGGGTTCTGTGGCCTGCTTTGTGCAGGAGGTCAGACTAGGTGATCATATTGGTCCCTTCTGACCCTAAAGTCTATGAGTCTAAGATATCTTTTCCCTGTCTGTATGTTTAAAGACTGATTGTCACCTCTTCTCTTCTGATAAACTAAGTAGACGCATAAGTTTAAGGCTAGACAAGCCCAATATGATCATGTAGTCCAGGGGTTGGCAACCTTTCAGAAGTGGTGTGCCGAGTCTTTATTTATTCACTCTAATTTAAGGTTTCACGTGCCAGTCATACATTTTAACGTTTTTAGAAGGTCTCTTTCTGTAAGTCTATATCATATAACTAAACTATTGTTGTATGTAAAGTAAACAAGGTTTTCAAAATGTTTAAGAAGCTTCATTTAAAATTAAATTAAAAGCTGATCTTGCATTGCCAGCCTGCTCAGCTCACTGCCAGCCTGGGATTCTGTTCACCTAGGCTAGCAGCAGGCTGAGCGGGGCCTGCAGCCAGGACACCGACTGGCAAGGGGCTGGCAGCCGGCACTCCAGACCTTGAGCGGAGGGTCAGCGTTCAGGGCTGAGGGCTGTGTATGTGGGGGGGGGTCAGGGTAGAAGGCTGGGTGTGGGGGGGGGGTTCAGAGGTCAGGGCAGACAGCTGGGGTGTGTGGAGGGTGTAAGGCAGAAGGCTGGGTGTGTGTGGGGATTCGGGGGTCAGAACAGAAGGCTGGGTGTGTGGGGGGGTTCAGGGCAGAAGGCTGGGTGTGTGTGGGGGTTCAGGGATCAGGGCAGAGGGATGGGGGCTGTGGGGGTGCAGGGCAGAGGGCAGTGGGGATTCAGGGTCAGGGCAGTGGGGGGTGTAGTGCAGAACGCTGGGTGTGTGGGGGGTTCAAGGGTCAGGGAAGAGGGCTGGGGTGTGTGGGGGGTGTAGGGCAGAAGGCTGGGGTGTGTGGGGGTTCAGGGGTAAGGGCAGAGGGCTGGAGCATGTGGGGGGTGCAGGGCAGAGGGCTGGGTGTGTGTGGGGTTTCAAGGGTCAGGGCAGAGGGCTGGAGGTGTGTGTGGGGTTCAGGGTTCAGGGCAGAAGGCTGAGGGTGTGTGTGAGGTGCAGGGGTCAGGGCAGAGGGCTGGGGTGCTCGGCTCATGGGTGTGCTTCTAGCCCCCTGCCCTGAGCGGCTCATGGCTGGGGGCTGGAAGGGATATGCCCAATTCCATCCCCTTCCCCAAGGCCCCATCCCTACCTCTTCTCTGCCTCCTCTACAGAGCAGCCAGCATGCTGCCACTCTTCCTCCTCCCCCTCCCCCTCGCAAGGGCCATCAGCTGATTGGCGCAGGGAAGGAGAGGAGGAGGGGCAGGAAAGCAGCACACTGGGGGAAGAAGCGGGGGAGGGGAGAAGCTTGGCTGCTGCAGGACCGAGCTTCTGCCTCCTGCCCCGCAGGGAAGAGCGATGGGCGGGGGGGCTGAGCGGGGCTGGGGACCGGGTCCGCGGCAGGCAGCAGCATGCCACTCAATATTGGCTTGCGTGCCGTGTTTGGCACGCATACCGTAGGTTGCCGACCCCTGATGTAGTTTGACCACCTGCATAATGCAGGCTGTAGAATTTCACCCAGTGAATTCTTGCATCAAGATAATAATGTGTAGTTGAACTAGAGCATCTCTTTTAGACTTCAGATAATGGGAGAATCCACCACATCCCTTGATGAATTGTTTCAATATCTAATTACTCTCCCTGTTAAAATTGTACATTTTATTTCTGACATGCACAAGGTTGGTGAGATAATATCTTTTATGGGACCAATTTCTGGCCATTTTATTTTATTTCTAGTCTGAATTTGTCTAAATTCAGTTTTAAAGCCATTGAATTTGTTTGGGTCTTTGTCTACCATATTAAAGAGTCCCCTACGATCAGAAATCTTCCCATGTAGATACTTATTCACCATGATCATGTACTTTGTGCAAAGAAGAATTCACATGATAAACTGGATTAAATTGGATTTGAAAATTAAGATGGTGTATCTGGATGTAATGGTGCAGAAACACCTAGATGCTAGGGTGAAGAATGCTATATAAAGCCTGTAAGAAATAGAAAAGAGGAGTTTTTACCAGTTAATATCATAAAAATGTTTGTAAAGACAACTTGATGCCTAGAGTAGCATAAAGGTTGCTTCTCTCCCCATATTAATGGCCTTTCATCTCATTTTGAATAGTTATTGTAACTTAATTTTACCAAAGAGAATAAAAATGAAACAGAATGACATCTTATTTCTATTCTCATATACAACTCTAAGGGCTACTACTAGATGTCTACTGTTCCTACTGTACTACTTTTGATATTGGTATACCATTTTAGATCTAGAACACATCTGTTAGTTGCTTTGAAAGTTTAGTCGCAAAATCACAATATGAACAAAATATTAAATCTGTATAGCTGCAAGATGGCCCATATATGCAGAATTTATCAGACTGTGGAGAAACATTGATAGGTTTAAAAGAACCTTCTGCATTGAGTTTTGATATCTTAAATTTGAATTTGGGTAATTGTAAATATGTTTACAAAAATCTTAATATTGCTTTGTAGGAATAGGCAAAAAGCAGGCTTTAAATTCAAGTTACCCACTGCAAAGTCAAATGCCTATTGCAAGGTTAATTCTTCTGTCAGCTACAGTATTGAATACAAATTGTTACTCACTTTTCTCCAAAGTTCCTAAGAAAGGGAGAATTATACACCAAAACATTTCCCACCAGATGAAAACTATTAGTTACTCTGTATGAAGGTGAAACTGCATCACCTGCTGTCTCCTGCCTTTGAGAAGCTCAGGCTCACAGAGAGTGTCCCTGTGCCCTAAAGTCAATGGCCTGGTGGTCTTTAAGAGCCCTGGGAAAACTATTCATCTCATATATAACTGTGACCAAAAGGCTAAGTGAGTGTTTTCGTGGGTCCAGATCGAGACTTCCCATAGGTTTCTTGTTGGACAATATATGGAGCTGTGGATATTTCAGGTGGGAACTTGCACTGCCAAAGGAAAAATGCAGTAAGATTGTTTCCCCTTAGCGGATGTCAGTTTTCCATATTCTGGAACAAATTTCTAAAACTCCCTGGAGAATTAGAGTATTAATTGAAGAAGATATTCACTCTTGAGTCCATGCTTCTAATCAGAGCTCAAAATTCTAATCCTTGATTCCAGCAAGTGACATTGTGCCACCACTCTTGTAGTGGAATGAGTGATAGGCATTGTTGTACTTGGAGTACAGATGGGGTACAACACTCCCCCTTCTGGAATGAACAGATTTGGTACTTTCGAGCTATTTGAGGGTTCCCCCATCAGGCTCACTTGAGGAGTATAAACCCAAGAGCGCGTGATTTCAGTGCAACCTGAACTAAGTTCCCTCTAAGCTGCATGGCCGCGCAGCAAGCTATCAAGGGCTGCGCAGATGGGGAGAGGCGCCTCTCCCCCAGTCCCGGCCCCGGAACTGCCGCGTCCTGGGAGAGGCTCCTCTGCCCAAGCTCCGGAGCTGCCTGCACCCCAAACCCCTCATTCCTGGCCCCATCCCAGAGCCCGCACCCCCAGCCAGAGCCCTCACCCCCCTGCATCCCAAACCTCTGCCCCAGTCCTGAGCCCCCTCCCACACTCTGAACCCTTCAGCCCCACCACTGCCACAGATCACCTCTATATTGGTGCACATAGCATTCATTGTGCACATGGATGTAAAAGATTAGAGGGAACATTGATCCTGAAGCATCCTGAGTCTTGTCGGCTCAGCTGGATGTTTTGAGGCTGTTAAACTGCATCTCTAGGATGTATCATAATGGCAGGCCTATGCCAGAGTGATCTGCACTGACAGGCTCACATGGGAGTTTTGAGGCTAGCACCCTGAAGGCTTGTGCCCTCAAGGCTTTCAAAGCTGGCACTGTGTTAGACTTACTGGACGCACTGTGGACAGCTTTCAGGAGCTCCCCACAGAACCTGAACACCCATGGCAGTAGCTGATCCCAGAACTCATTGTTCTCCCCAAGCCACCACCAAACAGAGTTGGGTTTGTCCATGAGGGATTATTTCTTAAAACATTTATATTTTATTTCCTGCTCATTTACATATGCTGACTTGCAGGCTTGTATCAGTACAATCTTGTGATTTAGCAGAAATATACAAATGACTTGGTAAGACACACCAGCATTTTATTTTTTCTTGGAGATAAAAGTAAAATAAACTTTAACTGTGTAATTCTGAAGGTGTGTATTTCAGGCTCCATTGTTGTTTCTACTACATATTGTGAGTTTATATACATTAATCTAAAAAATTGCTGCTAATGTATCTGTTTTCAGGTAGTCTAGAAAATATGCCCCCCCCTCCCCATGTTGTAGTATTTATGCATTTTAAATCTTTTTTTATGTTTTTACTGATAGTTACTGATAACTAAGTAAATTTGGAATACATACCAGATGTCCCTTCATGAAGTTTTGCCAGTATTCCATTCAGTATGTTAGCGTACTCACATATTAAGTACATACTCTTTCTCTGCCTCCCCACACACCCAAAGCCAGTCTGAGTGTGGCAGCTAGGGATTGTTTTTAGTGTATCTGTTCTTTAGTTTAGGCAATTTAAAAGGTGTTATATATGCTTGATTTATATAAGATTCCAGCAGTGTCATCTGTCTGTCACTCTGAAATCTGAAATGTCTGATTCAGTGTGAAGCGATGGAAACAGCTACAAGCATGGCTGAGAGCTCTTTTTGTTCAGCATATTCAAGTTCAGTCATCACTGAGATTGGCTGTCTATCATCCCATTTTTAAGTTTTCAGCCATTTTGACTTTATGAGTTATATCTGTGTGGTGTACATTGTACAGCTACAGCAAAGCATATGTTTGTGCCATGTATCTATGCCAATGCCTTGACCATTGGGATATCACCACCCTTACTCTACAGTTAATTTACATGCAGCAGTTTCATTCATTGTATAAGGAAGACTACATGGATTACTTGACCCAACTGCAACAGTTCTTCAAAAACATACATACTACACCACCCGCTGTCATCATCCACACAAATCAACACAAAATTTTGCTCCTAATGTTTTAGCCTCCACAAAGAGGCTGTTGCTTTATCTGATCACTGACTAAACTCCAGTGTAATGTGGACCAATTATAGTTCTTGGTGGATTGTTTGGTTAGCTCAATCTTTGTTTGAAAAAATAGTTTGAGAATATAGCTCCTTGGTCCCAAGGTATGTATAGTTTTTCATCTGCTATTCCAATATGCAAGGAGTGTTTGGATTTCAAAGGACCCACCTTCCATTCAGGCACCAAAATATAAGTAGCCAGATTTTCAGAAGAGCTCTGTATCCACTGTGCTGAGCTCTTCTGAAAATCTGGCAAAAAGTGTCAGAATGGGAGGTTTTGGGTGCTGAGCTCTTGAAAATGTGCCCCCCAGTTTAGACTATAGCTCTTATTTAAGTCTTCGAAGGAATAAAAACCTTGCCCCTGATACGGTGATAGATATAAAGCAGACCCCCACCCCCGCTAGACTAATTTTTCTTCAAGGCTAAAGTTGAAGCCATGATAATTTCTAAAGGCTACGTATTGAAATTCCACTTTATCATCTTGGCAATGTCACTCCCTTGCCCGTTACGACCTTACTCTGCAAACTCTGCCTAAAACTCCTCAGTGGTTCTAAGAGCTTTAGTCCGGCATTTTCTTTAAATGTTTGTACTTTGGCACTGTCCTCCTTTGTGTGTGCTACCACTCTGATTTATTTGTCAGCATACTTGATCATAGTTGAATTTGCATACACCAGCCACGCACACAGACTCTTGTGTAGGCTTCAGTTCTTGTTCAGCAATACAAACAGGCTCAGCTATATAAGGGAGCCTGCTTGCAGGTGGGTGCATGTGAAGTCAAAACTTTCTAAGAAGGTAGGATTGCTTCAATAATACCTGCTTCCCCACTGTGATGAAAGTAGCTCTGCAGACAGCTGGAAATACTCCACAATTACAAGTTGAGTACAATTGTTAGGAAATTGTCTCTCTGAACTTTTTGTCTCTTACAGGCATTGGAAAAGTCCCTGCTGTTACTAGGAATGAAGTTTTAATCAATCTGTTTCAAACTCTGTAGAGTAAATAGAGGCTCTTGGAACTGAGCAATCCATAAAGAAGTAGGTTGATGGCTGCTTTTTAAAAAAAAAAAAACTTATATAATGAGCTGATGCTCTTTGTAGCCTTTCTTGGCTTTTCTGATACTGGCTGAATAAGAACTCTGCTACTGGTGGAGTTTCTGTGAACTCTTTTCAGATTCACATTTAACAAAGACTTTGAATATCTATTGCTCTACGATTTTTAGTTTGAGGCATGGTTTTGTTTTGTTTTCCACTATTTTTGCATTAGTGCCTAAAAACTATATGCTATTTAAATGGACTTGTGTATGTTATTGATACTGCCCTTTATACTGAGCTTGACTTGCCTCACTGAATGCCATTTAAATTGACACTTTTTATGCTAATAGGGTTAACGTAGACTACTTAATTTGAAGGACATTATGTAAAGTCTCTTACTGGAAAGGGTTTGAGAGGTAAAAACAAATATTAAGAAAGGAAAAGTCTGGCGCCACAGAATTGTAGTTTTAAAGTCTTGACAGAATGGGGCTTCAGGTGCCAGTATATTTTTGCTACATGTATACTTACTATTCCATGTCAGATCTTTATGTGTGGTATAAAGACCAGATAGTCTTTGATAGAGTATTTATGCTTTTCTCATAGACTTTAAGGTCAGAAGGGACCATCATGATCATCTAGTCCACAGAACCTCACCCATCCATTCCTGTAATAGACTCATAACCTCTGCCTGAGTTGCTGAAGTCCTCAAATCATGATTTAAAGATTTCAAGTTACAGAGAATCTGCCATTTACACCAGTGTCATGGTATAAACCCCCACTCTGAACCTTAGCGTCCAAAAGATGGGGTACCAGCATGAATTCCTCTAAGCTCAATTACCAGCTTAGAACCTGTAGCGCTGCCACCAACCAGGAATTCCAGTGCCTGGTACCCTCTGGTCCCCCCCAAACCTTGCCCGGGGACCCCCAAGACCCAGACTCTCTGGATCTTAACACAAGGAAAGTAACCCTTTCCCTCACCGTTGCCTCTCCCAGGCTTCCCCTCCCTGGGTTACCCTGGAAGATCACTGTGATTCAAACTCCTTGAATCTTAAACAGAGAGGAAAATTCACCTTCCCCCCTCCTTCTCAATCCCTCTCCCAGACTCTCCCTGAGAGGGAAAGTAATCCTGACACAGAGAGAAATTAACCTTTCTCTCCCCCTTCCCTCCTTTCTCCCCACCAATTCCCTGGTGAATCCAGACCCCGTCCCCTGGGGTCTCACAACAGAAGAAAACCCAAACAATCAGGTTCTTAAACAAGAAAAGCTTGTAATTAAAAAAAAAAACAGTAAAAATTATCTTTGTAAATTTAAAATGGAATAGGTACAGGGTCTTTTAGCTATAGACACTGGGAACACTCTCCCACCTAAGTATACAAGTACAAATTAAAATCCTCCCAGCCAAATACACATTTGCAAATAAAGAAAACAAACATAAGCCTAACTCGCCTTATCACCTAGTACTTACTATTTTGAATCTATAAGTACCTGTATCAGGGAGATTGGAGAGAAACCTGGTTGCACGTCAGGTCACTCTCAGAACCCAGAGAGAACAACCACCAAAATCTAACAGCACACACAAAAACTTCCCTCCCTCAAGATTTGAAAGTATCCTGTCCCCTGATTGGTCCTCTGGTCAGGTGACAGCCAGGCTCACTGATCTTGTTAACCCTTTACAGGCAAAAGAGATATGAAGTACTTCCGTTCTATTAACTCTTACTTATCTGTTTATGACAACCAGTTTAAACCTTCAAGTGACTCATGCCCCTGCTTTAGAGGAAGGTGAAGGCCCCACAGGGTCTTTGCCAATCTGACCGGAGGAAAATTCCTTCCTGACCCAAAACATGGCAATCAGTTAGACCCTGAGCATGTGGGCAAGACCCACCATCCAGACTCCTGGGAAAAAATTCTCTGTAGTAACTCAGAGCCCTCCTCATCTAGAGTCTCATCTCTGGCCATTGGAGATAGTTGCTGCTAGCAGTCACAGATCAGCTGCATACCACTGTAGGCAGTCTCATCATCCCATCCGCTCCGTAAACTTATCAAGCTCAGTCTTGAAGCATGTTAGGTTTTTTTGCCCTAACTGCAAAAAGCTGTTCCAGAACTTCACTCCTCTGATGGTTAGAAACCTTCATCTAATTCCAGGCCTAAACTTGCTGATGGCCAGTTTATATCCATTTGTTCTTGTGTCCACACTGGCACTTAACTTCTTTTTCTCCGTGGTGTTTATCCCTCTGATGGATTTGTAGAGAGCAATCATATCTCCCCTCAGCCTTCTTTTGGTTAGGCTAAATGAGCCAAGCTCTTTGAGTCTCACCTCATAAGTTAGGGTTTCCATTCCTCGGATCATGTTAGTAACCCTTCTGTGTACCTGTTCCAATTTGAATTCATCTTTCTTAAACGTGGGAGACCAGATTTGAACACACTATTCCTGATGAGGTCTCACCACTGCCTTGTGTAACGGCAATAACACTTCCCTGTCTCTACTGGAAATATCTCGCCTGATGCATTCTAGGACTGCATTAGTCTTTTTTCACAGCTGCATCACAATGGTAGCTCATAGTCATCCTGTGATCAACCAATACACCCAGGTCTTTCTCCTCCTCTGTTGCTTCCAACTGATACGTCCCAAATTTATAGCAACAACTCTCATTGTTAATCTCTGAGTGCATGAACTTGCACTTTGCAGTATTAAATTTTATCCCATTTCTATTATTCCAGTTTACAAGGCGATATAGATCTTCTTGTATGATATTCCAGTCCTCCTCCATATTGGCAATACCTCCCAACTTTGTGTCATCTGCAAATTTTATTAGCACACTCCCACTTTTTGTGCCAAAGTCATTAATAAAAATGTTAAATAAGATTGGTCTCAAGACTGATCCTTAAGGAACTCCACTAGTAACCTCCCTCCAGCCTGACAGGTCACCTTTCAGTATGACCTGCTGTAGTTGCTCTTTAAATTAGTTACTTATCCACCTTTCAATCCTGATTTTAATCCCCATCTTCTCCAGTTTAACTAGTAATTTCCCCTGTTATCTTCTAGCTGTTTACACATTGGTGGTTAAATCATTTGTTCTAGTATCTTTCTAGATATCAAAGTTAGACTGACCTGTCTATAATTCCCCAGATCCTCTTTGTTCTCCTTTTCAAAGATAGGTACCATGTTTGCCCTTTTCCAGTCTTGTAGGACCTCTCCCTTCCTCCATGAATCTGAAAGATAATAGCTAATGGTTAAGATTCCTTCAGTATCCTAGGTTGAATTTCATCAGGCCCTGCCAACTTGAATACATTGGACTTATCTAAATATTCTGTTCTTTCCCTATTATGGCTTTCATTCCTTCCACCTTCTTGTTAATATTAATTGTGTTGAGTATCTGATCGCCATTAACCTTTTTAGCAAGGACTGAAGCAAAATGGGCATTAAACACCTCAGCCTTCTTGATGTTATTAGCTCTCCTTCCCCACTAAGTAAAGGGCTAACACTTTTTTTTTGTCTTTCTCTTGCTCCTAAAGCGGGGGTAGTCAATTATTTTTTGTCAAGATCCAAATTTCTTGGTCAAGGTATAGCCAAGGTTCAGACTCCAGAGAAAATAACACAAAAACCTGATGATGATGATAAGTAAATGAGAAGATTTGGGGGTTCATTCAAAAGTGTTTGGCAGTCTGGATTTGTCCTGCAGTCCGCCTGTTAACTGTCCCTGTCCTAAGGTATTTAACGAACCTCTTCCTATTACCTTTTCTGTCCCTTGCTAGGTGTAAGACATTTTGTGCCTTAGCCTTTCTGGTTTTGTCCCCACGTGCTTGTGCTATTCTTTTGTTTTCCTTAGCAATTCATCCATGTTTCCACTTCTTACAGGATTCCTTTTCAGGTCATTAAAGAGCTCCTGATGAAGCCATAATGGCCTCTGGCTGTTCTTTCTGTCTTTCCTTTGGATTGGGATAGTTTGCAGTGGTGCCGTCAATACTGTCTCTTTAAGAAACTGCCATCTCTCCTTGAACTTCTCTGTCGCTTAGATTTTCTTTCCATGGGGTCTAACCTACAAGTTCTTTGAGTTTGCTAAAATCTGCTTTTTTGAAGCCATTTTTCTTCTTCTGCTGTTCTCACTCCTTCCTTTCCTTAAAATCATGAAATCTATCATTTCATGATCACTTTCACCCAAATTGTCTTCCATCTTCAGATTCGCAACCATTTCCTCTCTGTTGGTCAGAATCAAGTCTAAAATGGCTTCCCCCCGATTGCTTCCTCCACTTTCTGAAACAAAAAGTTGTCCCCAATCCATTCTAAGAACATTTCCAATAGATATCTGGGTTGTTAAAGTCCCCCCATTACTACCAGGTCTTTTGTTTTGGATATGTCTGTACTTCACATTGCTTAATAATGTCACTACATAATTTTCAAAACTGTTTCTTTAATATTTGAAAAGTACTCTATCAATATACACGACCTTATAAACTAGGTTAGATTATTTTTTTAACCATGCAACCAGTAATCTTACTATTTGGTTGTAATATCCACTTTTATTATACACCATGCCATAAATAGTCTTGCTATTTTGTTGTTACAGGCACTTCTATTGTTTGTTCATTGGGCATAAAGGACTGTTGGTGCTAGAATAATTTGTGTAACCTGTAAGTTTTTTTAAAATACTAGCACATATTTTTTTAATGACTGCTACTAACATCTTCAATTATTAACAGTGAAATTTCTAAAAAAAGAAAAATCTTTTCAACATTTATGCTGTGAGTTACTTTTCCTTAATTGGGCCAATGAACACAAAATGGTCATGTTCAAATTCTGTTTCATTTGCACTAATGCAGTCTTAGTTCACAGCATTTCAGCAGCATGATTAAATATATTGTGTTCATTTAAATGTGGACAGTCAGGATAATATTTATTCAAATTCTGTAAAATTCTTCTGTGAAAGTCATGTCCACCAATCCTTACCTCAAGATTGGTGCCTTCCTTACAGCACCTTCAGGAGTGTGATGGGCCCAAGGCATGGTCCCTCAGGTACAAGTAGCTGTTGTAGTTTACTCCAGTAGTGTGGTATGCTGCTTTTCAGTTGGAAATGTATGTTTCAGCAGTGGTGAAGCCTCAGATTTCTGGACAAGGATATTTGTAATTTAGAAATGCAAAGAATTCTGTAGTTACAACAACATGTGCCCCTCCTGCCCTGCATGTGTGCACGCACACAATCACTGCTTCCCATGTTTTTTACTAAGGCAACCCACCAGCTGCGTTTTGTCTTTTGTGTGTGTGGCCGACAACCCTAATCCTGGCCCAATGCAGAGGGAAAGACAGGTGGGAGGTGGGTTGGAAGCACGCCTGCCTTGCACTCATCCCTGCAGTGGCAGGTCCTGTCCCACAGGGCTGGGACCGGCTCCAGACATTGCACTCAGGGATACGGGGTTGCAATGTCTGAGTGGTGCACCAAGTCAGAACTCTTAGAATGGGGAGCCAGGAGCCATCAATGCAGGTGAGTGCGGGCTTGCTCTCCTAACAACCTCCACCACTCTGGAGGCCTCCCTTCTGCACTTGGCCGGGAGAAGTGTATGTTTGTCTAGGTCCAGTGTTTGGTCACCACGTCCAGGGCTGGATTTACCCATCTAGAACCTTCCCATGACCCACTGGTGAGTTAGGATCCACAGTTTGCGAAACATTGCCATATTCTACAATACCTGGCAGCCTGGTTTTCTGTACATCTCTGGCTAGCATGGACAGGAAGATAAGATTGTATAAGTGCACTGGCCTGACCAATGCAGAAGGGGACAGCTATGGTTTCGCCTCAGTGCTGTGAATTTACTTACTTCCTGACTTGGAGGGATAACTTAGGGGACAGGCAGCATCTCATGCTCTAATGGAAGCCCATAGCAATAAGGATTTGAATCTCTAAACCAAGATCTATGTGATTTGCCTTGAAAAGAAGATAAAAAGGAGGATAAAAACGACAAAAGTGCAGTGACATATAAAACCCCAAGGAAAAAGTGTGAGATTTTCTGCAAGTGTATTTGATCCAGACATTAATCTATAGAAGGAATTTATGTGAGAGAACAGGGAGTGAGACACACAGCAAGTGCAGGAAGAGCTGAGGGCAGAGAAGAAACAAAACTATGGGGTAATATGAAATTACTGAAAGGGTGCAAAATACACGGGGTGAAAAAGGAAATAAGTAATAAGAAAGAAAATGGTGGGAAGCAATCGTAGGAGAAAGTTCAGCATTACAATAGGAATGAAGGATAAGAGTGGTTTTACAAAAAAAGTTGGAAAGAAATATATGGAAACAAAATTCAGGATCCATAGTTAGATTTTTAATGTTATTTTAATAAAAAAAAATTTCATTTAGTAGAATTGGTGGGAAAGAATTCCCCTTTTATGGATATCAAAAAAAAGGAGTTCAATGGTAGTGCCATACTTTCTCACGGTATCTGACAGCAAAGCAAGGGTTGGGCCCAGCTACACTGAGAGGCAGTTTCCTTGTGGGAAATGGGTAGACAACTGTTGTTTTGCTTTTGAAAGCTACAGTTTCATAACAGGCTAGTTAAGTTGCCTACACAATTTACAAAATGAGCAGTCGGAATCCAAATGTGTTCAGGAGAACAACCACACAGAGCACTTTAACAGCAAGAGGCAACACCACGTCACAGAGACACTTCTCAAGGAAGCCGCTGATTAACATTTCACTCACTCATATCAAGGCTTTTAAGAGACATAATTTGATCTCTTCCTCTGTCAGGTATCCCAGATGGAAATTCAGTTCAGTACTATATGCTTGTAGGTACAACCTCCATTCAGGCCCCAAGGCAAATTTTTTTTTCCTTTCAAAGGAATAGTTCTAGACACAATTAATTCAGCTAGCATAGTGTCAGAGCTAGGAATATTGTCATAGAGCAGGCATACTCTGTATTTCCATTAATCCAAAAAAAGTTGTTGTGAAGTAGTTAAGGTTGCTACAGTCATAATGTAACGTTGCAAAAGAAATGCAAAAGAACATTGTCAAGAAATGAAGAGTTAAGCCACGTACAATTGCACATCCTTTATCCCTCCACCCACAAGCTGCCTCTCTGGTTTCAATTATCCCTGACCCAGTACTTACCATTATGCCTAACCTGATATCTCATACATGTACTTTTCTGATACCTCCATAATGGATGAACCAGCAGTCAATGTACACTTTATTTACAAGGGTAAAATATAGAGGAAATATATAAAGGAAGGGGAGGATGGATTTGGAGAGGATACATCAGTAACAGCATATACTTGCAAGAAACAATCTCCAGGGCTGATTTTTTTGGATTCACAAATTCAGTTTATTCCATACTAGTGGGTTCTGTAACATAGAGGAACCCACATACCATGATGAAGCATTGCAGGCCTGAAGCTGCTTAAGTGGGGTGAGGTGATGAAGGTGCTGATTTGCCCAAGGGGCCAACCTCTCTGTGGCAGGAACAGGCAGTACTCATGTGGGAAAAGTCCCCATGGTGTAGGGGGCCCCCTCAGTGTTTCCAAGACCATATGTTGTCTCCCAGAGTAGTTTGGCAAATCTTTTTCAGGGCAAAATAGGCAACACACCAGGCAGGGGATCACCCATGCTGCCTTCAGATAGAGCAGTCCTCCTCTCATCTCCCCTCCAATTGGCTTAGTCAGCCTTCCATCCCCCTGGGTTCACCTAATCACAAGGCTCAACACCATTGGTGAGGTGAGCACATCTGTTTTCCTCATCTCATTTATCCACCAACAAGCTTGCTCCCTTTTTTGTCAGACATTTTAACCCAGATTACATATGCATGAGCAAGAAATGTTTCAGTAGGTCACTGACTGCCCAGAGGTCACACTGTGCTCAGTTCTTGGGGTACCAAAGTCCCATGGGAACTCCTCAGAGAGAGAGAGAGAGAGAGGTTTCAGAGGAAGAGGCTGCCCAACCGCCCGCCACGACCACCCAGGCATCATCTAAACAGCAGTTTTGATGGGTTGGTCAAGGATTCAAATTCTCCTACTCCTCTGATTTTACAGTTGTGTCCTTTAGCCCATGTCCTGCCCTTTAGGGACTGACTTGTCCATTTCCATCAGGCTAGGGAGCAGATCACCATGGACCAATGATTCTTGGATGTCATAACATTGTGCTACACCATCCAGTTTTTGGCACTCCCTGTCTTCCATCCCACTTCCCTGATCCTTTCACAAGCTTCTAATAAGGCAGGAAGGTAGACTCTCTTCTTCAGCTAGGAGCAATAGAACTGGTCCCTTCCCCTTACAGGGACTTGGGGTTCTACTCAAAATATTTCCTAGTACCAAAGAAGTACTGAGGCTGGAGGCTGATCTTAATTCTAAGACAACTGAACAAGTTTGTGAAGCCTCAAAAGTTCAGGATGTTTACTTTAGCAACGATAAGTCCTTCTCTAGAGAAAGTGGATTTATTTTCATCCCTCTGCCTATGAGATGCCTCCTTCCATATAACTATACACCCATTGCACAGGAAGTACCTCAAGTTCTCCATAGGCGAAGATCATTTTCAGTACTGAGTGCTTCCCTTCGGCCTATCTCGGCCGCAAGTGTGTTTTCAGATCAGATGCAGCGTATGGCTCTGCAGTACTGTCTTCAGTTTTGGATCCTGTTCTAAAGCACCCTTCTTCTAGGCCCAAGGATACTGCTCAGAAGTCACCTGAAGTGGAGCACTCATAGAGACACTATTGAAAGAAGAAGGAAATGTACTAACCCTATGCAGTAACTGTAGCTCTTTTGAGATGTGTCCCTGTGGCTGCTCCACTACCCACCCTTCTTCCCCTCTGCTTCAGTTGTTCGCTAAAGGATGACTGGGTAGAGACAGAACTGAGGGTGGTTCACCCGCATACCCTTGTATAGCCTTGGTGTCTGCCACTAGGAGGCATAAGGTACATGTGTGGGTTGAACAGGTACTGTTAACTAGAAATCGCCGATCAAGGACTCAAGAGGCACTGTTAACCACACACTGTAGGACACCCCACCTTTACCCTTCTGGGAGCTCAAGGCCTAACCTGGTTGATTTAGGTATCCCACCCTTTGCCATCTTGGGCTCAGGGCAAAAGCTGGTCAATTTAAGTATCCACCCGTATCCAGTTCCTAGGGCTAAGGGTGTACTCTTCTGCGGGTTTGCAGGATCTTAGACCGGTGAAAGAGGCTTACACAGTAATATCGTTATCTTATATTTATTAACAATTACCAAGCAGAATACACATGCTAAGCTCACCAATCCTGATCATGCAGGTGGACTTTCCCTGTTGGCCAGGCAAGGTCAGTCTCGTCTATAACTTTGTTGTGCGTCATGGTCGTGCAGAGGAGTCTTAGCTACTCTGATCTTAGGCTGTGTCTTTGAGGTGAGTACTTCTTCTTTTTTCTTTTTCTTTCTTCCAGGTCTTTCCTCCTCCTTTTTCTTCAGCTAGTCTCCTTTGTGGACCCCAGTTTATATAGTGAAATTTGAGTCCTGCTTAGCTATACCTTAACCAATCATTTAACTAAAATATTACAAAATAATTCTTTGACCAATCCTAACATATTGCAAAATAATTCTTTAACCAATCATACCTCACCACCTTAATTGATTTAAATCTTACAAAATTAGTTATGCAACAGACAATTAAAAAATACAGATAAATAATAGAGGAGTAGGGACCATAAAGGCAAAACAATAGAAGTATAGATTTTACAATCACAACTGTTAAGTGATTCCTTGCCAGGCAGAATGGCATCAAGCAAAATTTTCTTTAACCATCTTAAGAGATTCCTTGCTTATCTGGTGATGGTGGGTACTATTAGGAGGGGTACCTTCTTAACAGCCCAATATTACATTGTTTTGATATACCGTATATATTCGATCATAAGCCAGTTCATTTATAAGCCAACCCCCAAGATGGATAAGTAAAAATGAAAAATTTATAATTATAATTCAGGGATCAGCAAACTTTGGCTCCCGGGCCATCAGGTTAAGCCGCTGGTGGTCTGAGATGGTTTGTTTACCTCGAGCATCTGCAGGCTCGGAGGTAAACCTAAGTAAACAAAGTGTCCCGGCATGCCAGCTGCTTATCCTGACGGGCTGGGACAGCGACTGGTGGGGAAATTTTTTTGGGGGGAGAAGCTGGGAGTCAGGGGAGTAACCTCTATAACCACCCCCCACATGACCCCACCTCTACCCCGGAACCCCCACACTCTCCCCATCCCATCCCTTATATGGGGAGGGCCAGGGGAGGATGTCTCTGACCTGGCTGGAGCTGCTCCAGCAGGCAGGGCAGCGTGGCCGCAGCCTGCTCCGGCAGGCCAGACCGGGCTGTGCAGCTGCAGCATGTTCCAGCAGGCTGGGCCGGTGCTCCAACACCCGGGCTGCACGGCCACAACCTGCTCGTGAGGGTGGGGCCAAGCGGCACGGCTGCAGCCTGCCAGCCCCGGAGCTGCAGCTGCTTCGAAGGCTTAAGGGAGAGCAGTGTGGCCAGAAGCGGAGAGACTCTGGCCCCACCTCTTCCCTTCTGTCTCAGCTGGCTGTGCTGCCTCTCCTTGCTCCCTCTGTTGGGGAGAGGGGCTGTGTCCCACCTCTCCCTCTCTATACCTCACCCCTTAGCGGCAACTCTTCCATTCGCAAGCACAAGAAATGCCCTACAGGCAGCTACCCAGCCTCACGAACATCCCCACACACACACGCACCCTGCTTCCGGTTCAGGGAGCCTGCACACCCGCCCCAGTTGTTTATCTGTTGCAAATCCAGCGAACTCCTTAGTCTCTGTGCACCGAGCCCTCCACCCATGAATGCACAGGCTGGACAGTGCTGCCCCCCCCCCATGGCTCCTCCGGCCATGCTGTACCTCTCTCGCTCCTCTGGCCGTGTCACCTCGCCCTTGGCTCCTCACAGCCGTGCCGCGCTGTTCCCACGGGGGCGGGGGGAATCTCCATCACTGGCCAGTTCAGAGCAAGAGTGGCTGGTTCCCAGCAGCTCAGCCCTAGGAGTTACTGTGGGGACTGGGGGTCGGCCGAGGTGAGCACATGGTCCTTTCTGGCCTTGGGAGCTAGGAACCCTCTGGCCCCAGGTTCCCCAAGATGGCAAGGGCGGCTTTCAGTAGGGGTGGCACTGGGAGACCCTGCGGGCTCCGTGGGGGGGAGGGGAGCCCCAGGGTGAGGCTGAGGCAGACGAGGCCCCTTGCCTGTGGCTCTCCTATGGGGACTAGGCAGGGTTGGCACGGGATCTGCTCCCCAGCACAGAGCAGCTTGGAGGAGATTACAGCAGAGACCTGGCAGCTCCAGGGAAGTGTGTGTGTAGGGGGAGGGCTGTCCATGCTGCTCAAGGCCCCGGGCCACCCCCGAAGTCTGCATCACCCCCCATCGCACTCCTGAGCCCCGTCTCCTTGCAGGAGGCAGAGATGCCGGATGAACTGAACATTGATGAACTCCTGGCAGCCCCGGAGCCAGCAAGCGAGCAGGGCTGGGGATGCGGGGGGAACGGGGCGGAGCTGAGAGCAAGCTGGCGACCTCATGCAAAACCCAGCTCCGGATTCTGAGTCTGGAGCCCAGTGCTGGCTGTGCAAAAAGGCGCCGCTTTTGGAAAATGTGCTGAGGGGAAGCAGCTGTTTCCCCTGCACCCCACTAGCTACGCTCCTGATTATTTTCCATCTTTTGGACCAGAAGCCAAGTACCAAAAGGAGAGAAGAGCACATCTTAGATGTGTCCCAGGTTTTTCTTAGCAGAGCTACATTTTCCACAAAAGCAGAAATGGCAAGTGTTCCAACAAGCTATTTCCTGTGCATTTACGTGGTTCAGTACCTGCATCTTGACAAGCATTGTAAGTTACAGCAAGCATTCATCAGTGGAAGTGTTTTCTGTAGCAGAATCCTTCAGCTCGTTGTGTAATTATGAGTTAAAAATATACATTAAATGGCAGATTAAAACATATATAAATTGTTAAAGATAGGTGGGGAAAAACATCTCACTAAGGGTTTGATCCAACTTGTATTAACGTCAGTGGAAAGATTCTATTTGTTTCAGTGGGAGTTGGGTTAGGCCCTGTGTCCTTGGTATAAGTACTGATGGTCCTGGCCTTTAAGATAGAAAGACGTAAATTAGGCTTTAGTTGATTTCTTTTCCATAGAAAGGAGATGCCCTCCAATGCAACCATTCCTGCTTTGTGTGAGGTGATATTTTTAATAAGTTGAAGGTTATTTTCTTTGAAATTCCCATATGTTTTTGTCAGTAGGCATATAGCACTGTTAGTTGGTTACATTTACAGTCATTACGTTAGAGTAAGGAGGCTAACATTACTTGTCACAGCTTTTGTACATGATTCGTTCAGGGAGTATACCTTCTCATCATTTCCATCCTGACTGACCCTTCCTAGCTGCAGAGCTTGGTGGCCTTGGCTTTCTCAGAGAGAACTGATCACGTAAAACAAACGTTTCATTTGTCTGTATATTTAAAAAAAAATCAATTTGGGCTTAAAACTAGCTGTCTTTTTAAAAATAAAATATATTCTCTGTTTTTTAAAGATATGCTCCTGGTGCCAGTAACAGCAGCAGAAATCAGTTTATGTAGAAGATTTATTTTTCATAACATGCAGAGCTCATCTGGGTGTGTGTTTTTGTATAAAGGTTTGTAGAGTTTTTTGCCTAAGGTGATTCCAACTCTCCATTATGCTACTCTTCATGGCTTGTCTTGGGATATGTTTGAACGTATTTTCAGCTACTACAAGGTCAAACAATATAGCTGGTAATCCTCTGTTAATAGAATAGCCACTGTTTCCTTCTACCCTGAAATTAGTGCCAGCGTGGCAGATTTCAGAGACATATTGTGAATTATGCCATTGCTAGCAGCATGCAGTAACGAACAGCAAACATCTCAGATAACACCTGATCTGTTCCCTACTCTCATTTTGATTTCTCAGCTTTTCTTTCAGAAGAGTAATTTAGACTGCTGCACCTCCTCTCCTATATATGGGAAAACAAGGCTGTTGACTCAGACTTTAAGGTCAGATCCTCTAGTCTGACCTCTTGTACATTCCAGGGCACAGAACCTCACTCACCCACTACTGTAAAAGACCCATAACCTCTGGCTGAGTTACTGAAGTTGTCAAATCATGATTTAATGACTTCCAAGTTACAGAGAATCCACCATTGACTGACTCTGACAAAGTTATAAACTTTATTATTTTGAACATATAGATGGAAATTCAAGACTTTTCTTTATATATCTTGTACCATAGAGTGTGTGTTGTTTTTTTTATATTTGAGTGCAAAGAAAAGACTCCAAATGTAAACACTAATGTGAATTCAGCAGTTTTGATCAGCTGCCCATGTATGTATCAAACTGTGTCAGGTTCACAATGGAAACACTAATCTGTGGATTTTCAACACTTTGTTAGCAATGGTCAGAGAGAACTCCTGAAGCTGAGGACATTGTTTCCCATCTAAAGTGAACAGTAATTTCCCCAACAAACTAAACATTCCAGCACGCTGTAAGTCTTCTCTTGCTCTCTCCCTTTCCCTGCATTATACATTTCCTTGCACAGACTTATTTTTTATTGCTTATTCCATCAGTTTCTCCTTCTTTCTCCTGCCCACCCCAACATCCGTAGCTAAGGCTTGGAAATCTAACAAACATCTAATAACCAGAGAATGAAGCCTACTAGCCAAAGTCAGATACAAAAAATGGGGCTGTCCCCTCCGCTGGGAAGGGGCATCAGCCAGCTGTGAAGCTAGCCCCCTGCTCCCAATTCTGGGATTCCTCACAGTGTTTTCCTTGGACCGAGCTTGAGAGTTACAGCTTTTGCACTGACCACTGGCTTTTTGGTGTGTAAGTATAAATGTCTCCCATGTGCTCTGGCACTGGAAAGGAGAAGGGTCTATCCTTCTGTACCCCAGGTTACCTGGCCAAGGCGTTGATCAATATTTCCCCATATTCTCAGCCTCCCTAAGCTGGAGGGATACACAAGCTTTATAAAGTCTGTAAACCAAGTCCAATTTCAAGAAAAAAGAAAATTAGAATAACAGAGTTGAAAAATGAGTGTTGGAAACCAAAGTAAGTGAAGGACTGTGACTGAAGAAAGACAGAGCCTTCTGTTGAAACATAAAGCAACTTTTATACAAATTGTTGCATAACTTAAGGCATTTTCCAACCTTTTCTGTTCATCTCTTGCCTCCAGATCCCAGCAGAACTCATTTGGCAACAGAGAAGCCCTATACAGGAAGTTCTTCTTTCATGTTTGACATAAATCTATCAGAGAGACAAGGTGGGTGAGGTACTATCTTTTATTGGACCAGCTTCTGTTGGTGAGAGAGACGAGCTTTAGAACTTACACAGAGCTCTTCTTCATGTCTGAGATAAGCGCGAAAGCTTGTTTCTCTCACCAACAGAAGCCTCACCTACTTTGTCTCTCTAATATCCGAGGACCAACATTGGTACAACTTCACAGCATAAATCAGTAATGGCTAGCATGTCCCTTCACCACAATACAACTCACTTTGTTAATGCATTGAGGAGCCTGTGGTGGCTTTTTAATCATGTATAGAGAAAGATGGGGGCGTCTAAAGTATTCCTTCTTTGTTGTTTTCATATCATAACCACTGTAGTTTGTAGAAATCTTTCTGAGATATGTCAGCCTTACAATATCCTGCTGTGAAGTCTCTGCTTAGAATGGGGAGATTATAAAGGAAGGGTAGAAATTTGTAATGTAATTTAATTTTTTGAAAGTAAAAAATATGAGGGAAAAATGCATGACTAAAGAGCTTCTTTGGTTATCTACAAACAAAAATGGAGCCTTAACGTTTTTGACCAAGAATTCCCTTTAGGATTGGGCCCTTGTATTTGAACAATGACAGTGCTAGAAAAGGAAACCCAGGCAGTGCAAACCAAACCTCTTTATACTTGGGGATTGCCCAGAATCTTTGACACCATAGATCAGTCAGGCAACTCATTATTATACTGTAACTACCGTCCTAGGAATCACATGTTGCATATATAATAATTGTTGAAACGGATCTTTAACGGCCCACAGCTGGGTGGATTGTTACTGGTACCAGTGAAAATTTGAAAACAGTATGCTTAATTTATTTGAGTATTTGAGTAATTTATTTGAGAAGGAATCTCAAAAACAGTAAGGGTTATAGAATACACATCTCCCTAATAAGCCTTAATTCCTCAAACATAAAATCTCCGTAAGAATGCTGGCCTTACACAATATCCTGATTGGCAAACAAAGCAGGTATAGCTACCAGTCCTAGATGGAGACTTCTTGTCTTCTCTTCTTCTCCCCTCTCAGGTACTTGGTCTGTCAAATGTGCCCTGAAGCAGGCTTTTGGTTACCCCAAGGCCTTCTGTCTTACAGCATCATGGACCTCTTCTGATGTTAATTGGGGAGCTAACTAATTTACTCTGCTTAGCATTTTTACCTTTTGTTCTCAAAGGAGTCACAGGTTCCAGAAGTATGCCCTGTGGGCATTTCATTACTGGTTTTCTCTAATTAATATTTTAGAAAGAGACTGCAAAATGGAGACAGACGAAATATCAATTGATGTTTACCCTCTCATCAAACATTCACTTGAGCCCTTAGTGTGATGCCATTCAGAGGGGTCATTTTGACCCAGGTCAGCCTGTACCAAGCTCACTGATAGCATGTTTTTACATTTTCTTTACTTGGTGAGCTGGTTCTCGGCTGATATATTCCAAAGGTCGATGTTGAAACATACACACAGATATAGCCTTTATTAACCATTCAAGTGCAATTTTAGCACTTCCATTAGTAATGGTAATTAGTAAATTTCCACATCAACTATCTGATGCTTAGAGAATCCTGCCCCCAGAATCCTTTAGCAAATTCAGACGTATCAATTCATACCAAATTCATGCTTAGCACATTCATTCATATCAGCCACAGTAACTCACAATAAAATGGCACCATCCCAACAATAATATCTGAGATGTAATTCTCTCAAAGTACTTTACGTAAAGGTGGGTATTATCTCTGTGGGTTTTAGCTCTCAGATGTTAACTGACTTGCCCAATGTCAAACTGAATCGGGTATAGAATGTGTGTTGCCTGATGTTCCAGTCCCCGTTCTAAGCGTATTAAGCTGTACAGCATTCACCGTGGTTTTTATCATATGACATTATTTGGCTATACTTATTTAGGACTATGCTATCTTTTTCCTCAAACAAAGTGAAGAAAACCACGTGTAGTTCAGAAAGTCCTCTGAATGGAGCAAGAGCCTGACAAAGGAGTTGGCTTAGATGTGGGCATCATTCAAGGACACCAGACGAAAACACAAAAGGTGTGTTGGCCTACACAAGGGGGAACCGCATTCACATTCCACGTGTAGTATGCACATTCCAATAATACCCTGCGTTCCCTACTCCTGGAATTGTAAGGCACACACCAAAGGGGGAGTGCACAGTGGTTGGAGGTTTTTCCAATAAGTTCAATGTGTCCCCAGAGATGGTAATTTTTAGACATTCCCTGTCCCCTTGCTGTGGCATGGGGACAAACACCATGATTTTGGAGCCGTTACAGGCATATGCTGTATGTTTGTACTGACTAAATAATAAAGTATTCTGTGTTTTCAAAGGACAGGATCCACGTTTTGAAATACTTACACTTTGGCAAGCCAGATAGGAGGGGCTGTGAGCTTCTGGTCCCTGAGGCTGGAAAACAGCTCCTCCAGAGAACAGAATCTAAAAAGCTATACGTCTAGCACCTGCAAGTAGGTGTAGTGCAGGGGATGTACTGAGCACAGGAAAAAAAGGTGGCTAGTGCTGAGCTGGAAAATATATGCATACAGCTAGAGAGGCAGTTTTACCAGCTATAGACTGAAGATCTCATTATTTGTGATCACTTAAATGTTTCAGGAGAGAATTGAAGCAGAGTTATAGGAAAGACCTAGTTAGCTCTAATTAGATCTATTAATCAAGTCTCTGTCACTGGACCTAATCAGTCGGCCACTAAGGAAGAAAACGGGAGAGAATGCAATCCCAGCGGGAGAGAAACAGCAGTAAGAGCTCTGCAGTGTGCACCCCTGCTACAAATGGAGTTCAAAATGACAGGACAGATTGGCTGTTTGAATCGGAAAGTTGAATGAAGTTTTTCTAGTGCAGATAGGAACAAGATCATGAAGGAGCTATGCAGAACTTTGATGTAATGGAAGCAGTGGTTAAAGCCATTACCCCTGGAACAAGCCCTTGGAATTAGATGGAAGGAAATAGTACCATGACATTACCAAAGCTGAGAATTTTAAGATCCTACTGTGAAGTGAAGGATGCAACTGAATTGTATCGTAATCTTTCCAGTGCTGCCCAGGGTCCTAAAGATATACCTCAGGATGTTCTGGTACTTGCCTTGGATTTGTGACAGAAAGTACTGCTTGCGTCACAGGAAGCTGATTCCACTCTGAAATACGATCCACTCCTCATGCAAATTGTGTTCCTTCTTTCAGTCTCCAGTGGGCTGCAGAATAACAACATTCAGACTTTACAATCTCTTAACCTGTGACTGAACTATCTCCAAGATAGCTCAGTCACAGGTAAAGCTCTTTTGGAAAAACTAAATTCTGTAACTGGCAGGAAAAGAAGAAAAACACAAAGTAGCAAGAGAGGCACGAGGAAGAGCTGCAGACCCAATGTAGTACAACAGGTCTTTGTTGTTGGAGAGCCAGACACTGACGGGATAGCAGCACCAATTTAAAAAAACCAACCCTTGTGTCAGCAACTTAATGGATGAGATTGGAGAACTGAAGAGACGCCTAGCAGAAGTAAGAGCTACAAATGGAGATGGCTGTTATCAAGCTGGTTCTGAAGGTACCCCATCATGACAGAAGGAGACCAATCCAATCCATCCCACAGAAAGCTCTTCAGAGGTGAGGCCATCCCAACTGCTAGAGTGGGGGGAAAGGTGATAAATGCAACTACTGTTTGCGGTGTGGGAGTGAAGAGCGCTACTAATCTGGATATCATAATGATACCCCAAGGAATGGACTGGAAGGGAAACTACACTCAGTTGCTCCAAAGGGACCTCAAGAGACCAACCAGGCCCAAAGATCCCACCGAGAGACAGTTGCCATAAATAAGAAATTGAGAAACCCATGAGACTATTGGAACTAGACATAGAATCATAGAAATGTCAGACTGGAAGGGGCCTCTCTAGATCATCTAGTTCAGTCTCTTGCACTGAGGCAGGATTAAGTATTATCTAGACCATCCCTGACAGGTGGTTTTCTATCCTGTTCTTAAAAATCTGCAACAACGGAGATTCCACAACCTCTCTAGGTAAATTGTTCTAGTCCTAAACTACCCTGACAGTTAAGAAGATTTCCCTAAACCTCCCTTGGTGCAATTTAAACCCATTGCTTCTTGTCCCCATTGCTTCTTGTCTCCATTGCTTCTTGTCCCCCCAGAGCGATGCAAGTTTCAGTGCTGTAAAGTGGCAGCGTAGACAGTGCTACAGCGCTGGGAGCTATTTCCCTTGCAGAGGTGGTTTTATTACAGAGCTGGCAGAACTGGAGCCACAACTACACAGCCAAGTTAAAGTGCTGTCGGCTGTGATTACAACAGTTACACCTAGTCTATTTTACCCATTTGTACTGAATGCTTCAGCCACTTTCTTACTGGTATGCCGTACCGGCCCATACTGGCTTACTTTCACCTCTGTTTTTCCTAGATCTTGTAATCCTTTTTTTTTGTTGCTGTCCGCTGAACTTTCTCCAATTTCCACATCTTTCATGAAGTGTGGTGCCCAGAACTGAGGCCTTATCGGTGCTGAGTAGAGTGGAAGAATTACACTTACAACACTCCTGTTTAACACATCCCCAAATGACGTTTGCCTCTTTTTTTCTTTTTCTTTTTTTGCAACCATTTTACATTTTGACTCCATAATTAGTTTGCGATCCACTATGACTGCCAGATCCTTTTCTTCACTACTCCTTCGTAGCCAATCATTTCCCATTTTGTATTTCTGCAGTTGATTGTTCCGCACTGAATTTCATCCTATTTATTTCAGACTCTTTCTTCAGTTTGTCAAGATCACCCCAAATCCCTCATTCCCAACCCCATCCCAGAGTCTGCACCCATAGCCAGAGCCTTCACACACCCCCGCACCTTAACTCCCTGCCCCAGCCCTGATCTCCCTACTGCTCTCCAAAATCCTTGGTCCCAACCCAGAGCTCACTACCACAGCCTAAACCCCTCATCCCCACGCCCACCCCCACCGCCGAGTCTTCACCGCCAGGCGGAGCCCTCACATCCCCCTCACACCTCAACCCCCTTCCCCAACCCAGAGACCCCTCCCACACTCTGAACCTCTCAGCCGTAGCCCAGAGCCCCCTCCTGGACCCCAAATCCCTCATCCCCAGCTCCACACCAGAGTCCACACCCCAAGCTGCAGCCCTCACCCTCCTGCATCCCAACCCCCTATCCCAGCCCAGATCTCGCTCCTGCACCCTGAACCCCTCAATTCTGGTCCCATCCCAGAGCCATCACCCCCTCCTGCACCCCAATCCCCCGAGCCAAACCGGTGAAAATGAGCGAGTGAGGGTGGGGAGAGCGAGTGACAGAAGAAAGGGAGGATGGAGTGAGTGGGGGGGGCAGGGCCTCAGTGGAGGGGTGAGGGCTGGGGCAGGGCAAGGGTGTTCAGTTTTGTTTGAGTAGAAAGTTGGCAACCCTATTCGATGCCTTTTGAATGGGGTTAAAGCAGCGGCATAGTGGGATACTGATGCACAGGTGTGCATAGTGCCATGCACATGGGTGAAGGAGACTCTTCCTAATGTAGCAGTAAAGGAGCTCCTGGGGTTGCTTGAGAGAGATCAAAGCCTGAGCCTCACAGCTGCTACTGGCACCCCCATTGCCTATGACAGGTGGATTGAAACACATTTTCAGTAGCAGACCCCATACTGCACACGGCTCAGGAGATGGAGATTCCTGGCATGTACAATGTCATTGATCAGGTTGTTAAACAGCGTTGTCAGGAATGGCCAACCCACCATGGTCATTTGTCAGCAGCTCTTCCCCATGTTCAGCAGAAAACAATGAATGTGTTGGTACTCTTTCTAAAGGCAACAAAGTCCGGGGACCTTGGTATGGTGGGAGTAGGGAAATGTGGGACATAATACACTTGAAAAGTTGGGCTCAGAGACTAGCAGAAAGACAATCTAACAGCCATGGCTGAACCAGCGATTTGGGGTCAGTGGCCAGAAGGGTTAGAGCTCAGGGAGAACCTACTCCGAATTCTCCAGGGGTCTTCATGTAAAGTCAGTATTCCCATCAGTTCAACCTGCTGAATGGTAAAATGTCCAGCCAGGTGTGCAGTGAAAACTCAGCGAAGGGCAGTCACTGTCCTTGTTCTGTGAGGGGGAAAAAAACTAAAAATAACCAAGACAAAGCAGTTTGATTTTGCTTGTGTGTGCATTGGGAAACTTCATCACTCAGTTTTTATTTGGGCAGACGATGGCGCAATGGAATTGTCTATCAGAATTACACACACTGCAGTGAGTGGTGGTAGACTTCTGGGTACAAGTGTGTGGTGGTGTTTTTTTAAATCTGGATTTCCTTTGGTATAACCAGCTTAAATTGTGTCCTTTGTTCCTGATTTTCTAGTGTGTTTGGTTTTAGAAAACAAACAAAAACCTACTGTGTGTAAACTGGAGCCAGCCAATATTTTTCAAATTAAAAGTTTCTTTTTTAAAAAAAGTCCTTTTTGAAAATGAATTTTTTCACCAAAAATCAATGTTTTTTGAAAAAAAATGTGTGCCTTTCACAATTAAACCCTACTAAACACACAATTGAAAATTTTTGTTCACCAAAAATCTGGTTGTAGGTAAACTAAAAGTGTGATGGTCATTTTGAATGACAAATATCAGGGGTAGAATTGTGTAAACACTTTTGAAATCCCCATTGGATCTCTTCTAAATGAAAACAATGTAGAATTTTTTTTTTTTCAAAACTAGTTTTTCACTTTCAGGCTGGCTCTTGTGATCTCTTCTGAAAAGCCCATTGTATTTTCACTGGCAGCCCATGGCAGTGGACTCTGGGGCAATTCAGAAGTGCTTGTTTCACCATAATTTCTGTCTGGCTGATGCTAAACTGCTGGCAGGAATGCTGAATGCGCTAGACTCAGAGTTTGTGTGGTCGGAAGAAACCATCTTTCTTGAGAGCAGAGAGAGAGGGAAGTCCCCCTCTTCCCCTCTCCAAAAAAAAGCAGCAGGGAGCAGCAAGAGAGCAATGGATAGCTGCACTGGAATGCCCACAAGCCCCTAGAATCAGTGAGCAGGAAAACCTTATTTCATCCAGGGTATCTCATCCCACTGTCTGGGGGCCTCATATATCTGATCATATATTAGGATTTCCATCGGAGGTACAATTCTCAACACAAATATGTGAAATCTATGAGTGGGACATATCCTTCCTGTGAGAAGGATCAAAGAGAAGCAAATGTGGGATGCTGGAGGAAGCTGTCTCAGTCTCTTTCCTGTCTCTGCCCATGTCCAATGTCTGTTAGTTCACTGGTTTGACTGCTTCTGGAATCCTGTGCCAGTTCTGGTGCCCAGAATTCAAGAAGGATGTTGATAAATTGGAGAGGGTTCAAAGAAGAGCCATAAGAATGATTAAAAGATTAGAAAACATGCCATATAATGATAATAGATCGAGCTCTTTGAATCTTAGCTTAATAAAGAGAAGGTTAAGGAGTTATTTGAACTACATGGGGGACACATATTTAATAACAGGCTCTTCAATCTAGCAGAGAAAGGTCTGACGCAATCCCATGGCTGGAAGTTGAAGCTAGACAAATTCAGACTGGAAATAAAACATTAAATTTTTAACAGTGAGAGTAATTAACCATTGGAGCAATTTACCAAGGGTTTTGGTGGATTCTCCATCACTGACAATTTTAAAATCAAGTTTGGCTGTTTTTCTAAAGGATCTGCTCTAGGAATGATTCTGGGGAAGGTCTCTGGCCTGTGTTACATAGGAGGTCAGACTAGATCACACTGGTCCCTTCTGGCCTTGGGATTTGATTTTACACTCCACAACACTCAATGCTGGGATGGCTACAAACGATCCAGTCATTAATTCCACTGCTGGTACCTGGCCTAGCCCTGTACCAGGGCAGGGTTGAAGTGAGGAGAATTTGGTGTGACACTGTTCCTTGTGATAATTCACACCCTTGTAATGCATTAGGGCTTTTGAAAAGGATGATCAGGATGTAGGCCAAGTTGAGAGTTTAAAAATGTACATAAATCTTCATGACTCCCAGCTTGTACAGAGGTAGGAGACTGTTTGCAAGACCTACTAAACCATGGATGAAGCAACAAAGTGTCCTGTGGCACCTTATAGACTAACAGATGTATTGGAGCATAAGCTTGGATGTGTCACTAGATCCAGCTCTGTGTCTGTTAGAGGTGGCAATATTAGGCACTCCCTGCCCTGGCCGGTTGGGGTTGCTATGGTCTGACACTGTTCTCACACAGAGTCCTAAGTCTCTGCTCTGCGCAACATGTGCGCTGTATGTTTGCACTGGGAGACTTCTAGACAGTCAAAAAGAGCAAGATGCTAATGAGGGGAACTGCAACAAAAATCCATGTTTCTGATATTAAAGTTCTTGCTTACACACTTAAACATTCACTCTGGTATATGACCACGTATGGTACTTTGCCTCTGGATCAAAAGATTGTAACTTCTTAGTGCACACCAAGGCTTGGCTGAGTGCACACAGTCCATTACTCATGGTAGGGAGTGCACTCCTTCAGAACAAAAGTTATGCGGATGTCCCTACAGCTCAGCTGTGGTAGCTTAGAGTCCAGGGTACTTTTAGGGAAACAAAGATGAAGGATAAACAGTGTTCCTTCTCCACCTATGGTGGATGTTGCAGTCTGAGCTGCTCTTAAGCACAGAATGACTATTTTGCTTCACTTGTGCTTATGTAGCTCTGCTAGGTTCTAAAGCACTTGGGATACCCAAAGGATTCTATTAGATGTGTACAAAAAGGGAGGTTTGTTTTTACCTACTTACAGCTCTGACATTAGAAATTTAAATAATTTACAGCTTATTTTTTTCTTCTTAGGTAACCCTTGTGCTTGTAACTGTTCTGTAATTGAGCTTTATAGTTTGTGAAAGTCATAGTAAGACTTAAACCTTTTAGAAGGTAATTATGTAAACTAAATGCTGCATTTATGGTCCTTTGAAGTGGTCTCAGATTTCTGTCTTTCATAACAACGTACTGGTTTTCAGTTCTTTCTCCTTGTTTCTTTCTTTAGCATAGCTTTACAGACTCCCTGTTCAATTCAGCACTGGAGTCCTCTATACAACCAACATAATTCTATTTTCTTATTACATAGCCAGATAATCAAAATGCCATAGGCACTCCCAGAGCTTTGGAGTTCCCTTGTTTTCTGCTTTAAAATTCCATCTACTACCTACACAGAGGCCGTTTTGAGACTAGAGAAAGGGAAATGCAAATACACTAACAAAATGAACTCACTTTGACAAAGAATAGACTAATTTAATGTTAAAATAATTCAGTTCATCAAAGGAAATATCTGTCAGGACTGATCCCTGTTTAAAGGACAAGATTAATGTGAAATATTCCTCATAGGAGTTTTCTGACTGCTTTCTTTTGTTTTTTAAACCAGTTTGGTGAAACACCATGTATTTTTCTTCTATATTACTAATAGGATGATATAATCTGTTTGTAGCAATTATGGTTTTTAACTGTTATTTTTATATTCCTTACAGGTAAATATGTCTATCAGCCAATGACTCCTGTGGAACAGCTTCCAAGCACCGAAATACCTGTCCAACCTAGGGAATCCACAAACACGATTCAGATCTCGGTCTCACTCACTGAACACTTCTTGAAGTTTGCACCTGTCTTCCAGCTGCCGTTACCCCCTGACTCCCCACGATACTGCACAATTTCCGACCTCTTTATCGACAATTACCGTGTGAAATGCATCAATGGGAAGATGTGCTATGTCCAGCGGCAGCTTCCTGCTGCACCCCATAAAGTGAAGCCTGAGGAGCTTGCTGTTCGCAATGCCTTAATTTCAGAAGAGAGCAATAAACCAAAAATAGATCACTGCTCTTCCCCTTCCAGCTCTGAGGACTCTGGGATCAATGCTGTTGGGGTTCCCTTTATGGAGTCATGTGATGAGGACACTGAGGAGGGGGCAGAGCTAAGTTCTGAAGAAGATTATAATCCAGACAGCAGTTGGGAGCCAGACGAATGCCCCCGTCTGTCGCCCTCACAGTGTGAACTGGAAGTGATCGAGACTATAGAAACCAGCGTGTGACACGCCGTGTTAGAATCAGTCCCACATACACTAACCAATATTGCTTTTATAGCATTTATATTTGTTTTCTTTCTGATAAGTCCTTTTTTCCAGTGCACTTGAGACTTTTCAGCCTCCTCACAGAAGAGCAGTAACAAGACTTGCACATCAGTGAGTTAGCTATTTGAATAACTAATTCTACCAATTAATTTTAATGCGCTCCCTCACTAATCGGATCTCCCACTTCTACATTTAAGCAACGATAAAAAAAAATTATATGGCTTTTATGACAAAGTGGGCCTTATCTTAGTCTGGGGCACTTCCTTTGCAGTTAATTGTAACAAGAATTGCACCCTCCTGCTGTTTTCTTCTGTCGGGAGATTTATGATGTACTTTCACAGCACAGGGGGTATTACAGAGCAGCATGGGGAAGGTTATGCAGTTGGCCTGATGGCCGAGAAGTCTTTATTCTCTTCTTCTGTCTCACAAACACATACATCTGCACCTAATTTGGAGATCCGAGGTACTTCCTCTGTTCTCCTGCCAAAGGCTCCCCTGATATCTGCACTGGAGGAAGGGGTGTTCTGTGATTCCTTTCAAACCCTATCAGTTCCCCCTCTTCCAGCTGATAAGAGAGCAGTGCAAAGTGCCTCCTACCCTCTTCCAGGCTATGCATAATGCATCCACAATAGCTAAGTTCCTGCTAACTTAAAAGCCAGGGACTGAGCTGAACTCCACTGATGAGTGAATTGTTTTGCTGCCAATATATAATCTAGCCAGAGCCAGTCATTCTTTCTTCTGATGTAAACAAAAAAAGAACACACTAGTTTTTGTTTGTTTTTATTTTAGGTGGAGATTTCGGTTGTAAAAAAGGCCACTCCTGATTTAGCTGTGAAGTGACAGCTAAAGGAGAGAGAGCTCAATCAGAAATGGTTCCAAAATAACACACATGTTCTGTGAAGAACCATCCTGCATTAAAAGGGGAGTGGGATAGATGAACAAATAGTTCAGTTCTGTCCTTTATCTGTCTGAGTATTTGCATCATCTTTGGTTTGATTAGGATTTAGTTTAATTGGTCCAAACTGTTGCCATTGCTAAGACCAGGTCTGAATCTGTCTGTTTTTAAGGCAAATGCTAAAGACAACAGGTTGGGGTGAAGAGTTGCAGGACAGAAAATGATTAATTGGTCTAACACTTTTCCTCAAGCCCTTCTTTCTAATTTGATCTCAAGTGTTTTTGTGCTATTTCCTCCAAATTTAAATTTATTGGCACTGATTAGATGAAAATCTTGATAAACAAGGATTTTCTACCTTAACTAAGACTTTAAAGTCCCAGTGTACATGTATTTGTTGTAGAGTTGTTAAACAATACTGGGTTACAGTTACCAATAGTTGTGCTATTAAGAAATACAAGTCTGTGACACCTTAGTTTGTCTGTGTGTATTTTAGCTGGAGAATGATAAAGAGGTACTCTCTAATCAGTTCAACAGTTAGACACTGATGGATTCTAAATCACACTTAAGCAAGATGGTAAAATAAACATTTTTCTGACATGCTTCAGTCCCTTGACAACCTCTAAATGTATTGTTGTTCTTTGAAAAGTTCTGTATGACTGAACCAGTTAGGTACAGTTATAACAACAGTTCTGCTTCTGACTGTAAACATAGCCTTGTTGTAATTCTTTTGTTTGCTATTTACCTTTCAAAATTATTGGAGAGAATAAGGATATATAAACGTACAGATTTAGTTATCAATACTAGAATCTCTTACTCTATGTTGTAGAATGGAAGAATCTTTACCACTGTATGCTGACTTATTGCTAATTTTTATACACTTTGTAATCGACACCTTTAGAAAATACTTAGACTACAGTGTGTGTGGTAGGAATTTAACATGATATGTTATATAAAGTAATGTACTTTTTGACTAAAATAACACTTTGAGAGGAGAACTAACAGGTTTTATAGTTTTGATGAAGTGTATAAACAGTGCAATGCTTGTTAAATAGATGAGGAATTCAGCCCATGTGCATGAGCAGATACCGTCTTACCAGGCACTTCAAGAACCATGCTGTTTGGTTGGCATTTAAAGAAGATTGTAGAAAAAAACTATTTAAATGGGATTTATTTTTTTTTTTAATATGGGGTTTAGCTTTGTAGGGTAACCAAGGTTTTTACTTTGGTAGTGTTCTGTCTTATGCATTCTCATGAATTCCATAGGTGGAAGAAAACATTAACTTAATTAATGCTATTGAATTTGTATTATAATCAGTCAAATGTAATTTGAGACTGAAGAATCTGAAAATCTGTCTTCTTGTGACCCGTCTAGCTGATTTAGCCCCCTGGAGGGGTTCTTCCTGTTGATGACTAAGTGTATTTTCAGGGATCTAACATTGTCAGAGGGGCCCTGCTGGAGAGAACAGTGGAAATCATTACAAATTATATTTTGGGGGTAGGAACAGAATATTGAAAAGGGCAACCCGAGACCTCCGTCGTCTGAAGGGGGAGACCTCCCTTCTTCCTTTGAACTTACGCAAACATGCCTGCTGTCAGCAGGGCTGTAATAGTGTCTAGTGAAAATTAGTCAGGTAGTCATGACTAAGATTAACTTAATATCCTCTGGTGACACAGAGTCCATATCATCATTGTCAGGACACATCTCTTTCCAAACTGTTAGTAACTACTGTGTCTGTCTCTTTACCATGATCTGTTTAAAAGTCTTAAGCACAATGGGCTAAATCCTAGTTTGTATTACACCCTATAGAACCCCATGGATTTTAGTGGAGTGCTTGCGGATTGGGAAGGGCAAGATTTTGGCAAATGTTTTAACAGCTAATTCTATAACACATTTCTCAAATTTATGTTCAGTTCTTGAACCAGACTCTGAACAGATCGCTCTGTGTGTACTACTTCAGAAAAATACTACTTTCTTAAATAAATGTGATTTGTTTTCTTTCGCACAAGCACAGATTTAGGTAGATTTCTTTTACAGAATAGCTTTCTGATATCAAAGTTATATGTTCTAATTTGAGTAACCGACGCGTGTCCTATTTCAGCTGTATGTATTTCCTCTTTAATAAAATACTAAACCATTGAAGCACAGCTTGTCTTAAGTAACTCTGTATCCTGTATATTAGAGTGACGTGTTTCACAGTTTTAAAGTAACAGTCACTCTGACCCCAATTCAGCAAGACATCGAGCTTTCCGAACAGACGTAGCTGTGTTGAAGTCACATGCTTCAGTACCTTGTGG
This sequence comes from Gopherus flavomarginatus, assembly GCF_025201925.1. Classification (NCBI taxonomy): domain Eukaryota; kingdom Metazoa; phylum Chordata; order Testudines; family Testudinidae; genus Gopherus; species Gopherus flavomarginatus. The sequence continues at coordinate 64,330,757 of NC_066624.1, forward strand.
CATTGGAGCTTCGATCACACACATTGTCTGAAAGTTTAAACAACACAAGTTCTGACTTGAATTTAAATGAAGGAGCCCTTTATTGGCTACTGGTGGCCATGCTTCCAAAAGGATGTTAACAAATTGGAAAGGATTCAGAAAACAGCCACAAGATCATTTGAGGTCTGGAAATTATTCCATATAGTGCGAGAGTAAAGAAACTCAGTCTATTTAGTTTATCTAAGGCCTGGTCTACACTGGGGGGGATCGATCTAAGTTACACAACTTCAGCTACGTGAATAATTTCAGCTGCGTGAATAACGTAGCTGAAGCTGACGTACCTAGAGCTACTTACTGCGGTGTCTTCACTGTGGTAAGTTGAGGGCTGATGCTCCTGTCGACTCCGCCTGTGCCTCTCACCCTGGTGGAGTAGCAGAGTCGACAGGAGAGCACTCGGTGGTCAATTTATCGTGTCTTGACTAGACACGAATCGACGCCCCCTGGATCGATCACTGCCTGTCGATCTACCGTGTAATGTAGACAAGCCCTAAGAGAAGGTTGCAGTAACTTGATCACAGTCTACAAGTTCCTACATGGGGAAGAGATTTCTAATAGTAGAGATCTTTTTAATCTAGCAGAACATGGCATAACGAGGTCCCATGGTTGGAAGCTGAAGCTAGACAGACTCAGACAAAAGGTAGGTACATCTTTTTAGCAGGGACTGTAATTAACTATTGGAACAATTTATGTAGTGACGTGGTGGAGTCTACATCACTGTTTTTAAATTGAGACTAAATGCCTCTTTGACTTCTTGTGCATAATTTAAATTAATAGGCTTGAAGCAGGAATCACTGGGTGGCATTCTATGGCATGTGTTGTGTAAATGGTCAGACTATACCAGTGTTTCTCACATGTGGCCCCTAGAGGTTTTTCTTGCAGCCACAGCCTCTTGGAAAGTGATGAGGGGGGGAGGGGGCGGAGGAGGAAGCAGTGGCTCCTCCCCTGGGGCTGCCAACAGGAGTTGGGCCCAGCCCTCCCCTGGAGCCACAAATGCCAGAGCAGCAGGCAGCTGGTGCGAGTTCCCCACCTACCCAGGAGTGGTGGGGCTTGGGCTTCTGGCTTCAGCCCTGGGGTGGTGGACACCAGGCTCTGGCCACAGGCTCCATCCCCAGCTGGGGGTGGCGGGTGGGCTTCAGGCTCCGGTCCTGGGCTCACCCCCATCATCATCCTTGGCCCCACTGCCTCCTTACCCACCTTGCTATCCACAGCTTAATTCTGGCTTGCCTGCGCTATGCAAGCCTGCTGTGAAAAGCTATATTTGTATGTTTGGTTATCACTTTTCACTGCCTCCCAGCTAGCAAGTCTGCTGTGAAAAGTGATACACAATGGTTTTCACAGCAGCAGCCTTCCTAGCTAGCAAATCTTAAAAATAAATAAATAAACTGCCAAAAAAAAAAAACCCCACAAGAACGTGCAAAGCTATTCTGTGTAGGTCCAGTAAAGAATAAAGACACTGTACATTATTTTTATTACCAAGTCTCAAAAAAACCCTACATAAATAAATTACAATGATTTTGACGTGTGTATGTGCATATTTGTTTTTCCTAAAGTTACTTAAGTGTTTTAGGAAAAATTGCCAGAGCAGCCACCAACAAGAGTTGGTGGCTGCACTCTGAGGCCATGAAAAAAATTCTTGACACACCTTCTGGACTTAAAAATTCTGAATGAAATAAATGATGGAGAGACATTTGTGACCTGCAGATTACTTTCTATTTCAGCCCACTGGCTTTGCCAGTCAGCTATTTAGGACTGGCAGGAGAGATGCAAAGTACAGCAATCAGCCAGTGAGGGCGATCAAAAAGACCAGATTACATTTAGAAGTGGGGTTCAGAGGCATGTAGCTTGAAAGGTACATTAGTACCAAAGAGTAAATATTACTCCATCCACCTTGCGTTTAGCCCAGAGGAAAAGTTTATAATGAAATGACACCAAATGACTTGCTAAGAATTATTTCCTCAGTTATGATGGTCTTGGGTACTTCCTATCTAGACTTGCAGACACAGCAGAGGACAGAGGTGTAGCTTCAGCATAAATATTGCATGAGAGTTGTAGTTAAAATAATCTTTAAAAACCTGTGTTTGAAAGTCAGAAATGTGGCATTTAGGGCTGGAAGTAGGCCAGGTGGCTTCCTGTGGCCCTCTGGCAGCACATGGTGATGCAGCCATTGGGGATCAGGTCTCAGCTGGCAGAGCCATCCCATCGCTTGTCATGTGGACTTGGGGCCGAGCTTCTAATCATTTTCACTCATTTGTGAACCTGTCTGTTTCTGCGCTCTCCTGTTTGAGATGGGGTGAGTAGAGTGCATCCAGCATTGCAGAGGGGGATGCCACTGCTCTCCCGCATGGTATTGGGGTTCTGTCATCCCCAGGCTGTTCCTCCCTGCCCTCAGGGTTGCTTTCCCATCTGCTGTTGTCACCTCTGCTTTAAGACATGAGCTTGGTGTGAAGATCTCTCTCATGACTGAAATAACTCAGCTGTACCTTGTTTGGGTCAAGACAGTGAGTTAATTTCTGGCACACTTCTATCTTAGGTCTACACACACACACACGCACGCACGCTCTGCTGCTGCATAACTGTTTTCTGACTGACCCTCCCTCTCCCCCAGCCCATCCACCCCTCTTGACTGGTGACTGAGGACAAAGAAAACTGATGTCAAAATTTAAAATATTCCCCAAACTTTGCAGAAAGAGTCATTTTAACTCTTGTCCCATGATTTTTGCCTCACTCTCTGTCAAAACTGACTTGTCACTGCCTCTCTCCACCCAGCGCTTCCTGCACCACCTATAGCTGAAGTCAGTCAGATGCAATGGAGCACAGTGAGTGGTGGTGTCTATAAAGCAGGGAGGGTCCAGTCCTGCCCTCTGAATGAAATGTCAGCAGAAGCAGCACAGCACTAGGCTGTGAGTGAACGCTGCCCCCATTCACTGCTCTGCAGTGCCTTTTGGGTGAGGTGAGCTGAGCAGGGAGAGCGATGGTCACCATTGTATTCTGCGGAGGGGGGGTGAAAGGGGGGCTTTAATGCACATGTGCCTAGAGCTGCAGTGTTAGTACAGCCTGAGCCTCAGATTATATGGGCCTGCCCTGGGTGCCTGATTGGAGTAGAGATGTACCCTAACCCCGGTCCTCTTGGGCTAACCAGTGGGGGGAAGCTCTTGCTTATGCCTAAGCCCCCCTGCCCTCTGGCGTCCAAGCAGCATCCAGCTGATGTGCTCCTTTTGTTTGTGATTCTTAATGCCCTCTCCTGCGCTGTAGTCAGCTGATGGGAGGAAGCAGAACAACACTGGCTTGTGGCCCCGGGGGGAGGGGTCAATGGACCATTTGTGTTGGGCTGGATGTAACAATGTCTGTTGATGAGCATTTCACACCTCTTAATGGTGCTCTGCTGTCTGGTCATATGGTCACAGAATTTTACAGTACAGCTGCTCAAATATTACCTCACAATAAGGGCTACAGCACTCATAAGTGAGACTAATGCATGCAGCAATTTACAAATATTCCCTAAAGGCTAAACCCAGTCTTATAATTCTAATACCTATTTTAACAACACTAACACTCAGTTGATCCAACTGATTCCAGCTATGGAGTTGTCAGTGTGCAATTAAGCTAGGGTCCTTTGGCATGAGGCGGCACCTAGTCTGCCAGCATCACAGGCAGTACACGTCTGTCCCCCTCAAGGCAACATAACGGCTCAGTAATAGTAATAGGATGAAATACAATAGTGAAAAGTGCAAGGTCATGCACTTAGGGATTAATAATAAGAATTTTAGATATACGTTGGGGACGCATCAGTTGGAAGCGACAGAGGAGGAGAAGGACCTTGGGGTATTGGTTGATAGCAGGATGACTATGAGCCGCCAATGTGATACGGCTGTTAAAAAAGCAAATGCGATTTTAGGCTGCATCAGGCGAGGTATTTCCAGCAAGGATAAGGAGGTGTTAGTACCGTTATATAAGGCGCTGGTGAGACCCCATCTGGAGTATTGTGTGCAGTTCTGGTGTCCCATGTTCAGGAAGGATGAATTCAAACTGGAACAGGTCCAGAGACGGGCTACTAGGATGATCCGAGGAATGGAAAACCTGCCTTATGAAAGGAGACTCAAAGAGCTTGGCTTGTTTAGCCTTGCCAAAAGAAGGCTGCGGGGGGATATGCTTGCTCTATATAAATATATCAGGGGGGTTAACATTAGGGAGGGAGAGGAATTATTTAAGTTTAGTACTAATGTAGCCACGAGGACGAATGGGTACAAACTGGATATAAGGAAGTTTAGACTTGAAATTAGACGAAGGTTTCTAACCATTAGGGGAGTGAAGTTCTGGAACAGCCTTCCGAGGGAAGTAGTGGGGGCAAAAGACTTTTCTGGTTTTAAGACTAAGCTTGATAAGTATATGGAGGGGATGTTATGATAGGATAGTTTAATTTGGGCAATTGATCTTGGATTATCACCAGATAGGTCTGCTCAATGGTCTGCGGGGAGATGTTGGATGGGATGGGAACTGAGTTACTGCAGAGAATTCCTTCTTGGGTGCTGGCTGGTGAGTCTTGCCCACATGCTCAGGGTTTAGCTGATCGCCATATTTGGGGTCGGGAAGGAATTTTCCTCCAGGGCGGATTGGCAGGGGCCCTGGAGGTTTTTCGCCTTCCCCTGCAGCGTGGGGCATGGGTCGCTTGCTGGTGGATTCTCTGCAGCTTGAGGTCTTCAAACCAATTTTGAGGATTTCAATAACTCAGTCCTAGGTTAGGGGTTGTTATAAAAGTGGATGGGTAGGGTTGTGTGGCTTGCCTTGTGCAGGTCAGACTAGATGATCATATTGGTCCCTTCTGACCTATGAGTCTATTGCACTGGACAAGGCAGTTTCAGCCACAGTGACATGCATTTTGGTCATTGGAATGAGATGAGCACAACATCAGAGACATGAACAACTTAAGCATTAAAAACAATTAGACCAGCAGTTAGGAAAAGATTGGGGTCAAACCTATTTTAAAATAAATAGTCTGGGTTTGTCAGGCGGAACAGCAGTGTCATAGCATGGTGTTAGCTGTTAGCAAGCATCCCAAAATAGACCTCCTAGAGGCCAGCAAACTGTAAGGCCAGGTTAAGTAATACATCTGGACTGAGCGAGACACTGCAGCGCTTGCATGCAACGTGTGGGCTTGTGTCTATGTTGCATGCATGGTCATGCGGTGAGGAAGATGCCATTGTTGTAGGCACCTGGTCTGCCTCCCCCCCACCCCCCAAATATGGCATCCTCCATGCATGTTCTGGTGTTAGAGGGCATGGTCCTGTGGGTACAGCCAGGCTGGAAATCATAGTTTGTGTGTATACATCGATGGCATGGCCTTGGGTACCATTGGCCTAGGAAGAAAGTCTTCCCTTGAACAGATGGCAGGTCCTGCTGCCCTTGGCGCATGTCAGCCAACAGCACCATGGCCAGGCACGGTAGTCCTGTGGCCCCAGCACCAGACAGACTAACCGGGATGGGAAAAAAAACCTGACTCACACACTAGAATATGTTCCCCTTCCACCTTGGGCTAGGGTCAGGTGCTGAGGGCGAGCCTGTGAAGAAAAAAAAATCACAACCTTGTGCTCCTTGGTGTTTACCAAACTTCCCCAGGCTTCCATGTCCCACTAGTGGCTGTAGGGGAAAGGCAAGGGTCCCTGTAACTGAGCAGCATGGGCTTGGTGCCAGATGTGTGCACTTGGCAGCATGGAAACCTCAGAAGACCAGTGCCAGACCCCCAATGGCACCTGGCCTCAGGCAAAAGGCATTTGGCTCTGAGGGAAAGACTGAAAATTGTCCCCTAGCAGCATTTTGGGATCCTAGTGCTGTTAAAAGCATTGTCACAGAGAGCCAGACAGGCTAAAAGTCCTGTCCCAGAGAGCCAGACCTACATGCTGTCCCACTCTGTCTAAAGTGAGGCTTATGCGAAACCTGCAACCACCACCAGGGTATCTGACACCGTGAGCAAGAGGTGGGAGTGGGAGCACCAACGCTCAAGTTCATACCCAAAGGTTTCAGTTTACAGGATAACCAGGAGCCTGAGAATGCCACCTACTGATCCAGCCAAGAAGAGCTGGACTAGCACATGACTAGTGTATGCTGGCTTGTTAGGCACCAGGTTTATAGAAGGAGATGAAATGGTAAATTACAAGAAAAGGGCAGCAGCACCAGCTGAGAGCTGTGTCAGTGGGCTCCCCTAGGCTTCGGGTCAGGTACCATTGCTATCGCCATTTCTCGGGGGAGAGGGGTGCAGGGCATGTAATAAAGGTGAGACCCCGGAAGTATGGAAACTTCTAAAAGGCAACTAGATATGCCAGACAGTTTAGGGACCAAGTTTAGTCATAAACTTTGGTAGCTTTTAATGTTGTGTGTCTTTTTGTGAGCGAGCTACTGGATTCCTGTTCCACCATGGAGGGCTACTGAGCTTCCCCAAGCAACTAAAATCATGGTGGCAAATTACTGCAGATGCCAGGCCACCAACACCAGAGAAGTGCCAGGCCCTGGGGAAATTGTATATGCTAGTTCAGACCACGTTCAAGAAACCCAGGTGACAAAGCAAGAGCTTGTACCATGGGGGAAGCCTGGACTGAGTCAGAGATCCAAAACTACGTGAGACTGTATCCAAGAGGGTTTAATCCTGCTGGAAGGGTGTGGGTGTGAACCTGTCAGAGCTCCATGTGGACACTAGGTGACACCTCTTAACATGGCATCTGTGTAGACCAGTTACGTTTATTTCTGAAATGCTTTTGTTTTAAAATAAATGCCTTGGCTCTGTGAAAGCCAGCTTGTTACTGGTGACCCTGTCACTGTCCCTGAGAGTGGCCTACAGGTGCAGGACTAAGGTTAGGCCTGTTGAGATGGTCCCAGTGAATTGCAGGAGGACTGTACCCCTAAACTTGCAGTGCAGAGGGAGAGGACAATGGGTTCTGGCCCACAGAGTGGTGATAGCTGGAGGCCTGAGGGGAGCCCCATAGACCATCACAGAAGTGGCTATCACCAATCAAGTGTGGATGAACACAGAACATTGACACTGACATGAGGGGATCGAAGAGATGGCTTGTCAGAGCTCTCAACCTGAGCAGTAAGGCCCATTGCAGAATGAGAGGCTTGACTGCCAGTATGGCTAATAGGACTGATATAAGAACCTGGCTACCTGGTAGTTCTCTGCCAAGGAAACTGTGACTATCACTCAGAAGGAAGTCTGAACATTTGGATAATTAACTCAAAGACCTCCTGATTCAGGACCCACTGGAAGGAGTTGACCTTGCAGCTGCTGAGCCAGTCTGCCTTTTAGTTCATATCTCCTTTTATAAGAATCACTCTAAGGTATAAGAGAAAGTGTTCCACTCATCATACGACTTCTATTGCTTCTGTTCCTTGTTTCCCTTCAGCTATTCACAAATACAACCATGTCAGTCAGTGTTGTCTGACTGAATCAGGACATGGTTGCCCTCTAGGCTGGACTGAAACCATTGCAGTGCCAGCCTGACAGCACTTTGATCTAGCAGGTTAAGCCTATGGGTCCTTGCTCCTTGAAATGTCAGGCAGTCAGCACTGCACCACTGTTAAATAAATGAGCAACCCCTGCTCCTCCCAGCAGGAGGAAAGGTAAAGATGAGTTTGGCACTACTCTAGTGGGAGGTGCTGAGAATCCCCCTTCATTAATCTCTGGCACTGCTCTGACTTCCTACGGGGCATGTCAGGCCCAGCTCAGTTGCCTGGCACGGGGCAAACATATGCTAGGTCAGATGTCTTCACAGAATGACCCTTTGGCAAGTCTCACCAAATTGGTATCATAGTAGCCCTGCTAGAGGCTACACAGAAACAGAGTGAGACAGTCTCTGGCCCAAGAACCTCAGAGTTTGAACAGACAAGACAAAGGGGAAAGTGAGGCACAGGGAAGGGACATGACTTGGCACTTGGCTCTTAACAGGTTAATGAAAGAGCTGGGAACAGAACCCAGCTATCTTGAGCCCCCATCCTGTGGTTGATCCTAGGCCATACAGCCTTCCTGAGGGAACTGCCATCAACAAAAGTCATTGTCTGCCAGGAGGCCTCCAGGGCTCGTTAGTCAGAAAATAATTCACGGGGGGTGTTGGGAAGCTGGAAGAGAAGGAACATGTGTTACCAAAGACCCTTACACCCCAGGGAGCAGCCACACAATGACAAAGGCCTTATGGTCTGAAGACATTTAAAGGATTTGAATAGAAACATCTTTGAAATGCCTCCACTGAAATCTATGTGATGGAAGAGCTGGCCCTTTAACGCAGGGACATGGGGCCTAAAAGGGCAGGGCAGCACTGCGAGCTCTTTAATCTAGAAATAGCAGGAACTTTTTTTTCTTCTCTTTGATTCCCGGGCATTTCTGCAGCATATTAGCATACAACGCTCCACTTCCTGAACATGAAAGGGCTGGCTGCTTTTCCCACCCTGCCTGACAATTAGCAGGAGTGATTATTCAGCCTAATGCAGGGGAAAGATACAGCCTTCATTAGAATTGTATCAGAGCCACCTTCCTCCTTTCCTCTGTAATTCACTGCAGTTAAAAAAAAAAAAAAAGTCATTTCCCATTTATTGTTTCTTTGTATCAAATGTCAGCATTTGAGCAGAGGGAAAGGTCACCATTCTTATCTCCCCTTTGGGCTGGCAGCACTGGCTCCAGATAATTCCCCAGCAATGGCTCTTCTCCCATCAGTATGCACAGCTCTGAGAAGTACCAGGGAGGGGAGGTGGTATGCTTTTTTCTAATTGCTTCTAGGTGAACTCAGAGCCTTTTCCACGAGGCTTCTAATGCTTTCCTTTGGATGACACTTTAGGCTACTCTGTGCCCATTTAGTGCCCAAGTGGCACAACCGGGCCACCTGCAGATAAAGTGTGTGCTGAAGTACTATACAAAGTACACATCAAATGTCTTGTGTCTGGGAAAACAGCCTTCCTATAGTTCAGATGCCTTGGAATAAGGTGACTGAGTTTGTGTCCATTTTCCTATTCAGCTAGAAATCATGCATGTGCATTTGCATAGAGGAAGAATCCCACAGTGGAAACGTCCCTCCCATACCCCTGCAAACGCATCCTCAGTCACAGGCTCCCAGCTACCGAGGTGTCCTTGGGAGTCGGCTGAAATCTGACCACTCATTGGGAACTGCTGATTACAAGCAAAGAGACATTTCTATCAGCTCCCCAAGAGGACCCTGGTCTCTAACAGAGGACAAAGCTATTTATTTTTTCCATGAGACAATCTTGTTGGGTAGGAGGGCCCCATTTTGAGGGAATTAAGGGCATAAGAGATCCCTGACTTCACCATTCAGATTGTAGCCAACAAACATGGAAGCTAGTGGTGTCAGTGCCTGTAGAAAACAGATAGCCACAGCCACTGTCACCTCCCTTATAGATCACTCACAAACGTGGTAGTAGCATTTTTACTTCGTTCTGAAATAATCAAGGCATCAGTTTGTCTCTTTCTCCTGTTCACTGGAGCTCTTGGGATTGCGAGTGTTTCCAATCACTCCCGTGTCTGTAATGCACTGTTCCTCACTCTCTCCCCCTCCATTTCCCACATCTCTCTCTAGCCCAGGGACAGGGTGTTAAACATTGTGTGTAGGCGGGATCTGGACCCCAGGACTCTCACCTCTGTCCACAGCTGACCCTGCACATTTCATAGGCTCTGGCTGGCAGAGCTAGAATGCGCAGGGCTGTGCGCTACTGCCCGATCGGCCCTAGACCTCTGCGCCGCTCCTGCTCCTCATCTAGTGCTGAGTAGCAGTTCCTGGAGCAGCCACTGCTACAACTGGGGCTACTCTCCATGCCCCAGGACTGGGCTTCTGGCTCTTGCTGCTGCCAAGCCCCAAGACACTAGGCTGTGGGGAGCAGCTCTCTGAAAGAACAAGGGGATAGCCGCTTTCAACTACCTGAAAGGGGGTTCCAAAGAGGATGGATCTAGACTGTTCTGAGTGGTAGCAGATGACAGAAGGAGTAATGGTCTCAAGTTGCAGTTGGGGAGGTTTAGGCTGGATATTAGGAAAACACTTTTTCACTCAGACTGGTGAAGCACTGGAATAGGTTGCTTAGGGAGGTGATGGTATCTCCTTCCTTAGGAGTTTTTAAAGGTCAGGCTTGACAAAGCCCTGGCTGGGATGATTTAGTTGGGGATTGGTCCTGCTTTGAGCAGGAGGTTGGACTAGATGACCTCCTGAGGTCCCTTCCAACCCTGATATTCTATGATTCTAAGCCTTACCTAGGCGGTGGAGTCGGAGTTCAGGAATGCTGAGTGTAGCACTGCTCTGCCGAAAGCCGCGTCGTCCCTGCATGTGCTGGACGATGGCGTAGTGTGAGGTGAAGGTATATAACAAGAACTAAGTTGCTGCCCTGCAGATTTCTTTGAGCAGTACCTGGGCCAAGAATGCTGCTGACGAAGCCTGGGCACTAGTGGAGCATGCGGTAAGAGCTGGGGTCAGCACCCCAGCCAGCTCATAGCAAGTGCAGATGCAGGACATGATCCAGGAGAATACTATTTGAGAGGAGACCGGGAGACCTTTCATCTGGTCCGCCACCGCTACAAATAGCTGGGTCAATTTTCTGAATGGCTGAGTGCGCTCGATGTAGAAAGGTAGGGCTCTTCGGACATTGAGGGAATGTAGCCGCTGCTCCTGGGGACTAGCATGAGGTTTCGGGTAAAAGACAGGTAGGAAAATGTCCTGGCTTGTGTGGAAGCTCGACACCACCTTGGGGAGGAAGGCCGGGTGCGGTCTGAGTGACATCTTATCCTTGTGGAAAGCCGTGTAAGGCGGTTCCGAGGTGAGGGCCTTTAGCTCAGAGACACGTCTTGCCGAGGTAATGGCGACTCGGAAAGCTGTCTTCCAGGAGAGATACAAGAGGGAGCACATGGCCAACAGTTCGAACAGAGGCCCCATGAGCCTTGAAAGGGCCAGGTTAAGGTCCCACACAGGGACAGGCTGACGGATCTGACGATATAAACAGTCCAAGCGTTTGAGAAAGTGACCAACCATGGGGTTGGTGAAGGTGGAAGGCCAAAATGGCAGCGAGGTGAATCCTTATGGAGGACACCCCTAGGCCTTGCTGTTTCAGGTGCAAGAGGTACTTTAAGATGAGCAATACCAGCGCCTGGGGGGGAGGGGCGGAGGGAAGGGACATGGCGCTGGTCACACCAACATGAAAATCTTTTCCACTTCACAAGATATGTGGTTCTAGTGGAGGTCCTGTCTGACTTGGTCTGAGCACAGAAGCTCTGTGGGGTTCAGCCATGAAGCTTCCAAGCCATGAGGTGGAGGGACTGTAGGTTGGGATGACAGAGGCGACCGTGGTCCTGAGTGAGTAGGTCGGGGAGGAGAGGCAATGTGACCAGTACATCCACCAACAGCTCCAGTAGCGTAGCTGGTGATGCCATGATGGAGCGATCAGAATCACCTTTGCCCCCTCCTTGTGAATTTTGAGCAGGACTTTGTGCACAAGAGAGAACAGAGGAAAAGCACAGAGCAGGCAACCCCTCCAAGGTAGCAGGAATGCGTCCATGAAGGAACCCGGGCTGCGACCCTGGAAGGAGCAGAATGATGTGCACTTCCTGTTGCATTGGGTGGTGAACCTGGGGAAACCTCCACCTTTGGAAGATGGGGTGTATGACATCCAGTCGGAGAGTCCATTCCTGCGTGTGCAAGGACCTGCTGAGGCAGTCCACCAGTGTGTTCTGAATTCCAGGTAGAAAGGATGCTTCCAGGTGAATGGAGTGGGCTATGCAGAACTCCCACAGATGAAGGGCCTCCTGGCATAGAGGGGAGGAACAGGCTCCCCCTTGCTTGCTGATGTAAAACATGGTGGTAGTATTGTCCATTAGAACTGCTACACAGCGACCTTGCAGTTGGGCCTGGAAGGCTTGGTAGGCAAGGCGCACTGCCATTAGCTCCCTGACATTGATACCAAGGGAGAGCTCATTCTGTGACCACAGGCTCTGTGTCTGAAGGTCCCTCAGATGTGCTCTCCACTCCATAGCTGAGGAGTCCATAACCAGGGACAAGGAAGGCAAGGGACTGTGGAAAGGGATTCCTCCGCACACCGCTCGGGGGGGGGGTCGAGCCACCAGCAAAGGGAAGTGAGAACCTGTCCTAGCACTGTGATCACCGAATTCAAGCTGTCGTGTCCCAGGCGGTAGACCAAAGTGAGCCATGCCTGCAATGGCCTGAGCTGGAGTCTGGTGTGCCGGGTCACGTAAGTGCAGGATGTCATGTGACTGAGGAGACTCATGCACCCTCTTGCTGTTGAGGTTGGGAATCGCTGAAGTCCTTGAATGATATCTGTGATAGCTTGGAAACGGGACTCTGGTAGGAGGGCCTGAACCTGAACAGAGTCTAGCACTGTCCCAGTGAATTCAATCCTCTGGGTCGGTTCTAGGATTGACTACTCCATGTTGAGGAAGAGACCCAGCCGTCTGAACATACACCTGACCAGGTGGAGTTGAGTCTGCACCTGCGCCCTGGTGCGGCTCCTGACCAGCCAATCATTGAGGTAGGGGTATACTTTCACCTGCTGTCGATAGAGGAAGGCAGCCATGACCGACATGCACTTGGTGAACAGTCGGGGGGCTGTTGAGAGGCTGAATGGAAGGGCCGTGAACTGGTAATGCTCATGGTTGATGACAAAGCACAGGAAGTGCCTGTGCACCGGATGAATCACTATGTGGAAGTACACGTTCTTCATGTCGAGGGTGGCATACCAGTCTCCCAGATCCAGGGAGGGGATAATAGTGCCTAGGGAGGCCATGCGGAATTTCAACTTTATCATGAACTTGTTGAGCCCACGCAGGTCCAGCATGGGTCTGAGAACCCCTTTGGCCTTGGGGATTAGGAACCCTTGCCCCTTAGCTCCTGCGGAACCTCCTCTACCGCTCCCATGGCAAGGAGTGCCTGCACCTCCTGGATGAGGAGCTGCTCGTGAGAGGGGTCCCTGAAGAGGGATGGGGAAGGGGGGTGGGAGGGTGGAGAGGAGCAGAATTGGAGAGAGTATCCTACTTCCACCATGCAAAGGACCCAGCAGTCTGAGGTTATTTGGGACCATGCGTGATGGAAGTGGGATAAATGATTCACAAAGGGTGGGGAAGCAGGGCCAGCTTTAGGAAGTGCGGGGCCCAATTCGAACATTTTCGGCGGGGCCCTGGCAGGGATGACTAAAAAAAAAAAAGTGTAAAAAAAAAAAAAAAGCCTTTTATTTCTTCCATGTATTATTTTCTTTCCATAACTATATAAATAATAAAATTGTATATTATGTACATTGCATCATATATGCTGTTGATTGCTTATTAATGACTGCCATTTCACATGTGTGGGTCCCTGCCACTCCCTGTGGGTGTGCACATGTGTGGATCCCAGCTGCTCCCTGCCCCCCTCATTGAAGCAGATGTGCAGGGTTACTGCCCTGGGAACTGCAGGGCAGCAGTGGACATGGGGCTGGTTGGAGGCAGGATCTAGCTGCAGACAGGGCAAGGGGTGCAGGGCTGGCTGGAGACGGGTGTGCGAGGTGGGCTGGCTTCAGGCAGGGCCACAGGGGGATGCAGCAGGGGTTGAAAGGGCTGGAGACAGAGGAGTGTGGAACTGGCTGGCTTCAGGCAGGGGAGTGCAGCAGGGATTGGCTGGAGACAGGGCAGGGGCTGCGGGGCTGGGTGTGGGCAGGGCTGGTGCGGGCAGGGCTGTGTGTGGGGCTGGCTGGCTTTGAGCAGGGCCACAGAGGTGCGTGGCAGGGGTTAGCTGGAGACAGGGCAGGGGGTTCGGCAGGGGCTGGCTGTGGGCACAGGGTGCAGAGCTGGTTGCAGGCAGGGCTGGTGCGGGCAGGGCAGGGCAGGGGGTGCAGCAGAGGCAGCTGGAGCCCCCACCCTTTAATTAGCCCCCAAGGCTCCCACTATCCCAGGGCTCTGGGGGTTATTTAAAGGGCCTGGGGCTCCCCTGCTTCTACCTCCCCAGACCTTTTAAATAGCCGAGGGAGCCCTGGAGAATACATGGGGGCGGGGGGGCTCCAGAGGCTATTTAAAGGATGGGGTGGCAGAGGCAGCTGGAGCCCTGGCCATTTAAATAGCCCCCGGAGCCCCCCGCTATCCCAGGGCTTTCGGGGTTATTTAAAGGGCCCAGAGCTCCAGCCAGGAGAGCAGGGCTGCAGGGTAGGGCTTGTGCTCCGGCCGAGGCTCCAGCTGGGAGAGCGGGGCCGCGGGCGGCTTGCCATGCTCCGGCCGGGGCTTCGGCCGGGAAGGCGGGGTTGCGGGGTGGCTGCCATGCTCCGGCCGGGGCTTCGGCCGGGAAGGCGGAGTTGCGGGGCGGCTTGCCCCGCTCCGGCTGGGGCTCCGGCCGGGGTGGCGGGGCTGCGGGGCTTGCCACGCTCTGGCCGGGGCTCCAGCTGGGAGAGCGGGGCTTGCTGCGCTCCGGCTGGGGCTCCAGCTTGGATAGCCGGGCTGTGGGGCAGCCGCACTCCCGCCGGAGCTTTGGTCAGGGGAGCAGGGCCCTGGAAGACCCCAGAGCAGACCGCAGCCGGGGTAAGTAAAAAAAATTTAAAAGGCGCTTAAGGATCCAAGGATAAGTTTGGTATGCCATCCTCAAGCTTCCCTTCAAAAGGCCTGCATGGAATCAGACAATGGTTTGGTCAGGCCCTGGCCTCACCCAGAGGGGGAGTTGGAAGGCTTTCTTCTGCCGTTACGTCCCCTCCACCTGTAAAAGTCCTGCCTCAGTCAAGGAGGGTAGGAGTGCTGTTGCGGCTGCTGGGACTTGTACTTCTTTTGGGTTGCCGGAGTGTGCATACCCAAGGACTTCATGGTCACCCTCAAGTCCTTTAGGCCATGTAGCCTAGAGTCAGTCTGTTCCGCAAACAAGCACCCCTCATCAAAGGGCAGGTCCTGCATCATCTGTTGAACGTCCAGCAATAGGCCCAACGCTTGTTGCCAGGAGGTGCTCCTCATGGCAACTCCTGAGGACAAGGTGTGCACCGCCAAGTCTGCAGTGTCCACTGAGACCTGTAAAGAGGTCTGTGCCATTGCCTTGCCCTCTTCTGCAATGACCCCAAACTCCTCCCTGGACTCATGAGGCACAAGCTCCTTGAACTTGAGCATCGAGTTCCAGGAGTTGAAGTTATAATGGCTCAGGATTGCCTGCTGATTGGCAATCCTGAGCTAGAGCCCCTCCCCCACCCCCAGGGAGTACACCTCACAGCCAAACAAGTCCAGTTGCTTGGCCTCTTGATTTGAGTACTAGGTCCTGCTGCCCCTGCCTCTCTTTCTCGTTCACAGCCGCAACCACCAGAGAGCAGGGCTGCGGGTGCGTAGAGAGATATTTGTACCCCTTCGAGGGCAGGAAGTACTTGTGCTTGACACTCTTGGCTGTATGGGGAATGGTCTTGGCATTGGCCTGAATAGTTTAATGGGGGGCAAGGCAACCCGACAGACCTTCCGGGGCCAAAATGTCTACCATTGGATCCTCCGATTCCACCACCTCCTCGGCCTGCAGGCCCATGTTGCGCACCATCCTACGCAGAAGGCCCTGGTGGGCACAGCTGTCTATGGTGGGGTGGCCCGGATATGGAGGTGCCTGTGACGGCCTTGTCAGGGCATAGAGGCCAAGGGCAGGGAGAGGGTCCTCCTGACCTTCCTGCTCATCGGAAGTCCTATGCCCTGCTTCACTGATTGCCTCTGCCTCAGGAACTGGAGTTGGAATCGATTTGGGGGCACGGAGGGGGAGGAGGGGACACGGTGCCTCCTCTGCACCTCTAGGGATGGGCTCATTGGCGGAAGCCTTTGGCATCCTTGGCTCAAAGGCAGCCAACCGGGAACCTATAGACTGTGCACCCTGGGCCTGGTGGTATGCCCATGGAGTCCAGAATGGCCACAGAGTTGGCCCCTGCCACTGCGCTGTCCATGGCTGGGCATCCACGGCCTGACCAGTGCCAGTCCCGATCCAAGTACCTGGGACTGGGATCAGGACTGTGAGGGCCAGTGTGATGCCAAGCAGAGCTGAGCCAGCAAGAATTGCTGCGAGGCTGGGGAGCAATGATGTGACCTAGAACGGTACCCAACCTGGAGCTATGCTGGGATGTCGAGCGGCGCTGGGTCCAGTGCTGGGTCCGGGACCAGCTCCTCCGGATCAGTGCCGTGATCGGGAGCGCTGGCGCAATCTGGAGTGGTGCTGTGAGTTTGATTGGTGCCGTGAGTACGGCTGGCACTATGACAGGGAACGATGCTGGGACTTGACCAATGGTGCCAATGACTGGATCATGGTTGGCTTACCTCGAGACTGTCCCATATGCTGTGGTACCGGAGGCGTGGCATGGATTGGAGGAGACCTTGGTGCCGTCACGGCGATGAGGTCCCTCATGGCTGCAAAGGCATCTGGGGTGGATGGTAGCTGAACTTCTTCACTGCTGTGGTTCGGGAAGTCCAATGGCACTGGACTCAACAGCTCCCCTTGTGGGGCTGAAACTGATGGTGCCATGTCCACAGGCTTTGGCCCTGGGCACTCCTCTCTGGGATGAACCACATTGGCCGGCTCCAGGGGAATGGGTCTCTGAGATGGAGAGCCACTTCTCTTGATTCTAGTGTCACTTTGGCACCAGGGAGTAGAAGTGGTGCCAGGTCGATGCCGCCGGTTTTGGCACCAGGGAGTAGTGGTGCTGCGGGTCTCAGCCAGAGTCCATCCATGATGCTACTTCCACCACTGCCGCTGGGGCACTGAGCACCAAAGAACTCAGTGCTGAGTCTGGGGTTTAAGTGCCGCCTCCATAAGGAGCTGCTTAAAGTGAAAGTCTCGCTCCTTTTTGGTCCTAGGACGAAACCCCTTGCAAATCTTGCCCCTATCAGTCGCCCCTTGGCATAGGCCTGGAGCACGACTTGCAGGACTTGAATCCTGGATACTTGGGCATGAAAGCCCTCCCAAGGAAAAGTGGTCGGGGTGGAGGGTAACCCCCCCAGCCAAATTGCTACTAACTATAACAAAAATAAACTACAAAAATTAAAGAAAAAATAAGAACTACTATAAGAACGACTATAAAACAAGCTAGGGAAACGTGGAGAATTCACAAAGCAAGACACCACAGTTCCAACAACCATCACGGGTGGTAAGAAGAAACTGAGGAGGCGCTGGGTCGGCAGGGTCACATATTGAATGCTATTCAGGCACTACTCCAGAGAGCTTCACAGCCGACCTGATAGATGCTGCTAGAGAAAAACTTTCCGGCGGTTGTGCACGCAACATACACACACCTACTTGGAATCGATATGAGCAAATACTTGAACTCCCTTTCCACAGGGCTTCACTGCCACATGCAACATGTGCAGAATCCAGCAGCATATGCACTAAATGGAGCCTGATCACAGTGCACCCAGCTGGCACCACTGCAGGCAGCCAGCACAACGTGATACTTTGGGTAAAGGGCTCTTTCAGTAATAGTATGGAGGTAGAGGCAGTGCGTAGGTGGTCCAGGGATTTTACTAGGGCTGGTATTGTCTAAGTGGCAGTGTTTATATGGTCACTGTGTAGTACCCTGTGTCCCTCAGCTGGGGAAGTGAAGCACTTTATAAATACAATTCTATCAAACTACCAATTTAGGTCCAGCCCCCTGGGCTGGTTAGTGTCCTACGTACATTGAGCTGGGGCTTTATATCCTACAGTATCCTTCAGTGGTAGCCCAGTCAGTGCACCAGTTAGTGTGATTCACATAAAAAAGCCAGCCATTCATCTGGGGACCTCCATAATAGTTCACACCACACACCCTGTTCCAACTGCAGGGTTGGGGCCCATGCTGTAGAACACTGTTGGAGGGTTTGCTTAATGGTTGGGAGTTCCGTGTAGAATGAAACATTTGCTGGGATTCTAAAAATACTGTAAAGTTAACAAAACCAGGGGAGGCATTACAAATTATGACAGGGGTTCGGAAAAACAAAATCTACCCTTGCTAACCACGGAAATGGACAGCCTTAGCAGAGAGATCTGCATGGAGCACGAACTGACCACTTGCTTCTAGTGCGCACTCTCCAGGAAAGGAATCCAGTGCCATGGGGTGATGTTCAGATGCCTGTAGTTTTGCCACCTGAGAATTACTTTTCTTGTGGATACGTAGGAGGCCAATCCACAACACTGTCAAGTAATCAATTCCATCTGCGCTACAATCCTCTTTCACAGAGGGCTTGGGAGGAATGGCTGTTCTAGACCCTTATGTGGGAAAGGAAGAACATATTGAAAACTCAGATTCCATCCTTTTTTGGACTAACTCATGTCCAGGCCACTGAGTAAAAAGGGAGAGGAGAACAAACACGAAGACCGTTGCCTTAAGAGCAACCACCATAATGGCTGTGACACTCTATACCTCAGGGGAGCACTCTGTAACCATCATATTCCTCATTTATATACAATTATCTTGCATATAAAGCAGGCCATATAAGGTGTCAGGGGAAAGGTTATGATTTGCTGAAAGTTACTGTTTTATCTAAATATGTATAATATTAGTACATATGAAGTGATGAGATTGTATTTTATAATTGTCAGTAACATGCTGTAAGGTAGGGAATTAGCCAGATACTAGCTCCTAGAGACAACAGCAAGGAACGTAACCAACGCCCGGGTGGGGTGTCAAACCACCATCAACAGCCGTTGTCCAGCAAGGGAGTTACAATTCAATGACTCACCTGCCTAGGGCCACACCAGGGGAATTGCTCAAACTTGCCTGGGGACTCAGCAATGCCACCAGACATGCCTGGACTTGTGCTCCCCAAGCACATGGACTAAGGGTATAAAACAGAACACAGTACCCCATGCTTGGCCTTTCTCCTTCCCAGACCTATGCTGCAAGCAACAAGGACACTCAGAAAATTGAAGACTCCAGCAGAGGAGACTGGCCCAGGTTTCAAGGGTGAGAAAAACTGCTTAATCTAGATGTTGCCCAGTTTAATAGAGTTGAGAGTTTAGACCGCGTGGTTATATTTTTTCTTTTCTTTTGGTAACGACTCTGACTTTTTGCTTATGACTTATCACTTAAATAAATGTATTGACTACAAAAGATAGATTTTAACTGTTTATCTTTACCAGTGAGTTTGCCTGAAGTGTTTCGTAAATCTGCTCAGGTTTACGACGGCTGGTATATATCCACTTTCCATCGATGAAATTGGGAACCAATTAATAAATTTGCACTACTTGTTTTGAGCAGTGCAGGACAGTATATTCCTGAGGTACAAGGATGTGAGCTGGGGGGATTCGGCTGGTGACTTTCGCTTTGTGATTTATGAGTGGCTCTGGGAGCATTCATGCAATATAGCTGGGTGTGGGGCTCCACATGCGGTTGTGCTGAGTGGTAACAGGGCCTGGAGGGGTTTGCTGCTTCTCACTAGCAAAGCCTTGCGAGAGAGAGACCAGGCAGGCAAGTTAGAGGGGCACAGTGGTCCCACAGTCCCAGGCTGCAACCCAGGGATCCCATCACAATGGCCATATACATTTACTTTATATTTCCTTGCACCCAATCAGAAACAGAAAAATGTTTGCGGAACCCACTAGAACAGCCACTAGCCCAGACACATAAGCTTGACTTAGAGTTTGTGGCTGCCAAGTTTGCTAAATGGTAAATTGCTACGTTTCTCTTGCCACTAGAATTCCTGATTAATGGAACTCTCACAGAGTTGCATCTATCACAGTAACCCCTCCACCAGCCCCTAGAGCACAGTTTAAATACAGACATTTACCAGGACTGCAGAGTTTAAAGGCATGGCATTTTTATTAGAGAATGTAGTTTCACAGAAGCATTGTACATAAGTTCGTTTACTCACAAATATACGCTCTTCTGCAGTTTCAGCTCCTTTCAAGGGCTGAGTGTGTTTCATGCAGTCATACCACCCACTTTGCTTATAATCCAGGAGATCCTGAGGGGGTTAGGGATTAGTCTAAAAGATAATTTTTACTGATACTAAATTTAAACTCAAATAAATTAGCTATTTCCCTTATAATGTTGAGGAGGCATTTTGAGAAATGCTGAGTTTGGATATGGGATGTTCTGTATTCCCTTGGTCAATCTACCTAAGGAATAAAAATGAACGTATTATAGGTTCCAATTATTTGGATAAGCTATGGCTGCAGACACAGTCACCCTGGGGTTAGTACAGCTGCCTCAACTTCCTGTGTTTGGCTTGAGTGAAGTACACAGAGTTGACAGCATAGTTTATAGCTTTCAGTGCATCCCACTGGACAAGAACTCTGACAGTGATCTCTGTGATGTTCCTTCTGTTTTGTTAGAAGAAACAGAGGAAAATAAGCCAACAGAGACTACTACAGATTCCACCTGGTTACAAACCCAGCAGAACTATCTGACACAAAGTGACATGTCACAAAGGATTCTGGGAAGGATACGATGGCAATGGGCAGCAAATTCAGCCTAGTAGGGCAGGGCCCATAGCCAACAAACTCAGTCTCTGGGATCGATGGTAGGAGCCTCCCCAGAATGTTCTTATGCAACCATGGAAGGACTGCACTGTCTGGCAAGGGGAGGGCTACTCTTCTGTCAGTGGAGGGGGAGCGAGATGCAACTGGAAATTCTTGTTCTGGAAGACACTGTTCAGTGCAGGGTCACCCTGAGAGACATTGAGGAGCCCATGTTTTTCACCACCATGAGTTCGAGACAATTCTGTCAGGAGAGCTAACTGCAAGACAAATGAAATACACCACTAAATACATAAAGGCCTGAGCAATCTTTAGGGAAGCATTTATTTTTAAGTGTGTGTGTGTGTGTGTGTGTGCGCGCGCGCACGCACGCACATGCACGCACGGAAAGTATAGGATCCCTCCACCTCTCCCCTTCCTTTTACAAGATATTCAAGTAACAATGATACAAGTTTAAGACAAAGGGGATACATTCTCACTCACTGTAAGGTTAGCTGTGAAACTCATTGCAGCAGGATATTACTGAGGCAAACAGATTAGTATGAAACTCTAGCTGAACCCTTAACTACAGAGAAAGTGGCCACAGTGAGAATAGCAATGGCAGCTATGACAGCAAGGACAAAGTTACAAGGGATTTTCACCCTCCTGATTCACAGTATGAGCTGATCACTAACTGGAGGCAGAAAGGAGTCTCTCTGTGGGGTAGTATTGCTCACTGACACTTGTTTTGAAGATTTTATACCTTTCC
Organism: Gopherus flavomarginatus; assembly: GCF_025201925.1. Lineage (NCBI taxonomy): Eukaryota > Metazoa > Chordata > Testudines > Testudinidae > Gopherus > Gopherus flavomarginatus. The sequence goes on from NC_066624.1 coordinate 64,351,943, forward strand.
TCTGAGCCATATGACATTGGCCACTGTCTAGAACAGGACTATTGCTGTATGGCAATCCTATGTTCCTAAGCACTGACCAATCTGGGGGGTTCTCACCTTCACCCTCTCTGCAACGTACCTCATTTTAGATGGCTCGCCCCTCCCCCCAAGAAGTATGTGAAAGACAGAAAGCAATCTATCGGGGTGAGCTGTGCTTATATTTTTTGCATGTACAGACACACACAAACACGACACCCTCTTAATTAGTGCCTGGACCCTGGAATAAGTGCAATTGTCAGAAGGATTTTATATGGCAAAACACTGTTTTGAAGAGAGTTTGGATGTTAATATTTTTTATTGTGGTAATTTGTGTATTTGAATTTTGGTAAGTTTGAAAACAGGGTGAGGGCACTTAAATGCAGAATGGATTTGAAGGTGATAGTCTGGGGGAAATTTTGCCTGTCTCTCAAGAGTGGAAGACCCTGCCTACGTAAGTTCCAAAAAGACCAGAATTTGATTTAATAAACCTTATCTTTCCATATTTCAGCAGCATTGAAAGAAGCTCTTGGGAAGAGTCGGCACCCAGACTGCTGTCTCCAACTGATGGCACAGAGTTGGGTACAATTTGATTCACCAGTTAAAAAGAAGAGATGAAGATACTTTACCCTGGAGGTTCCTCGATAGAGTCGACAGAGTTGGTCAAAAGCCTGGATTTGCTGGGAATCCAACAGGGACTCTGAACTTGACTACAAACAAAAAGTTACAAGGTTACAAAAAGTTAGATTTAAATTTTGGTTACTTAATTGTGTGTGTCTATGTAGCTAGGTGTTTACATCGGCTCACTATCACGGGATCTGAACACCCAGGCTACAGTTTGGTACGTTGTTAAAAAAGGGAACATGCTTGTTTTGCTTTACGTCACTTTTCTATGCAAAAAGAGTAATAAAGACTGAACCACCCAACACAATGCTCTAAATATACTAAGGGGTTATGGTGACATCATAAACCACTATAATTAATGTGTACTTAGCACTACACTGTGCTTAATTCTTATTTCTAAAGTGCTTTACAGATATTAATTAAATTAATAATCTGGTAAGAGGCAGGGGGTTAGCTGGTCCAGAATTACGTTACCCTTGCTGGGTTAGAATACGAAAATGTTTCTATTTTGTATTCCAAAACAATCACATTAACAATATGATCTATTGAGAGCTAATGATGCCAGATTAGCATTAATGAGGATTCCAGTTAGCTGCTAGTTTCTGGAATTTACTTTTACATAACAATATATAAAATAGTTGTGCTAAAATATTTCCACTATGTTTTCAAATGTGCAAAAAAGATTTTTATGCAGGATTTTGTTTATATAGAGTCATTTGTTTATTTACAAAGTCACCTTAATATGAACTTACCTTTAATCTCTTTAGGTAGGAAAAAAGGAGTCACAGTAGTGGCTCAAGACAAATCTCAAAAAGAGAACTATTACCACCTCGGAAGGAATGAAGTTGATGGGAGTTTTGCCATTGACTTCAGTGGAGCCAGAATTTCAGCCCTAGTGTATTACCCTGACAATACCAAGCACCAACACTTGAAACTTTGTGGTTGTGCTTTTTTAGTGAGGGTTATACAAAGGTATATTGCAGAAGTTGTGAGTGCATCTTCCTGAATCAGAGCCTTACGCACTCCACTTAAGTATATTTAACATCCTAACTTATTTTGTATCTATTACCAAAGTTATTTTGTGCTTAAACAGCACCTTCAAATGCTTTGCAAACCTTAAATTTCAAAACACCACTGAGTGTAAGTATGGGACACACTGACACTTCACATACATGTAACCCAGGACACAGAGGTTGTAACCTGCCCACAGTCATACAGCAGGTCAGTAGCTGTTCTGGGAAAAGAACCGGGGGGGTCCCAATCTCCTGTTCTAACCACAGGACTACAATCGTTCCAAAATGAAAATACTTAAGCAATTCTTTATGTTAAAGCAGCACGTCAGTACCTACCGTATTAAAGTCAATATTCACGAAAAGCTAGGCACCAACTAGGACACACAATCTGATTTTAATGAATAGCCTATTAGTTTGTGTTATATTAGAACAGGTTAGGCTTGGCTCAGGCTAGCTGTTGTTGGATGTCTAGGCTTGCCACAGGCAGCAATACAGGGAAGACCCCTGAACTCTCATCACCTCAAAGTGTAGGAACCTCACCTGCCCAGATACACCTAGCTACTCCTGTAACATCCTCTTGGAGGCCAACCCTTCCCTTTCTCCCGAGGAGCATGAAGGCCAGGTGCCTGCTGGAGAAAGTGTGCTGCAGGACATAATTGCCATTTTGCCTGAGGACATGTCTCCTCGGCCTCTAACTTGGTTTTGAACTACTACCCAATGAGGGGAGGAGAGAAGGCCCCAGCACCCTCTAGCAAAGTCAATTAAGCCTGGAAAAGGCCCAAAATCTACCTTGGGAAAGAAAGAATTCCATTTGGTCAGAGGCTGGGGCACTAACTACTGAGGCGCAGCTGGAGGGCAGGTACCACTCATGCACACAGCACTACCCAACACTGGAGAACTATTCCTGATGCTAAAAGGGCAGGCAGACTGAAGCCCCTAGCTACTGTGGCATTTCAAGGAGATGGAATGCAATGTTGTATTATGTTAGTACAATGCCCTCTACTGTTGACAGTATTCTATTACTCACTGTATAACTTGTGCCAACATGGCAGCCTCCTGAACACTACACTATACCTGCCTCCATCACAATCATAAATGTCTAAATTTCTTTTACTCTGTGTCCTTTTGTCTCTTTTACAATCTTTTCCTATCTTCTCTTCTCATTGGTTTTCCTGAACCCTTAAGATTTATTTTCCTTTTCTCTTTCATCTGTTCTCCTGTCTCCCATTATATTTTGTTATTGTGTGTTTTTATATTTACTTTGCTCCACACCTGCTCTGAGAGAAGCAGTGGACAGGACAGGATGTTTGTATGCATGTAAGAGCTGCCACTATCACACTCAGACAGCTTATTCATTTCAGCTTGCTCTGTGATGAACAGCTGGGGATGAATTGCCACCTACAAGCACAATGCAATCGTTGGCTGAAAGAGATGTGAAATCCTAGATGAATAGTATTGCTGTCTGAAGAACCACATTAAGCTGGTGAAGAGGTCTGAATTCTGAACAAACCTGCCTTCAAGAGACTGATTCAGTTCCTTGATGAATTCTAAGGGTATGTCTACACTTACATTTTATAGCGCTCTAACTTGCTAGCTCAGGGGAGTGAAAAATCACCCTCTTCAGTGCAGCAAGTCTGAGCACTTTAAAGCGCTAGTGTAGACAGACTCTGAGCACTCGGAGCCCACTCCCAGCACTCGGAGCTAATCCCCTCATGGAGGTGGATTATCAGGAGCACACTCGCACTTCAAAGCGCTGCCGTGGGAGTGTTCTCATGGCAGCGCTTTGAAGTTTCCAGTGTAGACATACCCTAACACTGCAGATTAAGACCTATAATAGATCACTCATGACAAAGTGTTGTTTTATAATTTGGTGACAAACTGAAACTGATGATATATTTTTGACTCATTTCCTTTGTCCTTCATGTTCGAAATGTAACTATTTACACTGTAAAATGTTACTGTCAATAACTGTTGGTCAAGGAACCAATAGATTTAATTTGCTGCACACTTTACAGAATATTTTTTGATGAAGGTGAATTTAGAAATAAAGAGACCCTTAAAAAGTAGGGTTTACACATCTACTCTAGACAGACATGTTATGTAGTGGTGTTTCTCTTCAGTAATGACTAGGCTTGGAAGAATTAGATTTTTAATTAGTAAATGTCAATTTCACCACAATTTCCATCCTTAACTGAAATTTACAAAGAAAAATGCTGCTTGAGAACTTAGCAGAATTTGATTTAAGGATATTTACTTTGTATATTTTGATGGGATGTCGATAATTTCTGTTTAATAGTTGTAAAGTTTTAGCTTTTTGAATTTCAACATCTACTGTCATTAAATAATTACTGTCTGACCTTCTCCTATTATCTGACCCCTCCCCCATAATTTCCCAGCACTGTGAAAAATAGAAAAAAATACTTAAAACCCATTAATTGTGCACAAGTGTGAAAATTTTATTTGGTAAGAACTGAAAGAATGCTTAAAAATATCATCTTCAAAATTATAAAAAAAAAGAATTCTGCCAAGCTTACTAATTACCTATGCTACTTGTAGAGAAAAAGAAAGGATAACAAGGAAAGCTGATCATACACTCCTCTCAGTCATTCAAAGACAAGAAAATGTGACATAATTGCATCCATTTTACCATTTCTCCACTTGTCTGTATGTAACTATCAGATTGTTCTCAGGGTTGATGAGTTGAAATATTGCAGGCAACTTTTCCTGTTGTCTTGGAAACATGTGGTTAAAAAAGGAAAAGGCCCCACATCACTTAACTAAAGGAATGTTTTTCATTGTGATAGGGAGTCTCTCTTAGCAAGTCTCTCTTCGCAAGTCTGAGACCTGCGTTGGTGCACAGAGGTTAAACATCTAGTTTTATATTGAAATGTACTTTCTGCCTCAAATGCCATGGGCGGGCTGGGCAGCTAATTACTGCCCACTTAGCACCTCCATGTGAACTCAACAACATATATATTCCCATTTAGAAAGGATTCTGCAGCCTAGAAATGATCCAGAACAGTGCTAGTTGAGTCAGTGGTGTGTTTAAAAGGTCTGGCTGATTTTGCAAAAAGGAGGAAAAACAAATTCTCTGCTCCCCATTTTCTCTGGTGATAGTGCCCATCAAGGCGAGGTCACCATGAAGGCGAGGCTATTTCCTGTAGTATGTTTTTTGTATGTTTTTCCTCTAGCACTCTATGCTAAACCTGCAATTATACTTGATTCCACAACTGCACAACCCATCACCAGTTAGGGCCAGAGTAGAGCAGCAACATACAGTAGATATGAGTAGGGGTACTTAGATCTTGTGGTGTGATTAACAACCCACAGAGGTACTGCTTCCAGGAGCCGTACCTTCCACAAAGATTGTCACCATATCAACTAACCAGTGTTTCAAAGGGTATCATGCTATTCCCAAAGTGCCACTTGCAGAGGCAGTCAGTCAACCCATTCAGGAACAAGGAGAGTATGCTAATCAGAAGGGGGAGGTGAGGCGAGGCCTGATTAAGTCCTTAGTTTACGATTCCACCACACCCTAGCCTGGAATCCTTACACCTTCAAGTCTGTATCCTGTCTCTGCTGGGGTGGGAGGCAGGAGGCTGCAATGGAGCTGGCTGAGAATCCCTGATTCTGGAGCTGATTCTGCAATGGCCCTGATATAGATTACAGCAGTTGGCTGGTGATGGCCCCCAAGGGACCATGCCTCAGCTAGGAGTTGCTGGAGTGCAGTGCACTTCTATGCCCGGGGCTGCAAAATGTGGGCAGCATAGAGCCAGAGATGAAGCGCTCTCTGCCCACCTGTGGTGAGGGAATTCCCAGCTGGAGAGATCTGGCCTGTTTCCATCCCCTTCAAACTAGTAGAGATGCTTGGTGACTCCAACTACAACCACATTGTTACAGCCTCTTCAACCTAGAAACTGCAGACAAAAGAGACCTACTGAGCAAAATACAAATAAGGATCACAAGGAGTCAGCATGATTGGCATTGATTTCTGCACATCAGTGGTTTAACTACTGACAAGTTCTCTGTAGGCTCTGCGGTAAAGGACTTGAGTTCTGAGGAGAGATTTGAAGAAGGATAACAAGCTAGTTTTGTGCATGTTTATGTGGAGCATCTCTCAAGCGTCAGGGGCAGCCATGGGAGAAAGTACACAGGTACCTATTTGAAAATTAACAAGTGGGCAGTGGAGGCTGACTTCACTGGACAGTTGGAGGCAAGCGTCAATATCTTGATAAGGTAGGGCTGAACAGGAAGGATCTTGAAAGTGAATACAGGCAGTATTTGATGCAGTAGAGAGAAGGAGCCAGAGAAGAGATGCAAAAATGGTGACATGATTGTAGTGACAGCTTAGGAAAATGATCTTTACAACAACATTCTGCCTGGATCTGAGCAGTTTGCAGTGTTGCTGTAGCCGTGTTGGTCCCAGGATATTAGAGACGCAAAGTGGGTGATGTCCTATCTTCTACTGGTATAACTTCTGTTCAACCAAACTTTCGAGCTACACAGACCTCTTCTTCAGGATATGAGCAGGACAAGATGGCATTTGTCAAGGCCAGAGGGAAGGATGTTGCAGTAATAGAGATGCAAGATGAAGAGAGCTTTAGCAGTGTGGATGGATAGAAAAGGCTTTATCTAGACATGTTATGCAGAAATTAGAAAAAAGATTAGACAGCCTGGATGTGAGGAGGTAGAGAGCAGTCCGAGTCAAAGAAAACACCCAAGTTACAGGCTTGAGTGACAGGCAGGATGGTGGTGGTGCGCCAGTGATCAAAAAAGGAGGCAGCATGGAGGACTTGGGGAAGAAGATTAGGAGCTCTGTTTTAGCCACTGACCTTGCACTGATGGCAAGACATCCACGAGATGTCAGAGATATGAGAGGCTGAGATTTTAGTTTGGACAGACGGAAACAAGTGTGTAGTAGAGAGGTAGATCTGTGAATAATCAGCACAGAAATGGTAGTTGAATGTATGTTTGTGGAAGAGATTACCCAGAGATAAGGTGCACAAGGAAAAAGAGAAGGGACCCAGGCCAGAGCCCTCTGCAAAACCCACAGAAAGCTGATGGGTGGATAAGGAGGATCCTCTGAGGGACATGCTGAAGGGGTAATTAGAAAGGTAGGAGGATAACTAGGTGACGACAAGGAAGGACAAGACTTCAAGAAAAGCATGATCAACAGTATCAGAGACAGCTGACAGGTCAAGGAGGATGAGGATGGAGTATTAAGTCTACACTTTGGCTAGGAAGAGGGCAAGGCATTCACAAGAGCAGTTTCAGTGGAGTGCAAGAGGAAGATGTTGGAGTAAAGAGAGTCTAGGATGGAACTGGAAGAGGAACTCCAGACAGCAATTGTGAACTGCATGTTCAGTGAGCCTAGAGATGAAAGGGAAAAGGGAGGGAGGCGATAGTTGGAGAGGCAAATAGGGCCAAGCGTGGTGGTGGTGGTGGTTTATTTTTGTTTGTTTGTTTTTTGAGATGGGAGTCTAAAGCAGGGGTTCTCAGGACAAATTTTTTGGTGACCTCAGAGTGTAGCCACCAACTCTTGCTGGTGGCCACTGTTACAATTTTAACTAAAATTCCTAATTAAGTTTAGGAAAGACAAAGAAATAAATATGCACATATACATGCTCAAACCATTCCAATTTATTTATGTGGGGATTTTTTGCAGACTCAATAATAAAAATAATGTACAGTTGTCTCTATTCTTTACTGGACCTAAACAGAATAGAAACACAAATAAGGTGCTTGTCCTGTCTTTTTTATGGTTGTTTACGGTTGCTTTTTTTTTTTTTTTTTTTTTTTTTTTTTTTTTTTTTAAGATTTGCTGGCTAGTAAGTCTACTGGTGTGAAAAGTGATTAACACCACATAAAAATATCACTTTTCACAGCAGCAGACTTACTTAGCCCTGACAAGCCCATGGACAAATTAAGCCCTGGATGGAGATGTGGGTAGGGAGGCAGTGGGGGCCAGAGGCAATGGGGAGAATGGGGGGGCTGGGAGGCAGTGAGGGCCATGGGAGGCCGATGGATGGGACATCAAGGAACATGAGGAACGAGCAGCCTGCTCCTCCAGCATTTGTCTCTCCAGAGGGGGGCAGGACCCAACCCCTGCTGGCAGCCTTGGGGGAGGGGCCACTGCTTTGCCCCCTCCCCCATCACTGTCCAGGAGGCTGTGGTCGCAAGAAAAGCCCCTGGTGGCCAAATTTGAGAAATGCTGGTCTAAAGTGTGTTTGTATTGTGAGGGGAAGAGCCACAGGAGAGATTAAGGAGAGGAGTAAAGGAAGGGATGAGAATGTTGATGACAGAATTTAAGTCAATGAACTCTCCTCCAGAAGCTGGGCATGCTGCTTCCACAGTGCTCCCAGGAGATGAGAGAAAAACCTGAAAGCCCAAAGCTGGACAGAGTAGGCTACTGGTTTGCCCATGATCACGGGGATGGTATGGAAAGCATCATTTCAGTAAGAGATGCTAATGTGCCAATGAAACCTCAAGAACTTATTGTTTAGAACTGCCTTGTTTGTGTGTGATTGTCACTGGACAGGCACATGCTCCAGCTGCAACACCAGATGACGGGGTGTGGAGACTTAGTGAGACACGTTCACACTTTGGGTGTGACTGTAACCAATGCCACTGGGCTGCCACTTGGGTTTTTAATCTAGGGCTTTCAGTGATAAAAGCATGAGCCGCCACCACCACTTGTTCAAAAGACTAAGGATTCTAGCTGGAGGAGACTCAAAGTTCTGTGGACCAGCCACTAGGGAGGAATGTGCAACACACACTGAATTATGGGTGTCACAACATGACAAAAAGATGTTAGGATGTCACAATACATATGCATGCCTCAAGCACACCACTACCTGCCAAGCCCTATGGTCACAGTGAGATATGGAGTGATGAGATCTTTATCCTCAACCTAATGAAGACCTATGAGGTAACCCTCTTGATCTCCTGGGACCCCCAGAAGCAAGCCTACTTTAATTATATTACTGCTGACAGCTTGACTCCCATGACAAATTGTGACTGCTCTTTTCTTACAACAAGATAAAGTGAGTAGAAGAGTGCTGGTGTTTGTAAGTGAACAGAGAAGTAGTAACTTATTTGGGCTTGCACAAGTTAGGATTTTTCCTTGATATCTGCAAAGACGGAAAAAGCTTTTGTGTAGAAATGCTCCACTTCCTGGAACTAAAAAATGCGGAGCTCTGCTTGATTGTGTCCTTTATTCTTTTCTTTTGTCCTTTTAGACTTCTTAGGGGATACCAAGGCAGAGGCAGAGAACGCAATCACATTTTTAGCCACACTATTTTTGACATAGAAACCTGCCATTTAGAAAGAGACAAAGATTTGTTATTTCTGCTCTGTAATCTCAAACCTACCTATTGTTACTGCAGATACTATCTAAAATTGTGAAGATCATAAGAAAAAGTGACATCTTAAACATCTAAAATGCTTCAATTCTCAGAAAGCCAGAAAATACTAGTGTCTTTGGCAGTTAGCCAACTGCACTCTCAGATACTGTCAAGATATACCAGCTTACATCTTTTGCTGTATTAAAATGTAAGACTGTCTGGGCTCTGTAGGATTAATGAGATAGCACTGGAAAAGCACTGAACAAATGGGGTAAGGACTGTAGGAAGGAAGAAAAATGTGTGTTTTCTAGTTTAAGAAGGATAAAGGATTAAATTAGCTTAATATGTTTCTGTAGGAGTGGTCATGTAAAGTGCAGGCCTATTAGCAGTTGTGGGAAGGCCTTGAAAGCATGTGAATTAATTAGAAAAACTGGACCTGAAAGGTACCTGATAAGACAGAAAGAAGAGGAGGCTCCAATGATCAGAGATTATTAATAATAAGGAAGTGTGTGTGCTGAACTCGGTGATCTCAAAACCGACAAAAACTGTTTTTTAGCCAAGTTGGCAACAGGTGATGACATCCCTTGTTTGTTAAAGGCTATAAAAGGGTGAACTCTTAAAAGGTTCATTGCTAATACACTGGACCCTCGCTAGAATGTGAGATTTGGATCCATGCACAGTACCCCGTTAAAATGAATTGCAATTAAAGTAATTAAATTTGGGATCCATGGCCGTGACCGCGTTATATGCGAATTCATGCTATATAGATGTGCATTCTAGCGAGGGTCTAGTGTACCTCCTGCCTGACAAAACTGGAGCTGACTAACATAGGTCAAAGCACCCCTGGTTTTAGCTCTTTTTTAAGTACCGTAATCAAATATTTATGAATGTTTTCTTACTGTTTGGGTGTAGTAATTACTTATAAGTTAGGCTTTTGCACATGTTTAGAGCAATGGTATAGATACCATTGATCCACTGGATTAAAAAAAGAATTTATGGTGAAATTAATGTGTGGTACTACCTTGCATTAATAAATTAATAAATAACAAAATAAAATTATTATCCTGGACAAGGACAATTATACAACATTTTTAAATGCATCAGGAAAAAACTGTTACCTCTCGTAACTGTTCTTCGAAATGTGTTGTTCATGTCCATTCCAATCAGGTGTGTGCGCACGTACGTGCACATTGGCCAGAAGATATTTCCCCCAGCAGCATCCGTTGGGTCGGCCTTGGCACCTCCTGGAGTCGCACCTCCATGGCGCCTACTATAGAGGTCTGCTGACCCACCACCCCTTCAGTTCCTTCTTGCTGGCTATTCTGACAGAGGGCTAGGAGAGTGGGCATTGGAATGGACATGAACACCACATCTCGAAGAACAGTTATGAGAGGTGAGTAACCGTTTTTTTCTTTGAGTGCTTTTTCATGTCCATTCCAATCAGGTGATTCCCAAGCCAAATTTAGGATGTGGGGTCAGAGCTAGCCACTGATTGGAGCACTGCCAGGTTGTAGCATTAACTGATACAGGCCATGATCCATGATGAAATGTGCTGGGCCAAAACCAGATGACCTTTCATCCTGTCCGCCACTGCCACAAAGAGCTGGACTGACTTCCTGAACAGTTTTGTTCTCTTGATGCAGAAAGCCAGAGCTCTGCGGACATCCAGGATGTGGAGTTAGAATGAGGTTTAGGGTAGAAAACCGAGAGGAAAATGTTCTGGTTGATATAGAACTGCGACGCAACCTTCAGGAGGAAAGCAGGGTGGGGCCTGAGCTGAACTTTGTCCTTAAAGAACACGATGTAGGGCAGGTCTGAAGTCAGGGCCTTGAGCTCAGACACCCTACTGGCCGAGGTTAGTGCCACCAGGAACATAACCGTGTAGGAGAGGTAGAGTAGGGAAACAACCCAGGAAACTACATACCAGTTAGTTTAACTTCTGTGCCAGGGAAGATAATGGAGCAGGTAATCAAAGAAATCATCTGCAAACACTTGGAAGGTGGTAAGGTGATAGGGAATAGCCAGCATGGATTTGTAAAGAACAAATCGTGTCAAACTAATCTCATAGCGTTCTTTGATAGGATAACGAGTCTTGTGGATAAGGGAGAAGCGGTGGATGTGATATACCTAGACTTTAGTAAGGCATTTGATACAGTCTCTCATGATGTTCTTATAGATAAGCCAGGAAAGTACAATTTAGATGGGGCTACTATAAGGTGGGTGCATAACTGGCTGGATAACCGTACTCAGAGAGTAGTTGTTAATGGCTCCCAATCCTGCTGGAAAGGTATAACAAGTGGGGTTCCACAGGGTTCTGTTTTGGGATCGGTTCTGTTCAATATCTTCATCAACGATTTAGATGTTGGCATAGAAAGTACGCTTATTAAGTTTGCGGACGATACCAAACTGGGAGGGATTGCAACTGCTTTGGAGGACAGGGTCAAAATTCAAAATGATCTGGACAAGTTGGAGAAATGGTCTGAGGTAAACAGGATGAAGTTCAATAAAGATAAATGCAAAGTGCTCCACTTAGGAAGGAACAATCAGTTTCACACATACAGAATGGGAAGAGACTGTCTAGGAAGGAGTATGGCAGAAAGAGATCTAGGGGTCATAGTGGACCACAAGCTTAATATGAGTCAACAGTGTGATACTGTTGCAAAAAAAGCAAACATGATTCTGGGATGCATTAACAGGTGTGTTGTAAACAAGACACGAGAAGTCATTCTTCCGCTTTACTCTGCGCTGGTTAGGCCTCAACTGGAGTATTGTGTCCAGTTCTGGGCACCGCATTTCAAGAAAGATGTGGAGAAATTGGAGAGGGTCCAGAGAAGAGCAACAAGAATGATTAAAGGTCTTGAGAACATGACCTATGAAGGAAGGCTGAAGGAATTGGGTTTGTTTAGTTTGGAAAAGAGAAGACTGAGAGGGGACATGATAGCAGTTTTCAGGTATCTAAAAGGGTGTCATCAGGAGGAGGGAGAAAACTTGTTCACCTTAGCCTCCAATGATAGAACAAGAAGCAATGGGCTTAAACTGCAGCAAGGGAGATTTAGGTTGGACATTAGGAAAAAGTTCCTAACTGTCAGGGTAGTTAAACACTGGAATAGATTGCCTAGGGAAGTTGTGGAATCTCCATCTCTGGAGATATTTAAGAGTAGGTTAGATAAATGTCTATCAGGGACGGTCTAGACAGTATTTGGTCCTGCCATGAGGGCAGGGGACTGGACTCGATGACCTCTCGAGGTCCCTTCCAGTCCTAGAGTCTATGAGTCTATGAGCTCAGGGAGTGGGTAGGCTCTCTGTCTGAGCGGATAGGCACCAAGGGACATGGTGAGGGGGAGCGCCTTGACATCATAGCCAACTTCCCCTTTGAATGCACGAGAGGATGGGACGAGTCTGCTGGTGCTAAGTGTTCCTCCCTGGCAGGTGAGAATGGTGCTGTAAGATGGAGGAGGTTCTGAGCAGTCTGGTACGCTTCCACTGTTAACAGGGGCTGCAGCTGCAGCTGCTGTGTAGGCACTGGTGATTGAGGGGGGGCTGGACTTGACTGCCACACTTGGACGCGAGTTGACACGGCCCCAGAAGGGGATCTGGAGGAGTGGCCTACCTGGGGTTGCACGGCTTAGCTGGAGGAGAGCGATCATCCGGCTGCTTCTTTTTTTGAGGCACTGACGAGCAGGAATGGTGTCTACTATCAGGCAGACTCTGCGAGGAGCCATGTTGGTGCCAAGTATCTCGGGAGGAGTCCTTTCTCGGTACCGATCACAGCGCATCAGGGGTCGGGTCTCCCGAGCCTGGGTCAGAGTGGGGGCATAGATCTGTCTCCACAAGGATCACCTTGAGCTGCTGTTCCCTTTCCTTAAGAGTTCTAGGACAGAACTCGCGTCAGATCTCACAATGATCTTTCTGATGGGTCTCCCCCAGGCACCATAGACATGACGAGTGTCGGTCACTCTTTGGCATGCGCTTGGTGCAGGCTACAGTTTTTGAAACCCAGGGACCGCAGCATACCACGGTTCTGGGAACCGGAGTGGAGGGGGAAACCCCCAACAAACTCGACACTAAGACACTAACTATATACAACTAGATAAAGAACGAATTTGCTGAGCAAGAACTAAGGGAAGTTCCAGCCTCTGTCACTTGTGGTAAGAAGGAAATGAACGGTGGTGGGTCAACAGGGCTCTATATTAGGTGCCATGAAGGCGCGACTCCAGAGAGTGCCCAGGCTGACCCAACACTATTTCTGAAAATCCACCTTGACTTCAGTTATGATGGAAAATTCTCCTCTTTCTATTGACAAGCCTCCCCAGCAATTGATTCATACCACAAACTATCTCCCTCAGGGAAAATAAAGGGCTAGTGACACTTAAGATGTGAGAGCAGTGGCCTCCAGTAGTCTGGTGCTTTGAGATTCATAGATTCAAAGGCCAGAAGGGATCATTGTGATCTTCTAGTCTGACCTCTTGAATACCACAAGATATAGAATTTCCCCAAAATAATTTTTATAGTAGATTTAAAAAAAACATCCAATCTTGATTTAAAAATGGTCAGTGATGGAGAATTCACCATGACCCTTGGTAAGTTGTTCCACTGGTTAATTACCCTCACTTAAAAAATTACATCTTATTTCCAGTCTGAAGTTGTCTAGCTTCAACTTCCAGCAATTGGATCATGTTAGACCTTTCTCTGCTAGACTGAAGAGCCCGTTGGTAAATATTTGTTCCTCATATAGATATTTATAGACTGTAATCAAGATATCCCTTAACCTTCTCTTTGTTACACTAAATAAATTGAGCTCTTTGAGTCTATTATTATAAGGCATGTTTTCTAACCCTCTACAATTTATCAATATCCTTCTTGAATTGTGGCCACCATAACTACACACAGTATTCCAGCAGAGATAGCACCAGTGTCAAATATAGAGGCAAAATAACTCTCTACTCTTACTCAAGATTCCCCTGGTTATGCATTGTAAACGGGCGGGCTCACCCCTGCGGCGCCTCCTGCTGGTCGTCCTCGGGAATTAGCTCAAACTCCAGTTCGGAGGGCCCTCTGCAGGCCGGTGATCTGCCTTGTTCGCAGCTACTGGCCCCGTGTCCCTCCCTGGACCCCAGTGCCCCTTTTACGTGGGGTTCTGCCCCCCGGCAGTGACCCCTTTCTCTTTGGGGTTTCCCCCCCTGGGAACCCCCCACCCTCTATCCCCAATTTGCTTCAGTATTGGCTACTGCCAGTCATTGTCTAGCCCCACGCCCTGGGGCAGACTGCAGTATCAGCCACTCATCATCAGCAAAAGGGTTTGGACCTGCTGCCTTCGCCTACCCCTGGGTTGCACCCTGCAACCCCAGTACCTCCTGGCCTAATCCTAGGCCGCAGCCTGGGGCTTTCCAGGCAGGAGCTCCTCAGCTCCACTGCCTTTCCCCAGCCCTGCTCCACGCTAGGTACCTTGTCTGGTTTCTCAGCAGACAGGCCCTTCTCCCTCTACAGGTAGAGGGAGACTGTCTGTGCTCCTTGCTTCTCTGCATTATATAAGGGCCTGTTGCTCAGTTTGGGGTGTGGCCCCAGCTGCTGCCACTTCCCCCAATCAGCCCAGCCTAAAAGGCTGCTTTCTCCAGCCCCAGCCCCTTATCCAGGGCTGTTTTAACCCCTTCAGTGCTGGAGCAGAGAGCCACTCTGCTACATGCATCTTTTGGCCAACACATCACACTGGGAGCTCATGATCTGCTGATTATCCACCACAACACTCAAATCTTTTTCAGTCTCAGCTTCCCAGGATAGAGTTCCCCATCCTGTAAGTATGGCCTGCAGTCTTTGTTTCTAAATGTACACATTTAAATTTAGCCCTATTAAAACACAGTTTGCTTGTGCTCATTGCACCAAGTGATCTAAATTACTCTTATCAGTTATCTGCCCTCTTCATCATGTACCACTCCCCCAATATTTGTGTCATCTGCAAACTTTATCAGTAACGATTTCATGCTTTTTTTCAAGATCATAGATAAAAATGTTAAATAGTGCAGGGTCAAGAACTGATCCCTGTGGGACTCTACTAGTAACACAACTGTTCGATGATGATTCCCCATTTACAATTACATTTTGAGACCTATCAGTTAGCCAGCTTTTAATCCATTTAACGTGGGCCATGTTAATCTGATATCTTTCTAGTTTTTTAATCAAAATGTCAGGCTGTACTAAATCAAAACTCTGTTTTAATACCACTTAAGCCAACATGGCTTTCTGACATTATCTAAAACCACGTTTTTAAAAGAGTTCTGGAACTTTATGTTTGGTTCTGGGCACCAGATCACAACTGGATGAGTCCAGTAAACGCAGTTTTATTTTCTGTTTGTGTTCAATTCATTCAAATATGGTAGAAACATTTTATCTTGACAGACGCTGATATTTTTGTTTTTGGATCTCAAAGGGAGGCAAAAAATCAGGTTCAGAGTAGAAACTCAGTTGCCACCTTAACTAAGAAATGGCTCTCACCAATCCATAATAATCAAACTATCATTAGGGCTTTACCAAACTAATAAATCCCTGTGAAAACACTGCTTTATTCAATATGAAGTTAAAGTAAAAAACAATGGTAGACGAAATGTGTATAAACCCCAGCATTCAGCCTAAGGCAGCGGTTCTCAAACTGTGGGTCAGGACATCAAAGTGAGTTGCAAATCCATTTTAATGGGTTGTCTGGGCTAGCTTACACTTGCTTGGGCCTAGAGCCAGAGCCAAAGCCCATGCCCTACCGCCCAGCGCTAAAGCTGAAGCCCAAGCCCCACCACCCAGGCTTTGGTTTTGGCACCCACCCCTGGGGCAGCAGGGCTTGGGTGGGCACAGGCTTCAGTCTCTCTTCCTAGGATGCAGAAGTTCCATAAATTCATGGCTTCTATGCATAGCAAGTGAGACCTGGCTCCTCCTTGGTGACTGATGTAAAACATGCACATCCCATTGTTGGTGAGAATAGAGATTTAGGTTTCTCGTATGAGTGGGAGGGAGTGTTGGCACGTGTTGTGTACCGCTTGGAGTTCCAGGAGACTGATATGTAGTCAGGTTTCCGTTGCAGTCCACTTGCCTTGTACATTGTGGTGACCCAAGTGGGCACTCCAACCTATCAGGGAGGCATCTGTTGTAATAGTCACTGATGGCGGGGGGGTCTTGTTGAAAGGGAATCCTGGAGCACACATTCCTTGGCTGTGTCCACCACTGTAGGAAGAGGATAACCCTTGGTGGTAGTGTCACACGTCTGTTGAGAGAGTGTTTACTGGGTGCATAGACCATGCTCAACCAGTGCTGCAGACAGCACATATGGAATCTGGCATACTTTACTATGAAAGTCGTAACTGCCATATGTCCCAGAATCTGAAGGCACATCCTCACTGAAGTTTGTGGGCTGATGTTCACCGTGGAAATAAGATTGATCAATGTGGTGAATCTGTGATTTGCTAATATTGCCTTGGCTTGTATGGAGTCTAGGTTGGCTCTGAAAAACTCCAATTGCTGGGTTGGTTCCAGGGTGGATTTCTTTTTGTTTATCTGTAGACCTATTTGGTGAAACAGGTCTATTGTGGTCTTCAGCATGCCTGCCGTTTCTTGTTGGTTGGCACCCTTGAGAAGGCAATCGTCCAAACAGGGGAAGATTATGACTCCATTATCAAAGGGGTAGCCGTGTTAGTCTGGATCTGTAAAAGCAGCAAAAAGTCCTGTGGCACCTTATAGACTAACAGACGTTTTGGAGCATGAGCTTTCGTGGGTGAATACCCACTTCGTCAGATTAATGTCATGCTTCGTCAGATGCATGTCACAATGACTCCATTGTGTCTTAAATGTGCTGCTATTACCACGAGCGTTTTTGAGAATACGTGGGGAGCGGCGGACAGTCTGAAGGGAAGACCCTGTATTGGTAGTGGTTGGGTCCCACTATGAACCTCAGGAACCGTCTGCGGGCAGGTTGTATTGTAATATGGAAGTATGCATCTTGGAGGTGCTCCACAGCACCCAGCAGTAGGAGGTGGTCTACAGAAGGTGCTCATGAGAGGGGTCCCTGAAGACGGATGGGGAAGGAGGGAGGGTGGCTGTGAGAGGAATGGTGTAGCTAGATTGTATGATATCCAAAACTCATTGATCTGCGGTTATTGCAGCCCAGGCATGGTAAAATGGGCATAGGCAGTGACCAAAAATTGTGGGATGGAGTATCTGTTGGCTCTAGAGGTGTGGGGAGATCGTGCATACCCTCGACCAAGACTTCAAAATTGTGGCTTAGATGTAGATGGATAGGTGGATGAGGCCTGGTTCTGTGGACCTTGTTGTCTCTGAGCCCTTTGTTTGGGTCTGTTCTGAGTGAAGTGTTGTTGTTGACTGTTAAACGAGGTGTCTTGTGACCTCTGGTATGGTGTAAAGTGAGGGCGTTTGTCAGGCGGTGGGTGTATGCCTAGTGTACGCAGCATCGCTCAGGAGGCCTTCACGGTATGGAGGACGTTGTCTGTTTGAGATGAGAATAGTTTATCCCTATCAAAGGGGAGATCCTCCACTTTTAGTTGTAGTTCTTTTGGAATTCCTGAAGCCCGCAACCATGATGTTCTCATAACCACAGCTGTTGCGGTTATTCAGGCAGCTGGTGTCTGCTACACCCATTGAAGCTTGAAGCACTGTGTGGGCTATTAACTGACACTCGTTGATAATTGCATTGAGCGTAGGACATTTATGCTCAGGGATGTCCTCCACAAGCTCTTGTATTTTACTATAGTTAGAGTAGTCGTAATTTGCTAGTAGAGCAAAAGGGTGACCAAAGAGTTAATTTTCCGCCCAAAGAGGTGCAGTCTCTTATGTTCTATATCTTGCAGTGAGGAGTGGAAATGAGGCTGTTTACTGCGCTGATCAGCAGCCTTTACTAAAAGAGAACAGGCTTGAGGGTGTGAAAACAAAAATTCCATGCCTTTGGCTGGAACGAAGTATTTTCTGTCATCTCTTTTGTTGGTGGATGGTGCTGATGCCGGTGTTTGCCATATTACCTTTGCAGGCTCCATTATAGCTTCATCCATGGGGAGGGCAATCTTGGTCAATAATGCCAGTTGTAAGATTTTTAACAACTTATGTTGTTTCTCCTGCACCTCATGTAAGGCAATTTCTTGGCTGTTTACTACTCTTTTGAAGAGTTCGTGGAACTGTTTCAGGTCATCTGGTGTCATAGGGGCAGATGGTGTCACCGCTTCATCTGATGCGGAAGATGAGTATGGGGCAGGTGGTGAATCATCCAGGTCTGCCTGAGATAGTATTTCTTCCTCTTCTCTCTCTGTCTCAGGGGGGTCAGAGGTTTCTCTGTGTGGTAACGATGAGTGTACTCTGGAACCTCTTGTTGCTGGGGAAGGGGGACCAGAAGAGGGGTTCTGGAATGTGGGCCAAAGACCCCATTGTGGCCATTGCATGGGGTAAGGCGGTAAAGGGTAAGGCCAGTGCTGTGCAGACCAGGGCTGTGAATGCTCAGAGGGATGAGGCTTAGGCTTCACAGCATTCCATGTAGGTCTCATCTGTGATGGGGATGAACGTTAAGAGGAGAAGCGGTGGTCATGCACGTCTCCTTCCTCGCCACTATGCATGGAGAGTGGTGCAAGAGATGAAGGGTGGTACCGTGCTATGGAGCTCGTGGAGTATTCAGTGCCAAGCAGTGGTGACTGCGGTACCGAAGGAACTGTTATGTCTGCAGGACATAACTGTTGGTCCTGCTTTATGGTCGACCACTGGAGCGCCGACCAGTGCTGGATTTGGCTTGTTAGGAAGCAGCAAGTCTTGGGTTGGTACCAGTGGCAGCAGCATTGATCGCAATGCCACTGCCTGTGCCGCACTCTGCACCGGGATAGTTGGTGCTGTGGAGAAGACTTGACGTCTCAACACCAGTGCAGCGCATTGGGGCTCAGCAGGGGTCTGCTGAGGAATGGTGCCGGAGGAGCCCAGTGCCTCCTAAGTGCTCACTCTGGTCGAGTGGAGCACTGAGGGTACAGACCTCACTGGGGAAGCTCTCTTTTCTCAGAGATCCTTGCTGGAGAGGTCGAGTCTTGCTTCCTGGCAGTTATGGAAGTCGGAGCCTTATCAGAGCTCAGGGATTTCGGTTTATGAAACTCCCCGGAGGATGTCTCTTGCGGAAGTTGGAGGGATTTCTCCAGCAGAAGCATTTTCAAGCAGCGATTCCTGTCACGTCTTGCTCTTGTTGTTAAGTCGGTGCAATGTATGCATTTGTGGGAGATATGAGTTTCTCCCAGACAGCGAATGCAGGATGTGTGGCCGTCAGAGACCGGCATCGGTTCAAGTCACACTTTTTAAATCCTGTTGAGCCCAGCATGACTGCAGTTAAGCATCTCCTGCCTCTTGAGAGATAAGGGTGGGAGTTAATTGTAATGATAAATTGTAGAAACTGTTCCCAAATGGAAAGTTAAGGAGAGAAAAAGTTGTCTTCTTTCTTCCCTTTTACTTTTTTTTTTTTGGGGGGGGGCGGAGGGGGGGTTAAGAAAACTCTCTAAGAGGAACTAACAAAACTATGTAATTATATATAGACTAAAAAGAAGTTCCTACGTAACTTGTAACTTTTTTTTCCTTCAAAAAGTATCGAAGAGCACTGCCGTGGACCTCCGTCTGCAGCCAAGGACGGTTGAGAAGAAACTGAGGGGACAGTTGGGGAGCACATGCTACAGGTGGTACCAACGGCTGCACAAGATGACTCCTGTGCATGCCCTTCCCCTGACCAAGTGCTGCTACAAGAAATCTCCAATCTCCGGCACAGGGATGCACCGAAACCTAGAGTGGAGCACCCACAGGGACACCACTCAAAGAAGAAACCTTCCTTCTCCCACCCCCTGAACACTCTTCAAGCCACCCCTCCCATGCCCCACTGAAGTTTACCAGTGTTTTAAAGGAGAGTGAAAGGGGCTTTTCTATTGCTTTGACTGATGGCAAGCTGAGTTAATCTCTTACATAATTAAATGCTGCTGAGTAGTCGTCATTATAGGATTCTAAGGCCTGGTCTACACTACAACTTTAGGTCGAATTTAGCAGCGTTACCTTGATATAAGCCTGGACCCGTCCACACAACGAAACCCTTTTTTTCAACTTAAAGGGCTCTTTAAATCTATTTCTTTACTCCACCTCCGATGAGGGGATTAGCGCTGAAATCGGCCTTGCCGGGTTGAATTTGGGATAGTGTGGACACAATTCAACAGTATTGGCCTCCAGGAGCTATCCCAGAGTGCTCCATTGTGACCGTTCTGGACAGCGCTCTCAACTCAGATGCACTGGCCAGGTAGACAAGAAAAAGGTCCACGAACTTTTGAATTTCATTTCCTGTTTGACCAGTGTGTTTGCAGAGCTCATCAGCATGATGTGCATACTGCCGGGGCACATTGCCCGTCCCATATTTTGTGAGAAGTCTATGACCATGTCCCTCTAGTCACCGTGCTGCCGTCGCCTCCTCGCCTGGTTTTGCGAGAAACAATTGTCTGCCATTGCTCTGATGGTGGGAGAGGCGACTGACGACGTGGCTTACAGGGAATTAAAATCAACAAAAGGGGTGGCTTTGCATCAAGGAGGAACACAAACAACTGTCACACAGAACGGCCCCCCTCAAGGAATGAACTCAAAACCCTGGGTTTAGCAGGCCATTGATTTCACAAAACAAATCGGGTCAATTTCCTGTTTTGATCCATCTATCTTTTATATCTTAGGCTGGCAGCAGACGGTGCAGTTCAAGTGCTAGCCATCGTCATCTCCTGGGTGCTCGGCAGAAGATGCTGCATTACGATTGCTAGCCATCATCATCTCATGGCTGCTCGTCAGAAGATGGTGCAGTTCGAGTGCTAGCCATCATCATCATCTCCT
Organism: Gopherus flavomarginatus; assembly: GCF_025201925.1. Lineage (NCBI taxonomy): Eukaryota > Metazoa > Chordata > Testudines > Testudinidae > Gopherus > Gopherus flavomarginatus. Next base: position 64,372,803 of record NC_066624.1, read on the forward strand.
CGGTGCTCGGTAGAAAATGGAAATGACCTGGCCGAATCACTCCCATGTTTGCCCAGGCGCCCCTGACCAATCTCACTGAGGTCGACTAAAAGAGCACCCAGGAACATGACAACGATGGCTACCAACTGTAATGCACCGTTAGCTGCCAAAAGGCAAAGAGCTGCTGCTGTGTAGCAATGCAGTCTCACGTCTGCCAGCACCCAGGAGACATATGGTGATGGTGAGCTGAGCAGGCTACATGCTTGCCGTGGTATGGCGTCTGCACAGGCAACCCAGGAAAAAAGGTGCAAAACGATTGTCCACTGTTGCTTTCATGGAGGGAGAGGGGGGCCTGATGACGACATGTACCCAGAACCACTCACGAGACTGTTTTTGCCCCATCAGGCATTGGGATCTCAACCCAGAATCCCAATGGGCAGCGGAGACTGCGGGAACTGTGGGATAGCTACTTGCAGCTACCCATAGTGCAATGCTCTGGAAGTTGATGCTAGCCTTGGTACTATGGACGCAGTCTGTCAACTTAACGCACTTAGAGCATTTTGTGTGGGGACACACAATTGACTGTATAAAAACGATTTCTAAAAAATGACTTCTATAAATTCAACCCAAGTTCATAGTGTAGACATACCCTAAGTTTCTTTAGGGGACATAGAGCATTTGTATTGGCAATTTTATTGTTTAGATGTAAATACAGTTTTAATATATTTTCTAAATAAAAATATTAAAATTGTACATGGTTAAAATACTGAAGTGCCACAACTTAAACGTTTGTTATGCATTTAAATGATAAACATCACAAACTTGAGTGAAGAGCCTGGGGACATGAAGAGCAGTCAGGGGTGAGAAGAAGAGGGGCTCTCAGGGCTCTGATAAGCCAGAGCCAGCCCTGGTAGGAGGAGAGAAGAGCTAAAGGGCACTTCCTCAAAGACCACTGGCTGCAGAAAGCAGGGAAATGTGAATGGCTTTCCTACTTGCTGCTCCTGCAGTGCTAAACAGCTCTTCACACCCTCCACCTGACTCACTGAGCTTTGCCTCTTTTTCCAGCTCAGCCCTGTCCCATCCCTCAGCCAGCTGCTCTGTTGGGGTTTGTTTCTTTTTCACTAACAGATCCATTCCATAACGATGAAGTTTCTCCACACACACCCCACAAAAGATTAGCCTTTGCTTGAGTGCCCGCAGACAGTATAGATAGGTGACACTGAGCTTTCTTTTTTAAACTAATCGTTTTTTGAGAAATTAGTGGTCAAAAATTCATGAGATATTGATTTAAAATGTAACCTCAAGAACCTGAGTTATGGCAATTAATCTAAGTACATTTTTAATCTTCTAATTTTTGAAATAACAGAAAAGTAATATAGCTCTGTTAACCACTCAGATTTTCAAATTAATATCTTGACTTCAATCAAAAATTAGAGAGCTATAACATATGGCTTACAATAGAAGCCGAGAAAGCCTTAATTATGGGTTCTCTACTGCTCTTCCACAATATATACTACATAGAAACTGCATACTTTTCATTTGATAAAATTTGTAAATAAGTTTGGGCCAAATATTAATCAATTCTCAAGGCTACGGAAGATTTTCTGTTCCCATTTAAAGGACTAATACAGTATGACAGCTGAAGCTGCACTGTTCTCTTTGTATTCCTCAGAGATTACTTCTTAAAAGTTTGCCTTCTAGCAGGAAATCTCTCCCCCTTCCGCCCCCCCAAAAAAGCTGATGGAAGATGACTAATGCTGTTAGCTATCCCTTGATCAGAATTGATTTGGCAGAAGATGAAGTAATCTCCTAGAAAATAATTTGAGCAAAACACCATCACAATGTACTCAGTCACTGATTTACTTTGCTTTCAGAAGTGGAAATGCACTAATGGTTTGTGTATGTGGTAGGATGTTTTATTTTCAAAATAAAGCAAATGCACAAAATATCTAGATGTATTTAGGGAAAAGTCCGTATCTCCACCCTCTCTGTAACATTCAAAGGCAAACTCTGCTCTCTGAGATGCATAATTCAGAGGAGACATTTTGGCAAGGCATCCATTATTTATTTTTACTTGCAATTTGTGGTATCAAGCCCAGGAGACAGTAGGAGTTTGCATGGTCACAGTTTATTTCTGGCTGCATTAGGTTGAAAAAGACTTCCACCAGATGTCGATTTTCTTATTGGCTTGATGCAAACTGACAGCACTGATGTATTATAGCCAATCATCAGTAATTTCCTACTATTCTGAGTTTGGTGCCACTACCATCATCTAGATTTTCTTACAGTTTCCCACTACAGAAAAATGGTCAGGCTCAGTTTGGAGTAGGGTGCAGGAGGTGGACAGAAGATCTTGTCTCCTGGGAAGGAGGATCAAAGACTCTCCCGTATCTAACAGGTCAATAGCAGGTCTGCTAGTGAGCCTATACAAAACACTGTTAACAATCTAAAAGAAACTGCCCCCAGGCCTGTTCCAGGCCCCCAAATAGCAGATGAAACAGGAAATGTATCTACCAGGATGTCACTCTGTGGGACCGCAGCCTCCTTTCTTATAGTGTTCATCTCTGTAAATGATGCTAAGCTACAAAAATGAGATGAAATTCACTAATAATCTAGAGACAACAAAGATAGTTCAGCCTGTTAGCACTCAGGGACAAACCCTCCCATGAATCTTACCTGTGCCAGAGATGCACCATTTCCCTTTTTCAACTCTGAGAAATTCTCACTCGGTTTTCCCCCTTTGTTACTCGAGTTGCATTTATAGCAAGTCCATCTCATCTGTCCCTTGGTTTCTATGCCACACTCTTTACTCAGCAGACAGAGTGAGTGGTACAAATGGCCACAACTGTAAAAAGAAGAAAAGAAACTTCACTATAAACTTCTAAAATGTGATAATATTAAATAATATTAAAACTAAGAAGTCTGATTAAGGCTAAGTACAATAATGTCATGGTACTGAAAAGGGAGGTTTTCCTGTTGATTTTCAGTTAAGAAAAACAGGGCTGCTCACCTACAACAATAATTCCCAGTATATAAAATGCCTCCACATTTTCACACCCTTAGATCAAGAGTTGTACAAACCCAGAGTCACTAAAAGCAAAGAGAGCCACAAAAGAATCACATCTTTTGACAGAGATTGCATCCATAATGCTTTGCACATACAGACCACGCCCCTTCATTTCATGACGGCCTGTTCAGAAGCAAGAATTTCAAAGATGGGAGATAATGAGTGTGAAACTGTGATGGCAATATATTCTGAGAACAATAGTTACAGGTAAATAGCCTTCAGATGCTGAACAACTGCCTCCTGGTGTCTGCTGAAGTTCAGCTACCCTCATACCCTGATCCTGAGCCATTGTTGACCTCAGGGAGGAATCAAGCTGGGGCTGATAACATCACTCAAATAGCTCACAGTTCCTTTCTGTAAGAGAGCTCTTGGGGCAGAAATGTGCAATAGCCCAATACTATCCTCTAAAGTCATTACCCATCTTGTTCAATCTGCTGCTGGGAACAGGGGTAAGGGTATTCTAGTTTGCAGTGTTCTCAGCAGGAAGACATCTAGGTCTATATTTGCATCTCTTCCAACTCTGCTGGTGCAGTAGAACAACTCATCCAGTGAAGACTGGGATGTAGAGGAGGGCTAGCTAGCTGAGACTCAATCCAGGGAAGAATTGAACAGATTTACTTATCTGGTAATTTCCTTTCTTTGACAATTACTCTATAATAGTCCTTTCAGTGGGTTTTCCTTCCCTTGTGCACTCGGGACACATTCCACAGGAACAGACATCCCAGACTGAATCAAGTGTCCACTAACAAATATCCTGTCTGACAGCAGAAAGAACCAGCTGCTTCAGAGGAAGGTGGAAGAACCCCTTGGTGGACAGAACTGCTCACAGAGGCAGTGTGGCTTGGTGGCCAGGCACTGGACTGGAACTCATGAGACCTAGGTTCAATTCCCAGCTCTGTCACTTGCCTGCTGGGGACCTTGGGTGAGTCACTTCATCTATGCCTCAATTTATTCATCAGTACAGTAGGGATAATGATACTGACCTCCTTTGTGAAGCACTTTGAGATCTACCGATGTAAAGCACAATATAAGAGCTAGGTATTATTCTATGGCCCCACTGACAATAATGAACTGTTATTGTGGGGTTCACACAGACAGTTATCCCTGGTCTACACTTAAAATTTAGATCACCCAGATCACTGCAATTAAGCTGACCTAACCACCACTTCTAGACATGACTAGGTAAAACAGAAATATTCTTTGTCGATCTACTGCTTGTGGAGCTGGATTACCTACGTCAAAGGAAAAATCCCTTCTGTCAATGTAAGAAGTGTCTGCACTATGGCGCTACTGCAGCTCTCATGCTGCAGTTCCTGTAATGCAGAGCTGCCCTTAGACCACAGCAGGCTAGTATGGGCAGATTGCACCCCAGCTTGCTGTGAACTAAATGTTTGTGTAGTCAAGCCCTTAGTCTCCAGTTACAGTACAGTGGCTTGTCCCTATGGTCCCTTCTGGCACAAGTGCTTCCCAATTCTGCTAAGCCTCTCTCCATAGCCCCCTGTGGAGATCCTTTACTGGCACCTCCATCTCTCTCTCAGTCTGCTGGCCCACACAGGAAACTTCTTAAATGACCCTGTAAGTGGGGTGGTTACCTTGTTCCTGCGCTGAAAGGCTTAAAACAGCCCTGGGAGAGGGCAGTGGCAGGGAAAGCAGCTACTAGGCTGATTGAGGAAGCAGCCGCAGCTGGGCCACACCCCAATCAGGCCTCAGATAGCCCTATAAAGGCCAGGGAAGGCAGGAGCAGAGGCAGTCTCTCTCCAGCTGTAAAGGGAGATGGACCTGGCTGCAGGAACCTGAGTGGAGCAGGGCTGGGGAAAGACAGAGGAGCTGGGGAGGCTCCAGCCTAGAAAGCCCCAGGCTGTGGCCTAGCAGAAGGCCAACAGGTACTGGGGGTTGCAGAGGGCAGCCCAGGGATAGGCAAAGGCAGCAGGTCCAAATCCAACCTTGCTAGTGATGAGTAGGCTGATATTGCAGTCTGCCCCAGAGCACAGGGGCTAGATGATGACTGGCAGTAGCCATATACTGAGGAAAGGTGGGGGTAGGGGATGGGGGTTCCCCTGGGAGGGGAGACGCTGAGACTGAGGGGTATATGGCCAGGGGGCTGCACCCCAGATAACAGGGCACCAGGTTCTGGGAGGGACACAGGGGCCAGCAGCAGCAGGACACCGGCCTGCAGTGGGTGCTCCGGAGGCTGGATGAATTAATTCCCTGAGACAAGCAGCAGGGGGCGCCGCAGTGCTGCATCCTGCATGGTTATAGACCCTTCAGACAGGTTTCACCTATTTTGGGATTTTATATGCATCAAGAGGAATTGGTGACAGGTGCAAGGTAAAATCTAAATAAAATAAAGATGTGAACTCCAGTTACGGGAAATGATTAGTTTTTTTCCCCTTTATCAATTCCTTTCATATATAGGTCTAGGCTTATTAATCAAGGATGTGCAGGAAAAAAATTGTCAAAATGCATGGTGCTAGCCAAGTAATAATGCTGGCAAAATATGTTTCCTAAGCACCCTATGATCTCCTTACATACTTAAGGCAGAGAGATAAGTGATGGCAACAGCTCCACTACAGCAAGAAGAAAAGACTTAGCCTGAGCACCTTTGTAGCAAGCCTCAACACTCACACAGTAATACTCAGTGTATCTGTACAGTTACCTGAATCTTTTGAACTTCTAAAACAAAGGTTTGGTTTGAAAGTTGGATATAGGCTTATGGCAGTTCCTATTTCACCATCCTTATGTTTAAAATATGAACACGCACATCTTTCTAGCTTTACCTGAACACAATGATTTCATCAGCCATCTCCTGCCTTCTCTTGTATTGCTGCAGACAGATACAGCAGTAATCCTGCTTTGGGTTAAGCCCTCTAGTGATGGAGGCTCTCAAGTTACACAAGGACCAGTGGAGATCGTGGTTCAGGAGGTTAGTAGTTGTCTCTAGAAGGGTCTGTGCAGGAAGACAATTATGTCATTTTGTCACCACTTTGCAGAATTTCTATACGTAGTAATTTATCGCAGCAAGAAGCTTATGAAATTACTAGAAGTAAAAGTGTAGCCTCTCCTTATACACTCTGTACCTGCTACCCAGAAAATACAGTACCCCTTTATCTCCCCACATATGTTAACAGAGACAACAACTTTTTGCTTTCATCTATTCAAGTCATTCATTTACAATCTTTGTCTTCAATGGTTTTGTTCAAGTCCCGATGGAACTGACACATTCTGTGAGTTTGCACACTCCAGGCTTCCTTTCTTGTTCTCCATATTTACACAGTACATTTTTTCACAGGGAATTCCTAACATCCATTTTATGATAATTATAGGGAGTATAAGGGTGAGGTGGGAGGAGTAAACTCAAATATGCTATACACTTTAAGAGTAAAAAATGCTGAGAATTCCAGTCTGCCATAATACTGACAATTCAGTCTTGCCGATTTGTACACTTTTAAAATGGAATTAAAAATCAGAGGCATTTCACTGTTAGGAATTTGTTTCCTAGGTTGTTACACACTTTGCTCTCCTGTTTATGTTCTCAGAATATATATAGACATCCACTAAAAAAGAAATGAAACTGTTAAAGACCTAAACACCTACAAACATTCTGGGTAGTTTTTTGGATCTCACAGCATTGTAAGGAGGAAATTAATAGTATTTTTCTCTAATACAAGTTCAAAGCACCCATCACTGGCATAGGAGCTTTATCACGTCAGGATTAAACAAAGACTGTGAATGGCTAGCCAATTACAAAAGCAGTTTCTCCTCCCTTGGTATTCACACCTCAACTGCTAGAAGAGGACTTCATCGTCCCTGATTGAACTAACCCAGAGGCTGTGAGCTTTGTTTGAGACGGTAAATTTTCCAGGCACATAGCAAAGGATATAAAAAAAGGCTCCCGAGATACCTCCATATTGCCTCTTTCTTGCCCTGATTCTCTGGACAGTGGATTTACAACTAAAAAGAGCATTTTGAACTATGGACTGAGGATCTTCCAATCTTTCGGAAGTTACCAGAGAGACTTTACAAGACAGTAGGCTATTCCATCACTGCTACAAACGGGATATAAGGGCCTTGCAATTATTTGTATGTATATGATCTATTAACCATTAACAACCTCTTATTCTTTTCTTTTATTAAACATTTAGTTTTTAGTTACTAAAGGATTGGCATCAGCATGATTATTAGGTAAGATCGGAGTTATATATTTACGTGGCTAAGTGGCCGATCTCTTGGGATTAGAAAGACCCTATAATTGATTTAATTGGTTTTCAGTAACCACTCATCATAGAGTCCAGTGTCTAGGTGGTGAGACAAGGGCTGGAATGCCTACTGAGACTGAATTTTTGGCTTCTTGTTAACCAGTGTGATGAGACAGAAGTTCTCTTCAGTTACTGTCTTGGTATAACCTAATGATAGAATAACCACCAGTTTGGGTGAGTCTGCCCTATTTCTCAGCAGTGTGTTCTGAATTTGGCATCCTCAGTTGTGACACTGAGGCATGGTGACATACACTGAACACTCTAAAAATGGAACAAGACCTATGCAACCCTTCGAGTGCTGTGACCATTCCCCCTTGAGAGCAGGCATGCTTGCACATGCTGTTATGCTTCTCAAGGACTGGATAGCTAAATACTGGCTAGATAAATGCACAAGGAAGACCTGCACATTAAAACAGTCTGCCAAATCTGATTAGCAGATTCAAAATGCAATGGGTGAGCAAACAGAATGAACTGTCCTTAAAGGGAAAGGCCCAGCCTAGCCTGAGAGTATGCTGCAGGAATGAAACATTTCCAAGGCCAGCATGTAGATGACAGGTTGCATGCTGCTTGCCTCAGTGAGGCAGTTCCTCCAAATAAGGGGAGGGACAGCTCAGCGGTTTGAGCATTGGTCTGCTAAACACAGGGAGGGTTGTGGATCTGAGGAAGTGGGTATTCACCCACGAAAGCTCATGCTCCAAAACGTCTGTTAGTCTATAAGGTGCCACAGGATACTTTGCTGCTTTTAGGGAGGGTTGTGAGTTCAATCCCTGAGGGGGGCATTTAGGGATCTGCGGCACCAAACAAAAACCTGTTAGGGACAGTACTTGATCCTGCTAGTGAAGACAGAGAACTGGACTTGATGACCTTTCAAGGTCCCTTCCAGCTCTATGAGATACGTATATCTCCATATATTATATTATTAACATGAGCCAATTTCAAAACATATATTAAAAGAAATCATACAAAAGCTACATAGAAACGAACACAAATTCAACACTCATTTTAAATAAATTTTAGAACACAATCTGAACTACGGTTGCCTCCACAATAATATGCTGAAGTGTGGTTAAGGTATGTGATAAATGAAGGGGGTGGGAGGTAGCTCCCTTTTATGGATACCCAATCAGTCAGTTAGCTGTAAAATTCCTCTTAGTAGCTGTTCTCTACTTGCTTTACCTGTAGAGGATTAACAAGCCCACAGGTAAAAGAAAAGGAGTGGTCACCTGACCGAAAGAGCCAATGGGGAGGCTAGAATTTTTTAAATGGGAAAAAAACTTCCCTTTGTCTCTTTGTTGTGTTCTCCATGAAAGAGGGGACCAAGGAGCAGTTATGCTATAAGAAGCTTTAAGCTAGGTATGACCAAAAATTATCAGACCATACCTAGAATTACTTATTTGGAACTCCCAAACGTGTAAGTAGGTTAGGAATGTTTAGAAAGACGCAATTAGATTTACTTCTGTTTATTTCTTGGCTTGTGGACTCCTCTGTGCTAACCCCAGATGCTTTTGTTTTGCTTACAACCTTTAAGCTGAACCTAAAGAGAGCTATTTTGATGCTTAATTTTTGTAATTGTTTCTTTTAAGATCTAGCAAAAAGTCTAAGTTCCAAATATATTTCCTTTCTGTTTTTAATAAATGTTACCTTTTTTAAAAACAGGATTGGATTTTTGTGTCCCTAAGAGGTTTGTGCATGCTTAATTAGCTGGTGGCAATAGCTGATTTCCTGTTTTTTTCCCCACTCAGCTCTTCCCCTGGTGGGGGGTGTGTGTGCGCGCAAGGGCTTGAAGGTACCCCACAGGAAAGAATTCCCTAGTGTTCCTTCCTGGGTTCTCAAAGGGTTTGTTTTTTTTTGGGGGGGGGAGGCACTTGTTTGGTGGCCACATCTACCGATCCAAGGTCAGAGAAAAGCTGTGACCTTGGGAGTTTAATACCAGCTTGGAGTGGCCAGTATTAAATGTTTAGAATCCTTGCAGGCCCCAACCTTCTGCACTTGAAGTGCCAGAGTGGGGAATCAGCCTTGATACATTTAACTGTGTAGTTGGCAATCTATTTCCCTGTATTGCTTTGTTTTTCAATGCCTCATAGAACTATATGAATGCACACATTTTTGATGGTGACAAAAGCCAGGTTTCCATTTGATGGTGACAAAAGCCAGGTTTTTTTTTTTAAACTGATGTTAATGTGTTAATTCCTGACAATTAGTGAACAGAAAAGAAAGAATAACTCCTCTTCTAAGCAATACTAGCTAGGCCCTTTATTTAGCTATGGGTAGAATGAAGAGACACACACAACTTACTTGCTCATAGTTAAATGTGTCCAGCATCCCCAGTACAAGTCCCTGAATTTCTCCAAGTTTTCCTCTACCATAAACTGGATCCTGTGTTAAAAAATTAAAAGCTGTGATTAACAAAAATACAGATCATAACATTTTTACATTTTATTGCTCTCTGTTTATTCCCATTTTCTATGAAAGACAAAAGGAGTCAAAGTTAGAAATATTTACCATACAAAATACCAGATTTCCCATATACATATGGTAAAAAAGCAAAGCCTGACATCTTACTGGCAACCCTCATGCTAGGGTCAAACCCCATCCCTTTGGCTCACAATCTTCACTCTTTCATTTTTCAGGACCACTCTGCCTGTAGCTACAAATTAAAAATGTGCTCCACAGCATGAACTCAATTTGTCTTCTCACTAACTTGTATCACAGTGTCTCTCAAATAAAGCTTAAGAGAACCAGCATGGCCAATATTCAGGCAAACTCCTACTAAAGATAGTCTAGCCAGAACAAAGCCTAGAGTGATCTCGGCAATTACAGACCGGTAAGTCTAACGTCAGTACCGGGCAAATTAGTCGAAACAATAGTTAAAAATAAAATTGTCAGACACATAGAAAAACAAACTGTTGAGCAATAGTCAACATGGTTTCTGTAAAGGGAAATTGTGTCTTACTAATCTATTAGAGTTCTTTGAAGGGGTCAACACACATATGGACAAGGGGGATCCAGTGGATATAGTGTACTTAGATTTCCAGAAAGCCTTTAACAAGGTCCCTCACCAAAGGCTCTTATGTAAATTAAGCTGTCATGGGATAAAAGGGAAGGTCCTTTCATGGACTGAGAACTGGTTAAAAGACAGGGAACGAAGGGTAGCAATAAATGGTAAATTGTCAGGCGTAACTAGTGGTGTTCCCCAAGGGTCAGTCCTAGGACCAATCCTATTCCATTTATTCATAAATGATCTGGAGAAAGGGGTAAACAGTGAGGTGGCAAAGTTTGCAGATGATACTAAACTGCTCAAGATAGTTAAGACCAAAGCAGATTGTGAAGAACTTCAAAAAGATCTCACAAAACTAAATGATTGGGCAACAAAATGGCAAATGAAATTTATTGTGGATAAATGTAAAGCAATGCACATTGGAAAAAACTCCAACTATACATACAATATGATGGGGGCTAATTTAGCTACAATGAGTCAGGAAAAAGATCTTGGAGTCATTGTGGATAATTCTCTGAAGATGTCCACGCAGTGTGCAGAGGTGGTCAAAAAAGCAAACAGGATGTTAGGAATCATAAAGGGGATACAGAATAAGACTGAGAATATATTATTGCCCTTATATAAATCCATGGTACGCCCACATCTGGAATACTGTGTACAGATGTGGTGGTCTCACCTCAAAAAAAGATATTCTAGCACTAGACAAGGTTCAGAAAAGGGCAACTAAAATGATTAGGGGTTTGGAGAGGGTCCCATATGAGGAAAGATTTAAGAGGCTAGGACTCTTCAGCCTGGAAAAGAGGAGACTAAGGGGGGATATGATAGAGGATATAAAATCATGAGTGATGTAGAGAAAGTGGATAAGGAAAAGTTATTTACTTATTCCCATAATACAAGAACTAGGGGTCACCAAATGAATTTAATAGGCAGCAGGTTTAAAACAAATAAAAGGAAGTTCTTCACACAGCACACAGTCAACTTGTGGAACTCCTTACCTGAGGAGGTTGTGAAGGCTGGGACTATAACAGTGTTTAAGAGAGAACTGGATAAATTCATGGCCGTTAAGTCCATAAATGGCTATTAGCCAGGATGGGTAAAGAATGGTGTCCCTAGCCTCTGTTCGTCAGAGGATGGAGATGGATGGCAGGAGAGAGATCACTTGATCATTACCCGTTAGGTTCACTGCCTCTGGGGTACCTGGCATTGGCCACTGTCAGTAGACAGATACTGGGCGAGATGGCCCTTTGGTCTAACCCAGTACAGCCGTTCTTATAATATTAATGCTAAAAAGTTAAATACAAAGAAGAATACTGAAATGATTTGTTGATAATTTCAAGATACAACTCACCACATGTAATGGTCTATATAAAAGGCAAGTTCCAAATACTTTGCCTAGCAGACTAACATAAATAGTTAGACAAGCTTCCAAAATATTTGCTGGCTAGTCCAAAATCTATTCTAATTAAAAAAAATAAAATAAAAAAAGCACTTAATAGTGGATTAGTTGCACAGCAGAAGTAAGATTGTTAGATGAAGTCAAAATAATTGATTTATAATGGTAGATTTGCTAATTTTGCATTAGTTAGTCAATACTAGAGTCACCCAATTACACAGAATACAGGAACAACATATGATAAATCTGGCAGCCTGCAAACAGTCCAAATATTTAGTCCTGGGGGAATTCTGCACCACTGCATGTCATAAATATATAGAGAAGGGTAGCATAAAATCTCTCCTTGGCAGCTGTAGTAAATCACTTTACCTGTAAGGGGTTAAGAAGCTCAAATAACCTAGCTGGTACCTGACCAGAAGGACCAATGAGGAAAGAAGATACTTTCAAATCTGGAGTGGGGTAGTGGGGGGGAAGAGAAGGTTTTGTTTGGGCTCTCCCTTTGTTGTTCCCTCTCCGGACAGAGAGAGAAGCCAAGCAGGTACAACATCTCCTGATAATATACCTGGAATATTCTATCTAAAATCACAGAAATTGTAAGTAAGGCAATGAAATGCATTAGGTTATCCTTTGTTTTAGCTTGTGAATTTTCCTGTGCTACAAAGGTAGTTTTATTCCTGCTTTTGTAACTGTGAAGCTAAGCCCAGAGGGCAGTCCTCTGTGTTTTTAATCTTTTTATTACCCTGTAAAGTTACCTTCCATCCTGATTTTGCAGATGTGATTCTTTTCCTTTTTTCTTTATAATAAAGTTCTTATTTTAAGAACCTGATTGATTTTAGTGTCCTGAAGATTAAGGGTCTGGTCTGTACTCACATTGCTAGGCTATTAGTTGGTATATTATTCTCAGTCCTTCCCAGGAAAGGGGCGGGAGGGGGTTCGGGATATTTTAGGGGGATAGGGATTCCAAGTGACTCTTCCCTGAATTTCTGTGTAAATCACTTGGTGGTGGCACCAATACCATCCAAGGACAAGGAAAGGAATTTGTGCCTTGGGGAAGTTTTTAACCTATGCTGGTAGAATATATACTTAGGGGGTCTTTCATGCGGGTCCCTACATCTGTATCCCAGAGTTCAGAGTGTGTGTGGGGTAGAACCCTGACACTGCACAATGCAGAATTCTGCAAAATTCCCCATTTCCCCTGCAGAAGTGGGGATGCAAAGCTGCTGGCTGCCTCTAGGGGCTGCTGGGGACTCTGCAGAGCCCAGCTCACAGTGAGCAGAATGCCCACGAGACCCAGCTCTGGCAAAAGGTGATGAAGGGCAGGACAGTAAAGAAGCTGGGGTGGGGGGTATTTAAAGAAATGAGAGATTTACAGATTAAAGCAGGCACACGCACACGCACACACACACACGCACGCTACAGTCTATGGTTCCAAAAGGTGACAGAGTTATAGTAATCAGTCAGCACTGAATGTCTTTAATGGCTAACTGAAAGGTAGACCCTAGAGATTTCTGCTTCTGCTTAGTAGCTACAGCCCAGTCAGAGTCCAAACAGCAAAAGAGAAAAATTTGTGTGTCTCTGTTTTATCTCCCTCTTCCAGCATTCAACCTGATGGGACAGGTTTTCTTACATATAGGACCTTCATGGGTGTGACATGGCATTAACCAAGTCTTTGTATCATGTTTCACAAGGGTCCATTCTTGACAGTCCTCCTTGATGGGTGATGAATCACTCCCCCAACTGGGTTCACAGGTTCAGAGCATGCATTTTTAGTTATAAAGCAAAACTGACATATCACCTTATAGCAAGAGATACAGATATTACAAGTTAAGTTGCTGCATATATTAATTTACAAGCATTCCACAAAGTCTAACACCTCCCTTGAACAATACTAACATACAGGTGAGCTGGTCTGGTTTCCAACTATGAATTTGTCAGTGCTCAGCTGATGCCTATAGCCCTGGCAAAAGCTGGCACCTGGTCTGCCAGCGTCACAGTCATATATTATGATAAAATACTTTCCATTTCAATAGTATCTCATGAGGATGTTAAACAGTAGCTACTACAGTATGACATTAAGTTAACTTTTGTACATAAATCAACAAGTTCAGATATCAAAGACCTGACTGAGGAGCTCACTGAACAGTGAAAGTTGATTTTCAGAGGACAGGAAGAAAGCTAATGTTATGCCAGTATTTTAAAAGGATAAATGGGATGACCTGGCTAATTTTTGGCTTGTCAGCCTGACCTCGATCACAGGAAAAATAATGCAACAGCTGATCTGAGACAGATTAATAAAAAATTAAAGGAGGATAACATAATTAATGCCGATCAACATGGATTTATGAAAATAGATCCTGTCGAACTAGATTTTTAAAGAAAATGAGATTACAGCTTGGTTGATAAAAGATAATAGTGTTGATATTAGGGCTTTTGATTAATCACAGTTAGCTCATGTGATTGACTCAAAAATTAACCGCAATTAAAAATATTAATCTCGATTAATCGCAGTTTTAATCATACTGTTAAACAATAAAATACCAATTGAAATTTATTACATTTTTTGGATATTTTTCTACATTTTCAAATATATTGATTTCAGTTACAACACAGAATACAAAGTGTACAGTGCTCACTTTATATTATTTTCTATTACAAATATTTTCACTGTAAAAATGATAAAACAAATAGTATTTTTCAGTTCACCTCATACAAGTACTGTAGTGCAATCTCTATCATGCAAGTGCAATTTACAATATAGGGGTTTTTTTGGTTACATAACTGCACTCAAAAACAAAACAATGTAAAACTTTAGAACCTACAAGTTCACTCAGTCCTACTTCTTGTTCAGCCAATCGCTAAAACAAACAAGTTTGTTTACATTTATGGGATATAATGTTGCCCGCTTCTTATTTACAATATCAGCTGAGAGTGAGAACAGTCATTCACATGGCACTTTTGTAGCCGGCATTGAAAGGTATTTATGTGCCAGATACATTAAACATTCATACGCCCCTTCATGCTTCGACCATGCTTCCATGCTGATGATGCTTGTTAAAAAAATAAGGGGTCAACTAAATTTGTGACTGAAGTCCTTAGGGGAGACTTGTTGGTCTCCTGCTCTGTTTTACCCACATTCTGCATATATTTCATGTTATAGCAGTCTCGATGACAACCACCCAGCACATTGTTATTTTAAGAATACTTTCACGGCAGATTTGACAAAAAAGCTTCAGCAATCGACCCAAGTTTTAGGAATCTGAAGTACCATCCAAAATCAGAGAGGTGAGGCGTAGACCATGCTTTCAGAAGTCTTAAAAGAGCAACACTCCGATGCGGGAACTACAGAACCCGAACCACCGAAAAAGAAAATCAACCGTCTGCTAGTGGCATCTGACTCAGATGATGAAAATGAACATGTGTCAGTCTACATTGCTTTGCATTATTATCAAGCAGAACCAATCATCAGCACGGATGCATGTCCTCTAGAATGGAGGTTGGAGCATGAAGGGATTTATGAGTCTTTAGTGCATTTGGCATGTAAATATCTTGCGAGGCCAGCTACAACATTGTAACGCGAATGCCTGTTCTCACTTTCATTGTAAACAAGACAGCAGGCAGCATTATCTCCCCTAAATGTAAAGAAACTTGTTTGTCTGAGCAATTGGCTGAACAAGAAGTAGGACTGAGTGGACTTGTAGGCTCTAAAGTTTTACATTGTTTTGTTTTTGGATGCACGTTTTTTGTACATAATTCTACATTTGTAAGTTCAACTTTCATGATAAAGAAATTGCACTAAAGTACTTGTAATGGGGGAACTGAAAAATACTATTTCTTTTGTTTTCTTACAGTGCCAAGATTTGTAATAAAAAATAAATATAAAGTGAGCACTGTACACTTTGTATTCTGTATTGTGACTGAAATCAACATTTGATAATGTGGAAAACATCCAAAATATTTAAATAAATGGTATTCTATTGTTTAACAGTGCAATCGCTTGACAGCCCTAGTTGATATAATCTATTAAATCTTCTGTAAGACATTTGACTTGGTACTGCACAACACTTTGATTAAGACACTAGAAAAACATAAAATCAATATGGCATACATCAAATGGATTAAAAAGTGGCTAACTGACAAATCCCAACATAATAATTGAGCAGGTTTATTTCTATACGGGCCCTGCAGATATCAGTTCTTGGCCCTATGCTATTTGACATTTTTATCAATGATCTGGAAGAAAACAATCACTGAAAGTTTGCAGATGACAAAAGTTGAGGGAATAGTAAATAATGGAGGGAACAGATCGCTGAGCGCGCGTGAACTGAACCATTTGGAAAGCCGGGTGCAAACACTGTGCGTTTCAGTATGGCCAAATGTAAGGTCAAACATCTTGGAACAAAGCATGTAGGCCATACTTACAGGATGGGGGACTAACCTGGGAAGCAGGGACTCTGAAAAGGATTTGGGAGTCATGGTGAACATGAGGATCCCAGTGTGGCCAAAAGAGTTAATCTAATGCTATCCTTGGATGCATAAACAGGGGAATATTGACAAGGAGTAGAGAGGTTATTTTACCTCTGTATTTGGCACTGGTGCGACTGCTACTAGAATACTGTGCTCAGTTCTGGTGTTCACAATTCAAGAAAGACCTCAAAAAAAACAGAGAGGGTTCAGAGAAGAGGCACAACGACGACTGAAGGAATGGAAAACACACCTGAGAGTGAGCTATGGAAGGAGCTCAATCTATTTTGTTTAACAAAGCTAAGGAGTGACCTGATCCCAGTCTATAAATACCTACCTGGGGAAAAAACATTTGATAATGAGCAATTCAAGCTAGCCTATGAAGGTATAACAATATCCGATGGCTGCAAGTTGAGGATAGACAATTTCAGACTGGAAAGAAAAAGGTACAAATATTTGGCAGTGACTAGTTAACCATTTGAAAAAAATGTACCAAAGGTTGTATTGGATTCTCCATTACTGGCAATATAGAAATCAAGATCGGAAGTTTTTCTAGAAGTTGCGCTATAGTTCAAACAGGATTTAATTCAGGCAAGTTTTATGGCTTGTATTAACCAAGAAGTCAGACTAGATGATAATAGAGGCCCCTTCAGTATTTATTATCTATGAGTCTAAGGATGCCTAATTCTCTGCTTCAGAAGAAAAATCAGCATAAATCAGCTGAAAAACCTCAGGGACTGTGCTAATATTAAAAAAGCCTCAGGGGCAGGCTGCTGTCCTTTCATGTGACTTATCCTCTTCTCCTCAGTCATGTTATCTCTGCTATTGGTGAATCTCTATGGGCAAGAGCTTGCACTTGAATCAAAGGGATTTACTGCTCTCCTGAGGGATCACCCAAGGAATGCACTGTTTGCAGCTGTATGGAGAGAAGCACACTGCTGACAAGGATTCCTTCTGCTAGACTAAAGCCAGAGGTCCGCATGAGCTTGCATGGCCACATTGCACTGCTCCTTATAATTATGGGGATTATGCTTAGCAAGACCCTGATGCCCTAGCTCTGCTTCTTGATCTGCCCGCCCCCGCCCTCCTCCCCCCAGTCAGTGCAGAGAGTCCTGGAGACAAGTCTCAGAGCATGGTCCCCTCAAATTTGTCTCTAACCTTACAAAAGGCTACCAGCTTCATAAAGGTCCGATTTGCTAAGGTGTTCTCCTCGTCCCTCTTCTCCAAAGGACTGACTCAGAATCCAGAACTTTTGACACAGGGATATCAATAAGCTTATCCTTAAAATGAACAAGTGTGAAGAGGTGAAAACTCAGGGCCTTGGCTCCCCAATAAGGTCCCCTCTACTCCTAATGAATTGAAGAGCAGGACAAATATTTCCTTTCAGTACTCCACTTTTTCCAAGGAGGTCATAATGCAGATTGGCGAGGGATAAGGAAGTATCATTTCCAGGGTCTCTGCTAACCCATGTACAATTCTTAAAGAAATGCTGGAAAAATATGGTTCTTCCCCCGCAGGGTAACCTACAAGTGCTCCTTGGTTGAAGTTACACCCCCACCCCACATCGCCATGCTGTGCATACAACTGCCCCCAAGGAGTGGACAAGTGAGCAGAAACCTTTCACTTCAACAGGCTACTTTGATTTCCAGGGCCTGTAGGTTTTCCCTTGAAAGGAAATAAATGTTAAAGGCATTTTTCCTGTAACTATGGACCTGATATCAGTTGCTGATGTTTCCTGGCAGTCTCCTACTAATGGGATCAGGTAGCAGGCTTGCCAGAAGGGCTCTAATCAGCTTAAACTCATTTCTCTCTGGTTTTGAGAGCCTTTGTTGTGACTGTAGTTGATTAGATCTCCTGGGAACTTTTTGTTCACGCCTCTGCTGCACTTCGATGAGGTTATTTTCCTGCACTTCAAGCCCTGATTTCCTTCTGCTAATACAGAGAAAGAAAAAACACATCCACCATATTTAGACTTCAACAATAGGCCAAGGACATTCCTGTTTCAGGCAACATCTGAAGACCACTGGTTTTTCAGCAAGTTCCTTATGATGAAGAATTTCGTAACTATCAAGCAAGCTGCATATGTCTCACGATGATGCTTCCATAACTGGGGCTAGACCTTTAAGGATCATGTAAGAATCTTTTTCCATTATTACTCCAGGTTAAAAAGGTCTTTTGGAAGATGCCTCCAGTGGCTCAAAAGCAAGCATCATTCCAGAAGTTAATGTGAACTGATGAACATTTTAAAAGAATGGCACCATCCAAACTGGCATAAAACCAACATTAGATGATCACCGTCAGACACAGTTCTCCAAGACAGATTGCCATGCCTTTGGATGGTCAGAAAATGGTCAGACTGCTATAAGCAAAATCGCTGATGCAAAACCACTTTGCACTATAGTGAACAGCTTCACAGTTCTGGTTCACCAGATACATCATTCTATCAGATTACAAATGCTGTCTGTGATGTGCACTGAGATGAATCTTTCAAGACATGCAAGATGTTGTCACGAAACACCAGTTACCTGAGATCGTTACATGAGGCTGTCAATTCATGAACAGAGTTACATACAATTAACACTTTCAGTTCAATAGTACCTGCAGAAACAGAACATATGTTGCTTTTTGGGCTACGTGTATCCCCCCATGAAAAAACTGGAGAAGAGAAGACAGACGGGGAGATGATAACAGCTTTCAAGTACATAAAAGGTTGTTACAAAGAGGAGAGAGAAAACTGTTCTTGTTAACCTCTGAGGACAGGACAAGAAGCAATGGACTTAAATTGTAGCAAAGGAGGTTTAGGTTGGACAGTAGAAAAATTTCCTGTCAGGCTAGTTGGAACACTGGAATAAATTGCCTAGGGAGAAGGAGATTCCACAATCATTGGAGGTTTATAAGAGCAGGCTAGACAAGCACCTTTATGGGATGGTCTACATCAGAGGTTCTCAAACTGTGGTCCACGAGCTCCATTCAGGTGGTCCGTAGTTTGCCCACCTCTGCCTTAGAGGGAACTAACTATGGCCCATGGGACACATCCAGCCCGTGGGACTGTCCTGCCCGGCCCCTGAGCACCTGGCTGGGCAGCTAGCTCACAACCCCTCCCCCGCAGCCATGCCGCCATGTGGGCAGCGCTGTGGGAGGCTAGGCTGCACGCTCATGAGGCGTGACTCCAGACATGCTGCTCTGAGAGGCATGGTAAGGGAGCTGGGGGGTTGGATATGGGGCAGGGATCCTGGGGGGCAGTCGGGGCAGGGAGCAGGGGGCAGTTGGATGGGGCAGAGGTTCGGGAGGGCAGGGGATGGGGAACGGGGGATTGGATAGGGAGTGGGGTCCCAGGGGTCCTGTCAGGGGATGGGGCTGTGGATAGGGGTCGGGGCAGTCAGGGGACAGGAAGCATTGGATTGGGGTGGGGTCCCGTGGGACGGTTAGGGGCTGAGGTCCTGAGAGGGAGAGGTGAGAGGACAAGGATTGGGGGGGGGGTTGGATGGGGCATTCTGAGGGGGGAAATCAAGGGGCAGAAAGTGGGAGGAGTCAGATAGGGGGCAGGAGCCAGGCTGTTTAGGGGGCACAGCCTTCCCAACCCGGCCCTCCATACAGTTTCACACCCTGCTGTGGCCCTCGGGCCAAAAAGTTTGCCCACCCCTGCTCTAAGGTGAGTGCCTGGGTTGCCGTACATGAGAGAATGATGGACCACCCACCTAATTAGTGGAGCTGTGCAGGCGTGGCTCCACTAATTAGGTACCTGGACCCTGAAGAAGACGCACGTGAGGTGGTGGCCTTGTGAGGATAGGTGGAAGGGGGCAGTGGGATGAGAAGAGGGGGTGGGGGGAATTTGGGACATGCAGGGCTGCAGGGGCCAGAGAAAGAGGCAACTTTCCCCAGCTCCAGGGCTGTGGCTGCCGGGGAGAGACAGCCCTTTTTCCCAGCCTCAGCTCTGTGGCAGGGAAGAGACCCTCCTTATTCCCAGCTCCAGCTCGGGGGCTGCTGTGGTGGTGGAGAGAGGGCACATCCATCGCATTAGAAAGGTAAGACTACTGATATTAAAATACAAGTTGTGTGCTTTCATTAGTAGAACAAAAACCTTTTTCTTATATAGTGCTTTTATCCAATGCGTTTTATGATAGTTAGCTAATGGTACAAAATATTTGGAAAGATCTTTAAGTGGTCAGCTAAGACCATCACCAATTTTCAAGTGGTTGGTGAAAAAAAAAAAAAAGTTTGAGAACCACTAGTCTACATAATACTTAGTCCTGACTTGAGTGCAAGTGACTGGACTAGAAGACCTCTCAAGGTCCCTTCCAGTCCTATGATACTATGTTTGCATTCCCCTCTAAATTATATCAGGAAATGAAGACCGTCTGTAGCTAATACTGAGTCTTCTCCCTGGATTTGCTCTCTTTTTAAGCGAAGGTATAAGTTGTACAATCAAGATGGTCAAAAGTTCAAAATACAAAGTAGGGAGATAAGAGATGTACAAGTAGATAAAAAGCCAAGAGTCAAAAGGCCATAGGTAGGTATCACATGGTTTTAGCCATTCAATAGCCTTGGGGTCAGCAGTATGGAATTTGGAAAGTCCTCGCTGATAGGCCAGCATGGGACAAGCAGCTATTCAGTATGTGTGCAGCGTCCTCAACTGCACCCCAACTACACAGAGGCCTGTCCCTGAGTCCCCAGGTGTGGTAATTTGCTGCACACCTCACCATCCCTCATCTGAAATAGTTGAGCTTGCATCAGAGACAGCCTCCCATCAGGCTGTGTGTCGAGGCTCATTCCCTTTTTCCTTATCACTATGTGGCAGTGTCCACCATAGAGATGGTTTGTAACAGTCATAAAATCATAGGATCATAGAAGATTAGGGTTGGAAGAGATCTCAGGAGGTCATCTAGTCCAATCCCCTGCTCAAAGCAGGACCAAACACCAGCTTTGTTAAGCTGGGCCTTAAAAGCCCCTAAGGATGGAGATTCCACCACCTCTCTAGGTAACCCATTCCCGTGCTTTATCATCCTCCTAGTGAAATAGTTTTTCCTAATATCCAACCTAGACCTCCCCTACTTCAACTTGAGACCATCATTCCTTATTCTGTCATCTGTCACCACTGAACAGCCTAGCTCCATCCTCTTTGGAACCCCCTTTCAGGTAGTTTAAGGCTGCTACCAAATCCCCCCTCACTCTTCTCTTCTGCAGACTAAATAAGCCCAGTTCCCTCAGCCTCTCCTCGTAAGTCATGTGCCCCAGTCCCCTAATCATTTTTGTTGCCCTCTGCTGGACTCTCCAATTTGTCCAAATCCTTTCTACAGTGGGGGACCCAAATCTGGAAGCAGTACTCCAGATGTGGCCTTACCAGTGCCAAATAGAGGGAAATAATCACTTCCCTTGATCTGCTGGCAATGCTCCTACTAATGCAGCCCAATATGCCATTAGCCTTCTTGGCAACAAGGGCACACTGTTGACTCATACCCTGCTTCTTGTCCACTGTAATCCCCCAGGTTTGTTTCTGCAGAACTGCTGCTTAGCCAGTTGGTTCCCCCAGCCTGCAGTAGTGCATGGGATTCTTCTGTCCTAAGTGCAGGACTCCGCATTTGTCCTTATTGAATCTCATCAGATTTCTTTTGGTCCAATCCTCCAATTTCTCTAGGTCTCTCTGGACCCTATCTACCTCGTCCCACAGCTTAGTGTCATCCGCGAAATTGCTAAGGTGCAATCCATCCCATCATCCGGATCATTAATGAAGATATTGAACAAAACTGGCCCCAGGACTGATCCCTGTGGCACTCCACTTGGTATCGGCTGCCAACTAGACATCAAGCCGTTGATCACTACCCTTTGACCCCAACAATCTAGCCAGCTTTCTATCCACCTTATAGTCTACTCATCCAATCCACACTAACTTGCTGGCAAGAATACTGTGTGAGATCGTACCAAAGCTTTGTTAAAGTCAAGGTATATCATGTACTCCGCTTTCCCCATGTCCACAGAGCCAGTTATCTCATCATAGATGAGAATCAGATTGGTCAGGCATGACTTGCTCTTGGTGAATCCAAGTTGACTGTTCCTGATCACTTTCCTCTCCAAGTGCTTCAAAATGGATTCCTTGAGGACCTGCTCCATGAGGTGAGGCTGACCAGTCTGTAGTTGCTTGGATTCTCCTTCTTCCCTTTTTTAAACATGGGCACTAATATTTGCTTTTTTCCAATCATCCAGGACCTCCCCTGATTGCCATGAGTTTTCAAAGATAATGGCCAATGGCTCTGCAATCATACCAGCCGACTCCCTCAACAACCTCTGATGCATTAGATCTGGACCCATAGACTTGTGCACGTCTAGCTTTTCTAAATAGTCCTTAACCTGTTCTTTCACCACTGAGGGGTGCTCACCTCCTCCCCATATTGTACTGCACAGTGCAGAAGTCTGGGAGCTGACCTTGTCAGTGAAGACTGAGGCACTGAGTACTTCAGCTTTTTCCACATCACCTGTCACTAGTTTGCCTCCCCCATTCAGTAAGAGTCCCACACTTTCCCTGACTATCCTGCTGCTAACATACTTGTAGAAACCTTTCTTGTTACCCTTCACATCCCTTGCTAGATGCAACTCCAACTGTGCTTTGGCTTTCCTGATTACACCTCTGCATGCTCGAGCAATATTTTTATATTCCTCCCTTGTCATCTGTCCAAGTTTCCACTTCTTATAAACTTCCTTTTTGCATTTAAGCTCACCGAAGATTTCTGTTGTTAAGCCAAGCTGGTCGCCTGCCATATTTACTATTCTTTCTGCACATCGGGATGTTTTGTTCCTGCACCCTCAATAAGGCTTCTTTAAAATACAGCCAGCTCTCCTGTACTCCTTTCTCCCTTATATTAGCCTCCTAGAGGATCCCGCCCACCAGTTCCCCGAAGGAGTCAAAGTCTGCTTTTCTGAAGTCCAGAGTCCGTATTCTGCTGCTCTCCTTTTTCCCTTTTGTCAGGATTCTGAACTCGACCATCTCATGGTCACTGCTTCCCAGGTTGCCACCCTCTTCTACTTCCCCTACCAATTCTTCCCTGTTTGTGAGCAGCAGGTCAAGAGAAGCACGGCCCCTAGTTGGTTCCTCCAGCACTTACACCAGGAAGTTGTCCCCAAGACTCTCCAAAAACATCCTGGATTGTCTGTGCACAGCTGTATCGCCCTCCCAGAAGATGTCAGGGTGACTGAAGTCCCCATGAGAACCAGGTCCTGTGATCTGGAAACTTCTGTTAGTTGTCCAAAGAAAGCCTCGTTTATCTCATCCTCCTGGTCTGGTAGTCTATAGCAGACGCCCACCACAACATCACCCTTGTTGCTCTCACCGCTAAACTTAACCCAAAGACTCAACAGGCTTTTCTCCAGATGGGCACTAATATTTCATACTGGAGCTCTGAGCAATCATACTGCTCTCTTACATACAGTGCAACTCGTCCACCTTTTCTCCCTTGCCTGACCTTCCTGAACAGTTTATACCCATCCATGACAGTGCTCCAGTCATGTGAGTTATTCCACCAAGTCTCTGTTATTCCAATCACATCATACATAATTCCTTGACTGTGCCAGGACTTCCAATTCTTTCTGCTTGTTTCCAAGGCTTCTTTCGTGTACAGGCACCTAAGATAACACGCCGATTGCCCTACTGTCTCAGTATGAATCAGGAGTCCACATAGGTCATCTACTGAAGAGTCAGTGGCAAGGCACCCAACCATATATCTTTGAAAAGTGGCAATTGTGGTACCTCTTGGATTTTGTGAAGGAGGTTCTTTGCAGCAATATAATGCCTGATGTTAGGAGGTGGGATATTAGAGAGGACTGGTAGCCAGTGTTTGCTGGTCTCACAGCCTATTATTATTATTTGATTCAGTTGTACATCAACTAGCTTTGTGTGGGAAGAGTTTAATACAGGTGTACAGTATTCTTTCACGGAGTAGTGGAGAACTAGTACCAAACTGTGCACATTAGCTCCCTAAATTGAGCTTCCAAGCTTATTTAGAAAGCCATTACTGCTCTTAATTTTCTGAGCTACCTTTGTGAAGTAGTCCTTGTAGGTTAATGTGTGAACTCCAGTTACTCTTAGATATACTGGCTTTGGGTCATATGCCAGTTGCTCTCCATTCAAGATGTTGAGTTCTTGAAGTATTAGTGTGATTGAGATGGAAGAATGACAACACTGTCATTAACACTCTAGACTAAAGTCTCCACTTCTTGCAATAGGCACTGATGGCTGCCATGTCTTAGTTCAGGTTGTCAATCTTTCTGAAGTCTCTTGAACCTAGGCAGATGTTATCTGCACACTTGAATGGCCTTGAGATTGTTGGAGGCAGATCATTGGTAAATATGTTGGAAAAAATTTGGGACAAGAACAGATCCTTGAGGGAATCCATTCTTCTCGTTCTCCATGTGCTCAGTTTATTGCCTTAGCACCACTTGGAATTGTCTGTTTTGAAGCATTTCCATAACCATTACAACCCACAGAGATTTTGACATCTTGACCAGCAGACCAATGTGCCAGATGGTATCATATGCTGCTACTCCTGTCATCATCTGTTGGAAACTATTTTCTATGTAAGTGGTAAAGAGCATGAACTTGGTCACAAGTGCTCCTATTAAGTCTGAAGCCTGCCTGATCACCACCCAGAGCTTGTTCTACCATGGGCATGAGTTGTTGCTGAGATAGTCACACTAGAAGTTTGTAAGCACACCTCAGAAGTGATACTGGACAGCAGCTAGCTGGAAAGGAATGGCCCTTTCCTGGTTTCTTTCTGCTATATCTTAGGCATCTTGTTCTTTTGGATGACACAGTATATGAAAATTGACAGCCATTTTGTGCTCCTCTTAGCAAGATGTAGCAGCATTTCTTGTACAGTCTTATCAAGGCCACCTGCTTTTCCTGCTTTCTTGAGGCTCAGTGCTCTCTCCACTTGTTCCGTGGAGGAAGGCTGGACGATGTCTTCCTCACAGAATGGTCCCACCTGTGAGTATCAGCTCCATTTCCTCTTTACTGATTCTTCAAAGGGCTTGTTTCTGTTGGCTTTTGCTATATTAGTTAGGCATGTAGTGATGCTGTTTGGAGACACTTTCTTGACTTGTTGATAGTGGTTTCTGTGCTGCAACAAGATTCTTTTAAAGTAACCATACTTCCTGCTATACCGTATGTCCATATTTGACGTAACTTCTCACTAACGTTCCTTGTGACAGATATTAGGGCTGCCAAGATGGTTTGCTTCTTTGAGTTACCCAATTTCCCACAGTGCTTCAGAAGTTCTGCTCATTCTTCATTTAAGTAGGGTATATAAGTCTCTTGGTAGGCATGTGGAATGGATTTAATGGCTGCTTTAAAGATTTCTTTGGAGAGGCGAGTGTAAGCATTTTCTGCAGAGGCATTATATGGTATGCACACTATATACTCACTGGTCAGCTCTGAGTATTTTTTTTCCAGTCTGCTCTTCTACAGTTCCACTGCAATCAAGGGATAGTGGTTATTATGGAGATTGTCATTTCTATCTGAGCAAGAAGAGGATGGTACTGGCTGCTTGGGAGCCTGGTAACAGTTGGCCCTGCTGAGGCGACCCAACTGAGGTCAGGAGAGCAACCCTGCTTCCACTGTGCAGAGAAAAAGGTGACTGACTGTGTAGGGTCATGCAAGAGAGATAGATCACTTAGAGAAGTCCAGTCTATGGATCCAGTCCATTTTTGTCAGATTCTCTGCAGCTCCATGAGGTGTGGTGGCTATTTAAGTCTCCAGCATAGGACAGATGGATGTTGACGTGCTGGTAAAAGTGAAGTGTTCCAGGTTTTATCAAGAGGTTTACAAACATTCACAACTTCAAGTTGATCAACTTTTGCATTGATACTGTGAAGGGAAAGTAGTTGGTAAGGCAGTGGTGTGCAAACTTTTCCAGTCATTCCCCCCACCCCTTACCAGTAATGGAATCTGATTGGCTAAACAAGAAATAGGACTGAGTGGACTTGTAGGCTCTAAAGTTTTATATTGTTTTATTTTTGAGTGCCGTTACGTAAAAAAAATAATTCTACACTTGCAAGCTGCATTTTCACAATACAGAGCTTGCACTACAGTACTTATATTAGGTGAACTGAAAAGTACTATTCTCTTTTACAGCACAAATATTTGTAATAAAAATAATATAAAGTGAGCACTGGACACTTTGTATTCTTTGTTGTAAATGAAATCAATATATTTGAAAATGTAGAAAACATCCAAAAACATTTAGGTATTCTATTAACAGATTAATACTGCGATTACTCATGATTAATTCTTTTAATCTCACGATTGAGATTCTTTTTAAAAATCATCTGACAGCCCTATTTTGAATGTTTTATGGGAGTTTTTTGTTTGTGATGTGAAACTTGGAATTTTTAAGCTAACATTTACACATACATATTTGAAAACTACAACATAGTAAGTAATAAATTATCTCAACCATAATTCCACGTCAATGATGCTTTTTTGCCTGGGAACTTCCTTGGGTTACAAAAATATTTATGAATTGTTCAGTGATGGTAATTCCTGTGGCTTATGCAAGAACTTCAGTGGCCTTGCAAGATGGACAGAAATGGACCTCATTATTTTCCAGATAACTTCTTGCCTCTTCGGCTAGTCCCACCCCCATATGTGAATTTCCTTATTTCAGTCTTTCCTGACCAGCCCCACTTGCACCCCACTCATTCACACACATTTTACCGATAAGTACTTCTACACACTTTTTAAAAACTACCAGTATATACAAAGCATGCACTTGTAAATGATGTGAATTATATTCATTTGTGCATTCTTAAGTGTATATACATTCCTCCATATTCTAGGCAGAGAGGGAAGCAGCTCCCACAATAAGTGGTTTGCAAGCTCTTACATTTGCATTTTTTTTTTTTTTGTAAACAACTTTGTCAGACTGCTTGGGCTGACATTTCCAATGTCAGGTATCTGTCTCGAGCTGAATTTGTGTTTCAGAATTTCAGCAAAAACTATTCAGCCATCTCAGAAAACCATGTTAGTGAAAAATAAGTTTTTCCCATGTTGAAATGTCCTTACAACTATTTTACTGAGAAGCTCTAGAACCTCTATGCTTTGGACCAGATCCTTGAAATTTAGCTGGCGATCACTTTACTTGGAGGACCAGATATGGCCTTAGAGAGAGGGACTGAGGGGAAAAAACTGAGCAGGAAGCTAACCTGGACACTAGGGTATGGTGCTGGTGGCAGCCAATAGGCTAGAGACTCAGGCAGTGGAGAAAGGATGAAGGGAGAAAGCTAGCAAGTAGCAGAGACTAGGAAGGTGATGGATACCTAATGGATGAGGTAATGAGAAGCAGGTGTGCAGTGTAATTGTAGCTGTGTGGGTCCCAGGAGATTAGAGAGACAAGGTGGTGAGATAATATCTTACTGGACCAACTTCTGTTGGAGAGAAAGACAAGCTATCGAAATTTGATTGGCTGGAGATTTCTGTTGGTGAGAAGGAGGCAGTCAGTGGAGGAAGCTTAAGAGATGGACTCCAGGAAAGGGAGAAGGAAGAAGGAAACCAATCTGTAACAGGGTGTAGTAGTTCAGTTAATGCACCAAGGGACAGCTTGCCCAGAGGGAGTGGGAAGGGAGAAGAGGTGGCTAGAGGAAACAAATTAGTAGGAAATGGTGGGAGTGGAATGCAAACTTGATTGCAAGATACTTGGGAAATTGCTCCACAATGGCTAAAATGATTCAGAACTCTTAGAGCAACAGCAGCCTCTATATAGAGTTGTTCCTACTCAATAAGCACTAACACCAACAGGCTGCCAATATTCAAATCTGAATCAAACAGGATTTGGAAATCCATCCAATTCTTAGTCAAAAACCAGCTGTATGCCTGGAATATACTGTAGGGACGGACAGCTTCCAGAGGTAACAATTGCACGAAGTGACCAGTGTCATTTTAGGTCATACTGTATTAGAAGTAAATTTTATTTTAACATGCATAATTTAAAAGTAACAGCATGGAAAGTACATCATACTGAGATACCATATAAATTATAGAGAGCAATGGGGAGCTCAGGTCTTCCAGCACAGCGTGTACGTGACCCATAACATACAGCAAGTTATTTTTATATCTATTAGAAAGCCACTCACCCATTCCTGGAGAATTCTATTAAATAGATGGCTGAGGAAAGCCAACACAGTCAAAAGGCAGACAATGAATACAGCTACTTTATAGATGGTGTGACAAAGTTCCTCCTCTACTTTGGTGGGTCCTGCGCTTATTGGCAGATTTGCTCTCCTCAGTGATCTTCCCCTCTTGTGGAACCCACAGTCAGGGTCAGCTCCTCCTGTGACTGATCAGGAGTTGGGAGGTTTGGGTTGGGGGGGCCGGGTAGAACCCAGGCCCGCCCTCTACTCTGGGTTCCAGCCCAGGGTCCTGTGGATCGCAGCTGTCTATAGTGCCTCCTGTAACAGCTGCATGACAGCTACAACTCCCTGGGCTACTTCCCCATGGCCTCCTCCAAACACCTTTATCCTCACCACAGGACCTTCCTCCTGGTGTCTGATAATGCTTGTCCTCCTCAATCCTCCAGCAGTACACTCTCTCACTCTCAGCTCCTTGCCCTCTTGCTCCCAGCTCCTCACACACGCTCCTTCTCCTCTGGCTCCTCCCTCCCTGACTGGAGTGAGCTCCTTTTTAAACGCAGGTGTCCTGATTAGCCTGCCTTGATTGGCTGCAGGTGTTCTAATTAAAGTAGCTATCTCCACTGCCTTCTAGAAAGATCTTAATTGGCCCCAGGTGCCTTGATTAACCTGGAGCAATTGCCATTTGGTTACCAGGGATTTGTTTAGCCTAGGGCTAACATACCTGTTTCTCAGTACTTTACTGTAGCCATCTGGGCCTTGCCCCATCACAATGGTAAATTAGTCTTCCACAAAGCTGTATGTAAAGAGATCTTCCATGCAAATCATTTCTCCTAGTTCTGGAGGATAAGTCACTTCAGGCAAGGGTTAGTTAATAAGCTCCAGAGACAGGGCAAACACCACTGGAGGCAGGATGTCATCCCAGAGCTCTCTCCAATCTGGTGCCTGCATATTAACATTGGCTCCTGAGAGCTCCCTCCAGCACATCCCTGTTTTTACATTCTTCCTGCTCTCGCCACTTCTCTAATTTCTGTTGTATCTTCTCCTAAGTGCTTGTTGTTTTCTCTTCTCTAAATTGCTTCCAACCCTCTCAAGTATTTCCTCCTTGGCAAAATCAGTTACACAATAAAAGGAAATAAATCTGTATTACAAAGTGTAAACTCAGATAAAATTACTTAAAACACAATTCCTGAGCCTGCAGTCTATTCCTTTATACACTGTTTTTCTTCTCGTGTCACAGATACAATACTGCAAAAGGACACAGTCAAAGTTTAATTCCTTTCTGTCTTTTTTTAAAACCTACAGTAAACTGTTTATAAAAATTTAGAAGCTTAGGAGGCAGTTCTCTCATATCAGACGGTTTTCTCCATTTATGTAATATGCAATTGCTTCCTTATCTGTGACCAAGGGCAGCTGAAAGCAGTCACACGAAGCACCTAGTCTCCTGGGGCCCTCCAGTGGCAGCAGGGCTTCAAACACCTGCTGTGTAGTCTTCAGGTGCCTGGAATCCTTCACAGACTGTTTAAAAAATTATTTGAGCTTCTTAACATCCACAGGAGATTGAAGGAAGCCCCAAAAAGCCTCTTAGGTGGACCCCCCAATGCAATTCTTAGGCAGTGAATGAGTAAGGTTCAGCCCTTCCATAGGCTTTGCGGAGAGAAGAGGAAAGGGAAATGCTCCCTCAGCCCCCTTTGCTCCCCAGTCCAAAGATAGAACTGTTTTTAAAATGACGGAAATGCTGAGACAAAGAACTTTCAGGCAAAGTTAAAGCTGAGACTACACATCAGCAACTAAATGTTGAGCTTTTTACAAACACGGTAGGCAGAGCTGTTGTAGCTCTGCTGCTCCCAAGATATATTAGAGAAATAAGGTGGGTGAGGTAATATTTTAATGGACCAACTTCTGTCTGAAACACACAGAATTGCCTGTGATCAAAGTTCCATCCTCTTGGCCATGAACAGGAACACTTAAGAATGAAGTGACCCCTGCTCTCTCAAGGCTTTTGGAGCTGCCAGGTACCTCAGGAGAGAATGAGGGAAATTCAAACAAACGTAGGAAGGGACATCAGCTTCCTTCCTGCCTAGTCACCCCCACGCCTACCCTACAAATGTGACAGAAGTGTATCTGTCAGAGTCCTGTGGAAGGAAGTTCCACAGCATTGGGATGGTCTCAAACACAGCTCTGCCCTTACCCCTCCCATTTTGACAAGACTTTTAAAAAAAGAAAATCCTTTTGCCTGCATCTCCCATGTAATCCATTTGTAGATGCCCATGTTTCTCAGCTAGCCCATGGCTCTGCCAGGGGCATTGCGGAACAGCTGCTGAAGGACTATTAGGGCAACCAGAGTTCACAGGTCGGTAGGTAAACCATGCTTCCACAACTTTTGGGAGGTGGTTTTACTGCATTGCACTAATAGGATGCTTATGGCGGTAGACAAATTTGAAAGCAGATATGCACAAATTGGTTGACACAAGCCTGACAGTCTGTAGTCCTATGTTCACCCCTTTTACAAGACTATGTTAAATATTGTATCAAAGCATACTGTGTAAGATATCATCTGAACACTCATGATTTGCTGATCATTATTGTCCTGGTAAAATGTGTGGCAACACTGTATGTAAAGATAAGATTCCATTGTACGCTATTACCAAGACATGTAATAACATGTTCTGAAGGGCAGTCACAAACAAGTTCCCCAGAGACAAAAGGCTAGCCAATGCCTCAGCCAGGTGTCAGTGAGATCAGTTGGACCACCACCTGATTAAGTGGCCACCTTCAGCAGGGGAGAGGGTGCGGGCAAAAAAAAGTCTACATTTTGACAAAGAAGCATCTTAAGGTTCCAAGTTACACAGACTTTGTCTCCTGAACATCAGCTGGAGATGAGTCTTGTACAAGAGAAAGGGCTATAAGAGGAGATGCCAGATGACTCAGATCATCTCTCTCTTGCTCTCTGCCTATGGCACCATCAACCCCTAAATAATAAAGGAAGCAGCAGTGAACTTGGGGGGAAATCCTGACTGAAAGAGGTTCAGCCAGTAAGACTGCTGGGACACGTGGTGAGAGACACCTTTGCTTTGTATTCATTTAGCTTGTTAAGTTAGGTGTTAGTTGTGTTTTACCTTTTATTTCCTTGTAACGAATTCTGATTTATATGCTTCATTACTTGCAGTCACTTAAAATCTATTTTTCTGTAGTTAGTACATTGTTTTGTTGTTTTATCTAAACCAGTGTGTTTGGACTGAAGTGTTTGAAAACTCCATTTGGGATAACAAGACTTGTTCATATCATTTACTATTAATAAATGATAGACTTCATATGAGCTCGTGTTATGCAGGAGGGTGCTGGGCAGTACAAGATGCACATTTCTGGGGGAAAGTCTGAAGCTGGGAGTTTGCTGGTGTTGCCCGCAGTGTAATTCATGAGTGACTGGCTACAGCACTCATACGCTATAGCTGGGAGCGATTTACATGCTGGAGACTCTGTGAGAGCAGACCAGGACTGGTTGCTCTCACAGTGAAGCATATAAAAGGCACCCCAGGTCGGGAAACTGAGGGGATGAAGCTGTCCATCAGTCCAGATTGTACCCTGGATAATGTCACAAAGATTACTTACATTGACCTAACTTTGTAGTGTAGACCAGGTCTAAGTAAGGATTTAGTAGACTAACTTAGGCTCCCATTTCTTAGGAATCTCAGCCCAAGGTTTTAAAAATATTTAAATTTTGGACCAAACTAATTAAGATCTAATAAGTAAAAAATTGTTTGGTTTACAACAAATAATCTTTACATTACTACATCTTCTCTCAAGGATAAACATCATTTCAGTTAGTGTCCCATCACACCAGTCCCAGGAGCATTTTTTCATCTTTGTAGCCACAACTAATAATTAACCAGATTAATTTCTGTAACTACACCGAAGTCAACAATGTTACATCAGCGATGGATTTGGCTCTACATTCTGAATGTGGTATAACCAGGGCCTTATAAAAGACAACCATTTAGTAAACACTTGTATGCCCACTACGTTTTCTCCTCCCCTGTTGCTCACCTGGAGAATTCTCTGCAAGATTGAGGGAAGGGCAATAAATGCAGCCATGTTGTTTAGCACTTGCATTGTCAAACTCTTCAGAGCTGAAATAATAAATATGTAAAAAAGTCATGCACAACTGGTCGGAACTGGAGATTTGTAAAAATAATAATATGCTATATTAAGAGTTCACAAGGATGTTTATACTCCTTTGTTTTAAAAAACATGATTAACATTTACAATAAAAAATAGTTATAATGACCAGAGAATTATACAATAAAATTACAATTCTTTATATTTAAAAACAAATGTAATTTTCAGGTATGTTTTTGGGACTCTCACACTACTATGATATTCCCCCCAACACACACACAAATTGTCTCACAGTATGGGACATTCCTGAATTTATTTATGTATTTATTTTTCTAATATGGTTATCTACTGCAATTCAAATTTCCCTAATACCATCAAGTATAAACCTGCAAAACTTATTCACATGAATAGTCTTATTAACGTCAACATTTTCCACTGGTGGCCAACAATTCTGTTATCTGTGTGCCCAACCTAAAAAAAGTCAGGGCCTGCAGGAGCTCAGCACCTCTGAACAAAATATAGGCGTTAGGTGATACTCTGGTTATCACACAAAGTGCATCCTTTGTGAATGATGGCTCTGCGATGATTTTATAACTTCTTCTCAGTAACCACGCCCAGTTTGGTTTCCCTTCACATTACAAAGGACCCTGACAAAGAGTAAGGAAGCTCTGGAGGCAGTGTGACAGGACATGGATGCCCTTATAGCTATATAGCAGTGATGCCTAAGGAAAAACATATGACAAAAAACTCAGGCAGTCACAATGCTTCAGGCTTGTTCCCTCTTTCTGGCAGCACAAAGGGAGGAGATGCCACCTGTAATTGCCATGGCATGGAAGAGTGAGTCTCCAGCAGCTCTCCTCCCCAGGGCTCACATGGGGACTGATGGGGCAGTGGCTGGTGTATGGTTCCATGGGGATCGACGTCAGACAACTTGTGCTAGAGCAGCCCCCAGGCTGCCGTAACCTGCGCCAGTGATGAGGCAGAGAATCAAAGACCTGATTGTTTCCTCAGCTTCTTCTCTTTCCACTCTCCTGCACTGCCCTGGGGGCTGGGTGTGGGAAGGGAGCCATCCTGTATTGACTTTCACCAGGTGCAGGGCAGGCAGAATCAGCTCGAGTATATCTAGAGAGCAGGTACAGACCCACAGATCTTGCTGATGAAAATATCTGATTAAGTGTGCACAGGCATGTGCACACCCTGTTGGGGAGCACCCACAGGGACACTACTCAAAGAACTACTCTCTTCTCCCTGAACTGGAATTCAGCAGGTGGCCAGTGGGGGAGCTGCTGAGCTGCTGCAGAAGAGAAGGGACTGCTGCTGCTCAGAACATTCATTCACATCAAAGCAGGTCCTAGAGCTGTAGGGGGAAGCATATGGAGCAACTGGGCAGGTGGTACAGACTCCCCCACCACCCTCACAGTAATGGCCAGATTCAAACACTTCTGTTTAAAAATCATTGGGTGAGATTCAGGAAATATCTTCAATTCATAACAAAGAGTTGCCTTTAATAATTCAAAGCCATAAGGGCTACAATGTTCTCTGTGCCACAGGCTGGACATGCCCCCTTCAAGGTTGTGCCTTTTATAATCTATTTCAGCATATGTTCCAGGCCCCTATTCACTGGATTCTCAGGGACAACAGCTATACAACTCTTTGGGACTGGGATGGCCTTTTTATTATGTGTATACAGTTCTCAGCAGAATGGGTCCCAGCTTCCTGATTGGACATCTAGACACTATGGCAATATAATTATTAAACAACCACCCACTTTAGAATGGAATAAAACTGGTTATAATTCGGGATCCAAGTGTGAAAAGGGAGGGCAATAGTTCTTTCACACTTTTTCCTCTAAAAGGGCTGAATGTTTCCTTCCTTTTTAGGTGCATTAACCCAGAGAACCACCTTCAATTTCCAGAATTAAATTTTAATAATGAGCTTGTTTAAATGGGTAAGTTAGATTCAATGGCTCCCCTTTGCCAAAATATGATGGCACACCCTATCTTTGGCCATGGCTCTGATGACAGATGATCCTTGCTCTCCAGAGATCACTGTGTGGATTAAAAGCCCCAGGTTCTTAGTCTCAGTCAATGCATGGTCACTCTCCAATGATGAACCAGCAAAACCCTATCCACTCATTGCACATAGAGATAGTGACCTGCTGTTAGAGGAAACAGTCACTGGATTGCACTGGGACCACAGTATTTACTGCACCAATGGGTTGTGGAGACTGATGGGGAAAAGAAGGAGAAAATGAAGGCAAGGAAGAACTATCAGATGATCCCAGAGGTCCATGACTTTCCCAAAAGCCTCAGAGCAGAATTACCACAGTGAGCTGCTATTGTGCACACAGAGGCAAGAGACCGGAGCTGCGATGCAGTTACCAAACCTAACCAGGGATGCTGTGCAGGTACTAGGAATTTTGACCCATGTGCTCCCTTTATAGTCATGGATGGTTGCAGTCAGCCCAGCGGTTTGTTCCAGACTAGTGGACTGAATGTGTATGAGGAAGATAGGAGGGAGGCAGTATGGTCTAGCAGGTGAGACCTGGACTAGCAGCCAGAAGACCTAGGTTCTAGTCTCAGCTTGGCCACTAACCTAATCTGACACTGGACAAATCACTTCTCCTCCCATCTTCGTCTGTTTAATCTATTTAGACTGTCAGCTCTTCAGGGCAGGGATTGTCTGTACAGCACGCAGCACAAAGGAACATCATGATGCTACCATCATAGAAATAAGACAATAGCATGAGAAAATTCTTAAGTGTGGGAAGGCAACAATGTATTATCTACCTATGGAGAGGGGCTGGAGGCAGACAGAATAGGGTTAATTTTTAAGGCAACAAATGGAAATGTTTAATCTGATTTTTTATTCCTCTTCTGGCACTGGGAGAAGAAATACCTAAAATATCAACTGTTAACACACAAATGACAACCACCTAGTTACAAATAATGGGCATGCACTTTCTTGCTTGTGTTTCTGTGTCAGATTTGCTGTGTGCGCCATCTAACAGTTGCACATCCAAGTTTTCTGTATAAATTCACTTCAATTTATCTGTAAAAAGGGAAATAAAAACAACCTAGGAAACTACAGACCAAGTTAGTTTAACTTCTGTGCCAGGGAAGATAACGGAGCAAGTAATTGTAGAAATCATCTGCAAACACTTGGAAGGTGGTAAGGTGATAGGGAATAGCCAGCGTGGATTTGTGAAGAACAAATCGTGTCAAACCAATCTGATAGCTTTCTTTGATAGGATAACGAGCCTTGTGGATAAGGGAGAAGCGGTGGATGTGGTATACCTAGACTTTAGTAAGGCATTTGATACTGTCTGCATGATATCCTTATTGATAAACTAGACAAATACAATTTAGATGGGGCTACTATAAGGTGGGTGCATAACTGGCTGGATAACCGTACTCAGAAAGTAGTTATTAATGGCTCCCAATCCTGCTGGAAAGGTATAACAAGTGGGGTTCCGCAGGGGTCTGTTTTGGGACTGGCTCTGTTCAATATCTTCATCAATGACTTAGATGTTGGCATAGAAAGTATGCTTATTAAGTTTGCGGACGATACCAAACTGGAAGGGATTGCAACTGCTTTTGATGGGAAGAGACTCTCTAGGAAGGAGTATGGCAGAAAGAGATCTAGGGGTCATAGTGGACCACAAGCTAAATATGAGTCAACAGTGTGATACTGTTGCAAAGAAAGCAAACGTGATTCTGGGATGCATTAACAGGTGTGTTGTAAACAAGACACGAGAATCATTCTTCCGCTCTACTCTGCGCTGGTTAGGCCTCAACTGGAGCATTGTGTCCAGTCCTGGTCACCGCATTTCAAGAAAGATGTGGAGAAACTGGAGAGGGTCCAGAGAAGAGCAACAAGAATGATTAAAGATCTTGAGAACATGACCTATGAAGGAAGGCTGAAAGAATTGGGTTTATTTAGTTTGGAAAAGAGAAGACTGAGAGGGGACATGACAACAGTTTTCAGGTATCTAAAAGGGTGTCATCTGGAAGAGGGAGAAAACTTGTTCACCTTAGCCTCTAATGATAGAACAAGAAGCAATGGGCTTAAACTGCAGCAAGGGAGATTTAGGTTGGACATTAGGAAAAAGTTCCTAACTGTCAGGGTAGTTAAATTGCCTAGGGAGGTTGTGGAATCTCCATCTCTGGAGATATTTAAGAGTAGGTTAGATAAATGTCTATCAGGGATGGTCTAGACAGTATTTGGTCTGGCCATGAGGGCAGGGGACTGGACTCAATGACCTCTCGAGGTCCCTTCTAGTCCTAGAGTCTATGAATCTATAAGTACCTACAGGAACTCCTAGTGCATGCACATCACTTGCATGCATACAGAATAACTATGCTGGATCAGTATCCAGAGAATGAATCCAAAAGACCCCAAATCTACCCTCTAATGGAAAGCCTAAGAAACATACAGGCCTTGAAACAAAACAGACCTATATTGGTCCAAGGAAAAGAGTTCCAGAGTCATTTAAAGCAACAGGTTCTTAACTGAGATGCCTCAGCTAATTGCAACTGCCACTGAGCCACATGAGGAGCCAAGTAGTCTAAGTAGCCAGGACCAGATGATTTAGGACTTTACAGGCCAAACAAAATAACTTACATTGTACTTGAAAGGCAACAGGAACCAGTGCAGTTACTGCAAGACAGGTGTAATGTGTTCCTGGTAAAAACTGCTACTTCACAGCTGGAAGAGAGTATTAGCACTTTTCACACAGGTGCACACCCTAGCTTTGTTTCAGATATGTACACAAGTTCAGTCACAATGCTTACTTCCTCATTTCTGGTCAGGAGAAAAGGAGAAAAAAAACTGAGGTCACATTTTCAGTGGTATCTGACGCCACAAGGTGCCAACAAACTTACGTTCAGAATACTGACACAACACTGTTGAACTGGATAGCTTCTGTGGCGA
The DNA here is from genome assembly GCF_025201925.1 of Gopherus flavomarginatus. Classification (NCBI taxonomy): domain Eukaryota; kingdom Metazoa; phylum Chordata; order Testudines; family Testudinidae; genus Gopherus; species Gopherus flavomarginatus. Next base: position 64,410,119 of record NC_066624.1, read on the forward strand.
CATCACAGCCTCCAGGAGAGGAAACCAGAGTGCCTAGAAAAATTAAGTGCACAATAAATCCTACAACTCTGGCAAAAATAAGTGATTACTAGCACTATCAAGCAATTAAAAAAAGGAATAGTGATTAATGGCACTGTTAAACAACAATACAATACCACTTATTTTATATATTTTTGGACGTTTACCACATTTTCAAAAATATTAATTTCAATTACAATACAGAATACAAAATGTTCAGTGCTCACTTTATATTTCTGATTACAAATGTTTGCACTGTAAAAAACAAAAAAAATATATTTTTCAATTAACCTCAAACAAGTACTGTAGTGCAATCTCTATCATGAAAGTTGAACTTACAAATGTAGAATTACGTACAAAAAACTGCATTAAAAAATAAAACAATGTAAATCTTTAGAGCCTTTAAGTCAACTCAGTCCTACTTCTTGGTTAGCCAATTGCTCAGACAAATAAGACTGGTTACAATTTGCAGGAGATAATGCTGCCTGCTTCTTGCTTATAATGTCACCTGAAAGTGAGAACAGGCATTTGCATGGCACTGTTGTAGACAGCGTTGCAAGATATTTATGTGGCAGGTGCGCTAAAAAATCATATGTCCCTTCATGCTTCAACCAATATTCCAGAAGACATGCTTCCATGCTGATGATGGGTTCTGCCTGATAAAGATCCAAAGCAGTGCAGACACATGTTCATTTTCATCATCTGAATCAGATGCTGTCAGCAGAAGGTTCATTTTCTTTTTTGGTGGTTTGGGTTCTCTAATTTCTGCATCAGTGTGTTGCTCTTTTAAGACTTCTAAAAGCATGCTCCACACCTTCTCCCTCTCAGATTTTGGATGGAACTTCAGATTCTTAAACCTTGGGTCGAGCGCTGTAGCTATTTTTACAAATCTCAAATTGGTATCTTCTTTGCATTTTGTCAAATCTGCTGTGAAAGTGTTCTTAAAATGAATATGTGCTGGGTTATCATCCGAGACTGCTATAGCATGAAATATATGCAGAATGTGGGTAAAACAGAGCAGGAGACATACAGTTCTCTGCCCCTGAATCCTCTGGGCAGCCCTGGCTTGTGATCCACTATGACCTCCAGATCCCTTTCTGCAGTACTCCTTCCTAGGCAGTCACTTCCCATTTTGTATGTGTGAAATTGATTGTTCCTTCCTAAGCGGAGTACTTTGCATTTGTCCTTATTGAATTTCATCCTCTTTACTTCAGACCACTTCTCAAGTTTGTTCAAATCATTTTGAATTTTAATCCTATCCTCCAAAGCACTTGCAACCTGTCCCAGCTTGGTATTGTCCACAAACTTTCTAAGTGTACTCTCTCTGCCATTATCTAAATCACTGAAGATATTAAACAGAACCGGACCCAGAATCAATCCTTGTGGGACCCCATTCATTATGCCCTTCCAGAATGAGCATGAAACACTGATGATTACTCTCTGGGAACGATTTTCCAACCAGTTATGCACCCACCTTATAGTAGCTCCATCTAGGTTGTATTTCCCTAGTTTGTTCATGAGAAGGTCATGCGAGACAGTATCAAAAGCCTTACTAAAGTCAAGATATATCACATCTACTGCTTCCCCCCATCCACATGGCTTGTTACCCTATCAAAGAAACCTATCAGATTGGCTTGACATGATTTGTTCTTGGAAAATCCATGCTGACTGTTATTTATCATCTTATTTTCTTCTAGATGTTTGCAAATTGATTGTTTAATTATTTGCTCCATTATCTTTCTGGGTACAGAAGTTAAACTGACTGGCCTGTAATTCCCTGCTTTGTCCTTATTTCCCTTTTTATAGATTGGCACTGTATGTGCCCTTTTCCAGTCTTCTGGAATGTCTCTCGTCTTCCATGACTTTTCAAAGATAATTGCGAATGGCTCAGATATCCCCTCAGTCAGCTCCTTGAGTATTCTAGGATGCATTTCATCAGGCCCTTGAGATTTGAAGACATCTAACTTATCTAAGTAATTTTTGAATTGTTCTTTCCCTATTTTAGACTCCAATCCTACCTCATTTTCACTGGCATTCACTATGTTAAACTTCTAATCGCCACCCATCTTCTTGGTGAAAACCGACACAAAGAAATCATTAAGCACTTCTGCCATTTCCACATTTTCTTTATTGTCTTTCCCACACCGCCACAGAGCCTACTCTGTCCTGGGCCTTCCTTTTGCTTTAATGCATTTGTAGAATGTTTTCTTGTTTCCTTTTATGTCCCTAGCTAGTTTGATCTCGTTTTGTGCCTTGGCTTTTTTAATTTTGTTCCTACACACTTGTGTTATGTTTACACTCATCCTCTGTAATTTGACTGAGTTTCCACTTTTTGTAGGACTCTTTTTTGAGTTTTAGATCACTGAAGATCTCCTGGTTAAGCCAGGGTGATCTCTTGCAATACTTTCCATCTTTCCTACGCAGTGGGATAGTTTGCTCTTGAGCCCTTAATAATGTCTCTTTGAAAAACTACCTACTGTCTTGAATTGTTTTTCCCCTTAGACTTGCTCCCCATGGGATTTTACCTACCAACTCCCTGAGTTGCTTGAAATCCATTGTCTTTATTGTGCTGTTCTCCCTCCTACCAATTCCTTAGAATCATGAACTCTCCCATTTCATGATCACTTTCACCCAAGTTGCCTTCCACTTTCAAATTCTCAACCAGTTCCTCCCTATTTGTCAAAATAAAATCTAGAACAGCCTCTCCCCTAGTAGCTTTCTCCACCTTCTGAAATAACAAATTGTCTCCAATACATTCCAAGAACTTGTTGGATAATCTGTGCCCTGTTGTATTATTTTCCCAACAGATGTCTGGGTAATTGAAGTCCCCCATCACCACTAAGTCCTGTGCTTTGGGTGATTTTGTTAGTTGTTTAAAAAAAGCCTCATCCACTTCTTCTTCCTGGCTTGGTGGTCTGTAGTAAACCCCTACCATGACATCTCCCTTGTTTTTTCTCTCTTTTATCCTTACCCAGACACTTTCAACAAGTCTGTCTCTTACTTCTAGCTCAACCCCAGTCCCCGTGTATACATTTTTAATATATAAGGCAACACCATCTCCCTGTGGCAGCAGTTTCTGAGCAATAGAGCCCTTTGGTTCTTGAATATTATAGTGCCTGAGGTCACTCAATATATTTGCCCTTTTTAGGCTTGTTCTATTCACCCCTAATCACTTCCTAAGAGCAGCAGCAAAGGGGTATTGCTGCCTGAGGGGGGACAAAATTTACTGAGGCTTCATCTCAGGTTTCAGAGCCAGACAGCTCACCTTCCTCAGTGGAGGAGGAGGAAGAGGGGTCTGAGGACCTTTATCGCCTGTATTTTTTGAAACTTTCTTTCCCCTTTTAGCCTTTTTGAGTTTTTAAACTTGTTCTGTGCACTTTAGGAGCCTTGATGCTCTGTTGCAGCTTTGGTGAACCCTCTTATGACTAGCCTTGCTTCGGATCTGGAGTCGTCTCGACAAGTCTCTCTCAGAATGCTCTCCATTGGCTCCCATTCAAGGGGAAGGGGGGAACTCATTGTCAGAGCCCTCCTGGTTGGCTTGGGAGGAAAAGGGGCAGAGAGAAGCCCTGCCTCTTTTCCCAGGGTGCACAGGACCCACTTTAAGACTTGGAGGGGGACGACTTGTGGCCACACAAGCCTGTTCTGCAGGGGTCCCTAGGACTTTCCCCGAGTTGAGTGGTCAGGGTTCTCCACCCTTTTGGAGCCTCTCCCTGCTCTATAGTGGAGTTCTCAGTCCATATTCCCCCCGTTGGAATCACAGCAGCTCTGGTAGGTAGTGGACTCCACCTGCTTGTCAGACTCATAGCAGAAGGCTCAGGAAGGGTTAAAACCCCGAAGGGTTAACCAACCCAGGGAGGAGGAGGAGGAATGCTGAGGAGGGAGAACACTGCTCCCTGTGCCCAAAAAACTGGGCAGAAAAGTTAAAATAGGAAGAGGAAGGGCAGGAGAAAAAAAAGCCTCCACTGTCTGGCAGCAAGCAGGAGTGGTCAGACTATGTGGCGCCAAAACACTGATCCACCGCTGTGAACTGCAGAGAGGAGAGCAGCCCACGTATCCAGAACTGTGGGAGATATTGGGCTGGAGAAAGGTAGGAAGTGCTGTAGTGACACATACATTCTAGATTCCTGGTTCAGAAACCAAATAATCACTTAAATGTTATTTGCTGATTATCACAGCAAGACTTTTAAAAGCACAGACTTCTTTTAATTCCTGTGTTATGTAGAGGGAAGTGAAGCACCTAAGAAGCCCCCTTATATCAGGCCTTACCATTACTCCAATTGTTACCCTGAAGTATGCTCCACAGCAAAGATGACTATTTGTCAGGACCTAGCCTTTTCCACTTTCTCAAAGGGTGTGTTCTCAGCAGAATATTATATTCTGTTTCACCACAGACACTCTCCTGCGTACATGGAAAATCATCAGGCTCCAGGGATATGTCTCTGAAGATCTCACAAACACCACTCTCTGATCACAGAACCCCTCAGAGCAACAGCCCCGCTTCCTTGTAGGAGGTAAGCCAAAGGCATTTTGAGTTCCAGTTTCTGGCTAACTCGCAGTATACACAATGGCCCAGCTTTGCCGAACCATGCTTCCACCTATACGTAAGTTGAGATCTGTGCATATAGGTCCCACAAAGCATGCCCAAATCCTGACTTGCAGGTGTGCACTGGACATTGAGCATGGACAAATCAGGCACATACAAAAGTAGGTGCATAGATGTGAAGCAAATCTGTATAATGATAGGAATCTACCAAATCACAGGTGTGCAGGTCCAACTGAACAAAAGATTAACTTAATGGATACTGAAAATGGAACTCTTCCTTCCATATTTGCATAGTACTACAAGCCCTAGTAATAGTGCCTTTTATCCCCTTACCTCTCGCTGCTGCTGGTTTAAACTATGTGAATTCCTCTGGCAAAGTGCAATTGTTTTTACTAAGGTATCTTCAATATCCTTTAATAAGTCGAGTTCTGTTGATTCTAGGTTAATGAAAAACAAAGATTATACCATTGTTCAGACAGTTTACCATGCCATTACTGCTAAATCATTCCAAAATAAAAACCATGCTGCTCACCTAATAATCTCTTCCTTGTATCACAAACAACTGTTATGAAGACAGGCTCTGACCCTTTTTCGTGGATTCAGCTCTATAGCAGAATAAACTGTGGTATGCAAAATGCTTTATGCAACCATATTAGTAACATCTGAGTTTTGGCTTAGATATGCCTTGACACTGATTAAAAATGTCATGTTTTAATTTGCTGCTATTGAGTTCTGGAGCTCATGAACAGAGAGCATAGTAGGAACCACACTATGTTTCCTGCCAATGTAGCAGAGTTGCTTCCTTTGGGTTATTAGCCTAGTTTTCGGTAATGATAAAAACTGATACAGCCTCACAGCACTTTGTAATATTTGTTTGCTGCAGAAGCAACAGGTAAATTTCTTAATTTCAGTACTGCATGTTTCCTGATGAAGAGCATGCTCACAGTGAGGTACACAGAGTAGTAGGTTTCAAAAAACAGGAACTGCTACATCAGACCACTGATCAATCCAGTCTAGTTGTGTCTAACTTCCAAGAGTGGCCAATACCAATTACTTCAGGAAGAAAAAAAGTTAAAAACCTCACCCTAGACAATCATCACATAACTTGTCCAAAAGGGAAGAGAAAGTTACTCACCTTGCAGTAAATGAGGTTCTTCAAGATGTGTGTCCCTGTGGGTGCTCCACTCCAGGTGCATCCCTGCACCGTTGATCAAAGATCTTCAGTAGCAGTGCATGGTCGAGGCACACGTGCTCAGCTGCTGTCTCGCAGCATCATTAAGGTCTGCCTGAGTGCGCGCATCCCGCACCCCCCCTCAGTTTCTTCTCTACCACAGAGTTGTCTGATTAGTACTCCAAAGTAGAGGGGAGGAGGGTGGGTAGTAGAGCACCCACAGGGACACACATCTCGAAGAAACTCAGTTACTGCAAGGTGAGTAACTTTCTTTTCTTCAAATGCTGTCCCTGTGGTTGCTCCACTCCAGGTAAATGTGAAGCACTACCCACTACGGTTGGTGGGATTTTGGAGTTGCGTAAGAAATAACAGTAGACAGTACTGTATGGCTGATTATGGTGTCTGCTGTGGTATCCTGTGTGATAGCATAACGTTTGGCAAATGTGTGGTCAGATGTCCACATGGCCACCTTGCATATGTCTGTAATAGGTACGCTGTGGAGGAAGGCAAAGGATATTGACATTGCTCCAGTAGAATGAGTTCTAACACACTCTGGTGGTCGAACATTCTGGGTATGATAGCAGGATCTGATGCAGTTCAAAATCCACTTGGAGAGTCTTTGCTTAGAGATAGCATCATCCTTTGATCTCTCAGTAGTAGAAACAAATAGCCTAGGGGATTTATGAAATGGTTTAGTTCTGTCAAGATAGCATGCAAGAGCCCGTTGGACGTCAAGGGTATGTAACGCAGCTTCCTCTGGAGTCGTATGAGGCTTGGGATGGAATACAGGTAAGTGTATTGGCAGGTTAAGGTGGAAGGTAGACACCACCTTAGGGAGGAATTTGGGGTGGGTTCGCATAGTAACCTTGTCTTTAGAGAAAATGGTGTAGGGAGGGTGCCATCAGGGTGCTTATTTCACCAACCCTTCCTGCTGACGTTATGGCAACCAAGAAAGCCACTTTCATGGACATGTGGAGCAGGGATGAAGTAGCTAGGGGCTTGAAAGGGGGTTCATAAGAGTGCAGAGAACTAGGTTGAGACTCCAGGAGGCTACTGGTGAATGAATCTCAGGGTAGAGATTTTGCAGGCCTGTGAGGAAGTGTTTCTTGATGAGGTGGGCAAAAAGTGAATAGCTGTCCAGAGTGTCATGGAAGGTGGTAAGGGCCGCGAGTTGTACTCCTGATAGAACTGAGCAAAAGCCCATCCTGTTTCAGTCTGAAAAAAGATAGTCTAAGATGTCAGGGAAGGTTGCAGTCTGAGTGTATCAGGCATTTGTGGAAGCACCAGATGGAGAAGCGTTTCCATTTCTGCAGGTAAGTCTTACGAGTGGAGTCCCTTCTACTGTGCAGGAGGATGTGTTGGATCTGTTCCGAGCAGGCTAATTCATGGGATTGAAAGAGCCACACCGTCAGATGGCGTTTGTGGAGCTGCAGATGAAGCCAACCACAATTCTGGGAGAGGAGAACTGGTCTGTCAGGGAGAGTCCAGGGAGGACGGATAGACATGCATAGCAGGTAAGGATACTATGGCTGCCTGGGCCAAGCTGGGGCAATAAAGTATGACCCAAGCCTTGTCCTCTGTGATCATGCGTAGAACCCTGTGTCTCAGTGGAATCAGTGGAAAAGCGTACATGAGGGAGTTGTTCCAAAGAATGAGGAACACATCCCCTCGAGATGTGTTTCCGAGTCCCGCTCTGGAGCAAAATAGATGGTATTTACAGTTTTGAATAGTGGCAAACAGGTCTATCGACAAAGTGCCCCAGTGGGAGAAGAGCTGTCGGAGTATCGTGGGATTTAATTCCCATTCGTGTTCCTTGGAGAAATGTCTGCTGAGCATGTCAGCGGTAGTGTTGTTGAATAGTTGAATGGCTTCTGTGCATAGGGAGTCAGATTGTGCTCCTTCCTGCCTGACGGCTCTGAGCTCTAGAAGATTGATGTGCAGATGCATCTCTGATAAGGACCAGTGGCCCTATGCCTTGTGCTCGCCTAGATGTGCTCCTCAACGTATCTGGGAAGCGTTCATGGACAGCATGAGTACTGGGGAGTGTGGATGGAAGGGAACACCCATGCAAAGGTTCTCTGGTTTTGTCCACCAATGTAGGGAAGCCAATATGTTCGATGTTGGAATCAGTGTTACACAGAAACTGTGTCTGCTTGGTTTGTGGTTGGAGTTGAACCAACCCTGCAGACATCTCATGTGCAGCCTGGCATATCTGGCCAGGAAGGTGGTGGCTGCTATGTGACCAAGAAGCTGAAGGCAGGTCCATGCCTGTATTCTAGGGCGAACAGAGATCATGCGTATGAGATGCGCAATAGTGAGAAATCACAGGAAGTGTGTGTGTGCTAGATGAATGGATATATGGAAATAGGCATCTTGTAGACTGATGGCTGTGAACCAGTCCCCTCTTTCCAGCATGGGTATTATTGTGCCCAATGTGACCATCTTGAATTTTTTACACATACAAAGTTCTTCAGTCGATGGAGATCTAATATAGGTCTCCACCCCCCGCCTTTCTTTTGGGAGTAGAACTAGTAGGAGTAGAATCCTTTTCCCTGATGTTGCATCGGTACATTTTCAACTGCACCTAGGTGGAGAAGATGAGCCACCTCCACGCAGAGAAGGTGCTCATGAGAGGGGTCCCTGAAGAGGGACGGGGAAAGGGAAAGGGTGGGCAGGGAAGATAGGAAAGGGATGGAGTAACCTGACTGAACTATTTCCAGGACCCAGCAGTCCCGTGTGATCTGCTGCCAGAAATGGTGGAAAGCCTGGAGGCAGTAGACAAATGGACAAATAAGTGGCAGAATCAAGGGGTGGTCATGCAGACCCCCAACCAGCACTTCAAAATTGTTGTTTGTTACCCAATGGATGGGAAGTAGTTGGTTGCACCTGGTTTTGCCTGTGCCTAGGAGGTTTGTTGCAGTTTCTCCCAGTGTCATACGGTCTGGACTGGGGTCGGTGATACTGTGGTCTCCTGGGGATGAACGGGTATATGCCCAATGTGCGCAAAGTAGCTCTAGGGTCGTTCATAGTGTGAAGAACTTCTTTTTTTTTCCAAAAAAAAGACGAGTTTCATCTTTGTCAAAGGGGGGATCCTTCACTTTTGTCTGCAAATCTTTGGGGATACCGGATGCCAAGAGCCAGGAAAACCGGTGCATTACCACTGCAGTGGTAGTGGTTTGGGCTGCTGATCAGCTATGTCCATGGGCGCTTGCAGTGCCACCCTAGACACCAATTGACCTTCGAGGAGGACTGACTTGAAGTCTGCTCTCCTGTCCTCCAGTATATGGGAGGCAAAATCAAAGAGCTTGTTGTAGTTGTCAGTCATAGCTTGCAAGGAGGGCGGAATAATTTGCAATTCTAAATTGTAGAGTAGAAGAGGTATAAACCTGGAGGCCCAGGAGGTCAACGCATGTGAGGTCCTTGTCCTGCGGAGTGGGCTGGTAAGATGAGCTCCACCTAAACCAAAGTGGATCCAGAGTGCTGGCACTTAACATTAAAAAGGTTGCAGAGCAGTTTTTAAACTGAGAGTTGGGGAAAGCCGACTGCTGGAGCGGAGCATGTGGATCAGACAGAGACTTCTCTTAGAGGAGAGTCTATTGATGGAGATTCTCCAGGGTCTAGTCAGGAGGAGAGGATGGAAGAGGACAAAGTATGGGCCAGATCCGACCAGAAACATTCACATAAAAAAGGATCTGACACATCAGAAAAGGGCAGACAAACAGTGACAAGTTTTTAAAGTACTTGTACACAAATGCTAGAAGTCTAAATAATAAGATGGGTGAACTAGAGTGCCTCGTGTTAAAGGAGGATATTGATATAATAGGCATCACAGAAACCTGGTGGAGTGGGGACAAACAATGCGGCAGAATCATTCCAGGGTACAAAATATACCGGAAGGACAGAACAGGTTGTGCGGGGGGGAGTGGCACTATATGTGAAAGAAAATGTAGAATCAAATGAAGTAAAAACCTTAAAGGAATCCACATGTTCCACAGAATCTCTATGGATAGTAATTTCATGCTCCAGCAAGAATATAACCTGACCAGGACAATGATAGTGATGATGAAGTGCTAAGGGAGATTAGAGAGGCTATCAAAATAAAGAATTCAATATTAGTGGAGGATTTCAATTATCCCCATATTGACTGGGTACATGTCACCTCAGGACGAAATGCAGAGACGAAATTTCTCGATACTTTAAATGACTGCTTCTTGGAGCAGATGGTACAGGAACCCACATGGGGAGAGGCAATTCTCGATTTAGTCCTGAGTGGAGCACAGAAGCTGGTTCAAGAAGTAACTATAACAGGACCACTTGGAAATTGTGATAATAATATAACATTTAACATTCCTGTGGTGGGAAGAACACCTCAACAGCCCAACACTGTGGCATTTAATTTCACAAAGGGGAACTATGCAAAAATGAGGAGGTTAGTTAAACAGAAATTAAAAGGTACAGTGACTAGAGTGAAATCCCTGCAAGCTGCATGGACACTTTTCAAAGACATGATAATAGAGGCCCAACTTAAATGTATACCCCAAATTAAAAAACACAGTAAAAGAACTAAAAAAGAGCCACTGTGTCTTAACAAACATGTAAAAGCAGCAGTGAGATAAAAAGACATCTTTTAAAAAGTGGAAGTCAAATCCTAGTGAGGTAAATAGAAAGGAGCATAAACACTGCCAAATTAAGTGTAAAAATGTAATAAGAAATACCAAAAAGGAGTTTGAAGAACAGCTAGTCAAAAACTTGAAAGGTAATGTTTTTTAAGTACATCAGAAGCAGGAAGCCTGCTAAACAACCAGTGGGGCCCCTCGATGATTGAGATACAAAAGGAGCACTTAAAGACGATACAGTCATTGCAGAGAAACTAAACGGATTCTTTGCTTCAGTCTTCACGGCTGAGGATGTTAGGGAGATTCCCAAACCTGAGCCATCCTTTGTAGGTGACAGATCTGAGGAATTGTCACAGACTGAAGTGTCACTAGAGGTGATTTTGGAATTAATTGATAAATGTAATAGTAACAAGTAACCAGGACCAGATGGCGTTCACCCAAAAGTTCCAAAAGAACTAAAATGTGAAATTGCAGAACCATTAACTATGGTTTGTAACCCTTCCTTTAAATTGGCTTCTGAACCCAATGACTGGAAGCTAGCAAATATAACGCCAATATTTAAAAAGGGCTCTAGAGGTAGTAATCCCGGCAATTACAGGCAGTAAGCCTAACATTGGTACCCGGCAAATCTGTTGAAACAATAGTAAAGAATAAAATTGTCAGACGCATAGAAGAACATAACTTGTTGAGCAAAAGTCAACATGGTTTCTGTAAAGGGAAATCATGTCTTATTAATCTATTAGAGTTCTTGAAGGGGTCAACATGTGGACAAGGGGGATCCAGTGGACATATTTATCTCGTTAGACTGACCAAACACTTGGTAAACACCCCCATTCTTTCATGTATTTATACCCACTCCTGTATTTTTTACTTCATACATCTGATGAAGTGGGTTCTAGCCCATGAAAACTTATGCCCAAATAAATTTGTTAGCCTCTAATATGTCACAAGGACTCAATTTTTTTTATAGTGTCTTTAGATTTCCAGAAAGCCTTTGACAAGGTCCCACACTGAAGGCTCTTACATAAATTAAGTTGTTATGGGATAAGAGGGAAGAGCCTTTCATGGATTGAGAACTGGTTCAAAGACAGGGAACGAAGGGTAACAATAAATGGTAAATTTTCAGAATGGAGAGGGGTAACTAGTGGTGTTCCCCAAGGGGAAGTCCTAGGGCTAATCCTATTCAATTTATTCATAAATGATCTGGAGAAAGGGGTAAACAGTGAGGTGGCAAAGTCTGCAGATGATACTAAACTGCTCAAGATAGTTAAGACCAAAGCAGACTGTGAAGAACTTCAAAAAGATCTCACAAAACTAAATGATTGGGCAACAAAATGGCAAATGAAATTTAATGTGGATAAATAAAAAGTAATGCACATTGGAAAAAATAATCCCAACTATACATACAATATCATGGGGGCTAATTTAGCTACAACTAATCAGGAAAGATCTTGGAGTCATCGTGGATAGTTTTCTGAAGATGTCTATGCAGTATGTAGTTGCAGTCAAAAAAAGCAAACAGGATGTTAGATATCATTAAAAAAGGGATAGAGAGTAAGACAGAGAATCTCTTATTGCCCTTATATAAATCCATACTACGCCCACATCTTGAATACTGAGTACAGATGTAGTCTCATCTCAAAAAAAAGATATACTGCCATTAGAAAAAAGTTCAGAAAAGGGCAACTAAAATGATTCAGGGTTTGGAAAGGGTCCCATATGAAGAGAGATTAAAGAGGCTAGGACTTCTCAGCTTGGAAAAGAGGAGACTAAGCGGGGATATGATAGAGGTATATAAAATCATGAGTGAGGTGGAGAAAGTGAATAAGGAAAAAGTTATTTACTTGTTCCCATAATATAAGAATTAGGGGCCACCAAACTGGCAGTAGGTTTAAAACAAATAAAAGGAAGTTCTTCACACAGTGCACAGTCAACCTGTGGAACTCCTTGCCTGAGGAGGTCGTGAAGGCTAGGACTATAACAGGGTTTAAAAGAGAACTAGATAAATTCATGGAGGTAGAGTCCATTAATGGCTATTAGCCAGGATGGGTAAGGAATGGTGTCCCTAGCCTCTGTTTGTCAGAGGGTGGAGATGGATGACAGAATAGAGCTCACTTGATCATTACTTGTTAGGTTCATTCCCTTTGGGGCACCTGGCATTGGCCACTGTCGGTAGACAGGATACTGGACTGGATGGACCTTTGGTCTGACCCAGTATGGCCATTCTTATGCTTTGTTCTCTATGTCACTGCATCCACCACAAGAGAAGTGGGTTGTGGGTGGGAAAAGAAATCAATGTCCCTCGTGGGGTTGTATTGACATTCTGCTTTCTTGCATGTTGGTGAAATGGAGGCAGGGGTCTGCCACAGAGTATCAGCTGGTTCTAGGAGAGCTTCATTTATGGGTAGTGCGATCTCTGAGGGTGCAGAGGGTTGGAGGATTTTGAGGAGTCTATGTTGTGGTCTTCTGGACTTCCTCCAAAGGGATGTCCTGGCTGAGTGCCATTCTCTTGAAAAGTTCCTGGAATTGCTTAAAGTCCTCCATGTTTTGTGGAGGTGGAGGCATGAGGGCGTCTTCTGCGGCTGATGGCGAGGCAGGAGCCGGTAAATCCAGGAAGGTTCATAGCCCACCTCTTCAGGAGGGGGTTCAGGAGCTCTAGATGTTGATGGAGTCAGAGACATAGGCGAGCTTGTAGTCCGGTAGAAGGGGCGCACGGAGGAGCAGTGGCAGGAACCAACCACGGGTACCACTGAGGCCAGGGCACTGGGTAGGAAAAGTTGGGTCTCAGTCACTGGTGGACAAAGTAGGGAAACTGAGGCTGATTCTTATGATGCGCCATGTCTTGGGGTATGTATGGCTCTGGCAGAGGGGGAGACTCAGGCAGGGAGAACTCTGCCTGCTGCTGTGTGCCGTTCTCACTATCAGTGAAAGTAGCCAGGTCAGGTGGTGAGAGCTGCTGTTCAAACAGTGAGTGTTCCACGTGAAGGAGAGAAGAGTCAGGTTCAGAGGCCAAAGAGATATCCTGCTGATGCAGAAACTGTTGCTGCTCCCTAGACTGGTGTGCTACAGAGTGTGGAGTGTGAGTGGCAGCCCAGAATGATTTTAGTTTCTTTTGCAGGAGCCATGAGACGTTTGTAAGTGCCCCACAGGGGGTCTGAAACTGCTCCAGGAGTGGCAGGCAGGCTTGGTGCTGACCTTCGTTGGCACCAGGTGAAACACGTTGCCGGCACCAGGCCCACTGTCGGTGCCGGAGGGACCAGTGCCGAGGAGAGCTTATGGGAAGTCGGGTCCCTGCTTTTGAGCCCCGTGTGAGTTACTTCTGAAATGCAGGGGCAGTCAGAGTTGCCTGTTCTTGGTGCTAGCAGCACCAAGGGTAAAGACCCTGCAGGAGATTCTTTACACTTTTGAGCGTCTCTGAGAGGAGACATTAGGGCTTCCTGCCTCTTCCCGTGAAAGGGTGAAGCCGTGCTCTCAGGCTGTTCTGACTTGGCAGGGAAGCCTGAGGGAGAGGGTTTACTGCCCTTTTCCATAGGCGGCTGTAGAGCTGTGGCCCTGAGGAGCATTTTTAGCCACAAGTCTGTGTCATGGCAAGCTCTAGTTTTTAAGATGGTGCAGTGGAGACACTTGCAGGGACGTGCATCTTGCCAAGGCATTTAATGCAGAGTGAGTGTCCGTCAGACCGTGGCACAGACTCCTTGCAGGAGCCACATTTCTTAAAGCCTGGCAACCCCGGCATAATGAAAGTGTGAGTGGGCGGGGAAGTCTCAACAAGAAACTAACTGGAGGAAAATAAATTTTTTTTTTAAACTAATGAACTATGCTAAAGGAAAGGGAGAACTGGGAAATGGCTAGCTAACTATTTCTATTTTTCTCTACCTATTTCCTACAGTAACCAGGGAAAAGATGACCACTGCCCCAAGTCCCGTCTTCAGCTGAGGATGATTGAAAAGGAACTGAGAGGGGTACAGCATGCGCGCGCTCAGGCAGACCCTAACGATGCCGCAAGACAGCAGCTGAGCGCGTGCGTCCCAGCCAGATACTGCTACTGAAGATCTATCAGTGGCACCAGGATGCACTGTCACCTGGAATGGAGCACGCACAGGGAAAGCACTCGAAGAAGAAAAGTTTCTTTCTATACCCTGACAAGTTAATGGCTGGCTTATTCCTGAAACAGGAGAGAGGTTATATCTTATGTAACTATAGATGTTGTCATCTATATACATGTCTGATGGTTTTTTATTCCTAGTAAGCTCTTGGCCTCAACTATATCCTGTGGCAATGGGCTGTACGGGCTAATTCTGCTTTGTGCAAAAAGACTAAATTTAAAAGGAAACATAAGTATGAGTGAAATGCTGAATGTATTAGCTATCTTATTCACCATGCACACTGCTAAGTGCAAATGCATCAAACCACTAAGTTGTGACATGATTGTAGTTTCTCATAACAGTTTCTTTGATTCCCCCCCCCCCATCAGTCATATTCTCTCTCTAGAGAAGAACACATTTAGCTCCTCGTGACCGCTTTACAAGGGATTGAGGGACTTTTTGGTAGTCCTTAACTCCAGAATATATAATGTAGTCTTTTTTCTCATTGTTTCTTCAGCCAAGAAGATTCTCAATCTGTAAGATGACAGGATCACTATGTGGAAGATTTCTCTATCCCTGGAATCCTGAAATGGGATCAATAACTGCCAGATGTTTCTCATTTTCAAGGACAAAAATAATGAGCTGTCAGATCTTTCTGTTGTGAAATTAGAATCATGAGATAAATTTCTGGCAGGTAACCACAGTACCAATCGTGACCACAAGGGATCACACAGCAGCAACTGAACTGTAACAATCCATTGAGGCTCTTGTGAGTTAAAAATCTGAGAATCGCTGGATGATGAAAGTTTGCTTGAATTGCTGATAGCTAAGTTAGCATTTTAACTTCTAGCACTTCTTTTTCAAAGAACACACATCTCATGGAAAAACTGAAGGTAAAATAATTTTTAATTAAAATCAAAACCAACAGCTTACCTTCAATTTCATGTGTAAGCATCAACAACTTGCTTCGTAGTTGCTAAAACAAATCAAAATATATCTTAGACCATTAAAGTCACAGGGTTTATACAAAGGGCACTTTGCTGCCTGAGCACGACTACTGTAGTGCACAGACTCTCCCTCACATGGTGGGGAACAACCTGCAAGTTAAACTTTGACTAAGAAAATCAAAATCAAGTCTCAATCTGTTACAAAAGACAACATTCAAAATGTAAAACAAATATAAACCAACACAGAGATGTCTGCTGAATCTGCAGACAGCCTGGAACATAGTTCTGACAAATGCTAACTGCTGCTGTAATAACTAGACCTACTGATTTACCATAATTGTGAATTCAACTGTTAGAAGTGAGTGAAAGCTCATAAAATGTCACAATAATTTGTAACAGTAAATGTTGATGGATAAAGGGGCAAAAGTGAAACAAAAAGGCTAGTTCGAACAAAAAGGCCTTCTGCTATAATTCAGGAACTGTTTTCAGATCATGCCTGGTAAACAAGAGAAGTGTGGGGCCTGAAACCAATGAACCCAAACTCGTGTGTCAGAATTAGACCTAACTGGTTAACAAAATAATAAGGGGATGGGCTATTCCAGCTATCAATCCCTTTTGGGGTCCTAAAAGGAGACCACTGGCTGACTAAAGATGAGAGCGGGGGAAAGGAGTGAGCTTCATCATCATAGGTGCCACCTCCATTGTCTCCTGGGACCCTGGACCTTCTTCATCCTAATTCTGAGAGATGTCCTGACCAGACTGGGCCACAGACAGGGATCAGATGACATCACCACCTCCACCTCTACCTGATCCTGCTAAATCCCAACCACCACCTGGAAATGTGAGACTCCGCTTTCCCTCCATCCCCCAATTAGTAATTTTCCTTCCCTACCCTATTTATTTCTATTCTTACATCTCTTTTCTTTTTTTCTGTCTAGTAAGAGTCCGGCTCAGCCAGCCAATGCTGTATATTTAGCATCATGTGACCAGAAAAAGGCAGCTAAGTGAAATGCCCTAAACAGTCCAAGTTTGCCAGGTCTCAAGAGTGGCTGATCAAATCATGTGCTGCGCCTGTATTTCTCCAGCAATGATGCTGCAAGTGAGAGCTGACACCAGAGACAGACGCTGCATTTGCTAACTTTGCTGTTCTTTTTTCTTCCCTTTTGTGTGTTTTGTCTTGTTTTGTCTTCTAGGAAACAGGACTGGACTTTAACAAACAACAACAAAACAGCTCCACCTATCAACTAAGTTTTTCTCTTTTCCCCAAAAAGGACAGTTATTACCAAATAAGAGACAGCCAAACAAGGAGTTTTTTCCTTCCAGAGATTCTCTAAGGGAAAGGGAAGTTGTTAAAAATGAAAGCCTCACTTAACTCTTTACATTTAAAATGCTTAAACTGTTTCTCTCTCTTCTATATCTTTAATAAAAGGTTAAAAAGGACTCAGTGTGTTGGCCATGATACTAAGCAGGCTGAGGTCTCTGCAAATCAAACACTGTTCACATCTGTTTAATTTTGGACAGTTTCAGGGTCCCGTTACCACCTCTGACTCTTTGGACCCTTTATGTCATCTAAATTAATACAATATTGCCCTCATTCATCTCAGCAGAACAACACTGAAAACTAATGACAACATTTTAGTTTCAACACAACCTATTTCGGTGCTGATGATTTTAGCAGAAGTGTTCAGCTTTTGAATACAGGACCTCAGGGTACGTCTACACTACAGGATTATTCCGATTTTACATAAACTGGTTTTGTAAAACAGATTGTATAAAGTCGAGCGCACACGGCCACACAAAGCACAATAATTCGGTGGTGTGAGTCCATGTGCCGAGGCTAGCGTCGATTTCTGGACCATTGCACTGTGGGTAGCTATCCCATAGTTCCCGCAGTTGCCCCCGCCCATTGGAATTCTGGGTTGAGATCCCAATGCATGATGGTGCAAAAACAGTGTCGCGGGACATTCTGGGTAAATGTCGTCACTCATTCCTTCCTCCGTGAAAGCAACAGCAGACAATCATTTCTCACCCTTTTCCCCTGGATTGCCCTGGCAGATGCCATAGCATGGCAACCATGGAGCCTGTTTTGCCTTTTGTCACTGTCATCTTATGTGTACTGGATGCTGCTGACAAAGGCGGTACTGCAGCGCTACACAGCAGCATTCATTTGCCTTTGCAAGGTAGCAGAGACGGTTACCAGTCGTTCTGTACCGTCTGCTGTGCCATTGTAAATTGGCGATGAGATGACGGTTATCAGTCGTTCTGTACGGCCTGCTGCTGTCATAGGTGCTCCTAGCTGACCTTTGCTGAGGTCGGCCGGGGTCGCAAAGACAAAAATGGGAATGACCCCCCGGGTCATTTCCGCCTTTATGATGTATCTAAAAATAGTCAGTCCTGCCTAGAATATGGGGCAAGTGTACTAGAGTAGCAGTGTATCAGAGAACCAGAGAGCATAGCCGCTCTGTGTCAGATCCCACAGAAACGATGAGCTGCATGCCACTCTAGGGGGTGTCCCTGCAACAAGTCCACCGTTGTTTCCCTCCTCCCCCAACCCTTCTGGGCTACCGTTGCAGGGTCCCCCCATTTGTGTGATGAAGTAATAAAGAATGCAGGAATAAGAAACACTGACTTTCTAGTGAGACAGAATGAGGGGGAGGCAGCCTCCAGCTGCTATGATAGTCCAGGCAGTACAGAATCTTTTCTTTAGACATGAAAGAGGATACTGTATATTGATATAAAGGGCCTCGTTGTGTAGACGGGTGCAGTGTTAAATCAGTTTAATGCTGCTAAAATCAGTATAAACACATAGTGTAGACCAGGCCTCAGTTTACTGTACCTCAAGCATTACTAGGAAGGCACCATGAACATCTCCTTTCTTCTCCAGCAGGTAGGAGGAAGCTTCACAGAGCAGGTGTTTCTGGGTAATCTGGGCAAAAAAAGAGTCTATTTTAAAGAATCTACTGTTTCTGTTGTTAGAAAGAACGGAGTGACTGCATTGGTCACAGTGGACTTCGCATCTCCTGTGCGTCCATGTGCTCATAATCCTGGATATTACCCATCTGAGGCACACAGACGTTTTCACACCAGATGGAGTGTCTTCATTACTAATCACACGCTATAACTATTAAAAAGGGAATACAAAGCTTACACAGAAACAAACAAAAATCAAAATCAAGGAAAGATTATGAGCCATGATAATCAAATACAGGACAATAAGAATCTCTACCAGCAGTAAAGTGCTGCCTACAGAAGTAGCAGTCTCTTATGTTTCAAGCACCTTCCAACACTTTTACCAGTCACAACAGAGAGCTCTATTTGCATAACCGAGTTACATGTAAAGGAAACATCACATACTGCCATTAGAATGTGAATGTTTGTATGTTTATATATGAAAGAGACTGCAATCTGATTGTATTGGCATGAAAGACATTCCCTAAAACAACCGCTTTTACACAAGATCTAACCCAGGGGTGGGCAAACATGGCTCGGCCTCGCTCTGACACTGGGTAAGGGGCCTCATCAGGTGGCTCAGCCCTGCTCCGGCCAGAGCACTGGGTCGGGGGATGCATCAGGTGGCTCGGCCCTGCTCCGGCAAGGGCGCAGGGTCGGGGCCGCACCATGCGGCTCCCAGAAGCCACGACATGGCACCGCTCCAGCTCCTATGTACTCCAATGGGAGTTGCAGGCAGTGCCTGTGGATGAGGCAGCGTGCAGAGGCACCTAGCTGCACCTCCGCATAGGAGCTGGAGAAGGGACATGCCACTGCTTCTGGGAGCCACTTGAGGAAAGCACCATTCAGAGCCTGCACCCACTGAGCCTCTCCTCAAGCCCCAACCCCCTGTGCCCCACTCCTGATCCTCCCTCCTGATCTCCAAACCCCTCAGTCCCAGCCCAGAGTACCCTCCTGCACCCCAACCCCAATTCTGTGAGCATTCATGGCCTGCCATACAATTTCTATTCCCCGATCTGGCCGTCAGGCCAAAAAGTTTGCCCACCCCTGATCTAACCAAATGACAGAGGTAAAGATTCCATTCTGAAGACTTAGATTCTCTCCTCATTGAGCTAAGAACTGAATTTGGAAATTAGTAAGTTAAGTTTTAAATACAGCAGCAGTTAAACTGCTCTCTCACATCACACAGGCAACATCATGAATAGGGCGAAAGCACATTAGAATCAGATTCTACAGTGTTTCCCAATTTTTCTTTATTTCCCAACCATGTGAGAATGACAATTAAGAACTAGGCTAATATAATTGTGACTTAGACTGGAGCTTAGCTTGGAGTATAGCTCTGTTTGTCTTGTCCATGCTGACTGCCTAAACATGACAGAAATTCATTTGACAGGAACTGCATTTAACTAAGTTTAAATAACTTTACTAAAATCTGACTGAATGTAGATGAGCACTCACGGTGTACCAGCCTTACCTGAATGGTCTCTTCCAGTCTGTAGAACTCCAGAACCTGCAGTGTCTCTAAAACCTGGTCAGGACTGTAGTGACACAACAACTCAATGAACTGTTCAGTGACACAGGGAGATATTTGTAGCATGTCCTGATTGATACCTTCCCTGGAACACAGACAGGAATTTTAATTGCTATTGTATCTCAGTCAAGCAGTAGACATGTTAGATGAAAGTAAAAGGCTACATGCAGCCGACAAAATACAGGTTACAAACCCAGAACTAAACCTGAAGAACAGCTGTCCTATATAATGGTTCCCCTACAGAACAGTATCAAATTCAAGAACTCTGTCCTTCCCAAGAAGTTCTGTGGTTTGAGCCCAGTAACCTAAAAGGTCATCTGAAGCTCCAGGATGAAGACCAGGGTCAATAACTCCACTCCTCGGGCACACTGAAACTGTCCATCCCAAACGTAAAAGCTCATCTGTGCCAGAGATGAAGCTTTCCTCAGGGCCTAGTCCCAGATGTGGAACAAGCTCCCCAGGAAAAGAGAGGTACCTCAAATGTCACCACTTTCTGTTCCAATTACACATCACACTTGTTCAACCTGCCTTCAGTAAACACACATGTAAACACATACACACACACACACACGTAAACACAGCCGCCATGAAGAATAAAAAACTAGTAGTTGGGAAGGAAAGAGAAAAAACACAGGTGACCGATGTTAGCCACATCACTTAGTGCAGAACCAGAAGGTGGTCAGTCACTAGAGTGGCGAGGGCAGGATAAGAACATCAATGGCAATGAAGATCGGCTCATTCCCTAGTTACTGAATTCCAGATTATTGTCCTCATAGTGAATATGTACACATATAGAACTGTGAAGTAAGTGGTCCAAGCCAGCAGCAAGGAGTGGAAGTGGAAAAGAGGACAGGAAGTCATTGGTGCAGGTAGTAGAGCATAGCAGTGCACTCTAGGATGAGAATGCGCTGCGCAGCACAGGTAAAAGGACCTTATATGGCTACAGCTCTCCTAGTGTGATTATGATTAGAAATACTATGCTGTAGAAGTGGCAACTTATTTATTGGTTTGCTTTCCATGTGTATTCAGAGTAATTCCTACCTACATTCCGACCAAAAATACTTGTACCACTTTTGGCATTGCAGAGCCATTGCAGCTGTGGGAGTCTGAGCTGGATTCTGTTAGAGATGTGTTGCTCATGTCCATTTCAATGTAAGTGTGTGCTCGACCTGAGCACCGCCACTGGAAAGTTTTTCCCTCAGTAGTATGTTGGGTCAACTCTGGTGCCCTCTGAAGTTGCGCCCCCGATGACACGCTGCCCCTTCAGTTCCTTCTTGCCAGTTAAGTCTGACAGAGGACCATGAAGGTGGGGGAGGGTTTGGAATGGACATGAGGAACACATCTTGAAGAACAAGAGTTAGTTATGAAAGGTTAGTAAGGATTTTTTCTTCTTAGAGTGCTTGCTCATGTACATTCCAATGTAGGTGACTCCCAAGCAGTTGTGCAGAGAGGGTTCAGAGTTCATTGGCAGATGGACTGTAACACCACTTGGCTGCAATCCACATCATCTCTAGTTTCTGGGTGATGGGTAGAGCAGAGGTCCCGAAACTGTGCGGCACCCCCCCCGCCACAGGGAGGCACAGAGGAACACTCAGGAGTGTGCGGCTGGGGCACAGGCCAGCCCCCGTGGGAGTGGGGAGGGAGCACATCTGTCTCAGCCCCTGGGGCACTGGCTGCTGGCCCCAGCTCTGGTCCTGGCCCCGGCCCCAGGTGTGGCCTCCTCACTCCTGTCTGTGTCCCCCCCCACCAACCCGAGCTAAGGCCCTTCTCCTGTCCCAGCTCAGGTGGGCGGGGCCACAGACAGGGTATGGGGGGGCACGGTAAAACATTTGGGGACTACTGGCCTAGTGGGATGCAAAGCGTGGACTGACGACTACGTTGCCACTCTACATATGTCCTTAATTGGGACTTGTGCCACGAATGCTGCTGCTGTAGAATGGGCTGTCGGTGAAGGAGCTGGGACCATCCCTAGGTCGTAGCATGTGCCGATACAGGCACTGATCCACAACGAAATTCTCTGGGCCAAGATTGGCAGGCCTTTCATCCTGCTGCAATAGCTACGAAAAGTTGAGTGGATTTCAGAAACGGTTTAGCCCTCTCTCTGTAAAAGGCTAGTGCACACTTAACATCAAGTAAGCAAAGTTTCTGCTCTTCCTGGTTAGCCTGTGGCTTCTGATGGAAGACAGGTACGAAGTTATCGCAGTTACTATGGAACCGTGAGATCACCTTTGGCATGAAGACTGGGTGTGGCCACTGCTGAACCTTGTCTTGAAGAAAACTACGTATGGTGGTTCTAAAGTCAGAGCTCGGATCTCTGAGACCCTTCTAGCCAAAGTAATATGACCAGGAAAGTCATCTTCCAGGACAGGTGGAGCAGAGAGCATGTTGCCAGTGGTTCAAATGGGGGTCCTGTTAGCCTTGCAAACATCAAGTTGAGGTCCCACAGAGAGTGTGGTGGGCATACCTGAGGGCATAGCCCTCCAATCCCTCAAGGAAACAGCCACTGATCAAGTTTGAGAAACTGTTCACCCCTGGGTGAAAGGCTGACACTGCAGCTAGATGGACCCTAACAGATGATACTGTTAGGCCTTGCTGTTTCAAGTGGAGTAGCTAATCTAGGATTAGAGGCAGTGTTGACTGAGTAGGCAAAATAGTCTTTTGTGCTGACCGGATCGAGAATATCTTCCACTTTTCCAGGTAAGTGGTTCTAGTGGACAGTTTCCTGTTCCCTAAAAGTACCCTGCAAACAGGCTCAGAGCATGCCAGTTCTGCGGGATTCAGCCATGGAGCTTCCACGCCATGAGATGAAGAGACTCAAAAGTTCAGATGACATAGATGGCCCTGAGAGATCAGGTCTGGAAACCCGGGGCAGGCTGATTGGCGTGTCCACCAAGAGATGTAGGACGGTGGTGAACCAGTGCTGATGTGGCTGGGCTGGGGCTATCAAGATAAGGCATGTCCTTGTCCCTTCTGACCTTCAGCAGGACTCTGTGTATGAGAGGGATGTGAGAGAATGCATAGAAGAGATGGACCATCCAAGAGAGTAGAAAAGCATTTATGAGCGTACCTGGAATGTGACCTAGGAAGGAGCAGAACCAAAGACACTTCGTGTCATGCTTTGTCATGAATAGGTCTACCTAGGGAGTTCCCCACCTCTGGAAAATGGTGCTCATGATGTCTGGGCAAATGGACCACTCATGATGGTTGGGAAAGGCTCTGCTGAGATGATCGGTTAACTTGTTCTGCGATCCCAGAAGGTAGAAAGCTTCAAGGTGGATCAAGTGGGCTATGCAGAATTCCCATAGGCAAAGAACTTCCTGGCATTCCTGGGGAAGAGGAGTGCACTCTGTCCTATCTGTTTATGTAAAACACTGTTGTTGTGTTCTGTGTAAGGACCGACACACAGTTGCCCTCCAAGTGGGATTGGAACACCAGGCAGGCTAGGCTCACCACCCTCAGTTCCCTCATACTGATGTGTAAAGAGAGCTCTTACAGGGACTGATATGTCTGCAATGAAACACTGACAGTTGGGGCCTGGAGAATGGGACTCCAATACATACTGTCCAGAGGTCCAGCCGCCAGTGAAGTGGAACTGGTAAGATGGGGTGTACCTTTTCTTTGGAAGCTGAGGATCTGTTAATACTGCGAGTGTCTAGTGGATCGGGGCTGGACACCCCAACACTTGGAGGGCTCGGGGGTTGGAGTGTGCCTACTGATAACCTGTAGAGAGAGAGTGGGCACTGGGTGGGTGAGCTTATGTTGCCCATGGCCAGTGGAGCTGGAGAGCTGACCCAAAGAAGGCACTAATAAGGGCTCCTCATGATAAGGGCAGGTGGAAGCAAGGTGCCTCACAGCTCTGGGAACCCCTGGGAACCATCCCAGTATCAATTCTCCAGAGGTACCAGTTCTGCCTTCAAGGCTCAAGAATGGGATACAGACCCTAAGAAAACCGGAACAAACACCTTTTCTGGAAGTGATGCTGGCATTTGTTCTCTGACTCCCAACCTTGAGAGGAAGCTGACTTCTTTCCTTAAGGATCCATGAAAAGGAAAAGGGAAGGATTACTCAGTTTTGGCATAGTTTCGAGCTGAATAACAACTTTCTATGAGCGCTGGTACCCATCAATCCAAGGTGATCAATTGCATGCCGGAAAAAAAAATGGATTAAAAAGCTGTGCAAAAACTATAGTAAATGAGTTCAGAATCAATTCCAGGGAGAAGAGGGAGCATGCACGGAGGAAAAGGACATACAGTAGGGCAATACAGGGGGCCCCCAGCATAAGTCTCTCCCTTATCTGTTGCTTCGGATACCCATCGCTTATCAATAGAGGAACGTATTCCAATTCATGCTGGTCCTGATTCGCATATCTGTCATTTGCATGGATTAGCACTGACATGAATTGGAACATGTTCCCCTATTATACAGTACAGTACTGTAGCTGTGTCTGCTGGCAGCCCACAGGGCCGCTGATCAACTCCTCCCCCTCCCAGTGCCTATTGAATGCCGTGATCAGCTGTTAGGTGGCATTCAGGAAGCGCGGGAAGGAGTGGGGACAGGGCACTCAGAGGAGAGGGTGGAACTAGGCAGGAAGAGACAGGGCTGCCCCAAGTACAGTACTGTCCTGTACCCATTATGAGTGCAAAACACATTCAAAGTGTTAAGGGTGCGCCCGTGTTTAAGAGGCAATGCAAAAATGTAACATTAGAAGTGAAATTAGATGTTATAAAGTGTATTGAAAGAGGTGAACGTGCAGCCGACATTGCTCGTATTGTCGGTTTGCCTGGTTCGATGGTATGCTCAATTTCTAAGAGTGCTGATCGAATTCGTGAAAGCACTAGAAGTGCTACATAATTGTCATCAATGAAGATAACGAAACAAAGCAGCAGTACAATGGAGAAAACTGAATGCTTGCTGGCTGACTGGATTGATGACCTCCATGAAAAGAAAATGCCTGCGAGTTTAAGCTTGATTCAGGAGAAGGCCAAAAGCTTGTATAACAATCTAAAGGAAAGAAGGAGAGAGCTCAAGAGCAGAAAAGGAGACCTTCAATGCTAGTTGTGGGTGGTTCCATGGATTTCAGGCATGAGCCAATCTACATAATGTAAAACTCAAAGGAAAAGCAGTTACTGTGGATGAAGAAGCAGCTGAAATGTTTCCTAGGCAGCTAAACACAATTGTTTCAGAAGGCGGCTACTCTGCAAAACAAGTTTTTAACGTTGACAAGACAGGCCTTTACTGGAATAAGATGCCAACAAGACTTACATTTCTCGTGACAAGAAGACTGCTCCTGGGTTCAAAGCCTCAAAAGACTGCTTAACCCTTCTGCTTGGGGGAAATGCAGAAGGCAATGACAAGTTGAAGCCCCTGCTTGTCTACCACAGTGAAAACCCAAGAGCAATGAGGGGCTACATCAAGTCTTGTCTCCCCGTAATTTGGAAGTCATACAGAAAGGCCTGGAGGACATGCAGAATTTTCTGTGAGTGGTTCGAAGACCGTGCTGTCCATAAATTTAAGGTTTACTGTCAGAAGGAAAATTTGGCATTTAAGGTTTTCCTTCTGCTAGATAATGCAAGCGCTCATGAACTGGACTATGAAGCTCTCTGCCCAAACCTCAAGGTCCTGTTTTTGCCACCCAACACCACATCATTGCTGCAGCCTATGGACCAGAGTGTAATGGCCACATTCAAGGTTACTATCTATGGAGGACATTTCCCATGCTAATTAAGGAGATGGCAGGTGAAGGAAAGCCGAGTGTAAAGGAGTTTTGGAAGTCCTATAACATCTTGAATGGCATGGAAAACATTGATGTGTCGTAGGAAGAGGACACTTTGCAATGTATGAACGGCGTTTGGCATCATGCATGGCCAGATGTTGGCCACAGCTTTGTGGGATTTGATGCCGTTCCTCCTCTTGAGCAAGAAATTGTCAAGTTGCTGAAGGATGTCTGCTTCAAGGAGGTGGAGGAGGATGTACAGGAGTTGCTGGAGTTGCATGCTCAGCAACTGACAAATGAGGAACTGATTGAGCTGGACCAACAATAGATATCCAAAGAAAGCAAGAATGATGACAACGATGACGCAGGGCAGGAAGCCATGGGCCTGATGACAAAGAATCTCTCCCGTTTCTTTGGATTGCTGGATGAGATGATGGAAGTCATATAGAGCAGTGATCCTTTTCATGAATGGTCTGCCAAAGTCTCCAGGGCTCTCAAAGATGCAGTGGCTTGCTACAGGGAGATCTACCATTCAAAGATTCATACAGGAGAGTAGATGTCAATAAAATCCTTTTTTAAGGCTTCTGCAACCAAAAAGCCAGCCACGGAAAAGCCATCCAAAAAAAACTCAGCCTCCACCCCTACCTAAGTTTAGCGTAATTGACACTGTTTTATACTGTATTAAAATTTTCTGTGTTTGAATGGTGTTAGGGTTCTACATTATTTTATTCAATGTTTTGTGTGTAAAATGTGTACTTTAGAACCTGTCACTGTAAAAAGGGACAGTGTTTAGGTGAAAAGAGCATTGTTGTAGGCGAGTGTGAAATTGTGAACGCATCCTTCTCTTATTCCATTATTTCTTTTAGAGAAAAATTCCCCGGTATGTGTTGTTTTGGTATCCATCACCCTTTTCAAGAATGCAACCCCAATGTATATAGGAGACCCCCCGTACATAAGAGAAGCATGTATCCAAAAAGGGATGTGCACATAGGGGGTCACCACAATGGAGTATCCATGGCAAGAAGAGTATGCTGAAGAAGACAGATCACCCCACCCCATGATTCTGCCTTCTTCAAAGGGAACAGGTACCCCAGGAACCTTCCCACAGATCTCTGAGCCAGAGGCTTGCTGCACACACCAAGCCTGTTGAGTTGATTAATCTGTTAAGACTGTCAAACTACTTAACACAGCATGTAAATATAGTCCAGCCCCTCTGCCTCAGCATGGAGGGGGAGGGGTGGACTAGGTGATGTCTCAAGGTCCCTTCCAGCCCTACATGATTTTATAATTCTGTCTTAAATTTACATACAAATTTGTTCATGTTTCTCAGCACTTTGTTTTGGTGAAAACAACAGGCATTGCAGGTACATCGCCCAAACACACATCACAAATGAATGGATTTCATTACACTTGTTTGCAATGGAAACTCTCTCCTGGGAAGTGATAAGGAAATGGAAATGAAAATGAAAATATAATAAATTTGATAAGAGAACTGTAGCAATATACACTTTGCTCTATTTTCCATCACTTCTTATCAGTCATGGACACAAGGGCACTGGGTTTTAAATTTCCCATGACAATTTCTATTAACCCCCATGCCCCTGCTTAAAATACAACTCTAGCTAAATTATATGGGCCAGATTAATCTCTCTGATGTATTTCCCCTAACTTCAGTGTAGTTACATCAGGGAGATGAATCTAGTCCCACGTGCTGCCACAAAAACGTTTGTATTTGAGACATTAAACTCATTTGTTCCTCTAGGAATCTCTGTTTTAATAAAACCTCTGCCTGAAAGAGGATATAAACATTCATATGGATTGGAGAAAGACAAATGTTTTTGAAGGGCTTGAATTATGGTTCTTCCTTCTGACATGCTACAAAGATTGTATATTTAAAAAAAAAATTTTTTTTTGTTTAAATCAGCTGTTGTAGATATTCTTTGACTGTTCAGCAGCCGTGAAATTAAGTTATAACCTTGCATATTAGGCTTTTGAAGTAAATAAACCAAATCAATTTACAAAACTATTGTGAAAAAAGTTTCACTATTTTATAAGGTGCAAATTATATTGCTAAAGCTTATTTTGAAGTATGTCCCCATTACACACAAACACAAATCCACGGCACTGGCAACACAACATAGTCAATAGGAGCTTGTGTGATATGAATAATAAACTACTCCAATAATCTAAGGTCTCTTCAGAGAGAATTTTTTAAGAATAGGACAGGTCAGGGGAATATTGTCAATAAAGTGACTGAATTCTTGGGCGTCCACCTCCTTTGCTCTGTAGTGATTGTTGCAGAAATGAGGTCACTGGGCTCATTTAAATTCTATTAAGGATCATTCTTCTGCACACAGAGTCCCACTTATGTTTTCCGTATTGATCTTTTTGGCATGTGCAATCAATCCATTATACCCATTTAATTCTATTATTTTGGACCCCCAGCAATATTGCTGAAGCCCTGAGAGAATCAAATGGACTTTATTCACATTCACAGCCATGTTGTACTAATGTGAACGCTGCAGGAATTCAGGTAGTGCAAAGAGACAGACTTTGCGGACTGACTGTGGCTTGCTGAATGTCAGTCCTGTACAGGAAGTAGAGATATTTTGTACAGTCAGATTCAAAAGTTGATATTATGCTTTTAAGAGTGACTTCCTGTTGATGGCTTGTGATGTATGTGCTTATGATCAGACTAAGAGGGAAGTGGCCACTTCCTAACTATTTCAGGGCTAAATTGGATTAGTTTATTACCTGGAGATTTATGAAACCTATTTCTGTTGACAAGAAAAATATTGAAGTCCAGTGCAATTTCTCCTTTCATTGGGACTCATTTATCACAATAATCTGACGGCAATACTGTAGCATAAGCAGAGCCAAAGTCAAAATCCAGCTGGCAGTAACACCTGTTTATCAATATGCAAGCCAAACATCTAGAGCACACAGATGCTCATACTGAAAATGTCTGAACCGAGAATTATCACTGTACAGGATTGTGTGTTCAGTTCTGGGCACCTCAAAGTAACTGACAAATTTGTGGATTTTTAGAGAACAATAGCAGAAGCTTAGACTGCTGGTAACCAGAAGAGAAAAACAGGCAAAAGGACAGTTACCTGTTCTGTAATTGGCATTCTTCGAGATGTGTTGCTCCTGTCTATTCCACAGTAGGTATGCGTGCTCGCCACGTGCACTGGTGCCGGAAGTTTTTCTCTTAGCACTACTCGTACTGAGGGAGCACCGCAGCGACCCCTGGAGTGGCGCCTGCCTGGCATGGTACAAGGGGAGCTGCGTGCTCCCCCCACCCTCAGTTCCTTCTTGCCGGACAACTCCAACAGAGGGGAAGGTGGTGTGGAATAGAAAGGAGCAACACATCTCAAAGAACGCCAGTTATGGAACAGGTAACTGTCCTTTCTTTGAGTGATTGCTCCTGTGTATTCCACAGTAGGTGATTCCAAGCAGTATCTGTTGGAGGTGAGTAGGAGTTCACAGTGGTTCGGGACGAAGCACCGCCCTGCCAAACCCAGCGTCATCCCTGGACTGGGAGACGATCATGTAATGCGAAGTAAATGTGTGAACTGAGGCCCATGTGGCCACCCCACAAATGTCCTGGATGGGAACATGTGCGACATAGGCAGCTGATGAGCCTGAGCCCTCACAGAGTGTGCCCTAATGATAGGTGGCAGGGGGATCCCTGCCAAATCATAACACATGCGTATGCATGAGGTGATCCAGCGGAAAAGGCACAGCGTGGAGATGGGTTGCCCCTTAGCCTGCTCGACCAATGCAATAAAGAGTTGAGAAGATTTCTGGAACAGTTTAGTCCAATCCAGGTAAAAAGCCAACACCCTACGCATATCGAGCGTGTGGAGGCAGCATTCCTCGAAGGAATAGGGCTTGGGACAGAGCACGGGAAGCAGGATGCTCTACTCCGTATGGAAGGCAGAGATCACCTTTGGGAGGAACGTTGGGTGTGGGCGGAGCTGGACTCTATCCTTATGGAAAACCGTATGGGGGGTTCTGAGGTTAAGGCCCTGAGCTCTGAGACACGTCTTGCCAACGTAATCGCCACCAGGAAGGCCACCTTCCAGGAGAGGTGCGACTAGGAACACATGGCCAGGGGTTCGAAGGGGGATCCTGTGAGACGGGACAAGACCAGGTTGAGGTCCCATTGCAGTACTGGGGGCCTGGCGTACAGGAACGAGCGGTCAAGGCCCTTTAGAAACCGGGAGGTCAGAGTGGGAGAAGACCGAGTGGCCTTGCACCGGCAGGTGAAAGTCTGATATGGCCGCCAGGTGCACCCTGACAGAGGCAGACACCAGCCCCTGGGCTCTAAGGAATAGGAGGTAGTCCAGGATAAACTGTAGGGGCGCGGTGGAGGGGGACATTCCCCGCTCACTCGCCCATCTGGCAAACCTGGACCACGGAGGTGAGCCGTTCTCAGGGAGATATTGTGGGCTATGCAAAACTCCCATAGGTTCAGGGCTTTCTGGCAGAGGGCAAGGGAGCAAGACCCGTCTTGCCTACTGATCTAGTACATCGCGGCGGTGTTGTCCGTGAGGACTCTGACCACTTTGCCACAGAAGTGCATGAGGAACACCACGCACGCCAACCGAACCACCCTAAGCTCCTTGACGTTTATGTGAAGGGGCAAGTCCGGAGACAACCAGGTTCCTTGGATTTGCACCTTCCCCGTGTGGGCTCCCTTGCCCAGGTCCGAAGCATCGGACATCAGGTCTACAGACAAGTTGGTCTCCATGAAGGGAACTCCTTGCAACATATTGCCCAGGCAGGACCACCACAGGAGGGAGGCGAGAATCGGGGGCAGAACCGTCAGAACCTTGCCCACACCATCCCGAGCTTAGGAGAACTGGGGGGCCAGCCATAACTGGAGGGCCTCATACGGAGCCTGGCACGGTGGACCATGTACGTGCATGCCGTCATGTGTCCCAGAATCTGAAGACATGCCCTCACCATGACCGAGGCAACGAGATCCCTTAGGGTCTCGAATCTGTCCCGGGGGAGAGACACTGTGGCCTTGGAGGAGTCCAGTAGGGCCCTAATGAACTCTATGCACTGAACTGGCACTAACGTCAATTTGGTCTCGTTCACAACCAGGCCTAGACCAGTGCATGTCGAGAGGAGCAGCTCTATGTGGGACTCCACCTAGCAGTGGGACTCTCCCTTGAGGAGCCAATCGTCAAGGTAGGGGAAGATTTGTACACCCTCTCACCTGAGGTAGGCCACTATCACTTAGTGAAAACCCTGAGAGCCGTGGATAGGCCAAAGGGGAGGACCGTGAATTGGTAGTGGTCCATTCCCACCATGAATCGGAGGAAGCGTCTGTGCCCCTTGAAAATATGGACATGAAAGTACACGTCCTGGAGATCCAGGGCCATGTACCAGTCCCCCAGGTCTAGGGAGGGGATAATAGAGGCCAAGGACACCATGCGGAACTTGGAACGGGTCAGAAATCTGTTCAGGTTGCACAGGTCCAGAATAGGCCTGAGACCCCCTTTTGCCTTCGGGATGAGGAAGTACCGGGAGTAGAATCCTTTGCTCTGAAACGAAACCAGTACCCTTTTCCATCAATCCTAGGTGGAGCAACCGGTCCACCTCCTGACGCAGGAGACAGACGTCTCCTGGGTCCATCACGGATGGTAGGTGGTTTGGTGGAGCTGAAGTGAACTGCAACTCTTAACCCTTGGAGATGGTACTGAGGATCCATTGGTCCAAGGTTATGTGGGACCATGGCCTGAGGAAGGCAGATAATTGTGTTTTACAACCAAACTTTATTAACCGGGGAGGGGAGGGAGGGCTCTCCCTGGCAACAGTCCTGGTGCCCCGCTGCCGACAGTCAAAACCACCTCTTTCCTTGCCTCTTGCCCTTAGAGGGCCCAAGCTGCGGGGCAGAGTGGGACTGGTGCTGAGACTGATGCTTCTGGTCTCTGGGTCTTTTGTATGGGGGCTCATATCTGCTCCTCACAGGTTGAACCGCTGGAAGCAATTTGGCCTTGTCCTTAGCCGGAGGGACATAGAGGCCCAGGATCTTCAGGGTGGTCCGGGAATCCTTCATCCCATGCAGACTGACGTCCGTCTGGTCCACAAAGAGCGCCTTGCCATCGAACGGGAGGTCCCGCATCAGTGATTGCGCCTCCACGGACAGACCAGATAGCAAGAGCCACGACACCCTACGCATGGGGATCACCGAAGCCATCAAGCGGGCCACCATGTCCACCACATTGGACACTGCTTCCAAGGCCACTTTTGCCGCCCCTAATCCCTCTTCCCACAGAGCCTTGAAGTCCTTCCTGTCCTGGTCCGGGAGGAGGGGCTCAAATTTAGACAGGGACTCCCACAGGTTGAAGTTGTACCTGCTGAGTAGGGCCTGGTGGTTGGGTACGTGAAGCTGGAAGCTAGCCAATGAATAAACTTTTCTGCCAAAGGAGTCCAGCCTCCTGGCATCTTTATTTTTTGAGGTGGGCGCGGGCTGGCCCTGACGCTCTCTGTGGTTTACCAATTCCACAACAAGTGAGTTGGGATTCGAGTGTGAATACAAGTATTCATGGTCCTTCACTGGCACAAATTATTTCCTCTCGGCCTTTTTCGAGATTGGGGTCAGGGAGGTGGGAGTTTGCCACAAGGAGTTTGAAATGTTGGCAATACCCTGGTGCAGAGGTAGGGCCACATGGCCCAGTGCCAAGGGAGACAGGACATTAAAGAGGGAATAGGATGGGCCCTCCATCTCCTCGGCCTGCAGCTGGAGGCTGGAAGCCACCCACTTTAGCAGGTCCTGGTGCAGAAGAACGGCTGCTGTGCACCGAGTGGTGCGGGGAGGAGTCTTCAGAGTGGGAACAGCGGCTGCTTGGAGTGGTCTGGTGGGCACCCAGAAGGGGCTTGCCTCATGACCTAGGGCCCATGCCCGGTTGAGCACTCAGGATGGCCAGGGACATAATGTCTGTCGCAGCCTGCACCGCCTCTGGCGTCGACGGCATCCGTACCGGTGGGGATGCCTGGGTGGACGCCAGCAGGCTGCTCTGCTCCACACGAGTCGGAGCCTTAGTGCCCGAGGAGGATTGAGGGCTACTCAGTGCGGGACCAGCCTCCTCCTTGTCCTTATCGTGGCGTCGTTGCGAGGTCGCACTCTTCCCTTGCTTTTTGGCAGGAGAGCGGCACTGGCTAGTCAACGGAGCTGTGCTATGTACTGACAACATGGTGGCCGGTGCCAAGTCCAATCAGCGCACCTGCATCGGGGTCCACGCCAACTCCATCAGGAGAGCTCAAAGCCTGAAGTCTCTCTCCTTCTTGGTTCTTGGCTTGAACGACCTGCAGATCTTGCAACAGTCATTAATGTGAGTCTCACCCAGGCAGCGAAGACACTCAGCGTGAGGGTCGCTCCTGGGCATAGAACGGCGACAGGAGTCCCACGACTTGAAGCCTGGGGCACAGGACATGCCCGAGCCCCTCTATTCACTGAAGAACAATCCACAATGGTACCACTAAGGTCAAGAAGAAGGGTTGCAGCAAAGCTGGAGCACAAAAGTTCTGACTACCGTCACTGGCGCAAGAAGGAACTGAGGGTGGGGGGAGCCCGCAGCTCCCCTTATAGAGTGATATACAGGCGCCACTCCAGGGGTCACCACGGTGCTCCCCCAGTACAGGTACTGCTAAGGGAAAAACTTCTGGCACTGGTGCATGTGGCGAGCATGCACATTTACTGTAGAATAGACAGGAGCAATCACTCGAAGCAGCAGCAAGTTTTCAGAAAGGGAATTTTGTCCCTATGCTCATTTCACCTCTTTTCCTATGGAACCATTATAGTAACTGCACGATACAGTTTATCTAGTTCATTCCCGTGTCAAGGCAGGATTGTACCCTACAATAATTTATGGTCGTGTAAATTTATGCATTTATACATTTGTTTACAGCAGTGTATTTTAACTAAAGAGTTATGATTTTGAGTAGTAAGTTATAAACTATCAAATTTACTTACATACCTTGGGTCAAGGAGACTTCTCAAAAACTGGAAAAGCAAGAATTGGTCCTGAATAGTAGGAAAAACAAAAAATAATTAATATTTTAATATAATAATCTGGTTCAGAGTTGTCTGAAGTTATATCCATTGAAAGAAATACCATTCACTCTTATGGTACTGATGCTCATGAAGAGCGAAGGACATAAATCCACACCATGTAGAGGTCAAGCATAGGAGTTTATTACACACAGTGCTGGCGGAGTGTCACCTTGCTTATTAGGCTCAGAGACACTGTCAATCAATTACTTACAATAGAATATATAGATTTTCCATGGGCAGGGGAAAGTAACAGGGTAGGCAGTTCCACACCCAGGAATAGGTTTTGCAGCAAAACAAAATAAGCACATTAGCCAATGGTTAACAGGTTACACAATGTCTCCGCCCGTGGTTTAAATTTAGCAAGTTAATATTTAATTAATACTTTAATAAAATGTTTTTAGTATAAAATATGTTGAATTTTGATTTGGGGTCCATAGGAATGGAGCAACTCCTTTAACTGTTCAACAGGTACATTCGTAGG
This sequence comes from Gopherus flavomarginatus, assembly GCF_025201925.1. Lineage (NCBI taxonomy): Eukaryota > Metazoa > Chordata > Testudines > Testudinidae > Gopherus > Gopherus flavomarginatus. The sequence goes on from NC_066624.1 coordinate 64,444,244, forward strand.
GTTAAAGCAAAAAAACAATGAAAGTATATGGCAATAAAGATTGTCTCCTTTATGTCTTAGGGCAGGCACTGGTCCCTGGGAAAGGAGGTGGAAAGATGCCTTATCTTATATTGACATGTGCCAACTTTTCATAAACTCAAAATTGGATCTGTGGGAAAAACATCTCCCTACAGAAAAGACTAACACAATAAAAACAGGGATTTTTTTGTTCAATTTGAAACATAATTATTCAGTTATTGCTTTAACAGCTGGCATTTCTACTGACCAAGCATATCTTAGCCAAGGCAACGTTATTTTGTTTATCCCAGCTTTCTATTAGCTGATCACTATTTGTTAGGCCTCTGGTCCCTTGACCATACTCTGGACTTTGGGTCTGGAAAAGAGCTGGCACAATCCATATACCAGGCTGTTATATAAAATGCACATGGATTTTAACCCTTCAAAAAGTCTGGTCAGAGCCTCTGCCTTGAGCAAATCTCTTAAACCAGTTTCATTTGGTATAATTCCTCCTAGTCTAGCGGTTGTTTTTTGGATTGTAAAAGGACACCATGATTTTATGAACAAGTGCTAGCCATCCAGACTTAGAAACCCTGCAGCTGTGCTGTCAAGTGAAGCAATCTGAGGTTCACAGATAATCTCTTTTGGTCTTAAAATGTATCTATGATCTAGTTCAATAGTTCTCAAACTTTTGTACTGGTGACCCCTTTCACACAGCAAGCCTCTGAGTACAACTCCGCCTTATACATTAAAAACACCTTTTTTATATATTTAACACCATTATAAATGCTGGATAAAAAGCAGGGTTTGGGGTGGAGGCTGACAGCTTGTGACACCCCCATGTAATAACCTTGTGCCTCCCTGAGGGGTCCCAACCCCCAGATCTAGTCTGACCTTCACAGGCTATAGAATTTTACCCAGTGATTCCTACACCTAGAACCGTAACTTGTGGCTGAAATAGAGCATCTCTGGAAAGTCATTCATCTTTAGTTAACAACCCATGATGGAGACTTTACCACGTCTCTTGGCAATCTGTTCCAACGGTTAACTACCTTTACAGTAAAAAACGTCTATCTTATTTCCAGTTTGAATTTGTCCAGCTTCAACTTCCCCCTCTTTGGATTGCATTATGCCTTTGTCTGCTAGATTAAAGAGCTCTCCACTGTTAGATACCTTTTTCCTGGGTAGGTAATTACAGATCCATCAACTCTGAACCTTCTCTTAGATAAGAGAAACAGACTGGACTCCTGAAGTTTTACCATAAGACTGTTTTCCAGACTTTGAATCACTCTTGCAGCTCTCAGTTTTTAGCAACTTTTTAGAAACCAAGACACTAGTTCTGAACACAGTATTTCAGCAGTGGTCTTACCAAGGAGTGGATAAACCTTGCTGTGACAACAACTCAACTCTGGGAGGATCTTTGGACAGAATAAGCAGCTCTAAGAAACAGGCCTGTAACCCACGCACTTTAAGGCTCTCATGCAGAAGCAATTACTGCATGCAGTGTCAATCCTTTGAGCCCTTTTAGGAAGTCTTACAGACAACACAGTCCCCAACAGTGTCTTTCCCTTTATCATAGTCATCAAAAATGGGGAGCACCTCTTAAGTGCAGGTTATTTGCTGGATCTACCAGAATTGGCAAAGCTTGAGGTACCAAACAACGAAAAGCTGTTGAAACCATCTAATTAAACGTTTCAAAAACCAGGACAATCTAACCAACAGCAGAACTATTTATAATATTATAACTATCACAACAAAAATGAAGATTGGTTCTGTCCCTCTCCAGCAGCAGGACAGATAAGAACAGATGGTCTATATAAAATTGGCTTGAGGGACAGTCATGTTGAATGGATCCTGGCAGGCACTACATTTGGGGCAGCTAGGAAAGCAGCTCTTTTAAACCTTGTTTAGGGACTCAGAGTGCTTCGATGGAATGTACTGATGCCAAGCACAGAAGGGGGTAGGCAGCTTCTTACTAGTGGAAATAATCTGACTCCTTGCTGTATATTTGTATGGAGGAGGAGAGCACCAAGGGTTCCATTTATCAGAGGGTAGCCGTGTTAGTCTGGATCTGTAAAAGCAGCAAAGAATCCTGTGGCACCTTATAGACTAACAGACGTTTTGGAGCATGAGCTTTCGTGGGTGAATACCCACTTCCTCAGATGCATGTAATGGAAATATCCAGGGGCAGGTATATATATGTGTGCTAGCAAGCAAGCTAGAGATAACGAGGTCAGTTCAATCAGGGAGGATGAGGCCCTGTTCTAGCAGTTGAGGTGTGAAAACCAAGGGAGGAGAAACTGGTTCTGTAATTGGCAAGCCATTCACAGTCTTTGTTCAATCCTGAGCTGATGGTGTCAAATTTGCAGATGAACTGAAGCTCAGCAGTTTCTCTTTGAAGTCTGGTCCTGAAGTTTTTTTGCTGCAGGATGGCCACCTTAAGGTCTGCTATAGTGTGGCCAGGGAGGTTGAAGTGCTCTCCTACAGGTTTTTGTATATTGCCATTCCTAATGTCTGATTTGTGTCCATTTATCCTTTTCCGTAGAGACTGTCCAGTTTGGCCGATGTACATAGCAGAGGGGCATTGCTGGCATATGATGGCGTATATTACATTGGTGGATGTGCAGGTGAATGAACCAGTGATGGTGTGGCTGATCTGGTTAGGTCCTGTGATGGTGTCGCTGGTGTAGATATGTGGGCAGAGTTGGCATCGAGGTTTGTTGCATGGATTGGTTCCTGAGCTAGAGTTATTATGGTGTGGTGTGCAGTCACTGGTGAGAATATGTTTCAGGTTGGCAGGTTGTCTGTGGGCAAGGATTGGCCTGCCACCCAAGGCCTGTGAAAGTGTGGGATCATTGTCCAGGATGGGTTGTAGATCCTTGATGATGCGTTGGAGGGGTTTTAGCTGGGGGCTGTATGTGATGGCCAGTGGAGTCCTGTTGGTTTCTCTCTTGGGTTTGTCTTGCAGTAGGAGGCTTCTGGGTACACGTCTGGCTCTGTTGATCTGTTTCCTTATTTCCTCTTGCGGGTATTGTAGTTTTTGAGAATGCTTGGTGGAGATTTTGTAGGTGTTGGTCTCTGTCTGAGGGGTCAGAGCAGATGCGGTTGTACCTCAGTGCTTGGCTGTAGACAATGGATCGTGTGATGTGCCCGGGATGGAAGCTGGAGGCATGAAGGTAGGCATAGCGGTCAGTGGGTTTTCGATATAGGGTGGTGTTAATGTGACCATCACTTATTTGCACCGTGGTGTCAAGAAAATGGACCTCCCGTGTAGATTGGTCCAGGCTGAGGTTGATGGTGGGGTGGAAGCTGTTGAAATCATGGTGGAATTTTTCCAGAGTCTCCTTCCCATGGGTCCAGATGATGAAGATGTCATTTGTAAGGATTTAGAATTGTTTGGAAGGGACATACACCTTTCTGTTTCAGGCTACACATTGACCTCAGGCAGGGGGTTGGATGGAAATTCTCCCAGCAACAAGTTATTTCATAAATATGCAATTCAAGGTTTCTACACTTTTCTGTTGCAGCTGGTTCTGGCCACTATTAGAGATTGGACTAGATAGACCTCTCGTCTGAACCGCTCTGAAAATCCCTATGAATATGGCCAAAGCCAATTCAACTATAAAAACACAGTTCAATCCAAAGTGTGTTTGCAAGTTTTTACCTGAAGATTTTTAATGATTCCCTCAATCTGGTCATTGAAGTGAGTGGCTATCAGGTCTGCTGCTTTATTCGGGCTCAGAAATAGCAGCTCCTGGAGACAGAGGGAATAAAATACACAACCTTTAGTCTTACAGACTACAGGATCATGCATTAATGTTGATCCCACTCATACTGTAGTATACCTACAAATCTACATGATCACATCTAGAAGTGTAGTAACAGTGAATACCATTGGGTGAAGAATGCTTCTGAAGCAACAATTGAAAAAAGAAGATTAAGAGGTATAGAACAGACAGAGACAGAGCACAAAAATCCTCATACTGGTGAGGCATGTGCCTCAATCTTGAGCTGCAGGTGTCATCTCACCAGCTCTTCTTGCCTGTGTTCCATCCCTGTCGCTCTGACAAGACTTCCAGGTAGTGCCAGTTGTGCAGGTGTTTTGGTGACATGGCTCCTGTTGTGCAGGAAGTGGACTAAGACCATCAGCTAATTTCACAGGCCAGTCATTGGCAATCAAACAGTAATAACTTCAGATCAATACAGGCCTCTGTTGGACTGAAACCAGTGACAAAAAGGCTCTCTCTCATATCTGACATTAGGGAACCTAAAATGGAATCATTTTTCACCAAGGCAATATCACTACAACAAAAACAGACAGGATGGCAGGTGACAGGAAAAAAATTCACAAAGGAAACTCTTAATTCATTTTGATCTGATCAGAAGCACTTTTTCCTCAATTCCATACTGTCCTCATAGGTCATACATAGATTAATTTTCCACTCATGTACTTAAGGTTGGTAAGTGTAAGTTATTCACATATAAATACGGTACCAAGGAACCTGAAAAGTATTGAAAGAATGTGCTATTCAGGGACTAGCACACTATATACATTATAGTGGGCCACTACTAAAGCAATATAAAACGTGTTTCTAGCAAAGCCTACCTTACCACTACTCAGAATTTTGGCATAAATATTCTTTTCAGAGAAGGAATGAACTTGACTAAGTCAGAGTGATTTCTTCTGCCAACCTTCACATAAAGTGAATCATAATTTACAGTTACTCAAAGTTAAACAATGAGAAGCTTTGAGCTTAAGTTTAAGTAACTGAAAATGATCATTTTCAAATGAAATTCTGTACATCATTAATCCCCATGGAAGATAAATGCTTAGCTTACTTTGGAGAGAGATTTTTCATCCTGCAAGATAACAATTGTGAAAAATAATGTACCAAGAATGAACAGCTTTGCAGCTCTATAATTATAACTTGGCCGCCAAACGAATAAAATAATATTCACCACTTCGGTGTTACACAAATAGCTGAGAATTTGTGTCTCAAACTTTTTTGTTTTTTGTTTTATTTTAAATTGTGTTTGTACTGAACTTTGAAAAAGGGGAAGAAGAATTGTTTATTGGTTAGAGCAGGGGACTGTGAAACAGGATTTGTGTGTGGTATTCCTGACTTTGCCACTGATGTGCTGTGTGATTTTAACTTAACTTCTCTTTGACTCAGTTTGCCTCTGTAAAATAAGGATATTATCTTCTTTACAAGACACCAACTCATTGTGCATTGTCAAGTGTTTGGATGGAAGGCACAGTAAACATGCACTCTGTGTGCGCGCGCATGTGTGTGTGTGTGGGGTGTATTGAAAATACACACCCACACACACCCCAAAACGTATGGCAGTTATCAACTCCTCCTCTGCAGTGCTTCAGGAAACTCCTCTTCTACAAACCCTACCAAAATCAGCTATGCCATCCTCAAAGGCATACTCTCCTGCCTACAAAGAAGCACAAGGTGGAAAAGGGAGAAACTGGTTTAAGTTCAGAAAAACAAGCAATTCAGTCTATGCTATACCTCAATATGTTTCATAGCCTTCTGCCACACTGACTGCTTCTCCTCAGCACTGTACCCAGGAATGGATAGGATATTGTGGATGTAGTTGAACACTTCTTCCTGTAAGGCATAAAGTAAGAAGGTATAGCATGTTCAGGGCCGGCTTTAGGATGTACGGGGCCCGATTTGAACATTTTTGGTTGGGCCCTGGCAGGGATGACTAAAAAAAAAAAGTGTAAAAAAAAAAAAGCCTCTCATTTCTTCCATGTATTATTTACTTTCCACAACTATATAAATAATACAATTATATAATATGTACATTGCATCATATATGCTGTTTGCTTATTAATGACTGCCATTTCACATGTGTGGATCCCTGACACTCCCTGTGGGTGTGCACATGTGTGCATCCCAGCTGCTCCCTGCCCCCCTCATTGAAGCAGGTGTGCAGGGTTACTGCCCTGGGAACTGCAGGGCAGCAGTGGACATGGGGCTGGTTGGAGGCAGGGTCTAGCTGCAGGCAGGGCAAGGGGTGCAGGGCTGGCTGGAGACAGGGGGGTGTGGGGTGGGCTGGCTTCAGGCAGGGCCGCAGGGGGATGCAGCAGGGGTTGGAAGGGCTGGAGACAGAGGAGTGCAGAACTGGCTGGCTTCAGGCAGGGGAGTGCAGCGGGGTTGGCTGGACACAGGGCAGGGGATTTGGGGCTGGGTGTGGGCAGGGTGTGTGGGGGCTGGCTGGCTGGCTTTGGGCAGGGCCACAGGGGTGTGTGGCAGGGGGTGGCTGGAGACAGGGCAGGGGGTTTGGCAGGGGCTGGCTGTGGGCACGGAGTGCAGAGCTGGCTGGGGGCAGGGCAGGGGGTGCAGCAGAGGCAGCTGGAGCCCTGGCCCTTTAAATAGCCCCCAAGCCTCCTGCTATCCCAGGGCTCTGGGGGTTATTTAAAGGGCCCGGGGCTCCCCTGCTTCTACCCCACCCTGGACCTTTTAAATAGCGGCGAGAGCCCTGGAGAATACATGGGGGCGGCAGGGCTCCGGTGGCTATTTAAAGGACGAGGTGGCAGAGGCAGCTGGAGCCCTGGCCCTTTAAATAGCCCCCAGACCCCCTGCTATCCCAGGGCTATGGGGGCTATTTAAAGGGCCCGGAGCTCCAGCAGGGAGAGCAGGGCTGCGGGGCAGCTTGCCGCGCTCCAGCCAGGAGAGCGGGGCGGCTTGCCGCGCTCCAGCCGGGGCTCCAGCCAGGAGAGCGGGGCGGCTTGCCGCGCTCCAGCCGGGGCTCCAGCCAGGAGAGCGGGGCGGCTTGCCGCGCTCCAGCCGGGGCTCCAGCCAGGAGAGCGGGGCGGCTTGCCGCGCTCCAGCCGGGGCTCCAGCCAGGAGAGCGGGGCGGCTTGCCGCGCTCCAGCCGGGGCTCCAGCCAGGAGAGCGGGGTGGCTTGCCGCGCTCCAGCCGGGGCTCCAGCCAGGAGAGCGGGGCTGCGGGGTGGCTTGCCACACTCTGGCTGAGGCTCCGGCTCTCGGCGCGGGGCCCTCTTAGGCACAAGGCCTGATTCCTGGGAATCGGCTGAATTGGCCTAAAGCCAGCCCTGAGTATGTTCTGTTCCCAGCAATTTGAATATTCATCTGGGAAGTGCATCAGCGATAGCTTGCAAACTCACTTATTTGGACACAATCATTTTCAGACTAGCCACTAAATTGTACTTGCAACATGGACAATTGGTTATTTAAGGATTTCTTTGGTTGTTAGAGGTGAAGATAAACTGGTAGGGAGGTTTTAACATTATAGCTCTGCTCACAGAATTAAAACATACAGTCACAGGAGTGCACTTCAGAAGCAGAACTAGAGCTAGCCCAGCTTGGGAAGACCACGTCCATTGACTGAACCTCAGCTACTGGTAACAGTTATGGTTTGACCTTAAGTAGCTCCTAAAAGAGGAAAGGGAAAGTACGAGGAGGAGTAGAATTGTATGTGAAAAGGAGTGGCTGAGATTGTTGACATAGAGCAGCTTTGCTCTAATAACTGAGGAGATCGAAGTAGTCATCTTGTTCCCTTTGGGGAAGGATGGACTATGACCTCTTGCCGAAGAGAACAGATGAGAGGAGGGTGGAGCGTACTCCTTCAGAGTGAAGGTCATTGCTCCCACCTTCCCACTGTATTACTTGCTGGAGCTCATTCTCTCCAAGATTCTCCTGTGTCATCCTCAGCAGCTAACCAATTCTCCTTTATTCTCCCCACTTCCATCTATCACTCGCTCTAGTCCTCTGTTTCTTCTCCCTGTCTCTATTATCTACTTTTCTTTTCACTTCTATATGGGAGAAAAGTAGATTTCAGCCTGCAAGTCTGTAAGAGGTTTGCAATATCAGATCTAATATTCCAAAAAGAGATAAGCGGCAAGACTCTTCTACTGAGTCATGCTGCTGTCGGGTGTGAAAATTGGGCAGAAAAATGTAGAGTAATGTTCATTGACCTAATGGAAGATTACTTAATTGCAGCCAAGAAATAACAGTGGTTTGAAGTCTCTCGAGAGAGGGAACCATGGGCAGGGACAGAGGCGAACTGCTGGGAGAAACACTGGAAGCATGCCAAATTTAGGCTAAGTCTACACTGGAGGGAGGGTAGGAGGGAATGATGTCGACCTAAGATATGCAACTTCAGCTATGTGAATAGCATAGCTGAAGTCGTCGTACCTTAGGTCAATTAACCTGGCCGTGAAGATGGCAGCGAGCGACCGCTGCCGCTCCCCCGTCGACTACACTTCCGCCTCACCACAGTGGAGTTCCGGAGTCAATGGCAGAGCAATCGGGGATCGATTTTATCACATCTACACCAGACGTGATAAATTGATCACTACCTGCCGATCCGGCGGGTAGCATAGACATACCCTTATGAGCAAGCCTAGGCTCAGATGTACGTTATATATTGTGGTTTAAGTCAACGAAGACAAACCCCAGGAAGGAGGCGACTTTTGGACACTAACCTAAGCCTCAACTACACTAGATAGATCGATTGTAAAACTGACAGGGAGGGAAAAAAAAAAATCTAGATGAGAATTGAGAATTTAAAGGACATTTTATTAAAATGTCAATAAATACAAATACCGTAATCATTTAACAATGCTGCATCAGTTTAAAAAAAATCCTGGTTTAGTGAAGTGAAAGCAACAATAAAAAAATAAAAAGATAATCTATAACACATGGAAAAAATGGGAAATTGATAACAATGAATATAAATCAGAAGTTAAAACAGACATTACAGGAAGGCAGGTTAGATACCTCTTCTGGCCATAGAATCTAAGCAAGTATCAGAAGAAAAATCTATGGCCAGCTAAATTAAGAATAATAAATAGATTTTTCAAAAAAATATTAGGAAAAAAAGGAACTGTAATAACGGTTTATAACTAAATGAAGAGGGTAACTTATCAATAATGATACAGACAAGGCAGAAGCATTCAATAAATATTTCTGTTCTCTATTTGGAAATAAGCTGGATGACGTATTCATATAATAGAATGATTAAATACTTTCTATTCCAACCATAACCACAAGGAGGATGTTATACAGCATCTACTAAAGTTAAAAAAATTTAGGGTCAGCATGACTGGATGATTTGCACTCAAGGAGTTTTAAAAGAGTTGGTCAAGAAGCAATTTGACTCACTGGTGTTAGAAATCTAATGACAGCCACCTCACCTGGACTAGTGTAAAAGAGCCCTACTATGGATGCAAGAGCAAACCTTACAGTTATTCAGGATGGGTACTGTAGACACATTGAAAATCAGCATAAAACAATGAACTGGTACATACAAGGGTCATAGAACACTCTAGTGTAGACCAGGACTCAGCGTGTGCCCAGGGTTGATGGAAAAGGAGGGGGTTCTAACTGTACAAGATCGATGACAGGAACTGTTTTACTTGCCAAGGGGGCTGGGGGGGGAAGAGGAGCTACTCTCTTCTTGGCTGAGGAAAAGTTTAGAGCATTACATATTTACCTACCTTTCTCACTGGATCACGCAAGTAACAATCAATGATTTTGTCATAGAGATGCTCCCGTTCATACATAAACTCACAAATTTGGTAGCTGAAATAAAGAAAGTTTGCATTTTAGAAAGACTCTGCTCTTTGACACCAGATAAGAAATGGAGAATAGAATGCCCATCTCATTCTCAGTTCTGAGGCAGCAGAAAACAATTACACAGCCCAGACATGAGGGGATAAATATGTAACTTACAAATAATAATGACATTATTAATGAAGTGTCCTGTCTAAATACTCCTGGAGGAATATTTCCCTGCTGTCTTTGTGAGTGGAAGAAACACTGCCCCTAGAAACCTACTCATTATCTCCAATCATTCATGATGGAACTGAATGGTTATCCTGGGTGGTTGGTTAGAAACCAAGACAGAAAACTAAGGATGCAGGGAAAACAGCTATATTACAGAGATGATCATCTGCATTTTGTTTCTGCCCTGTTACTTCAGACTGGTTTGACACTCCTCAAGTAAACTAATTACTTGGTAACAATCTGAGATTTTCCCCCTCAAGAAGTATCTTATTGGTCAGAGAATAAAGAATTCTTTCAGGACTGTCTTCTGCCATTTTTCACAGATACATACATTTTAAGTCCAGAAGAGACTATTATGAACATTTAGTCTGATCTACATCCTAGACAGAGACTGTCACTCAATAATTCCTGCATCAAGTACAGAACCTTCTAGCTGAGCTAGTGCAGATCTTTTAGAAAGAGAAGTCCAATCTTGATTAAAAACTGTAAGTAATGGAGAATCCATCTCATCATTCCTGGGTAAGTTGTTCCAAAGGTTAAGTAAAGTACTAACAGTGTTGAGAGCCCCACGTTTTTCACAAATCAGACCACCACAAAACACAACATAAAACAAAATACAATGAAAATAACTCACAGCACAGCAGTGGCTCCTGCTGCGCCTCAGCTTCCCACTCCAGGCGTTGCAACCTGCTGCACAGGGTCACAATATTACTCATGTTTGGACTGGCTGCCCCTCCAGTTCAAACATTAGCAGCACTGCAACCCTGTGCAACAGGTCACAATGTCCTCTGCAGGAAGCCAGGCCTACCTCTGCAGGGTGAGTACTAGGTAGACTCACTCAGCAAACTCTTGCCTGGGGACAGGACCCAGTACCCTCATGTGCACAAAATGGATAAAATTAAACACAAAATTCCTGAAAAATAAAATACTATAAAAATGGGTTCTAAGAACTTGCATCATCTTTCTAGTCTGAATTTGTGTAGCTTCAGCTTAAGAACTATTTTTCACCAAAAGCGCTCCCAATGAGACACCTGTTTACAGTGCTGAAAAATACAATTTTGGGGAACCAGCTCTATAAACAACAACATAGATCCCAAGAATGAGTGGAGCCTGTCAGTCTTCTTCTCCAACTCTCATCCATTCCCTCCCCATTTGGCTTGTGATAAGCTCCACCGAATGAGGCCCTGCCATGCTTCAGCTGGTCCTCCCCGCCACAAGACTATGGTCCAACCTTCATCCCGCCTGCTTCCCTACAACATGAAAGTACTACTCTAGGATAAATGGGCAACCCAGTGATGGGTAGCAAAGGAGCGTGCTGCTTTTTATTTCCAAAATACGGCCAACTCTAGGCTAAACATGTTGTCTGAGGAATGCATGGTGGAGTGTGGCATATGAAGTGCTGCTACTGTTGGCCAGCTTTCATATCTAACAATGAGTTTTGATTCCAAAGCCAGGAAGAAATTATGTAAAAACAGTGTCCAAACTGAAGCAAGTATGGTCTGTGTGCCAGGCCTCAAGCCTGCTGATGGACTCCAATCAATATGCCTTCACAGCAGGCTATGATAAAGGAACTGCACTGGTACAGCTTCCTGACTGATCTCTTCCAGGCAAGGGAAGATGATCAGGAATCCATGTTAATTCCCAGAGCTATCAACTGTTTTACAATGCTGCTAACCACATGGTGTCACTAATGCATTTGCAGGCCTTACAGGGACGGACAACATTGCTTGAGTGACCTGTTGTGGGTGCTAGGCAGAACTGAGCACTTGCTTGTCTTCATTAGACAGATGCCACTCTACTTTATATTCCAGTGCTTCTGTCCTTCCTAGTATGGAGGAAAAGAGCTCACCATGTCTGAAGTTGCGACTTGGATGGCTATTTTTTGGCTGAACTCAAGCAAGACTGAGAATACTTTCAGGAGGGGAAAAGTTGCCAAAGGAGATGGCGGAAATTCTCAGCACCTCTGAAAGATGGGTTTATGTCTGCTGTTTGATTTTAGGTTTGGCAACCCGAGGGCTGATCTGAATCCCCAGATACTTCTAAATGCCTTTAGGATGTGGACCCCCCCACCCTCTGTAGTCACCCATCATTACATTACAGTCATTACAATATGCCCTACAGAGACCAGGTGAAACTTGACTATTTTACTTTACATGATAGAATCAAACTCAAAGCTAGTCAAGTTTCACATGATTTGGGGTTCCATTCTGGAAGGTTCACACAGCTCCGCTGACAGTACTGCAAAGAAGAATTGAAAATAATCAGGATGACATTAAATACAAATGGACAGAGAGATTAGATACGAACTGACAATAAGAAAATACAAGCGAATATGTTTGGAGGAAAGTAATCCAACCACAGCTGCAGAACAGCAGTGAGATACTTGGAATGACTACATAACTTCAGTGATGATTAAAATGGCTGAGAGGGCTGCAGGAGGACTTTTAAAAATCAGATATTATACACTGTAAAAACAAAAAAAGCTTACAATTCAGCTTTTTCTGCCATAGGGATGAGACGATTCTCTTCAAACTGTACTATCCCTCCAGCTTGCAGTAGTTCTAAAAGGACCTGAAGAGATATTGAATAATTATTATTAGTTTTGTGGTATTACCTACTGCCTTGGATCAAACAAAGACTGTACCTGTCTGAAAGAGCTCACAACCTAAGAAACTGAATATTACTGTGAGTTTTAGTTTACAGATGTATTTAATTTTCGTTCTCCATAATTTGAAGGTCACATTTCCCTAGCGTTTTCCTGATGGTGCTATTGCTATCAAACACAAAACAAATGCAGGAAAATGAGTGACCCTCTCTGCCAGTGATGTGAGTGACTCTCCCTAGCAACAGGGAGCCAGAGAATGATAGAGAAAACCAAGTAGCCTGGATCTTCCCAACTTAATGCCAGAAAAGGTGACAAGACATGACCCACCAGGAGAATAATTAAGAAGCTACAAATCAGAAAACTAATTATTAAAAAAAAGCAACTGAACTTAGGCCATGTCTATGTGAGACAGCTACACTGATTTAACTTCAACTGGCTTTTAAATATTTGCATATTTTGTCCTGGTTTTAAAATGAAAACATTTTCATTTTCTACTCCAACTCCATCTCTCCCATAGCATCAGTTATTCTTCTACAGAGATAGGCAGGCTATATATGTCAGGAAAAAGACAACATTTAGGTACATGTAAGGCCTAGTGAGATTGAAGCATAAATAGGAATTGAAGTAAAACACTTGAGCCCAGATATCACAGTGGTAGTAGCGTGGGGGGAATACACTGTCCTAATTAAACCTAGACAAATGCCATGTTAACTCCATGTGTGTCACACTTTCTGCAGGAATCTAGATTACAAAAATCCTGATGGCCTTGGGGGTTCATCTGGGGACAGGAGGAAAGGTTCTCTCTCTCTCTCTCTTTAGGGGGCTGTTTCAGACCCCAGGAGATGGGATCTATAGTACTCATCTCCAGGTCCTGTTCTGCCACTGCTCCTGGTTGTGCACTGCTCATGTCCTCCCTTCCCACCCCCCAGTGAAAGTTTCCATTTTGGTACATTAGCCCCAATACAGCCTGTGGTCACACACTCGGTCTTCTAACCAGGTTAATCCTCCTCTAGAGATTGGTAATTCCTAGCACTTTTTTTGATCAGTTTTTCTCTTACACATAATGAAATACACCTCTAAAGACTGCTACCTGCTGTCTCTCTGAGTGTCGGGAATCATCATCAGGGCTGCACAGAAATTCAAGGACCTGGTCAAGGAGAAAAAGATGACTATTTTCATTATATATTAAAAAACAACTAGGAGTCCTTGTGGCACCTTAGAGACTAACAAATTTATTTGGGCATAAGCTTTCGTGGGCTAAAACCCACTTCATCAGATGCATGGAGTGAAAAATATAGTAAATATATATATATACACACATATATATATATATATACACACATATATATATATACATATATATATATATATATATATATACATACACACACACACACACACACACACACAAAAGATGGGAGTTGCCTTACCAAGTGGGGGGTCAGTGCTAACAAGGCCAATTCAATTAAGGTGGAAGTGGCCTATTCTCAACAGTTGACAAGAAGGAGTCAACATCAAGAGAGGGAAAATTACTTTTGTAGTGCTAACAAGACCAATGCAATCAAGGTGGACGTCGGCTATTTCCAACAGTTGACAAGAAGGTGCATCAGCAGAGGGAAAATTACTTTTTATAGTGATCCATCCACTTTCAGATGTTTGTGCAGCCTTACTCTAAAGCTCTAAGGTCCTTCATTAAATACACTATTATCCATTGGTGTTGCCCCACCAAATCAGGCTATAGACTTGCCTTGCTCTAGGGTTTGTATGAAGTGGTATAGCAACACCAATGCAGCTCCATTGGTGCAAACCCCTAGTAAGGTACAGCTTATCCTACTTTCAGACTGTACAGAAACATGCTGACCATTAAACCATTCCTTATACAAATCCATATACATTATACTTAATTGATACATTCTTAAATCAGGTAATCTGTTGGGTCCTTTATTCTGCCATCCCACAGTTAGTGGCATGTCTTTACTGTTCTCAGAGAGAGGGTTGCAGCCAGTGCCAAAAGATTAACATTTTGGTTCTCTCCGTCCCAACACCCGCACTTTCCCCAAACACACAAAATCTACAGGAAATAGACGGAAGCCTGCCTTTCCATGGCAAGGAAAGATTCCAGTGTCTGAGGAAAAATAAAAGACAAATAGACACTATAACATCGTTACTGCACATGTTCTTCACCTCAGGAGACATGTGGAGGGGACAGAAGCAGAGGTTTCCCCCATATCTTACACAATTACATAAGTCACAGCAAGCTGAGATAAGAACAAGTATTTAAAACATTAGCACTTTTGTGGTGCCTTCATGTTGTTTCTGAAATCACAACCACTGAGCCCCCAGACAATATCCCACCCACTATGTGGCAGGTAACAGATCTTCAGTACAGCCTGAACCTACAGTGCAATTTGTAATTTATTTGTGGAACTTGCACATCAGAGACCTCCATATTAGCTGACAATGGACAATGGAACATTTACCTGGTCAAAAAGGGTCCTGTTTACAAACAGTGTATTGTTGGGCTTAGCCAGCTGCCGGGCAAGAAAGGTAAAAAGACAGCCAACTTGTGATGGGGTGAAATCAGAATTTTCCACCATAACCTTGTGAGCGAGAGAAAAAACAAAATATGATTTATCCATTAATCAATCACCTTTGAAACACATAAAACAAGATGCAACAGCATGACACACTAGAAGTAACACTAGCTGCACCAGAGTGAACTGTGAGGTGTTTAGAGAGCAGCATAGCATCTTACAGGCTTTCAAAGTTGTGGCAACACAACTCTGCTTAGTGATCAAGCCTGCTACTTCCTTACATGCCCGTTCAACATAAAACTTACTTCTGTCTTGAAGACAGTTTCATTCATTAACAGTCACCCTGTTTGGTATTCTTTCCTGGATGGTTTTAAAAAGCAGCTTTGGCTCCCATTTCAGATTAGATCAGATGTCCCGATGACCCAGTTAGAAAGTAAGTGCAGTGACTAGCGGCATAAGAGAAAGCTGGAAAAAAGGGCCTGGAACAGAGGGAGTATGGGGGAAGCCAGGTGGGGCTGCACTTACATATACACCTCTACCCCAATATAACGCTATCCGATATAACTTTGGGAGGGCTTTGGGATGTATGGCGGCATTCATGGACAGAGGACTGTTCTCTCGGGATGGACTGAGGAGGGAAGGAATTAGACTTCGAGGATGGAAGTTGGCACAACTGATTAAGAGAGTTTTAAACTAGGAACTGGGGGGAGATGGTTGGGAGATGTCCAGGTAATCTCCATGCCGGATTTTAATGTTGAGAGGGAAGAAAACAATGCAAAAAAAGGATACTGTCATGGGTAGGAGAATGGACATACGGAGGAAAGGTACTGTAGATACAATTCTAACAGGTCATACTGGCGGTAGAACATCTGGGCCTAATCAGGTAAAGAATGTGAGTGAAGCCAAACAGCAAGAATTAAGATGTTTGTACACCAATGTGAGGAGCCAAGGTAACAAAATGGAGGAACGAGAGTTACTGGTGCAGGAAGTGAAACTGGATATTATAAGGATAACAGAAACATGGTGGAAAAGTAGTCATGACTGGAGTACAGGTATTGAAGGGTATGTGTTGTTAAGGAAAGACAGAAATAAAGGCAAAGGTGGTGGAGTAGCATTGTATATCAATGATGAGATAGTCTGTAAAGAAATAAGGGATGGAATGGAAAAGAGAGTCTGTCTGGGCAAAAATCACATTGGGGAAGAAAGCTACCAGAGCCTCCCCTGAGATAGTGCTTGGGGTGTGCTATAGACCTTCAGGATCTGATTTGGATATGGATAGAGACCTTTTTAATGTTTTTAATGAAGTAAATACTACTGGGAATGTGATCATGAGAGACTAACTTCCCAGATATAGACTGGAGGACAAATGCTAGGAATAATAATAGGGCTCAGATTTTCCTAGATGTAATAGCTGATAGATTCCTTCACCAAGTATTTGCTGAACGAACAAGAGTGGATGCTATTTTAGATTTGGTTTTGGTGAGTAGTGAGGACCTCATAGAAAACATGGTTGTAGGGGACAACCTTGGTTCAACCGATCATGAGCTAATTCAGTTTAAACTAAATGGAAGGATAAACAAAAATAGATCTGTGGCTAGGGTTTTTTATTTCAAAAGGGCTAACTTTAAAGAGTTAAGGAAATCAGTCCAATCCACTTACCTAACTAAAGAACTTGGGGATCTAAAGGTGGAGGAAGCCTGGAATTACTTCAGGTCAAAGTTGCAGAAACTATCAGAATCCTGCAACCCAAGAAAGGGAAAAAAATTCATAGGCAGGAATTGTAGACCAAACTGGATGAGCAAGCATCTCTGAGAAGTGATTAAGAAAAAGCAGAAAGCCTACAAGGAGTGGAAGATGGGAGGGATTAGCAAGGAAAGCTAACTTATTGAGGTCAGAACGTGCAGGGATAAAGTGAGTAAGGCCAAAAGCCATGTAGAGTTGGACCTTGCAAAGGGAATTAAAACCAACAGTAAAAAGGTTCTATAGCCATATAAATAAGAAGAAAAAGAAAAGTGGGACTGCTAAACACTGAGGATGGAGTGGAGGTTAAGGATAATCGAAGCATGGCCCAATATCTAAACAAATACTTTGTCTCGGTCTTTAAAGAAGAGTTTAGGGATAATGGTAGGATGACAAAAAGGAACAAGGATATGGAGGTAGATATTACCACATCCAAGGAAGAAGTCAAACTCAAACAGCTTAATGGGATGAAATCAGGAGGCCCAGATAACCATCCAAGAATATTCAAGGAACTGACACATGAAATTGCAAGTCCATTAGCAAGAATTTTTAATGAAACTGTAAACTCAAGGGTTGTACCACATGACTGGAAAATTGCTAACATAGTTCCTATCTTTAAGAAAAGGAAAAAAAGTGATCCAGGCTACTGTCCTGTTGGTTAGGCATCTCTTGTATGCAAGGTCTTGGAAAAAAATTTGAAGGAAAAAGTAGCCAAGGACATTGAGGTCAATGGTAATTGGGACAAAATACAACATGGTTTTACAAAACGTAGATTGTGCCAAACCAACCTTATCTCCTTCTTTGAGAAGGTAACAGATTTTTTAGATAAAGGAAATGCAGTGGACGTAATTTACCTCGATTTCAGTAAAGCATTTGATACGGTTCCACATGAGGAATTATTAGCTAAATTGGAAAAGATGGGGATCAATATGAAAATTGAAAGGTGGATAAGGAACTGGTTAAAGGGGAGATTACAACAGGTTGTACTGAAAGGTCAATTGTCAGGCCGGAGGGAGGTTACTAGTGGAGTTCCTCAGGGATCAGTTTTGGGACCAATCTTATTGAATCTTTTTAATACTGATCTTGGCACAAAAAGGGGGGAATGTGCTAATAAAGTTTGCCGATGACACAAAGCTGGGAGGTGTTGCCAATACAGAGAAAGACTGGGATATCCTACAGGAAGATCTGGATGACCTTGTAAACTGGAGTAATAGTAATAGGATGAAATTTAATAGTGAAAAGTGGAAGGTCATGCATTTAGGGATTAATAACAAGAATTATTGTTATAAGCTGAGGAGGCATCAGTTGGAAGTAACAGAGGAGGAGAAGGACCTCGGAGTATTGGTTGATCACAGGATGACTATGAGCTGCCAATATGATATGGCTGTGAAAAAAGCTAATGGGTCTTGGGATGCATCAGGTGAGGTGAGGTATTTCCAGTAGTGATAAGGAGGTGTTAGTACCATTAAACAAGGCAGTGGTGAGACCTCATCTGGAATAGTGTGTGCAGTTCTGGTCTCCCATGTTTAAGAAGGATGAATTCCAACTGGAACAGGTTCAGAGAAGGGCTACTAGGATGATCCAAGGAATGGAAAACCTGTCATTTGAAAGGAAACTCAGAGCTTGGCTTGTTTAGCCTAACCAAAAGAAGGTTGAGGGGAGATATGATTGCTCTCTATAAATATGTTAGAGGAATAAATACCAGGGAGGGATCGGAATTATTTAAGCTCAGTATCAGTGTGGACACAAGAACAAATGATATAAACTGGCTATCAGGAAATTTAGACTTGAAATTAGACAAAGGTTTCTAACCATCAGAGGAGTGAAGTTCTGGAACAGCCTTCAAAGGGGAGTAGTGGGGGCAAAAGACATATCTGGCTTCAAGACTAAGACTAAGTTTGATAAGTTTATGGAGGGGGTGGTATAATGGGATAGCCTAATTTTGGCAATTAATTCATCTTTGACTACCAGCGGTAAATATGCCCAGTGGTTTGTGATGGGATGTTCAATGGGGTGGGATCTGAGTTACTACAGAGAATTCTTTCCTGAGTGTCTGGCTAGTGAGTCTTGCCCACGTGCTCAGGGTTTAGCTGATCACCATATTTGGGGCTGGGAAGGAATTTTCCTCCAGGGCAGATTGGCAGAAGCTCAGGGAGGGTTCGCCTTCTTCTGTAGCAAGGGGCACAGGTCACTTGCTGGAAGGTTCTCTGCACCTTGAAGTCTTTAAACCATGATTTGAGGACTTCAGTAGCTCAGACACAGCTTTGATACAGGAGTGGGTGGGTGAGATTCTGTGGCCTGCATTGTGCAGGAGGTCAGACTAGATGATCATAGGATCCTTCTGACCTTAAAGTCTATGATTCTATTAATTCGGATATAATGCGGTAAAGCAGTGCTCCGGGGGCACGGGGCTGCACACTCCAGGGATCAAAGCAAGTTTGATATAACGTGGTTTTACCTATAATGCGGTAAGATTTTTTGGCTCTTGAGGATAGCGTTATATCAGGGTAGAGGTGTAGCTGCTGGGGTATCTATCTATGGCTGGGTAAGGGAATTCCTGAATTAACAGGGAAGGCATATTCAGACATGGTTACCTGAAGAGATGAAGCAGATGACTGCCTACACTCACTACTATGGTAGAGGCACCTGACTAAAGGGAGATGGGATTGTGCTTGTGCTTATAACAACATATGGAGATATACCTATCTCAGAGCTGGAAAGGACATCGAGTCCAGCCGCCTGCCTTCACTAGCAGGACCAAGTACTGATTTTGCCCCAGATCCTTAAAGTGGCCCCCTCAAGGACTGAACTCACAACCCTGGGTTTAGCAGGCCAATGCTCAAAACACTGAGCTATCCCCCTTCAGAGGGTTTGAATCTGCACATATGCTCTGGTACTCTAAGGACTCTGAATGAAGGGGAGCCTGAACAAACCTGGCTGTCTGGAGCCCTGGAATCAAAAGGGGATATTTGTGTCTAGACTTTACTCTCTGGGGAAGGGACTACTACAGGAGAATCTGTGGCTATGTTCTGGAAAATGAGTTACAGAATGAACAGGAGGGTCTCATTGCCTGCGTATGTGAACAATGGGGTGCTGTTCCCAAGTGAGAATGCCCGTGAAGCAGCTGAATTAAGAGGAGCATGTTTTTAAGCCATGCTCCGTATCTAAGGAGCCCCCAGCCCAAAGATATTCAACTTGAGTACCTAAAGCCTATAAACTGCAGCCCTTCAGGGAGACTTAAGGAGAAAAAAAAATAATTTGATTATGAATTGTGGGTGCAATCCAGACTAGTGAGGGGTTGTCTCACTATCTGCCCAGTAATCCTGGGTTCCTCATAATGTATTGCTGTTGTAGCCCCCAACCTGGGCTGTTCACAACCAGCCTACCAGCATGCAAGTCACATCCTGAATGTCTCTGCATGCATGGCTGCAGCCCTGGTCCAGCAGCTGTGATCCCAGCAGCCTGCTAACAGCATATCAATCACACACTGACTTCCATTAACCTTGGTTACAACCAGCGAGATGACCCCCACACACCCAGTCCTGAATTTCCCCCAAATTTTGTGCCCTCAAGTGCCCAGCCCTCTCCTGAACAGGTTCTTTGCTCCTGTAAACAGACAAAACCCACATCACAGCTTATTGATTTAATGGGGGTAAATAAACTCTTCTCTTTAAGCACAGCACTGAGTTTGTTTATAGTAAAATAAAACAAATTTGTTAGTAATAGGACATAGGTTAAGTGATGCTAAGTAAAAGGGAGAAACATAGGGTACGTCCAGACTACCTGCCCTATCAGCGGGTAGCAATCGATTTATTGGGGATCGATTATCACGTCTCATCTAGATGCGATATATCGATCCCCGAATGCACTCCCTATCGACTTCGGAACTCCACTGGAGCTAGCGGCAGTAGCGGAGTCGATGGGGGAGCCACGGACATCGATCCCGCACTGTGAGGACCAGAGATAAATTGATCTAAGATACTTCGACTTCAGCTACACTATTCACGTAGGTGAAGTTGCGTATCTTAGATCGACACTCTCCCTAATGCAGACCAGCCTTTAGACAGGGTTACAAGGAACTAAAAATGAAACTTGAATCTAAAAATTTAGAACTTAATCTAGCAAAATACAGGCTTTGCTCAAGATAATCTTTGTGCAAATAGTGTGTAGGATGTGAACATAGGGGTGTTTAGCATCACAGAGTTTCCTGACCTGTGTTATATGATTGTTAAACTGAGGTGTTTGAATCAGCCTCACCAATACAGGAGGAAGGAGCCGTTGCCTCACCAACTGCCTCCCACTTCTTCCTAGCAGCCCTCGAGCAGCTCCGGTGAGCCAGGAGCATTCCGCACAGCTGTTTTGCATTCCTTGTTGCAGCCGCTCAACAGCTCCCATACTGGCTGTTTGCTGAATCAGAGGAGGGGGAAGCAACACTGATTGCTCCATTTCCAGCTTCTGTGCTGAGTTTTGGGAGCCCCAAAGAGAGTGCTTAGCAAAGGATGACTCCTCACCCTAAGCAGCCACCAAGGGCAGCCCAGCAAAAGGGGAAGATGAGAAGCTGAGAAACAACAAGCCTTAGGGCTAACATATGCCAGTTGGCAATGGTCCTCAAGGGACCATATGCCAGCCAAGGACAGCCAGAAGGCAGCACACAGCACTCCCTGCCCCTTCATACCTCTGTACAGGAGGAAAGCATGGGAGCTATGCCAGCTCCAGGCTTACTGGGGATAAAGGGACTTGTGGGAAGGTGACTATGTCTATGCTTGGGTGTCTGGACTCAACTGTGCCCAAGCTTTGGTACCTGGGAGAAAACACTGAGTGAAGCAGGAGAGCCTATCTTAATGCTAAAATGAGTGAAGAACCCAGGATAAGGATGAGTCCATAAAGGTCATCTTAATCAGTGTAAGGTAGATAGGGGCCAGTAACCATGTTAATCATGGAACAGCACCGTGTTATGTTTCAAGGGTAAATCAATATCTCCCTTTTACTTATGTCTCATTATCTATAAAAGGATTTGTGGAGGTTACTGTATGAAATAAAATGTTACCTAATAACTAAAATATTTCTCTAGTCAAACTAGATCACTAAAAGGGAGCTTTCCTCTTTCACAAATTCATAAGGAATCTGTGCTAGTTGTTTCTCAAGCTGAGGACTTGTTATATAAAGCATAAAAATAGTTTTGTTTGCTGAACCTGAGTTAAGGTTTATTCATAGATTATTCAGGTTGGAAGGGACCTCAGAAGATCATCTAGTCCAACCCCCTGCTCAAAGCAGGACTAATCCCCAAATGGCCCCCTGAAGGATTGAACTCTCAACCCTGGATTTAGCAGGCCAATGCTCAAACCACTGAGCTATCCCTCCCCCCCATGGTCCTAGTATTAATAAATACTTATCAGTATCATCTTCCCATCAGATTATCCACTCTATTTCTGCCACCTACAGACTGGATGTGATCATGGTCTCTAAAAATGTTATCACTTACGCACTGGCAGCAGACACAATCACAAGAAAAAGGTCAATCAAAATCCAAACAACGAAAAACACATTTGCTATTGTCTGCCTGTCCACAGCTGGCAGCAACATTGTTCTGAACTCACCAGTGAAGCACAGTAGCGACAGCCTGCAAGGCAGTGCAAACTAAAGTACAGAAGCAGCCCATTGTCGTTAGCTGGAAGGGAGGATTTAAAGCAAGTTTTTACTCCCAGCTCTTCCCCCATATCCTTTCAAAGAAGCTTGGGCAGAAATCCACATTTTTGCTGAGGCACTGGAGTCGTTCAAAAAGGTTATTTTTTAAATATCAAGAGTGTACTTTTCTCATTGCCTTCGTTCTCAAAAAGATGAGACTTTTTGCTGTCACTAGAAAGCATACAAAATCCATGTGCTAAAAACATTTATCACATACCTATGGCCTCATTGTCTATCCACTGATCCATCTTCAGAGATTCTAGTCTGCATTCCAACCCCCTGAGCAATCTCAAACAGCCAGCATTTACAACCCCCCACAATACCAGGTTCTGGATCATGTTTAGGGAGCTCACACTCTTGTAGCAGGAGTGGGGAGGGAGGAGAAAGAACTAAGGAAGGAATGGCCATCACATATGCTCTCTTGACTTTTTCTTTTGCTGACATGTGATTGCATTAGGATGATTTTTTTTTTTGAGGGAACCATATAAATGATGCATCAGATTTGTCTGTTTATTACAGTTCTCACCCCCTTTGGAGTCAGTGGGGGAGTACTAAGGAACCTGCTCCCCGCAGGGGGGAGGAGAGGAGGGGTGGAAACAGGTACTTGGAATGCTGATCCTGCTTGCTAAAAGGGTATGTCTTTTGGAAGTAGCTGTGATAAGCAAGACCTTCTTCCCCTTTATCTGTACTTAAGGGGACATTTTCAATTCTCTAATGAAATCTGGCAGTTCTTCAGACAGTTAAAACCTGTGTGTGAAGAAATTTGCAACTTATCGCCCAAAGATTCATGAGGAAGTCAGTTGATACTTGATTGAGTCCTTGTGTCTGAGTTAAGGCAATAGGCAATTCCTTCACACTGCGGGAGGCCCCAGACACATGTGTGTGCTGTGGGTTCTATATACTCAGTGCTGGATTAAGTTGTTTTTTTAATAGAAGAATGACAGAGTGCCAGGACTGCCAGGCAAGGTAAGTGGCACTATAGGCTGCGCCACATGTGAGGAAAGGATTCTCCCCTTGCATATTTTCTCTCAAATTCAATCAAGTTACAGGAAAGGAGATCTGTTGCTATATGAAGTATTCTGAGAAAGTCTCCTAAAGCTGCTGTTCTCCAGTAAGCCTAAGGAGCTTAACTCATACAGTCCTGTGGAGGCAGAGAAATCCAACATGATCCTGGAGGCAGGACTGAGGCACCGTCACTATGACTGACCTTCAAAACTTTACCTCCCATTGTCTCACGACACCTGGAAAAGCCTTTTAGTGAAGATTGGTGGATGTGACTCAGGCTTGAGAGTCAACAGTTCTTATCCTTTCATTTCAATGAATCATTTAATTAGTGAAAGAACGAACTTAATATCAAAGGATTTAAAAGCTGTGGAAACACTGGAACCTTTGGATACTGACCACTATTCTCCTAATTTGCCTTTCCTTCTCTCCCTGGATGAGCAGCTATTTACCTTCCCGGGATACCTGCCAACAGCACAAAAGCAGCTCCCATCCTGAGTGACTGGCACAGGAACAGCTAACATGCTGCCTAGCCACTTGCCTCACAGGGGGTCTCTTTGTGACACTGTTCCTGCTCCATTGCATTTTTTTTTGCTCCAGTTCCAGTCCCTCCCACCCACTGCTCCTCTTCTCCCCAAACAGGGACATGGCTCTAGCTCTCAAAATTATTTACATGATTTATATGAAACAGCTCATCCCTTTCACTACTGCTTTCCATAGCAAGGCAGATTTCCATCCAAAACACGTTAACAATGCTAACATTTACAACAGCAGATGGACCCAGAGTACCTCAGTCAAATGGTGCCTCAATTGAGGAACCAGTGAAAAAGGTTACACACCTGTAATTGGAAGTTGTTAGACATGTGTGGTCCTTATCTGTATTACTCATGTGTCCAGAGCCTGAAAATTTGAGAATAGTGTCTGTTGATCCACACCTGTGCCCTGGCTCACCTCGTGCCTCCATCCAAGGGAATAAAAGCGGAGGGCAGACCGACTGCCTGTCCAGTTCCTTCTCAACTGTGAATCAGATAAGATCCAAAGCAGATCAGGGGGAGGGATAGCTCAGTGGTTTGAGCATTCGCCTGCTAAACCCAGGGTTGTGAGCTCAATCCTTGATGGGGCCATTTAAGGATCTGGGGCAAAAATCTGTCTGAGGATTGGTCCTGCTTTGAGCAGGGTGTTGGACTACATGACCTCCTGAGGTCCCTTCCAACCCTGATATTCTATTATTCTATTCTATAAGAGAGGAAGGAAGGCAGAAAGTGGAATACAGACACGGATCACACATCTCAAAGAACCTCCAGTTATAGGTAAGTAACCTCTGCAGCCCTATTGTATTCCACTATGGGTGACTGACAAGCAGTACATAAGTAGGAGAGTACAAGAAGATAGACGGTAGGGCTCAGCGGAGTACCAACACCCCAAAGGCAGCATCAGCAGAAAATCCCTGCACCAGGACAAAATGTCTTGCAAACGTGTGAACGGAGCTCCATATGGTCACTTTACAGATGTCCAGGAAGAGTACTTCCTGAAGAGATGTCATAGCTGTCACCTGTGTTCTGGTCGAATGAGCGCTTATGCTATGAGGAGGAAGGTTCGATAGCTGATAGAGTAGAATGTAGCCAGAAATCCATTTGGAGATTCTCTGGAGAAGGCATGCTTCTGCTGTAGTCCAATTGATTGCCTAATTGTTGTTGTTCTGTGCAGGTAAAAGGCCAAGGCCCGCCGTACATCAAGGGACCGGAGTCTGTTCCTCTGCGAAAGTGTGCGGTTTAGGGAAGAACATAAGTAAGTGAATCAGTTGGTTAAAGTAAAATTCAGAAACTACTTTAGGGGTGAATTGGTGTTTAGATATAGAGAAACCTTATATCCTTATGGAATATATTGTGTACAGAGAACCTGCCATCATCGCTCCAAGTTGGCCAACCCTTCTATCTGAAGTGATGGCTACAAGGAAAGTGACCTTCATGTAAAGAAGAGACATGGAGCAAGATGCTGAAGGATCAAAGAGGAGTCTTGTGAATACTGAAAAAACTAGGTAGTGGTCCCACTAGGGAGTAAGCAGCTGAATAGATGGGAATGTTCTTCCTAGGGCCTTTCTAGAATCTATTCGTCAGTGGATGTGCGAAGACCAAGTGGCCCTGGTAAGGTGGATGGTATGCACTGATTGCCACTAAGTAGACTCACAAGAAGCAGTTGGGCAAACCTGCGCTCTTCAAAGACAGGGCATAGACCAAGATGAGAGGAATAGCTATAGTTTCTGGGAAACTGCCTCTGATGTGTCCAAGAAAAGCACTTCCATTTTACTAGAAAATATTTTCTAGTAGAGTCTTCTCTACTATCAGAGATGTCTTCTCGTATAGCTGTGGAACATGAATGTTCTAAGGATAACCTCCATCCAAACACCAAGCCCTGAGGTAGAACAGACAGAGATCGGGTGCCCGATCTGGCCATTCCACTGAGTCAGGAGCTCAAAAAACACTGGGAAGATGATTGGTGGTAAGGGTGACAAGCATAGAAGGCTGGGAAACCAGAACTGTCTGGGCTAGTAAGGGACGAACAAGATAACTCATGCTCTCGTGCCAGATTTTGCATAGAACTCAAGGCAGGAGGGGTAGCAGAGGGAAGGCATAATTGAGCTGGTCTGACCAAGAAGAAGCAGAGCATCATTGTGGGCATGGCAACCTACGGCTTTGCTGGAACAATGTGGGGTGCATTTGCCATTTGCTTGAGAGGCGAGCAGATCCCTAGTTAGGGTCCCCCACAGAGTGAAAATATCATGCAGTATCAAGTCATGGAGCTTCTGCTCATTGTCGACTGTGCAGTGCCTGCTGAGGGAGTCTACAAGAACGTATTTTACTTCCCTAGAAGTTAGACTGTTGATAGTGTAGTGGCAATCAAATCACCTGAGTTCCACGAACTGATTGCTTCTGCATACGAGGAGGCAGATCTCACACTTCGCTGCTTATTGATGTAGGAGACAGTCGTAATGCTGTCTGACATTATAAGGACATGTTGAGTGTGGATGAACGGAAGAAAGGACTTGCATGCCTTCTGGACTTCTCGCAACTCCAGGATCCTGATGTGCATCCTGGACTCTTATGATGTTGAGATACATAGTGCTGCACAACTGTTCATGTGGGTTACCCACCTGAATATGGATGCATCTAATAATGGTCCTGTCCAGAGAGGGAAAAAGAAAGTGGATGCGCATGCACACTGGATGAAGATTTGTCCACTATAGCAGGGAAGATGCTATGCTGGCCAGAACTGTTACCATGAGATTCATGGAATGGAGGTTTGGAGAGTATACTGACTGCAGACACATTTGAAGGCAAACAGGGTGATGTAGGTGCACACAGTCATATGAGTTAGGAGAGACAGACATGACTATCAGTACTCAGTAGTTGTTTGTGATGTGAACTATAATACGGTTCATGGCTTCATTAATGAATAGAGCTATTCTATTGGGTCTGGATGTATGGAGGATATCCAAGACTTTGTGCTGGGAGTTGTCGATTTCTTCAAGTGGAATCTTAAGCTCTCCAGAAACTCTGCAAAGGTGGTCTTGGAATTGTCGGAAATCACGGGGGCGGGAGGGATGTAGAACTCACCACTTCATTTAGGGATGAAGATGGCAGTCTTACTGGTTTCAGCTGAACCACCAGATCCAGAGCATGTTCCTTCTCCTCCCCGGGATCCAGAGGCAGATCTGAACTTCACCTTAGAGAGGAGGAAAGGGATGACTTCCTTGAAGATTGGGCCAACTCTGTAGGAGGGGTTTCTGATCCTCATGCCCAATATAGCCAGTAGGAGAGATGAGATGTTAGATGAGGCCAAGGCTGATCCCAAACCAGTGCAGGTCTTTTGGGTGGTGGAGGACACATAGGGTAGGGAAAAAAGTTTCATTGGGTGGTTTGGAATCTCCCAATGAGAAGGCTGATCCCAGTTCCCGTGGCAGTACCTTTGGTGCCATTGGAGGGGAGATGTATTCTGCGTATGAGATGAGTGATAAACTCCTTCTAGCGGTTGATTCCCTCAGAGGTGATATTATCTTCCTGGAGATGGAGGGGCCCAATGGAGGAGAGGATTCTGCATCCAGGAAAGTGAAAATGTCTTGTGGGGGCAGCAACAGATTCAGATCTTTTTGGTGTGAGAAGGGTTCTATATGTTCGAGCCGCCGGAGCTATGGCCAGCCAGGACAGCAGTACCTGGAGCTGACAGCCATCTGACTTCATTGGTGCCAATGGATCCTGGGGTTTGGGAGGTGTCAAGGATGACAGTACCAACGGAACATGGTACAGTACTGATGGAGCCCAATGCTTACGGGCTTTCTTGTCATGCCTCTGAGATTTAGGATGTTCTAAGTCCTCCAAGGCCTAACTGATAGACTTGCTCAGAGCTGAATCGGACTTCTCTAAAGTAGGTTTAGAGGAAGACTGTCTCATGTTTATGAGTGTGTGTTCTAGTTTCCTGACAAGATCCCACCATTGGGTATATCCCGCACCAGAGTCAGACTTCACAGCATGCAGGGAGCGTTCCAAGGCCTGGGTCTGGCCTTCTCCCTGAGGTATTTGTGGAGACTAAGTTCCTGCCCTTCTTGGGTATGGCTGGGGAATGATCATCATATACTGCACCTCGCTTCAATGAGGGCTTCCCCAAGGCAGTATAGGCAGTGCTGCTGGTCATTGCTGACCAAGAAGGATTGCAGGCAAGAAGTGCAGTTTGAAGCCTGTAGTCCTGGAACCTGAATGGAGGTGAGTTGGTCTCCCCCAAGAGACTAATGTAAATACTAACTGATCTATAAAACACTAAACTGTAAAAATTATTAAAAACTGTTAGAATTATTTACAAATTAGATAATTCTTATGTTGTAGGATGAAGCCTAAGCCGTGGACACTGAAGGTTCCAATCTGGCCCATGAGCCAGTTAAAAGGAACTGAAGAGGTGATTGGTCCACCCTACTTTTATCCCCTCAGACAGACGCACAAGGTGAGCCAGGGCGCAGGCACAGCCCAAGAGACACAACTGTTGGGATGGTGCCAAATTATTATGATGAATGACTGATTGATATGAATGAATGTGGTGAACATAAGTTTGGTATGGCTTGATACATCCGAATTTGCTAGAGGATTCTGGGATCAGGGCTCTCTTAGCATCAGACAATTGGTATCGAAATTAACAGAGTGATTAGAGGCTCCATCTGTGTGTGCTTCGACATAGAACTTCGATCGTATCAGCTGGGGCCAGCTCACCAAGTAAAGAAAACGCAAAAACACACCATCAGAGAGCTTGGCACAGGCTGACCTGGATCAAAAAGAGAAAGTTACTCACCTTGCAGTAACTGAAGTTCTTCGAGATGTCTCCCCCTGTAGGTGCTCCACTCTAAGTGATGGTGTGTTCCAGGGCCGTTGAGCAGAGATTTTTGGTAGCAGTGCCTGGTCAAAACGCATGCACTCAGTTGGTATCACCCTCCTCAGTGGACACACAGGGACACACATCTCAAAGAACTTCAGTTACTGCAAGGTGAGTAACTTTCTCTTCTTCTTCAAGTGCTGTCCCTGTGGGCACTCCACTCTAGGTGAATGTGTAACAGTACCCATTATGGTTGGTGGGACTTTGGAGATGCGGCAGTGAATGCTGTAGATAGTACTGTATGGCCTACTATGGTGTTTGCTGTGGTGTCTTGCATCAGAGCATAGTGTTTTGCGAACTTGCATTCAGATGATCACGTAGTCGCTTTGCAGATGTCAGGAATGGGAACATTGTACAGGAAGGCAACGGACGTCGACATAGCTGAAGTGGAATGAGTTCTAATGCCTTCGGGCAGTTGAAGATTGTGTGTGCGGTAACAGGATCTGATGCAGTCAGAGATCCACTTGGAAAGAAGTTGTTTAGAGATAGCCATACCTTTCAATCTTTTGGTAATGGAAACAAAGAGTCGTGGGGACTTACGAAAAGGTTTAGTCCTGTCTAAATAAAAGGCGATTGCTTGCCTGATGTCGAGAGTATGCAGGGTTGCCTCTTGCGGAGTCTTGTGAGGTTTGGAATAGAAAGTAGGTAAGTAAGTATATAGGTTGGTTGAGGTTGAAGGTAGATACCACCTTAGGAAGAAATTCAGAGTGTGGTCTCAAAGTGACTTTGTCTTTGGAGAAGATTGTGTAGGAAGGGTGGGCCATCAGGGCGTGGATTTCGCCTACTCTCCTTGATAATGTTATGCCAACTAAGAAAGCCACCTTCATGGACATATGGAGATGAGAGGAGGTAGCCAAGGGCTCGAATGGAGGTTTCATAAGAATTTGTAGAACGAGGTTAAGATTCCATGCAGCCGCCATTGGGTAAATTTCAGGGTAGAGATTTTGCAGGCCCGTAAGAAAGCGTTTTATGGTGGGGTGGGTAAAAAGAGTGAATAACCCTCTAATAGGTCATGGAAGGTGGTAAGCGCCGCCAGGCGCACTTTGATGGAGCTGAGTGAAAGTCCGTCCTGTTTTAGTTTCAGAATGTTAGGGAGGGTCTAGAATGTTAGGGAGGGTCACCCTATTGGGCACTAAGTGATTACGTGAGCACCAGAGGGAGAAACGCTTCCACTTCTGCAGGTAGGTTTTACGAGTAGAGTCTTTCCTACTGTGGAGGAGGACATATCGGACATGCTCATAACAGGCTAGTTCATGGGTTTGGAACCATGAAAGAACCAGGCTGTGATGTGGAGCTTTTGGAACTGGGGGTGAAGAACCCATCTGTTGTCTTGGGAAAGGAGATCTGACCTGTTGGAGAGCCGGGAGGACATGCAGAGTAGGTAGGGACACCACGTCTGTGTCGGCCAAGCCAGTGCAATAAGTAAGTATGACCTGGGCCTTGTCATCTACGATCTTCTGAAGAACACTGTGTAGCAGAGGGATTGGTGGGAAGGCGTACAGGAGAGAGTTGTTCCATAGGATGAGGAACGCATCTCCTAGGGATGCAGTTCCGAGTTCCGCTCTGGAGCAAAACCAGGGACATTTTTGATTCTGGGTTGTGGCAAAGAGATCTGTTGACAGGGTGCCTCAGAGGGAGAAGAGCTGTTGAAGTATTGTGGGGTGCAGTTCCCATTTGCGCACCGGGGAAGAGCGCGCGGTCTGCACCGCAGCTATTTTTAGCCCTGAGGCGTGCAGTGCCAAGGTCTTTGTCAGCAGCGGAGCAGAGCGCACAGCCAGCATCGCGGTTATTTTTAGCACAGAGGCGCTTGGTGCCATGGCATCTTTCCCTGTCTGGGAGGTTGATTTTCTGCCTCTACAGTCTGTGGGAGCTGGGGCTGAGGCGCCTGCATTTTCCGCTGTCAGCACAGAGGGTAGGGATGTCACAGGAGACTCCTTTACCCTTGTTATAGTCTCTCCTATGAGACTGCTCTGCTTCTTGCCTGTGCTGCAGAGAGAGTGAAGCAATGCTCCCCACCGGTTCAGATCTGGCTGGGGAGGATGTGGGAACGGGTTTAACTTTCCCCGTCTCCAAAAGCGGCTGCAGGGATTTTTCCATAAGCAGCATTTTAAGCTGCAGGTCCCGTCACGCTGAGCCCTTGAGTTGAGGCTCATACAGTGGAGGCACTTTGCAGGGATGTGGTCTTCCCCGAGGCACTTCACACAATGTGAGTGCCTATCTGACCTTGGCATGGAGTCCTGACAGGAAACACACCTTTTGAATCCTGAAGCCCCTGGCATTGTGAATTAGAAATGGCAGGGGAGAGTGTCTCAGCGAAAGACAAGTCTGAAGTAAATTTTTTTTTTAAATTAAGTCACTATGTAACTACTAAATGAAGGGAAACAACTGGGATGTAACTAATAACTATTTCTATATTCTTTGTTACTTTGTTCCTACAGAGACCAGGGAAGAGAAGCAGCACTGCCCCCAGGCCCGTCTTCAGCCAGGGATGGTTGAGAAGGAACTGAGGAAGATTCCAACGCGACGGGAGATACCAACTGAGTGCGTGCATCCTGACCAGGCATTGCTACCAAAAATCTCCGATCAACGGCACCTGGACGCACCGTCACCTAGAGTGGAGCACCCACAGGGACAGCACTCAGAAGAATGACCCTTTTGGATGACACCATGCTAAGAGCTCAAGTGAATGATGATGAGAGGGTAAACGTTGACTGATCTTTGGTCTCTGTTCTGCAGTCCCTTCTAAACATTTTAATTAGAAAACCCAGTAATGATACACCCACAGGGCATATTTCTGGGACATGTGACTCATTTGAGAACAAATTTGCTGTGCATTGAGCAAACTGAATCCCAATTTTCACTGCTACTGGTAACAATCTGCCCACCTGTGGGCCATTAAAGATCTGTCTCAACAACTACTTTTAGATTCTCCAGCTCTAGATGCATGATGCGTAACCCACAGTGGAATATAACAGGGAGCATCTCTCAAAGAAGAGCTTGAATTTTCAGGTGATGCTCTCTGAGATGCCTTAATGTTTATCTGCCAAGGTGCCTTGCTAACAAGTAGCTGTAGTGTCAATTTTTCACTTATCAGTAAATACTTACAATTGGACTCCAGTGCAGGACATGTGACTCTCTAGTCAATTTCTGGTTAAACGAGTTTACATACTCTGTGTAGTGCTTTTCTTCCGAAATTGTATACATGCAGTACAGCAAAGAAACAGCTGCTACTGGGGTGGAGTTGGGCAATGGCCATTTTTGGCCAAGGATACTAGGATAATTCTGCTTCCCTAATGAATACTGCCATGAACAGATGCAACTTGAAGGATAAAGGAAATATCAGGAAGTGTTTTGCTATGGACTCCAATGGGAAGGACCTCCAATTAATAATCCCTCAGTAATTTATCAGCTGAGGGACTGGGAAGGATCCACTCATCCTTTGCCACCTTTGCTCATCCTTGAATCCACCCCAGCAAAGGGTTATTTAATCCTGATGGAGGACAAGAAGAACCTTAGTGTTTCACCTTTGAGGCATCTTTGAAATAATACAGTCTCTCTTGAAATTTCTAGAAGTATTCATGCTGATGCTTCTGTGCCTCTTCATGTTGCAGTCAGAGGCAGATTTCTATGCCATTCTTAAAAGGGCTGCTCACCTATTTTGATCCCTACAATACTGAAGAAACATTAGGTCTTCAAGACGCAACTGAGGGAAATTTAGGTCAAAATTTGTGGTGGCCCAGCCCTTACTTCTTGTTTAAGAGACAAGGCTCAGGACAATGTCTGTATCAAGAAACATCAAGATATAACAGGAATCCCAAATTCAGGACTCTGCTTGTGAAACTGAGTTACAGACCAAGGGCTTGGGGAAGGGGACGTACTGCTGATATCTACTAAGATGAACTGTGAAACTAAGCAAAGACAGATGGGCACCTAGAGTCTAATTTGCTAATTTGGGGCTCACTAGGGAAATGGAGACGATACTCTCTCTGCTTCTCTTTTAAGGAGCCAGCTTGGGGGCTAAAAGGACACTCACATTTGGTTGTTACTGGAGAGCGTGGGACACAGCCTTCTTGCAGTGAGGTTGGAAATACTGACGGTGGCTGTGATTCAATGTACAAAGCAGCACTGAAAAAAAAAAAACACCCCTAGAGAAGCTCCTGCTCACAGCCTGGTGCTACCTCCTTCCCCTACTGACAGATGCTACAAGAAGCTTTCCTCCCCAACTATGGTACTTCCCTAAAAGCTGCCCCTGCTGTATGCTATTTTAGGCATTTATTACAACTGTGCAGGTATTTAGAAAACTGAACACTACCTAAGCCTACAGCGCTGCCTAGGGATATTTTTTAAAAAGTGAAAAAAATAAATACGGTATTCATGCTTTTCCCTGTAACTCAGACTCCTGAGCTGAACTGAGCCTAAACTATGTTCTGACTGAATGGGAGTTTACTCCTGCTTCAAAACATTAAAACATAAAACTTCTCATTGAACTGCCTTTTCTGTTTTATTTGTACGGCTTGCAAATTTTAGAATAAAATCTACATATTGTAAATTGTACACCTGATTACATATTTATTCATAATAGCCCCAATTTATTTATTTTAGATTCCAGATGGTACTATTTAAGGAGTCTAATTTATCTGTAACAATGAGATCTTTGGGCAAAAGGCCCTACTATACACAGTGTTGGGGGAAAGCTAACTGGGTGCCGGGTTTTGAGACTGAATAAAATCCCAGGAAACATTTTTCAGCCAAAAAACCAAATCTTTGCAGTGATATATAAAACAGTGCTTCTCCTCCAAGGGTCTCAGATGCAAACACAAAAACTTCACAACATTCATGAGAAGAAGGTACCACAGCAGAAACTACACACACTTGATTGATGGGAAAGCTGTGAATCAGATGGGTCGAGTGATCTCCTGAAGGTTACACAATAAGGCAGTGACAGAACTGGAAAGGGAACTCATAAGACCTGATAATCAGTCCTCTGTTCTAACCCTAACTCTACAGTACACTGCCTTTTGAAGTGACTTTGTAAATAGTACTCTGTAAATGAAACTCAAAGGGTTAATTTTTACATGCACTAACCTTTAGCAGGATGTCCACAATTCTTTGTTGATACTCCACTGCTTGCTTGTCATTCTTAAAGTCTTCAAAAGTCTGCATTAGAGAAGAGAATCTGTTCCGCAATATTCTTTGGCAACTTGGGAAGAAGCTTTTCAATGTTATTCCCATAAATAAAAGCAAATATGAGCAAGAGGATTTGTTAAAAAGGGTGTCAAAGGTGCTTTCACACTCCTTGTAAGCATGTTACTTTATCACTATCTTTCAGGAGCCAAATGTCCCCTTGTTTTCTTTTATTGGCCTGCTTAAGTGATTCTAAGGCACTTGATACTTTGGTAATAGAACAGACTGATTAGATAAGACAAGTATAGTGGGAAGGGGAAGAAGTGAAGGCAAGAGAAAATATGAATAAAGAAAATGTTAATATTAAAACATTCTCCTGTTGAGGCATAAGCCTGAGAGTTTGTTATTTTTATCCCACCTGCAATTTTAGCAATGGCTTGATAAGAGAATGGTTAGCCCAGTGCACACACCAGAGTCAGATTTTAAAACCAGAAGGGACCCTTATGGTCATCTAGTTCAACCTCCTTTACAATACAAGCCAGAGAATGTCACCAAGGGTACATCTACTCAGAAGTTAAACACTTGCAGCTGGCCTGGGTTAGCTGACTCAGGCTTGTTGGGTGCAGGCTGCGGGGCTGTAAACTGCTGTGTAGAATGTTTGGGCTTGGCCTGGAGCCTGAGCTCTGGGACCCCGGGAGTGGGAAGGGTCCTAGAACTCAGGCTCCAGCCCAACCCCAAAGATCTACACAGCAATTTTTAGCCTCACAGCCCCAGTCAGCTGACCCAGCACAGCCCCAGTCAGCTGACCCAGCACAGCCTCAGCTGTGCAGCAGATTTTTTATTCCAGTGCAGATGTACCCCAAATGGTTCCTGCATCAAGCCAATAACCTCTGGTTTAGCTAGTGTACGTCTTTTAGAAAGACGTAACTTGAGACTGTGCAACGATGATAGATGAATAGAAGAGCTAGCTCTCCACCACCACCAGCCTTTGCTGAACTTGAATTGCTCTTACCAGTGCAAGAACGTTAAGGAACTCTCTAGTATCAAAGTGCAGAAGTGTACGAACATACGGGTAGACTTCTTCATCTGCAGATGCTTCAGCCGAGTGGAGACGGATAAGAAATTCAAACACCTGCAATGAATATTTACACAAATGTTGATAATTTCCCACTATTACTCCCATTGTCACTGGTTGAGTACCTGAAGAAAGAGTTCTAAACTCTTCTAAAACACAAAAATACAAGTTAATAGACCATTTCTACTTGAGTGTCTTAAGTAGCGTAGGATGAACATACAGCACAGTATTCTGGTATTGAGCTCCATACACCATTGTGAAAGTTTACCTTGCAGCATAAACTCAACAAGCAGTATCACTATACATAAAGCAGTTCAGTTTAAAATATCACATATTTCTTAAAAACTCTTACACAGCTGACATTACTTTACTGCAGCTCAGTTGCATAAGCAGAGCTCCTCTCTGTATGCTCCCCTACTGATGAATTCAGGCCAGGAGCAAAAATAATTAGAGCCAACATTTTCAGACCCGAATATCTAACTTTAGGCACTTGGATCCACATTTAGACATCTAGATAAATGGAATGGTGCAATCCCCACTGAAGTCCATGGGACCTGAAGATGCTCAGCACCTCAAAGTTCAGGCCACTCATTCAGGTGTCTCATTTAGGGCACTTATGAAATTTTTTTCTGAAACATTTTGAAGTTCAAAGTACCACCACATACAATGCAATTTTGCCTAAAATCAATGGTGAACACTGATGTGGTCAAAGGCCAGCCACAAAACTATACGTTACAAGCTGAAACACACAATGAACCTTATAGGAAAAAACAGTCCCACTTGCATAGCAATTTACTTCTTCAGAGAGATGTACAAACACTAACCTTTACAATCACCCATCAGTAGGTAAGCTGGTATTATTCCCATTTTATAGATATGAAGTCTGGGTAACAGACTAGTGAAATGACCTGGCCTAGTTCACACAACAAAATCTGCAGAAAAACCTGAGACTTTCAGTCATGCGCCTCTAGACCCAGCCAATGAGCACAGTAATCTCAGCAAACTGCATTTTAGTGTTAGAAAATATCTGATTTGGAAGTTTCTGTTCTGGATCCCTTCATAGTAGTTGGAGGTAAGTCAGATCTTTAAGAGGACAAAACTATTCACATTTGCAGCAGAATCTTTCAACCAGAACAAATGTCTAATAAAAAGAAAAACAGACACTGCCAAGGTGTCAGACTGTTGGACATGAAGGAGCCAAAAATGGAGAAGTACATGAGAATCAACACTCCCGTTCACACCCAACAGCCCAAATATTGCGGAGTTCAAGGCAGTAACAGTTATTCCAAGCAGGGAGGGAGGGAGGAACAACAACTATGTACATTTAATTACAACTAGTGGTCTGAGACATGAAGAGTTTACAGAGATACTACCTTCCTGCAGTATTCTACCAAATGTCAGGTTGACTGACATCGGGTGGCCATCTTAAGTCTGAAAGGTTGAGGGGTGAAAAGCAGATTGCTGCTCTATAAATCTGAAATTGCCTGAGTCCTATCTGCCCAAGATACAGCTTGTGGAGGGTGTAGTGACTCCTTGAGGAAGGATCAGTTCCTCTGCCTTATTAGTCAGAGATACAAGCTTGGATTCATCTTGCTACCTTCCCCAGTTGATAATAAAGGAAAATTGGGTATTATGGTTTCTACAGCTTTTGGCTTCACTTGGATTCTCACAGATTGTGTCAGACTCCTTAAGAGTATCAGAGGGGTAGTCGTGTTAGTCTGGATCTGTAAAAGCAGCAAAGAGTCCTGTGACACCTTACAGACTAACAGATGTATTGGAGCATGAGCTTTTGTGGGTGAATACCCCACTTCGTCGGATGCATGTGAAACTCCTTAGAGTGTTTAACATTAGGGTGGAAAGACAGCAGAACTCTTTCTGGGAATGGAGTATTAACTGTCAGTCTTGAGGAACGGTCAGTCACAGAACTCTTCTAGCTGAAACGTACCATTTAATAGATCAGTAAAGGAAGCCCAGAGTTCAGAGTACCCTTCTGGTGCATAGGCACTGCATCAAGTGGCTCACTGAGGGCTTTGACCTGAGCCTACATGACAGTGTTTGGCCTCCAAGAAGGAAATCTGCAGAGGCACAAGATTCACAAGTGAAGCAGATGTCTGAAGATGATGAGATACTCAGCTGGTGCTCATGCAAGACTGCATTATGAACTGTGGCAACATGTCTCAGGAGATGAGCTTCTAAACCCAAAGAAATCCCACTCTCAAGAAAAGGCTGTGTCTTATTTTTCCCCTCTTTTTCTATAAATTTTCTTGTCAATCCACCAGTGGTACAACTTCAGCCAGTGAGTTATACAAGAGAACCTCAGTTTCAAACACCTCGGGAGTGGAGGTTGTTCATAACTCTGAACAGAACATTATGGTTGTTCTTTCAGAAGTTTACAATGGAACATTGACTTAATACAGTTTTGAAACCTTACTTTGCATAAGAAAAATGCTGCTTTCCCTTTTTTTAAAGTAGTTTACGTTTAACACAGTACTGTATTGTATTTGCTTTTTTGGGGTGGGGGGGAGGTCTTTGCTGCTGCCTATTGTGTACTTCCAGTTCCAAATGAGGTGTGTGGTTGACTGGTCAGTTCATAATTTCATAATTGTGATGTTTGCAACTCTGAAGTTCTACTTATACTCAGTAGGTGGACTCTTTATCATAGGTTATTCTATGATCAATGGCAACGCCTCTGGTAGCATGATCCAGCACAACCAGTACCTCAGTGTCCAGAACTAGGGGTAACCCAATTCAATTAACAGGCAGAAGGTTTAAAACAAACAAAAGGAAGTACTTCTCCACATTATGCACAGTCAGCCTGTGGAACTTATTGCCAGGGGAAGTTGTGAAGGCTAAGAGTATAACTGGGTTAAAAAAAGAATTACGTAAATTCATGGAGGATATTCTATGATCAATGGCTATTAGCCAAGATGGTCAGAGACAACCTTGTGTTCTGGATGTCCCTAAGCCTCTGACTGCCAGAAGCTGGGACTGGACAAC
Organism: Gopherus flavomarginatus; assembly: GCF_025201925.1. Classification (NCBI taxonomy): domain Eukaryota; kingdom Metazoa; phylum Chordata; order Testudines; family Testudinidae; genus Gopherus; species Gopherus flavomarginatus. The sequence continues at coordinate 64,482,184 of NC_066624.1, forward strand.
TGGAGATAGATCACTCAAAAACGCCCAGTTCTGTTCATTCCTTCTCAAAGCATTTGGCACCAGTCACTGTCAGAAGACAGGACACTGGGCTAGATGGAACACTGGTCTGACCCAATTCGATTTTTCTTATGTAGTTTGATGCCTGCCACAGCAACTGAGGCACTCCTGGCTTGCACATCCATTGGGAGGTTGGTCCTGGCATCCTGAAACACTGTCAGTGATCTAGCCTGCCTTAACACACCAGAGCGGTTTGGCTCATTTTTGTAGCTGTTTGGCTTGCTCCTATATCTGCTCTGTGTTTTCTGCTCTGACAAGTAGGCATGACAAGGGAAGCAGCAACCACAGTCCCTCAGAAAATACCATGTGGTCACATATTCTAGATCCAAAATGATAAAATCTAAAGACACCAAATTGCAAAGTTAGTTAGGGAAGTAAAACTGACCAGAAACACAGAAAACAGTCCCTCTGCCCCGGTTCAGCAAAGGTCTGGTCTGCCTCCAAGTGCTATGGACAGAGAAGTAACATGGTATACAAATTGCTGGGTGACAAAGGGGAAAGATACACTAGACTGGGCAAGGTCTTGAAGATGCAGATACAGGGGATGCTAAAGGTGAAAGGAAAACCAGTGGAGGTACTGAAGGAGAAAGATGCAGCAGCAGGATCACTAACCAGCCAAGTTTAAAAGACAAACATGAGCACTGGGGGAACAAGGAAAAGGTGGCTGCAACAGTTAAGGCAAAAGAGGCCTTGGGTATGAGCCAAGATTTTAGCCACAGGGATACTGAGAAAGGGGTGCTGAAGGTTGTACTGCCAAGCCCTTTAATGTACTCATGTCTGTAGCTGAGTGTTTGTCTACATGGGTGAAAAGCCCATAGAAGTGCTGAGTAGCTAGTGTGCACCAGCTAACTTCTCCTGCAGACAATCTTACCAAGTACTAGGAGTGCCTATGCATTTATTAGCTTAATACATTTTGGAAGTGTACTAAGATAAGATAAATGCGCAGTAAGAGCCTCCACATGGAAAGTTAGTGTGGAGTAGATAGCATGCTTTAAATCCACACACTGGTTTACTGTGCACTAAATTCCCCGTGTAGATAAGTCTTGAATGACTTCAGTTCCTACTGTTGTCAATAAAGTACTACTCACTCCCTACTTCTGAATGCATGGCTACCCATACATTGCACTTCTCTTTAAGGGTCCTAAGAGGTCAGCTATAATGAAAGCTCAAAACCTAGAACTTTTCCAACTTTAATTTCTGTAGTCCTAGCTGCCTAAAAAGTCACCAAAGTCTGTCTAGAGACTAGACTGAGGACTGTATGTTTTCCCATTTCTCAAGGAAGCAAGAGAAATATTAAGCTTGATGTCAGCCTTCTACGAACACTGTGTGGTAATCCATGGTGGGTTACAAACTCACAGGGCTGCAGATATCCAAGTGGCAGTAGTTTTCTATCATACACTTAACTACTAGATAAAACGACAAGGTGATCCTTCATCTCTTATCAACAGTCCTGCAATATCTGCTTCATTCCCTATGATGAACAGTGTCCTTCCAAATTAATACTCACCTGGTTTTTAACCAAGGGTACCAGATCTTCAGGAATATCACCCAATGGATAAGCACGGCCTGCTAAACAGCAACTGTGGTATAAGGAAAGAAACCAGTTACTACAAAGCATTGATCCAGTACAGCCCAATCCTAAACAGATTGGAACAGTGCCTTTTTTTTTTTTTCCCGGAGCTGCCTAGTCTTCAATATGCATTTTTTAAAAATCAGTTCTTCATATCAAAGCACAAAACTAAGTAAGCATGTATCCTTAACAACAGTGCTATTATCACAAGGGAAAAGACAGTTACCTTTTCCATAACTGGTGTTCTTTGAGATGTGTTGCTCATGTCCATTCCACAGTAGATGTGCGTGGTCACCATGTGCACCGGTGTCGGAAGTTTTTCCCCTAGCGATCCCTGGAGTGGTGCCACCGTGGCACAGTATAAGAGGCGCTGCGCACTCCCTCCACACCTGGTTCCTTCTTGCTGGAAAACTCCGACAGAGGTGAAGGAGGGTGGGATGTGGAATGGACATAAGCAACACATTTCGAAGAACACCAGTTATAGAAAAGGTAACTACCTGTTCTTCTTCGAGTGATTGTCCATGTGCATTCCACAGTAGGTGATTCCCAAACTATACCTGTTGGAGGTGGGTAGGAGTTCACAGACACCTGGGATGGACCACTGTCCTGCCAAACCTAGTGTCCTTCCTGGTCTGGGAGACAATTGCATAATGCGAGGTGAACGTGTGCGCTGATGACCATGTTGCAGCTGTACAAATGTCCTGATCAGCCAACCCTTCATTCGTTCAGCAGTGGCAACAAACAGCTGTGTAAACTTCCTGAACGGTTTTGTCTGTTCCAGGTAAAAAGGCAGGGCCCATCTCACATCTAGCATGTGAAGACAGTGCTTCTCACTAGACGCGTGAGGTGTGGGATAGAGTACCAGAAGGGAAATGTCCTGGTTCATATGATAGGCTGAGACCACCTTGGGGAGGAACGAAGGGTGTGGGTGGAGCTGGACCTTATCTTTATGAAGCACCATATATGGGGGTTCAGAGGTTAGGGCCCAGAGCTCTGTAACCCTCCAAGCAGACGTGATTGCCACAAGAAAGGCTACTTTCCATGAAAGATTGGACCAGGAGCACATGGAAAGTGGTTCAAATATAGGCCTTGTCAGCCTGGTCAGAACCAGGTTCAGGTCCCACTGTGGAACAGAGGGCCTAACGTAAGGAAAGAAGTGCTCCAAGCCCTTAAGGAATCAACTGGTCATGGAGTGAGAAAATAATGTGTGGCCTTGCACAGACAGGTGGAAGGACGATATGGCTGCCAGATGCACTTTGAGACAGATGAGAGCGCTAGACCCTGGGCTCCGAGATGAAGGAGGTAATCCAGTATTAGCTAGAGCGAAGCAGCCACTGGTGAGACGCAGTGATCAGCGGCCCATCAAGAAAACCTTGACCACTTTGCCAGGTAAGCCTGACGTGTGGAGGGCCTCCTGCCTTTCCAGGAGGACTCACTGGATGCCCTCTGAGCAGGTCCTTTCCTCTTGGTCTAACCATTGAGCAATCATGTCATGAGGTGGAGGGCTGCAATGCTGGGGTGGAGGAGGCGACCTTGGTCCTGAGAGAGAAGGGCTGGATGGGTCAGCAGCGGCCACAGAAGGGCAATGGACAGCTCCATGAGAGTCCCATACCAGTGTTGTCTGGGCTCTGTTGGGGCAATCATGAGGATGCAAGCCTTATCTGTCTTGATTTTTTCCAGGACCTTGCTGATCAACAGAATTGGGGGAAAGGCATATAGCAGCTGGCCCGACCAGGACAGAAGGAAGACGTTGGAAATCATGCCCTTGACCAGGCTCCTCCTGGAGCAAAACCGGGGGCACCCGTGGTTCTGCCTGGTCGTGAAGAGGTCTACTTAGGGAGTGCCCGTTTGGAAGATCATGTGAGCCACCCCCGGGTGCAGCGACCACTCGTGCTGGGAGGAGAAGTCCCAGCTCAGGCGATCCGCTGGAGAGTTCTGGATGCCCAGAAAGTGGTGGGCTTCCAAGTCGATATTGTGGGCAATGCAGAAATCCCACAGCCAGAGGGTTTCCTGGCAGAGGGCTGTGGAGCGGGCGCCACCTTGCCTGTTGATGTAGAACATCAAGGCCATGCTGTCCGTGAGAACTCTGACTATCCTGCCTGCAAGGCACAAGCAAAAAGTCACGCAGGACAGACAGACTGTTCAGAGCTCCTTGACGTTTATGTGCAGGTCTAGTTCCTGTGCAGACCACAAGCCTTGGGTCTGGAGATCTCCCAGATGGGCTCCCCAACCGAAGTCCGACACATCGGACACCAGTTCTATGGTTGGGGAGCAGCTCCTGAATGGGACCCCTCAGAGCACGTTCTCCAGGGTGGCTCACCAAAGGAGGGAGGCTAGTACGGTCTCGGGCATGGTAAGCACTTTGTCCAAACTGTCTCTGGACTGGGAGAACGTAGAGGCCAGCCAGAACTGAAGGGGCCACATTCTGAGTCTGGCATAGCGTACCACGTACGTGCATGCTGCCATTTGACCCAGGAGCTGGAGGCAGGCCCTGGCAGTTGTCACGGGAAACCTCGTGATCATCCTGATGAAATCCCTCGAGGTTTTGAACCTGTTCGGTGGGAGGGAAGCTCTGCCACTGCGCCATGGTGGCACCACTCCAAGGGCTGCTAGGGGTGCTACCCTACAGGTACTGCTAAGGGGAAAACTTCTGGCACCGGTGCATGTGGCGAGCACGCACACCTACTGTGGAATGCACATGACCAATCACTAAAAAAGGAATCCAAGTTTTCTGCATAAAAACATAACCAATAGTGCTGGACTGTGGTACAGGAAACAGGAGGTGACACTGGGACTTTGAGAGGGGAAACACATGAAAAATCATGTGTGTATATTTTGAGCAGCATTTGGAGCAACATTGAGTCTCCTCTTTTCAGATTCATTAGAATCTTGGATGTGGCGTGCTCAGATTCAAGAAGTGGAGACTGGATATTAAGCACTTGTGATGGGGTGTTCACCCCACACAAGGCCCAGAAGGGTTAAAATGGCCAGGTGGGCCAATTAACTCCACAGGATGCACCTGGAGAAGCCAGGAAGCAGGGAATTGATTAGAAGCACACTCAGCTGGAGGCCTAGATAAGCGAGGAAGCCAGCAACAGAAAAGGTGGCAGGGAAGGAATCTGAAGTCACTCCCTGGGAGAAAGGACATGTGTAGGGAGCTATGGGCAAGTAGCATACAGTTACTCTCTGAGACAAGGGAGTGTGGCTTGGCAAGCCCAGAGAAAGGGGAGAGCCAGAGAGGCAGGCAAGACTCAGGGGAAAAGCAGCAAAGTGTGGGGCAGGTCAAACCTTGGCTGCCAATAAGAGGGCCCCTGAGCCAGGACCTGGAGTAGAGGGCAGGCCCAGGTCCTCCTACTTGCTGCTGATGGAGTGGCACTGGCAGGGCAGTGAGCAGGAAGACTTCCTGAGCCCATTTGTCAAGAGGGACTTTGATACCTAGGAAAGTGAGAACACATATTGTGACCCAGTCAGAGGGCTGAGTCATGAAAGAGGTGGTTGTGGATTCTGGAACGAGAGGAGTCTACAGGACGAGAGGACAATGGAAAGACTTTGCCAGGGTGGTGGTTATGGTGGTTGTGTGCAACACTTGGCAGAGCTAATACCCAAGACAGCCAGGAGGCAGCGTCACGAGTGGTGATTGCACCTCGTGACACCACTATTGGCCAATAATCTCAGAACAGTATTGGTCATAGGGGCATAGAGTTTAGGTCAGAAGGGACCACTAGATCATATAATCTGACCTCCTGTATATCACAGACCACCACCACCATCCAGCACCTGTATCAATAACTGAAATTAGACTGAAGTATTCAGCCCACAAGACACTAGACTATTCTTATTAATTGACCCTAAGTGCATGACTTTGCACTTGTACTATTGAACTGAATTTCATCCCATTTATGTTACTTCAGTCTTCAAGGTCATACACATTCTCCTGTACAATATTCCAATCCTCTTCTGTATTGATGATGCCTCCTAACTTTGTATCATCATAGGATGGTCAATAGAGGAAACAATTTATTACAATAAGCAGAACAACCTACAGAATCCACAAAGATTGCCAACATGAAAGATTAAGAATGGATTTGGGGGCTATGAAGCCCTGGGAATAGGCGAAAGCTCTGCAGTTGGCACAGAAGGGGGCATTATCACCATTATGAAGTCAAAGACAGTATGCCGAAGCCTGAGCCAGGAGTACTCAAGTTCTAATCCCACCTGTGCTACTTGGTGTGTGGTCATGGGTCACTTCATTTCTCTGCTTCCGTTAAATGCTTTGTAAAACGTAGATATTACTACTTTTCACAGATTTTATGATAATATATTCTGATCTCCATGACACAGAATTCCACCTACCATGCATTACAGGGGTATTGGAAGCATTAGTGGCTCTATAGCAATTTCAACATGTAAATGCATTCTAAGTGCTATCTATAAACATTCTGGAAGTATCTTACCTTATGTACACAAGGAGCTTGTTCCCCATAACCACCTTCTCATCTAAGAACAGAGAAAAAAAGTCTTGTCACCTTTTATCCAAATAACTAGACAACAGAACAGGGATCTAATCTTTATTTACTGAAAGGAAAAATCTCATTTACTTGGGCATTCATTGTTACCATGACAAAGGTGGTGTCAGTACAGTCTTATGGAATTTTTCCATTCTCCATAACTTTACATATTTGCAGCATATTTGTGCGAGAAAGGATAGTAGCTTGAGAACTATTTGAAGACATTTTAAAGAAGAAAATACTGAAGACTTACAGGGGAGTCGTATCTTATGCGGGGGTTAGGTTCTGAATTCAGCACACAAGATGAAAATCGCATATAGTCAAATGTTCATTGAGTGGAATGGCAGGTGGAATCACCTGCACTACAGGTACAGTGTTTAAATTGTTATTTTTCTCTTTTTTTTTTTGCCAAGTGCATATACTTTTAATTGCGTTAAGTTAAATGAGCCAATGATGCGACTCCACTGTATTTATAGGCTGTGCAAAATCCGGAGTCCTAAACAGTAACACCATCTCCTCCCCACCTCCTTAAATTAGAAGTGATCAGAAACCAATTAAACTTATCATCAAATATACTAGAAATATCAAACAGTATCAAAGGTTTAAAATCTTAAAGGCAAGTATTCTGTACCTGTGAGGGACCTCCCAGCATTAAGTGGAGGAGCAATGACTTTGAACAATTTCTGCAACAGTGAAAAAAAGAAAAGTTTCAATATTGTTTACAATTCTTATACATCACATCATTTAAGTGCCAACAAGTCGAGTCAGTCCCTGCCCCCAAAGAGCTTAGAGCCTAAAAAGAGTGTGTCAGAGAATATGAAATAGTCCATGACAAGACAAAAGCAATGCCTGGTTTTATAACCTAGATTGTTTAAGAAGGTACCTCCCCAAGAAACGACAAGCTCACCAAGTTTTACAACAAAAGAAGGCACAGAAAGAAAGGCCTGTGCAAAGGTTCCCTAAATATCCTTGTGCTAGGGAAGCATTTCTCCATCTGCTGATTCCACGATGATCTACAAGAGAGCAGCCTTTGTCACATAAACTTTCCTAGATCCGTTGGATCAGAGATTCCCTATAGTGGTGCTTAGGTGCTTCCTAGGAGAATCTAGAGTACACATTAAAAAGAGAGAGACTAGCTGGCAAGCTCTAGCATGCAATGAGCTCGGGAAGCCACAGAGGCAAGATAAGCAGTAGTACCAGGGAGCAGTTAGGGAGCACTGCTGATCAGCCCAGATCCCCCAGCCTCCGATTCCTGCCTCCATGACTCCCCAGCCCTGCTGCCTAACCCTCCCCAGCCAGCCCATACCACCACAAGCTTCCTAACCATCTACTAAGGTTCACCTGAGGCAGCCTCAAACCCAAGGACTTAGTGAGCTATGTGAGCACCAGGCTGCTCTCTGGAGAGCCACAGCAGGTTCAGCCACCAGAGTTGTTTTCCTAGGACAGCAACAGGCTCCACCTTCCCAGGAAATATTTTCTGCAAGTCTCCCCAAGAACCTGTCCACTTCCTCACCCATTACCAGGACAGAGGGAAGAAAACTCTTTGCCTTGGGAAGTGGCGTTTGTAGTTCCACTAGTGAGGGACTTACTTTGGCTGACAAATCAGCTGTGTTTTGCCAGAAAGGAGCCCTAAGTTCAGACAGACTCCCCAGGGGAGCATAAACTGAGCTGTGGGTATGAAGATGAGCAGTGGAGATAGAGTGAGCAGTCAGGACAGAAAGTCAAGTGCTAAGTTTTAGCATTTCACTGTCTAGGATGTAAGTTACCTTTGTTGTACAAAATAGCCATTACCCAGTTTAGACAGAAACCATGAATAATACTCAAATGTAAGCTGAGATTTTCAAAGCAGTGCAGGGAATTTAGCCTGCCACTAAATTAATGGCTAAATCCCTGCACTGCTTTCGAAATCTGAACCACTGTTAGTATTAACTTCTCAGGCAGAGCATGGTTTATCTATAGCTACATCGATATAATCCTTGAGCTGTTACAAACAAGCCAGTTAGCTAAACAGATACAAAGGACATTGCATGTCTACATTTCAAGGTGTCCTTTTTAAAAATGGTTATCTCCTAAACCATTAGTTTTCAACCTTGTTTCATTTGCGGACTCCTAAAAAATTCTGAACGAATGTGCAGACCCCTTTGGAAATCTTAGTCTGTGGACACCCAGAGATTTGCTTAACGCACGTTGAAAATCACTATCCTAAACTACTGAAGATTCACTTGCAATCTCAGAAAACTAACTGTGTAAATGTTGTAAATTGGACAAAAATATTTTTATGTATGAAAAATCTAAAGTCTCACTATACCTGCACATTTCAACACAGCCATGTAGTCACTAGTGATGCCTTCATTATAAGCACTTTTACATTTATAGAATTCTCTCTCAAGAGCATTAGCCATCAGGACTGCATTCAAGGGGTATACAGTGGTGGTTACTTGCCTGTACCTAGAGATGTGGTCCCTATCTGTACTTCACATGTGGTACGCATGAGCTCCCTGTGCCAAAGACTGGAATATCTTGCAAGTAGTATCCATTGGGCCACATCTTCATCTTAGATCTCTCTCCTTCCGCTCAGCACCGAGCGATAAGAGGAGATGCGGACTGACTACCTCTCCAATGTCTTCTCTACCACAAACACAGTCATGGTCTGAAGCAGAAGGGAAGACAGGCAGGTAGGTGTGGAATAGAGACAAGGACCACACATTTTGAAGAGCCTCCAATTACAGGTAAATAACCTCTACTACTTCTTTGAGTGCTGATCCTTATGTGTATTCCACAGGTGGGTGACTGGCAAGCAGCAGCTAACTAGGAAGGGGGTGCGAGGATGGAAGTACAGATGTCTAACACTGCAATTCCAAATCCTGCGTCAGCAGAAGAGGCTTGGACCAAAGCATAATGCTTGTGAAAGTGTGGCTGGAACTCCTTTCAAATGTCCACGATAGGCACATCAAAGAGAGGCTACTGAGGTTGAACTGTGTAACTCCCATTCATGTTAAGTGGAGAAGTGACTGCTAAGGTTCTCTGCCAGTGCACTCTGAGCGCCAGGTGGATATGACTCCAAAACTGCGACGTGATTCCGGGTACACCAGTTGACCATAAGTTGATGGCCTCCATGCACAGGTATCTTGCCCTCCTTGTTTGTTTATACAGAAGACAGTCATATTGTCAGGATAGGTAGGAGTAGTTGGGATGCATTACACCTGTCTGACTGCCCTTAAGTTTCAAGAGACTGCTATTCATCCTGGCCTACCTTGTGTCATATAATTGCCCATGTGGGCTCCACAATCTATGAGGGATGCATCAATGATTACCAACATGCTGGCTACGGGAGGTAGGAAAGACTCCAATGCACATGTTTCGAGTTCATCTCCAGATGAGTGAAGCCCTGACACAGATGGAGATTGTCACTACAGTGGTCATGTTGCATCTGTCCAATGTATACACAGACCTGAGCCAGGCTTGCAAGACAACAGATTTCTAGCCTGGCGAATGGCAGCACAAGCACAGGAGGCCATGTGGCCTCACAAAGAAAGATGGAGCTGGACTATTGCTTAATGTTTGGGGGGGCGAGGGGGGCTTTTTTTTTAAAAAAAAATCGAAGACTGAAGCAACTATTCTCACTACATCACTACAGACCTTGATGTGGTATTGGCAGCATCCACTGATGCTTGCGATAATGAATCTACCTTCCTTAACAAGAGTTTAAAATTGGGCCTTGTCCACTTCGGGGAGTTGGTCTTTGAACTCCAGAAACTTCAAGTAGTTCATAAAGTCATATTTCGCTAACAGGGCCCAGTAATTAGAGATTCTGAACTAGAGACTGGTGGATGTAAATACCTTCCCTCCCCAAAAGATCCAGGTGTCTCGCTCCCATGTCCGCAGAGGTGGTTTTAGGGTATTGCCTGGATCTCTCCATGGCTGCTTGTACTACTTGGAGAGTTGGGGGCAGGATGGGTAAACAAGAATTATGCCCTTTTAGCAGGCACAAAGAACTTTTTCTCAGCCCTTCCAGGGGTAGCAGTACACATTGTCAGCACATGCCATACCACCGTAGTGGTTCTGTAATAGCCTCTTCACTGGGATAGCTATCCAACTGGGGCCCACTGGCTGCAGAAATCCAAGAGCTCGTGCTGCATATCTTGAACTTCTTATGGGATCTGAAGTTCTGCCACCATCCTCTGCAACTATTCTTGACATTGCCTATAGCCCTCAGTTAGAGATGGTGAAAATGGGGCAATTGCCTCATGGGGTTAAGGAGAAGATGATGAGACTGTCGGTACTAGCTTGACATCGTCTTCTTCCAAGTACCCCCGCAGAGCAGGATGCTGTTGCCTGAGAGAAGAGGGATGATGTGACTCTCTAGACAAGCACACAGATCCAAGGTGTCATGCATAATGATCCCAAGGACTCCAAAAAGGCCAGTTTGAGGAGTTGAAGACCGGTTCGGGGGCCTCAAGGAATTGGTACCAGCAATCCCTTTGGAGGGTAATCATGCTTGTGCAGAGGACAGGTCCAGATAACTCTCAAAGCCCTGTTCGGGCTAACTTGTCTGGGAAGTGATGATTCATCCTGGACATCGGATACAGAAAGCCAGATCAGTCTCCACCACTGGTACAGTCAGTAGTGGTAGAAGGAAGCTCCAGCTCATGGATGGAGTATGGGAATAACTCCGTCTTAAGGTTGTATAATTTTATGGGATTAAGACAGCCCTCAGAAGAACCAGGCCCAAAAGTAGAGGAGTTCCAGGGTAGTAAATTTCTCTGTCTGTCCTGGAATACGAGGGTCCAGGTTACTAGTTGCACCGGATCTGGTGCTGCGACAGACTTTGTGGTTGGCGGATCCTTACAGGACCAAATGAGTACCATTGGCAAAAAGAGTCCATTCAGGAGCACTTAGTCAATACTGGAAGATGTCAGTTCTTTGGCTTGCTAGAGGTCACAGTCAGCACCAGTATCGATACCAGGCCTGGTTCTCTTGGACTATCCTCCTGTATGCTTTTCCTTTGAGGTTAAGAGGCTTAGGCAGATCTAAGTCCTGGGAACTTGCATGTGAAGACTCACCCAACTTGGAAGGAGTCAGAGACCTCTTCTCCTGGAAGCAGAGGGAGAAATCTTTTTTTGGGTCTGTGAGAATGCCCCTTAATCTCATGAAAAGCCTGAGGCAACAGGTCTTTAGATTTATCTGATCCAGCCTCTGTTCCACAGCTCATGCTCAGAAGCATGCTGCTTGAGAACAGTGGCCAACGTGCAGGAGGGTCTCTCCAGCCTGGATCTGACTGGAGCCTCAGGGCTTTCTTATGAGAAACTTCCTCAGTCAGCACTCTCTTCCCTCTTGTGCCCTAGGTGGGAAGGAGTGACAGACACTGCACTTGGCAGAAACAAGCACGTACTCAATGCAGTGCTGGTGGTCCTCATTGACCGAGGAGGACCAAGGATAAGAGATGCAGTTTTTAAGCCCCAGGTTTCTAGGCACAGCTCTAGTCCAAAAGAGAGAAGGAGTGTCCCCCAGGGTGGGGAAAACTAAGCTACATTAACTGTAAGAATACTATACAAATGCTAACAGACTATACACTGTTATCTTCACAAAGACTAAGACAATGTGAGAATAGCTCTGGACACGGAGGATTCTGACTCAGGCCATGAGGCTGTAAGAAGCAACTGAAGAAGAAGTGATCAATCCACACTTCCCTTTATGCCCTTGGTGCTGAGCAGAAGGAGATCCAGGGTCCAGGCATAGACCAATGGACATAAGTTGAAAGATTTTCTGGTCTAAGGCCTGGTATACACTGGGGGAGTGGGGAGGAAATCAATCTAAGTTAGACAACTTCAGCTACATGAATAATGTAGCTGAAGTCGATGTACTTAGATCGACTTACTGTGGTGTCTTCGCCGCAGTGAGTCGACTGCTGCCGCTCCCCCGTCGACTCCGCCTGCATCTCTTGCCAAGCTGGAGTACAGGAGTCGATGGGAGAGTGCTCGGGGGTCAATTTATAGCATCTAGCCTAGACATGATAAATCGATCCCCGCTGGATCGATCACGGTGGGCAGTGTAGACATACCCTTAGATGAATACCCACAGTGAAATACACATAGAGAGCAGCACCTGAAGAAGAGTGGAATCCACCATGCAGGGAAGTCAGGAAGATTCATGGATTTCTACATGAAAGTGCATTCTTGCTGGTTGTTGTAACCTTAATGAATATTCTTTACAACTCAGAGATAGATGTAGGTTTCATTTTTAGAAGGTACGCACTATACATTTTTAAAGTGATTTACTCCCAACACTCTGCAGTGTCCCAACAAAAAGACACTGCACATAGTGGGGTGCCTAGAGAAAAACTCATTCTCTCACCTGCTGATTCCCAATTGGACAAAAGATGGGATGCTATCATTGTGCATTACATCCCATTGTCAGAATGGCCATCAGCAACATGTAGACAAAGCAACCCAGATTGTAACACGCATTCTGTTTAACCCTTACTTATTGTGTTGCATGAGTTTTTTTTTTGTACTTGTTTAGTTTTATATTGTTACAGACATTAGATCTGACAGTGTTTGTGGTCTGACACTCAGCAGAGCACTAATACCTCAGACATTTTATGGTATACTTAGATATAAGAAGGGCATTTGATCGAGTTTCACAGAATATTCCCAGAGAAATATGAAAAATGCACATTAGATACAGTAGGAGACAGGAACAAGAGGTGAATCTGTATACACTGTACACTAGCTACCAGCAAAACTCCCATGCTCAGAATCAAAGGGAAGAACATGCAGCACACACCAAATCAGCAGATCAGTAAGTGATCAGAGCTTTACAAACTGACCCTCAGATAAAGATGAGTGCTGAATGGTACAGACCAATTTCTCTCAGCCGTTTGAAAAATAAAAATATTTAGATGGAAATAATCCCTCCCAATGTCATATGAAAGATGCAGGGAGAAACAAAAAGGGGATGGATGGATTAAAGAATGACATTAGGTACCACAAGCATAGGTCATGACTAGTCTTCCTACCTCCATCGGACTAACAAAGTCATTCATTCCACTGTTGTACACATAGATCATGGCATCATACAGATGATTTTCCCAGCACAGATGAACTACCTGCATGGAAACAAAGCAGACTTCCTCAGATGTAGAGAATCCTTGTATAGAACAGCCTAACAGCTTCCATTATCCCATTAATTTCCCTTCCTGTATTCACTCAAAGACAGCTCTGACCATAGCACTTATCCTAGCTAGTTGCAGGAAAACAGCGGCATGGGTTTGGGTTGCTTTGTTTTTGTTGGGGGGGAGGGTTGTTGAGGGGGGCAAGGCAGTGTGCAAAGTTATACAAGTGAAAATTTGCCATATGCAGAACTCTGCCAAGCTACCAAGATGGGGGAGACAGATCTGACTTATGGCTCTACACTGTACACTAGAAATCCATGGCCTGAGGTACTGGAATGAGAAATCCAGGTCTTCCCAATTCCTTACACCCTTGACCTCTGGAGCAAAGGACCCAAGAGAACAGCTCTCCAAATGTCATGGGTTTTGTTGAGTTAGTAAATTGTTCTGTCACCATGCCATCAGCCAGACCCAAACCAGAGGTGCCCATCAGCCTACAGGTTAAATATATTATTTCAAAAAAGTTAAGGGGCCACAGTTCACACCCTGAGGATTCTCTACCCTGGTACACTCCCTTTGCACTAACTCAGGTGTCAAAAAGGGAGCCCCTTGCTTGGAATACCCAGGAGCCATGAGTCAGTATACTTTACTCCAATATTCTGGTGCTGAGGGCATATCAAGAGTGGATGCAGCTAAAGCATGCTGCACTCTGGCTAGTCCCAGCTGCTTTACAGCATGCTATAGGTGCATACCAAACTGTTCCAAGTTAGAGCAATGTCCAGGTTGCTCTAACTTGTGCCAGGGTAGAGAATGATGGGGCAGTGATTGCTGGCTGCTTCTCAGCTTTTCCCCTCTGCTGGGTTGCCCTGGGGGCTGAGAAGATGAAGAGAACCATTCTTTGCTATGTGCTCCCCTAGGCCAAGACCGAGCCTGCTGAGCTCCTTCATTGCTCCCCCTGGGGCTTCCACAGCTTAGCAAGGAAGCAGACAATGGAGCAACCAGAGCTACCCTTTTCCCTGTCAAGCTGATGAGCAAACGCAGAGGAGACAGTAGCCATTAGTGCTTCCAGTTCACAATACAGCTGCCACTGGGGCTAGAGGGGAGACATGTGGGTGACCGTGGGCCCTATCACCTCCTTTTAGTGGTGACCCACTTCAAATGCTTTGGCTGAAAACAAAAATAGAGGCTACAGTGCATTGAGAATATTTTCTTAACTCAGTCACCCTTGAAGGCACCTATGTGGTCCCCCAGTCCACAAATTGGGCACAATGCCCTAAACAATACACATATTAAAAGTAATTTAATTAAATTAGTGTGGTTAAAAGGATGTGGAGTGTAGTTTCTCTAAAATGCTGTTGTCTAGGTTAAAGTCTATCTTCAGTTACTGACTGAAGACAATGGGGTTGTTTAAGTATAGTAAGGTCTGAGTTTGGCCTGCATAGCTTTTATTACTGGGGAAGGAGGAAAGAACACAGTTTAACTTCCCAAATCCAGATGGAGTTTGCTGGGCCAGCAGTTACAAAAAGAGAGAAATTTACAAGGAGTATCTTGGGATATATACAATGCTGCCTTGTACAGCAGAGCTGCCTCTCATGCAGATGAAGTCCATCCATAGATTCATAGATTCCAAGGCCAGAAAGAAAACCAAACAAAAAAAACAATTACTAACCTGTTCTGTAAGTTTTATTCTTCAAGATGAGTTCCACATGTGATTCTAATTCAGGTGTGCGCCTACTCAGTGTGCCAGAATTAGAGATTTTTTCCCTTAATGATATTCGTCGGGGCAGCTCCAGTGCTTCTCATATAGAGGGGAAGGAGAGTGGGTCAGGAAATGGACATGTGCAACATCTCAAAGAACAACAGCTATATAACTGGTTAGTAACCATTTTTTCTTTTTTGAGTGACTGCATATGTCCATTTCACTTCCAGGTTGAACTGCTTGTGAATCACCTGAGGTGGGTGGGTTTCAGTATCTGACAATAATTGAAGGACTACTCAGCCAAACTTGGCCTCATCTCTAGAATGAGGAGATGCCTTTACAGCGTAATGAGTTGTGTACACCAACTACCAAAGTTGCAGTTTTACAAATGTCTGTTATAGCTACCACAACCAGTCAAGCTGTAAAAGTGGCTCGAGACCTTGAAGAATGTGCTACTATGCCCTGTCTTGAAGGTTTACATTAGCAATGTCATAGCAGATGAATGTAGGAGCAAATCCAGGACAAGATTGTGTCAGTTGCAGATGGGATAAAACGCCTTCCAGTCTCAGCCTAGACAAACATCTGGGAGGATGACTTAAACAACCTAGTAAAATCCAAGCAAAGTTCCAGAAGACTAGAAGAAAGTTAGTGTGCCATTTTTAAAAAAGGGTGACCCAACTAATTATAGGCCTGTCTGCCTGATATCGATCCCTGGCAAGAAAATGGAGCTCTTCAATTGGGACTCGATTAGTAAAGAATTAAAAGGAGGGTAATGTAATTAATGGAAATCAACATTGGTTTACAGACAATAGATCCTGTCAAACTAACTTGATTTAAAAAATTGGAGATTACAAGTTTGGTTGATAAAGATGATAGACTTCTAAGACATTTGACTTGGTACCATACAAAATTCTGATTAAAACTGTAATGATCTAAAAATGACATGGCACACATTAAGTAGATTAAAAACTTGGTAATTGAGAGGTCTCAAAACGTAATTGTAAATCCATTGTAATTCTGGCCTAAATGCACAGCAAATAGGATAGCCTGTTGGAAAAAATAAAGGTGCGAGAAACTGGACCAAAGTTAACCGGTATTCTGTTCCTGAAAGGCAGTTAAACAAGCTGCTTACAAATTCCTGGCTGTCTACAAGAACCTACCACAGAAGAAAACTGAGGAGGTGTAGGTCTCCCCCTGTGATTTTTCCTTTAGCAGTTAGGCTATCTAGGAGTGACAAGTGGGTATCATTGGTATGACTGAAGACAGAACTGAACTGTTTCATTTCAGGGAAAGGAGTATAAATGCCCAATGATTTCAGAGTTGCCCTCAAGTCTTTGAACTCAGAGATTCTGGATAGCCTGTTGGACCTTCTGCAGAACACCCAATGACTGAAACCATGATGAACATCTGTGCATCGTTCCTGCTGATGCCATCACTCTGGCTGTCAAATCCACCCTATCTAATGCAACTTGGAGAAAGGTCCTAGCTACCAGTTTGCCAAGATAGCCTGGAACTCCTGCCTGGCACTCTCTGGCAATTTGTTTGCAAACTTCAGTACATGGCCCCTGAAGGAAAAATGTTATCTGGCCAAAAAGGCATGCAAGTTAGAGATATAAACTGCAGGCCAGTAGTGGAATAAAGCTTTCTATGGAAAATGCTAAGTCTCTTTGCTTCTTTATCCTTTGGGGGAGGAGGTCATTCCTGATGCTTGTCTTGGCAGTAAACAAGAGAACAAGGAATCCAAGGGATGGAGGTAGAAATGTTGATAGCCCTGAGAAGGGACAAAATACCTTTGCTCGGCTCTCTTGGCTGCCAGCAACAGAGATGATGGCATTTGCCACAACAATCTTGCGGGCTCCAGGATGGCTTCATTTATATGCAGAGCATTTGGAAAGGTCCTACTGATGCCAGTAGTTCCACCTGCCCATAGAACTCTCTTGCACTACCTTGACTAGAACATAAAGAGAGGAAGCAACCCTCTGTCAACTTCTGGTAGGGCCTGGAGTCACCCTGAAAAGGCGAGGACACGCCTGACACCACAGTCTCATCAGGTGATGATGGGGAGCAGCACAAAGGAATTAGAAACGGAGCCTCCTGTACAGAAAGTGATGGGACTTCTGGCACATAAGGCTGTTTCTGCTTGGTACTGGAGTAACAACTTGAGTCTCCTCATGGAAAATAATCTGTCATTCACTTGGTTATCAAGAAGGAAGATGAAGATGGTAGGATCTAGTGGTGGAAAAATCCCATGGGTTCCAATACGGCCATTGGTAGGGTATAGGACCCAAGCCCTGCCAGCCCAAGAATCCAGATCCCTTGATCACCTTAGGGTATTTGCCAGGCACCAGGAGCAGAATCATCATGAGACAGGCAAGAGAGGAGCAAGGGGCATAGATGTCTACCTCAGTCTCCGATGAAAGATCCTGAGTCACCTGACCATGGACATGCTGTACCATGTGGTGCTGAGGTCCAGTGGCACACCTCCAGAGAAATCAGTACCAGAGACAGCATGCTGAGTTTGCCTCTGGACTGCACTGTGCAAGGACGCACCGGACAGTCTGAAGTCCATCACAATACTGAGAGTCTTGGAGACAGGTGTGAAACCTCAGCCTGAGGGATCAATTGGTACCAGCTGATTTGTCTCCAGCACTGCTGGAGAATCCACCACCAAGACATAGTAGGTCCTATGCCACATAATAAGCTTCCAGCATTGCTGATACTAAGATTTCCCTGCTGCTGCTGCATCGAAGAGGATGGCACTGCGGTGGGAGTGCACCTCAACAGCATGAACACCAGTGCTAGGAGTTAATGACTCCGGGCAAGATGAAGTCTGTGCCCAAAATTCATCTTCCCAGAGAACACTCTACCCTGCCATCCAGCTTGTTTGCTGGAAGATAGTACTGGGGACCTCAACATTTTGGAGGACTCTGGCCCTTCAAGGCATGCTGTCTGTGTTTCATCAGCTCCAGGAAATTGGATAGGTGCAGACAGGGCCGGCTTTAGGCCAATTCCACCAATTCCCCCTAAGAGGGGCCCGCGCCCAGTGGCAGAGCTGCTGGTGGGTGGGGCAAGTAGCTGAGAATCCCTTCCCTGGCTAGAGGCTCCTTTTTAATTTTTACTCATCTGGCAGTGCTCTGGGTCTTCAGTGGCAGTTCCTTCAATGCCACTGAAGACCCGGAGTGAGTGAAGGGCCCACTGCCGAAGACTCGGACAGCTGCCCCGTGAGTACAAGCCCCACCTTTTTTTACGTGTTTTTTTTTGTCATTCCTGCCGGGGCCCTGTCGAAACTGTTCGAATCGGGCCCCAAGCTTCCTAAAGCCGGCCCTGGGTGCAGAGTCTGAGGCACACTTCTAACAGAGGAAGAAATATTCTAGGTGAGGCCCCATGGGTCTAGAACTCACGACTGCAGAGCAACTAGGCAGCTGATATCTCCAGGCTAACACCCAGTGGCAGCTGTAACCAGCTTGCAACTCCACTTCCCATGACCCACTGTGGATACAGACCATGGGAAGTCCCGCCTGAAGGGTTTGACAGACAGCCATCTCATGGCTCCTGATCAGCTCCCTGCCCTATATAAACCACAGGGGGGTTCCAAGAAGTATCCTCGCAACGATGTCGATCTCCTGTATCTACCACAACCATCCCTGCTCCTGAATTCCTGGCTTTTACCTCAGCTTGATTAGGACTTTGCCCCCTGATTCAGACCCTGAAACCTGACTCAGACCCTGACCTTTGATATCAACCTTGGCCTGGAACCAACTACGAACATCTCTGCTACTTCCAGCATCAATTTTGTCCCTCCTCTGACCCTTGGCCCTGACTGCCTTTGTTGGGATCCTGACACTCACTCAGTGACCATGTCATGCAGGAAGGTGAACACAGGACAGCCTCCAGGAGAAGGCGATGCTGTCTCACCTCCCCGCCCATTTTGATCCAGGACTGGAAGTCTCTGCAGATTTGACAGTTGTCCCGGATGTGACCCTTACCATGGTACTTAAGGCACCTGGAATGAGAGTCACTGACTGGCAGATTTCTTGCTGACAGTGCAAGGCTGAAAGCCCAGAGACTGAGCATGCTCTGGCACTTGGCATCAGCATCCAGAACAAACAGGAACCAACATGCTAAGAAAACTAAGAAAAATGACCAATGAAACTTACACTAAAGCACTAATTAATTATGCAATGAGTACCAATAATTATATACCAGAGAGAAAAAAAATTCCCTGAAAGAGAAAGTAGGAACAAGCTAACATGCTCCAACTACTAATCATGGGAGGCAAGAATGAGCTGAGAACCGTCAGGGTCAATCTGCCCTTTATACCAAAGTGCAGAAGCACGAGGCAGTGGAGGTTGCATGCAAGACCCCGAAAGATACCGCCAAAGGGAAAAAATCTCTGACTCTGGTGCACTGGGTGCACACACATCTGAAGTGGAATGGACATACACAATCTCTTAAAGAACCATTGCCATCACCTAGTCTGACCTCCTGTATAATATAGACTAAGTTAACATGGCAGTTCACCTGCTGTATGTCTAGGCTGGTGATATCCATATGCACAATGCAGGCCTCCATGTCCTCCATTAGGTTCTTATCTTGGTAGTGAAGCAGCAAGTCTTTCATCACTTGAGCTGTCATTCCCATCAACTTATCACTTAAAATGTAAGGCTCCAGGCACTCCAGAAAAACACCCTTTGCCACTGAGTTCTCACTCAGTTTGTCATATATCTGGCTGAACAGAAGGTCACTAAGAGAAAAAAGTGACAATTACTTATTAAAATGAAGATTAATTAAAATATATTAAATGTTACAATGACCTGCTTTCTATACAAATCTAGGTGACTACAGTATTCCGCATTTTTTAGCTTAACAATTTGAAATCCCACTTAACACCAACATAGACACCATTTAACGCTTTTACAAATGTACCCATCATATTGTAGCCTGGGACAGAAGCTAGTAGAGGCAGCTTTAGCAGAGTGGTTCATGGGTTTAACTGCACCCACAAAAACACCCCCAGGGGGTGGGGAGGGGCAGGTGGAGAGCTGTATTCACTCCTTTTGCATGAGAAATCACATGCAGCTCAACATAGCCCAGCATCTGCATCATGGTGGCACTGCTCCCAGCCATATCACTGTGCAATGATGTCAGTCACATGCTGCCAGGGAAGCCCAAAGGGCAAAGTCTGCCAGAGGATGTATGGGTATGGGGTGCATGAGGGTGCCCATGTGTCCCACTCTCTAGGCAGCAGGGCACTGGGCTCATTGTGGGGCCTCTCCTCACTCTGTGCAGCAAGATCCAGATGCTGAGCAGAGATGCCTCCCTGACCATATACTGGGCAAGGTGTCTCTTGAGACAGTGAGTAACTGGCAAGGCCCCGGGGTGACAAGCACTGAGAGCGGGCCCTGGACCCTCACCGGACCACACCCCTGCCCCAGCATTCATTATATCATGCTCTCTATTTTTTTTTTTGTTTTGTTTCATACTGTGATTACATCAGAGTTTTTCTTTTTGAGTCCCTCCCCCCCCCACCCAAAACGTGCCATAGAAACTCCATGGCCCAGCTGTGCCATAACCTTTTTTCTGCATATAAAAGCCAGGGCTGGCGTTGGGGGGTAGCAAAAAGGGCAACTGCCCAGGGCCCCATGCCACAGGGGGACATCGCAAAGCTAAGTTGCTCAGGCTTCAGCTTTAGCTACGGGAGGTGGGGTTTGGGGCCCCAAGCTACAGTCCTGCACAGCAGGGCTTTGGCTGTCTGCCCTGGGCCCTAGCAAGTCATGGCCACTAGCCATGCTTGACGAACCCCTGGAAACCTGCACATGGCCTCCCAGGGGGCCCCGGACCCCTGGTTGAGAACCAGTGGTGTGATGCACTCATTGAACACGGAGGCTACATGCACCACTGGAAGCTGGTGAAACAGTTTTTTCAAAGAACAGTGAAAATTAGACAATGAAGTGACTCCATATAAAAAGTGAGAGAGGTGCTAGGTCCACACACAGTTTCTGTACACATAACTGTTTTGGTTAGCGTGATTTTTAACCATATAGTTATAACCACCACAACTTCTGGGGTGGATTCAGCTATACCAATATAAAAACCTTATTTCCCTTCCCTATGGGATAAAATAGATCAGTATAAGCACTTTTACATCAATTCAGCTGTGTCCCCGACGAGGAGTTGTATTGCTTTAACTAGACTGGCGTAGTTAGGTGATATAACTAATTTGTAGATAAGCTCGAATAAGCATTTAACATGCAGGAAAAATCCTGATGTAAAATAGGGACAAGAACTAGTAGACCCAGAAAATCTTTTCCACCTCTATCTCATTTAATTCTTGGAGTTGGAAGGGTGGCACTTGGTTTCTAAGCAAGTGAGTGATGATTTACTAGAGGAGATAAAGAGAAGTATTGAGGGAAAGCAATGTGCACATAAACTAAACTGAACTCTCTGTAAGCAGACTTGAAAAAGAATAAAGTGATTAAGTGGAAATGAAAAAAATTTTAATGAAAAACTAAAGCAGTGTCAGCTTTTCATTTTCTTGACGTGACATTTTCCTGCTCTTACTGACACTGTGGTTTAACAATTTTACTAGAAGAGTTTAAGGTGAACGAACCAAAAACATTACTTTTGAACTGGGATGAATATTCATAGCCCGAGGGTCATTTGTTCAAAGGACAAGAAATTACTCAATGGGGGAAATGTAGAAAATTCTTAAAAGGAAAATCTGTCAAGTCAATTTCACAGTAGTGCTAGCAAGAAAAAAAAAAAATCTAGGATGGAGGTGCTGAGATACTGTGGTGACCAGCTCCATCATAAAATCTACAAAGATTGGATAGATAGATCAAATATAAGTGTATTGATGGAATTCAAAGAAGTCTTCAATATTTACATGGATACAGAAAAGTCAGTTACATTAGGTAGGGTTAGAAAAATTAGAAGTGATAAATCCTCCCTGCTTTATTGTATAATTGGCTTGGCAATAGGGAAGAAAGTTAAAAAACTTCCGCTTTTGGCACATTATTCCATAATTGTCAACTATCAGGTTTTTCAACACCTGTTCAGGTCACCACAAGACAAAGCATACAGGACTAGATGGGCCACTGACCCAATCTGTGATTGCAATTCCTATGGTTTCATTAACCTGACGGACAAGCATGCAAACTCTCTTACGTTCGCTGAAGTAAAAGGCAGTAATCGACTATGACAGGCACCATATCCTGTAGAAAGACCATGAAGAAAGTGTGAGTAACTCAATCAAAAGTACTGTCAAATGGCATACATTATCAACATGATCAATACTGTGAAGAATCAATGACAGTCAAATAGCAGGTAGCTCCCACATTTAGGCAGTTGCCTAATTACCCTGATTTTCCTGGACAAAAGATACAATTATACAGCTGTAACTCCTCCACAGCTACACCCATATCACAGGCCTTTCCAAATTCCAGCAGTAACAAAAAATTTATTTTAGTACAGCAGCCAGCAGAGACTGCAAATCATACCTGGGCCCGGTTAGGCGGGCTGCTACAGACACACTACAAACAAAATTGACAAAGATGTAAATTGCAGAGGAGGAGTATGAGGAGAAAACATGACAGCAACACACATCTATCTCAATTTGGAGGTTTCAAAACCTTTTAAAAATCTTCCATACTTGACGAGTGGATGACAGGGGATTTGGGCTCAGCTGGACAAAGGGAAAATAAGGAGACAACAGCCAGTGAGTTTGATTTGGATTCACTTGGCAATGGATTTTCAGAAAAGGTTTCTGACAGAGCTGGACGAGTTATTTCTTGAGGAAATTTGAGGTATGTTCCAGATTATTCTGGCGCCTCATTTAATAATACTGAGAAAGGACCGTTACCTGTTTCCGTAACTGGCATTCGAGATGTGTTGCTCAGGTGTATTCCACTATAGGTGTGCATGCTCACCATGTGCACCAGTGCCGGAAGTTTTTCCCTTAGCAGTATCCATGGTGGGGGAGCACCGCTGCGACCCCTGGAGTGGTGCCAACATATCGTGCCATAAAGGGGGCTGCGCGCTCCCTCCACCCTCAGTTCCTTCTTGCCATACAACTCCGACAGAGGGGAAGGAGGGTGGGACGTGGAATACACCTGAGCAACACATCTCGAAGAACGCCAGTTACGGAAACAGGTAACTGTCCTTTCTTCTTCGAGTGATTGCTCATGTGTATTCCACATAGGTGACTCCAAGCTATACCTGATGGAGGCGGATAGGAGTTTAAATGTAAAGTTTTAAGAGTTATCGGGGCGAAGCACCGCCTACCAAACCCGGCATCATCCCTCGTTTGGGAGACGATCACATAGTGCGATGAAAAGGTGTGGACAGAGAACCACGTAGCAGCCCTACAGATGTCCTGGATAGGGACATGAGCCACATAAGCTGCTGACAAGCCCTTGGGCTCTGGTGGCATGCGCCTTTACAATAGGAGGCGGAGGAACGCCTGCCAGGTCATAACAGGTGCGAATGCACAAGGTGATCCAGCGGGAGATGCGCTGGGTGGACACTGGTCATCCCCTCTTACGCTCAGCCGAAGCAATAAAAAGCTGGGGGGGGACCTCCTAAATGACCTGGTTCTGTCCAGGTAGAAGGCCAGTGCTCTGCACAAGTCCAACGTGTGCATGCTGCATTCCTCATTGGAGGAATGGGGTTTAGGACAGAGGATTGGGAGAAAAATATCCTGATCCATGTGAAAAGCTGAGACTATCTTCGGCAAAAAAGCGGGGTGAGGGAAGAGCTGAACTTTGTCCTTATGGAAGACCGTATATGGC
This sequence comes from Gopherus flavomarginatus, assembly GCF_025201925.1. Taxonomy (NCBI): domain Eukaryota; kingdom Metazoa; phylum Chordata; order Testudines; family Testudinidae; genus Gopherus; species Gopherus flavomarginatus. The sequence goes on from NC_066624.1 coordinate 64,505,918, forward strand.
GGTTCAGAAGTCAGGGCTCTGAGCTCCAAGACACGGCGGGCTGAGGTGATGGAAACTAGAAATACCACCTTCCACGACAGGTGGGACCACGAGCACGTGGCTAATGGCTCAAAGGGAGGCCCTGTGAGGCAGGAGAGCACCAGGTTCAGGTCCCAGAGCAGAACCAGGGAGTCTGGCGTATGGGAATGCCCGATCTAACACTTTCAGAAATCGGGCTATTATGTGATGCGAGAACACAGACAGGCCCTGCACCAGGGGGTGGAAGGCCGAAATGGCCGCCAGGTGCACCCTGACCAAACAGGGCGCCAGGCCTTAGGTCCTAAGGGAGAGGAGGTAGTCGAGGACAAGCTGGATAGACACGGAGGAGGGAGAGGGACCTCTATCCCTCACCCACATAGAGAACCTATACGATTTAGCCAGGTAGGTTCGACGTGTGGAGGGTTTCCTACTTTCCAGGAGGATCTTCCTCACATCCTCAGAACACCTCCCTTCCTCCTCATTTAACTATGGAGCAGCCACGCTGTCAGGTGGAATGCAGCTAGATTAGGATGGAGGAGACGACCTTCCTCCTGGGAGAGGAGGTCCGGGCGGAGTGGCAGCCTGCACAGAGGGGCAACTAAGGGTTGCAGTAGGGACCCATAGCAATGCTGATGGGCCCAATCCGGGGCTATGAAAATGACCCTCGCCCTGTCTGACTTCACCTTCTGTAGGACCCTGCCTATTAAGGGGAAGGGCGGAAAGGAGTACAACAGGGGCCCCGACCACGGGAGCATGAATGCATCCGATATCGACCCCTCGCCCGGTCCCGCTCTGGAGCAGACTTGAGGACACTGTCGATTCAGGGTGGTGGCGAACAGGTCTACCTGGGGAGCACCCCACTGTAGGAAGATTCACCTGGCTACCTCCCTGTGCAGAGACCACTCGTGCTGTTGGGAGAACACCCTGCTCAGGCGGTCTGCAAGCGTGTTGCTCTTGCCAGGCAGGTACAAAGCCCAAAGTACGTTGTGGGCTATACAAAAAACTCACAGGAGTTGGGCTTCCTGGCATAAGGCCCGGGAACGTGTGCCCCCGTTTGTTGATGTAATACATGGTGGTCGTGTTGTCTGTAAGGATTCTGACCACCTTCCCTTGTATGTGCTAGCAAAAGACCATGCACGCCAGGCGTATGGCCCTGAGCTCCCTGACATTTATGTGCAGGGTCAGTTCCTCTGGTGACCACATGCCCTGGGTCCTGATATCGCCCACATGGGCTCCCTAGCCCAGGTCTGAGCCGTCCAACACTAGGTCTAGTGATGGAGGGGGCTCTGGAAGGGGATACCTCGGAGCATGTTGCTCAGGAGGGACCATCATTGGAGATCTGCCACCACCTTGGCAGATCTGGACAGTCCCTTGTCCAGACTGCCCCTGGGAGTACTGAGAGGCCAGCCAGAGCTGAAGGGGCCTCATCCAAAGCCTGGCATGTCGCACCACATAGGTGCATGCTGCCATGTGGCCAAGGATTTGCAGGCACACCCGTGCCGTGGTCACCGGAAAGGCCACGACTGAGGTGATGAGAGCTCTGAGCTTCTCAAATCTGTCCCATGGAAGGGAAGCTATGGCCACCCGGGGGGGAATCCAGCAGCGCCCCATAAAGATTATGCGCTGAACCGGAATTAACGTGGATTTCTCCTCGTTTACCAGTAGGCCCAGAGCTGCACAGGTGTTTTGCAGGATGCTCATGTGCTGCTGCACCAGAGACTGAGACCAGCCCTTGAGCAGCCAGTCATTGAGGTAGGGAAAGATTTGCAGCCCTTTTTTCCTGAGGTGGACAGTCACGACAACTATACACTTTGTAAATACTCTGGGGGCAGTAGAGAGGCCAAAGGGGAGGACCGTAAACTGGAAATGGTCCTGACCCACAATGAAATGGAAGAAATGCCTGTGACCCTCGAATATGTGGATGTGAAAGTACACATCCTGGAGGTCCAGCGCCGTAAACCAATCCCTCTGGTCTAGGGATGGACAATAGAGGCCTGGGACATCATGCGGAATTTGCCACGAATGAGGAACTGCATGAGATTCCACAGGTTGGGGATGGGCCAGAGCCTGCCCTTTGCTTTTGGGATGAGGAAATATCTGGAGTAAAAACCCCTGCCCTGGTATTCCCGAGGCACCCTTTCCATCACTCCCAGGGAGAGGAGGCACTCCACCTCCTGACAGAGGAGGAGGGCATGCTCCGGGACCCCAGCTGGCTGCCCGGACAGGGGACAGTTGGGAGGGGTGGAAACAAACTGCAGCCTGTACCCTTGGGAAATGGAGCTGAGGACCCATTGGTCCAATGTTATACAGGCCCATTGCAGTCGGAAGGCCGATAAACGGTTCATAAAAGGCAACTTTATTAACTGGGTGTGGGGAACACTGGCAACAAGCTCGGTGACCTCCCTCAACGAGTCAAAAACGCCGCTTCCCCCGGCCACCTGGCCTTAGAGGTCACAGGCTGTGGGGCCAAACGGGATTGGCATTGAAACTGGCACCTTTGTTCCCTCTGCCGCTTAGGTGGGGGTTCGAATCTGCCCCAAATGAGAGGAGCAGAGGTTTGAGGCCTGGGCTTGTCCTTAGAGGGCGGAACATACAGGCCTAGCGTCTGAAGGGTGGTGAGGGAGTCCTTCATCCCGTGCAGATGGGAATCAAACAGCAGGTCTTGCATTATAGACTGTGACTCGACTGACAACCCTTAGAGCGAGAGCCACAACACCCGTCGCATGGAGACTGCGGAAGCCATTGTACGAGCGGCTGTGTCCGCTGCATCCAAAGCCACCTGGAGAGCTGCTTTGGCCGTGGCCGCACCCTCGTCGATCAAGGCCTGAAACTCCTTTCCGTCCTTGTCCCAGAGAAGGGGCTCAAACTTACAGAGGGCACCCAGGAGATTAAACTCATACCGGCTCAGCAGTGCCTGGTGGTTGGCCACTTTGAGCTGGAAACTCGGACAAATAAACCTTTTTCCCAAAGGTGTCCAGTCTACAAGCATCCTTGAGCGTCCTCGACTTTTGGTGCGGGCGCGGGCTGGCCATTCCGCTCACGGTGGTGGACCGACTCTACCACCAAGGAGTTAGGAGCTGGGTGGGTGTATAGGTACTCGTGACCCTTTGTGGGGACGAAGTACTTCCTCTTGGCCTTTTTGGAAATTGACGCAAGAGAGACCTGGGTCTGCCAGAGGCCAGTGGTAATGTTGGCTACTCCCTGATGGAATGGGAGTGCCACACGCCACAGTACCGAGGAGGCGAGGACATTAAAGAGGTTATCGGAAGGCTCCTCCATCTCCTCGGCCCGGAGCTCGAGATTTGCTGCCATCCTCTTAAGCAGCTCCTGATGTGCCTTGAAGTCCCTCTTGGGAAGAGGGAGGCAGTACCGCAACTGAATCACCCGGTGCCGAAGAGGTAGATGGTGAGGTGCCTTCAGTCACCGGCAGCATCGTGGGCTTGACATCTTGATCTGGTGGTGGAGTTGGTGCCAGGGGTTCGGTGCCCATGGTCTGATCCCAGTGCCGGGAAGGTGACACAGGGTGGCCTCGAGAGGCTCCCGTCATGGAGCGAGGTCTCGGATGTGCAGGAACCTGAAGCCACGGTGCCCAGTGGCACCATTGTCCTTGCCAGGGAACGGCTTGGAAATGAGTAGCCTCGGGAGCCGGCAGGGCTGGTTGGTCATGCGGTGAAGCTCGGAGAGAGACAGCTGCGCGCTGACGCCAAAGTCCTGGAGGAACACACAGTGCCGCAGGAACAACTGGAGCAGTCTCTGTCATGACGGCTCCTGCCCCAAGACTTCGACCTGGTGGAAGTCGAAAGGTAAATTTCCAACGAGGTATCTCTTGACTCCCTTCGGCACCCCAGTGCCGGGGACTCTCGGGACGCACTCTGAGCATGGCTTCTGTAATGGGGGGTGTTACGTGCCTGGATGCTCTGCAAGGACGAGGCCCACACACACAGTGAATTAATTGGCTTTAATGAAGGTAATGTGACACACCCGCAACGGGGACTCCAAGCGTTGCTGTCACTGGGATGGGGAACCCAGCGCAAGAAAAAGCTCGGCCTGGTACGGAGTCCAAAACGCAACCAATAGCCCGCAGCAATTATAACATCATGCTAATGCTATGCAAAGCAGCACATATATGCAATTCGAGGCTTTCCATTAGCAATGGCTGCCCCCCTTGGCCTATGGCCAGGGGCTTTCTGCAGTTCATCTAAACATCGGGGCTTCCCACACAAGGCAGTTCTAACCGGCTAGAAGCAGCATCTGCTAGTATACTGTGTCCTATAATAACCTGCTCTTGAGAAAGCAAAAAGCCCAAACTAGGCCGTGACAAAGTCTTCCGGGGTCCCCTACAGGGGGCGCTTGAGTACGAGCGTCGGTGCCAACGGCGTCGAGACCTGTTCCTCTCGGACAGGCTGGAGGAGGAACAGTCGTCTCTTGTCACCTCCTCGACGGCGTCCGGGACAGGAGGAGTGAGATCCGCTCACTGAAGAGCCAGGACATGGAGTCGACGTGTGTTGCAGGGCTCTACTCGGCACCTCGACCCGGGAAGGTGCCTCGACCTCCGACACCCAAGGGCGGTTTTCCACAGGACCAGGGGCCCGACTGAGGCGGCACACTTGGCACCGAAAGCGCCAAGATATCACGCGCAGCCTGAGCTGCCTCTGGTGTCGACGGCATGCGTACTTCGGGCGAGGCTCGCGTGGACGGGACTGGACTGCTCCACTCAGCACAAGTCGGAGGTCTGTCTCGATGGGGATCGTTGGCTGCCCATCTCGGGTCTGGCCTCACCCCTCTCCTTCTCTCAGTGCCACTGAGTCTTCCCTTGTTTTGCTGGGGAGCGGTGCCGGCTCGTCGATGGCGCCTCGCTGCACGCCGAGGACATGGTACTGGGCGCAGAATCAGGATGGCACATTGGAGGCGCTTCGCTGTGCGCCGAAGACGAGGTGCTGGGCGCGGGGTTGGCTCGACATGCTGGTGCCACAGTCAATTGCGACTCCATGAGGATAGCTTGGAGTTGGATCTCACGCTCCTTTGTTCGCAGCTTGAAGGAGTGGCAGATTTTACACTTCTCTCTAATGTGAGCCTCGCCCAGACAGCAAAGACGCTGACTGTGTGGATCGCTTCTGGGCATGGAATTGCAACAGGAGTCGCACAACTTGACTGGGCCACAGGGCATTCCCCGAGCCAGGCTTTGCAAGAGAAAGTTCAGCAAGGAAGTTTTCCGGAAGAGTGGATACCACTAAGGCTATAATGCTGCAGCCTAGGCTGGAGCAAGTTCCGACTACCTTCACTGGTGGCAAGAAGGGACTGAGGGTGGAGGGAGCGCGCAGCCCCCTTTATGGCACGATATGTCGGCGCCACTCCAGGGGTCGCAGCGGTGCTCCCCCACCATGGATACTGCTAAGGGAAAAATTTCCGGCACCAGTGCACGTGGCAAGCACGCACACCTATAGTGGAATACACATGAGCACTCACTCAAAGAAGAACCAGGGCATCTGAAGGGATTGGAGGTGGTTGAAGACAAAAGGCAGCCATTCTTCCCTCTCCATAAATCTTCTGAAGTGGAAGTTGGTAGACTGATTAAACATTTTGGAACATTAACATATATCTAATTTTCTCCTAATTCAGTGAGTGAGGCTACCCCTCTACTGAGAGTTCTAGGAACCCTTAAACCTGTACCTGTTAGCCTGGACAGCCTTCTCTGGAACACCTGAGAAAACCAAGTCCAGTGGCAGAGTTCACTCTCTAGTACCTTGTTCGGCATAGCTTTAACTTTTCCCAAAGGGATCACACTCCATTGTAAACCCCTCAAGTCTCTGCCGTGGGTATCCAGAATTCCACAAATTCATCTCTCGAGACTGCTCAGCTTGTCATACTCAATCTTCACCTGACTAGCCAGGGTCGAATTAAGGTGTAGTTATGCCATTGTTCAAAGAGGCTCAACTTTTAAAGAACAGATAACAAAATTTAATAACTTTGAAAGCAGATTTGAATGATACCTCCTGAAGGGCACATCAGTGCTCCAGATGCAGAGTGGAGCACCTTATTCTTCATCCAGAGAATTAGGAAGTTGAGTCATTTTCTGGTCATTATGTCCCAAGAGCTCACTGCCTTCTGGAAGAGCCGTTTAACACCACAGCATTTCAGTTCTGGAATATTTTGTATACAAACTCCTGTTTGTAGGACTGATTTTTGGAATACTCCAGAACTCTTAAGTTAATTATGGTGCTGGCCTGTAGAGGATTGCTACATACCCTAACAGAGCACACAGGGGATTCAGTCTATTTCCACTGGTGTAGATTAGAAGACATTGAAAATGAGAACAGTCATATGTGAATTAAGAATACCTAGTAGTAGTCAATACCTAATTTCTCAAAGAAAATCACATATTTCATGAATGTTTCAACAACATTTAAAACCTATTATATAAAATAGTCAATGACTTTCAGAGAAAAGCTACAATTTTAATCTAAATTGCAAACTCTTGACGAAGAGAGCATCTTTAAGGTGCTGTACCTGAAAGTGTTGCTCCATAACTTGGATTTTTCCCTGGTCAGGACATTTCTTCAAAGTTCGATCAGCATAATGGAAGACAATTTCAACCATCTAGATGAAAAGATAACAGTTGGAAATTTTCCTCACATACTACTATGGGCTGGATTGGTAGCACCACTGTATTAATGTTGCCCAACATTTCCCATTATAAAAACTTGTTTTCAGTTGGTTATAAAACTTCGCCAAAATAACTGTTCCACCTGAAATTCCGCATGCCATGTATGTGCCTCAGGCTGAATTTTTTTGCAAAATTTCACCCAAAACGGTTCAGCCATTTCCAATAACGAGGTTAGGGAATAACACATTTTGACATGTTGAAAAAAATCTAAAATGTTATTTGAAAAGCTCTAATGCAGGAGTGGGCAAACAATGACCCGGGGGCCACATCCAGCCCTCCAGATGTTTTAATCTGGCCCTCAAGCTCTCGACGGGGAGCGGGGTTGGAAGCAGTGGCATGTCCCCCATCTGGCTCTTACGCACAGGGGCAGCCAGGGGTGGAGGAAGCCCCAGAGGCCCCAAGCACCGCCCCTGCAACTGTGGTTCCCAGCCGATGAGAGCTGCAGGGGTGGCACCTGCGGACAGGGCAGCGCAGAGAGCCACCTGGCAGCACCTCTGTGTAAGAGCCACTGCTTCTGGGAGCTGCCTGAGGTAAGCGCCCCCCAGAGCCTGCACCCCTGACCCCCTCCCATGCTCCAACTCCATTTGATTTTTGATACTCTTATAATCTATATATTCATATATACCTTATACTAATGCGTGTGAACAAAGAATAAAGACCTTGCCTCTGCCCAGCCAGATGGGTTTCTTTGTACAACGAGAAAGAGATAAGAAACAGAACACAGCTAAAATGTTACAGGGTATGGTGGGAGTATAACATACGAGCATACACTGGAAGGCTGCCTGGCTCTTCTCTCAAGTCAAGGTCAAGCAACCAGTTAGGAGGGGTAAAGGGGAGGGCATAAGAAACACAAAGCCAAAGAAAAGACTGGCCTTGGCCAGAACACAACCTCACTCTTTACCCCTCCCATGGGATACAAAAGAAGTGGGATGAAAACTCCACTCACAAGCCTCCAAAATGGAATATGACTATAAGCTGTAAAGAATGCAACTAGGGGCATGCACTGCAGGTATATTTGGGCCTGATAAGGAGGAGGGAACGGGGAACAGGGACACACGTAAGGCTCTGCAGTGTCAGAGCTGGGAAGGGGGATACGGGGTAAATGCTCTGTTGGGTCAGAGCTGGGAATGGAACACTGGGGGACAGACTCTGCTGGTGTGTAGAGCTATGGATATGCTTGCTTGGAACTAACCCCAACAAACATTGCATTGCCTGCCCTTTGAACTTCTGGTCTTCTGCTTTCTGTCTATGTGACAAAAACCAGGGGAGGGGATGAAGGGAAAGCCCTCTAACACAGCCTAAGGCCGCAGGATCTGAGCAAGAATTTCTCTGAAAATGCCTCTAATGGCAGTTGGGGCCAACAGAATTCTGTTTCCTCCTCTGAGATTTCAGCTTTGAACTGAGCCTTTTGATGGTCAGACAGCTGAAGGATGCTTATCCTATCAAAAAATTCCTGGTTTTGTTCTACCAAAGACATCTGAGTGTATAAAAGCTTTCTATAATATAAATAGAGACTACCAGAATGTCTATTCTGCATGTCCCTCTGTGTGCTTTTTCTTGATTGTTTGTACAAAAAGTAGGAATGGGAAACAGGTGACAGTCTAAGACCTGTTAGCTGAAGCAACAGACTCTTCACAACTAACAAGATGCACGTGTTCCAAACATAGCAGCTTCCTGGTTTTGCTCAGCATAAATGAAAGTCATTTCTCCAGTACAGAAGACTCCCACTATTTACATCAAACTGTTGCCACAGATCAGGGATTGGTAGGCTGACCAGACAGCAAGTGTCAAAAATCAGAACCAGAGGTGGGGAGTAAGAGGTGCCTATGTGAGAGAAAGACCCAAAAATCAGGACTGTCCCTATAAAAATCAGGACATCTGGTCACCCTAGGGATCGGCAACCTTTGGCTCTTGGCCCATCAGGGAAATCCGCTGGTGGGGCAGGCCAGGCTGGTTAGTTTACCTGCAACATCTGCAGGTTTGGCCGACAGCAATTCCCACTGGCAGCGGTTCGCCACTCCAGGCCAATGGGGGCTGCGGGAAGCGGCAGCCAGCACATCCCTCGGCCGGCGCCGCTTCCCATAGCCCCCATTGGCCCGGAGCAGTGCACCGCGGCCAGTGGGAGTTGTCTGCAGGTTCGGTCAATCGAGTTACATGTAAACAAACTGGCCCGGCCCGCCAGCGGATTTCCCTGATGGGTCATGTGCCCATGGTTGCCGATCCCTGCCATAGTGTTTTTAAACTGTTAAAATCACCAGGGATAGTTGGTTTGGGAAAGCCTCTGTGCTTGAGAACAAAGGGATGTTCAGGAGACTGAGGGCAGGTTGAATATTTAGTTACCTCTGAATTGGTCTTCGCTGCAATTAAATATTATTTCATTGTGCACTGCTCGCAAAAACAAAACTCAGAGTAACTGGGCAATGTCAACTAGAAGGAATTATTTTGCAGTTACAGGCACATTTAAGATAACCACTGGAAGTCAGGCTAGGTACATGCAGGATAGCTGCCAATATTGGAGCAGTGAAGTCTAATTCTTGAAGGATACATACTGGCTGGGCAATGGGACTCTGGTACCTGTGAAGTGCCAAAAGGGAAATTTGGGGGCATACTAGATACCACATCCTGCAAGTAGCTTTTACCTGAAGTATACGTTCTGTCAGTGTGCCTGATCACCAGTTTCTAAATGGTTCTCTTTTAAAATAAAGCTCATGATTAAAAAAAAAAAAAAAAATCACAACCCACATACGCACACCCACAGAGATTTTTGGAGGACAGAAGCTAATTCTTTCATAAATAGTTGTGGGGTAAATTAAGAGCGGTATCAATATATATGAAATTGGGACTTGGAACTCACTCGGTCTGCAATGACAGCCTTTCGCTTACTGACATCCCCAGACAATCCTGTAAAGGAATACAAAGAGAAACAAAAACAAAAGATCTTTTTCATAATCAATATGCAAATAGAAGTGAGGACTCATTTCAGCTCCCAAAACTCAGAGACGATAGAATACTTAACCACTGTAACCCTTTAGCTGCAGGTGTCCAGATATCCTGAACATACCTAGGCACTCCTCATACAGACAGGCCCTTTGCATTTACAAACGAAACCTACACTTCATGTGAAGATTAAGTTAATCTCTTTATTGATTGTTTTAGAACAGGGGTAGGCAACCTGTGGCACGTGAGTTGATTTTCAGTGGCACTCACACTGCCCAGGTCCTGGCCTCTGGTCTGGGGGGCTCTGCATTTTAATTTAATTTTAAATGAAGCTTCTAAACATTTTTAAAACCTTATTTACTTTACATACAACAATAGTTTAGTTATAGATTATAGATTTATAGAAACAGACCTTCCAAAAACGTTAAAATGTATTATTAGCACACAAAACCTTAAATTAGAGTGAATAAATGAAGACTCGGCACACCATTTCTAAAGGTTGCAGACCCCTGTTTTAGAAAAAAGATTTTGAAAGGGCCCTGTTATGATACTGCCCCATTCAATCAGGAGGATTTGAGTTTTAGGTAACTAAGTCATTACCTGCATGTTTATAAACTCTTAGATTAGTTTTGTAAGGTATAATTATTACGGTACTCATAGAATGCTTTGAGATCTTTGCATGAAAGGAGCTAATTTACTGCACTACAAGTGCAAAATACATATATCCCAATAAAAATATGCAATTCCTCTGTATATTGAAAACTATAATGTGCAGAAACTAAAATTTGTGATTTTTATTTATTCAAGTACAGTAGAACTTCAGAGTCATGAACAGAGTAATTAATTGACCGGTCAACCAGACAACTCATTTGGAACCAGAAGTATGCTATCAGGCAGCAGCAGCAGATAGGAAAAAACAAATACACCTCTACCCCAATATAACATTGTCCTCAGGAGCCAAAAAAATCTTACCATGTTATAGGTGAAACCCCGTTATATCGAACTTGCTTTGATCCTCCAGACTGTGCAGCCCCACCCGCCCCCGAGCACTGCTTTACCGCATTATAGCCAAATTCGTGTTATATCGGGTAGCGTTATATAGGAGTAGAAGTGTAATGTACAGAATAATACTGTGTAAAACAAACTACTAAAAAAATAAAGGAAAAGTTTTAATGTTTATTTCATTTAAATTAAGATGGTTCAAAGCAGCACTTTTTTCTGCATAGTAAAGTTTCAAAACAATTATGGCAATGTTCAGTTGTAAACTTTCGAAAAACATCATAACATTTTGTTCAGAATTATGAACACCTTGGGAATGAAGATTGTTTGTAACTCTGAGGTTCTACTGTATTACAAAGATACACAAAAGGATATTTGACTATTTTATCAGCAGCAAAGAATCCTGTGGCACCTTATAGACTAACAGACGTTTTGGAGCATGACCTTTCGTGGGTGGATACCCACTTCCCTCAGATGTTCCAATAAGCTTCTTTCACAGACTTAAACTTTTTCCTAGTCTGGGCCCAGTCCTTTCCCTGGTATAGTTCTTGTTAGTTCCAGCTTAGGTGGTAACTACGGGATTTCTCAAGACTAGTCCCCTTTGTTCTGTTCCATCCCCTTCTGTATCTTTGGCAAAGGGGACTAGTCATGAGAAATCCCGTAGTTACCACCTAAGCTGGAACTAACAAGAACTATACCAGGGAAAGGACTGGGCCCAGACTAGGAAAAAGTTTAAGTCTGTGAAAGAAGCTTATTGGAACATCTGAGGGAAGTGGGTATCCACCCACGAAAGCTCATGCTCCAAAACGTCTGTTAGTCTATAAGGTGCCACAGGATTCTTTGCTGCTTTTACAGATCCAGACTAATACGGCTACCTCGCTGATACTTGACTATTTTATATATCTCCTGGTACTTTAAAAAAAAAAAAAAAAGGCAACCTGTCAAAATCCATCAGAAAATTATTTAGAGAAAACGTAAGGTGAATCACACAAATTATAGTTCATTGGTGAAATTCAGCAAAGCAAGCACAGGCATATGTAACATACTTCACCAGCTAAGGACACTTAGAGGAGAGGGTGTTACTTTAGTACCCAAAAACACTCCACCAACTAGTACAACTGCAGGGAAGCAATGAACTGGTGTGCTTTCCAGCTGCCCTAGCAATCCCCTGTATAGAAGCTATCTATGCTGGCTTCTTAGTCATGCCTGTGCATAAGTGAAGATGCAGCACCTTGCCCCTCTTGTGCATTTTCAATCACCAAGGGCCTCTGACAACATTTTTTTAAATTCATATAAACACCTCCTTGGAGGCCTGGAAACCTTCTAGCAAGGTATGAAACACTGCTTTTTAGTAATCCCCTATTACAAGCCTCATTTTCCAAGAGCCACATTCTTTACAATTGTACTTTTCCAGGAAAATGAAAGCAGATGGAAATAATTACCCCATAACCCAGTAGGGGTGGGGGAGGTGCTTTGCCTTAAAACCGCTAATTACTAGAAAGAGAGAAGACTTTCCTAGGAAACAGCCCAACTCTGAAAAAACTAGTCAGCCCGTGATCAACACATTTGCATCATTCTAATCACATTCAAATTACAAGAGCTTTTTATTCTTCACTGATACAATTCTCACTTTAATTTATTTTGAATAATGCTTGCTTCTGTGTGCATGTGTATAAAAGCTACCCCACTGCTTTAAATTAAACTTACCTACTACAGCCTTTGCTTTACCTTCATGAAAAGACCACGCTAGAGCCAGGGCCTCAGTAAGACAGTCTTGTTTCAGAAGGTGATCCACTCTCTAAAATTAGATATACAAGCAATATGGGACTCCTCAGAATTCCAAAACAGCAAACCTTTAAGCCAGGGTTCCCCAACTGGTGGGTCATGACCTCCAGGCAAGTGATGAAAGACAACTGTGTGGGTCTCAGGGCAATGAAAATTGTTACAATCTCAAGCAAAGAAAATCTTGCTGCCCCACTTACCTTTCTAGGTCAAGTATTTTGTCACTCTTTCAAAACTACAAATATATTACAAAGGTTTATTATGGATACATTTTTTATTCTTGTAAATATAAGGAGGTAGGGGAAAAAATTATTTCAAATAAGGGGTCATCAACCTGGAAAAGGCTGAGAAAAACAGATCTAGATATATAAGGCCAAGCATTTTAACAGAAATAATTTCAGAGACTTTGCATTTTAAACAACTGGGGTGAAATCCTAGCCCTATTTAAGACAATAAAAAAAGTTTTGCCCCAGACTTCAACAGGACCAAGATTTTATCCACTGTCATTTAAACCAGTGGTTCTCAACCAGTGAGGTATGTGTACCCCATAGGTTACGCAGAGGTCTTCCAGGCGGTACCTCAACTTAGCTAGATATTTGCCTAGTTGAATAACAGGCTACATAAAAAACACTAGTCAACTCAGTACAAACTGAAATTTCTCAGATGACTTGTTTATACTGCTCTATATACTTACTATACATTGAAATGTTTGTACAATATTTATATTCCAATTATGTTAAAAATGAGAAAATAAGCAATTTTTCAGTAACAGTGTGCTGTGACACTTTTGTACTGTTATGTCTGATTTTGTAAGCAAGTAGTTTAAGTGTGATGTAACTTGGGAATACACAAGACAAATCAGACCCAGTGAAAGCAGTGTGCTTCCACTTCCACATTTGGACCACATCTCCTCAGTTTGGCGAAAGCAAGATAATTTGTCCCCGAGATTCTGAGATGCAGGTGAACAGGAGGTGCAGTGCAGAATCTGAAGCCAGTGAGAAAGGCACAAAAGATGGCTATGCATTGCCCAGTCTCTGGGCTACCAGGGGCTGCTCTAAGGGTAAGTATACACTACAGAGCTACATCAGTGCAGCTGCACCACTGTAGTGCATCTGGTGAAGACATGCTACGTCGACGGGAGAGAGCTCTCCTGTTGGCATAATTATTCTACCTCCGTAACAAGCGGAAGCTATGCTGTCCCACGGACATAGTGCCAGTGTAGACAGCGCTTAGCTCAGTGGTTCTCAAACTTATGTAGTGCTGATCCCTTTCACACAGAAAGCCTCTGAGTGCAACCCCCCTTGGAAATTAAAAACACTTTTTAAAAATTTAACACTATTATAAATGCTGGAGGTGAAGCGGGGTTTCACCTGACACCTCGCTACCCCCTGAGGGATCCTGATGCCCAGTTTGAGAACCCTTGGTTCAATTAGGGGGGTTTCTTTTGCACACCCTTGAGTAGCCTAAATTAGATCAATTTAAGCGGTAGCATAGACCAGCCCTAATTTACAGCAGCCTTACCCAGACTACGCGGCAACCCAGAGTTTGAATAGCACTCCCCTGGCAAAACCCTTACACTGGGGGCTGTGAGAATGCAGTGTAAAGCTGTGTTCACTGGTCCTACTCTGCACCTATACCAGGGACACTCCTCTCCCCTACAGGCTGGCTGTGGTACCTTTAATGCCATCTGTGCACCACTGGAGCAGTGTAATTAGGACAGGAAGGGGGCCAGAATTGGCACCAGAGATTTGTATTTGAAGGGATGTCTCAAATCCTCTATAGCCCACCATTACACATTGCAGCAAAAATAATTTCCCAGGCTTCCCTGGCAGATAATTCCATTCACTAACCTCTCCTTATGCTTAGGGTAGAGCCCCAGGAGTAACTTCAAAGGTACTGAGGCCTCAGCACTCTGGGATGTGGAGATTTAAAATAAGACCATGCTGTTATGATTGGCTGGGGATTACTTTTCCTTTTACTATGCAGTAACTTCTCCTGGTCTCTCTAACCTAAAACAAGCCTACGCTTATATCGCTTGTTGGTTCATAGATACCAAGGCCTGAAGGAACCATTGTGATCATCTAGCCCAGGGGTCGGCAACCTATGGCACGCATGCCAAAGATGGCACATGAGCCAATTTATAATGGCATGCTGTGGCCGCCGCCAGCCCTGCTCAGCCCGCTGCTGACGCTGCCAGCTGGGGTTCCAGCCACAGGCCCAGCTCAGCCCGCTGCCAGCTTAGGTGAACAGAACAGAACCCCGAGATGTGCAGGCCCGCGGTGTAAGATCAGCATTTTAAATTTAATTTTTAATGAAGCTTCTTAAACATTTTGAAAACCTTGTTTACTTTACATACAACAGAAGTTTAGTTATATAATATATAGACTTACAGAGAGAAACCTTCTAAAAAGTTAAAATGTATGACTGGCACGCAAAACCTTAAATTAAAGGGAATAAATGAAGACTCGGCACACCACTTCTGAAAGGTTGCTAACCCCTGATCTAGCCTGACTCCTGTACAACACAGACCACAGAACTTCCCCAAAATAATGCTTAGAGCAGATCTTTTAGAAAAACTTCCAATCTTCATTTAAAAATTGTCAGTGATGGAGAATCCACCATGATACTAGGTAAATTGTTTCAACGGTTAATTACCCTCAATGGTAATTGACTTATACCTACAGAGGACTGTATAATAGTAACCTGAATATATACTGTACCTCTTTCAAGTCAGTGAAGGTGGAAACATTTCAAGACATTAAAATATTTTTGCAAAGAAGATAGAGGAGAAAAAAATATACAATCCCTATTCAGTACCCAAGCATATGCTGGAAATTGTCCCATAGCATATTATGGTAATCAGCTGTTCTTGGGACCTAGCTGTATATGTAGCTATTATATAAATTCTGAACACTCTAATCAGATTATACTTTAAAAATTCTATTAGTCCTGAAGTTCCTCTCTGCCATCAAGCTACTTTTAAACAATTAACACAATTTATTAAAAAACATATATGCCTCCTCTCGACTTACCTCTCTCCAGCTCCTTATCATCATCACATGAACAGACTGAAAAAGAAAAACAAAAACATCAGGAAGGGAGATATTCCTTTACGGGCACTTGTTCATGAGTAACAATCTATGGATTCCCACTGTAGTCTTACTGCACCAGCCCACTTCTCAAGACCGCTCCCCGCAACCTAGTGGGACGGACCACTGGACCCAGGGAACAAATGAGTACGGGGGACAACAAATGAGAAAAACAGAAACTGAGTTGAAAGTCATAGGTTCAAAACGAGGGTACCAGATGGGGACATCAAGCAGAGAACCCCCAGACAGCGCCCACTGCTCCTCAAAGGTGTCGAGGGAGCCAGCGGACGCTGCCCAGTGGAACTCTGCCAGGATGCGTGAAACTAGGGAGGAACAGAAATAGGCCCCACAGTTGCAGAGCACCCCCTCATCCAGCGTCCTCCTCCTGGTAATGTAGATGGAGAGTTTGGCCAGGGCCAGGAGGAGGTTGACAAGGAGGTCTTGCGACTTCGTGGGGCCACGGATGAGGTGTGCAAAAAGGAACAGGTGTGAGGAAAAGTGCAGCCAGAACCTCAACAAAAAGGTTCCGGACAAGCCAGAATAGGGGCTGCAACCTGGCGCATTCAAGACAGGCTTTCGCCAGGTTCTCCCTCACGCTACAAAAGGGGCAGGCCTAGGGTACAGGTGTGAACTGCTCCAGGTACACCACCGTGTTCATGGCTCCGTGAAGGAGCTGCCAACTGATGTCTCCGGTGGGCCGTGGGACGAAGGTGGAATAAAGGCTGGCCCACCAGGGCTCCTCACCCTCTTTAGGTGGAAGACAGTTCCGCCATTTGGTGTCGGAGCGGGATATCAGGGTGAGGAAATGCAGTATGTGGAGCACGAGCGTGTACAGTTGGTCTCTAGGCATTGTTTGGAACCAGACTGGCTGCAGGACGTGCAGCAGGCTTGGGGTGTGGGAACGGGGAGGCCAAGGGGGTCTCGTGGAACAGGGGCCGAATAAGAATGTCCAGAGAGCCCAAGGTGAGGGATGAGCGCCCTCTAGCAGGGCCCGTTGCAGGAAGACGAGAGAGACAGGTGATAAAGCAGCCTCCACCTCCTAGAGTAAGCACAAGGGGGGTTGGAAGGGTGGAGAGCCCCATGTGCCGACCGAGCACATGGGGATCCACCCAGTCCCCCGTCATAGTTCAGGGGTTCTCCGACCCTAGTGGTTTCTGCCAGGACCAATCTTCAGCGCACCGAGGGAGACTCTGCCACCTGCACACGTAGATCAGGGTTGTGTAGCAGAGGCTCCACGAGGAGGTTCACCCCCTCAGTGGCCACAAAGGACCCGGTCGCCGAAAAGAGCTTCCAGGTCTGGAGGAGGTCCCAGTATTAGACCAGCAGCTCAGAGGTCTTGTGGAAGACCCCTCTGGTGGAGAAAAAGAGCTGCTGGTCATATCAGAGCCCTCGGAGGCAGCGGAGGAAGGCGTATGCCAAGGTGCTCCAAGCCGGACTACCTGCACTGTAAAGGAGCCTCCACAGAGCCTGGAGGAGGAAGACATGGACCTGGCTGCGAAGGCAAACAAGGCCCTGCCCTCCTTCCTCCAGGGGAAGACTCAAAACCCCTGTAGAGACCCAATGCAGCCCCGGCCAGAAGAACTCCAGGGCCATCCTCTTGAGCATGGCCAGGATCCCCCGGGCTGGGCTCAGGGTGTTGAGTCAGTGCCAGAGCATAGACAGGACTAGCTGGTTCAGCACCAGCGCCCTCCCTCGCAAGGAGAGACACCAGAGCAGTCCTGTCCATCTCCGCGGCCACTCATCCACTCTGACCTCCAAATCCTGCCAGTTCTCCGTTGGAGAAGGATGCATGGTGGATAAACACTAAGATAAAGCAGCAGACCTGCGCTCCACCGGATGGCTTGAAGCTCACCTGCCACCTGCCCCCAACCACCAGGCCAGAGCTCTTGACCCAGTTGACCCGGGCGGAGGAGGCCGCTGAGTAAACGGCCTGGCAGACCTCCACCTGCACCACGTCACCAGGGTCCTGGACCACGAGGAGCATGTCATCGGCGTATGCTGACAGGACCAGCCACAGCTCCGGCTCCAGAAGCACCAACCCCATCAACCTCCGGCAGAGGAGACAGAGGAAGGGCTCGATCACCAGGGTGTACAGCTGGCCCGAGAGGGGGCACCCCTGCCATACTCCCCGCCCGAAGCTGACCGGCTCAGTCAAGGTCCAGTTGAGTCTGATTAAACACTCCATGTCAGCGTACAGCACCTGGAGAAAGCCCACGAACTGGGGCCCGAAGCTGAATGCCTGCAGAGTGCCCAAGAGATACCCGTGGTCCATCCTCTCGAATGTCTTCTCCTGGTCCAGGGACAGGAGGGCAAACGACAGACCATCCCTAAGCTTTAAGTCATCCCTGACCAAATACAGGTTATTGAATATGGTCTGGCCCAGGATGGTGTAGGTCTAGTTGGGATGGACCCCATCCTCCAGCACAGAGCACAGTGAGATGGCCTTCGCTACGACCTTATAGTCTGTGCTGAGGAGCAAGATGGGACGCCAAATCCATAGGTCGTGGAGGTCCCCCTTCTTCAGCAATAAGGCGAGCACAGCTCGCCTGCACGAAAGAGGGAGGACCCCACTTTGCAAGGACTTGGCCCAGATGGTGACAAGGTCCGGGAAGAGGACATCCCATAACACGCAGTAGAACTCCACAGTCAGCCCGTCCATGCCCGGGGATTTGTTGGTGGGCATGAGTTGGAGGGCTTCCAAGAGCTCGGCCAGAGAGAGGAGCAGCTCCAGCCGGTCTCGGTCGCCCACGTTGACTGTAGGGAGTCCAGTCCAGAGCACCCTGCAGGCTTCGGCGCTGGCTGGATCCGGGGAGAAAAGCCTGGCATAGAAGGCCCTGGCCCTTTCATGCACCTCATCTGGATCCATGAGGGGCGGGGGGGCGGGGTGCCATCCTCCACCAGGAGGCAGGAGACATGCTTTTTAGCACCCTTCTTTTTCTTCAGGGCGTAGAAGAAGCGGGAGCTGCGATCCATCTCCCAAAGGAGACGGATGCAGGATTGAACGAAGGTGCCCCGGGCCCAATGGTCCTCCGCGGCCTTGGAGCTCCTCTTGCTTCTCCCAGTATGCTGCGCAGAGGGGTGGATCCTCGGGGCCGGAGGCCAGATGCCTCTCTAGCTCTAAGACCTCCTGCTCCAACTGCCCTATCACTGCATCTCTCCGCCGGCTAGTGCCCCAGGAGTAGTCATGGCAGAAGAACCATGTGCGCACCTTCCCCACATCTCACCACCGCTGCACCGAGGGAAAGGCGTGCCGCTGCCCTGCCAGGCCAGCCAGAACTCCTGGAAGGATGCCATGAAGCCCACATCCTCCAGCAAGCTGTTGTTAAAATGCCAATAGGCTGGGCCCTGGCCTCTCTGAACTGAGAGAGGCCCTCACGGTCACCAGGTGGTGATCCAAGAACGGGGCTGGCCGGATACCGGAGGCATGGGCCCATGCCAGATGGATACACGAAAAATAAAAGTGGTCCAACCAGGAGTGGCACAACCAATCGTCCTCCACCAGGGCGAAGATGGTGTCGTCGTCCAGGTGGTGGTCACGCCAGATATCCACCAGGGAGTGATGGTCCATGATCTCCCTGAGGACGCCTGCGGCCGCCTGGAATTTCTTGACTCCTGAGCAGTCCCAGTCCTTAAGGGTGGTGTTGAAGTCCCTGCCTAGAACCAGGCACTCATGAGGATCCAGGGTGCCGAGGAAGGCTGATGCCTGCCAATAGAAATGCACTCGTTCCAGGCCTGTGTTCAGGGCGTAGATGTTGACCAGGTTTAATGTCAGCCCCTCCACCCAGTCCCGGACATGCAGCAAGTGGCCCGGCATAACCTTGGCGACCCCCAGCACCCTCAGCCGTAGCTCAGGGTGGCCACCCCGGCCAAGTGGGCACTGAGGTGGCTAAAATATACCCCGTCCTCCCTACTCCAGCCACCAGCTAGCCTCGACAGCTGGAGCCAGGTGGGTCTCCTGCCAGAAGATCATAGTGTACTCCCCCTCCTGAAGGAAGTAGAGCACCTGGCTCCTGCAGAGACCCACCTTACAGCCCCAGGTGTTTAATGTGGCAAAGATGACGGCTTTCATAAGGAGGGTTGAGGCGGATCCTCATGGGCAGGGTGATCGACAGCCTCAAGCAGGCCCCACAACAACCCATGTTCAACCCCAAAGGTCATGAGGGAGTCGCAGAGGAATCCTCTCTTACTCCTCGACAGCAGCAGCGGCTCCGAAGCAGCGAGCAGCAGTCAGCCGGCCAGGCAGGAGGGACCCCTAGGTGGTGGTAGGGTCCGTGCTTCTCCCTACGGGGCGTTGGGGGAGGCCAGCAAGGCCCCCCACACTTAGCAGCAACCGTAATCCAGAGAGGGAGACTCAAGCCAGCAGAAGCAGCAACAGCAGCCCAGGAAGGGAGGAAGAGCTCCAGCCAGCAACAGCAGCCCAAGCAGACTGACCTCTCCCTGTAGTGGGGCAGCTGCCCCACTCCTGAGGAACAGGGGTTAAAAGCAGCCCTGGAGAGGGCTGTGGTTGGGAAAAGGAGTGAAAGCAGCCAAAGTAGGCTGATTGGAGAAGCAGCCACAGCTGTGGCCAGCTCAATTAGGGCCCAGTTGGCCCTGATAAGAGGGCTGGGGGCCAAGAGCTGAGGATTCTCTCTCTAGCTATGGAAAGAGAAGGACCTAGCTACCTGGGAGCTCAGGGTACCAGGAGTAGAGCAGGGCTGAGGAAAGGCAAGAGGAACTGGGGAGCTCCAGCCAAGCAACTCCCCAGGCTGAGGCCTTGGTAAAGGCCTATGTAGGTACTGGGGGTGGGAGGTGCAGCCCAGAGATAGACAGAGGCAGCTGGTCCAAACTCCTTGCCAATGATGAGTGGCCATGACAGACTGCAGTTTGCCCCAGTGAGTGGGGGCTAGATGACGAATGGCAGCAGCCACTGGGGCAAGGTGAGTGAGAGGGTTGGGGGTTCCCCTGGGAGGGGAGACCCAGAGCAGGGGTACTGCAGGGGCAGAACCCTGAGGTAAAGGGCACCAGGGTCTTAAAGCAGGTGAGTCATTGGCCAGCAGAGGTTGAAGAGCTCTGGAGGTTGAAGAGCTAATTCCCAAGATGGCCAGCAGGAGGCACCGCGCCAGTGAGTTTCAACCTCATTACACCCACACATACATTATAGTGTCCCAGTGATACAAAGAGACTGCAATTACTCTTCAGAGACTGGAGACACCACTCCAAACAGGAGAATTTTCTACCAGGTATTATATAGCAAGTTTATAGTTTCCAACATGTTCCTACAAGGCTCTGCTTAAGTCTGACCTACATTTATTTTCCATATGTTGGGATTCGGTCTCTCTCACTTTTCACCTGTTCCATTCACTCTAGTGCTTCTTGTAAAGGAGAGACTTGTTAATTTCTGCATATTTCATTTGACATTTTACCCACTATACATTTACTCTGAAGTAGCACTCAGCAGGGACTGTAATCCCAGGTGCTACTTTCAGCACATGCCTGGGCTAAGACCAGACTGGATTCAGGAAACTTAAAACAAACAACACTAGAGTTGCTGCCTACAAAAACCTATCCATTTTACAACCCCATGTCCTAAAACTTCATCAGACGTAAGATTGCAGCACTTAGGACCTCACAGCTCCACTGACATCTTTCAGGAATCTCCCTTGCAGAACACTTCTTTCACTAGATACAAACACTCACTTGGATCACTAAAACCACCTTATTCTTGAAAGTGCATTACATTTCCTGAGAGCTGTCTGCATTTACCTTTGTGCCAAGATAGAAGATTTGACCACCACAGCTGCTGATGGATTGGTAACAGGCTTTCTCCCCAACCAGGGCCTGGGAAAAATATAACATTTACTCCAGCACAAGCTGCTTTTATTATTATTTTCAGTGAACATACATGACATATGTGGCTGTAACTAAACCCTGGAGACATTTAGCAATGAAGAAATGAAACAAGAGTTGGGCAGGAGATAGCAGTTTGCCTAGTCATGCTGTACAAATGAAGTGGAGCTTGAGACCTAGCAACCCAACTCCTTTCACAGATGCTAACTCAGACTTCACTGGAAAAGTCATTTAGTGCAGAGAACACGGTCTCACACTCATGTGTCAGTAATGACAATTACTGCGTTCACAGGGCACCACCAGGAAGCTAAAAGAAAGAAAAATCTTGTGAGAAATGGCAATTCAGAGTAATTCCAGTCTTATTTCACAATATAAGGCATTTCTGCTCAGGTTTATCTGGTTAAGGCCAGAGAGAAAAAGGGGAAAAAAAAAACAAAAAACAAAAAAAACATAAGGATGCAATCTTCAACAGGAGAGTGCTCTGAGCATTAGCCAGGATGTTGGTTAAATATGGACTCCAAGGAAAGAATGTCCCCTACCAAATCACCATCCTCACTTCTTCCATCCCCTGGGTTTTTCTAGACATATCCCGATCTGGCACAACCCTGCTTAGAATATGAGACCTGGTGAGATTATAGCCAAAGATGATATAAATGCAGTCTTTGCATAACAGCAGCTGGAAAAAAAAACTCTGGTAATTAACCATAGCAAAACTGGTTGAGAGTTGCCTCTACAAAGGTTAATGGTGATCAGAGTCTCAACACAAGTAAGATTAACAAAGGGGAAGGAATGCAAGCCAAAATAGGGAAAACAGGTTAGAGAATATTTAGATAAATTAGATGTATTCAAGTTAGTAGAGCTTGATGAAATTCATCCTAGGGTACTTAAGTAACTAACTGAAGTAATCTTGGAACTGTTAGCAATTATCTTGAGAACTCATGGAGGATGGGTGAGGTCCAGAAGACTGGAGAAGGGCAAACATAGTACCTTTCTTTCAAAAGGAGAACCAAGAGGACCTGGAGAATTAAGGACTAGTCAGCCTAACTCTGATACCTAGAAAGATATTGGAACAAATTATTAAACAATCAACTTGTAAGCACCTAAAAATAAGGAATAGCCAGCATAGATTTGTCAAGAACAAATCATGACAAACCAACCTAATTTCTTTTCTTCTCCTACTGGCCTAGCGGAGAAGGAAGAAGCAGCAGTGAGAGAGATCAAGACATTTCACATCAATCCCACATGACATTCTCATAAGCAAGCTAGGGAAATGTGGTCTAGATTAAATTACTATAAGTTGAGTGCACAGCTGGTTGAAAGACAGTACTCCAAAAGTAGTTATCAATGGTTTGCTTTCAAACTGGGGAGCCTTATCTAGTGAGGTCCCTGAAGGGTCAAGTCCTATTCAGTATTTTCATTAATGACTTGGATAATGGAAAGGAAAATATGCTTATAGAGTTTGCAGATAAAATCAAGCTGGGAGTGGTTGCAAGCAATTTGTAGGATAGAACCAGAATTCAAAATGACCTTGACAAACTGGAGAATTGGTCTGAATTCAACAAGATCAAATTCAATAAAGACAAGTGCAAAATATTTCACTTAGGAAGGAAAAAAAAAAATCAAATGCACAACTACAAAATGGGAAAGAACTGGTTAGGTGATCATACTGCTGAAAAGGATCTGGGGTTTCTAGTGGATCACAAATTGAGCACGAGCCAACAATGTGATGCAGCTGCAAAAAAGGCTAGTATTCAGGGGTGTATTAATAAGACTGTCATATGTAAGACATGGGAGATAATTGTTCTGCTCTACTTGGCACTGGTGAGGCCTCAACTGGAGCACTGTGTTCAATTCTGGATGCCACACTTTCAGGAAGATTTGAATAAATTGGAGAGAGTCCAGAGGAGAGCAACAAAAAATGATTGAAGGTTTAGAAAATATGACCTATGAGGATAGGCTAAAAAAAAATGGGCATGTTTAGTCTTCAGAAAAGATGACTGAGGAAGGACCTGACAATAGTCTTCAAATACGTTAAGGGCCATTACAAAGAGGACTGTGATCAATGTCCACTGAAGGTAGGACAAGAAGTAATGGGCTTAATCAGCAGGATAAGATTTAGATTAGATAGTCAGAGGAAAAAAAAAAAAAACTATAAGGTTAGTTAAGCTCTGGAACAGGCTTCCAAGGGAGATTGCAGAATCCCCATCACTGAAGGTTTTTAAAACAGACCAGAAACACTTGTCAAGGATGGTCTAGATTTAGTTGGTCCTTCCTCAGCACAGGGGGCTGAACTTAATGCCGTCTCAAGTCTCTTCCAACCCTATATTTCCGAGTCTATATTCCCACTCCTGGGATGCGACTCGCCCTAGAACCACTGAGTTCAGCAGCTTTCTGGAAAACAGCACCCAATGAGACCATACAAGAACTCTCTTGCACGACTTTGTATTGGGACCTGCCGTTATAAGAGACCAGGAGGCCCCAGTAACTTCAGTGTCTTCCACTCAGAGTTTTAGGAGAGGAACGCTGAGGAAAAGGAAAAAAAGTGTGGCCTTTGCATAGTCACTCTACCTGTCCAATCTCAAAGAACCAGCTGCTACAGTCACCATTATATTTTTCTTTGAAGAGGGTTCTGAGGCTCAGTGGGATGGTGGTGCATCCTACAAGTGTGAATCTGAGGAGGCAACACTTCAAGAATTATCAGTTCTCACTAAACCAACAACAAACAAGCTTTTTAAAAAGACTCTTTAAAGACAACGTTTTAGGCAGTCCCAAACGTCCCTGTTTAAAAAAAAAGCAAATTTCAAAGAGTGTTATCAAATAGACAAGTAAAATATTAGCAGGCTACAACGTTCATAGATCTTTACCAATGCTTGACTGACATTGCCTCCTGTGGCCAGTGATTTGAAGTGACTGCTGTTATATACTAGCTGCACCTCCGAAATCTCTATAGTTTCCAGCTCCTCTTGAGTCTGGCGATCTATCACGTGCAGCTTCTCCACGCTGTCCAGAAGCACTACTGTGCGTGAGTTTATCCACTGGAAAAAGAGACATATGTCAAACTTCAGCAACATTTAATACATAACTATCAGGACAAATAGCAGAATATACTACAAGAACATCCTAGAGCACTAATATCTTAAGCTAATGGTAGCTGGCAGCACAAGGAAGTTGTTATTCTGGGTATTTGGAGTAAGGCTGAAGTTTAGAATCCAACTGCTTTACAGGGCAGAAGCGTAACTACAAGGAAGGTGACAACCAGAAAACTTTGGAGCACCCAGTTATGACAAACTTCCTCAGGGAGTTTAATTTCTTATACTGTACGTATTTAATCAAAGGAAAATCCACCACAGTTTTTGCTCTTACAGCACAATATATACCTGGCACATGTATACTGCCTTCCTCCCTGAAATCCAAGCACTTTACAAGTTTAAAATGGTTACTCACCTTCTTGTAACTCTAGTTCAGGATGTGTTGCTCATATCCATTTCCAATTAGGTGTGCACGTGTGCCGCGTGTAAAGTTGACAAAGTTTTTCCCCTAGCAGCACCTTGGTCAGTTCAGCTGTGAAACCCCTCGGAGTGGTGCCTCTATGGTGATCAATATACGACCATGCCGATCTAGCACCTCCTCAGTTCCTTCTTGCCAGTTACTCTGCCAGAGGGAAGGATGGGCAGGTTTGACATGGACATGAATACCACATCTCAAAGAACAGTTACGAGAAAGTGAGCAATCGTTTTTTCTTCAAGTGATTGCTCATATTGAATCCAGTTAGGTGACTCCCAAGCCTTTCCTAGGCAGTGGGGTCGGAGTTATGGAATTCTTGATTGGAGTACCACTCTGCCAGATGCTGCATCATCTCTGGCATGCTGGTGTAATGAGAGATGAACATATGGACCGAGGACCAAGCTGCTACCCTGCAGATTTCTTGGATTGAGACCTGGGCCAGGAACACCGCCGAAAAGGCCTGTGCCCTTGTGGAGTGTGCTGTAAGTGCCAGGGCTGGTATCTTGCCAGCTCATAGCATCTGCAGATGCAGGACATGATAAAGGAAGATATTCTTTGAGATGAGACTGGAAGTCCTTTCATACGGTCAACTGATTTGACTTCCTGAACTGCGTACTGCCGTCAATGTAGAAGGCTAGTGCTTGCCAAACATCCAGAGTGTGCATACTCTGCTCGCAGCTACTGGCAAGAGGCTTAGGATAAAAAACAGGCAGGAATGTGTCTTGGCTAGTATGGAAATGTGACACAACCTTAGGAAGAAATACCAGGTGAGGTCTGAGTTGCACTTTATCCTTGTGGAAAACCATACAAGGTAAGTCGGCGGTAAGGGCCTTTAACTCAGACACCCTCCTTGTTGATGTAATGGCGACCAGGAAGGCTACATTCCACAACAGATCGAGAAGGAAGCAAGTCACCAGTGGTTCAAATGGGAGCCCCATAGTTTGGAGAGGATCAAGTTAAGGTCCCACACAGGAACAGGCTGTCTAATCTGGGGATGTAGCCATTCCAGACCCTTGAGGAACCAGCCAACCATGGAGCTGGCAAAAACAGAGCGTTCAGATGCTCCCAGGTGGAAAGCCAAGATAGCAGCGAGATGTATTTTTATTGATGATGCTGACAGGCCTTGCTGTTCCAGGTGAAGAAGGTACTCTAGGATGAGAGGTATAGATGGCTGAAGTGGGGGTGTATGATGCTGGTCACACCAGCAAATAAACCTTTTCCTCTCTGCCTGATCTGGCCCTAGTGGGGTTCTTCCTGTGCTAAGACAGACCTCCCTTACCTGTTCCAAGCACAGAAGCCCCTTGGGATTCAGCCATGAAGCTTCTAGGCCATGAGGTGGAGGGACTGGAGGTCGGGGTGAAGACAACAACCGTGATCCTGAGTGATCAGTTTGGGGAGGAGCGGCAACACGATCGGGGCATCCACTGATCGCTCCAGGAGCGTGGTGTACCAGTATTGTTGAGGCCATACTGGTGCCACCAGAATTATTTCCACTTTGTCCCTGCGGACCTTGAATAGGACCTTGTGGAAGAGAGGGATCGAGGGAAAGGTGTAGAGCAGGCAGCTTCCCCAGGGTAGCAGTAATGCATCCGTGATTGAGCCTGGACTGTGTTTCTGGAAGGAGCAGAACATTGGGAACTTTCTGTTGCTCCAGGTGGCAAACAGGTCAACCTGGGGAAACCCCCACCTTTGGAAGATAGAGTGCATGACATCCGGCTGGATGGACCACTCATGATTAGGGAAGGATCTGCTGAAGTGGTCCATCAGTGTGGTCTGAACTCCGGGTAGATAGGCTGCTTCTAGGTGAATGGAGTGGATTATGCAGAACCCCCATAGCTGGAGGGCTTCCTGACATAGGAGAGAAGAACGGGCTCCATCCTGCTTGTTGATATAAAACATGGCCATGGTGTTGTCTGTTAGAACTGCCACGCACTGGCCCTGTAGTTGGGCCTGAAAGGTCTGGCATGCTAGTTGCGTCACCCTCAGCTCCTTGATGTTTACATGGAGAGAGAGCTCATCCTGCGACCACAGGTCCTGCATTTGGAGGTCTCGCAAATGTGCCCCCATCCCAGAGGTGACGCATCTGTTACCAGGGACAAGGAGGGCTGGGGGCTGTTGAAGGGGACTCCTTCATACACTGTCCAAGGGTTGAGCCACCACTGGAGGGATGAGAGCACTTTCTCTGGCACTGTGACCACTGAATTCAAGCTGTAGCACTCTGGGTGATACGCCAAAGCAAGCCATGCCAGGAGTGGCCTTAGCCTCAGTCTGGCATGCCGGATCACATAAGTGCAGGCTGTCATGTGGCCAAGGAGACTCAGACATCCCCTTGCTGTAGTGGTCGGGTACTGCCTGAGGCCTTAAATAATGTCTGTCATGGCTTGGAATTGGGACTCTGTCAAAAGTGCTCTTGCCTGAAGAGAGACCAACACTGCCCCGATGAACTCTGTGCTTTGGGTTGGTGACAATATTGACGTGTTCATGTTGAGGAAGAGACCCAGTCTCTCCAAAGTGGAGCTGACTAATTGAAATTGAGACTCCACCTGCTCCCTAGTGTGCCCTCTGAGCAGCCAATCACGGAAGGCTGCTACAACTGACATGCAGTCAGTGAACACATGGTTGGGGGGGGTCTGTTGACAGGCTGAAGGAAGACCAGGAACTGATAATGTTTGTGGTCAACCACAAACCATAGAAATCGTCTGTGTGCAGGCCAAAGAGCTATGTGAAAGTACACGTCTGTCATGTTGAGGGCAGCATACCAGTCTCCCAGATCCAGAGAAGGGATAAATTGTAGTCAGGGAGACCATGCAGAACTTCAACTTTGCCATAAATTTGTTGAGTCCTCGCAGGTCTAGAATGGGTATGAGACCCCCTTAGCCTTGGGGATTAGGAAGTATCAGGAATAGAATCCCTTGCTCCTGAGGAACCTCCTCCACCGCTCCTATGGCAAGGAATGCCTGCACATTCCGGATAAGGGGTTGCTCGTGAGAGGGGTCCCTGAAGAGGGATGGGAAAGGGGGAGTGGGAGGGAGGGCAGGAGCAGAACTGGAGAGAATATTCCATTTCCTCCATACAGAGGACCCAGTGGTCCGAAGCATGGTAGAAGTGGGACAGACAACTCACAAAAGAAGGGGAAGGATACAGAATCGTGGCTGGTGTACCATCCTCGGGCGCACCCTCAAAAGGCCTGCTTGGAGCCAAATGATGGTTTGGTCAGGCCCTGGCCCTGCCCAGGAAGGGAGTGGGAAGGCTTGTGTCTGCCATTCCTGCCCCTTCTCCTATAGAAGTCCTGCTTTGGCTGAGAAG
Source organism: Gopherus flavomarginatus (assembly GCF_025201925.1). Taxonomy (NCBI): domain Eukaryota; kingdom Metazoa; phylum Chordata; order Testudines; family Testudinidae; genus Gopherus; species Gopherus flavomarginatus. The sequence continues at coordinate 64,534,043 of NC_066624.1, forward strand.
GATAGGAGCACTGCTGCTGTTGCTATGGCTTAAAATGTTTATGTTGGGTTGCTGGGATGTTCATACCCAAGGATTTCATAGTAGCCTGGGAGTCTGTTAGGCTATGCAGCCTGGAGTCCATCTGCTCCACAAACAGGCCTGCCCCATCAAAAGGCAGGTCCTGCATGATCTGCTGAACCTTGGGCGGGAGCCATAAGGACTGCAGCCATGAGCCACATCTCATGGAGATTCTAGAGGACAAGATACGTGCCGCCAAGTCCGCAGCGTCCAGTGATGCCTGTAAAGAGGTCCATGCCACCACCTTGCCCTCCTCAATGATAGCTTCAAACTCCTCCCTGGACTCTGCTGGCTCCTTAAATTTCAGCATCAAGTTTCAGGTGTTGAAGCTGTATCTAGTCAGGATTGCCAACCAGCAGGCAATCCTGAGTTGCAAGCCCCCCCAAGGAGTACACATTGCACCCGAACAAATCAAGGGGCTTGGTGCCCTTTGACTTGGAGAGGCAGCTACAGCAAGCCCAGCACCCTTTCGTTTACTGTGCCAATGAGCAGGGCTGTGGGTGTGTGAAGAGGTATTCGTACCCCTTAGAGCGGACGAAATACTTTCTCTCCACACCCTTCACAGTGGGAAGGATGGAGGCTGGGGTCTGCCAAATAGTCTTTGTGTTGGCCTACATAGCTTTGATAAGGGGTAGAGCCACCATCGATGGGCCTTCCATGGCCAAGATGTCGACCATAGGGTCCTCTGACTACCACCTCCTTGGCCCGCAGATACATAATCTGTGTCACCCTGTGTAGGAGGTCCTGATGGGCACGGCTGTCTATGGGGTGGCAACCCCGAAGTGGAAGTGCCCGCAATCACCTCATCCGGGGAGGCAGAGGTGGCTAATGGGGGAACAGGGTCCTCCTGACCCACTTGGTCCCCAGGGGCCTCCTGCCCTGCCTATTTCAGGGCCAATCACCCCTGGATCTAGCTCGGGAACGGGGACTGGTTCCAGGGGCAGTAGTGTGGCCAGTACCTCCTCAGCACCCCTAGGGGTGGGGCGACTGGTTGATGCCTCCGGCACACTTGGTTCAGACACAGCCGAACAGGAACCCTTGGATTGGCTGACCTGTACCAGCCCTGCTCAGAGTATCTAGACCTCACTTCTGAGTTTGAAGACGAGGACCAGGATGGTGGTGCCGAGCATGGCTGGGCTGGGGGGCGGTGCTGTGGACTGGTGTCGAGATGACCAGTGCCAGGAGCGGGACATGCTGTGTGATGGGGATCAGCACCGGGACCCCGAGTAGTATCTTGCCTCTGCTGGCGGTGCTGAAGGATGAAGCATTACGGGTTTGCCTCGAGACATTGCCACATGTTGTGGCACCAGAGGCTTGGCTTGAAGGACCAGGGACCATGGCACCGTCATGGCGATCAAGTCCCTTGGGGCCCCAAAGGTGTCCGGGACAGACGGCAGCTCCACCTCCTCAAATCACCTGGCTCAGGGAGTCCAATAGCACCGGACTCAACCATCCCCCTTGCAGGGCTGAAGTAGACGGTGCCGACTTCGAAGTTCCTGGCACTGGGTGCTCCTGCTTGGGATGCGCCCCGTTTGCGGGCTCCAAAGGGGTGGGTCCCGGAGTCGGAGAGCCACTTCTCCCTTGCTTCCGGTGCCGCTTCTGCACTGGGGAATGGGACTGGTGCAGACTGGTTTTGGTGCTGAGGACCAGCTGTGCCATGGGTTTCTTCCAGAGAATCCTTCCATGGTGCCATTTCTGCCACTGCCGCTGGGGCACTCCACACCAATAAGCTCAGTGCTGGGTCTTGCCACGCCAGTGCAGGTTGCGGTCTGAGTGCTGCCTCCATAAGGCGGTACTTGAGGCAAAAGTCCTCTCCTTTTTTGTTCTGAGGTGAAACCCTTTTCAAATCCTGCACTTGTTAGCCTGGCATGCTTCCCCCAGAGACACTTTAAACAAGCGTCATGGGAGTCGCCTGTTGGCATGGGCTTGTTGCAGGACTTGCAGGGTTTGAACCCCTGGGACTTAGGCATACTCCAAGTCACCAAGGGAAGAACGGGGTTGGGTTGGAGGGGAAACGCCCACTCCTAATAGCTATCTGTTGTAACTACAGTAAACAACTTAAACTAAACTCAACTAGGCTAGAGAATTCTAAAACCATACTAAACTGAAAAGTGAAGGAAAACAGGGAGAGCTTGCTAAGCAAGTCACCACAGTTCCCACAACCATTATCGGGGGGTAAGAAGGAACTGAGGAGGCACCGGGTCGGCAGGGTCATATATTGAGCACCATGGAGGTGCCACTCCAGGGAGCTCCACGGCTGACCCGACAAGCGCTGCTAGGGAAAAAAAATATTTCCATCAACTGTGCACTGGCGCACACGCACTTAATTGGAATTGATATGAGCAATCACTCGAAGAAGAATACATTGTTATTCTCAATCCCCTGAGTAAGATAAGGGACAAAAAGGCTTATTACCATTAGTAAAAGGAACATGGTAAACCCCTCCAAAGCTGGGAATTGAATGTAAGGGTCCTTCATCCAATTCCTATTAAAATTTATCCATTAGGCCATACTACCAAACTGAAAAGGCTTTTCTGTTTGTTTTCAGAGTGCATCTATTTTTCAAGAAATTTCACTTGCTAGATTGGAGATTTAAAAAACTGCCAACAAACATAACTGGTTCATCGTGGCATTTCTGTATTTCATTGTTATATCCTTACTGCTCTTTAAAAAGTGTTTTTAGGGTTTGTATGTACATTTGTGTGTTAAACACATCAAACAGGAAGACAGTACATTAACAAAATTATATATATATACACACACACACACACACACACACACACACACACACACACACACACACACAAAAGAAACCAATATGCTAGAGCTTCCCGGCTTCTTCGGAGCCACTATTTAGTATCTGTTTATAAGGATTTAGAATCCAGCCAGTAAAGTTTGGCCTCATGCTTAAAAAGGCTTCATTCACACACTTTATTCCCCAAGGACGTGAGTTCTTTAGTTTTCACACTTTACAGATTTGGACAGCCTATTTTCTTCACCACATAGCCACTATTTAACCATTTTAAAAACATGGGATTCTATGAAAAAGTTACAGAAAATAAATTAAATTTCAGTTTGTAAATTCCAAATCCAAACAGCCAATTTGCATGTATGAAAAGAGAGAACTATGTTTGTTAGAATAAGTTTGCAGAGTGAAATTACAGCACCCTGAAGCTGAGGGATGTTGACATGCATTTAAACACACAGCAGGCTATTTCCATCTGAGCAGAAAGAAAAACATTACTGAATCAATACTTACAGTAAAATTGATGACGTCATAGTGCAGATGAAGTTGCTTTTGCTTAGTAACATGTATTGCACCTGAGTCGTCTCTCTTCACCTGATGGAATTAGACAAGACAAACACTCAAACTTAGTGCTTTCTGGAACCCAAAACATGCCTTGAGAAAACAAGTCTTCTTCCACTGAGGAAGGAAGCCCAGTTCCAGCATCTGCAAGTTTTCTCCAGTATCAGTGTTCTAGGTGCATGTGTTAACAGCATCATCACTGAGGTGGCTTTCTAAAATGGCCTTAAAATGGGGCATAAATTCCTTTTCTCACTAGAAGTCACTGATTTTTCAGGGTCTCACTCCACAAAGTGTTAGTTTATGTCCTTTGTATTTTTAAGGAATTTTGTTTAATTCCTATTAAAATATATGAAAAGTATCCAAATTTGGCCATGGCAATCCAACTTTCCTTTGTGGGCTAACTGATACAGCAACATCCTGCAGCAACTTGACTGGAAATTCTCAACTAGCCCACACATGCAGCTAAGCCATATTCATACTCCCAGCAACTGGAGTCAGCAGCATGGATGAACTGCCATTGGAAGAGCTTGTCCAGCTTGCGCTTTCACTCCTATTTCAGGAAATAGGCAAAACATTCCTGAGACACTGGTGAACATTTTGGCAGCGTTTTCTGACCCATCGAAAGCACCTCTCAAAAGGAGGAGATGGACATGGCAGACTCTAACCTGCTGATGATGTTCATAACTCTTGCTATATCTCCAGATTCCTCATATATAGACAGGTGCTTCTACAGCAGGGCCACAAGCACTGACTGGTAGGATCTCATCATCATGCGGACCTGGGATAACCAGAACTTTCACATGGAAAGGCAAGCATTCCTAGTGGTTTGTAATCAACTTGCTAGACCTTCCAGCTTCAGGACAAACACAGAAGAGAAGCCACTTCAGTTCAGAAGTGGGTTGCAATAGTCATCAGGAAGCTGTTTACCCCAAATGCTACAGGTCTATGGCTAACCAGTTTGGTGTTGGCAAGTCAGCTCTGGGGGAAGAGGTTTATGTCCACCACGTTTAGGTGCATCACAATCTTTCTGAAATAACTGCCAGTTCTGAGAGAATGGCTTTTCAAACTGATCAAGTCATTAATGGGACTCATGTGCCCATAGTTTGCCCTCCTCAAGGAGAACATGAATGCATAAACTGCAAACGGTACTACTCCATCATCCTGCAGTTGCTGGTTGACCACAGAGGCAGATTCCCAGACAATAGCATGGATTGTATTGGTAAAGTGCATCATGCCAGCATTTCCTGCAGATCAAGACATTACCTTCATAGACAAGTGGTGACACTAATCCCACCAAATGACATTGTATGGAGTCACTGTCCCCACTGTTGTTCTAGGGGACCCCGTAAACCCTTTTTTGCTCTGGCTTATGAAACTATACCCTGATGGCAGAGGTCCTAGCAAAAGTAGATTTAATTACACTCTTAGCAGGTGCAGAATGGTGGCTGAATGTATGTTTGGCATACTGAAATCCAGTTGGCATCGTTCACAGAACCGTTTGGATGCCAATGTTACTAATGCCATTCACATTACTGTGGCCTGCTGTGCCTGCACAATGTCTCTGAGGAAAAAGGTGAGCCATTTTGTCAGGAGTGGACTCATGGCACTACTGTTATTGAACTGGTACACAGTCAGAAAGAGCACCTGTCATAACTGGAGCAAGATCCACATGTGCAATGGAAATTGGGGATGCTTTCTGTGCCCATATTATGGTTTGCATGGCCCCAACAGATGTATGAATGTTCATATTATTGATATAAGCATACAGTGATTGAGTACTACCTGAGGGACTGGTTGGGTCCCCCTTCACACTTTCTACCAGTGGTGATGGTTTTTATGAAGAATTTAAGCTCATGGATATAAATAGAATATATTACATTTTATAAGTTTTTATCTTTATTTTGTAAAATGGGCATATACTTCAACCCACCGATTACAGATTGTTATTCATGTAGTTCAGTTTTAGCAGTGGTTCTCAAACTATTTTTTTTACTGATGACCCCTTTCACACAGCAAACCTGAGTGCAACCCCCCCTGTATAAATTAAAAACACTTTTTATATATTTAACACCGTTATAAATGCTGGTGGCAATGCGGGATTGGGTGGAGGTTGACAGCTCATGACCCCCCAAGTAATAGCCTCACGACCCCGAGGGGTCCCAACTCCCAGTTTGAGAACCCCTGAGTTTTAGTAAAGGTAATAAACAGTCCTCACGACACCACAGCTCTGTGCAAACAAGACACTGTTTTTACACATGTATTTAATAAAACATGATAGCCAGGCCAGCCACCAACAAAGGCAGAATTTGTTCTTTTTGACCCTGTTGATGTGTTTTGCACACACTTGCCATTGCTGCACTGGAGTGGAGGAATGAACAGGGAACATTTGCCCATTCCAGCAAGTGTTCGTTCCTTGCGACACGGACCACCCAACTACAGAACTGTCCAAAGTGGGCTGCAGAACATAGTGTGGTGAGGACTCAGGGCAAGGAGCTGGAGTGGGAGGTGCAGATGGAACTGAAGCCTGCACTCCTGCTGTCTTGAGCACAAGCTCCTCCTCAAACAGCTCTGACTGCTGTGCTCAAGCACAGCTCAGGGTCCAGGAACTATGCTGCCAATCTCTCCTCATGCTCTGCAGTCTCTCTGTCCTTCAACCTGGCCTGCCTCCTTCTCCCATTGGTTCGGAGTCGCCATTAATTATCAGCCTCCTCCTCGACGCTGTATGAGTATACACAATGCAAGACGCCTGACTGACTGTGGATGCCCCGCAGAGGCGGAAGGGCCTGCCAAGACAAAATGAAAGAATAAATTATCCGAGTATGCCCAAAAAAATGTGACTTCCTCTGTAGCAAAAGTGGTTGTGGAATCTAAGAGATATAAATTGAGATTGTCTGAATCATTAGTTTTGTTATATTCTGGAGGAAAAAATGTTCACAGATGCCCTTCAGATATTTGAGAGCTGTGCAGAGCAGAAAGCCATCAGACATTATCGTAAAGTCCAGTTTACAAAATCAATTCATAAAATTTCCTTACCGCTGGCCTCTTAGAGTTGCGGTCAGAAGGACACTTGCTGTGGTCTGCTACCTATGGCTTTAGAATCTGTTTAGGCAGTCCACTTTCTGGAAGACACAGCAAAGGGATCTTTTGTTCCAGACTACCAAGGGCAAGCCAGACGTGTCTGCTAAAAAGCTTTTCATGTGTATCATATACAAATCTATAAATGGAGGGGGCTAGTGGCCTATAAAGGAGGCCCTAAGAAGTATGCCCTGCTCTGAAATGACTACAGTAACTCCTCGCTTAACATTGTAATTATGTTCCTGAAAAATGCGACTTCAAGTGAAACGATGTTAAGTGAATCCAATTTCCCCATAAGAATTAATGTAAATGGGTGGGAGAGGGGTGTTAGGTTCCAGGGAAATTTTTCTCACCAAACAAAAAAAAAATATATACATGGCGAAATTTTTTTTTAATATATTATATACATACATACACACACACACACACACACACACGAAGTTTTAAACAAAATTTAATACTGGTACACAGCAATGATGATTGTGAAGCTTGGTTGAGGTGGTAAAGTCAGAGGGTGGGATATTTCCCAGGGAATGCATTACTCCTAAATGATGAACTAGCAATTGGCTGAGCCCTCAAGGGTTAACACATTGTTGTTAATGTAGCCTTACACTCTACAAGGCAGCACGAACACAAGGAGGGGAGACAGCATGGCAGAAATACACAGACCATGTGTGAGAGAGAGATGCACATTGCTCCTTTAAGTACACTGCCTTTTTAACTAGATCAGCAAGCTGAGACAGCAGCTGCTGCCAGGAAGCTCCCTCCTGAGCCCTGTCATGTGTCCGCCCTTCTCTATGGAAGATGGGGTAAGTGGGGTGCAGGAGCGGGGGGGAAGGAGACACCCTGACATTAGCCCCCTTCTTCCTCCCACCACCCGCACAGCAAGCAGGAGGCTCCAGGGAGCAGCTCCAAGGCAGAGGGGGGAGGGACAGCTGAACTGCCAGCAACTGATAGCCTGCTGGGTGGCTGGGAAATGGGGAGCTGATGGGGGGCTTCCAGTCCACCCTGGTTCCAAGCCCCCACCAGCTAGCTCCAACGAGCTGCTCTTCCTGCAAGCAGTAGACAAAGCAGACAGCTGCCAAATGACATAAGGGAGAATTGGGCAACTTTAAGTGAGCATGTTCTCTAACTGATCAGCAAAAAAACCAACGTTAACTGGGACAACTTTAAGTGAGGAGTTACTGTATTCATCTGTAGCTCCTGCTCCAGGAAGAGCTAGCAAACAGCAGCAAACAGGATTCGGTGAAAATTCATGGGGGGGATTAACAGGATAGTGCTTTAGTGGCCAGATGAATGCAGGGAGCTTTCAGTGAGGCTGCAATACATGCAGTGAACTCAGTGCAGCTTGGACTTACAAATACTGCAGCCCACCATGGACTACACACACTTACACACACACCCTGGACAATTTGGACTCATGATACGGTATCCAAGAATTAAATACCTATCCCAGGAATATCCTGGACTCATAATAGGGCACCCATCACCTAAATTCCATCCCCTTCTGCATTCTGGATGTATAATATGGTACCCACGGACCAACCACACACACACTACAGTTTATGATCTGAACTGGCAGTTCAGGATGGTCTGGTGTGACCAAGTTGTACAGTGGGGCATACTTTCAGGGAAGGCAATATAAGGCCCTTAATTTTAATGCCCCAACACAAGTTTGTAACCTACGAGTATCTAGTAAAAATTCCATCATAACTCCTTGTTTAACTTTTGTTTTCACTTCCCAGTATCCATTTTGAATTCCATGTTGTGGGGGTGACTGTGGGTTAGGCCATCGCATTGGTGTGCAGTCTCCTTAGCGGATACATGCTGCAACACCTGCCTTCTAATAATCACTTCATTGGGTCATAAACCAGAAATCCATCCCATGCATATACTAACAAACCTGGAGGCAGAAACTTACCAAGTTCCAGTGCTACTTCTGCCTCTTCTTCTGGTTCCACTGCCTGCTGCTCCTCCAGGGCATCCTCAAACATTTCCTCAGAGTATGGACCCAGGACATGCTGTAGCTGCTCCAGCCACAAAGGCTTCTCGGGGACAGGCATGTGCTAAAAAATTCACTTCCTGAGCTTCATCTGGTGGCAACTCTGGATCAGGGATCATAAAGGTGCCATCTCCACTTAGCGTATAATGTACCACTGTGTGCTCAGTGCTTGGCACAGTTCCCAGCACCTGGCTGAATTCCTCAAAGAGGCAGGTAGACAGGGAGTTCTCAGAGATGTGGTTATCATCCCTGACTTGGCGGTTATCAGTCTTAAGTTGCTTGATTCACACTCTGCACTGATCAGCTGTCTGGTGGACCACTAACGTCGCAAGCTTCTGTGCATTTTCCTGGTAAGACATGATCATTTCTGGTACTCTTGATGATGTTGAATGTCTTGTTTTCCTTGCATCAGCGATTAACCAGAATCTGGCTGCATTCCCATGGTCAGCTAGCAGCGCACTTGGTGTAGGGCTTAGTGCTGAACTACTTCTTGTTGCTGGCCATAACTAACACACAAACTGGTTAAATGTGTTCTAAGTTCAACAGTCAGCACTGGAACAAATAGGTGCTTCCAGTTTCTGGGTATCCAGTGGGTACTTAAGTGATAGAGAACCAATAAATACTGGCCCAGGACATTGTGAGAGAGCATTGGAAGACTCTCCAGACATGAGTCTGGGAGCCCAGGTTACAGCTGCATCCACATAGCAAAAAGACAGGACTTGGCCCAAGTCCCACCACCCTGGCAGGACCTACAGCTCAGATCCTGAGGGCTTAAGTGATTCAAGTCAGAAATATTTGTGTGTGGATGGTAGGAGGGTTTGGGCTCAAACATGAGTCTAAGCCCAGGTTTACAATGCAATGTAGTCATACCTTTAGAACCAATCCAGCTCCTACTAACTTCACTGAGATTGGACAGGGCTCCAAATCAGGACAACTCAATAAAAATTGCTAAGCTGAGGAGAAGGTTCAGCATGTATCTAGAGAACATTTTTCAACTCTGTTATGTTAAACTACGAAAACACTTGATCGAGCCATCTTAGACTTGGGGTACATTTATACAATGGCATTGTCTCAGTGTTCCCAAGCCATAAAAAAAACAAAAACAAAAACAAAAACAAAAAAAAACACACCACACAACAAGTCTCTCAATTCAAAAGTGAACTGCAGTGATTCACATCATAGGATTACATCACCATTGATCCAGAGTAAATTAAATTTCCATTCTAGAGGGGATTATCTAGAAAACAATAGGTAACAAGCAATTCAGACTTACCAAAAGAAAATGAACAACATCTCCTCGACAGAAGGCAAGCATGGGATTCACAGAGCTCTGTACTGCAACAAAATGCCACGCCAATAGTGGGACACTAGAGGGATCCATCTAAAGAGAGAGACAGAACAGCCTCTTTATCATACTGTGTACACAGAATTAGGTTGACACTCACTCTGACTTCATTGTGATATAAGAACATGTCAGATGGAACTCTTGATACCAGTAGTCTCTGACTGCTCCAGCACTTGAGAATCCATTTAGAAAGTCAGGAAAAGCAAACTTTTGGCACCAAAAAGATTGTAATTTCTCTGCAACATTGTCCAGAGAAGCATGGCATTCTCATGAACTGTGTACAAATTACTAGTAAAAATTACGTTAAAAAAGGAGTTAAGATGGAAAGTACATAGTAATTTATGGTAAAGTATGTTACAGGCAAGTTGTATTTATTCCAAAACCAAGAATTACATGATTGAGATCCAAACATGTTAAGGTATGAAAATGCACAGTTAGGGCACTAATTCTGCCCTATAGTGACACCTTGTAATAACCACAGGATTATGATTAAGATATTTCATTGCCTGTTGTCTCATTAAACTGATTTTAAAGAAGATTTATTAGAGTTCTTCCCCCTTATGGTGTCACCTACAGGTCATAATCAGCTTTATGTCCCATGCCATGAAAGCCACTACCTCAGGGAGGCATGACCAAGGAATTCCTATACCTCCGCTATCCCTGTTTGCAGGAGCCGCCAATACAAGTTATTGCATCTGAGGCAGAATTTAGGGCAGCCCTCAGAAATGCTGCCTCCTCTCTCAGTCCCTGTCCTGGTATGAATCAGGTCCACAGTTTCCTCTGCCATAACGCCCTCATACGGAGTTTATGGCACAAAGATTTAAGAATGAACTTCACCATAAGAGTGGTCTGTAACCTTAATCCAAAAAGAAGCTATTTGTTCTTACTCACACGACCATAGGGAAAAGTCATCCACACCTTCAAAGATGGTTTCAAGCCAATGACTAGAATCTTTAGCCCAAAAAAAAAAAAAAAAAAGTTACAAAAATAATGAAAGTCTTTATTTTAGAATATTTTTCAATATCTTTCATTTTAATTTGGCACAGATAGATTATGTGAGAGGCAGAATACCTTAGTTAGGGAAGCCATTGCTAGTAGTGAGTACTGGGTGATAGGATGATCTCTCAATTCAGTCTTTGCATGCAAGGGCTCAATACAGCAAACTTCTCCCTTGGAACCACTGAACAGACATCGAGACTCACATGTTCTCACACCCATAACTCTCCTGAAAACAGAACAATCAACTTGATGAATACCTGGCAGTGCCAAGAATGGGCCTGCCCAAGACTTAAAAAAAAAATCCAAAACGATCTCAGGGCTGGTCTACACTACGAAATTAGGTAAATTTAGATGATTACTTTAAAAAAAAATTCTTTTTCACAATGCCTGGTAAGAGTTACGGACACTGCTTTTAAGGCATTTCAAGGAGTATCAGGAGATAGAGACAGGATGAGTCATTGGGATTCTGCTTTAAAAAAGCATTTTAGCAGCTCCTGGCCCATTACCAGAAGCTACCACTACCCCACCCATGGTAACTTGTCAGGCCCTAATCCCATACTTCTGTGTCTGCCCACAGCTGCTGTGAGGTCCACTACTACACAAGTTATACATAAAGGAAGAAAGCTGCTGAGAACTAACTTGCAGCTACTGCCAATGAAAGAGTTAGGAGAACTAGGTCTGAAGATTAAGAGTTGCACTGCAGGAGGTGGGGGGACAACTTTGGGGAAACTGCCAGGAGTCCCTAACGGAATGGTATTTCCCCCACAGCTGCAGTCAACTGTCTGCTTTAGCTCCCATATCACATCCATCCAAATGTATCCAACTTTAATCAAAAGGCGTATTTTACTGCAATTGTAAGGCCAAATCTTAGATCCAACATATTGTCCAAGGTAGGGAGGAACCTGTTGAACTGTGCTACATTAGGAAAATACTCTCTCCCTGTGATTTCCAAATGTGGTCTTCCACACACACCTATGTTGTGGGTGGGGAGGTCTTTAGTCAAAGAGATACATTGCTTAATGATCTAGGCAGAAAAGATTCCATGCTACTTCTGTTGTAGGGTTTGAAATAAAACTTTGTGCTATTATTTTATTAAGGTCCTGATCTATGAGTTTCTCACCATTTGGAAGATACCCTATTTGTTCAAAGGCTTTTTTTAGCTCTAAAAACTTTGATTTATAAAATTAAGACTTCTCTCTACTGTCACGTTCCCACAAAATTTAGTTGTTCTCTTACTTAAATGACAGCTCAAACACGGAGCCTCCACTGTCGTTGCAAATTGCAAGTGTTGGGTCATCTGTAAACTGAACAGAGAATTAGATTATACCTTTTCTGTCGCAATTTCAAATCTAAAAAAGTCAAAGCTTTCAGCAGAAAAACCCCACGGATGGGTTTTTTTTTTTTAAAAGGGTGGCAAGTATGTTAATACTGTTAATGAAACAGAAAAGCCACATTTAGCACATTATTCTTTGTGTTTACATATTCATACTGGAAAAAGCCCTACAGTGAGATCTTTAACTTGCAGTCTAAACAAAGTTATTTGCCATAAAATACAAACATTTAGCAGTTATAGTATTAGAATTTATTATGGCATTTGCAGTATTTTTATTCCAAGTATTAAAATACCATGGTAAAATCAAATACTGTGCTACTGCAAGTGTCAATACTGTAATGGCACTAATTGTGAAGCTAACTCTTCCTAAATAGATTTAGTAATCAAAAGGAAAAAGCTCTAAGCTCTCTTGCTTATCCCACAGTTTTATAATGTTAAGTAGGTGAATGTTGATTGAATTATTTATCCATTCATATATTGCTTTAAACAGGTCCAAAGCAAGTAACCAAGATTTCCCCCTACACACATTTACTGCAGAAATCAAACTTTCTACATTACCACAAATAAAGATTTATTTAAAGAGAAAAGACAACAATTTCATAGGACTAACTCAGTGTAAGATGAATACCTGAGGGGGAAAGAAGGAAATATGGTTAAAGTGTTCTAGCTTTATCCTATGCTCTTATCACAAAGAAGTCTTGATGAGAACTGTGATGGAAGAGTCCAATTGAGCTTTGCCTTCATAAGACACCAGCCTTCAGGACATATGTATTTTCTTATGGAACTAAAGTTTAAAGTTGTAAGTAGAATAATATAAAAAGATCCAAAGCTGTGAGTCAGCATGGCATGGCTGATATTACATTTTGCACGAAATGGGGAAAATAAATCCCATCAGTAAACACACACAGTGAATCTGTGCGCCACCATTTTATTATAAACAATAGAGCGGTCCCAGGTTAATTTAATCCCCATGGTGATAAAGTTGTAAATTTAAATATTTTAAGACAGAGAAAATACTAAGCTGGCCATTGCCCAGGACTGTAAATCACAAGAGATAACCTGGTTTCAAGTATCATGTCTCAGTCAAAGTTGTAATATTTCTTTTCGCCCTGGACAGAAGACTGTTCTCAGGTGTGAGCAAAGAGTGCCAGATGGCGTAATGGATCTTCCAACACCATTGTGTCTCATAGTCATTGGAGAGTCAGAAAGTTAAGGAAGTCTCCTCCCTTTACCAAGAGCCTTGCTATTCACCCCCACTTGATTTTCTTAAATGAGTGAAGGGGAGAGTGAAATCTGCTTTAGCCTGGGAGAGAAGAGACTCTCTTCCCTTTGGTTTGATCCTATACTTTTTCAAGCTGATTTTCCAATTGCTCCTATCACTCTCTCAGGTACCGTTTCAAGCTTATCTGGAGAAAACCTTCTTCCCAGTTTTCAAGCTTGTCTCCTTTGCGAGCCTTCCCCAGAGAGGAACCAGCCGTGGAGGACAAGGGATACAACTTGCAATATCTGCTGAAAAAAGTGTTCTGGTTTTATCTTGTGCAACAGAGTGGAGAATTGGGCCCCAAATATTTTCAGGCAAGCTGCGCTAAGACTAAAGGAGTGGAAACGGAGGAGGAGAGGGGCTCTGTGCACCAGCTTGCATTGCAAATACTGCTGTGTACTTTAAACAATCTTCACCTCTGAATGGATGAGATGGCACGTGCCCGACTCTGCTTAATCCATAATAATTATATTGCAGCTTCTTATACAACTGAGCAAAACTGGCAACTCTTCGCCTCGCCTCACCTCACCTCCCTCTCCCCTCGCTCAGGATTATCAGGAGGGAGAAATCCCTCAGGGAGGAAATGTGGCCTTTTCGTGGGGACAGAGCCATGACAAAGAATGGAAGGAGAGGATTCCCCAAGATGGCATTCCCTTTGCTGTGTGATAAGGAAAGTCAGGCAGAAGGAGAGATTGTTTACCTTGTAAAGTAAATGGAATTCTTAGAGATGTCTGCCCTCGCCTCCCCCCTACCCCCCATCAGCAGCCCAGCGCTGCTATGACAGTACTTTAAGGACGGTCCTTTGCCACAGCAGCACTTGGAGGATCCTTGCTGCCCCAACCCCCCCCCCCATCAGCAGTAATGGATTATAACAGGAGTAGTTTTGTTAAAATTGGAGAGAGTTCCAATTAATATCAAAAGGGTACCATTAGGTTTCAGGACTACAAGACTGTACCTCTTTCTGTTGTCAGTGGATGGATCAACTACTGTTTGTTTAATTAACTAATTTTCCTTTTGAATAAAGTTTGGGTTTATCACTCATAAGAATGGCCATAGTGGGTCAGCCAATGGTCCATCTGGCCCAGTATCCTGTCTTCCGACAGTGACCAATGCCAGGTGCTCAAAGTGTCACCTAGTGGTCCTCTACTAAATAAGTTTTCTGTAATCAATCTAGGGACTTGACTCTGAAAACTAAGTTGGGTTTTATTGCACCCTTATCCTTAATTTAGTATTATTAATTGGGAACATTTCAACACAACAATTACAAAGGGCTACAGTGATGACTGTGGTAGAACATCTGAGGTGCATATTTGAGTGATTAGAACCCCAAATTTATTTAAATCTGCTTGGTGAGAACTGGCAAAGAAGGAAGTTCTTAGACAGCAAATTGACTTTTCACTTCAATCAAAAAGCTTGTCAAAAATTCAGTACACAGCCACAATCATTTGGCACAAACTGGATTTGTTTAGCAAACAGCTCAGCTTTCTTATCAGTCCTTCACATCTTTACTTTCCTCTGCTGGGCCCAGCGAGAAAGAGAATCTTAGGGTATGTCTACACTATAAAATTAGGTCAATTTAATAAAGTCGATTTTTTAGAAATCGATTTGATACAGTTGATTGTGTGCAGCCCCACTAAACAGATTAAGTCAGCGGTGTGCATCCACAGTACCGAGGCTAGCGTTGACTTTCGGAGCATAGCACTGTGGTAGCTATCCCACAGTACCTGCAATCTCCGCTGCCCATTGGAATTCTGGGTTGAGCTCCCAATGCCTGATGGAGCAAAGACATTGTTGCGGGTGGTTCTGGGTATGTCGTCAGGCCCCCATCCCTCCCTCAGTGAAAGCAATAGCAAAAAATCGTTTCTCGCCTTTTTTCCTGGGTTATCCATGCAGATGACATATCATGGCAAGCTTGGAGCCCGCTCAACTCACTGTCACCGTATGTCTCCTGGTGCTGCTGGCAGATGCGGTACTGCTGGCAGATGCGGTACTGCAGTACTACACAGCAGCATCCCCTTGCCTTGCCGATGGCAGACGGTACAATGCGACTGCTAGCCGTCGTCATCGTCCCGTGGGTGCTCCTGGCCAACCTCTGTTAGGTTGGCTGGGGGCACCTGGGCAGACATGGGTGCTCCTGGCCGGCCTCGGTGAGATTGGTCAAGGGCACCTGGACAAAAATGGGAATGACTCCAGGTCATTCTCTTCTTTAAATTAAGCTAATCTGGTGTTCTTACACGATGAATCCGATAAACCAAAGTTTCTCTTGGTCAGTTGCAAAACAAACCAAAGAACTTTTGGAGTCTCATTAGGATGCATCACTTCAAATTTGGGAGGAAATTCTACCTCAGTCCCAGATCTAACCTATCAATTATGAGGCTACTAGACCCTTATCTAAAGATTTTGGAGGGAATGGGGCAAAGTTTTAAGAGAAACTCAGCTACAATCTTAACAATGGAGTAGATGTCACTTTGTAATTTCTGCTTTTCATCTTCAAAAAAACTCAAAGAAAAAAGAATATCTGCATCAATTTTACAGAGTTCTATATAAAATGGTATTAGCTCTTATATAATGCTTTTCATCAGTAGATCTCAAAATGCTTTAAAAGGTAATCTCCTTTGTAAAGCTACTTTGTCTTGGTGCAGGTACATCTCAGATAGTCTATTACCATTGGAATTAATAGGGAACTATGTAATAAGACTATTGAATGCTTATTACCTTGATATGTAAAATTGCTGTTCCTGGAGGATGAGCATCTGTTATCGATCTTAAAAGTTTTCCACTAGCCAGATCCCACATGGTAATCTGCAAACAAAGTTCATTTTCTTCAGTACAAGTTTTCATTATCAGGTATGCAAACTGAAACAAGTTATTCTCCATGACTCCCTGAGCATCAATAATTTAACAAGTTTCTCAGTTCCCAAGAAATTTCTAATCTTAGATTTTCATCTGATGACCTGTTTCTAAATTTGATTTGATGCACACTATCTTGCTTGTCCATGCGCAGCCTGAAAAAAATAAAATAAAAACTAATCCACAGAAGCTTTCCATTTCCAGCAAAACCTACCTCTCATCACCTTATATGATATTAAATGAATGGACCATTATAATACAGTCTTTAAATACCTACAATATACCATTTTTCAAATAGTGCAACAGTCCATACAATTTCTTCTACATTAGAGATCTATGTGTAACATTTACTACTGATCCCTACTCTGGACAGGTCAGACCTGTTGACCATAAGTCATTCTATTCTCTTCAGATTCTTATACCATGCCCATCACCAGGATATCTGATCACTCTCCAGCACTGCAAGTGACATGTTAGCATCTGACCATTTTTTTTTTCCAATCTCATCTCTGTCCACTCAAGGAAACTGCATGTTAATTTAAATTTTATTTCTGCATGGTGTGTTGTATTTTATTTGCAAGGTAAAGTCAAAAAAGTGTGGTGAGGTTTAGATTCTGTGGGATCATGTTCCACAGTCTTGGGCTGGCTACAGGTAACTAAAGACTGCTTTGTAAAGAAAGCATGCACACAAGAGGGAAGAATCAAGGTTGAGTATACGCCAATAAAACTTCCATGTACCCCAACTTCTGAGTGCTTTAGTACATGGTCTTAATGTAAATTTTATTGCTGTGATTTTAGAGATTCCATGACCTGAACCTGTTTAGCTAGAGGTTCAACAGAGCATTGGCTTTTCCACACTTAAAGCGAGAGTTCTCCTCAGACTTGTCTCACTGACTCATTGAAACCTTTATGCATTGGGTGCACAAAGTTTTCAGCAGCACAAACAAAAAGGCACCCTATGGAATCCCATGCATATCCTAGAATATCACAAGGATGCAGCAATGCTCCAGTGTGCATGTCTCATAAGCTTACCTCTTCTGACTGTACGTAAAAAAAAGTTAAACATTTAAAAACTGAACACCAACTGAGATGCAAAGTGCTATTTTCATAGATTCATAACAGCCTAATTAAAACCAGTTTCCAGCAAACTCTCAAAAGGTATTGCATACCTTTGCTAACTACCTCCCTGCTATGTTTCAATTTTCTATCTTTAGCTATTGTGACGACAATTTTTTTTAATGGTGTTTTTTTAAAAAATTGAGACATTTTCCCCTTGTTCTCTAATTGAACAGATTACATTCAAACTTTACCAAAAAAAAAAAAAAAATCTATTTTTCCAGTAGTGATCAGACTGAGAAACTTTCAGCATGAAAAGATCAAAATGTTATGGAGCCTGAGCAACTGAAATCATGGTCTGAAATAGGTAAAGCTCAGGCAACTAACTAGATTTCTCTGTCACTCTAGCTATAATGCTGCTACAGAACTTCATCATTAATACATCTAAGACTTCTAACACATCTAGAAGGCTAAAATTCTGATTATTTTTATATAATAACTTTTAAAAGTACATAAAAGTTATTATATAAAAATAAAGTGTATTTGCAAGTTAAGAGTTTAAAAATACTAAAAGCTTGGTGATTTGTGTGCTGAGATCAACAAAAGGCTTAGTTCCATATTGTTACCCTCAGTTTTGCACAAGCCTTATAGATCAGAAAGATGAGAGGGGCACATAGGAGGCAATGTTCAAGTTTCCCCACTTCATGGTATTATACAAAAATTCACAAGAACATGACTTTGTCGGGGAAAAAAGTGTTCAAGTATCTTCCTAGCATGGAAGAAACTCATCTCCAATTTTTACTTAATGAAATTGGCTTGAAAAGCAGGCATCACAGTGTGTACAGGAACAAATATTCAAGGAATGTATTTACTTTACAACACCCCCAGTTAATATCCATCACCCTGCTTCCTCCCTTCCTCTCCCTCTCACAACCCAAGGAGAGAATAATGATGAAATGAAATGAAGAAAATAAGATGATAGAGTAAGGACACTATTACAGGAGGCAGTTATATTTCATTGCTATGAAAGAAGAGTGAAAGGTATCTGGTCAAAAAGAAGGAGAAGAAGATAAACAAAGAAAAGATATACACATGCAAGTTATGGAAAAGGTTGCAGAGATTCTTGATCTTAAAATATTATTCTGATATGAAACTTATCTCCTTGAGACACAAGGTGGGTGACAATTTCTTTATTGGACCAGCTTCTGTTGGTGAGAGAGATGAGCTTTCTCTTGTCTCTCTCACCAACAAAAGTTCGTCTAATAAAAGATACTACTTCACCCATCTTCTCTCTCCAATATCCTGGAAACGACATGGCTACAACAACAACATAGCATACAACATTTTATCTTCTTGGAATTTTGATTTTATAACTATACATAATATATTTGTCCAGGGCTTCCTTTCTTTAGGACTAGAGATGGATCCAAACTGCAACACTAAAATCAGAGCCCTCTTTCCCCAAAGTTTGACACACTTTGAACCTACAGGAACTCCTCACTTAATGTTGTAGTTATGTTCCTGAAAAATGCGACTTTAAGCGAAACTATGTTAAGCGAATCCAATTTCCCCCATGAGAATTAATACAAATGAGGGGGTTAGGTTCCAGGGAAATTATTTTCCACATTACAGTATAAGTTTTAAAACAAACAATTTAATACTGGTACACAGTGATGATGATAGTGAAGCCTGGCTGAGGTGGAGGAGTCAGTGGGTGGGCTATTTCCCGGGAAATGCCCTACTGCTAAATGAACTAGCAATTGACTGAGCCCTCAGAGTTTAACTCACAACACTCTACAAGGCAACAGGAAAGGAGGGAGAGCAGATAGAGACACTCTGTGTGCAAGAGAAAAAAATTTAAATTTCTCCTTTAAGTAGCTGACCCCAGGCTTAAGTACACTGCCTTGTTAATTAAATCAGCTTGCTGAGACTTGAGATGGCAGCTACTGCCTAGAAGCTCCCTCCCTCCATCGTGTGTCCCACCTGCTCTATGGAAGATGGGCTAAGCAGAGTGCAGGAGCAGGGGGAGACAACCTGACATTAGCCCCCTTTTCCCACCTTCCCCCCGGACAGCAAGCAGGAGTCTCTGGGAGCAGCTCCAAGGCAGAGGGTAGGAGCTGCACAAGGCAGTGGGGGGAGGGACAGCAGCTGCACAGGGAACTTAGGGGGGCTGCTGGTCCACCTTGGTTCCAACCACCCACCTGCAAGCTGCAACAGGCTGCTCCCAAACCACATTAGAAGGGAGCATTTCACAACTTTAAACGAGCATGTTCCCTAATTGATCAGCAACTTATCAAAACAACATTACCCGGGACGACCTTAAGTGAGGAGTTCCTGTACTGCTTCATTATAATGCATCAAACCATACCTCTGAATAGCCCCAAACTTTGGGGAAAGATTCAGATGTGAGCTACTCAAATCAATCCTACCTCTTAAAATAATTCAGGATTAAGTGGAGTATATAATTCCTAGAGAACACTCAGATCAAACAGGAAAGGCTTAAACCCAAATCAGCTAGCTCCCTAGGAAGAGATGTTGGTAGACAAGCATGCTGCACTATGAGAAACTGTTATCCTTCAAACAACAATCATTCCCTAATTGCCTTATTCCTATTCTCCAACATTTTTACTCCTATTAAATGTCAATTACCTGTCCTTTTGCAAAGCCACACAGTAGTCTTGAACAGTCATTGTTGATACTGAGAGCCGAGATAGCCCCATACTGGGCCCCAACAGCAGTGCTGCCCAGACAAAGCCGAAGAGCCTGGTTTGGATCTAAACAAGAAGTAATATAGTAAGAATGATAAAACAACAGGTATAACCATTAAAATGAAGGACTCAGTCCTGCAAATACTTATGCACATGCTTCACTTTGAGTACAAGTACTGCTCACATGCTTAAAGTTAAGCACACATACAAGAATTTAAAAGCAGGGTCTAAGCCAGAAAAGAGAAGGAAAAAACCAATTTGGTATTTGCTTGACTTAGTAGACTACTTTAATAAGAACACAGTATTTGGGTTTGTTTTTTTAAACTACCTCAGTAGAAAAACAAACAATTTTGATGATTTTTTGAAATACAGGCAAATATTTAATATCCTTTAAATTATTATTTCGTGGTTGCTGTTGGAGCTGATTTTTTTTTTTTAAATAAACTACTTTTACTTTTTACTAACAGGTGGGGGAAGAAGTGAAAATAAAGGAACTTGTGTCCTGCCTCCTTAAGCAATGGCATCCTTCCCAGCACAGACTGCTCTTACCAGACAGGAGGATTCTAGTGAGGAGGTCAGACAGCTTTCTTTACCTGAAATTTCTGGACACCATTTAACAAGGAAGTTAATAAATCCCAACCTGAAACAATACATTAATCTGAAAACATTCACCACATGTTCAAACTGAAGTACAATTCCTCCTGAAGTGGAAATCTGAAAGATGAAAGTTGTTCTCTTCCTATCAGTTCAAAGCACAATCAGTTCCTTCCTACTTTAATTTTACTTACAACCTGCCAGTTAGGAGGAAAATTGCAGCCTCCGTAATGTTTTTTTAAACTTGTTTTATAAAGTTGTCTCATGTCTTTTTTGACATTAATATTATAGCCTCCCAAAAAGTTAACCAAAAAAACCCTTTACTATATGGAAGCTGTGTTTTCTCGCTGACAAGAGAAACTGATGCAACAGGTCAGACTAGATGATCATGATAGTCTCTTCTGACGTTAAAGTCTGAGTCTATAAAAGAACATTTTTATTACCAATCCTGTTCATTCTGAATTTTACACACACTGGATTGCTCCTTTAACAAATCAATTTTGTAAGTAATATTAGCATGGTATTTTCAACTGTATCATTCAACAATGCATCACCAACTGAAGTCTTCCACAAGTAGCTCTTTACCAATCTAGCTATAAAATGTCTTGCCTCATTAGCGAGCTTTACATCATTAATTTAGAACTATGCTGAATTACATCTGAATATTATTTTTAGCCCCACAGTGCAAGCGTCCTCCTGATGTCCAAGGCGTGCAATTTACTTCCCTCTTCCGATTTACGAGGCTTCGTAAAGACCAGTAATTATGTGTCTTGGTCCATACGAAATTGTGAAACTACCTTGGACAGGGAAGTTGGATGCAGCCGCAGCTGGACCTTGTAGAACACCATATAGGGTGGCTCTGAAGTAAGCACCCTGATCTCAGAGACCCTATGGGCGGATGTTATTGAAATCAGGAAAGACTTTCCAGGAGAGAAGGAGAAGGGAGCAGGAAGTCAGAGGCTTGAAGAGAGGACCTATGAGCTGTGACAGCATGAGATTCAGGTCCAGCGAGGGACGAGATCTCTAACGTGTGGGTACAGATGCTCCAGACCTTTCTAAAACTGGACCATCATATGATGAGCAAAGACAGACCTGCCCTGGAGTGGAGGGTGGAAGACCAAAATAGTTGCCAAGTGGACTTTGATCAATAACAAGGACAACCCTTGGAGTTTGAGATGCAGAAGATAGCAGGCCTCACTGCTGGCCACCCTGGACTCAGCCAGCATACCCTAGACCAAGGCCCAGCACGTGAACTGCTTCCACTTGGCCAAGTAGGATGCTCTGGTGGAGGGCCTTCTGCTACCCAACAAGACCTGTTGGACCCAGGCTGAGTATTCCTGTTTTTACGCATTTAGCCATGCAGAAGCCACACTGTCAAGTGCGGCGCACCAGGTTCGGATGCAGAAGACTGCCATGGTTCTGGGACAGCAGCTCTGGCCAGAAAGTTAACTGCAGCAGGGCAGCTATGGAAAGGTCTGTCAGCATGCCAAAGCAGTGCTGCCGAGGTCACGCTGAGGCTATCAGAATCACCTTCACCTTGTCCTGTTTGATCTTCATGAGGAACTTGTGGATTAGCTGCAACAGTGGGAAGGGGACATCAGAGCCCCGACCATGGGAGCAGAAAGCCGCCCAATGGGGAGCCCCTGCCCAATCCCCAGAACGAACAGAACACGTGGCATTTTCTGTTCTGATGGGAAGCGAACAGATTCACCTGGGGAGTCCCCCACCTCTGGAAGAACACATTGACTGCCTCCTTGTGGAGCGACCACTCGTAGTGAGTCAAGAAGGTCCTGCTGAGGCGATCTGCTAATACATTCCTGGCCCCAAGCAGATGCACAGCTACCAGATGGATGGCATGCCGCACACAGAAGTCCCAAAAGGTGGAGAGCTTCATGGTAAAGTGCCGACGACCTGGCTCCACCCTACCTGTTGATATAATACATTGCTGTGGTATTGTCTGCCAGGTCCTGCATCACCTTGCTCTTCAAGTGGGGCAGGAAAGCCTGTGAGGCCAGGCTTTGAGCTCCCTGACGTTTATGTGGAGGGACAGATTGTCCAGCGGCCCTGTGTGCTGAGCTCACCCAGGTAGGCTCCCCAGACCAAGGCATCAGAAACCAGGGTCAGCACCAGGGTTTGAGCCACGAAAGGAACTCCCTCCAACACCGATTCGGGGCTCAACCACCAATCTAAGGATGAACGGGTGTGAACCAGCACCCTGACTATCCAGTCTAGATTGTGTCTTACTAATTAACTACTGTAAACAAACTATTTACAAGGCCTTAAGGCTCAAAGACCAAAGTAGAACAATCACTAGCCACTGCGAGATAAGGGAAAGTCACTCCAACTCACCACCATAGGCAGTAAAAAGGAACTGAGAGGGAATAGGGCCAGCAGCAACACGTGAGCGTGGCACTCAAGAGGGCACCACAGCAGACCCTACAGATACTGCTAAGGCAAAAATCTGACTGTCTGCTCATGTGGGCACATGCACAGCTAGAATGGAAGCGACATGAGCAAGCACTTTAAGAACTGTTCACAGGGGAAGAAACACTAAATCCACCAGAAACCAAGGGCTTATGGAGCTGCTATCCCATGACAGAAGGAGGAATCAGTTTGGCCGATAAAATGCCATCACTATCTGCTTGCAGGGGAAGTCAGGCCTAGACCTCGACCTCGTAGAAGTACTCTGTTTTGCCTGGCTCCTGGAAAAGTAGCTAAAGGTGGTCTGCACTGAAGAGCCACAAACAGCACATATGCTTGTCTTCACTTCTACTGCTCTTGGAGGACAGAGCCATGAAAAAACAACAACAAAAAGAGAGTCAGACCCTCAAAAATAAGATTGCTAATAGAGTAGGCAATAAGCTGCAATAGCCAGCAAGAGAGAGCCCTGCTTCCTTCACTGCCCAGCTCACAGACCCTGAACTGCAATATATGGTAACCTGGCCTTTCAGCATTCAAAACAGCACTGTAAAGCAGGAGACAAGACATTCATGCAAAGTACATGCATGATGCAATATTACTATACCTTTTCCTTTTCAGTCCATGGGGAAAGGGTCAAGAAAGAGAAAAGTCAGAGAGAAATCAGTACAACAGAAGAAAGTGAAGATAGCAGTACAGACATACTATCAAATAAGCTAAAGAAAGCACTAGAGCCTCCAAATTCTGCTGGTAGAGCTTGTTTTGTTGTTAACTCGCAATGTTTTGTTTATTTAAAAATGGGAGAATGGGACAGGAGGAAGGGAGAAGGGTGGTTGGTAATTATACTACAGCAGAAAAAAATTTAATACATAGAATTACTACAGAAGTGTGTATGCCAGACTTTGCTCTATTCACCCTGACTTCATGATAATCAGAGAGAAAGTATAATGGAAAAAGCACTAATTTAAGAGAACATATGTAATTTTCATCTTGTGACCATGTATTATGGAACACAGTAAATAACAGGAAGGATTTTTTTAATCCACAAATTTTTGAAAGTTTGTTTAAAGTCCCCAGGTAGGATTTTCCCTACATGATTTAGGAGTATCAGCACCACTGACTTTCACTGGGACTTGTGCTCCTAAGTCTGTTAGGCAATTGTGAAAAGCCCACTCCCTTCCCCCATGGTAAGGAGCCATACAGAAGCAAGAGTAAAAATACACAGATACGTCTGTCACTGAATTTTGCTAGTGAGCTCATAATAAATGCAACCCCCTACACACCCACAGTATTTTCTGTATGGTTATGCATTCACTGCAGAGCTAAATGGGACTCCTACTTGGGACATCCTAAACCCCCTCCATGTCACACACAAAA
Organism: Gopherus flavomarginatus; assembly: GCF_025201925.1. Taxonomy (NCBI): domain Eukaryota; kingdom Metazoa; phylum Chordata; order Testudines; family Testudinidae; genus Gopherus; species Gopherus flavomarginatus. The sequence goes on from NC_066624.1 coordinate 64,558,425, forward strand.
CCTTCTCACCCAAATTTGGTGGTGCTTTAAATACAGACTAGCAGATTATCTGGGGTGAGTTTTTTTGTTTTGTTTTGACACCAAGCTACTCAAAGACTTCAGTAAGAGTCCAGCAGGAAGTTGCCTCTTATTTACATAAGCAGCCCCTTGGATTATTTATTTCTCGAAATCACATTTATTATGGTAGTGCCTACAGGCCAGGCCAGAATAGGGTCTCATTGTGCTAGGCACTGCACAAACACAGTACAGGGAATGAGCACACGGCTGGGAGTCAGGATTCACAAATTCTATTCTGAACTCTTTCTCTGACTAATCTTACAACTTCACGAACACTTAAGTTAGGCCTCTTACCACCTCTCTGACATGGGTATGTATCAATGATCCATCTACAGATGGCGTATGAAACATAAGTAAGTAACTAGACTAAGATCACACACAAGAAACCTGTGGCAGAACTGACATTAGGCCCCAATCACCTGTCTGCTAGTGCCTAATCCACTCACCATGCTGCTTAGACAAATTAACTCTCTTCAGCCTCAGTCATGTAGTCTAATATTCATATAAATCTGTTTGAATACATTCAGTTTTCAAGAGATGTTGCAGAAACAGAAGAGTTTAAAGAAAAGCAACAACCATCAAAGGCACAAAAAAAAAAATCAGTCACATGAGGAGAAATGAAGATGTGAACTGTTTACAGGAAACAAATAAGAGGGAACTGACAGTATAAAGAAAAATACTCTGTAGAGAGTACAGAGAAAAAAGAGATACAGGCCTTTATTTACCGACACATAATGGAACAAGGAGTCACTCAATGACATTAAGGGCAAATTTAAAAACAGATTAAAAATATTTTTACTTTTAAACACAATGCAAAATTAGCCTGTGCAACTCACTTCTACACGATAGAGGACAAGAGCTTTGCACCCTTCAAAAGAGATTGGATATATAACAATTAGAACTTCCACAGTACATTACAAAGGATGAACATTTATAAAGGCTATAAAAAACAAACAAAATGCACAAAAAAACCTCATGCCTCAGGGTGTAACTCAACCACTGACAGGAGTTAGGAAGAAACTTCCTCCCATGAACAGATTTTTCTACTGTGACATTTCTTGTACTGGCCTCTGAATACAGTTGGAAACTGGCCACCTGACTATACACAGACCTAGTCTAGATCATGCAAGACAATCCCCATATTTCTATAAAGGTGGACTTGAAAAATCCCTCCTCAGTAGTCTCCTTCAGTTTCTCCTACCTTTATAAGCTGATTTGACAGTCCTAGGGTAAGAGCTATTGTTTTCTGCTAAGTAGTTTTGAAAGCTGTTATCTAAAAGAGAAGTGTATAGTAAATATTTCTGTTCTGCATTCAGAACAAAGCTGATGACATATCCATATATATGATGAAATGCCCTCTTTAATATGATCTTTAGTAGATTCTATTTTCCAGTGGTAACTAAACATTTTTAAAAGTTAGTAAGTGTGAATTATCTGTACTCAAGAATTTTAAGTGAGTTGGCTGATGAGTGCTCCAGACCAATAACGTTAATTTTTATTAAATTAAAAGAAGTCAAGGTTGTGCCAATATTTATAAAGGGAAAACAGGATGAGTCCTATAATTACAGGCCAGTAAGCCAGACCCTGATCATGGGCAAAATACTGGAAAGGCTGATACATGATACAAGAATAATCACTGATGCAGAACACTTGATAAGCTGAACATAGTTAAACATACTTTTCAGTGTCACTACTTTCTAGGGTGCAATCCCTCTTGCTGTAAGTCTGATCAACATTCTCTTACATGTATGATTTTGCATTTAGCTGTATTGAAAAGAACTTGGGGTCATTAACAACTGCACATGAACTCCCAGTGTGATCACATGCCCAAAAAGGGCCAACATATGTGGATATATTGTGACAGTCTGAACCCCCTATACTCACTCTTTTAACAAAACTATAATGGATTTTGTATAAAGTATGCTTTGTGAGGTATCATTAGAAAATACATTTTGCCAGGACAATAATGATCAGCAAATTGAGTGTGGCAACATTGTATGTAAAATTGTAAGATTCTACTGTAGAATGTTACTAAGATATATTCTAAAGCTGGGGCAACAGCCAGAAAGCAGTTTCTCAGAAACAAAAAGGCATACTGATGCCTCAGCCAGGTGTCAATGAAATCAAATAGACTATTACTTGGTTAAGCAGTCATTCTTTGGAAGGAAAAAAGGGGAGAGGGAGAAATTTACATCTTTGCAACAAACAGCTAAAGGTTCCCCTCTCCACAGACTGGCTGTCTCCTGAACCTCAACTGGAGATAATTTTCAAAGGAAAAGAGCTATAAAACAGGAGAGCAGAAGCCCAAAAATCTTTCTCCTTTCATCACTACTCATGGCATCAACACCACCTGAAGGACAAGGAAATTGACACTGAACTGGGAGAGAGATCCTGACTGAAAGGATTTCAGCCGAAAGACTGCTAAAGCATATGGTGAGATAAACATTTGCTTTGAATTAATTTAGCTTGTTAAGTTATTAGATTGTTTTACCTTTTATTTACTTTGTAACCAATTCTGACTTTTATGCCTTATGTGAAATCACTTAAAATCTATCCTTCCGTAATTAATAAACTTGTTTTATTGTTTTATCTAAACCAGTGTGTTTGGATTGAAGTGGCTGGGGAACTCCATTTTAGATAAGGTTTGTGCATATCATTTTCTGTTAATGAAATGACAGACTTTATATGAGCTTGTATTGTCCAGGAGAGTACTGGGCAGTAAAAGATGCACATTTCTTTGGATGGTCTGGGACTGGGAGTTTACTTGTGTTATACACAGTGTAATTCACGGCTATAGCACTCACAGAGTGATTTACATCTTTCCGAAATTTGTGTCAGAAAAACTAGTGCAGATTGAATCTCATCAGGACATCTCATGGGAGATGTGGACAAACTCTCTAAATGGAAAATGAGGCAAACACCTGTATGCCAGTGTGGTTACCAGGCACAAACAATGGAGCACATCGTAACTGAGTGTCCCCTTCGCTCCTTAGCCGGGAGCCTGAAGGACATTCACCAGCTCACTGATGCAGCAATGTGCTGGTTATCAAACTTAGATATAAATTTGTAATTATTGCTACCTACCCAAGCCATACAAAAGATGATGATGATGATTTACATGCCGGAGGCTATATGTGGACAGACCAGGAGTGGTTGCTCTCAGAGTGAAGCAGTGTAAAAGGTACCCCAAGTTGGAGAATTGAGGGGACACAGTTGTCCATCTGTCTAGACTGTACCCTGGGGAATGTCACAGATATAAACTAGGAAATAGAACAGGGGTGGGCAAACTTTTTGGGCCGAGGGCCACATATGGGTGAGGAAATCATATGCAGGGCCAGGGCAGGGGTTGGGGTGTGGGAAGGAGTGCAGGGTGTGGAAGGGAGTGCAGTGTACAGGAAGGGACTCAGGGCAAGAGACTGGGGCAGAGGAGGGGTGCAGGGTGTATGAGGGGGCTCAGGGCAGGGAGTTGGGGGGCAGGGTGCAGGAGGGGTTTGGGCTCCATCCCAGCGCTGCTTACCTAAAGCGGCTCTGGGGTGGCAGCGGCACGCACGGGGTCAGGCTCCCTGCATGCCTGCCCTGTCCCCGGCCTCCGTGCCACTCCCAGAAGCGCTGCGGCCCCTGGGGGTTCCACATGTGCTGCCCTTGCCATGCCTCCAGGTACCTCCCCCAAAGCTCCCATTGGCCACGGTTCCCCTTTCCCAGCTAATGGGAGCTGCAGGGGGCGGTGCCTGGAGGCAATACATGGAGGCCTCTGCCCCCTCCACCTGGGGGCCACAGGGACATGATGCCAATGACACCGCGGGCTGATCCAAAGCCCTGAGGGGCTGGATCCAGCCCATGGGCCGTAGTTTGACCACCCCTGTAATAGAAAGTAAAAGGGAGATATTACTTCTGTATACAGCATTGGTAAGACCATTACTACAATACTGTATCCAGTTCTGGAGTCCACACTCTAAAGGAATGCTGAAAAATTGGAAAGCGTTCAAAGAGGAGCTACAAGAATGAGTTAAGACCTGGAAAACCTGCATAACACTAAAAGATTTCAGAAGTTCAGTCCACTTAGCTTATCAACGTGAAGATTAAGTGGCAACTTGACCAGTCTATATCACCTACGTAGGGAGAAGGTTTCTGATGCTAAAAAGGGCTCCTTTAAACTAGCAGATAAAGGCATAACAAGAAAAATGGCAGGAAGCTGAAGTCAGCAAACTTCACACTGGAAATAAGCAACACATTTAACCCTGGGGATTATTAGCCACTAGAACACATTACTAAGAAATGTGGTAAACTGTCCATCATTTGGAGGCTAAAGACATCCAACTTGATTTCTAAAAGACATACTGTACAAATACAACTTATTGGGCTCAATGCAGAAATCACATGGTGAAATTCTGTGCCCGGGGTAATGCAATGGTCAGCTAAGAACAATTATGCTCATCTTCCGGCCTTAGAATCAATGAATAATTAACACTTTCATGCCACCTCTCATGTTCTGGAGCCTGCCTCAAGGCACCCACGAACATAATCATCTTCATGTTCCACTGACACTGAACATCAAACCAGATAACATCTGTTTTAATAATGCTTAGACTGTAAACTTTTTTAATGTATTATTAGAGTTTTGAACAGGTCTTAAAGTGTATGCACATGATTTATAAGTCCACAATTATGTGGATTTTGAATCATGGAAGAAGAAATGTTTTACCTAGAGAAGACATGCCAATCGTACTGAAGCTATGGTAAACAGAGGAGAAACCTCTGAAGAAGCCCTAATGTAACATTAAATGTCCAAATTCTACATTTTAAAAATCCATATTGTAGTTTTACAGACAGCTTTCTCTCACTTTATCAAAGCAAGGTTTCTGATGTGCCTTAAAGAGTTTGTAAATGATTGGATGTTTTTGAAGGAGTATTACAATTACATATATACTGTCCTGAGATTTTATAGATATTGCTTCGGTCTTTTACTTTGTTCTTTGGAAGGGGTGTATGGAAACACATTCTGCGTACTGATTGTCTCTTTTCTTCTTTACAGAGAAAGGAGGAACAAAGCAGTCTGCACATATACAGTGCTTTACAGGTCCAAAAAACTACATCCTACTGCTGTAAACTGATCTTTACAATATCCCAGTTAGACAGGGAATTACGCTTAGCAGTATCTTCCCAAGGTCAGCCAGGATGAGAACTCAGCAGTTCCTGGCTCCCCGTCCTATGCTCCAGTTACCACTAGTACCTCAGAACACCACACACACACGCTTACACTTCCACTCATATGGTTGGATATGATTGAGAGGATAGAGCACTGTGTGCTACCACTTCTGCTAGCTTCAAAAGTATCACACTCTGAAAGTGAATCATGCAAATTTGGCTTTTTGATTACAGTTTACATTTAAGTGAGCATAACAACAAGCAGGACCAATTCCTGTTCAAGTTTGATTTTATCCTCAGCCCAGAATAATATTTAATAGCAGATTTCTCTCACCTTGAGTGTCATCCCAATAAGATTATAAATCAGCAATTGTAATAGCTAAGAAACGTATTACATTGTTAGACTCAACATGTCCTGCCAACATTTAAGTCAGGATGTGATCTGATAACAAGGAATCTATTGTTTGAAAAGTTAGGACAAATGCTAGCAAAAGATGATAAACGTATGACAAATTTATGCTGATCTTGTTTATATTGCCTTAATATTCTGTTAAACCAAAATGATGAATTTTCATTAAGTATCAGTGACTTCTATAATAACAATTACCTAGAAGATATGAACCATTCCAGAAGGCCTATGAGATTTTGTTGAGTTTTTTGTCATGTTTATGACCCTGTATTTTTTATAGTTCTTTACTATAGGTAAATTAAATATTAAAACATGAAATTCAGGATGGCAATTGAATGCTGGAGAGACCAAAATGGTATTTTTAACTTACCAAAAATTAATGCTAAACCATGGGACGTCCCCACTGCTATCAGACTTGACGCTGCCTGAACAGAACATGGAGAAAAGTTAAATTTTAAAATGTCACACTGCCACAAGTCCATGATTTAAGCCCAGTCAACATCTTTATCGCTGCTGGTCAAAGTTAATCAGCAAATGGAAAACCATTTTAGAAAGCTACAGATAGCAGTATACATTACAGCAAGCTTCCCACAGACAAGTATCAAATGCATACAATCCAAAATATCTGTATCAACCACCTATCACAATACTGCTATTAAAATATAATTTTACATCTCAATGACTGTCATTTACCTCTCATTCCTTTGAGCACAGTGCTGTATTTTTCCCCACTCTGTTTCAAGTTCAATACATTCATCTACCATGGTGATGAAAACACACACAGACAGTAGATTTCCTCTATGTGAGGCTAATATCACTCCTGTTGTCTCGCACAGGAGTGCATTCCCGTTTTTAATATCCAAGGATTACAGTTTGAGTGCACCCTCAGCAATTCTCTGATCTCCATAAAGGGCCCAGTTCAACTGACAGAGAGAAAATTCCCAATGATTTCAATGGGGAGTTGGATAAGGCTTTAAGTGCCCCAAAGTCAGGAATATAGTTAAATGCTGTAAAGATATATTTGTGTCTTCTGCTATAAAGCTTTGAAAACATTGTAGATTAAAAAAAATGCTTGAAAACCAGGAGCTTCTAAGTTCAGGTTTTATATACATGCATGTCCCTGTACACACAGTAGACATTTCCGATTTGTTCTGTAAATAGTATACCTGGATTTCAGTGATTCTCTTTTTTCCTTAGACATTATTAGAATACTGCACATCTTTGGTTCACCCTACCCCTATGAACTGATACACTTACATCAAAGATTCTCTAAGGAACAGGCAGCCTAAATATGGCATTTCTCTTAACTGATTTCCCTTATTCCTCAGCCACGGGCAACCTTAATTCTGATGTTTCCTACCTGGAGTGCTTGACTCCAACTTCAATAGTGTTTTTAACCATGGCGTGGTGGGAGGTTTTTTGTTTTCTTTTTTTTGAGTTGCTATAAGATGGTTATGATCATATTGGCTTCCAGTATGTTATATAGTTTACAGTGTGAGGTCGTATCTTTTATTGGACCAACTTGTATTGGTGAGAGGGGGACGCTTTGGAGCTCACACCAAGAAATGCTCTGTGTAAGGTTGAAAGCGTTCCTCTCTCACCAACAAAGTTAGTCTAATAAAAGATGTTACCTGACCAACCTTGTCTCTCTAATATCCTGGGACCAACATGGCTACAACATAGTATGCAGTTTATAGTATGACACTTAGTTGATGTTGGAGGACCTTGGACAGATACCATGAACGGATTATTTTTAAGGCTACAATTACGTCACAGAGGTCATGACCTCCATAACATTGGGGGACCCCAAGCTGCCCAGCCACTGTGAGCAGCCAGGGCCCCTCGGCAGCTCTCAGACATCTGTGGTGGCAGATGAGGGACCCCAGAGCTGCTCAGAGGCTGCGGGGGCCCGGCACAGCTTCCCAGCTGCCACCACTGGCAGGGGCCCCCTCCCCATAGCTCCTAGCCCCACACGGCGATGAAGGGATCCCACCCAGCTCCAGATCTGCAAGGGGACCCTCCCCACAGCTCCCAGTCACTGAGGTCCCTGGAGCTCCCAGTTACTGCAGCTAGGGGGGAGTGGCAGGGTGCTGGACCCTCCTCATTTTCTCAAGGATGTTTTTAGTAAAAGTCAGGGACAGCAACCACTTTGTGATTTTTTTTTTTTTTTGTCCATGACCTGTCCCTGACTTTTATTAAAAATATCCGTGACAAAATCGTAGCCCTAATTATTTATTTCAGTCTAAGTAACGACTGGTAGGGAGGAAATCTCACAGGAAACTTGGCATTGACATTTGCCAAGCTTTTACATCACATACAATGAGAAAATGTTAGTGCGTAAGTTCACGTATACACTACAGCTTAAGCTGTATAAGTTATATCGTTCAAGGGTGTGAATAAGCCACCCTCTTGAGCAACACAAGTTACACAAACCTAAACACCACTGTGGATAGCACTATGTTGGCGGGAAAGCTCTCTCCCATCGACTTACAGTGTCTGCACTAGCAGCTGCGCCACTGTAAGCTCGGCAGTGTAGCTGTAGCCTAAGTAACAAGCCTTGGTCATGATCTGAAAAAAGGCAGAAACTTGTGGAACAAGTGATCAACAGAAGCTTCCCAAAGATGTTGCCCTCTATATGACAATAGTGGGGGTGAGAGAAGAGGGTAGAACTCCACTGCTATAAGTGAAGTGTCTCAGGCTACTCCTTCTGCCCTGCATGCTTAAGATTCTGAGTGTGAATCAATGCCACCTTCTGGGAGAAGGCAGAAGATGAAAATGTCAACATTTTAACACTGCACTATAGAGTACGAGGGATGGACCACAGATGTAACAGGAAGATTCACTATACTGTATTTTACAGTTCTTTCAGTACTTACTATTGCAGTAGGTAAACCAGCATCCACTTTGTCCTGCAGTGACAGAAAAGTAATTATTAATAAAGTAAAAGGAGGCAGGGCTCCTTCCCTGTGTACAGTTCTGCTCAAAAGGTGCAGCTGTACTGATTGGAGGATCGCTCGGTGCTGCCTCTCATACACACAGTGCTCTAACAGCAGCACCAACACTACAATGAGGAGGACACTACATCAGCAGCATGGTGTGACCCTCCCTGTTGAACTGTCTCACAAAAGGCAGGAGACAAGCTGTGGGAATAGCTATGGAATCCCATGATTCCATGGGAAATTTCACACACACACAAGTGAAGAGGGTTATTTGCACTCACTCCAAAGAAAAAATATCAAGATACACAATTAGCTTTAGCCTGCCACACAAAAAATATTCACTTTAAGTTAAGATTGTTCAACTGCATTTCTTATTAATGTAATGTAATTTAATAGAACTTGAGAAATCACCAGCTGCAGCAGCATTAAGATTCAAGTCAAACTAAATGAAAAGAACCATTACTTATCCTACGGTTCTTTGAGATGCATTGTCCATACCAATTCTACTCTTGCCACGCATGTGCCCCATGCACGTGAGATTGTATTATTTAATAGCAATATCCTTTGTGGCTACACCTGTGTCCCTTAAAGATGGAGCTTAAAAGGCAGGGCAGCCTCAACCACCACTCAGTTCCTTTGCCAATAAGAATCCCAGAAAGTGGGACACAGATAAGCAGGGATGTAGAGCAGGTCATGGTATCTGTGTGAACATAAGGTACAGAGAGCAGGTTGCCATGGGTTCAAAGAGGGTTCCCCATCAGACCACTTAGAACCAGGTTGCAATCCTAGGAAGGGGGAGGCTCCTTGACTGGGGTGAAAATGTGGGAAACCCTGAGAAATTTTGATACCGTAGGGTGAACAAACATAATGTAACCCTGCACCCACGGGTCATCTGCAGAGATGGCCACCACATGTACCCTAACCAAGCCCAGATGGAAAATCTTTTCCACTTTGCAGCATAAAAGTGAGTCTGGTAGAGGGCTTCCTGCTCTGTAGGAAGATCTCCTAGATCTCAGATGAACTCTCTCTTTCTAGGGGGGTTAATCCACAAAGTCAGATGCAGTGAGGTCAGGTTCAGGTGCAGTATCCGGCCCTGATTTTGAGAGAGTATGTTGGAAACGAGAGGTAGGGTTATGGGTTCTCACCAGATCTGAGAACCAGAACTGTCTGGGTCTTGCTGGGGCTATCAAGATGACACAGCCCAAGTCCCCTGCCTGAGTTTCCTGAGGACTCTGGGGATTATGTGAACATGCACTAAAGTACAGAGGAGCTGTGTAGTCCATAGGAGGAGAAATGCATCCATCTGAAAATCCAGGCCTACTCCCACCCTCCCAAGAGCAGAGCGCCAAACACTTGCTGTTCTTGTACATCACAAATAGACCCATCGCCAGCTATCCCCACTTCAGAAAGATGCTCTGTAGAACAGAATTGCTGAGGAACCATCAGTAACTCTTTTGGAAGTCCCATTGAGACAATCTACCAAGGTGTTTCACAGGCCAGGAAGGTGGATAGACTCATGTGATTTGGCGGACTAAGCACCATTCCAACAGATACAGCACTTCCTGGCAGAGCGGAGAGGACTTTGCCCCTCCCTGCAAGTTGGTGTAGTAATTCACAGTGATGTCGTCGTCATCAGTGATATGGACAGGGAGACACCAGAGAAGAGGAAAGAAAGCCTTCCAGGCGAATCACATTGCCCTGAACTCCAGCATGTTCATATGCAGCAAGCTCTCAAACAGTGACACTTTTCCTTGGGCTTTTAAATGGCTGAGATGAGCTCCTAGCTACAAAATGGAAGCATCTGTTATTACTATCTTGGTGGCAACAGAGAGAGACTGGAACTCCACTGCACACTTGGAACGGCTCTGTACACCAGTTTAAAAAAAGATGGGGACTTCTACAGGGACAGTGATAAGTTGGTCCATGCCACATTTTCTGGGTGGATATACTGATTTCAACCAGCTTTCTAGCAGCGAAAGGTGACATCTGGCCTGCTGTGCAACGTAAGTACACACTTCCATATGTCCCATGAGTTTAAGACATGACTTCGCTGGTGTTCTGGGATGCTTGCAGAGCTGGTGATAGAATCTACCATGGTTGGAAGGCATTGTTCATTTGATAAGCTCTTGAAGACTCGCAGTCCACTGGAGCTCATATAAATTGTTCCTCAAACTAAAAAAAGACACTTGTAAGAATGGTCCCTGAAAGGAGATGGGGAATGGGATAGGCAGAAACTGAATGGAATATCCTTGACTTACCTTGAAGACCCACTGGTCTGAGGTTATTCTTATCCAGTTCTTCAGGAAAAGGGTTCTCAAAGAGGTAGATGGGGAAAGGACAAACCATAAAATGTTCTGCCAGGCTCTCACTCATATCTAACCCAGTTCTTTAAGGAGGTGCAGCACATGGGATGGAGGAGGACTGAGCAAGGTCTGTGAAACCTCTGTCTCTTGTATGGAGGCTCAGAAAACCAGTTATGTGTAAGACTGACTTGGATTTGCACTTGTAGTAGGGCTGCTTTCTCTATGAAGTAAAAACACGATGTGGGAACACAAAGGCCCAACAGCTGAAGAGTCGTCTTATCACCCTTAAGACTGATGTTTTGACTGTAGTGTTGCGGGGGAAGAAAAAAAGTGCGAAGGGAGAGAGAAGGTCATCTCAAAATAGGAGGTTCTCTATAGTGGTTTTGACCTCCCATTGGATTTCAGGCATCTGGATCCAGGAAGTAGGTCTCATGGTAATGCCAGATGCCATGGTCCCTGCCACCATATCCAAGCAGGTCATGGTGGCCAGCTGTACCTCTAACATCAAGGTCCTCATTCCTTCTAGTGTTCTCCTGTGGCAAGTTGTTCAGAAGGTTTGAGACTCACTCTCAAAGGGGAGGAGGGGAGAAGGGAATAATTTTTTTTTTTAAATCAAGCTTTGAAAGCAAAACTTGATAATTAGTCACTCAACTGGAGGCTTACAAGAATAGATATTGTAGACAAACAGGTACAATTTTGGGGGCGGTCCTTCTCTTGTGGCATATTCTTCGGTGCTCCCTGCTGTTTAGATTTCTCCTGGACCACCGGTAGCCAGGTGTCAGGTTTTGGAAGAAACCCTCAAATCCCCTCACAGGGGGCTAGCATTTCCTATTTGCTTTGAAGTGGGTAGCATGGAGGTGGGAGTATGTCAGATCTCTTTCACCAGCAAATGATCACCCTTGTTTATGGGCATTGCTATCCAGCCCACTTTGTAATGTGGAGAACATCCAACAATTTACCTTTTTTCCTCCTGAATTATCTCAGATAGGATGTCCAAAAGGATTGCTGAGAACTTTGAGGAGATCCTGGAAAATTAAACCTCATCTTGAGACCGAAGATATGTTAACAGCTTCACCCTGAGACAAGGAAGCTTATTGAGGAGGTTGGTGGTTCCTGGTCAGGAGAAAGTTGGTCTTTCCAACTGAAGTACTCATCCGCCGTTAGAGGAGGCTGACATTGTTTCCTCAGAGAAGTGGGTACTGGTTGAGAAACAAAAGAAATGAGTCTCTTCCAGGGTAGAGTTCATGCTCAAGGGGTGTTAAACTGCCAGAGTTGTTAAACTGTAGAGGATATTGTGACAGATGCTCTTTGGAACCTAGTGGTCTCCTATGTTCACCTTTAGAGTACTCTTTGGGCTGTCCACTAAATTCCCATTGGCTCACCCAGGGTGGAAATCAGGATCTGGAGGTAGAGGAGCCCTCAGTGAATTCAAGTGAGGACAAGTAGACATAGGTCTCCTCCATAAGAGAGGCAATTCTGCCCAGACTATCAGGTCTGCATGGTACCATATGGAACAAAGCCAAAGTAGATGGCTGATACAAGACGTCTCTCAAAATGGTCCAAGAGAGGAGACTCTGGTACCAGATCAATGAAAAGTTACACTAGTACCAGGATAGTACTAGATACCAAGTAGACAACAGTGCCAAGGAAGAGCTCAGTGACATGGTACGTGGTAGTCACCAAGGGTCTTGGTGCTAGAGCACACAGTGCAGACACCATGCCAGAAGCACCACAGTCCTTTTGGAATGAAGGAGTCATTGATGCCAAGGCACCAGTGAACGGTTTGAGGCTGCACTTCCTAGCAGAGGGAACCCAAGAAGATCTGAGTCTCATACTCAAGGAAGGAAGGCAAATTTGCATCTGATGCCTTAGAAGCACCACTACAGTCTCCTCCCTCTCCCTGGTGCCTGAATGCCATCTGTGGGAGGAGAACACATGAGAGGTGGTGGTACCACAGCTAGCCAGTGCTGAGACCAGGAGCAGTTGAGCTTTCCCAGGCTTCTTGAGGGAAAGACTGCAGTTGCGTGGATAACTCCATCAAGAATAGCGCAGCCTTGCCTCTTTGTTCTTGAGAATCTTTCTTGCATATCAAGCAATGTTCTGTTGTGGTCCTCTCCCGGGCAGGTGAGACATCTGCAGTGCACATCATTAGTGGGCAAAGTGGAGTTGCATGAGGGGCGGGTATTAAAGATGGGAAACTTGGAAGTCACCACGATGAACAAAAATAAAGTAAAATAAAAACAAAGTTTAAGAAAGCTAAACGAGTTCACAAAGTGAGACAGGAGAAACCGTTGCTTGAAGACACAGACAGTACTAGCGTTCCTTCTTACCAACCATGGCACAATGGAACTGAGCGGCGATTACGACTGCCCTACCATTTATGTCCTCTGCCACAGTAGCCAGGAGGCCACAAGGAGCCACAGCTAACATTCCTTTTTTTTTTAAAATCAGATTTCAAGCACATGGGGTGTACGTGCCCCAGAAGTAGAATCTGCGTGGATAATTACTAACATTTTACCACAAAATTAAATCCTGCTACCTCAATGCACTCTGGCTCATCACTAACACTAGCAGACCAGATGCCAGATCACGCGAAAGCCTAGGCATCAGCTGAGAACTTTCAAACTCACAGCTGGAAGCTAGCCAAATCACTCATATTTATATTAATACAGAAGTGATAGTTAAAAGGCATAAGAATGTATTTGGTGTTTACACTTCATGAAAACTAACTGGATATTACATGTATTGTTTTCACTTATTTGTATCCTGTTATAAAGTAATAGCAAACATTTATATTGTATATATCCCTGTAACTAAATAACCCATCAAACAAGAAAGAAGCCTTGTGTAATCCAAATGAAAAAACAACAGGAAAGTACTAATTCTTGTGCACTGAAGTCAACCCGTCAGCATGTGATGATCAAAATGGCAAAATGTGCTCCTTTCTCTCTGAAGATTACTACATCTCTGCTATCATTTGGAATTACAGACTGTGACTCACCTGTACATACATTTTTTACCTACTTTAGCCCCTCTAACTCTCATTCCTTTTTCTTAGCTAATAAACCTTTAGTTAGCATACTATAGAATTGGCTGCCAGCACTGCTTTTGGTGTGAGACCTGGGATGTAAATCTACCAGGTGACTGGTCTCTTGAGAGTAACCTGGAATATATTTGTGATTTTTAGTGTAAGTGACCATTTATCCCATAGCGCAGCTTGCCTTGGTGGCAAGATAGACTGGAGTGTCTAACGGCATTGGCTGCGATTCCCTTATAAAACTACTGAAGTACTTTGGGAGTTCACATTTGGGACTTGATTGGTGACATACAATTACAGAACATACTCCTAGTTTGAGGTGTCTGCCTTGCTTTTTACAGTCAGCCCTGAGGCAAGCACTCACAGTCATGAGCCATTCCAGACAGCATGACAGTCACGACCAAAACAAACTCCCTTTTATTTCCAATATTCAGCCTCCTACCTGGCACACATTCGAATCCTCAAAAACAAGCAGCTTCAACTCTGATCTCAGACAGACATTTCCTCTGGGTCAGTGTAGCAGTACAGTCAATACTTGTTTTCTTTACATGGCAAGACTGAGGTCAGAATTAATACAGTCCATCTGACAACAACTGTCAAAAAGTGGGTGCCTGCATTATAGCCAATGAGGCTTGCAAAGGCAGGGATCAGTCAGACCATAAGCTGTTTCAGTATCATCATGCACTTAATGAAGCAAACTAGTGCTGAAAGAATCTAATCTTTTTTTTGGCAAAACACACTGCAAATAAGTTTCAGGACAGTAAGGCAAGCTTATTTGGATACCACAGCTGCTAGCTTTCCTACTATTTAGTTAATCAGAGATTTCAACAAAGTTATCCCTTCCCCTTCAGTGGTTCATAAACTTTTTTCCTAACGAAAAGGTGATATTTTCAGTCTTTGTATCATTAATATTGTCATGAGGGAGTTCCCTCTTTGATCTGTCTTTATTTAAGAACATTTTAGCCATTTATTTTTCTTTATAACTAGATGTAGTTACTAGACTGGACTGGAACACACAGGTTTATATTCCCACTGAACATTTTCTTTGAGATGCATTCTTTAATAGCCATTTCCTTTGTGACTCATTTTCCTTTCAGAGGCTGTGGATGAACACTGCAAGAAACCAGCTATCCTGACTCAATGCACCACTCCTTTTCCTCCTCATTAAGCTCAGAGCTTCAAGTAATATTCTGTACCTAAGAGCGCACAGTGTGAAACTGACAGACTCCACACATGAAGTTCTTATCAAAGTAGGTACTGTTTTTATTTACTAATTTATATTTTCATGCCTGTTCATTGTAACTCGATCGATTATTTCACTGAAGGCATAAAACACTTACTGCAGCAGACACTATTTGGGCAGAAATTCCTTTCAGAAGAGAAAGACGGACAACTGATCCATGAAGAGAGAGAGAATCAGGAAGTTTTTTCTTTCTAAAAAGAGTAAAAACGTTGTTAGTCCAAAATAAATCAAAGCATTTAAGTTTATTTGAAAAAGTTACTAATTGTTGCAATCACCTCATTTACCACACACTAGCCAAACCATGCAATGAGAGAGGCAGGAACATATTTTCGCAAGTGATATGGAGCGAGGTTTGGAGTCCTACCTTGCTTGTCGAATCTTCCACAAGCACTTGTATATCAAGTGAGATTCCACAAGCACTTGAATGGATTTCTCACTTGACATACAACTTTCTGAGGCACACAAGCACAAAACCAAAGGGAAAGAGATCATTAACACAAAATCTGCCTTGTTAAAAAGTTAGTGTGTCTGCTTTTATCTTTTTGTTAACCCTTTAATTTGACCAAACATTAACAGCCCTCCAAAAAGATCAATATCAAGCTTTTAAGAATGTTCTCAATTTCAAATGATTTCCCTCCCAAACACTGAAGCATCAGAACTATTAATAAAAAGTTGCAAATAAAAAGTTGCAAATGATTATTTTCACACTTCATATTTGAAAGTGGCGGAAATGTTGTTGCTCACTATTTAAAAAAATAATTTAAAACAAAACATCACCCCTCAGGCAGAGATTAAATGTGGGAAGTTGTGCCTGAAAAGTGACAGTTTGAGAAATTACAAGGAGTTGAACATGGCCCATTAGAACAGGGAAAGCCAGGCAATCTTAACTATCAGTGTTATGCATTAACACAGATTTTAAAACTTAATTGAACTCTTCGGTTGAACTGTTTCATTTGATTTGAAAGTTAAGTGTTTTTAAACCAGTCAAGAACAGTAAAACTGGAAACTTATTTTTCCCGATAAACAAGTTCAAGCGTATTTTATTAAAGTGTTACTGTATTTACAAGTATCAGGGGATAGCCATGTTAGTCTGTATCCACAAAAACAACAAGGAGTCCGGTGGCACCTTAAAGACTAATGGATTTATTTGGGCATAAGCTTTCAAGAAGGGAGTACCTCACAAGTGGAGAACCAGTGTTGACAGGGCCAATTCAATCAGGGTGGATGTAGTCCACCCCTAATAATTGATGAGGAGGTGTCCATTCCAGGAGAGGAAAAGCTGTTTTTGTAATGAGCCAGTGACTCCCAATCCTTATTCAAGCCCAAATTAATGGTGTTACATTTGCAAATTAATTTTAGTTCTGCTGTTTCTCTTTGAAGTCTGTTTCTGAAGTTTTTTTTTGTTCAAGAATAGTTATTTTTAAATCTGTTATAGAATGTCCAGGGAGGCTGATGTGTTCACCTACTGGTTTTCGTATGTTACAATTCCTGATGTCCAATTTGTGTCCATTTATTCTTTTATGTAGGGACTGTCCAGTTTGGCCAATGTACATGGCAGAGGGGCATTGCTGGCACATGATGGCATATATAACATTAGTAGATGTGCAGATGAATGAGCCCTTGATGATGTGGCTGATGTGGTTGGGTCCTCTGATGGTGCCGCTAGAGTAGATATGAGGACAGAGTAGGCAACGAGGTTTGCTACAAGGATTGGTTCCTGGGTTGGGGTTTCTGTGGTGTGGTGCATAGTTGCTCATGAGTATTTGCTTCAGGTTGGGGGATTGTCTGTAAGTGAGGACTGGCCTGTCTCCCAAGGTCTGAGAGAGTGAGGGATCATTTTCCAGGATAGGTTGTAGATCGTTGATAATGCACTGGAGAGGTTTTAGCTGGGGGTTGTATCTAATTCATGTACTGTATTTACAGTATAATGTACTAATAAAGCCCCATTGACACAAGGCCTCATTGTGATGCTATAAATTAATTGTAAATTCATACATATACACAGATTTTCAAAAATGGCCTCTGTGAGAACTCCTAGGCGTTTAGCACTTCTGTGAGTGAGGTCCTAAATGTGTGGCCTCACATGTGGACTGTGCTAGGCTCTTATTTTTGAAAATCTTGAGTTTTTTTAGTATGGCCTATGTTATTGCCAAAATCCATGTACCCTGCAGTTAGTTTGGCCTAAAGGTTGCAGCAAGGCCTTCTGGTTTCTGCAGCACAGCAAAACTAGAAATAATACATCAGCACTTCAGGTAAACTGAATTTGATAAAAACTTGTTTTTACCTATGAAAATAATCAGTATGTCATTGTGTCTTATTTGACTTCACATTCAAATCATTTTATTTTGCCCCAAGCTATCATTTTTCATCAAATCTTATATTAATAACCATTGCACTATGCAAATTTTCAGGGGGCAGCTGGAACTTTTGGCCCCAGAGAAGGAACCAGGAGTGGTTTGGGATTGTGGGGCTAGAACATCTGATACAAATAATCAGCCGTTAAATAATCAATAATCAATGTTGCCCTTTAAACTGTGATTAAGTTAACACTCCACTGAAGAGAGGGAACAGTTCACATACTCTCAGAAAAACATTGTTTCAGGATGTCTACATACAAATTCATCAATTACACTGTTCACATTTGGAAGAGTTTTCTTTACAACCACAATAGGTAATTTTTTAAACTTAAAATAAGCCATGAAAGTCTAGATTCTGGTACATGGTTCTGCAAGTTTTCAGTTCACTGCAGCATATAAAGAACCATGGTGCAAAAAGTCTATCTTTCTGTCTAGTGGATCCCTTAGGAAGAAGTAGGCTGTGGTAGAATTACTTTTCTTTGTCCACATCATCCACTTTTAACACCTGCACTGGGGTTTGATCCTATCAGAGTTTAGACAGAAGTATACTGGGGGATTTTCCTCTTAATGGTGGGCTCTTTTCCAGTAAGAAAACAGAAAGATTAGGTTTTTATTGAGAAAACTGGTTCTTTTCGAAGAAAAATATTTCATCACAGAAGTTTGGGTGGTTCTTTGCTTGGGATAGTTCTAAATGTCTTTTGAATAGTAGACCACATTTCTAATTTACAATTCAATACCTGCTAGCTTGCCCCACTGGATCTCAAACTAATCCCATGAACTGAATAGACTTGAGTGTCAGTCAGAAAATGCAGTTGTGTGTTGCTCAGTGAAATATGATAACTCAGTTCCAATACTCATGATACACATCTAAATCTGAAAGATGGTGTCAGAAAGAACTGCTCAACTTATCAGTTACCTTTTCAAGTGCGTCCTGTCCCCACTGTCTGAGCTTGCCAAGGAAGATGTATCATACGAGTGAGTGTCAATATTATCAATGTTTAAAAGAGAGGGATCCTCAAGAACAAAAGACTCTTCTTCATCATCAGTCTGAAAGAAAAGCAACAATTTGGTAAACATGACAGACAAGACAGATTGGAGACAACTCATCTCCAGGAATTCTCAGGCTGTTGGTGCCAAGGTCATGCTCACTTGCACCAAATATTCAGACCTTAGAACATATAGAGAGTTAAGGATGCCAGTTACAATGGGTAACCAGTTTTTCTTGGAGTACCTGTATTACTAGTAGAGATCCCCACAGCTGGAGTCTGACAGGGACTGACCCTCAGAAGACGTGGGGGCCAGAGTCTAGAATGTGTAGTCAATGTTCAAAGTGGAAATAAGAAGCCAATTCTTAAAGGTAAATAATTAAAGACGAACGGATAATTAAGGGGGATGGTAAATTCTCTACCACTTGTAGTCCTGAATATCAAGAATGGGCACTTCTTTCTAAAGAGAGATGCACTAATTCAACCAAAAGTTATAGGGTTTCATGCATGGATCACTGGGTGAAATTCTCTGGCTTGTGTCATGTAGCAGATTAGATTAGATCATCATAATGCTCCCTTCTGGCCTTAAAACCTATTAATCTAAGTACATAAAAACAAAACTCTAAACCAAACCGAGCCACTGATCTTGAGGATAAATCTAGGAAGCTGTATGTCAAAGTAAGGCCAGAGGCACTACAGAGATCCACTGTAAAAACAAAATTACCTAAACCTAAGTCACAGAGTATGCCCTGGTTCTAGACCTTCAGGAAACATAATGTGGCTCCATTTTTTAATATTTAAAGGGGGGTAAGGGTGGAAATAATTTTTAAAAATAAAGAGTCTTGTTCTTGTAAGGGAAATGCAGAAAGATTGTTGTCACAACCAGAGTTGTGTGTGCGGGAATCTACATACTGAAAAACATACAAAAAATTCAGATATAAATGAACCTGCCCTACTCACCAATTAATTGCTGTAACAAGCACTGATGTATAATACATGCCACATGAACACACACTATGCATATACACAGAGGGCACACAAATAATATTTTAGTGCCTAGATATAACAACACTACAAGAGTAGTCTTTGATGTGTATCAAATGACAACATAATATTGTATCGAACTGTATTTATCCATGTATAACATTTACCTACACACCTAGTGTTCTGTGGCTATGTATTTATTCACAAGTATGCCCAATTGTGTATCTACCTACCTGCAAATATTTTCTAAAAATATATGTATTTTAAAAAAATTGATCTTAGAAATATAAGATGGCATCATCCAAGTAGAAAACACAAAATCTAAATATATCACACACAGTTCAGAATAATTACTACACAGTGTGTGTATTTTGCTAACTGCAGAAAGACAAAATATTCCATTTCGTCATCATTTAGAGAGAATTAATATGAACAATTCTGTTTCCATATTTTGGAACACTACCATATATGACTGGATTTCTTAACTCTTAAAAAGCTACTCACCTCATTTAATATGCTTTCCAGTGTTGGAGGAGTATCAACCTGGGGAATATCAAACTCTTTGTCATCTATCTAAATAAAAACAAACAAACAGACTGGAGTTTAGCTTCATTATTCCACCTTCCAAACACATTTTTTCACCAACTCAGAACGTACTTCATTTAGCAACTTTCTGAAGGTAGACTGGAGTAGAACCTCAGAGTTACAAACACCAGAGTTACGAACTGACCAGTCAGTCACACACTTCAGTTGGAACCAGAAGCACATACACAATCAAGCAGTGGCAGAGACAAAAAACAAAAAAACCAAAACAGTACAGTACTGTGTTAAACATAAATAACTAAAAAATAAATAAAGGGCAGGCAGCATTTTTCTTCTGCATAGTAAAGTGTCAAAGCTATATTAAGTCCATGTTCAGTTGTAAACTTTTGAAAGAACTACCAAAACGTTTTGTTCAGTATTATAAACAACGTCCATTCCTGAGGTGTTCACAACTTTGAGGTTCTGCTGTACCTTCACAGTCAGGTGCCTTCAACGCACTCAAAATTGCTTTGCAGTGGTTTGAAGGACAAGAAAGCAATTCAGTGTGCTATACCTACTGTAATTAAGATGTTCAATTATTAGCTTTTTTATTTCATTAACTCCTCAAAAACTAGTTAGTTTGTAAACTAGGGATTCCACTGTATCTAGAGGCTCCAACTTAGATCATGCCCCTGTTGTGTTAGATATTGCTCCCACACTAAAGCCGGTGTTTACGAACTGTGAGATGTGAGACATCTCTGGGGAATACATGGAAGAAATTGTGTAGTGGCAGATTTTATTTATTGTATTTTCATAATAGGTTACTCAGACAAAGCTTTAAAACTCTGTGGGAATTTGTTATATTAAATACAGTAGTTAATTTACTTCGAGATGTACCAATGAGAACACAGAGATGCTGACATACAGAACCCTTGCCTCCAATAATCGTACAGCATGGATTCAGTTGCGCAGCAACTGTCTAGTCTAACTGAGCTCAGAACTTATTCAGGGTGGTTTTTTTCAGTTGTATATGTCAGGTTATAACTATCTGTATGTAACAGTGAAATATGGACAGATGGCTGAAGACAGGCAGTGTTAAGAAGAACAAAGCGTCAGTGATTAGTAGGGCAGGGGTACGCTGGCAGATCTGGAAGTGGGCACTCAATAAGAAACATTTGGGAACCTCTGCCCTATAGTTACACAAGTATATTTCTATTGCTATAGTTGTACTGACAACTCTTCATGTGAATGCTCACTCCAGAATTAATGTCCACATAGGGAGTTATACTGGCATATAGTTATGCCAGCAAATTTTACCATGTAGACAAGCCCTAAGAGAGTTCCTACTTCAACTTAAATCTAAATAGACAAGACAGACCAGGTGGAAGACTTATCCTGATTCTAGAATACCTGTGCCCAGTGTTTAAAAAGGATCTAAAGACCAGCAGCATCTGGGTCACATCCTAGGAGTGGGAATATGGCAGACACTCTTGAATCAACTTTTACCCTCAGCAATTTTTCATCAAGAAATTCCAGTTTCTTACAGTAACTTTGAGTAGTATGGCCTAATATTTATTTTAAATCCTTAACTTTGTTCTGCTTCCTTGGGGATGTTTAAAAAGATTTTCAGCTAGTCATTTTTCCCTTTGCCCACTACCAGAACAGTGAATGTGAGTATACATATTTTAATCAAATGCACAAAAAGTAATACATTGAAGAGAGATTTCTCTCAGAACTTTAACTACTGTGAGTGTTCCTTATAATTATGGTTTTTTAAGACAAATGTTATTTCCAAGTTGACACTGTCCCCTTGGCCATGTGTTAACAACTGTTAATGCAATTAAACAAAAGTAAACTGAACTTATCCTCTGTAGATAACTGGTTTGTACACTGAAATGGAATCATTTGTAACATTTCTTACATTTATTTTTTAATAACAGTTTGGCAATCCAGTACAAATGGCAGCTTTGGCACTCCCTATTGCCACCCACATATAAGCACTAACAATATATTTTAAAAGTTAAAATGAAAAAAATTATTAAAATGTATCATACTAAAGTCATAATTAAGGCTGCGTGTCTGTCACAGAGGTCATGGATTCCGTTACTTCTGTGACTTCTTCAGTGGCCGTGCAGCTGGCTCGGGGCTGTCCGAGCCAGATAGCCCCTGGGAAAGCAATAATAGCAGTCTGGGTATGGGAGGGAGCTCAGGGCTGGGGCAGGTGTGCGGGGTGGTGCTTACTTCAGGGGGGCTCCGCAGAAGCAGATGGCATGTCCCTGAAGCTCCTAGGCAGAGGGACCAGGGGGCTCTGTGCACTGCCCATGCCTGCAGGCACCATGCCCGCACTTCCCAGCCAATAGGAGCTGCAGAGCCAGCACGCATGGGAGGGGCACTGCACTGAGCTTCTCCGGCTTTCCCTCCCCTCTAGGAGCTGCAGGAACATGCTTTCTGCTTCCAGGGAGCTGCACGGTGCCACCCCATCCTCCTCCAACTCATTTTCAGATGAGAAAACTTAGGCACAGAAAGGCATAGTGATCTTCAAAAGTTCACAAAACTAGTTATTAGCACAGCTGAGAAGACAACTTGAACCCCTGACCTGTTCAGTGCCCTAGCCATTAGTCCACCAGATCCAGACATGTGAAGACACAGTACTGGGAAGTGCTGAGTGTGCACAATAGTAGTGTTGGGCAGTAAAATCACTACTTCACCTTTAGCAGTCCCTTAAAACTTATGCGAAACTGAGGCTCTGTTCCACTTTGTATCTGGCTGTGACACTCTTGAGTTCCTTTCCCAGACTTGAAGCAGCAGTGTGGGGTTTGAAAGCTTGGGTCTTTCGCCAACAGATGTCCAGCCATCCACCACCTACCTCTCTCAAGTATCCTGGGCCCACTATGGATAACACGCCATTGGCATTTCCAACCCCGCAGCACAGAGTAGTACCCTAGACGCACGCACAAATCAATAAAACAGCTGTGAAGAGTCGTGCGGCTTAGACCAGCCCCAAACCTTTTACAGGCGTGAACGTGACACGAAAAGCAGCAGGTGGAAGTAAACATACAGCCCGAGCCTCTCCCCTCCACACGGCCCCCACCCAGCCAGGGCTCTCCCAGCAGCCCAAGCTTCGCCTCACGCAGAGCGTTATCCCTGGGGAGGGAGGGGGCCACAAACCCAGTCTCACCAGGTCACTTTTAGACTCCAGCTCCCGGTCCAGTTCCCCCCCGCTCAGCTGCGGCAACGCGGCATCCTGGCCCAGCAGCGCCCCTAGCTCCTCGGCGGGCCCCGGGAGAGAGGCGCCCTGCTCCGCGCCGAGGCTCTCGGGCTCCATCTCTAGTTCACCGGCACCTCCACCTCGCCCAGCCAAGGACCGGCCGCTGCCCGCGGGCTCGTTCCCTCAGGCTCGCCGCGGCCGGCCGCAGGAGAGCGCGCGCGGAAGTTGGCTAACGCCCGCCGATAACACACCGGTGAGCAGAGCCCGCGGGAACCGGGCCCGGCAGCAGAACGAGAGAACTGGGGCGAAGCGGCCCCGGGCCGCTGTGACGGGTCAAGCCCAAGCCCAAGCCCTTGCCCCTGCCCCTACTGCAGCAGGGCTGTGGAGTGAACACAGTGCGCATGCGCGTGCCCGCCTCCTCTGTGGGCAAAGAGCAGCTGCTACAGCCGCGCCCGTGCGCCGCGCCACTTAGAGTCACGCCCCGCCCCATAAATGGCCGTTCGCTGTGGCACGCTGGCCTCCTGCGGCTTGCGAGGTAACAGGGCTGCGGGACTCGAGTCGCCCATCGTTCCTCTCCTGCCCCCGACGGCGGGGTGGGGGAGCCCTCTGCGCAGAAAGCAGCGTGGGAAAAAGCACCACGCAGGCCAAGCACGGGGGGGGGGGCAGCGTACTGCAGAGGCGTGGGGTGGTAAGATACGGTAAAGCGCTCAGTGTGGGGGCAGGACCATGCATGGTACCCAGCATCTCAGGAATAAGGTGCTACAGAACTGTGCCTTGTTCTCCTGCTGCCCTAACAAGCACAGCTGGGTTGCACCAGCTAGGCCCCTTGACAGACTGTCCCACCTGTCCTGATTGGCTGAGGAAGCCAGCAGGTCTGTTTTTAAACACAGCAATAGCATCCTAGCTGCTTAATAATACATACTTTGAAGGCCGGCTTTAGGCCGATTCAACCAATTCCCCTGAATTGGGCCCCGCCCCTAAGAGGGCCACGTGCCCAAGCACCAGTACGGTGTACTGGCAAGAACCGGTGCACTGTACTGGGGTGGCCTGGCTTCCCCAAGGTGCAATTTAAAGAGGCTGGAGCCCCAGGCCCTTTAAATTGCCACCAGAGCCCCACTGCTGGAGCCCTGGTGTAGGGCTGCAGGGCTCTCGGGGCTACTTAAAGGTGCGGGGCGGCAGAAGCAGGGGAGCTCGAGCCTTTTAAATAGCCCCCAGAGCCCTGGGGTAGCGGGGGGGCTCTGGAGGCTATTTGGTATAAAAAATACATACTGTGGCACATCCCTTAAATCAGAACTTTTTATAGGCTACCGGTGGCTAAGAAATGAAACGCTTTTTTCACGTTTTTTTTCAGTCATCTCTGCCGGGTTCCTGCCAAAAATGTTCAAATTGGGCCCTGCATTTCCTAAAGCTGGCCCTGCATATCTCCCTATGCTCCTCTGGCCTGCTGTAGCCTAGACCCTGCTCTGCTCCTGTCCCAGCCTCAGAACCAGATAATCCTGTTTTGACCTTCCAATTCCTGACTCTTTTGCCCTTGGATCTGGTATTTGGACCCCTACTTTCATTCTGACCCTTGGCTTCAATTCCTGATTCAGGTGCTGCCTTGGCTCTGCCATACAGACTCTAAGTCGGGTTCTGACCCTTGCTCCACCTCAGTACTAGGTTTACATTGGCACCATGGAGCCAGGCCCATGCTCAGGAGGAGCCCCAGCCTGCTCGATTTGCACTGTGCCTCGAGCCCCCGCTGGCTCCGTCCACCTACTAGGCCTGGCTGCTGCTTTGCCCACTAAGTCAGACCACCCAGTCTTCTGGCAGCTTGAGCAGACCAAACTAAAACAAAGGAAAACAAAATCTGACAGAGGGTCCAGACTGGCAGCTAATATGGATCCATCCCAGGCCAATATTTCCCTGCTGGAGATAACAGGTTCCTTACAGATAGGAGTGAAAGTAACTTACAGGACTTACCGGTACTGCTGGAGTCCTGAGGGGGGCATGGCTTCATCCGGAAGAGGCGTGGCCTCTCAAGATTTAAAGGCCCTGGGGAACCAGCTGTGGCTGGGAGACCCAGAGCCTTTAAATCAACCAGGGACTCCCAGCTGCAGAGGTGGCTGGGAGCTCCCTGGGGCTCAGGGGCAAATTTAAGGGCCCGGGGCTCTGGCCACCAGGGGGAACCCTGAGCTTTGCGGGGCTGGGGCAGGGATTTAAAGGGCCCAGAGCTCCTGCCACTGAGGAAAGCCCAGAGCCCTTTAAATCCTGGCTCCAGCCTGGCTGCCAGAGTCATAGCCAGGATTCAAAGAGCTCTGGGCTGCCTGCAGCCGTGGGGAGCTTTGAGCCCTTTAAATCCCAGCCGCAGCCGGGATTCAAAGGGCTCTGGGCTGCCCCCAGCGGCAGGAAGCTCTGAGCCCTTTAAATCCCGGTCCAAATCCACAAGCCAAAGAGTCCCCTGCCTGACAAGTTTAATGGCCAGCCAGACACATGTCGCTCTGGGAATGAGTAGTACCAACAACCCAGGATAGTGGTTGATCAGCTGCAGTGTGCTGTGAATGGAAAGTGCCCACAACCCAGGCCAGTGTTTGGTCAGACACGCAGTGCACTCAGAATGGGCAGTACCCATACCCTGGGCTAGTCAGACACATGGCACAGTGGGAATGGGCGGTGCCCACACCTTGGAGCAGGGATTGGTCAGACACACAAATTGTGTCATTCTGATCAGGACACCAAGAACTGTAAGCCACTGTGTTATCCCTCTGATTTAGCAAGTGTTAGCTTTACTGGAGATTAGACTGTGTCAGTTCTCTGCCACACAAGTCTGTCCACCTCACCAGAAAACCCTTTGAGACACTGCCAGTCTAAATCTTGCCTTGCCGGTAACTGTGAACCCCAGTTCCCCGGAGATATCTCTGTGTCCAGTCCCTCTCAACGGACAGTTACAGAAATTATTAAATTCACTGCCTCCAGAAAAACAGAGCACACTCCATCCTGGACACACACATCACTTTAACAAAACAGCATTAAAATTATTTATTGTAAAACAAAGGCCTGGTCTACACAACGCGTTTATACCGAATTTAGCAGCGTTAAACCAATTTAACGCTGCACCCGTCAACACAACGAAGTCCTTTATATTGATTTAAAGGGCTCTTAAAACCCTTTTAAGTTTATTAACAAAGAACAGAAATTAAAGTGATACATCTGACATCTGAGACACATCTGGTTACAAACCAACCCCACTTTCTAGCTACTACAACTTTATCCTAGCACGTTACAATCCCTTTTCTCACTTACATAAAACTACCAGTATCTCTAGCCCTTCTGGCCATGAGACTCCACATTCACAGACTCAGAGTTCCCTAAGTCCCCTACATGATGAATAACTAAGGGGTTCTCTTCCCTTCTTTTTAAAGAGCAGTGAACCTTTGAAATATATTCTTTGAAGTTTATACCCCAGACAGAGTTTTTCTCCCCTGCTGGTGTGCAGATGCCATGCTGTCCTTATCCTCTTGTGAATTAGCTCTTTCTGTTGGTTTGATCACTTTTTTTATTTTAATCATGTACTTTCATTGTTCCTGACTTTCAAAAGGCCTCCGCTCCCCTTA
Organism: Gopherus flavomarginatus; assembly: GCF_025201925.1. Taxonomy (NCBI): domain Eukaryota; kingdom Metazoa; phylum Chordata; order Testudines; family Testudinidae; genus Gopherus; species Gopherus flavomarginatus. Next base: position 64,585,208 of record NC_066624.1, read on the forward strand.
GGCAACCAGTGTTCTGGTCTCTCTTGAAAACCTGGCTCCAAGTCAGAAAGGGGACAGAAATTGGGTCCTGCTAAAGTGGCACCTGTCTCCATTCAAAGTAATGTCAGAAAGTTTCTTTGATGCAAACATCTAGGAGAGAGAGAGATCACGTCCTCATCCTCCTTCTACTACATGTCACTGTTGCTCTTCGTTTGCTTCCCTGTGCTAGGCCCCAGGGATGTTGCCACTTACTGATGGTGTATGCTAGGTGTTTCCATTCATAAAGAGTAACCAGAGATTTGTTAGATGAAGGGAAACCAAGAACTGAAGTAAAGTCCATGAGAGAGCACAGAGCTGCATTTCCCCAGGGCACAAACAGCAGCAGGTAGGGTGCCCTGATTTTGAGTTTTGTTCCCAGTGTTTTTGTGCCATAATAAAAGCACACAGACTTGCACGGAAATAACTAAAGGTCTGAATTAAAACCCAATAAGTTATTTTGATGCAAATGAGTGTAGAGAGAACTTAGGGTTTGTCTAGACTGGAGTTGGATTGCTAATTAACTGAGTTAACAAACAGGATTGTAAGTGCTAGTATAGACTCTCCACAAAAGTGTGTTTGCACCAGGAGGTCCTGCTCCATGACTGGGACACCTGGTGCTATTGCAATACAGATAGCATCATCATACACCCAAGTGGTTTATGCTTGGACGCAGCCTCGGACAAAGCAGGGAAGCCGCTCGGAGTGAAAAGCTTTGGTTTTATTTTTTAAAGAATTCTCTAGGTGAGGCCCTTTGTGTTGCCCTATTACAGTTAGTACAGACAAAGGGCCAGATCCTGAGCTGCGTAACAATCCTTTGCATAGTGTTTCTGTTGGCGGTGAGGGAAATGACATCTGGACCTCCACTGGTGTTTTGAACAGGAAGTGCACTTGGTCACAGAACTGTTGACTCCACCCAACCACACAGTGTAGTTGTGTGGAGAGGGAGCTGTGGTGGGCAGCACTATGCTGCTTAGAGGGAATCAGGACTAGAAAAGTCTCTGAGGAACTTTAGAGACCCGCACAGTCTCCCTGCACTGGACTCCCCTGGCAAGAGGGAATCATGCTGGTTCCATTGCCTCAGAGGCCTTCCAGAGCTCTTGCACAGGCTGTAGGATCCCACCCAATGTGCAGTGTGCCAAAGAAAAAACAGAGCCAGAAATATCATATACTGAATTTCTTCATTAATGCCAGTTCATAAACACATTAGTTGTGTGCAAATATCTTCAGAGGGAGGAGCAAAAGCAGCACAGTATGTAGAAGCAGCATGTATAAAAGGCAAAAAGGCGTCTCTAAAATTCCTCCTCCACTTCAATAGGACAATGGAAAAAGCAATCCCAGAAGATTAGGGGTACATTAATCTACCAAGGAGAAAAAAATTAATAATGTGCAAAAGAAAACATTTAAACAACTTTAAACAGATCTGTACAACTGAACAGTGCAAGATTAATTTTGATCTTTGCATCAGTGAACAAGGTGCAGTAGAATGAAAGTGTCTTATGCTCTCACTTCTCTGTGCAGATGAAATTAAATCTTGACTAATGCAAAGTAATGCACACTGGAGAGTAAGTGACCTATTCCCACTGATGGAAAAGACCTGGGCATCGCTCTGAACAGTTTGATGAAGACCTCTGCTTAATGCCAAGAAGCAGTCAAAACATGTTAAATGCTCAAAAAATGGAAAATAATACAGAGAATATTTTAGTGTCATGATATAGCTCACGGGTACACCCTCACTTGGATACTGTGTGCCATTGTGGTCACCCATGTGAACAAGGATGTAGCAGGAACGGGGGCAAAATGGAAAGGTTGTTTGGTTAAGAAAGGAGACAAACAGGAGGGGCTGCGACAGAGGTTTACAGAGTAATGAATAGGATGAAGAAAGTAAAGAAGGTGGCTTTGTTCATCCTCTCTCGTTAGAGAAGAATGGGGATATTCAATGAAACAGAGACAGCAAATTTTAATACTGATAAAAAGGAAATATGGGTTTACATGGTGCATAGTTAGCATGTGGAGCTCACTGATGCTGCATGTTCTTGTGGTCTGGAACTGGGTAGGATTCAAAAGAGGATTTGTAGGGGTAATAGGAATACCTACAGTTACATTTGATATGATTTATTAAAATGTAAAGTGGGATCTTAAATTGCTGTGTAACTGGGCATACGCTATCTGGCCGTGTGTTAGGAAGACACTTCCTCTAGAAGTAGACTAGTCCATAACTGCCCACAAGAGCAGTGGTACGCAAACTTTTCCAATTGCGCCCCTGCCCCTCCATTATTGGGCAGCCAAGGCTTCCTCAGCAGTGGAACCTGGGCTGCAGGTGGAGTTGGGGGCAGAACAGAGGATGGGGGAGGAGCTGAGGGCAGAGCTGGGCTGGGGGCAGGGTAGAGTGCAGTTAGGGGAAGATCTGGCCTGAAGGCAGACCAGGACTGAGGGCTGAATGGGGTGGGGTGGGGCCAGGCGGCGGAGTGGGGCTGGAAGCACGGTCTCCCTCATTGTGGCAGGATTGCTTACCGAGCTCATCTTCCTATTCTTCTTCCTGAATGATGGTGGCATCTTCTCCTTCCTTGGAGAGGGCTTCATCCTTAATCTAGCAGTGAGAACACATGAATGAGCAGTGATTGCAGGATTCACACCACACTTAGTGACCTATCACACTCCATACATGTGCCAATCATAAACCCTCCAATGTGCCACAGCAGAAAGCTGGACTGGATCCATTTGCTTCTTGCTGTTTTCAAGGTAAGACTGTTCACCAATGGCCAGCCTTAGTCACTGGGCTGTGCAGCAGGGTTCTCCATAGGTGCAAAGCGTGCAACTAAGGAACTAGCTGCCCAAACCTCTCTGTTTGTTCCTGAATCATGAGAGAAGGAAACGCTGCCAATAAAAACCGGTAGGAGACAAGAAGCACAATCTGGCTCAGACAAGCACACAAGCTCAACTTCCTGGGCAAGAGGTACAATAAACTCAAGGAATGTAGCCTCCTGAGAAACACACCTCCTGCTCTGCACATCTCATGTGAGGCCATCTTCTGAGTAGCAAAGTTACAGGCAGTTATTTCTCATTCATTAACGATACCATCCATTCAAAAGTCTTGCACTTGGGAAATAAAAGGCTCAGGGGATGTGCCAAAATAAAGGGAGTATTAATAAGCAAGTGGTGGAGCAGCTGGGCTAGTGCTGGAGCTAGCTAGGTCTACAGTGACACCAGCACAATCCCTCAAAGGGGATTGGCTCAGGCCTCTCCTTTGAGGATGTCCTATGGCAACTCCTGTATGAGATCAATGTACAAGGTCTCAACACTAGATTCCTTCACTGTATTTACCATGTTCTTCTGCACTGTTTGTACTTCCAGCAGACTCTGCACTTTTCCCTACATGCTGGCTATTATCTGTTTTTACAGTCATGTCCACACCTCCCACACTGTTGTCCGGGCTATCTATTTGGGGCAAGGTTTTGGTGCCCTTTCTTACACTAACTGATTTTATCTTGTTTTCCTCTCCCATCCATTCTTAATCCTCCACTATGTGACATCTGCATATATGGTTTCTTGGCTCTCTTCCTGCAATTTTGCTGATTTGCACAACTTCTTCTAAAGCTCACAGTCTCTCAGCAAACCCTCTTCCCATCTCTGCAGTCACCATCCCAGAGCACCCACTTGTGGTGTGACCCAGCATTTAGGCAACTCTACTTGGGTTCTTAGGACTTCAGTGGTCTGATATGGTGGTGACTTGGCTCTATGGCCAGGTCACATGATAGTTCCACCCCTTTCAGGCTATCAGTGTCCCAAACAAGTAGTGTCCAACACAATACTGGTGCTCAACACATCTCCAGTCTCACTCTTCTTCCAAAGCAGCATCTACCCAAGCTTCCCCCTGGAGTTATTCTTCTTTTTCAAGGTTCACCATAGGAGTTAATGCTACTCCTGTAGCTTTCGCACAGTTCTCCCTCTGTCAGGTCCTGTCCACAGAGTTTAACCTCCAGACTATTCCTGAGTCTCTTGTTCCCCAAACCTCTAAACTCCTTCCTTTAAACTCTTCCCTGGGGCTGACACACCCTCCAGGTGTAATCAGCTGGGGTTAACAGAGCTAGTTAACCCCTTCTTGGCTTGAGTGGGGTTTATACACACCATCACAGATGTGCAAAAAGGTAAAAAAAAAAAAAAGCCCATCATGATCATGTTTGAAATGTCAGCTTCATTCTGTGTTTTGGAGGCCAACTCCAGAGATGGCTTCTGGAGGGTGAGAGAACTGGTGGATGTTGGAGGGGGTGTGCTTTTTATACCCTCAGCCAATATAGATAGTGCTTGTGTGTGCTCTTTACCAGAGACAGTTTTATGAGGAGGAAGGGATCCTTTCTTGTGACAACATGCCTGCATGGATGTATATATTGAGACCCTTGATTACCACCACACGTTCTGCTCCTTGTTCTAAAACCTTCCTTTCTGCCTCCAGCTGGTCCAGGATCGTTTTCTGTAACAGTGGTGCATTGGCTCCTCTTACAACAGCTACTAATTCTCCTCCCTGAAAGGTATTACAAGGCAATCAATCAGATAATATGCTTACTGGTGACAATGATGCTTATTTTTGTTAGTCCCACTAAAACAGTTGAAATACTAAACTAAATTTTTATTTTGAGGTCAGTATTAATTATGGCAGAATCCAGGTTTAATTTAGTTACTGGCAAAGAATACCTCCACCAAAACTGAATGGGAAGTGGTATGTGAAAGCAGTTGGTTGTTTAGAAGCATGAGCATTGATTTATTTATATTAGAGGAGAAAGGTTGAATAAGGAAAAAGCCTCTCATTACTTGAGGCACTGACATCCATGGAGGAGCTACCTAGAACTCATCAGCTGCGTGGAGTGGGATTAGGTATTACTCTAAGGCAGTGTTTCCCAAACTTGGGTCACCGCTTGTGTAGGGAAAGCCCCTGGCAGGCCGGGGTGATTTGTTTACCTGCCGTATCCGCAGGTCCGGCTGATCACGGCTCCCACTGGCCGCAGTTCGCCGCTCCAGGCCAATGGGAGCTGCTGGAAGCGGCACGGGCCGAGGAATGTACTGGCTGCTGCTTCCAGCAGCTCCCATTGGCCAGAAGCGGCAAACCACGGCCAGTGGGAACCGCGATCGGCCGGACCTGCAGGTAAACAAACCGGCCTGGCCCACCAGGGTCTTTTCCCCTATACAAGTGGTGTCCCAAGTTTGGGAAACACTGTTCTAAGGGGAGGGGATACAGTCATGTTTTCTTGTCTTGGTGGGGGATGCATTGCTTCCAGCCTGATCCATTTCTATTTGCTCACGCAGATGAGGGGGAAGGGTGTGCAAGCTGGCCCTGGCCAGAACAAGAGGAAATGATGTAACAACCCTAATAAGTGTAAGGGCCCTGCAAGACTTTCCTTGAACTCACAACAGCACAGGTAACCCAGTGGTCAGACTCAGTCATGAAGCCATTACACATCTGTGCCATGAGCTGAGAGGTTGCATGAAGGAGTCTTGCTACAGTGTATAGGAATTAGGTAGTATCCCTTTAAATAGCTTGTGAGTCCTTTAGTGGTGTTGTGTGCTGTATGTTTAGAAACCTGCTTGAGCAACATATTGTATATACTAAATAAACATGTTGATTTGGACTACAACATGCCCAGTGGGTTCCGTCATGTTAGGTTTGTTGAGTAAAGAGCATAAGTAACATTTCCCCTGGGTTTTCTGATCCTGGGTTCTTCCAAAAGACCATGGGGCACACTGCTAGCATACCTGGGTGGATAAAAATCGATTAAAAATTGGCTTTTCCATTAAATTAAATGCAGATTATTTTTTTAAATAAACCTATTTAAAATTAAAATTGAAATGACAACTAATGTTAAAGTCTAAACTTCTTTTACTCTAATAAAATCATTTAAATTAAATTCAAAACATAATAATAAGCAGTACATGTTTGCTGCCATATTTTAAAGAAAATCTAAACACAAAACTGGAAGACACTGACTAGGCACCTGGAACCAGAGTTTGAGGAAGTGCCAAGCCAGCTTTTGATAGCATTAGCCTCTTCTGTAGGTGAAGAGAGAATGCTTTCTTCATTTCAATTTATGCATCTAGTTCAGTTGAAAGTTAAGAAACCAAATGGGAATTGAAAAAGCATTAAAGCTTGTTTTTTTCCCCCCAATCTATAAATATAAACTAGGGTGTGAGGATGAGATCTACTATTTCTAAAATCTTGAAGGACATGATGACCAGAAACAATCAGTTCAGTTAAGTAGAGATAATACTTCCTTTAACAGTTTAGTTTTACAGGAAAAATGTGTTTTGATAAACTTTTTCTTATGTATTCAGCACTTTTAAGGTAGCTTTATTTAATAACAAAACCTTTAATGCTGTCTGAGTCCATTTATAACTGAATCTGAATTTCCATCCAAATAGAGCTTGACACAATCACAGGTGAAAAATTAATAATCTAATAAATAAGAAATGTATCATTCACAATTTAAGATAATAAAAATGGGAAAATTAAGAGGTTGACTAAATGTAAATTAAGTTATATAATTGTTTAAATAATGTGTATAGATACTGTGTATCATCCTGGCTAGCAAAAAGAAGTACCAAACTTAGTGTGAAGACTATATTTCATTGCAAATCAACATGTTTGAATTGTCACCGACCAAAGAGAATCAACCTTTCTCTAGGAAAATAACTAAAAAGTACAATGTAAACCACAATTAAAATTGATTATTAAAATCAAAGTTTCCTGCTTGTGGATTCAAATCACGATTTAAATAAGTTATTTAAATTGTTTTGCTTTAAATTAATCCATGTTGTGGCAGATCACAGTTAGCTGCCTTCCTGCTCGGGATGATTGGGAGGTCCTGAGTACCACCCCCACTCCCCAGGGACAAAGCTTACTCAGCTCCAGGCCAGGCAGGTGTTCTGCCAGAGAGCCCTCTTTTCTATGGTGCCAGGAAATGAGGGCAGCATCCGTATTCCCTCAGGGTGAGCCATTCAGCCTGTGGGAATAGGGAACAGTTCTGTATACATGCTGTGTATACAACACCATACTCCATCATCTGCACCAGCTTTCCAAGTGCCCATTTCCACTCATTTGACCTCAGCTACTCGGACTGTCCACCACTAGGGAGATAGAAGAGGGGTGTTAACACTGCTCAAATGACACCTTTTAGATACACGTCAAAAGCCAGTGAGCATACACCCTCATGATATAATTGAGACATGCAGTGCCTATTGGCAGATGACAAAGGGCTCCTGCAACCCTGGTTCCTCACCCCCATTGTCTATCTTCAGTTATGGCCTGAGCACAAACAGTGCTGCCCTGGGCCCTCAGCATGGCTGTAGGTACAAGTCAGCGAGATGCTCTGTGGGAGGGTTCTTGCCGACTGTGAATGAACTAGTGGGCCGGCGTGGCTCCCCTCCTCCCTGGAGAGGGTCGAGCCTCGCCGGAGGCCAGAGTGGGCGGAGCTACGGAGCTCTGAGCCCACCCCTCAAAGGGTCAGGCGGCGAACCGGAACTATAAAAGCCAGCCCTCAGAGCTCAGTCAGGCCCCAGCAGCCGGAGAGATCAGATGTACCTCAGGGAACTCGAGACTGGGAGACTCCAGCGACCCAGGGGAGCCGCCCAGACTGGCCAGAGCTTCCCCGCGCTTGCTATCTGGAGGAGCTGCCGGAGCTTCCCCGCACTCGCTATCTGAAGGAGCCGCCGGAGCTTCCCTACCCCTGCTACCCGGAGGAGCCGACGGGGCTTCCCCGCCCCTGCTGCTACCCGGAGGAGCCGCTGGTGCTACCCTGGCCCGACTATCCCGAGGAATTCCCGGACCTACTACCCAGCCCCGGTAGCGATGAGCCTATGCCCATGGACCCTTCCGAGGCCGTTAGGACCCAGGTAGGTCCACAGGGGGAGTACGGAAGCAGCCCGGGGGCAGCCGACCCCAGTCAGGCTGTGGAGTTGCTGGAGCCTATGTCAGTGTGTTGTGGTCAGGATCCCCACTGACTGACCAGCAGAGTGATAGCCGCTGCTAGGGCCCCGGGTTGGGAAGCAGTGGAGTGAGAGGGCCTGCGTCCCCCCTGCCACCCCACTCCGGGATGGCAGACTCCCCCTCTCCCTGGCTTGAGGAGGCTGAAAACTGTTACTGTTGCTCAGCCCTGAGAAAGGCCTGAGCTTACTGACTCAGCGTTTGTTACCCGCCTTGACCTAGGGCTGGACCTTAATCTGTTACTGGGACTACCCAGTCCTGACCCAGGCCTGAGCTTACTGACTCTATGTTTGCTGCCCTCCTTGGCATAGGGCCCAGCGCCTCGCAGCTGGTACGGCTGCCCTGCTGGAAGGCCTGAGCCCCTTGCCCGCCAGACGGACAAGCATCACAGGGACCACTGGGCTAGTTTCCGGAACAACAGGAGTAGAGTGGGCCAGCATGGCTCCCCCCCCCCCACCCGAGAGGGTCGAGCCCCAGCCGCACACGTTTACAGAGGGAAGCAGCATGTTCTCTGGGAGCAGATTGAACCATTTCACATAGTAATGGATGGAAGGCTGTGAGTGACTAGACAAGTTACTCTCTCACTAGGCACAGACAAGGGGACACCTGAGGTGATTTAAAGACAAGGCCCTGGTTCTCAACTATGTGGGGTTTTAATAAGTAGCCTCTGGGGCTCATTGCACAGGATATCATGGAGTCCAGAATTCAGAAAGGACATTCAGATGGAGAATGAGACCATCTACTGTTACATTAATGATGGTGATCTTGTCCTTTTAAAGAAGGGATACACACTTTCATGCTTCAGGGCAAGAGTCAACCCTGACCGACGAGGGCTAGGAAGAAACTTGCCCTATGGGCAGGTTATTCTATAACTGCCATTAGGAGCATTCTAACACCTCCCTCTGATGCAGCTCATCCTGGACAATGGTGGAGAAATGACACCAGCTTAGCTGGACCTTGGTCCTGATCCATCAGTTCTTCATTTCATTTCAAAATTCCATTACACATTTATTTCCCCTCACCTATACAGTATATTTTAATGTCTCTCTTGTTCAGTTATTTATTAATAAAATAAAACGTTGTAATTGGATTATTTACAGATGCTCTGGAAAGCAACTTTGGACAGAGTGTTCAAAAGATAATAACTGATTGGATATGATGATATTGCGTCCAGATGGTGGGTACATTATAAATACCTAGACAGACACACAGAAAATAAAACGACTATCATGCATGGCAGCATTTGGGAGAGAGAAATCAGTTTGCATTCAGGACAGGATTTTGGCATCAAACCGATTAGCGAAGTGAATGAAAGAGGTGGAATATATAACCAGGAGCTGGAGATCAAAAAAGCAAACAAGGCATCTATGGAAGAAAATGATTATTTCAACTGCTAAAGTTTATTATTGTGTACAATTTTAAAATATTTTAACTTACTGCATAAAACAGAAAGGTAGGTTCACATTTTCCTCTGTAGTTCTCTAGAGCATCAATGGAATCTACTTCAGCCTAAATAAAACATAATATCAAATTGGTTATATCAAAATTTTACATTGTAGAAAAGTAAACATTTTTTAAAGTGTTCAGAAATATTTTTGCCATATTGTGAGGGTTTGGAAAAGCTTTTAAAATATGTTTTTAGATATACACATTGCTTATATTAAGATCTTATTTTAAATGTCACTACCAATTTGTTCACTGTGCAAACATCCTTCTTTAATAAAGGTGTTAAGCACCACTTTTTAAATTACCCCCTATAAGATGTACATCCAGCCTCCGAATTAGCTTACTGGCATTTTTAAATAACTTTTAAATGTTTTAATGACTGACAGGAAGGCACATGAGGAATTACTGGCATATCTGATTTTTGATCACACTCCCTGTGTGACCCCACTGGAAACACCCGCACTCATTACTGATTCCCTAATAGCTATCATATTTTGAGAGCTATTCAGACAGCTGAGCTATTTAATATGCACCATATTGATTCTGTATAATCAGAATAAGTCAAATGTTTACAGAAGTCTAAGTATTGGTATATTATATTGCCACAGTTATCTTGGTGAGTCAAACTTGTCATCAAAGAACAATACCAAGTGTGATTGATTAGGAATGAATGAGACCCTGCTGATTAGCATTACTTACACTTCCAAATATGATAAAATACATAAAACCAAAAGCCTATTAGTCAGAATTAAAGATGTGTTGAGATGAATTATCCGTTTCTTTATGCATGATAAGAAAAAGGGTTTGTGCACAGTGTAAGGTTTGAGGTTCTGACCTATTCATGTCCTTGCTCTTAAGTGCTTGAGTATATAAGTGATGTGATAGTCACGTACCTTGTTGCCATTTAGCAACCATAACTAACTTCTAAAAGGAAGATTTTATATTTGGAATGTAATTAGAGAGACGATTGGAATGCATACCCACAAGAGGTTGAGTTAAGGTTGCACAGACATCCTTAACTTCAGCATTTCTCAACTTATGAGTGCTTCACTTTGCAAATGTGGTATTCTTACAGCATAGCTGTATGTCTGTGAGAGGGAAGACAGGGCAACTGTTATATTACTGAGTACTGTTTCTTAATTTATATTAAAATGTAGTCCCTTTCACTGTTCAAACTGGGACACAGCCCTGCAATTTGTATCCGTGTAAGCTTCCCCATCCTCCCATAATTAGGCCCAGGAAGTCAACGGGACTACACGTATGCATAAGAACTCCTGTCTTGTGAACACATTTGCTGCCTATTGCAAGGACAAGTGGCTTCAGCATTTCCTTGTCTGTTGATTCTGTGGGTGGTTTGGTACATTTGAAGCAGATGCTATTCTGGATTACATCTTACCACAGCAAAATGCAGGAGGTCATCACCAAGCTCATTCCTTATTTTTCTGAAAAGGTTCACGACTGTTCTGCATGGACCACACCAGCCCTGATACACATCAACAACTGCACAGAGGAGAAGCTGTGTCAGTAGGGTTACGCAATGACAGGATGGGGACAGTTCAGAAATACTGAGGCCAAGCACATACACATAACTTGGTCGGTGCAGTTCATCACTCCATTTTGATTGTACTAATTTCAGATTATGCAGGGTCTCTTGTGCAGTGAAAGGGGGAAATTTCCAAATGCAGATAGCCAGGAAGCAAAATCCCACAATTCACTTTCAGTCTAGACGTGTGGGTTAGGTGGTCCACACCCAGATAAATTATTAGAAAAAGGCTGCTTGTTGTAGGCTCAAATATTGCCTCTTCATAAGACAAAAACAGAAACACTGGAAAGTAAGGAAGAGTAGTGGCATGGGAAGAACAAGCATGGTACCTAAAAAAATACTGACAAGTCAGATTACGGCCATGAGTTGGTAAACTGATGAAAGTTGAACTGACAGGCAAACGTTAATTATTTGGTTTGTTCCTGTTCCTTAAAAAGGTTTTGCAAAAGGGATGTGTATACCAAAGAGCTCTGTTTGTTTGCTCTATTAATGCTGTGCAATTTGGCCTCTGAAAAATCTTGTGTACGACAGAAGCACTTTCAGAACATTATTAATCTTCACATACACACATGCATGTTGACTCAACACATACAGATTCTGCAAGAAAAAATCTCTTGGACAACATTAAAGTTGAAACACCAAGCCCTCAGAAATTCAGGAAATCAACCTTAACTCTCCCACCTTGTTTTTATCTTTTACAATAGGGTCTGGCTCAAATCAATAGAAATAATTCAGCGAGACAAGGTGGGTGAGGTAATAGTTTGTATTGGACCAATTTCTGGTTCAATAAAAGAAATTACCTCACCCACCTTATCTCTCTAATATCCTGGGACCAAGAAGGTTAAAACATCACTAGAAATAACGTGTCCATTTAAATAAGAGAAAACCAGTGTCTTTCCCTATAATTAGCGCTTCTGATAATAGAGGGCAGCACCTGCTCTGGACATTACTCATTGTTACAAGGTGTTTTGACCCTTTAAGGCGGCTGGGGCTCAGCTGCATCTGTTATAGGCATAGCTATCCCCCAGGTCAAGGAAATGGGCAAAGCCATATAACAAGGTGAACATGTGGTTAAGAGCAGCCCTGGTGGGAAAGTGAGAGCACTTGTGGTTCAGTCAGAGAGGGACTCCAGGGAGAACAGCTGTAGGATTCAGAGGTCTATAGAAGAGTAGCATGATATACGGAAGGGCTGGGAGTACAAGAAGAGGGGTTAGGAAGGAGCAATGGGGTGGCTGAGGCTACAAAGGGGCAGAAAGTCGAGTTGTTTAGGGTTCCCAGGATGGGAACCTATAGTAGAAAGTGGGTGTGGGTTCCCCCTGTGCTGACACCCTGTAAAAGGGTGCAGCAACTCCTGCTAGTAAGGGGGAGGACTGAGCGGCTGTTTATACTGCCATCTAATGAGGTACTGCAGTGACCCCTACCGGCCAGAGGAAAATTGAAAGGCTGAGCAGAGCCCAGCGGGAGGGCAGAGGTGGAAGAGAAGACAGACCTTCAGGAAGGAGGGGATGTGACCAGTTGATGACTGGAGTGGAAGACTCTTCTGTGTTGTGTTTGCCTGGACTTTGGTACCCTGAAAGAGGCAGACTTTTTGGGGCATGACCCAGGAGCTAAATCATCTCCGCAACCAATCCATGCTGCAGATGAGGGGAATCTGAGGCAGCAGATGGGCCTGGAGCCAGACTCTATAGGTCACTCTTACACTCCCAAATATATATACCTGCTCATTGAATCTCAGTGGAGGAAGCTAAGAGTTTTCTCTCCTTTGACATTCAGACTCTACTGTCCTGATACAGCACTGCATTCCAGCTAAAGCGGTACAATTCCCATGCTGGAATGACATCAGCTAGGATGGTAAAACTAAGGCCTGCTCTAGAAAATAAAGTTGCATTGGCTTAATGAAAGGTACGATTTTAAATTAAATTTAGTTAAGCCAGTGCAAAAGGGTATGTATGTGTAATGCCAACAGACCTGGTGGTCGGGATCGAACCTGAGACCTCTGCAACTTAGTGCATCAGCCTCTACTGCTTGAGCTAAGAGCCAACTGGCTGTTAGCTAAGACTGTAGAGCACACTCTTTTTATTTTGTTTTTGTGTTCTCTCTCCCCATCCTGATGGGACAGAACACCACACCCAGGAGGTGTGTGGATTACACATGCACACACTGAGGTGGTCCAAGTGGTGACCCATGGACTGGATCCAACTTGCAGAACAATACCATCTGGACCCCAAACGTGTCTATGTCCTACAGCAGACCTGCTCTACAAAATAGCATCCTATGTGCAAGGCCACTCAGCATGGAGGATGCCACTTTATAGAGCAAAATGGCATCCTCTATGCAGCATGACCTCACACGCACAATGTATGTGTGAGGTCATGCCAAATGGAGGAGTCCATTTCGTAAAGCATATCATTTCGTATGTGCCCCAGAGGTGCCCCCAGACTAGTATCCAGCCCACAGGCCTGAAAAGGTAGGACCACCAGCTTATGCCAATTAGTAACAGATTTTAATTAATCTGAGCAAGCCTCTTAAACCAAAATAAGAGTGTCTATCCACCCTTTTGCACCAATTTCACTACAATTGGTTAAAAAAATTATTTAAGTTATTTTATTTAATTACTTAAGTTAAGTTAACTGGTGCCACTTTCTCAAGTTACAGATAAAGAATGAACTCTCCTACATATGCATCCTTTGGGCTAGCCACTACTCAGGCTAACTCTGAGGAGGTTAGGCACCTACAAAGTGATACTGGTCCAAAGCTGAAGCACTGACAGTCTCAGTCACTGCAGGCTTAAGTTGATGACAGTGTTATGACAGGAATCTTTGCAGAAATATTTTTATTGCTGCCAGTTTGGGGAAAGCTGTTGCAAACAGCAGGAGAGTGTAACCTCTGCCTAGAGTCATCTCTTTAAGTAGAGTCAATTCCTGGGGCAAGATTCTCCCTGACAGATTGAAAGGGGTATAGATAGGAGTTGTTAGACTAACCCGAGCAAGAGAAATTTCAGATGAAGTAACATGAAGGAGCCTCAGATGTCTAGTAGATTGTGGAGCAGAATCTCAAGCAAAGTGGTAACGTCATTTCAGGCAGGACAAAGCAATTGCATATCTACAGCAGCTACCATTCAAGGGGACCAGGATGATCTAAAGACATTTTATGTTAATTTTATATCTTTCTATTTGTTTCCCACCCCCTGCCTTACACGGAAAGTAGCACACCTTAATTTCAATACTTTGCTGGTCCTGAGTGCAGGGGAATGTTTATTTTGGAATTAAATGCAAGTGATCTGAAATGTTTGCTCAGTCCTTACCTATCAGTCCTTTGAAACCCAACATTTCCTCCCAAAGCTCCTGGTTATTGATAGTAACCTGAGTTAAAATTAAAATATATACATTGTGAGTATGAAGAGTAATAAATAGCAATATGCAATAACTGTTTATTTTACTACAAAACAGTTTCACTTTTATATTTAAACAAGTCACAGCAAACCATGACACAGGAACATCTGGAAGAAAGGTTCTGACTAAAATACTCAGTATTGAAGAGTCTCTTACAATACCCAATACCCAATGGGATGTTAATACCAAGACCCACTGTTCTGGGGTACCTGAACCCCCCAGCAGGACTCTGTATGTGTGGTAAGAGGGTAAGAGCACAGCTGTTTAATCTCCTCCCTTCAAGCAGATATATGTGGGTGCTGGCAGATGTAACAGGGTGGGTTTACTCTTGCCAACACTGCCTTTCTGACAGGGGAAGAGGGTACTTCTACTGCTCCTAAGGGAATTGGGCCCCATCTCTCTGAGAGGGGAGCAGGACCCCAGCCACTGTCTCTGCAAGAGGGAAGGTCATTGGGCATGGTTCTGCCATTCCAGATTTTAAGACAGAGCTAGTGGACAATCTACCCTCCCATTCAGACCTGTCCAGCCCCCTCTTCCCATTCCTGGTCACACAACACTCTGTGGCAGTGATAGTGTTAATTATGTGGAAAGTCACGTGCTTACAATTGTCCTTTAACACAGTAGCAGCTGAAAATATGTCCAAACCAGCACCATGTGATCACCCAGCTCTCTACAGACCATGTGAACCACAATTCAAGAAATCCAGGGCTAGGAAAGAGCACCAGTGCAAATTTCCCCATGGAGAAGTATTAAGTCAGTATTAAGGATCTGTATTACAGTGTAATTGCAAGGAATGTAATGTGTATTATGTTACTGTACATGCTGTATGGGACTTATTTATAGAAAGGCAGAGTCTGTCAGTAAAAGTGGTGAATGTAATGTGTGGTGGTAAGATATGTTGAAGGAGGATACTCTACTTGGACACTTCTTGGCTTTTATGGGTTTGGGTGGATGTTCCTTTTAGGCAACCCTAACTGGGTGTTGCTTGTTTGTTTCTTTGGTGAGAAAATTCTTGGTTTGTGAGAATGTCCTTGGTTTTTTGAAGCTACATGTAGGAATTCAGTAGAAATGACACCAGACCTTTCCTCCCCTCAGAAATTACAAGTGGAGAGGGAAGTTTTCCATGCGAGATGTCTGCCTCATACTTTTCTACTTTTTTTAAGTTTCCACAAATGAGATGAAAAAATATATTTTGCCCCTTTTACAAAATTTGTATAGTTGCTTTGTTGAGATGATCTAGAGCATCCATGCTTTGCAGCAAGGGCTTGAAATTTAGCAGGGATGTGCCTTTAGTTAGTGTCAGGGATGTGTCTTTTGCCTTCTCGGTTTAAAAAAAATATAAAAGCCCAAATTTGGCCAGTTTGAAACATCTCAGTTTGCACATGCTCACTGAAGACTTGTTAGTGTGACAACTGATTGCTCTGAAGATTCCATCTGTAGAGAGCATGCTCCAGTCTAAGGCTGTTGGGGATGAACAGGCCTTTCCTTGCAATTGCTCAGGCCCGTGTGGCACCAGGCACAGAAACTGAAAGCAGGAAGATTCTCTCCAGTGCTTTCAACGCTCCTCCTGCTGGCCTGTGGAAGAGGACGCTGCCTGATTTGAATGCCGGTGGGACAAGGACCGGACCTGGGGCAGTAGCAAAATGAGTAGATTAGGACAAGAAGCCTGGAGTGGGATAGAACTTGGACTAGGGTGACCAGTAGGGCCGGCTCCAGGGTTTTTGCCACACCAAGCGGTGGAAAAAAAAATAAAAATAGCTGCGATCGTGATTGGCAGCAGCTCCACCATGCCGCTTTCTTCTTCGGCGGCAATTCGGCAGCAGGTCCTTCCCTCCAAGAGGGACCGAGGGACCCGCCACCGAATTGCCACTGAAGAGCCCGACGTGCCGCCCCTTCCCCTTGGCCACCCCAACACCTGCTTGCTGAGCTGGTGCCTGGAGTCTGCCCTGGTGACCAGACAGCAAGTGTGAAAAATCAGGACATGGGGTGGGGGCTAATAGGACCCTATATAAGCAAAAGACCCAAAAATCAGGACTGTCCCTATACAATCAGGACATCTGGTCACCCTAACTGGGATTGGGAGGAGGAAGACTAGTACTAAGAGCCAGTGGGAGAGAACAGAGATGGGGGAGATCGACTGGATTATGAGCTGGAGGATGGAGAATCTGGGACTGGCTGGGGACAGAGAGTGGGACTTGTATGAGAAGTCCAAAGGAGTAAACTGAGGCGAGCTAGGCAAGAAGATTGAGACTGGTTTGAAGAAATGTGGGGGAGAGGGGTCATGGCGGAAGAGACAAGACCGGGAAAAGCTGGAGGGGATGGGGTACAAATGGTCAGGCTTGAGTGGAATAGAAGGACTGTGACCTCCAGAGGACACTACCCTGCAGAACTTGGAATGGAATTAAAATTCTTGAATCTCACCCTGATTCAAGTAAAAGAATAAAGCCTAATATACTGTTATTAAGTAGCATATTACTTCTTCAGTAAGAGTGGTAGAAGTCAGAGCTGTGCAGCAGAAGGTCATGGTTTCAAACCTTGCTGACAACCAAGCAAACCCTATTTTACCAAGCCCCTGAAAGCAGCTTGTTCCTGGACTGGGGCTGCTATTTCCACTGTCAGGCATCTTCCCAGCCAACCAAACATCACTGCTGATTAAATTTATCTGTTTTATTTGGGTGGTTTTCTTGTAAGTTAAGTAGAAATTATCAATTTTTGAAGAGAAGGGCTAGAAGACTTGAGGAGAAAAACAGGGTCTGAACTTCAAAGACAGGGGATATTCATAGATTCTAAGTCCAGAAGGGATGACTGTGATCATCTAGTCCAGTGGTCCCCAACATGGTGCCTGTGGGCACCATGGCGCCCGCCGAGACATTTATGTGCACCCGCCTAGTGCCCAGCAGAGGAGAGAAGCCGCGGCCCCGCGCCTGCCAGGGACAGAGAACTCTGGGGCTGCAGGCTCTGGACATCGGTTTTCTCTGTCCCTGGCAGGCGTGGGGCCGCGGCTTCTCTCCAGCTTCTCCAAGGCAGCAGACTGCGGGCACCGGTGTTCTCGGTTCCCGGCAGCCATGAGGCCATGGCTTCTCTCCAGCTTCTCCAAGGTTGCAGACTGCGGGTGCCGATGTTCTCAGTCCCTGGCAGGCGCGGGGCCGCAGCTTAAGCCGGAGAGAAGCTGCGGCCCCATGCCTGTCAGGGACAGAGAACTCCGGGGCTGCAGGTGCTGGTGTTCTCCGTCCCCGGAAGGCGCGGGGCCCACCTAGTGCCCAGTAGAGGAGAAAATCCGGGGCCCCGCACCTGCTGGGGACAGAGTACTCCGGGGCTGTAGCTGCGGGTGCCTGTGTTCTCTGTCTTCCCGGCTTCTCTCTGCACTGCCCAGAACTGGCGTCAAAAACAAAAACCACAAAAACACTCTGACTCTGCAGAATGGACGGAATGCTGCCCCATAGCATGTGCTGCCCCAGGCACGTGCTTGCTCCACTGGTGCCTGAAGCCGGCCCTGCATGTGAGTAATTGTTGGTGCCCGCCACACACTTCTGAAAACTTGAATGTGCTACTGGCCACAAAAAGGATGGGGACCACTGATCTAGTCTGACCTCCTGTACAACACAGGACATAGAACTTCCCCACAATCATTCCTAGAGCATATATTCAGAAAAACATCCAGTCTTGATCAAAAAATTGCCAGTGATGCAGAATCTACCATGACCCTTGGTAAATTGTTCCAGTGGTTAATTATTCTCACCATTAAAAATTGAGGCCTTATTTCCAGTTCGAATTTGTCTAGCTTCAACTTCCAGACATTGGATCATGTTAGACCTTCTTCTGCTGGATTGAAGAGCCCATTATTAAATATTTGTTCCCCATGTAGGTGCTTATAAACTATAATAAGGTCACCCCATCAACCTTCTTTTTGTTCAACTAAACAGATTGAGCTCCTTGAGTCTATCACCATAAGGCAGGTTTTCTAATCCTTTCATCATTCTTGTGGCTCTTCTCTGTACCCATTTCAATTTACCAATATCTTTCTTGAAATGTGGACACTAGAACTGGACACAGGATTCCAGCAACAGTCGCACCAATGCCAAATACAAAGATAAAATAACTTCTCTACTCCTACTTGAGTTTCCCGTTTATGCATCCCAGAATTGCATTAGCTCTTTTGGCCACAGTGTCACACTGGGAACTCATATTCAGCTGATTATCCACCATCAACAACAAATATTTTTCAGAGTCATTGCTTCCCAGCATAGTGTCTCCCATCCTGTAAGCATGGGCTACGTCCTTAGGGTATACATTTACATGTAGCCATATTAAAATGCGTATTGCTTGTGCCCAGTTTACTACGCGATACAGATCACTCTGTATCACTGACCTGTCCTTGTCACTATTTACTGTTCTCCAATTTTTGTGTCTCCAAACTTTATCAGTGATAATTTTACATTTTCTTCCAGGTCATTAATAATAATGTTAAATAGCATAAGGCCACAAACTGAGCTCTGTGGAATCCCAGGAAGCCTGCATATGATGTATATGAATTTTGAATTTGGTGGGTATTATAGTTTTCATGCAAAAGTGGTAGAAGTTTCTCAGTTTTCTTAGGGAAGCCAAACTCTAGCTTAGTGTCATCACTGGAATGAACCCCACCTAGTCCTTTCTGCACCTCTTACAGGAGTGGCTCTTTTTCCAAGTTCTCCTACTGCTTTGGCTCTTAGCACAGGAAGACTTTCTAGACAGATTTCCTACACAATTATTTTTATATGGTGATGATCATGAGGAAATCAAAATTAACAGAATAGGACTTGAAAGTACCTTCTTGGAAGAGCAGCTGTGAATGGTGTTCAGACTTCCATAGAGGTCTTGGTGGCAGAGGCTGAATTACCACAACCCCTTATTGTAAATGATCCTGCTGCATCTTTAAAAACACTTACTTCGGGGGCTGCTCTGATTTTCTGCAACCTCCCCACCCTGTGCTCCCTCAAGGAAGACTTGCCTCTGCTGGGACCCTGCACCATCGCTTTCCAAGCAGAAGCTGGAGTAACTCAGGTCAAATCTACCCCACAGTACTGACAGCAAGTATAAAAGGTGCCATACCATCAGTTCTGAAATGTATTTGTAGCATGGACCTCTATTACTGACCTGCAGTATTAGCTCCTTCTTCTTACTGGCCATTATTCTGCAAGAAGAACAGAAGTCACTAAAACAACAGTACAGAGCAATTGTTGTTTGCAGTTCAGAGCCACCTCACAGCAGCATAATCAATGATCTAGTACAAAAGAGGGAGTCCTCTTTCTACAACTGAAATTCACGTGCTGGCCAGCCCACTGATGTAGGGAAAGGCTTTTCCATGCCATGCTCACCCAGCGGGGTTTCACATTGTTCAACAGTGTCCCTTCCCCACCACTAGGTACTAGTGTTGGCGGGCTCCTCTGGAAGGATTCATATGGCCAGAAGGGACCATTGTGATCACACAACGTGTTTACTAATCCTTTAATTATTCTAATAGCTCATCATGGAACCCTCTCCAATTTATCAACATCCTTCTTGAACTGTGGACACCAGAACCTCTCACAACTCCTACCTGAGATTCCTGTTTATGCATCCAAGTATTGCATTAGCTGTTTTGGCCATAGCATCACACTGGGAGCTCATGTTCAGCTGATTAGCCACCATGACCCCCAAATCTTTTTCAGAGTCACTGTTTCTCAGGAGAGCCCCCATCCTGTCATTTTGGCCTACATTCTTTGTTCCTAGACGTGTACATTTAGAGTTAGCCATATTAAAATGCATATTGTTTGCCTGTGCCCAGGTTAAGAAGCAATCCATAGATTCATAGATCCCCAGGCCAGAAGGGACAATTGTGATTATCTAGTCTGGCCTTCAATGGAATAAAGGTCAGAAAACTTCCCCAAAATAATCCCTAAAGCAGATCCACCAAATCATTCCAGTGGTTAAATACTCTCACTGTTGAAAATTTATGTCTTATTTCCAGCCTGAATTTGTCTATCTTAAACTTCCAGCCACTGGAGTGTGTTATAGATCACTCTGTATAAGTGACCTGTCCTCTTAATTATTTACCACTCCTCCAATTTTTGTGTTGTCTGAAAACTTTATCCATGACAATTTTATGTTTTTTTTTCAGGACATTGATAAAAATGTTAAATAGCATAAGACCAAGAACCAATCCCAGTGGACCCCATTAGAAACACACCCATTCCATGATTCCCTGTTCATAATCGCATTTTGGGACCTATCCGTTAGCAAGTTTTTAATTCATTAGATGTGTGCCATGTTAATTTTATATCACTCTAGTTTTTTAATCACAATGTTGTGTGGTACCAAGTGAATTGCCTTACAGAAGCCTAAGCAGATTACATCAACACTATCACCTTCACTAACCAAACCTGTAAGCTCATTAAAAAATACATCTCAGGTCATCTCAGCCAGAATGGTTAAGTCTGTGCCACATGTAGGCTCACACAGCACTGCCACGCTGCTACTCCCCAGGAGCTTCAATATTTCAAGACATGTGCTGTGTCATATTCAAGAATGCACTAAAGCAGCAAATCCAGTCCTCTGGCAAAGAACCCACACAAAGCCTCTCATATACACCACACACCTAGGCAGGCGCAAGGCCAAACAGCCTGCTGACTGCAGAAATGTTTTAGTGCAGTGCTGGTCAGAGGAGTGTTGTCTGCAAAGGATACCTCCTTGCTCCTCGGCCCTGCCCTGGATGACTGCCAGACTGCTAGGAGATGCTTGCATCACTTGGAACCCCTGCTTAAGCTCAGATGAACACAGCAGGGGTGTTGAATGCCAGTGCAAGAGCTTGAACTCAGTTCAGAAATAAGGCAAAGCTCAAGTGAATGGCACACTGGACTGTTCTTCATGGGCCAGCCTATCAAAGGCTTAGACATCAATTAAACCAGCTTGGACTACAATCAGGCAAGGGAGTATCCATGGGGACAGCCCAGCACTGCACTAGCTGGGGGAGCATGAGCAGGGGACCAGGTGTAGCCAGGGGTGAAAGTAACTTAAAGGACTTACCGGTACTCCAGAGTCCTGCGGAGGGGGAGGGGCCTCAACTGGAAGAGGCATGGCCTCTATCAGAAGAGGTGGGGCCTTTAAATCATGGGGCTTTTAAATCAGGATTTAAAGGGCTCAGGGATTCGGCTGAAGCTAGGAGCCAGGCCCTTTACATTAACCCTGGAGCTACCAGCTGCAGAGGTGGCTGGGAGCCCTGGGGTTTGGGCAGGGGTGAAAGTAATTTACATTTCTTACCCATATGGTCCAATCGCAAGCAACCCACCCACCTCTCCTACGTACTTCATGGATCCCTCCCATTGCATGACATAGATAGAGAAAATAAAGCTACTACTACTACTACCAGTACTGTCTGTAATGAAACTTTACTATTGGAATAAGCCTGAAAAAGTGAAAACTCACTGTCACATTTTTCTCTGTGCCTTCCCTCCTTCTCCTCCAGCCAGGCTGCCGATGCTAGGCTCTGTGCTTTCTCCCTGCCTGGCACTCAGCAGCTGCTGCAGAGGCTTCCCTCTAGCTTGCAGCAGGAAGACTGCCTCCTGCATAAGAACAGTTTAAACTCAGTTGTTCCCTGATGGTTCAGCCCCCAGGGTTAAGAGAGGTTTCTGGCATCTTTGTTAATTTCACTCCCAATTGTGGGGCGTGGGGGGGGGAAGCTGTGTGTGACCATGGCAGGGGCAGTTCTTTTCTGCCCCCTGGATGAGGGGATCTCCAATACTACTAAAATACAATAGTAGGGGCCGGTTGCTGGGGTCGGGGCAGTTGGCGGCAGGCTGCAGCTGCCCTGTTTGTGACACACATTCATACATACACATACATACTGTATGTATGCGTATGTGTATGAATGTGTCACAAACAATGCAGCTGCAGCCTGCCGCCGACCAGCAGCGACCCCAGCAACCGGCCCCTGTGGGCTGCTGCCTGCAGAGAGCCAGCAGGTGCCGCTGGGCTGGGTCTGCCAAGGAGTAAATAACCAGGGCAAAAACCACAGCCAGCCAGCCAGCCAGGGAGCCGGGGTGCGGGGGGAGGAGGAGAGGAAGGGAAAGTCAGAGGTGAATGAAGGACAACTGGAATAGCCTTAATGAAATTTAGATATTTAGAGAAAGTTTTGTCAATTTCAGCCTCTGCACTCTGCAGGCAGGACAAAACAAAAAGAGATCTGAGATTGCACCTGATGTCCTAAGAACATTTCAGATGTTTAAATTAATTTAGAAAGAGGGTGGATTGGAATGAAAACTACTATTTTTTTCAAAGGAGGCACAATAATTTTGCTGAATATTCAGTTTTCCCCTCCAATCCCTTTGTGGTTTTGTCTATGGGGGCTATTTGCTTTCCCTGTAAATCTTTAGTTGCTTTAGCAAAATTGCTTTGCCCAAAATAAACCCTAATCATCATGACACATCTTTCCACCATGTTCTCCATGTTTTTTGTGTTGTTTTTTTTAAACAGTAACATTTCAAAGAGGATCTGCAAGCAGTTTGGACATCACAACCATGATCCTCTGCTGGGGAGGGAATGGGATAGATTTGAACTTGGAAATGATTCCTGATTTTGATTGTGTTTAGGAGATCCCCTCATCCCGGGGGCAGAAAAGAACTGCCCCTGCCATGGTCGCACACACCCAACAACAACTGAGAGTGAAATTAACAAGGATGCCAGAAACAGCTCCTAACTCTGGGCACTGAACTGCACAGGGAACAGTTGAGTTTAAACTGTTCTTTTGCAGGCAGCAACAGCAGGCATCTCAGCCAGTCTACTGCAAGCTCGAGCCTAAAGGAAAACCCCTGCTGGGGGTATGGGGAGGAATGCAGAGCCTTGTCTGCAGCCTGGCTGGAGAAGGGGGAGGGAAGAGACGAGAAACCAACGTGACAGTGAGTTTTCCTCTTCCACCTGCTTTTATTAGCTCAGGATTTAAGCTGTGCAGCCAAATGCTTGTATTTGTTGTGTATATTAGTAGGAGAGATCCCCTCATCCCCGGGGGCAGACAGGGACTGCTCCTGCCATGGTCAAACATACCCTCCCCTCGACCCCTTCCCCCCAGCTACTGTGAGTGAAATTAACAAGGAGGCCAGAAACCTAGCCCTGGAGGCTGAACCATCAGGGAACAGTTGAGTTTAAACTATTCTTATGCAGGGAACACGCTTCTCTCTCCCTCCCTCCATCAGTCTCCTTTTCTTACTGGTCCTCCGTACCGGCGCGTACCAGCTTACTTTCACCTCTGAGCCACACATACATAGAGTGGGACTCTCCTCCCCATCAGTGCACAGCTGCACCATGTGAGCAGGCAGGCATGCTGCCTGCCCTACTCTGGGCCATCCATCTTAGTAACTGGCAGCCTCCCAATCTGTGCAGAGGGAGTGGCTCTCCACCAGAGATGCCGGAACAGGAGTGGGCCAAGGAACCATGGCCCCATCACTTTTAAAAGTGGGAGTTTGAGTGACTGGGGGGGCAGCGGAGAGGAGCAAGCAGAGGGCGTGGGCTTGGAGGGGAAGAGTTGGCACAGGAATGGGGCTTTGCAGGAAGAGGCAACGCGAAGGTGGGGGCTCAGGGAGAAGGGGTGGTGCAAGAGCATTGCCTTGGAGGGATAGGTTAACACAGGGGGCAGGGACACAGTTTGGGCACCAGTGGTCCCCCACTTTTAGGGAGCCTCCACCACTGCTGCTCTCCATTCTCCAGGTACTGCTGCATCCAGCCAACCAGCCAGCGAAGGGGGAGGGTGTCCAGACACCACTAAGTCACCTTCTCTAGGGAGCCCACCAGGACATGCCATCAGAAAGCAACAGTGCTGAGAAACTCTTGCCTCTGAGCCTACATATTGTCTAAAGGATGCAGCTCTTCAAACATGGTTTCCCCCCTGGGCTGTCTGGACTTGTTCTCTCCAGAGACCCCTCATGCCTGCTCCTTCCCACCCTGTCTATCTCACAAGGTGCTGGAGACGGTGTAGACCAAAATACTTCTCCAGCAAAGGGAGGAGTGTGGGATAGAAAGACACACACACACACACACAACTCCCACTAGCCATGCTTCAATGCCTCTGTGATGCTAGCAGACCAAGTGTCAGCTCATGCCAAGGCCCCAAGGTGTCACTGAACACTGAGAGATGCATAGCTGGAAACCATTTTGGCTCACCTGTGGGTTAACATTGTTAGAACAGGTTAGATTTATAAGAATGTGTTTAGTCTTAATTAAATGCTTGTAGGACACTGCATGTATTATTCTCTTATAATGCCTGTACTCCATGTTACAAGGTAATATTTGTTCTGTAACTATAAAATCTGTTCTCTGAAATTGTAAACCCCCACAGTCAGGAGAGACGCATTACCAAGTGTGAAATACTAGGTTACTACAAAAGGTGTCATCTCCTATACAACAAAAGAAGGCTCATAGATGCCAGACAAACCATTGTAAAACATCAGTGACAAAAGACTTTGTTGATTGCTTTCTTCCCCTCCTCCTCGTCCCCGCCCCTGAAGATGAAATGTGCACAAATACTCATCCCATCAGTTTCAGCTCTGGGAGAAGGGAAAAAAAAATCCCTGTCAAGAATAAATGGTTATCCCTATGCTGCTTGGATTTCAGGGAGAGGGCAAGACTTCCAAACGTAAGCAAGGGATCCCCAGATGTTTAGCCTAGGTTAGCCCTAAAGGACACAGAGAGCTTGCACATTAGCAGCTTCAACTACTTTTTGGAAGCTAAGACAGTAATTCATTGGTGGGTGCATGTTTACCCACTTTAACCTTGTAAATAACAATCATTTCTTTTTCTTAGTTAATAGATCTTTAACTAGTTTATTATAGGATTGGCTACAAGCATTGTCTTTGGTGGTGAGGTACAACTGATCTGGGGTAAGTGACTGGTGCTTTGGGACTGGGAGTAACCTGAATATTCTCGTGATCTGGGGGGTAAGGGACCATCTATCACAAGGGCAAGTTTGCATGGGTGGCCAAACAGATCAGAGTGCCCAAGGGGACTGTCTGTGACTCTATGTTAAGGCTGTTATAGTGCTTGAGGAATTCACACGATACTTAATTGGTGAAATCTAAGTATAGCACTCACAACCAGTTTGGGTTTCTGCCCTGAGACTGGCACTCATCTTCCTGAGCCACTCCAAACAGCTTGACAGCTTTCACTCACAAAGGACCCACAAGAATCCTCTCAAAAATACTAACTGGCCTGCCGGGCATTCTCCTTTCCCAACCCAGGATCATCAACACAAATCTTCAGAAATCAAGAATTAGACCCCAAAAATCACGAGACTAGCACAAAAAAACCCATGAGACTGAAAATCACTCAATTGCCTTGTTTGTTGCCTGTCTACTGATTTTTACTTTTTTTTTTTTTATCATGAGGGGCAAGTCGCTTGCCCTCAATTTGTGTGTCCTCATCTCAGGGTCAAAATCCAACCGCAATTACGTACATACATGCACCCACTTTCCCTTGCACTCCCATCTGCTTCCTGACCCCCACCTTTCCCTGCACTCCCCAATCTGCCTCCTGGCCCCACCATTCCCTGCACCCTCATCTGTCTCCTGTCCCCCATGCCTTCCCCTGCAGCTCCCCAATCTACTGCCTGCACCCCCACATTCTTCTGACTCCTGTCCCATACCCTAATACAGTCCCTGTCCTCTGCAATTCCTCAGTCCCAGTTCATGTGCCTTCACATGGTGATAAAGGATACACATCTACACTGCAGCAGCATCTTAGAACCTGGGTCCACTGACTGAGGCTTGCATAATGGGCTAAAAATATCAGTGTAGACATTCAGGCTTAGGCCAGGTTTCAGAGCCCGGGCTCCATGTCTATACTGCAATTTTTAGCTCCATAACACAAGCCTGCAAAGGACAACTAGGCTGGTAAAAGCCAGGGTGAGACCATGTGCGTGTGGGCTAGCTACTGGTTTAGGGCTCTGAATCAAAGCTACACAGCACAAAGGCATCCTTCATTACAGGACGGAACCTGTTACTGGTCTGGGTGATCCCCAAACATCACACCTCCCTTCCCAGGAGTCCTTGGTGAGAGGCCTAGAGTTCCCATAGTCCTTTTGGATTACAAATCCCAGCATGCCTTGGTCCTGGGCAGCACCAGAAACAGGCAGATGCTCGGCCTGAGTCCTGCCTTAAAGCCAGAGCTCCCTATCACACATTTGTGAACTGAGTGAGTTCAATGGATAAGTCACTAAGCCAACAAACATGAAATCCCATCATTCCGTATGCAGACTGTAGCCACACTCACAACAGAGCCAGTGACAGGGAACCTTGTGGGTAGGGTTATCATCAGGCCATTGTAATGAACACTCCTTAGTTTAAAAAGAAATGACTCTCCCATACTAAATCAATATAAAACACCTCTTATCCTGTACTTTAACTATGGGGTTGCAAGTTACCCATGGTTCAAAATGTGCAATGCCACTCAAATTTGCCAGAGGGATAGCCAGGCCAAATTTGAGTGACACTGCAACCCCATGTGTTAGGTCACATCACCAAATTTGCACTCCCTTACCATCTATAGAAATCTGAGTTAGACCAGCAGCTCTTCATGCGTGATGGTAGATGGCAGGATGGGGGTATCATAACCTTAGTCCCAGATTTGGACCTTCGCGTCCAAAATATGGGGGTTAGCATGAAAACCTCCAAGCTTAGTTACCAGCTTGGACCTGGTACTTGCTGCCACCACCCAAAAAATTAGAGTGTTTTGGGGCACTCTGGTCCCCCTGAAAAACCTTCCCTGGGGACCCCAAGACCCAAATCCCTTGAGTCTCACAACAAAGGGAAATAATCCTTTTTCCCTTCCCCCCCTCCAGGTGCTCCTGGAGAGATACACAGACACCAGCTCTGTGAATCCAAACAAAGTGACTCCCCCTCTCCGTTCCCAGTCCTGGAAACAAAAGCACTTTCCTCTTCACCCAGAGGAAATGCAAAATCAGGCTAGCAAATCCAACACACACAGATCTCCCCCTGATTTCTTCCTCCCACCAATTCCCTGGTGAGTACAGACTCAATTTCCCTGAAGTAAAGAAAAACTCCAGCAGGTCTTAAAAGAAAGCTTTATATAAAAAAGAAAGAAAAATACATACAAATGGTCTCTCTGTATTAAGGTGACAAAATACAGGGTCAATTGCTTAAAAGAATATTGAATAAACAGCCATATTCAAAAAGAATACAAATCAAAGCACTCCAGCACTTATATTCATGCAAATACCAAAGAAAAGAAACCATATAACTTACTATCTGATCTCTTTGTCCTTACACTTAGAAACAGAAGATTAGAAAGCAGAACTACTTCTCCAAAGCTCAGAGAAAGCAGGCAGACAGACAAAGACCTCAGACACAAAATTCCCTCCACCCAAAGTTGAAAAAATCCGGTTTCCTGATTGGTCCTCTGGTCAGGTGCTTCAGGTGAAAGAGACATTAACCCTTAGCTATCTGTTTATGACAGGGGGACATGTGGAGAAATGGGGGTCTCTTTGCAGGGGCTGGGAGTCTATGTTCTGCTTGGCTGGGTTGGGATCTGCTCTAATTAATTTTGGGCCAGCCCCTGTGTGATGCCTCAATGGTTGCCTGGCTGAGGCTTCAGGTTCCATTGGGAGTGGCTCAGCACTGAGCTCAGGATGTAGCGCTTGAGACTCTGAGCCAACAGTGTTGCTCTTAGAGATGGGTGAGGGGCCAGGCCAGGCAGAGGGGGCTGCTGGAGGGCATGCAGGGTCAGAGGTCCATGGGAAGCGGGATTCCCCTGAGCACAAGGCCCTGCCCTTGCACTACCCCTTCTCCCTGAGCCCCCGCCCTCGCTCCTCTCTTCCTCTGTGAGTGGGAGACGTACAGAAGGGCTCAGTCACAGGCCCCCTTTATTCTCCTCAAGAAGCAGTCAGGCTCCCCTGGCAGAGAGCATCAGCGGGGAGTCACAGGTCATTTGCTTTCAGGACCAGCTGCCTTCTCCTTGGGATGGAGCAGGAGCTTCCAGCCTCACAGGGGTTGGGGAACCGTGAGGAGCAGGTTTCCTCTCCCCGTTTGAAAACGACTCTTCCACTTTAACCTTTCCTGTGTTCACCAGGGCTGCAACAGTGACCAGGGAGCAGAGGGATCTGGGGGGTCTGCCCCTGCTAATGAGGGGAATGCTTTCTCCCTCACACATGTAACACTTTCTCCTTACTCCAAGCGCTGATGTCTCCAGCGTTCTCTTGCTGTATAGTTTCTCCCCAGGCAACTCCTCCTGTTCATTGCAGATGTCAGTTATTCCCAGCCATTCTGAGCGTTTCTGTTTCCCATTTTGGACACAGGAGGTTGTTTGGCCAGAGCAGTGATGTACATTACGATATTCCATGTGGAGAAAGCTGCTATAGGCAGAGTGCACCACTGCACCAAAGGCACATTATCTCACTGAGGCAGGGAGGGAGATGGTTTGACCAGTTACAGTGAGTCAGTGACAGAGTTAAGGAGAATCCAGAGGCCCCTCATGCCTGGTCTGGCAGGACTCCACTGCACATTGTGCACCATCCTCTCTCACACATTCCACCCCCATGGCAGACGAGAACTGAGTAATGCATGTGGCCATTCTGGGATCTCTAAAGCATGGCACTTGCCCTGTGGAGCCCAGTGTGGCCTGCAGTCTCTGTCATCACCTAGACATGTGGTGCATGGAAACATGTCTCAGCCTGTGCTGCTCCCTGAATCAGAGCAGCCTGGCTATGGCACATGCTGGGACTTTTAGCTCAAGTAGAGGGCAGCTGGCCTCTGTTTCCATTCTGGCATGACAGAGGAGCGGGTGCACCAAATTTGAGTGGTGGTGTGACCCAGCAGTTGGAAATGTACGTGCACAACCTGATGTCATGGTATCCGCCATCCAGATCGCCATCCATGAGTGTCAGCGCCAGTTCCAGGACCAGTGCTGGAACTGTTTCAGCCTTGAAACCAAGAACAAGACCCCCTATGAGAGTATCATCTTCAGCAGAGGTAAGGGCCAGAAAGCCTTCCTCCTCCTCCTCTTCCTCCCAGTCTCTTGGGGCAGTGCTTCTCATGGTCATCCTCTCACTACAGCTAAATACAGCACCCAGGCACACTGTGGGTGGCTCTCACACATGCTCAGTGCAGTCCCTTCCATGACTGACCAGGCCAGGGAGCAGCAGTGCAGTGATATGGCTGGGAGCTAGAGAGCCAGGTGGAACCACAGGCTCTGTCTGTGTCCAGCAGCCCCAAAACAGAATCCTCTTTATATTCACTACAGACGAGCCCTGCCTCTTCACCACACACCTCAGTTTCTCTGCCCATCCTTTTCCTTTCCTAAATCCACTTATGCCCAGTGCCTGCTATTCCATAGGATCCCAAGCTTCCTTCAGACTCCAGCCTGATTTCTGCATCCCTCACTCAGCCAAAACTCTCATTGGCCACAGTGAGGCTTGTCCCAGGAAGTACTTTGCTTCCCTCCAAAATGCAGCCAGCTCTGTGGGACATAGCAACTGTTTGGCAGCAATGCTACACAACAATTTAGGACAGGATGTGAACAGGAACATTATTATCCAATAGGAACTGCAGGGAGGGAGGTGGATTTAGGGGGGACCAAATGTAATTCTATACACTGGAAGTGGATGAATACCCCAACTCATCATCTCCAGGTTCAGTTTCTGCAACTCTGTATCTAGGGATGGAGCCACCTGCCTGGAGAAAGCTCCACTGGGTCCAGATGCAGCAGCCTGTCTGCCTTGTTATGCAGAGCGGGAACTTGAGATGGTCTGGACCTAAAGAGAAAAAAATGAAGAGACTGTATAGATACAAATGTCAATGGGAAGAAATATACAACTGGGTAAAACCTGTCAACGGTGATTCTGGTAAAGTCTTTTGTACTTTGTGCCAGCGTGGATTCACTATTGGGCATGGTGGCAAAACTGACATGAGGCAGCATGCAGCAATCAACTGGACATAATAAAAGCATACAGGCCAAATGTGGGACAAATATCAGCAAATTCTTTGACTCTTCAAACTCCATGACTGCCAAGGGGATGGCTATGGAACTTATGAACATCTTCACCCGTGTCGGGGTGCCCCAGGAAATCCTGACAGACCAAGGGACAAACTTTATGTCCTAGATGATCAATGATTATGTCTGCCAGTTACTCAAAATCAAGACCTAAAGAACATCTGTATACCACTCCCAAACAGATGGCCTGGTAGAGCGTTTTAACTGAACCCTAAAAACAATGCTCTGAAAGTTTGTCCTGACAGATGTCTGGCATTGGGACCAGCTGCTCTTGCCTCTCTTGTTCGCAGTCCAGGAAGTACCCCAGTCTTCCACCGGCTTCTCACCATTTGAGCTTTTATATGTGAGGCAAACCCAGGGAATTTTAGACTTTGTGCGAGAAATGTGGGAAGAGCAACCATCCTGAGCTAACAACCAGGTACAGTATGTTTTAAACCTGAGGGAGAGGCTTGAGGCCCTAGGCTTGTTTGCCAGGGAGAAACTCCTACATACCCAGGAAGTGGCCTATACTAAATGGGCATGTCTCCAGGAGTTTCAGCCTGGTGACTGGATGCTGCTATTGTTGCTCAGTTCAGAATCAAAGCTCCTAGCCCGCTGCCAAGCACCGTATGAGGCGATCTGACGTGTAGGGCAGGTGAACTATGAAATCAAGCAACCAGATAAACATAAGGTACAACAAATCTACCACATGAACCTGTTAAAACCATGGAAAGCCCAGGAAGGCTTACTAATAGTGCCTTACCCACCAGAGCCTGAACTGGGCCCATAGGCCATGAAGGCCTCAACTCCAGGGGTGATCAAGATTGGAAACAATCTTACCCCAGAGCAGAGAGGTCAGGCGCAAAAACTGATCACTGCCTTCTTTTCCATTTTCTCAACCTGACCAGGACAGACTCACCTGATAAGCCATCATATTCAGATGAACCATGCATTAAGGTCAGAGAAAACCCCCAGCCCCTCCCCCTGAAGCTTAGAGAGACTATGAAAGAAGAACTCTGCTTGATGTTAGCGTTGGGGAGTGACCTATGGGGACTTCCATAGGTCAATGTAGTATTGAAGTTCGATGCCACGGGTTGATGAACTACTTGACCAGCTGGGAAAGGCAGAGTACATCACCACTTTAGACTTAACAAAGGGCTATTGGCAGATCCCTCTCACACTCGAGTCCACGGGAAAAAACCCTTTCTCCACCCCATGCAGGCTTTTTCAGTTCCAGACCAGGCCCTTCATTTTGCATGGGGCTCCGGCCACAATTCAGTGGCTAATGGACCAAATTCTCTGCCCCCATAGCAGGTATGCAGCTACGTAGCTTGACAACGTGGTAATTTATAGTCGCTACTGGCAACACCATTTGAAACAGATGACTTTGAACCTCCAGTCCCTCCAGGAGGCCAGCCTGACAGCGAACCCTTGGGAAGAATGAGACCACCTACCTCGGGTACACATTGGAAAAAGGCTTGATCTGACTCTTCATTAGCAAAGTTCAAGCCCTCCAGCTGTGCCCCACGCCGTCCTCAAAGAAGCATATATGCTGATTCCTGGGACTACCCAGGTATTACTGCCACTTTATCCCAGGATTCTCCTCCATTGTGGCCCCCCTGTCCAATCTCCTCAAGAACAGGAGCCCTAAAAGGATCCATTGGACCAGAGCCTGTGAAGAGGCGTTTCAAACTCTGAAGGCCCAGCTCTCTCATGCACCTATCTTGTACAACCCTGACTTTGCCAAGGAGTTTTTGTTACAAAGAGACGCCTCAGACATGGGCTTAGGAGCTGTTCTATCACAGGGAGTCAGGGGCGACAAACACCCCATCCTATATATTAGCAGGAAGCTATTCCCACAAGAGAAGACCTATTCTGTAATTGAGAAAGAAGCCCTGGCAGTAAAATGGGCCATGGATTCACTCCCTTATTATATTCTGGATACGCACTTCACTCTTGTTACCAACTACGCCCCCGTGTGCTGGCTCTATGCCAAGGACACACATCCCCAAGTCATGAGGTGGTACCTTTCCCTCCAGCCGTTCTCCTTCTGCATCCAGCATCAGGCCGGGAGAGCCCATCTGAATGCAGACTTCTTTTCATGGGATGGTGGAGAGCAGGGGGTCATGAGGTGAGGGATGTGTGAAGGAACAGAGAGACTGCAGCCGGGCACTGCAGGGCTTAAGTAACACCTGTGGGTTCAGCTAGCCCTGCCCTGTTATTCCTGCAACCAATGCCAGGCCTGGAGTGGGGAGAAAAGAAGGGAGCCTGGCTCAGTCAGTGGCTGACTGGCGAAGAGGCAGGAGCAGTGTTTTCCTCAGGAATTGAAATTGGGAGGTGGGTAATCAAATTTACAGGTCAGGGGTTCAGGGCCAATGAGGGGTGAGACCGTAAGAGAGAAGGCAGGCTGTATGGCACCATAGTAAAAACTGAAAAATGTTTCATGACCATTTTATTAGATTTAACTCACGTTTTAAAATCATCACACAAATTAAAGTTGGCTACTCAAGCCTCTGTGAAGCACCACATCTACATCCTTCTTGGTTTCTTGTTATAATTTTGCGCAACTCTGTTAATGAACTTCTTAAATGCAGTATGTTCATGTTTGGTGGCTTCTCCTGTGTCTGGTACTTCCATTCCTTCAACTGATATGCTCATTCACATGATCAGGCAGAAGGCGACTTCTATCAGAATATAAAATTCTATTCAGTGATGAAAAAGAACCTTTAACTGTAGCTGTTGTGACTGGGAGTAGCAAGAGATGAATTCCTATTTCTTTCATCCCAGGAAACAGAATACAAAGATGGGGTCGAGCCACTAGTGGTCATAAAAAAGAAGTTGAAGTAAAATCTTCATTCA
The DNA here is from genome assembly GCF_025201925.1 of Gopherus flavomarginatus. NCBI lineage: Eukaryota > Metazoa > Chordata > Testudines > Testudinidae > Gopherus > Gopherus flavomarginatus. The sequence continues at coordinate 64,618,419 of NC_066624.1, forward strand.
TTCATTGTATGATATTCCACTCTGTGTTCAAATTCTCTATTCTGTCCTGAGCACATGGAAGCCCCATTGCTGGTAGCGCCTCACTCCACTCAACTGTCAGTGTTTTATAGGACAGGGATCTGTAAAAGCTACGTAGAGGTTGAGTAGAATCTAGAAGTCACTGTTGTAGATTTTTACGAATCAAGTCTGTGTACTTTTTCAGTTGTCTTAACAAACACCTCTTGTCTTCTTCACTTAAGGATTCAATATTAATGCCTTCATTAGTCAACTTCTGGACTGAAGTTTTTGCTTCTTCCAGTACTTTTTCAATGGATGACTCTGATTGATCCAAATGTAGCTTCTATTGCTGAACAAAGATTTACTACTGTTGTAGCAGATGCCTGGACAGCATTGTTTAATGACCCAAGTGGTTTCAACAGCAGACTTACAAGAGAGAGAATGGTATTCTCTGAATGTAGTAGCAAAAGTAATCCACCAGCCTCACTACTTAGATCCATATCATCTTGGTAGATACTTTCCAAAGTCAGTAATAACAGCTGCAGCAATTTTAAGACAACAGCCAAGGATCGCTCATGAGAAAGCCAGAGGATTTTCCCAGATTGGACTAATTTGAACTTCAGTCTCAGTGTATTTTCTATATTTTCTAAGATAGTCAGTCTTTTGGACTCTTGCTGAAAAACGAATATAATTAAGACATTGAATTTATAGCTTTTAAAATGTCTTTTGAAGAATCTGCAGCTTGTACTGTGCTAGTTGGAGTAGATGGCCTCTGTAGTATGTATAGGAGAGATTAGGGTTACATTTTTCTCTGAGCAAAGCTTGTACTCCACCATGTCTTCCAGAGCAGCTCCATCATATGCACAAGCAGCCATCTGTTTGGGGTCCAGCTGAAAAGCATTTAACTCTTCTAAGATGTGGGTTGTCACAGATGTAGCCAATATGTCTTCTATAACTTGAGCATCTAGAAATACATCTACTGGCCTACCACTTACATCAAGACAACGTACACAGTGACTTAATACTTAATACCCATTTGCATCGGTGCATTCATCAGCCATGTATGCAAATGTTTTGAATATGGTGAGAGAGTTCTTCACTTTTTCAACTGTTGTGGCTTTCACTGTTGCACCACATGCTTCCAGCCAGTCAGTTGAGTTTCTTTCAGAAAGACAGTGAGCATTTGCTGGTCTTGTTCGGAACCAGTGTTCAACTTCAGGATGAACAAGTGACAATGTACTTAACATTGGCCTCTAGTTTGTAGTGTGTGGTATCTCTTGCTCAAATAGGAAGTATGATACCACAGCCATGTTTGTTCGCATGAACAGTGTTGTGTCTCCAGCATTCTTAACAGCCTCATTAACACTCGCCGGTGTTGTCCTTGGTCAGTGGAGACTCAGAGTTCAGATGTGCTTTCACATGAGTTCACCTCCCAGGTGGGGGCAAGAAGGCACCTTGCTCGTTCCTCCCGCTGCTCACTGTTTGCTCTGGTCACTGTTGTTCGTTGTGCCACCATTCACTCCATCGCTCTGTTGCCAATGGCCCTGTGCCATCACCTTCTGCTGTCACCTGCTACTGTGACCTCTGTGAGTTGGTCTTTTGAGGTTCCACCCAGCTCTCAGTGATTTCACTTGAGCTCTTAGCAGGGGGAACTTTGTTGCTAGTGCAGACTGGGCCATCTCTTCCACAGAAACACTGTCCCACAGCAGGTTTAAGCACTTAGACTTGATTATCAGTGATTTCAGCTGTAGTGGTTGTAACGGTGCACCCCATAAGGCTTTATAAAAATATGCTTATAAATATATATATAACACAACTAGAATATGTTTTATGCTACATAGGCCATGCAACAAATCTTAGTAAAGGTTATGATCTATTAAATCTATTCATCCTATTTGTATGCATGTATCATTATTGTATTCAAAGTTAATAATATTGTCTGTGTACTGGCTTAATTTTTAAGTAGCCTTTGTAAAGCATTTGGTCAGCTTCTTAAGAAAGAAATGTGCAAATTAAGTGCCCAATCAAGAAGTACTTCAGGAACAATGAATCTTGGAAGGCTCCAATCCACACAAGAGTCTATATGATAACGTTCAGGTAGCAGGTAAGCAATGGCTGCTGCCTGTAAAAACTGAGTCATGCATGGACATGTAACTTGCCCATGTGACTCCAAAACTCCATCTTGGAGATGGACTTTGGATAGGAGAGAGGAGGGGGTTGCCACCCACAAGAGAAAGTCTACTTAAACCGCTGAGACACCCTTCCATTTGGTCTTCAGCTAGCTCAAGAGATAGCCTCTCCACCTCTAAGGATACCTAAAAAAAACCAAAACACTAAAACAAAGAACAGTAACTACAGGGGGTGTAAGTAATTGCTGGACCCAGACTAGAAAAAAACTAGTCTGTAAAAAAAAAAAAAAGGCTTACTAAAATTCCTCTAAGGGTGAGGTTTTTATCTGTCCTCAGTTTTCTTACTGTATTAAACTCAGACTTGCGTGTTTTATTTTATTTTACTTGGTAATTTACTTTGTTCTGTCTGTTACTACTTTAAACCACTTAAATCCTACTTTCTGTATTTAATAAAATAACTTTTTACTTATTAATTAACGCAGAGTATGTATTAATACCTGGGGGAGGGGAGGACAAATAGCTGTGCATATCTCTCTATCAGTGTTATAGAGAGCAAACAGTTTATAAGTTTACCCTGTATAAGCTTTATGTGGGGTAAAACAAACTTATTTGGCATTTGAACCCCATTGGAAGTTGGGCATCTGAGTGTTAAAAACAAAACCACTTCTTAAGTGGCTTTCAGTTAAGTTTGCAGCTTTGGGGCAAGTGGTTCAAACCCTGGGTCTGTGTTGAAGCAAACTGGCATGTCTGGCTCAACAAAACAGGGTGCTAAAGTCCCAAGCAGGCAGGAAAAGCAGGGGCAGAAATAGTCTTGGCATATCAGTTGGCATTTCCCAAGGGAGTTTCTGTAATCCAACCTGTCACACGGGTCACTTAACAAAACAAAAGACTATCTATGAAGCCTAATCAGCTCTGCCTTTAAACAGTGGAGAGGGGTACCCTATCTCTTGATGCCCTCAATCAGCACAGGCTAAGTACAGTTCTACTGCCATTTACTCATAGAATAAGAACAACAACATTTAATTTCCCTCCCTCCCACATTCAAGTGATTTGTAACCCAACCCCAGCCAAAATCTATCACTTAGGCAACACAGCTTTGTTTGCTGGATACCTAGGTAGATGGTGTGAATGTAAATACAATCTGATCCTGAAGCCTTTCCCCCCAGCAGGACTGGCTCTAGGTTTTTTGTTGCCCTGAGCTGTCATAACCTTAGTCCCAGATTTGGACCTTAGCGTCCAAAATATGGGGGTTAGCATGAAAACCTCCAAGCTTAGTTACCAGCTTGGACCTGGTACCTGCTGCCACCACCCAAAAAATTAGAGTGTTTTGGGGCACTCTGGTCCCCCTGAAAAACCTTCCCTGGGGACCCCAAGACCCAAATCCCTTGAGTCTCACAACCAAGGGAAATAATCCTTTTTCCCTTCCCCCCTCCAGGTGCTCCTGGAGAGATACACAGACACAAGCTCTGTGAATCCAAACAGAGTGACTCCCCCTCTCCGTTCCCAGTCCTGGAAACAAAAAGCACTTTCCTATTCCCCCAGAGGGAATGCAAAATCAGGCTAGCAAATCCAACACACAGATCTCCCCGATTTCTTCCTCCCACCAATTCCCTGGTGAGTACAGACTCAATTTCCCTGAAATTTCCCAGTAAAGAAAACTTCAACAGGTCTTAAAAGAAAGCTTTATATAAAAAAGAAAGGAAAAATACATACAAATGGTCTCTCTGTATTAAGGTGATAAAATACAGGGTCGATTGCTTAAAAGAATATTGAATAAACAGCCTTATTCAAAAAGAATACAAATCAAAGCACTCCAGCACTTATATTCATGCAAATACCAAAGAAAAGAAACCATATAACTTACTATCTGATCTCTTTGTCCTTACACTTAGAAACAGAAGACTAGAAAGTAGAAACTACTTCTCCAAAGCTCAGAGAAAGCAGGCAGACAGAAAACAAAGACTCAGACACACTATTCCCTCCACCCAAAGTTGAAAAAATCCGGTTTCCTGATTGGTCCTCTGGTCAGGTGCTTCAGGTGAAAGAGACATTAACCCTTAGCTATCTGTTTATGACATGAGCAAAAAACATTTTTGGCTGCTCCCACCCCAGCCCTGGGCTCCCCCCTCCTTTCCCTGTACTCTCCTGCTGCCCCAGCCCTGGGCTCCCCCCAACCTGCACTCTCCTGCTGTCCCAGCCCGAGGTCACTGGTAACTTGCTCCCAGGGCGGGTCATTCAGCAGGAATTTTGGATGTGCACAGAACACAGACAGGATTGGTTCCCATATGGTTACAGAACTGCAGTAAAGTGGAACAATTTTCAGCTTGTGTGATTGGAGGATATCTGGATGCATATTATAAAACTGTCCTATATAAATGAGGAAAAGTTGAGCTGCCTTTATTATTCTTTTGTACCACTCTTTGTTTCTATGGGAAATGTGCCAATGCAATATCACTGTCTTCATTTTAAACAAAAAAAACTAAAAAAAACAACAACAAAAAAAAGGCAATGGCTGTTGAAAATAGCTATTCCAGTCCTAAAAACCACTGGGAAGCATTTCTTGCTCAATTTTATCCTACTTTTTCTACAGCAAGTTTCAGTGGATCAGTATATTTGATTTGGGAGAAATGAAGTAACAGCTGCCCAAATTGAGCTTGAGCACTCTTGAATTTTGAGAGTGTTCAAATCTGAAAGGCAGGTGCTAGATTCCCTTTCTGAATATTAGCTATATCTGGAAAGGAAAAGTCAATTTCTGCTTCCCTGTCTCAGAAGCGGAAATCCTCCTAGGTGCACAGTACTGTATCTAAAGCCACCCAGGTCCAGAGCCTCCCCTTCCTTACTTTTCATTTTAAATTCTAGTGGGATCCACATACCTCCCTTGCTAGTCTTCAGATAGAGAGGGGCACTGTCCATTTAGTCCACTCAATTCCTTCTTTAGGGGCTGCAAGGCGAGGTCACACCAGTATCCCTAATCCAGTCTAGGGAAGTCTTCTGAAGGAGATACCTGGGGCAAAGCCTTCTACTCCTTGCGCACACTTGTTCCCCATTCACAGTGCCACCCCTTTCCACTCACAGCAAGCTGCAGCATGGCTCAGCTACCTCACTCCCTACCCCACCCTTGCCTGTTGATAGCGACCAAGGGATTGCTGGGAAATGTAGTTCTTTCCCTGCTCCAGAGCTGGTTCTATAGGCAGGGAGCTAGGCAAGGAACTACAGCTCCCAGAGTTCCGTGGGTTCTCAGCTCCCACGCTGGAGCCCCAGCTTCTCAGTGGCTCCGCTTCTGTAGGATTGTGAGAGGGGAGGAAGTGAGTTTAAAAAAAAAAAAAAGAAAGAAAATGATGGCTGGAATGCCGCCCCTGCAAATGTGCTGCCTCAAGTACCCGCTCGTTTTGCTGGTGCTTAGAGTCGGCCCTGCCCCCTAGTCCACAGCTCATCACTAGCTGTCAGGGAGAGCTCATTTAGACCTTGCTTACAAATCATCATTTGAAATTATTAGGTTGGCCAACATCACTGAAATGAATGCACTGACATTGTTATAAAAACAAAAGCTGTATAAGGAAGCTAGTCTATGTTCATACTTTTCAAATCTATTATACTTTTTCAGATACACGTATTTTGTCATACACTTTATATGCTTTTGAAGTAGGCATTGTTTCAATTTCCATTCAAATGTCCAATCACTAAATTGGCAACACTGCATGTAACTAGTTCACAAAACTGGGAAAGGGGGATGTTAGTGAAATTCAGGGGGGGTGTAGGGAAATCTCTGGGCAAGAGCGCTCTGTATACCTGCGTGAAGGTACAGACCAGCAACCTGCCTGTCAACGCAGCCACTAGAGGCAAGGAAATCTTCCCCTGCCAAGGGGAACCTACAGATAAACCCCAACTGTGGGGCAACTAGACTAGTCCCCTTACGGCCCCACAACCAATGATCTAGCTACTAGGCTCCTTGGCCACTGAGGACCCTATCAATTAATATAATTAATGCAAATCAACATGAGTTATAGAAAATAGAATCTGTCAAGTTAACTTGCTATCTTTTTTTTATGAGATTACAAGTCTGGTTGATAAAAATAATAGTGTTGATGTAGTACACTTAGATGTCTGTAAGGTGTTTGACTTGATACTTCATGACATTTTGATTAAAAAACTAGAACTATATAAAATTAACATGACCAATTAAATAGATTAAAAGCTGACTGATAGTTCTCAAAATGTAATTGTAAAGGGATAATCATCATCAAATGGGAGAGTTTCTAGTGGAGTCCAACAGATCAGTGCAGATTGTGTGACCTTATCCTGAGGGATCACCCCACCTATGATGGAACCCTGAATGACTTGTTTTACATTGGGGCAGCACTTGTCCCTCTCATCCAGCCACTAAGGTCTCATTGAATTGACCTGAGCTGGTGTTGGTGCAGAGTGCAATCAGCAGGGGAGTGCAGAGGTCGTAGGTGTGACTGTCTGGGTGGGAAGGAAGAAAAGGCTCCTCGCTTGTCACTTTTTGTTAGTTCTTAACAAAGTGGGGCAGGGGGCAGCGAGGGCACAGGGCCCCCATCCTAATGCAGGGGGGGTTTAGGATACAGGCCTCCTCATGCTATCTAATGCAGTGGTGGGGAGCACAGAGCAGCCCACATCCTAGCTAACACAGCGTGGGGTGTGGGTGTGTGACAAGGCCTTGGGAAGGCCAGGGGACATCATGGCTGGGGGGGCTAGGGGTGCAGCGAGGACTGGAGACCATGAAAGGAGAGAGGACCAGGACTTCTAGGGGTGGGGGACTCTAGAGAGCAGGAAGGGCTGGGGTACTGGGGCTAAGGGAGCTTGAGGGGGCCCAGGCGGTCCAGATACCTGTGCTAGTTGGGCGGGGGACTTTAGGGAGTGGAGGGAGCTGGGCATACCAGGGCTGGGGGCCAGGTAACTGGAGACTATAAGGGCAGAAGGGCTGGGGTACCAGGGCCAAGGTGGCTCTAGGGGGCAGGGGCCAGGCCAGGGATATGGGAGCTGAGGGCTCTAGGGGGTGTGGGGGTGTCAGTTATCAGTGGGGTCTAGGGGATGGGGTACCAGGCTGGAGGTACTAGGGGGCAAGGAGCTGGGTCTGGGGGGTTCTAGGGAGCAGGCAGCTGGGTTACCAGAGGGCTCTAAGGAGTGAGGGGACTGGGTCTGAGGGGCTCTAGGAGATGGGGGGGTTACTAGGGACCGGGGGACCTAGGGTGGGGGGCTCATCTGGGAATACCAGGGAGGGGAGCTCTAGGGGGAGGGGACCAGGGGTACCTGGTGTGTGGAGGATCTAGAGGATTGGGGGGGGACTGGGTCACTGGGGGGTGGGGAGCCAAGCCAGAAATACCAGGAAGGTGGGCAATAAGGGGCAGGGTTACTAGGGAGTTCTAGGGGGCAGGGGACCAGGGGTACCTGGTGTGGGGGGGGCTGGGTCACTAGGGGGTGGGGAGCCAAACCAGGAGTACCAGGAAGGGGGGCAATAAGAGGCAGGGTTACCAGGGAGCTCTAGGGGGCAGGGGACCGAGCCAGGGGCTGGAGGTGGGTTACCAGGGGGCTAGGGGATGGGGTGGGGCTCTAGGGAGCAGGAGGGACCAGGTTACCAGGGGACTCTAGGGGGCAGGGGGTTAAGCCAGGGATACCTTGGAGGAGGCCTCTAGGGAATGTGAGGAGGGCTCTGGGGGTTAGGGGCAGGTTACCAGGAGTTTCTAACTTCTAGGTGGGAGGGGATATCTGGGGTTGGGGGCTCTAGGGAGCGAGTTACTAGGGGACTCGGGGGGGCGGGGGTACCTCGGGTAGGGGGGCTCCAGGGGGCAGAGTGGCCGGGTTTCCAGGAAACGGGGGAGAGGGGGGCGGGACTGAGCCAGGGATACCAGAGAGGGAGGCTCTAGGGGTGAGAGGACCGGGTGAACAGAGGGCTCAAGGGGGCGGGGGGGCCGGGGCACCTGGGGCGGGGGTGGGGCTCTAGTGGACATGGGACCGGGTTACGAGGGGACGGGGGTACCTGGTGTGGGGGGGCTCTAGTGGTCGGGGGACCGGGTTACCAGGGGACGGGGGGCTTTAGGGGCGGGGCAGGCGGGTTACCCGGGAGCTCTAGGGGGCGGAGGGTACCTGAGGTGCGCGGGGGCGTGGGCCGAGCCGGGATACTGGAGGGGAGCTCTAGGGGCGGCCCTACCCCAGCTCCACGGAACCGAACAAGGGACCCAGCTCCCGCCCCCTCCCTCGCCGGTACCTGCGGCAGCACAACCCGCGGGGCTTCTGACACCGCGTTTCCCGGCAACGGTCTCCCCGGTGACCGAACCAATGCACAAGTGACTCAGGAAACCCGCCCCTTCCCACAGCCCAGACCCACTCCACGTCCCACCCCCACCAACTTCTACATAACCCCCCAGCGTAACACCTCATACACACCCCCCCACACGCCCCAGACACCCCACCCCCAATCTCGCCTACATACACTTATTCCCCCCACACCACATACCTCCAACCCCACATGCCTCCTGCCCCATACACCCCAATGCCCCATACACCCCCACACACCACCCTGTCCAGCGGGGGCCTGTCAGACGTGGTCCCTTTTGGCTTAGGAATCCAAGAATTCTGTTGGGCACTGGGCCTCTGCCAGCCAGTGCTGCAATCTGCAGATCCATGGGAACTGCTTGGAGGAGACTCTGGGACCTAAAGGGGCCAGGAAAATTTCCTGTAACCATATAAGCCAGTCCAAGCGGTCTAAGGCAACCTAGTTTTAATGCCAGTAGGAGGAGAGCGACCATTTTTAAAAGGGGGGGGGGGACAATAAGAAACCTATCTATTCCCAACATCACAAGCAACCTGAGAGAGAGGAAGTCTGTAATATTCATGTTCTTGGGTTCTATGTTGGCACTAACACCTACATTGTCAGCAGTCCATGAGACTAGAAGTGGAGCTTGGGTGATGGTGTCACTTGTCCACTGCGATTTGAACTGAGATACCCAAACTCATTTCTAGACTGAATCAGACACAGAGTTATTTATTCAGTGAAATCAGCATATGTTTGCAAATTGACCACCAGAAGTTTATGATGGAATGTCAATAGAATTCATAGCCATAAGGTGTCACTGAGACCAAGAGCATAGCAGGATAAAAAAAGCATTTAAAATGTACATGGATTAGGAGACCATCTAGATTTACAATGGTAAGCATTAAAAAACAGGCATGAGTTTTGGAAAAGGGCTAAACCACCACCTCCATCTGTAGAGGGATAGGAAGGAAATTCCCCTATGAACAGATTATCCATAATTGCCCAGTTCTTGCCCAGTTTCTTGTACGTTCCTCTAAAGGAGTTAGTCCTGCACTGTTAGAAGTAGGCTGCTGGACTACAGAGGCCCCGGGTCTGATGTAGTCCAGCAAGTCATATGTACCTATGTTTTCTCTGAATTTGTTATTCATAGTATTTCTGCAAATTGGTAGTTCAGGAGCAACTTACTGTGACTATTCAGTATTTACAATGTCTTTGCTAGACACTAGACCGGGGAGGGCAAACTTTTTGGCCCTAGGGCCATATGGGGTACAGAAATTGTATGGAGGGCCAGGTAGGGAAGGACGGGGGAGGCTATGCCTCCCCAAACAGCAAGGCATGGCCTGGCCCCCACCCCCATCCAACTCCCTGGAACCTCAGCCCCCCCGCTCCCCACCCTGACTGCCCCCCAAGACTCCTGAATCCTATCCAATCCCCCCTGCTCTCTGGCCCCTGATCATCCCTCTGGGACACCCGTCCCCTATCCAATCCCCCCTGCTCTCTAGCTCCTGATCAACCCTCTGGGACGCCTGTCCCCGATCCAATCCCCCCTGCTCCCCACCCGCTGACCACCTCCACCTCTATCCAATCTCCCCTGCTCCCCACCCCTGCCACCCTAGGGTCCCCCTGCCCCCTATCCAAAGCCCCTGCTCTCTAGCTCCTGATCATCCCTCTGGGAGCAGAAGGGGAGGGGCCAGGGGCTAGCCTCCACCCTGCTCACTGTGCTGCCAGGGAGTTGGGCTGGCTCCTCTACAAGCCTGTCCTGACCCTGCTCCCTGGCAGGAGCTTGGGGGCCAGAGGGAAGGGTCCTGTAGGCCAGATGTGGTCCATGAGCCATAGTTTGCCCCCCTCTGCACTAGACACTGGATTTATAGATTACAACAATCTGTAACCCCCTAACCTGTTTTTGTCCTATGACTAGGGGTATTAATGGGCCACTTAACCTTATATAGTCCCTTACAATATGTGCTAACTGCTTATGCTAAATTATCTGGATTTTTTATTTACCTATGACACTGAGTACTTTTCACAGACCGAAGAGCTCTGTGTAGCTCGAAAGCTTATCTAGCTCAGCAGCTTATCTAGCTCAGCAACGGAAGTTGGTCCAATAAAAGATATTACCTCACCCACAATGTTCCCTCTAATTTTTCCCATTCATGTGCAGAATGAATTTTGTTATGTGCACCAATACAGAGGTGATGTGGGAGGGTGAGGCCAAGAGGTTTGGAGTGTGAGGTGGGGCTCAGGGCTGGGGCAGAGGTTGGTGTGTGTGCATGTGGGGGTGAGGGCTCTGGCTGGAGTGCAGGCTCTGGGGTACAGCTGGGGATGAGGGGTTTGGGGTACGGGAAGGGGCTCAGGGCTAGGTTTGGTGTGCAGGGGGGTGAGGGCTCTGGAGTGGGGTTGAGGGGTTTGGGATTCAGGCTGCCCAGGGCTGCAACAGGGAGAGAGGACTCCCCGCATCAGCTCCGGGGCTGGGGAGAGGTGTCTGGCCCTGCGGCTGTGTGTGGGGGACATCTGGTCCTGCCGCACCACAGTCCCGGGGTTGCGAGGGGGAGAGGTGTCTGGCCCTGCCACACCACAGCCCTGGGGCTTTGGGAATTGCCGCAGCCCTGCACACCCCAAGCTGCCCCATCAACACTCCCCACGCCCGAGTGCAGTGTGCATACCTGCACGGCCCTTTGTAGCTTTCTGCACAGCCGTGCACCTGAGAGAGAATGTAGCTCACCCACTTTGTCTCTCTAATATCCTGGGACTGACATGGCTACAACACTGCATACTGTATTTATAACATATGGCACGTTAGTTAACTTTGATTGGACACATGCGTGTCACTATGCTGTTTCTGTTCCCTGACAGGTAAAGTGTAACAATCAGATTTGGATACAAACACAACTTAAAAGTTAAAAATCTGATTTCTGCAAATATTCTCTAATATATGTTTAAAATTCATGGTGACTTATGAACAATCCTGCTCGTGCATGTGTTTGCAAGGACCCCACTTCTACACCTCCACCCACGTGTCTCAATACCCGTTCCACCACAGCCACACTAACTTCAGTGGCACTTCACACAGGTGCAATGACCAGCCAGATAGATGGAGCTGAAAGATTAGGACATAAAATATTTGTGGAAAACAGAAAAGGGCCACAAATCAAACAAAACAATTTCTATGATTTACTGAGTTGCTCACCTGACTCAATCATCATCATATAAATACATGACTGGAATCAGGGACGACTGTGAAGGGGGAGACCCAGAAGAAAGAGTGATGCAGAATTAAAGGCAGAAGAAAAACTATGATGGAACAAATCTTGCTGGTCTTACTCTTGCAAGGAATCCCTTGTCTTATTGGGATGCCTTACCTGAGTAAAGCCAGTAGGGTTTGGCTAATTTGTACAGGATTATTTTCTGTTGTCCTCTCTGTGTTGTATAAATCTCCAAGTAAAATCTGAAAGTTTGTAGAGCAAAAAACATTGAGTCAAGATTTTAAATACATGTTTTCTTCATAAAGTTCAGTAGAAGCAACGTATTCTGGTAAAGTACTTTATATTTATTTACAGTATTTATGTTTTCTATTTGTACATACCTACAGCAACATCAAAAATTATTCACAAAGCTTAACTGAATGTAAAAATGTTATTTCATTGGACATTTGACCTATCAGCTTGCTATTATGGAAAATGTTGACTTTTTCCCCATGCAGTATCCAGATTGTCTGAGCATCATTTTTAAGTTTTCTGGTACATTTAGGGCCACATTTAAAAAAAAAAGTCTCTAAACATGCACACCTAAATTTGCACACTTTTTTGTGTACAATTTTAGTCATCCAATTTTTTGAACATAAACTCAGATTTGCAGATGTGAGTAGACGGACATGCAAAAGCTTGAGCACATGAAAATATGCGCACAAAATATCAGGAGTGTAAATTTAGAGTTCAAGCTCAGGCTGTTTTCAAAATTTAGCCCCCATGTATATATAAAGTTTAACCAAGGAAGTGTTTTCTCAGTGCTACCAAAACTATGGTTCATTTTACTTTTTAAATAAGGCTTTCATTTCTGAGATACTAGATATTTATCAGGTTCTCACATATTCATACTTGCCTCTCTGTGTAGATCATTACCAAAGACTTTTAGCAATAATAAGAAATGGCCACTCACTTATTGCCATGTCCACATTGGAAAAAATGTTAGGTGCTCACTTTTATATGATTTTCAGAGTGGGAAAACAATTACATTAAACTTATGCAAAATTGTATTTTCCTTTGCAACCAAATGGTAACAGTGCTACAATACATAACATTCAAACTCTGGGCCAAACTGTGATCACCTTTCGCTCACACAAATAGTTTCCATTAAATTAATAGGACCACTCAGAAAAGTAAGGCAATTATAATCTGACACTGCTTAGAAATAAAGGATAAAGGTTTGAGATTACATTTTTGAAAACTGGTTAGTCAAGTTACAGTCCTGTCCTTTCGACCTGAAGCTCAAACTGCAAAAGGAGATTTTTAAGGTAGAGTTGAATTCTTCAGTTTGCCCTTTAGTGCTAAGTAGACATAGCGTGTGGGGATTTTGACTTTATTAATGCCATTCCCTAAACTGAAAACCAGGAAGCAGGTGGTAAATGTACTGCAAGAGGAAAGTAGTAACTCTGAATTGCCGTCTGGGAGAGCGTCTTGCTGCACTCATTTCTTTCTACACATGTTTAACTCCTGAAGCTGAATTCAGTAATAATGTAGGGTCCGATTTTCAGCATAATCTTAAATGGTTTTCCCTTTCCCTGCCCACAATTGAGTGGATATGAATTCTTGCAGACACAATATTTCATCATAATTTAGTCAGTCATAATTTCAGCTTTTTAATAGTCCAAGTATCTGACTGCAATGAGGAAGGTAAATGCTGTTTCTACAAATAACTAAAGCCACAATTTTAGGTGCCCACAAATTGTAGGCACACAGACAGAGGCCAGGTTTTGATAACCTGATCCTTTAAATGCAGTAAAATCTGGGCTATTATCCATGTATATGAATTCCTGGACATGTCTGTATAAATATTGCTATTACTATAGCAATGTCACTGTGAGATAATTTTCTAATAACGTGTCCATTCTCCTGTAATCTAACCTATTAAGCTAATATTATGGAGAAATATTTTATATAGCAGTGAACTGAATCTGGAGGTACAGGTATGACCAAACAAGTCCCTTAAGCCGTAACTCGCCAGGCCCTCTTGGTATCTTGAAAGTACAAGTCTTGCAACGTGCTGCTACCTGTTTGACATATCTTGGTGTCACAGTCAGCTGGTGTTCCTTATCACTGAGACAAGCCAACCTTTCAGCAATAATCTCAGCAAGATCTTGGATGTCATAGCAATAGGCTCATTCCCCCAAGCCAGTGCTGATATTACATTCACCTATTTCTTTTTGGCAGAAGATCAACACAACACTTATACAATTGGTGAGAGTGAGAGTCTACCCTTGTCTTCTAAAAATTCAGAAACCCCAAACAATCCTTTTGACCCATTCTGCTGAGCTGAAAATGACATCAGTACCTGTTGATTGCGGGGCAGTAAAATGTTATCTCTTCGATTTTTTTCATAGCACAGAATGTGCTGGCTGTTATTTGAGTCTACTGTATTCCTCAATTTTTCTCTTCAAAAAGGAATATAAGTTAAGCTTAGGTTCAGAAATGCATATGTTTTACTTAAAAACATTCATCTGTTCAAAATTCAAAATAAACTTTATGGGATACAGTGTGTTTTTTTAAATAACATTTCATTCAAACTGTATATAATTAATTATTCATACAGCAAACAATGGTTAACCCTTGAAAATGTGTAGAAAAAGATTTTCACACAAAAAAGGAAAACAAAATTCTGAGGTATCACACTCACACACACACCCAAACACACAGGCAGGCTGCAGCAAAAGCAGAAAATTGTAGGCCCAAAAGAAAATGATGATTGATTGTTCTATTAGAGAGTCCAGGTAGCTCAGGAAAAAACACAAAAACGACCCCCCCCCACAATAGTCCTCTGAGTAAAGAACTACCTCAAGAAAGTTCAAGTGCATTGGAGACCTGATCACCTAAACTGTTTCTGCAAAGCAGCTCCCTGCACCTGAGAGAAATGCAGCCCAAGGTGACTTGTGCAAATATAAGGAATCAGTTGAGGCTATTTCCTTTTAGTCCTTAAACACACGAGGGGTGTCCAAAGATTCACTCAGTCTTTGATCATGCAAGATACTGCTGGAGTGCTGTCTTCGCCCTGAAATCACAAATATTCCATTAACCATTGAATTTGGACTTCAAAAAACAAACATCCGCTGGAGATTCATGGTTAACATTTATCTGATATGACATTCTGTGCACAAGGCTAGTGTGTGAGGGAAGCACTGTTAGTGTGGCAATAAAAGGCTAAACTATTAATACATTACGATGGCAAAGCCTGAGGTTTCTCAGCAAAAGTAGAGCCTAATGCCATTTGTGCTGTCTTCTTCATCTAGGAGGAAAACTCTTTTATGCTACATGAGCAATGAGTAGTGCCAAACACTCATTAAACCAGATCTAAAATCCACTGGTCTGGAGGGCTTATGCACCCCAGAATGTGACAACATGGAAGGAGTGCATAAGCCCTCTTTGCTCCAGGATTGCACTAGTGGCTCATACTGAGTTGTCTGTCCACTCTCACTCCTAGTTCCTTTTCAGAGTCATTGCTTTCCAGGATACAATGCCCCATTCTGTAGGTATAGGCTGCATTACTTGTTCCTAGATGTATAACTTTGAACTTGGCTGTATTTAAATGGTCCCTTGAAATATGTAACTACTTATGCTACACAAACTGTTCCACCTTGTGTTTAGCTGTGTCACTTTGAGCACATTTCCCAGGCCTGAAGAAGAGCTCTGTGTAAGGTTTAAAGCTTGTCTCACCCAACAGAAGTTCATCCAATAAAATATATTACCTCACCCACCATGTCTCTCTAATATCCTGGGGCTGACATGGCTACAACACTGCATACTACTAAAGCTATACATTAAATCTGCAAGACTGGATACATTATATTCAAGATTTAAAAAAAAATTAGCTGAGGATCCTGAAACCTCCTTACTTTTTAGTAAAACATGGAATACTGGAAAAGTGCTAATGTTGTGTCAATGTGTACTGCTGTTTTTGAGGAGGGAGATAATGTACGAGTGGATAACCTACTTGGTGTCTGTCCTGCCTTAGGACTTGTCATAAATCCTACTTAGCAAGCATTCTTCAAATAAGATGAATATCATATTTTATTCATATGTGGCAGGACTCATCAATGTAAAGGGAAAGTCAGACACAAATGTACAAAAAGGCCTGTCTTGTGCATGCAGCACTGTCTCATGTATTTCTCTGTAATCCAAATGCTTTCAAAACAAGATGTATTTTTTTTAAAAGGCACAGAATTCCCTCTGATCTCTATTTTGGGGGTTCTTTTATACTTACTTGTCACAAAGATTTGGATCTGATGACTGACTCAGTTTGTGTAGAATATCTACGATTCCGATATCTCGTAGTTTATCTTGGCGTTCTTGTGAACCTAAAAAAATAAATCACATTATAGGGTATAACATCAAACAAGTGATTTATTAAAAATGATAAAAAAGAATTGGAGACAGGTATGTGCTATGAGGGGATATAATATGTGGATGCAAATAAAATGCTGTGCTAAGAAGCCCTTTAAATCTACTTAACCTATGGCTGCTCTGTCTTTTCCTTTTGGAAGAAGCTACTACATTTTTTTCCCTTCAATTTTTTCACATGAATAAATGAGAGAAAATTAAACAGGCAAGAACCTTAAGAGATTTTATTATAAAGTAAGGAGTTTGACTCTGATTGGCTTCTTCCTTTCCAACTCTTTCTGATACTGGGTGTATTTAGCTGAAAACTTGTTACAGAGAAACTTCCAGCACTCAGAGTACAACACAAGCTAATACAGGAAATCAGAATGCTGGAAATACAGCGTGAAGTTTTACATGCTGAAGTGAGATTTGTTCCTGATGCTCCACATTCTCAAATTACTCAGCAGGAGAGTGGGAGATCAAACTACAAAAATAAGTCTCCTTGTTGAGGAACATGACAGCAGATTTAGAGAATGTAACCACCAATCTAAGAGTCATTCTCCCCATATTCCATCTCCACTCACTCTCCCCCTAGCACTGCTCCCATTTCCTGCTGTGCAACTCCATGGCCTTCCAACTCCTGATTCATAGGATATGTCTGTACTGCAATGTAAGCCCAAGCTTAGACTCAGGCTCAAGCCCAAACCGCCTTCCTGTCTAACACATAATTCTGTCTGATCCGGGCCCAAGCCCAGGACCCTACGGGGTGAAGGGTTTCAGCCCAAGTCCTGCAATGACTTGGGTCCAAATGCCATCATTTTGCAATGTAGAAACAGCTGAGGACCGGGCCTCCCAGACTCAGGTCCTGAGAGTCCATTAATGCTACTCAACACTCCCATGGGATGGTGTTCTCTGTGATTTTTATCCCAAGACTGGCCAATCAACTCCCAGGCAATGGAAGCCACCCCTCTGGGTAAAGTACAGGTGCTCAGCATTTAACCCTTCCATTTTATTCCGACCACTGAGCTGCAAGCAGAGTGAACCTTCTCCTGAGTTTGTGATGGCCACGTAGAAGTCCTTTGCCAAGTGTGCTGCTATGTGGTCACAGGAACATAGTCTGATTTTGGTTAATCGTTTGTGCAAGGTAAACACACAGTTTGACTTCAGCAAGAGTTCCAGAAATGACCACATTCCAGAAATGACCAGGAAACAGCAAAGAAGCTGGCAGCACCGGGGAGTCGCTTAACTGGTTAACCAGTGGAGAAAGCGGATTAAGCGGCTCAAAATGACCACTGTAAGCCAGGCACGAGAACTGCACCTCTGGAAACTCACTGTCATCCTGCCCCTTTTACAAAGAGCTTGAGTGGGTGCTGGATACTGTGCCAAGCACTAAGCCACAAATGCTTCATGACAGCCTGTTAAGCTTGGATGGTGATCTTCTCACCCCCGAATCCAGTATAGGACTGGAGGGGACCCATCGTGTACCAGATAAGGCTACTGAAGTGACCAAACTTGGACAGTCCCTGAGGAAGCTTTGCAGCACATTCTAGGTCCCTGCTGAGAGGAACTATTTGATGCCATCCTGGCGGAGCAGCCTGCCACACAACTGGCAGCAGAAGCAAGAGGCAGTAGCCCCTCAGCCTGGTTAGTTTATGGCTCCATGTTTTTTGTTGTTAATATAGGGATGGGAGGGATTTCCGGTTAATGAACCAATGCAAAATTTATTACAAACTGCAGGAAGAATCATGTATCCACTAATTGTGGATTTTATTACTATTACTGCACCATATATCATATAATGTATATTTTAAACAATAAAGGAAAACACATAAGGCATAACCTGTAAATTGTGTCCAAACACTGTTTCTCAATACATTCATCTACTCAAGCAATAGTATAAATTCACAGGTTCTTGGCCCCCCCTCTCCACTGCATAAGCAGCTATATCATTCACAAGTACAATGGATGGCAATCAATTCTCCCCCCACCCCATTTCACTAAGTGATAATGGCAATACCTCATTTACTGCAAATCCTGTACAATCACATTCATAAACGCATATTCTCCGTCTTCCATTGGGTCATGCAAGTCCATAATGTGGGTGCACAAAGCATCTCCGATTTGTGTTGCCCCTTCAGGAATCATTAAGCGGTGTCACAGCGACCAGCTGGGATCTTAGTCTCATTCCCTCCCTCCCACAGCCTCCCTATTGTCTATCATAATCACTTGCTGCATCTTGCATCTAGACCTTAAGCTCACTGGGGCATAGACTGTATTCCACTGTGTTTGTATAGGGCATACATAGTCAAGACTGAGTCCCATTGTACTATCTAACATTTGCCATTCTCTCCCTTGAAAGGATTTTGTTTTGACAATACTTTCTGTCCAAGACAATACATAAAAGTATGAGAGTCTCTTACCTTCTTCTTCATTCCATATGAGATTAGATATGCAAAACATGGCAGCAAGCTGAAGTTTAGCATTCGAATGACTCTGAATATAGAAACAGAATTTTTGGAGTTTCAGAAGCTAAATATCACAAAACTTCGTAGATGTACATTTTCTAACATTCACTTAAGGACTGAGGTAAAAAACATGGGCGATTCCTCAACCACGATCGGCACCAAAGACATTACTGCTATTTAGGGCAGTCAGGTACAGTGTTCTTTGAATGGAGAGTCACTCCTTGATTTCAAAACAGATTCTACCTTCACCATACTGTAGACACTGTTACACTCACTACACTAACCATGAAGCCAAGAGGCCTTGCTGCTGACACTGTCTCATCTGGCAACAGGTCCAGTCCAGTCCAGCCTATAGGTCATCAGGAAGATTGTACCAGCCACACAACTCCTGAGCATAACTGTGTTCTCCTCAGACTTGCTTTCCATCTCCAGACTCTCACTCTCAGGCAGCTGGGATGAGTCTGTTAATAGCTGGGGTTTCCTCAGGACTGCTGTGTTTCTGTTATGTCTTGAGATACCAGCAAGTTCTTTTCAACACAGTTATAAAATATTTATTTTGATTCTGCCGTGGCCTGTTGTTCAAGAGGCACCAAATGGAAGGACAGCTATGCACAGACTGTGTGCCCTCATTCCTATAGCAACTAGCCTGGTCTTTAATAGGTGTTAGGGGAACATTTCTATTTAGATTTCTCTGCTGAACTGGTTGTGTAACAAAGTATTGGTCCTGGGGCTCAGACACACATCCCTTCACTCTGTTTCAAGCCTCTATTGCCCCTTTAATAAATAGTTCATGGAGCACATGATGGGGTCATGTGACTGCAGGTTGAGCAGGCCCTTCCATGTGCGAAACTGAGCAGGCTAAGGAGGGTGCAGACACCAAACTTTTTGCGCTGAGCTCCCCATCTGAGTTACAATTTTCTGTTGCACCCCTCAACTCAAACAGGATTGGAAGCCCACTAAGGTGAGTCGGAGGTGCAGGTGACACTCCCTCCCTGAGCCCTGCTGTGTGAGGCTGGCCCGAACCACCTGGCATTGATACTCCCCCTCCTCCTACATGTCTCACACACCCTAGTTTGAAAACCTCCAGAAGCTGTTGCTAAATGGAAGGCAGAAATCTGCGGGGAGGGACATGACCCTGCATGCCTCGCCACATATTGCCTCTGCTTACCTCAGATGGGGGTATGCAGCAAACTATATTAAAAGTAGCCTAAAAAGTCTGAAAATCATTGACCTACCCCAATGAGAAGTAGCAAAGGTATGAACTCATCTATCTATCTATCTCAATGAGAGGGGTACAGATCAGTGTTAACACCACACAGGCAGATTAACAAACCAACACTGGAGTCCATGCTCGCCTCAGCTAAAGAACATGCAGCGGAGTCTGAACAAGCCTGAATCTGTTGTTCTTCAGGCCATACTGCAAGGCACTCCTTTTCAGGGCTGTTGAAGGCTAGTCTTGCTAGGGGTGACGTGGGGACAGGGTGGATTTGATTTAAATCACTAGTCAGGAAGCCTCTATTTCATCATGGATTTCTACATAAAAATGTATTCTTGTTGGTTATTATAACCTTAATACATATTCTTCACAACTCATAGAAATGTAGGTTTCATTTTTAGAAGGTACACAGTATACATTTTTAAACAGTGATTTATTTTGAAAACTTTTCAGATTAGTTTTACAGCTATATCAGAAAATGAATGATTGTTTGGTTATTTCATTTACCAAAGGTAACTGAAGCAGATATTTATGAAGTCATTGGGAGGTGAACTATCTCCAATTCAACAGGCTGATCATTAATATTTGGAGGATTTTCTTGCCATGCTGTATTTGGAGGAGAACATCACCAGACAGACATTTAAACTGTTTTATTTAACTAAAACTACAAAGTTATGTTTTCTGGATTTTTTTCTTCAACAGCAAACATATCATATTTTAACAAAAGAAGCATTTGGTTAAACATTCAAGTTTTTTAAAATCAGGTTTGTTTTTGTTAAAATTGTTTTTAACTAAAATAGTTAAATGAAAAATTAAAAAAAAATTAAATTGACTATGTCAGCCAGGTCAACATGAGAAACTTAAAATATTGGCTTCTGCAGTTAACACAGTGATCTACACCTTCATTTTCCTGTTTGTGCATAATCTGGAAAAGAAAAACAAGCTTTCCTGCTTTTTCAGGTCCCAAACGATTTTTCAATTTGGAATGAATTAGTCCAAAGGAAGAAAATATGCTTTCTACACTGGCAGAAGAACCTACTGCTGTTAAAAGCAAGATTATCACTTCAACCGTCTCAGAATCCAAGTGCTTAAGTGACTTCCACTAGTTCACTGGTGAGACTTTCTTTAAAACGTCATCAGCAAACATGTATTTCTTGAATGGTTCACCCTTAGCTCTGAAGTTTATTATAGTTGAAATTATGGAGGGATGATTGCTGGATGTCCGTGTCCAACTCCTCTTCTTCAGCAGTTAAGGTTTGACCTTGGTACTGAGTATTGAGAATATCTGCAAGAAAATGAGCTGGAGATAGTGCTTGTCCCATTCATTTTTTTAATGCTTGTAATTTAACTCTGTCATTGCATATTTCTCTTTTTAAGATCTCTCTCAGTTCCTTCAAATTTCAACAGTCAGCAATAAAACAGCTATTTCCCCTGCATTTTTTTCAAGGCTACAGAAATAGGCTTCAGGGTACTCAGCATGTGTTCAACATTTCTCTTAAGCCCAATGCTGAGAACCTTGGCTCTGACAGTGCCATCTATTTTTTCACAGTTTTGTTCACAAACTGTCATCAGATTCGGCCAGTTCTTGATATAGTGCTCAAAACAGTCACTTACTGAGTTCTGTCGCATGTCTTGTGGGAGAGTTAGCTTGGTTCCTCTCACTTTTTTCAGAGCAGCTGCTGCAAAGTGTTTGTTACGGGAGTATTTTGCAATTTCAACATCAGCCTTTATTTCTGAAACACTGAAGTCTTTGGCTAGGTGGTGCATCAAATGAGCACTGTAACTGTATGTTATTGGCTTGCCACTCTCTTCACTCTCGTCTAAATTTCTTCTCATTTTGGATACATTTGCAGCATTGTCCGTGAGGAAGCTGCATACTAGACATCTGAATTTTTTTTTCAGTTTGTTATAGCTTTTACTACTACTTCTTGTAAGTATTCTGCTGTGTGTGCATTTCCTGATGTGTCAATTGTTTCTGTAAGGAAGACATTCCCTTCTTCTGTTGTAACACAAGCACGTACAACAGGATCATTGTGCAAAAAGAACAGGAGTACTTGTGGCACCTTAGAGACTAACAAATTTATTTCAGCATGAGCTTTCGTGAGCTACAGCTCACTTCTTCGGATGCATAGAATGGAACACACAGACAGAAGATATTTATACATACAGAGAACATGAAAAGGTGGAAGTATGCCTACCAACAGGAAGAGTCTAATCAATTGAGATGAGCTATCTTCAGCAGGAGAAAAAAAAACTTTTGAAGTGATAAGTAAGAAGACCCATAGAAGGTGTGAGGAGAGCTTAACATAGGGAAATAGATTCAATTAGTGTAATGATCCAACCATTCCCAGTCTCTGTTTAGGCCTGAGTTAATTGTATCTAATTTGCATATTAATTCGAGTTCAGCAGTCTCTCTTTGGAGTCTGTTTTTGAAGTTTTCTTGTTGCAAAATGCCACTTTCAAGTCTGTCACTGAGTGGTTAGAGAGGCTGAAGTGTTTTCCCACTGGTTTTTGAATGTTATGATTCCTGATGTCAGATTTGTGTCCATTTATTGTTTTGCGTAGAGACTGTTCGGTTTGGCCAATGTACATGGCAGAGGGGCATTGCTGACACATGATGGCATATATCACGTTGGTAGATGTGCAGGTGAACGAGCTCCTGATGGCGTGGCTGATGTGATTAGATCATTGTTGACATTGCTCCACTCATCAAGACTAAGGTTAACAATTTCACCCTCTAGACCTTTTGCACACTGCTCCATTTCTCTTTCATACACTGTATCCAGGAATTTGCCTGCAACATCTGCTCTATTGGGTGGATTGTATCCTGGTCTTAATGAGTGGACCATGTTAATGAAGTGTGGGTTCTCAGTCATACGAAAAGGAGAGTTTGTTGCATAAGCAAACTGGGCAATTTTTTCATCAATTAACTCTTTTTGTAATCTGCTGGTTCTTATCATGAACTTATCTATGGTTGTTTCTGGATGATGGAGATTTTTTTTTATCCTTTTTGCTACAGATAATATACTGTGGCTGTGTAACATACATGATGTGACTGAAACACTATCATTGGCAGATAACTCTGAAACTATAGAAAATGATGGTGGTCTTGATGGTGGATAGTTTTCAGAATTCTGTGTGTTGAGGATGGATTCTCCTAAACAAAATAAGTCAATGCAGTTATTTAATTATTATTACCATACTGCTCATTTAGTATTACTCATTGCATTCACTGACACTCAGTACTACTTTAAAGGTGAAATTATAAAAGGAAGATCTGCCTATTTCAGCTATTTATTTTTTATTACAACTGCATCTAAAATAGAGTAATTACTATATTTTTTGCTCAAACATGAAAATTCAAGACTAGTCCAGAAGGAAGACAGGCAGTCCTTAAGAAAGAAGTATGAAATAAAGAAGTTCACCAACCTGAAGATCCTGCATGTTCAAATAGGTTCCTTTCATCATCTTCAATGCAGCTTCCTCCTGAGAAGGAACACTTCTCATGATGTTGTTTTATTTGGGCAACCAGGTCTTGCATTTCTTGGTTGCACTGTTTGCATTTTGCATGCATGCTTATCTTACCCACAGGTAGAGGAACTTCATTAAAATATTCCCAAACTGGGTCTCTTTTATGGCCTGCTGCCATTATAGGTTTTCCCTTCTAGTGAGAGAATGGTATGGTAGATCTCAAATCAATGAAGGCTACACTCAGTAAGTCCTCAAGACTTCTGGAATATGCTGCTCAAACAGTTTCACTTTTGTTTCTGCTGCCTGTTCCTCTCATCTCACATTTATCTCCAGACTTCTCCTTGTCCAGATCTATTCTGCCCCCAACAATCTTCTATTCATTCACCTTTTGAAACTTTGCACTTTTATAGAGAGGTAAGAGATTGACTCTGTGTACACAAATTTGCAGAGGGACAATAGGGTTGAGGTCTGTTATTTCTCACCTCTATATATTATTTATTTATTTTAAAAGATTTTTGCTGTTAACAAGCATGTTATCTCTGGAGACACAAATCCACAGTCTGAAAACTGCAAAACTAAGCATCTTTGTTGGTATCTTCTAGACTGAGCACTGAGTTCCATTGGATAGATAGAAAGATTAACCTAAATAATCTATACAGAAGCACCTGGAACCCCATAAAATTGGGTCCCTAATCCATGAACTATTGGAACTCATTTACAAACTTTTAAAAAATATTACGTGACTATATTGTCTCATACCATAGATTTTTTTTTTAAATCATTGATTTTATCCACCCTGCATGGGGCATTTGGGTTATTGCTTTGTGCTGCTGGTTATTTGGTATTATTGTGTTTTGGATTCGCTGTTTCTTTTTTAATTTACCCTGTTTACATAAATGTCAGAAGTGCTCAGGATGCAAAGATGGGGCTTCTTGTTTTGTACAATAAAACATTAACATTAAATAGGCTGGAAAGGCCTGGGAGCTGAAGGAATCTTGCTGCCTAGGGAAAGGGGGAAGCGAAACAGCACTAAACATGGGTTAGCCTGCTACTAGGATGCAGCATCCTTTTCCTGCAGCTGCCTGAGATCTGGAGGATTGGAGTCGGTGACCCCAAGCTCCCTCTTCCCCAAGGGGAGCATTTATCAAAATCTTTATCAGATACACCTAATTAAGGTGGAATCACCTTCCATTCCATTACTGTCTGGTGCTACATGGGTACATTAATACACTGTGAGGCTGCTGTGGGAGCTTTAATTTTTGAATTTCCCTTTTGACTGAGTCGCCAGCCTTAACACTGCCTTCATGTAGTGTTTGAACTGAACTAACACACATACTCGCTGTACAGATAGATACACATAAATTAAGTGTTTGATACTGAATACTAGTCATTTGTATAACTTTTAAGCCATGTTAGAGTACCCGCTTTCAAATCCTGCAAAAAAGGAGAGGGCAGACCCTTCAAAGAAATTCCCCATACCATGTAATACTTAATTTTCTGCAAGATGTCATCATTGGTCATAATGAGTTCTTTTGCTGTTGTTCCATCCGCTATGTTGGCAAGTATACATAATGTCTGAAAAAGAGAGAAAGTTGTCATTTGCAGTACATCTATGAATCACAGCTTTCCTGACAGTTCCATCCTTTCATGGTGAATACTTCTTTATCAGAATCTGGAGTTTCCAGATTGTTACACTGAGGACCAAGTACTCTGCTGGCTCAATGCCACTGACTCCAATGGTGGTATGCCAGCAGAGAATTTATTCCCGAGTTCTTGACTAAACCACACTAATAGAACAATCATAGTCATCGGGGATAGCCATTTTAGACTTGATTCTGATCATGAGGGAGGAACCTGTAACAAATCTGAAGGTGGAAGGTGAAAGTGATAATGAAATGATAGATTTAATGATTCGAAGGAAAAGAAGGAGTGAGAGCAGAAGAATAAGGACAACAGACTTCAAAAAAGCAGATTAAAAATCATAGAACTGATAGGTAACATCCCATGGGAAAGAAGTTAAGGAAAAACAGAATTCAGGAGCGCTGGCAGTTTCTTAAGCAAACAAGAGCAAAGGCACAACTACAAACTATCCCAATGCAAAGGAAAGACAGGAAGAATAATAAGAGGCCAATATGGCTCCATAAGGAGCTTTTTAGTGATCTGAAAATCAAAAAGGAATCTTACGAAAAGTGGATGAATTGCTATGGAGCAGTACAAAAGAATAGCAGAAGCATGGAGGGACAAAAATAAGAAAGGCTACAGCACAAAATGAGTTTCACCTACCCAGAGACATAAAAGGCAAGAAGAGGTACTTTAAATACATTAGGATCAAGAAAACGACGAAGGAAAGTGTAGACCCTTAACTTAGCCGGGAAGGGGAGCTAATAATTGATGACATCAAAAGGCTGAGGTGTTTAATGCCTATTTTGCTTCAGTCTTCACTAAGAAGGGTAACAGTGACCAGATACGCAACCCACAATTAATATTAACCACAAGGGGAAAGGAACCTAGGCCAAAATAGAGAAAGACCAGGTTAAAGACTTTTTAGATAATTTAGATGTATTCAAGTCAGCAAGGACTAGATGACCTCCTGAGGTCTCTTCCAACCTTAATCTTCTATGATTTATCCTAAGGTACTTAAGGAATTAGCTGAAACAATCTCAGAACCATTAGTGATGATCTTTGACAACTTATGGAGGACAGTTGAGGACTCAGAGGACAGGAGAAGGGAAAACATAGTACCTATGTTTAAAAAGGGGAAACAAAGAGCACCCAGGGATTTAAAGACCAGTCAGCCATTGATATCTGGGAAGATACTGGAACAAATGATTAAACAATCAATTTGTGAGCAACTAGAGAATAATAGCATTATAAGAATAGCCAGCATGGACTATTATGACTAACAAATCTAATTTCCTATGGAGACCATGTGGCCACTCTCCAAATGTCCAGTGTGGAAATGTCACCATGGAACACTATCGATATCACTTATGCTCTCGTGGAGTGAGCCCATATCTGCTGAGGAGGCATAGCCAAAGCCATCTCATATGCAGCCTTGATACAGGATGTTATTCATCTAGAGATGATCTGTGCAGAGACCGTTTGCCCTTCCATGTGGTCTGCATATAACACGAATAGGAGAGGTGAAACACAAAGTCTGGTCTAGACATTACCTGATATTCAGAGTATGTAGGCGTGGTTCTGCCGGGGAAGAGCATGGCTTAGGGAAAAACAGGTAAATATACTGTCTGATTCAGAGGAAACAGAGACCACTTTGGATAAAAACTTTGGATGTGGTTGCAGTATTACCTTGTCCTTGGAGAACTGAGTGTAAGGCAGCTCAGTCATGAGGCCCTGCAGCTCACATATCCTCCTTGCTGAAGTGATGGTTATCAAGAACATGGTTTTCTGAGACAGGTGGGGAAGCGGACAGGACACAATGGGCTTGAATAGAGGGCCCATCAGAGTCACCAGAACCGTGTTTAGGTACCATATGGGAACTATTTCTCAGATGGGGGATGTAAGCAGTGAAGCCCCTTCAGAAATCTTATCACCATGGCACTAGAAAAAACTGACTTCCCTTGAATTGTGGGGTGGAACATTGCTATCGTGGCAAATGAACTCTCGGAAAACTGAGTGCAAAGCCTGATTTCTGAATATGTAGCAGGTACTCCAAGATGTCTTGGATGGAAGCCCTGGTTGGGTGCCATCAGCCAAAGACCACACGGGGAACCTCTTCCACTTTGCTAAGTAGGCCATCCTAGTGGAGGACTTCCTACTGTTGAGTAGGATTTGTTGGACAGCCGCCAAGCACTGTTTCTCCTCTTCATTCAGCCATGTAGCAGCCACGCCGAAAGGTGCAGGGAGCTGATGGTAGGATGGAGTGTGCAGCCCTGATCCTGAGCCAACAGGCTGGGATGGAGAGGAAGTGATATGGGAGGCTGAGCCAACAGCGCAAGCTCTGAGAACCAACATTGCCTGAGCATGGCTGAGACAGTGAGGATGAGCTTGGTCTGATCCATCTTGAGCTTGAAGGTAACCTGCAGAATGATTAGAATGAGGGAAAAGGTGTACAGAAGAGCTGACCACCATTTGGAACAGAAGGAATCAGAGAGGGAGCCCAGGCTGAGGACCCACTTAAGAGCAGAAGAGATGACACTTCCTGTTTTCACTTGTCACAAACAGATCGATTGTGGGGATGCCCCATGTTGCGAAGATAACTTGGAGAGTGCACTCCTTCAGTGACTGTTTGGGGCTCAGGGAGAAAACTCTGTAGAGATGGTCCCCAAGACGATTTTGTACCAACAGCAAATGGACTGCTACCAGAGTGATGTCTTTTTTGATGCAAAACTTCCACTGGTTGATCACTTCCAAGCAGAATAATCTGGAATGCATCCACCCCTTGCTTATTCACATAGTACTTCGCAGTGCTAGTGTTGACACGCACTGTGGATTGCTCAAAGTTCCAATACACTGATATGAAGTGATGCTTCCCGTTCCGAGTACAGGCCCTGCACCCTGAACAAGTCCAGATGCACACCCCCCCACCCCGCAGCCCAAAGGGAAGCATAGATAACCACTAACTTGGTTGGAGAGGCCGAGCGAAGGGGACCCCATGGCATACACTGAACGGGGACTCCCACCAGCATAGGGAATCTAGGAATCATGGAGGGAGGTGAACCAAACTGTCCAGAGGATGCAGGGCAGGACAGTAAACCATCTGAATGGGGCAAAAGCGCAACCTGGAGAACTGGATCACCTGCACACACATAGACATGTGGCCCAAAAGGCTAAGACAAATGCAGATTGTCATGAACCGCTGAGAATGCAGACTGAGGCAGACCTGTTAAATTGTCTGGAAGTGGTTGGTTGGAAAGAATGCTCTTGACCTTGTGGAGTCTAACAGGGCCTCAATAAACTCAGTATTTTTTTTTTTCCCTGGGAGCCAAAGTTGACTTTGCAGTGTTTAAAATGAGTCCCAGATGGTTGAGCAAATGCAACGTGGTGTTGAGATGGGTGAGAACCTCCTCTCTGGAGCTGCCCTTCAGCAGCCAGTTGTCGAGATACAAAAGATGTATATTCCCTTCCTCCTGAGAAATGCCATGACCACCGCCATGCATTTGGTGAAGACTGAGGGGGCAGAAGAGAGGCAGAACGGGAGAATCAGATACTGAAAGTGATTAAAGTTATGAGACCTCTTCTTCGGAGCCAACGACAGAGAGAAGCTCCACCATGTCTCCGGTGAAGCGCCTGCCCTGGAACGAGAAGCAACCATATTCTCCAAACCCGAGGGAAATCTTGAGGAGGGCCTTGGTACTGGAATAGACCGCATAGCAAAACAACTTGAACAACAGTTATGAAAGGTAGGTAACCATTTTTTCTTCTTTGAGTGCTTGCTCATGTCAATTCCAATTAGGTGACTACCAAGCAGGAACTTGGAGGCAGGGTCAAAGCTCAAGGGTTTGCTGATTGAAGCACCGTTCTGCCACAGGCTGCATCATCTCTAGCCTGCTGAGTAATGGCATAATGTGAGGTAAAGGTGTAGACTGAGGACCATTTCACAGCCCTGCTAATTTCCTGGCTTGGAACCTGAGCCAGGAATGCCACTGAAGATGCCTGCGCCCTCATGGAGCACGCTGTCAGTGGGGGGCCAGGTACTTCCGCCAGGTCATAGCACATCCGGATGCATGATGTAATCTTTGATGAAATTCTTTGAGAAGAGATTGGGAGCCCTTTCATTCTGTCTGCTGCTGTGATGAATAGTTGAATAGATTTTTGGAACAGCTTTGTCCGTTCAATATAGAAGGGTGATCACCAACGAACCTCCAAGGAGTGGAGTTTTTGTTCCCGGCTCTTAGTCTGCAGCTTGGGGTAGAAAACTGGGAGAACATGAAACTGGAAGACAACTTTCAGGAGGAAGGCTGGGTGTGGCCGAAGCTAAACCGTATCCTTATACAACACTGTAAGGAGGCTCAGACGTTAGGGCCTTAAGTTCAGATACCCGCCTGGCAGAGGTTATTGCCACCTTCCAGGAGAAGTAGAGCAGACAGCATGTCACAAGTGGTTCAAAGGGAAGTCCCATTAGTTTGGAAGGAACAAGGTTAAGGTCCCAGGCTGGGATCGGCTGCCGTACTTGAGAGAACAACCTGTCAAGCCCTTTAAGAAAGCATCCAACTATTGGGTTGGTGAAGACCGGCCAGCCTGCCACGCCTGGGTGAAAGGTGAAAATGGCAGCCAAATGGACTTTTATTGATGACACAGAAAGCCCTTGCTGCTTCAGGTGCAGGAGATAGTTCAGATAAAGGATATTGTTGAGTGCGTAGAAGACGTGCGATTTTGCGATGACTGAACTGTGAATCTCTTCTATTTGGCTAAGCAGGTGGTCCTAGTGGATGGTTTCCTACTGACAAGGAGGACTTCCCTAACTGGATCAGAGCAAGCCATCTCCGTTGGGTTTAGCCATGGAGCCATGGGTTTAGCCAAGCTGTGAGGTGAAAAGATTCGATGTCGGGGTGTTGAAAGCGGCTGTGTTCCTAAGTTATCAGGTCCGGGAGCAGCAGTAAGGTGATCAGGGTTTCCACTGACCTCTTCAGAAGAGACATGTACCAGTGCTGACATGGCCAGGCTAGAGCTATCAATATCACTGAGGCTTTGTCCCTCCAAATCTTGAGTAGCATCTTGTGGATGAGTGGGATGGGTGGAAACGCGTAAAGGAGGTGGTTTTTCCACGGAAGAAGGAATGCATCTGCGATCAAGCCCAGGTTGTGATTCGGGAAGGAGCAGAACTGAGGACACTTCCTGTTGCGTCTTGTGGTGAACAAGTCTATCTGAGGAATTCCCCAATGTGGGAAGACAGCGTTCACAACATTTGGGAGGATGGACCACTCGTGGTTGTGAAAGGATCTGCTGTGACAGTCCACCAACTCGTACTGAACTCCGGGGAGATAAAATGCCTCCAAGTGTACTGAGTAAGCTATGCAGAAGTACCACAGTTTGAGGGCTTCCTAGCACAGAGGAGAGGAGTGTGCTCCCCTGTCTGTTTATATAAAACACCGCTGTTGTATTGTCTGTCATGACTGATGCACATCTCCCCTCCAAGTGAGTTTGGAAGGTCTGGCATGCCAGACGGATTGCCCTCAGCTCTCCGACGTTGATGTGAAGTGAGAGCTCCACTGAGGACCTGAGGCCCTGAGTCCTGAGCTCCCCTGGATGTGCTCCCCAACACATTGCTGACGTGTCCATAACCAGTGACAGGGATGGCTGAGGTTCGGAGAAAGAAATACCTGCACACACCGCATGCGGGTTGAGCCACCATAGGAGAGACCTGAAAACTGGCCAGGAAAGAGTGACGCTTGTCTAGACTGTCCCGTTTTGGTCGATAAACCCAGGCTAGTCATGCCTGAAGAGGTCGGAGTCTCAGTCTGGCATGCTGTACTACGCATGTACAGGCTACCATGTGGCCAAGGAGCTTTAGGCAATTCCTTGCTGTGGTGGTAAGGAATTCTATGAATCTTTGTATGATGTCTCAAAGGCTCTGAAAATGTGACCCTGATAGAAATGTTCTTGCCTGTTTTGAGTCCAATACTGCCCCTATGAACTCTATCCTCTGAAGAGGGGACAGAGTTGACTTCTGCATATTCTATAGAAGGCCCAGGTCATTGAAAGTTGCTTTTATCAGGCTCACATGTGCGTCCACTTGTGTTTTGGAGCAACCTTTCATCAGCCAGTCATCGAGGTATGGAAACACCTGCACCTGGTGCTTCCGCAAGAAAGTGGTCACAACTTCCATGCACTTGGTGAACACTCGAGGTGCTGCTGACAGGCTGAAGGGGAGAACTATGAACTGATAGTGATTGTGGCTCACCATGAACCTGAGATACCTTCCGTGGGATGGTTAATGAAATATGAAAATAAGTATCCTTCAAGTCGAGGGTGGCATACCAGTCCCCCAGATCCAGGGAAGGAATAATGGAGGCCAAAGAGACCATGTGGAACTTCAGTTTCTTCATGAACTTGTTGAGCTCTTGCAGGTCTAGGATAGGCTTGAGGTCTAGGATGGGCCTGAGGCTGCCTTTGGCTTTTCAGATTAGGAAATTGGGCCCACTCAGGGTATAAAAGAGATAGAATGAAAAGAACAGGATGGTTGGATCCAGTGTTTGAACTGGTGCATCACCCTCGGGTGCACCTTCAAAAGGCCTCCTTTTGACCAGAGGACTGTTTTGACTGCCCAGAGCCCTGAGCCGATGAGAGAGGAGACCACCCCCTGTTGTTTCTATTATACCTCCTAGAGTAGTCCTGCCTGTTCTGTGGCAGGCAGAATCAAGGCAGGGGCTGGGGCTAAAAATATCTCAGCTGCGTAAATGAAGTATGGAGACCCAGGGACTTGAGAGTTGTTCTTAAGTCCTTAAGGCTATGAAGCCGTGATCTTTTTTTTTTGTTTTAAAGAGAAAAGGGTTGAGCCCTCAAATGGGAGGTTCTGGATGGTCTGTTAGATGTCAAATGGGAGCCCTGATACCTGCAGCCAGGAGCTCCTCCTCATGGCCACCCCTTAAGCCATGGTGCGAGTGGCCAAATCAGCAACATCCAAGGCTGCCTAGAGCGACACCCTTGCCACAAGCTTTCCCTTCTCCACCAAGGCAGAAAACTCTGCTCTCGAGTCTTCTGGCAGAAGTTCTGTGAAATTAGACATAGCCCCACAGGAATTAAAGTTGTATCTACTAAGGACCGCCTGGTGGATTGAAATTCGAATACCAGCCCACTGGTAGAATAGATTTTCCTCCCAAAGAGGTCCATTTTTTTTGTATCATGGGCTTCAGGTGATTGGCCCTGGTGCACTTGACATTCCCATTGATTTGCTGCCGCCACCACTAGAGAGTCTGGCAGTGGATATGAATAAAAATGTTCAAATCCTTTAGAGGGAACAAAATACTTCCTCTCTGTCTTTTTTGCCATTGGTGGCAAGGAGGCAAGGGTCTGCCACAGTGTTTTGGTGGTGTGTTGTATGTTTTTTATGAGTGGCAGGGCAACTCGGGAGGGACCCGAGGGGACTAGGATATCAACCATGAGGTCCAATGTCTCAGAGACCTACTCAACCTGGATCTCTAGGAGCTGCTGGTTGACTCTATTGTCCTCGAGTGCAAGAGCTGTGGAAGTTCCAGCCACTGCCTCATCTGGGAAGGATAAAGATGAGGTTCTAACCAGGACCGCTCCTTACTCCTGGCCCTCGGCCAGGAGATTGTGCGGTGCACCAAGGACTGGGAACGGTGCAGCGCACTGCCATGTACAGAGCCCTGTCAGTGCTGAGGATCTCTATCCGAGTCCTTTCTTGGTGCCGAAGCTTCCTGTGTAGACGCCGGAGCACTGCGCACCGATGTCAAGGGGCTTAGAGTTGGCTCAGCTGACCCCGGTTCCAAGTGGGGATGGAGGGCAGACTCCATCAGAAGTATCTTCAGACACTGATCCCTCTCTTTCTGAGTCCTCGGGCAAAATCCCCTACAAATCTTGCAATGATCTTTTTCATGCGATCCCCCCTGACACTTCAAGCAGGAAGTGTGGGGGTCACTCCTGGGCATAGGCATGCTTCAAGCTGCACAGAGTTTAAACCCCGGTGCCAGGGAGGAGGGTGACGGGGGTACCCCCAGAACAATTCCCTACTGCAATTCTAACTATATACTGTCTAACTACTACTACTAACTATTGATTTACCTATTTACAGGAGAAAAGTCTGAAGACTACTAGGGAGAATGGCTTGCTGAAGCGAGAGAGAATGAGCATTCCAGCTAACTGTCACAGGCGGTAGGACGGAACTGAAGAGGCAGTGGATCGGTAGGGGCTTAATACGGCACCATGGAGGCACGACTCCAGGAGGTGCCTGAGCCAACCTGATGGGTACTGCTAGGAGAAAAGCATTCAGGCTACTGTACATGCAGTGCACATGCACCTAATTGGAATCAACATGAGCAAGCACTCAAAGAAGAATCATATGTCTGTTGTGTGGAGATGCAGTTCTCAGTGTATAAAAAAAGGATGAAATACACTAGAAAATACTCAACATTTTTCTTTCTGGGCCATGAGAAGCTGGAAAATACCAGGATCTGGTCCTTCTTCATGCCCATGGGAGGCAGAGGCTGTTCCCTGTCATACATAATCTATTGCTTTGCCCAGACTCATTTTAAATGATGCAAGTGATGGAGTTGGGAGATTGTTTGCCAAAACTCTTTTGAGAAGTCTTCACCAGTCTAATCATGCAAGGGTCTATCTTCACTGCACGTTTCTCTTGCATTATCTACACTTGAGTAACAACTCTTGAGTTAGTCTAGCTCAAGTGAGAGCAGCCATGCTGCAAAATAACACCCAAGCTTCTGTGTCCAGACTCACTCATGTGTGGTGCAAAGACTTTTGGGGTCATATCCCTTGGTTATTTGCATTGAACTAAGTTAAAATACTCCATGAGTTCTTTCCCAGTGAATTGTGAAAGAACTTGTCTGTCCTTTCTGGGCACCTGGGGGAACTGTGGGAAAACACTGGAGGACTAGAACCCAAGTGGAGCTAGCCTGGGCCCACGCCTCAGAGCGATTGTGTTAGCAGCTGACTTGAGCTTTAGTCTCTATCCTGACAGTCCAACCAACTCGAGTTAAAAGTACCACTACACCCGCTTTGAGAGTTTGAGTGTGGATGGGACTTAAGTTACACTGAGTTAACTGTGCAGTGAAAACAAGCCCCCAGATGCTGAGCATCTCCTGAGAAGAGTTCATGGAGCTGAGGGTGCTCAGCACTTCTTAGGATAAGGCCCTTATAAATTATAGTTTATGTGCTCTTCTCCAACCCTTTCGTATAATACTTTCCTAGTTATCCATTACTTTTCAAAAACAATTCAGAGGTTTCATACGTTGATTGGCCAATTCCCTGAACCACCTGAGATGCAGGCCATTCCAGCCACTGAGTTGCATATGTTCAAATGTTCCCTTATCTGCCTTTATCAAAAGCTATGTCTGTGAGTTATTTATGGCTTCCTTATTATCAAGATCTCTATCTTCTTCTATACATTTGAAAAAACAGATGATCATCATCAGCTATTTCAGAATCATTACTTTAATCTCGTGCCTTATTTATTAAGAAACTACTTTCTCTATAGTGTCTCTTTTGCTCGTTATTAGTAAAAGCCCTTCTGGCTTTGGCTTGTTCTGGGCCTATGGGGGATTCAGCAATGTCCAAATTTGGCTGCGTATATGATTACCCTTGTTGCCACCGCCATCACCAACACACCAAAGATAAAAGCAGCCATTGGGGAGCATCAAAGCTGCCTCTCTCCTTCCTTCAGTCTCTAACTTTCCTCCTCGTGGACTCTCTGCGTGATCCCTGCAGCATGTCCATTGGCAGAGACACTGTTTCACAGGTAAGTTCACTCCTCTCCCTTTCACACTACCCTGGTAAACTCCCAGCCACCCTCTCACCTATCTCCCCAAGCAAAAGCCCCCTTTCCCCTCTTACCTGCTGCTGCATCCCTCACATCCAGCACATACCCCTCCCATTCACACCTTGCAGTACCTCAACCTCTCCCTCAATTAGTGCCACCTTCCCCTTGCATTTCCTCCTCCCTGCATTTTTGCATTCCCCCTCCCACCTCCTTTCTCATTCTCCTCATGTTGCTTCCCCCCAAAACCACCACCTTTAAGGGACACACTGTACTCTCTGTTGTGATAAATGGGTCTACAAATTTACTCTATGAGCTCAATTGTAAAAAGTGAATCAAAGTTTATATAAAGCATAACAATAACCTATAATGTTAAATGTTGATGGGAAGAATTGCAAAAGGGAGACAAACTCTGAATTAGCCCAAACAAAAAGGCCTATTGATATAATTCAAGGACTGTGTTAGGACCATGACTGGTAACCAAGAAAAACATGAGATCAAAAATCAATGAGCCAAAATTGGTGTGTCAGAAACTAGACCTAATTGGATGACAAAATAATGAGTGGATGGGCTATTCCATACATCAATCCCTTTTTAGGTCCTTAAAGAAACTTCTGGGAGAAAAATTCACTACTGGAGCAAGCTTCACCATCATGGCATCCCTTCCACCCTGCAATCTTCTGGGACCCTGGACCTTCCTTGTCCTAATTCTGAGAGATGTAGTTACCAGACCAGACCAGAAAGAGACATTGCCACCTCCACCAGCTCCAGTTAAATCCCAAACAGCCTGGTATGTGAGAGAGTTTCTCTTCCTCCCCTTCCCTCCACCGTCCATGTGTCCTTTTTCTCCCCCACCTTATTTCTTCTCTTTCCTAACCCTCCTTTTCCCTTCTGTCTAAGAAGAGCATGATTTAGCTGGCCGCACATATTTTGCAACACTGCTGTAAGCCTGTGAACTGAAAGAGGCAACTAAACACAATGTCCTGAATGGTCTGACGGTGGCAAAAATATGCAAAATTTTAGAGTGGCTGATAAGTCTGTGCCGTACCTGTGTTTCTCCAGCAGTGAGGATGCAAGGGAGAGTCAACATCAGAGAGAGAAGCTGTATTTTCTGTCTTTGCTGTTCTTTTCTCTCCCCCCTTTGTGTGTGTGTCTTGTTTCGTCTACTAGGAAATGGGACTGGACTTCAATAACAGCTTCAGCCCATCTCACCTAACTTCTTCTCTTTCCTCTCAAAAGGTCAGTTATTACCATTTAAGAGACTGTCAAGCAGGGGGATTTTCGTTCTAAAGACTCTCTGCAGCTAAAGGGAACCAGGGATGATGTTAAAATCAAAGCCTTATTTAATACTTCACATTTCAAATGCTTAAACTGTTTTTCATTCTTTTCTGTATCTTTAATGAAAGGTCAAAATGATTTTTATTAGATTGTTTGCTAAGTGGGCTGAGGGATCTGTGTACCAAACCCCAAACCCTGTTTAAAACTGGAATGTGACTAGGTCATGTTAACACCTTGTTAACAGCCCATATAGTCCATCTAAATTAGCAGAACAGTGCCTCACTGCTTCCCCTTGGCAACCCTAGCATACCCCATCACTTGCTACCTCTTTCCTCGCCTCCCACTGGAAACAGACAATTTAAACTTCCCACAAATGTCTTCTCAGAAGACAAGAATCCCCTGGTCTGAAGAATGGACAGGTGGGGTGACCTGGCCCACTACTTCCACAGAAGCATCATTGATAGAGCACTTGGTGCTCTGTGGCATTAGTGGGCAGGTCATCCAACAGACCAGTAGATCGTGAGAGAGACCCCCTATGTTTTCACTCTTCCTTCAGTCCTATTGATACCTTCTTCCCTCTCTCCTGGCCCTACCTGGTGGGAAGTGCTGACTCCCCCCATTTCTTACATCCTTGCTGCTCTACTGCACACAGTCCTGATCTTAGCCAAACGTATATAATTCAGTATCCCAGAGTTTAAAACTATTCTGAACTTACTTCAAATACCCACCATAACACTAAGAGCCATACTAAGCTTAAGCTTCCAGTAGTGAAGAAAAATGGACGGTCTGGTCATTAGCACAGCTGTTAGTTTCATAGGATTTAATTTGACAGATATCATGGTAAAATATTTATGATCCCCAAAAGGGAAGACCTGTTAGTAATACACCCATGATGAATGCCAACAGCGTAAACCTTTCTCAACACTTTTACCCAGTTAAGAGAACACACAAATCAGTAAAGGATACCTGCTCCTTGACCTCGATATTGTGCTCCCCTTCCAAAATAAGAGTCACTGCTTGCATGATCTGCTTTCCATGGGTGCTCATTATCTGGTCTATATGCTGCCAAAGCAATTATAGATACATAATTAGTATACATTTTCTAGAGAAAAGGACAAAAACAGGGACATTTTTATTATGAAAATGAGTGGAATTATCAGCATTTCTAGGTGCCAGTACCTTTATGCAAGGTATCACAAATGTGAGAACCCACTGCAGCAGAAAACAGGAGTTATTTTTCTTATCATTACTTTAGCCAACCATTGCCACAGGGAGCAGAATAAGGAACTATATGATTGATCCTATTTCCATTGAAGCCTGTTGAACATTTAAATACTGACTTCCCCAGAGCAACACAGTTGTCACTGAGGGCATAATCTGAACACTGAAGGATCTTTGAGTCATAAATTGACAACCTGATGAACATGAGAACTCAGTGTGATGCTGTGGCTAAATGGGTCAACATGATCTTTCCACAAAAGGGAGAAACAGCAGACAGGTGTAGTGATATCACTTTGCTATTAGCCAGGATGGGCAGGGATGGTGTCTCTAGCCTCTTGTTTGCCAGAAGCTGGGAATGGGCAACAGGGGATGGATCACTTGATGATTACCTGTTCTGTTCATTCCCTCTGGGGCACCTGGCACTGGCCACTGTTGGAAGACAGGATACTGGGCTAGATGGACCTTTGGTCTGGCACACTATGGCTGTTCTTATGTTCTGTATACAGTACTGGTGAGACCAGTACTGGAATACTGTGTCAAGTTCTGGGGTCTGCACTTCAAAACTGAAATTCTGAGAAGGTTCAGAGAAAAGCCACAAAAAATGATTTGTGGCCTGAAAATCTGTCTCACAGCGAGATATTTAAGCAGCTCAATCTATTTTGCTCACTGAAGCGAAGTTTTACAAGTGACTATCATTGTCTATAGCACCCATGCTTGGAGGACATGAGATACACAGGAGGACTCATCTAGCAGAAAAAGGCATAACAACATCAGTGGCTGGAAATTGAAGTCAGCAAAGTTCAAACTCACTGTAAAATGCAAATTTTTAAGTGAGGGTAATTAAGCACTGGAACAATTACCAAAGATACAGTAAATTCTCCATCACTTGGAATCAAAGTTAAGTTTGGTTTTTCTATATGAAAAAAAATCTAAAAACCACCCCCATCCACCCACCCAAAATACTGCAGTTCCGTGACAAGTTATTGGGTTTGAGAGTGAAATTCTGTGGAATATGGTATGGCAGAAGCTCAGAGTAAAGAATTATAATGGTCCTTTCTTGTCTTAAAAAAAAAAAAATCTTTGAAAGAATATAGAGTTACTCAGAAATAGCTAGGGCCATAATTTGGGCTGCAAAACCACTTTAACTGATGGTTTAGACACCAGTTTGACTGTTAGCTCAGGGTGAGTTTACAGGGCAATTAAAAAACAGATATTTTAGCTTGTAGATTGAGCTAATTTGATATGAAAATTGAAAATCAATGATTCTGGAACCTAAATGTGCACTTTTTACAGTGTCACTTTTCATGATAGAAGCATACTTTACAGGTGGCTATGTTCCTACATAGAAGTCCACCTTGCAAATATTTATTGCAGTTTTTGTCTATTCTTCACTAGATGGGCCTCTTGCTCATCCTCCATTTGTATCTCAAGCACTTTACTTCTTGCCATAAAATAGTTCACGTGCTTAAATCTTATATCATCTTATTCTATTCTGTAAAAAGGATATACGAACTGTGTGAATGCACAATCCAGAAGACCAAAATCAAAGGCTGTTTTAAAATGACAGATAAGAGAGAAATGAAATAGCTCAGACACTTAGTGCTTGTCTATACGGCACTGGCTGTGTGCACCATAGAGTGCTCTATTATGCTGTGCTCTAACTGCCCAGCATAGGCTATGCTGGCTCAAGGTATCCAGTTCACCTTGGTACCAAGGTATCTTAGTTTGTGCCAGCAGAGTCTACATGGAGCAGTCAGAGCGCAGCATGTTGGTGTGCGCTCCAAATCACGCGCCTCTAATGTGCACTACTGGCATTGTGTAGACAAGCCATAAGTAAGGAGAAATATGGGTATCCTTAAGATATCTGCATCCCCATAAGCACTGTAAGTTCATTTCAAAACACAAACCACTCCTCCTGTTAACTAGACTTTTAACAGAGTTTACAAAAATGTGTTGTCTGTCTGTCAAAAGCCTTTCTAAACACAAACAGAATCAAACACCCAACAAAAAAGTATTGGTATGTATCTGAGGACATAACTAGTGATAAAGCTCCAGCTAGATATGCAGAATTCTCTTTATTAAAAATTTTCACTTCATTGTGGTCTGTTATGACCATTAGTGTTCAGATACTTCAATAATGCACAATGGAGGCCTCACAGTTTCAACAATAATATTCAAAAATGAACTTAAAGAGGATTTGCTTTTCAGACCTACTAGAACACTGGAAAGAGTATTATGCATTATGGATTTACAATGTATTATCTATGAATGCTGGGTTAGCGTTAGGAAGGCAACTTTTCTGGAGGATCTGTTTGTGGTTTTACTTACTGGGCGAGTAGACAGAAGATTTCTGAGCAGTCCCAAAGTTTTCATTAGCACGTTTACATCTGAATCAGAGAGTAACTGGAATAACTGTTCTGTACTCAAACCTTGTAAGATGTCTGCTTTGATCTTTTGTTCTGCTTGAAATGCCATGTTCTGAAGGACAGATACATACAGAAAAACTGAGCCATACACTTCATATTAGCATTTCTCCTTCACTTAATTTTTCTCAGAGTGTGCTTTCCATTCTGTCTACAGAAGAATTACCACCATCTGCTGTGCATACGTTCTTGATAAAGTAACCCTGCAAGCAATGCAAGGAAATGTTACTCACCTTGCAGTACCTGGAGTTCTTTGAAATGCATTGTCCCTAGGTGTAGTGCACTTCAGGTGATTCACAGGCAGCGTCTTTTCAAGGAGGCGGGTACCCAGAGTCCAATGCCACAACAGACTGCAGAACCACCCTGGCCAGGAAAACATCTGAGGCAGCCTCCTGCACCAGCGTAGAATGTCTCACAAAAGAACCCCAAGTCATTGCTCAGCAGATGTCAATGAAAGGGACATCCTTGAGGCTGGCTACTGAGGCTGCTTGGGCTGTCATAGAATGTGCTCTCACTTTGCCCATAAGAGGGACATTGTTCATCTCATAACAGAAAATGATGCATCTCTGGATCCCTTTTGACAGCCTCTGTGTGGAAATGGCCTCTCCTTTCATCCATTCCATAAATGATACAAAGTCTAGGAGATTTCCAAAATTTCATTCTCTGTAGGCAGACCACAAGGTCCCTATGCATATCCAAGGAGAGACACATCACCTCCTTCCGCCTGGTGTGTGGTTTAGGGTAGAACACAGGTAGATGGATAATTTGGCTGATGTGAAAGTCTGATACCATCTTAGGGAGGAACTTCTGGTAGAGTCTCATGAGTGCCTTATCCTTGTGGAAAACTGTACCGGGATGGGGAGATCTGCCATGAGTGCCCCCAGATCCCAACCTCTTCTGGCTGACATGATTGAGACGATAAATTCTACCTTCATGGAAAGGAAGTAGAGAGCAAGATCCCGAAGGCTCAAACAGCACCTTAGTCAGAGTTGATAAACCAGGGTCATGTCCCAGACTGGTATCAGCTTTGCCACTGGAAGGAAGACTCTAACCAAGCCTTTCAGGAACAGAAATGGGACTGAGAGAGAAAATACAAAGTAGGTATGTACAGGTGGGTGAAATGCACTAATAGCCACCAGTGTCCCATGTATTTTAAGGATAATTGGCTAGCCTAGTACATCTAGGATTCCTGACCGTGAAGGGGAAATTCATTATCGATCAGACCAGAATATAAATCTTTTCCACTTTGCTGTGTAGCATTTCCCAGTAGAGTCCTTCCTACTACTGCTTAATACGACCTGGACATCTGCCAACCAGGATTACATTAGCCCATTTGGCCCCAGAGTTGCACTGGAAGCTCATGTTCAGCTGATTATCCACCAAATTCTTGTTCAGAATCAGATGGCGATGGTGAGTGGGACCACAGAGATATTGGTAATGGCTAATGTCATGGAAGTGGGTGGAGTAGTCCAGAGTATCAGTGACTCTGGTTCCATACATACGATTAGACCACCTGCTGCCGAGAAGCAGGCTGAAGCAGTTTCTGTAACTTGGACCACTGATGCCGAAGGCGCTGGATCTGATAGTGCCAATGCAGAACAGGTGCTAGCACTGAAGTACCACTTTTGGTATGGGAGAGTGGTGCTGTCTTGCCCTTTGATGAAGTCCTGGGCTGGTCCTTCTCAGAAGCAGACACCAGGGTCCAGAGCACAAGGTGTCTCCTGACTTGGTGCAGGACGGGGGACTTCTGTCTCCTTTTAAAGGGCTTGGATGTGAAACTTTCCCTCTTGTCTTTATAGGAGTGTTTGTATCTCCCTTCTGCCCTGTCTTGAAGCTGATGAGGGAAGGGGTGCAGGGGCCCTGGAACTGGCCTGAGCTGAACTCAAGAGGCTGCTCCTACCTTCTTCAGACTGATGTACAAGAGAGTCTCCCTGGGTCACAGGCTGTCCCCGTCTCATGTACCTCTCCATGAGGATTGCTTGGAATTGGAAGTCCCTTGACTGCTTTGCCTTACTTGGGAACAACCAGCAGATACTGCACATGGGCAGGACGTGTTTCCTGCAGGCAGTACAGACAGGTACCGTGATAGTTACCAGGAAGGGCTTATGGGGATTTTTGTCATACTCCTCCTCCCACTACTGAAAGACCGGGGGGAAAGGGAGAGAGGTAGTGGTGTACACGAACCACTTCTCACCCCAGGGGCATGGGGAGTTGTCCCAAATCTTAAGGATAGATCCCCAAATATTTATCCTAATGACAATTTATTTACAGACAGAAGCTGAAGAAATCGGCACGTACATTGAAGCTCCATGCCAGACCATCAGAAGTAAGAAGGAACTAAGATGCAGACCATGAGGACAGTGGGGGCGCATGTGTGGACCAAACAGACACTCAGGAAAAATTCTCCAGTTCTGGGCCCATGGAAAGCATGTGCAATCGCTCAAGTACACTACACATAGGAACAAGCACTCGAAGAACTGCAGCTTATGAAGGACATTTTTGGATCTCCACATCCCTGACAAAGTCCCAAAGGCTCACCCATTTTCCCTTGTTTTAAATCTTCCTTCTTACTTTTACCCAACTATAGCCTTACCTTTGAACTAATCAGTTATGCTGTTCAATTAGCTCATGACTGACATGTACAAGTGAAATTGATATAAGGTTTGAATTTTATTCTTGCTTTGATCTCTTGATTTTACACTCTTCGCATAATTCCATGGATTTTACACTTACTTTATTATTTGCTGGAAATTACCACACTGTGAAGCTTACATCAATAGTTTGTTATGGCTATAACTATACTGCCAAGATTACATATATAAAGACATATCAGCAAGATCATTTTTTATTTACTGGCTTACAAAAAGTGGAAAGCTGACTGCAAAGAGTTACAAAAGGATTTCACTAAACTGGGTGACTGGTAACAAAATGGCATATGAAATGCAATGTTGATAAGTACAAGTAATGCATATTGGAACAAATAACCCCAGCTGTACATACAAAATGATGGGATCTAAATTAGCGGTTACCACACAAGAGAGCTTGAAGTCAACATGAATAGTTCACCCAACTGTCAGACATTAGAACTGGATGATAGGGGATGGATCACTACAAATTGCCCCGTTCTGGCCCATTCCCTCTGAAGCATCTGACACTGGCTACTGTCAGAAAACAGGACACTGGTCCAGATGGACCATTGGTCTGACCCAGTATGGCCGTTCCTATGTTCTTAATATACTTTTAGGGACAGATTACTATTATCTTGTATAGTCACAAATATAGGCAGGCTGAACTTCTGCAACGTTATTTTTAGTAACTGGTATGATCTTCATGGTCAAAACTAAAGCTCTGAATCTCCCTTCCTTGAAGTGTGTTTTGGTGGTTGGCTAGTTGTGTGTAGTGTTTGTATAAACAATGTTTCATTGGAGTGAGTACTTACCATTAAAGCCCAAATGCCATTCACTCGCAAAGCAAGATTTTCACTCTGGGTTAAACTACATAGAAGTTCTATGGCTCCTGATTCTAAAATAGGCTGAAAAGAACAGGAAAAAACACACAGTTTTAGAACACCATGAATTTACTGGACTTACATGTACATCTATGAACTATTAAATGTGGTACTGCACACTGTGTTTATCTTGAGGTGGATCTTGGTTATTTATTGAGGAACTGTAGACATAACTATAATGAAATGTGTATGCACACACACCCTTTTCAGACAATCTTCGGTCTCAATAGACTGCTAGCAGTGAAGCACCTTTAATAAAAGACCACCTTCATTAGCAACTGATTTTTGATCCCTTGAGCAGACACAGAAGACAGGTTTCACTGTCTTTAATTGCATTTAAACAGGCTGTATTTGCTCTTCACATTCACTAATGAAGACACATTGAGATGCAGTGAGTTCAACACGTATACAAACAACAGAAGAACAACGAAGTGTAATAAGGCTAACTCTTAAGACTTCTACTGACAACCCGAGAAAAACTCAAAGCGCTTGTGATATCAGACAATGAGGTTATAGGACAAATACCAACAGATGGATTTTGAAAGCCCCAGATTACTAAATGAAACAGAAGCTACAGTCCACAACAATCAGGGTTAAGGTTGTCATGGGAAAAACAGGCCAAATTCTTCCCTCAGGTATGTAAATCTATAATATCATCAAAGTCAATGGAATTACTCCAGACTGGGGGATATTCACCCTGTGCACAAGGTCTTCAAAAGCCCTCTGCACCATTTATGTGTCACATAAGGCCTCAAAATAGGTGAGGACCCCTTACACAGGGGTGAATTTCACTGAATTTACACCAGTATACATGTAAGGAGAATTTGCCCCATAATTCTGTTTGCTTGCACATGTGCTTTATACTAGGGTCTTTCATTACAGGTTGGCAGAACACCGCTGTGACATGATTTGGCAAATGCTAATTTACAAATATGGATTAACCATTACAAATTTAAAGATGAAACATCTAGGGTGACATGGTTTATTCTGAAATTATGTGGAATAAACAGTAATAAAATGTCATATATGCAAAAACTTAACTGTAAATTTTATCACCTGATTGAGATTAAATGTATGCCATTAGCTATAATAAACATTATCTCCGCAGTGGTATTAATACTTCTCTCAATATTGAAAAGGTACTATTAT
Organism: Gopherus flavomarginatus; assembly: GCF_025201925.1. Lineage (NCBI taxonomy): Eukaryota > Metazoa > Chordata > Testudines > Testudinidae > Gopherus > Gopherus flavomarginatus. The sequence goes on from NC_066624.1 coordinate 64,662,549, forward strand.
AATAGAGTGTGAAAAGTATGCTGATACTCCTTGGCAACTGAAATAAGGATCTGAATTAAGATGCTAAATACTAGAGCTGCCAAACTGTTAAGTTTGGCAAAATGCTGACGGAAGTCAGGCAGGAGCTGGAGCTGGGAGTCCCTGGCTGGATGGTTGCTGTGGAGCCGGGGATCCTGGAGAGCCTAGCAGTTGGTTCCTGATCTGGTCGCCTCCCTGGGCTGCCCTCCACCCTGGAGAAAGGGCGGGCAGGCTGCCAGCTGGGAAGATATTTCATAGAAAATTCCAGGATTTTTTTTGTTCTGGGACAGAACAAAAAACCTCAGACACACTGAATTTTTCATGCACCAAAAAATCCTGCTCCAGCTCAGCTCAACTAAATATACAGACAAAATTATTTTTGCTACTGTAGTTGGTATTTAATGTATAATTCTTAAAGTGCTGCAAATAAAAAAGAAAATACAGAGTATGTTAAACAAAACAAAGCATTCCATAGCTATCTGAAGGAATTTCAAAACAGCTTCTCCTTTTATTTTGGCAAATCATGTCTAAGTAAAGACACATTTGCATAAACTTGCACATTTTTTCATGGAGAAAGTCTCCATCAAAGGGCTTGTCTTCACCAGGAGATCTGATCACATTTAGATGTTATGAGGAGTGGAGTTAGCTGACACCACAGTACCCTTGGCTGACTGGTCACTGTAGATAAGGTTATAAGCACAGCCTGTTGACATGATGCTGAGCATTATTTGTCATTGTCTATACTGACCAGTCAGTTGTGCTCATTTTTTTTTTAGCTAATTCTGCTCCTCATGATGAAGTCTAAACATGATGAGATCTCTTGGGGAAGAGAAGCCCATATAAATGGACCCATTAGCAGTCAGAGTGCAACAGTCTCTGTCTGATCCCCTAGCCATGGTAGAGGCAAGAAATGTGCAATGAGGTCACAAAGAAGACTAAGCTCTGATAAAGTTATGGTATATCACTACTGAGCATACTGATGAGCATTTTTTCAACTGCTTATAACATCTTTATTTTTAACCATTTTCAATAAGGACTATGTATGGCCACATCAAGTTTCAAGTTGCTAATCAGTCGCTTTTTTTGTAGCCATGTTTAAAAATGTGTGGATGAAATTACTTTATAATGTGAGAAGTGTTTTTTCCCTCTCTCATCACAGAGCAGATGAAGGGATTTTCTTCAAACTTAAAAAAAATGTCACCTATGGGCTTAGATCAAATACTGAAAATTATAGCCCAAAAGATGAATGTTTTGCCCATTATAATACAGAAACGCATATATCAGAGTAAAATGAATACATTATAAAATGAAATGCCTAAAGAATATCCTAACCATACTCTACACTTCTTGGGCGGCAATATGTATATTGTACGCTGTGTGCAACATATATTGATATGCATGAAGCACATACACTGCATGGTGAAATGCACAATGTACTTCATATAAGCCAGTGCACTATACATTATACAATGCAATTAATAAAAAAACTTTCTTGAGCATTCACTTTTGTTCAGCCTGGTGAAATCACATTCCTGCAATTACGGCCCATTTCTGCTCACAGTGACGCCAACAGGTGTTTTGCCATTGTGTTGACTGAAGGTACGATTGGGTTTCAAGTCTATGAACTCAAATTGCTGAAGGTAAAACACATGGCTTACCTCTCAGCTGTCAAACTTATCTTCTGGAGAAGACTGAAGTCCATTTTTAATTATGGCCCATGGGCCGAGAGATAAATCTAGTACTATATACTCCCCTCATGCCACAGATGTGGAAGAGAGATTTGTATAGAGATCAAGGAGAGCCTCTGGCCTTTATGTAGTAACAGATTTTAGTTATGATTATAACTTACTATGTATTCAGTCCCTCATTGTCATACCCAGCATCACTCAGTGGGGATATCTGCTCTTCTTTGGGACAACATTATTCCTGCCCTTTGTTTCTTTTTCTCTACTTCCTCCCTTTTTTTGTATGCCATCTACGTTCTTCCCTCTGCAATTCCTTCCTTGCAGACACTCCCACTTCCCCACTTGTCACCTCGATCTGCATTTTATCTGCTAAAATTATCAGCAATTAACTAGATGGGTTTTTTTTAAGAAGAGATTCTAGAGCTTGTGAAAGTTGTTGGCTTGACAGCCCTGAAGACTGAAGTTATCTGATTTATCTCTAGAGCAGATACAGCACAGGCAACAAGGCAGATTTATAAATGAAAAGTGTTTTAAAATCTTATTAAAGAAGAGTCTATTAGTAAAGTTAGGTCTCATACAGCATACCCACATCTAACTACTCTAGATAGGACCACCTATTCTGTCGTATCACTAAATAATTAACAGTGTTTTTTTTTAACTGACAGCCTATCAATGATAAAATTGCATCATCCAAACATTATAACTACTGTATAATCACCTGATAGTGATTAAAAAACTTCTTTGCTTACTCAAAAGTCATTGCTGTAACACACAGTTCTACTAAACAAGCAATAAGAAGAAATGATAGGTGAATACCAACCTCTTTGCTTGGGGAGAATTCAAGGAGTAGGTTGCATAGTGTGGAAGATGCTACCACCAGGACTTCATCTGGAGCATTCTGTAAAACCTAAGGGCTCGAGGAGGAGAGTGGGGAGCTCCATTAATTGTTATGAACAAGACTAAGATCACTTTTAAACAAAGTTATTGTTTTGCTTAGCAAGAGCCACCAGATGAGCCACTGTGCTCTCATACTGCAATGAAGGGTTATGCTGGGATTTGGGAATTCACCTCCACAGTCATCCTGTTGAAGTACAGCAGTTTTTGAACAAAAAAGCCTTTAGGCATTGTGATCTGCATGACACTGATGTCTATTTGAAGGTGGGGTGGAGCAGCTGATAGTCTTCCCCACCACTCATGTGTCCTGCTCTTACATGGGCCATAATAGCTCTTCATTTGTGGAAAAAATAATTTTGAAAGAGTCACATTCTTCCTTTTCGGTGGACTACGGAGCTGGCACATCAAAGAGGAGCAATCTACACTATCCTACACCATGAATGGTGCACAAAATGCATCTCTTCGATGCACTGAGCAGGCCAGGAGGGAATGAGTCATTGGAGATGCATGTTCTCCCTTGGGGTAATGGCAACTCTGAACAGCCTCCTACAAGGGGCTTTGTGTAAACTGCAACTACCTACCACTATATGATTACTGTGATTACAGAGTGCTACAAAATCAGTTTGCTTGAACAATCCTTAAGTGTGTTTACTTAAATCATTGTGCTTTTACATTTAACGGTTATAAAAGTAAAAAAAACCAAAAAACACTTTTTCCTTCTTGAATGCGGGAAAAGAAGGTACTAACCCATACAGTAACTTGAGTTCTTCAAGATGTTTTGTCCCTATGGGTGCTCCACCATAGGATGAGGACGCACCTGTGCACTCTTGACCGTAGACTGTGAAAGCAGTGTCTGCAGGTCCACACCTGCACAGAGCAGCACCTCGTGCTTTGATACGAGGGCATAAACTTGCTGCCACTCATTTCCTTCTCACTCGGGAAACCAGAGACTCAAAGCCAAAGACTCCACAGCAGAGGGAAAGAAGGGTAGGGGAGAGAGCACTCATAGGGACAAAACATCTAAAAAAACTCAAGTTACTGTCACCTTGTCAGATTGGTCCATCAGCCCTCACAGAAAGAACGCCGATCACAACATATCCTTCTTATTGTTCTAGCCATTCCTTCAGCCACCCGCTGGCCAGACTGTCAGCAGCACCACACACCCGACTCGCATAGCACACTGCAGCCCAAAACACCTGAGCAAAAGTGATCTGCTAGCCTCAGCCTCCCAAGTAGCTGGAATTACAGTCTCTAGTCAAGAGTGCACAGATACACGCACATCCTACAGTGGAGCTTCTATAAGGATACATATTCAAAGGAGAATGAGTGGTTTTAACTGGGATTTATGAAGTCAGAGTTTAAGGCCAGAAGGAACCACCAGGTTATCTATTCTGACCTCTTGTATATCATAGGCCACTAAACACCCCCCTAACCATGCCCACACCAAGCCAACCACCAGAATTAGACCAAAATATTACAAGCCCCCAGCAAACTAAACTATTGTGTGCCACAGGCAGAGAAGAGGAGGGACCAAGATGTAGCAATCTCTCTGTTCGTGATCTGTTACTGCTTACGGATATTGGCAGAACAGGACACTTTATTTAAGAAGAAGACAGGGACAGTACAGTCCAATTCCCACCTTTCTGCTGTGGCAGGGAATAGACTCCACTTGCCATTGAAAGATCCTTGTTCAATGCACCAGAGAATGGAAAACAAACCAAAAAAACCCTTCTTTTTTTAATCCTTTTTACCTTGTGGACAATAATTCCTTCCTAAGCCCTAACTGTGTGTGTGGTGCAGCCCTATGCATGAGCAAAAACTAGTATGAGCCTCAAATTCCATTTTCACTCAACATACTGCCGACATCTGTTGTCTATCTTTTGTTCTTGAATCCCAGTAAATTAGATTCTGACACGAAATTTCTAACTGTTTGCCTCCAGGACAAAATTATTCCATTTTCTTAACCTGACCTTTATTATTATTGTTGTTACAGTAGTTTGTTTTCTTTCCTGTTGCTGCTATCACCTATGAACTTGTGATCCCTTTTTATATGCAACTTTAAACTAAGTTCCCTTTGTAGACCCCTATTCTCCCCTCTATACAGCCATAACAACTTCAGCTGATCATCTTAAGGAAGGCTTGTCCATGTCTTTATTCATTTTTGTAACCATTTTGAGATTAAACTTCCTTTTCTCTACATCACAACAAGTATAAACCGGGAGACATTTCCACACACTGCATTGTGGAAAGGAGATGTAGGATAAAAAATCTAGTAAGTTTTCCCCATTAGCTGCCAACACAATGTTAAAAAAGCACCCGATTCTCCACTGTCTGGCACCTTGGATAGTCATTTATACACACACTAAGTAAAGTATAGGACAGTGGAGAATAAGGCCAAAAGGACTGATATAAATCCAATGGCATCCTTCTGTGGGCCTCAGTCCCTCACATGCCGTGGTGAGTGTGCCCACTTATGTTTGACAGAAGGACTGTACATTTATTTACCACTAGCCAGAAATATTTTCCTTTTCAAACATGATTTTCAAGTTGACTGAATAACTACACTCAATTGTTCAAAAGTAAGCAGCTTCTCTTTTCTGGGGGAACTAGTGAGCCATTAACTTAAAGGCAAGGATCAAAGTCAGAGGTGATGTAAAATGTGGTGTAACTTACTTATGTAAGTGGGTATAATTTATATACTGAAGGGACAAAGGCAGAATTGTTACAGGAAAGTCAACCAAAAGTAGGGTTTAAGACAATGTACCTCTAAAGCTACTGAAATGAATTTGCCTTGACACAGTTCAAGAGAGACAACCAATGCTTGGTAATGGAGAAATGCCTGAAAACGTGAAATTCCTAATTACAATATTGCTGACATTCCTTTCTACCAAGCAAATCCATCCCTAAAATTTTTCTCCTGATCAATGGACTGGGAAGCTCTTTCTGTGGTCACAAATACAATAAGCAACCAAGAGCAGGATGCTAGTAAAACAGTCAGATCCATTTTGAAGATGTGGATACATTTTATATTCCCTTTTGAACAGGGATGGGTACAAGGCTGAGCCAGAGATCATGGACTGGCTGAAGAAGGCTTTTTTGGAATGGATGGCCAGGTTCTCCTGCCATTGTTCTAAAATATCAAACTGCTGTCTTCACCTAAAAAGAGGAAAAGAGCTGATAGTCACAAAGAATCATAGAACCATAAGGTTGGAAGGGACCACAAAGGTCATCTAGTCTAACCCCTGCCAAGATGCAGGATTTGTTGTGTCTAAACCATCCAAGACAGATGGCTATCTGGCCTCTTTTTGAAAATCTCAAGTGAAGGAGATTCCATGACTTCTCCTAGGCAGTTTGTTCCATTGTCCTACTGTTCTTACAGTTATGAACTATTTCCTGAGATTTAATCTAAATCTGCTATGCTGTAGTTTGAACCCATTGCCTCTTGTCCTGTCCTCTGTGACAAGAGAACAACTTTTCTCTATCTTTCTTATGGCAGCCTTTCAAGTATTTGAAGACCGCTATCACGTTCCCCTTTAATCTCCTCTTTTCCAAACTAAACATACCCAATTCCTCCAGCCTTTGCTCATATGACTTACATTCCATCCCTCTGATAATTTTTGTCACTCACCTCTGGATCCTTTCCAGTTACTCTACATCCTTTTCAGACAGCAGTGACCAAAATTGGACACAGTACTCCAGCCGAGGCCTAACCAGCATGAGTAGAGTGGTATTATCTCCCAGGACTTGCATGGTATGCCTCTGTTTATGCAACCCACAATTGAATTTGCTTTTTTTTTTTTTTTTTTTTGCAACAGCATTGCACTGTTGACTCATGTTGAGATTGTGTTCCACCACAACTCCCAGATCCTTCTCAGCAGTGCTGCTGCATAGCCAGTTATCCCCCATTCTGTATTTGCACGTTTGGTTTTTGTTCCCTAAATGTAGCACCTTACATTTGTCTTCATTGAATTTCATTTTGTTGTCGATAGCCCAGTTCTTCAATTTATCAAGATCCCTTTGAATTTTAGCTCTATTCTCCAAGTGTTGGCAAGCCTCCCTAGCTTTGTGTCACCTGCAAATTTGATCAGTAGGCATCCAGGTAATTAATAAAGATGTCAAGCAACACTGGACCCAGAACAGATCCCCAGTGACAGGTTGAAGGTTAGAAGGCTGATTCATAAATTGTGGAAACTAGAGGTCAATATGGCCAAGGAGTTTAGAATTCATAAAGAAAAGGTGGTTGTCCTATGAGGTATCCAGGTTCTAGAGATGCCCAAGGCAGATAAATCCTGCCTGCAAGAAACCTTAATGTGTCTACGGATGGAGTACAAGAGAGACCCTGACTGTAGGCTTGGAGGATAAGGACCTACAAAGGAAGAGTCTTGAATCTGAGACTCCCTGATACTCCTTGCAAACTCCACTGTTGGCAGTGAGGCCAAACCCAAAAACTAAGACCCAAGACTGTTCAGGCAGCCAGCACTAATGAAATCTGAGGGGTAATGGGCAAAGAAGTCCTACTTTGTTCCACAAAAGTCACCCACCCCAAGTCAGGGTCAAATGTCATCCACAATTAAACCAACACACCCTCATTTGGTGGCATAGTCAGCAGCAAGAGAAAAGATTCTAAGGCCCAGCACTCATTGCTGAAGCATCAACCAGACTGGCTGAGAGTCATCTCTTGGTCCAGAAACCCCTTTGGATCTGATACACTTGTGCTGTTTCACTTGCGAACGAAAGCCAGGGTAGTTCTCAAAATGGCAGTACTCTTGCTGCCTTTAACAAAGGCCTGCATTCTCCAAGCCCTTATGTACCTTGTTGTCAGAGTTCCTGGCTCTTCTTGGTTCTGTGCCACTTCCACAATCTCTGAAGATGTGTTGAAGCTAAAGTTGCTGACATGCTTGCCTGGCTTATATCATGAAACAGGACAGTTTATATCCTTTACATATTTTCATCCTGTCTAACTTAGCTGTGGATCCTGTTAAACTCAGGATTTGCAATGAGTTCCACAGGATAATTTCCCTTTTATCAGTTTAAAATTTGCTACCTTTTAATTCCATTGAGTGTCCCCTTGTTCTAGTAATATGAAAAATAGTAAATAGGAATTTTTGACTGACTTTTTAACATTATTAATTATTTTATATACCCCCACCATGTCATCATTAATTCATCAACTCTCTAAGCTATATGGCCCTAATCTTTCTATTTGTCTACTCAATTCTGTTGCCCTTCTCTGTACCTTTCCTATTTCTGCTGAATGATTTTTGAGGTCAAGTGCCCAAAACTCAATACACTGTTTAGGTATGGTTATATCATGATTTACACAACAACATAATATTTTCATTACTATTATTCATTAGTAGTATTATAGAAGTGCCTAAGAGTGCTAGTCATGGGCAAGGACCCCATTGTGCTAGGTGCTGTACTCTATCCGTTTCTTCAGGTACCATAATATTTTATTTGCCTTTTTGATCAAAGCTGTGCACTGAACAGGTTTTCATGCAGATGTCAGCTATTCAGTATAACAACATTGGCTTCTATGCAATAAGCTTAGGCATGCTGCATATTTGAGGGCAAAAGGGGAACTGCAGAAATAGGACACACTGCACAGAGTGCCTGACAGCTTCCTCATTCTCTCTCTCACCTGTACCATCGCATCTGCTCTTTTGTTCTATGCTTAACTAGGCAAATCACAGGAACAAAATCTCTTAGCCTTGCACACTGTTTCTGGTTGGTTTGCCCATTCTCTCCTCCAGAAACTGCCATTTTCCCATAGATAGAGCAGCATATACAGTACAATTAGTCTTCCTCTGTCCTTTTTCACTAATTCAGTACAACCCGTTCTTCACAACCACTCAAGTTGTTCAATAAACTGCAGTGCATATGACAATGCAATACGCGCTATTTTTCCTTCTAGTTTACGTTTAGGCAGCCTGATTTTAAAATCATAAGCCATGCTTCCCCTCTCCTCCTTGGGGCTGGTGCTTCTGGGGCTGGACTTGGGGGTTGTGCCACAGGCAGCAGTGCACTGCACTGCCCCAAGAGGAACACAGAGAGATTTTGCATTAGGCTGACGACTAATGCTCTACTCATATCATGGCCCTGCCTCTTCCAGCATCCTGCTCCCTGGGAAAGTAAAGCAGCTGGAATGTAGGATCAATATCCCCTCTCCACGGCGGCAGCCTCAACTTCAGTTGCCGGTTATAGGCTGAGCAGGGAAACAGAGGGGAGCCCTTTCCTATGTTCCTGAGTAAGGGCTAGGGACAATCTGGGTCTCAGTGTCTGTCTTATTTTGTAATACATTGTGTTACATTTCAAAAGAGAAAGTGCAGGCAACGACACTGTCTGCTGTTACTGGGCTTTTGCTGATTTGTAAGCCTCCAGAGAAGATCACACATATCAGATGTCAAGGTGATACCTATTAAGATTCTACAAAAAGACACTAACTTAAGAATAGATCACATCCACTTCCAAGTGTATAATTCTTGCTATTTTTCGTCTCACCTTCATTAAGGGTTTCCATACGGCATGATCCTGGAAACTCGTCCGTAGCTGCTGCACAGACCGGGACAAACTGTGCAAACATCTACAAAGAAAAATGAAATGAGGTCTGTGAAATGCTTTCATTGTTTCTCTTTACACAGATAAAGCTAGGAATTTCGTGATAATTAATACAACACCAAGAAATATTTTACTACTATCTTTGATGAATTTTCGGAGACTAGAAACTGCTTTAGGTTAGTTTTAGTGTTTGACGGATACCACAATTTTTAGCAAATGAAAATTATTTTATTTAGACCAGGAAGGTTCATACCTGACTGCAGATAGCCGCACCTTGATACTAGACTCAGACAAGCCATTCACAATTCGGTCCATCATATTTTCAGTCTCAATGATCTGGAGAAAAAGGTTAAAGGAGCATAAATAACATAAGGTGGATAACTTTTGTATTACTTGTAAATGCTGCTGTTTTACTGTGATTTATAACATTCCAAATTTTGCATATGAGAAGAGAATTTACCTTAGAAACAACCACCCTTATTTCCCCTTATGGAACCACTGAACTCATCAATTAGATAATAGCATCTACTCTCTTTGCCTGACTGTGGTTTTCTTCTGATGCTTTCTTGGTGATTCGTAAGGCTGTTGATGGAAAAACTGAAGTTCTGTAATGCTGTGCAGACTGTGGGTAGTAGAACTTACGTTTTGGCGCTGGTGTGCAATACCCAAGGAATAGAATGTAGTTCTAAAATCCTTGAGGGTGTGGAGGGAATCATCCATTTTCTTTTTGAAAAGATGGGATTCATCAAAAAGGAAGTCTTCGATGATGTTTTGTACATCACTGGGAAAACCAGAGGAATGGAGCCACGACTCCCTCCTGACGATGACAGTAGCCACTGAGCATAATGAAGTACCTGCCACATCTGCTGCTGATTGGAGCGAGGTCTTGCTACCAGCATCCCCTTCTCAATTACTGCCTGAAAGCGGGCCAGGTCCTGTTGTGGCAGTTTCTTGACAAAGTCCTCCAATTTGCTCTAATTCAGAAAATCATATTTGGCAAGTAATGACTGATAATTCGAAATCCTGAACTGAAAGCTGGTTGAAGAGAAGATTTTGCAGCCTAAAAGGTCCAGTCACTTGCCCTCCCTGTCAGATGGGTGGAGCATGGATGCTGTTGCCTAGTTTGTTCCGTTGCTGCCTGCACCACAAGTGAATTGGGAAGTGGGTGTGAAAACAGAAATTTAGACCCCTTGGCTAGTAAATAATATCTTTTTTTTCTGCCCCCTTTGGGGTAAGTATACATATGGCCAGTGTATGTCAAACTGCGAGAGCTGGCTCGAGAATGGCATTGTTGATTGGAAGAGCAACTCTGGTTGGCTCTGATGAGTGAAGTATATCCAGCAGCTTATGCTCAGTGTCTTGGATCTCCTCCAGAGGAATATGAAGCTCACCTGCCACTCCATGCAAGAGATCCTGGAACTGGCAGTAGTCATCAGAAGATGGGGGATGCTGAAGCCACTGCTGCATCAGGAGAGGACAACAGGAATCTCAACTGTTCCAGCAATACTGTCTGAGCTGGACTGAGTGGCTCATCTCCCATTACTGGTTACAAGCTCAAAGGCGCCCAAGACGGTGAAATAGGTGAAGCCTCCCTAATGGAACAGGCAGGTTCCAGTGGAGGGTATTGGGGCCAGGATCCCCATAGGGCCAGCATGATGGTTCTGGAAGGTGCTGAGGAGGGCTCCAGTGGCTCTGTGGCTGCTGGAGTTGAGGATACTGCTATGATGTGGAAGGCCTCCATTGGTATTCATAGTGGTGGGAAGGGATGGACGGTCCTTGACCTTCATCCGAGTCCTCCAAAGACTAAAACTCAGTTCCATCGGCTGCACTGTCAGAGCTAGTGGAAGTGTGTACGCTGCTGGAGCAATAGGCGAAGAGTGCCTCAGATACTTACCAAATCCTATTCTTAAAACTATCAAACTATTCAAAACTACAACAAAAACAATAAAAATGGTAAAAACTGTAAAACTAACTATGTACAACTGTAGATTTTTTCAGTGTGTCACATGAAGAGGACACATAGGACAAGTCTACACTAGCACTTATGTCAGCAAAACTTTCTTTCACAGGGGTGTGAAAGAAAACACCTCTGAACGACATAAGTTTTGCCAGTATAAGCGCTCAGGCGCTCTCCCGCCAACACAGCTACCACCGCACGTTGAACTGTTTTTACTATGTCGACGGGAGACCTCTCTCCCGTCGGCATACCATGGCTAAACAAGTGCTCTTATAGTAGGACAGATATATTGATACAGGTGTGCCACTGTAAGCTTGTAAGTGTAGACATGGCCTAATGGTTCTGACCCAGATCATGCAACGGTGAGAAGGAACTGGAGAAGTGGTCAGTCCGGCCCATCTTTTATCACCTCAGACGAAAGGATGAGGCAAGCCAAGGGTGCAAGTGCAGACCAATGGACACAACTACTTTAAAAATCTCTGGCTCCGGATGCATGGTGAGCATGCACAAACCCTCAGTGGAATACAATAGGGACTATCACTCAAAGAAGCAGCAGGTAATGAGCACATGGGGTTCGTGGGGTGCGAGTGCATAGGCTCTACAGGAAAGGTGGAGTCACTTAGATGTCATTCCCATTTTCACCTCAAGAAGCACCTTTTTCATACCCTCGAACGGACAAGCAGTCTTACTCCAAGACGCATTCTTCTGCCTCCTTATTCTGTTCTCCCTCTCCTTTGAAGGTGACTCAGACCCCACTGACACCATACAACCCCTCTGAGACACCTAGCTCTCTTTTCTGAGATATCCAGCCACCATCCCATATACCTTTTTCCATTGAATGCTGCCTCTACCATCACCCCACAGTGCAATTCCCTCTGTTAGACAACATTTTTGCATGCACTCTCCTATGTGAGATACCCTGTCCCCACAAGCAGGTTCAATCCCTCAGTGGTACATCACCTTCTGTTGCTTCCACATTACATGTTCGCCTAGTTCTCCCTTTTGTCCCTCCTGTCCCCCATCAAGATGAGACAGGGAGAAGTGAAATCTGTTCCCTGCCTGCTCCTTTTCTGACCCACTGAACAGGAGAAGTTGGGAAGTGATAACCTCTTGTCTGGTCCTCATACAATCAATATGATACCCATAATCTTTGTACCTGAAGATGGGACCAAGACAATCTTCTCAAATGAAATTTCCTGTGAGGAAAGCCTTGCTCAGTGCATGCTTAGAACCAAGTAGTAAAACTTCTATTTCATTTGGGTATAATCTCATAACATTATATGGCATTTGTGACTCAATGCTGTATGAAGCTAAAGAGGAAATCTAAAGACACTTCTACCAAATCTGTACAACTGTAAGTTACAGTCTTGCAGAATACCACTTAGAACTCACATACAAATACAGAAAAGAACAGGTCTTAAGGCATCAATGTTAGCCATATTGGCTGACAAGACAGAATACATACATAAATATTTTGCAATACTGCAGTGTTTTTCATCAGAGCATCTCAGAACATTTCACAAACAAAACAACCACTAATACCCTTGGGAGACACCACAGGTGAGTATTAGCAGCCCCATTTCACCAATGGAGAAAGACATAGAATGGCTAAGTTATTTGGCCAAGATGTACCAGCAATTCTGTGGCAGAGCAAGAAATCAAACTTAGTTTTTCTGAATCTTAGTCCTGTTTTTTTTCACACTAGACCCGCGGTGCTCAATCCACAGCCCACGGGCCACTTGCGGCCTAATCAGCACACAGGTGCAGCCCATGTGACATCCTAAGGGCCATACAGGTAATATAGATATTGTGTGTGGATGCGGCCCACATAACTCAGAGAGCTGCATACGTAACCCACAATGGTAAATAGGTTGAGAACCGCTGCACTAGACTATGTTTCCTCATCTGAGTTTCTTCTGTTCCTTGACATTTTAATAAGACAACTACTAGTCACTGGCTTTCTAGATGCTACAAAGAAATACACTGAATAAAAAGGTAAGTATCTTACATATATTTAAGAACAGGAATCTGTCCCTGTTTACAGATCATTTGAAGAGTGGCAAATGATCTGGGTACTTACACGGCCACCATCACAGTAGTATGTATGCACCTCACAGACAATTAATTTATAATCAACTCTCCTGGGAGGTAGAGAATTATTTGATTTGCCCAAGGTTGCACAGGAATGTGTGCAAGAACTGGGAAATGAACAGAGATCTCCTGAATCTCACTCCAGTGCTTTAACCACAAAAGCAACCTTTCTCCCTCAGAGGGCAATGAATTTAAAGATACACACTGATCAAATTTTTAATCAGTTTTAAAACTATTACAATTTCTTCAATAAATTCACTGTGGAGATTATTGTATATTTCACTATTTCCATCCTCCAAAGTTGTTGTGAATTTGTTAGAAGTTTATCCCTTTCACAAAAGAGATATGCTTTAAGAATCTCTTTGGTTTAGTAAGGAAGAAACTCTGAAAAAAAACAGTTGGAAAGCACTCTCAAATTCCACCCCACTTTTTTTTTAAAAACATGGTACATATCAGAGGGCATAATATTCTGAACAGATATTTCTAATATGATCCAAGTTTTGTAAGTCCTGTCAACCTATTGCAGTACATGAAAGCAGAGCTGTGTACTACAATGTTTCTGAATACAGCTAACTTCTTCAAAATACATTCTAGTCTGATAAAGCTACTTTTTATTAGGGGAGCACAAATAATTACATCTATTCAGTATTTTACAGCTACAAACATCTACTTTTCATCATTCTGTGGAGATGCTAATGACAAAATTATTTAGAAAAGTTAGGAAAACTCACAAGCTACATATACAATATTTTTAAACAACATATGATTTGTAGATCAGTGGTATATTGCAAATAAGGCTACAAACTATGATACCACAAATATGAATCAACAATTTAAAAATAAATATTTTATTAGAAAGAAATTACACAGAAATAATATTATAAAAAGACTTTTTAATGGTTAGTCTGCACTTTTCTGAGCTAAGATCTTAATATGTAGAGTCCTTTTGAATCATCACTGAACTGAAACATTTATCCTGCTTCGTATGGGTTTTAGGAGACCATTACATAAGCCTATATAAATTCTGGAAAATAGCACCACGGTACAGAATCAGTTCACATTAAACAAATTTTGGAAGCAGTGAAAAAAAAAACACTTAAATCTCACTAAGCAAACTTTTGTACTCATTTACATCAGTAAAACTCCATTTAAGTCAACTGGGTGCATTGGCTTGAGAGCAGAATTTCACATCGTATATGGAAAGTGGCAGAATATAAGAGTTAAACAGAGAATTATTTACCACATCAATTTTTTAAAATAGTTTTTGAAGCATGGAGTTGCTAGAATAAATATAAATCAGTGCGTTTTTTAAATATCAGTTTTCACATGAACACTTTCTTTCTGTTAATAAGATATTGCATGTTCAAATAAAAGATCACACTGTTTGGACAAGTGAAAACAATTAGGACTAAGGCATAAGGATTTGTCAGGTGACAGATATTTGGGAAGTGATACTGTATGGTTAGTGGGGCTCCATTTTCCAGCAGTCACATTAGTTTTAGTCAAAGAGAGGATGCACCTTTTAGAAGAGGTCAAGGCAAACCAAATGATTTAAACTAGTTCAGTGAAGGAGATAAAATTATCCCGCAAACAAAAAATCCTTTTTCCCCTAAAAATTCATATTACTGTCATATTTAAAAAATATTGACAGACTTTATTTTCAGTAGCATCCATAAAAACAAAGCACTTTACATTGTATGTAGTAAATTATTTTACTAGTAAATTCAGCCTTGAAACAGCAATTCTATCTCCAACCTGGTAAGGTTTCAATGCTAAATCTTGCCTTGAGTGATGGGCATTTCTGTCCTGAATATTCCTTTAGTTATATTAGAGCTATTTTGTAGCATTTTCAGGATTAATGTGTATTGTGATACGTCATTCTTGCTTTTTTATCCTATTTTATTCATAATAAAAATCCAATATTTATTTTCATAGTAATTCTATCACCACATTTCACTCTTAGGTTATCATAAACATCTTCAAGGTCTATCAGACCTAACAAGCTCCAAGTGGACTTAAATGCCTCATATGCACAGATGAGGACAAGCCAAGTAGGAAAGAATACTCTGGTTATTATCACTGGGGATACTATGCACTGCCACCTGCAGTGTGGTTTGTCTGGTAGAAGCTAGCCATGAATCTCCTTTTAAAAATTACTGCTTCCTTATGTTTACTTCTGAGAAAGAGTTTGCATTATGCTACACTGCAAAACAAGAGAAAGTTACTCATCTTGTGCAGAAAAGATGGTACTTTGGGATGTGTCACCCTATGGGTGCTCCACTGTTGGTGTATCTGCACCCGTAATCGGATAATTTTGGTAGCAATGTCAGGTCAGCCCACCTCAAGGCTACACAGCACTGTGCTGGCGAACCACCCTCAATTCCTTCTCATAGACTCATAGACTCCAGGACTGGAAGGGACCTCGAGAGGTCATCGAGTCCAGTCCCCTGCCCTCATGGCAGGACCAAATACTGTCTAGACCATCCCTAATAGACATTTATCTAACCTACTCTTAAATATCTCCAGAGATGGAGATTCCACAACTTCCCTAGGAAATCTATTCCAGTGTTTAACTACCCTGACAGTTAGGAACTTTTTCCTAATGTCCAACCTAAATCTCCCTTGCTGCAGTTTAAGCCCATTGCTTCTTGTTCTATCATTGGAGGCTAAGGTGAACAAGTTTTCTCCCTCCTCCTGATGACACCCTTTTAGATACCTGAAAGCTGCTATCATGTCCCCTCTCAGTCTTCTCTTTTCCAAACTAAACAAACCCAATTCCTTCAGCCTTCCTTCATAGGTCATGTTCTCAAGACCTTTAATCATTCTTGTTGCTCTTCTCTGGACCCTCTCCAATTTCTCCACATCTTTCTTGAAATGCGGTGCCCAGAACTGGACACAATACTCCAGCTGAGGCCTGACCAGCGCAGAGTAAAGCGGAAGAATGACTTCTCGTGTCTTGTTTACAACACACCTGTTAATGCATCCCAGAATCATGTTTGCTTTTTTTGCAACAGTATCACACTGTTGACTCATATTAAGCTTGTGGTCTACTATGACCCCTAGATCTCTTTCTGCCATACTCCTTCCTAGACAGTCTCTTCCCATTCTGTATGTGTGAAACTGATTGTTCCTTCCTAAGTGGAGCACTTTGCATTTATCTTTATTGAACTTCATCCTGTTTACCTCAGACCATTTCTCCAATTTGTCCAGATCATTTTGAATTTTGACCCTGTCCTCCAAAGCAGTTGCAATCCCTCCCAGTTTGGTATCGTCCGCAAACTTAATAAGCGTACTTTCTATGCCAACATCTAAATCGTTGATGAAGATATTGAACAGAACCGGTCCCAAAACAGACCCCTGCGGAACCCCACTTGTTATACCTTTCAAGCAGGATTGGGAGCCATTAACAACTACTCTCTAAGTACGGTTATCCAGTCAGTTATGCACCCACCTTATAGTAGCCCCATCTAAATTGTACTTTCCTAGTTTATCTATAAGAATATCATGCGAGACCGTATCAAATGCCTTACTAAAGTCTAGGTATATCACATCCATCGCTTCTCCCTTATCCACAAGGCTCGTTATCCTATCAAAGAACGCTATCAGATTAGTTTGACACGATTTGTTCTTTACAAATCCATGCTGGCTATTCCCTATCACCTTACCACCTTCCAAGTGTTTGCAGATGATTTCTTTATTTACCTGCTCCATTATCTTCCCTGGAACAGAAGTTAAACTAACTGGTCTGTAGTTTCCTGGGTTGTTTTTATTTCCCTTTTTATAGATGGGCACTATATTTGCCCCCTTCCAGTTTTCTGAAATCTCCCCCGTCTCCCATGATTTCCCAAAGATAATAGCTAGGGGCTCAGATACCTCTTCTATTAACTCCTTGAGTATTCTAGGATGCATTCCATCAGGCCTTGGTGACTTGCAGGCATCTAACTTTTCTAAGTGATTTTTTACTTGCTCTTTTTTTATTTTCTCTTCTAAACCTACCCTCTTCCCGTAAGCATTCACTATACTAGACATTCCTTCAGACTTCTCAGTGAAGACCGAAACAAAGAAGTCATTAAGCATCTCTGCCATTTCCAAGTCTCCCGTTACTGTTTCCCCCTCCTCACTGAGCAGTGGGCCTACCCTGTCCTTGGTCTTCCTCTTGCTTCTAATGTATTGATAAAAAGTCTTCTTGTTTCCCTTTATTCCCATAGCTAGTTTGAGTTCATTTTGTGCCTTTGCCTTTCTAATCTTGCCTCTGCATTCCTGTGTTATTTGCCTATATTCATCCTTTGTAATCTGACCTAGTTTCCATTTTTTATATGACGCCTTTTTATTTTGTAGGTCACGCAAGATCTCGTGGTTAAGCCAAGGTGGTCTTTTGCCACATTTTCTATCTTTCCTAACCATCGGAATAACTTGCTTTTGGGCCCTTAATAGTGTCCCTTTGAAAAACTGCCAACTTTCCTCAGTTGTTTTTCCCCTCAGTCTTAATTCCCATGGGACCTTACCTATCAGCTCTCTAAGCTTACCAAAATCCGCCTTCCTGAAATCCATTGTCTCTATTCTGCTGTACTCCCTTCTACCCTTCCTTAGAATTGCAAATTCTATGATTTCATGATCACTTTCACCCAAGCTTCCTTCTACTTTCAAATTCTCAACAAGTTCCTCCCTATTTGTTAAAATCAAGTCTAGAACAGCTTCCGCCCTAGTAGCTTTTTCAACTTTCTGAAATAAAAAGTTGTCTGCAATGCAGTCCAGGAACTTACTCAAAGAGAAGAGCCCCTTCTTGAGAACGCAGAAGTAAAGGGGAGAAGGGCAGGTTGTGGAGCATCCATAGAATGATGCATCTCAAAGAACCATTGTTACTCCACAAGTTGAGTAACTTCCTCCTCCTCTTTGAGTAGTGTCCCTATAGGTACTCCATTGTAGGTGACTTCACAGAAGTATCTCCCATGGAGTGCTGGTGCTTCTGTTATTGATGATAGTTCTTCAGAGCTGAAGTCTTGAGTAATCACATAATATTCTGCAAAAGCATGGCCAGAGGCCCAGGTTGCTGCCCTGCAGATTTCTGAGATGAGGACATCTTTAAAAAACGCAGCCAAGGTATAAACACATCTTGTGGAGTGCTGCAGGTTATACGCATGGTAAAAGTGGCTAAAGCAACTATAGACCCATTTGGAGAGTCTTTGAGTTGATATTGCAGAATCCTTGAATCTTTCCACAAATTAAAGGAAGAGTTTAGGAGACTTGATAAAGTCCTTAGTCCTGGCTAAATAAAATGCTAGGGATCTCCTAACATCCAGCATATGTAGTATCGCCTCCCTGTTGGCAGCATGTGACCTCCAGAAGAAGAAAGAGGAGCATCCATGTACCAGCAATGCAGATACAGGTGAGCAACCGTTTTCATGTTCCCTCCACAGGTACTAATGCGGAGAGTGGACTAGATGATACATCTGAGGGAAGGGAGCAGAAGGAGACTCCATCGATTGGAAGGTATGAGATGCATTGTCCTAGGGATGGGGGTTCCATGACCACCACTCCCAAAAGAAAAAGAGATGGGTGGTGGTGGTTGGGGACTCTCTCCTCAGAGGGACTGAGTCATCTATCTGTCACCCTGACCGGGAAAACAGAGAGGTCTCTGCTTGCCAGGAGCTAGGATTCACGATGTGACGGAGAGACTGCCGAGACTCATCAAGCCCCTGGATTGTTAGCCCTTCCTGCTTCTCCACATTGGCACCAAAGGATACTGCAAAGAATGAGATGGCCTCAACCTAACAAAGAAAGGGAAGAGCATCTTCGCAAGCAGGCTGGCTAACCTAGTGAAGAGGCCTTTAAACTAGGTTCACCAGGGGAAGGAGACCAAAGCCCAGAGATAAGTGGGGAAATGTGATACCGGGAGGGAGCAAGAGCAGGAGAGCACAAGAGGGGAGGACTCCTGTCTCATACTTAAGATCGGCGAATTATCTTAAGTGTCTATACACAAATGCAAGAAGCCTGGGAAACAAGCAGGGAGAACTGGAAGTCCTGGCACAGTCACGGAACTATGATGTGATTGGAATAACAGAGACTTGGTAGGATAACTCACATGACTGGAGTACTGTCATGGATGGATATAAACTGTTCAGGAAGGACAGGCAGGGCAGAAAAGGTGGGGGAGTTGCATTGTATGTAAGAGAGCAGTATGACTGCTCAGAGCTCCGGTATGAAACTGCAGAAAAACCTGAGAGTCTCTGGATTAAGTTTAGAAGTGTGAGCAACAAGGGTGATGTCGTGATGGGAGTCTGCTACAGACCACCAGACCAGGGGTATGAGGTGGACAAGGCTTTATTCCGGCAACTAACAGAAGTTACTAGATCATAGGCCTTGGTTCTCATGGGAGACTTCAATCACCCTGATATCTTCTGGGAGAGCAATACAGTGGTGCACAGACAATCCAGGAAGTTTTTGGAAAGCGTAGGGGACAATTTCCTGGTGCAAGTGCTGGAGGAACCAACTAGGGGCAGAGCTCTTCTTGACCTGCTGCTCACAAACTGGGAAGAATTAGTGGGGGAAGCAAAAGTGGATGGGAACCTGGGAGGCAGTGACCATGAGACGGTCAAGTTCAGGATCCTGACACAAGGAAGAAAGGAGAGCAGTAGAATACGGACCTAGGACTTCAGAAAAGCAGACTTTGATTCACTCAGGAAACTGATGGGCAGGATCCCCTGGGAGAATAACATGAGGGGGAAAGGAGTCCAGGAGAGCTGGCTGTATTTTAAAGAATCCTTATTGAGGTTGCAGGAACAAACCATCCCGATGTGTAGAAAGAACAGTAAATATGGCAGGTGACCAGCCTGGGTTAACAGTGAAATCCTTGCTGATCTTAAACACAAAAAAGAAGCTTACAAGAAGTGGAAGATTGGACAAATGACGAGGAAGGAGTATAAAAATATTGCTCTGGCATGCAGGAGTGAAATCAGGAAGGCCAAATCACACTTGGAGTTGCAGCTAGCAAGAGATATTAAGAGTAACAAGAAGGGTTTTTTCAGGTATGTTAGCAACAAGAAGAAAGTCAAGGAAAGTGTGGGCCTCTTACTGAATGAGGGAGGCAACGTAGTGACAGAGGATGTGGAAAAAGCTAATGTACTCAATGCTTTTTTTGCCTCTGTCTTCACGAACAAGGTCAGCTCCCAGACTACTGCACTGGGCACCAAAGCATGGGGAGGAGAAGACCAGCCCTCTGTGGAGAAATAAGTGGTTTGGGACTATTTAGAAAAGCTGGACAATCACAAGTCCATGAGGCTGGATGCACTGCATCCGAGGGTGCTAAAGGAGTTGGTGGATGTGATTGCAGAGCCATTGGCCATTATCTCTGAAAACTCATGGTGATCAGGGGAAGTCCTGGATGACTGGAAAAAGCCCATCTTTAAAAAAGGGAAAGAGGAGGATCCGGGGAATTACAGGCCAGTCAGCCTCACCTCAGTCCCTGGAAAAATCACGGAGCAGGTCCTCAAGGAATCAATTCTGAAGCACTTAGAGGAGAGGAAAGTGATCAGGAACAGTCAGCATGGATTCACCAAGGGCAGGTCATGCCTGACTAACCTAATTGCCTTCTATGACGAGATAAGTGGATGAGGGGAAAGCACTGGACGTATTATTCCTTGACTTTAGCAAAGCTTTTGATACGGTCTCCCACCGTATTCTTGCCGGTAAGTTAAAGCAGTATGGGCTGGATGAATGGACTATAAGATGGATAGAAAGCTGGCTAGTTCGTCAGGCTCAAGGGGTAATGATCAATAGCTCCATGTCTAGTTGGCAGCCGGTATCAAGGGGAGTGCCCCAAGGGTCGGTCCTGGGCTGGTTTTGTTCAATATCTTCATCAATGATCTGGAGGATAGCGTGGATTGCACCCTCAGAAAATTTGCAGATGACACTAAACTGGGAGGAGTGATAGATATGCTGGAGGGTAGAGATAGGATACAGAAGGACCTAGACAAATTAGAGGATTGGGCCACAAGAAATCCGACAAGGTTCAACAAGGACAAATGCAGAGTCCTGCACTTAGGATGGAAGAATCCCATGCACTGCTACAGACTAGGGACCAAATGGCTAGGCAGCAGTTCTGAAGAAAATGACTTAGGCGTTACAGTGGACGAGAAGCTGGATATGAGTCAACTGTGTGCCCTTGTTGCCAAGAAGGTTAACAGCATTTTGGACTGTATAAGTAGGGGCACTGCCAGCAGATCGAGGAACATGATCATTCCCCTCTATTCGACATTGGTGAGGCCTCATCTGGAGTACTGTGTCCAGTTTTGGGCCCCACACTACAAGAAGGATGTGGAAAAATTGGAAAGTGTCCAGCGGAGGGCAACAAAAATGATTAGGAGGCTGGAGCACATGACTTATGAGGAGAGGCTGAGGGAAGAGGGATTGTTTAGTCTGCAGAAGAGAAGAACGATGGGGGATTTGATAGATGCTTTCAACTACCGAAAGGAGGTTCCAAAGAGGATGGATCTAGACTGTTCTCAGTGGTATCACATGACAGAACAAGGAGTAATGGTCTCAAGTTGCAGTGGGGGAGATTTCGGTTGGGAGGTGGTGGAATCTCCTTCCTTAGAAGTTTTTAAGGTCAGGTTTGACAAAGCCCTGGTTGGGATGATTTAGTTGGGGATTGGTCCTGCTTTGAGCAGGGGGTTGGAATAGATGACCTCCTGAGGTCCCTTCCAACCCTGATATTCTATAGTTCAATGAATGTAGTTTTTGGGAAAAAATGGGAAGGTGGACTAGCTGATTCACATGAAAGGAGGAGGCTACTGGGGTGCAGAAGAACTTGGGGTGTTGCCTCAAAGTGACTGTGCTCAAAGAAAACCGTGAACAGCAAATGTGCCATCAACCCCACTATTTCCCCTATCCTTCGTGCTGAGGTAACAGCCACTAGAAATGCTGTCTTCATGGACAGGTGTAACAGAGCAAGAAGCCATAGTCAATGTTCTCAGAACTAGATTGAGGTCCTAGATTGGGGTGGATGGTCTGACATGTGGGAAGAAGTTTCCCATGCCCATAAGGAATACTGAGCACCCGTCCACTGGATGGTGGAAGACTGTTATGGACACTAAATATACTTTAAGTGAACTAAGAAGAGAGAGTCCAGACCTACAATGCAGCCTAGAATCGAAGGGACTGAGGAAAATGTTGGGTCCACTTGTTTGGAATCACACCAAATTTGGAAGCATTTCCATTTTTGCAGGTAAGTACGACAAATGGTCGATTTCATGCTATGTAGTAACATCTTTTTCAGCCTCTTGGTGCATTTGCTCTCTAAGTGTTGGAACCAAGAAGTACCCAAGCCTGGAGTCGGAGGATCCTTAAGTTGGGGTGAAGGGTCCGCTGTCATTCTGGTGAGGTGAGGAATAGGCCAAAGGTGAGGAATTGGATAAAATACTGCCAGCTGTGCAGGGTACAATATAAACCGATGCTTAGAGGATGAGGGTTGAGATATTGAGGAATGGGAGGATGACAGCTTCCACTTTTGCATCCTGGGTCTTTTATGATGTGAGCCATAATACTGCTGTGATGGAAGAAACTGGGGTGGTCAGGATCTGTGAGGTGGTTGTGAGCCGTATTTCCTCTTCTGTCCCAATGTGTAGATTTCCAGGGAGTGTAGTGTGGCCTTGGAATCCTTTAAGGTGTGGAGTGATGCATCAGTCTTATTGGTGAAGGGTTTGGGCCCTTTGAACAGGAGATTCTCGAATGTCATCGGCACTTCTTTGGGCAATCCGGAGAGGTGTAACCAGGATGCCCGCCTCATTACCACTGCGTCCAGACCAAGTGGGCCAATGTGTCTGCGGCGCCCAGTGTGGTTTGCAGCATTGTTCTGGCTGCTAACTGGCCCTCTTTGACAATGGCCTGAAATTGTCCCTTTTGTGTCTCTGAGATGTGGTCAATAAATACGCTGAGTTTCCCTTAATTTATGTAGTCGTATTTAGCCATTACAACTTGGTAGTTTGTGACCCTGAATTGTAATGTCGCCAAAAAGTATGCCTTCCTTCCAAAGAGGTCTAGCCTCTTCCAACCTCTACCATATGCGGTTGATCTGGCATGATATTTCTTTCCCTGTGCATTAATCACACCTGCTACTATAGAATTACACTGAGGGTGCGTAAAGAGGAAATCTGCCTCCTTAGGAGGAATTTAATACTTTTTGTCGGCTCTTTTGCGCATTGGTGCAGTGAAGGCTGGTATCTACCAGATCATCTTGGCAGGGTCCAGAAGTGCCTTGTTAATTGAGAGGACAATTCTGGAAGAGGAGGAAGCATGCAGAATATCCAAGACCCTGGCATTGCAAAGGTGGTACATGGTGTAAGGCCAGGGAGAGACTGTGGTCCTGGTCACTGTACGACTCCCTGCTAGAGAAAGGTGGAGCTGACTGGGATGCTGTGGGTAAATGGCCCAGTGCCACTGGTGATTCCAGGAATCTAGATATGCTTGGTAATGGGGCTCCAGTACCAAGTAGCAGGGACTCCAGTTACTCTGTGACCATAAGGTTCCTCGAGAAACAGAACTCCTAGAAGTACTGTTGATATGTTCAGTACTGTCAAAGAGTGCCAGTGCTGACTTGTCAGTACTGACGGTTGTTTATGGGAGGAATGCTCTGATGAGGGTTGCTTTGATGCACTCGATGCTGAGGGTGGATTTGTTAATGCTGATCTCTTAGAGGTGGCACAGTATCTGTCCTCATCCCTAGCGGGCAGTGCCATTGCTTCTAAGCCTATGCACATAAAGGCCTTTAGGTGCCATGGCAAAGCTCATACTGGAGGGTTTCTGATATTTCTGGGTACCGCAATTCAGAGCTGTCGGTACCAAGGTAACTGAGGCTGCTGGGGATCCTCCCTGGCTGTTCAAGGACTCAGTTTGAGGGCTTCGAACCCTTTTTCTAGAGGCTTTGAGGGGGGGAGTCAGCCGACGTTTTTCTATGGGGATTGAAGGCAATGCGGACAATCTGCATCCTGATGAGGCTTCAGGACCAGGGTCAGTTGTCAGCTGAAGTGCACCCTCCATGAGGAGAAGTTTCAACTTGAGCTCTGGAGTTCTTAAGATCTCACCATTATCAGATGGCAGAAGGTGCACTTCTGCAGAATGTCCCTCTCTCCAAGGCACTGGACGCAATGAAAGTGTCTGTCCATTATTGTGATTGCCTCCTTGCAGGAGAGGCACCTTTGAAGCCAGAGGAACTGGGTGTGCCCCTGCAGGGGTAATCTCCCCCAACAAAAGGCAGGAAATGATGAAAACTGAAAAATGGAAACTCTAAACTACTAAAAAGAAATGGAAGCTCTAAGAATAACTAGCATTTATATTAAACACTATCAATGTAAAGAAGGAAGAGACTACTGCTAGTTCCATTCGAGGCCAAAGGCGGTCAAGATGGAACTGAAGGCAGTGTGCCCATGCAGTGCTAGATAGCCTAGAGGCAGACCACAAGGGAGGGAGATTGCATGTGAACACTCCTACCAAATTCCTCCGATTAGAAATGCAGGGGCACTGCTCAAAGAACACAGGGATATACTATATATCAGAATAGCTTTTAGACATTTTTAATTTCCTCTGACCACTTACCATAAACACATCACTTAACAAAGCTTTATATACACAATATTTGCATACTAGCAAAAATTAAGAACATAACTAGGCCATATATTGAAGGACAATATACAATGAGAGATATTATTTTCTTTATGGCATTAGAAAGGAGGTGTTTCCAAAATTAAGCATTTATAGTATTCTATTTTGTCAAAGTGTTTGTTGCTTCACAGTGTGAAATCAAATTTCTCTGGAACTCATATGCAAAATAAGTGCACCATAAGATTAACATAACACATTATTTGTCAATCCAGCATGTGCACACTAGAACAAAAACCAAACTTGCATTCTATTCATCCTTCACTTATGCTTTTATTCTCTCTGCTTTATCTCATTCCATCAGCGAGAATGCACTCCACCATGACTTTCAGGTTGATGTTTCTCCCTGCATGACAGCTGCCAATATCAAAGGATGATCCTCTCCCAAACTCACCTTCTTCCGGATGTCTTCATCATTTGCTCCAAGTGAAGCATACAACTTGAACGCAGCCTGGCGCAGTTCATGAGCATGCTTTAAATCATGGTCAAGCTATTGAAAAAAAAGTAAATCAAAGTCAGATGCTTTATGAGAGAGCATTTAAAGTTGCACATGGTATTTTCTTAATTGTTATAGATTAGTGCCTGTTTACTCAGGTTTATATTGCATTACACACCAAACAGGCAGGATCACCACTGAAACTGCAGATTAACTTTAAGTATGTGTTTATATCCCATTGAAGTTAACAATTAAAGTTAAGCACACATGTGATTGCGTTGCTGAATTGTAGCCTATACAGATAAATAGTAATAACCAAGCAACATATGTATGCAACCTCTCAAAATACAGGATGAGATTAGTTACATTTTCCCAGACAAAATGAGTCCCACTCTCTTCTTCCTCTACAAACCAGACCAAAATGTCCTCCTTTCGCCATGCTCACCTCACAGAAAGAGTTACATGGTCAGATTGGGGGAAAACAACTAGATTTACTAGGATCTAGATATCAGAGGGGAAGCCATGTTAGTCTGTATCCACAAAAACAACGAGTCCGGTGGCACCTTAAAGACTAAGATTTATTTGGGCATAAGCTTTTGTGGGTAAAAACCCCAGTTCTTCAGATGCATGGAGTGAAAATTATAGAAACAGGCATAAATATATATTGGCACATGAAGAGAAGGGAGTTACCTTACCTTACTCCTCATGAATTATTGGGAGCGGACCATAACTACCCTGATTGAATTGGCCTTCAACATTGGTTCTCCACTTGTAAGGTAACTCCCTTCTCTTCATGTGCCAATAAATATATATGGCTATTTCTGTAATTTTCACTGCATGCATATGAAGAAGTGGGGTTTTTACTCACGAAAACTTACGCCCAAATAAATCTGTTAGTCTTTAAGCTGCCATAGGATCTAAATAGTAGTCCCAATAAAAATGGATGGTATCAAGGGACCAAAACTGCTCTTAGAACTTTGGCTGAAAGACTCCAACGGATGAAGCAATGGTATCTATTTAATTCAACATGAAAAACACTGTCAAGGGAATTTTGAGGTTGCAGGGTAATGCACTCAAAAGTCAGGAAATGCCAAAGGTAAGTTTGTCTGAGTAAGCTTAACTCTGCCTCAGTGCATCCACATTACAGTGCAGTACATTACTTCATGATTATACACAATTTTTCAAATAGAACAATTTATCCTGCAGAGCCCTGCCTCATTCCACCTACAATTTACAAGATATAATCCATTTCACAAGATACACTCACCAAATGGCTGAGTTGGACATACATGTGCAATGCTGCTGACCTTTACTCTGGACATTCATAAAAAGTGCTAAAAACACAGTGTCAGACTCAGGTCTGGAATGTTGGTTTTTTGATTCTCTAGCCAATGTCTAATGCTTCCCAGCCAGTTACTGAACCTCTTTTTTGTCTTTTTTATTCCATTTAAAATTTGGCTAACAATTCTTTGTATTTTTGTGGTATTTTTTCATCTGTGGCTCTCAGAGCATTTTGTAAACATGGGTAAGCAGGAGTAACCCCATATGTCATAACCTAGTCCCAGATTTGGACCTTAGCGTCCAAAATATGGGGGTTAGCATGAAAACCTCCAAGCTTAGTTACCAGCTTGGACCTGGTAAAGCTGCCACCACCCAAAAAATTAGAGTGTTTTGGGACACTCTGGTCCCCCCCAAAAACCTTCCCTGGGGATCCCAAGACCCAAATCCCTTGAATCTCACAACAAAGGGGAATAAACCATTTCCCTTCCCCCCTCCAGGTGTTCCCTCCCTATTTCCAGTCCTGGAAACAGAAGTGCTTCCCTCCTCACCCAGAGGGAATGCAAAGTCAGGCTAGTAAATCTAACACACACAGATTTCCCCCTGACTTCTTCCTCCCACCAATTCCCTGGTGAGCACAGACTCAATTCCCTGGAGTTCCCCACTAAAGAAAAACTCCAACAGGTCTTAAAAGAAAGCTTTATGTAAAAAGAAAGAAAAATACATAAAAATGGTCTCTCTGTATTAAGGTGACAAATACAGGGTCATTTGCTTAAAAGAAATATGAATAAACAGCCTTATTCAAAAAGAATACAATTCAAAACATTCCAGCAACTATACACATGTAAATACAAAAAAAGACATATAAATCACTATCTGATCTTTTGTACTTACAACTGGGAAACAGAAGATTAGAAAGGCAGGAAACAGAGATCCTCTCATAGCCGAGAGAGAGATAGGCACAAGACCAAGAACAAAGGACTCGCACACAAACTTCCCTCCACCCAGATTTGAAAAAAAGTCTTGTTTCCTGATTGGTCCTCTGGTCAGGTGTTTCAGGTTACTTCTTTCCAGGAGTAAGAGACATTAACCCTTAGCTATCTGTTTATGACACCATATTATAGGAGTTTGAGAACTAAATCTGCCAATTGTGATTTCCTGGGCTATTCCAGAACCAAAGGGGATTAGAGGACCTTTGTCTTTCTGGAGTACATTCCAAATCAGTGGAAGAAGGGGCGGGGGAAGGCTAAGAATACTTTCCGTCCCTGAGATCATCATTCCTTTCTTATGTTCTCCCTTCCCCAGTGAGAGGAGGGGAGTTAGAGAGAGTAAGCAATACAGGGAGACTGATTCTGCAACTCCATGCTCCCATTGCAAAGGAGGCTAAAGAGCTGTCTAGAAGGTGGTGGTGTAGGTGCTTGTGCAGAGTGCTTGGCTAACAGGCCTTTCCTACTCACTGCTCCTACAGTGTTATTTGCCTGGAATGTTCCTTCTCAGTGTGGGAGGAGAGAGTGTCATACAATAATAGAAAGGTTTTGTGCCTAAAGGGTCAAAAACATTGAGGGCCTGATCTAACTCCCACTGATTTCAAGAGGATCAGGCATTAATACAGCAGTGCAACAACTGAAAGACAATTTTAATTAAAGTTCTGCGTACTTAAGAGACACATTTGCAGTTTCAAAATCTCTTTCATGTACTCTGAGAAGTTCTGAACTGACAGAGAAAAACACATACCCTTTTGATATTGGTGATTGCACTGACTGAGCTGGGATACTTGAAGTAGTCAGAAAGCATTGCAATAAGATGGTCTGTAATACTGGCGATCCTCTGGAGCTCAACATCTGTTTCAATTAGATAGGCAAGTGTTTCGGCTCCTTCTACTCGTTCTTCCAGCAATCTTTCCTTACTACACATCCGAACCAAACTTGGCAGTGCCTGGAAGGTACAGAATTCAACTTTAGTTTCAGAGAAGATAATTTGTAAGTCTTTATAGATTTCATTTCAGTTTGATGTCTAGCACAACTCTCCTCACCAAAGTTTCTTAAAGAAAAAAAGGTACAAACAGTTGTGGGAATATACACACAAATTAAGTTCAACTTATTTAATTATAGGCTCTTCTTAGCACTCATCACTGCACTATAGGGTTCTCTCCTGTCATCTTTTTTGGTCATAATACTCTTTGCAAATGTCATGTCCCGAAAGGACCCACAATAAAATGTTCTGTATGGAAGTTCAAATGTCCACTTAATAGTCTTTACTTGCAAAGCTTTACTCGTGCTGTAGACAAGAACCCTGTGATTTGTCTGCAGAACTCACCAGCACTGCTATGGAAGAGGCTTCTAGGTACCAAGGTAAAAATGAGCATATCAAGTATACCACTTTGATTCTAACATTCCCAGTCCAGTATTGCCACAAGAAGCAGCTTCTGGAAGTAGGAACAGAGTGATTCCGAAACAAAAATACAAACAAGAACATGTCTCATACTCATGGTGTAAATAAAAAGGCTGAGTTCCTTAACAACAACTGGAGTGCTAGAAAAATATTGCCTTCATGTAGTCCAACTCCTGGAATCTGCATATCAAGTTGTGAGACCTGAGAATGGCTGAAAGCAGAAAGCCTCAAGAGATGTCCATGGACTATCCCTCATGGAGATGAGCAGTGAGACAAAGATTAGAAAGAGGCATGTGGCCTCTCCTCATTCATTTAACGTCCTCTGGACTGGAAACACAAGGGGCCTGATGCAGCAGGAAAGAAGTGTGAGGGAGTATAGGTGTGTGGAGACCATATATTATTAGAACTCCAATTACTAGTAAGTAATCTAGTTTTCCACTAGTGACATTGCCACCAAAGAGTCACTGGGGATCAGACATGCAGCAATCCGCCACAGCAGAGGGATTGTGAAATACTTTTCTCAATATGGGCATCTGATCTAGGCTTGTTATTGAGAATATGTTGGGTAAAAACGTACAATGAGTTTCATATGGTCACTCTGGAAATCTTTAGCTCTTGATCCCATCTCTTATGCTCACTCTTGCCATAGGATCTGCTGCAGCTCTAGTGGGACAGGGTGCTAAATGCCACCTGGAACTAAAAGCCTATCTGCAAACAACAGATCTGAATACAAAGGTGGATCTATTTGGTCAGCCTTTGCACCCTTCCTCCAAATCCAATAATATGGAGGTTTTCCAGAAAATCCTGATCCTATTCAAGTGATAAATGAGTGCCTGCTTCACAGCCAACTTGTGGTGCAAAGCTGCCTCAGACAAGTCAGAAGATCTAGTAAAGAAAATCTGCAAGAAGATCAGAGACCAGGGTTCCCTGTGCCATGCCTGCAGGGAGAAGGTAACATGGAAGATGCTACAGTGCATCTACGTCACCCAAGGATTTCCATACAGAGGGATCCTCCCAGAGCTGGATATGCCAGCTTTAGGATTGCTCTGAGTTGAGGGAGTGGTGCAAGCTGACCCTAATGTAGGGGAGGAGATGGCCCTCTCACTTCCCATTGGCAACTGAATTTATCAAGGCTTGTAAATTGCATGGAACCCAATTTAGCCATACTGAGCATAAAAGGTTTGAGTCAGTCCTGCCCAGATTTGAGCCAGTGGTTCCAGGGAGAAAATATTTCCACTAAAGCTATTCCTTCCAGCAGAGCCTGAAAGTACCACTGCTACTCTAAATACTTTCTCTCTTTCATTTAAAAACAGCTTCTCTCTTTATCAAATGTTTCTACTAATAATACTGTATTCTATATTACACCCATAGTCTTTCCCTACTTATGTACCGTAAGAATCACACTAGCCCCCACCCACTAACTAGTCTCAGTGAAAGTCAGCAGAACTCAGAAGAGACTGGTTTTCCATTTTCAAAGCTGCTCCCTGCTCCTCCAAGGTGCACCTAATAAGTCTGAAAATAATAAAATAAAGTAAATTAAAATCATAGGACTAAAAACTGTTTGCTGGTATAACTGCACTTCAGAGTTACAGCAGAGAATCTGGCTCACAGAGTTTTATATTTTCCAAGAACTGTACAAACATTAGACTTATCATGAGATAAGAGGGAAGGGCCTCTCATGGATCAGTAACTGGTTAAAAGATAGGAAACAAAGGGTATTAATAAATGGTCATTTTTCAGAATAGAGACAGATAAACCCAGGAGTCTGTACTGGGACCAGTACAGGTCAAATTATTCATAAATGATCTGGAAAAAAGGGTAAACACTGAGGTGGCAAAATTTGCAGATGATGCAAAACTACACAAGATAGCTAAGTCCAAAGCAGACTCAGAAGAGTCATAAAGGGATCTCACAAAACTGGGTGACTGGGCAACAAAACAGCCAATGAAATTCAATGTTGATAAATGCAAAGTAATGCACATTGGAAAAAACAATCCCAACTATACATATACCATGATGGGGTCTAAATTAGCTGTTACCAGTCAAGAAATGAGAGAAATCAAGAAAGAGATCTTAGAGACATCGTGGTTAATTCTCTGAAAACATCCACTCATTGTGCAGCAGCACTCAAAAAAGCTAACAGAATGTTAGGAACCATTAGGAAAGCGATAGATAATAAGACAGAAAATATCATATTGCCTTTATATAAATCCATGGTACACCCATATCGAATACTGCGTGCAGATATGGTTGTCTCATCTCAAAAAAGACATACTAGAATTGGAATGAGATTCAGAAAAAGGCAACAAAAATGATTAGGGGTCTGGAACAGCTTCCATACGAGGAGAGATTAATAAGACTGGGACTTTTCAGCTTGGAAAAGAGACAACTAAGGGGAGATATGATAGAGGTCTATAAAATCATGATGGGTGTGGAGAAAGTAAATAAGGAAGTGTTATTTACTCCTTCTCATAACACAAGAGCTAGGGGTCACCAAATGAAGTTAACAGGCAACAGGTTTAAAACAAACAAAAGTATTTATTTCTTCACACAATGGACACTCACCCTCTGGAACTATTTGCCAGAGGATGTTGTAAAGGCCAAGACTATAACAAGGTTCAAAAGAGAACTAGACAAATTCATGGAGGATAGGTCCATCAATGGCTATTAACCAGGATAGGCAGGAATGGTGTCCCTAGTCTCTGTTTGCCAGAAGCTGGGACTGGAGAACGGGATGGATCACTTGATGATAACCTGTTCTGTTCATTCCCTCTGAAGCACCTGGCATTGACCACTGTCGGAAGACAGGATACCGGGCTAGATGGACTTTTGGTCTGACCCAGTATGGTCGTTCTTATGTTCTTGTCTAAACATAAATTAGTGAGCAGCAGTCTAGGGTGTAAATCAACAGTGCTCCAGTGTACTGTGCAATAACTATCTTTGTGGTCCCTGCTGCTGTGCAACAGAAGTTCCCTAGTGTGCACTGAACTACTGCTGTTTGAATCAGAAGTACACAAGGCACTCTAGGGAACTTTTACTGTGCAGCAGCAGGATACATATAGATAACTGGTATGTGGCATGCCGGAGCACTGTAGATTTATACCCCAGCTTGCGCCGCACTATCATTTAAACTTGCCCACTTAATCTTCCCAGCAGCCTAGAAATAGGTAAATAAGTATTACCACCTCTATTTCACAGAGTAGTAAAGCAGGAGGTTAAGTGACTGGCCTAATTTCACCCAGGAAATAAGTGTCAGCACAAGGAGAAGTATCCAGGTCTCCTGCCTGCAAATACTTAATTCAGTAGACCAAAGTGCCTTTCCCTGGGTGCTACCCATTTAGGGCATAAGACAGTCAGTAGGGAGGCTGAGTCAGGGGTCTACAGTTTCAGAGGCAAGAGTTAACTGGTATGGCACAGAATCATTTGGGCCAACCTTTTAGCCCAGGGGTGGGCAAACTTTTTGGCCTGAGGGCCACATCTGGGTATGGAAATTGTATTGCGGGCCATGAATGCTCACAAAATTGGGGGTTGGGGTGTGGGAGGGGGGTGAGGGCTCCAGCTTGGGGTGTGGTCTCTGGGATAACACGGAGGATGAGGGGTTGGGGGTACAGGAGGGTCCTCTGGGCTGGGACCAAGGGGTGAGAGGACAGGAGGGGGATCAGGGCTGGGGCAGGGGGTTGGGGCGCAGGATGGGGTCAGGGGGGACAGGCTCTGGGAGCGGCTCACCTCAAGCAGCAGCATGTCCCCCCATCCAACTCCTACGCAGAGGCGTGGCCAGGAAGCTCTGTGTGCTGCCCCCTCCATAGGTGCCACCATTGCAGCTCCCATTGACCAGGAACTGTGACCAATGAGAGCTGCAGTGGTGGTGCCTGCAGAGGGGGCAGCGCACAGAGCTTCCTGGCCACGCCTCTGCGTAGGAGTTGGATGGGGGGACATGCTGCTGCTTCTGGGATTGGTCCTGCTTTGAGCAGGGGTTGGACTAGATGATTTCCCGAGGTCCCTTCCAACCCTGATATTCTATGATTCTAAGCCCTGAATCCCGCTTCTTGGCAGGAGTTCGAGGGCCGGATGCGGCCCCCGGGAAATTATCCAGGAGTACTTAAAAGGAAGAGGTAGGTAATTGCTGGGGGCATGGATCCAGCCACCATGAGGGAAATCAGCTCCCACAGAAGTGAGATGAGAGCTGGTTCTACTCTTTGTCTGCGAAGGCCATATCCACAGCAGGAGTTTTCTCCTACTCCCAGCTAGGAGCACGAATGTTACACGTGTCAAAGAGATACTGTGAATGCTGCTCAACCACACATCTAGACTGTGTATTTCTTAAACCTGAACTGTCTCCCATTATCTGGGATGATGGATACAGAAGTCTCACTGGACAGACAGCTCTTAAACCTACCAAATTCTATTATTATTCAAACAATTAACAGACTGAACAAAGGAACGCCCTTGTTCTTTGACTGCATTGTCAAGCATACAATGAGGAAGTGAAGAATGCTTAAGAGAGCACTTTCTTTGTATCCCTCAGCTCTAGAATGTTCAGATCTCTTGTTGATACAGGATCGTTCTAGATTTCAGTGCTGCCATGGTTCTATAACTAACCAGAAAGTTGTGTAATTCCTACAGAGGTGCTCTAAAATGGCAATTTTCTGACAGAAGGCTGGATATGCAAATCATACCTAACACACCATGATAACAGTCTCAAAAATTTCACTTGCCAGCCACCATATAAGAAACGATGAACATAAAAATGTCCACACAGATCCGTAAGAAAAATATTTTATGAAACTATTATTAGCAGAGTGTTTTTTCAGATTAAAAAATATAAACTGAAGCAAGCACTGAGAGTACCATCTGTTGATACTCTTAAAACAAAAAATCATGAATGACAGGTTTTCACTTGCATTCAGACAGCAACCTGATGAAGTTGTTTTGCATGTTCTTTCCAAATGATTGTCCAATACTGCTGTGCAACTTCTAATTTTTAAGTTTCTGCAACTTGACAAATATAAAATGGATTCTGTATCAAACTTTTTTTTTTCTGGATTCAGACTTACTGTAACTAGCTTAATAAACAGAATTAAAATGTTATCACTATTAAATATTTATAATGAACATATTGCTACATAGGGAGATTTTCAAAGGCATAAATGGGAGTTAAGCAACTAATTTTTAAAGGAAGCTGGACAACTAACTGCACTTTGTGCCTTTGAAACGCTCCCCCATAGAATTAATAGTGCTTTTGTAACACTTAATGACAGACGTACACAAATAAAATAGTGACAAACACATAGTGTGATAAAAACTCTGGTTTAACTGTTGCTTAAATTTCAATCAAATTATGTAACCAGCTTACCTTTAAAACAATGCAGTTATCATCTGTCTGGATTGCTCCTGCTCTGCACATGTAAGTAAGGCTATAACAAGACAGCAGAATATAAACGCACTTACTTCCAGCTTTTATAAACATTAAAAAGTGATTGTAAAAAGAATGGCTGTGCCAATGGAATAACTACTTGACATGGTTATAAAACTCATTTTAACACATGAAGTGTTACTGGGCTCAGACACCATTCCATATACCACCTCAATAATACAATTTATTTTTCTACATGCTGCTTTAAAGACTTAGCAGACAAACCCTGAAATGACTAGCAATGGTAAGATGAGTTTGGTTTTGCTCTTGCTGACACCACCATAAGTTTGGAATAATTTTATCAAAATAAGAGAACACAGAATTGGGACCTTGGTTTAAAAGAACAAAGTACAAAATGCACTGGAGAACCAGATTATTGCCCTGATTCAGGAAAGTATCTCTATTAGGCCACGACTTAAGCATGTGCTTAAATCCCATTGAAGTAAATAGGACTTAAATCCATTCCTGTTAATGATAGCATGTAAGCATGTGCTACGTGCTTTCCTGACTCAGGTTACATGTACATAAAATGGCAGAGTACATGTTGTTATGGAGCCTTACATTTTGAGTTTTCTAACTTTTGCACATTTAAATGTTCAGCCCTGACATTGTAGTGAAGTAGCATTTTGCAGTTAATCTCCTTCTTTAAAATAAAAAATGCTGCAAGCAAATTAACTTCTGTTCTCACAATCAACTGAGCATCATGGTGCCTAAAGAAAGTGTGCCCTCCTTCCAGATACCAGGGTGCTTACTAAACACCCTATGTTCTTTGAAAAGTACTCCCTGAGACTGTGGCACTGGGGAAGGTGTACAGGAAAGACTGGTAGCATGGTTAAGAAAACACTGGCTAGATGGAGGGTGACAAGAAAAGTATCATGGAATTGTGGGTTGAGGGAAATTGGGTGAGATTGTTACAGGCTTGTTGGAGAAGAATCAGAGGTACTCAAAGGCAGTAGGTAATTTTATAGGGTTTATAGAACTGCAGAAAGTGGGATCTGAAAGACACACCAAGATATTTTCATAGGTGGGATACAGGTAGCTCAGGCTTCTTGGACGATCCCCTGGTGTCTCAAAAGAAAGGTGCAATGGGAGCTATTATGTCTTCTCCTACATTTCTAATGACATTGGAGGGACTCTAAGGAAATGTCAGGTTCCTGCTTGGTCCAGCTATCCATTTAAATCAAAAAAATCATGTATAAGTTTAAGAAATTTGCCAAAATTAGAACAAAAATAAATTACTTACATGTCAAAAATTGAAGTTAAAAGGGAGAAAACCCTCAGTCTACTGAAGTCTGTGTTAACTACTCAGGAGTAAGTAGGGATGGCGGTTAGGAAGTCAGACATCCAAGCACTTACAGTCATGGTATCTGGCACCACTTACATGTACATAATTAAAAACAAGTACTTCTACAAAGGTAACAAATGTGATCCTGCCCTAAGCCACCCATCAACATATGATAAACCTAACTAAAAACCTGCAATAAAGAAAAGACTAAATTAAAGAGGTCACGTTACCACTCTCTCTTAAAAGTGAGCAGATGGGATCTTGCAGTCAGCAGAGGTGAGCCCCACAGCAGGGATATTTCACTGAGATTGACATTACCAACCTCACAAAACCAACAGGGGAGTACTGCACGCTTTTGTAATTTCTGCGATTGGTTAGAAGGAGACAGCCAGTCACTCAAATAGCTGTGTCTCCAGCCCAGCTAGGACTCATCTACACAAGAAAGTTGCACCGTTTTAACTTAAATTGATTTTAGTTAAATTAATGTAAACTCCTGTATGGACATATTTATTTTGGTTTAAGAGAGCCTTATTTCAGTTTAGCTTAAAGCATTCCTAATTGATTTAGGACTTGTCTGCATGGAGAGTTGCAACAGTTTAACTTAGTGTGATTTTTAAAACAGCTAGTTACACTAGTGCAAAATACTGTACAGACATACTTATTTCAGTTTAAACTAGCCTTACTATGCTTTAGTGCAAGAAAGGCAGTCAGTCTGAGTAACCAAAGTTTCAGAAAGATTTTCCAAGGGTAAACCTATGAAAGTTACATTATCATAGAATCGTAGAACGGGAAGGGACCTCGAGAGGTCATTTAGTCCAGTCCCCTGCGCGAACAAGAGAACTAAGTATCATAAAAATTGCAGACTTAACAGGCATGGGGTACAGTTCAGTCAGTGCTGCTACCTGGGAAACCAGTAACCATTTTAGATCCAGAAAAAACCTGATGTCATTCGTACTACAGCAGAGCCCAGATGTTCCAGTCAGGCTCCCATTGTGCTGGACTTGTAGAGGTATACTGAAAACCACTATGACAATAGGCAGTTATACATGTTAAGCTGAGAATACAGACAAAGTTCCTGCCAGTTTCTTAAGATGCTTCCTTGTGTCTCCATCCCGTACAGCTAGAGCCTAAGGCAACCAGTCCACTTTTGTCCAGGTCCTGATCATGGCCAGGTATTTGGAAAGCAAGAAAAGGAACAATCCAGATTTGATGAAAAAGATGCAGATGTACTTGGAGGAAATTGCAAGCCATAACAGCTCACTATCTCCTCTTATCTCATGTAAACTATGAACAGAAGGGGAAGATAGAAAGGACCCCTATGTGATTCTCCATGCAAGATCCTTCTAAAGGTTACATCTACTATTGGAACCAGGGGTGTGATTCCCAGCACATGCAGACACACTCATGCTAGCTCTCTTCAAGCTGGCATGCTATAAATAGCACCATAACCAGGGTAGCACAGGCAGCAACAAGTGACAGCACAAGCTAGTCACCCCAAGTAAAAACCTACATGAGTACATGTTCAGGGAAGCTTCCCTGTGCCGCCACTTGCCACTGCCCATGCTATCCCAGCTACCTTCCTATTTTTAGCCTGCTAGTTCCATAAAGAACTAGTGTGGGCACGTCTACACGAACTTGGAATCTCTCCCCCAGCTTCAAGTGGAGATGTAGCCTAAGAGAAATTGCCCATTGCACTCTCAACCAACCAACCAACCATACTGGGGGCAGCTGATATATCTGATAACACCAGCATGGACACTTGGTCTCTGACCCTTGCCTAAAGGAGGTCAACCAATGAGATTTGCACAGACTTTTTCGCTATGCACAGGCATAAAATGGTCAAATAGGGACCCAGGAAGTGGAGGAATCCAAATGCTACGGGAGATGAATCAGCACTACCTTCTCAATGATTTTCCCCCAAAATGGGAGGTTACAGACAACATAATTAGTGACGTTGTTAACATGACGACTTTTAAAGCCA
Organism: Gopherus flavomarginatus; assembly: GCF_025201925.1. Taxonomy (NCBI): domain Eukaryota; kingdom Metazoa; phylum Chordata; order Testudines; family Testudinidae; genus Gopherus; species Gopherus flavomarginatus. The sequence goes on from NC_066624.1 coordinate 64,700,188, forward strand.
AATGACAGCATATATAAGGATCGACAGCTAACAACCATTAACAGTCATCAGTAATGGACACAGATGCTCCACACGGGCTTTCACCAGTTGTGAGACCATAGGTCCCTCTTCCAGACAGTTAAACACATTTCACTCAGTGCACTGAGAACTTACTCCTGCAAAACTATGTGGAACTCCCTGCAGGAAGCTGACTCTTGCTCTGACACTCAATCCAAAGAAACAGACAGACTATCTTGGATTGAAAAATCCACCAAAAACTACTAGTTTGAGGATTAAACTCACAAGCTCAAAGGGGTTGGGGAACCCCACCAGCAAGGTCCAGAGATAGCAACTGAGAAAGATGTCTGCAAAACTGAAAACATAAGGACATAAGAACTTGAATATACCGCATAGGCCACAAGTACACTATCTGTGCTGGATCCAGCACCTGGGCGAGAGTTTTACCATAAAATTGAGCAAGCTACATGCTGCTGCGAAGAGCCTGCTGGTGTCACATCTCAGGGCTTTCTTGGCTGCTTGTGTCCCCCCCGACCTTCCTCAAGAGCTTTTGTAACTAGAACTAATATATATTTTATGCTGAACTGGTTTCCTTATAGAAAACTTTTGTCTTTATGGACCTGTCTACACTACAGATTGCAGTGAAACCTGGCTTCCCATTCAGTAAACAGAGTTTGCTCCTGGTTACCCACAATATGGTTTAAACATGGCTCCTGTACCATGAAAGACTGCAACTAAACTGTCACTCTTCCTTTGCTGCATACATAGAAATTCCCTGATCGTGTTACCATGCAAACCAGTCCTATTACTTCCCAGGTCTTTACCTGGAGAACGTCCCAAGGTGCACTGCACCATCTGCTACAGAAAGCACTAAGTGTTCTCAGCACTCTATTCTCTGTACACCAGCAATGCTTACTACACATCTAGGAAGTTGTGGACCAGATCAAAATGACCAATATTTAAGGTTGTTAGCTATACCAAAACAACCCACTATCTCCAGTCTGCTGGATTGCTGACCTCTTTCACCAGCTACCTACCCCAAAATCAAGAATGTTCAAGTGTGCACCTAGTCTTAATGCCAAACGGAAAGACCGTGCTAGTGATCTAGATTAAATAAACCACCCTGGTTAATCTCAGCTCATCTACATTAAATCAGTAGGTGTATCAGCAGAGAGTTGAGATTCACCAAATCTGAGAATCCTATGTGGTAAGAAAATCAAGGCAAGAGAAGTCCAGTATCATTGAACACAAGATGATAGCTGGGAAGTCCAGCAAAGGATGAACCATCTGCTCAGTCACAATGAGTTTGATGGCATTAGAGACACCAGAATGGCATTTAGCCCATGCTACGTAGTCAAGAACTGTGTGTTGAAACAGCTGATGACAACAGGGTGCCAAGGAGAAGAAAGAAGATAGCATGCCGACTGTATCCGCTGGGTGCTATAACAGAACAGTGGTGGTGACAGTTGATCACAGAACCATGAATGGTAAAGGTGTCAAACTAGCCGTGGGCTGAAGTTTTAAACTGCTCAAAGTGGATGAAAGGCGGCAGGACCTCATTGTAACCTAGAGAAGAATGTTGTCTAAAGTATTATGTAAACTAATACTGGCTGGAGTAAAAACTGCCGATTTGAGGTTTTCAAGGTTCCTTGTGAGGTTGAAGATGTTTTAGCAATGGATGAAGATATCTTTAAGATTTTAAGATAAAAAGATTAGACATATGAATAATAAGAGTAGCTACATTATGAACAAGAAACACTTATAAGGGGTACAAATTCATGTTTCAGGATGTAAGACAACCACTAACTGTTTAGAGATCATGAAGTATCTTCCCACATGGGCATATCAGTACTTTGCACCTTCTTTTAAAGCTTGTAGTATTGACCAATGTCCAAGAGCGAATAGTAGATTAGATTGACCATAGGTTTGATCCAATGTGGCAATTCCTATGTTCCTATAAAACATTTTATCTCCGGGACTGGTGAAAGTCAAAGATATCATAGAAATTTGCCAAATTGGCATAGTTGTTTCCATAGAACTAATAGTCCTTCTGCTTATACAACTGTATATTTTATACTGAACAGGACTGCGTAGTCCCAATATATATAATCAAATAAACAAAGTAGCATCTTCTAAAATTGGTTTTATCCTTGTACTAAAAATTATATTTATTCAAGAAAAGTTCTTTTAATCAATCTTTAGAGAATTCATCTCTCATGCTCTTATAATACTGAAAAACATCTAGTCAATACTCAGTTACTCAAGGTTTTGAGAGACAAGGTGGATGTGGTAACATCTTTTATTGGACCAACTTCTGGAGATAGGCCTGAACAATTCAGTGTTTTATTGAAATATAGGAATTTAAGTAGAATTTAATACATATTTTATATATATTAATAGAATATACAAGAGAATTGTTTGTAAAAGTTTGAATTTCTTGTTACAAGAGGTATACTGTATTTTTTATGTACATTTGTTTCTTGGAACATTCAAAAGGTGTCTCTGGTGTTTAAATTTAGGAAAATATAACCTTCCACGGGAAACTGGCGGCACCTGAGAACAACAGCAGAAGTTAACATTTACTGCTCTCGAGTTTGCAGGAGAGTGCTGACTGCTTTTAAAAACATTCAGTCAGTGCATGACAATGTTCTTCAAAGTATCTGATCTGTCTTTATGAGATGACAGTGGTTTTCAGATTCTTGCTTACTCCACCGATGTCCAGAAAAGGCTGCACGGGAGGTAAGGTTTCCCCTGTAATTATCTCAAAATATAATTTTTCACTAAGAATTACTGATATAGAACAAGTCTGGAGGTTAATTACTTAATTAAAAAAATCTTTTTTTCAACAATGTGCCCACATTCCATGGTGTTTTCTACATAACTCAACCAGATGCTGTAAATTTGCTATCTCTAAGGGTGAATGATCCTGGAGTGTAGTACAAGCTGCAGAGTTCTGGCAATCACACACAGTCCTCAGATAAGAAGAGGATGGAGTAGAGCAGCCTGTTCATTTAACACAAGCGTTACTCCCTGCAGATATCACAACCTAAAGATGTACACATCCTGTGCTCAGATCTTTCCCCTCCCCAGAGGCACTTGTATGCTATGCTTGACAGAGCTTCTCCCCTTTCCAGAGATGCCTGCTTTCTTAATTGATTTGAAGTATATCAATTTCTCTCTCTCAAATGCCTTTAATGAAGGCAAAATACTGAAATAAGTGGGCAAAACTGTTACAATTCTGAACAAATATTTGTAACTCCTGATAGCCGTTCACCCTCACTACTGGACAGTAGATTGGGTACCTCCGGAATAAATACAGTACCAGAAAAAGTAATATGACAACATAACAGGAGGAAACAAATTACTTAAGATGGTTACAGGCAAGGCCCTATATATTTCACCATTCCACAACAACAAAATTCAGTTCTTGCCATGGAATTATACTCCAAAAACTCAGCTTTTAAAAAAATAAATATGTTTATAGTCCTTGTGGATATGGAGATTAACTTGAAAAACACACACACACACACAGCCTCAAACAGTAATTTTGAGAAGTATAGCAGCATCTCAGTAAAGACCCCACTGAGTCCACAACTCTGGAATCTGGCATTTTTCCAAGATACCATAGAATTCAGCATTCTTGTCATAGAATTTGCTGTGTCCAGATGCCTGGAGTTTTGCTTTCTCTTCCCCTGCCCTGCCAGGACCAGCCTGCCACTCCCTTTGCTTTTCAGCTTTTCTCAGAAGGGGGAGTTAACTGGATTCCAGTCCATGATCCCTGGACTGTTCCATGGAACTAGGCAGCTGGGGCTCAGGAAGCCAATCCTGGAGTCTAGCTTCCAGCATGCAGGATGACAAGGTGAGATACCTGCAGATCAGTGCAGAAGCCGAGGCTAGGGAAGCCAAGGAAATTAACTGCTGAAGCTGGCTACCCGCTGGGGAACACATGATGTGTTCTAATAATTGTGGCCTAACAGGTCTATCCTAATTGTGGGCTGAATTTTGGTAAGTGGGTAAAAGTTTGTAAAATGTTACAACCACCTACAACAATATATGTTGATGCACAAAGGGAAGGCAAAAAGCCTGGACTAGTCCATACAAAAAAGTCTACTAAAACAACTCAAGGAATGCATTGAGATCGTGCCTAGTAAACAAAAAGCAAATGGAATTAGAAGTTAATGGACCAAAACTGATGTAAGAAACTAGGCTTCATTGGCAGACAAGTAATGAGGGAATGTGCTGTTCTGCCTACGACATCTTCTGGGCTCCTCAAAAGAGAGAGAAATTTTGGTCAAGGGTGGGAGGGAAAGGGTGGTGATGATGGTAGTGGGGAATCAAATGGGAAAAACTCCTGGTGGAGGCCAACAGGTCTCCGCTTCATTCCAGAGATTTTCCTTCATTTGTGAGTTTCAAGGATGATTGTGACACTCAGACTTTGGCACACCAGCAGAGACAGCTGCAAAGACCCAGTCTGATACATATGAGATCCTGCTCTGTATTCCCCTTCCTTTTCATCTAGCACTCTCTCTCTCTCAGCTTTTCACCTGATCCTGAGACCAACTGTATCACACAGCACCAGCACAATGAGATGAGCTGTCCCATCGAGCTCTGGCTGGCCTGAGGAGGATTGTTGAAGGAGAGGGAGATGACCAGCTGAATGATGTTCTGCTGCCAGGAATGTGAGCCAGGGTCCAGAGCAACAGCTGTTATGGCCTGACTGCCAGCCCAGAGCATTTGTCTGTGACTGCCTAGCCACTCTATATCCTGAGAAAGTCAACAATAGTATGTATTTCCCCACCTCTCTCTTATCCCATTTGCATCTGTTTGCTCTGTCAAAGGCAGGAAGAGTGCCAATCATTCACAACTTGGAATTTAACAGAACTAATCCCTTCCTTTCCCACCAAGAGAAGGATTGTTTGACAAAAGACTCCAACCAACATCCTCTCTCTGAAAATGGGGCTTTGATAAGTTTTTTATTACATTTGTTTTCCATACCCGTTCAATTTCAATATCAAAATGCTTTATATCTTGTTTTGATTCTTTTTCTCTTGTTTATCCTAATCAATACATTTCCAAATTTTGGCACACATTTTCTAATGTGTTTGCCACAGAACTAAACAGGCTGAGGTCTCTGTACTCAAAATCCCAAACTGTTTAGTGTTGTACAGCAACAGGGATACATTAACACTTCTGATTCTCTGGGCACACTGATTCCATAGAAATTAACACAACAAAGGGAAGAAGGTTCTCCCAGGAGGACAGTTCCAGGGTGTGGAGCCTGGATGCCTAAAGAGCACCATGAAAAAACCCATCCACCAAAATAATCATTGTCAAACACAGTCAGATACATTTTCCAACTATGAACCATAGCTGTGTGGGATGTGTAGAAGGAGGGATTGGAAGGACAGGCTATAGAAGCAGAATACATTAATATTAATAAAGAATTTAGTGATTACTGCTATGAAAATTGGTTCCATTGAGCTGCAGAGTGCACTGGGCCACTATCATGGGAATGGCAGTAAGGGAAAGTAGAAGAGGCTGAAACTAAAAAGAGGAAAATCTTAAATTAACCAGTAATATTAAATAGCAATGGAATAATTTCCAAGGAGTCTCCAGCAACACGAGAAGCCTTCAGAAGTAAATATTACTTCAGGGTGCAAACCCTTCAGGGCAGGGATTAGCTCTTATCTAGATCTGTACAGCGTCCAACACAACGAAGCCCCTAACCCTGAATGGGAACCTTTGGGTACTAGTATAATATAAATACTGAATATTATTTAACAACAACACTTTAAAGGAGTACAAGAGTTTATCTTGCATAAGCGCAAGGAGATGATCCACAGACTAACATTTCACCCAATTCTATCACTTAGGATTTCATTACAAGAAGATTTGTAAGAGTTGCAATTTTAAGCATTAGTTACATTGCAGCCCCTTCTCCCTCTAGCTCCTGTTGAGGATTTTACCATTTGGCTGATGTGAGCTGCATTTCAATAGGCTTGTCCCTTTGTAACATCTTCACAAAAATCTGTGGTAATAATTCTCCATCAACCAAAACTGCAAACAATGAAAAAGAGGATTCAGGAAATAATTCAAATTCAGTTAATTTGTAAAATGAACATATTAGCCACTGAAGCTTTCAGCTTACCATTTACTAGAGTCATTGATACCTGGGGGTTTTCAAAGGCTAGAACTGAGAAGCATTTCAATGCTTGCATTCGAACCTGTACAAAAACATAGGATTTACATTTCTTTACGTTTCATAAATATTAACCCAAAATAAGTCACACTGTGTTACACTATTTTAAGCTAACTAGGCTTTTGGAAATACTGGCTGATGAAGAAATCTAGATGTTGCTGAAAGGCTGGTGGAAGTGTCTGGGGACATGGCTTGACTCTTCTGTGATAGATCTGATACTACCTCTGCATGTTGTATTTTGCACATTTGTGAGATCCAGGGGGAAAAGGAGGAGCAGAAGCCATCTGCCAACACAGCGCAAACCTTGGCAAGACTTGTTGCCAATGGCATGGATGACAGTCGATGATACTCTCTGCATACTTTGAGGGGGAGCTTCAGAAGCATCCAAAGGAGTTAGGATAAATCTGACTAAAAGTTAATAGGACTTGTACACCTAAATCCCTTCTGGATTTTTGAGAGCAATGCATAGCTAAATTGAATTTATCTACACTATTAAAATAAATTAAAGCTATCTAATCTGCTGTGATTATATCAGGGCTGTCGATTAATCGCAGGTAACCCATGTGATTAACTCAAAAAAATTAATCGCGATTAATCGTACTGTTAAACAATTGAATACCAATTGAAATTTATTAAATATTTGTGGATGTTTTTCTACATTTTCAAATATATTGATCTCTATTAGAACACAAAACACAAATTGTACAATGCTCACTTTATAATATTTTTTATTAAAAATATTTGCACTGTAAAAATGATAAAAGAAACAGTATTTTTCAGTTCACCTCATACAAACACAGTAGTGCAATCTCTTTATCATGAAAGCATAACTTACAAATGTAGATCTGTTTTGGTTACATAACTGCATTCAAAAATAAAACAATGTAAAACTTTATAGAGCCTAAAGGCCACTCAGTTGTACTTCTTATTCAGCCAATCACTCAGATAAACAAGTTTGGTTACAATTTGCAGGAGATAATGCTGCCCACCTCTTGTTTACAATATCACCTGAAGTGAGAAGCAGCATTCATATGGCACTTTTTTAGCAGACGTTGCAAGGTATTTGAGTGCCATATATGCTAAACATTTGTACGCTCCTTCATGCTTCGGCCACCATTCCAGAGGACATACTTTCATGCTGATGACACTCATTAAAAAAATAATGTATTAATTAAATTAGTGACTGAACTGCTTGGGGGAGAACTGCATATCTCCTGTTCTGTTTTACCCACATTCTGCCATATAGTTCATGTTAATGCAGTCTCGGATGATGACCCAGCACATATTTGTTTTAAGAACACTTTCATTGCAGATTTGACAAAACACAAAGAAGGTACCAATGTGAGATTTCTAAAGACAGCTACAACACTCAACCCAAGATTTAAGAATCTGAAGTGCCTTCCAAAATCTGATCAGCATGGGGTATGAAGCATGCTTTCAGAAGCCTGAAAAGAGCAACACACCGATGCAGTAACTACAGAAGACGAATCACCAAAAGAGAAAATCAGCCTTCTACTGGCGGCATCTAACTCAGATGATGAAAATGAACATGTCAGTCCACTCTGCTTTGGATCATTATCGAGCAGAACCCCCATCAGCATGGATGCATGTCCTCTGGAATGGTGGTTGAAGCATGAAGGCACATATGAATCTTTAGAGCATCTGGCACATATATATCTTGCAACGCCAGCTACAACAGTGCCATGCAAACGTCTGTTCTCACTTTCAGGTGACACTGTAAACAAGAAGCGGAGAGCATTATCTCCTGCAAATTGTAACCAAACTTGTATGTCTGACCAATCGGCTGAATAAGAAGTAGGACAGAGTTTATGTTATAAAGTTTTACATTGTTTTATTTCTGAATGCAATTAGTCCTACATTTGTAAGTTCAACTTTCAAGAAAAAAGTGACTGCACTACAGTACTTGTATTAGATGAATTGAAAAATACTATTTCTTTCTTTCTTTTTCTTTTTTTTTAAACAGTGCAAGTATTTGAAATCAAAATAAATATAAAGTGAGCACTGTACACTTTGTATTCTGTATTGTAATTGAAATCAATATATTTGAAAATGTAGAAAACATCCAAAATATTTAAACAAATGGTATTTATTATTAACAGGGCAATTAATTGTAATTAATTTTTTTAATTGCTTGAGAGCCCTAGATTATATATCATTACTATTATCTGCACTTCTGCCATTACTATTATACAATGACATTAAACACAATATTATGCAAGTGTATACTGGGTGGGTTTTCATGTTGCTTTTGGTATTTGCTTTTGCTACTCTACCTATAAAGATACCACATGATATAAGATAGTCTTTTGAATATAGCACAATAAAATTGATTATTGCTATTCAATCAATCTTGGCCTCCCAACCTGCGAGAGAAGACATTGGTGGGGTGGAGAGGGGAAGATCAAGAACTCAGTTTTGGCCATGGTGAATTTAAATAGGAGATCATGAGGAGACCAAGATGCTGGTTTAGACATAGGGAGCTGGGTCTGCAGTTGGGAGAGATTTGTGAGCCATTCATCAGATTATCTGATGCTAGAGAACAGAGAAAGAAAAGACAGGGGCCTTTGGGAGAGTTGAAGTTAGGAGTGGTGAATCAAACAGACCACTGAAAATACAATTAGAGGGGTCAGTAGAGAGCCACGACTGGACAGAGTATCAAAAGCAAGGAGGACAAGAAGAGAAGCATGGGTAATAGGTCAGAGATAGCATCATGGTATGCTGAAACCCGCCACTGGATCAGGAGTGGAGTGATGACAGACACAGGGAATCAATCCCCAAATAGGGTCTAATCTGATGTCAAATGGACCACTTCCAGAAGTTGGACACTTCCTGACTTTAGTGGAGGAATCAAGTTCCTCCTTACTCATGGAGAGACTAGATGCTGGCAATGTTGTTTGCCAAGAAGCACCCACACTTGTCCTTGAAACAAGGAAAGAAAGTGTGTCATGCCAGTCAAATTATTTTTGCCCATCTCACATAGGACAACTGACTTTCAAACCTGTAGGAATCAGTCTGCAATAAATAAGTTGTTGCAGAGTGGAGCCCACAATGGCTCCTTGTGAACTCAAGGGGTTGAGTGACAATGAATGTTGATTTTCTTGTGGTTGATCCTGAGCCCAAGGAACCGAAAACATTTACACACGTTGTCCAAATTATACTTCACCCCTTGTGGAAAGAGCTCTTTTGGCTAATCACATAGATTAAGCCAGCCTTGCAAAAATCACACATGAACGGGGGCAGTATTTTTTTGTTGTTTTTTTCTGGGTTTTTTTTTTAATTTAAACACAGAAGAATAATTTGTATTTCCTTATCAGGGTAAAGTAAAAATAAGTAAATAGGTTGTGTGTCAGGGCTGTTAAATTTTCATTACAATGAAACCCTTGAGTCTTGGGGTTGCTAAAAGACCAAAGAGTAGAACCAAGTACAAGTAATGAGGACTGCACATAGACAGCCAAGGTGGGTGGGGTAATAGCTTTTATTGGACTAACTTCTTTGGTCCAATAAAAGATATTACATCATCCACCTTGTGTGTCTAATATCCTGGGACCGACATGGCTACAACTATGCTGCATACATAGATAGTCTGAGTGAAACATGAAATTAAGTGTCTTTGAGGTTGAGAGCCCCCAAAAAATCCTGCTGATTTACACCCACCCTATGGGATCAGAATTGTTGGATATAAGTATTCTACCTGAAATCAAGGACGGGGCAAAACACTCCTTTTTTCCTCGCAATAAGGATATAATGGGAAGACAGCCCCTTATCCAAAAGCTGCTAAAGAAACTTTGTTTCCAAATACAGGAGGAGGCTCTCTGCATTTTCTCACAAGAAGGCTTCCTGAAAAGGGCTGGGCAAGGAGTTTAGGGGAAGCATCTTGGAGTAGGACATCCTTTCTGGATGACTTCTAGGACCCATCTGTTTGAAGCAATCCCCTTAATACCAAGTAAAAAGGAGCAAGTCAGTTAGTATGGGGGAAAAGGGAAGGGTAAAGTATCTATGAGGAAAGGTTCATGGTTCCTGATAGCCTCATCAAAATGTTTTCTGGCAAACCATGCCAGTGAAGAAGCAGCACTGAACTCACTACAACTTTCTGCTACAATGTTTTTTCTCTGCTGGTTTGATGGAACTGTTTCTGATCAAGTCCCTAGAATTACTTTTGTGTGTGTAGATGAAACAACTCTTTCAGATATCTCATGCAGGTAGAATCTGTAATATGTGAAACATCCATAAAGCATTAATATTATTAACAGAAATATTCTATATCAATGGTCGCTATTGACCCTAGACACAGGAAACACAAGCTATTTCTATGTTTTACGTAAAGAGGAGATTCCAGCCTGAGAAATTAATTGCCAAATCTCAGGTTACCAGCAAACTTGCTCTTTTTATCCTGGTTGAGAAGTTATTCCATATTTCTGTTAAAGTTATTTTATTAAATATAAATACACTAGTGGTTTTAAAGAACTACTTCATATTAATAGTACTAAGAAAAATATAATTGTACCATGTAGATCTATCTAGGTCAATTTAAAAGCAGAGGTGATTTTAATGTGTTCTGGACACTATAATAATAATAACTGGAGATATACTCATCTCCTCAAACTGGAAGGGACCTTGAAAGGTCATCGAGTCCAGCCCCCTGCCTTCACTAGCAGGACCAAGTGCTGATTTTTGCCCCAGATCCCTAAGTGGCCCCCCTCAAGGACTGAACTCACAACCCTGGGTTTAGCAAGCCAATGCTCAAACCACTGAGCCTATCCCCTCTGAAAATCTTCTGGGTGAAAGTCTGAGAACTTAAAAGGGAAAGTTCTGTTGCTAAGTAACCATAATCACAGGACTGTCTATAGAGTTAAATATATGCATAAACACAATAAAACGGACATGCTCTTATCTGAAATAAATATTGATTAAATCACTTGTTCAGTTTTCATTAATGCTGAGCACGATAACAATTATATAAAAAAGCGCTGTCGATTAATCGCAGTTAACTCACATGATTAACAAAAAAAATTAATCACGATTAATTGTAATTTTAATCGCACTGTTAAACAGAATACCAATTGAAATTTATTAAATATTTTTGATGTTTTTCTACATTTTCAAATATATTGATTTCAGTTACAACACAGAATACAAGATGTACAGTACTTGCTTTATATTATTTTTATTGAAAATATTTGCACTGTAAAAATGATAAACAAAAGAAACAGTATTTTTCAATTCACCTCATACAAGTACTGCAGTGCAATCTCTATCAAGAAAGCATAACTTACAAATGTAGATTTTTTTTGTTACATAACTGCATTAAAAAATAAAACAATGTAAAACTTTAGAGCCTAAAGTCCACTCAGTCCTACTTCTTGTTCAACCAATTGCTAAGACAAACACGTTTGTTTACATTTACAGGAGATAATGCTGCCACTCTCCTGAAAGTGAGAACAGACATTTGCATGGCACTTTTGAAGCTAGCACTGCAAGGTATTTATGTGCCAGATATACTAAACATTCGTATGCACTCGACCCAAGATCTAAGAATCTGAAGTGCCTTCCAAAATCTGATCAGCATGGAGTGTGGCGCATGCTTTCAGAAGTCTGAAAAGAGCAACACACCGATGCAGTAACTACAGAAGACGAACCACCAAAAGAGAAAATCAATCTTCTACTGGTGGCCTCTGACTCAGATGATGAAAATGAACATGCGTTGGACTGCATTGCTTTGGATTATCATCAAGCAGAACCCATCATCAGCATGGACGCATGGCATCTGGAATGGTGGTTGAAGCATGAAGGCATATATCTTTAGAGCATCTGGCACATAAATATCTTGCAACGCTGACTACAACAGTGCTATGCAAACGTCTGTTCTCACTTTCAGGTGACATTGTAAACAAGAAGTGGGTAGCATTATCTCCTGCAAATGTAAACAAACTTGTTTGTCTGAGCGATTGGCTGAATAAGAAGGATGACTGAGTGGACTTGTAGGGTCTAAAGTTTTACACTGTTTTATTTTTGAATGCAGTTTTTTTTGGATATAATTCTACATTTGTAAGTTCAACTTTCATGATAAAGTGATTGCACTACAGTACTTGTATTAGGTGAACTGAAAAATACTATTTTTTTTTACAGTGCAAGTATTTGAAATCAAAATAAATATAAAGTGAGCACTGTACACTTTGTATTCTGTGTTGTAATTGAAATCAATATATTTGAAAATGTGGAAAACATCCAAAAATATTTATATAAATAGTATTTTATTATTGTTTAACAGCATGATTAATAGTGTGATTAATCGTGATTAATTTTTTTAATCACTTGACAGCCCTAATAAAAAATCAAGATTAAATATTGAATTTATAAAATGGAGGGTCAATGTGAAGTGCACATTTGAAAGCTAAACCCAGGCAAAATGTATAATAATTAACTGAACCACCATGAAAACTTCATTGCAAGAAAATAAAAATGATCCAGATATTGAGTGAACTAAGAGAACAAAAGGATAAACTTCAAATCAGTACCTGGTTAAAGATACATTCCATATAGAAAATACTAACCTATATAAAAAGGACGTTAAAAACAGAACAAAACACTCAATTTAGGGAATACTAAAATCAATGTTGCCCAAGGAAACTTAATTTTACCATTGTGGGTATATATCATCATATAGTCTCACTACATGATCGTATGTTATTTTTCCACAGGACAGTTGGTGAAATAAAGCAACGGTGCAGTATTTTTTTAATCCTCAATATTCAGAATAGGGCCTCCATACCTCATTTACTGCACACCATCCTGCTCTGAATACATAATTATAAATATCTTTATGGGCTTCCCTATTGCACTCATGATTGTACCTTTTGCACCTCAAACATTAATTTATCTTTACAATAACCCTGTGAATTAGATAACTTTAGCCACATTGTACAGATAGGAATTGAGACAGAGTAATTAGAGCCAAAATTTGCAGAAGAGACAACTAATTGTGATATTTCAGTATTTGGAGGCCCAACTAGGGACACCTAAAGTCTCATATTTCAGGTATGCTGAGTACTCACAGCTCCCATTAACTTCAAATGGAGTAGTGAGTGCTCAGCTCTTCTGAAAACCAAGCCCTAAGGCCAGAATTTTCAAAATGGCCCAACACCTATGGCTTGGGTCAGATTTTCCAAAAAGCTCAGCAGTCAATGTGCAAGGAGTTGTAGTATGTGATGATGTAATTAAAACAGTTGAAGGCAAAAACCCATTAACTTAAATAAACGCTGCAGACTTGATACTATTTCTGGGAGTTTGGGAAATATATTTTGAAGTTGTCCAGACATGATGAAACACTGATAAAAAACGATCCTGTACAATTATAAAAACGCCCTCACACTCTTGGTATACAAATATAGCTAAATATATATTTTTTAAAGAGAAAACTTATGTTTACTCTGAGTTAAGTGATAAAGCACAGACCTTTGCATATTCAGAGAACTTTCTACAGTTTTGATTGGACTTTCTCTGCCATGGCCTGACTGGCTGTTTGTGAGGGAAGGAGAGAGAAGGTTGGAGCACACTCTTCCCCTCAATTTCACTCCACACCAGCCTCTCAAAGGCCTGGTCTACACTATGCGTTTAAACCGAATTTAGGAGCATTAAACCAATTTAACCCTGCACTCGTCCACACAACGAGGCTCTTTATATCGATATAAAGGGCTCTTTAAACAGATTTCTGTACTTCTCCCCGACGAGAGGAGTAGCGCTGAAATCAGTATTGCCATGTCGGATTAGAGTTAGTGTGGCCGCAAACTGATGGTATTGGCCTCCGCGTGGTATCCCACAGTGCACCATTGTGACCGCTCTGGAAAGCAATCTGAACTTGGATGCACTGGCCAGGTAGACAGGAAAAGCCCCGCAAACTTTTGAATTTCATTTCCTGTTTGCCCAGCGTGGAGCTCTGATCAGCACAGATGGCAATGCAGTCCGAAATCCAAAAAGAGCTCCAGCACGGACCGTACAGGAGATACTGGATCTGATCGCTGTATGGGGAGACAAATCTGTTCTATCACAGCTCCGTTACAGAAGACGAAATGACAAAGCATTTGAAAAAATCTCCAGGCTATGATAGACAGAGGCCACAGCACAGTGCAGTGTGACAAGCGTAATGGAAAGCCAAAGAATCAAATGGACGCTCATGGAGGGAGGGGGTACGGAGGACTCCAGCTATCCCACAGTCCCTGCAGTCTCCGAAAAGCATTTGCATTCTTGGCTGAGCTCCCAATGCCTGAAGGGTCAAAAAAATTTTCCCGGGTGTTTCAGGGTATATGTAGTCAATTTACACCCTTCTCCCCCCCAGAAAGAAAAGGGAAAAAAATGTTTCTCGCCTTTTTTCAATGTCACCCTATGTCTACTGCAGTGCTGAACACCAGCATCCCCTTCCCGGTGGCAGACGGTACAATATGACTGCTATCCACTGTCATCATCAGCCCGTGAGTGCTCCTGGCTGGCCTCGGTGAGACTGGCCGTGGGCGCCTGGGTAAAAATGGGAATGACTCCCGGTCATTCCTGGCAGATGGTACAGAACGGCTGGTAACCGTCCTCATCATAGCAACTGGAGGCTTAGCTCCATCAGGCACCCCCCCTTTCATGTCTAAAGAAAAGATTCTGTACTGCCTGGACTATCATAGCAGCGGGAGGCTGGGCTCCTCTCCCCCACCCCCTTTAATGTCCTGCCTGGACTATCAAAGCAGCTGGAGGCTGCCTCCCCCTCATTTTATCTCACTGAAAAGTCAGTGTTTCTTATTCCTGCATTCTTTATTACTTCATCACACAAATGGGTGGACACTGCCACGGTAGCCCAGGAGGGTTAGGGAAGGAGGGAAGCAATGGGTGGGGTTGTTGCAGGGGCACCCCCTAGAATGGCATGCAGCTCATCATTTCTGCGGGATCTCTGGGGCTCTGACACAGAGCGGCTGTGCTCTCTGGTTCTCTAGTATACTTGCCCCATATTCCAGGCAGTACTGACTCTATTTTTAGACAAAACATAAAGAAGGGAATGACCCGGAGAGTCATTCCCATTTTTGTTCATGCGCCCCTGGCCGACATCAGTGAGGCCAGCCAGGAGCACCCATGACAGCAGCAGACGGTACAGAACGACTGATAACCGTCATCTCATCACCAATTTACAATGGCATGGCAGACGGTGCAATAGGGATGGTAACTGTCTCTGCTACCTTGCAAAGGCAAATGAATGCTGCTGTATAGCACTGCAGTACCGCCTCTGTCAGCAGCATTCAAAACACATACGGTGACAGTGACAAAAGGCAAAATGGGCTCCATGGTTGCCATGCTTTGGCGTCTGCCAGGGCAATGCAGGGAAAAAGGGCACGAAACCGTTGCTTTCACGGAGGAAGGACTGAGTGACGACATTTACCCAGAATCACCTGCGACACTGTTTTTGCATTGGGATCTCAACCCAGAATTCCAATGGGCAGGGGAGACTGCGGGAACTATGGGATAGCTACAGAATAGCTACCCACAGTGCAACGCTCCGGAAATCGACGCTAGCCTCGGTACATGGACACACACTGCTGAATTAATGTGCTTAGTGTGGCCGCGTGCACTTGACTTTATACAATCTGTTTTACAAAACCGGTTTATGTAAAATCGGAATAATCTCGTAGTGTAGACATACTCTTAGACTCTTCTCCTCTGCCTTATTCCCCTCGCCCTCAACTCTTCACTTCTCTTTCCATTTAGCTGATTCCACTCCTAAGTAAACTCACCAAAAACCATGGAACTAACATGACATTTGCTGCCATCACATTTGCTCACTCTGCTTCTATGGGCTGGTCCAGACTAGGGGGGGGAAATCGATCTTAGATACGCAACTTCAGCTACGTGAATAACGTAGCTGAAGTCGAATATCTAAAATCGAATTACTCACCCGTCCAGACGGCGCGGGATCGAAGTCTGCGGCTCTCCATGTCGATTCCGGAACTCCGTTGGGGTTGATGGAGTTCCGGAATCGATATAAGCGCGCTCGGGGATCGATATATCGCGTCTAGATTAGATGCGATATATCGATCCCCGAGCAATTGATTTTAACCCGCCGATACGGCGGGTAGTCTGGACGTAGCTTAAGTTCTACTCCGTCACCCATCCTGTGTCTATTTAGATTGTCAGCTGTTTGGGAAAGGGCTCAATTATACAGCACCAGTACAATGGGGCCCACTCTTTGCAGGCCCTTAGACACTACCGTAACAAATATGATTAACAAAATGAAAATAAAAAACTGCTAAGTTTGATTTGAACATCTGGTTTATTGGGGCTAGGGCAACTGTTGTTGAATGTTAATAGTTCCTTAAAAAGCTACTATTTTTTTAAAGGACCTATAATACTCTCCAAAATTTGGAAGAAAGCAATTAAACATCAATTGGTAACAAAACAGAGTCCTGTTTAGTATCTAGCTGCGCTACCCACCCTAGCAGAGAGGCATCTGTCATTATGACGACTGTTGGGGAGGGATACACAAATGGAACTCCTGTGCACATGCTGTGACAATCTTTCCACCAGTTGAGGTATTGCTGTACAGAGGTAGGAATGGAAAGCAGCCTATTTAAACTGTGTCTGCTCAGTGAATTAAACCGTTCTGAGCCACCCTTGAAGGCAGCACCTTCAAAACCTTGCATATTCTGTAACAAAGGAGGTGGCTACCATGTGCCCCAGCAACTAAAGACAGTTCTTGATCATAGTTTGGAGGCTGAGCTGAATTGTGCTGGCTATGTTGGAAAGGGTCACCAATCTTTGCAGAAGAAGGTAGGCTCCTGCTGTTATTGAATCAAGGTTTCCCTCCATGAATTCTAAGCCTTGGACAGAGGTCAAAGTGGATTTTTGAATGTCCAATTGCAGGCCCAATTCAAGGAAGAGACCTATGGCGGTGGAGGTTGCTCAAGATGTCAGTTCCAGGAAACAGCCCTTCAGCAGACAAATCAGACGTGTAAGGGAATACTAAGATACCTTTCCTGTGGAGCAGACCAAAGGCGAGCACTCAGTATTGAAAGTGGTCGTGGCAGACAGTGAAACGTAGGAATCATTTGTGGTATGGGTGGATAGCAATTTGGAAACACGCGTCTTGAAGGCTGAGGACTGATAACCAATCCCCTTGCTCTACTGACAGAGTTATTGCTGCAAGTGTCACCGTTTGGCATTTCAGTGTCTTCACATAGGTAATGAGTATGGTCTTCAATTGCCACTCTTTTTTGGTACCAGAAGTATCTTGAATAAAATCCCTTCCCTTCGTGCTGCATGAGGACTGATTCTATGGCTCCCAAACATAAGAGAGTGTCTATTTCTTGACAAAGCAAGCTTTCGTGAGGAGGTCCCTGAAGAGGGATGGGGAAGGAGTGTTTGTGGAAGTGTAGTGAAGTGGATGGTGAATCCTTTGGAGATGACATCCAAAACCTATTTGTCCATAGTGATCAAATCCCAGCAGCACCTGAAGTGGTGAAGGTGGTCACCAAAAGAAATAAGGGTGGTGAATTGCTGCAGCTCAAGAGGATGAGGATTGTAATTCGAGCCCGTGATCAACCCGTCAAAATTGCTGCTTAGACATGGACAGCTTCTTTCTATAGAACCTCTGTCTCTTTTGGTGAAATTCATACAATTTCTCTTGGCCTGGGTCAGAAACCAGGCATAGAGAGCTCTCCATCATGAGGAGATGAAACTTTATCTGTTTTTTCTAGCTCTTGAGTTCAGTGCCAAAGAAAAAGTTGCACTTCTGGGCAACATGCGATTCCCCAAGGCAACGGATGCAGCAGAACTGCCCGTAGCTGATAGAGATTGCCTTCTAACATGACAGACAGCAGTTGAAGCTGAGACAACTGGGCATAACCTCCCAGTAAAAGAAAAAATTACCAACTAGCTAATATCTACCTAAATATAAAGAAAATATTTTTAAAGAAAAGATAAGAAGCTATATTACTACTAACTACAGAAAAGAACACTAATACTATTAGTGACTATTAATGAAAGAAGCAGAAAGCTGAGGAAATCTCAATGGAACAACTGCCAGAGTTTCGTCTCAGGCTGAGGCGACTGAGAAGGAACTGAAGGTGGTTTGCCTGTACAATAGCACGGGCTACTGATTGACACACGTGCAGGGGCTGAAAGGACATTGCTATGAGAAATCTCCAATCAAAGGCACAGGGGATGCTAGCGTAGAGTGAAGCAACAATGGGGACACTACTCAAAGAAGAACTCTCTATTTTTGGAAAAACATGTCTGTGTAAATCAGAGGTCCCTAAAGTGAGGGACATGCCCCCCTCAGGGGGTGTGGAGAAC
Organism: Gopherus flavomarginatus; assembly: GCF_025201925.1. NCBI lineage: Eukaryota > Metazoa > Chordata > Testudines > Testudinidae > Gopherus > Gopherus flavomarginatus. Next base: position 64,718,723 of record NC_066624.1, read on the forward strand.
CTCCAGGGAGGCACGGTGGGGCCCAGGCCAACCTCCACAGGGCGGGAAGGGAGTGCCACCAGGCCCCTCCCTGCCCCAGCTCTGCTCCAGTCCTGCCCCCAGATGCATCCCTGGCTCCCAGTCCCGACCCAGCTACGTCCCTGCACCTGGCCCTGGCCCTATCCCCAGATGTGGCTCATTCCTGCCCCAGGGCCGAGGCTGGGGGCAAGCCTAGGAGCAGAGTCACACCTGGCTGCAGTTCCAGCTGCCAGTCCCCACTGCTGACCAGCTGTGGCTCCACTCCCGACCAGCTGTGGCTCCACTCCCATCCCCAGCCTCATCCCCGATCGCAGTCCCAGCCTTCGCCCCCTTACACCTGTCCACATCTATACCCCACACTGAGCTGTGGCCCCACTTCTGGCCCCAGCTCTGGGAAGGAGGGGCACGATCCTCAAAAGTTTGGGAACTGCTGGTGTAAATGCACCCAGATAACATGATGATTATTTGTACAGTATTGCAGTTATTCCTGGAGCCCACTGCCCCGACTGTACTAGACACTGTAGAGACAGTGAGGAAGATTGTCACCTTGCACACTGAAATACAATAAATAATAAGCAATAGTTGCTACTACGATAGGATATGGAGAAAATATTGGCAAGTCAATTAACTAGTTAAGGCATAATCTCACCACTGCCTGAAAGAATTTAGGCTAATCACAGACCCTGCATGAGCCCCTACAGTAGATACAGGCAGACTGGCTGTTTGTACTGGAGAGTCCTGTGGCACCTTATAGACTAACAGACATACTGGAGCATGAGCTTTCGTGGGTGAATACCCACTTCATCGGATGCATGCTGTGGAAATTTCCAGGGGCAGGTAGATATATGCAAGCAAGAAGCAGGCTAGAGATAATGAGGTTAGTTCAATCAGGGAGGATGAGGCCCTCTTCTAGCAGTTGAGGTGTGAAAACCAAGGGAGGAGAAACTGCTTTTGTAGTTGGCTAGCCATTTACAGTCTTTGTTTAATCCTGAGCTGATGGTGTCAAATTTGCAGATGAACTTCATATATACCTGCCCCTGGAAATTTCCACTATATGCATCCAACAAAGCGGGCATTCACCCACGAAAGCTCATGCTCCAATACGTCTGTTAGACTATAAGGTGCCATAGCACTCTTTGCTGCTTTTACAGATCCAGACTAACACGGCTACACCTCTGATGTTTGCACTGGAACCATACACAAATAAAAACCTCACTGAGTTTTTTTGTACTTACTGTTGGGGACCTAAGGACCCAGATACTTCTAATTCTGAGAGGTCTAACAGCTGGCTGTTGGAAGTAGAGAAAAGAGGTCAGTTTTCTAAATGTTGCTTTTCCTCTTCCTCTCATTAATTTTGCTGAAGATGAAGAAGCCTGGATGGCAGTACTAAAATAACAAAATGCCTACCACATTCTCCCCAAAAAAGTTACCACTTAGATAACACAGGTCTGAGATTTCCCACTTTTAGTGAAGTCCTGAGAAATTCCACCAAGTGCGCCCACAAGACCCACCATGAAATAGCCACTCTCTCATTGTCACTTCACAGGCACTAAAGGCCACCCTCACCTGATACCACGCTCCAGCCCATAATCATGAAGAGAAAATGTGAATCATCATCTACTTCCATAGTGCAAATCATATTTTGCTGAATTGTTTGCAATGCCAGACAGGTCTCAATGCATAAAGTCAGCATCTTGGAGCAACGAACTTATCCTTGATCACAGCAGCTTCCACTACTACAGACGATCCATGAGGCAGGCTGAGAGGAATAGTGAGCAGCAGAACTTTGTTGCATTAAACATATGCGACCCTCCATACAGTAAGTAACCAGGATAGAATAAGATGTTTCCATAGCTATTTCCTCACTCATTCCAGGTGAGGATGAAGGGAACTGCTCCCAAATCCAAAAGGGCCTAAAAACTCCGTAACATCAGTCCTGGAGTCACTTGCCATTTCTAGAGTAAAGGGGACCACCTCAGACATCCTCTTCAGAAAAGGATGCCTTATTCTTCAGAGGAAGGTATTTCTCTTAACCTTCCTTTGATGAGTTGAGTAGAAACTGTGGAAATCTTCCTTTATGTCTGTCAGCCAAGAGGAGAATCTGGCAAGACATCCTCACAGTTCTCTTAAAAATGCAGCCAAAACCATAGCTTTGGGAAAAGATGCGAGAGGAATGCCTTGACACACAAGGAGCCTGAGACTGAGTTGGGAGAACTGGCACAAAGAATGCCGACTTCATTGGTGCATTCACCAGCATCAAATGCATCATGACTACCACTGTTAAAGGAACAAACATCAATGGTATTGACACATTCATGGGACTCAGAGCTGCAAGCAGGTTCAGCACCTGGAAAACAACATTGCTCTTGGAAACAGTGCCTGATGGCCAGTGCCAGGTTTACAATAGTGCCAGTGGCTCCATGGAGCCGAGCCCATGCTCAGAAGAGGCCCCAGCCTACTCCACTTGCACTGTGCCTCAAGACCCTGCTCCTCCCCCGACCCACCACTTGCTCCTCGGCCTGTCTGCCGGCTGGCCGAGACTTCCTTTACATCCCCTGGCAGGACCACAGTGCACCTCTGGCTCCAGGCCTGTGGGGTCCCGCCTGTCTCCTCGGAGCTGAGCCACCAGGGACTGGTGCAGAAGTCTGGTCAGTGTTATCTGGGGTGGGAGGGGCGGACAATGTGAGGGGCTTGGCTGGGCCCTTACAGCAAGTGCATCTTGAGGGAGTCCAACCGAGGCAGGCTTTGGTCTGGCTTATCATACCACTCTTGAAGGGACAGAGCAAATCTTGGGAGCCTGCACTGCCAGCTCAGCCCAGCAGACACAGTCACCTCCCAGCAGGGCTGGTGAGTGCAGCCGGGAGGCAGGGCATGGGGGAGTGGGCCTCTGGGGTGGTGGTGGTGGTATGCTGGGCTGTGAAGGGGAGAGGAAGATATGTGTTGGGGCACTAGAGAGTAGGGGTTCTGTTGGGGGTGCTGGGCAATTGTGGTGGGGCTGTGGGCAAGGGTGGTGTTGTGCAGGGTGCTGTACACTTCTGGGGGGGCACTGGGCATAGTGAGTCTGGGGGGCCTCTGATCATAGGGAGTCGGAGGGGGTGTTGGGTGGGGAGCTCTGTGGCATGGCATGGGCTAGCCCCCCGAGGGGAAGGGGTATGCTGGCATCATAGGGCCACTGTGTATCTGTCAACTGGTGGTTTGTAAATAGTGCCCTCGCACTGAATGGGGCCACCCCTGCCACGCCCTCCCCCTGGCTGGCCCCTCTGTCTGGCAACTGAGCTCCCCACGCCATATTCCATTGCCTCAGTGGGGGTCCACAAATATGTTTGGCGCCAGGCCCACAAAAGGTTAATCCTGCCCTCCTGATGGCTATATGATCATAGCTAGTGCGTCTATCAGTTAATCAAAGTGACAGGATCCCAGGAGACTGGTCCGTAGTGTACTGAATGGAGGCCCTTGGAAGTCTTGAAGAGCATGCAAAACATACAAGGGGTATGAAATGTCCCACCACAAAAAAAGCTCTAAACTTGAACTTCCAGAGAAGTCACACGGCCTTGACTAGTCATGCAGTCGCAAATAAAAAAAAACTAAAAAAACCCACTATAATTCTGGAATGTATTAGCAGGAGTGTTGTAAGAAAACACAAGTAATTCTTCTGCTCTACTCCGTGCTGATAAGGCCTTGGTTGGAGTATTGTGTCCAGTTCTGGGTACCACATTTCAAGAGAGATGTGGAGAAAATCCAAAGAGCAACAAAAATGATTAAATGTCTAGAAAACATGACCTATGAGGGAAGAGTGAAAAAATTGGATTTGTTTACTCTGGAAAAGAGAAGTCTTATGGGGAACATAACAGTTTTCAAGTACATAAAACACTGTTACAAGGAGAAGAAAAAAAATTGTTCTGATTAACCTCTGAGGATAGGACAAGAAGCAATGGGCTTAAATTGCAGCCAGGGAGGTTTAGGTTAGAAAGTTTTTCCTAATGTCCAACTGTCTGGGTGGTTAAGCATTGGAATAAATTCCCTAGGTAGGTTATGGAATCTCTGTCATTGGAGGTTTTAAAGAGCAGGTTAGATAAACACCTGTCAGGGATGGTCTAGATAAAAGACAGTAAGCTTTTCTGTAACTGATGTTCTTCAAGATGTGTTGCTCATGTCCATTCCGTAATAGGTGTGTGCGCTCGCCACATGCACCAGTGCTTGACGTTCTTTCCCTTAGCGGTATCCGTAGGGGACCGGCTCTGGCGTTCTCTGGATTGACACCCGCATGACATGGTATAAGGGGTGCCAATGGCACCCCCACTCAGTTCCTTCTTGCTGGAAACTCCAACAGTGGGGAAGGAGGGCGGGTTGTGGAATGGACATGAGCAAGACATCTCGAAGAACATCAGTTATGGACAAGGCAACTGTCTGTTCTTCTTTGAGTGCTTGCTCATGCCCATTATGAAGAGGGATAGGGAGAGGGGGCTAGAAGTAAACTGTAGGGCATACTCCTCCACCACAGCATTGAGGGCCCATTAGTCTGAAGTTATAGAAGTCTATGTGGGGAGGAAAAAAGAAAGGCGGTTGGAGAACAGCGGGACAGACGGATCTGGGTAAAGCCTGTAGGTTGCCCTTGAGCGCACCCTCAAAATGCTCGCTTGCCCCGTTTATTGTGGGTCAAGCCCAACCAGGCAGAAGGAGGAGGTTGGTGGCTCAGGTGTGCTTATACCTCCTACTCTTCTTAGGAGGGGGCGGCTCCTGGTGGGGTTGACTCCCCTGGCCCTGAGATTGCTGAGATTTGAACCACTTATGAGCTGGACCTGGAACATACAGACCCAGAGTTTTCAGGGTAGTATAGGAGTCCTTAAGGCCATGCAGTTTACTGTCCATCTGCTCTGCGAACAGGGTCTGGCCGTTGAAAGGGAGGTCCTTCATCAATTGCTGAGCCTCCACTGACAGACCCGAGAGGAACAGCCAGGATACCCTTTGCATGGAGATGGCCAAGGCCAATGTCAGGCATACCATGGACTTACATAGAGGCATTATGATATTTTCTGTCTTCTTATCTATCCCTTTCCTAATGGTTCCTAACGTCTGGTTAGCATTTTTCACTGGCGCTGCACATTGAGTGGATGTTTTCAGAGAACTATCCACAATTAATCCAAGATCTCTGAGTGGCAACAGCTAATTTAAACTTTGTATTTATCAACACTGAATTTCATCTTCCATTTTCTTGCCCAGTCACAATCAATTTGTATATGATTAATGTGAATCTTTATTATAGTGTTTTTTAAAAGTTTCTATGCAGCTTATGGATATTTCACTTTGGGGACTGTACCATTTATTTTCTGTTTAACTAGCTTCCTCATTTTTGTGTAATTCCCCTTTCTGAAATTACATGCTACTGTGCTGGGCTTCTTTGGTGTTTTACAGCCCACAGGGATGTTAAATTTAATTACATTATGGTCACTATTACCAAGTAGTTCATCTATAGTCACCTCTTGGATCAGATCCTGTACTCCACTTACGACTAAATCAAGAATTACCTCTCCCTTTGTGGATTCCAGGACTAGTTGCTCCAAGAAGCAGTCATTTAAGGTATCAAGAAAGTTGATCTCTGCATTCCATCCAGTCAATATGAGGATAGCTGAAATCCCTCACTATTACTGAGTGTTTTATAGCCTTTCTAATCTCCCTGAGCATTTCACAGTTATCCTTACTATCCTGGTCAGGTGGTCGGTAGTATGTCCCTAGTGCTATAATCTTATTATTCAAGCATGGAATTTCTATCCAGAGAGATTCTATTGTATTGTTTGGTTCATTTAAGATGTTTACTATATTTGATTCTCTGCTTTCTTTCACATATATAGTTTCAACTCCTCCACCAGCATGACCTATTCTGTTATTCCTATATATATTCTACCCTGGTATTATCATGTCCTATTGACTATCATTCCACCAAGTTTCTGTGATGCCTATTCTATCAATATCCTCATTTAATATAAGGCACTCAAATTCATCAATCTTAGTATATACACTTCTAGCATTTGGATATAAGCACTTATAAAATTTGTCACTTTTTCAGCTGTCTGCCATTATGTGATGTAAATGAATGGGACTCTTTCACTTGACTGTTTCTCCCCTACGGAACGTCTCTGTCTGAACCATGTGCTCCTTCACAACTGTTGGCCTTCCTCCAGCCCTAAGTTTAAAAACTTCTTTATAAACTTTAAAATTTACATGCCAGCAATCTGCTCATGTTTTGGTTTAGGAAGAGTCCATTCTTCCTATATAGCACAGTCTCAAAGTTCCAGCCCACAGGCCATCTGCAGCCTGAGAACCTCCCTACTGCGGCCCGTAGAAACTTTTAAAAAAGTTCTTTCATCTGGCCCTCATGGCTGCCAGCCAAAGGAGGGGAAGGGAGGGGACTGAATAGGAGAGATTCACATGCCCCTCCCTCCAACATTGCTCCATCCTGCTGCTCCTGGGACCCTTCCAGGTGTTACACTCGGTAACATGTCATTCACCTCGGGCAGCTCGGCTCCCTGCAAGCGGTTCTCTATCCCTGCTGTTACTGGCGGAGCCACGGAGGAGAGACCCATGCAGCCACGCTGTTGGCGCCGCCTCCCACAGCTCCCATTGGCTGGGGGAAAGGGACCGAGATACCATCACTAGTTGCCGGGTAGAGTCACACATGGAGGCAGCATCATTAGTTGCCAGGCAGAGTTAGCTGGGGAAGCATGAGGCCAAGGAAGTGAGGGAAAAGGGTGGGAAATGGGCTGGAAGGTGGCGTGAACACCATCTTCAGTGACATTACTGGCCCACTGTGAGGATTTGAGGACTGGCACTCGCCCTAAGGTAAATTGAGTTTGAGACCCCTGCTGTATAGGCTCCTCCTTTTCCAAAAGGTTCCCCAGTGCCTAATAAATCTAAACCCCTGCTCCCTACACCATTATCTCATCCATGCATTTAGACTCTGCAAGTTCTGCCCATCTAACTGGCCCTGTGTGTAGAACTGGAAGCATTTCAGAGAATGCTATCATGGAAATCCTGGATTTCAATCTCTTACCTAGCAGCCTAAATTTGGCCTCCAGGACCTCTCTCCCACTTTCCCTGTCATTGGTACCTATATATACGACAACCACTGGTTCCTCCCCAGCACTATACATAAGCCTGTCTAGACGTCTCGAGACATCTGCAACCTTTGCCCCAGCAGGCAATTCACCATGCAATTCTTTCAGTCATCACAAACCCTGTTATTTATATTTCTAATGATTGACTCCCCCATTACTATTACAACAGGATGGAGGCTTCAGTGACAACGAAAAGGACTCAGGGGTTATTGTTGACTACCAACTGAATGTGAACTTCTCAGTGCTATGGGCAAAAGGGCTGACGTGATTCTTGTATGTACAAATAGGGGAGAATATTGAATACGTAGAGGGAGGTGATATTACCTTGAGTATACAGTACTGGTGAGACCACCACTGGAATACTTTGTCCAGTTCTAGCGTGCACACTTCAAAAAGGATGTTGAAAAATTTTGAAGGGCTCAGAATAAAACTAAAGAATGATTTATGGTCTGAAAAGCCTGCCTTACAATAAAAAATGAAAGTAGCTCAACTACTTAGCTTATTGAAGATTAAGAAGCTACTTGACTATGGTCCATAATTGCCTACACAGGAAGAAGATACTTGATAGAGGTCTCTGATTGCTAAAATAAAGGTATAAAAAGATCCAGTGGCTGGAAACTGAAGTCATCATAGTTCAGACTGGAAGTAAGAAGCTAATTTTTAAACATTCAGGTAACTAATCATTGGAACAAATTACCAAGAGATGTGGCAAATTCTACATTACTAGGAATCTTTAAATCAAGACTGGATCTCTATCTAAAAGGCTAGATCAGCCACAAATTATTGTGATAGATGCAGGAGGTCACTGGGTGAAACTGTATGGCCTGTTATATAGGAGATCAAACTGGATGATTATTAAGATCTTTTCTGGCCTTTATATCTATGGATCCGTGAACAAAAAGATAGAGTCCCACCCCAAAAGATAACAATATAGCCTTAGATATTTTTAAATGTAGTAACTGAAAAAATCAGTGAGGCAACTATTTACTTTCAAAGATTTCATTCTGAAAGTTTATATAGGGTGATACTGTTCCAACTTAATTATTAGTGTAAGATGCTCCTTCTATAAAAACCTTTCATATTTGCTTAGCCTCCGCAAGGTCACTGCACTGACTTTAATCCACAGTCATGTTTTCCACAAGCATATACCAACAGACATAGTTTAAACTATGTATTTACTTGTGTGTTAGCCCTGAGGGACCAAATTCTCAAAGCTTCACACAGAACACGTATGCATCTGTTTGTGCACTCAGACATGCAGTTCTGACTAAAACTGTGGAATTTTGCTCAGCCTCTCTCCTTGAATCAGGCTTTGAAAATTTAGTTTCAGACTGCCAGCAAATAGTTATTAGAGGTAGGAATTCTACCACTGCCACCAAATCCAAATTCACACAGTGTGATGTTATCCCAGAAATATCACTTCATGACAACACTGTGAAATCAAGTCGGCATTCTTCTTTGGTACTTGACCCATCCAGGATGGATTTCAGAAACAAAAGCATATGGTAGATCCCAGACTCCGAAGGATTCAGTGGAATAAAAACCACTCACAGGCTCTTTCAACTATATAATCAGGTTTTCAAAACATACCTGACTTATTTCTATCCAGGTCACCTCATCTAAGCTCCTCTTTTGACTAGCTCTTTCTTGTAAGAAGTCTTCATTTGCTCATTTTCTTTTGTTTGGCTGAACGGCTGCTTGCCTCTAAGTAAAGTTCTATTTCAATTACTGGTATTTTAACTTTATAGTGCATCCAGATATGTTGTTGCAGGTTTCTGTATATCTCTATATACCACACAAACACAGTGATGATGGGCACCCAAGAAATGTGCATTGCATTCTTTTATGTGTGTGTGCATGTATGTGTGCATACATATAACTTCTATAATTACATTAATACAGATTGCTTTTATAACTGATGTGAAATCAAAATCTCAAGCAGTTTTAATGCCTTACTTTGTAGGACGTGGAACTTAATAGGTGAGCAATATTCTGAACTGCTCCATGGTTAAACAAGATTGTCTGATGATCTGGACCCTATAAAGGAAAAAAAAAAAGGGGAGGGGAGGAGTATTCATTCTTTTAAAAAACAAACGTGGAAGAGGCTTCCTGTTAAGTGTAACTTCAGTAAGTACTAAAATGCAGGTTTTCCTGCCATTCTTTGCTTTGTACATTGGAAATGTGCTAGTTTCTTTACCGTCTGAAGCTAACATTCTGTTACATCTATTGAGCTTGATCTACTTATTGATAGTCATTTTCATTCTCATTCTTGGAAGGAAATAGCAAAACTAGAGAGATTAGGAGTAGAGTGAGCGAAGATTTTTCAATTTAATAGATGAAGGATGAGTTCTACAATAACTGACAATAGGGATTTTATTTTTCACAGCTGATGTAGGGCTATTGGCAAAATACTGTTTCAATCTTTGCAATATTGTATAAGATTCTCAATCATCTGCACACCTCTCCCATTGCTAATCCCATGCATTTTCAGCAATAACAACCCCAGAAAAGATAGCAAGTAACCAACTCTAAAGCTGTTTCCATATATCAGAATGTGCATCAACTGACAGTGTGGAGAGAGTAGTGTCTCACTCCTACACTAGTAACTCCTACACATGAATTCTAGATTTAAAAACTTTTTATAATACTATTTCAAATATATCAACTGTAAAGACAGCTCATCAACCTCAAGAACTTAAAGAGCTAGTAAAAATAAGTGTCTAGAGGTGTTAAACATTTTTCAGTTTTCAAAAGTTCAGTTTGAAATAAACTAAGTCCAAATACTGACCCCATGTCTCCTCTACAGTACAAAAGCCTCAAGATCTCTGTGGTCTGGCCAGGCTCTATGGAAGCAGAGGAGAAATGGAACCCTCAGGGGACCTCCCACCCTCAGCAATCTCAGTGAATCCTAGGTGATCAGTGAGCCCTTCCTCCTCTGGAAGTTGAGTGCACGACTCTACTCCCACTGCCTCTTCCCATGACAACCCACCTTTGAGGGCAGGACCACCTCAACCTGCAGAACTGGCTGGCAACTTCAAAACAGAGATGTCAGACGGGGATGATGGGCTTCATCGAGACTGAGGACGTCTGGAGGAACAAGGCACAACCCTGAAAGACTCCTCCCTGCTCCCATTTTAGGGGATCCTTTTGTTCCCTATTCCTGGTTTACCCTATACCCCATGGCTGCTTGACAGGAGCTGCTATGCCCTCAAGGCTATAGTGGTGTCTGCTTAGCTTTTGCATGGGAAGAAAAGGGCAGGACCCCCAGTAATCACACAGGCTCCCTGCCCCTTTTAATAGCTACATGTATCCATTGCTGTGGAACAACTCTATGGCCACTTGCACACCAATATGATCATCATCTACATCGGGCAGGTTGGTGTACAACCCCTCTATGGGAGAGTAAAGAGACTAGTACTGCACTGCCTTTACAAATGTGTAAGAGTCAGGTTTTGGCCCACAGAGTTAAATTTCTAAATAGTGTCAGCAACCATGACAGCATGTGTCACCACAAACTACATAATTCCTACCAATAAAGTTCAGCTCCCTACACACTAGAACAGGAGTAGGCAACCTATGGCAAACATGCCGCAGGTGGAATGCGAGCTGATTTTCAGTGGCACTCACACTGCCTAGGTCCTGGCCACCGGTCCAACGGGCTCTACATTGTAATTTAATTTTAAATGAAGCTTCTTACACATTTTAAAAACCTTATTTACTTTACATACAACAACAGTTTAGTTATATATTATAGACTTATAGAAAGAGACCTTCTAAAAACATTAAAATGTCTGACTGGCACATGAAACCTTAAATTAGAGTGAATAAATGAAGACTCGGCACACCACTCCTGAAAGATTGCCAACCCCTGCACTAGAATAAAATACATATCCCCAGTTTCTGCTCTGGAGCTTCCACATTGGTGTGATGTCTGCTCTGTGCTTCTGTAGCCATCTCATTGGTTTAAAGAGACAAAGGTGGGCAACATCAAATTTGACCTGCAAAACACTGCCTAATTTTCTTGATTGATTTGCAGCCTAAATGATAATGGTCTTCCTGCCAGAATGAAAATTTCAGTGTTCTGTTTCATACTTAAACCAACTTGGCATACAAGAACAATCCTACACACCTCTGTGCATCTGACAATGTTAGAGACATTTCATTTTCAAGCTTTTGAGGAGTCATTTAAAAACAGTGATTTTTTTTTAAAAGGTATTATGTAAAATATTTTTAGCACTTAATTTATAATTATCCCTTTCCAGAAAAACCATGAACATTACTTTTAGTCACAACATATCTGCTGCTTTATGATGCTTCAGCTGCTACCACTGACAACTTCCTATTAAAAATGCTATTAAAATACCTTTTTTGCTGTAGAAAAACACTTACATTGGCACACAGAAGTGGCTGAGGCGACGATTTAAAGCCGCAGCTATGCCAGTGTCGAAGCTGAAGAAAAGATATTAAAAGACGGGAGGAGAAATGAATGAAATTGAAGTCAAGAATTGCTTTGATTTAACTTGTTTTTGTAACCTGATAAATATCTCACTTATCTAGTTCCCATGTGCCAGATTTTCAAAGAGAATCATCTAATTTGTTGTGTTTAAATACCACCACGAATACACAAATGAGTTATCTGTGTGCACTCATGGCTGGTTAGCTGCACAACTAGACATGCATACAAAAAATATTCAGTTTCAACATGCACTTAAAGTGTTTCCTTGAACAAATCAGGTATGCTTAATATATGCATATGTATCTTGGAAAATCTGACTATGTATTAATAGCCCACATTTAAGAACTCTACTGTCAGACTTATTCAACAATAAACAGAAAGTTGTTTTAAATCTAGACATGTGAAGACTTGATTATACACTATATAACTCATTTTTAATTTCAGATCTCTCAAAAACTGAGTCAATAATGAGGGGTAATTGCTTTTCTTACTCTTTGAGTATAATGGTGGAGTTCTAGGACCTATCTAAACGATACTGTGCCTGTCCTCCAAAGATTCAAGGTATTTCAGTTTTAAATCTTCCTTGGATGTAGCATTTGGGGAACAGAAACAACAGCTCTTGATTACTTTTCATTCATTACTTACAGATCATCATAAAAAGTTGATTTTCAACAAAATAGCATGGCCTATTACTGATGATGTTCAAAAGAACCATGTAACAAACAATTTATGATGACAAACATCAAAAAGACTCAAAAATATCCTTGGATGCAACAGACTCTTGTGCAGAAGTTCAGCACAAGGCCTACAAACTAGCTACAGCCCACTTATATCCTTAGAATAAGGCTTAAGAGGGATTTCGCTAGTTTATAAGCCTTGTGCTATACTGCTGCCTGGGGTGAATTTTATTTATTCTGCATAGCTGATCAAGGCGTTATTTAAACAGTAATAGCAATTACATTCAAATGAAATTTCCAGTGCTAATTTTCCAAATTTTGGTACCATACATTCATGCATCAGAAATAATACGCCTTTTAAAAATAAAAAGCTCAGTTTGACAATTAAAGTAGTAATAAAGCTTCTTCACTTATGCCATCTTCCCTGAAAACAGATTAACTGTGACAGAGAGAACCTTAACCCCGAATGCCCTTTCAAATTAAGTTTCAACATGCATTTTACAATGCTTTGTGCATTATTGTAGCTTGGTTTTCAATAACTTGATTTTGTTTATTTTATAGGCAGATGGTGTCCAAGATTTGTATGTAAAGAACAGGCCTCCCACCTGCCCCAAGAACCAGCATTCTCCTTCACGTCCATCCAAAATCTCTCCAGAGTCATCATTCTGTCAGTCACTGCCACTCAATTTTTATTCTAGCTCAAAACTCAGTGAAAATAGTAAAAGATATGCCACAAACAAACATTGAGTAAGGATTTTCTATCTAAGGAAAATGTCTGCTGTTGTCAGTGAAATTTTGAGGCGGCAAAGAGAGAAAAAAAATTGATAATCAAAGAAGCCTCCTGCGACCTGAGCTGACCTTCTGCCCAGGAAGAGAGAGGCAGTGGGGAACCCTTCACAGGAACACTGGTTCTTAAGGGGAGTGTGGTGTCAGTTATCTTCACAAATGCTAGACCACCTGCTTAGAAAGTAAACAAAAGAAAAAAAATACATTGAAGCACAAATAACCCTTCAAAATACATGTTGAAGCTTACCTAAAACCAGTATTCATAGTGATGTGTTTTCCCCAGAGAAATCAATGAGAAAGATTCTCTCCAGCACACAATCTGTTTAAGGGAAGATAGTAGCTTTCATTAAACAAGCTCAGAACTATCCACCGCCACAGGCATATTGAAACTTTCAGGGGTGTTTGATATCTTGCCTATCTGTACAAGACAGAAAAACAGGTTTTCTTTAACCCTTGCAAGTATGTTAGACTCTGACATATCAACCGCCTGGTATTATATCTGAAGGCACAGTAGTAGAGCATTTGTCTTGGTCGCTAGATCTTGTACCCATGGAACAAAGCAGCTAAAAAGAAAAACGGTATTTTCAAGTTTCCCATGAAAGATTCTATTTATCTAGAAAAACAAAGAACAAGTTCTTGACCAATTTAAGAAACAGCTTCAGAAGACCTCAAAGCATCAAAAATTTGGATCTCTCTCTATATTATTTGATCCTCTTACCTATTCTAAAACAGTAGTGTTTTCTTGTTATGATTCTGGGATTTATTTTCTGCCAGCTATTTCATTTAGCATTACTCATTTGTATTTTCAATCGTTCACATTCATGCATTCAGTGTGCCCTACATGCTCATGGTTTCTATAATTTCATGTGAAAATTTTCAAGATTTTTACATTTCTGCTGTAAAACGTGAAGTTTTCAAAATATTCATGGTAAACTAAATGTCCCAATTTTTTCAGTTCAGTGAAAATAGCAAACTGGCTATAGAAGACTTTTTTTTTACTTTTTTCTTTATTAGTGCATGGGGTTTGGTTTGGTTAATTAAATATTTATGATACAGAAAAGTTTGCAAGTGTTACAAAACAGGGCAAGATGTTCATTTTGTCAAGGAGAGCAAGGCAGAATTCATCCTTTTCACAGTAGAGCTGGATACTCAAGGGCAAGAGATCCAGTTTTCATATACCTGATTTGGTTGTGTAGTGCTGCTGAGGTACTACTTACATTTATATGCAAGCTTGTGTTTTATACAATCAATCCTGTGCTAACACTTCTACAATAATGTGCTAACAATTGTTGTGTTTTTTACAATGAATGCTGTGTTGCATTTCCAAACTATGTCTTCTTACTCAGTTTTATATTGGAATTATTTCTTGTTAAAAAACACATATTTGAGACATCTATTTAATATTTTAAAGGTTCTAGTTTTCATCTTATAAGTGACCTTGGAGTAACTGACTAAACTGGATAATGCTTGATTTCATCAAACTAACGTAAGATTAGCAGGATTTAAGGTAATATTGGAATAAGATTCCACATAAAAGATAAATGTGCAGAAATAATAGGAACTGGAGTGTCTTTCTTTCACAATGTTAACTACCAACTTTACATGAAATTGTATATTTCGCTCTAGTGTTCTCTGTATTGTAACAGTTTTCCTCTAGATATCTGATACTTTTGCTAAAAAAAGCCTCTTTTAAGAGCTGAGATTTGAATTATATCATTAATGTCACTTTAGTTTCAGTTCTCAGTTTAATTAAATAAAAAATTGCAATTTCATAAGTACATACATATGCACACTCACTGCATATGAACTAATGAGGAAAAGTACAATTTTAATACAAGAACACTTTACACTGGTCTATAATCTCTCCAAATGCAAAGTATCATGGGTACAAAATGGCTGCCTTGAGTCAACAGAGGCAGTCTGAGCTAAGGTTGATTCAATAAATTCCCAAAGCAGAGCAACAAGAAAAACTGAAATCCTCAGATATAGTCATGCTGACAATGAAGTTTTATGTTTCATTCAATTTTTGTTTTTATTGTTTGGTTAATACACTCTATTCCCAATAAACCCAAAGTTCTTATTATTTGCATACTTTGCTTTATCCAAGAGCTGTATCTACCTATAATTCCAGAAACACTATCAGCAAATGGGGGTGGGAAGGAGAGAGATTCAGTCTTTATTGTCCTACTGTTCCAGCCATAAAAGTCAATATTATCTTATACAGTTTCTAAATGGCAGAAACACAAGAACCCTCACAGAGAATATTTATTCTCTTTCCTTACTTTGCAGCAATGTGAGAAGATCTGACATATGTATTCTTGTGTATATCGAGACCTACTAAGCAGTGCCATGAGGTGGGGGATAACTGTAGCATCCTAGAAAAAAGTCAGAAAAGAAAACAATATTAAAACTAGAGATTTCAGCACCATTAGTCAGTGATTTGTAACTAACAAGCTGCATCCTAAACTTTTCAATAGTTAGTACTCAAGCCTAAAACAGGGGAACTGCTGAGACGCACAAGGAAAAGGACTAGACCATAAAAGTACTATGAGTGTGATTTTCAAGGAAAATGACAGCTTGGTGCCCAATTCCCATCAAAATTCAATGTTCCTAACTCCCAGCTATGTGTCACTGAAAATCTCTGCATTAAGTAACCTACTTAGAAGTCTTGGGATAAAGGAAAAGAGGAATTCCGCTTACAACAAACTGTCCCTGACAGCAATAACTCAATAAAAAGCTCTGTGTTTTTTTGAGACAAAAATCCCCTAGTGGCATTCTTCTCCTGGAACGGTAATTTACTTACCTTCTAATTGGTTATCTCTTAATTTTGAGAGGGTGGGAATGGAGGGAATGTAGGAAGTGAGGTGCCAGTATAGACAATTGATTTTTTCGTCCTCCCACCAGCAGTTGGAGACAAGACATCAAAAGAATTTAGTGATACTGGTCTTGCATCTGAACAATCCAATTCAAGAGTTTCCTTCAGTACTGACATAGCACATGCACACACACTTATAGTGGGACAAACTAAAGAGAGTAATCAGAAGAGAAATCAGAGAGAGACGGGAGATCAGCTCGCTACCTGCTCCTCATTGTTTGGTTCTGTTTAGAATCCAATCCTGTTTCTTAAGATCACTATAGTAAGTGAGAAATACCTACATATTGTTATAAATCAATGAAAGCTTTAAGATATCTAACAGATATATTTTAGCAGAAGCCAGTTACAAGTGGGGATGCCACTAGAAGCAGTGGAAGATTAGCAGTTTTTATGAACTCCGGGAGCCAGCCTCAATTGAATCATCTCTGAGACAAAGGGTTTGGTTGCTTAAGCAGAGGAGACTAAATATCAGAAATCCCCTTTAATAGGTTGCGCCTATGTTGACTATGACAGGTAAACTGAGCCCTTCACCTGGGGAGAGCTGGAGTCAGTAAGAACTATTGCAATGATCAGGTTTTTTAGGATGTTATTTTCCAGCTACCTTATCTGTTATGTTATGGCAATAGAGAAAGTAACAGTAAGTGGATACAGGTTTATGCTGCCAGGGACTCAGTTTCACTTGTACATTAGCAAACAAAAATTCAATTAAAAAAGAAAAAAATTAAAACATCTACAACTTTAAAAAACTAAGTAAACTTAACAAAGCTCTCCTATTATCTCTATTTCCACAGAATATTTTAATGAGAAAAACATTTAATGAACGAACACTCTGATGGTATAAAACACTCAGTTTTAGGTTGTTAGGCACTGTTAAATATCTAATCCTATCTCCTCTTAACAGAAAACAGGAGACACACATACAAAATTTTGGGGATCAGGGGAAAGAACAGCAAAAAAAAGTAAATACAGCTTTTGTCTCTGCTGCTTGCTGGAAAGTGTCAGCACTTAGTACAGGACCTTATTAAGCACTCCAGAACCTACCGGACTCAGGCTATTGCTTTCAGCTTACCTCTCTGGTCACAGCAGTATTGCAAGATTAGTTTTGGCTGGCTGGCTAAGTCAGACTCTCATTAGATAAAAGGAAAAATAAAAAATACAAGGGAAGAAATGAGAGAGTGAGGAAAACATGAGGGAAGGAGCTGTGACAGATTATTAAATAGCATCTCCACAGTCGAACACTAAGATGTGATAATTTTATCAATGCTATGGGCATGCCTACGATGCAAAAAACTTCCTGCAGCAGCAAGTCTCATTGTCCACTCAACTGACTGAGGCTCATGCTGCTGGGCTAAAAATAGCAGTGTAGATGCTCCTGCTCAGACTTGATCCCAGGATTTGAGACCCATCCCCCTCGCCAGATCAGCATGAGACCAAGTCAATTGATACAGGCTCTGTGACTCGCTGCTGCGGGAGTTTTGTTTTGTTTCTTGTTGCTTATTTGTACCTTATAGGTACGTCTATATTGCAATTGCCCATGCCACCTGACTCAGGCTTGTGGGGTTAGGGCTAAGGGGCTGTTTAAATGCGGTGTGGATATTTAGGCTTAGGCTGGAGCCCAGGCTCTGGGTCCGCGCAAGAAGGGAGGGTCCCAGAGCTCAGACTCCAGACAGAGCATTTACACAGCAATTAAGCAGCCCCTTAGACTCAGCCCTGCGAGCCTGAGTCAGCTTTGAGAAAAAGTATTTAAGGCCACGTCCAGACTAGGAATTAAAATCGATTTTAGATACGCAACTTCAGCTACGGGAATAACGTAGCTGAAGTCGAATTTCTAAAATCGAGGTACTCACCCGTCTGGACGGCGCGGCATCGATGTCCGCGGCTCTCCGTGTCGATTCCGGAACTCCGTTCGGATTGATGGAGTTCCGGAATCGATGTAAGCGTGCTCGGGGATCGATACATCGCGTCCAGACTAGACGCGATATATCGATCCCCGAGCAATCGATTTTAACCCGCCGATGCCGCGGGTTAGTCTGGACGTGCGCTAAGCAAAGTCTGTTTGGTCACTGGTTACCACTACCACTGCTCCCAGAGGGAACAAAGCTACCAGCATGGAAGGTAAGTCAGGCCTGCTGAGGTACTCGCAATACATCACAGGAGACTGCAACCCACAGCCTTGCCTGAGTGTGGGAGAATCCTGTAATTCTACCCGAAAAAAAGGCAATGGCTAGAGGCCTGAGAGGGGTGCACTCAAAGAGACCAGGAGGGGTCTGAGTTGCAGTTCACCCTTTAACTCTGACAAGTAACAGCAGGAACTTTAGTTTCCCATCTCAGAAATTGCTCAGGACACAACTGTGGAGATGTATCAGAGGGTAGCCGTGTTAGTCTGGATCTGTAAAAGCAGCAAAGAATCCTGTGGCACCTTATAGACTAACAGACGTTTTGGAGCATGAGCTTTCGTGGGTGAATACCCACTTCCTCAGATGCATGTAATGGAAATATCCAGGGGCAGGTATACATATGTGTGCTAGCAAGCAAGCTAGAGATAATGAGGTCAGTTCTGTGGAGATGGTACTATTGCCTGTTTCTCCACCCAACATTTTGTTTAGTCAGAATATCTTTCAGCACCAAGAAAAGAAGGCCCAACTGTATGACCATAAATCCCTGAGTCCCAGTAGGTTTGCAACAGTGTTGAAAGTCTCAGCCAAGAGTGAGATGCAGTACAGTTCTCCCTACCAGACATTAGCTTGCTGCCATGCATAAGCAAACTGACAAGTGCTGCCCAAAAAAGCAACATCCAAAAGCGGTAGCAACCAAAACAAGTGCCAGATGGTCCATACCTGCGTGTTTGCTCTCAAGAACACGTTTGCCTGTGGCTACAATTCTGCAAATTCACCAGGCTTGAAAGCCCAAGTGACTCTTCTTTTAGTTCAAAAAACTCAATTTACATCATTCCTTAGCCGTCATTGTGTTTTCTTTCAACAGCTTTGCATTACATGTATATAGGTTAAAATCATATCCTGCCACCTTTCACTCACCTTTGGCAATTTAAGATTTCAAGCCATATTAAGGCTCAGTACAACAGAACAACATATTAATTGACTTTTCTGGTACCCTATGAAACCACCATCAACTGAGGTTCTTGCAGTTGTGTCAGGAAAAAGGTAATAGACTTCTGTAAAACATTTATGTTAGTAACTCATGACATTTTGGCTAAAAAACTAGAAAGATATAAAACTAATATGGCACACATTAAATGGGTTAAGAACTGTCTACTTGAGAGCTCTCAAAATGCAAATGGCTGTGTTTCTAGTAGGGTTCCACAGGGATTGGTTCTTGGCCCTATGCTTTTTAACATTTTATCAATGACCTGGAAGAAAATAAAATCACTGATAAAAGTTTGTACATAACACAAACATTGGAGTGGTAAATAATGAAAAGGACAGATCACTTGTACAGAACGATCTTGGATCGCTCGGTAAGCTGGGTGCAAGCAAATAGTATATGTTTTAATATAGTGTGACAAAGTTCCTCCTCTACATTGGTGGGTCCTGCGCTTATTGGCAGATTTGCTCACCTCAGTGATCTTCCCCACAGTCTGGGTCAACTTCTCCTGTGTCTGATCAGGAGTTGGGAGGTTTGGGGGGAACCTGGGCCAGCCCTCTACTCTGGGTTCCAGCCCAGGGCCCTGTGGATTGCAGCTGTCTATAGTGCCTCTTTTAACAGCTGTGTGACAGCTACACCTCCCTGAGCTACTTCCCCATGGCCTCCTCCAAACACCTTCTTTATCCTCACCACAGGACCTTCCTCCTGGTGTCTGATAATGCTTGTACTCCTTAGTCCTCCACCAGCACACCCTCTCACTCTCAGCTCCTTGCACCTCTTGCTCCCAGCTCCTCACACGCATTTCCTCTCCTCTGACTCCCCTCGCCTGACTGGAGTGAGCTCCTTTTTAAACCCAGGTGCCCTGATTAGCCTGCCTTGATTGGCTGCAGGTGTTCTAATCAGCCTGTCTCCCTTAATTGGTTCTAGCAAGTTCCTGATTACTCTAGTGCAGCCCCTGCTCTGGTCACTCAGGGAACAGAAAACTACTCATCCAGTGACCAGTATATTTGCCCTTTACCACACTCCTGTACCCCACTGGTTTGGATCTGTCACAATAGCTAAATGTAAATGTATACATTTAGCAACAAAGAATGTAGGCTGTATTTACAGGATAGGAGCTCTATCCTTAGAAGCAATGACTGGAAAAGGTTTGGGGGTTGTGATGGATAATCATCTGAACATGAGCTCCTCTAAGATGCTGTGGCCAAAAGGGCTAATGCAATCCTTGTTTGCATAAATAGGAATCTTGAGCTGGAATAGAGAAGTTATTTTACCCTCTCCATTGGGCACTGGTGCAACAGCTGCTGGAATACTGTGTCCAGTTCTGGTGCCCACAATTCAAGAAGGCTGTTGATAAATTGGAGAGGACTCAAGAGAATGATGACAGGATTAGAAAACATGACTTACAGTGATAGACTGAAGGAGCTCAATCTATTTAGCTTATCAAAGAGAAGGTTAAGGAGTGACTTGAGTACAATCTACACATCCCTATATGGGGAACAAATATTTAATAATGGGCTCTTCTATCAAATCAGAGATAGGATTAATATGATCCAATACCTGGAACTTGAAGCTACAAAAATTCAGACTGGAAATAAGGCATGCATTTTTAACAGCAAGAGTAATTAATTACTGGAAGAATTTAACAAGGATTGTGGTGGATTCTCCATCACTGGCAAGCTTTAGATCAAGACTGGATGTTTTTCTAAAAGATCTGGTCTAGAAACTACTTTGGGAAGTTCTATGCCCTGTGTTATTCAGGAGGTCAGACTAGATGATCACACTGGTCCCTTATGGCCTTGGAATCTATGAAGCTATAAGAAGGAGCAACAGGAGATTCATCATGGGTTGGATGTTCTTCACACAGAGCTCCAAAGTGAAGACAAGAAGAAATTAACCCAACCCCCTGACATCCCATGTAGGAATGCAACTGGCTCATTTGAAAAAGTGACAGAAGTGAAAAACAAATTAAGTTAAAAGCCTAACTAAAAAAGGCTGATGTTTCTGCAGGAAACAGGAAGTAAACTGGGTTGCTCAGCCAAAACCAGCCCTTATATCTCCAATTTCTTTTGATGTTCTCACTCCATCAGCTGAAAGTAGGATGTCAATACCCAGTATCTTGATAAACCTACAGCAGGAAAAAATATCAATAAATGTAGACAGCTACCTTGGCAGGGTTCTCAAAGGGAAAAACAAATCCTCATCTAATAAAGTCCTAAGTGCTGAAATGAGTTGTCGGAACATGTATGCAGAGTTGTTGTAGCCATGTTTATCCTATGATATTATGGAAACAAGGTTGGGTGAGGTAATATCTTTTATTGGACCAACTTCTGCTGGAGTGACAGACAAGTTTTCGAGTTTACACAGAGCTTTCTTCAGGTCTGCGAAACTTAGGTCTGGTCTACACTGCAGGGTAAAGTGGACGTAAGCTGCCTTAAGTCAAGCTAGCTGTGGAAGTGTCTTCACTTAATTTTGGCTCCCGATAATATAAGTGCCTCTCTACATTGACTTAACACCACCTCCTCAAGTAGCACAGAGTCACTGTCGATGTAATTAGTTCGATGCAGTGTCTGTAAACACTGCACTGCTTACATTGACTATTACTGGCTTTCAGGAGGTGTCCCACAATGCCCCTCACTGACAATACAATCAACACAAGTGCTCTTGGCAAAGATGTGCACTGCCAACATAAAGAGTCAAGCATGCACACACACAAGCAATTTAGTAACTTTAGTGGCTGTATGATGATGTAAGTTAGACCGACATAATTCTGTAGGGTAGATATGGCCTTACTCAGAGCGTCACAGCTAAATACAAGATTAAACAGATTGTTTAGCGTAAGTAGTTAACACATATTCCAAGGGACCATTCAAGGTGAAAGAAATCTTTCCTGAATCCTCTCTTTTGACGTTCAAACAATCCCCAACCTTTCCAATCTCATCATCAGAAGCAAACTCTCCACAGACCAGACATTACCTCCTAGTGGCACCAGACCCCGTCAGACAACAGACGCAAAGCCTGCAGACAGTTCTACTACTGCAAAGCTCAATACCCCTCATAAAACACCTTGCAAGATCCCTGGGCCCTACACATGCATATCACAACATATGGTGTACCTCATCCAGTGCACCGAATGCCTCAAAAGCAACTATGTGGGTGAAACCAGACAATCTCTGCACTCTCGAATGAACTTACACAGGAAAATGATAAAAGACAAAAATACCATCTCACCTGTGAGTGAACACTTCTCACAAAACGATCAATATCTGACCTATCATTCCTCATCCTCAAAAGAAACCTGCACAACACTTTCAAAAGTTGAGCCTGGGAGCTTAAATTCAAAGCTGTTCAGTCCGTGATTTTTAGTATCTAGCAAAGAGACACTGGATATATGGTTTATTACAACCATCTATAATCCACTAACAATCCCCCTCAGCTGCTTCCCCCCTACTCTTCCTTTCCTCCTTATGACTGGAGGGATGTTAATGGGCCACTTCACCTTGAGTGGTCTTGAGAATGTGTGTTAACTATTTATACTAAACAATCTGTTCCATCTTGTATTTAGCTGTGACACTGAGGGTCTGTACACACTACCACTTGGGTTGGGATAATTTATGTCGCTCAGGGATGTGAATAAGCTTCTCCTGACAACATAGTTACCGCCTGTCACGGAGATGGTTTTATTATGCTGACAGGAAAATTCTCCCCTGTCCGCATAGGGCATCTTCACCAGATGCACTACAGTGGTGCAGCTGAATCGGTGCAAAGGTGCCACTATAGAGCTTCTAGTGTAAACTAGGGTAAGTTTCCCACACCTGAAGAAGAGTTGTGTGTAAGCTTGAAAGCTTGTCTCTCTCACCAACTGAAGTTGGTCTAATAAAAGATATTACCTCACCCACCTTGTGAGAACATCTAATTCAGCAGTTCTCAACCTGCGGCCCAATCAACACACAGCTGCAGCCCACGTGACATCCTCAGGGTCATACAGGTAATATATATATTGTGTGGATGAGTCTCACATAACACAATGGTAAATAGGCTGAGTATCACTGATCAATTTATAGGATTCAGTGATAGGATACTAATATAGCCCTGCCAAAAACAGACCATACTAAAAACTTTTCCTATGAAATTCAGCATCAAAAATCAAATTGGCTAATTTCTTTTAAAATAATACAATTTCCTATTAAATGAAATTTTAAAAAAAATCAAACAATATACATATTGTTCCACTATGTCAGTAATATACAGGTTCTTGCAGCTATATGCCACATTACAATAGAGTGTGTTTATTCAAAATCAAGGCAACTTAAATCAGATTTTAATCCATCTAAATCTCCAAGCAGCAAACCTTGATTTCAATCACTGATTTTAATCTTGTTTTGTATACGGGTATGTGCTTTTTAGTTATTCTCCCAACAAAACGCTGATTCTCATTGGTTGGTAACCATTAAAGCATGTTGATTTGCAACTAAATACAGCCATTACATTAAGTCTGCTACTTCTTCTTGCTAGCCAGGAGAATACACTGTTATCTATAAACATATTAAAGCAATTACATAGTTTAATTTACATTTTAATAGTTCTAGAAAATGATGAATGATGTATTTCCTATTTACGAGATGATTAATGTTTAACTCATATTGGTGTCAAGCTGTATTTGGATGGAAATTGGAATTCAATTAAAAATGCACAAAAAGAACATTTTAAAAAATGGTTAAATAAGAGTATCTTAAATGTGCTGGATACACAAGAAAAGAAATAATTTTATCAAAACATGTTTTTATATTTAAAACTGATTTAATTAAACAAAAGGAGATATCTGTAGTCTGGGAATTGAACTGATTGCTTCTGTTCATCATATGTGTGCAGTATTGTTGTAGCTGTGTTGGTCCCAGGATAAGAACCTAAGAACATAAGAATGGCCCCTACTGGGTCAGATCAAGGGTTCATCTAGCCCAGTATCCTGTCTTCCGACAGTGGTCAATGCCAGATGCTTCAGAAGAATGAACAGAACAGGTAATCATCAAGTGATCCATCCCCTGTCCTCCAGTCCCAGCTTCTGGCAGAGACTAGGGACACCATTCCTGCACATCCTGGCTAATAGCCATTGATGGACCTATCCTCCATGAATTTATCTAGTTCTTTTTTTAACCCTATTATGGTCTTGGCCTTTACAACATCTCCTAGCAAGGAGTTCCACATTGAATGTGCATTGTGTGAAAAAATACTTTCTTTTATTTTTTTTAAACCTCCTGCCTATTAATTTCATTTGGGGACCCCTAGTCCTTGTGTTATGAGCAGCAGTAAACAACACTTCCTTATCTGCTTTCTCTATACCAGTCATGATTTTATAGACCTCAATCATATCTCCCCTTAGCTGTCTCTTTTCAAAGCTGAAAAGTCCCAGTCTTATTAATCTCTCCTCATATGGAAGCCGTTCCATACCTCTAATAATATTTGTTGCCCTTTTCTGAACCTTTTCCAATTCCACTGTATCTTTTTTGAGATGAGGCGACCACATCTGCACACAGTATTCAACATGTGGACGTATCATGGATTTATATAGAGGCAATATGATATTTCTGTCCTATTATCTACCCCTTTCTTAATTATTCCCAGCATTCTGTTTGCTTTTTTGACTGCCGCTGCATGCTGAGTGGATGTTTTCAGAGAACTATCCACAATGACTCCACAATCTCTTTCTTGAGTGGTAACAGCTAATTTAGACCCCATCATTTTATATGTATAGTTGGAATTATGCTTTCCAATGTTCATTACTTTACATTTATCAACATTAAACTTCATCTGCCATTTTGTTGCCCAGTCACCCGGTTTTGAGAGATCCTTCTGTAGCTCTTCGTAGTCTGCCTGGGTTTTTAGTATCTTTAGTAATTTTGTATCATCTGCAAATTTTGCCACCTCACTGTTTACCCCTTTTTCCAGATCATTTATGAACATGTTGAATAGGACTGGTCGTGGGACACCACTACTTACCTCTCTCCATTCTGTAAACGGACCATTTATACCTACCCTTTGTTTCCTATCTTTCAAGCAGTTACCAGTCCATGAGAGCACTTCTCTCTTATGCCGGGGCACCTTACTTTGCATAAGATTCTTTGGTGAGGGACCTTGTCAAAGGCTTTTTGAAAATCTAAGTACACTATATCCACTGGATCCCCTTGGTCCTTATGCTTGTTGACACCCTCAAAGAATTCTAGTAGATTCATGAGACATGATTTCCCTTTACTAAAACCAGATTGACTCTTTCTCAACAAATTATGTTCATCTATATGTCTGAGAATATTTTTCTTTTTATAGTTTCAGTATAGTATAGTTTCAGCTTGCCTGGTACCGAAGTCAGGCTTACAGGCCTGTAATTGCTGGGATCACCTCTGGAGCCCTTTTTAAAAATTGGCGTCACATTAGCTATCCTCCAGTCATCTGGTACAGAAGTTGATCTAAATGATGGGTTACAGACTACAGTTAGTAGTTCTGCAATTTCACATTTGAGTTCCTTCAGAACTCTTGGGTGAATACCATTTGGTCCTGGTGACTTATTGCTGTTTAATTTATCCATTTGTTCCAAAACCTCCTCTAATGATACCTCAATCTGGGACAGTTCCTCAGATCTGTCACCTAAAAAGAATGGCTCAGATTTGGGAATCTCCCTCACATCCTCAGCTGTGAAGACCAATGCAAAGAATTAATTTAGTTTCTCCGCAATGGAGAAACTAAATGATATTAGAGAGAAAAGGTAGGTGAGGAAATATCTTTTATTAGACTAGCTTCTGTTGCTGAGAGAGACAAGCTTTCGAGCTTACAGTTGTCTCTCTCACCAACAGAAGTGGGTCCAATAAAAGATATCTCATCCACCGTGTCTCTCTGTTCATCATGTCCTTCAAGATTTTGTAACTAGTAGCTCTTATCCTCTCTCACACCTACTTTTTATTTACAATGTGGAAGAGGAAAACACACTTTTCTCCTTTTTCAACATCCAATTAGAATGAATTGATCATTGAACTAAATTGAACTAGTTGAATAAACTAATATGGAGAAAACACTCTCTGCCCCAGCAGAAGAGATTACTTCTGTCAAAAGCTAATTTAGCACTCGTTGGAATGATATCTTCAGAGAAGCAGAATTAAAGGCAAGTAATTTTCTCTCCTCCAAAGATATCTATTCTGAAAGAACTTAGTCATGAAGAGGAAGAGGAAGACAATTGAAATACAGAAGAACCTCAGAGTTATGAACATCTTGGGAATGGAGGCTGTTCATAACTCTGAAAAGTTTGTAACTCTGAACAAAATGTTATGGTTGTTCTTTCAAAAGTTTACAACTGAACATTGACTTAATACAGCTTTGAAACTTTACTATGCAGAAGAAAAATTATGTTTTCCCCTTTCCCTTTTTTTTAGTAGTAAACGTTTAACACAGTACTGTATTTGCCTTTTTTTTTTTTCTCCACTGCTGCCTGATTGCATATTTCCGGTTCCAAATAAGGTGTGTGGTTGACTGGTCTGTTCATAACTCTCGTGTTCGTAACTCTCAGGTTCTACTGTATGTTCAAAAAGAAAACAAGCTGCAACAAGCAGACATATGAAAAAAAAAACTGATCCAGTGGGCAGAGTGCTAGACTGGGACCCAGGAAACTCAGGGGGTCTGATTTTTCAGTTACAGTGCAATGTAAAGGCTCCTCAGCATAACTGAGAATAAAGCCTATGAGTTGAAGACTCACTTCTACTGATTAGTGTTAATAATTCTGTGCCCTTCACAACAATTACTACTGAGTAAGGTATCATATTCCATTGGAAGTTTACACAACAGGGAAGAGAATCCAGTTTCTATCTAATATGACCAACTCAAATATCAATACTTAGCACACTACACTGCAGAATCTGCCAAATCTAAATACTTGGTTATGCTGTTTGTAAAATGTGACTGTTCATGCATACATAACCCACTATTTAATTGAGATATGCATTCTCCTGTGGTTGCTGGAAGAGGATAATGGACTTCTAATAGGTGGCAGCTATTAGTTAATCATTTAGCTCAAATGCTAGAGCAGGGGAAGGCAACCTATGGCACACATGCCACCTTCGGCACGCGAGCTGATTTTCAGTGGCACTCTCACTGCCCTGGTCCTGGCCACCAGTCCGGGGCCTCTGCATTTTAATTTAATTTTAAATGAAGCCTCTTAAACATTTTTAAAAATCTTATTTATTTTACATACAACGATAGTTTAGTTATATATTATAGACTTATAGAAAGAGACCTTCTAAAAATGTTAAAATGTATTACTGGCACACGAAACCTTAAATTAGAGTGAATAAATGAAGACTCGGCACACCACTTCTGAAAGGTTGCCGACCTCTGTGCTAGAGGCAGGTCCGGATTAACCACAATGTGCACACAATGCACTTGCACAGGGTCCCCATCTCAGGGGACCCTCCAACCACCAGGAAAAAACCCAAACCTGAGTGGTACTGAAACCCTGTGCACCAGGTTGCAATGCCACTCACTGAAGTATGGTCTAGCTACACACTCCCCATCACAATGGATGGGCAGCTGAGCCAAACCTGGGTGATTGGTGCTGTGATGTGGTGGTTGGGCCCCACCCCACTATCATAAATACCAAACCATCAGAAGGCTTTCTGCACCACCACTCCCCACTGAAAGTTCAGTGTCCACCCAGTTGAGAACCTCTCTGGCGGGGGAGGGGGCAGATTTTAGGCACACTGAAGTTTTGCCTAGAGCAACAATTGTCCTGTATACCACATGCTCTGTCTAGTTTAAGGAAGGTCTAGGGGCTTCCCAATTCCCATACTGCACAAGGCCCCAAAATCCTTTAATCTGCACCTAGCTAAAAGACTGTGATGCGATGCTGGAAGTCTAGGGTTGAAAGCCTAATGATGATCGTAGGGGGAGACAGTACAGTTGAACATAAAATAACTTGTTTTTTCTCTTTTTAAGGATGCCAGAAATATTTTTTTAAATGTTACTGTTAAAGAATGCTACTAAGATTGCGAAGTGAAGCATCTGAAGTTAGGAAATACCAGAGTCAAGGTTGCTCCTTTGTGCAGATGCACGACAGTCTAGTTACACGATTTTTTTTCCATAAGACACCTGCCTTCATTCAGTGCACAGGATGCAGGGCCGTTTCTGGCTTTTTTGCCACCTCAAGCCAAAAAAAAAAAAAAAAAAAAAATTGGGGGGTGTAGGGGGGCGCGTGGAGCAGCGAAGCAAAAAAACCCAAAAAACAAGAAAACCACACACCTGCGGGGCAGCTGGAGCAGCAAAGCACACACACACACACACACACACACACACACACAAAAAAACAACCTGTGGGACGGGCAAAGCAGGGGGAAAAAAAAATGGGGCGGCCAGAGCCAAGGGGACTCCCTGTGCTGCAGACGTGCAGTGGAGTGCTGACCCGGTCTAGCGGGGGAAGGGGGACGGCCAGGGCTTCAGCAGCCACAAGTAGGTTGTCTTCTAGCACAATCTCTGTGCTCCACCCTGGTCCCAACCCTGATTACGAGGCATAAAGGATGTTAGCTGATATAGCTAGTGCCTATTTTGCTTCAGTCTTCACTACAAAGGTTAATGGAAACCAGATGCTTAAACACAATTAATATTAACAAGGGGGAGGAATGCAAGACAAAAATAGGGAAAAAACATAGGTTAAAGAATATTTAAGTAAATTAGATGAATTTAAGCCAGCAAGACCTGACAAGGTTCACCCTATGGTACTAAAAGGGCTACCTGAAAGCAACCTCAGAACCATTAGCTATTATCTTTGAAAACTTCTGCAGGATGGGTGAGTGTAGCGGTGCCTGCTCCTGGCCCCTATACAGAACGCAGTCAGAGACCAACTGAAGTGCAGCACCCGCATCCTTTTATTGTTTGTGTCCGTTCCCATCACCTATTATTTACAAGTGTTTACAGAGACCAACACTCTGGGAGACTACTAACTTCCCAGCCAGCAGGGATCTAGAGCCCACACTCCTCCCTTTCCTGTCTCCCCCTGCTTCCTGTCTCTTAGCCAGCTTTATAGGGCAGGCTGGCTACCGAGGCCTGCAGATGGATCCACTCTGGTAATTAGGATGTGGCCCCTCAGCCAGCTCAACTAATACCATTCTTCTTCTGGAGCAGGGCTAATAGGGGCCTGGCTTGTTTCTCCTAGCCAGCACCCTGTTACACCCCTCCCCCCTCAAGAGGCATAAATAATTCTACATTTGAAGATTGCACTATACTACTTGTATAAGGTGAACTGAAAAATACTCTTTTCTTTATCTTTTTTACAGTGCAAATATTTGTAATCAAAAATATAAAGTAAGCACTGTACACTTTGCATTCTATGTTGCAACTGAAATCAATATATTTGAAAATACAGAAAACATCCAAAAATATTTAAATAAATAGTATTCTATTATTGCTTAACAGTGAAATTAAAACTGTGATTCATCACTTTTTTATATCTCATGATTAATTGCAATTGTTAATTTAATCGTTTAACAGCCTTAGTTTTTTAATCAAAATATCCTGCTGTACCAACACTGTACAGAAAACCCATCATACTGAAGGAACAAGAAATCTATCCGGTGATGATTTTCTACAATGTTTGGAATGTGCCTGCAATAAAAATTAAAACGTGCTATATGAACTGAGAAAATATGTAAGGCCTGGTCTATACTAGAGGGGGAGATCGATCTAACTTACGAAACTTCAGCTACGTGAATAATGTAGCTGAAGTCAACATACTTAGATCTGATGTTAAACCAAACTGCACTTCCATATGAATGCATCTCAATGCTTCTAGCAAGATTAGAGCAGCAATACTTGTTTGGATGTATAGGAGGCGGTCTCAGTGCATCTGAAAATTCAATTAAGGGCCATGCCTTTCATCATCCCTTTATTCCCAGCTCAAACCTGAAGACTATAAGCACTCTTGCAGAAGCTCAGCCCACAATGACAATGCAATGGATCTCCAAGTGTCTAAACAACACATTTTAGCCACCCATCCTACAATGTTAGTAGTGCAAGCATTTAAAAATTTTGGACTTAATGCTTTTTAGCCCAAGTCTGGCTCCTGATTGCTTAGATGCAGAGTGCTGCATGTATGCTGCGAGCTTACAGTGTGGGTCAACACTGAAAAGTGTTTGTAAAAATGTAACTGTAGGGGGTCCATGTTCATTTTCTCCCAAATGCCATATTGAATTCACTAAGTGTACAAACAGGAGGGTTTTTTCCTTTAACGGAAAGCCTTTTTAAGTTAGCCTGGTACATGAGACTCAAAATAGATTATTGCTGGTGATGATGCCTGAGCCAGAAAAAAAGATTATGCCAGACAAATTCTGCCCTTTCTAACAAGCTAAGGAAGAGACAATGTAGATTAACTATACGAAGAAAAGATCTTGACAGTGAGGATCTTCCAAGCTAAATGATGGAAGCTACCTGAAATATTTAAAACTGAATAAAGCACTAAAAATGTAAGGTTAGAAGAAAATGCTGTATTGCCTGCATGATTTATTAGACCTTAGTAAGTCTTTTCCAGTTGTAACTATTATGATTCTGTGATACCATGGTTTTTTTCCCCCTCTTAAATGATCCTTGAATTAAACCAAACCATCTGTATTCTCACATCTTCTATATACACAATAGGCCACAAAGCTAGAATTTTCAGTTCATTGGTGTACAAGTGGCATCAGTAGTCAGAATGTCCCGTTGCCAAAAAATTAATGTTCACAGGATCAGGTTATCTAGACTCCTGATGCCTATGAGTGAAATATTAATAGTGTTAGTAGCACCATACCCAAATACTATCACAAACAGATGCCATCAGCACACACACATAATACAGGCTGCATTGCATGAACAGAAGTTATATACAAGAGCAAAGATACATTGCTTAAAACTTACTGTATACAATAGTTCCTCTGGAGTTACTGGGCTGGTAAAAATGGTACGAAGACATCGTAGGCAAGCTTCAATAAACTTCAGTTCTGGTGATAGCAATCCTGTGAATATACATATAGTTTCATTCTTTTTGCTTATTTAAAACACAAGTGTTGTAGAAATAGTTACCAAAGTATATTGCATTAAATGAAAGCCAAGATACCTTGCAATAAGGCTGGGATAATATGGCAGTCTAGTAGAGATTTGACATTGTTTTCTGTACCCATCGCAAGGCTTCCTAGCACTACTGCACATTCAGTTCTCAGTTCCGTGCTGGAGGTTTCTTGCTGAAGTAAATACAGCAACCTGTAAATGGAATTACAGAATAATTCCAGTTATACAACTACCCTTTACCCAAAAAGCCTAGTTATCCAAATCCCAGTGTGCACCCCATGTAGCCCTATGTTAATCAATCACCTGCTAATAAATTCTCAGTCAATCTACTATCGCCTGCTGGCACTAATCAGTAGCTTAGTATTTGTATAGCAGCTCAGAAAAACGCAGAATTATGTACACAGTGGTTTTAATACAATTTGGGTGTTTTAATAAACTTAAAGTGCAAAATATTAAGCAAATATCAACATTACTCCCTTCATTCCCCATATTTCTATCTTAGTGAGACTGCAGCTCAAAACAGTACTTCTGTTTATCCAAATGCCTAGTTATCTAATCTTCTAGATGTCCCTAGGCCATCTGAATAAATAAGAAAGTGTACTGAATTTACAGAGGAATATTCAGCCTGAAGAAAACCATAGCATCACAGCTTCAAATTCAAGTGCAGCCTATCACGTAAAAAGAACACTGTTCCTACTGGAGGGAATGACAGAATCGAAACGAGGATAAAACAAACATCCTACAACAGTCATTCAGGTATTTTTACAATAAATATTACTGTATCTGTTGGAGTAGACTTCCCATTATTACAGAAAGATACTGTATTCTGAATCTTCTAGAAAGATAACAGCACAATAATGACTGACATCCTAGAAAACGTCCTACTAGATACTGGTACAATCCAAAATTTGAGAGAGAGACTTGTGATAATTTTATTTAGTTTAAATCAGTGTCCTAATGCCCCATCTTTACATGAACACACACAATCACTGACAAATAGGCAATCTTGTCCATGCCTGTAAATAGATTCCCTGTTAAGAGACAATCTATCAATTTGTAATGGAATATTGGGTAAGCCACACCCTTTAGCAATCATGAAAGCAGGTCAACAGTGAGAAGTTTGGGGCCCAACTGCTCCTCTTATAGAAACATAGGAACTGAGCCAAAAACCCAGTGGAGTCCTCCAGAGAACATGCATGCGGGCATGTATACACGCTCACACCCTGTTAAAAAGTGAGGACAAAATTGCCTTAGTCTCATTCATAGACAATCCATCTGAAACAGACTGCTGGGAATTAGCAAGTCCAAAACCTAGAAAAAAGGCAAGAGAGCTAGGGAACCTATATATGAAGGGAGGACAGAAGACTACATAAGTTTAGCATCAAAGGCATCAATGTTTTAAAAACAGTCCTTAAAAACAAAACAAACGTTCCATTGCAGACTCTCTCAAAAAATGCTTTATTTCTCTTCTCATACA
Organism: Gopherus flavomarginatus; assembly: GCF_025201925.1. NCBI lineage: Eukaryota > Metazoa > Chordata > Testudines > Testudinidae > Gopherus > Gopherus flavomarginatus. The sequence continues at coordinate 64,751,298 of NC_066624.1, forward strand.
ATGGAAATAGATTTTGTACAAAGCTCTTAAACTGAAAGGTGATAAGATTTACCATTCTCCTTAAGTGACTTAACTGCTACCCACATTCACCAGGTGAAAGTTATCTTACAGGGACCAAGGCCTTTGTTCTTACTATTGTATAATATTAACAAGGCAGTAGTTTTCCTGAATGGCTTTCGAGACTGAAGTAGGTCTTCCACGAGTTCTTCACAGAGACTCCAGTTCCATAGGCACATCTTGTCACAAGCCAGGCAGTAAGTCTGAACTTGCCAGGGCTTTGGGAACCAACTGGACCCTTCTTCAAGAAATCTTTCAGGAGTAACTGCGGGGGAAGACAGGTGACTTCTTCAGATTGGAGAAATATCCTGTAAATACAGACTATAAGGGACATGCTGACCTTGTCTTTTCCCATTTTACTGGCCACCTGAGTTGAAAGAGGAAAGAGAAGTGCATACCTGAAGATCCAATCAGGTGAGAAGACTTCTATTTTCCTTAAGTTTTTCTCCTAATGTTTGGACCATAAAATATGCTACTTCTAGTTGCATTTTGGTGCAAAAAGCACTTCTGCAGAGTTCCATTCAGTGCTGTTAAAATGCTTCCCAGTATCCAATGTGTGAAAACTCAGCTTGAATGTTGAGTTTCCCCTGAATACAGTACACAAACTATAATGTTTTGATTCTCTAGAAGATGGTGGATTGAAGAGTTTCCATTCTCAGGTACAAGGTGTATATGCTACCATGATGATATATAAAAAGGCTGTTCCAGCAGAATGATGTTCCTTTGCATGCCATAGGTGATTGCTTTCCTTAATAGCAAAAAAAAAAATCCATGCACGCCCCCCTAGCTGGTCAGGTGTCTGCTGTGATCCAGATAGATTGGGATCTTGAGTAGAGGTTTCCCCTAGGCCAGGTTTCTAGAATCATTCCACCATTTTAGAGACAAATTTGCAGTGGTGGGAGTGATCTAATTGAGCAGAGATACTAGGAGGAGAACCCAGGGATCTAATTGAGCAGAGATACTAGGAAGAGAACTATAAAAGAAAAGATCTGAGAGGAAAGGCCACTGGATTGCATCTCAGCATGATACCATCAAGCCTCAGAAAAGAAGGGCTTGCTAGATGAAGTATTGGGTCTAAACCAAGGCTTTGTTTCTCTGTAGTCCACGAGCAGGATAACTTTGTCGAGATGGATTGTTGTGATGGAGATAAGCAGCTCTTTTCCCAGATGATCATACATTTATGCTGATAGACCAGAGAGAGAGACCTGGACTCCCTTTTATCAGCACTGCAATCAAATTAAGAGACCCACTGCCTGGAGAAATATGTGGATACTCTCTCCTCAGCAGAAGGAAAATCAGCACCTGCTAATATTTTGGAGACATCTCATGGGATTGAAGGAGGAGGTTCACTTACTGAATTTAAGTCTCCCCCACTACAAACCTCAAGTGTCTAGAGTAGGAAGAATGGACTAGGACACGGAGAAATGGTTCTCTGAGGTCTGTGGAACATACAAACACTAGAAGCTCAGAGTTACAGACACATTGGGAATGGAATTTGTCTGTAACTCTCAAATATTCCTAACTCTGAACAAAGTGCAATTTGGGCTCCAGATCCAGCAACTGACTCTCCAGGCCAGGTTTCAGTGGTAGCTGAGCTCCCTACTCGGTACTGGTATGAGTTTGCAAGCTTGTCCCCCTCCTTGCGGGCTGTGTGTGTGTATAAATAGCATGTCCTCCTTATGGGGGGGAGGTGTTAAAAACAGCATATGCCCCTCCCAGCCAGGGGAGGGGTGAAGAAAATGGTGCAGACCCCAATGCTCCTCCTGCTCTGTTGGCTCCAGCTGCCTTGGGCCAGCAGCCGAAGCATCTTGCTGTAAGTGGCTGCCCCGTGTACAGGGGTGGGGACAGGCAGCCCAAATGTGCCGATCTCTAAGACGCAATACAGGCACACTACAATATTTGTCTTTTTTTTTTTTTTTTTTTTTTTTTGGAGGGGAGGGGCAGGGGTCTCTGCTGCTGCCTGATTGATTATTTCCAGTTTCACCTGGTGTCTGCTTGACTGGTTAGTCCATAACTCTGATGTTTGTATCTTTGAGATTCTACTGTAGTCCTTTTCCTAGATCTCTTGGATTAAGATGGTGTGCTCTATTCAGTAACATGTGCATCATGAATCAGATTTAAATTGTTGTGAGGAGTCTAAAAAGGACAATGCTTTTCCTCTCCTTCTATACAACAAAGACCCTTCCTTCGAGGATTCTAACTTTTAGCTTAATCTCTTTTTCCTGGTGTGGGGACCTGAGGCAGGAAGAGGGGAAAAAATGTGAGGAATGATATCTACAGGCAGGGGTGAAAGTAACTTAAAGGACTTTCCGGTACTCTGGAGTCCTGCGGAGGGGGAGGGGCCTCAACTGGAAGAGGCATGGCCTGTATTTGGAAGAGGTGGGGCCTTTAAATCCCAGGGCTTTTAAATCAGGATTTAAAGGGCTCGGGGATTCAGCTGAAGCTAGGGGCTAGGCCCTTTAAATCACCCCCAGAGCTACCAGCTGCAGAGGCGGCTGGGAGCCCTGGGGGTTGGGCAGGGGTGAAAGTAATTTACATTTCTTACCATATGGTCCAGTCGCAAGCAACTCACCTCTCCTGCGTACTTCATGGATCCCTCCCATTGCATGACATAGACAGAGAAAATAAAGCTACTATTACTACTACAAGTACTGTCTGTAATAAAACTTTACTATTGGAATAAGCCTGAAAAAGTGAAAACTCACTGTCACATTTTTCTCCGTGTCTTCCCTCCTCCTCCAGCCAGGCTGCAGACACTAAGCTCCGTGCTTTCTCCCTGCCTGGCACTGAGCAGCAGCTGCAGGGGCTTCCCTCTAGCTTGCAGCAGGGAGACTGGCTGAGGGAGGGAGAAGCCTGCCTCCTGCATAAGAACAGTTTAAACTCAACTGTTCCCTGCTCAGTTCAGTACCATTTCAAAGAGGATCTGAAAGCAGTTTGGACATCATAACTATGATCCTCTGCTGGGGAGGGAGTGGGATAGATTTGAACTTGGAAATGGTTCCTGATTTTGATTGTGTTTTTTGTGTATAGGAGATCCCCTCATCCCAGGGCCTGCCATAGTCACATATACATTCCCCCCCACCCCCCCCACCCAACAACAACAACTGGGAGTGAAATTAACAAGGATGCCGGAAACAGCTTCTAACCCTGGGGGCTGAACTGCGCAGGGAACAGCTGAGTTTAAACTGTTCTTATGCAGGCAGCAGCAGCAGGCATCTCAGCCAGTGTCCCTACTGCAAGCTAGAGCCTAGAGGAGAACCCCTGCTGGGGGAGGAATGCAGAGCCTTGTCTGCAGCCTAGCTGGAGGAGGGAGAGGGAGGAGACGAGAAACCAATGTGACCGCGAGTTTTCCCCTTCCACCTGCTTTTATTAGCTCCGGATTTAAGCTGTGCAGCCAAATGCTTGTATTTGTTGTGTATATTAGTATTGGAGAGAGATCCCCTTATTCCTTGGGGGCAGACAAGGAATTCCCCTGCCATGGTCAAATACACCCTCCCCATTCCCCCCAGCAACCGTGAGTGAAATTAACAAGGATGCCAGAAACCACTCCTAACCCCGAGGCCTGAACCACTCAGGGAACAGCTGAGTTTAAACTATTCTTATGCAGGGAGCAGGCTTCTCCCCACCTTAACTAGTCTCCTTTTCTTACTGGTCCTCCCTACCGACCCGTACCTGCTTACTTTCACCTCTGTCTACAGATGAGGACTTGAGCCTTACGAGATCACACACTGACCAGGCCTGGCTTCCTCCTCACAAGTCCTTCACTGTGCTGCATCAGACTGTGGAGGCTGGGAGGGTAAATAGCGAGTATTTTAGCCACTAGCAATGGGATTCCCTCAGAAGACTCACAAATGCAGAGAACATCCCTAAACCCAACCCCACAGACCAGTGTTCAGATTTCCTTGCTTCAGACAGAGGGCAGCCCAGGCCTCATCTCCAGCCTACAGCAGTGCACACTGTCACCCTTTACGAGGAGTCAGTATAGACCTATGGTCTAATGCTTGTCCAAGGCAGGGGGAAGCCCAATCCCGTGCAGTAAGGAGAGTAGGCACTATTACAAAGAACTAGCTGCATTTCCTGCTAGGAGTCATCTCAGCTAACGAATTTGGGTTCAGAGTCTACTAGGTGAGGAGTGTGAGAGGAGAGAGTACAGTGGAAAAGACTAGCTGTCAGGGTTGCTCAAACAGGCTGAGAGCACAGCCTGTTCCTTTAGAGACAGCACACTGGACTTGTGACACACCTCACAGTTTATATAAGGGGAGCAGTGAGATCCCAAAACTTCTAACCAATGAGCTGCCTCCACGAGTGCCTGTGGGGCACCTAACCCTTTAATTTGTTCCAGTGTACAAGAATGCAGAAACATATTCTCATCTTCACTTCACTACTGCAGAGAACTTCATGCAGAAGCCAATGGAGTTATACTTGATTTATACCAACGTAAACTGAGAACAGAGTCTTGGGAAGAGTCAACAGGTTTTGGAAGGAGGTTCTCAAAAGAGCACTTTCAGACCTTTCAGATTATTAATATACTCTAACAAATGCCTTAATAGACATATATATATGCACGTGGTCACTACAAGGCACAGTTAGCAGCGTTTGAGTGCCTTATCTGTGTGTTTGCACACCTCAATGTGTTTGGATTTTTAAGTTAAGGTTAAACTCTAAATTCCTGGGTTTGTAATACTTATTTTGGGAATAATTACACCATTGCTTAATAATTTTACTGCTAGATCTCAAATACATACTCTCAATCTTAACTCTAGCTTAACTTTTTTTTTTTTAATTTATTTTTTTGTCTTGAGAGACTGGGTGGGTGGACCAACTTGTTGGTGACAGAGACAAGCTTTCGAGCTTACACAGAGCTCTTCTTCAGGTCTGGGAAAGGAACTCCCAGCATCACAGCAAAATACAAAGTGGAACAGACTGTTTAACATAAATAGTTCGCACACGTTGTAAGGAACTATATAAAGTAGAGTGGCCCATTAACAGCTCTGCAGTCATAAGACAAAAAAAGGGAGGTAGGGGTTAGTGGTTTACAGATTGTTGTAGTAAGCCATAAATACAGTTTGTCTGGTTCAGTCCATGATTTTTGGTGTCTAGCAAAGTAATGAATTTAGACTCCGAGGCTCATCTTTTCAAAGTGTTATGCAGGTTTCCTTTGAGGATGAGGAATGATAGGTCAGATATAGGAGTGATCACTTTGTGAAACGTGTTCATGCATAGGTAGGTGATGCTGTTTTTATCTTTTATCATTTGCCTATGAAAGTTCATTCACGAGATTGTCTGCTTTTACCACACAGTTATTGGTGTATTATGTGCACTGGATGAGGTATACCATATGTAATAAGCCTGTGTAGAATCCACAGCTCTTAAAAGTTGTGTTGTGGGAGGTGTTGATTATTCTATCACTGAAGATAGGTCTGCAGATTTTGCATCTGTTCTGGCAGGGTCTGGTGCCACTCTGAGGTGGTGCATCCTGGTCTGTGGAGAGCTTGTTTCTGATGATGAGTTTAGAGAGGCTGGGGGAGAGGGGTTGTTTGAAGGTCAGAACAAGAGGTGTTCAGGAAAGATTTATTTCACGACGGGGTCCCCACTGAGTTTGGGTTGTAGTTGTTTGAGGATACCCTGTACGGGAACCGCGTGGGCTGGTAAGTGACAACTAGGGGTGTGCAGTCAGCATGGGTTTTATTTCTGTATTGAAGGAGGTTCTTCTGAGGTATTTCGGCTGTCTGTTCCATGATGTGATCTCCTTCTCTGGTGGAGTGTCCTTGTTTGGTGAAGGCGGTTTTAAATGTGTTATGGTGTATATCCTGAACTTTTCCTCAGAGCACATTCTGTCGTATCCGAGTGCCTGGATGTAGATAACAGATTTCATGGTGTGTTTTGGGTGGTTACTAAAATCTTGAAGGTAGAGGTGGAGGTCCATGGGTTTCTTGTATATGATTGTCTGTAGGGTTACATTGTTGAAGCTGCTTTTGGTGTCCAGGAAGTTGATGCTCGTGCGGGAGTGTTCCAGAAAGAGTTTAATGGACAGGTGGTGGTTGTTGAAGTTGTGGTAGAAATCTATGAGGGAGTTTAAGCCATATATTCAGAGGATGAAAATATCATTGATATCTCTCAGGCATTTCATTTATTTTGTGGTGCATCTGTCCAGAAATTATTTTTCTTCAAGGTGGCCTAAGAAGAAGTTGGCATATTGGTAAGCCAACTTAGTAACGATGGCTGGTCCCATGGTTTGGACAAAGTGTTTGTCATTGGAGGTAAAATTGTTATGGGTGAGGATGAAGTGGATGAGTTTGGCTATGTGTTTGGGGTGGATATCTGAGGGTTGTCCACTGTCTTGTAAATATATTTGAGGCAGGCAGCTATGCAGTCATTGTGGTATACAGGGTAGTGAAATCCATGATGTGAAGATGATGTTCAGAAGGAGGTTGTTAATATTGTGGAGTTTGTGGAGGAAGTCAGTTGTGTCCTGGAGGAAGTGGCGAGTGGTTCAGTAAGAGTGCCGTGGCCAAATATGATGGGTCTGCCTAGATTCCCCTGTTTTTGTATCTTGGAAAGCCTGTAGAAGATCCCTGGGGTGAGTTCATACACAACCCTTTCAACAGATGAGCCTGGGAGCTTAAATTGCTAGACACTAAAAATCATGGTCCGAATACAGACACTGGATTTATGGCTTATTACAACAGGTGGATATTTTGATTGACATAACAGTCTACAGAGACCTTTGGCAGGAGGAGAAGATGGGTATGTAATGTGACCTTGTCACTGCAGAAGGTAGTGTAAGGTGGGTCAGCCATGACCAGTCCAATTTTTCCTACCCTGCTGACCAAGGTGATGGCTATTAGGAATGAGATCTTGAGGGAGGAATGAAGGAATGAGCAGGGGACCATAGGTTTGAAAGGAGTATTTTTTAAGGCATTCAGGACAAAGTCAAGATCCCATTGGGGTGTGGGGTTCCAGACATGAGGAAACAAGTTAGATAGACCCTTAAAGAATCTGGTCATGCTAGGGTGAGCAAAAATTGAGAAACCCTTGACAGGCAAATGGAAAGCCATGATAGCTGCCAGGTGCACCCTGAAAGAGCTCATAGATAGACCTTATATTTTTAATTCCGGCAGGTAATAAAGGATCCTTGAGAGAGGATTTTCAGAAGTGAACATGGAGTGACGAGAACACCAGAAAAGGAAATGTTTCCACTTCCGCAGGTAAGTCTTACATGTGAAAGGCTTCCAACTATTCAAAAGTATAGACTGGATCTCAACAGACCAGTGTAATTCTAAATTAGAGAATTGAGGAGCCAGGCTACTATGAGGTCCAGAGACATAAGGTTGGGGTGGCTCATGGTGCTCAAGTTGCGTGTCGGGGGTCTGATCTGAGCAGGAGGTGTCAAGGTATCAAAACAGAAAGGTGGGATAAATTTAAGTACCACATTTGTCTGTGCCGAGATGGGGCTATTAAGATGACCCTTGCTTCCTCCTGCTTCTGTCTGATTAATGTCCTGAGGATTACAAGAGTTGGTGGGTAGGCACAGAAGAGAATATAGGGCCAGGAAACTAGAAGGGTATCTCATAAAAAGTTAAGTATCAGGGGGTAGCCATGTTAGTCTGAATCTGTAAAAAGCGACAAAGAGTCCTTTGGCACCTTATGGACTAACAGGCGTATTGGAGCATAAGCTTTCGTGGGTGAATGCATCTGACAAAGTGAGTATTCATCCACAAAAGCTTATGCTCCAATACGTCTGTTAGTCTATAACGGGGTAGGCAACCTATGGCATCCGAGCTGATTTTCAGTGGCACTCTCATTGCCCTGGTCCTGGCCACCAGTCCAGGGCCTCTGCATTTTAATTTAATTTTAAATGAAGCTTCTTAAACATTTTTTAAAATCTTATTTACTTTACATACAACAATAGTTTAGTTATATATTATTGACTTATAGAAAGAGACCTTCTAAAAACATTAAAATGTATGACTGGCACGCGAAACCTTAAATTAGCGTGAATAAATGAAGACTCAGCACACCACTTCTGAAAGGTTGCCGAACCCTGGTCTATAAGGTGCCACAGGACTTTTTGTCCCTTTCATAAAAAGTTGTGGCCACATCCCCTTTTAAGTAGAACATTTGTTATTGGTCGGGGTTGCAGGGAGGTCTGTTAAGGGGAGGCCCCAGGCTTTCAGGATCCTGTGGAAGATCAGGTAATTGAGCTCCCACTCATAATCCTGATGGAAGTTTCTGCTCGGGGCATCTATCGTCATGCTCTGGAGGCCTGATAGGTAAATCACAGAAATCTATGTGGCGCGCCACACACCAATTCTATAGTTTTAGCAATTCTGTGAATAAGGACTAAGATCCTGCTTCCCCTTGTTGATTTATACAGTACTTTACCACCCTTCTATCATTAATTCTCACATGAAAAAGGACTGACATGCAAACAAACTGCTCTTAGATCTAAAATGTTGATGTGAAGCACCGTTTCTTGTGGAGACCATTTGCCATGTGCTGTGGAACTTTGTAATTCCCCAGCCTAAGAGGGAGGCATCCATTGTAATGATTCATACTGTTGGCAGGCATGAGAATGGTGCTCCCATACAGATCTTCAAGGGTCTTCCCACCACGTGAGGTACTCAAGCACCCATGGACGTATGAAAACTCATTAGGCCAGGCTGTGTTTGTTCAGTGTATATAGGATTTTGAGCCAAGCTGGAAGACATTGGAGATGTACTCTCACGTGTTGTATCACAAATGTCAAAGCTGACAAATGACCTACAATTTAGAAGCAAGTTATTCCTGATGTCAGGGGACTCAGCTGTAGGATGGTGATAGACTAGATATGGCAGAAAACCTGTCCTCTGGTAGGTAGGTTCTGGCAGTCCAGGAGTCCAGCATAGTTCCAATGAAATCTATCCTCTGAATGGGTGTTCAGGTGGACTTTTTCAGGTTCATATGAAGGCCCAAAGATTGGAACAAGGTTAGGGCCTGGATGGTTGCCGATTGAACCCCTGTTACAGAACGTCCCTTGAGAAGCTAATCATTCAGTCAGGAAGACTGCAATACTGTTTCGATGCAGGTAAGCTCCAACTACTGCGAGGACCTTTGTAAAAACTCATAGGGCCGTGGGAAGCCCAAAGGGGAGGATGCAGTATTGTCTGTGTTCTGAGCAGACAACAAAGCACAGAAATTGTTTGTAGGAGGGAAGTATAGTGACATGAAAATACACATCTTAGAGGTTGGGCTCAGTAACCAATTCCCCCATTTAGGGATGGGATTATGGCAGCCAGTGTCACGATCATAAAATGCTGTGCATGGTGTTCAGGTTCCTGAGATCCAGAATCAGTTGCCAACCACTGTTTCTTTTGGGAACCAAAAAATAATATGAAATAAAACCCTCTTTCTTTAAATTCTGAGGGAACTGGCTCTGTCATCCGCAGATGCAGAAAGGATTGAACCATTTACTTTAAAAAAATCCCTGTGAGAGGGATCCCTGAAGAGGGAAGGACGACAAGCGATAGATTGAAAGTATATAGAGTATCCAGTAGTGACCACCTCTAAAATCTACTTGTTTGTGGTAATAAGCTAACAAACAGATAGAAATCAAGATAGGCGATCCCAGAAGGAAGGGTAAAGGAGGAGTACATGCAGCAGACTCATGAGAGGGAATTTTGTGAGGCCAAATAGACTGTCAAAATGGTCGTTTGGAGGCCAGGTAGGGGTCTCTGTTGGACATGATCTCTCTTTTGAGACCTGGATCTCTTTTTGGGAGGTTCTGCAAGGCTGGAATAGGTGTGATCCAGATGGTACTGGAATGGCCAGGATCTTTGTGCTGTCTGGGATTTACTAAGAAACTTCTTTGTTCCAGGTCCATAAATCCTGAGCAACCTAAGGTTGCCCTTGAGGGCGCACAGTGAGCTGTCACTGTCACCACTGAACAGCTGCAGCCTTTCAAAGGGGAGGGCTTCTATTTGTACTTCTCTCGCGAGGCCAAAAGACTGGTGGCAAGATGCTCATTGCACAGCCACAGCACCATTGAGAACAGCCTGTAAGGAAGCTCTGGTGATTAGTTAGCCTTCAGAAAAGAGGGCTTGGTATTGTGGAAAATCATCAATAAAATGAGTAAATTTTGCAGTTACTGAAATCATGTTTTGTCATCAGAGCCTGATAAATTTATTACTTGAAACTGAAGAGCAGCAGAGTAATAGCTCTTCCTGCCAAGGAGGTCTAAGTGTTTTGCCTCCCCATCCGAAAGTGTGGATCTTGAGTATGTCTTGCTGCTTCTCTTGTTGACTGCAAGCACTACAACAGAGCTGGATGTGGGGTAAGAAATATTCCAGCCTTTTGGCTGATGTGTATATTTTGTCTGTCCATTTACAAGTAGGTACAAGAGTGTCAGGGGTCTGCCACAAATTATGGGCTAGAGACAAAAGTGCTTCAATAATAGGCAACACTAATTCACGTTGAGGGGTGATGTGAATAATATCCACACAAAAATGCCTGAGCAGCCCCCCATATTCTTGCCGCAGGGCATGAGGATGAGTGGGGTACATGTGTGGGTCAAATAGGCACTGATACCAGAAATCTCCAATCAAAGATGCAGGTGCACCTGAAGTGGTGAACCTACAGGGAAAACTCGAAAAAATAATCATGCACTACGCTGTAAGTTCTGCTAACGTACGTTTTACTGTTTTATTTCATGAAGTAATACAACCTAGTGACAGCTAATGTAGAAAAAGCTGAAATATTCAATGCTTTTTTTGCCTCAGTCTTCACAGATAAGGTCAGCTCCCACACTGCTGTCCTGGGCAACAGTATGGGGAGGAGGTGAGCAGCCCTCAGTGCTGAAAGAACAGGTTAAGGACTATTTAGAAAAGCTGGACATGCACAAGTCCATGGGTCCAGATGTAATGCATCCAAGGGTGCTGAGGGAATTAGCTGATGAGACTGCAGAGCCATTGGCCATTATCTCTGAAAACTCATGGCGAACGAGGGAGGTCCCAGACGATTGCAAATATAGTGCCATCTTTAAAAAGGAGAAAAAGAATCCAGGGAACTACAGATCAGTCAGCCTCACCTCAGTCCCTGGAAAAATCATAGAGCAGGTCCTCGAGGAAACCATTTGAAGCACTTGGAGGAGAGGAAAGTGATCAGGAACAGTCAACATGGATTCACCAAAGGCAAGTCATGCCTGACTAACCTGATTGCCTTCTATGATGAGATAACTGACTCTGTGGATATGGGGAAAGCAGTGGACGTGATATAACTTGACTTTAGCAAAGCTTTTGATATGGTCTCCCACAGTATTCTTGCCAGCAAGTTTAAAAGATATGGATTGGATGAATGACAAAAGCTGGCTAGATTGTCGGTCTCAATGGGTAGTGATCAACAGCTCAATGTGTAGCTGGCAGCAGGATCAAGCTGAGTGCCCCAGGGGACAATCCTGCGGCTGGTTTTGTTCAACATCTTTATTAATAATCTGGATGATGGGATGGATTGCATCCTCCGGAAGTTTGCAGATGACACTAAACTGAGGGGAGTGGTAGATATACTGGAGGGTAAGAATAGGGTCCAGAGTGACCTAGACAAATTGGAGGATTGGGCCAAAAGAAATCTGATGAGGTTCAACAAGGACAAATGCAGAGCCCTGCACTTTGGACAGAAGAATCCCACGCACTGCTACAGGCTGGGGACCAACTGGCTAAGCAGCAGTTCTGCAGAAATTATCTGGGGATTACAGTGGATGAGAAGCTGGATATGAGTCAGCAGGGTTCCCTTGTTGCCAAGAAGGCTAACGGCATATTGGGCTGCATTAGTAGGAGCACTGCCAGCAGATTGAGGAAAGTGATTATTCCCCTCTATTCGGCACTGGTGAGGCCACATCTGGAGTATGCGTCCAGATTTGGGGTCCCCACTACAGAAAGGATGCAGCAACCTCGGTTCGTATCCGAGTCAAGGCATCGCTTCGACAGCGATATCACAGCATGTGGGCCCTGCCACCTTTTTTGGGGGGACGGATATCTCAGTGGTTTGAGCATTGGCCTGCTAAACCCAGAGTTGTGAGTTCAACCCTTGAGGGTGCCATTTAGGGATCTAGGGCAAAAATCTGTCTGGGGATTGGTCCTGCTTTGAGCAGGGGGTTGGACTAGATGACCTCCTGAGGTCCCTTCCAACCCTGATATCCTATGATGTGGACAAATTGAAGAGAGTCCAGCGGAGGGCAACGATTAGGGGATTGGGGCACATGACTTATGAGGAGAGGCCGGGGAACTGGGCTTGTTTAGTCTACAAAAGGGAGGCTGGGTGGATTTGATAGCAGCCTTCAACTACCTGAAAGGGAGTTCTAAAGAGCATGCAGCTCAGCTGTTCTCAGTGGTGACAGATGACAGAACAAGGAACAATGGTCTCAAGTTGCAGTGGGGGAGGGCTAGGTTGGATATTAGGAAACACTATTTCACTAGGAGGGTGGTGAAGCACTGGCATGGGTTACCTAGGGAGGTGGTGGAATCTCCATCCTTAGAGGTTTTTAAGGCCCAGCTTGACAAAGCCCTGGCTGGAATCATTTAGTTGGTGTTGGACTAGATGACCCGCTGAGGTCTCTTCCAACCCTAATCTTCTACGATTCTATTAATATAACCAAGATTTTTTTTTTTGAAAGAGTGAAAGGAGTTCTCTATTAAAACACAGATGGAGAAAAGGACAAACAAAAGCTAATTTTTCTTAGCCCCTGTATCCTATCCAGCTGAAGTCGATACATACACATGGAAAAATTCTAGAATGCAATTTTAAACTTCTATAGATTCATCATTTCTAACACCAGAAGAAACCATTGTGATCATCTAGACTGACCTCCCACATAGCACAAGCCAAAGAACTTCACCACTCTAATTTCTACAGCATGGTTTTTAGAAAAACATCCAAACCTATTTTAATTCTACACTTATTATTTCAACACAGGCAAGGACATTATAAAAAAAAATCTATATTATGATTTAACTTGATAGTAATCCTTCAATGCTCAGAGATCTGATCTCACAGACCAAAATAATGCTGTGACACTCTGGATCTCAAAGCAGCAACCTGGAACCCCCATATTTACCACTGTCATATAATTATGAAATGTTTCATACAAAGTATGCCTTGTGAGGTATCATTTAAAAAGTCTTGATCTGTTGAACATTAATATCCTGTTGGAGTATATGTGTTAGCATTGTAAGCGAGGTTATGAAGTTTTGCTATATGTGTGTTACTGAAATATGTTATGAGGTTAGGAACATCCACATGCAGTCTTTCAGGTACAACAATGGAGTAGCCAGGTAGGCTGATGGCCCTTTGAAGGGAATCCACTCTCCCAATGACTATCTCAGAAACAGCACATAGACAGTGGAGAATGCCTGACCAATGGGGGTATACCCCCATATCACAAGCACAGATCTTTCCAGCAAGCTGGAAGACACTATAAAAGAGGGTCAGTGATATCATGACTTGGCCTCACTCCCCCAACTCAACACCTGGAAGAAACATATAGAGGACTGTGCCAGGGTCAGGCCACACTGCTACAGGAGAGTGCAGGAAGGAAGGTATTAGCCTTAGGATAAGCAGGTCCCTTTTCCCTGGTAATTGAGCAGGGGTTACTCTAGGTTAATTAGGAACCATGGAGCCAATTAAGAACCTGCCAGAATGGGTTAAAAGTCTTCTCCCCAGCCAGTCAACAGGGGAAATAGGCATTGTGACAGTGAAGGTGAGGTGTTGGACAGCTGAGTGGTGCGGAAGCTGACAAGGACCACGGGAGAACCCCACAGGTAGAGAGACTGGGGAGAAACTCTAGCCTAAACTGGAGCTAAGGACCCTTCCAAAGACCTGAAGAAAAGGACCCCGCCAGAGACCCGGGGCTCCCACTCCCGCAGCAGGAGGGTCGGGCAGAACTCTGTCAAAGCGAAGTGGGGACAATAAGCCAAGGGGCATGGGGAAATAACCCAGGGAAGCTAGCAGCTTTCCTGGGAACTGGCAGTGTGAGGCTGTTACTTGTAGGGTCCCTGGGTTGGGGCCCAGAGCCCCCCCACACCCTCTTTTCCTCTCACTGGATGTCCACCGATGAGGCCAGAAGCCCCAGTGAAGCAGTGAGGGCCTAGCAGGCTCAGAAACAGGAAGACCACTTGGGGACAGAATTTCCCCACCCACTATAAACAGGTGGGGAGGGGGAATTCTGAGAGACGAGACGGTATCCTGACCCACGACTAGAAGGAAGCATGGGACCCACTGAGATGAAGAAGCCCTGCTACAGGACAAAGACTTTGAAATAGGAAGGATGGTCCCTGGCTGGAAAAGAGTCCTATCCTGTGTACTGAAGATATGTGACCTGTTTGTACCATCTATAAGGGTGAGACATTGCTTGATTCAAATCCTGTTTAGTTTATAAAACTCAGATTGCCAATTTACTTGTATTTCTTAGGTAACCAACTTTGATCTCTACACCTGCAACTTATAATCACTTAAAATCTTTCTGTACTTAAGAAATCTGTTTTACTGTTTTAGGTAAATTATGTGTTTTGGTTGAAGTGTTTGGGAAATCTCAGCTGTTTACAAAGGCTAGTTTGTCTCCTTTCCACATCAGGTGTGAGGGGGGTAGGCGGACTAGGTAATGAATTTAAGACTGTTTAGGCTTCTGAACAGGGCAACACGGTACAGTTCTGGGATGCAAAGCTGGGAGGAACTGGCTGAAGCTTCTATATTGGTGGTTCATGAGTGGCTGGGAGAAGCATTCATGTAATTCAGTTGCTTATGTTTCTCCCTGTGGATGTCTGTGTAAGTGCACTACCTGCCAGAGGTTTATAGCTTGCCAACAGCATCACAGTGTGAGAGGGTACCCAGGTTGGTGGGACAGAGGGGTCAACGGTCCCACAATCCAGGTTGCATCCCGTGAACTCCAGCATACCCTTCACACCATTTTCCCCTAATTTTCATTAATATCAATTCATTATTTAGAAGTAAAACTTAAAATTGACTGATCCCAGTTTTACCAGTGTTATTCTTTATATCTTCACACAAAAATAAACTTAATGAGATGAGCTTTCTCTAACTCTTCACAGAATGCCAATAAGGCATCAGTGTGTGCATTAGCAATCTATTGTAGCAGAGTCAAAGGCCAAATGTACCCGAGGGAAGTACACCTATCACATTTAATGCATACCCTGCCTTGGCTCATTACTGTCAGAGTGGCTCATTATACATTTTACAAGTTTGTGGCCATTTATGCAATGTATCCTTCCAGCATAAAAAGTAGTTCCAGTTAAAAGGGTAAAAAGGGTACACAGTAGAGAAAAGAGGAGGAGGAAAGTTAAGAAATATATTCATCACACTGGAGGGAAGAGTGTTTATTTTCAACTCCACTTCCACACACACAAAAAACCCCACACCCACAGTTCCCAGATGTATTTAGACTCTTCTCACTGCCCCCAGAAAGCAAACTGCACTTTCAGCTGCAGACTATTTGGATTCTTTTATATATAAAAACACTAGATATGCAACTACTAGTTCACAGTAATGCTGGGCTGGAAGGGCATTATGAATGGGGTGCCACAAGGATTTGTTCTGGGTCTGGTTCTCTTCAATATCTTCATCAGTGATTTAGATAAAGGCATAGAGAGTACACTTATAAAGATTGCAGACAATACCAAGCTGGGAAGGACTGCAAGTGCTTTGAAGGATAGGGGATTAAAATTAAAAATGATCTGGACAAACTGGAGAAATGGTCTAAAGTAAATAGGATGAAATTCAATAAGAACAAATGCAAAGTACTCCACTTAGGAAGGAACAATCAGTTGCACACATACAAAATGGGAAATGACAGCCTAGAAATGATTACTGCGGAAAGGGATCTGGATGACATAGGGGATCACAAGCTAAATATGACTCAACAGTGTAACAAAAAAAGCAAACATCGTTCTGGGATGTATTAGCAGGAGTATTGTAAGCAAGATACAAGGAGTAATTCTGCCGCTCTACTCCGCGCTGATCAGGCCTCAACTGGAGTACTGTGTCCAGTTCTGGGCATCACATTTCAGGAAAGATGTGGACAAATTGGAGAAAGTCCAGAGAAGAGGGGGGGAAATGATTAAAGGCCTAGAAAACATGACCTATGAGGGAAGATTGAAAAAATTGGGTTTGTTTAGTCTGGAGAAGACCAAGAAGGGGACATGATAACAGTTTTCAAGTATATAAAAGGTTGTTACAAGGAGGATGGAATAAAAATGTTTTTCTTAAACTCTGAGGATAAGACAAGAAGCAATGGGCTTAAATTGCAGCAAGGGAGGTTTTAGGCTGGACATTAGAAAAAACTTCTTAAGTGTCAGGGTGATTAAGCACTGGAATAAATTGCCTAGGGAGGTCGTAGAATCTCCATCATTGGGGATTTTTAAGAGCAGGTTGGACAAACACCTGTCAGGGATGGTCCAGATAATACTTAGTCCTGCTCTCTCGAGGTCCCTTCCAGTTCTATGATTCTATGTTGTACTTGGACTCTAAGCTCTTTGGGGCACGGAGTGGTCTTTTGTTACGTACAGTGTTTAACACAATGCAGTCCTGATCCTCAGCTGAGGTCTCTAGGGCCACGTCCAGACTAGGGTATTAAAATCGATTTTAGATACGCAACTTCAGCTACGTGAATAACGTAGCTGAAGTCGAATTTCTAAAATCGAGGTACTCACCCGTCCAGACGGCGCGGCATCGATGTCCGCGGCTCTCCTTGTCGATTCCGGAACTCCGTTCGGGTTGATGGAGTTCCGGAATCGATGTAAGCGCGCTCGGGGATCGATACATCGCGTCCAGACTAGACGCGATATATCGATCCCCGAGCAATCGATTTTAACCCGCCGATGCCGCGGGTTAGTCTGGACGTGGGCTAGGTGTTGCCTTAATAGAAATAAATAGTCCAAATGTAGTATTATAGTATAGCTGCCAATTTAGTTTTTAGACCAGAAATTAAATTTAAAACTAGCTAAATAGGCCATAAACAGCTGATGAAAGAGAGTGGATAGTAAACAACTGACACTTAACTCCTTCAGCTCCTCTATTCTCCCCATAATTACTCTTAACTCCTCCCCCCATCATCACACAAAGACTGCTTATTAATTTTGCCTTCTATTAATATTTCATCCCATGTATGTAACATAAGGCCAGGGACTGGGTGTTCATTTCAATGATCATGCCACGGCTGTGCACAGCTAAGGTATCGTCAAATGGCAGAACTAGCCAATCAGAACATGACTTTGGACAAAGCTCAACAAAACTTGTGTAGGCTGCAGTTTATGCAAAGGTAGCTTAGAGCTCCCAAAGAGGCAGCCACCTCAGTGCCAGTCTGCTCCTCTACATAAATTAGATCAGCCTGGGAGGTACTCTAGTTCACCAGCCATTCTGTAAGTTTATGTCTACACTTGGAGCTGGGGGTGTGATTCTCAGCTCATGCAGACATTCCCATGCTTGCTTTCGAGGTAGTGCGCTAAAAGTGGTAGTATACTCGGTAGCATAGACAGTGGCACTGGCTAGCCATCCCAAACACATGCCCACAGGTACATATTCGAGGTAGCCAACCCATGATACCACAGCTGCACTATTATTTTTAGCCCACTAGCTCTATGAGCACTAGTGCAAATATTGCTATTTAAATTGGGAATCACACCCCTGGCTCCAAGTGTAGACATACCTTAAGATTAACATGTTATTCTAATTCCTGTTTCTATTCCGACGGCCCCATGTTCAATTCATACCTTTTTTCCTTTAAAAAGACTATATTAGTACTTCATTTCCATAGCATCACAGTCAATAGAAGAAAAAAAGGGGGGACATTCTGGTTCCCTAATTACACAGAGGATGGCACATTCTCTTAGAATTTAAACTGTATTGGTGAGCTACAAAAATAAAATACATCAAACTTTTTCCAGAACTTTCTGTTTGGTATCTGCTTTTTTACATCATTCAAAATTTAAAATTTTAATGGGCTTAGTTTATAAACTTCCATTTATGGTTACAGAAAAGAATAGAAAAAGGCAAATAAACTCTTAAAATCTATGTTAAAAATCAAAACCACCCTAACCATTCACCACTTCTCCTGGGTTTTCCACACACGAGATAAAACATAATAAATCATGACGACACTTTAGCTTCCAGGAATTTGAGCGTAGATATTAAAACACCAACAACATATCTTAAACTCTTAAGACTGCATAAATCTTCAATACAAGATAGAAAATAAACAATTTTAGTATTCCATGTATACAACTAGCCCACCTGAGTTTTCAACAAAGGATTTCCCCCATGCATTATGAGATCCAATTGAAATATTCCTCTGAAAAACCCTGGAAGCCACTTTGTGCCAGTCCAGTCTTCCAGCTTGAGTTATAGCAGCCATTAGGCTGCTCTAATTTGCATTGGCTGCCCACAACAGCCTGAGATCACCACTACAAGGTAGTTGTAGCCATTTTCTTTTATTTGGCCACACCACTGCACCAAGCAAGGATCCCCAAATTTATTTTTATTTACATAATAACTAAAAAGATACCTATCCAGGGTTCTATACACGCTAACACAGTGTTTCTCAAATGCCATCACCAGGGGCTTTTCTTGGGGCCACATCCTCCTGGGTTGTGACTGGGGAGGGAAGGGGAGCAGTGGCCGCTTCCCCAAGGCCACCAGCAGGGGTTGGGCCCTATCCACCTCTGGAGACACAAACACTGGTTAATTCTCCACTTTCCGTGGGTGGCCGGTGGGGTCGGCCGTGGGTCTTTGGGCTCTGGGCCCAGGCTCTCCATTCACGCCATAGCCCCTAGGCCCTGCAGCCTCCCTGTCCATCTCCCCATCCAGGGTTTAATTTGTCCCAGGGCTTGCCGAGGCTGAGTAAGTCTGCTGAAAAGTGATATTAACAAACATACAAATATCACAGCAGCAGACTTACTAGCTAGCAAATTAAAAAAAATATTACATTATATATCTCAAAAAAGCAAAAGAAACAACAACAAAAACAGAAAAACAAGCAAAGCACCTTATTTGTGTTTCTATTCTATTTAGGTCCAGTAAAGAATACAGACACTGTACATTATTTTTATTACTGAGTCTGAAAAAACCCTACATAAATAAATTACAATGATTTGGACATGTATATGTGCATATTTCTTTTTGTCTCCTAAAATTAAGTAAGTATTTTAGGAAAAATTGTCAGCACAGCAACCAGCAAGAGTTGGTGGCTGCACACTGAGGCCACCAAAAAATTTGTTCTGAGAACCCCCGTGCTAACACACCATTAATTACACAGTTACATCTCAGCAGCATCAAATGATCAGTTCAGCCAGCCACCTACAGTAACTCCTTCCCATCCCATACTCAGAGCCTTTACCCAAAACCCTTTCAAACAGATGTCTTTTGTAGCATGCCAGGTCACCAAATTCAGGCCATTTTGAACAAGGCGGCAAGCAAATTCCAGGATCTCAGAGCCCTCACAGAGAACAGCCTACCAGCTGCCCCTTCTCTTTTATAACAAGGGAGATTCAGCTCGAGAGCCTCTGCTGACCACAGCCATGACAGCTTGGCACAGGGTGAGAGGTGATCCCAGGCCAGTTAGAACTTTACAGATCTTAGCGAATATTTTAAACTCTACTCAGAGACCAACTGGCAGCCAGTGTCAAACCCAGAGTGCTGGGGTCATGCGTTCCCTATGAGATGCCCCATTCAGTAAGTTAGCCACCTCTATCTGCACCAGCTTTAGTCCCTGAATGGTTTTAAAGACTCGCTCCATGTGCAGTACATTGCAACAGTCTAATCTTGAGGTGACAAAGATATGGATAACAGAGGCAATGCCCACATGCAAAAGGAAAGGTCACTGCCTCCTCTCCGGATGCAGCTGGTACGAAGCTGACTAGGCTTTTGCTGTAACATGATGGTCAGACAGTAGCAGGGGGTCTAGAATCACCCCTAAATTCCAAACCCTAGTGACTAATGGCAGATGCACTACCTCAGTCAAAGGGACTGATATTACTTCTACCATCTCCCACAGCTACTTCACCCACCCACCACCTCTCTCCTCTCGTTTGAGTTGAGCCTCTGCCAGTTCACACTCATGCATGCCCTAATCTCAGCTAGACACTGGCTGAGGAGCTGAACTGTATCAGCCAAGTTGGGTATGAACAGCATGTTGAAAACACCACATCTCATGGCTTTTTACTAGTCCTCGCTACACGTTGAACAAAAGAGTGACCAAATGGCACCCTGAAGCACCCAACACTTCAGATATTCAGGAAGAGGTGCAATCAGACAACTATCCACAGAGATCTCTTCTAAAGAGGCTGTTATTGTTCCCCTGCTTTGTCAATTTTACGTCTGCCTATTTCTTATTGATTTTCAGTTTAACTCAATTTTCTAGATATCTATTAATTCAAACCTTTTCATTTTTAAGCCCCTGCCTGTTTATGGAACAATACACTTAAGCATTGACTATTATATTGTATCGTGACTTCAATGGGACTATGCATGTGTTTAAAGTACAGTGCACATCTGCAGGAGCAGGGTCTTAGACTGCCTATAAACTGAAACATTTTTAAAAATTGATACCCACCCACCAGCCCATAGGCATAGCCCAATTCCTTGAGAGTTTGGGCCTTTCTTGCAGTCTGAATAGAGGGAATTCTTAAAACACCATACCACACAAAAATAAGGCACATACCTCCTCTATCTAATAAGCCTCCAAGGCCTGACAGCTATTCAGTTAGTTTATTTAAAGTTTGGTCCAAGTAGTTATCTTTATTGGCTAATTATTTAACACTCTGCTGTAAAGTGGGGACAGGTAAAATCTCTGCAGATTCCACCACATGCTCCTCAAGCTGCTCCAACTTCCTTGTTTGAGACACTGAGATGTTCTGAATTTAGAAGGAACACATATGTACATATGTTGTCGTCCCATGCAGTTCACTCAAGGCACTAAGATTAAAACTAAATTCTAAGCTCAAGACATTTTTATACTTCAATTATCTAGTGATGTTGAGTGCTGTGTTCTATAGCAAATTTCCCTACACTTCATATACATTTCTCCAAGTCACCTACTGTATCTTTTGAAATATAAATGTCTCACTAATCAGAAACGCCATGCAGTATTTTTATTTCTCAGAAGAAGATGGAGGAGAGGGGAATCTCAATGCCAAATACAAACAGCAATATTATTATACTGAATTCCCTGATCAGTGAGTCTAGTTTTTTCTATTTCTCCCTTTCAGTAGTAAAATCTCTACTCCTGTGGGAATTCTGCACTACTGTGCACATGCATAATTAATAAGCCATGCATATTTTTAATTTTTTGTGCAAAAAAGCTGCTGCTGAAACATGCTGCAGTTCCGCCTTTTGCCCACCAGAGGGCACTGTGGTAGAAGAACAGTAGCCACTCCCAGCAGAAAATCACTTCTGCAGTTCCACCTTTTACTCACCAGAGGGCATTGTGTCAATAGAACAAAGCAGCAGCTCCCAGCCAGCCAGGGAAGAGAAAGATCCTGCTTTCTTTGCAGTGCCTGTCAGGCCAGGTCAGGAGAGAGGGGCGATGGGGAGACAGCCAGCATGAGGTGCTGGGGGGTCAAACAGGGGCTGGGGCTGAATGGGAGTGAAGGGGCAGGGCCACAGGGGAGAGGGAGGGAGGGGGTGCAGAGCTCCATAGGGACAGAGAATGGCTAAGTGGGGCACAGACACATGGGGAAAGGGGGAGGAGGTACAGGGACACAGCGGCTGAGTGGGAGCACAGAGACACAGAGGGAGGAGGTACAGGGACAGAGGGTGGCTGGGTGGGGCACTGAGACATGTGGATGTGGAGCAGGTACAGAGCCACATAGGGACAGGGGAAGTGGGTATCTGAGTGGAGGGAAGGGACATGTGGACAGGTGGGTGCAAGGACACATGGGGTGCAGGAACACATGGGGACAGGGGAAGATGCGTCTTCCACTCTTCCAGTGGACAGATGGAAGATACTCTCCCCTGTATCATACAATAAATTGCTTAGTGTTCTGAAAGGTTTAAACTGCAGTTCCACTCAGAAAAGTAACTTAAAGAGTTAATGTGGGGTTCCACATTTCTCAACCATTTCCATTCCAAGTTTGCTCAGCTTACACATAAGAGATTCCCCCTATCCCTCTCGAACAGCCAGCACAGCAAATTCAACCTGGCATCTGAAAGAGGAGCTGGATTTTCTCTCTCTCTCATGTATCATCAATAATAAATATTTCAGTGACTAGATTATGCCCTCATTTACACTGGTACAACCCCATTAGTCTTCTGTTGTAATGCAGAAGTCCAGGGTCAGTTTGCTGTTCAGGTTAAGATTTAGAGTTCCAGAGATGGTAGAGAATAAATGAAAAAAAATAATGAACATGGTATCCTATAATATTTTTAAATAATCATTTTTCAGAGAAGAACAATTTAGTAACCTCAAGTGGAGAAGGATCAGACAATATGAATATTAATATTCAGAGGACAGGCCTTGTATGCAGGAGACCTACTGCTGATGGGCCACAGATAGATAAGAGCATTAAGACTGTCAGACCAATAAAGAGAATGAAATTGTCAAAACTCTCCCTCAGTTTCTCCATAAGACTAGCAGAATTTGTTTTTGTGGAGACCAACAGTACAAATCTTGAGCTAGCCAAGTGAACTGTGATGGGTCAAGAGGCAAAAACATGGGACTGTCCGAGAACATTAGAGCAAAGGTGAACATGTTTTGGGGGCATGGGTTTATAGAAATGAATGAAGCCAATAAAGAGATCCAATTCAAACAACGTGAAACTCTACTCTCTTTGGAAGCTGATTATAGGTATTGGAGTTTACCTGTTACAACACTGCTTGAAAAGGTTACATTGAGTAAAAGCATCTGATTCATTCACTTACGTATCTATGTATTTCTTTAACTTTAGAGGGATTTCAAGAATACAATCTTACCTGTGCCAAGGTCTGACTCACATCACAAGAGTTCACGCACAATAGTTGACCCAAGTAGCACTATGATCACTAGAACTGTGGGTGGTAGCAAAAGGATGGAAAGCTTTTCCAT
The DNA here is from genome assembly GCF_025201925.1 of Gopherus flavomarginatus. Lineage (NCBI taxonomy): Eukaryota > Metazoa > Chordata > Testudines > Testudinidae > Gopherus > Gopherus flavomarginatus. Next base: position 64,774,414 of record NC_066624.1, read on the forward strand.
ATCTCCTCTAACAAATTATCAGGTGCTGAGCACTTCCTCCCACTGAACAGCTTCAGAATCTCATGCTTTTGAGATCATACAGCACCTCTCCTCCTCTCTCCTATTCCAAGAACTTCCACCTTTCCTTAAGAACCAACAGGATACTAAACGGACATTCCACCATCTCACAGAAAAGTAATCACTTGAGGTGGAATTAATCAAAGAGTTAAAACTCAAGTTTATCTCAAACCTGTCTTTGCAAAGACCCTTTTAAAGATTATAAAATCTTAAGGATCCATTAAAATAACACAATCAACAAAAATAACTTTATTCAATTAGAAAGGAAAGCAATTATCATGTGCTGCAGAGGTTTGGGGGTGGAGGGAGTGAGGTTTTTATGTTTGTTTTTTGGGGGTATTTATTAAGATTTGATGGAATGCTGAAAATGTTCCACCCTCACTGATTTTAACTGTGATTAAAAATACTAGTCATTCTTTAAGGCTGAAAATAGTTTTCCTTCTGTTCCACTTCAACTCACAAAGTTCTCGAATAGTAGAGATTTTCCATTGACCAACTGTACACTGGCTTTTCTCGGCTATTTGCAGTAGGCTTCAGCAGTGCTGTTTCTGAAGATCTTGTGTGGTTTTTGTGACTTCCAAAACAATAACATTCAGCTCTACACTATACACTATGAACTCCAGCTCATCATCAAAAACTGGGGATGAGAATACATGTAGGGCAGAAAAGTTTCAGCAGCCACAGATGAAGAATGTTGTGCGCAGGCACTAATAGAGCAAACATCTAGGAGAAACCACTGAAGACACTGATGTCCTTGTTCACTCAATCTTCAGTCTATAATATCCCTGGTAAGTCCATCACTGCAAGATAAGAAAGGCAGGAAGCCCAACAGCAAATTCTTGCAACGTAATCGCCCCTGGCTACCATTCCTGAGCCCATGCCTACGCTTTGGACTCAATTGTTTCAACTTCCTACTTAGTTTCTTGAGTTCTTTCCCCAAATGGGCATGTAGAATCTCATTTTCTCAGGTTTATTTCTGCACCTTCGTGGTCAGTATACTGATGAGCACCTCATCCTCATATGGCAGTGATGGTGTCCAGGAAATCAAACACATCTACATAGAATAGTAGCCTGTCCCGGTTGAGGATGGCGTTCTTGATATATTCCAGGAACTTCCATGCCTGAAAAACAGATGAATAAGGACAATTATTGATACACAGTAGTTTCTAGACAGCTGACAGAGATTCAGCACGGAGAATTTGACAATATGCTACAGAATGAGCACACAAAAATATAAGACAACACAATTGCCGCACAACGTACGGGTTGGTTGATGGACAGGGAAACTCAGCAAGGAAGACATATAGCTCACATTTTCCTTCTCTTTTACAACTTGTGAGGAGGGTTCCGGGTCCTGACTAAACCCACCCAACAAGCACAGACTTGAATGAGGCAGTTTTAATCTGTATACAACTGGAAACTGCAACCATGTTCTGGTCTCAAAATAGATCAACATCAAGGAATTAGCTAAAGCAATGAGACTACATAAAATATACATTGTGACTGAACTAAGGCCAATAACCAGGTCTTACCCTCAGACTTCCAATCCCAGTGTTCATGATACATTTTCTCCTCTTCCAGCACTCCAAGATTTCCTGGACTGGGTTTCCAACAATGGCCCTGATTTTGTTCTATTCTCTCAGCTACATTTTCATTTTACTTTGCTTTCTTTTGACTTTTTTTGTCCCATCTCAAAGTCATCACAACATCTCCAATGCTCTTGAAAGAAGAGGAAATCTAGGAAGAGAAATGGTGAAACTTAGTTGTTAATAAATGGTGGAACATTTGTAGTATTCCATCATGCCCCAGAAGCAAGCATGTGGAACACAACACAGAGAATAGTGGTTCAAATTACAGTACCTCCTATCTTGAGAACTTTTACTTCAAATCACTGCCTGTCATCTCTTGGACATTTGTGGTGAAGTATTACTTTGGCACCTTCCTCAACTTCACCCTTCCGATGTCTTGTTTCCATAAATTCCATGATTACGCTGTCTTCACTAAGGAACTGAAGAGCCTTCATGTCTCACTGGATGATCTGTGACTGCTCCATCTTGACATGCTGCATGATCTGTGACTGCTCCATCTTGACATGCTGCAATTAGTTCACAATGGAATGCCAGCTGGTACTGCCAAGAAACTGACTTTGTCCCCCACTTGTGAGTCAAGCAGCCTTTTAACACTATTGGAACAATTGGGAGTAGCAAGGCTTGACCACTAATTGGTGGCTCTTGGCTCACAAGCTGTTTAAAAGATTACTTAAAAAGAGCTGTACACCAAATTTCATAAAAAGATGAGGAATTTTATCAGCTGTAACTTGGTCAAGATTAGTTGAAAGTTTAGCACTATTCTCTAAGAGATGCCACACACAGGAACACACTACTTGCTGGGATGGGCATCCAAATTTCTTGTTCCAGTCCTTTGAGATATTTGTCATTGGACGTTTGTGCAATGGATAAGAGGAGATCTCCAAGGAAATGCATATGGTGAATACAGAGAAATGGTACTATAAAAAGGAAGTCTGGGTCTAGTTTTGTTCTTTTTCTTTATCTTGAAGTGATATTCAAAAAGAGAAGTGATTTTGAAGAAGATTGTGAGCTTCACCTAAGATCAATGAATACATGGAGAAATTTGAGGTGGGCATAACCCCCAGAAACGTTAACTGAATTGATCAAAAGAACAGCTGGTGCTACAGAAAGACACAGTGATGTCGAATGTAATAACAAAGCACAAGTACTGAAATTAAATGTATGAAAAAGTATGAAGTACAATACAATAATGTAAAAACTGTAACAGAATGAATATTCTTTTAATACACATTGCCCTTTGCTTCAGGAGGTCCTAAGTACTAACAGTTGCAACAAACAAAGCCCTAGAATGGCTTGAAAGCAACATGAAGTTCAACTACATGATCTTCACAGATGAGAAAACAGCCAAAATCACTACTACACTACATCTGATTTAACACATCCTCAGACATCAGCATGTGAAGCCACTGCCATGTTTAGAGAGCCACATCTGGATGCAATTTTAAGAGCAGGAAAGGCCCAGCAGTTATTTTTGAAAGTATTATATGAGCTTCCTGATGCCCTATAAACCCTATTAAGAGTTGGAACCTGTGCACTTAACTTATCCTTTACTATATTCAGGTATCACTAATCAGTACTACTTTTTAAAACAGGAAAATAAGGAATGTAGGGTGCCATAAAACTTTCAGCATCAGAGATTTTTCCAAGGTGAGGAAAAATATTCTCTCTCAATGGTAAAAGGTCATGGAGCAATATTTTGGCATAAGAGTTGTACAAACAAATCCAATTACATGTTTTACAGGGTTTTTGCAGACAGTTACCCAAAAGCATAACGTAGTCAGAGAATTCACTGAATCACAGGGAATTAACTGAGTGGCACCAATTGAATCTTTGACACACCAAAGGAAAGCCTATGAAGAAAAAAGGATTTCTAGTGTGATCAAGTATTTTTAGAGAAAAACTCTGCCTGCAAAGATATGCAATACAGAGATCACCTTCAGAAAGTTCCCAGGATGGTTGAAAGGCCAGGAGCAGCCAACAAAACATAGCCAGACATATGCTAATGTTCTTTATAGGTACCAACACTAATTTCCTGGGTTCTGCCTGCCCCCCCGCCCCCAAACTTACCTCTTGTATTAAGAGTAAAAAGAAATTTCCTAAAACATAGCTTTCTGCCATTTATACATGGGTTTGTTAGATTTTGCTCTTGCTTTTCTCAATAGTGAGGCAGATTAGACTTTTTTCTGGTTTTGTCTTCTAGTTGTTAAAACAATAAATATAGATTCAAAATCTATTGCGTAGAAGAAAAGCTGCACATGTGACTAATTAAATACCAAAGGCCATGTTCTCTAGCAGAGCTTCCCATTATTGCAGTCCCATAACCGTATATTAGCGGAGGCTATAATTCTGTAAAATTTTTGTCAAGTTAAGAAAAACATTTGAGGCCAGAAGGGACCATTAGATCACCTAGTCCAGGGGTGGGCAAACTTTTTGAGCTGAGAGCCACATCTGGGTGGGGAAAATGTATGCAGGGCTGGGGCAGGGGGTTGGGGTGCGGGAGGGAGTGTGAGGTGCAGGGAGTGTGAGGTGCAGGAAGCGGCTCAGGGCAAGGGATTGGGACAGAGAAGGGGTGCAGGGTACAGGCAGGGGGCTTAGGGCAGGGGATTGCGGTGCAGGAGGGGTGTGAGGTGCAGGCAGGGGGCTTAGGGCAGGGAGTTGGGGGGCAGGGGACAGCAGGGGTTCGGGCTCCAGCCTGGCACCGCTTACCTAAAGTGGCTCCGGGGTAGCAGCAGCACGCACTGGGGCCAGAGCAGGCTCCCTGCATGCTTGCCCTGTCCCTGGCCCCGCGCCGCTCCAGGAAGCACTGCAGCCCCTGGGGGGAAAGGGGGTGGAGGGCTCCGCACGCACTGCCCTTGATGCGCCTCTAGATACCTCCCCTGAAGCTCCCATTGGCCGCGTTTCCCTGTTCCTGGCCAATGGGAGCTGCAGCAGGCAGTGCCTGGAAGCAAGGGCAACGCACAGAACCCTCTGCCCCTCCACCCGGGGGCTGCAGGGACATGGTGCCAGTCGCTTCTGAGAGCAGCGCGGGGTCCATGGCAGGCAATCCTGCGGGCCAGATCCAAAGCCCTGAGGGGCCAGATCCAGCCTGCAGGCAGTAGTTTGTCCACCCCTGACCTAGTCTGACCTCCCAACATAGACCCAAGAATTTATGAGGTTGTAAATTGAGGTTCTTCAAGATGTCTCTTAGGCCTGGTCTACACTGGGTGGGAGGTCAGGGGAGGATTGATCTAAGATATGCAATTCAGCTATGAGAATAGCGTAGCTGAAGTCGACGTATCTTAGATGGACTTAGAATCACTTACTTCGCATCCTCACGGCGCGGGATCAACGGCCGCCACTCCCCCATCAACTTTGCTTCTGCCTCGCGCCAAGCTGGAATTCAGCAGTTGATGGGAGAGCGATCGGGGATCGATCTATTGCATCTACACTACACGCAATAAATCGATCCCGATAGATCGATCACTACCCCATGTCACACCTATGGCTACTGAGCCACTTTGTGGTGTCTTGCTTCAGAACAGTCTTCTAGCAATGTAAGCTAACTCACTCTTGCATCCTCCACCCCTCCCCTAGGGAAAACTAACGTTCTGAGGGCAAGGCTATAGAGGGGGTGAAGCACCCTTACCACCTCAGTTCCTTCCACCACAAAGCCAGATACACTGAACAAAGACCCAGACAGAGGAAGGCAGGTGGGAAGCATATGTATGCATCTTGAAGAACCTCAGTTACAAGTAAGAAACCTTCACTTCGAGTGGCTCTGCATAGTTCCACTTACAGGATAGCCTGCTAAGCAGTGCTGAAAACTGAACTGAAGGCAGGAACAGAATCCTAATTGAATACGGAATGCAGCATCACTTTACCAAAACCAGATTCTGTCTGAGAGGCCAGGTCCAAAACACTATGCTTTAGCAAACGTGTGCTCTGAAGTCCAAGTTGCAGCTCTGCAAATTTCAGCAATTGGTACATGCCTAAGACAAGCAAAGGAAGTAGCCACAAGCTCTACTGGAATATGGTTGAATCAAAGCAGGTACAAGAACTTTTGCTAGCATATAACATTCAGCAATATGTTGTTTAATCCATCAAAATGCAGTTTGGGAAGAAACCATATGCAGTAACTCCTCACTTAACATTGTATTTATGTTCCTGAAAAATGCAACTTGAAGTGAAACAATGTTAAACGAATCCAATTTTCCCATAAGATTTAATGTAAATGCAGAGAGTTAGATTCCAAGGAAATTTTTTTTTGGGGGGGGGGGCAGACAAAAGGCATTATACTGTATACCGTACAGTACAGTACTGTGGTTGGGAAGTGCCCCAGCTTACCTGACATAGGCACAGCTCGCTGCAGGCAAGGACCCTAGGAAGCACCTTTGCAGTAGCAGCGGCAGCTTCCCCGGAGAACAGGCTTGGATTTTGCCGGGAATGCTCCAGGCCTGCCTCTTCCTGTCCCTGCTCCACTCCAGGCCCACCTCTTCCCACCCCCACTCCACCTCCTCTACGGAGAATGCCACATCCCTCCCTCCCCCCACACCCGCAAGTCCTAAGCGCCGCCAAACAGCTGGATACAGGGGAATCAGGTTTTCCCTTCATCCATGCTCAAAATCTGGTCCACTTTAAATGGTAACAGCTTCTAATGGACTGTTTTCTGGAGATAATTAGTACATCCTGCACAGGGCAAGAACACAACTACTCAAGAGCAGACAAACCTAAAGTCCTATCACCCACTCCATCAAGTGAAGAGACTTTGGGTCCAGGTGAAAGATCTTGCCCTCCTGCTGAAACAAGAAGTCTGGAGACAGAGCAAGATGCATAAAGATTCTCCCCGATAGTTGCAGGAGACCAGTAAACAGATGTTGACATGGCCAAGCTGGGACAACAAGAATCATCCTGACCTGGTGTAGCTCCTGGATGAATGGAAAGGGGGGAAAAGGCATACATCGTGCCCTTTCCCCAGAGTAGAAGGAATGCATCGGACAGAGACGGACAGTCCCTCTACACACTGGAACAGAAGAGAACAATTTTTGTTGGACCTCACTGCAAACAGGTCCACCTCTGGTCAACACCAGATGGAGACTATGCTCTGGATCAGTTAATCCTTTAGGGACCATTCATGCTTCTGAGAGCTGTCTGTGCTGAGAATCCCCAACTACATTGTTTTCCCTGTCAGATGCAGGGCCACAGGATAATCATCATGAAGGATACACCAATCCCATAGATTTATAGCCTGTGCACACAGGCAAGTGGAGTGATCACCCCCTACCCCTGCCTGTTCATGTAATAGACAATATATTGGCAGTATGTCACCACCTGCACCAGTCTCCCTTGTAGGAGAGGAAGACATGACTTGAGGGCTAACCAAACTGCTCTCATTCCAACACACTGATATGCAGGGCTGTCTCCTGCTAAGACCACTGCCTTTGAACTGTCAACTGATTCAGAAGGGCTCCCCAGCCCTTTCTTGATGCATCTGACATCACCATTGGCAATAGGTCTGGGGGACTGAACTGCACACACCTCTAAACAAATTCATTCTGACTGACCACCATTTTAGGGAGGCTATGATGATCTGAGGTATGGTGATCAACGTATGGAGCCTGCCCTGACTTGATGTATAGACCCAAGATATCCAATACTGCATATTTCTCATTCTTAGTTGAGTAAATGAAGTCATGTTAAGTAGTGGCTGCCATAAGACCCAAAAACGGTTTTCCTCTGAGCTGCAGCAGCACTGTTGAATTTTTAAAAGAAACTAGCTTATTTTGAGAAATTTGTCCTCTGATAGAAAAGCTCTCCATTTCACAGAGTACAGTATGGAGCCTATAAATGGAATCCTCTGAGTAGGACAGAGAATTGACTTTGGGCAGTTTAGAAGGTGCCAGAGATCTGAAAAGAGACTTGCTGTAAAAACAATATGGCTTAACAATTCCTCACAGACATCAGGCATTAGTAACCAATCATCCAAATAAGGGTAAACAAAAAATACCCTGATTTCTCAAATGAGAAGCTTCCACAAAGAGGCATTTTGTGAAAACTCTGGGCACAATGGAGAGGCAAATGGAAGCATCTTGTACTGGAAATGCCATCTGGTCACTAAAAACAGAGGTACTTGTGATAGGTGTGATCAATCAACACATTAAAAATGCATCATTAAAATAGAGAGTCATGAATTAATCCATGACCAACAACGAAGGGTTTATGAAGGTCAAAGTCAACATGTGAAAATGGAACTTCAAACTGTACTTGTTCAATTCCGATAAGTCTAGAATCAGATGAAGTCCCCTGTGCCTCTCCTGCATCAGAAAGTAATGGGAATAAAAGCTGATTCTTGGGTATTCAAGGATCCCATCAACTGCTGCTATTAGAAGCAATTTTTCTACTTCTGCAGGAAGAATACCATCATGAGAGGGGTTGTTGGAGACAGAAGGGTAGAGGAGATTGTGTGGGAGATAATCTTTCAAATTGTATGGCATAGCCCCTTTCTACAAACTCTAGAACCCACTGGTCTGACATAAATAGTCTCCATGCATTGATAAAGTGAGCTAGCCCCTCTGCAAAGAAGGGCAGGTTGGAGCTCATTGAGAGCTGGGAATGAGCCAATTATCTTATCAAAACTGAGGCTTGTTATTCCATGGCTAAGATGCTGCTGAAGATGCAAGTTCTTTAGACCTAGACCTCAGTCTGAGAAGCCTCTTATTTTGACGACTCTGGAAGGGTGCAGGCTACTGGTATTGTTGAAGTCTCTAACCTGATTAAGAGTAAGACCAAGACTAGGGGGTAGTGCTGTCTCTGACACCAGAAAGTAGAGGGTCTCCTAGCAGAGGAAATCAAACCCAACTAGTGGCTATCCATTTCATTTCCTTTAATATTTCCAGTAACTTGTCTGTTTTTCACACTGAAAAGACCCTCTCCTTCAAAGGGAAGGTCCTCCAACTTAATTTTCGTGTCTAGAGCTAAGGAGGAAGAACAAACCAGACATGCCTCCTCATGGTCAGAGCAGATACCAACGTTCTGGCAGCAGAGTCCGAAGTCTCAAAAGAGGCCCTAAGGGAACACTTGGCTCCGTTTTGGCCTTCCATTAATATGAGATTGACCAGTCTTCTTCAGTCAGGTAAATCCTGTAAAAATAATGTAATCTTTTTCCATAAATGAAATTGGTAGCAAGCCACAACTTGCCTAAAAATTTTCCACGCAACACTGAGGGACGATGAAGAGAACACCTTCCTCTCCAAAGAATCAAGCCTCTTCCCATTTTTATCAGTTTGGATGGAGTATGATTGTTCAGATCTTTCCCTGTTACTGGTAGTAGCCTCCACAATTGAATTAGGAATAAGGTGGATATGAAAGTAGGAAAACCCCTCAGAGGGCATCTGATGCAACTTGTCATCTTTCTCAGAAGAGGCAGACATCACTCTCACAAATTCAGCTGTCTGTAGCAAAATTATCCAAAATTAGTTAGGATATTCTACTCCAAGTAGCACCAAGTATCTTTCACAGGCACTGCAAGAAGTTTAAAAGTGGACACCATACTGCTGACTAATATACACTAGGTTAGCATATCTAGATATAAATCACATTACCTAAATATATTATGCACACCACACATCAGTATTGATTAAGCACATAATAGTAATATAATAGCAGTAATATAGCTTAAATTGGCCTATGCTTTTTATATAACCCTGCCCACCTAAGCTAAGTATCCTCTTGCATTCACTGAAGAAAGTTTTGGCTTAAGCAAATAGGGAAGCTGTCAAGACCAACAAGACAGATGAGTGCTTCATCATAACAGGAAGGGAGTTACTCTCTGAGGCCAGTACTTAAGTGTCCCAAAGAAAGAGGACATGACATGATTGTTCTACCCTAGTACAGACCTCAGAGGTGCTGTCATGCCCTTTGGTACCTGGAATGCATGTGTTCAAAACAAAGCGATACATCATGGTACCTGAAAAACAAGGTAGAAAGCTGATTGGTTACATCTAATTTCAGATGATGTACATACCACCTTTTATTAGTAAACAGGTAGGGGATAAAAGATGGCTTTAGGGAATGTAACTTTGGGAGCACCTCTGTGTAAGGTGAATGTTATAGTGCTGCATGAGATAGTTTCCCAGAGACCGGTATCTTACAGAACCTTTTTCCAGTATTATTGGATATCTGACTGATAGTGATTTTTTGGACTCTTGAATATATTTCATAACAAACCAAAGTGTGGTCAAACAATTGACTATACAATTTATCAACAATATGATTTCACCAAACAGTGGAACTGAGTAGCGCCCACTGATAAATCGGATTCGTGGTCTAATTCCAAACAGCTCCTTTTTTTGAGCAGGAGATAACTCCTCATCTTCTTTCTCAGACAGCATTTCAGGCATAGTTATCTCTATCAAGGTCCATAGGAGTTATATCTGTGGGATCGCTGGATTGCCAGATCCTTTATACACAAAAAATTAACTCTTCAGCCACACAGAGAGTAACTGAAAAATTCCTAAAGTGGCCTCCAGTAAGGCCACGGACTCCAGGATAGCCAGTCTCCCCAGTAACTGCAGTTTAGGAACATGCCTACAGGAGGCAAAGCATAAGCTGCTACAAACAGAGCGACAGGTCTCTGCATTCTTCTTCTATCTTTCTCTTAGTAAGAATCTGGGTTTGGCTCAGATAGAATGCACCAGAAATAACAACAACGAGGAGTCCTTGTGGCACCTGAGACTAACAAATTTATTTGGGCATAAGCTTTTGTTGGATATAACCCACCTCATCAGAAGCATGGAGTTGAAAATACAGTAGCAGGTATAAATATACAGCACGTGAAAAGATGGGAGTTGCCTTGCCAAGTGAGGGGTCAGTGCTAACAAGGCCAATTCAGTTAGGGTAGATATGGCCCTTCCCAACAGTTGAAAAGAAGAGGTGAATATCAAGAGAGGGAAAATTACTTTTTGTAGAGCTAACGAGGCCAATTCAATCAAAGTGGATGTGGCCCATTCCCAGCAGTTGATAAGAACGTGAGAGTATCAGAGGGAAAATTATTTTTTGTAGTGACCCAGCCACTCCCAGTCTTTATTCAGGCCTAGTTTGATGGTGTCATGTTTGCAAATTAATTCCAGCTCTGCAGTTTCTCGTTGAAGTCTGTTTTTGAAGTTTTTTTTGTTGAAGAATGGCCACTTTTACGTCTGTTATTAAGTGTCCACGGAAATTGAAGTGCTCTCCTACTGGCTTTTGAATGTTACAATTCTTGATGTCTGATTTGTATCCATTTATTTTACTGACACAGACTAACATGGCTACCCTTCTGAAACCTGTCACTAGGAATAACAGTGGATCCAAAGGGAAGAATGGAGATCCAACTCTTTGAGGGGACCCCGTAGGGGTCCTAGAAGGAGAAAGGATGGGGGGGTCAGGGGAAAAACCAGCAATGGTTTCTGGCCTCTTCTTAACAGGATGAAAAAGATGGTCTTGGAACCATGCCTCCTTGAAACCCTGTGGTTTACACCTGGATCTGATGAATGAACTGGAGCTCCACGGTGACAGAGCTTTCAGAAACAGACGATGTTGTCAGGACCAACAACAGATCCAATGAGGTGGACAACATCTGATGCAAAATTATACACAAATCATTTCTCGTTACTGGAGATGGGGGTGGAAAGGATCTCCACTTCAGAAATGTAGCAGCCTTGTCAGAATCAGATGTATCCAATAGTTCTGATGCATGGGAACCAGCAGCACTAACAGAAGCTGTTTTGTCTCTATCTTTGTCTCTTTCTTCGGAGCTGCAACAGATGGAACTTAAGGTGCTGAGGGCCCAGATTCTGACACACTGATCAATTCCATCTTCCTGAATCTGGTCCTGCAGCTAGTAGATACTGCACCAGTGTGGGTGGTCAAACGGTCTCTGAACCTCTCTTCTGGCTCCAGGGCAGTCAGATTCAGCCACCTAGCCCTCGTTTCAGACACCTGTAGCTTCAGTGGCTTGACTGAGGGACCCACGGGAACCGATTCCGGGCCTGACAAGGGTTTCAGTTTCTTGGAATCTTTCAGTAACGTGGTGCTGGTAGCTACGGGGCAGAGACTGGCCTCTTAGACCTAAGATGCAAGGTCTGACTGGATCCAGAGGGCATAGCCTCACCAGCTTCCTTCAAAAGGAAGAGCTGCAAAATAGACATCCTATCCTTGTGGACTCTGGGAGTAAAAGTCCAGCAAATTGAACATCTAGTAGGCATTTCCCCCTCTCCCAGGCACTTGATGCACTGCACATGGTCACTAGATGCCAGGAAGACAGCTAGGCAGGAAGCACACTTCTCGAAGCTTAGTTTCCTCTGTTTCTTTGGTTCCTACATAACCCAGTACCAGGAAAACACTAAGTATACTGAACAAGCTAACACTGACTATTTCTAAGAAGAAAGAAAAACTGACTCTGAAGACACTAGAGCAAATCACATCTGCACAGGCATAGGACAGGACAGCAAACCACATCTGCACAAGAAAGAACTGAAGGAGTGAGGGCACTCTGCCCACTACATAGCCTCTCCCTCAGAAAGCTGGTGACACTAGTGAGAAGGACTGGGGTGGGGAGGGGAGAGTGTGAATGCTCTAGTTTACACTGTTAGAAAAAGATTCTGCCGTAAGGCACCACAACGTGGCGCAGTACCCAGAAGTGGGAATATGCAGAACCACTCAAAGAAAAATACCCAGTCACTCCTGTAGGAAACCAAATAACTTGTGTTTAAGTACAATGTATCTTCCTGAAAGGCATCCAGCCTTGATCGGGATATCTCTAAGATGGAGAATTCACCACTTCCCTAGGGAGTTTGTTCCGATGGTTAAATCACCCTCACTTAAAAATGTGTGATTAATTTCTCAATTGAATGTCTAGTTTTAATGTCCAGCTATTTGTTCTTGTTATGCCTTTCTCCACTAGACTAAAATGCCCTTTAGTACCTGGTATTTTCTCACTGTGACTATACTTACAAACCGCAAGTCACTTCTCAATCTTCTTTTTGATAAACTAAACAAATAAAAGCTCTCTAAGTCTTTCACTAAAACACATTTGTATCCAGCACTCAAATCATTTTTGTAGCTCTTTCCTAAACTCTCTCCAATTTATCAACACCCTTTTTGAAATGTGGACATCAGAACTAGACTCAATATTCCAGTACTGGTCTCAGTGCCATGTATAGAGGTAAAAATCACCTTTCCACTATTCTCCACTCCATTCTTCGTACATCCAAGGATAGCATTAGCCCCTTCTGCCACACCATCTCTCTGGGAGCTCACATTGTCCACTATGACCCCTATATCCTTTTGAGTCACTGCTTTTTAGGATAGTCCCCCATTATGTAGGAATGGCCTACATTCCTTATCTTGCATTTTGCTCTATTTTATTTAAATAGGCCCAGTCCACTCAGTGATCTAAATAGTTCTGTATGACAGCTGTGTCTTCATCTTTCTTTACCACTCTGCCAATGTTGTGTCATTTGCAAATCTGATGAGATCATTGATTAGAATGTTGAATAGCCTAGAACGAAACCCATGCAGGGACCCCACTAGCAACACCTCCATTTGATGATGATGGTGATGATTCTCCAATGACAACTACTTTTTAAGAGGCCATTTAGCCATTCCTTAATCCATGTAATGTCTTTATTTATATCAGAATGTCACGTGTTATTAAGTCAAATATATTACAAAAGTCCAAACATACTCTATCTATTCAGCTACCTTTATCAACCAAACTTTTAAGGTCAAACAAACATGATTTTTCTCATAAAGCCTATTTTCCATAAAACTATGCAGATCAGTATTAATTATATTCCCATTTTCCAGTTCTTTACTGATCTGGGATTCATTTTTCCATATTTTGCAATGGATTGATTTTAGGCTAACTGGCTTATAATTATTCAGGTCATCCCAGTTGTCCTTTTTGAATACTGGCACAACATCAGCACTCTTCCACTCTTCTGGAATTTCGCCCATATTCCAATATTTATAAAAAATTAACTCAGGACTCGGGGGTACAAGTTTTCCAGATCTGCTAATTTAAATAAGTTTATGCTAGTCAACACTGTTTAACATCCTCAATTATTGATGGCCTGGAAAGCACTTGTCACCTTCATGTGATAGAAGATCATCAGACTACTACTTTCCAAAATTAGAACAAAACAAACAAACAAAAAATCTCTTTAATTTACCTTTTCTGCATCAACAACCATTTTACTATCTCCACCTAGTAATGGGCCTATATCAGCGATGGGAAAACTTTTTGGCCTGAGGGCCACATCTGGGTATAGAAATTGTATGGCAGGCCATGAATGCTCATGAAATTGGGGGTTGGGGTGCATGTTCCAGCTGGGGGTGTGGGCTCTAGGGTGGGGCCAGAAATGAAGAGTTCAGGTGTGGGAGGGGGCTGTGAACTAGGGCAGAGGGCTGGGATGTCGGTGGGGCCCTTCTGGCTAGGGATGAGGGGTTGAGGATGCAAGAGGATGCTCCGGGTTGGGACTGAGGAGTTTGGAGCGTGGGAGGGGAATCAGGGCTAGGGCAGGAGGTTGGCACGCGAGGGGGAGTCACGGGTATAGGCTCCATGCAGTGCTTACCACAAGCAACTCCCAGAAGCAGAGGCATGTCCCCACTCCTACACGGAGGTGCAGCCAGGCGACTCTGTGCGCTGTCCTGGCTGCAAGCACAGCCCTGCAGCTCCCATTGACCGTGGTTCCTGGCCAATGGGAGTTGCAGGGGCAGCGCTTGGGGCAGGGCCAGTGTGCAGAGCCCCCTGGCTTCCCCAAGGCTTAGGAGCCAGAGGGGGGACATGCCACTGCTTCCAGGAGCGACGCAGAGTGGGGCAAGCCCCTGACCCCACTCCCTGGCTGAAGCGGGGCAAGCCCTAGACCCCGCTCCCCAGCAAGATCTCAAGGGTCGGATTAAAATGTCTGGAGGGCCAGATGCAGCCCGCGGGCTGTAGTTTGCCCACCCCTGGCCTATATCATTGCCAGGTTTTCTTTTCATGATATACTTAAAATCCTTGTCCTTAACCATACCAGCCATGATTTTCCCCGTGTCTTTAGCAGCTTCCCTGGTCAATTTTCTATACTTCATAACTTCTGATTTCTACTTATTCCTATCCACCTCCCTCCTTTTCTTAACATTTGTTTTTATATAATTTTCTAATTCCTCTCTTCACTTCTCTTAAGCACAATTGACTTTTAACCAAAGTAGTCCTCTTTCATGATTGCCAAAAAGCCACAATCCAATAAATTCTTCTTAAACTCCTCCCAATTTTCATTCACATTTTTCTGCCTAAAATTACCTCCCAATAAATTTCACTCAATTTTCTTCAGCTCTGTGTGGTGTTTGTGTATGTGTGATAATGTCCACAGGGCAAGCAGAACCATAAGCCACCATGTTACCTCTCTGCCTCAGCAAGGGAGAATGTTGCTGGAGCTTTAACTGTGCAGCTCCCTACCACAGCAGTCTGTCCACCTCAACAGCAAACTCCACAAGACACTGTCAGTCTTTACCTTGCCATGCACATAATATTCACTAGACCACAGGTTCAGAGATCACCAGAGACATCTTCTCTGCAGTGTTTAGTCCCTCTCACTGGACACACACAAATTAAATTTGTTGCCTCCAGAGAGACAGTGTACACACCAGCCTGTTGGCTTGCTGAAGACACACTCTACCTTAAAACAGCACTGAGATAATTTATAGTAAAATTAAGAGTAAGTTTATTAAGGGCAGAGATTTAAATGACACTAAGCAGAGATAAAAACAGAAAATGTTACAAATAAAAAACACTTCCTAGTGTCTAAGACTTAAATTTAGTATGTTACAATCTTTGTCTGAACAGCTTTCTCACTTACATCAAGTTACCAGAGTTTCCAGCCCTTCCAGTAAGAGCAGCCAATGTTCACAGAATCAGAGTGCGCTGTCCCCTCTGCCCTTTAAGTGACGGATACAAGAATGTCTTTTTGCTCCCCTTATATTTCCTAAAGTATATTAATTCTCACTTAAGAGCCAAGACCACCTCCTGAGAGGTTCAGACACCAGTGCGTGCCCTGGTGTGTTCACTATGCTGTTTCCTCTGCCAATTGTTAGCTTGATCGCTTTGTTTACCTGACATGTAAATGTACTTTCATTATCCTCTGCCTGTAACCAACCCAGGCAGACAGATAAATCCACAGTCTTGTCTTAGTCAACTTGTTTATTCGGTGCCTCCAAAACAAACACACTTCCAGCATATATATATAGCTTCCTACACAACCATACATCCGTCACACGATATTCATGACTAGGCTGACCAGATGTCCTGATTTTATAGGGACAGTCCCAATATTCTGAGTTTTATATTATATAAGCGCCTATTACACACCACTCCCATCTCAATTTTTCACACTTGCTATCTGGTCACCATATGCATGACCAGCGTGACACCAACTTTTACAGGATACCTTACAAGACACTGATTCACTAAATATTGTGATTGTGATTAGCGTGCCTTTTCCAGTTGGTATAGAGGGGCAATTAGGATCACTTTAAAAAAAAAAAAAAAACAAACAAACACTGATTGAGACTATCCAGTTTGCCCATAGTGAATGTAATCAGGTCATAATCACCAGTCTCTAGGCAAACACTAGCTTCCAGTCCAGTGATCAATTCTACCTTGTGTTGACCTTTTGTATGAGAAAATCATAAGTTTTTAGAAGATAATGATGTTTTATTACTGGCTGCATGAGGTACCTCCAACATGTCTCCCCTAGACTAAAGTGCCCAATGATAGCTTTCTTTCCACATATTACAGATAGACACTTAAGGGGCAACTCATTCTGTTCTCTAATTTCATTCAGTGGTCAGTAACACCCCTAGACCTCCAAGTATACTCTCCTGGACTTTGTTTATTTACCAATGCAAGGATTATGGGTAATAAAAAAGAGGTTTTGGAAATTCTCATTGATGTAACATGCATTTTCCAAATGTAAGACTCGTTTTTGACCATACTTTCTCTAATATAAATACATAGCAACATGTATATTAACACAGAAACGCTCCTTCCCTTTATAACCTACCAAAGCAAGACACTTTACTGTACACTCTTCTGTCCCTGGGGAGGGAATGAGAGAACAAAGAACACATGACAGATGTTAGTCACGTTGCTTAATGCTTTACTGAAACACACTCTGATGATCTTTAAGAACCTATGGGGAATAGAATGAGAAGAAACTCGATATAATTTGCATTACTGAAAGCTGGTGGATCGATTTGCCTGATTAGACTGCTAGAGTAGCTGGTTAAAACTTGTTTAGGAAGGATAGAGTGGATAAGAGGGTGGTGTTCTACATTGAAGATATCATTGTGTTTTAGCATTACTGATAACTCACAACAGCAGAAACTAACAATTAAAAATTCTTTCCACCTTCTTTGTCACTTCGGTTCTATATGTTCACAATGTCTTTATACGTTTGTATGTACGTGTATCACATACACCTTCCTCTTGTGATCATTTAACATCCACCTGACTGCTCCAACTAGTCTCCCACCAAGATTATGCCCCTATTTGTGAGACGCAGGCCTTCAATTTCATGTCAATTGCATAGCCAATGGTACATCTACAAGATTTTCTGCCTTTTTTCGCTCGTGGGACTAGAAGAATCTCTGAGAATATCACTTGGACTTGCCTCTTCTTCGGCTTCCTCCTGAGATCTTTGAAGTTTTCAATAATCTGCCATATCACCAGTCCCAGTGTATATTACCGGTGGAGACTTGCCAGGCAATTTCAGAATCCCTTCACTCCAGAAAGAGACTACACTGTACAGGTATCCTTGTGTCTCTTGCTGAATTCTTTCCATGTTTATTAATATGGAGTCGCTTATGATAACTGCCATTCATATATTCAATATTTCCCTTATATAGTCAGTTTCCTCAGTTCCTCAGTCTTTCATACAACAACAAATTTAAAATTGTTTTGTTTTTAATGAAAACAGTAAAGCCACAAGAACTGGCAGGGAGCTCAGGAGCAGGCACAGTATCTGAAGCTACTTTTAAATGTATTTTGAAACTGAGCAGATTTCAAGTTCATGGTGTCCCTTTAAAATGCGCAGTTTGCTCAGTCGCCAGATGAAGGGATCCCAGCTAACTGCATTTAACACACACACACTGCTAACCTCCTCCATCCTATCCCACCCCAACTCTTCCCCCCGGTACCTCTCCTTTAAGTGGCGGAAAAGGGAAGTTTGCTGCTCTAGTCCATGTTTCTCCAGTTCTGCAAACTCTCAGAGCTGTCTGGGCAGGTTGTAGGGGCCTGACAGGGATGGAACTGACCCAGCTGGAGGGCAGACATCATACCTTCAGCCTCTTGCCTGAGAAGAGGACAGCACAACCTCTAGAGACAGAAGGTTCCAGCTGTGGCTTCCTATAGCACCAGTCAGCAAAAAAAAACTGATCAACAATAGCAGTTACAGGAGGAAACCTACTGAGTACTATTGACCAATCATTATCACATTCTCATCCACTCCCCCTTCTGCAGCCTCCCATCCCCAGCAACAATTTGAAATAGTAAAAACATTGTGTGTTCCCCCTTACCCCATTAGAGCTGGAAGTTTAGAGCAGGGGCGAATGAGAAACAGATATTCTCAGTACTCTCTTAGAGGTTTATTATTAATAATTATTATAAGATTCACCTACGCTTATCATAGCAATCAAACAATCTCCTAGTTCTTCATAGGGACCAAAACCCCAATTGCTCTTCTCTGTTCAGTTGCCAAGACCTCCACTTTGTCAGCAGAAACATCTTTGACAAACCAAGTTAAACAAATGAGAAGAGCATAAAACAAACTGAAAATAATATAACAAAGGTACAGGAAGTTTATATTATTGTATTATTTTTACATTTAACTAGCTGATTTTTGTGGGGAGGGGTATTTTGTTTAAAAGAAGATGCCACAGAATCCAGAAACCTTGCTGCAACATTTAGGACCAGATTACTGCAAAGTCCAAGAGACCTTGGTCCTTCTTAAGGTCCTCCCCAAGTTTAGGACAAATTAGCCAAATTTAAATATAAATGGCTCTTCTACCATTGTTTGTACATCTTACACAGCTCTAAAAACTTAACTCCAAATAAAACAGTCAATAAGGTTGAGGTTATGAACATATAAATTCAAAAGCACCATGAAGTAAAAGATTGTTAGCTGCACTCAGGAAGACGCAAGATGGCCTGGAGTTAGAAACAGTTGCAGGGAGAATCAGTGCCCTCAAGTTGAAAAAAGAGATCAAAGTTGGTATAGTTTCAGAAAACCGTACAGCTATTTTTTTTTCCAAAAAATGGAAATTCATACAATACTAATACTAATTGGTTGAGAAATCAAGCATTCGAAGTCTAGAAACATGAAGGTTGGACATCCAATCTCAACACTGCATCCCTATGCAGATGCCTTACAATATGGCCTCCCTTTATAAAATGCTTTATATCATCAAATATGTAACAAAATCAGAATTTCTTGTACCTTTTACACAATACACAAACATACCATATTCCGATCAATTATCTAGAAATCAAATAATGTGAAGAGCAGAGAATATGCCACTTCTCTGAAAAAATAGTTAACAGAAGACAGATTATTACTGGTATTCAAAAGCTTATTTTAGTTTACCTCTTTAAACTCTGAATAGTCTAGAATATTGCATTAATTCTGCTGCCACATTTAAGATCTAAATTGCACAGGGCACCTAAAATATTTTTGTCAGGAAAAATTAGATTTATCAGTTACGTCTGTAACAAATTTAAAAGTTTATTAGAGAACGTTTAAATAAAAATGATACAAAGAGTTCAAAGCATCAGTTGATGGTCATTGGGGGCAACATACAGAGTATAGGGGGACGCTGGTATGTGGGAATTGGTTAGCACATAACATATACAGTCTGCAAGGTCCCCCAATGCGGGGTGTATGGTGGGTGGGATCAAGAAGCAGTAAGGAAGCAGTGAGGGTACATCGCTCATACAGTGGGTTACTCCGACAGCGGCAGCGGCAGCTCGGGCGAGGGGCAGGAATCTCCCGGTGGCCCGAGCAGCGGCGGCGGAGACACAGCGCGCGGTTTCCCGGGCAGCGGCAGCCCAGATGCGGGGCAGCAGTTCCCCAGCGGCCCAGGCAGCGGCGGCGGAGACACGCTGCGGGGCTCCCTGGGACACGCCAGTCCAGACGCGGGACAGGAGTCCCCCAGCGGCCCGAGCAGCGGCGGCGGAGACACGCCGCGGGGGCCCCCGGGACGCGCCAGCCCAGACGCGGGAGAGGAGTCCCCCAGCGGCCCGAGCAGCGGCGGCGGAGACACGCTGCGGGGCCGCCCGGGCAGCGGCGGCCGGGGCGCGGGGCAAGGATCCCCCGCCGGCCCGAGCAGCAGCGGCTGGAGCACGCCAAGGGGCTGGCCGGTTTGCCCAGGCAGCGGCAACCGGGGCGCAGGGCAGGGGTCTCCCGGCGGCGCCGGCAGCAACGGCCAGAGCACGTGGTGGGGCCCCCCAGGCCACGCGAACAGCTGGGCCGCGGGGCAGGGATCACCCGGCGGCTCAGACCGCATCGGTCCCAGCGCGACGCGGGGCTCCCCAGGCCCGACAAGCTGTAGCGGCGGCCAGGGCGTGGAGCAGGGATCCCCGGGCTGCTCGGTCAGCAGCGACCAGAGCACGCGGCCGGGCATAAACAATTTGTAGCACTTATCCCCAAAGCTAAATTCCATTCCATTTCATCAGGAAAAAACACATGTCTATATCTCATACATTTACATCAACAAAAATCCCACAGCCATGTCTAAAATAAGCAATAATACACCAGTAAGGACAAATACTAACATTCCAAACCATCCTTGAACATAACAACGTCCCCAAACAACTCCTTCTGCAAGTTGAGCTCTGGCAAATTCCAGCATTTAAGATTCCACTGAGAACATCCTGACTATATTAATTCAAATCTAGATGATAAATGAAGAACCTTGGCTGATGTTAGTTATCAGGATAGTAAACAGGAAAAAAGAGAGTCCCTTTGGCAGCCAGGACCCAGACAACACAGATCATAATCAGCATCCTGAACTGCATACTGTAGCAAATAAGAAGCTAGTTGGGCATAAAGCATATCTTTAGAAACACATCCAATCTTGATTTAAAGACTTCCGATGATGGAGAATTCACCACATTCCACAGTAAGCTGTTCAGTGGTTAATTACTATCACTTTTAGAAGTGTGCATCTTATTTCCAGTTCAATTTTAGCTGATTTTAACCTCCAGTCATTAGCCCTTGTTATTCCATCAGCTGCTAGTAAACAATTAAAATATCTTCTCTCTGTGACAGCAAAATATGGACTCTATTCAAGTCAACTCTCATCTCTTTATTAAACTAAATGGACTGAACTCCCTTAATTTGATTGTAGAATGTTTTCCAGATTTAAAGTTATTCTTATAGTTCTTCTCTGAACCCTCTCCACTTTTCCTTCATTCAATCTGAAATATGACCACAGTGGAACAGAGTATTCCTCTAATGCTCTCACCAAAGCCATATTACAAAGGTAATATCACCTTCCTACTCCAATTTGATATTCCCCTGCTTATATACCCAAGTACCATATCAGCCTTTTTAGCCACAGCAACACATTGGAAGATCATGTTCAGGATACCGAAAGTATGACCTAAACTTTTTACTCCTGGGGGAATTCTGCACCAAAAAACTAAAAGTTTTTCACACATTATTTTTAAATTCTGCAAATTTTATTTGTCAAGATAACACTACATAATCACACCAGTTTCAATTATTTTGTTAATTTATTTCAAAATATCTGTGAGCAAGTATGTCTGTAATTATACACACACACACACACACACACACACACACACACACACAAATTCCCCAGAGAGTAGAGAGTTAAAGAAACCCCTATGACAACCCAGTTCTTGTTTTTCAGCCCACTTTCCCTCCCCACAAAGCCCAGACAGGGGGCCAGACACCCACAACCCCACCGCCCCAGAGCTCACCTGCAGGGGCTCCACCCAGCCAATACACCCAAAACCCCTCTTCCCCAGAGCCCAATCGTCCCCGTCCCCTCCCAGCCCAGATACCCGCCACCTGCTCAACAGGCCAGCTATGGGCCTCCCCCTTGCCCAGACACCCGTCCCCCTCCCCACTAGCACCGGACTCAACAGGCCTCCAATTGGGGCTGAAGTCAAAGGTGCCAGGTCTTGAGGCCCAGACCGTGGGCACCCCACCGAAGGACGCACCCTGCTGGAGTCCCCTCATGGCTTAACAGGGGGAACAATCCCTGTCCGCCTTCTTTTTCTTATACAGCACCGGGGACTGTGAGCGGTGCCGCCTGGTAGCACTCCCTTACGAGTCGGGGAGCAGTGCTGGTGCTCCTTAGAGGAGTCCTTCCTCAGTGCCGGGACATCTCACACTGATGATGCTTCCGGTGCCAGCTGTGGGCGGAGGGCCAACTGCATCAGGAGGAGAGCATAGTCCTGCTCTCTCTTAGTCCTGGGTCTAGAGCTCCTGCAAATTGGGCACTTATTTGTCTGATGGCCCTCTCCTAAACACTTGAGACAGTGCGGATCATCTGTGAGCATAAGTTTTGCACACCTCTCGCACACCTTAAACCCCTGCGACCGAAGCATACCACAGTGATGGGGAAACTAGGGTGGGGGGAAGCCCCCCAAAGTACGTCCAACTAACTACAAACTACTATATAATGAAACTAACAACTACATACAACGAAGAAAAGGGAACCACTAGGTAGGCACTTTTGAATGCACGAGACTCAGCTGCTTCAACGATCATCACTGGCGGTAAGAAGGAACTGAGTAGGCGGCAGGGACCTATATACACTATATAAAGGCGCCACTCCAGGGATCTCCACAGCCCACCCAATGGGTACCGCTAGAGGAAAAACCTTCAGATGCTTATGCATGCGGCATGCGCACACACCTATTGGAATGCACATGAGCAATCACTCGAATAACTTCTTTAAGGTTTCTTTCCACCAAAAAGCATGTTTTTTCTGCTCTGTTTAAGCAGGGACAGTTCACACAGGCTGCTACCGCTGTGCAGTCCATCTTCAAAAGATGACAAGTAAGATTTGTTTCTGAAAGCCAACGTGCATCTGTTCCACAACAACATATAAATTTCTTTCCATTAGGTACCAGACATTTTGTGTAGTTTTCAAACCAAGCACTGTCCCCACATCATATAAAACTATCATCATCTCTAGTCAGATACATCCCAAGAAGATTTTGTAGGGGCGTTCCATTCGTATCTGGCCAACGCACTGTTTGGAGCATCTCTTCACTGAGACTACTGATGCACCAACATCTCCAACTGCATCCACAAACACAGTATAATCTGCTCTAAGGATCTGAGATGTAACTGGACTGGGGGAAGAGAGGAGTGGAGGAACCTTGACAAGATACAAGGCCCAGTAGAGAGGCAAGTGATCTCACCTTGACCATTTCCTAGATGTGCACAAAATTAATGAGCTACTCCAGCTGGAACTTTTGGTGGTATACAGATGTGAAGAAAAGTATTTTGCACATCTATATTCACCAGAAAAAACGTTGGTCTGAGGAGTGAAGGGGGGACCCATGAGATTCCATTTAATTTTTGACAATGGACTAATGAACTAATTAGTTTTGTAGTTTTAGATGAGTGTCCCTCTTGTTTTTTGAGAAATGGAAAAAAGTTAAGCATGCTCCTAAGAAATAATCAGGATGGGAGAATCAGTAAGTGGCTCCGTTGTCAAGAAGATAAATTGAAAACTTGCCAAAAGAATGCTTAGGGAAGAACAGGGAAAGGGATAGAAAATAATTACACTGAAGAAAGACGAGGCTGGTGAGGCTTTATTTATATATACTCAGGGCAAACTGATTCTCTCCATAGTGAGATGGGGGGGGGGGTAATGTTACAGAATTCTTCTATCTGGCTATCCAGTGTGGGAGGGAGAGAAGAATTCTGTAACATACCACCACCACCCCCCATGTCACTATGGAGAGAATCAATTTGCCCTGAGTAACTGCAGTCCATTTTATTTTATTTTATTTTGGGAGGAGGGGGGGGTTGAAATCGGTTCCTTAATTACCCTACTGAACAGTGTGAACTGACATGTAGAGGATGCTTATTCTGACCCCTGCTCTGGGAAGGCCAGGTCCAAAAGGAACTGGACTGTAAAGGTTTATAGACTCATAGACTCAGACTCATAGACTCTATGACTGGAAGGGACCTCAAGATGTCATCGAGTCCAGTCCCCTGCCCTCATGGCAGGACCAAATACTGTCTAGAACATCCCTAATAGACATTTATCTAACCTACTCTTAAATATCTCCAGAGAGGGAGATTCCACAGCTTCCCTAGGCAATCTATTCCAGTGTTTAACTACCCTGACAGTTAGGAACTTTTTCCTAATGTCCAACCTAAATCTCCCTTGCTGCAGTTTAAGCCCATTGCTTCTTGTTCTATCATTAGAGGCTAAGGTGAACAAGTTTTCTGCCTCCTCCTGATGACACCCTTTTAGATACCTGAAAACTGCTATCATGTCCCCTCTCAGTCTTCTCTTTTCAAAACTGAACAAACCCAATTCTTTCAGCCTTCCTTCATAGGTCATGTTCTCAAGACCTTTAATCATTCTTGTTGCTCTTCTCTGGACCCTCTCCAATCTCTCCACATCTTTCTTGAAATGCGGTGCCCAGAACTGGACACAATACTCCAGTTGAGGCCTAACCAGCGCAGAGTAAAGCGGAAGAATGACTTCTCGTGCCTTCTTTACAACACACCTGTTAATGCATCCCAGAATCACGTTTGCTTTTTTTGCAACAGTATCACACTGTTGACTCATATTAAGCTTGTGGTCCACTATGACCCCTAGATCTCTTTCTGCCGTACTCCTTCCTACACAGTCTCTTCCCATTCTGTATGTGTGAAACTGATTGTTCCTTCCTAAGTGGAGCACTTTGGATTTATCTTTATTGAACTTCATCCTGTTTACCTCAGACCATTTCTCCAATTTGTTCAGATCATTCTGAATTTTGACCCTGTCCTCCAAAGCAGTTGCAATCCCTCCCAGTTTGGTATCATCCGCAAACTTAATAAGCGTACTTTCTATGCCAACATCTAAATCGTTGATGAAGATATTGAACAGAGCCGGTCCCAAAACAGACCCCTGTGGAACCCCACTTGCTATACCTTTCCAGCAGGATTGGGAGCCATTAATAACTACTCTCTGAGTACGGTTATCCAGCCAGTTATGCACCCATCTTATAGTAGCCCCATCTAAATTGTACTTTCCTAGCTTATCTATAAGAATATCATGCGAGACCGTAGCAAATGCCTTACTAAAGTCTAGGTATATCACATCCATCGCTTCTCCCTTATCCACAAGGCTCGTTATCTTATCAAAGAATGCTATCAGATTAGTTTGACACGATTTGTTCTTTACAAATCCACGCTGGCTACTCCCTATCACCTTACCACCTTCCAAGTGTTTGCAGATGATTTCTTTAATTACTTGCTCCATTATCTTCCCTGGCACAGAAGTTAAACTAACTGGTCTGTAGTTTCCTGGGTTGTTTATATTTCCCTTTTTATAGATGGGCACTATATTTGCCCTTTTCCAGTCTTCTGGAATCTCCTCCGTCTCCCATGATTTCCCAAAGATAATAGCTAGAGGCTCAGATACCTCCTTTATTAACTCCTTGAGTATTCTAGGATGCATTTCATCAGGTCCTGGTGACTTGCAGGCATCTAACTTTTCTAAGTGATTTTTTACTTGCTCTTTTTTTATTTTATCTTCTAAACCTACCCTCTTCCTGTAAGCATTCACTATATTGGACATTGAGGACTTTGATTTGGAATTCATTCATTCCTTTTTTTTAAACTTAAATTTCACTACCACATTATGGGAAACAAAACAAGTCTCCCAAACAGTATTCTGTGATCCAATTTATCCCTGCCTAAGAGGCCATGGGGTGATTATATCAGCCTCTAAAGGGACAGAGGATTATTTGGGGGACACTGTCATTGAATGATCCAGCCAGGGAGAAAAGTCTTCCCAAGGGTCTCCCAGTCCAGTTTATACTTATTAATAAACATGGCCTAAAATCCTTAATATATGATACTTCCCAGCATTATCTTTATCAAAATTACTCCTTGGGGAATTCTGCACCACCGCACAATGCAGAATTTTGCAGAAATGAATGTTGTGCACACAGAATTTCCCTTCCCCTACAGGTTTCAGAGTGGTAGCCATGTTAGTCTGTATGAAGTGGGTTTTAGCCCACGAAAGCTTATGCTCAAATAAATTTGTTAGTCTCTATGGTGCCACAAGTACACCTCGTTCTTTTTGCTTTCCCCTACAGAACTTGGCTGCAGTGCTGCTAGCCGCCACTAGGGGCCACTGGACCCGGCAGAGCCCAGCTCAGACATAGAAGACACTGCTGGAGGGAGGGGGAGAGAACTAGAGCTGTGATTCTCAAGTTTTAGCAAGTCTCCGAGTGCGACCTCCCCCATAAATTAAAAACACTGTTTAATATATTTAACACCATTATAAATGCTGGAGGCAAAGCGGGGGTTTGGGTGGAGGCTGACAACTTCTGACACTCTATGTAATAACCTCACGACCCCCTGAGGGGTCCTGACCCCCAGTTTGAGATCCCCTGAACTAGAGGGTTCCTGATAGCTGCAGTTCCCAGCTTCCCCTGAGGGAAGGAGATGGCAGCATGCAGGAAACTCTATGCAAGCCTGGGACCAAGCATCAAGCTGTTTCTCCCTCTGGATCCCTGGGCTCTGGGGTGGAAGGGGCAGGTGTCTGGGCTGGTGAAGCCACGGCTGGGCTCTAGGGGGGAGAGAGGGCAAGTGTCTGGGCAAGAGGGGCCCCCCTATGACTGGGCTCTGGGGAGGAAGGGAGTTGGGTATATTATCTGGTCGGGGAGATCCGTGGCTGGGCTCTTAGGGGGAGGGGCTGTGGGTGCCTAGCCCCTTGGCTGGGCTCTGGTGGAGTGGAAGGGGACAGAGAAAGAGGAACTAGGTTGTCACAGGGGTTTCTTTAACTCTACTCCTGGGGGAATGGGGGAGAAAAGAAAGAGAGAGAAAGTAAGTATACTGTTACAGACATACTTGCTAACAGGTATTTTGAAATAAATTAATCAAAATAATTGAAACTGGCATGATTGTGTACTATTATTTTGACAAATAAAATTTGTAGAATTTTGAAATATAGTGTGCAGAATTTTTATTTTTACAGTACAGAATACCCCCAGGAGTACAAAATGAAGACAGACAAGGTCTTTTCCCTACAAGTTTATCAGGATAAATGGAGAATCTTTTTCTAGTTACAGGATGAATCTTTAGGATCCTCACAACATATTTTCATGACATTGAGGATCTTGGCAGACTCTGGAATTTGGGATGCAGACTCTGGAATTTCAGTATCAAGCTCAGAAGAAGGGAGATCTCCCCATCCTCTGTAGCCACAGCAATAGCACAGGATGGAAAGATGCGGGGCAAACAAAGGCTTGTAAGGTCTGCTCAGTTTGAAGGAAAGCCAGATTCAAAAACTGGAGAATAAATACACTTGTTAGAAGAGTCAAGAGGAAGAATGCTCTGCCACAGGGAGAACCTCGGCAGGCATCTTTTTGGGGGGTGGAATCTACCATGAACTCTGTCTGTACTCCAGCAAATACCTGTTTTTTACCAACCCTGAAGATAGGGTCTTCCTTTATGCTATTTGCATTTGGTAAGGAGGGAAGGAAGAGGGAAAGTTCACCAGGTTTTGGAGAGCCTTTTCATCAGTGCAAACTCCTGGGGAATCTGGAAGACTACCGTCACCCCGCAAGCTCACCATCCTGCCAGCGAAGAGCAGATAGGTCCTGTTAACGCAAATCACTCTTTCATGAGCCACCAGAACCTGCCTCAGGAGGGAGGACCAGGACCTGAGTTGGGACCAAGAGTGGGCTGCACAATGACAATACAATTGGTGCGCTCTGTTCTTCCACATATTCCCCATCCTGTTACCGTGCTGCAGCTAAAGGCTGAATGACAGCCAAGCCTTGTGAAGGGGAAGGGAAGAGTCACAAAATGACAATTTCTCATTGGATACCAGAGAAGCATAAAAGAAGCATCCCATTAATTTGCACCAGTGGAACCAGGAAGCATTAACACTTGCTGAAGCAATAAGCTGGTGATATTGTGAAGTTATTTCTTTAATTTTGTTGTTCTCTGAACTGCATAAGGGACAGAGGCTAAGGTTATCTTTGTATTTATTACATTATTGCTTTAGAATGGTACCTTTAATGTAAAACTGTAAAATTCTGCTAGCCATCTCACCAAGTGATTTGCTACAGCATGGGAGTAAAATATAATCACTTATCTATCATCAATGTTGTAAAAGTTGGAAATTAGATTTTGTACTTAGGCTGGTAGGTTTTCATAAAAATATGCCAAGGCTGCTTTAATGAATTCCTTCATTCCCAATGAAAAGCATATTTACTCAATCACCTGTTAGAAATTTCAAGTCTCTCAAAGTTACATTAGGGAAAGTAATCAGTCAACTACAGCTTTCAAAATCAGGTCAAAAGCAGTGCCTGTGACGCAGAGATCTGTATCCCCAACCTAATGTGAATTAGTGAAAAGGAGAGTAGCAGAGGACATACCTTGGAACTGCTCCCAAAACAATCAAGTTCGCTTTTTGTTTGTTGTTTCCAATTACAGCATTTTTCATATCTCTGTAAATCCAGAAAGAAAAACAAACCCTGGTAAATTATGCTGAGCTACTAAGTAAATTTTATAGAATTGAGCCCTGTTTCCACAGATTCTATCAAAGTCTTTCAGATCTCCATGCTGCACCTACATGGCTGAACACTGCTTCAGGACACAGTATTTTCCAACATCTTTGGCCACAAAACCCAGATCTCCAGGTTTCCACTATGCTCCAATTCATTCAAATGAGCAAAAACCCACACCACTTCACATTAGAATCACATGTGGAAGTGAATCATTACTGATGAAGTCAGATGGACCACTTGTTCATGCCCACCCACTTCATCCAGCATCTAAAATAAGTCAGCTGTGGGGAAAACATTAAACCTCAGTAACGTGAAATCATAAAAGACGGTTACTCACCTTTGTAACTGTTGTTCTTCGAGATGTGTTGCTCACATCCATTCCAGTTAGGTGCGCGCGCCGCGTGTGCACGTTCGTCGGAAACTTTTTACCCTAGCAACTCCAGTGGGCCGGCAGGTCGCCCCCTGGAGTGGCGCCGCCATGGCGCTCGATATATACCCTTGCCGGCCCACCCGCTCCTCAGTTCCTTCTTGCCGGCTACTCCGACAGTGGGGAAGGAGGGCGGGTGTGGAATGGATGTGAGCAACACATCTCGAAGAACAACAGTTACAAAGGTGAGTAACCGTCTTTTCTTCTTCGAGTGATTGCTCACATCCATTCCAGTTAGGTGAATCCCAAGCCATACCTAGGCGGAGGGGTCGGAGTGAGAAGTCGCGGCATGGAGTACTGCAGATCCGAAGGCCGCGTCCTCTCTTGACTGCTGGACCAGGGCGTAGTGGGAAGCAAAAGTGTGGACCGATGACCAGGTCGCTGCCCGACAGATTTCCTGGATGGGCACACGGGCGAGGAAAGCCAGCGACGACGCCTGTGCCCTGGTAGAATGCGCAGTCACACGGCCCGTAGGAACGTGGGCCAGCTCATAGCAGGTCCTGATACAGGACGTTACCCATGAGGATAACCTCTGCGAGGAAATGGGAAGCCCCTTCATGCGGTCCGCTACTGCCACGAAAAGCTGGGGGGATTTGCGGAACAGTTTGGTCCTCTCCACATAGAACGCGAGAGCCCTACGGACATCAAGCGAGTGGAGCTGTTGCTCCCTGCCTGAAGAGTGAGGTTTTGGGAAAAAAAACGGGAGGAATATCTCTTGGTTGATGTGGAAGGCTGAAACCACTTGGGGAGAAAGGCAGGGTGTGGCCTCAGCTGCACCTTATCTTTATGGAAGACTGTATACGGGGGGTCTACCACGAGAGCCCGGAGTTCCGACACCCGTCTAGCTGAGGTGATAGCTACTAGAAAGGCAGTCTTCCAAGAGAGATAGAGTAGGGAGCAAGTAGCTAACGGCTCGAAGGGGGGCCCCATGAGCCGAGACAACACCAGGTTAAGATCCCAGGTTGGAGCAGGGAGTCGGACGTTAGGGTACAAACGTTCCAGCCCTTCAGGAATCTAGTCACCGTCGGGTGAGAAAAAACGGAGCGGCCATCCCCACCCGGGTGAAAGGTGGAGATAGCTGCCAGGTGGACCCGCAAAGACGATAACGCCAGGCCCTGTTGTTTGAGGGACCAAATATAGTCTAAAATATTGGCCACCGAAACTTCCATAGGGTGGAGACCTTTCTCCACGCACCAACAGGAGAAACGCTTCCACTTGGCCGAGTATGTCGCCCTAGTGGAAGGCTTCCTGCTGCCCAAGAGTACCTCCCGTACCGGGGTGGAGCAGCGCAGTTCAGAACTGGTCAGCCACGCAGGAACCACGCCGCTAGGTGCAGCGACTGCAGGTCCGAGTGACAGAGAGTCCCGTGTTCCTGGGTGATCAGGTCCGGGTGAAGGGGCAGGGGAACTGGGTCGGCTATGGCAAGGTCCAGCAGCATGGGGTACCAATGCTGCCTGGGCCACGCCGGGGCTACCATGATCACGCGAGCCCTGTCCCTGCGCACCTTCAGAAGGACCCTGTGGACCAGCGGGAACGGGGGAAACGCATAGTACAAGTGGGTCGTCCACGGAATAAGGAAGGCATCCGCTATAGACCCGGGCTCCCTGCCCTGAAAGGAGCAGAACGCCTGGCATTTCCTGTTCCCCCCGGACGCGAAGAGGTCCACACGGGGATAACCCCACCTCTGGAAGACTGAGAGGGCGACCTCCGGGCGAAGGGACCACTCGTGTGAGAGGAAGGATCTGCTCAGGCGGTCCGCCAGCGTGTTCCGTACTCCGGGGAGGAAGGAAGCCGTGAGGTGAATGGAGTGGGCTACACAAAAGCCCCAGAGTTGCATCGCCTCGTGACATAGGGGAGAGGATCTGGTGCTGCCTTGTTTGTTGATATAGTACATGGTCGTCGTGTTGTCGGTAAACACCGCGACACAACGACCCCGAAGCTGGTGACAGAACGTTTGACAAGCAAGGCGGACCGCTCTCAACTCCCGCATGTTGATGTGCAGCTTCACCTCCTGCGGGGACCACAGGCCCTGTGTTCTCAGGGATCCCAGGTGGGCCCCCCAGCCGAGATCTGAGGCATCCGTCGTTAGGGACACCGAGGGCTGGGGTGGGTGGAATGGGAGCCCCGCGCACACTACGGACTGGTCTAGTCACCAGCTGAGAGAATCCAACACCCCCTGAGGGATTGTGATCAGTATGTCTAGTGGTTGCCTTGCCGGCCGGTAATGTGCGATGAGCCACAACTGGAGGGGCCTCATGCGGAGCCGAGCGTAACTGGTCACAAATGTGCATGCTGCCATGTGGCCTAACAGGGTTAGACATGTCCGTATTGATGTTAAGGGGGCTGCCCGCAATCGCTGAACGATCGCCGACAACGCCTGGAACCTTGGTAATGGCAGGAGAGCCCTGGCTACGGTGGAGTCCAGGACGGCCCCGATTAACTCCACCCTCTGCGTGGGGAGCAGGGTGGACTTGTCCACGTTGATCATGAGGCCCAAGGTAGCAAACAGGCCGGTGATCCTGCGGACGTGGCTGCAAACCTGTAGCTCCGACGTGCCCCGAATTAACCAATCATCTAGGTAAGGGAACACGTGGATACGACTGCGCCGAAGATGTGCCACAACGACGGCCATGCATTTTGTGAACACCCTCGGAGCCGTAGAAAGGCCAAATGGGAGGACTGCAAATTGGTAGTGAAGGCGGCCCACCACGAATCGAAGGAAACGTCTGTGGTGTGGCCAAATGGCAATGTGAAAATAAGCGTCCTGCATGTCGAGGGCGGCGTACCAGTCTCCCGGATCCAGGGATGGGATAATGGTCCCCAGGGATACCATGCGGAACTTCAACTTCACTAGGTATTTGTTGAGCTCTCGCAGGTCGAGGATAGGCCTGAGGCCTCCCTTGGCCTTGGGGATCAGAAAGTAGCGGGAATAAAACCCCTTGCCTTTCTCGTTTTCCGGAACCGCCTCTATAGCTCCTTTGTTGAGGAGCGTCTGCACCTCCTGCCGAAGGAATTGCTCGTGAGAGGGGTCCCTGAAGAGGGACGAGGAAGGGGGGCGGGAAGGAGGAAATGATATAAACTGCAGGCGGTATCCCGTCTGCACCATGCATAAGACCCAGCGGTCCGATGTTATTTGGGTCCACGCTGGGAGGAAAAACGAAAGGCGGTTGGAAAACGGGGGGGAAGGATCCGTGGGGAAAACTGTTACTGCGCCCTCGGGCGCACCTTCAAAACGAAGGCTTGGGCCCAGGCGGGGGCTTAGAGGAGCTTTGATTCTGCCCCCCTTGGTTCCCCGAATGTCTACGCCTTTCATTCCTGCCACGGCGCCTATTAAGGTCCTGCCGTTGGCGGAACTGGGGGTATGGCCTGCGCTGCTGTTGCTGCTGTGGCCGGAAGGGTCTGCGCTGCGTTCCCGGCGTGTGCATCCCGAGGGAGTGCATAATGACCCGATTGTCTTTAAGACTTCTGAGTCTGGGGTCTGTCTTTTCTGAAAACAGGCCCTGGCCTTCGAACGGGAGGTCCTGGATGGTGTATTGGAGCTCCGGTGGAAGGCCAGAGACCTGAAGCCAGGAGATACGGCGCATCGTTACCCCCGAGGCGACGGTGCGGGCAGCAGAGTCTGCAGCGTCCAAAGAGGCCTGCAACGAGGTTCGTGCAACCTTCTTGCCCTCGTTCAGAATGGCCGCAAATTCCTGACGGGCCTCCTGTGGCAGCAGCTCTTTGAATTTGTCCGCTGCCACCCATGAGTTAAAAGCATATCTGCTGAGAAGGGCTTGCTGGTTTGAAACCCTGAGCTGAAGGGCCCCAGCCGAATAGACCTTGCGGCCGAGGAGGTCCATACGCCTGGCCTCCTTGGATTTGGGGGCTGGAGCTTCCTGTCCGTGGCGCTCCCTCTCGTTCACCGACTGCACCACCAGGGAACACGGTGTTGGGTGGACATGGAGGTACTCGTAGCCCTTGGAGGGGGCCATGTACTTCCTCTCGACGCCCCTCGCCGTAGGGGGGATGGAGGCCGGTGACTGCCAGATTGTATTGGCGTTGGCCTGGATCGTCCTAATGAAGGGTAGGGCGACCCTGGTGGGAGCATCAGATGAGAGGATGGTGACGATGGGGTCCTCGATCTCAGAGACCTCCTCGGCTTGCAAGCTCAGATTTTGTGCTACTCGCCTAAGGAGGTCTTGGTGTGCCCTGAGATCTAGCGGAGGAGGGCTACTGGAGGAAGTGCCAGCCACCGCTTCGTCGGGGGAGGAGGATGAGGAGACCCCTGGTAAGAAAGTGTCCAGTGGGGGGTCCCCCTCAGCCCTCGCCTCTGTCTCAGGGGCAAGACCAGGGTCTTGCTGCTTCGATCCTTCCTCTCCATCAGGGGAGGGAGGGGGGCGAGACAACGAAGCCTCTGGCACCCTGTGCTCCGCCGTTGCAGGCCTAGCAGGAAGCTGTTGGGGGCCCTGGGCTTGATGGTATGCCCAGGGTGTCCAAAACCCCCACTGCTGCGGACCCTGGTCCTGTTGCGGAGGGTCCTGAAACAATGCCGCCTGCCTGTCGGTGCCCAGTGCATACACGCTGTCCGCTTGAGACGACACCGACGGCTGTCTAGAAGGCCATGGCGGGGCCGACCGCGGCTGATACGAGTCTGCGCGGTTCGGCACCGAAGATGTTCTCGGTGCCGGGGATCGGTACCGGGAGTCATAGCGGCGCTGGGATCGGGACCGGGTTCTGTCTCGGTGCCGGGATCTGGATCGGTACCAGCCGCTGCTTCGGTGCCGGGATCGGGACCGGGACCTGCCACCAGCTCGGTGCCGGGAGGTCGACCGGCGCGGTGAGTGACGGCGAGACTGGCTCCTAGAGTCACGGTGCCGGTATCAACGGCTGGAGTCAGACCGCGACCGTCTAAAGGTCGATCGGTGCCGCGAGTGCGACCGGTACCGCCAAGGGGAGCGGTGCCGGGACTGCGAGCGGCGGCGGGATCTCGAGCGACTGTGGCGTCGGGACCTCGATCGCGAGCGCGAGTCCCGAGACGGTGCCGTCATCATGGGCTTGCCCCTAGATGCTACCCGCACCGGAGATACCGGGGGTGGCGGCTGAGTAGACTCAGTCAGGGCGATAAGGTCCCGTGCCGAGGCGAAGGTCTCCGGAGTGGATGGGACCAATAGCTCAACCCCAGATCTTATGGGGGAGCTTGGTGGTACCGGACTCGACGGACCCACCGGGCCCGGAGTCGACGGTGCCGGTAGCGCCGCGGCCGATGTCGATGCCGGGCGCTCCATTCGGGTCTGCCTGGCTGGAGTAGCAGACGCTGATGGTCTCGCTTCTGCACCCGGTGCCGGGGAAGGTCGGTGCCGGGGAGTCTTTCCGGTGCCGGTGCGATCCGGTGCCGGCGTCGAGATCACGGCCTGTGAAGCTGCTGGGTCAAGTGCCGCCTCCATTAGGAGAGTCCTGAGTCTCTGGTCTCTCTCCTTCTTTGTCCTGGGCTTAAAAGCCTTGCAAATGCGGCACTTGTCCGACCTGTGCGATTCCCCCAGGCACTTTAGACACGCGTCGTGGGGGTCGCTGGTTGGCATAGGCTTTTTACAGGCCGCACACTGCTTAAAGCCCGGCGAACCAGGCATGAGCCCGGTGCCGGGAAGGGCTACAGCCCAGACCGGCGAACAACTATATACAAATACTATTTACACTACAACTAATTAACTAACTATACTTAACGACTAACTAACAACTGTAGTAATAACGGTAGTTAACAAGGAGAGCTAGGGACGTGGAGGACAGCTATGCCGCGCTCCACAGTTCCAACGACCGACACGGCGGTAAGAAGGAACTGAGGAGCGGGTCGGCCGGCAAGGGCATATATCGAGCGCCATGGCGGCGCCACTCCAGGGGGCGACCTGCCGGCCCACTGGAGTTGCTAGGGTAAAAAGTTTCCGACGAACGTGCATGCGCGGCGCGCGCACCTAACTGGAATGGATGTGAGCAATCACTCGAAGAAGAAGCACTGTTCTGACGGGAGCAGGGAAAAGTCACTTCTAACCAAGGGGCAGAGGAAGGAGGAGAGGAAGTCCAGTGATTAAGGTGCAAGCCTGGGACGCTGGAGACAAAGGTTCAACTCCCTGGTCTGCCATAGGCTTCCTGTATAACCTTAATGAAGGTTACAACCTTATGCAAGAGACAAGGCGGGCTAATATCTTTTGTAGGACCAACTTCTATTGGTGGAAAAGACAAGCTTGAAGACCTCAGGTCTTCAAGCAACAGAAGGTGGTCAAGTAAAAGATATCATCTCACTCACCTTGTCTCTCTCATGTCCTGGAATCAACATGGCTACAACAACACTGCAAACAACAGCCTCTATGCCTCAGGTTCCCCAGCAGCAGAGTGGAGACAACAGCGCTTTCCTACCTCACAGGGGTGTTATGAGAATAAATACGTTAAGAGACTGCAAGGTGCTCAGATTGCATGGTAGTGGGGTTTAGATAGTACCTAGGATAAGAAGGCAGGACTACTCCAAACAAGAGCTTCTACATTCCAGCCAAGCTCCTGTTGAAATGCTTAGTTTGCAATCTAATATGGTGCAGAAAGTTACTTTGTATACTAAAAACCACAAAGCACCCACTTGGATTTTTTAACATTAGTTGCTTTTATTATACACATGATTCTCAATGAGTTTCAGGGAAGACCAGCGGTCTGTTAAATTACCAGCTTACAGACAACTCAACAGAACAAATTTCTTAGCTTCTCTAAAACTGTATCAAGATTTAAATGAGCTTAGATTTTGCAAATGCAGAAAGCATAAAGAATTCATCTTTGACTATTCAAAACCCTTTTAACTAGCAAAAAGGCAAGACACACAAGACCTCTAAGTTCAGTTCATGCATTTCACAACTCTAATCTTTCAGTAGTCAGATTAAGTAAAACTGTACCCCAAATTTTTTCAAATGCTTTCTCATCTTCAGTGTTCACTATTAGAGAGCGCTCTATCCAAAGCAATGTTCAGACTGCCATTAAGGCCCTCTATTTTTCCTCACTCTCAGTTTTTTCAATAAATTCTCCCTTTACAGTCAAAGCGTTCCCATGTTGGGCCTTTTGGGGGATTTAGATAAGAGCAAAACAACTGAAGTGCCTTTTTAAAAAAAAACAAAACCCACACATCAGAATAAACTTTAGAAGATTAAGTTTGTGTGGGTGTGTGTGTGTGCGTGTTTTTTTCTAACTGAAGGCTAGTCACCACACCAACTAAGAAAGAGTTAGTGTTAAGAAAACAAAATTCACAACAGGTGCACTAAAAAGTTTCCACCAAAACTTAAGAGTTTCAGTGCAATCCATGGAATTATATATTTACAGACACAATTTTAACTGGATTTGTTTGTCAGTTTGTGTTTGCTTTTCTCTGTACCGCTATTTAAGCAAGGTCAACAGAAAAATTAGTGTTTGCATCTCTTCCTGATTTCCACCCCCAAAAGCCAGGGAAAAACAAGGAAATTTTAGGCAGAACTGGTAGCTACTGTTGTCTAACACTTTTCCATTACAAAAACCTGTTTTTCAATTGTCTATAACTCTGCCAAGCTGTTCAGGTAAAACTTTCCATATCCACATATATATGCCTGCCTCTGGTTGACATTTTGGAAAGCATCAGCAAAAGTTGTTCAGTCATATCCAAGAATGAAGGGGAATCCACATTTTACCTGTGCTAAAAAAGGTTTCCCAAGTTTAATTCAGAAGCATTACCATCTATAGGCTTTGGAACATGGAACTGAAATTTGGTGGTGTTTGCGTTAATGTCAGATGCGCCTGGCTTTTGCTTTCCCTGTGAAAAATCCACCCAAATTTGACCAAGTTATATGCAGATACTCAGAGCTTTGTTAGAGGCTGGCAGCTGTTCTCCAAAGAATCTGCCTGCAATGAACATGCTCCACTGGGGTGACCAGATAAATCAGGACAGGGGCTAGGGGGTAACAGGCACTTATATAAGACAAAGCCCCATATATCAGGCCTGTCCCTATAAAATAGGGACATCTGGTCACCCTATGCTCCACCCACACATAACTCCTATGTCCCTAGTGGACACACAAATCTCACTGAGGCCTGGGGCTACTGAAAGTGCTCAGCATATCTTCTTCATAAATTCCAAAGCCAAAAGGGACTACTGGGATCATGTAGTCTGACCTCCTGTGTAATACAGACCATAGAACTTCCCCAAAATAATTCTTAGAGTATATATTTTAGAAAAACATCCAATCTTGATTTAAAAATTACCAGTTATGGAGAATCCACCATAACCCTTGATAAATTGCTCCACTGATTAACTACTCACTGTTAATTTACCCCTTATTTCAAGCCTGAATTTGTCTAGCTTCAACTTTCAGCCATTGGGTCGTATTATATATTTCTATGCTAGTGTGAAGAGCCTATTATCAAATATTTGTTACCCATCTAGATAATTATAGACTGTAATCAAGTCACCCCTTATTCTCTTTGTTCAGCTAAACAGATTGAGCTCCTTCAGTCTGTCACTATAAAGCATGTTTTCTAATCCTTTCATCATTCTTGAGGCTCTTCTCTGAACCTCTCTAATTTATCAACATCCTTCCAGTATTGTGGAAACCAGAACTGGACACGCTATTGCAGCAGCAGTCACACCAGTGCAACCTACAGAGGTAATATAATCTCTCTACTCCTACTCGAGATTCCCCTGTTTATGTATCCAAGGATTGCATTGGCTCATTTGACACAGTGGACTGGGAACTCCTCATGTTCAGCTTGATTATCCATCAATATCCCCAAACCTTTTCAGAGTCACTGTTTCCCAGGATAGAGTCCCCCATTCTGTAAGAGTAGCCTATATTCTTTGTTCCTAGATTTATATGTTTACATTTAACCATATTAAAAAGCATAATGTTTGCTTGCGCCTGCTTACCAAGCAATCCAGATCACCCTGTATCAATGACCTATCCTCTTTATTATTTACCACTCCCACATTTATTGTGTCACCTGCAAACTATCAGTAATAATTAATGTTTTCTTCCAGGTCATTAATAAAAATGTTTAATAGTATAGGGTCAAAAACCAATCCCTATGGGAACCTAGTAAAAACACACCCACTCCATGATGATTCCCTGTTTACAATTATATTTAGAGACCTATCAGTTAGCCAGTTTTTAATCCATTTAATATGTGCCATGCTAATTTGATACTGTTCTACTTTTTTTTAATTAACATGTTGTGCAGTACCAAGTCAAATGCCTCACAGAAGTCTAAGACCTTGTCTACACATAAAAATTAAGCCGACATATAGCCACCGCAGTAATCACAGCAGCTTTCATGTCCACAGTGGCCCCTTCTGTTGGCAGTGCGGGTCCTCACCAGGAGCTCTTCTACCAACTCATGTGAGGCACTATGGGGCACTGATGGCCCCTCACAGCCCAGAGCGCCAGCCCTGCTTCTGGGGCTGCCAATCTGGAGCCCTGCTGTCACTTCCCAGTGAGGGATTTGAGGGAGGGAGGGGAAGGAGAGCCCGACAGCCTCCCAGTGAGGGACTGGGGGATGGAGGCAGAGAAGAACGCAAG
This sequence comes from Gopherus flavomarginatus, assembly GCF_025201925.1. Lineage (NCBI taxonomy): Eukaryota > Metazoa > Chordata > Testudines > Testudinidae > Gopherus > Gopherus flavomarginatus. The sequence continues at coordinate 64,812,820 of NC_066624.1, forward strand.
ACTGACAGCCTCCTGGTGAGGGATTGGGGAGGGGAGGGGGAACGTGGAAGTGGAGTTACTAGGTCAATGTAGTGGGAGACTTTCATCAGCAGGAGCACCATTGTAGTGTAGACACCTACAGAGTTAGGTCAAAGTAAGCTGCTTTACATCGACTTAGGGCTGGTCTACATTCCAGAGGTAAGTATATTACATCAAAATGTTACTTTTCTCAATCAAACTTTATCTCATCAATAAACTCATGTTGATTGGCATTAACTATATTACCCTCCTTTAAGTCTTTATTCATCCCACATCAACTGCTCCATTATCTTGTTTGGGACTGATGTCAGACTGACAGGCCTATAATTACACAGATCATCCAGTTTAGTCTTTTAATGTATTGGCAAATTAGCTTTCTTCCAGTCCTCTGGAACTTTTCCAGTATTCCAAGACCTTTTGAAAATGAATATCAATGTTCAAGCAAGATCTTCAACCGTCTCTTTTTAAAAACCTCTTGGATACAAGTTACCTGGACCTACGGATTTAAAAATTTAAAAAGTATTGGCTGCCTCCACCACCCAGAGGCTACTGCTCTAATTTCAAGGCAGGATCTTCCTGGAAGCTTCTCTCTCTCATGTTGCTGCCAAGGCCCACAGCAACAGGCTCAGAAGAACTGGCTGTTTAAAGCAACCAGTTCAGGGGAGAATTGTCCCCTGCTGCACCCCACAGCACTAGTGCCCAAAAGGTGGGGAAAGCAAGAGGTGAGACCCCAGGTCCCCAAAGGGGAAGGATGGGTGAGAAAGGAATGCATATAAGTACCATGCGGAGGAGTGCAGTGAGAAAGAGGCAAGATGCAGTGTCCAGAATACAGGATTGAGACACGAAAAGTTGATGAAGGGGGTAGGGGTGTGGGGATGACTGTCTACTGTGGGAACAAAGAGCTAATTTGACAAAAAGCGAGGAAACAAAATGCATTTATTTAAATTGTCTTTAATGCAATATTTAACTTCACTAACTGATGAGCACATTCTGCAGTCACACTAGATTGCAAGATTCACTTCTTGCCAGTGAATTTTACTCCTAGTCCACAGCCTGAGTGAAAAGTCCTCACCACAGAATGAGTCTGATGCCTCTGACCTAGGGAAATGCTTTTGATGATTAGTTGAGTTATCTGAAGAGGCTGACTGCAATTTTTGCTTCATTTTTTCCTTAGAGACTTATGGCCAAACTTGGCTAGAAAATGAGATGGGCTTGGGAAGGAACCATCAGTGAGACTGTGGACCTTGGCCTTCTCAAAAAGCAAGCATGAGGAAAAGGAGAGTGGAGATGGAGTCTGATCTTTCTACACTGAGTGAGGACAAAGAATCTGTAACATTTACACTTCATGATTTGGGGTAGGGTGTCTTGATCCAAGTCAGAGATGCTGTTTAAACAGAGAACTTGAGGCTTAAGAGCCAGTTGGGAGCCTGAGGTGTTTCTAGTTCTATAAGAGCAGACTGACTCAAGAGGCAGTGTTGTAGTGTGTTTGTGGACTTTCAAGCTAGTAATCCACAGAGGGGCCAGGCATTAGCACCAAGACACATTCTGGAACACATGGAAAAACAAGCTGTCTACGGGCAGTATGAGACATCCCATCCCTTATCTGTCTCCTGGCCCTCTGAATACCTGGTCTTTTCACATCTTCTAGTAAACCTAGTTAACATCAGCCAGAAAGAGACAGTTGAAAGGCAAGGAGACAGCCTGTCACAGGAAGTGAGTCCTGGGCAGCTCAAGGCCTTTTTTGCAGTGTTGCTGTGTAAAGGTGGAGGGATGAAGCATTTGTGGACCCAACTGGAGACAGGAAACAACCTTATAGCACCAGTCAACAAACCCTGAAAGTTTTCCTTCAAAGTCAACACCCTCTCCCTACTACTACTGATGCTAGGCTAGAGGAAGAGAAAAAATAGATTCTGCCTGAGCAAGTTGAGAGAGGGCTTCCCTGTATTGAGGCTGAGTCAGAAGGTCAATACAATGTTCTATACATACTAGCAAGGGAAGACTGTTGAAAAGACGGTTACTCACCTTTGTAACTGTTGTTCTTCGAGATGTGTTGCTCACATCCATTCCAGTTAGGTGTGCGCGCCGCGCGTGCACATTCGTCGGAAAACTTTTACCCTAGCAACTCAGTGGGCCGGCAGGTCGCCCCCTAGAGTGGCGCCGTCATGGTGCCCGATATATACCCCTGCCAGCCCACCCGCTCCTCAGTTCCTTCTTGCCGGCTACTCCGACAGTGGGGAAGGAGGGCGGGTGTGGAATGGATATGAGCAACACATCTCGAAGAACAACAGTTACAAAGGTGAGTAACCGTCTTTTCTTCTTCGAGTGATTGCTCATATCCATTCCAGTTAGGTGAATCCCAAGCCTTACGTAGGCGGTGGGGTCGGAGTGAAATGTGGCAGAATGAAAACTGCTGAGCCAGAGGCTACAGCAGCACTTGACTGTTGAACCAGGGCATACTGCGAAGCAAAGGTATGGACCGAGGCCCAATGGAGCTGCGCGACAGATCTCGTGGGTAGGAACACGAGCCAGCAAGGCGGCAGATGAAGCCTGAGCCCTGGTAGAATGCACGGTGATGTGGCTTGGGGAAATATGAGCCAAATCATAACAAGTGCGGATGTACGCCATCACCCAAGATGAGATCCTCTGAGAGGAAAACAAGCAAGCCTTCCCTTTGGTCTGCTACCGTGACAGAGCTGGGGCACCTTACGAAATGGTTCTGTCAGCGCAATATAAATGCGAGCACTCTACAGATGTCCAGGGAGTGCAATTGTTGCGCCCATTGTGTTGAGCTGTGGGTAACATGAAAGGCCGAAACCACCTTAGGGAGGAAAGCCGGGTGTGATCATAACTGCACCTTGTCTTTGTGAAACCTAGTGTACGGCAGAACCACAGTAAGAGCTCTGAGCTCGGAGACTCGTCTGGCCGATGTAACAGCTACGAGGAAAGTTGTCGTCCAAGACAGGTATAGCAGAGGGCCGGTCGCGAACGGCTCGAATGGGGGAGACATAAGTCTGGTTAAAACTAGGTTGACGTCCCAGGTTGGGGCTGGGCTGCGCACCCAAGGGTGCAAGCGCTCCAAGCCCTTGAGGGACCTCGAACCCATAGAGTGTGAGAACACGGAACGTCCACCTTAGCCTGACTGGAAGGTAGAGATGGCTGCCAAGTGTACCCTCAGCGATGATACCGCCAGGTCCTGCCGCTGAAGGCCAGAGGCAGGCCAAATAGAGGGGATCGAGACCTCAGTAGGAGCAAGATCGAGCGTATTGCACCTGTAGAAGAAACGCTTCCACTCGGCCAGGTACGTTGACCAGGTGGAAGGCTTCCTGCCACCCAGCTCAGTTACGCAGCAGCCACACCGTGAGGCGAAGAGGCTGCAGGTCCGGGTGACGAAGCCTGTCGTGGCCCTGAGTGATGAGGTCTGGGTGGGGTGGCAGGGTAATTGGGTTGGTTATTGACAGGCCGAGCAACGTGGTATATCAGTGCTGCCTGGACCACGCTGGAGTGATCATGATGATGCGTGCTCTGCCCCTGCGGAGTTTGAGTAGGACCTAATGAACCAGTGGGAACAGTGGGAAGGCGTAAACGAGTTGGCCTTTCCACGACATCAGGAATGCATCCAAGATCGATCCCGAGGAGAGACCTTGGAAGGAGCAGAACATAACTATATACGAGAACTACGAGTAGCTAGGGAAGTGGAGGTCAGCTAAGCCGCGCTCCACTGTTCCAACGACCGACACGGGCAGTAAGAAGGAACTGAGGAGCGGGTGGGCCGGCAGGGGTATATATCGAGCACCATGACGGCGCCACTCTAGGGGGCGACCTGCCGGCCCACTGAGTTGCTAGGGTAAAAGTTTTCCGACGAATGTGCACGCGCGGTGCACACACCTAACTGGAATGGATATGAGCAATCACTCGAAGAAGAAGCAGGGGTTGCACACATCTGCTATGGTGACGGAATAAGGACAGAATTCCAATCAGACCTGAAAGGAGAGCACCTGCTGCTCTTCTGGTGATTGTGAGGTTCCGCTACCAACAGTATGCATTACAAAGCGATAATATACTAAAATGTGATTGTGTGTTTGTATTCGATCCATGTAATACTTTCCAAAATAAATTCATGTAGAAATTTGCAGAGTACCTCTTTCTTTCCCTTCAAGTGCAAAGCTGCTGGGTTTCAAGCAAACAGACTACTTATGATAGAACTTCAAACTCAAGTTCATATTACTTACATGACACCTTGAAGGACTTTCTGGGGATCAGGATCAAATAATCTGTCAACATAATGGCGACTGCTAGCAGTTACTTCCTATGGAGAAAAAGACAATTTAAACTTTGTCAATTCATGTAGTGGCAAATTCCAAACTAACAGCAATGCCTAATGAGACACAAAACTCTATAAAACATACCAGAAAAGATTGCGATAGAACTGCATGATCACATTCAAATGCTTAATATTTACAACCAAACAACTTCTAATTTGGGAGTTAACACTGTGTTTGAGAGTGCAATTTTGAATGGGATGTGCATATTTTGGTATTCATACATTGGGAATGAAAGGGAGTTGTACAGGCATTGTGTGGGCTTTTGGGCATTCTAATGTTTGTGTTTGAGGCATATGAGTCATGTTTGGTCTAGATGTCAGGGTTGTATTAATTTGCAGTTTAACCACTTTTTTGTTTTTGAATGGAAAAGCAACACTTGCAGAACATTACCGCTTGGTTAACTTTTTCTGCGTAAATGTATTATAACCCCACACAGGAAAAAAGTTAATAAAACAATTAAGGTTGCTCAAGAGGAATACCCACCTACATAAGCCCTAAAAACAAGGAAGTGCTCAGTTAAGGTATCCTTCTTTAATACACCTTACCCTCACACATCACATTCATCACTTCCATTGACAGAGTCTGCCTTTCTATAAATAAGTCCAACACACTCCATCACATACAGTAACAATACACATTGCATTCCTCACAAGACTAATTTAAAACTCTGATCTCAGAAACAACATATGTATCCGCTAAATATTTATGCACCAGTGATTAGTTATTTTCCCTTAAGATGTCCAAGGTTGGAAGTGCATGCAAGTGACTAGCATCCAAAATCAACGGTGGAAGAAGGGAGGGAAAGCTTCCACTCTAAGCTCACAATGACATACAACAAAGCGTTTCCTTCATCTCAGCAAACTGTTCTCAACTTCCCAGAAAATGAATTCATCAGGCCACAATAGAAGTGGCCTAATTTTCAAAGGTGAAGAGAACCCACAGATTCCACTGACTAATGGAATTTGCCGGTACTCAGCACTCCTGAAAGTCTGACGACTTATTTAGGCTTTCCTAAACTAACATATAGAGCTAACCACAGGCATCTAGTTTAGAAGAATGGATGCCAACCTGGAAAAATGGTATTGTTTGCCAGCTGAGTCTATTCCCTTTATTGGACTTCTCACATTCCTCCCCAGTGACTTCCTTGAGGAATTAAAGAGAACTATAAGTTCAATCATGCTTTTTGAGTGTGGAAATACTTGCCCTTGGATTTAGTTTACTCTTCTTTATCAAGCAGGATTTCAAGAATGTCCACTATCTTCCTCCCTACCGTCTCATGACTATCTGGGAGAAGCAAGAAGAACCTAAAGGCCCCGATTCATTATGCCACCTACATTCTGCATGAGTGTTTGGCTATCTGTCCCAAGGATGAAGCTTTTGAGAACAGAACGGGCTCAGTAGTGGACTTTCACTGCCACCAGAAATATATCCAAAGCAAACCATAATTGTGTATAGATGCAAAATGAAGACCTCCCAATAAGTGCTGATTCTAATCTAGACTGTCCTTTGGCCTATTGACTAGTACTAACCCTGCCACACAAAGGTTAACTTGTTCACTCACTGCTGGGAGGAACATCTCATCACCAATAACCATAAGAAGCAGTCTGTCAAACCTCCACAGTTTTTTCATAGTTATTGCTACCAGAATTTATTTGCTCACAATTTCAAATATATAACCTTCAATCTTGTAAGGAGTAGCGAACAGAACTTGTAATATAAAAAACAAGCAGTGATTGGGGTATAACCTTGGCACTATTCCATTCAAACACAAGTTACACTTACTTTCATGCTGCTTAAAAGCTTAATAATAAAAATTAAAGACAGAGATGCTTCAGCTTTTAAGGTACCCACTTCAGACTGGCGAGTAGGATTTTGGTTCACAATGTTTTCATTTTAAGATATGGGACAGCTGCATTCAGTAATAAACACTGTTACCCAGAGGTGAAGCGGCAATGTATTCCTTTATTTTGCTATTTAAACAAAAACACTGCCAATTATAACTAAGTCAAAGAAGCACAACGACACACTTCCCTTTTTTTCTAATCACAATCTCCCACTTTTTCTCAGCGCAATAGTCGGTGGCACTAGAGAGGAACCACCATGGGTATTCTGTCTGTTATCTCCTCCCTTCAGGCCAACAGGAAGAGGAAATGCTTTCATGCTATGATTCCTGTTTTTTTCCACTCTAAAACTCCAGTGCTGTAGAGTGAGGGCAACATGTTGTCTACACACCATGTCAGCATAGCAGCAGTGGATGAGCCTCTTCACGAGACAGCAGCAACATGGCCATCAGACGTGCCACAAAGAGCAGTCTTCTGTGACCAAGACAAAACTACCACTTGCCAGTGATGAATGGGCAAGGGAGCTTCAGAAGCCATGAACTGACAGCAGTTTTCATACGCAAGGACCCTGCACCCCTATATACGGTGCAAAGTTTATAGTGAGTGTGTGTAGACTCAACACCAATACAGGTAGAGGAAGGTAAAATGAATACTTTCTGAAAAAAGGAAGTAATACTACCATATCTGCATCGGGGGGGGGGGGGGAAGAGAAAAAAAAAACACTGAGAATCCTGAATATTTAACATCCAAGACATCCAAGACATTGATTTTTTTTAAATTAGAGTATCCAACACGAAGTGTTAGTATATAAATACTGTTTTGGCTCTTACATCTTTCCTCACATCAAACTATAAGGCATCTATTAGCTACACAATAAAATACAGATACATACATAAAAGACACTAAGCTATAAGTTTTCTGTCTTCATAGAAGCACCATTTTCATTTCTGTATTCCCTTTTTTCCCCAACAGACACATTCTCTCCCTCTTTCATGCTTTTATCTAATTTGTCCAGTTTTATCTATTTCCTCTACCCTTTTCCACCTCTTCCTCATGTCTCATATGTGCTTCCCCAACCACACTATCATCTCTTTCCCCTTCAGTGCATCCCTCCTGGATCCTCCCCAGCTCCACAAAGGGGTGCCTTATCTTGCTTGGGGCCCACCGTCCTCTGTAGCAAAGTAAGAGCTGGGAGGGACGAGAAAGCGATCTGAGGTGGCTCTCTACCCAGCCTGGGCCCCTGTGGTTTCTCCCAAGTCTCCCTCCCCCGGGACACACAGGCGTCGGGCACTGGGGGTCACACTCACACCAGGGGGGCACTTCCTATCTCTGAACTGACAGGCACAGGCCATGGTGGCAGGCACAGCCAAGCCTCTGGCCGCGGGCCCAACAGGGCAAGTCTGGGGAAGCGTCCCCGCCTGACAGCACCTAACGCTGCTCGCCTGGGACAGAGCCACGCTGACCTCAGTAAGGGAACCGGGGCGCCCAGGGGAAGGGCAGTGGGGAGCCAGAGCCCCCGGCAGCCCGCGTCCCCACTGGGGCTCCGTCGGGCTTCCCCCACCTACATGACCCCGCACAAGACAAGCCGCCGAGCGGGCCCGAGTGCTCCGCGGGGGAAGGGCCAGGTACTCACCGAGAGGACGCTCATGCGGAGCGGCGTCTCTAGCACACACGCCATCTTGGGGGCGCGCGCGGCAACGACAGCACCCAACCGCGCGCGAGGCGGCCTGCGCTACCGCCGCCGAGCCTGCCCCATCGCCTTGGGTGGGGGAGGGGGTGGTACTAGCGCCCGCTGGGCCACAGGAGTTGCTCTAACGAATCGGCTAGCGCCAAACCCAAACTCGCTGTCTGTGGCCCAAACCGGTGCACATGCGCTCATTGAGGCCTTTGGCGCCCTGAAGGGGGGGAGGTGAATTTTTCCTTGGGGGGGGGGAAGAGTTACAGTGCGCATGTGCCAGTAGCACCACAGAGGTCTTTATGGTGCCGTCAGACTCCTTGTTGTTCTTGTGGCTACAGATTAACACGGCTACCCTGTTCATAGCGGGGACGGAGCGCAGGGAGACAGGGTCGGGAGGAGGGAATGCGGAAAGGTGAGGTAGGGAGATGGGAGGTGGAAGGGGTATGGGGATTGGGAGAACAGGGAGGTGTGGGAAGACAGGGAGATGAGTGGGAGGAGGAAGGGAACCTACGGAGGTGAGCGAACACAGGGTGGTGAGGATGGAAGGCGAGGGGGCACAAAGTGAGTGAGCACAGTGGAATAAGGATGGAGTAGGAGGGAGCACGTGGGGGGTGGGTGGGGCTGGAAGGCGAGGGAGCGCAAGCTGGTGAGTGGAAGGACAGGTGCATAGTTATAGCAAAAGATAGATTCATAGACTCTAGGACTGGATGGGACCTCGAGAGATCATCAAGTCCAGTCCCCTGCCCTAATGGCAGGACCAAATACTGTCCAGACCATCCCTGATAGACATTTATCTAACCTACTCTTAAATATCTCCAGAGACGGAGATTTCACAACCTCCCTAGGCAATTTATTCTACCCTGACAAGAACTTTTTCCTAATGTCCAACCTAAATCTCCCTTGCTGCAGTTTACCCCATTGCTTCTTGTTCTATCATTAGAGGCTAAGGTGAACAAGTTTTCTCCCTCCTCCTGATGACACCCTTTTAGATATCTGAAAACTGCTATCATGTCCCCTCTCAATCTTCTCTTTTCAAAACTGAACAAACCCAATTCTTTCAGCCTTCCTTCATAGGTCATGTTCTCAAGACCTTTAATCATTCTTGTTGCTCTTCTCTGGACCCTCTCCAATCTCTCCACATCTTTCTTGAAATGCGGTGCCCAGAACTGGACACAATACTCCAGTTGAGGCCTAACCAGCGCAGAGTAAAGCGGAAGAATGACTTCTCGTGTCTTGCTCAACACACCTGTTAATGCATCCCAGAATCATGTTTGTTTTTGCAACAGTATCACACTGTTGACTCATATTTAGCTTGTGGTCCACTATGACTCCTAGATCTCTTTCTGCTATACTCCTTCCTAGACAGTCTCTGCCCATTCTGTATGTGTGAAACTGATTGTTCCTTCCTAAGTGGAGCACTTTGCATTTGTCTTTATTGAACTCCATCCGGTTTACCTCAGACCATTTCTCCAATTTGTCCAGATCATTTTGAATTTTGACCCTGTCCTCCAAAGCAGTTGCAATCCCTCCTAGTTTGGTATCGTCTGCAAACTTAATAAGCGTACTTTCTATGCCAACATCTAAGTGGTTGATGAAGATATTGAACAGAGCCGGTCCCAAAACAGACTCCTGCGGAACCCCACTTGTAATACCTTTCCAGCAAGATTGGGAGCTAGATACTAGTCAATTGTGTGTACTATAGAAAACTAAGGTAAAGGATTCTTATCCATTAACACAAATAGAAAAATATGCTTGATGCTGAAACATGTTCATTCTGGTTTTCTGCACTAGATCTTGGCAATAGAAATAAATTCAAATGACAGAGAAAAGACCACTTTTACTGCAGGGCAACAGCTGTGGCAAATTAATGGTTTTTGGCTTGTGTTCCCTTACTAGCTTTGGGACTCTTATGTAAAAAGCATTCCATGGAATGGTACTCTCAGCTTATCTGTAATAGCAAGAAGATATCTTGGTGAGTTCTAACACTTCTGAGGAGGAACTGATGCAGTTACAAATGGTCTGTGATAAATTTGTGTGCCAATCTGAAATTGAAACCAAAGAAATACAAGCAGATTCTAAAGTAGCAGGCTGTCTTGGGGAACACAGGCATTTCCACTGACAATAAGAAAATTAGTCTGACTCCCCAGACACTTGCAGATGTGCAGCGTTTGGCAGGGCTCTGCTCATAGTACAGGAGGTTCATTCATGGGTTCGCCCATAGAACTTAAACCATTGCATAGCTAGGTGAAAATTGAAACCATTGCCATAGTGTGATTTGGCTTTCAGTGTTAATGACACTTGTGACCCCTCTACTCTCAACCTACTTGCAATTCAAAACCCCTTTATATTAGACACATATGCTAGTGCTTAGGAATGGAGCTAGTATAAAAGGGTAGTGGCTTATTGGTTTAAACATTCCTTGTGTTAGACATAAGCTAAGGACACCAGTAGACCTCTAATATGGAGTTCCAGAAAAACCTATGTAGAAACACTACAGTGCACAGAGGATATAGTAAAAGGGGAACACTAAGACATAATTATAGTCCATAATTGATTAGCACAGAGCAAAACTAGTTGCTTAGGGTACGTCTTCACTAGCCGCTGTATCGGTGGGTAGCAATCGATTGCTCGGGGATCGATATATCGCATCTAGATGAGACGCGATATATCGATCCCCGAACGCGCTTATATTGATTCCGTAACTCCACCAACCCGAACGGAGTTGCGGAATCGACAAGGGGAGACACGGACATCGATCCCGCACCATGAGGACGGTGAGTAATTCGATCTTAGATACTTCGATTTCAGCTACGTTATTCATGTAGCTGAAGTTGCGTATCTAAGATCGATTTTCCCCCGTAGTGTAGACCAGCCCTTAGAGTGGGTTGGGGTCAGCTCCCCATTTTGTGTTGGCCATTTTTGGGAGTACATAATTCCAGAACTTTTCTTCTTCAGCTTCTTGAGGTGTTCTTTGAATGGCAACGGTTGGTCTATGTGACCCAAAGGTACATTGGATGTATCTAGTGCTCAAGGCTTGTACCATTCCATGATATCTGGAAGTTTTGCTTGTCTCACCATGTTTTGGGTGGAAGTTGCACACTTGTACTTATGGGTACTGTGCACCAGTAAAGTCACATTAGAGCGATGCATGCAAAATTGATAGTGAATTTGATCCTATAAGATCAGTACAGCAACCTTGAAACTGACTCCCACCTAGTCATTTTACTGCTTTGCAGAGACTGCACCACCATCGGTGACACAGGCTACCTTCATTTGTGAAGCACTCAGATGCTACAGCAATGACTGCCCATACGAAATACTGTATCAAGAGTGAATGGTGTGCAGTAAATAAGACAATAGGGCCACACACATTGAATGATAAGGATAAAATGAGTATATGATTTATCTGCTCAAAGTGTCATTCATTCTGTGCCCCGAAAGAAGCAGGGGTTTTATGGAAAAAAAACAACACGCAAGTTTACAATAATGCATATGAACAAAGGGGACCAGATCAGGTTTCAGGTCCAGCTTTTGAGAATCCTTGACTTTGCAACCTTAACATTCTGATTCTGAAGCAGGTGTGTACAGTAGTTAAGACTTTTATAGGATGTCCCATGAACCTCTCTTTGTCCTACTCCTAGTCTCCTCCCTCCTCAACACCACGTCCCAGTCCTATGCCCTCCACTGACTCCACATCCCAGTCTCCCCCCTACTCTGCTCAGGCCCACTTCCTCATCTGTTTGCATTCTAACCAGGCTACTTCCTCCTTAGATGCCAAACTAAGGGTACGTCTACACTACCCGCCAGATCAGCAGGTAGTGACCGATCAGGATCGATTTATCATGTCTAGTGTAGACACGATAAATTGATCCTTGATCACTCTGCTGTCGACTCCTGTACTCCACCACGGCGAGAAGCAGAAGTGGAGTCGACAGGGAAGTGGCTGCAGCCAACCCCACGCCATGAGGACACAAGGTAAGTCAACCTAAGATATGTTGACTTCAGCTACGCTATTCTCGTAGCTGAAGTGGCGTATCTTAGGTCAACCCCCCCTCCCCCCATGTAGACCAGGCCTAAGAAGTTTGAGTCTGTGCAAGCAACAATTTTCAGAGGTTCATAACTCTGACAGAATTTCATGGGGACAGTGAAAGGCATATCACTAACAGTAAGGTAACCCCCTCATATTTTAGCACCAAATGATGGAGGCACTAGAGCTTCAACAAAACAATTAAATTTAATGTGCAAAAAAAAACCAAAACCACCCACAAATATAGGGCTAGAAGGGATTTTGAGACATCAGCTAGCTAGCCCATCCCCCTTGCACTGAGGCAGGACCAAGTAAAACCTAGGTCATCCCTGACAGGTGCTTGTCTAAACTGTTCTTAAAAGCCTCCAGTGACGGCAATTCCACAGCCTCCCTAAGTAACCTGTTCCTGTACTTAACTATCTTTAGATACTAGAAAAAACACATTCTAACTAACCTGAAACTTCCTTGTTACAAACTAAGCTGAATATTTCTTCTCCCACCCTGGGTAGACATGAGAGAACAAAAGCTCACTATCCTCCTTGATAACCTCTTACATATTTAAAGATTGTGTCCCTCAGCCTTCTCTTCTCTAGAGGATAGGTGCCTAGTTCTTTCATTTATTTCCTTATCTCAAAATGAGATTAGGAAATAGTTTTTTTACTTCAAGTTTCAAAGTAAGAGAGCTAGCATGGAACATTTTAGCCCAAATAGTTAGAGTTTGACAAAGTTATAAGCAACTGCAAACAGGATCTTAATGGAACATGTTAGGTAACATTTACTACACGTATCACTACCTACTGTAAGTGTATAAACTTTCAGCCCTCTCCCCAGAAAGCACCAAACACAACAGCTTACCCATAAAGTCAGAAGATTCAAATTTAGAGTTATTGAGGCAGTAATTCAGATACAAAATGTATATCAGGTTATTGCTAGATAATTTTAGCTTACATTGGTATTTTAATTTTGAAATACTGTTCTGAACTTTTGGGAGAGAAGCACATGAGAATTGATATTGAAAACAAATGCACTCGCCTTCAACATATTAGCGTCATAATTTGTTTGCAATGTGAGATTTCTTTTCTGTATAGATAGAACTAAAATTTAAAACCAGTATTAGACAATGCATGTAATACATATTCATATTTTTAAAGACACCAACTGCCAAGATCTTCCACTGCAGAAACAGTAACTCCAGAGAAATAAAAATCATGATCATCTTCTCTTACTGCTCTTTTTATCTTGGGAGTACTGCTTTTAACCACACTGCAGACAATTACTGTATTATCTATTCTGTACTAAGTGTTACCACTAGCTGAAAGATAGCATTAAAGGCAATGCAAAGATCCTCTCCTTCCAAACCTAACTACAATTTAAAGAAATTCTCTCTCGGTTAATTAAGTATTACAGTTATTGTATGGAGGCAAAGCAGAATGTAAATAAAATGAGTTAATTATCAAAAGCTGAAGCAGAACCAACTGATTATACACCAACTTAAAATCTTTCTACAATACACTTAGTTGAAAAGGACTGAGCAAGACTATTACTAAACAGGTATTCTGCTTCATTAGTAGTTTTGTAGCATACTGTAGTATGTAGCATAAAAATAGTACTGATCACTTCAAATGCTGAATTTTAAAAAGTTCTCACCATTGCCCCCAACACACCAAAAAAGGTAGCTAGTTACAGCAGTTAATAAAACCTGTGTGACCTTAATGCATTTTCATTATACTTAATCTTCATCCTCTGTGGCATAGATAGCCTGATTCCGTCTTTTAATTTTCTTCATGGCACTGTTTCCGTTTTCATTTTTACCAATCCGCTTTAAAGCTCTTTCATTTAAACTCTTCTCTTCAGTCTGCTCACTCACACCAGATTTCTCCAGGTCTTCATTGGTGGAGTCTATAGCATCATCAGAGGATACCATCATGGAATCTGGCATGATCCTGGTGTCAGAAAAACTTGCTGAAAAGTCAGGAGGGTGATCAGGTGAAGGATCCACAGAACAGGTACTTTGATCTTCATCACCACCCTCTTCATCCAGCATTATTTCATCTGGGTTAATAGATGAAGACAGCCCAGAATTATCTGTATAATATTCACTGGGCTCCTCTGCTGACTCAGTACTGTCCATTTCCTCCTCCTCCTCATATTCTCCCCGAACTGAGCCCTCTTCTTTTACTTGCTGAATCCTGTCATTAATATCGGTGAGGCCAAACTGGGCACAAAACTCAGTGGTCTGTGGATTGATTATATGAACTGGTTCCATATTTTTCTGCGGTTTGTAGGGGTCATAACAAGCAGCTGTCACACTGAAGTTACAGGGAATTTTGAGGTTATGGCTCAGCTCTTCCAATATCTCTTTGAGGGCTCCTTCTGTTGCACTGTAATCCCACCTACAGGAATAAAAAACAAATGTCAGATTCTGATGAGCTCAATTAGCCAAGACATCTCTCTTCCTGTTCTTGTTTGAAGAGGTTCTCTTTATAGACATATCTTCTTTTTGATAAACTGAACAGATTGAGCCCTGAGTATCACTGTAAGGCATTTTCTACATCCCTCAAACTATTTGTGTCTCTTCTCTGAACTCTCTCTAATTCATCATTATCCTTTTAAGATTATGGAGTCCAGTAATGATCTCACAAATACCATATACAGAGGCAAAGTCTTCCTTGATGTGCAAAAGAATTTAAGATTACCTAAAATATTTTGAACAATCACTCAAACTGATGTGAATATTGGAACTTTTACATTTGACTGAACTATTATCTACATTTTAGGCTAGAAATCACCACATAAGGACTATAGATTCAGCTTCCCTGAAACCCCTAATGTCTTTTTAACTGCAAGCCCCAGTTGATAGGAGATACCATTATAGGAAGATAATTATTCCTAACCTGTTAACAATGAGGCACAATTACTTTATACTGGAAAAGCCAGAATTCCCATCCAAATATTATGGCTGACTAAAATATAATTACTAATGTGGATAGGTTAATTTATGCTAAACTAACCCAAATAGATGTTTTAAACAAGACTCCCGTTCTTCAGTTATTCTGAATGGAGGATTTATTCTTTAAACCAAAAGCTCAGCTTTCTTATGCAGGCATATGCAAAATGAACACAAATACTGATAGAATGTGTGAGGAATGGAAGTTTCCACTCAACGTATGTATGCACACATGTACTGCCAGTGAAATGTTGGCATATCAGCAAACAGTGTTATCACAAAACAGGGCACACTCATTAAGAATATGGTTCTTAACCCCTCACTCTAGCAAATGAAAAGAGATTCATTAAACCACAGTGGCAGTCATCCTGGAGCTCCTGCAAGCTGATCAAATCGTGGGCCTGAATACCAATCTCATGGAAGTTCAGGCAGCAATACTGTAGTGCAGGGATGGCCAACCTGAGCCTGAGAAGGAGCCAGAATTTACCAATGTACATTGCCAAAGAGCCACAGTAACATGTCAGTAGCCCCCACCATCAGCTTCCTCCTCTCAGCATCTCCCACCTGATCAGTGCCTTCCCCTCCCTCCGCTCACCCGCTGATCAGCTGTTTTGTGGCCTGCGGTGTGGGAGGGGGGAGAGCAAGGGGGGTGTGGGAGGGGGGAGAGCAAGGGCATGGCAGGCTCAGGGGAAGGGGCAGAGTCGAGGCAGGGCTTTTGGCAGAGCCAGGGGTTGAGCAGTGAGCACCCCCTGGCCCATTGGAAAAGTTGGCACCTGTAGCTCCAGCCCCCAAGTCGGTGCCTATACAAGGAGCCTCATTAACTTCTGAAGAGCCGCATGTGGCTCCAGAGCCACAGGTTGGCCACCCCGGCTGTAGTGTACAGTAGTACCCCTGGTACTGGGAATGGTCTTGTGACCTCCTATTAGAATCGCTGGGAAGGATTTCACAGAATCACAGAAATGTAGGGCTGGAGGGTGTGACATTCTATACTTTGAGGGAGCATCCTATAACTCCCCTATCCCACATTTATATACAATTGTGATCTTGCATATAAAGCAGGCCATGTGAGGTATCAGAGGAAAGGTTATGATCTGCTGAAAGTCATTTTTCTATCTAAATGTGTATATCATTAATGCATATGAAGTTATGAGAATGTGTGTACGCTGTCACTAAAATATGCTGTGGGTTTGGGAAGCACTCAGATACTAGCTCTCCAGAGAATGACAAGGGAGGTAATCAACGCCCGGCGGGTGGGTGCTAAACAGACATCACCAGCCATTGTCCAGTGGAGGAGTTACAATTCAATAACACACTTGCACAAGGCCATACCAGGGGAATTGCTCAACCTTGCCTGGAGACTCAGCAATGCCCACCAAACGTGCCTGGACTTGTGTTCTCCAAGCACATGGACTGAGGGTATAAAACAGAACACAGTGGCCACATGCTGGGACTTTTCTCCTTCCACCACCTATGCTGCAAACAACAAAGACCACCCAGAAGACCGAAGATGCCAACAGAGGGGACTGACCCAGGTTTAAGGACAAACCTGTATATTTAGGACTGCAATATCCAGTGGGGTGAGAAAAAATGCTTAATCTATATGTTGCCCAGTCTAATAGCATGCAGTCTAAACTCTCAACCCTTATATTTTATTTTGGTAACTAACTAACTTTTTGCCTATCATTAATAATCACTTAAAATCCATCTTTTTTAGTCAATAAATTTGTTTAACTGTTCATCTTTACCAGTGAGTTTGCCTGAAGTGTTTGGTAAGGGTGTTTGCTCACGTTTACAAAGGCTGGTGTATATCCACTTTCCATTGATGAAGTGGTGAACCAATTAATAAATTTGCACTGCTTAAGCAGTGCAAGACCGTGTATTCCCAATGTAGAAAGCTGGGAGGATTTGGCTGGTGCCCCTTTCTCTGTGTGATTCTTGAGTGGCTCTGGGAGCATTCACACAATTTAGCTGGGTGTGGGACTCCACATGCTTTAGTGCTCAGTGATAGCACCTGGAAAGGCTTGCTGCTTGTCACTAGCAAGGCATTGAGAAAGACATCCCAGGCTGAAGAGAGTTAAGGGGCACAGCGGTCCCACAGTCCCAGGCTGCACCCCAGCGATCCCATCGCAGAAGGGACCTTGAGAGATCATCTAATCCAGCCACCCATACTGAGATAGGATCAAATATACCCAGACCCTCCCTGACAGGTGTTTGTCCCACCTGTTCTTAAAAACCTCCAAGGATGGGGATTCCACAACATCCCTATTTCAGAGCTTAACTATCCTTATAAAGTTTTTCCCCCAATATCTAACCTAAATCTCTCTTGATCCAGCATTAGCCAATTACTACTTCTACCTTCAGCAAACATGGAGAATAACTGCTCACCATGCTCTTTATAGCAGCACTTAATACATTTGATGACTTACCAGGTTCCCCTATCAGTGTTCTTTCAAAATTAAAGATGTCCAGATTTAAAAAAAAACAAAAACAAAAACAAAAAAACCCAAAAACCACACTTTTCTTAGGTCATATTGTCTAAAACTTTTTAATTTTTGTTTCTCTCCTCTGGACTTTCTCCAGTTTGTCCACATTTTTCCTAAAGTGTGGTGCCCAAAGCTGGACACAGTACTCCAGCTGAGAGCTCAGCTGTGCAGAGTACTTATTGGGTTCCGGGCTCAGCAGTGCAGAGTAGAACAGAACAATTACTTCACATGTCTTACATATGACATTCCTGTTACTATATCCCAAAGTGACCTTTGCCTTTTTTGCACCTGCATCACATTACTGACTCAATTTGTGTTCCTGCAACTTCTATTTTTGAGTCCAGTTTCTAGTAGTAGCATGCTTTGTAAGAAGAGTAGAACATTTGCAAGCTAACGTATGACATTGCAAGGTAAAGGTCATGCTTGGGTCTCTGCCAGAATGTAGGCCCAACAAATCAGTCTTCCAACAGGAGAATCACCCTTGCCTCATTTGACCCCAAAATTCCTAAAGGAGGGAAGGCTACATCACCTGGATGTCTACAGTACAATAAGATCTATTCTTTAGGAAGTCTCAGACATTTGATCCATCACCAAGGCTTCAAGATAAAGTGGCCTCCATGGCTATAGTCTGTTGCTGGATTAGGATACTGATCAGAGACTTACTACTGCAGCAGGAAAGTTAACTTTTGCTCTCATTTTACAGTGGGGGGGGGGGAGGGAGGCACACACGTGTGTGGCAGGCAGGGCAGTGAAATCCTTTTTAATGGATATTTGCAGGGCTGTCTTCTGCTTGCACTTTTGCCAAAGTTTATAGAATAGGTTCATGGTTTGCAGGCTCTGGAGAAAGGTAGTGGAGGCAGTAGTCAAATAATAATCCCTCCTATACTAAATAACTGCTTTGGGTGGTTTCAACATCTGGACTTAGTAAAGAAAGTTTCATCTTTTTAACATTTTTCATTCTAAGGCTCCCTGAAGATTTGGATGCACATCACACCAGCAAATCACTTGAAGCTTTTTGCAGTATGTTCAAGTTGCTACTGCTAAATGTATCAGTTAATGGCTGTTGAATACTGTCAATTGATGAACTTTGTTTGGTACTGCTTTAATTGTATTCAGCTGAAAACAAAGAAACAGCTAGTGCTGTCTGTGATATGAAATCAAAAGCCTTAATATTCTGGCTCAATGTGTACCTTGGGGGGAATTATAACCCGAACATCTGAACTGGTGAAGAAAGAGGAAGCTATTAGAAGCAAGCAAAATTTCTCCATATCAAATTTATATGGTGCTTTACAAAACTGATTAAAAACCTTTCCAGCTACAGGAAGCTTACAATCTAAAATAAGACACATACAAAGATATTTAAACAGGTCAAGAAAGGAAGGACTAACACTTCCAGTAAGAGGGTAAGAAGTGGTTGAAGAGGTGGGTTTTAAAGAGGTGTCTGAAACAGGGGAGAAAGAGGGCTAAATATATAAAATATGTCACCTGTTTTCCTGAAATGAGACCATACTTGCATATACAGTACACCCTTGCTATAATGAACCCCTGGGGATCCAAGTAATTCGTTAGATGTAGCCAGGGGTTCCTTATATCAGGAGAGGGGAATAGCTCCAGTCCCGGGGGAGCACATTCAAGCCCTCCACCTTTGTGACCACAGGGCCAGGGAAGGATTCAGTGACCATGTTCACTATAGCCCAGTGGTTCTCAAACTTTAGTAACCCAAGAACCCTCATTTTGATTTAAAATTTTGCCACGGACCCCAGCCCCCCCGCCCCGCCCACTCAGCCCCATTCCATTCCTTCCCCCAAGGCCCTGCCCCCACTCCTTTTCACTCCCTCCACTGAGAGTGCCCCATCCCCGCTCCTCTCCCCCTCCTTCCCCAGCACCTCAGGGAACAGCATGCAGAAGGCACTGGGAGGGAAGGGAAGGAGTTGATCAGCAGGACCCATGGACCCCCTGGAGTTCCCTCATGAACCCCTCAAGGGTCCACGGACCCCAGTTTGAGAAGCACTGCTATAGCCCAAGGTTTGGCTATTGTGAAGCATGTTATAGTGAGGTTCTACTGTACAAAGTTGCCTGATTGCAGAAGTTCCTCAATCATTCAAATCTTCCTGAAAGGAGCTGTCTGTCTATCAGAACAGCAAAAGAAATGAAAAGCAGAAAACACTTCCGCAACACCTTCCTCAGAGGTAATGTGAAAAATTTCCAACAGTTGAGCAGTTCTGATGGGTATGATTCTGATTTACTCATCTACTGTAACATATAGACACAAGGAGCTAAAGCTCTGGATGAAACTTCCTCTTGGGAATAAAGTCAGCACAAGGCATGCATCATTTAAAACTTAAGTAGGGTTTAGATGAGATAGCTTTGTGCTGGGCCTCTCAATATAGGGATGAACTTGACCCAGAGTGCATTAGCCATCTTCTCTTTTATAGTAATTTAAGAAGAAGGTCTTCCATGGGTTGCAAACATGATTTTGTCCTTGAAGTCTGTCTCTGCACAAACTATATTCATTAGGCAATACCTATTTCTTAACTTTATAAAGCAATTTAATGTATCTTATTAAACTTGTATTCATATCAAAATGTTGTAGACAAAATTTAATGCATAACAACATTTAGACTGGATATGCTTCTGCAACATTAAGGTCTCTTTTCAGTTGCTTACAACTGATCCAACTTCTACCTTTTGGGGCTGAAATGATCCATGCTTGGTCTTTGCCCAAGACCAGATTTTTTCTAAAAGCTTGAGTACAAGTAGACTGGCTTTGTCTGAGTACAAGGTACACTATTTTTCATTTGAAGGCTACTCTAAAATTGGCTTAGTGGGGAGGTAGTATAAACCGGAAATGTGCCAGATACATAATCCTTCAGTTACATATATGCCAGTATCTATTGTCAAAGCTTCCCATGCTGGCAAGCCTAGGATAAATCCAGCTGAGAAAATGTCAAGAAAAGACTTTGCTCTCGGTGAGACTTAGACATCTTGCAGGTTTACTGAACATCTGATGTAATCAACTCCACTTTCCAAGTACATTTGCTCTTTAGGATCAAGGTCTCTTGTTTAATCACCAACCTATGCCTCTACAAGTACACACAGACCACCTTAGACACAGCCAGTTTATCCAGGTACAACAGAATATATGCCCTTTCATAGGGCCCCAAGGGAGGAAAGGCTTGGCACTGGAAGTGCTGGTCCAGGATAATAAATTGCAAAAATTCTGTTCAGACTGCAGAATTGGCACATATAGGGATATACCCAGAATAACCAGGAAGCATAAGAATCCACCCAAGTTCATTTCTTGAGAAACTGCCTTTAAAGTGGCTCCATTCTGATACTTTGTATCCTAAGAAAAGTTGAACTTTTTCCAATGGAGAACTGAGTACAGACTCCTTGCTTTGGAGACAGTGAGAAAGACTTAGATCCCCATGTTGTTCTCATCCTCCAGAACCCGGGAGATGGCTGTCTATTCAGAAAGTGGCTTAGGGTCTCAAGCACCATTTGGCCAACAAGTCTATTGCATTGTGCTAAGTTGCTCAAGGTTTCACACCAGCCTTTATTTCTATCTCTGTACGCTACCATTTCCAGGACCCAGTGGTTGGACCTTGTTTGGGCCCAGGTCTGGAGGAAGTTCTTCAGCTTCCCCCCTATTGCTAGGACTCTGCACCCAGAGCTTTGTACACAAGGGCTGAGTCCCCAGTGGAGTGGAGTTCTTTACGAGGTTTCCCTACCTTGTCAGGACTCACCAAGTACAGATCCTTCCCACTCACGTCTACACAGAAGGAGCTGGCAATGTTAGGCTGAGTTGGAGCCTGAACCCTGCCTGGGGCTCAGGTGCTCCGAGTTGTTCAATAGGGCTAACATCAACATTTGCTAAGGGAAGATTCCCCTATTGTACATGAAGTTGAGGGCCACAGACTGTCCCTATAGCACATGTGCTGCAAAGAACAGCTGCACACTTTAAGTGTCACAGGACTTCCTTTAAGCCTCCAGCATCTTGCTGCTTTCCTCTAGCAGCAGCCTATCAGGAACAACATTCTCCAGCTGCTAGAGAGAGCAAATAACTGAAGGCTGAATGATGGTCAGACTCTCATAAGCAAGGATGGGGGCATTATCCAAAGTTTTACTGTTATCTCCATCTACTGATTGGGGGGACTATAGCCCAAACAACTGGACTAACATGGAAGACCAAAGAGAAACTGATTTTTCAATCAATAAAGAATTTCACTGAAACAAGCCAGCATAATCAGGAACAGGAAAGTCACAACTACTGGGGGAAAAAACTGAACTTGTACTTTAAGTAACAATTGGCTGCATTTTCTATTGTGATGATACAGGCAGCCCAATGTACACATATGGGCTGCCCCATTTTTTCAGTTTCGTGTAAGACTGTTTCCAGTCTAGCAGCAGCAAAGGTGGGGACTCAGCTCTACACATTTCTTCAAAGCAGCATAACTTTCAAAGTCCGAGACCATTTAAATGCTTAGGTGGACAAACACAGCATTTTAGTCTCTAAAACTGGTTAGCTCTTTGCCACCAGGACTAATGAGAGCTCACATTTTTACAATTTTTGCAGCCATTGCAGCAGTGAACATCAGCCACCCAGGCTATGGCTCTGAACACACAGTTTCTCTAGAAACTGCAACATTAACAACCTCTCTCAGAACACTATCCTTGCCATCAGGGATGTTACCTCCCTATATACCAACATCCCTCACAATGACAGAATTGCTGCCTGTCTGAAACACCTACAAGACAGCAGCCAACACTCAGATATTCACTTCAAACACATCACCATACTCATCTATTTCATCCTCACCCACAACTTTACATTCAACAAACACATAACTTGTCCAAACCAGGGGACCAGTCATGGGTATTAGGATAACTCCCCAATATGCCATACAGCCCAATGGATCTAGAACCCAGGCTAGTAGAGCTGCCAAGTAGCTGGCATCTCCATGTGCCAACCAACAGCAGCTGTAACCAGCTTGCACTCTACTGCCCACAAACCACTGTGGACACAGACCATGGGAAGTCCAACTCCTGGTTCCCGATACGTTTTTATAGGACAGGGACCCAAAGGGGTATTCCAGGGAATGTCCAGGCAACAGTGTCGATCTCTTGTAGCTGCCGTGACCATTCCTGCTTCTGAACTCCAGGCTTCATCTTTGGCTTGATTTGGACTTTGCCTCCTGACTTAGAACCTGAAACCTGACACAGACTCTGACCCTTGACATTGACCCTGGCCTGGAACCTGAGGCCTCAACCTCAGGTTTCCCTCTTCTTTGACCTATGGTCCCAACTGCCCTTGTTGGGATTTTGACAGTTTGTCTGGAGCACTCTCCCACATGGTGGAGGCCTACCCTGGGGGAACATGAAGGCAGTCGGCCACTCCCTGCCTGGCATGCCCTTGAGGGTATTTGAGATGGCAGAATGGGTTGACCACTCCCAGGAAAACCACCCCATGCTTCGAGCCCAAGCATCACAGCTCGCAACAGAGAATCAAGCTCTGCACAGGCAATCCACCCAGTTCCATGATGAAAATGTGGCTCTGTGGGCCCATCTGGCATAGCACGCCACAGATAACCAGATGCTACAAAAGATGGGGGCCTGGCTGCAGGATGAGAATGCTACACTATGCACTGACTGTGCACCCCAGGCCCCCAATTAAAAGATATTACCTCACCCACCCTATCTCTAATATTCCAAATCTCCCTTTTCAAACGTATATGCATATTTTCAATAAAAAGAAAGCCTAAACCCAATACTCATTTTACTTACTTTGCATGGAGGCCATTGTTTTCAGGCATGTTCCACGCGTTTGAAGTCACGTTAATAAGATTGTTAGTAGCCTTGAGAACAGCAAGCCATTCAATGTCATATTCCAGAGAATCAGATGCGTTGGGGTCATGGTCTATATCTATTACCTGAGAAAAACAATATTGACAAATGAGGCATTTAATTCAACCTGACAGGAAGACATCATTCTATCTTTAAGCATTATCTTCAGGCAATCAGTTCTTAATTAAAAGCTCAGTATACCTGCCCACTGAATAAGGCAGGGGTTCTGTGAAAATAGTAGTATGTGATCATGTAATTAGAGACTATCATAACGCATATGCACAAGGAGGCTGAATTAAGGCTGCACAGGCAACATGAATTCTAGCATTTCCTAACCTTTTGAGTGCTTGACTTTAAAAATAAAGTTAAAAGTTGAAAACAGTTTGTGGGCAATATATTCACGAATCTGCCCAGGTGGGTGCATCTGAGATACAGACTAACAAGCAGAAGTTACTTTTTAGTCCATTTGTTTTCACCAATCCCAAACTGGTTTGTTTAACCCTTCCCTCAAAAAAAGGAAGGCAGTGGGGAAAGAACAGTTGCATCTCCCAAGAACTGCATTTATAGAACTATCCAACCTATAATGTTTGGCAAAATATGAACAGAGCTGCTTTTCTCTTTCAGCCCAAGAAGGGGATTCATAGGGTAAGGAACATCCCCTGTTTTAAAGGATTCTGAAAGAGATCCTGGGCCTTTTGAAGATAGCCTTGAAAACACAGAACTGATCACTGGTGTTGTATTAGTCACTGATTTTTCTCTATACTAGTACTAGCCATTAATAATCTTCCTTACAGTTATGTGTAGGATTGACCTTGGGCAATGGTCTTGATATTTGGTTGTAAAGCAGTGCATATCCTGAGCAGTCTGTGTGGCTTCTTGCCACAAAAGGTAAAGCTCATTAGCTGGAGAGACAGAATGATCTAGTGGACTAATAGCCAGGAACCCCAATGTTCTATCTCCCATCTCTGAACCAGACTATGTCTCTGGTTTTAGTCAAGTTCAAAACTCCAGACTACAGAAAGGCACGCTTGTAGACCGCTGAAAACCCACTTGGCCCTGTTTGTAGGAAGCCAAGTCTTTAAGAATTAATCTATTACTTCTAATGCAGAGTGCCTCATGATGCATCTGCCAGGGAACACTTTCTTCAGTACCAATTTAATTCTCCAGTCCCTGACATACCTCAATCATTAGCCCGGTTCCTGCTGCTATTACCCCAGTAAAACAGGTTGATGTGACAGTATTTGCATAGCAACTGCTGAAGCTTCTGCCAAAGAAGGAATAACTATCCTCTTGATTAAAGCATCTCACCCCACTGAAGGAAGGGGACATGTCCATGAACCAGTGGCAGATTCGGGGCTGTGGGTGCAGCAGGCCTGGGTCAGGTAATCCACTTTCCACCTCCCCTAGAAATAAGCATGGGATTCAGCCCACACTGCAAGTTCAGGAAGTGGCTGAGGTCCACCACTTTCAGACATTTGGCAGCTTGAGTTGTTTTTTGTTTGTGTGTCTTTCCCAGAATGGGGCTAAGTTTCCCAATGGGGCAGGATGAGATGGAGGAGGATACTCTGGCTGAGCAGGGATTGAGGAAGTTTGACTGGCAGTAGTACATAGAAGAGGGGGTTCTTATGTGAAGGAGAAACTGGAAGAAACTGTACTGTATTTCTGGCAAGCTTAATTTTGTTGATTGTCTGTATCAGTTTGTCTTGTATTTTGGGGCACGGACCATTTTCTTTTCCATTTATATAGTGCCCAGCGCAATACAATCCCAATGCCAGGTAGGGCCTTTAGGCCCCAGAGCAATACAAGTTCTAAAAAGTCCACTACAGATAGAAGGAAAAAGTCCTCTTTTGGGTACTGTGAGATATTGAATTCAATAAGATGTCTGGATTGGATTGTCTTTTAGGATTTCTCCGGAATTTCATACCAAATAATTGTCCTTAAGGGGTTGTGCACTGGATCACCAGCTACTTTTCCACCCTACCCTGGTCAAATTCTCATCCCACAATCACCTGACCACAGTATCATGAAATAAGGGAGGGGGGAAAAAGCCTGTTCAGGGGCTCTCCCTCACCAGGACAGACTCAGGAAGTTCACTTTCCTCAAATGGGGGATCTTGCCTTTTTCCCTTAGGCTCATGTTTCAGGCATTTTACCGGGGCCTTCAGTTACTTAGCTACTGCCTCCAAAGACAGAAGAATACATGTGGCTATACAGTGGCACCAGGGCACAGCCCATAGTGAGGTGGGGTCCATTGTTGCACCTTCCCAGGAAAGAGGTATTAAGTCACAATACATCACAATTCCCTCCACAACCCCACTTGCTTCAAGAAGAGGGGTGGGAGAGAAAAGTAATTTAATTCTGATCTATACCAGCAGCAAGTTACCACTACACACGCTCCACTGGTCAGCATGTTTTGAGGGGTCAGAGCAAAAGCTCCACATATTCCCCCATCCTCATGCTCTATAGTAGTAATAAGTAAATACACAGTGCCCCTCATTCCTGTATCCTGCTACAAAGTCCTGGCAGTTTGTACAGAGGCATATGGAGGGATTCTTATGACCCCCTATTCCTCTGTGCAGACCAAGAGAGGATCCTCTTAATTTTCCACTACCCCATTAAATCCTCTTTCTATACATGAGCAGCAACTGTGAGATTTAACTCTCTGGGGATGGAAGAATCATTCTTCAGCTTCCTGCTGAACTGTGAACTCCCTAGCCCAGATGTATAAAGTACTAAATGGTAGTAGATGACCACTTACGGTGGTCTTACCTGCAGGAAGTCTCTGTGTGGCAGACATTTATCCAGAGCCAAAAATTTTGTTGCTTTTGGCAGCTGTCCTTCAATGTTTGCCTAGGAAACAGGAATGAAACCATTACTGGCAATGCTGAAGATTCCCTGAAATATGACCTTTCTAATAACCAAATTATACATGGAGATTCCAGGGCAGAATTTAAACATTTTCTATTAAAACTGAATATTCCAAAGTTCCTGGAGATAAAAAAGGAAGACTGCGGTAAAAAGAGGGAGAGCTTGAGCTGAAGTCAGAGGAAACTGGAGTAGATGACAGCAACAACACTGGGGGGGAGACGCAAGTCTCCTTCAGCTGAAGCAATCAGGTTTAATCAAGCACACAGACCTTGTCTACGCTACAGACTAAATTGCCCACTGCATTCACCGCAGCAGCAGGCACCGACTTAACAGGTCTAGTGAAGAAGAAATAAGTCAACAGGACAGCATTCTCCAGTCTACTTAATTAATCCACTTTAATGTTAATAGGAGAGCATCTCCTGTCAACACAGCATTAAATCAATGTAAATTACATCAACTTAGTTACATAAAACTTACCTAGCATAACGGATTGACTTACATCGCTAGTGTAGACTAGGCCACAGACTCAGAACCTCGGAAGGGGCTATTCTCATAAAGGACAAAAAGATTTGCCAAGGCAGAAAGCTCTAGAGACACAAGAGCTGTCAACTGTTTGTGATTTTGATACTGTTTGAAGTTTACCAACTGTTAAGGAGCACAAAGAGAATGTAGCCAATGATTTTCCTAGTTTGCATTACTCTGCTTGACAAGAAACTAGTAAATAAACCAACAGGTCTAAACCTAGCAGGTTTTCTGGCTTTGTCTGGGCTACTCATGAACTCTCCCTGTCTGCTCTGACCCTTGCCATATCTCAGGCATCAAAAAAAATACCTGGTTATTTGAGACGAGTATCTTCCCTGAATTGCTCTCTGCCCTCCTTTCACTATATTTACAGACTATGTCCTTCACAAAGTGAAAAATCCAGCTATTTTTAAAATTAAATATAATTTTCTTGTTCAGCAACTCAACTTGTTTAGTGACCATCAGGGCAGAGTAATTTATAGTTTTAAGCCAATCTTTTTCAAAACAAAGTAATAGTTCTACAAATAGCTTCAAAAAGTATCTTATGTCTTATAAACAGAATAAGTTATAACATTCTCTGTCTTCATGAGTTAAGAGTCTTTAGATTATGTTAAATCTTTGATTATTAGGGTGAATTAATAGTTACTTAATATAGGTAGGAGTTCTTTCTGTAAGCGATATGAAAATACATTTATAAAAGAAAAGCAAATAAGTTTTTACAAAGAGAAAAATGCTTGTGTGGATCTGGCTACTGGCATCAGAAACCTGAGATATATACATGACATACTTTTGTTTATTTGTTACCTGATGTTGCATTAAAGCTGCAAATTTTACATGAAGATGTGCTGAGAACCAATACGTGGGTTGAAAGTGCTGCAGAAGCTCTGAAGCAGCAGGGCTTCCCAATGTATTGTTTTCCACTTCTTGGCGGAAAAAAGATTTCATTTTAAGAAGCTGTTTCTTGTTTCCATAGTGATAAATACTTCTTGGCCAATCATGTGACATAAATATATCCATAGGATGCTTTAGCTAAAAAGCAAAAAATAAACATAGGAAAAGAACAGCACTTGAATGAATACCAATGAAGGGAGAGCATACTTGATTCTTTTTGTCTGACCAAAGTGGATTTTGACTGACAGTCTTACTTTCTAAACACTGAGGTTATACCACTGGATGCAATCTTCCAGAGTGCCACTGAGTTTGATCTTGCGTTCTCTAAACTCTATGGTTTGTGCGCCATTTTTCTTGCTTTCCTTGGGACAGGTAAGCCAGCCTTTAGTGCACAGTATCATTTTGATATCTCTCCTCAGAGGCAAATGTCAAGCAGTTATAAGGCCACAAGAATTTCTAAAATTATAGCCATATAATAAGTGCTATATACAAAGCAAATTCACACAATAGAAAACGTTGGAAGAAAGTATCACTATACTTGAATTATAGTTATTACAAACATAAGTTAGTTATATTCTATTGACATACATTATCTTCTCTGAGCTGGCAAGCTACTTAAGCATGGGTGAGATTCCCTGTGTTACTCTCAATCCCCATCTATGCTATTTTCTTGAAGTATTTTAGCTATCCCCTGCTTAAAGGCATAATAATTTTTCCATCTCCAAGCCTGTGATTTTTCTAGCACCATGCTCAGAGATTTTCATAGTGCAATAGGTCAGTTTCATTCTTTTGCAACTTGGGAAAGTTCTGAGCTGCAGCAGAAGCAGTCACTCATTCATTCTGGCTACATCTACACTACAGAGCCTATGTTGGCACAACGACATTGGTATAGTCCCCTAGTGCTGAAATAAATTCTGTCAGTATAGTAACATGACCTCCTAGGACATTAACTATGCTGACAGAAGTCCTCTTCTGTCTGCATAACTGTCTACACTGGGGCTTTTGTCAGCATAGCTATATAGCAAAGGTTGTGTTTTGGTTTGGGGTTTTTTTTTGTTTTTTTGTTTTGTTTTTTTTTAAAATACCTCTGATCAACATAGCCATGCTGATATAAGTTTTAAATGTAGACCAGGCCTCCCAGTGGCTACAGGAGGATTAGGTTAGGAGGCCAAGTATCAGAGGGATAGCCGTGTTAATCTGTATCCACAAAAACAATGAGGAATCTGGTGGCACCTTAAAGACTAACAGATTTATTTGGGCATAAGCTTTCATGGGTAAAAAACCCACTTCTTCAAATGCATGAAGTGAAATGCCCAAATACATTTGTTAGTCTTTAAGGTGCCACAGGATTCCTAGGTTAGGAGGGACCATCCTCCCCCATCAGAGCTATCAGCAGTCTCTGAATGGGATCAGAGGAAAAGTATTCCTTTTACCTTCCAGGATTCAGAGATGGATCTTTTGGGGAGTGATTGGGACCGCCTTCAGTGCTGGAAAATCACGAAATGCAAGTTATATTGATGCTTCCCACACCACGTTAACAGTCTCTGAAGGAATGGCAGTAGGTATTGAGAACAACAGTACCTTACCTTCCCTAACCAAGAATGCCATTCTCTGTACCCAGCACAACTCCAATGGAACACTCCTATTCACACAGTCCAACAAACTCATTGTACTCCATGCAGCATGACTATTCTGGGGAGTATTCGCTGCTGGTTTGCAGAGATCCCACTTCACAAAAAGGCTGAGGGAGGGACAGTACTGTGATCTCAGTCACTCCCTCCTTAGGGTAGGGATCAAAGGAAGCAGAGTTAAGGTTACATGGGAAGTGTCACCTTAGCTCTGCATTTCCTTCAGGGAACCTGAATGCTCCCTATACTATATGGACACGAAACTGAAACCTTGTCTTAGTCAGGAAGAAACTTCTAGGGTTTGCAGGGGAGAAGCTACAAGCTCCAGTGCTGAAAGCTCACTAGCGTCTGCTGAAGCGCTGTAGCTTTAACAGAGGCTCCTCCCATTTGAGGAACCATGACAGCCTGGAAGAGCAGATATGGCACTTGAGAGGTCGCCCTGCCCAAGAATACAGGTACCCTTGTGCTGGCGTGAGAGAGACTAAAGAGAGACATGAAGGTCCTCCTTCCACCCCACCCACAGACATCTTTGCTCCTGCCATACCCTCACACACCTCAGGGAAGTTGAGGCAGGTATCCCTGCTCCCCCTTCCAGGCCTTCTCCCAAAACACACTGAATTAAATACTCAGGAAGTTCCTGAGTTTTGTTTGCAAGGAATTAAGGCTGATTAAGTAGCATTCCCCTCTTCCCACACAAAGGGCCAGTTGATGCCACACCTTTTAACTATACCCCAGTCCCAACACAGTACATCTCTGCTAACAATGCTAGACTCTGCATCACTACAGGAAATGTCCTTCAGTTTCCAACTGAAACCTATTAGTTTCCCTCAGATGCTAAAATAAAATCTTAGCTACAGCCTCCAGCTTTCCCAATAATGTGCATGCGTTAAGTGTGCAATGTAAGCCCCCTTGAATATTTCCTGATATTGCAGAGGGTGTAATTAAGGATTTGCATCATGCTGTGAGAGAGACCTGTGTGATGTGTTTCTTTATCAACTGAAGAAGGCAGTCTTGAGATAATGCAGAGACTAGTGACTAGGCCTGTAGGATTACCCTTCTATTGCGAATAGCAGAAGCAAACTTTGATTGTGTCAATGGAAACAGATAATGTAAATTCGAATCACCAACATGCTCATCTCTAGATTAGCCTAATCTCATGCAGTATTATCTACCCTCTTTTTTTAAAAAAAGCTTTTCTCCCCACCTGTTTGAGTTTGAAGACTTCAATATTCCTCACATGGTACGCACTCCTTACAGTCTGCTGATTGTATGGAGGACACTCAAAATGACCTGAAACATACCAAGAAAAACTGGTCACACAAGAGATTGGTTTCAGAGTAGCAGCCGTGTTAGTCTGTATCCACAAAAAGAACATGAGTACTTGTGGCACCTTAGAGACTAACAAATTTATTTGAGCATAAGCTTTCGTGGGCTACAGCCCCACTTCATCAGATGCATGCAATGGAAAATACAGTAGGAAGATATATATATATATATATATATATATATATATATATATATACACACACACACACACACACACACAGAACATGAAACAATGGGTTCCTAGAGGGAGCAAGGGGAATTAAATTGCAAGGAGTGAGCCTGTCTTGGGGTGTTCAGAGCGTTAAGTGGGGGAATAAAGCCTTGAGACTCTGAAGCTCTGAAATTCAAGTTGAGTCAGTCCCTTGAGATTTATACACAAAACGCCAACTTACATAATCAGTTTTATAGCTAAAACTATTAACTAAAGAATGCTGCCAAAGAAGCATTAGGATGATTGCTACAAAGACTTGTACATCCACTGGAAGCTCTTTTTCTGATCATGACTGCCAAAGTATTATGAGCAAGCATTTAGGTGCTGCAGATGTAAGACACCTTTGCTGGTGTCAATGGCTGTTTTCAGCTTGAAGAGTCTGCACACAAACACATGGACTCAACTGTGGGAATCTGTTCACAGGCAACTTTGGAGAACTTCTAAATTCTCCAACACACACACTATAAATAGAACATCTAATAAAAAGAGCATGGAATTTTAATTGCAAGATGTTTCTGAATGTATATGTTAATAAAAAGTCAACGTTACATAAAATATTACCTTTTTTGTAATCATGAGATTTGAAAATGCCAGAAATTCCACCAATTCTTACACCACGATATTTTACTACGCCTGCATAACCTAGAATGACAAGAGATTAAAATAAAATTCTCTGCATATCAGGAAAACAGGGAGCTTTCAGGAATTGTAATCTAGTCTGTTCAACTTTAACACAATGTGCATTAGGTACAAAAGAACTAGTTCAGATAAAATAACTCATCCAGAACTATTGTTCTAATGAGATACATTGTAGAAAATGTTCACTTGCCTCTGCATTACTTCCAATTCCAGACAAAACCTATCATTGTAGAAAGCAATTTTTGTATTTCTAATCTGCCCAAAACAATTGAAGTCATTCACCTAGCAGCACCACACATTTTCATTATTCTTTACAAATAAAATAAAATTAAGTCTTACAATTTAAGACTGACAAAAATAAAAGCACAAGGCAAGTCAGTCATTTGGGGATAACTGAAGGTGAAAAGCAAGGATTGATTGAAGATTTTTAAAGAGAAATTTGAAGGATAAGAAATACTTGGCAGAAGCAAACATGGAGACTTTCAGTCACACAGAGCATGAAAGATGACCAAAAAAAAAGTAAGATGAAAAGAAGGGAGCAGTAAAGAGAAATATTTTAGAAGATGAGATGAGATTTAGGAGTGGTAGAATTATAAGAACGGTCATACTTAGACCATCAAGCCCAGCATCCTGTCTTTCAACAGTGCCAGATGCTTCAGAGCAGTGGTCACCAACCAGTTGATTGCAATTGACTAGTCAAACCTGGAGTCTCTGCCAGTCGGTCGTGATCTCCAGCCACTAAAAGTCCGGTGGCGCAGCACGTCTAAGGCAGGATCCCTGCCTGCCCTGGTCCCCAACCACTCCCGGAAGCGACTGGCATGTCTCTGCGGACTTGGGGGGGGGGGGTGGCTCCGCATGCTGCCCCCTCTCCCAGCGCCAACACTGCAGCTCCTGTCAGCCAGGAACTGTGGTCAATGAGAGCTGCGAGGGCGGCACTTGCTGCCCCTGGGGAGAGGGGGGGGAAAGAGGAGGGAGAGCAGCAGATGTCCACACGTGCCACCTCTGCAGCTCCCATTGGCCGCAGTTCCTGGCCAATGGGAGCTGCAGAGTCAGCACTGGGGGTTGGGGCAGCAGCAGTGCATGGAGCTGCCTTCCCCCTCCCCAGTCCACAGAGACATGCCAGCCACTTCTGGGAGCGGCATGGGGCCAGGGCAGGCAGGAGCCTGCCTTAGCCCTGCTGCACCGCCAACCGGGAGCCACCTGTGGTAAGCACCTCCCAGACAGAGCCTACACTTCACATCCCTCCTGCACCCCAACTCCCTGCCCCAGCCCAGAGCCTGCACCCAAACTCCGTCCCAGAGCTTGCATCCCTCATCCCCTCCCGTACCCCAACCCCCTGCCCCAGCCTGGAGCCTCCTCCTGCACCCAAACTCCCTCCTAGAGCTTGCACCGCTCACCCCCTCCTCATGCCAACCCCCTGCTACAGGCTCAGCCTGGATCCCTCTCCCCCACTCTGAACCCCCTGGCCCCAGCCTGCACCCCCTCCGGCACCCCAACCCCCTGCCCCATCCCAGTGAAAGTGAGTGAAGGTGTGGGAGAGCAAGCAATGGGGGTGGGGGGAATGGAGTCAGTAGGGTAGGGCCTTGGGGAAGGGGCTGGGTAGATCCTGGGTTGATCTTAAATTCAGAAAGTGATCTTGTGTGTAAAAAGGTTTGAGACCACTGATTCAGAGGAAACTAAGAGAACAGAACAATCATCAAGTGATCTATCCCCTGTTGTCCAGTCCCAGCTTCTGGCAGTCAGAGGCTTAGGGACACCCAGAGCATGAGGTTGTGTCAGTGACCATCTTGGCTAATAGCATTGGTGCACCTATCCTCCATGGTCTTATCTAATTCTCTTTTGAACCCCATTATAGTTTTGTTGCCAGGGGATGTCGTTAAGCCAAGTGGGTTTTCTCTCCCCTTTATTATAAACCTTTAGTTTTAAACACTGAAGGATTGGCTGGCAGCATAGTATTTTGGTAAGATCCAAACTTATACTGACCTGGTAATGTGGCTGACCCTTTGGGGTCAGAAGAACATTTTGTATATGTGAGCAGTTTTGTTTTTGAAAACAGTTCTCACAGTACTGGACCTAGGTGTGGACTGGGAGCCAGAAAATTGAAATGCAATAAAGGTGGCTGTGTGATTTCTTTTTTGCTTCTTGATAACCAGTGTGGGGAATCAGAAGCACAGTTTGTGACTGGTTGGGGAGTTTAACTTCCCACTGTGTTACTCACAGACTGGTGGGTATTTGCTCTCCCTTTTGCAGCATGCCCTGACCTTAGCATTTCCAGTGAGGCCTGCCCCAGGCACCACAGGTCACATTGGTGTAGTTAACATAGAACCGGATCATTTGGGTTTTGGATCAGAATCCCATGCTATTCAAAATTTGAAATTTAAAACTGAGAGTGTCAAAGGTTAAGGTTAGTCACAATGAGTGATTCACAATCAAAACTGCAAGCCCCAAGAGTCAGCATCTTCAGCATGAGAGAGAAATGGAGAACTTCGAATGCAAGAGAAGCAAGCCTTGGCCCAGCTGGAAAAAGAAGCTGTGGAGAGAGCCAGGCGAGCTGAGGAAAGAACTAAGCAAGCTGGAGACAGAGAAAATCTCACAGGAGGCGAATGGATCTGCTGCAAGCTGAGACCGATGCTGCCAGACTTAAACTCCAAATCAAAATAATAAAAGAACAGCAGGTACCATGTTATCCTGGAATCTCAGCTCCCCTCTACAGCAATAATGGAGATAGAGACTGTTCAGTTTATAAGAATGTTGGTATGTCGTTTAATAATGATGTGGTAACTATGTTAATCAGGGTAATGTCATAACCCAGTCCCAGATAAAGTATGAATGTGAATCCTCTGTATGTTGTCTGTAACAGGCAGATTTGTGTTTAACCAGGTATGCTATAACAAGGAAGAGAGTGTCTCAAGCCTTGGGATTGTGGAAAATAGCTGTTTGTCCAGTCAGAAAAGCAGTTTATATGGTGAAGAAATTTCTGAATGTCTGTCTAATATCTCAGAAATAAATCTGGAGTTAAATGAAGCACAGAAAGAAGCTCAGGAAAACATTTCTTTAGCGAAAATTAGAGTTGATGGTCAGCGTGAAGCCCTAAGTGAGGAAGGAAAGGAGAGATTTCTAGTGAGTGATGGATTGCTGGCAACTGAAGTTCATAAAAGTGAGACTGAACAAAGTAAAAGTTATTTGCTTAAAGTAACTCAGTATGATGAGCCACTGTTTGTAGAAAGCAATAGTTTATCTGTTGAAGAAAAAACTGTTTCCAATTCTTTGTCTGTTGCAAATAGCAGTGTGCCTAATGAAGCAGAATGTACTTCCAAGTCCTTTGTCTGTGGAGCAGACAGAAGGTGCTGGTCAGCCTATGATGGTTAAGGAGATTTCATTTGTCCCAGAGTGGTTCTGGACTTGACTGAAACCCAAGAAGGAAGCGTTCCTAAGCTTGTGTGGGGTAACCTGCATTTTACCAGCGAGGAAAGCTGCAGAGGGAAAGAGTGGCTCTAACCCAGGCCTTCCATACAGATGCACAACCCCGATGTGGCCCTCAGGCCAAAAAGTTTGCCCACCCCTGGATTACAAACTGTCAGGAACAGTATCCCTGATGAGGTCACAGCATGCCTGGTGGCTGAGCTTTGTGACTTTGTCCTCACCCACAACCATTTCAGATCTGGGGACAACTTATATCTTTGAGTCAGTGGCACTGCTATGGGTACCCACATGGCCCCACAGTATGCCAACATTTTTATGTCTGACTTACAACACTTCCTCAGCTCTCATCCCCTAGTGCCCCTCCTCTACTTGCACTACACTTATGACATCTTCATCATATGGATGCACAGAAAGGAGGCCCTTGAAGAATTCCACCTGGATTTCAACAATTTCCACCCCACCATCAACCTCAGCCTTGACCAGTCCATGCAAGAGATTCGCTTCCTGGACACTACAGTGCAAATAAGTGATGGTCACATAAACACGACCCTATACCGGAAACCTGCTGACTGCTATACTTACCTACATGCCTCCAGTTTCCATCAAGGATACATCACACGATCCATTGTCTATAGCCAAGCCCTAAGATACAACCGAATTTGCTCCAATCCCTCAGAAAGAGACAAACACCTACAAGATCTTTATCAAGCATTCTTAAAACTACAGTTCTTACCTGGGGAAGTGAGAAAACAGACTGACAGAGTGAGAAGGGTACGGAGAAATCACCTACTACAGGACAGGCCCAACAAGGAAAACAACAGAACACCACTGGCCATCACGTACAGCCCCCAGCTAAAACCTCTCTAGCGCATTATCAACGATCTACAACCTATCCTGGAAAACGATCCCAACTCTCACAGACCTTGGGAGGCAGGCCAGTCCTTGCTTGCAGACAATCCCCCAACCTGAAGCAACTACACACTACACCACAGAAACACCAATCCCTGTAGCAAACCTCATTGCCTACTCTGTCCCCATATCTGCTCTAGCGACACCATCAAAGGACCCAACCACATCAGGCACACCATCAAGGGCTCATTCACCTGCACGTCTACTAATGTTATATATGCCATCATGTGCCAGCAATGTCCTCCTGCCATGTACATTTGCCAAACCAGACAGTCCCTACATAAAAGAATAAATGGACACAAATCAGACATCAGGAATGGTAACATACAAAAGCCAATAGGTGAACACTTCAATCTTCCTGGACAGTCTATAACAGATTTAAAAGTAACTATTCTTGAACAAAAAAAATTCAGAAACAGACTTCAAAGAGAAAAACAGCAGAACTAAAATTCATTTGCAAATTTAACACGATTAATTTGGGCTTGAATAGGGACTGGAAGTGGCTGGCTCATTATAAAAACAGCTTTGCCTCTCCTGGAATTGACACTTCCTCATCTATTATTGGGAGAGGCCTACATCCACCCTGATTGAGGTACTCCCTTCTCTTCATGTGTCATTATATAATGCCTGCATCTGTAACTTTCACTCCATGCATCTGAAGTAGTGAGGTTTGTTACCCACGAAATCTTATGCCCAAATAAATCTGTTAATCTTTAAGGTGCCACTGGACTCCTTGTTTTTGTGGATACAGACTAATACAGCTACCCCCTGATACTTCTCACCCTTTAGAGCAGGGATCGGCAACTTTTGGCACGCGGTTCGCCAGGGTAAGCACCCTGGCTGGCCAGCCAGTTTGTTTACCTGCCATGTCTGCAGGTTCGGCCAATCACATCTCCCACTGGCTGCCATTCGCTGCTCCAGGCCAATGGGGGCGGTGGGAAGCCGCAGCCAGCACATCCCTCATCCCGTGCTGCTTCCCGCAGCCCCAATTGGCCTGGAGCAGCAAACCGCGGTCAGTGGGAGCTGCAACTGGCCAAACCTGCAGACGCAGCTGTCATAAACAGATAGCTAAGGGTTAATGTCTCTTTCACCTGAAGCACCTGACCAGAGGACCAATCAGAAAACCGGATTTTTTTCAACTCTGGGTGGAGGGAAGTTTGTGTCTGAGTCTTTTGTCTGTCTGCCTGCTTTCTCTGAGCTTTGGAGAAGTAGTTTCTACTTTCTAGTCTTCTGTTTCTAAGTGTAAGGACAAAAAGATCAGATAGTAAGTTATATGGTTTCTTTTCTTTGGTATTTGCATGAATATAAGTGCTGGAGTGCTTTGATTTGTATTCTTTTTGAATAAGGCTGTTTATTCAATATTCTTTTAAGCAATCGACCCTGTATTTTATCACCTTAATACAGAGAGACCATTGGTATGTATTTTTCCTTTCTTTTTTTATAAAGCTTTCTTTTAAACCTGTTGAGAGTTTTTCTTTACTTCAGGGAAATTGAGTCTGTACTCACCAGGGAATTGGTGGGAGGAAGAAATCGGGGGGAGATCTGTGTGTGTTGGATTTGCTAGCCTAATTTTGCATTCCCTCTGGGTGAAGAGGAAAGTACTTTTTGTTTCCAGGACTGGGAACAGAAAGGGGGAGTCACTCTGTGTAGTTTCACAGAGCTTGTGTCTGTGTATCTCTCCAGGAGCACCTGGAGGGGGGAAGGGAAAAAGGATTATTTCCCTTTGTTGTGAGACTCAAGGGATTTGGGTCTTGGGGTCCCCAGGGAAGGTTTTTTCAGGGGGACCAGAGTGCCCCAAAACACTCTAATTTTTTGGGTGGTGGCAGCAAGTACCAGGTCCAAGCTGGTAGCTAAGCTTGGAGGTTTTCATGCTAACCCCCATATTTTGGACGCTAAGGTCCAAATCTGGGACTAAGGTTATGACAGCAGCAGGTAAACAAACCAGCCCGGCCCGCCAGCATGCTCACCCTGGTGAACTGTGTGCCAAAGGTTGCCGATCCCTACTTTAGACACTTAGAATTTGTTTAGTATCTCTTTAAGACAGAGTCCAGTCTCTAGCTGGTGGTGATG
Organism: Gopherus flavomarginatus; assembly: GCF_025201925.1. Classification (NCBI taxonomy): domain Eukaryota; kingdom Metazoa; phylum Chordata; order Testudines; family Testudinidae; genus Gopherus; species Gopherus flavomarginatus. The sequence goes on from NC_066624.1 coordinate 64,850,466, forward strand.
GATGATCCACAAGCAAACATGCAGGAGAGTGTCTCTACAGATGTTCATAGAACAGAGGGGCTGCAGCTGGTGAACACATCTAGCCAGTAAAGGGATTCCTGTAAGCAGGGAAGTTCAATTTTCAACCTTCTAGGAGAAAGGGACCCAATCCTGCTGAGGGGAAGAATGAGTGTCAGCCTCGAAATTGGTAGCAGCTAAGAATTTGAAAGTTAGTGTCTGGGTTGATACAATCTACCTGGCAGATGAGGGGGAAGATTTCCCCTATAACTGGCAGCACTGAGGGGACACCTGGCCAGCCAAGAGATTTAGGGCTTGTCTACACTGGCAATTTACAATGCTGCAACTTTCTTGCTCAGAGGTGTGAAAAAACACCCCCAAGTGCACCAAGTTTCAGCACTGTAAAGCACCAGCGCAGGTAGCTATGCCCTTTGTGGAGGTGATTTTATTAGAGCACTGGGAGAGCTCTCTCCCAGTACTCTGCTGCGACGACAAAAGCCACATTAAAGCGCTGCCATGGCAGTAGACTAGCCCTTAGTGAGACAAGGGGAATGGTATAACCAAGGTATTTATAAACAGTGACGGGTAACAAATTTGGTCTAATCAAACCTCATTTCTAATAAACTGAAGCGCTGAACAAAGGACTGAATGACCCATCCAAGCTGTGGATGTGTTCCATAGGGACTTTCAAGCCAGTAAACTCACCAGTACTGCTAGGAACCTGATGGACTCTGAAGTCTTTGTATGTGTGTGACTGCTTTACCATCTCTCTTCTTGGTCATTCTTCTCTTCTTCATAATAAACCTTTAGTTTTAGACACTAAAAGATTGGCGGTCATAGTTGTATTTTGGATAAGATCCAAACCTATACTGATATGATAATGTGGCTGACCCTTTGTAGTCAGAAGAATATTTTGTACACCGAGCAGTTTTTTAAATAAATTTGCACTATACTGGACCTATGTGCTGACTCGGAGCCGGAGGACTGGAATGCAATAAAGGGAGCTATCTGATTTCTTGTTTGCTCCTTGATAACTAGTGTGGGGAATCAGCAGCAGTCTGTGATTGGTTGGGGAGTTTAACTACAGTACTACCCACCAGTCTTGGGAGTATCTGCTCTCCCTTTTGCAGCCTGACCTGACACTGACATTTCCAGTGAGGGCTGCCCAAGCTCCACCGGTCACAATAAGTTCCACGGTTGAATCTGCATTGTATGAAGTAGTACTTAATTATGTTTGTTTTAAGTCTACTACCTGTTAATTTCATTGGGTGACCTCCGATTCTTCTATTATGCAAAGGTGTAAATAACACATCCTTATTTACTTTCACCACACCATTCATGATTTTATAGACCTTTATCGTATCATCCCCCTTAGCCATCTCTTTTCTAATGCAAAATAAGATCTTGTAGATAAAAGCAAAGAACCTAAACTTAATCCAGAAAGCAGTAAGGCCAATTTAGTGATAGGAGCAGGAGAAAAAGGTCATTAGCAGCGGCACGTCCAACTGACTGGAACGGAAATAGACTTGAACGGAAGCAGGACAGTAGTGAGGGAACCAGACGAAGGTGGGTTACATTAATTGTAAAAAGTGACCAAGGCACAGGGAAGGGCGTTAGGAGTAGTAGGGGTAATAAAGAAGCTAGTTTGGGCAATATTAGAGCGAAACCACCAACAAGAAATAAAGTAAGAAAATACATCAGAGAATACTCAGACAGTGGTCCTGGGAAATAGAAAAGATAAGCAGAGATGAGAGAATGTAGCATGAGTAAAGAAATTAAGAAGGAAGATTAAACAGTTGCAGAGAGAGTTTGATATGATAGTTGGTCATCTACCCCTTATCCCATCAACTTGTCAGATCGTCATGCAAGCACCGCCATCTTCGTCTGTACAAGGCAGCACTGAAGTCTGCCTGCTTACCATCTTCTTTGATGCAATCCATCCATTTGCAGGTCATCCAACAAGAAATTTCAGAGCCAATTTGAAATCAAAGATTGGAAAGAAAAGGTAAGGTGGAGAGTAAAGAGAAAAACTGGCAAATTCTCAACATAATTTAAACACTGGCACTTGGAGAATACAGACAGAAACCAAAAACAGAACCCAGAAGTACTGAAGTCACTAAAAACGAAGACTCAGGCTCACGAGATAACCCAGACAAAGACATCTTACTACATTCTGCTAATCTTCAACTGAGCATCTGAAGCAAAACTGATTCCTTCTGAGGTTCTCCCAGTAATATATAGCCAGTACTCCAAAAACAAAATCCAAAACAGTAATATGCATCTCAACCAAATCAGAAATCTAAGAGTTTATAGAAAATATCTTAATATTTAACCCCTAGAAGTTCAAGCCCATATTTATTCAATAAATCTGTAAAAATCAAAGAATTAAGTGACATTCCATACCAAGGTAATATATGTTTGGTGCCACCCATCCTCCATATGGCAGTTCTTGCAAGTGATTTGAGGCTTCATGATTACCCCCAATAAAGATCGTGAGAACAGGAGCCTTCTTCTCTCCCGAATAATACCTATTTCAGAAACAGAAAAACAACGTCTTAACAATACACAAGTGATATCTCAAGATGTTTACATTCTTAAGCAGCAGAAGAGAGTGGGCCTACATAAGTCTACATGTAAAAATGTTGGATTTTTAAGTTTTTTAAAAAGATAAACATTATTTTACAGTCCCAAAGTAGCAGACAATGTGTAGCCTTCAGAAAACATCAGCCACACAACCTGTTTCATTCAAACTGGACACCATTAAATTAGGCTTGAATAAAGACTGGGAGTGGATGGGTCATTACACAAAGTAAAAACCATTTCCCTGTGCTAATCTTTCTCCTACTGTTACTCACACCTTCTTGTCAACTGTTTGAAATGGGCCATCCTGATTATCACTACAAAAGTTTTTTTTCTCCTGCTAATAGCCCACCTTAATTGATTAGTCTTGTTAGAGTTGGTATGGCAACATCCATTTTATCATGTTCTCTGTGTATATCTATCTTCCTACTGTATTTTCCACCGCATGCATCCGATGAAGTGGGTTTTAGCCCACGAAAACTTACGCCCACAAAAGCTTATGGTTGAATGGGGGCAAGAGTCCTGGGGGGGCTGTCAGGAAGGGGAGGGGGTTGGATGGAGCAGCAGGGGGGCAGGGGTTCCAGAAGCGGTCAGGGGACAGGGAGAAGGGGTGTTTGGATGGGGCAGGGGTCCCAGGGGCACCATCAGGAATGAGAGGAAGGGTTGGATGGGGTGGCAGGGGGTAGTCAGGGGACAGGGAAGGGGGGTGGATGGGGCAGGGATCCTGGGGGAGGTGTCAAGGAATGCGGGAGGTTGGATGGGGAGCGTCAGGGGGGTGGGCCACGACCCTGTTGTGGGGTGAGGAGAGATCCGGTTGTTAAGGTTTTGGCAGTTCAACACTGGCCAGGGGAGTGGGAGGCTGAGGAGGCAAGGGGGCAGGCAGTGGCAGGCGATGAGTATGTGAGCAGGGGAGAAGGGAGCTGAGAAGATGAGCGGGGGGGCAGGTGAGCCGGGGGACTGGGAGTCTGAGGAGGTGAGCGAGCAGGCATTGGCGGGCAGGCAGGTGAGCTGGCAGCAGAGGAGAAGGGCTAAGGAGGCGAGTGGGTGAGCCGTGGCAGGAGGTGCAGGTGAGCCATGGGAGGCTGAGGAGGCAAACAGGCAGGCAGTGGCAGAGAGCGAGTGAGCCAGCAGCAGGGGAGGGGGGATGAGGAGGCAAGTGGGTGGTGTGGTGCTAAGGATATGAGCTATGAGTCAGTGGTTAACCTGTTTTGCTGATCTGGTCTGGCTCCCATCCCCTCTCCAAGGGTTGCAGCTGTCTGGAGGTGCTGTCTTCCACATTCACACCTCATTCATTCAACAGGGCAACTGATTACAAAGTGGGGGGAAGATCTTATTCTACTTCTAGCAAAAAGACAGTTTTCTTCTACCTTAATTATACTACCTTAAGGGCCCACTATAACATATTACCAAGGTTCAATACCGCTGCTTCAGCCAGGTGGCCCTGGGAAAGGAGGGTTTGTTTCCGCGGGGGGGGGGGGCAGGGGGGTTGTGTTTTAGGGGGGCTAGGTGGTGCTGGGGGAGGTTCAGCGGGTCCAGGGGGTTTCAGCCCTCAGCTGTTCTCTTTGGAGTAATATGGCCCTTGCCGCTTTATGAGTTGTGCAGGTCTTAAGGTGCCACCCATACTCCTCGGTCTTTTTTACTGAAAACAAAGCTACTGTTATTTATTTGTATATGAAAACGACAACGCTCAGTTTTGGGCTGCGTTTCAGTTCAGGGGGACCCCGTCTTCTCCCGATCTCCGCAGAACCCGGCAGGGACGCGGAGTGCGTAAAGACCCTGAGGAGACGAGGGAGGCCCGGCCCTGAGGGCAGCCGCCGTTAGCGGCGGGGAAGGCGGTTCGAGCTCCAGTTACCCAGCGAGTCGGGGCAGAGGGCGCATCCCTCCCCCGCTGTAAGTCCCCGGTAGCGCCTCTGGCAGCGGGGCCGCGAGACTCCAGCGCGAGCGGCCAGCCCCGGCGCTCACCGGTAGAAGGTCTGCATGTGGCGGTACTTGGCCGACACGGCCATGCAGCGTAGATCCGCCTCGTTGCGCACGGCCTGGAAGTCCCCGCAGCACAGCAGCAGGTCGATCTGCACGTTATTGCGCCGCTGCAGCAGCTCCAGCGTCTCGTAAACCTTGTCCAGCTCGCCATGGCAGCAGCCGGCCACCGCCACCTTCATCCCGCCGCGCGGCGCGTGCTTAATGCGTCACCAGCGCGCCTGTACGTCAGCCCCCTCCCCCGCGCCCGGCTGCGGCTGAGCTGCGGCCGCGCCACAGCCTGGCGTGCGCGCTCCCGGGATACAAGCGGGGCGTGCGCGTGCTGCTCTGGGCTTAGTGCAAAATCCGGGCTCCGTGCGTGCCTGGCCACGTGCATGTTGTGTGCACGTGGGCGTGCTGCGTGCAGGTGCCTGTGGGAGTAGGAGTGTGCAGTCACGTGAATGGCCACCGTGGGTATGTGTCCATTGCGAGTCCATGTGTGTAGTAGCGACTCACAAGGGCATAGTGTTCTGTGGGAGCTGTTGGTAGAAGCTACCAGTACCCATCCACCTCCATGCGCGCAGTTCACCGGACAGTCAGCCTTTTCCTTCAATTAGCACAGGACTCAGCAAGTTCTGAATAACCATTAGCAATATCGCCTTTTTCCAGAAGCGCGACATTTATATAGCATCTTTCATCCATTACATTTTCCATGTAAAAGAGGCAAAGAGTTCTGTGGCACCTTACAGACTGAAAAACGTATTGGAGCATGAGCTTTCCTGGGTGAATACCCACTTCAGTCGGATGCACGCTCATGCTCCAATGCATTTGTTAGTCTATAAGGTGCCACGGAACTCTTTGCTGCTTTTACAGATCCAGACTAACACAGCTACCCCTCTGGTACTATTTTCTGTGTAGTTTGCAAACAATATATTCCATATAAAATATTACATTAAAAGATTGTTACGGTTGCAAGGTCAAACACTCTAATGTTACGAAATGCCAGAATTAAGATTCTCCTGCAGAGACCTCCATCAGTTGAGCTAAAAGAAAAACTCCATTAGCTGTTAGCAAAGCTAACTTAACCTCTGTTAAATGCCCAGAATGTTTTATTAACACAGAGTTAAAGTTATTCCGTGGCTGGCATCTTGTGCCCTTCCAGAATGTAGCTGGCTTAATTTAAACCTTTGAAAACCAAGAAACACAAAGTTAAGGGACATGCTATCCCAAGGAAAGTGAGAGATGTAGGAGGGGTTGGGACAGAGATGAAGCCTCCACACATTCCTCACTGCACAGTTCTGATCCTCTCCTTTCCACTCTACTCTCCAATGTATTCTTCAAACACCCCCCCCCACACTCCTCCTTGCTGCTTCAACCCACATATTCCTTCCAGCTGCTCATAGACCTCAGATACTGCTCCGACACCACTCCAGCTCTTCCGACATTCCCTCCATCACACCCATTGCTCTGACCACACACGTATCTCCTGCTGCTGTGAGTTCACGCACACAAATACTCTGGTCTGTGCCTTCACCTCTGTGCCCGCTTCTTCCTCCTCCTTGCCACTCTGTGTCCCTAGAATGGTAAATTTAGGGGGTCATGGGAAAGTAGGAAGCTGGTGGGGCTGTGAACAGTGCATGTACCAGCTGGACACAGGAAGAGGCAAGAGAGACCTTACTGAATAAGTTTACATGTCTTTGGGGTCCATCGTATTAAATTAATTATTTATGTATTATTGTGGGCCTGGATGATCAAAGGACTATATTGAACAATGTGCCAGACAGAATGGACTTCTGGGAGCAATATGTGTGAAGTGGATTTCCTGGGAAATATTTAGTGGGAGGTGAATACATTTATTTTCCCCATCCCACCTCTGGCTATGCAAAACCGCATCCTTTTGAATCTACACCCTGAGAAGAGGACAATTGTCTGCTGATTACCTGTTCCTGGAGTCCCAAGATTAAAGGACCGAGATATCAAAGGGAAAGACTCACAGATTCATGGATGTGCTTGTTCTGAGACCAGGCAGTTATGAACTTATAACCACCAAAAAATCCCTTTGTGGGATTTGAAGAACTGACTCCTACCAGAGCCCTTGCTGGAGCTGGTGGTGACCTCTGGTAAGCTTATTGGCATGATTATAAGTTCTTTATTGTTTTTAATATGTTTTATCTGAAATGCTTTTACCTTAAGAATAAACATGCTTGGTTAGAAAAGGCAATTTATAGGTACCTTATAACCATAGGCGGCGATGTCCATAGCCACGTGGTGCTCGGGCACCAGCAATACTTAGAGCCCAGGGGCCCAGCTCCACCAATATTTGGGGCCGAGTGTCCTCCCCAGCCCTCCCTCCCCCCATGCCTCCCCTGTCTGCTCTTGCCTTCTTGGGGCTCCGGAGCATGGCTGCTACTCTGAAAACTGACACATTGTCTCTTCCATGCAGCTCCATGTTGCCTCCCTGCAGCAACTGCTGCCTCAGGGTCCTAGTGCCCCCATCTCAACTGTCATGGCAGACTGACTTTGAGCCTGCCGTTCCCCCTCAGACCCTTCCCTTTTCCGGCAGGACCCTCCAGCAGCACAGGTGTTGTGTCCCTCCCCACTTGCAGTCACTGCTCCTGCCCCATGCTGGGCAAGGAGGCAGCCCCACCCCACACCCCCCAGTGAAGCTACAATCAAGGGCAACAGCAAGGGAGGAGGCGTATGCAGCACCCCCTGGCATTCACCACGGGGGAGGCGAGGGACATTCCTGGACTTGAGAGGGGCCCTAGGAGCACATGCAGTGACCGTGTGCTGCTGGGGGGGGGGGGGCAGGAAAGGGGGACTCCTCCCCCTTGCTGCTGCCGGCAGGGAAAGGGCTGGGGGGAGTCCTCCTCTCTGGCCCCTGTCCCGGAGCAGCCTGCCTGCACCCCAAACTCATCCCCAGCCCTGCCCCACCCCAGAGCCCACACCCCCAGTCAGAGCTTTCACCCCTCCATCACAACCTCAACCCTCTGCCCAAGCCCTGAGCCTCTCCAGCACCCCAAACACCTTATCCCCAGTCCCAGCCAGAGCCCTCACCCCCCACACCCTAATCCCCTGCCCGAGCATTGAGCCTCTCCAAACACCCCAAACACCTGATTCCCAGCCCCGACAGAGCCCTCACCCACTACATTCTAACCCTCTGCCCAAGCCCTGAGCCCCTTCCACACCCCAAACCCCTCATCTGCAGCCACACCCCACACCTCTGAACCCATCCCATCCCCAAATTCCCTCCCAGAGCCTGCACCTTGCAGCCCAATCCCCTACCCCAGCCTAGGGCCTGCATCTCAGACCTTCTCCCCGACCCAAACTCCCTCCCAGAGCCTTGGGCAGATGAGGGGTGGAGTTTGGGAGGGGGCGGCTTCTGGGCACCACTAAAATTTCTACAAATCTGCCACCCCTGCTTATAACTGTGGGCAAGCCCAACTATTCATAGCCTCTGAGGAGAAGTCAAAGTGCAGATGCTGGACTGTTTTGGAATCTGTTCTACTGGGGATATCACAGTGCAGGCAGGGAACTGTGCAGCCTGGAAAAACTCCAGTCAGATTTCCAGCCAAGAGAGGTGAGGGCTGAGGAGCTGGGAGTGTAGACTGGGTCCTTGCTGGATCATGAGGGGGAAATACAGGCGCAATTGCCCTGCACTGTGACACCCTGTATTCTCCAGGCTGCCCAAAATATTGATACTATTGCCCCTTCTTCTGACACTAGACTTGCCCATTTGCTGAGCAACAGCAAAATTCTGGGGCACTGCAGATCATCTTCCTGTTAGAAGAGAAGTCAGTGATGTGCCATGTGGGGCTATGTCTACACTGTGTATCTTACAGTGGCACAGCTGTGCCACTACAGTCGTGCTGCTGTAAGGTATGCAGTGTAGCCACTCTTGCTGGCAGAAGAGAGTTCTGCTAGCAAAATAAAATTACCTCCAATGACGTGCGGTAGTTTTGTCGGTGGGAGAGTGTCTCCCGCTGACAAAGCGCTGTCCACATCAGCACTTTTTGTCATTAAAACTTTTGTCAGCTAGGAGTGTGTTTTTTTCACACCCCGACCAACAAAAGTGTTAATGACAAAAGTGCAGCATAGACGTAGCTTAAATATTTCTCAGTATTTCAAAAGTAACTTGCTTTGTTATCCTGGGTGGTATACTCCTGGGAATTCTATGTCAAAAAATTAAAAATTCTGTGCCAAAAACTTAAAAAATTCTGCACACAATATGTTAAAATTCTGCATATTTTATTCATCAACATAACACTATATAATCAGGCCAGTTTAAATTATGTTGGTAATTTATTTCAGAAAACCCTGTCAGCAACTATGTCTGTAACGACACAGACAACAAAAAATATTTCCACGGGAGTAGAGTTAAAGAAATCCCTACAACAACCCTGTTGGGGTTCCCTCCCCACTCTGAACTCTGGGGTACAGATGTGGGGACCCGCATGGAAGACCCCATAAGCTTATTTCTACCAGATCAGGTTTAAAACTTCCCCAAGGCACAAATCCTTCCTTGTCTTTGGACGGTATTGCTGCCACCACCAAGTGAGTTAGACAAATATTTAGGAAAAGGACCTCTTGGAGTTCCTGTTTCCCCGAAATGTTCCTCCAAGTTTAGGACCCTTATTGGTCCTTTTGGTCAGATGCCAATCAGGTTATTGAGCTTCTTAACTCTTTACAGGTAAAGGAGGGATTTTATGCTATCCTTAGCTGTATGTTTATGACACACCCACTTCCTTTTTCTCTGCCCCATCCCCTCGAGGTCAGGCCCCATACCTCATCAACCCCAGAGTCCAGGGATCCAGAGGGAGAAACAGCCTAATGCTCATTGCTGGGTCCTACACTTGTATGGAGTTTCCTGCACTCTGCCTTCTCCCCTCAGAGCTTGCCAGGAACTGCAGCTGAAGGGAATCCTCCAGCTCCTTCTCCCACTTCCCCTGGCAGTGCCAATTCTGCAGAGAACAAAAGGAAATTCTGCTCAGAATATTAATTCTATTAAAATTATGGATTGTGCAGTGGTGCAGAATTCTCCCAGGAGTAGTGGTAGCACCATTACAATTAACGTTGGGATGAGCTTGCTGTATAATAGTCAACCTTTCTAAGTGCTCCTTCTTACCAATCTATTAGATTTCTTTGAAGGGGTCAACAAACATGTGGACAAGGGGGATACAGTGGACATACTGTACTTAGATTTCCAGAAAGCCTTTAACAAGGTCTCTCACCAAAGGCTCTTACGTAAATTAACTTTCATGGAATAAGACGGAAGATCCTTTCATGGATTGAGAACTGGTTAAAAGACAAGGAACAAAAGCTAGGAATAAATGGTCAATTTTCTGAATGGAGAGTGGTAACTAGTGATGTTCCCCAAGGGTCAGTCCTAGGACCAATGCTATTCAATTTATTCATAAATGATCTGGAGAAAGAGGTAAAAAGTGAGGTGGCAAAGTTTGCAGATGATACTAAACTGCTCAAGACAGTTAAGACCAAAGCAGACTGTGAAGAACTTAAAAAAGATTTCACACAACTAAGTGATTGGGCAACAAAATGGCAAATGAAATTTAATGTGGATAAATTTAAAGTAATACACATTGGGAAAAATAACCCCAACTACATACAATATGATGGGGGCTAATTTAGCTACAACTAATCAGGAAAGAGATCTTGGCGTCATTGTGGACAGTTCTCTGAAGACGTCCACACAGTGTGCAGTGGCAGTCCAAAAAGCAAACAGGATGTTAGGAATAATTAGAATAAGATAAAGGGGATAAAGAGTAAGACGGAGAATATCTTATTGCCCTTATATAAATCCATGGTACGCCCACATCTTGAATACTGCGTACAGATGTGTGGTCCCATCTCAAAAAAGACATACTACCATTAGAAAACAGGTCAGAAAAGGGCTACTAAACTTATTAGGGGTTTGGAACGGGTCCTATATGAGTAGAGATTAAAGAGGCTAGGACTTTTCAGCTTGGAAAAGAGGAGACTAAGGGGGGATATGATAGAGGTATATAAAATCATGAGTGATGTGGAGAAAGTGAATAAGGAAAAGTTATTTACTTGTTCCCATAATATAAGAACTAGGGGCCACCAAATGAAATGAATGGGCAGCAGGTTTAAAAAAAAGAAAAGGAATTTTTTCTTCACACAGTGCACAGTCAACTTGTGGAACTCCTTGCCTGAGGAGGTTGTGAAGGCTAGGACTATAATAGGGTTTAAAAGAGAACTGGATACATTCATGGAGGTTAAGTCCATTAATGGCTATTAGCCAGGATGGATAAGGAAAGGTGTCTCTAGCCTCCGTTTGTCAGAGTGTGGTGATGGATGGCAGGAGAGAGATCATTTGATCATTACCTGTTAGATTCACTCCCTCTGGGGCACCTGGCATTGGCCACTGTCGGTAGACAGGCTACTGGTCTGGATGGACATTTGGTCTAACCCACTACTGCCATTCTTAATGTTCTCTAAAATTCACAATATATTCAGATTGCATTGAATATTGGTGGGTCATCTGGGCATATGAGCTAGGTATAATGGTGCAATTTTGGAATTATTTGAACAAGGGTTTCCCATCATAAAGTGCCTTGGAAAAAAAAAAGAACCAGAGAAATTTTTTTCCAGTTCTTCTAACTTTGTATGATGCACACATAGAGCTCAAACCATTGCACTTGTAAGCCGTGTGGCCTGGCACTCTTGAGGATAAGGAGTGCTCTGTTTCCATTTGTTGGTAAACAGGGGGAATTGTACTGAGCTTTCTACCCAGATTTCCTGTGGTGATGCACTTTAACTGTATACAACAGGGGTCGGCAACCTTTCAGAAGTGCTGTGCTGAGTCTTAATTTATTCACTCTAATTTAAGGTTTCGCGTGCCAGCAATACATTTTAATTTTTTTAGAAGGTCTCTCTCTATAAGTCTATATTATATAAACAAACAATTGTTGTATTTAAAGTAAATACGTTTTTTTAAATATTTAAGAAGCTTCATTTAAAATAAAATTAAAATGCCGATCTTATCAATTTAGTGTGATCCTTTTCCTTGCTGAGTTTTCCAATGTGCATCACAGCAGGGAGTGGCGGAGGCCAGGAGCAGAGCCCCGGCCTGGCTGCCGGTACCCTAGGCCAGCAGTGGGCTGAGTGGGGCTGGAAGTCTGGATACTGGCTGGCAAGGGGAGCTGGTGGCTGGAACCCCAGACTGGCAGCAGGCTGAACCTCTCAGCCTGCCATTGGCCCCGCTCAGTCCACTGCTGGTCTGGGGTTCCGGCAGGGATAAAAGTAACTTAAATTTCTTACAGGTACTGTCGTATTACAACCTCCCTCGCAGGGGGAGGAGCTCAGGGGCTGGAATGTGGTGTGGGAGTACTCAGAGCAAGGGGTTGGGGTGTGGGGGGATTAGGGCAGGGGGTGGGGATCTGGATGGTGCAGGAGTCAGGTCTGGGAGCATAGGGAGTGTAGGAGTCAGGGTTGGGTGGCATGAGGGGTTCAGGGCAGGAGGTTGCGGGGTGTAGGAGGAAGTCCCGGGGGCATGGGGACTTGGAGATGGCCTGGGACAGTCCCGGTTGTGGCTGGGTTAACTGGATGGTGGATGGTTCCCTGCCCCATGCTGTTCCTGTTTCTGCCAAGGGAGCTGTGGGCCAACTGTGTGGGGGCACTACATCTGCAGGCAAATGGTGGGTGGCGACAGAAGACCAGGGGAGTGACCAACGGATGGGAGGCACGTCCGGCTCTTTGGCGATGGGTCCCTCACTGAGGGAAGGACCAGCTGTCGAAAACTGAAGCGACGGCGGTAGAGCTGCTCCAGATCGCGATCACAGCTTTTTTTTTTCTTTTTCTTTTTTTCTGCTCTGGGCTGCAAAAACGCTGGAGCCGGCGCTGCAGAAGACCCTCTGGCCTGCCACTCCCTTTCCCCAGGGGCCACAGGGAGGGCTCGTGCCTGCAGTGCCCTGGTGTCCAGCCACAGTGGCGAGAGAGGGGCAGCAGGACAGGCTGGGACGGGGACACCTCCACTGCACCTCCCACCGGCCCCTTTCACTTGCCTGATTGCCTGCTGCTTCGGCCGCCTGTGCCAGCCTGCAGGAGAATTCTGGCAGCCAGCAGCCCCCCAGCTGAGAGTGCGCCACGCGCTACGCCCCAGAATTGGCCGGCTCTGAGTTCGGGCTGGATTTCGGTTCCGGCTGCTGACCCTTTGCCAGCCGGGGTCTCAGCCACCGGCCTGCTCAGTCCACTGCCAGCCTGCGGTTCCGTTCACCCAAGCTGGCGGTGGGCTGAGTGGGGCCAGCAGCTGGGACCTTGGCGTGCCATTACAAATCGGCTTGCCTGGCACCGTTGGCACGCGTGCCGTAGGTTGCCGACCCCTGGTATACAAACTCAGAATTGGTTAGGTAATGGAACTGAACTGAGAAAGGAGACAAGTGTTCCTGCTTTGTGAGGGGGAGTATTTTGTGCCTCCAGAGAGTGGAAACAGAGATTGTTCTTCTCCGAAGCTGCAGAAGTAAGCAGCAGAGCTGAATGATCTCTGGTAAGGCCTTTACTACTCAGCGCCTAAACAAGGCTGAAATCAGTATAGCTGGATTAGATGGTGGAGCCTCAGTGCATGTGATCAGTCAGCTGCCCCCAACGGTCTGTAAAGAGACTGTTTAAGTGAATCTCACTGCTCTGACACTGGTCTGAGTGCTACCCCAAAACTGTGAGGGGGCTTAGTGGATGGAGAAGGGGGTAAAGATGCCTTTACCACATATTTGCCTAGCCTATGGAGTGTTGTAGCTGTGTCAGTCCCAGGATATTACAGACACAAGGTGGGTGAGGCAATATCTTTTATTGGACCAACTTCTGTTGGTGAGAGAGAGAAGCTGTCGATATTACACAGATATGAAGAAGAGCTCTGTGTAAGGGGGAAAAAGTTAGAGCCCAGGATTGGGTCTAGAAAGACCTGAGGGCAAGACTCTCCAAAGAGGCCAGGCTGGTGCACAGGGAGAGGCCCTGAAAGGGGAGAAGGAAGAGAAAGTTAATTAGAGTAATGGGAGATAGCCCAGTATGATGCTTCTTGGGATTAACCATGGCCATGAGACATCTCAATAGCACCTTCTTGTAGTGTGATGAAGCCTTATGGTCAGTGCCATGACTCCAGTGGCCACAGACAACACAAGCACTCCCTTCCCAGTCTATGCAGGCTCCGCACTGTTCCTCTGCAGGTTAGCATTAGGCACATTCCAATCCCCGAGCATCTCCCTGGAGTGTCCAGCCCCTCTTCCACTGGACACTCATAGTATTCACAGATTCGCTGCTCCCAAAGAAGCAGTGCAGTGCAGCTTACCAGTTACACCTCAGATCGCCGCTCAATTTAACACGCTTACTTAGATTTATAGTGAAAACATGCAAAAGTGTGCTTAACAAAGCGATAAGATTCAAATGACAGCAAGCAGAAATATTGGAAACAAATAGTTACATATAAAATTATAACACACATTCTAGAATCTAGACTTAACTATATACTCTCCTGTCTTGTAGAGCAAAGCTCATACCAAAGTCCTTTCAACGTTTTTCAGCCAAGCATGGCTCTGATCCTGTTTTCATGAGATGAAACACATAGCCAGATTGTCCCCTAGGTAAAGTATCCAAGAGGTACAGCTTTAGGTTGAGGGTCTTTTTGTTTTATTTTATTTCCTTTAATTAAATTAAACAGTCCATATTATGGCAAAAGTATTATCCAATCGCTAAATATTTTTCAGCAATTTTAATTAGTAAATTAGAGTAATATTTTTATTTCTCCCAGTTTAAATCTATATTTACCAGTACTCTGTCCTAAACTAGCTTTTCCTGGGAAATTGCCAAACCTGCATAAAATCTCTTGTCTTCTTGGCTAAGAAGTACAAGGAGAAATTGGCTGATCTGCAAGAAGCTAGGCAGCAGACCCTGAGATAAAGGAATGAGCTAGCTGAGGAAAATAGAGGGTTAGAATTCTAGAGAGATACTGGATGATGTCAGAGGGGTTTTGCCTACAGGTACAGAGCATGTAGGGAGTGCTCTGGGAAACAGATTAGCTGCTCTCAGAGATTCTCCAGCTGGAAAGAGAGCTGGAGATCTGGCAGATAGAATTACTGTTTGGGTATGAAATGGGATGGTTTGTTCCATTTAAGGGTAGTGGGCCCAGGATCAGACAGCCTTGTTCCATGGCAAGGCCCCTTTTAAAAATAGGCATCCAGGAAGGATCAGAGCAGGAGGTTGGGAATGAGGGACAGGTGACTACCTTCTGAACCTTAGAAAGGCCTGCTCTGGGTCAGTCAAGGGAGCCTAGAATCAGGAGAGACCTGCAGGGAGGCTCCTTGGGGTTGAACCTCAATCCTGGTGGTGTGTGGAAGACTGGAAGAATTACAGAATAGCCCCAGGGAGAAAGATGTGGAGATCATGTCCCAAGGGGGAAGAAGTGTTTGCTCTCAGATCTTTCTAGCCCACTTGTGGGCTCAGAGCCTCTAGAGAGGCTAGACCTTGGAAGGTGGGGGAAAACTGATTTTGAGTTATGGAGCAAATGGACTAGTAGTTTATGGGTCTGAGGGAAGCTATTGTACAAAAGTGGGCATGGGAAGCCCCTATGCAGCCAACCTCCGAGGGAGGCAACCTCTGCTACTAAAGGGAGGGGAAAGGGACTGACTGGAGGGCAGGAAGTTGAGCTCAGGAAGTGAAGGGCTGAAAGTTGTTGTGTGAAACAGGACAGCTCTTTGGAGGAAGAACTGTGCTTGGCACAGGTCTGGGGCAGAAGATTGTTTGTTCTTTTAGACTTTGGTTACTGCAAAAGTGAGGACTTTTGTGACTTAGCTGGAGGGAGGAGTTACCACAGCAACCAAAAGGCTGAGAGAACCATTGCAGATGGGGGGAAACTGAGGCAGAGTGACTGTAGTACCATACCTCATCACAAAGGTGGATCTGAGTCTGGACCCTGCTAAAGTTGGTAATTTGAAATTGTACCAAAATCCACAGTTTTGGAAATTGCTGTGCCTTATCAGGCCCAAAGGTAGAGTTAGTGATGTGAGTTTCTGGTCCCTTGATCACTGGTTTCCTTAGATACAGCTCCCCCAATAAGTAGCTGATTTTAATGTTTAAAGGGCTGTAAAACCCATGTGCATAGGGAGAGTTTAAAAAATACTGCCAAAACAGGGATGAGGGGAGAACTAGAGATGCAGATTTTGTCAATTGGTCAAGGGGTTCCTGGTGTTCAGCCCCCCAAAGATGAGCTGCTTTTAATTTTCAAAGTGCTTGAACATCTACATGCTTAAGTTCTTAAAAACTGGCATGCTGCACCAGGCATAGAGTTTATGATGCAAATAGAGGTGTCCTGAAGTACAGCCCCACCCCAAAACGAGTGGTGGCAAGCTTTCACATTGTTTTGATGGAGAGCTAGGGGAAAATATAAATCTCTGAACCTCAAGATCTTTATCTGTAAACTGCCCCTAATCTAGTTAGGGAACTGTGCAAGTTTAGAAATATTTCAAGTTATTGCACTAGTTGCCATGTTGAAAATTCCACTAGAGAGGCCTGTGCAAGACTCCCAGCCAGGAGAGGCTTACTGAACTCCTACTGGGCAGGATGGACCATTTCTAGGCCAGGAACTAGGAACAAACTATGCTTGTTGCATGCAGTAAATACACAGTACCGAGACCGGGGGGCAAGAAGATATGAGAACAGGCATGCTTGGTGCTTGGCACAGATACACAGTGCTGAGGCTGCAGGAACATCCAGTGAGATGAGTAGAGCAGTTCACATCTCTGAGCTGTTGTTTCAGGCTTCATTGCCATGGGATATTTTCCTTCAGTTGAGAGCATCCTACTGAGATAAATGAGTTACTTCACACCTCTGTGAACCTTCTATACTGCTGATTGGGATGCAGAGCCCCTTCCCCAGACACTAAGCCCAGATTTCGGCCATGTCTTCACAAGTTACGTTAGTCTACAGGCACCAAAGGTTGTATATTGCTGAGGTGAATGCACATTTGGCTGCTTGTGTTGATGCTATGTGTACTCACCAGGAATGCTTGTGTTAACATGAAGTGCAGTGCACTACAGATAGGTATTCCCAAAGGACTCTATGCTGCCATACAGCGCACTGCCTTCTGGGACATTTTTGCACTGCTGTGTGGGATAGTAACAATTCATCCATGGATTTCTGGGAGACAGGGGTTAAGTTCCCAACATGCCACTTTCTCTGTCTCATATGTTCCACTTCCCATAATTTTTGTGCCATTGTTTAAAGGTCCCATACAGGGCCGGCTCCAGACACCAGCCTACCAAGCACGTGCTTGGGGCGGCACCTTGGGACAGGGCGGCACTTGGGGTTTGTTTTTGGTTTTTTTTTGGTTTGGCTGGATGGTGCTGGGGGGAGGCGGGGAATTGGGCGGTGCGGTGCCATGCTGGGGGGTGGAGACTTGGGCGTCACGGCGCTCGGTGGGGGCAGGCTTCAGCAGCACGGTGCTCAGGGGGGCGGGGACTTGGGTGACCCGACACTTGGGGGGCAGGAACTTGGGCGACGCGACGCTCGGGGTGCGGGGACTTGGGCGATGCAACGCTTGGAGGGCGGGGCAGCACTCTTTGTTTTTGCTTGGGGCAGCAAAAATGTTAGAGCCGGCCCTGGTCCCATAGTCCCAGTCTCTGTCATCTCTCTGATAGAAGCATGAAGCTTGCAAAGCTCAGCACAGTTCTCATGAGTATTGCAAATACAGGATGCACGATTATTCTGTATTTCATAGTGCTAGATTCCAAGGCCAGAAGGGACCATTGCGATCATCTAGTCTAATCCCTGGTGTAGCACAGGCCAGAGAAATTCACCGAAATAATGCCTAGAGCATGTATTTTAGGAAAAACATCCAATCTTGATATAAAAATGGTCAGTGATGGAGAATCCAACACCTACCTTGGCAAATTGGTCCAGTGGTTAAGCACTCTCACCATGAAAAATTAATGCCTTAGTTCCTGTCTGATTTTGTCTAGCTTCAACTTCCAGCCATTGGATCCTGTTAGAAGTTTCTCTGCTAGATTGAAGAGCCCATTATTAAATATTTGTTCTTCAAGTACGTACTTATAGACTGTCATCAAGTCACCCCTTATGTCACGGATGTACAGGATCTGTGCTGTGACCCCAGCTTTGGACTGGTCTCCAGGAGGAACCCTTTCAGTGTGCCAGACCCCGCTAAGGGTCTCACTCTTCCTCCGGGCTAAGCCACACAGCTTCACCTCCTCCTTAGACTGGACCTCCGGGCTTTCAGCAGCCCTGCTTCACACCATGAGCTCTGTTCAGTGAATCCCACTGAGACAGACTCCTGAGGGAGACTTGTACGATCTTAGGGAGCAAAACTCCTCCGCAAGCATCTGCAGTGACACTCTGCCAGTGTGGGGTTTATTAGTTGACTGGAACACAGCATAGGAGATCATTGGTTAACACTGAGAAATGAAGGTTAAAGCATAGTCCATTCCAGGTGGCCAGACCCCAACCAAGCAGTAGTGAATCCATTGGTTAGGCTCTGTCTCCCTGATCATCTGATCTCCTTTGTCAAACTCCCAGATGTGCCCCTGACCACTTCCTGCTGCCCAGTCAACTTTCCCCTCACATCCCCCAGTCCTTTGTTCCCTGAGCTGGGGAGATGCAACTACGCCCCCTTTCCCCCACCATGCCGAGAGGCAGAGAAGTTCATCTTTCATATCTCATTGGTTGCTAAGTGTCCATATCCAGACAATTGGATTTGCCATTATATTCTCAAGAGCTCCATTGGTACGGGACCTAATGCCCCAGACAGCTAGGCACCAATCACACCTGTGTTTTAGCCTGCTTTGATAGCAAAGTGTACCTCTGCATCCACTAGGTAACAATGCAGCATATGAGGGAAACCGCTGTAATATTTTTATGAATATTTTATGAATATTTTTATGTGCCTCAAATTCCCATTTCATCACATCTTAACCATATCTTTATTAGCCTACATAGATTCAGCTTTCTGAGTCTATCAAGATAAAGAATGTTTTCTAATCTTTCAGTCATTCCTGTAGCTCTTCTCTGAACCCTCTACTTCTTGAACTGTTGACATCACAACTGGACACAGTATTCCAGCAATGATCATACCAGTGCCAAGTAAAATAACCTCTCTACTCCTACTTCAGATTCACTTGTTTATGTATTCAAGGATTGCAACAGACTTTTTTTGGCCACAGCATCACACTGGGAACTCATGTTTAGTAGATTATCCACCATGACCTCCAAAAAAAATTTTCAGAGTCATAGCTTCCCAGAATAGAGTTCATCTTTTAAGTGTGGTCTGCATTCTTTGTTCCTAAATATATATATTTACCCATATTAAAATGCATATTGGTCGCTTGCGCCTAGCTTACCAAGTGATTGAGATTGCTCTCTAGTAGTGACCTGTCATCATCATTATTTACCAAGGACGTAGGATTGGATTTTAACAACAGTTCCAGTCTGTGACATTCCCCTGATGTTATCTGGACTGGTGATCTGCTAGGTCACTCCAATCCTTGACTCTGGGAGCCAGCCTTACCCTGCTCTGCTGCGAGAACCCCAACTCCTGGGCTGTTCATACACAGCCTATAGCATGTAAGCTGCTCCCAGCTACGTGAGTAGACACTTTTGGCCAGCCGCTAGTTGGATTGTCCAACCAAATGACACTAGCCAATATCGCCAGTCCCAGACACAACCCTAGGAACCCCCATCTTGCAGTGTCCAATTATGCCCGCTGGATGCTGCAAGCTTATCTAAGTTAATCAATTTAACAAAGAAATTGATCTGTACCAGGCTTGTTACAAGGGGAGTCTCTGACATGCTTCAAACCAAATGCACTGCTTCAGGTAGAACAAACAAACAAATGTATTAACTGCAAAAGATAAGAGATTTTAAGTGATTGTAAGTCAAAACACAGATTTGGTCAAATGAAATAAAAGCAAAACACATTCTAAGCTGATCTTAACATTTTCAGCGCCCGTACAAACTTAGATGCTTCTCATCACAGACTGGCTGGTTACCCTTCAGCCAGGCTCTCCCCTTTGATCAGCCCTTCATTTGCTTTGTGGTGGTGTCTGTAGATGGAGGTGGAAGAGAGCGCACATAGCAAGGGTCTCTCCCTTTTATCATGCTTTCTTCCCTCTTGGCTTTGCCCCCTGCTTTCAGAATCAGTTGAGCATTACCTCATCATAGTCCCAAACTGATCCAGGGAAGTGGGGTAACTCACTTAAGAGTCCAACAGATCCTTTGTTGCTGCCTAGGCCATTGTCTTTTGTTCCTGTGAGGCTGGGCTGGGTTTGTCCCATACATGCCTTGATGAGATGTGAACTGCCCCTCTGCTCCTGGAGGGTTTTGCTTGGGCTCGTTTTAAGCCATGAGGACACCTTTTCAGCCTCATACCGATATACATGAAATTACAACCTATAACCAGGGCCTGTGCAAGGATGTTTCACACTCTAGGCGAAACTTCCACCTTGCACCCTCCCCCGTCCTGAGCCCCCACCCTGAGGTGCCCCCCCGATCCCACAGCAGCTCCTCCCCTCCGCCCTGAGGCACCCTCCTGCAGCAGCTCCCCACCCCCCACCCTCAGGCATCCCCCCCGCCCCAGCTCACCCCTGCCCCGCCTCCTCCCTGAGCACGCCATCGCTGCTTCACTTTCCCTGCACGGACGGTGGGTTGGAAGGCTTTCTTCTGCCATTCCTACCCCTACTCCCATAAAAGTTCTGCCTCAGCCAAGGACAGGAGCACTGCTGCTGACGCTTGAAATGTTTACGTTGAGTTGTCGGGGTGTGCATACCCAAGGATTTCATGGTAGCCCTTGAGTCCTTTAGGATATGAAGCCTAGAGTCAGTCTGCTCTGGAAACAGACCTGTCCCATCAAAAGACAGGTCCTGCGTGGTCTGTTGAACCTCAGGCGGGAGTCCCGAGGCCTGCAGCCAGAGCTACGGCTCATGGCGATACCAGAGGACAAGGTGCACGTTGCCGAGTCCACAGCATCCAGTGAGGCCTTTAAAGAGGCCCGTGCCACCGCCTTGCCCTCCTCCACTATAGCTCCAAACTCCTCCCTGAATTCAGTTGGCATCAGCTCCTTAAACTTGAGCATCGAGTTCCAGGAGTTGAAGCTGTACCTACTCAGAATTGTCTGCTGGTTGGCAATTTTGAGTTGCAACCCCCCCTCCTCCATAGAGTATGCTTTGTGCCCAAATAAGTCCAGGTGCTTGGCATCCTTGGAGTTAGGCACTGGGGCTTGTTGTCCCTGCCTTTCCTTCTTGTTTACTGCAGCCACCACCACTGAGCAAGGCTGCAGATGCATGAAGAGGTATTCATACCCCTTAGATGGGATGAAATACTTCCTCTCCATGCCTTTCATGGTGGGAGGGATGGAGGCCAGGGTGTGCCCAACGGTCTTAGCATTGGACTATATGGTCTTGATGAGGGAGACAGCCATCCTTGGCGGACCTTCCAGGGCCAGGATGTTGACCATTGAGTCCTCCGACTCCATCACCTGCTCGGCCTGCAAGTCCATGTTTCATGCTACCCTGAAAAGGAGTTTCTGGTGGGCACGGCTGTCTATGGGGGCTTTGGATGAAGCCTAAAGACCAGGGCTGGATTTAGGAGAAGTGACCCAAGCAACCGTCTGAGGTGCTGGGCTTGGGTGGGCGCCAGGCTCAGAGTGCTCTTTTTGTTATTGACAGAAGGGAAAATGGAATGTTTGAAGTAACATGTTTCAGGTATTCCATACATGGATTCTAGCAAGTTAGTGAAAAATGAATCTTCTGGACATTTGTAGAATTTCATGGAACGTTCCAGACTTTCTGAGAACTACATTTTCCTCACACCTCTTAGAATGTTGTCAGCCATACCCTCACAGGTATATAAGGGGCAAGGTATCACCAATCCGTCAGTGAGCATAAGAACAAAGTGAAGTGATGTGAGAGCCCTGCTGCAATATTCTGACCCTTCCTTTATTATGTAATTGTGAAAGTGAACTTGTGTTTTAAGACTTGGAGTGTAAACAGCAACTAATAAAGCACAGATTTAATGAGACACCAGAGATATCTCTCAAACCCCTATCTATGCAACAATGTAAAAGAAATACTATTACTTTTTTTGTTATGCTTAACATATAATATAAAATGAGATACAACTGCAATAAAAAAACAAGGTGTTCAAAAGTTTAACAAATTGGGGAGGAGGGTGCAGAGGCACCAAAGACACTCCTCCCCGGGATGCCATTTGGTCTATGGTCAGCCTTGCCAAAGACCATAGAGTAATCCAGTCTCACCACTGTAAACTTAAAAATGCAGTAGAGTATGGTCACAATTCTTAATATTGAAAGAGAAACTTTTATGTAATATTTGCAGCTACAGTGGAATAAAGTGTTCAGCTCAGTGATTATAGGGTGAGTAGTAGCAAATTAAGGTTTAACAATGTTGTTGCAGTTTTCCCCAACTCAAAAAAACCCACCACAGTTATATAAAAAAATAAGTGGAAAAAGCTCAAAAGGTTTTATGAAGTGACATGCAAACCACATTCTGTGCAATCCACTTCACAGTCCCGGTCACATTGCCTCTCCTCCCCAACTTGATCACTCAGGACCACAGTCGCCTTCATCACTCCTACCTGCAGCCCCGCCACCTCACGGCTTGGAAGCTTCATGGCTGAATGCCAGGGAGCTTCTGTGCTCAGAACAAGTAAGGGAGGTTCTCCTTGGCAGAAGGAAGCCCTCCACTAGAGCCACATATCTGGTGAAGTGGAAGAGATTTACTTGTTGGTGTGACCAACATCATACACCCCCTCTTCATGCAACTGTACGACTCATCCTAGAGTACCTTCTGCACCTGAAGCAGCAAGGCCTGGCAACATCCTCCATAAGAGAACACCTCGCTGCTATTTCAGCCTTCCACCCAGGAGCATCTGGTCACTCCGTCTTTGCCAACCCTATGGTTGGTTGCTTCCTCAAGAGTCTGGACTGCCTATATCTCCAGATCAGACAGCCTGTCCCCTTGTGGTACCTTAATCCGGTCTTCTCCAGACTAATGGGGCCCCAATTTGAACCGCTGGCGACTTGCTCCCTTCTATATCTGTTGTGGAATGTAGCTTTCTGGTAGCCATTACATCTGCAAGGAGGGTGTCTGAGTTAAAGGCCCTTACCTCTGACCCACCTTATATGGTTTTCCACAGGGATAAGGTGCAACTCAGGCCTCACCTGGCCTTTCTTCCCAAGGTGGTGTCACACTTCCACACTAGTCAGGAAATTTTCCTGCCTGTTTTTTACCATAAGCTTCATGCCAGTAGCTGCAAACAGAGGCTGCGCTCCCTTGATGTTTGGTGCACTAAGCCATTCAGGAAGTCGAATCAGTTGTTCATAGCAGTTGCAGACCGGATGAAAGGGCTCCCAGACTCATCTCAAAGAATATCCTCCTGGATCACGTCCTGCATCCACACATGCTATGAGCTGGCCAAAATACCAACCCTGGCTCTTACGACATACTCCATGAAGGCCCAGGCCTCGTCAGCAGCGTTCCTGGCCCAGGTCCCGATACAAGAAATCTGCAGGGCATCAACTTGGTCCTCAATGCATATGTTGACCTCTCACTACTCCATTGTCCAGCATGCCCGAGATGCTGCTGCTTTCGACAGAGCAGTGCTCCAATCAACAATTCCATAACTTGGACCCCACTGCCTAGGTAAGGCTTGAGAGTCACCTAATTGGAGTCAATATGAGCAATCACTCACCTTCTCATAACTGCTGTTCTTCAAGATGTGTTGCTTATATCCGTTCCAAACCTGCTCGCCTTCCCCTCTGTTGGAGTAACTGGCAAGAAGGAACTGAGAGGCGCCAGATCAGCAGGGTCATATACTGAGTGCCACGAAGGCGCCACTTCAGAGGGCTCCACAGCCAACCCAACGGTTGCTGTTAGGGGAAAAACTTTCCAACGACTATGCACGTGACACACGCACATCTAATTGGAATGGATATGAGCAACGCATCTCGAAGAACAACAGTTATGAGAAGGTAACCGTTTTTTAAAATTAAGTAAATAGATTTTTAGTGGAGTGAAAAACAGTCAACTCTAATAGATAATGGCATTAACACAGAGCATGCATGTTTTAGAAAGTAAGCAGATTTTATTTATTTTTATCTACTACAGATAGTATGCAAAGTATCAAACGTGTTTCTGATATCTGCGTTAAAGCTCCATAACTGATACCTGAATGTTTGGGATTGGGACTATCTCGCTGTATTATCTCCTGATTGTTCTAAATTTACATATAAACTTAAAATATGGCTTTAATTGGTGTGTGTGTGTGTGTGTGTGTGTATATATATATTTATATAAAATATAATTTTTCTTTATATAGGAATTAGATACAGTGTTCCTATCAACTAATTCCTAAGTTATTATCTGCAAAAAAAGCCCCTAGAGTTTTCAGGTGCTTAAGTAGCCCCTGGAATCACAGTTAAAGTTGTCTCTCTCTCCATAATCTGAAATGGCGCCCCTGGTGAGCCAGGGATGGCCAAAGGGCTACGGGACAACCATGAGGTCTATGACGATGCAGCTCCCAGGTGCCAGCATGATGCCTGCCTTGAGCTGCAGGCCAACCACTAGGCACCATGAGCCACAGGAGCAGCGCAGAAGTAAAGGTGGCAATACACCATATACCATGCCACCCTTACTTCTGTGCTGCTGCTGGCAGTGGTGTTGCCTTCAGCACTGGGGCCACCCTGACAGAGATTAATTTGTGCTGGGGCTGAGGTCTGGCAACATGCTCTTTCAGTACAAATTAAGAACTGGTGGGGAGCCCATGGAGGCCCAGGGATCATGTGGGGGTGGGTGGGAGGCCAAGTTCACCCAGGGTGCCATTTTCCCTAAGGCCAGCCCTATCTGTTGGTGCTGGGCTACCTGTAGTTGCGGGTTACCCAGCATCCATTTCAGCAGCTTTTCAATTTTATAGCCTCTTTTGGGTCAGTTCAACCAATATGACGGTGATCTTCTTAACAGGACATGGCCGTTGCCTGGATTCTCCACCATGGGTCGGAGGGTATGGTGTCTGTGTCTAGCTGCATTGCCCAGCAGTGAGAGCAGTGGCCAGGGCTAGGGGAAGTCAGACCCTCCCTGCTCCACCAAGTTCTAACCGGGGGCCCAATAAGTAGTAGTTCAAAATGTGCAGCCTATGAGGCGTGTGCCCCCTACACCTGAACGCTGGGCTACTTCCTACCCCAGCTTCAGTTCCTCCGTTGGTGCCACTAGTTTGCTGCCAAGTCCCCCCGGGGTCTTCCCAGGCTCCATTCTAGAGGATTTTCCTCTCACTGTCACAGCTCAATGTTGCCATCATCCACAGGTAATGGGCCTGTGGTGATTTGGGGGCCTGGGCCTGGGGCCTTGGCAACTTCCCAGCAGAAACCTGCACCACACAACTACTCTTCTACTCCAGCCACACAGACTGAGCTGAGCTGCTCCTTTTTGTGCTCAGCCTCCACTGGGAGCATGCCCAGTACAGGCAGCTGGGCAGGGCCCTCTGGGCCCAGAGCTGCTCCTTAACCCTCACTTCACCAGTGTGGGGCTTGTACACTCCATCACAGGGAGGGCTGGGGGAGTGGAGGAGCAGGGTGCAGGGATGTCAGGTCAAAGGGCAGCAGAGGGGGTGGGGGAGGGTTGTCAAGATTCAGGGGAGCAGAGTGGGCAGAATGAGTTCTGATGCTCTCAGGTGGTTGAGCATTCTGAGTCTGGTAGCAGGATCTGATGCAGTCAGAGATCCGCTTGGAGAGTCATTGCTTGGAGATAGCAGTACCCTTTGATCTCTCTATACTGGAGACAAATAGCCTAGGGGATTTATAAAATGGCTTAGTTCTGTCTAGATAAAATGCAATTGCCTGTCTGATGTCGAGGGTATGTAATGCCGCTTCCTGTGCAGTCTTATGAGGTTTGAGATAGAATGCAGGTAAGTTTATTGGCTGGTTAAGGTGGAAGGTAGACACCACCTTGGGGAGAAATTTGAGGTGGGGTCACATTGTAACCTTGTCTTTAGAGAAAATCGTGTAGGAAGGGTGGGCCATCAGGGCACTTATTTCACCGACCCTTCTCGCTGACGTTATGGCAACAATGAAAGCTACGTTTATGGACATGCGGTGCATGGATGAGGTAGCCAGGGGCTCAAAGGGAGGTTTCATAAGACCTTGGAGAACTAGGCTGAGATTCCAGGAGGCTGCTTGTGGATGAATCTCAGGGTAGAGATTGTGCAGGCCCACGAGGA
This sequence comes from Gopherus flavomarginatus, assembly GCF_025201925.1. Taxonomy (NCBI): domain Eukaryota; kingdom Metazoa; phylum Chordata; order Testudines; family Testudinidae; genus Gopherus; species Gopherus flavomarginatus. The sequence continues at coordinate 64,876,260 of NC_066624.1, forward strand.
AGCCTTTTATTGTGGGGTGGGCAAAAAGTGAATATCCGTCCAGTGGATCATGGAAGGTGGTGAGAGCTGCGAGGTGTACTCTGATAGAACTGAGCGAGAGCCTGTCCTGTTTTAGTTTTAAAAGGAAGTCTAAGATGTCAGGGAGGGTCGTGGTCTGGGGTGTCAAGCATCTGTGGAAGCACCATATGGAGAAACGTTTCCACTTTTGCAGGTAAGTCTTATGAGTGGAGTCTCTTCTACTGTGTAGGAGGACGTACTGGACCTGCTTTGAACAGTCTAACTCATGGCTTTGAAATCATGAAGGAACTGTGCTGCCAGATGGAGTTTCTGGAGCTGTGGATGGAGAAGCCGACCATTATCCTGTGAGAGCAGATCTGGTCTGTTGAGGAGAGGCCTTGGAGGATGGATGGACATGCGCAGCAGGTAAGGATACCATGTCTGTCTGGGCCAACCTGAGGCAATAAATATGACTCTGGCCTTGTCCTCTCTGATCATGCATAGAACCCTGTGTATCAAAGGGATCGTTGGAAAAGCGTACATGAGGGATTTGTTCCACGGAATGAGGAACGCAACCCCTAGGGATGAAGTCCCGAGTCCTGCTCTGAAGCAAAATTTATAGCATTTGCAGTTATGAGTTGTGGCAAACAGGTCTATTGACAGGGTGCCCCAGTGGGAGAAGAGCTGTCGTAGTATCATGGGATGCAATTCTCATTAATGTTCCTCAGAGAAGTGTCTGCTGAGTGTGTCGGTGGTAGTGTTGTGACACCCAGGCAGGTAGGAAGCAGTGATTTCTATGTGATGTTGTATACATCAATTCCATAACCGGATGACTTTTGTGCATAGGGAGTGTGATCGTGCTCCTCCCTGCCTGTTGATGTAGAACATACATGCTATATTGTCCATCAGGACCTGAATGGACTTGTTCCTTATGATGTGGAGAAAGTGAAGACAAGCGTATCTGACTGCTCTGAGCTCTAGAAGATTTATATGCAGACATGTCTCTATGGACCAGCATCCCTGTGTCGTGTGTTCCCCTAGGTGCCTTTCCCCACCCTATCAGGGAAGCATCCATGGTGAGCATGAGCACTGGGGAGTGTTGATGAAATGGGACGCCTGTGCATAGGTTGTCTGGTTTTGTCCACCATTGTAGGGAGGCTAATATGTTCACTGGAGGAGTTAGCATCATCAGAAGCTGTGTCTGCTTGGTTTGTAGTTGTAGTTGAACCAACCCTGGAGGCATCTCATGTGCAGTCTGGCATATTTGACCCCAAAAGTCTCTGAAGAGGGATGGGGAAGGGGGAAGGGTGGGCGAATATGAAAAGGATTGAGTAATCTGACTGAACTATTTCCAGGACCCAGTGGTCCTATGTGACCTGTTGCCAGACATGGTGGAAAGCCTGGAGGCGGTGGCCAAATGGGCAAATAGGTGGCGGAGTCAAGGGGTGGTCGCGCAGACCCTCGACCAACACTTCAAAATTGCTGTTTGTTTCCCGATGGGTGGGAGGTAGCTGGTTGCACATTGTTCTGTCTGCGCCTAGGAGGTCTGCTGTGGTTCCTCCCAATATCAAACGGTCTGGGCTGGGGCCGGTGATATTGTTGTGCGCGGAGTCTCTGATAAGGTTGACACCTTTGTCTCCTGGGGAGGGACAGGTATATGCCCAGTGTGCGCAGGGTGGCTCTAGAGTCTTTCATAGTGTGAAGGACTTTGTTGGTTTTTTTAGAGAAAAGTTTATCTTTGTCAAAGGGGAGGTCCTCCACTTTGGTCTGCAGATCTTTGGGGATGCAGAGAGCCAGGAAGACCTGTGCATAAGCACTGCAGCTGCAGCACAGCGGGCTGCTGTGTCAGCCATGTCCAGGGATCCTTGTAGCACTATCCTGGACACCAACTGATGATAGACCAGGACTGACTTAAAGTCTGCTCTCCTGTCTTCTGGGATATGGGAGGTAAAATCAAAGAGCTTGTTGTAGTTTTGAAGTCATAGCTTGTGAGGAGTGCGGAGTAATTTGCAATTCTGAATTGCAAAGTGGAGGAGGTATAGACCTTGCAGCCCAGGAGGTCAAACCATTTGAGGTCCTTGTCTTGTGGGGTAGGCCGGTGTTGTGGCTGTTTTGTCCTGTGTGTCACTGCATCCACTACAAGATAATTTGGTTGTGAATGGGAAAACAAAAAAAATCTACATCCTTAGCAGGAACATAATATTTTCGTTCGGCCTTTTTGCCTGTCGGTGGTATGGAGGCAGGGGCCTGCCAGAGAATGTCAGCTGGTTCTAGGAGGGCTTCGTTTATGGGTAGGGCGATCTTTGAGGGAATAGAAGGTTGGAGGATTTTAATGAATTTGTGTTATGTCTCCTGGACTTCCTCCAAAGGAATGTCCTAGCTGAGTGCCACCCTCTTGAAAAGTTCCTGGAATTGCTTAAAGTTGTCCACATTTTGTGGAGGTGGAAGCATGAGGGCTCCATCTGCAGCTGAAGACGACTTAGGAGCTGGTAAGTCAGGGAAGAGTTCACAGCCCACCTCTTCGGCATGGATTTCAGGAGCGCTAGATGTAGATGGAGCTGGAGATAGAGGTGCAGAACAGGCTTGCAGTCTGGTGGAAGGGCTGCGAGGAGGTGTGGCAGCAGGAGCTGACCAAGGGTACCACTAAGGCCAAAGCATGGGGGGTAAGAGAAGTGAGGCCCTGCCAACGGGGGAACAAAGTAGGGAAACTGAGGCTGGTTCTTGTGATGCACCATGCCTTGAGATATATTTGGCACCGGTGGAGGAGAAGAATCAGGTGGGGAGAATGCTGCCTGCTGGTGCATGTCATTTTTGCTGTCAGTGAGGGCAGCCAGGTCGGGTGGCAAGAGCGGCTGTTCAAACAGTGAGTGCTGTGTCAAGGAGCGGAGAGTCAGTCTCAGGGGCCATGGAGATGTCATCTTGATGCAAAAATTGCTGCTGCGCCATGGGCTATGGTCCTGCTGGGCACGAAGTGTGAGCGGAAGCCCACAGTAACTTTTGTTTTGCTTTTGCAGGTGCCGCAGGTCTTTTATAGGCACCCTGCCTCGGGTCCGCGTCTGCTGCAAGGGTGATGGGCAGGCTTGATGGAACACGCTGCCAGTACCAGGTCTATCTTCGGTGCCGATGGGACCGGTGCCGAGGAAAGCTTTCTGCTGCAGGAAGTCAGGTCCCTGCTTTTGCACCCTGCGTGAGCCGCAGCTGAGATGCTGGGAGGTCAGAGGTGCCTGCTTTTGGATTCTATGCATCTGATGAAGTGGGCTGTAGCCCATGAAAGCTTATGATCAAATAAATTTGTTAGTCTCTAAGGTGCCACAGGTACTCCTGTTCTTTTTGCTTTTGGCGCTGTCGGCACCGAGGGTAAAGTTCTCGCAGGAGACCCTTTACCCTTTTTAAAGTCTCTGCGCTGAGACATTGAGGCTTCCTGCCTCTTCACTTGAGAGGGTGAAGCTGTGCTCCTGATCGGTTCCGACCTAGCAGGGGAGCGTGAGGGAGAGGGTTTACTTGTGCCCGTCTCCATATGCGGCTGCAGAGACTTTTCCATCAGGAGCATTTTCAGCCACAAGCTGTCATGACAAGCCCTGGTTTTCAGGCTGGTACAATGGAGACACTTGGCAGGGACATGTGTCTCTCTGAGGCACTCCACATACCATGAGTGTGTGTCAGACTGCAGCATAGGCTCCTTATAGGAGTCACATTTTTTAAAGTCTGGGGACCCTGGCATCTTTGAACTATGATAGCCTGGGGAAAGAGTCTCAACAGGAGACGAACGTGAGAGAAAAAGTTTTTTTTGTTTAAACTAACCACTTATTCTAAAGGAAGGGAGAGCACTGGGATATTTCTACCTAACTAATTCTATTTCTTTTTACTTATTTCCTTCAGTGACCAGGGAAGAGGTTCAGCACTGTCCCGAGTCCCGTCTTCAGCCAAGGACGGTTGAAAAGGAACTGAGAGGGGTGTGGGGGACAGATGCTCAGACAGACTCTAATGATGCTGCGAGACAGCAGCTGAGCGCATGTGTCCCGACCAGACACTGCTACTGAAAATCTCCGATCAATGGGGCTGGGATGCACTGTTACCTGCAGTGGAGCACCCACAGGAACAGCACTCAAAGAAGAACTCACGTTTTGTGTAGCATGCACTCACTGCCCCTTTTGTGGCTGTTCCTTTTCACGCGCACCCCTTCCTTGTTGTAACACTTTCTCCTGCTTTTGGGAGTTTTAAAATATTTGTACAGTGTAAAATCTCAGTGAAATGCCAGGGTAGCCCCAGGGCCGCCCGGGGGGGAGGAGAGGCAAGTGGGGCAATTTGCCTCAGGCCCCGCAGGGGTCCCCATGAGAATATAGTATTCTATAGTATTGCAACTTTTTTTTAAAGGAAGGGCACCCCGAAATTGCTTTGCCCCAGGCCCCCCTGAATCCTCTGGGCAGCACTGGGTAGCCCTCAGCCTCACCCAGCTCCCCTGCCTCCACAGGCCTTTCCAGGGCTCCAAGGCCACCCTCGCACCCTCCCTCCATGTCTCTCACTCCCTGCCCCCCCTTTCCATGACCTGTGCTTCTTTCACTCCACCCTTTCTCCCAAATCCTTTCCTGCCTGGCGGCCAGTCAGGTGTTGCTCCAACGCGTTTGGTCTCTTCAAGGCTAGACTGGCTGAGCCTGCCTGCCTTCATCCTCGCTCCTTGCTGACTCCGGGGGTGCGGGCGGCTGGAGGCAAGCGCAGGGCTTGTGGCAAGGCTCTCGCCCACCCGCTAGCGGTGTCCCCCGAGGGCTCTGGGAGAGCTGCAGCCTTGGGGCCGCTAGGCGCTGCTTACACGTTCGGAGGAGACGCTGCGGCTGGTGGAAAAATCCCTGCAGCTGACAAGGCGTGTGCGCCAGCAGGAGTGCCCGGCGGAGGAGGCGGGGTGCCCAAGCGGTTCTGGGAAGCGCTAGCAAGCCGGGCGAAGGAAAGGGGGAGCGGCGGAGGGAGGCGAGGGTACCAGATGGGGCCGGCAGCGCGGTCCAGCTGAGCGGTGTGGGCCGACATCGGGCCTAGCTACAGCGTCGGACTCCTCCTCCCCCTGCTGGGGGGCCGCGGCCGGGGGCAGAGCTCGGACAGAGGCGGACCCCTGCGGCGCACTGGGGTAAGTGACACGCGGGGAGGGGCGGCCCGCGGAGGGCTGTGCCTGTCCCGGCCGCTCGCGGCAGCCGCGTTGACCCCCCGGCTTCCTCTTGGCGTGCGGCCCCCGTGGCCTCCCACTGCTCTGCTTCGTCTGGCGCCACGGCCCGCAGGCGCTGCCCGCTCCCCAGAGCCGCGCCTCTGCCGGGCTGGACGCGCAGGCTGCGGGCGGCGCCCCCTGGCCGTGCGAAGAGACTGGGAAGGGGCCGAGCGGGAGCCGAGGCGCTGCACTGGGCAGGGCGCTGCCCCGCGGGTAGGTGTCGCGCTGCCCCGCCCCGGGCCCAGCGGCGCTTCCTCTCAGCCGGGGCGGAACGTGGCTCGGGCTGCTGGCGGCGGAGGAGGGAGCCGCTGCCCGGCGGGGCATGGGGCCCCGCCTCTGGCCGGTGAGTGCAGCCCCGCGGCTACGGGCGGGCTTAGCAGGGCGCACAGGGGTTACCTGACCCCTAACCGCACGGCACCCGCGCGATGTGACACGGCCCGACCGGGCGCTGCTCACTTCGCCGGAGACAGCCTCTCTACAGGCTCCCTGGAGCCCGCCCAGGCGCTGGGGTTTAAATAAGTCATTGGTTTCCAGCCTTGCTGACTGAAGGCACCGTTCCCAGGAGCCTGAGGGCTAAACCCAGGGTGCACATTTATGTCTTTTAAAAATAGACGAGTAAATGCCCACCTAGTGCGCCTCTGTAACTGAATCTGCCTGCCCACATGAATACCCAGTGTGGGGGGTGGTATTGAGTTAATGACATTTTGCAAGTGGTCAGCTTTGCTCTGGCTCAGCAGTTGTAAGGACAACCTGGCGATGGGCCTCTCCTGCTTCGCACGCTCCTGTCCTGAGCGCTCAGTTGGGAAAATTAAAGTGTAAACACTTCATTGGCTAGAGCTGGAGCAATACATCTACTCTGCAGCTCCACTGGAACATAGCGCTTTGTGCAGGCTCTGCAACTGGAGTATGAAAGGAGGGGGAAGTGCTGCTGTGCGGATCACACTTGCATGTTGAAGTGTCAGTTTACAACAGATTTCACCTCTTTCTGCACTTTAAGATCCCACATCCAATTAACATAATAGCAAGCAATGTCTTGTCAAGTCACTAGACTTGAAACATGAAAATCTTTTATGAGGGTGGTGACTGGTTTCTGCATTATGGTCTTATGAGTCACAGGTTCCTAACACTGACTTAATTAGAGATCAGCTTGTACGCTGATTCAGTGTTTAGTTTTCAAATGATTCTCTCTTTGGATGGCATGCATGGCTGATGTTAAAACGTGCCCAGTTAAAAATGTGCCCAGTATGGGATATGATGTGCCTGACATGCCCTTGGGAAGCAAAATTCCTATTTCAGTAAAACTAGGATTTCACCAGTGACTGGTTCTGATTCTGATAACAACATGACTTCTGATGGTGTCACCTGTTCTTGACCCTACAGCTGGTTGATGTGTCTGCATTAGGTCACTAGATGAAGAGGTAAGAGGTGTCTTCTGTTGCTTGTGTCCCTCTCAGTTGTGGGTATTACTGTTTGCTGGGTTGTGGCATTGCCATGGATTAGAACTGTTCTCGCCACCATGCCCGTTCCTGGGCTGCAGGCCACACTAGGCTGGTCCAGCAAAGTTAGAGGTGGGATTTTGACTGAGGCAGAAATTTTGTGAAAGTGACTTAGTTGTGTGATTGGTTCTCTCATCTATTTTGTTAGACTGTGGATGTCAGACTGGAGTGAATTGCAGTTCCTACAATGCTGCAGCTGCATATTTGTCTTCTTACAAGCAGAATATTGTCACTTGCTAGTTCTTTAGGGATCCCATATCTTGCAAACACAGCTCTTAGTTTGGAAATCAGTGCAGTAACCATATGCCTCTGGCATACATAGGACTTGTGGATACACTGATAAATAATCTACTAGGAGCAAATATAAATATCTACAGCTATCTTGTGCCACGGTAGATCAGCATTTTGGTGAGCTTGGTTCTTTCTAATTGCTGTTACTCATTCCTGACACTGTCAGTATTCTTCTCCAAGTTGTTTTGTGTCTTGAAACATGTTTGATCAATACACAGTATTTCTAAGTTGTGTTTTGTCCCCCACACTTGAATATCCAGATATAATTTATGTGGACACTTAAACATGTGTTGCCTCATGTCTCTAAGAATGACTGTCCAGTCTCCTACCAATGATAGTCTCTGTCCTGAGGAAGTGTGTCTTTCAGCTGAATCAATGGTGGCATGAGCGGGAGCTCTGGTGTAGACAGGCTCTATCTGGAAGCAAGTCTATTCAAAATGTTGGTTAAAACAGGTCAACCACAAGAGTCTTCTCTATCTATGGTCTCCCCCAGCTGCCACTGATCCAGATGAACTGGTGAGAATATTTTTCTAAGTTTTGGTAGCCTAGCTGAGGTCATGTTATAGGCTAATCCTTTAGATCAAACCCTGCTTATGGGCATCTCCTCTTCCAGTCTCCTGCTCTACGTTCCATAGCTTCTCTATTGCAACCATAGGACATATGAAGAAAAAAATTGCTTAATGCAATAGGTGCAGTTGTTTGTTTCTGTACTCATTTTGTTTTTAAATCCATGCTGTTTATTTGCTTTCTGTGCCTGTGAGATTCTGCATGTGTTACAGAATCTCCCCTGTTGCTTACTCTAAATGTTCTAGGTCATTTTAGTTTGGTTTTGTCTTGTGTATTTTTTTTTAAATGCTAGAAGTCTAATTAGTAAGATGGGTGAACTAGAGTGCCTGGCATTAAATGAGGATATTCATATAAAAGGCATTGCAGAAATATGATGGAATGAGGATAATCAATGAGACACAGTATTACCAGGATACAAAATGTATAGGATTACAGAGTAGGTTGCGTGGGTGGGGGAGTGGCACTATATGTAAAAGAAAAAATCTTAAATGAATCAAAGTGGAGCCTAGAATCTCTATGGAAAGAAATTTCAACCTTGAAAAATAAGAGTACAGTAGTAGAAATATACTACCGACCACGTAAACAGGATGGTGATTGTGAAATGTTCAGAGAAATTATAGAGGCTACAAAGGTAAAAAATGCAATAATAATGGGGAATTTCAACTATCCCCATATTGACTGAGTATCTGTCACATCAGAAGGGGATGCAGAGATGAAATTTCTAGACACCATGAATGACAGCTTCTTGGAGCAGCTAGTTCTGGAACCCACAAAGGGAGGGGCAATTCTTGATTTAGTCATAAGTGGAGCAAAGGATCTGGTCCAAGAAGTAAATATAGCTGAACTGCTCAATAATAGATACAACAATGTAATTAAATTTAATATAATTGTAGGAGGGACAATACCAAGGAAACCCACCACAGTAGCATTTAACTACAAAAAAGGGAACTACACAAAAATGAGGAATCTAGTTACCTGAAAATTAAAATGAATAGTGACAAGAGTGAAATCGCTGCAAGCTGAATGGAGATTATTTGAAAACACCATAATAGAAGCTCAAACTAAATGTATATCCCAAAGAAGAAGGAAAAAAAGAATTATAGACAATAAGAGAAACAAAAATAATACCATCATGGCTAACCAGCAGAGTAAATGAGGCAGTTAGAGGCAAAAAAACATCTTTTAAAAATTTGGAAGTCAAAGCCTAGTGAGGAAAATAGAAAAGAGCATAAAGTCAAGTGTAAAAGTATAATAAAACAAGCCATAAAAGACTTTGGTGAGCAGCTAGCTAAAGACACAAAACTTAACAGCAAAAAAGCCTTTAAGTACATCAGAAATAGGAAACCTGTTAAACCAGGGGTGGGCAAACTATGGGCCAGATCTGGCCTGCCAGCCATTTTAAGCTGGCCCTCAAGGTCCCACTGGGGAGCGGGGTCTAGAGCTTGCCCCGCTCCTGTGATCTGTTGCTCCACCTGGGGAGCAGGGTCGGAGTCCGCTCCACACAGCTCCCAGAAGCAGCTTTATGGCCCCGCTTCGGTGCTCCAACTGGGGCACAGGGTTGGGGGCCGCTCCATATGGCTCCTGGAAGCTGTGGCATGCCCCCTATCCAGCACTCCAGCTAGGGAGCAGGGTCGGGGGGCCACGCCACACAGCTCCCGGAAGCCGCGGCATAGCCCCCCTCCAGTGCTCCAATGGGAGCTGCAGAGGTGGTGCCTGTGGGTGGGTCAGCATGCAGAGCCGCCTGACCATGCCTCCGCGTAGGAACCAGAGAAGAGACATGCTGCTGCTTCTGGGAGCCGCCTGAAGTAAGCACCATCCACAGCCTGTACCCCTGAGCCTCTCTCCACACCTCAACACCCTGCCCCAGCCCTAATCCCCGCCTCCTCCCCTCCAGACCCCTCAATCCCAGCCTGGAGCACCCCAAACTCCTCATCCTCAACCCAACCCAGAGTCCACCCCCCCAACCAAAGCCCTCACCCCTTCCCACACCCCAATTCCAATTTTCTGAGCATTCATGGCACACCATACAATTTCTATTCCCAGGTGTGGCCCTCGGGCCAAAAAGTTTGCCCACCCCTTTGTTAAACAGTCAGTGGGAGCAATAGACCATTGAGGTGCTAAAGGAGCACTCGATAAAGGCAAGGCAATTGCAGAGAAACATGAATTCTTTGCATTGGTCTTCATTGCAGAGGATATGAGGGAGATCCCCACACCTGAGCCATTCCTTTTAGGTGACAGATCTGAGGAACTAAAGCATCAGTAGAAGAGGTTTTGGAAAAAATTGTTAACATAACAGAAATAAGTAACCAGGACCAGATAATATTCACTCGAGTTTTGAAAGAACTCAAATATGAAATTGTGGAATTACTAACTGTGGTAATTAGTAATGTAACCTATCAGTTATATCAGCCTCTGTACCAGATGACTGGAGGGTAGCTAATGTAATACCGATTTAAAAAAAAAAGGCTCTAGAGGTGATCCTGGCAATTACAGGTTGGTAAGTCTAACTTTAGTTCCAGCTAAATTGGTTGAAATGATAGTAAAGAACAGAATTATCAGACACAGATAAACATGATATCTTGAGGAAGAGTCAACATGTTTTTTATAAAGGGAAATCATGCCTCACCAGTCTATTAGAATTCTTTGAGGCGGTCAACAAACATGTGGACAAGGGTGATCCAGTGGATATGAAACTTGGGCTTTCAGAAAGCCTTTCAAGTGGACCCTGCCAAAGGTTCTTAAGCAAAATAAGCAGTCCTGGGATAAGGGGGAAGGTCCTCTCATAGGTCATTGACTGATTTAAAAATAGGAACAATGGAGGGAGGTAAATAGTGGGGTCCTCCCCAGGGACCTGTACTGAGACGTGTGTTGTTCAACATACAGTAACTCCTCACTTAACGTTGTCCTGGTTAATGTTGCTTCGTCGTTACATTGCTGATAAATTAGAGAACATGCTCGTTTAAAGTTGCGCAATGCTCCCTTATAATGTTGTTTGGCAGCTACCTGCTTTGTGCACTGCTTGCAGAAAGAGCAGTCCGTTGCAGTTAGCAGGTGGGGGCTTGGAACCAGGGTGGACTGGCAGCCTCCCATCAGCTCCCCTGAAGTCCCAGTGTGGCAGCTACCCAGCAAGCTATCAGTTGCTGACAGTTCAGCTGTCCCTCCCCCCACTGCCAGGTGCTGCTCCTGCCCTCTGCTTTGGAATTGCTCCTGGGAGCCTCCTGCTTGCTGTGCTGGGGGCGGGGGAGGGAGAAGAGGAGGGCTAATCTCAAGGTGTCCCCCTCCCCCTCCTGCTGCCCCCCACTTACCTCATTTCTATAGAGCAGGGGGAGAACATGACAGGGCTCAGGATGGAGGGAGCTGCCGTCTCATCTTGCTGATCTACTTAAAAAGGCAATGCACTTAGAGTAGGGTCAGCGTACTTAAAGGGGCAATGCGCATCTCTCTTACAAACACACAATGTGTGTCTCTGTCTCTGTCTGCCATGCTGTCTCCCCTCCCTCCATTCGTGCTGCCTTGTAAAGTATGAGGCTACATTAACATCACTGTGTTAACCCTTGAGGGCTCAGTGGAGTTCTATTTCATCATTTAGCAGTAAGGCATTCCCTGGGAAATATCCCACCCTCCTCCACCCTCTGACTCCACCACCTCAACCAAGCTTCACAATCATCATTGCTGTGTATAGTATCAAATTGTTTCTTTAAAACTTATACTCTGTGTGTGTGTGTGTGTGTATACTATATATATATATATATATAGTCTTTTGTCTGGTGAAAAAAATTCCCTGGAACCTAAACCACTCCCACCTCCCATTTACATTTATTCTTATGGGAAAATTGGATTAGCTTAACATCATTTCTCTTAGTCACATTTTTTCAGGAACATAACTACAATGTTAAGCGAAGAGTTACTGTATTCATAAATGATCTGGAAAAAGGGGTAAACAGTGAGGTAGCAAAATTTGCAGATGATACAAAATTATTCAGGGTAAGTAAGTCCAAAGCTGTCTGGGAAGAGTTACAAAAGGATCTCACTAAATTGGGTGAATGGCAACAAAATGGCAGATGAAACTCAATGTTGTTAAGTACAGAGTAATGCACATGGGAAAACGTCCCAACTATACGTACAAATGGATGGAGTCTAAATTAGCTGTTACCATTCAAGAAAGATACCTTGGAATCATTGTGGATGGTTCTTTGAAAACATCTGTTCAATGTACAGCAGCTTTGAAAAATAGCTAACAGTGTTAGGAACCATTAGGAATAGGGTGACCAGATGTCCTGATTTTATAGAGACAGTCCAGATATTTGGGGCTTTGTCTTACATAGGTGCTTATTACCCCCTACTCTCTGTCCCGATTTTTCACACTTGCTGTCTGGTCACCCTAATTGAGAAGGGGATAGATAAGACAGAAAAGATCATAATGCCACTATATAAATCCATGGTACACTCACACCTTGAATAATGCATGCAGTTCTGGCTGCCCCATCTCAAAAAAGATATATTAGAATTGGAAAAAGGAACAGAGAAGGACAACAAAAATTATTAGGAGTATCAAACAGCTTCCATATGAGGAGAGAGTAAAAAGACTCTGTTCAGCTCAGAGAAGAGATGACAGGATGGAGGTCTATAAAATCATGAATGACGTGGAGAAAGTGAATAGGGAAGTTTTATTTACACCTTCACATAACACAGGGACTAGGAGTCACCTGATGAAATAAATAGGCAACAAGTTTTAAACGAACATAAGGAAGTATTTCTTCATGTGACGCATAGTCAACCTGTGGAACGTTTTGCCAGGGGATGTGAAGGCCAGAAGTATAACTAATAGAATATTAGGGTTGGAAGAGACTTTAAAAGGTCATCTAGTCCAATCCCCTGCTCAAAGCAGGACCAGCACCAACTAAATCATCCCAGCCAGGGCTTTTTCAAGCCAGGTCTTAAAAACCTCTAAGGATGGAGATTCCACCACTTCCCTAGGTAACCCATTCCAGTGCTTCACCACCGTCCTCGTGAAATAACTTGGTTAAAATAAGAACTAGTTAAGTTAATAGAGGATAGGTCCATCAGTGGCTATTAACCAAGGTGGTCAAGGATGCTAGCCCGTGCTTTGGGTGTCCCTATACTTTCGACTTCCTGAAGCTGGAACTAGATGACGGGATGGATCACTCAATAATTGCCCTGTTCTGTTCATTATTTTTGAAGCACCTGGCACTGGCCACTGTTGCAAGACAAGGTACTGAGCTAGATGGATAATTGGTATGACCCAGTATGGCCATTCTGATGTTCTTATGTATGTATTATGCTGCTATAAGTAAATGTGCAGAGTAGAAATACCCTGAGACAGAGACAAAGAGACTTTAGGTTGCAGGGATGACTGTGATGAGGAACCCAGGAAGTGGTAGTAAGAGACAGGATAGGGAGAAGCTGGATTAAACTGAGGCAGAAGAATCTGCCCACTGGAGAACACTCCCCTCCAGAGCTTAAATGGAATCCAAGATTCATGAGTTTCAACATTTCTCCGCTGTCAGCAAATACCTGTGAAACCCATTTGCAAAGTGGGTGTCTCATGCCCTTTTTCTTCTTGTCCACCTAGAGCAGTGGTTCTCAACCAGGAGTCTGGTGCTCTCTTGGGGACCACAAGCAGGTACTGGGGAGGGGCGTCCACCAAGCATGACTGGCGTTAGACTCACTAGGGCCCAGGCAGGAAGCTGAAGCCCTGCCGCATGGGATTGCAGCCCGGGGCCCTGAACCCCACTACCCGGGGTTGAAGTCGAAGCCTGAGCAATTTAGCTTCGCGGTGCCCTCTGTGGTGTGGGGCTCCAGGCAACTGCCTTCCTGGCTACCACCTAACGCCGGCCTTCACTTTTATATGCAGAAAAACAGTTGTTGTGGCATAGCTGGGCTGTGGAGTTTTTATAGCATGTTGGGGCTGTCCGTCCCTAATGCAGGTTCGGTGAATTGTTTGATTGAGAGAGGAAAATTAACACCAGACAAACGTAAATTTCAAAACACCACATGGCCGTTTATTAACAGGGAGAAAATCACAGGGGAGGAGCACGTTTACCAACTAACAGTACTATTGGAACAAGAAACCTTTACACAACCTGAAGCAATCTATTTACATTTATCAACAAGGAACCAAATGATCAAAATTAACCGCTCTGTAAAACCAGGTAAATGAATATACCAAATAAAACAAACTATGTGCACACTGACCAAATACTGTTATCAAATACAACACCAATTAACTTCAACAGCAGTTATTACAATGACTCAGTTCTTATATACCATATATGCACAACTTTACATCAGATAACAATATATGCAGTTCCGTACCAAATAGGAGAGGGGAAAAGAGAAGAGGCACAGAAAGGAAAATTAGAAAGCAAGTACCGTATTCCAGGCGCAGCTGACGAGCAGAACAGACACCAGAAGCGTACTGAATCCGTAGAAGATAACGTTGAAAAAGCAATAAAATGACACGTCCCGAGCCGGCTATATCCAGAGGAGACCCCTGGCTGAAGGGCTGATCAGGTCCTTCAGTCAGTACGTGGATACTCCTGCAGATCTCGGCATGAGGCATGGTTTTAGTCAAAGGCCGTTTTTACACTTGTCAGGATCTGATTGGTCCCTAGCTCCTACGCCCTCCAGGTTCCGAGCTGTTGCCCCCTACGCAGATAGGATTTGCACACAGCACACTAGAAGCTGCTAGAAGCTGCACCCAGCACACTAGCATGGTTTTGCACACAACCCTAATCTGACCGTTTGAACTGAACTACGATTGGTCAGATTGGATCCCTTTGCTCACAGCACATTGGTGTTATGCACACAGCACTAACCTGACCCCTGGGTTACCAGGCAGAAGAGCGAGAGACTGCACACGATACTAGCTTGACTCCTAGGTGACCAGAAAAAGAGCAGGAAAAATGCACATGGCACTCTAATGTTGCACACCGCACCACGGTGCTGAACACAGTACCTGTGTGACCTTTGGATGACCGACAATTGGCCATACAGACACCATGTTGGGAAAAAACCTTAGGGCTGCGACAGGGGCCAGCGGGGGGTGCCCAGAAAGAAAAAGGTTGAGAACCCCTGACCTAGACGACAACTTACTACTGCTATCAGTTACTCTGTTAGCCCAAGTGGCAGATGTCTGTGGTGGATCTAAATGTTCCAACCCTGCTGATGAATAATGTGGGTGTCAGTATGGTTTCACATGGTGAAATTTTGGTTTATTTAATTTGCTTTTAATAATACCTAAGAAGTTACATGCACACAACTGCATTAAAAGAGCATTAAGGTTACAAATCAAGCACTCAACATGAGGAAATGCCAGAATTAAGGTTGTCTGTGGAACTTTTAATTCAGCCCTCTTGTTTGTATGGATTATAATACAGTATTTATTTACATGATCATATACGATTTCCACATATATGATTTAGCACACAGGATAGACTTTCTCTGGGGATGAATTGTGGTTGTGTAATTAATGAGGCTCTTGTCTGTAGGCTCCACATCTCATTTGTTGCAGAAGTTGGAAAGTGTGTAGTGAGAGTCAGGGAATTGCTGGAAGAGAAGAGGTGGTCTGAGGGTTAAAACAGTTGAATGCTGCTCTGTAGAACTAGATTCTATCCCTGCCTCTGCCATAGAATTCCTATGTGATGCTAGTCAAGCCACTTCAGCCAGACTTTTCATAAGTGGTCACTAACTGTGTGTTCCTTGGGTGCTTAAACAGAGAAGGTGAGTGAGGTAATATCTTTGATTAGACCAGTAGTTTTCAAACTTTTGTACTGGTGACCCCTTTCACATAGCAAGCCTCTGAGTGCAACCCCCTTATAAATTAAAAACACTTGTTTATATATTTAACACCATTATAAATGCTGGATGCAAAGCGGGGTTTGAGGTGGAGGCTGACTGCTCATGACCACACCCCATGTAATAACCTTGTAACCTCCTGAGGGGTCCCAACCCCCAAATTGAGAACCCCTATATTAGACCAACATCTGTGTGGGGGGGAGACAAGCTTTTGAGCTACACAGATTCACAGACCTTGAGGTCGGATTTGCAGAAGTGCTGAGCACTCACAACGGCAACTGAAGTCAATGGGCACTGTGTTCCGAACATATAAAGTACTACACAGTGTCAAGTACTCTGAGTGCAATAGAAAAGCCCGTGAGGAAATTATTAATTCTGTCTTCAGGGCAGGGTTTGAATAATGGAGGCCTGGAGCCAATTTTAACAATGAAGCTAAAACAAAGTATTGAATAGCTGCTAATTCAGTGAGCACTGTTCAATGAAACATTAAGATCACCTCAGTTTTCAGGTCCATGTTTTCTCTCCCAGGTCTTCCTCATTTCTAGTTCTCAGTAGTTCGTGATCAAGTATGTTCAGTAGAAAAAAAGCAGAAGATAAATACGTGGAGCTTTTTAAAGGAGGACTAGAAAAATCTTTTACATGGATCATATTTGCCCTGTGTGATTCCAGTGTAGTTCAGCCAAAATCACAAGTTATAAAAATGCCAGACTTTTCTGAGCGCTAGAACATGCTGCACCTTTTGGAATGATTTATTACATTTCAACAGCTGCAAGTCTGCAGAGGACAAGATAGAACTAGCAAAAAGATGAATGAACTCATGGAAGGCATGACTAGTGAGAATGAATTCTCATCCTCATATCACTTGTTATTTATGTATAAGAGGCCTGGTCTACACTACGAGTTTATTTCGAATTTAGCAGTGTTAAACCGAATTAACGCTGCACCCGTCCACACAACGAAGCCCTTTATTTCGATATAAAGGGCTCGTAATATCGATATCTGTACTTCTCCCCAACGAGGAGAGTAGTGCTGAAATCGGTATTGCCATTTCAAATTAGGGTTAGTGTGGCTGCAATTCGATGGTATTGGCCTCCGGGACTTATCCCACAGTGCACCATTGTGACTGCTCTGGACAGCAATCTGAACTTGGATGCACTAGCCAGATAGACAGGAAAAGCTCCGCGAACTTTTAAATTTCATTTCCTGTTTGCCCAGCGTGGAGCACTGATCAGCACAGGTGACCATGCAGTTCCAGAATCAAAAAAGAGCTCCAGCATGGACCGTATGGGAGATACTGAATCTGATCTTTGTATGGGGAGATAAATCTGTTCTATCAGAACTCTGTTCCAATAGACGAAATGCCAAAACATTTGAAAAAAATCTCCAAGGCTATGATGGACAGAGGCCACAACAGAGACTCAACACAGTGCTGAAACTTAAGGAGCTGAGACAAGTGTACCAGAAAGCCAAAGAATGAAATGGACGCTCATGGAGGGAGGGGTGACTGAATATTGTAGCTATCCCACAGTTCCCGCATTCTCCGAAAACCATTTGAATTCTTGGCTGAGTTCCCAAAGCCTGAAGGGTCAAAAACATTGTCACGGGTGGTTTAGCGTATATGTTGTCGCCCTCCCTGCACCCGTGAAACCAAAAGGAAAAAAATCATTTCTCGCCTTTTTTCAATGTCACCGTATGTCTACTGGATGCTGCTGGCAGACGCAGTGCTGCAGCGCTACACAACAGCATCCCCTTCCTTTCCCTTGCCTTGCGAATGGCAGATGGTGCATATGACTGATATCCGTCATCGTCATCCTGTGAGTGCTCCTGGCTGGCCTCGGTGAGGTCGGCCGGGGGCGCATGGACAAAAATGGGAATGACTCCTAGGTCATTCTCTTCTTTAAGATTTGTCTTAAAGAACCTGGAGATTCACTCCTGCTTGGAATATCATAGCAGCTGGAGGCTGCCCTCCCCTCCCTGCTTTGATCTCTGCTTGCAGAGGCAATAAAGTCAATGTTGTTTCTTATTCATGCATTCTTTATTACTTCATCACACAAATGGGGAGATAACTGCCACGGTAGCCCAGAAGGGGTGGACGAGGAGGGAAGCAACGGGTGGCATTGTTGCAGGGGCATCCCCTAGAATGGCATGCAGCTCATCATTTCTGCGGGATGTCTGGGCCTCTGACCTGGTGCGGCCGTTTGCCTCTCTAGTTCTTTAGTAGGCTTGCCTGATATTCTAGGCAGGACTGACTCTCCCTTTAGACAAAACTTGAAGAAGAGAATGACCTGGGGAGTCGTTCCCATTTTTGTCCATGCGCCCCTGGCCGACCTCACCGAGGCTGGCCAGGAGCAACCAGGACAGCAGCAGACAGTACAGTATGACTGGTAACTGTCTTTGCTAACTTGCAAAAGGCAAGCGGATGCTGCTGTGTAGCGCTCCGGTACCGCGTCTGCTAGGAACATCCACTAGACATACGGTGGCAGTGAAAAAAAGCTGAACAGGCTCTATGGTTGCTGTGCTATGACGTCTGCCTGGGCAATCCAGGGAAAAGGGCTTGAAATGATTGTCTGCCGTTGCTTTCACGGAAGGAGGATTGAGTGACGACATTTACCCAGAATCACCCGCCACACTGTTTTTGCCCCATCATACATTGGGATCTCAACCCAGAATTCCAATGGGCAGGGGAGACTGTGGGATAGCTATGGGATAGCTACACACAGTGCAATGCTTCAGAAATTGATGCTAGCCTCGGTACATGGATGCACATCACCGAATTAATGTGCTTAGTGTGGCCGCATGCACTCGACTTTATACAATCTGTTTCCAAAAACCGGTTTCTGTAAAATCGGAATAATCCTGTAGTGTAGACATACCCAGAAAAGATGACTCCTCAAGTATGGAGCATCACATCTAGCTTTGCAGCTTTGGGTGGACCTACAGATCATTTTCCTACCTATCTTCACTTAACATTTGCACCACTGTCCTGTCACTATGCATATGAAAAAGCAAAACTATTGGGGGAGGGTTAGTGAGAAAGTTCTTTGAGATACTCTCTAAACTTAACGTTGTCATTTTCCATAAAAAGTTTGTGAGATTTTTGGGTTCCTTTCAGCCTCCTATTGCAGAAATGGAGTCCAGCTGCTTCTTCCATACATTCCTACAGTCGCTTTTAATTGGTTTATATTCTCAAGGCTAGTGCCACAAGGCAATCAGCTAGAAACCTACTTTTAAAAAAAACTCTGAGGTTAAGATTCTTCTTTATCATGCTAAGTGTCCCACATCAATGAGACCCAAAGTCTGGCCCTACAGAGCACATTTCAGGTATTCTGGTACTAACAGACTTTATGTATTGGAGTTCACATAGTGCTTACCTTCAATAGGAAATTAGGAAGTGTTAGGACATGACCTCAAGGAGCTGCATTAACTAACATGGTGCTAAATGTGTCTTTGCAGTAAGTGTAGACGTAGACTAGTTGTGTTTAACATTGTGTTAGATAATTGTTGGTAAACCTACTAGTACTGGGGTTTACCCATGATCAGCTGACATGCTGTTAAACATTACTTGTCCCAAGCTACACTGGCTGCAAAGCCATGTTTTAATACAGTGTTATTTAACATGACTCCTCCAGGTCATGCCTAACCTGAGAGCTGCCCTAACTTGTGCTTCTACTACAGTGGCCTCCTATTGGTCACTGTGAGCACGTGAGGCTATGCAACGTCCCTTTGTGCTTGGGAATATTCCATGGGGGAGGGTTTACTCTGGGCCTATGACTCCTTTGTGTCAGCCTCATTAGCACATGTGGGCATAGTGCAACATTGAATTTGTCCTCTTTTATTTAGTCATACAACAGATAGAGCAGGCCTAGTGGCAATACAAGCTTTCCAATGTGCCTCAAACCATCATCTCTAAGAATGAGAGTTTAGTTTTATTATACTTGTTGAGATAGCTGTAGCTGAGACCACCAAGTCGTATCATTATAATCCTTTGCAATATGGTGGTGGGTTATTTTCTTCTGAGTCACTCTATTGCTAGGTGCCATAAGAGCTATTATTCTGTTGGATTTACCTGAAGAAATAAGGGGATTGGAGCCTCTCTCTGAGGTAGAGGGAACTAGGAACAAGCAAAAGAAGAAAAAAGCTTTTATTTGCTTAAGATGGAGCTTTATGTTTTGTTGTTTTTTAAGTTAAACACTAAATGCAGGAAAGGGAGTATCCAGTGAAGGTGTATTTTACTTGGAGCAGCCCTCTTTTCAGCTGTTTGCAGCTTTGTTTGTTGCATGTTTTTTTAAGGCACCCAGGATTCTCTAAGTATGTTGCTTTTGTGCCATTATCAATGACTAATCTTAATGATTTTATATATTCCCAGGAAAAGATGAAGGTAAGGTTCCCAGTTGCACAACTTAACAAGACTTAAAGAAACTATTTAAGAAATCTTATAATAAACATATTCCCAAACAAAAAGTATTAAAGTATTAAAATTTTAAAACAATTATCTTCTTATTACTGAAATTCCTGGGTTTCTAATAATGGTTTATTTGTCTACAAAGTTGTTGTAAATTTTTTTACCTCCTACTGTTCTGTACTTGCAGCCTTAACTCAGGATAAAAAAGTTTATTTTTGTTTGGTAATTTCATTAGGTTTTGTTTTTTTTATGGAATTGAAATCTTTGGTATGTGTTGGGAGGCAGAGGGAAAGATACCATATGGCACTCTTAAACTCTAGAGGGCTGGGGAAGCCAGGGAACATGGAGTTCTAGATCACACTGGGTGGTAGGGACCAGGGAACTCTCCAGAGCTTACAAACTCAGCATGGTTCCTACCTACCTAACCTCTGCATGCCAGCTGTTTTCTATTTGCCCACGCTCCCCACTTCTCCTTTGCCTCCTTGTAGGTGTTCCGAAGTCCATGTGGTCTTCATTAACCAAGAGCCTACTGCAGGGGCTGATTTATTTAGCATATTCTGCAGACTTAAAGTCAGGAGGGGGGCAAAAAAGGGGTTGGGAGCAGGAATTAAGATTCAGAGCATCTGGGAGTTGGAAAACAGGGGCAGGCAGAATAGCTAATGTGACAGCAATTTTTTAAAAAGACTCCAGAGGTGATCCCGGCAATCACAAGCAGCTAAGCCCAACTTCAGTACCAGGCAAATTGGTTGAAACTATAGTAAAGAACAGAATTATCAGACACAGAAATGACCATGATTTGTTGAAGAAGAGTCAACATGGTTTTTGTAAAGGGTAATCATTCCTCACCAATCTATTAGAATTCTTTGGCGGTGGGGGGGGCAAAAAACATGGAGAAGGGTGGTCCAGTGACTATAGTGTACTTGGGCTTTCAAAAAGCCTTTGACAAGGTCCCTTACCAAAGGCTCTTAAGTAAAGTAAGCAGTCCTGGGATAAATGGGAGAGTCCTTGGCTGAGTAACTGGTTAAAAGACAGGAAACAAAGGGTAAGAATAAATGATCAGTTTTCACAGTGGGCAGAAGTAGTGGTGTCCTGTACTGTGACCAGTGCTATTCAACATATTCATAAATAGGGCTACGATTTTCATGGAGGTCACAGAAGTCATGGAATCCATGACTTTCAGAGACCTCCGTGACTTGAGCTCACTGTGCGTGGGAGCTGCAGGGTCCCACAGCTCCCAGGCAGGCCCCCTGGGGTGGTGTGAGGACCTTGCAGCTCCCCATTTTGTCATGCATCTTTTTAGTAAAAGTCATGGATAGGTCACAGGCTTTCATGAATTTTTCTTTATTGCCCGTGACTTGTCTGTGATTTTTACTAAAAAGGTGCATGACAAAATCTTAGCCTTATTCGTAAATGAACTGGAAAATCATTTGCAGACAATACAAAATTACTGAAGATAGTTAAGTCTAAAGGAGGCTCTGAAGAGTTACAAACGGATCTCACAAAACTGGATGGCAGGGCAACAAAATGGCAGATAAATGCAAAGTAATGCACACTGGAAAACATAATCCCAACTATTCATACAAAATAATGGGATCTAAATTAGCTCTTAACACTTAGGAAAGAGATTTTGGAGTCATTATGGATCGTTCTCTGGAAACGTCTGCTTAGCGTGCACCGGCAGTCAAAAAAGCTAACAATGTAAGGAACCATTAGGAAAAGGATAGATAATGAGGCAGAAAATATCATGCCATCATATAAATCCATCATATGCCCACACCTTGAATAGAATTGGAAAAGGTTTAGAGAAGGGCAACAAAAATGAATAGGGGTATGGAAAAGCTTCTGTAGGAGGAGAGATTAAGACGACTGGGATTTTTCTGTTTGGAAAAGAGTTGACTAAGGAGGAATGTGAAGAGAGAAGTTTTGTTTACTCCTTCACATAACACACAAACCGGGGTCACCCAATGCAATTAATAGGCAGCAGGTTTAAAATGAATAAAAGGAAGTATTTCCTCCAACCTGTGGAACTCGTTTGTTGGAGCCACAGCATCCCACAATGAGTACAACAGCCAGAAGGGCTGAGGTGGGCTGCCAGGAGAAATGAGCCCTGTAGAGCATTCTGCAAGTGTAGATGAACAAATGGGTACGTAATTTGTCTACGCAACAAGATACACAAGATTTTAAAATGTGGAGAGTTTAATGGAGTGGGATGCATGATAAAATCACATTATATTGGTCTCAGTGTGCCACTAAATGTACATTCTCCACAAGGACTTGTCTACGCTGAGAAAAGATGTCAGAGTAAAATAGTTGTAGTAAGCAAATACAAACACCAATCACTTAGGTCACTGTAATAAAACTAGTAAGTTAAGGATTTGCATAGGTCCAAAAGATTTGAAGAAGATCACCAAGTGCAAGCACTATCCACTGAAAACAGTTGAGGAGGTCATATCCAGACTTTCAAATGAAAGAATAAGGACACTATGGAGATATTCTATTAACTATTTTTTATGGAAGACTGTTTAAGACAAATATTATTTTTTCATGAAAAAAGACTGCTTTCTAGGGAAAATGTCAACATTTTGTAAAACAAAAGAGAACAAAGACAGCCCCCACCCTGCCCAAACACACACACACAAACTGAACATTTTTGTCTAACTACTGAAAGTCTTTTGGCTGTAATTTGAAATTTTTGATTTGGAAGTGCCATCACACTACCTTGTGGGAGTTGCAGTTCAGGTGCCTTGTGTCCCACAATCTCCTTTATTGGCTGGACTGCCTGGCCCGAGAACATCTCCAGTTATGCACTGCAAGAGCTCAGCAACTGAGGAAACTCTGGTGCCACCTGGGAGATGTAGTTCAGCCAGGGATCCCAGTCGTTAGAGAATGGAGTGTGAGGTGCCTGAACTACAACTTTCATAAGGCAATGTAGCAGCATTTCCAATAGAAAGTTTTGGGTTTTAGCCAAAAAAAAAATTGTTTTTAGATTTTTTTTGTCAAAAAGTTGAATTTTTCCATGGAGCGAAAAACCCATTTGTAGGTTTTGGCCAGCTGTAGAAAGAATATTTCATATCTTGGATGCAAGCCAAATGTTTTGGCAAGTTGAACTCAATACAAGTGTTCTTCTGAGATCCTTCGTGTCCCGTGAGCAAAGGAAGATAGAAGGCAGAAGATTCTGGAAGTGAACTAGGTAAGTGGTGCAGAGTAGAGGGCGTTGGTTTTGTGGAACATTGGTCCACCTTCTACAGGAACTGGGGCTGTATAGCTTGGAAGTTATGAGCACTCAGCACAAAATTGAGACATTGAGAACAAAAGAACCAAAGGACGTGAAGATACATTCTTTAATTGCCTGTACACCCATGCTAGGAGCCTGGGTCACAAATAAGAGGAATTGGAATTACTCATTTATCAGCATAAATTTGATCTGTTTGGTATTACTGAAACTTTCTGTGTTGATTCGCACAATTGGAATGTTAAAATCAATGGTTCTGACCTATTTACAAAGGATTGAGTAGGCAAACATGGAGTGGGGTAGCTCTCTATGTCACAAATGGTATTATTTGTTTTCAGGTCATTGATAACACAAAGAAAATGATCTTGAATGTTTATGGATCAATATTCTATCAGATATAACACAAGAACAAGTGTTAGTTAGTGTCTGCTACAAACTACCAAATCACTAGGGAACCGAATGACTGCCTCCTTATACACCTATCCATAATGTATAGGAAAAAGCTGCATGATGATCGGGGATTTCAATCTGGGTGACATGCTGGTGGTCTCCTGCTGCCAGTACTAAACACATCCTTGGAATTTTTAAATATTATAGATGATATTTTCCTAACTAAAAGGTGATGCAGCCAACCCTGGAGAATTCTTCATTAGACCGTGTCCTAACAGATAAAGAGGAACTAATCTTAGAACTAAAAATTAATGGTAGTTTAGGTACAAGTGATCAGGACTTGGACACCTACCCCCCACACCTCCACTCCCTGCCTACCTTTGATAGGGCCAGTTTCACAAAGCTAGAATCAGCTGGTAGAAAGAATTTAATCAAAAAAATGTGAATGATAATTGGGAATCATTCAGGAACACTTTACTAGCAGTCCAAAAAGTCACAATTGAGGAAGAAAGCCATACTGGTTAAAAAACTGACAATGGTTTAGCAGGGAAGTGAAAGCAGCTATAAAAATAATATATATAAAACAAATGGAAGAAAGGAGAAGTTGTTAATAATGAATATAAATCAGAAATTAGGAATTGTAGAAAAGTGATAAGGGAAGCAAAGGGACACAAGGACACATCTATGGCCAACAGACAACAAGGAGGAGGGCCATGGTCCATTAATAGATGGAAATGATAAAATTATCAACATCAATGCAGCGTTCTGTTCTGTATTTGGGGAAAAAAAGATGATATAGTCTCTGTAGGATGTTTAACAGAAGCTATTAAAGTTATACATTTTAAAATCAGCAGGTCCAGATAACTTGCAGTGAAGAGTTTGTTTTAAAAGACCTGGTTGCCTAGCTAGCTGGACCATGACCTTTGATTCTGAATAAGTCTTAGCGCACAGAGGACATTCTAGAAGACTGGAAGAAAGGAACTGTTGTGTCAATTTTTTTAAAAAAAGGGTAAATTAAGGTTTGTCAGCCTGACATCAGTCCTGTGGCGAGATAATGGAGCAATTGATACAGGACTTGATTAATAAAGAATTAAAGGAGTGTAATATAAGTAATGCAAATCAACATGGGTTTATTGAAAGTTGATCCTGTCAAACTAACTTGATTTCGGTTTTTGATGAGATTACAAGTTTGATTGATAAAGATAATAGTGTTAACATAATATACTTAGACTTATGTAAGGCATTTGACTTGGTACTGCATGACATTTTGATTAAAAAATACGAATGATGCAACATTAACGTGGCACATGTTAAATGGATTTAAAACTGGTTAACAGAAGTATCAAAATGTAATTATAAACAGGGAGTAATCATCAAGCGGGTCTATTTACAGTGGGGTCCTGCAGTGATTGCTTCTTCTCCCTACACTATGACATTTTTATCAATGACCCAGAAGAAAAGATGAAATCATCACTGATGAAGTTTGCAGATGACACTATAATTGAGGGAGTGGTAAATTATGAAGCGGTCAGGTCACTGACTCAGAGCGATCTGGATCACTTGGAAAACTGGGCACAGGCAAACAATATGAGTTTTTAATATGGCTAAAGGTAAACATATACCCAAGAACAAAGAATGCAGGCCATAATTACAAAATGGGGGACTCAATCCTGGAAAACAGTGACACTGATTAAGATGTGGGGGTATGGTGGCAAATTGGTTGAATGTGAGCTCCCAGTGTGATGCTGTGCTATGTGACAGGGGTCTCTACTCCCTGCAGGATGGCACTTCCTCCTGCCCATTCTGGAGATTAGCTCTGCCAGGCCAATGCCCCTTCCAGGGGTTACCCTCTGCCACTCTCAGCCTGCAGCCCTTGTCTCACTCCAGGAACCTCAGTGTCCTCTTCATGACTTGGCCCTCTGGCTGGGTCACCGAGTGGGTGGTTTCCCTTTCTCAGGTTGGAAAGTTGCTTCCCTCCAACGGGCTCAGGCAGTCCCTATCGCAGTCCTGCCAGTGCCACTTTCCCAGTGGATGGTTGGGAAACCCAGGCCCGCCCTCTATTCTGGGTTCTAGCTCAGGGACCCTAGTCAACAATCAAGGTCTGTTCCATTCCAGGCCTTGCTGTGTTCCCTGAACCCTTTCCTAAACTTCTGGCTCTCCCCTCCTTCTCTGGGTTTGCCAGCTTCAAAACTCCCTCCTCCCAGGGAGTAACTGTATGCCACTTCCCTCTGTAGCCTGAGCACACCACCCCTCCCCAAGGAAGGGCCTGCAACCTACTTCTGCTGTCTGCTCCCTGGCTTTATTAAAGCCCTGTTTGTTCCTTCACAGGTGAGCGTCTTCTAATTAAGGCTTTTTTCTCAGTCTTAATTCCTCCAGCTTGCTGCCTAATAGGTTAATTGGCCCCTCTGGCCTACCTTAACCCCTTCAGGGCAAGTGTGGTAAGGCCATCCCATCAGAGGCCAAAATAGCTAATGCAATTCTGGGATGCATAAACAGGAGACTCTCGAGGAGGAATGAAGAGGTTATTTTACCTCTGTATTTGGCACTGGTGTGACCCTGTTGGAATAGCGTGTGGTGCTTCCGATACAAGAAGGATGTTGATAAACTGGAGAGGGTTCATCCACAAGAACGATTAAAGAATTAGCAAACCTGCCTTATAGGATAGACTCAAAGAGCTCAATCTATTTAGCTTAACAAAGAGAAGGTTAAGGAGTGACTTGATTATAGTCTGTAAGTATCTACATTCATTTAACAATGAACTCTTCATTTTAGCTGAGAAAGGTATAATGTGTTCCATTACCTGGAAATTGAAGCTAGACAAATTCAGACAATAAGGTACACATAATGGGGTTTCAGCTATAACGCGGTAGGGATTTTTGGCTCCCCATGACCGCCTTGTAGCAGGGTAGAGGTGCGTATGGCTCACTCAAAGACTGATTCAAAATGAAGTTTCAAACAGATTATCCTGTGGGCCAGCCAGGTTCCAGGTGCCAAAGCCTAGAGTATATTTACACTGTAGTTGGGAAGACATGTTCATGTTAGCGGAGCTTGACCTACAGTTCAAAAAATAGCGGCGTGGTCATTCTGTAGCCCAGGGGGGTCAGGTGGGCTTGAAAACATGAGCTGGAGCATCCATATTGCTATTTCTAGTGTGCCTGCTGAAGCCCCGCTAGAATGAATCTGTGTACCAGGTCTGGGAGAATGACTGTAACTTGCGACATATCCTGAGAGAATCACAAGATTGCTGAAGATGTCACCACTCACCCATCAGACTCTCTCATATTCTTTGCTCTTCCCTAGAGCTATTCCCAGCATCAATATGGATGACCCTCTATGTACATTACAGAAGCTCTGAACTTCCCTGACATCCATTAAACTCCATTTCCTCAGTCTTGAAGACAGACACTTTCAGGCAGGAATGCTCACGTAAAAATGTATTATTGTCTCCTCTCTGGACTGCAGTTATTTTAGAAGGAATTGCCTTGTAGACAGCTGCCTTGTAGATAGCTCAAGGCTGCTGTAAAACCTGTTGTTTTATACAGCTATTAGTATTTCAAAATCTGATACTTGCCTAACACTTAGTGACCTCCCCTCCCCCAGCACCCACCTGGAGGAGATGCCAAGGGGGCTTCCGGTGGGAGACAGACAGGATCATCTGCAGCCAGTGGATCTCACTCACCTGAGCAGCTTCTGGGGCTTTGGTGAGTGTTTGACCCTGTGATCCGGCCCCCCACAGCCACCACTCCTGCAAACTGGGCAAGAGGCAGCCCCATCCGCCACCCTCAGTGAGACTACGGTGAGGAGCAGCAGGGGAGGAAGAAAGCCAAATGTAATGGAAGTCCCCTCCCCTCCAGCACCCACCAGCCCCTCCCAGAGCCCACACCCCCTTTCCAGCCCCCAGACTCTGTCCCAGAGCCTGCACCCCTCCACCATCCTGCACCCTCACCCCGTGCCCCAGCCCGGAGCCTGCACTCAGCACCCAAACTCCCTCCCAGAGCCTGCACCCCAGACTCTCTCCCAGAGCCTGCACCCAGCCCTCCGCACTCCCTCCCAGAGCCTGCACTCCTCCACCCAGCCTGCACCCCCACCTTGTTCCCCAGCCCAGAGTGTGCACCCAGCACCCAAACTCCATCCCAGAGCATGTACCCCAGACTCCCTCCCAGAGCCTGCACTCCTCCACCCATCCTGCACCCCCACCGTGTGCCCCAGCCTGGAGCCTGCACCCAGCACCCAAACTCCGTCCCAGAGCCTGCACCCCAGACTCCATCCCAGAGCCCAAGCTCTCAACCGTCCTACACACCATCCCCTGCCCCAACCCAGAGCCTGCATCCCAGATCTCCTCCCTCCACCCAAGCTCCCTTGCAGAGCCTTAGGCAGGTGTGGGGCAGAGGTTGGGAGATGGCTCTGAGCGTTCCAGGCACCACCAAAATTTCTACAAACCTGCCGCCTCTGATACTTGGAGGGCGGGTGAGAAGGCGAGCGGCGAGTCGGTGGATGGAGGGGGTCATCCATTTTCAGTATTTTAATTGTTGATACTGCATTGATTGACTGCTGTGTGCATTAATATAGTGACCCCCTGGGTCTCTGAATGAGGCTTTATACTTGGGGGTGGGAGGTGAGGAGGTGAGCGGCGAGTCGGTGGCTGGAGCGGGGCAAATCTCCCAGGTTCAAAATCTGGGACTGTGTCTGTTGGTCCTTTTTGCTGCTGTTCTCTAGGCTGTGGGGTGTCCCAGTGCTGTAAAGAGGTTGTTCCCAAAGGAAGGTGCTTGCTTTTAACCCCCTAGGCTGTCAGTATGTCTGCTCTTTTCTGGTCAGGCCACTTGACAAGTTTGATTGTCCTTGGTCTGGCTCCCAGCCCCTCTCCAAGGGTTGCAGCTGTCTGGAGGTGCCTGCCTTCCAGGCCTTCCTCATTCACACCTCATTCATTCAACAGGGCAATTGATTACAAAGTGGGGGGAAGATCTTATTCTACTTCTAGCAAAAAGACAGTTTTCTTTTACCTTAATTATACTACCTTATACAAAAATGCATAATGCACAGATTAATCTACAACTGCATTGATTGATTGTTGTGTGCAGTACTATAGTGACTCCTGGGGCTTTGAATGAGGCTTTATACTTGGTCGGGGGGGGGGTGCGGGGGCAAGCAGGTGGGCAAGTGGCAGGCGTGCAAAGAGGCGAGCAGTGAGCCAGCAGAGGTTCTAGGGGCAGGCATGGAGGTTTCTGGCAGAGGAGGAAGAAGGTGAAAGGAGGCAAGTGGTGTGTGGGGGACTGACTAGGAGGGACACAGTAAGCTAACGGGGGACTCGGGGGCGAAGAGGGGTGTGATGGTGGGGCTGAGCGGGGAGAGGGCAGGTCCTATTTTACTGCTGTGATCTGGTCACCCAATGGGTGCTGTTTCTCCCCCCCCCACCTTCCTTTTTGGTCCACAGCTGTTTTGGTGAGGCGCCGCTGGGGAAGGAGGGTTTGTTTCAATGGGGTGGGGTGCTGCTGGGGAAGGAAGGTTTGTTTCCGCGGGGCCGGGCCGTGCTGGGGGTGTGTGTGTGTTTCGTGAGGTGGTGGATGGGCAATTTTATATTTTTTCCTCGGGTGCAAAAATAGCTAGTTACAGCTCTGGCTGCTAGCATTGATGCAGTTGCCTCCTTGCTGGAAGTATGCGTAGAATTTTTTTTAGAGTAGACAAGTCCTTAGAGATTTCTTCTGTCCTACACTTCTTAGGAGCACAGGATGCAAGTAAATTGAAAATTCAACTAACAGCCATTGTGCTAACAGATTGCCATTGTTCAGTTATTTCCCTCCAGCATAATCTTTGTGAATAGAGCTGCCAGTGTGTTTTATAGAATAACCTTTTATATCGTTAATATCCACAACTATTTTTCCCTTCAAAAGTGATTCATGCCTTGTTGCAGATAGAAAAGAGATAAAGCATTATTCTGTAATCACACAAGAAGCCCTATTCATTCACATTTGATGCTGTGAAACTAACTCTTTATCTTCTGGGTCAGAGTTGATTTCATGGCAGCCGTTATCCAAAGTCTGTCTTAGTACATCTGATCTGTGGGTTGTGTTAGGGGCACAATTAGAACAAAACTTCGGGCTTGAAAGAGTGAAATAAGTATGTTTCTTCTGGGAGTGCTCAATCTTTCCAATGTTACTATTCATATGTAGTGGGTGTTAGTCACCAGCCTCTAATCACAAGAAAAGCCTGTTTAAACTAAGTTTGAGACCAGATTCCCAAAACTGATAATAGAAAGAGACTCCCCTTTTAGGCCTCCTCTTGATTAGGATTTAAAGTGTGATGTTAGATCATGTTTGCTAGCTCAGTCTAACACATTCTAAAACCGTAGTCACGACAAAGCAAGCGGTACTGTAGCACAGTGGTTCTCAACCAGGGGGACACATACCTCTGGGGGTACACAGAGATCTTCCAAGGGGGTACATCAGCTCATCTAGATATTTGTCTAGTTTTACAAAAGGCTACATAAAAAGCACTAGCAAAGTAAGTACAAACTAAAATTTCATTCAAACAATGACATGTTTATGCTGCTCTATATACTATACACTGAAATGTAAGTACAACATTTATATTCCAGTTGATTTATTTTATAATTATATAGTAAAAAGAGAAAGTCAGCCTTTTTCAGTAACAGTTTGGCTGTGACACTTTTTTGTATTTTTATGTCTGATTTTTTAAGCAAGTAGTTTTTAAGTGAGGTGAAACTTGGGGGTACACAAGACAAATCAGACTCCTGAAAGAGGTACAGTAGTCTGGAAAGGTTGAGAGCCACTGGTGTAGCACATACTAAGCTAGCCAAGTTAAAGCCAATGGACATGGGGAGGTGTGCGGAGGCAGCAGTGAGAAAAGGACTTTCTGCAGTAACTTTAAAAGTTATTTATTTTTGTCATAGGTGGCAAGTCCGAAGTACTCTTTTACCTGATTATTCTTGAAGAGTCTAGCACATTTTCAGATTCAGTAAAATAAGTAAATAGTAAGAATTAGTAACTGGCAAGGCGCAGCATGTTAGTACAATTAAAAGATGCCAGGAATTCTTTGATATAGCAGCAAAGGAGGTAATGTGCTTTTGGGCTTCCTGAGAAAAGACGTCCTATCATGGAAGCAGGAGGTAATAATCCTCCTCTATCAGTTCTGATGAGTCTGTATCTGGACTGTGTTGGTTCCTGAACATGTTAGTACCAGAAAGATAATGACAATTTGGAAAGAGTTCAGAGAAAAGCAACAAACAGGGCTAGAGGGATTGGCTTATATTGAAACAAAAAGAGCGTTGGTATAAGTACATCACTCAGGGATGTGGAAAATCCCTCTCGGGGTGGAGGAGTTTCTACTCTAATGGGTGAAGCTCTCCCGTGAGCATAGGTAGTGTCTTTGCTGCAGAGTTGTAAGTGTAGACAAGCCCTCAGGATGGACATAATCATCCTTTAGTACTGATGAGAAATGCAGTAAGGAAAGTAACTGAAATACTTCCCTGAGGGATTGTATTTTCTAAATGGACAATTTACCCTAATTCTCAATTACTGAGGGACAGTATTCAGTCAGTAATATATTTTGCTTTCCACAACCAACTCTCTGTACAATTTTTCATGAATGATGTACTCAAATACTTGGATGCTAATATCTAAACTGTATTCCTAAATGTATTCACCTAAATTTGGGACATTGGTGATTATGTACAATATGACTTTTAAAAACAAACTTTGTATTTGTTGATAATCCAAGCACTATACCTAGATGTACAGACATTATTTCCTCAACCTGTGTATTATATAATTTTAACATTAGCTTTAAAATTTGAGAGAAGAGGATAAACATTGAAAAGATAAAATTTAGGCTGAATATCAGGAAAAATGTGTTGACACTAAGTTGTCTTAGAGCGTGGAATAATATTTCTAGGGCAGTGGTGGAGGCTCCATTGCTTGGGACATTTAAAATTAGATTGGAGGGGCACGAAACTGAATATGTTGCTAGTGAGGGAACATACACTAGAAGAGTTAACTCTCCAAAGCCAGATCAAAAGAGAACCCTAGTCACTATCATAGGATGGCTCCTACGTGCTAGTTTTGGCTCCAGTGCGATCCACAGAATTCCCCCAAATCCTATAGGCACTTGAACTGACTCAGCACCTGGACTGTCAGAGCAGCAGTTCCCTTGGTGCCTTTGTTTTTTCTTTGGGGCATGCATGCGTTTGTGTAGGTGTCTATCTCTGCCTAAGCCCCAGGGCAATTCACAATGCTGGAGAAGATAGGCATTCGTCTGCCTAACTTGTGGGTGGGGCCCAAGTTGGTCAGGTGCTCAGAAGCCATCTACTAAATCAGAGCCCCTTCAGAATCTGGCTGCTAGAGGAGTTGATGGTGGTGCCAGTGCCCACCTTGTAACGTTTAGCCCGTGATTAGAGTACTCACCTGGGATTGAGAGACCCTGGTTCAATTCCCCCTCCTTGTCTGAAGGGTAGGAAAGATTTGAACAGGAGTTTCCCACTTCTCAGGCAAGGCTCTAACCACTGAGCTATGGGATCTTCTTAGGTGGGGCTCCCTTGGTCTCTCCTGTTGAAGCTGTTCCACTGCGTATAAGGAATTAAATAATTACTTGGGAAGGGGACTGGACCCAGGGTCTCTCACATCCCAGGTGTGTCCCCTAAACACTGGACTGCCGAGTCATTCTCTCTCGCTCTGTTCTGGCCCAGTAGCTAAGTATTTATCCACAGTGGAACAACAGCAGCAGGAGAGACCAAGGGAGCCCCACCCCCCATCAAGCTATCCCATAGCTGTGTGGTTAGAGCACTCTTCTGAGAGGTGTAGGAGACCCCGGTTAAAATTCTTCCCCCACTTCTGCCTGAGGAATTGAACCTGAATCTCCCACACCCCAGGCCAGTGCGCTAACCACAGGGCTAAAAAGTGTAAGGTGGGTGCTGCCATTTCCTCCTCCTCTAGCAGTTTTGTGTGGTGTGAGGCAGGCACTTAACTCATTCCTGCAAGAAACGTGTTGGGTGTCCAAGCCAGCCGACTTCACGAGCGGGTTCCCAGTTGTAAGTTGCAAGCAGAGAGAGGTACCTCTCTACAGGGCCCAGACTTAGGAGCCTACTTTTGTGAGAGGGCCAGGGGTTAGGACACCCTCGTCTAGTCCACATCTCCCATTCATCAGTTTAGGTGGCTCTCTGCCTATTGTGCTGGCTTTTGTGGATTGCATTCTAAGGCTCCTGTCTCTCCCCATTCATTGCATATGGACCCTAGGGACCTAACTCCGGCTTTGTGGATCATAGTTTTGTTCCTGGGATTTTCTAGATGCCTAAAGGTTAGGGGTTGCAGTGCCCTATTCAAGAGAGAAACCCAGGCATGGAGCAGGTCTGTCCCACAGAAAGACAGAGGGATTGGAGAACTGGCTACTAACTTCTTTTTGCATCACGTGCTGGGAATGGAAAGAGTTTTGGGCCCTATATATAGCACAGACAGTCCTACCTCTGTCAGTGCTGGAGAGAATGTGCAAGCCCAAGGATCAGGGATACTTAGACCTGGTGAAGACATACAAGTATGTGCTTTCCTTTGAAAAAAACAACGACGTCATAACTCTTTTAAAAAGATGACTTTGGAGACTTTGCTCACTGTGGCCGGCTTCAGCAAAGCACTGAAACACATGCATCAATGGCATTGAGTCCCATGCTTAACATTCAGAGCTTTGCTGAATTGGGGAATTGCATTCTGTGTAATTTGGAGTGTTTCTGTTGGTGTGGAAAGCACCCCGAGGTTTAAAAAATGACTGCTCTTTATCCCAGGGCATCCTGAATCATTGCTGTGACTGATGACACACCCCATACCTATGATCATCCCCCTAAGTGCCCCTCCCAAACCCTGGGGTGCTTAGGGGCCACTGCCAGCTGGCATAGATTATAGCAGCCCAGGACGGGTATAGAATTGGCAACAGAACTGGGGAGCTGCGGCTGAGTCTTTTGCAGCCCTGCCCAGCTGTGCCTGGCAGTTTGTAGGTTCAGGATGGAATGTTCAGCAGACAGGTGCCTACATGTACAGACACTGATATTAAAAGGTGAGTGGTTTGCAGATGTGGATTTCAAGTGTGTAATCATTGTGATGTTTTACACAGTCCTGAGAATGAATATGAACAGTGTCCCAACTACACATTCATAGAAATGTAGGCTGGGATCTCAAGAGGTCATCTGGTTCATCCCTCTACACTGAACAGGACAGAATATACATAGACCATCCCTGACAACTGTTTGGACAAACTGTCCTTAAAAGCTTCCATGGCAAACGACAATGTTGTTTCTAGTAATTTTATTAAATGGTGTGAATTTTCAGATTGCACATATTTAACAAACCGGGCATGCCTATCAGATGTTAATATTCAAAATAATTGGACAGATATGCTGGTTTTTGTTGGGTTTTTTTGTGGGGGGAGAGAGGGGGCAGGGTGAATGTACTTTGTCTAATTATTGAATAAACGGCAACAATATCTAAATATCTGTTTGGGGCTTTCATTTTTCCATAACAGCCACTTTCCATACTTTTGAACCATCCTTCCAGAGTTGGACTATTTTTCTTTTTCCAGTGAGAGGCTATTGAGAGATTTGTCTGCTAGTAGCTGCAAAAGATTAATGATGCATTTCCTATTGAGTGACCTTTTCCACTAGGATGCCCTAGGACTATTACCAAAGGATCATTTGGTAATAATTACTCCAATATTTTGTGATATTTGGCTACTAATTACACCCCAGTATTGTTTAATGACTGGACATGTTCATATATGCATAAAATTTCTCCTTTCACCACGATTTCTCCA
Source organism: Gopherus flavomarginatus (assembly GCF_025201925.1). Classification (NCBI taxonomy): domain Eukaryota; kingdom Metazoa; phylum Chordata; order Testudines; family Testudinidae; genus Gopherus; species Gopherus flavomarginatus. The sequence goes on from NC_066624.1 coordinate 64,910,450, forward strand.
ACATTTATCACCATTCAATCTAGATATATATTTTAACCTGACTGGTGTGAGGTACCACTGAAGCCGTATCATAAAGAAACTTTCTTTTATTGTACTGCAGACTGAAATTGCTTATCTTGGTCCAGATCAAACCTTGTGCTGGGGTAATTTGTCTATCCAAGTTCTTTTTCAAGTGTCAAATAGGGACCCTTTTTTGGAAAGTTTTCTGTAAAGATTGATATAAACTTAGTAATTTTTTGGTTTCTTAATTAACCAGACACTGGTTACTTCCATTAAAGTAGCTTTTCTAGACAGCGGAAAAACATAATCTCTGACTTGAAAGTATTGGTACCCAGGAGGGCAGGCCAGTTAGTCAGTTTTGATCTCTAAATAAGTTAGAAAAGGTTCTTTGCCGAATAGCTGGCCGGCGATGTGTATTCCATGGCTGTCCACTCTTTAAACTCTCTAGTTTGTGATTTAGATTGAGGTCTGGATTGTTTGCAAAAGTTGTCATTGGTGGGGAAAGTAACTATTTTATTTTTAGTACTATCCCAAAGCCATAGAGTAGCCTTTGCTATACAATATATATACATTTCTGGAGGGTGTACTTTTTTTTTATTAATCCATAGTAACCTAGCAGTGTTTACAGTGCCATCATTTTCAGTTCACTAAAGACCCAGTGTTGGGCTGGGTTAGAGCACTCCCAATCTGCTGCTGCTTTGAGTTGGCTGGCTTGATAAAACTATACAATATTTGGAACAGCTAGTCCACCCTGTTTAGTGGCTCTTAAGAAAGTATGAGCGCTCACTGTTGGTCTTCTCTTATTCCCTATAAAGTCTAACAACATCATCTGTATTCCTGCTAGGGTTTTATCTGAGATAATTACAGGAAGATTTTGAAACAAGAAATATATCCTTGGCAAAATGTTCATTATGACTGTGGCTGTTCATCCCAACCAAGAAATTGCATACTCCCCCTGGCACTCTAGATCTTTTGACGTTTGCTGAAATAATGGTTTGGCATTTAAATAATACTGCTTTTCTAGTTTGAGATTGGAATTCCTAGGTATGCTGTAGGATTTGTTGCCCATTTGTACCAAAATGTTTTCTGAAGGAATGACTTCTCAAAGGCTGGCAAATTTATAGCTAGCATTTTGGATTTGGCTTAATTTACTTTAAATCCAGATGTTTTCCCAAAGCCATGGATATTTTCAGATACTAATTTTAGGGAAATATTTGATTTAGATAAAAAGAGTATTATATCACTTGCATATAAAGCTATTTTCTGATGAGTTCCTGCAAGTCTTATTCCTGTTTTGGATTAATTGTTCCTCATCCTCCGTGCAAAAAGTAAAGGAGCCAGTAGACATCCCTGCCTAGTCCCTCTGTGTAATTCAGACAGGGGAGATGTAACCCTATTAAATGGCATAGCTGCTTTTGGACTGGTATAGAGGGCAGTTTTCCATTTAAGAAACTGGGGGACAGGACTTGAAAGAGAAAGTTCCACTCTATTCTATCAAAAGCTTTCTCTGCATCAAGTGATGATAAAAGAAATTGATCTTTTTTTACATATGGAATTACGAATGATTTCAAGTACTCTCCAAATATTGGCTGACATTTGTCTAGTCTTAATGAATGCAGTTTGATCTGAGTTTATATAAACTGTGTATACGGACTTCAATCTATACTAGTATTTTTGTTAAAATCTTGCAGTGATATGGGTCTATAAGAGCTGCATATGGTAAGATCTTTTCCAGTTTTAGGGAGAACAGCCCAGTAGCTGGAAAGCCAGAGGGTCCTGGAGTTTTACAACTTTTCATATTTGCTATTGCCCCTAGGATTTCTTCTTCTGTTATTTCTGTATCTAAAGTTTCTTTTTCAGTTTTGCTTATACTTGACAAGCCTGCTACTGCCAGATATTTTTGAATAATTTCATAGCTTGGAGTAGCTGAGGTATAGTGGTTTTGATAATAAGGACTAAGGAGCAAAACTATAACTATCTTTTGCTGATTGTTTTTAATTGGTGGAATAATACATTGCTCTTTAATCTCTTTAAACTTTTCAGACAGCATCTTATCACACCGATTTCCTTTTTCATAAAATACCTGCTTTGAATATCTAAGGGCCTTTTCAGTGGTGTATGTCAGTGGTTCTCAACCAGGGGTACTCAGAGGTCTTCCGGGGGTACATCATGTCATCTAGATATTTGTGTAGTTTTACAACAGGCTACATAAAAAACACTAGTGAAGTCAAATTATGAAATTAAAATTTCATACAGACAAAATGAGAAAGTAAGCAGTTTTTCAGTAAAAGTGTGCTGTGACACTTTTATGGTTTTATGTCTGATTTTTGTAAGCAAGTAGTTTTTAAGTGAGGTGAAATTTGGGATATACAAGACAAATCGGACTCCTGAATGGTGAACAGTAGTCTCTAAAGGTTGAGAACCACTGGGATATGTCATCAATATATTCAGTTTTCCCCTAATATTAGTTAATTGTTGATATACTTTTTTTGAGCCTGTGTTTTTATGAATGTCTTTTAAAACCTTTTTATCTCCTGTTGTAGTTCTATTTTTTCTTCTTTAGCTCTCTTTTTTTCAACTGAGAGCCTCTACTTATCAGCTGTCCCCTCAATACCACTTTACCTGCCTCTTTATTTATTGACTGTATCATTTGTTTGAAAGTACTGAACAATGTCCTCTTTAATTGCTTTATCTTGAACAAGCAACCAGTTCATTTTCCAAACAAGTGATCTTTGGGACCCATCTCAGCTATCAGATATTACTATCAGAGGTGCATGATCTGACCATATGATGGTGCCAATTTCTGCTGATCTTGTCTGCTTCATTAAGGATTTAGAGATTACCATTAGATCTGTTGTGGTATATTAACTGATGAGGGTGTGAATAAAATGTGTAATCCGATTCCCCTGGGTGCATTTCTGTCCAGCAATCTGAGAAAGTGAATTGTTGGCATAGAGAAGTCAATACTGTACCTGCTTCCCTGTCCACCTTTGTTTTTTTATTCTGATCTGTTCCAGTAAGGACTTGGTGTATTACTAAAGTCTTCTCCAAGTATAACTGACCTTTCCTCTAAGCCTTGCTGTATTTTAAAGAAGTACTTAAATAAGTTTTTTGCTTTTGGTTGGAAGATGCATTGAGCCCATTGTTCTTATAATCCAGCAATTGTGCGCTTCAGTAAAATAAACCATTCCTCCTTAGCCTTAAATTGATCTTTAATCTGAAAAGATATGTGTTAAGCAAATATTATGACCACGCCTCTTTACTTTTCTTTGGCTGAAGCAAAAACTGTCTGCTGAAACCAGTTACCTTTTATGTCCATAATTTGCCCCTCCTGAAAATGAGTTTCTTGAAATAAATAATCTGAATAATTTAAAGTTCTATCACAGCTTTGTTCCTTGTAATGACATTATTTAGTCCTTTGATGTTCAAATATATTACTTTAAAAGGAAAAGCCATTCAGAATAACTATTTAGTTTATTGAAAAACTTGAAATTATTGTGATTCTTTAGCTGTTTGATGGCACGAACTCCTATGTGGCCAATGTGTCTCTTCTTTCTAATTGTGTTAGATTCACAATTGTGTGCCTGAATATGGCTTGGTTTCTGTTTGTGAACTTCCCTATGTATTTCTTGTAATAATTCCTCCTCAGCCTAACCAGTTCCCTCCCCTCTCCTGCATTCCCCTTAGTTTAAATAAAAAAAACAAAAACACCAACATAGCATATAAACCAGTTATAACAGTATAAGAATTGCCATACTGGGTCAGAGCAATCCAATAACCTGTCTCCAACAGTGGGCAGAACCAGCGCTTCCAGGGAGTATATAGAACAGCGCAATTGGAGTGATCCATCCCTGTCTTCCCCTCCTGGCTTCTGGCAGTCAGAGGTTTAATTGCATCCCTGACCATCTCGGCTGATAGCTGCTGATGGACCTATCCTTTGTGAATTTATCTAGTTCTTTTTTGAACCCAGTTATACTTTTGACCACAACAACATCCCATGGCAAAGAGTTCCACAGGTTGACTGCACATTTTGTGAAAAAGTAGTTTGTCTTGTTTGCAGGGCTTTGGAGTGGAGCCTGGAGCATGGAGCAGCTTTGGAGCAGTGAAGCTGCAGGTTTTTGCCTGGAGCTGGAGCACAGCTCCAAAGCCCTGCTTATTTGTATTAAATATATTGTATACTTATTTCATGGGGCGACCCTTGGTTTTTGTATTGTGGGAAAGAGTAAATAACACTTCTCTAGTCACTTTTTCCACACCGTTCATAGTTGTAAAGACTTTTATTATTATTCCTCCTTAGTCATCCCTTTTCTAAGATGAACAGCCCTAATCTTTTTAGTCTCTCATCATGTGGAAGCCATTCCATACCCTTCATCATCTTTGTTGACCTTCTCTACACCTCTTCCAGTTTCACTATATCCTTTTTGAGGTGTGGTGACCAGAACTGAACACAGTATTAAATGTTTGTGAGCACACCATGGATTTATATAGTGGCATTATATTTTCTTTCTTATTGTCTGTCCCTTTCCTAACAGCTCCTAACGTTTTAATTTTATTGTGCTGAATGCAGCATGTATGTTTACTTGCCTTGTGGGCAGTTGGCATACGTGAGAATTCGGTGTAAGCAACACATGGCCATCAGAGACCGAGTATAGGCTCTTGATACCAGAGTGGCTGAACTGGAGTAGCTAAGGAATACATGCAAAGATACATAGAGGAGACTTTGAGGGACCCACCCTCAGTCTGACAGCCTCTGTGCTTTTGAAGAGGATGAAAGGCTTGGGTTAAGGAGAACATGAATCTGGAGTGGAGGGAAATGATTGCATAGTTGGGACCATCTGTTCTGATGATGGCATGGTATCCTCTTGCACTGAGATACCCTTCCAGGGAAGGGAACCCCAGTTTTTAGGAAGAGACAGGTGGGGGATGAGGGATTTGGTTATTAGAAATATAGATAGCTGGGTTTGCGATGACTGGGAGAACTGCATGGTGACTTGCCTGCTGGGTGCAAAGGTTGCAGATCTCTCAAGACATCTAGACAGACTTATGTGCAGTGCTGGGGAGGAGCCAGTGGCCATGGTACACCTACGTATCAATGACATAGGGAAATATAGGAGAGAGGTCCTAAAGGCCAAATTTAGGCTGCTAGGTAGGACAATGAAGTCCAGGGCCTTCATGGTAGCATTCTCTGAAATGCTTCCAGTTACACGCACAGGGCCCTGTTAGACAGGTGGGACATCAGAGTCTCGACACATGGATGAGATGATGATATTGGGAGGAGGGATTTAGGTTTATCAGAATCTTTTGGAAATGGAGGAGCCTATACAGGAAAGATGGGCTCCTCCTAAACCAAAACGGATCCAGATTGCTGGCATGTAAAATTAAAAAGGTCATAGAGGAATTTTTAAACTAAGGGCTGAGGGAAAGCTGACAGGTGCAGAGAAGCACCCCAGTTAAGACAGAGACATCCCTTATGGAAGGATTTATTAAAGGGGATTCTCTATATCCCAGTAAAGAGGAGAGGGCAGAAGTTGATCAAGTACAAACTGAAGAGAAACTGTCAGATGAAGAAGAATCCCATTCAATTACATCATATGGAGGCAGACAACCAAATACTGACAAATTATTATAAGTGTTTGTATACAAATGCTAGAAGTCTAAATGCTATGATGGATGAATTTGGGTGCTTGATATTAAATGACGGTATTGATATAATAGGTATCAGAGAAACTTGGTGGAATAATAATCAATGGAACATGGTAATATCAAGATACAAAATATATAGGAATGACAGAGTATATTGCACTGGTGTGGGAGTGGCACTGTATGTGAAAGAAAGCATAGAGTGAAATGTAGTAAAAATCTTAAATGAATCCGACTACCATAGAATCTCTGTGGATATAAATTCCATGCTTCAGTAATAAGAGAACAGCAGCAGGCATATACTGCCTCTACCAGACTAGGATGGTGACAGTAACTGTGAAATGCTCAGGGAGAGTAGAGAGGTTACAAAAATAGAAAACCCAGTAATAATGGGGGTTTCAACTATCCCCTTATTGACTGGTGTGACGGTGCTGCCTGTGGGAGCCAGCTGAGGTCACTCAATTAGGGTGAACTGCAAACAAAATGGGGCAGACAAACCCCAGAATCTGGTCGTTATTCCAATACTTAGATTTACCACAGAACAGCTTCTACAATACCTCACTGGTTACTTAGAAGTTCAAACACCGCAGTTCCCTTAAAGTGCACAGCCTCAGGCCTCTGTCCAGACACACACTTCAGATATGATGATGATTACTGAAAATCTTATTTCATCATATAAAAGAAAAGGTTCTTCCAGTCCCAAAGGATCAGCCATACCTAGGTCCATAACTTAGATCTTATCCAAAATACATGCTATTAGCCAATTCTTATTAACTAAGCTAAAATTTATTAAAAACAGAAAAGCGAGAGAGAGAGTTGGTTAAAAGATCAATATACATACAGACTTGAATTTAATTCTTGAGGTTTAGATAAATAGTAGAGATGAACTTGTAGTTGCCAAAAGTCCTTTTAGAAATAGTTCATAGGTTATAGTCCAATGTCCATATTCAGAGTGACTCCAGTCAGTGACTGGGGATCTCAATTCTCATGGCTTAAGGTTTCCCCTTCTTGAAACCCAAAGCAGATCTGAGATGAAGTAGGATCGTGTCCCAGGGTTCTTATATGTTTCCAGCAGCCTTTTGGCCTGAGAAAACAATAGGCTTAACTCCTTCTCCCAAACATCCTGGCAATTAGCACAGGGTAATTTATCCATTAAACCGTTCAGATACAGGTTACCACAACCTTCAAAGAGACACATAGACAATAATACTATTTCACTCAAGTATCTTCCTAAATATTAATATTCCTTTTTTGATCTTTGAATCAAAGCTATAGCAATAGACAAGACTTGTTTGCTTACATCCCAAGACCTGAGCAAACCTCTAACAATGCACTTGCATTTCAAAGCTCTATTCATTTACATATCTTCCTAACCAGTTTCTAAAGTTCAGCCATGGGTCAGGTCAGTCTGTGAGTTAATTAATTATTTCTGGCCCTGTCATCCTTCAGTGAGATATTAGATCAGACTTATGTCACAGCTGGGTCATCTCAGGACAGGATGTAGAGATGAAATTTCTAGACACCATTAATGACAGCTTCTTGGAGCAGCCAGTCCTGAAACCCACAAGGGGAGAGGCAATTCTTGATTTAGTCCTAAGTGGAGCACTGGATGTGTTACAAATGGTGAGTACAGCTGAACCACTTGGTAATAGCAACCATAATGTAATTAAATTGGCACTTTCCCTCCTCAAGGATGTTCAAAGAAACCCACCCCTGTAGCATTTAACTTCAAAAAGGGGAACTAGACAAAAATGAGGAAGCTAGTTAAATGGAAATTAAAAAGAACAGTCACAAGGGTGAAAAGTCTGCAAGCTGCATGGAAACTATTTTAAAAACATGATAAGAGGCTCAAACTAAATGTATACCACAAATAAAAAAACAAACAAACATTAGCCACCATGGCTAAATATCAGAATAAAAGAGGAGGTTAGAGGCAAAAATGCGTCCTTTAAAAATTGGAAGTCAAATCCTACAGAAGAAAATAGAAAGGAGCATAAACTCTGGCAAGTCACGTGTAAAAGTATAATTAGGCAGGTCAAAAAAGAATTTGAAGAGCAATTAGCAAAATATACAAAAACTAACAGCAATTTTTTTTTTAAAGTGCATGAAAAGGAGGAAGCTTGCCAAACAGTCACTGGGGATGCTGGATGATCAGGGTGCTAAAGGAACATTCAAGGAAGACAAGGGTATTTCACAGAAACTAAATGAATTCTTTGCATTGGCCTTCACTGCAGAGGATATGAGAGAGTTTCCCCACATGCAAACCATTCTTTTTAGATGACAGATCTGAGGGACTGTCCCAGACTGAAGTGTCAGTAGTGGAAGTTTTGGAACAAACTGATAAATTAAACAGTAATAAGTCACCAGGACAAGATGGTATTAACCCATGATTTCTGAAGGACCTCAAATATAAAACTGCAGAATTTACCAACTGTGGTATGTAACTTATCATGTAAATCAGCCTCTGTACCAGATGACTGGTGATTAGCTAATGTAACCCCAATTTTTAAAAAAGTCTCCAAAGGTGATCCTGGCAATTACAGGCCAGTAGGCCTAACCTCAGTACCAGGCAAACTGGTTGAAACTACAGTAAAGGGAAATCTTGCCTCACCAGTCTATTAAAATTCTTTGAGGGGGTCAACGAACATGGATAAGGGTGAACCAGTTGATATAATATCCTTTGACTTTCAGAAAGCCTTTGATAAGGTCTCTCATCAAAGGCTCTTAGCAAAGTAAGCAGTCACGGGGTAAGAAGGAGAGTACTCTCATGGATCAGTAACTACATAAAAATAGAAAGCAAAGGTTTGGAATAAATGGTCAGTTCTCACAGTGGAGAATGGTAAATAGCGGAGTCCCCCAAGGATCTGTAGTGAGTCCTATGCTGTGGTAGGGACTGGGATGTAGGTGGTCAGTTCTAGTGGGCAGAGCAGGCCTACAGGTTGGGGAATGAAGCCAAGGACCAACATCAGAGTCAACTGCCAATTACTAGAGCCAGGGGTCAAGCCAGAATCAGAATCAGGACTGAAGCTGAGGATCAGAGCTGAAGTCAGATGCCAAACACCAGAGCCAAGGGTTAAGCTGGAGTCAGAGTCAGAAACTGGGGTCGGAGCCAGGATTAGTCACTGAAGATTGGAGGTGAGGCGTAAGGGCAGAAGCAGAGACAAGGATCAAACACGGTGGGAACAGGAATGAAGGTGCGGGGAAGGCAGCAGCAGAGCAGGAAGCAGGAACAGGGTCAGGTGTAGGAGGCAGGCACAGGCAGAGTGCAGCCATAACAGGAAACCACCTTGTTGCTCAGACAAACTTCCTATTCCTTGTCCTGGCTTAAATAGTGTAGTTGGACCAATGGGTGGAGTTGGGTGATCCTCCAGTGAGAGCACCATGGGTGGTGCCTGGGCTGGGGCTTATAGCCCTAGTAGCTTCTTAGCCCACCCAGTTTCAGGAACCATTGGGTAGAGGCCAGCAATTTTGGGAACTGCCAGGCCTGGGTTCAAGACCTAGGACATCACATGCTATTTGACATATTCATAAATTATTTGAAAAAGGCAGTAAACAGTTGAGGTGGCAAAGTTTGCTGAGGATACAAATTTACTGAATATAGTTAAATCCAAAGCTGACTGTGAAGAGTTACAAAAGAATCTCACAAAACTGGATGCCTGAGGAACAAAATGGCAGATGAAATTCAGTGTTGATAAGTGTAAATTAATGCAGTTTGGAAAAAATAATCCCAACTATACATAAAAACAATTAAGCTGTTTCCACCCAAGAAAGAGATCTCGGAGTCATTGTGGATAGTTCTCTGAAAACATCTACTCAATGTGCAGCACCAGTCAAAAAACAAACAATGTTAGGGAACTAATAGGAAAGGAATAGCTAATGAGATAGAAAATATCATAATGCTACTATATAAATCCATGGTACACCCAGACCTTGAATACTGCGTACAGTTCTGATCACACCAGCTCTGAAAAGATACATTAGAGTTGGAAAAGGTAAAGAGAAGGGCAACAGAAATGTTTTGAGTATGGGACAGCTTCATATGAGGAGAGAGTAAGAAGAGTGGGACTGTTCAGCTTAGAAAAGAGATGATTAAGGAGGGATATGATAGAGATTATAAAATCATAAATGGTGTGGAGAAAGTGAATAGGGAAGTGTTTTTACCCTTTCACATTATATAAGAACCAGAGGTCACCTAATGAAATTAATAGGCAGCAGGTTTTAAATGAACACAAGGAAGTACTATTTCACATAACACAGTCAGCCTGCATGAAGCTGGGCCTGGACAACAGAGGATGGATCGCTCATTAATTGCCCTGTTCTGTTAATTTCTTCTGAAAAAGTTGGCACTGGCCACTGTTGGAAGACAGGATGATGGGCCATTGGTCTGTCTCAGCATGGCCATTCTTGTGTAACATTCTGTTAGCCTTTTTGACCTCTGCTGTGCATTGAGTTGAAGTTTTCAGAGAATTATCCTCAGTGACTCCAAGCTTGTTCTTGTGTGGTAACAGTTAATTTAAAACCCATCATTAGATATGTGTAGTTGGGACTATTTTTTCCAATGTGCCTCACTTTGCAAGCCCCAGTGTTGAATTTCATCTGCCATTTTGTTATCCAGTCATGTAGTTTCTTGTGTGCCCCCTGCAACTCTTCACAGTCACCTTTGAACTTGACTATTTTGAGTAATTTTTCATTATCTGTATACTTTGCCACTTCTCTGTTGACTTCCTTTTCCTGATCATTAATGAACATGTTGAACAGCACATGTCCCAGAACGGAGTCTTTGGGGATTCCGTTTACTTCTCTCCATTGGGCAAATTGATCATTTTTTCCTACCCTTTGTTTCCTATCTTTTAACCAGTTACTGATCCATGAGAGGACCTTCTGTGTTAGCACATGACTGCTTAGTTTCCTTAAGAGCCTTTGGTCCCCAAATGACGAATATGATATTCTGAATCCCAGCCCCCTATACTCTTCCTGTGTATATTTTGACTGCTTCTCTTGCAATCCAGAGATGGTACATTGCCTACCTATGGGATCTTAACCCTCATTCTTTGGGACAGATTACCATCTGATCACTTGAGTTACATGGGGAGGATTTACACGCAATCCCTAATGGGTTGTGCCCATCCTTTATAACATTAACATAGTTACTGTTCAGCTGTTAATTCTCGGTGACCCGCAAGAAGTCCCTTCTGGTTAATCTTTAGGTTACTCCTCAGGTATCAGGATTCTCTTTTTCCGCTTCAATTCTGCCATTGCTAGTGCAGTCTCTAGTTTCATTTGTTTTTTCTTTTCCTTTACTGTCTGCCAAGACTTTTTCAGAAGCTTATTCTTGGTTACTACCTCTGGAGTAATATCCTCTGGTATGGCTGAGGTTTGGATTTCTGACAGGAGCATATTTTTTCCTCAGTTTAAGTCTCTTACTACATAATACTGATTTTGGAAGCTCAATTAGAGTTTAAATGGCAATTCCCATCTGGAGCAGATATCTGCTCCTCTGAGGGCTGCTGTAATTTCCCCCAACTCTCTCCTCTTTTTTAAGGTTAGGGCAGAGAGTTCATGGAAAAATTGCAGTTTGTGGCCTTTGAGTATGAGCTCTGAATGTTCTCTGGCTTTTTTCATAGTGATATTTTTCTGCCAATAATCATGGAATTTCTGAATGAGATCTCTGGGTCCATCACAATATCCAGGCAGAGGAACAGCGCCCTGTGTGCTCTCTCCACATTTACCTTTCCCAGAGAGCTCAGATTTAACAACTCCACAACTAAAGTTTTTCCTCCTTCAGTATTTTTAGGCAGCCCCTTAATTCTGAGATTGTTCTGTCTTGCTCTGTTTTCTGTATCATCCAATTTAAACTTCATCTCTCACTCTCTAGTCCAGGGGTGGGCAAACTTTTTGGCCTGAGGGCCACATCTGGGAATAGAAATTGTATGGTGGGCCATGAATGTTCACACAATTAGGGCTTGGGTGTGGGAGGGAGTGAGGGCTCTGGTTGGGGTGCAGGTTCTGGGGTGGGGTGGGGATGAGGAGTTTGGGGTGTAGGAGGGGTCTCTAGGCTGGGACCGAGGGGTTCAGAGGGTGGGAGGGGGATCAGATCTGGGGCAGAGGTGGGGGAAGGGGTTAAGGTTCCGGCTGGGGGTGCAGGCTCTGGGGTGGGGTTGGGGATGAGATGTTTGGGGGGAGGAGAGTGCTCCGGGTTGGGATCAAGGGGTTTGGAGAGTGGGAAGAGGGATCAGGGCTGGGGCAGAGGGTTAGGGCATGGGGAGAGGCTTGGGGGTGCTGGCTCTGAGTGGTGCTTACCTCAAGTGGCTCCCAGAAGCAGTGGCATGTCCCTTCTCTGGCTCCTATGTGGAGGTGTAGCCAGGCGGCTCTGCACGCTGCCCCGTCCGCAGGCACCACCCCTGCAGCTCCTATTGGAGTGCTTAGGAGCTGGAGCGGGACCATGCCATGGCTCATGCCACGGCTTCCGGGAGCCATGTGGTGTGGCCCCCAACCCTGTGCCCCGGCCGGAGCGGGGCCAAGCCGTGTGGTGCGGCCCCTGACCCTGCGTCCCAGCTGGAGTAGGGCTGAGCTGCGTGGTGCAGCCCCCGACCCTGCGTCCCAGCGAGAGCTCGCAGGCTGACTTAAATTGGTTCACAGGCCAGATCCAGCCCGCGTGCTGTAGTTTGCCCACTCCTGCTCTAGTCCATCAGTGCCAAGTGGCTCTGTAACTTTGTCACTCTCACATGCGTCTCTGATGCCAGTCTCTAGCACGGAGACGCGCTCTTCCAAGTCAGTAACTTCCTTTTTTACTTCTAGAAGCTGGGTCATCAGATCAGTTGTCATGCGCTTAAACTCAGAGATCAGCTCAAAAATATCTGCTTTGGTGGCCATTTGTTTTTTTCTAACTGTGGTATTTCTGCCTAATTTGGCTGTTGTGTGTTCACTTAGTGTCTGAGAGGGCTCTCTAGATTGTGAACCACTAACACTCTTCTTAGTAAGGGATCTTTATCAGATTTTTTTTTTTCAAATAATCTATTCTCTGCAGCTCTGATTTTGGGAGTAGAGGGGAGTTTAGTATGTTTAGGAGTCAAAGGAGGTAGATTACTTTGCCTCAGAGCTCAGGCAGCCATGTTATTCCAGTCCCATGCTGGTCTTCATAATACATTTAACTTTAATTATGTGATCACATTGTGCAATCTGGGCAGCATGCAATGTTGGTCTTCCTCACACACACACTCCTCAACCCCCGTCCTCATTCCCAGAAATGGTCAAATCATTTTTGCTCAATTTAAGAAAAAAAAATCCGCTTAAGCAGCCCTAAGGAAATAAAATTGGGAATGTTACAAGGAGCTGAGAAAGAGTCCTTAGAATGGAAATGCATGGGCAGCCTTATTTTAAACATAGGCAGGCACTTCAACTGCATTATCATGTTTGGCCCACTGATTCTCATGGTGCCATTGCCCAGTACAAGGTCATGTACTGAGAATTAGAACTGGTGTTTTATGTTTGATACAGTATTAGTTAAGGTTTCATATTCTCTCCAGTAATGATATTGACTTGTGTATTTGTTTTTATTGCAGGTGTCTCTCTTACCTGTTGGCAGAAACAGATTATTCCAGTTTGCTGTGGATTCCTCATTGTTATGTTGCAGCCGATTAGTATCCGCCTTTTTCAGCACAAAGCATCCTTTTCTAACACCCCAGGCCTGAAGAAGGAGAAAAAATATAAGGAAAAAAATAGTTGTTTTGTCATTTCTTTAGTCTGGGAACTGGTGTGTGTTCTATAATGTCTCTTACTGAACCGCCCTGGACTATGAGAAGGGAAGCAATGGATGCTGTTTTTGTAGTCAGCAAAGTAAACTCTGCTTGGAGTACAATTTTAAGCAATATTATGTAATCAAATCACTCTAAGTCAAACTTTGTATGTGCCGCAGTGGCAGTTGCAACTTTATTGCAGATACTGGCCCAGACCTCAGCCAGGATTATAGACGCTACAGTTCCGAGTTTTCCCTGTAGTTAAAAATTATTTTCTTAATCAGTAGGATGAGACTGAAATAGGAATGTTTTCATTAAACCCAGCCTGGGTTTGAAGAGGCGGTTGGACCTTCTGAGTTTGTGGTGAATTTCAGAGCCTCGCTACCAAGGGGAATTCATGCTATGGCAGCAACCTATCAGCTTGTAGTCACTACTGTGAACTGTTACAGCAGTGTCGTGATAGACTGTCACTTTCAGCACACTGTGCATTACTGCACTGGGACCTGTCAGGTGTTCAAGCAAGGAGTTGCATGCATAGTGGCCCACCACAGTATTTGTGCAGAGCTACTTCGAGTCCCTGCATCTAATGTCAGAGGTGCAAATCTAGACCAGAGACTTCCGACTCCTGAAAATGGGCTAACTTTGGCTGGGAATGAAGACTATCATCAGATCTTCCCAAGTAATCCAAGGCTCAAAAAGGGATCTTCAGTGCAAACCACCTGCAGTCTAAAAGATATCACTGGGGAAGCTATAAATCTTGCCAGTGGTAAAATAAAGGAATTCTCCTTTGAAAGGCTCAGAAACTCTTCCAGCCATGTGACCTACAGAAGGGGAAGGAAAGTGAGGTCAGAGTCGTTCAGCAGACGGTCATTTGATTTTGATCTAATTTATGGACACTTCAACAATGACGAGAACTGCCCTCCCTTTGGCTTGCTGCAGACTCCCTCAGCTGGGGAGAAATGGCAGGAGAGCTGCAATTCCTCAGAGGGAAATGTGAATACTGCTGCTTCCCTCTCCACCCAGGCCTTCTCTGAAGAGAGCTTTATCACCCAGATTTTGGAAAAGCACAAGCTGGACAGCTCTTCTGGTGGAGATATTAAAGTGTGTTTGGACATTCTGCTCAAATGCTCTGAGGACCTGAAAAAATGTACAGATATCATCAAGCACTGCATCAAAAAGAAATCTTCAGGTGATATCAGTGGGGGAAATGATAATGACCCCCTGGCCAGCTCTGAGATGATCTATAGGAATTTGATGACTAGGTTTTCTTCCTACCTGAAAAAGCTCCCCATTGAACTAAAGCAGCCCAGTCACGTGGAATTGGCAGAATTGGTTACTAGTTTGCATGGGTTGCAGCAGGCTCCCTTTTCCCCAATATTTGGCAATGAGCAGCCTCCTAGGTATGAGGATATTGTGCATTTGCCATCTGCCATAACAAGACCCTCTCTTACTGTAGAACTGCAAGATGGCCAGCATGAGATTGGCACAACTAGCACCCCAAAACCTATCCAAATTAACACTGGGGACTTTACCTCAGACGCTTTGCACAGCAGCACCCAGCAGAACAACTCAAGAACTGTGAAAAATGCTTGTACTGTACCTCAGTTACTAACTGTAAGCCCTTCCAATTGTGTGTCTTCCACAGAAACGCTATACATTGAAGAGGAGTCAGATGGGGAGATAGCACTAGGCAAGGGAAAGAGGGCAGAACATAAAAGTAGCTGGGAGAGTTTAGAGAGCAGCCAACAGAAAACTGGAAGCCCAGATCTTACTGTAGTCCTTAAAGAGGCACCTGCCAGAGTTCATGCTGAAGCTGTTGCCGAGACCTCTGAGAAAGTCACCTTTATAGAACCAGTCTCAGATTCTCTTATGAATGATTCCAGGGCTAGCACCTCTTCAGGAGAACAAAGAGAATCAAGGAAAAACAACCAGGATGAGATAGATAAGCTGCTGTTGGACTTGGAGCACTTTTCACAGAAAATGGAGAGTGCACTAAAGGAGCCCACCATGAAGGAGAACAATCCTGGATTTCTGAAGGGCTTTGGCCAAGAGGGTGGGAACGTCCTACCGCTAGCTCTTGAAACCAAAAATAAAGTCTGTTTATTCCCTGACACAAATTCTACTTCCCCTTTGTCAAAGACCGTGGAAACCAATGGCCACAAAATGGAGGAAGACGACAAAGCCCTTCTACTGCGTATCCTGGAAAGTATTGAGGATTTTGCCCAGGAACTGGTGGAATGCCACATGGGCAAAGGAAGTTTATCCAAAGAGAAGGAAATGATGCAAATTCTTCAGGAAACCTTGACTACTCCCTCACAGTCCTTCCCAGCTGTTCAGAGAAGTTGTATGGGTGCTACTACCAAAGACACTGTCCCCACATTGATTCAGCAAGCCCCAGAGGTGATCAAGGTAAGACATCAAAGCCTATGGTTAGATAATGAGTGAAGGGAACACTGGAAACTGTGAATAACATATGAGTGTTGAATGAATGTGTGTACTAATGTGAAAGGACATATTTGATTTACTGAATACAATGTGCACACGGATTGAACAGTGGCTTTTTAAAAAAAAGGTATTGCAGTTTTAATCTGACATCATCTCTTCCTTGGTGCAGGAAGAATCTTTCTCCTTGGTGGTAGTTCTGGGGTTGGTTCCGCTTGCAGTGTCCTGTAAGTGGGCCATTTATACCCGGAGGGGAAAGGAAACTTGGTGGCTAAACAAATTACCCATGGAAACAAGAAATAAGCACGTATAAAACCTTGCCCTGGGCCTGGATGAACCAGAGTAGCCTCCCTTACCAGTCCTGAGTGCTGATGTGCCCCCTGCCTCAATGCAGAGCCCACAGGCTGACCTTACCCTGCTTTTCTCCATTCCCCTGGAGCAGGAGAGCCAGCACCCCCTCCCCCGCCCCAGAAAAGGGGGCAGAAGCTGACGAGAGGCAGTTTCTTTTACTCTCTCTTCCAAGCCCAAGGAGCCAGCGTGAAGTCTGGCATTTTTGCAATGGGGGTTTGGGAGCAAGGAACCCAACACAATGGCAGCCAGTTTCACTGCAGGTATGCTGTGAAGCCAAGTGCGGATCTGCCCAGGAGATGGTGATGTCTCGGAACCTGTTGGGGAGGAAGAAGAGGCCTCAGTTGCCTGAACAAGCTTTTTGGCCTTGCATTTACATTGGGGGTTGAATTTTCAAAACCGCTGAGGGCCAGATTTCCAAGTGCTCAGGATACACAGGCAGGGCCAGACTTTCCAGAACCCGGCTCCCGTTTAGGCATCTAAGTAAGGGCCAGGTTTCCATCAGTGCCCAGTAGTGCCATTGGGAGCTTTTTTTTTTTAAGAGCTCTGCACCCAAATTGACCCCCCAGGCTCTGTGCTTTTTTATTTTTATTTATATATATATATATTTTTTTTTTTTTTTGAGCATGTAGCTACCTGCTGTGGTGCTGACGGGGGGGGAGCTCTTCTGGCTCTGGTTGTGAGTGCCAAAATCTTTTTTTAGACCTCAGACCCTCCGACTGTTTTTTAGTATTTCTTCAGGCAGCTCTGCTAATAGCAGGCCACAAACAGAACCTTGTCTGATATCACTAGCAAGGGAGAAAAACTCCTTCCTGCAAGAGAGAGAAGAATCAGTCAGGACCCAAACTCTCAGAAATAAGTGTTGGTCTTACCCTTGTCTGACATTTATTTATTTATTTACAAAACAAGGCCAGTGGAAAGAGTCTAGTTGCTCTTCAATTATGAATTTCAAAGGAAACCATGTTTGATCTTTATTGCTCCTTACTGATGTATAAAAAAAGCAACAACTTCTTTTTCATTTGAAGGAAAATTTTCTGGCATTTTTTTTTTTGTTTTTTTCCAGCCTGAGGAATGTATGTCCTGGACATCCCTCTTTTCATGGGGGACTGTGGCAGTCTTTGGAAAGCTGGAACATTTCTGTTGCCAAAGTCTAAAACCTGAGCCACTGCTCTCTCGGCTCCCAGTCAGAGTGAATATGCAACCTCCTCATTTGAGCGTGGGAGAGCTGAAGAATTAGTTTCACCCTTCAGTGATGTCACCTTTCTATTTTCCAACGATTTCTGAAGTCCCCCAGGAAAAAAGGGGATGTCAGGACTTGGTATTACAGAAACAGAAAGCACAACGCTAAAACATGGATTCTGTCTTTGTACATCATGAAGAGAGCAGTAAACACCACAATTTTGCGGCCGATGCTTTGCAGTTGTCCTGTCATAACATGGTGATATTTTAACTAACTATGGGGAAGCAGTAAATGTTGCAATCAGTTTCCACAATAAAGCTCTATTTTAGCTCTCTCCTTCCCCCACATAACTTTGGTTTGGAAAATTTTGTTTAGCTGACAATTGCCAGGTTTCATCTGAAGACAAAGGAAACTGTTTCAGGAAAGCCCTTGTTGTGCTAAGTGAGGCAACTGTAAAATGGGGATAACCATGTTTAGTCACTTCTCTAAAGTGCTTTGAGATCTTCAGATGAAAAAGCACTAGGTAACTGCAAAGCTAAGAACCACATCTTTCAGATGGGATGACTTTAGTGAATTGGCTGGGAGGCACTGTGGCTATGAAGCCAAGCACTTTATTAGGTTTTGGCTATGGAGTCACGTGCTTTTTACCCATAATCTGAGTTAAAACAGTGTGTGCCCACATGCAGGTGGCCAGTTTAGCAACAGTGTCTCTGGAACATGTGTATCTTTTCAGATATCCATTGAACAAAGCTTGGACTGCATGGGAACTCTTATTAATTTGCTTAGCACTACTCCCTCCTTTTACTGACTAATCTAGAAACCAATCCACCCCACTTATGTAAGATTTTAAAAACTGCCTTCACTTACCTTCACAAATTCAAAACTGAAAGATGTAAACAATGAACAAAAACCCTCAAGTGCTGAGAAATTCCAAAAACTCCAGTCAGACCCTCAACTGGTGTGAACTAGTGTAGCTGCATTGAATTCTATGCTGGTTTATGCCAGCTGAAGAGCTGGCCATTTGTTTAAGAAAACAGTTAAGGTTACAGTATTTAAAAACAAGGGAGCGAACAGTTAAGGGCTTCATCAGTCTTACACTGTGTGTATGTAACAAACGCACATTATTCTTATTGTAGGCAGGGTTGGTACCACTCAGTCTTATTAAGTTTGCCCAATACTTCCCATTATAAAACCCTGTTTTCAATTTGACTTATAACTTTGCCAAATGTTAACTGTTTTGGCTGAAATGTTCTGTGCGGGATGTCTGCCTTAGGCAGAATGTTTTTGGAAAATTTCAGTTAAAATGATTCAGCTGTTTCTGAGAATGAAGATAAGGACAAATGCGTATTTTGCAATGTCAAAAAAAATTCTGGCATTTTCTTTGCAAAGCTCTTGTGCCCATATGCTTTGGAGTAGGCCCCTGGAAGTTGGCAAGGGATGGCCTTTGTGTCAAGGATGTGACTTTTGCTATCCCAGTGAAAATTCACCAAAATGTGGCTAAATTATACAACTTTGAAAAATCTCAGTTTGCACATGCTCAGTAGAGACTTGTTTGATTTTAGTAGTTAAATCTCTGAAAATTCCATCCTCACTGAGCACAGCTTCTAAATGTGACCAGAGTGTGCATGTACCATCACCACAGAACAACTGAATATGCTCCAACCCCAGGCTACAGGGGCAAAGTAGGACTCTCCCTATAATTGCTGCTCCAGGCCAGGATGGGTCAAGACACCAGACCTGGGTCTTAGAGCAGGGAGGCTGTTTCTCCTGTGCTCTCAATGACATCCCTGCTGGCCCCAGGTAATGTGGAGGAGCAGCTGCCTGAACTGAATGGAGAGGGGACAGGAACCAGACCTGGTGGAGGCTGAGTTGAGGGGGAGGGATAGCTCAGTGGTTTGAGCATTGGCCTGCTAAACCCAGGGTTGTGAGTTCAATTCTTGAGGGGGCCATTTGGGGAACTGGGGTAAAAATCTGAGGATTGGTCCTGCTTTGAGCAGGGGATTGGACTAGATGACCTCCTGAGGTCCCTTCCAACCCTAATATTCTATGATTCTGTGAGTTGGAGGATTCATGAAATAGATTGAGAAAAGGAGTCTGCGTGGGGGTGACTGAGATTGGAGGCTGGGGGTAGAGTGGGAGGGACACTGGGGCTGGAAATTCATGGGGATCCTGGAACAGGGAGCCAGGGAGGGAAATCAGGTGTGGATGTGGGGAATACTGAAATTGGATGAGGACCTGTGAGGGAGACAGGACTAGCTAGGCAAGGTGACAGAACCAGTGAAGTGAGGGTAAGGAGGTGGGGAGGGGGAAAGGAGATATCAGACAAGGAGCTGGAGTTGGGGAGGAGAACTGGGATTGTCTGGATAAAAGAGACAGAGAGAGTGCCAGTGGCAGATGGGATAAGAAGCCTGGAGAGGGAGATTGAAACTGGGAGCCAGTGGAAATGGGGAATGTCAAGCCAGGGGTTGACTGGAGGATGGGGCAAGAGATAGAGACTGGGTGTGAAGGGTAGACTGGGAATGGCTGGGCAAGGAGGCTGTAATGAGAAACCCAAGGAGTCAAGAGTGGGACTGGCTTGGTGAGGAGAGTAGGACTAGGATGAGGAGCTAAGAGTGAGGAAGAGACAGGACTGGGACAGGGAGAGGTTGTAGGTGATAGGACAGAAGAGTCTCTGCCCACTAGAGAATGCTCCCTTCCAGAGCATGAAATGGAACCCAAGATCCCTGAGTCTCATCTTTCCTCTGGTGTTACAAATATATGTGAAGCTCACTAACAAAGTGTCCTTGGCCTCTCTAGTGCTGGTCCTACTGTTGCTATCAGTTACTCCATTAATTCTGTGGGGGGGAATCTAATGATTGCAACTCTGCTGATATCCCACCTGAGTGTTAATATGATGTCACATGATATAATTTGTTCAGTTTGCTTTTTTTAAAACCTGCAAAATTTCAGAATGTTAAGATTATTAAGGTTGCAAAGTCAAGCACTTAACAATTAGGTTATACCAGTTTTTCTTCAAATGATGGTCACTATTGTATTCCACTGAGGATTTTATGCATTTGCACCATGCTCCCAGAGTTGGAGAATTTGAAACTAGTGTCTGTTGGCCCACGCACGTGCCCTGCCTCCTCTCATGCTCCCATCTGAGGTGAGAAAGGACAAGGTGAACTGACCGCATCTCCAGTTCCTTCTCAACGCCACCTGGTCCGGGTGAGAACTTTTAGTGTCCTAATCTCTGATGCACTTCTTAAAAAAGATAGTTGTACAGTTTTATGAGTTTTATAGTAGATTTACCAGTTTTATTTTTCTTAGTTCTGATAGTTAAGTTTTAGTGCTTGTTTTTAGATAAACTTTGGGGTTTTCACCCCTCCTCCCCCATACCTACATGCAGGTACTGGACTATACGGAGAACTCCAGGTTTCAAAGTTTGAGCCTCCTCCCTCGGTTCTTCTTGATTAGCAACATCCACCAATGCTGCCTGTTCTGCCTGAGGGAAGCCCACATTTCGGCCATGTCTAGTATTTGCAAGTCCTTCCCCAGCTGCACCCGAAAAGACCAGGCACTTCACCTCTGGAAGCATCTCATGGAGCTCGCCATGAGACCACACTCGGATCCAGGCCAGGGAACTCCCCCATTCATCAGCCTGATTCAATGAAGAACACGCCTCCCACTACCACATCTGACTCCGGTGCCAGCAGAACCATCCTCACAGACCCCAGAGGTGCCAGGGCTATGAATTGGCAAGCCTAAAGGTGCCAGGCTCAGCACTGGCACATACTGGCACAAATTAAGCACCGGGACTAAGCCTTCCTCCAAATCGAAGAAGATGGATGCTCCTTCAACCTGCTTGGGCAAAGGGGATGGAGTATGCACTAAGTCTGATAGGCATGAGAAAAAGACCATAAGCAATGGGATCCAGTGGTTTCAGACACTGATACATTAGTAACACCATCTCCGGCACCCCACAAAACACGGGACCCTCCTTTACCGGGAAAGACCCCAGCGCCGGTACCAATACTAGGGAGAGAGAGAGTGCTTCTCACACTTGGGTGATCCAGAACAGTGGCTGAGCCTCAGGATATATTTGCCTTCCAGATCCAGAGTCACCCCCTCCATAGGGTCCCTCCACTTCTAGAGAGATCATATCTCCATGATGGGACATGCCTCTGATAATGGATCCCTCTCCCTCTACATGGATAAGCTACACTCTTCCACCAGCTCTGACAGTACTGCAATTGGAACTGGAATTCACCTTCTCTTCCAATGAATCTGAACTGGAAGAGCCGCCTTTATCATACCATTCCTAAGCTCCATCACGGAGACCATCACATCGCTTGCAATATCTACCCCTCAGTCACCATGGGGCCACTGGTTACCCATTCTGTGGGGACTCCCACAACCTCCATCGGATCCAGCTTATTGGCCATATTGGGGACCCTGGACACAATATTACCTCTTGGAAACTGCCCGAGCCATGAGAAAACCATCACCTGCCTCCCCCTCAAGGGTACTCACCAGTAGGCAAGCAGATCTGGTGGTGGAGGGAGAACCTTTTAGCCTGGTCCCAGCAGTTCCACTAGAATTGGCAATATTCCCTGCCTCATCTCCAGATGTGGAGGTGACTACAGCATCCCCTCCCGCACTGGATGATTTCAGACAATTTCAGGAACCATTATGGAAAGTTGCATGGGCACCCCAAATTTCTCCAGAAGAAATCCAGGACTGCCAGCACAAGCTGCTGGATATCCTCCACACCTTGGGTCCAGTGAGAATTGTGTTACCGATTAATGAAGCCATTCTGGAGCCTGCCAGGACAGTGTGGGACACCTTTGCTACATGTACAGATATCCCCAAGGGAGCAGAAAAATGCTATTATGTTCCTGCCAAAGGTTTTGAGTTTTTTTTCCCATGCACCTCCAAATTCCCTAATCGTCCAGGCTGTGACAGTATTTTCATCATCTAGGCTGCAATTCAGGATTGTGAATTATCAGGCATACTAGCCAAATATGACTTCCTGAATTACAGTAAATTCAGGGAATTTACGGATAGCCATCCACAACACAATAGTGCTAATTTTCAGGCACTTATTGAAGAAGGGAAGTTTATGGTAAGAACTGCCCTCCAATCTGCAGTAGGTGCAGCAGATATCTCCTCCAGGACCATGGCTACGGCCATAGTCATGCATAGGGAGTCTTGGTGCCATTCTTCTGGTTTTCCTAGGAAGATACAGAACACTATTGAAGACCTCCCTTTTAACAAATTCCATCTTTTTAACCAGAAGACGGATGAATTGCTCCATAAGCTAAGGGATTCCAGGGACACTCTTCGCTCGTTGGGCATCTACGCTCCTGCCTTGAAATGAACATTACAGTGCCAGTTATCCCCCTGACGCTACAGGTCTTATCAAGTATATTCACAGAGACCTTTTGAGCATCCAAGGAAATGTCAAGAGGCACAGAGGTCTCGCTGTCCAGCGCCCCCCTTGCAGACTTCAACATCAAAGATACAGCCTTCAGCCATGAGGTATTCCTGATGCAAGCCTGAGAGCTGCCAACACTATGCCTACCACCTCATGACTCCTGCTCCCTTTGGGGGTCATTTAGCACTCTTTTCCCACACTTGGAATGCAATAACAGTTGTGACAAAGTTCCTCCTCTCCCTTGGTGGGTCCTGCGCTTACTGGCAGATTTGCTCACCTCAGTGATCTCCCTCACAGTCTGGATCAACTCCTCCTGTGTCTGATCAGGAGTTGGGAGGTTTGGGGGAAACCCGGGCCCGCCCTCTACTCTGGGTTCCAGCCCAGGGCCCTATGGATTTGCAGCTGTCTATAGTGCCTCTTTTAAGAGCTGTGTGACAGCTACACCTCCCTGGGCTACTTCCCCAAGGCCTCCTCCAAACACCTTCTTTATCCTCACCACAGGACCTTCCTCCTGGTGTCTGATAACGCTTGTACTCCTTAGTCCTCCAGCAGCACACTCTCTGTCTGAGCTCCTTGTATCTCTTACTCCCAGCTCCTCACACGCACTTCCTCTCCTCTGGCTCCCCCCCTTCTGACTGGAGAGAGCTCCTTTTAAAACCCAGGTGCCCTGATTAGCCTGTCTTGATTAGCTGCAGGTGTTCTAATCAGCCTGTCTGCCTTAATTGGGGTTCTAGCAAGTTCCTGACTACTCTAGTGCAGACCCTGCTCTGGTCACTCAGGGAACAGAAAACTATTCTCCCAGTGACCAGTATATTTGCCCTCTACCAGACTCCTGCACCCCACTGGCCTGGGTCTGTCACATAACCCTCCCCACTGCTCAACACCAAGGGGTTGAGCAGCTTGGGAAGCCAGACAGTGTACACGTGACAAGCCATCGGCATTGCCATGACGGCTCCCTGCTCTATGTTGCACACGGAACTGGAAAGGTTGGAGGGATAAGAACCACCTGGTCACCCTTGTGTTTTTCTCCTTGTTCCGCTGCATCTATTGGAGAGGGGCATGGTTGGTCACGAGGACAAATCTGCACCCGAGCAAGTAGTAGCGCAATGCTTCCATGGCCCATTTTACGGCAAGGCACTCCCTCTCCACCACTGCATATTTTTGTTCCCTCAGAAGGAGTTTCCTACTGAGGTAGAGAATTGGGTGTTCCTCCTCCCCGACCATCTGTGATAGAACAGCCCCCAACCCTACTTCCGATGCATCCGTCTGCAGGATAAATTCCTTGGTGAAATCAGGGGCTATTAGGACAGGGTTACTGCAGAGGGCAGTCCTTAGGTCTGTGAATGCTTCCTCTGCTGCGTCAGACCACCTCACCAGATCAGGTCCACGGGCTTTTACTAGGTCAGTCAGGGGGCTTGCCCTTGTGGCAAAGTGGGGAATAAAGCGTCGGTAATACCCCACTCACCTAGGAATGCCCGGACTTGTTTCTTGCGATGTGGTCGCCGCCAATTTTGGATGGCCTCTAACTTTTTCACTTGGGGTTTTACCAGACCTTTTCCCACAATGTAGCCAAGATATTTGGCCTCTGTAAACCCTACAGCGCACTTGGCAGGGTTTGCTGTAAGGCCAGCTCGCCTGAAGGTATCAAGGACTGCCTCCACCTTCTCTAGGTGGGTTTCCCAGTCTGGGGTATGAATGATCACATCGTCCAAGTAGGCAGCAGCATAACTGTTATGCTGGCATAATAGCTTATCCATGAGGCGCTGGAAAGTAGCTGGGGCCCCATGTAGTCCAAAAGGGAGGACAGTATATTGAAAAAGACCCTCTGGTGTAGAGAATGCAGTCTTTTCCTTTGCGTCTTCCGCAAGGGGAATCTGCCAGTACCCCTTTGTCAAGTCTAGGGTAGTCAAGTACCGGGCGTTCCCCAGACGGTCCACTAGCTCATCTATGTGAGGTATGGGGTACGCATCAAACTGGGACACTTCATTTAGTTGCCGGAAGTCGTTGCAAAACCTTGTGGTGCCATCAGGTTTGGGCACCAGCATGATTGGGCTGGACCACTGACTGTGGGATTCTTCGATGATCCCCAACTCTAGCATTTTTTTTACTTCTGCTTTTATTTCCTCCCTTTTGGCCGCTGGCACCCGATAGGGCCTCATTGTTATTCTGGCCCCAGGGTTTGTGACGATGTGGTGATATGTCTCGGTTGTTCGACCTGGTTTTGTCGAGAACACATCTTGGTTCCGGAAGATCTTCTCAGACACCTCATTCTTCTGGTCTGGTGTTAAATCAGGAGACACTCTCACCTGTTTGGAAGGCTTGTTTTCCTGGGTTAGGTCTTTTCGGATAGTTATGCATGCCTCTTGTGCATGCCAGGGTTTCAGAAGGTTGATGTGATGAATCTGTTCTTGTTTTTGGCGTCCTGGCTGCTGCACCTTGTAGGTTACTTCCTCCACGGGTTCAACCACCTCATAGGGCCCCTGCCATTGGGCCAGAAGCTTGCTTTCTGCCGTGGGTACCAACACCATCACCCGATCCCCTGGTTGGAACTGTCGGACTTTTGCCTGGCGATTGTAATAGGTTCTCTGGGCCTCCTGGGCCTTTTCCAAATGTTCCCGTACTATAGGGGTGACACAGGCTATCCGGTCTCGCATCTGTATTACATGTTCTATTATATTTCTCCCCTCATTGGATTCCTCTTCCCAGATCTCTTTGGCGATGTCTAGTATGCCACGGGGGTGACGCCAGTATAATAACTCGAAGGGGGAAAACCCAGTTGAGGCCTGAGGTACCTCCCGGATAGCGAACATAAGGTAGAGTAGTAGGGCGTCCCAATCCTTCCCGTCCCGACTTACCACCTTCCTTATCATAGCCTTGAGGGTTCGGTTAAACCTTTCTACCAATCCATCAGTCTGTGGATGGTAGACTGAAGTTCTCAGGATATGTATATGGAGCAGCGTACAGAGGTCCTTCATTAGTTTTGACATAAATGGGGTTCCTTGGTCTGTTAATATCTCCTTTGGTAGCCCCACTCGGGCAAAGATCCCCATCAGCTCTTTGGCTATCATTTTAGAGGCTGTGTCCTGCAGGGGGATGGCTTCTGGGTAGCGAGTAGCATAGTCCAAAACAACAAGTATATATTGGTGGCCCCGAGCCGTCTTCTCCAGAAGTCCCACTAGGTCCATGGCTATTCGCTCAAAGGGGACCTCTATGGTAGGAAGGGGTACTAAAGGTGCCCTCAGGTGGGGACGGGAACTGTGCAGCTGACACTCTGGGCAGGACGCACAGTACCTCCGTACTTCTTCATGTACTCCGGGCCAGAAGAACCGTCGTAGGACTCGTGCCAGGGTCTTCTCTACCCCCAAATGCCCCCCAAAAAGGTGACTATGAGCAAGACTTAATACAGCATTCTGGTGTTTGTGAGGTACTAGGATCTGCTGTATCTTCTGCCCCTGTACTAGTGCAACCCGATATAAGAGATTCTTCTTCTTTATGAAGTAGGGTCCTGGTCCCTGGGTTTTCCTTTCCACGGGGACCCCATCTATTTCAGTCACCTCCTTCCTAATGTTGTCGTACCTTGGGTCTTCGGCCGGGTCTCATCCAAAATTTCCTCTTCCGGGACTAATCTGCCCAAGATTTAGGGGCCCAGTCTCTGTTGCCTCTACTGGTTCAGAAACGCTAGGGTGGGGGTCAGACTCGGGTGCTTCTCCCTCCAGGGTGGTCTCCTTTTCAGCTGCTCGAGTCCACCAGCCTACGAGAGCGACCCTCTGGCTTTGAGTCAGTATTTGGGTTCCCAAGGCCTTAGCTGCCCTCCTTTCCCTTTTCGACTTTCTACCCTGTCTGGGAATGGAAAATAAATCTGGGGATATTTCAGAGAAAACCGGGGGTTGACAGTCTACTATGGAGGCCTCACTAACTTCAGGGTTCCCCTTTTCCTCCAATCCTCCTATTGGGAGTAAGTTTCCAAACCCTGGGAAGTCCTTCCCTATGAGCACCGGGTATGGGAGTTTAGGGACTACACCTGCTGCTACCTCAGTAGTGTTCCCCTGAATTCGAGTTTTACTGGGATGGTGGGGTAATAACCAACTGTCCCATGGACGCATGTTATTCCCGTACGCTTAGCCCGCAGCAACTGACTACACTTCACAAGCTTCCCCGAGACAAGCGTGATAGCACTCCCCGAATCAACCAGTGCCATGGTCTCTACCCCATTTAGCTTTACTGATCTGGTGTACATATGTGGGGTTAGTGAGACCCTCACAAGGTGGATTAGGGAGCATGGGTCTGCCCAGTTCCCCAGGTTACACTGCATCGGCTCCTCAGCATTGGGACACTGTGCAGCTATATGTCCCCACTCCCCGCAGGCATAACATCTGTATGGGGCCTTAGGCATTCACCAGTCTCTTGGTTTGGGCAGTCCAACCTCATGATCCTCTTCTCTCTCAGTTCTCTGAAACTTTGTGGCTTCTGGTGAGCCTTCAACCCCTCTCTTTTTCCACCTGGGCTCCCATGGTGGCCCTGTCACTCGAGCTCTAGGGCTTAGTGCTGCTAGTTTAACCCGGGGTGCTTCTTCAACTGGTCGGTTCAGCTCCCTCACTGTCCTTCGCCTCTCTACCATTGCAACAACCTCATCATAGGTGGAGGGTTCGTTCTGGCTTACTCAGGTACGAAGGTCTGGCCGTAGTCCCCTCACGTATCGGTCAATGACCAGAACCTCTAGTATCTCTTCTGGACTCCGGGACTCCATTCGCAACCACTTTCGTGCGAGATGGATGAGATCATACAATTGGGACCGTGGGGTTTTATTTTCCTGGTACCTCCACTCGTGATACCGCTGGGCCCGCACTGCAGTCATTACCCCGGATCTGGCCAGGATCTCTGCTTTCAGCTGGGGGTAGTCTGCTGCAGCCTCTTCAGGTAGATCATAGTAAGCCTTCTGGGCCTCTCCACACAGGAATGGGGCAAGGATGCCAGACCACTGATCTCGAGGCCAGGCCTCCCGTAGGGCTGTCCTCTCAAAAGCCAGAAGGTATACCTCTACATCATCCTCCCGCGTTATTTTCTGCAGCCAATGGCTGGCCCATATGAATTGCGTCCTATCATGGCCGTGGTTCAGCTCTGTAAGTGTCTTTACTTGGTTTACCAGTTCTTGCAACATAGCTCGGTCTTGAGAAGCCTGGTCCATCAGCAGGCGATTAGTCTCTTGCTGCAGCCGCACTGCCTTCTGTTGGGCAGCTGCCTGGACACGGGTAGCTTCCTGCTGGGCCGCCGTAGCTTGTATCAATGCCCGCACTAAGTCTTCCATTGTGGTGAAAAAAAATAAACCCTCTACCTTTTTTTTTTTTTTGTAAATCACCCTCCTCCTTCTTCCGCGCTGTGCACACGAAGATCCCACCTCTGACACCAGTTGTGACAAAGTTCCTCCTCTACCTTGGTGGGTCCTGCGCTTATTGGCAGATTTGCTCACCTCAGTGATCTCCCCCAGTCTGGATCAACTCCTCCTGTGTCTGATCAGGAGTTGGGAGGTTTGGGGGGAACCTGGGCCTGCCCTCTACTCCAGGTTCCAGCCCAGGGCCCTATGGATTTGCAGCTGTCTATAGTGCCTCTTTTAAGAGCTGTGTGACAGCTACACCTCCCTGGGCTACTTCCCCAAGGCCTCCTCCAAACACCTCCTTTATCCTCACCACAGGGCCTTCCTCTTGGTGTCTGATAACGCTTGTACTCCTTAGTCCTCTAGCAGCACACCCTCTCAGTCTGAGCTCCTTGTGTCTCTTACTCCCAGCTCCTCACACGCACTTCCTCTCCTCTGGCTCTTCCCTCCCTGACTGGAGTGAGCTCCTTTTTAAACCCAGGTGCCCTGATTAGCCTGTCTTGATTAGCTGCAGGTGTTCTAATCAGCCTGTCTGCCTTAATTGGGGTTCTAGCAAGTTCCTGACTACTCTAGTGCAGACCCTGCTCTGGTCACTCAGGGAACAGAAAACTATTCACCCAGTGACTAGTATATTTGCCCTCTACCAGACTCCTGCACCTCACTGGCCTGGATCTGTCACACAATGGACAGATGGGTGTCGAACGTAATCCACCATGACTATATGATTGAATTTGTTACAGTACCTCATCCAAAACCCCTGCCATGCCCCCCCTCAGGGACCGCTCTCATGACAGTTTTCTCACCCAAGAGGTGAACTTCTTGTTATAACAGGGAGCAATAGAACATGTTCCTCTGGAATATCAGGGAACAGGATTCTACTTAACCATCACCCTCATCCCAAGAAGAAAAGTTGGTGGATATCAGTTCTCAGTCTCTGGCACCTCAATCATTTCACCCCCAAATTCGTTTTGTACGGTCACACTGGCAGCCAGAATTCCATCCTTAGAGAAAGGCATGTAGTTTATGGCTCTCGATATGAAGGGCGCTTACTTTCACATTGATATTCATCCTGCCCACAGACATTTCCTGAGATTTACAGTGAGTTCCCAACATTTCCAATACGGAGTCCTCCTCTTTGGGTTAGCTAATGCTCCCAGAGTCTTCCCCAAAGTATTTTCTGTCATAGTGGCCTATGTCAGGACTTACGGCATCCTTATATTTCCATATCTGGTGAACATGTCTTCTATGACAACAAACGGGGAGGAACGCGATCAGCTGTGCTATGCGCAGAGGCAGTTAATCTCTGGAATTGGTGTATCAACCACCAGAGCCTCTTGTCTGCAGCCTATCGTCCCAGGACTTAGAATGTACTCATGAACTCGCTCAGCAGACATTTTGCGATCGATCACGAACAGGAACTTCACGATTTGGCAGTACATGGCATCTTCACCCAATGAGGGACCCTGACCAGAGACTTATTCGCTTCAAAGATGATCAGTGAATGCAAGACATACTGCTAAAGGGGAGAACTCAGTTACCACTCCCAGGGCGACACCCTCCTACTCTTTAACAGCCTGCTGTCAAGTAATTACAATAATGTATACATTTCTCCAGCAATCCATAGGTGATAGAAAAAAATAAAGTGCAATTAGTTTTGGAAAATTAGAATGTAATACATTGTGGAGAAATAGCCTAAAACACTCACACTCAATGGGACAAAACACCTAGTACCTGAAACCTCTAAGGTGGCGACTGCTAATGGGAATACCAGTGCTATTAGAGTGTTGTGGCAGTTCACTTGGGTTTGGAACCAGCGGAAGCTGCTGCTCATTTCATCTTTATGGAATGCTTTGATCAGCCCCAGCCACATAGGAATTGGGTTGCAGCTATATCCAGCGACAGCAGCTTCATTCATCCACTTTCATCAGGATTGGGCCTCCAGGTTTAGGTGTGAGTGAACGTTTGACTGCATTTTGATGGGTAAATAAGAGATCTCTTACATTTGGCATCTCTCAACTCATCCTTTAAGCAGGGCCACTTGCAGTGAAGAGGTGCCTCAAAGGTTGGAAATGTATTCTGATCTGTTGACCCAGAAAATTTGATGAGCAGAGTTTATTCTGGTGACTGATGTGGGCTTTGCCCTGTAGCTCAGCTGAATTAATAGGGGATCTCTCTGTCGCACAGTTCTATTAGTTCCTTTCTGGGTACTGGAAGTAATGTGCTTCACATCTACTATATCTCCAAAGTTGGGAATTCAGATCTGGCAAACTGGGTCCCATTGTCAGTTACATTTTTCTGAAATGTCAAAGCAAGAAAAGAAACCTCTTAGCTCTTCTATGACCTGTTCACCTGGACATGAAAAGTAAATGTCTGCAATTCTAAAAAATAGTCAGTGACTTCCAGATAGCTATGTCCCTTTTTTCACACAGGTATGGGGGATTTCTTTTAAAGACCTGTTGCTAAAACTGTGGGTACAAGAGGTCTTTTGGTATCTTTCTGGACATTCAGTGAAAGATGAGGTAAATACACCCTGTCACTGCGGGTTCAAAATAAATCAACATCTGGTACCCTGCCATGTGACAGTAGTATTCTTTCCTGCCATGTGACAGTGGTAACGAATCACAGCATAGTGGAGCCCTGAGTCCTGGCTGGCCATCTAGGTGCTGCCATAATATTTATAATTCATTAAAATAAAGAAATTAGAATTCTTCCTAAAACTTTTGTCTGTCTTCTCTGGAGAGTGCCTTCCTAGAACTTTTCCCATCTCCATTCCTGCTATAGACTTACAGCAACAGTACACATATCCTTACAATTATAAGCAGAAGTAAAAGAGTTTAAATGAACACAAAAGGATTGGACTTACATAACTTTCTCATTCTAAAGTCCTTTTGTAGAGAAATATGACATAGCTCATGCTGTACCCTGGTCTGGCTGCTTGGGAGCATAAGAGACCCAGGAGAGAAAATTGTCTTGGATTTTCTGGCTACAGATCTATAAAGAAATCAAAGAATACTGTAATTTCTGCCATGTGTGCCAGCTGGTGACTCACAAACATACTCTTCTCTCTCTTTGTTCAGTGGATATTCCATTCAGCTGGATTGGGCTTGATGTGATAGGACTTTTAGAAATAAGGGTACATCTACACTGCAATTAGACACTCGCCCATGCCAGCTGACTCAGGCTCATGGGGGTTGAGCTATGGGGCTGTTTAATTGCAGTGTTGATGTTCGGGTTTGGGCTGCAGCCTGAGCTCTGGGACTCTCCCCCTACGCAAAGTCCCAGAGCCCGGCTCCAGCCTGAGCCCAAATGTCTACGTTTTTGTTAAACAACCCCTTAACCTGAGCCCCATGATCCTGAGTTAGCTGGCATGGGTCAGCTGTAGGTTTTTAATTGCAGTGTAGACATACCCGGAGCGCCAACAGGTGTGGTTATATGTTGGTCAGAGTTGACTCTGCCACATAATATGCAGAGGCCATTCTTTGTACTCCTTCGCAGCACAATTTGTCACCAGTCAGCTGCTTCGTGTTCTGTTAGGCTGATACCCAAGATAATGTTAACAAATAATGGCACTAGCTTTATGTTCCAGCAGCTACAAGCAATGTGCTCCCTCCAGAATGTTAAGGTCCAGATCCTCAGCTGGGGTAAGTTCCCATGCTTCCATAGGCTACAGTAAAATCATTGAAGTAACACCAATGTACACCAGCCACGGATCTGGTACACCATCAGTCTGTCATCCTCGAATGCTCACTTAAGCCATTTGTTTGAATAAGACTCCCAAGAGAATGCCGCACAAATTCATGACTACCAAAGCCTGTAAGTGGGACAAGTTACTCCCAGATTTGTTGTTTGCAGTCCACGAGGTCCCACAACCATCTACAGGATTTTTCTTTTTAATTATTGTACGGGATAAAACCCTGTGAGCTTCTGGAGCCCCTACAGGGGACCAAGTGAGAGCAAGGGACCAACACAGGGAATGTGGTCCAATATGTCCTTCATCTGGTGGATATCTGGACATTGTTGAGATATTTGCTTGTAAAATTATTCTCAAAAGCAGGATTATAATAAAAACAGGTATATCACCTGTTGTGTGTTACCAAACACAGAAAGTAAGCTCCTGGCAAAGTAGCTGGAACCATCTAAACCCAATGAGGATGGTAGACTGTGGAAGTGGAATAGCTAGGAAAAAAAAACCAGAGACCTGATGTTTGCTCTTCCTGTGGAGCAGGAACTGGACATAGGCCCCCAGTTCCAGGCACATGATTCAGTATTATTGTAAATTATACTGTTCAGAGAATCAAGCCAGCACCCAGATGTCATAAGCCAGAATCATCTGTGTGAGTCTCTTCAAAGTAACATAGTTAGACACTGTCTGCTCCTCAAGCCAGAGACAGCAAAGTGAGAGCTGTGGAAAAAGTAAATAAAAAGGATGACTCATTAAGGTCTCTTTATAAAACCATTTTTTATAGCTGCTCCAAAATGCCTGAGTTTATTACCTAAGGTCACCCTACGATACTTCTTTTAGATGGAGAGAAACAAGGTGATTTGCTTTTTCCAAATAAGGAATAAAAGTTACGCTTTTCTAAAAATAATAGTCTATAATTTGAATTAGAATTAGTCTTGCTCCACTGCTTCATCAGCTCACAAGGCAGAGGCATCATAAACCTCTTAACACCATTTCCATATTGGCCTGTGCGTAGAGCATATGTTTTTAGCCCAGCAGGGGCTGACTGATGCAGGTTTACACATCACTTTTCAGCTTTGAAGCTCTTAAAATAAGAACTATTGGGGAAGGTGATATATTTAGCTACTTTTGCAGTATGTCTAACTTTAGCACTCTTGGTAGTGGTGGTGGATACCTCCTTTCCCACAATACCTCTGGCCTATTACAAGCCAAGGACAGATTGTCTGTCATGTAGCCAGCAGGGGAATAGATTCTGTTGTAGATCATGTTTCTCGATAAAGTACTGCAAGAAGGCATCAGGAGATACTGGTAGTGCTGAGGGATAGTTTAAATGTCAGTAAAAAAAGGAGGGGGCTTTGGCTTCGGGATTCAGATACTATGCCAGGACGCTTTCTCTGTGAGGAAAGAGAAGAGTTAGTATGTTTCTACATGAAATCAGTTGCAACTCCTTGCCTGTGAAAAGCAAAAATAAGAAAGTGACCCATTGGGGCTGACGTGATCTCCTACAGACTCTACCACAGCTGGAAAGCAAAAAGGTTGCTCAGGAACTTAACAAGATGATGATCAAGGAAAACTCTCTGCGAAGAGACCCAGACTTGAGAGGAGAGCTTGCTTTCCTTGCAAGGGGCTGTGATTTTGTTCTCCCATCTCGGATCAAGAAGAGGCAGAAGTCATTCCAGCAGGCCCAGGTTTGAAGTCTTGGGTTTCTTTTTATTTTTGTTTTACTTTGTATCTTTTTATTGGATCAGGGAATGTGACTGTGTTCCCTCTAGGCTTCTCTATTTGCAGAAAGTTATTTGCAGCCAGATACCAACAGGTTTATAAATAGACCCTCCAGGCTTAGAGTGCAGAGTTAAAATGTCTTATTCGTAAACAAGGGGAAACAGCTTTTGTTTTGTTTTGTTTTGTTTTGTTAGGAGGAGGACCACAACTTCACAGGTATAGGGAGAAATAGATAAAGACAATGAAAACTTAATTGCACTGTTTTTAAGAGAAGCACCATTGATGGGTGGGTGTCCCATTGTGCTTCTCTGAGTGCCTGGACAGTTAGTATTTTGCTTCACATGCCATGCTCAGTGATCCAAACCTCTGCTCTGTTGTGTAGGCTTTGTGCTGCTCTGTTGCCGCAAATCTGTCCCAGCATGGTCTTGGGAGGATCACACCAGCAGAGAATGCTCCCCTGTGCCACTTCCAAAGCTGGCTTGTGACTTTTATAAACTGCATCTACGTGGATTGCCAGGGACTTCAGTGATTCAACTTTATTGATAGGGTCAGCAGCAAACACGTGTTTGGATTGATTCTTCTTCATCCGTGAAATCTGTTCTGTTGGTTGATTAACCAATAACCTTGTCATAGCAGCATGCACCTTATTTGTACTTAGACATCTACCCTGGAGCTTTGGGTTGAGAGCATGGACAAGAAAATGAAGTGGAGCAAGTGCTTGCTTCATCTGTTTCTTCATTACCTGTAATGTAAGCTTGTCCTTAAATATTTCTGTGTTTCCTGAAGTACCTTCCAAATGTCTTGACAGCATAACAGTATTACAGCCATCCATTTGCACTTTGTCCAAACCAATGGAAATATTCAATCTGTTCTTCTAAATTTCTCTTCATCCCTATGTTTACTACATAGGCAGTGACAACACTGTCTGTTTTGTCACAATTATCTTCACAAATTCTCATCCAGTTGTGCTAGTTCTTAACAAACTACTCAAAATAATTAGCTTCTGAATGCCATTAGGCATCCTGAGGCAGAATAAGCTATGATCTGGCTTGTTGTCTTAAGCACAACTTATGAAAAGTGGTTATTATGGAAGTATTTTACAGTTTCAACAATATTTTCCTTTATTCCTGGAGAATCTGGGTTTAGCATCAAGTGACCACTCCAGCTACGTATAACAAATTATAGATTTATTTCATTATCACCTTGTGTCAAAATCTTCCTCACGTTTGGCATGTTAGTAGATGCATTTGTCACTAAGCTGTGTGTATGACACTTGAATTTGCATTTGTAATTTGTTATAGATTGTAATTGCTTCTTCTGTTAATTACTGAGCAGTGTGAGCGTAGCCTGATATGTAACTGGGGATTCATCCTCTAATGGGGATTTTTTTTGGGGGGGGGTCCTGCGCAGGGATCTGTTCTGGGCCCAGTGCTATTCAATATCTTTATCAATGATCTGTAAGAATACCAAATCATTGCTGATAAAGGTTGCAGATGATACACAAATTGGTGGAGTGGTAAATGATGAGAACAAGTCAGTTCTACAGAGCAATCTAGATTGCATGGTAAGCCTTGAACAACATTAATTTTCAAACAGCTAAATGCAGGGTTATAAGTCTAGAAAGCCAGAATTTAGGTCATGCTTATATAGTGAGAGACTAGATTTTGGAAAACAATGACTCTGAAATGGACTTTGCAGTCATGGTGCGTAACTAACTGGACATCAGCTTCCAGTGTAATGTGTTGGTTAAGTGAGTAAATGCAATCCTTGGATGTATGAGCAGGAGAATATCTGGTTGAAGCAGGGAGGTGTTTTTACCCTTGTATATGGCCTTAATAAGACCATTCCTGGGATACTGTGTCCATTCCTGGTGTCCTTACTTCAAAAAAGATGTTGAGGTGTCCTCACTTCAAAGATGTTCAAAAATTGTAGAGGATTTGGAGAAGAGCTACAAGTGATTCAAGGTCTGGAAAATCAGCCTGACAGTGAGAGACTAAAGCCGCTCAATCTACTTAGTTTATTCAAGAGATGGCTAAAAGGTGACTAGGTCGTGGTCTACCAGTCTCTACATGGAAGAAGATTTCTGATAGCAGAAAGCCCTTTAATTTTGCGGACAAAGCCAGAACAAAATCCAAGATTCCAAAGGCTGGAAGCTGAAGCTAGACAAATTCAGCCTAGAAATAAGGTTCATATCTTTAACAGTCAGAGTAAGTAACCACTGGGAATAACTTTCCTAGGGATGTGATGGATTCTCTGTCACAGGAAATATTTAAATTGAGATTATATGTCTCTTTCTAAGGACTATGCTCTTGCTCAATTGGAATGTATGGGTTTGATGCAGAGAAACCTCGGTGAAGTTGTGTGGCTTGTGCTAGGCAGGAAGTGAGACCCTTTCTGGGTTCAAAATCTAAGGATCCATATGTAATTTGTTTCTGTCCTAAGATCCTTGCTGGCTTCAGGAGAAAAAATTATTTTTGAGGGCTGATTAACAGATTACACATTTAATTTTGTGTTGCAAATGCAAAATGTGGCATTTGTATGTGTTGTGATACCGGTGAGAGGTGAAGTAATTTAGCTTGATGTCTCTTGTTTCATTAGTTATTTGGTTTCTAAGGCTGTGGCCTGAGGAACTAATCCATGGCTTCACCTATGAGTCAGGATGCCATGCTACCACAGTAGCAGTGGGATAAAGGAAGATTGAGAGTCAAATATTCCAAGGCCAGAAGGGACCATTTTGATCATCTGATCTGACCTCCTGTATAAGAAGGCTAGAGAACTTCCGTGAAATAATTCCCATGGCATATCTTTTAGAAAAACATCCAATCTTGATTTAAAAATTGTCCATGGGGGAGAATACCCCACCATCCTTGGAACATTGTTCCAATGGTTAATTACTCTCACTATTCAAAATTTACATCTTATTTCCAGTGTGAATATGTCTAGCTTCAACTTCCAGCAATTGGATCATATTATTTCTTTCTCTGCTAGATTGAAGAGCCAATTATCAAATATTTGTTCCCTATGTATGTACTTGTAGACTGTAATCTTATATAGACTGAATCCCTTCTCTTTGTTAAGATAAATAGATTGAGTCTATCACCAAAAGACATGTTTTCTAATCCTTTAGTCATTCTCTTGACTCTCTTCTGAACCCTCTCCAATTTTTATCCTCCTTCTTGAATTGTAGACGCACTGTTACAGTAGTGGTTGCATCAGTTCCAAATGCAGAGGTAAAATTAACCCCTCTA
Organism: Gopherus flavomarginatus; assembly: GCF_025201925.1. Classification (NCBI taxonomy): domain Eukaryota; kingdom Metazoa; phylum Chordata; order Testudines; family Testudinidae; genus Gopherus; species Gopherus flavomarginatus. Next base: position 64,947,235 of record NC_066624.1, read on the forward strand.
CTCCTACTCGAGATTTCCCTGTTTATACATCTAAGGATTGCATTAAGCCTTTTGGGCACAACATTGATCTGGGAGCTCGTGTTCAGCTGATTATCCACTATGACCTCCAAATCTTTCTCAGCATTACTGCTTCCCAAGATAGAGTCCTCCATCATGAAAGTATGGCCTATATTCCTTGTTCTTAGATGTACACATTTAGCTGTATTGAAATGCATATTATTTGCTTGTGCCCAGCTTACCAAATGATCCAGATCGCTCTGTGTAAGTGGCCTATCTTTTTCATTATTTACCACTCCCCCAAGGTTGTGTCGTCATCAATGATGATTTTATTTTCTTCCAGGTCATAGATAAAAATGGTAAGTAATGTAGTGTAGTACCAAGAACAAACCCCTCAGGAATCACACTAGAAACATATCCACTTGATAATGATTTCTCGTTTACAATTACCTTTTAAAACATATCAGTTAGACAGCTTTTAATTTAATATGTGCCGTGTTAATTTAATATTGCTTTGTTTTTTTTAATCAAAATGTTGTGCAGTACCAATTCAAATGCCTTACAGAAGACTTCAGTATATTACATCTACAATGTTACCTTTATCAACCAAAGTTGTAATCTCATCAAAAAAAGATATCAAGTTAGCTTGACAGGATCTGGTTTCCATAAACCCGTGTTGATTAACATTAATTTTATTACCCTTCTTTAATTATTTATAAATAGAGTCCTGTATCAGCCTCTCCATTATCTTGCCAGGGGTCTGTGCAATACTAACAGGTCTGTAACTATGTATGTCATCCCATTTACGCTTTTCAAATATTAGCACAGCATTAGCTTTCTTGTAGTCTTCTGGAACTTTCCCAGTGTTCCAAGATCTATTAAAAAACAACATTAATAGTCTAGAAAGCTCCTTAGCCAGATCTTAAAACTCTTGGGTGCAAATTGTCCAGACCTGCTAAGTTAAAAAATGTCTCACTTTAGTAACTGCAGTTTAACAACCTCTTGAGATACTAGTGGAATGGAAAGCTTGTTATCATATCATATAACTACAGATGCTCCCCGAGTTATGCAAATCCACATTTACGGAAAAAGTTCCGAAAGTTCCATAAGCCTTTTTTTTTTTGCGCATAATTGTTGGGTATACTTTCCTGACTTACGCAAAATTCGACTTACGCAAGGCGTTCTGTAATGGAACGCTTGGGTAAGTCTGGGAGCATCTGTGTGTCATTCTCTCCCCCCACACACATACTATAGAACAGAAATATTAATGGAACACTTCTGCCTTGTTACTAATAATTCTATCATTTAATGGACCAATATCATTGTCAGGATTCATTTTGTTTCTAATATCTTTAAATAATTCCTTATTGACCTTAACTCTGCTCGCCATGGATTTCTCTTTGTGTCCCTTGGCTTCCCTTATCAATGTTCTACAATTCGTAGCTTCTGAATTATATTCATTGCTATCAACTTGCCCTTTCTTCCATTTTTTATATTTAATTTTAAAATTTTTTTATAGCTGCCTTTTTGGCTGTCTTCCTCGATTGTGGCTTTTTGGGTATCTAGTGTAAGGTATTCTTAAACAATTCCCAGTTATCATTCATATTTTTCTGATTAAACACTTCCTGCTAGCTGATTTGGCTCATAGTTGTTTTCAGCTTTTTTAAATTGGCCCTTTTCAAAGCCCTGTGACAATGTGGCTTGCACCTTTACAGCCTAGAAGTCTGGAGTCAGCCAACCCTGGTTACTAAGTAGGCACACCTGAGAGGGATCAGGTAATTCCCCTGTAAAAGAGCAGCTGGGAGCTCCAGCGAGAGAAAGAAGGGTCTACAGAGCTTTCTAGGCAGGGAGGCCTAAGAGAGACTTGGAAGAAATAGAAAGAAGGAATTACAAAGCTCTCCACTTGGGAGAGACTCTGAGCAAGCCTGAGGCTTTACAGAAGGAGCTGCTGCTGGAGACTTTTTGTTTTGGGAATTTTAAAGTTTTGCCTGGGCTCCAAAGTAAGAGCCTGTAAACTGTTGTTCAAACACTTTTCTAGATGGCTCCACTAAAGAGAGAGATATTGGTGTAGAATAGAGTGTTTGGCTTCTCTTTGTGGCCTCTTAAAGTGAACTCATTGTTACCTCACTGAGAGGGAAACTGAGGCAGGCCTGAGCAGAGGGGGTGCTCAGGAGGTGGCTCCCAGACTACAAGCAACAACTGCGTGTGTGTATGTATGTATTACTGATCTGGACTTTGTTCTGTTTGCACATTATAAATGTCATCAAGTCACTTGTACCAAAACTACCAATCATTTTAGTTCTGTGATCAGTTTCTCTTTATCTGTTAAGACTAGGTGTAATATAGAAGTCCCCCTGGTTTTGAGTTAGGAAATTATCATCTATAATTTTTGAAATTCCAAGGATGTTTTAGTACCAGCAGCAGGAGACCTTCAGCACGTGACTCAAATTGAAATTCCGTATGATCATGCAGTTTTTTCTCCCCTACACGTTGTAGATAGGTGTGTAGGAGCCTCTCATCCTGTTTCCTAGTGTAGTTTGGTGGTATGCAGCAGACACCAACTAATACCCCATGTTGTGCTTTATGTTAGGACATTGATCCATAAGCATTCAGGGTCATTTTCTTTTGAGTTATCAGACACTTGGAAACAGGCAATGTCAGTTTTGATGTAGAGAGCCTCTCTCTCTTCCCCTTTTGCCCTCTTGATCCTTCCCACCAGGTTTCAATAATACCAGTGAGGTCAAATTTATGCTCATAAATGAGCAATTCCAATTCCAATTGTCACCCAGGAAGCTAACATTGATATACAGGTAATTAAAGAATTTCTTCTCCTCATATCCTTTGATTCCTTGATTAATTTTTGTTTTCAGCATCTTGATTCTGGGCTAAATTAGTGCTCACATCTTCTGTCTTTATTCTTCCCTCTTTGTTATTGGTTTAACGCCCTCCTGACTACTCTAGCCAGCTAGTTCCCAAGGAGATTCTGCTTACACGGAGAGCATCAAAACTATACTGTTTCCTCTTCCCATAGAAGGTGGAGCAATGTTCCATAAAACCAAAACCTTCCACCCTAAACCACTTACCTAGCCAGAGGTTCACTTCCAGAATCTTCTGCCTTCTGTCTTTCATTGCTTGCATGACAGGAAGGATTCCAGAGAAGATTGGTTGGCCATTCTTCTTTAGCACACTTGTAAAATTCCCTATTCTCTGTGAGATATCCTGAAAGGCAGTGTCATTAGTGCTAGTATGAACCATCATCAGTTGATCCTTGCCTGTTGTTTTCCAAAGCCTATCCAATCTTGGAGTGACGACTTGTGTCTTGGCATTGGGATGGCAGCACAGTCCTGTTGTCCGCTTGTCCTTTGCAGAATGTTTTAGATTCTCGTAAGTCCTGAATCCCAAACAAGGATCGTTTGTCTTCCTTAGACTACACATATGTCCCATACATCTCTCTGTTCCCTTAGACCAGTTGTATCTTGAGAGGTGGCTTCCACAATTTCCATGTTGAAGACTTGGTATCGATTGGAAAATTCTAGCTGTGTGAAATTCCTCCTGGACTACTACTCTGTGACAGTCACAGCCTGTCCATCCTCCTCTGTCTTCAGCTTTGTAGGATGTCGCCATGATCTCTTGCCCCGATTATAAACTGCCAGGTCTCCTCTCTGACTTCTTCTCTCTGTGACTTTTTGGTGGTCAGCTCCATTCTTTCTTGAACCTGGGAGACCAATATTTCCTGAGTCTGGCTGTTTAGGAACACCTCAGTATCTCTGATTCTCAGGAGCATCTCTTCTTGATCCTCCAATCCAAGAATCTTTCCCTCCAGCACAGCCACTAAACTTGTACTTTATGAACAGAAGTCCCTTCTGGCTTCAAGCAGGAAAGAAAACATGGCACATCCATTGCAGGTCAGCCCCACAGTTACATCGTTGGTCACCTTGAAATTGCACATAGACCTGAACGGAAAGCCTCTCTTGCTCCCTCTCCAGACCCCCGCTGAAACTTCCCTGTTAGCTGCCTCTGTTCATGACTCTCAAGCTTGCCTGGCAGTGACTTTTTACACCAAGTCTCCCTGCTTAGATCAGCTCACCCCACCCTTGCCACCAGGGAGCCATTAACCCAGGGGTCAGCAACCTTTGGCACACAGCTCGCCAGGGTAAGCACCCTTGTGGGCCGGGCTGGTTTGTTTACCCTCCGCGTCCGCAGGTTCGGCTGATCGCGGCTCCCACTGGCTGTGGTTCATAGTCCCAGGCCAATGGGGGCGGTGGGAAGAGACGCGAGCCGAGGGATGTGCTTGCTGCCACTTCTCCTGCCCCCATTGGCCTGGAGCTGCGAACCGTGGCCAGTGGGAGCCATGATTGGCTGAACCTACAGATGTGGCAGGTAAACAAACCAGCCCGGTCTGCCAGGGTGCTTACCCTGGCGAGCTGCGTGCCAAAGGTTGCCGATCCCTGCACTCTGAGACTTCAAACTGCAGTGCTGATCAAACTCCAAAGTCCAGAGTCTCTCAGCCATTTCTAAGGCACCATCGAGAGACATGTCTCAGCTGTTGACTACAGTAGATTGCATGAAAATCTCAGCTTTCATTTAAAAATAAAGATTCAGTTTCTAGCCCTCATGATTGTGGAAGAAGTTTGAAAAGGTGAAGTGAATGTGTACGAAAGCTGAGAAAACAGAAGGCAAAGAAGAGAACCCAACATGTATAATTTTTGAATCTCATTACTTTTAAGTAGGACTGTCAAGCGATTAAAAAAATTAATTGCTGTTAAACAATAATAGAATATCATGTATTTAAATAGTTTTTTATATTTTCTATATTTTCAAATATATTGATTTCAATTACAACACAGAATACAAAGTGCATAGTGCTCACTCTATATTTATTTTTATTATAAATATATGCACTGTAAAAAACAAAAGAAATAGTATTTTTCAATTCATCTAATACAAATACTGTAGTGCAGTCTCTTTATCATGAAAGTTGAACTTACAAGTGTAGAATTATGTACAAAAATTAACTAAATTAAAAAACAAAACAATGTAAAACTTTAGAGCCTACAAGTCCACTCAGTCCTACTTCTTGTCCAGCCAATCGCTCAGACAAGCAAGTTTGTTTACTTTTGCAGAAGATATTGCTGCCCACTTCTTGTTTACAATATCACCTGAAAGTGAGAACAGGTGTTTGCATGGCATTGTTTTAGCCGGCGTCACAAGATATTTATGTGCCAGATGCACTTAAGAGTTATATGTCCCTTCATGCTTCAACGATCATTCCAGAGGATGATAACAGATTCTGCTCTATAACCATCCAAAGCAGTGTAGACTGACACATGTTCATTTTCATCATCTGAGTCAGATGCCACCAGCATTTTCTTTTTTTGATGCTTTGGGTTCTGTAGTTTCTGCATCGGAGTGTTACTCTTTTAAGACTTCTAAAACCATGTTCCTCACCTCATCCCTCTGAGATTTTGGAAGGCAGTTCAGATTCTTAAACCTGGGGTCGAGTGATATAGCTATCTTTAGAAATCTCACATTGGTACGTTCTTTGTGTTTTGTCAAATCTGTAGTGAAAGTGTTCTTAAAATGAACAACAGGTGTTGGGTTCTTATCTAAGACTGCTGTAACATGAAATATACGGCAGAATGCAGGTAAAGGAGAGCAGGAGACATACAATTCTCCCCAAGGAGTTCAGCCACAAATTTAATTAATGCATTATTTTTTTAAAGAACATTATCAACATGGAAGCATGTCCTCTGGAATTGTGGCCAAAGCATGAAGGGACGTACAAATGTTTAGCATATCTGGCATGTAAATACCTTGCAATGCCAGCTGCAAAAGTGCAAATGCCTGTTCTCACTTCCAGGTGACATTGTAAATAAGAAGCAGACAGCATTATCTCCCGTAAATGTAAACAAACATGTTTGTCTTAGTGATTGGCTGAACAAGAAGTAGGACTGAGTGGACTTGTAAGCTCTAAAGTTTAACATTGTTTTGTATTTGAGTGCAGTTATGTAACAAAAAAATCTACATTTTTAAGTTGCACTTTCACGATAAAGAGATTGCGCTACATATTTGTATGAGACAAATTGAAAAATACTATTTATTTTTGTTTGCCATTTTTATAGTGCAAATATATGTAATAAAAATGCTATAAAGTGAGCACTCTCTACTTTGTATTCTGTGTTGTAACTGAAATTAATATATTTGAAAATGTAGAAAAACATTCAAAATATTTAATAAATTTCAATTGGTGTTCTATTGTTCAACTGATTAAAACTGCAATTAATCATGATTAATTTTTTGAGTTCATTGCATGAGTTAACTGCAATTAATTGACAGCCCTACTTTTAAGTCAATTTTCTTATTCACCACTTTTGAATATGTGGGACTGGCGATACGGAGGTTGTGGAAGGTCTCGCTGTCTGTGCTAGTAAGGCTATGATGCACCAGATAGCTGGGGAGTGAGAAGATTGCCTAGAGGCCAGGGCTGTTTGTGTGGGAGGGCAGAGTTGATAAAGTCTTGTATAAAGGAATTTTATGAATGATGTGAGTCTATACCTATAATGGAGAGGAGGGGAGAGAAGAGAAGGGGGCCACCCTGTGATGTGATGGTCCAGGATCAGAGGGTTCTGGGTTGAGTCAGGAATGTTTCGGCTCCCTAGAGAAATCTTGTTCCTGATGGAGGTGATATCTTTGGTCCTGTGGTTATGGGGGCTGGGGCTGGATAGAAAGCAGTATCACAAACCCCAGATATTAAAAAGAAGAGTCAGGCTCCTTTAAAACAAGTAATATATTTTGGGTTCTTTTTCTTACCCTTCTGGTTTCTGGGCCATTCTGTTCACGTGGATCATGTTTTTTCTATATTTCTCGACAGCCATGAGGGCTAGAAATGTCACTTCTTTTTTTCAGTGAAAGCTGAAGTTTGCACATAGTAACATGACTCTAGGAGCTGGAGTCATTTTAAAATAAATAAGTAAAATACCCATTTATTTTCCTACTTACTTAAATGCTTTAAGTAAAATATAAGTTATTGCGAGGCTCACAGTAAAACCACAAGAGTTGGAAATGCTGGGATTGTCACAGTCTCTGTTTCATTTGTTATTATTTGCACTAATGTTACATGTTAGAGGCCCCTGTTGAGGTTTCCCATTGGACTGAGCACTGTATGGACATATAGTAAGAGACTGGTGCTTCCAGAAAAACTCACCCCAGGTAGGAAGGACAGACTAGGGAGTCAGGGGAACCAGAGACTCTGGGAAGGAAATGGCTTACCTGAGGTCACCCAGCAGGTCAGTGCAGAGCTGGGAGTAGAATCCAGGTGCCTGGGTGCTAGAAGTAGGGCTGCTGCCTCACCCCCTGACTTGAAGGGGTTTCCATTATATACAGCAGGGGTTGGCAACCTTTCAGAAGTGGTGTGCTGAGTCTTCATTTATTCACTCTAATGTAAGGTTTTGCGTGCCAGTAATACATTTTAATGTTTTTAGAAGATCTCTTTCTAAAAGTCTATAATATATAACTAAACTATTGTTGTATGTAAAGTAAATAAGGATTTTAAAATGTTTAAGAAGCTTCATTTAAAATTAAATTAAAATGCAGAGCCCCCCGACCGGTGGCCAGGACCCAGGCAGTGTGAGTGCCATTGAAAATCACCTCACGTGCCACCTTCTGTACCCATGCCATAGGTTGCCTACCCCTGGTATACAAGGTTTACAGTTTGGCTAAATGGCTCTCAGCACCCCTACTGTACAGATTGTTCCAGCACCCCTGTCCAGGTATCCTGAGTCCACATCTAAGGCCTGATTCACTAACTACACTGCCTCACTTTTGAAAACTGGTACTGACTGAATCGGAAGTTACTGAAGACTGGTGCAGGTCTCCTGCTGCTTCTGTGTTGTGAGGAGGAGAAGAGAATTGGAGAGGCTCAGAAACCTGGCCTTTGAGCTCTCGGGGCTCCCATATAGAGCCTGTGTGTTACTATGCTGTGGTTTGCAAGTGTACATATACACACACATGCCCACTCTGCAATGAGAGGGAATCCTGTGGAGGGAAGAATTCCTCTCTGCTTACAGGGGGAAACACGAAGAGAGAGTTAGGAGATAAGAAATCCTCCTCCCTGCCCCCATCTCTGAGAGGCTAGCTGTACAGGTCTCGGTGGGACAGACTGAACAGTGTGCCAGCAAACTGAATGGAAAATTGCAATCAGAAAGGCTCCAGCAATTGCATTGCTTTCACTTTTTAAAAACAATTTCCTAGCAAGTTAAAGTCTTTAAAATGTGTTAGGAAAAAGGCTCCATGTTCCTAGAAAATACCAAAAGCAGCAAAGATGAGTGGCTGCCTCAGTAGCCACCCATAAATTCTGCTTCTATTTAATTAAATTAAACAAGGCTCCTTCTTCCTGAAAATATTTGGAATAATTTTAGCAAACAGTAACCAAAACTATTCTAACATTTACTTACCAGCTCCTTTAAAAATATTTTAAGTGAAACCACTAAAGATTAAATAAATATTACTTCCTCCCATCATACCTCCTGACATCTGGGTGCAGAGGAGGAGGAAGAGCCATAGGAGGGCAGCAGATGGACAAGAATGGCTTCCAGAAGGAAAAGGTTCCCAGACTCCAAGGGTATGTCTACGCTACAGGATTATTCCGATTTTACATAAACCGGTTTTGTAAAACAGATTGTATAAAGTCGAGTGCACGCAGCCACACAAAGCACAATAATTCGGTGGTGTGCGTCCATGCACCGAGGCTAGCGTTGATTTCTGGAGCGTTGCACTGTGAGTAGCTATCCCATAGGTCCCACAGTCTGCCCCACCCATTGGAATTCTGGGTTGAGATCCCAACGCATGATGGTGCAAAAACAGTGTCCTGGGTGATTCTGGGTAAATGTCGTCACTCATTTCTTCCTCCATGAAAGCAATGGCAGACAATCATTTCGCTCCCTTTTTCCCTGGATTGCCCTCGCAGACGCCATAGCATGGCAACCATGGAGCCCGTTTTGCCTTTTGTCACTGTCACTGTATGTGTACTGGATGCCGCTGACAGAGGTGGTACTGCAGCGCTACACAGCAGCAGTCATTTGGCTTTGCAAGGTAGCAGAGATGGTTACCAGTCGTTCTGTACTAACTGCTGTGCCATTGCAAATTGGCAATGAGATGACAGTTATCAGTCGTTCTGTACTGTCTGCTGCTGTCATGGGTGCTCCTGGCTGACCTTTGCTGGGGTCAGCTGGGGACGCAAAGACAAAAATGGGAATGACCTTTGTATTGTATCTAAAAATATAGTCAGTCCTGCCTGGAATATGGGGCAAGTGTACTAGAGAACCAGTGTACCAGAGAACCAGAGAGTACAGCCGCTCCGTGTCAGAGCCCGCAGAAATGATGAGCTGCATGCCATTCACGAGGGCTGCCCCTGCAACAACCCACCGGTTGCTTCCCACCTCCCCCAACCCTTCTGGGCTACCATTGCAGGGTCCCCCCCATTTGTGTGATGAAGTAATAAAGAGTGCAGGAATAAGAAACACTGACTTTTCAGTGAGATAAAATGAGGGGGAGGCAGCCTCCAGTTGCTATGATAGTCCAGGCAGGACATTAAGCGGTGTGGGGGAGAGGAGCCCAGCCTCCCGCTGCTATGATAGTCCAGGCAGTAGAGAATCTTTTCTTTAGACATGAAGTGGGGGGGCTGATGGAGTTCAGCCCCCAGTTGCTATGATGAGGACGGTTACGAGCCGTTCTGTACCATCTGCTGGGAATAACCGGGAGTCATTCCTATTTTTACCCAAGCGCCCCCGGCCGACCTCACCTGAGGCCAGCCAGGAGCACTCACAGGATGATGACAAGGAAGGCTACCAGTCCTACTGCACTGTACCGTCTCCCACCGGGGAAGGGAGGGGAGAGGATGCTGCTGTTCAGTGCCACAGCACCACGTCTACCAGCAGCATGCAGTAGACATACGGTGACATTGAAAAAAGTCAAGAAATGATTTTTTTCCCCTTTTTTTCACGGGGAGAGAGGGGGAGTAAATTGACGAGATGTACCCTGAACCACCCCGGACAATGTGTTTGACCCTGAAGGCATTGGGAGCTCAACCAAGAATGCAAATGCTCTTCAGAGACTGCGGGGACTGTGGGATAACTGGAATCCTCAGTCCCCCCCTCCCTCCCTCTATGAGCGTCCATTTGATTCTTTGGCTTTCTGTTACGCTTGTCACACAACACTGTGCTGTGGACTCTGTATCACAGCCTGGAGATTTTTTTCAAATGCTTTGTCATTTCGTCTTCTGTAACGGAGCTCTGATAGAACAGATTTCTCTCCCCATACAGCGATCAGATCCAGTATCTCCCGTACTGTCCATGCTGGAGCTCTTTTTAGATTTGGAACTGCATCGCCACCCATGCTGATCAGAGCTCCACGCTGGGCAAACAGGAAATGCAATTCAAAAGTTTGCGGGGCTCTTCCTGTCTACCTGGCCAGTGCATTTGAGTTCAGATTGCTGTCCAGAGCGGTCACAATGGTGCACTGTGGGATACCGCGTGGAGGCCAATACCGTCGATTTGCGGCCACACTAACCCTAATCCGATATGGTAATACCGATTTCAGCGCTACTCCTCTCGTCGGGGAGGAGTACAGAAACCGGTTTAAAGAGCCTTTTATATCGATATAAAGGGCCTCGTTGTGTGGATGGGTGCAGCGTTAAATTGGTTTAACGCTGCTAAAATTGGTATAAACGTGTAGTGTAGAGCAGGCCCAAGTGAGGTGACTGCCCCTGGGCAGCAGTAGTTGCTGGAGGGTAAGGAGGCATACCAACACAGAAGGTCCCTTCATCTCCCTCCACCACACAAAAAAGGCCTGCTTTCTCCTCTCATTGAGTTCCATGTTCCCAGGGCCACCTGCCCTACTCTAGAACCCTGCTGTCAGGAAAGGATTGAGCCCACAGGCCCTATGCCAAGGAGAGCAATGTCCCTGTGGGATGTATCTTTAGTTTCTGCTGTTTGGGGTTCTGAGCCTGGTGGTGTTTCTTCTTAGGAGCTTTGACACCTCTTATAACAAATGTCTGTGTAATGCTAGAATTGTGAACAATAGTACTGTATAATGATGCTAGTATTTTTTTTCCCATCACTGGGGTTGTTTTGGCTACATATTTTTAGCAGTATGGATGTGTGATCTTTGATTTGTGGGCTACTGTGTATCTTATCCATGAGACTTACATTATGTTTTTTATGCATTCCTCAGAGAACAGAGTTAAGGTTGTTTTGGTATCATCTTGGTGACTATAGTTCAGTAGGGCTGATTTGCTAGAGGATTTGACTGTGAGCGTATCTTTGGGTGAGAATGTGGGAGAAGGTAATGGATGTGTGCACATGACTTTATTCTATATTTCTTGAGTTTTTTGTGGTTTTATATTTGGCATTGTTGTCTCTTGGCAACCTTAACTGATTTACACAAAGTGTTTTTTCTTTGAAGTTCCTTGTCTTTTTTACAAATGTTTCAAATAAAGACATTGAAAAAACATAGACAGGAAGCTTAAAGTTTATTTTTTTTAAATAATATATGGTTATCCAATTAGCCCCCGAGAGACTCTCTCTCATGTAGTTGTTGCATGTGGCAATGACACTGTCCCTAGTAAAGATGTCTGCTATTTCCTATTGCTCACAATATAACTGAAGCCAGGCGTCTCGCCACCCTATGTTTGGTTCTATAGTTAGGAGACTGGACAAGAAACTGTTCGATGTCAGGGAAACGTTGACATCACAGGTGGGCTCATCAGCCCTCTGTTTCTGCCATGTTACTGTAAACAACTGAGTAAGCTAGTTAATGGTTAATAAGTTTTGTCTTTTTCCAAAAAAATAAAGTATTACTTATCAATGTGTAATCTGATGACTATTTTCTACTATTTCACATTAAAAGTGTTTAAGAAAGCCCCGGAACAAAGATCCCCATGTCATGTCTTAAAAAAAAAAGGGAGGGGGTCTTTTTTTAAATTCTAAATTTATAACCTCATAATTTAGGTATTCCAAAAGTACTTAAAATTAGAATATGATCAGGCTTATAATTTTAATGACTTTTCTCCAAAAAATATTAAAGTGAACAGAACTAAAAGACTACAGAGGTTCATTAATGGATGGCCTAGTGTGCCTCCCTAATAAATGTACATCCATTATAGACAGAATGGTGAATGGGATGAGATTGCTTAGTGAATGAGGCAGGGGTCTTCAGGGAGTGAAAGGACGCTCTTGTGGACTAGGACACAGGACTACCAGCTTCTATACCTCTGGTTCTGCCACAGATTTCCTGTGTGGTGTTAGGCCAATAACTTAGTCCCAGATTCAGGAAAGCACTTAAGCACATGCTCAAGTCTTGTTCTGAGCTATCTGCTTACATTCCTTTCCTACAAAGAAATACTCTTCTGAACTGGGACCTTAAACCAGACTTTTAAGATGCAACTACTAATTTTGTGTTCCTTGTCTCTTGGGTGCCCTTCTTGAGAACAATTTTCAAAAGTGCTGATGACTCACAATTCCAATTGAAGTACATGGCAGCTGCCAGTGCTCATCATCTCTGAAAAATCAGGTCTTGGGCATCTCAGTTTGGGCACCCAGTCACTAAGGCTCCCAGAATTATGAGACACTCTTGCAAATCTTGGCTTTAACATCTTTGGACTTCAGTTCTTCTATCTGGAAAAGGGGATAATAATACTGGCCTGCCTCGTGTGTCTGTTATGAGGGTGAATTCAGGCTCTCAGGAACTGTAGTGATGAACACCATAGAAATAAGCTTCTACTTCCATGAGGAAATAAACAAACAAACAGAAAAGCCCAACAACTCATTCAGTGCAGGAGCTGGCTGCTGTGCAGTTAACAAGTCATGGAGGCCACACACTGAATGATGAGAATGAAAAGAAATATTGAACAGTGGCTTCACGCCCTGAACATCAGCCATCCTGTGCACTGAATGGGGCAGAGGTGCTGTGGAAAAAGTAATACGTGATTTGAAATTTGTATCATAATGCACATGTACCGAGGGACGGTGCTAAGGTTGTACAGGCAGCTTTAATCTGGCATTTCCTAGCTTTTGGATGTTTGACTTTGCAACCTTAATAATAATTTTAACATGGGAGTTTTATATCACTTTATACACACACATGAATTACTAAGTATTTTTGATGCTTGTTAATGTCTTGTGCATTTGGAACAGGAGGGTTCCACCCCCCTCCCCTTTTTTTTTTTTTTACTTCATATGGTAGGGAAAGTATTTATTTCTTGCATTATCTTTTCAGGTTCAAAATAAACAAGAGAAGAAGCCTGGGACTCCATCCCCAGCCCCTTTGAAGTCAGCAGTCAGCCCACGACCTCTTGTGACTGTGAATAAAGTCCTTATCAATGCCCCTGTATCCATAAACATTCCACGTTTCTACTTCCCCAAAGGGCTTCCAAGTGTCTGCAACAATCATGAGGAGACCATTGCCAGGATCGAAGCATCCTTTACCGAGTTTGAAGATGAGAGAGCCAACATTTATGAAATGGGGAAAATTGCCAAGGTAAATGTAGCCATTCACTGAGTCACTCACAGTTTGGGGGGGCAGTGAAACATTAATTACATTTATTAACTATTTGCTCAATTCTAGTAGCAGTTTTATATTTTTCAGTGCACAATGAGCAAATGTACTTACAGTTTGAATGACTTATGTTATATTAAGGAAACAATAAAACAAGAATGAACACAATTAAGTCTCCGTGGGAAAAAGATGAAGTGTGTCACCTCTGATACACGCTGAGTCACATCTGACTCACAAAATGACAACTTCCCTGGCCAACAGGCAGACCTCTTAGAAATGCAAAGAAGTTTAGCAGAGAACACATTCAAAACTGTTACATACAGTTCGGTTGCAAATAATTTGTCCAGGGCATATGGAGCTAAATTCTGACCTCACTTATGCTGGTGCAAATCTGGACTAACTGTTGGAATAAATGGGTTTAGTCTGGTGTGATATCAGGAACTAATCCTTTGCCTGTTTTTCTGTTCACTAATTGGTTCAGATTTTCTCAACTTTATTTGTAATTTGAAATTATTCACCAAACTTCTATAATTTTTAGCCTTTATATTTTTAATGAGTGCTTCATTATGAGCATTCAGGATCTGAAACTAGGAATTCACGCTGTTGGTTAGTTTTGATTGGAAACCTATCACAGACCCAGATCCCCAGATACATTGGTGCTAGTCTGCGCTACTAGGCAGGAGTGCTGGTGTACTTCAACTGCAGACATTACCAGTTGCCTCATTTGAGCTCAGCTCTCTGCCACTGTGATCCTGAGGTGGCATGAAGCAGGCCTACTCTATGGCTATGATTACACTTGAAGCTAGGGCTGTGATTCCCAGCATGTATAGATGTACTCACATCAGCTCTCATTGAGCTAGCATGCTAAAAATAGTCGTGTACCCAGGGTAGCATGGACAACGGTGAGCAGCGGCACAGGCTTGTCATGTCGAGTACATACCCAAGGGGTTCAGGCAGGTCTGTAGGAGGGGACACTGCTTGGTAACACCACCTCCAGCACAACAGTCTCTTTTAGCACATGATTAGCAGAAGGGGGATATGGCCAGCTAAACCCCATGTTGCACTGATTCTTGGATGCTTAGTTTGTATAATGCAGACGTAGGAGTTCAGCAGCTTTAGAGACGAATGGGTATAAACTGGATATTAGGAAGTTTAGACTTGAAATTAGATGAAGGTTTCTGACCATTAGGGGAGTGAGGTTCTGGAACAGCCTTCCGAGGGAAGTAGTAGGGGCAAAAGACTTTCCTGGTTTTAAGACAAAGCTTGATAAGTATATGGAGGGGATGTTATGATAGGATCGTTAATTTGGGCAATTGATCTTGAATTACCACCAGACAGGTCTGCTCAGTGGTCTGCGGGGACATGTTGGATGGGATGGGTACTGAGTTGCTGCAGAGAATTCCTTCTTGGGTGCTGGCTGGTGACTCTTGCCCACATGCTCAGGGTTTAGCTGATCGCCATATTTGGGGTCGGGAAGGAATTTTCCTCCAGGGCGGATTGGCAGGTGCCCTGGAGGTTTTTCGCCTTCCCCTGCAGCGTGGGGCATGGGTCGCTTGCTGGTGGTTTCTCTGCAGCTTGAGGTCTTCAAACCATTTTTGAGGATTTCAATAACTCGGTCCTGGGATAGGGGTCGTTATAAAATTGGATGGGTGGGGTTCTGTGGCCTGCCTTGTGCAGGAGGTCAGACTAGATGATCAGATTGGTCCCTTCTGACCTATGAGTCTATGAGTCTATGAGTTCGAACAGTCAGGAAATAAGAGCCTGGATCTGGGGAACACAACACCTGGTTCAGGAACCATTTGCCACATTACCCTATTCTTCCATGTTTCAAGCATGTACTCTCCTCACACTGTTAATGCAATAGCAACCATAACATAAATTCTCATTTATTCAATATACATTATTCATTGATGCTGTAGCTGGAACAGTGGCACTTCATCCAGGAGGGGCATTCTAGTTTCATGAGCAAAAATTTTGTGGCTGCAGAGACTCGCTTTGTAATAAAGGTGACAGCAGCTGTCAGAACACACCCTCTGAAAAGATGCCCAGGAAACCATCAAGTGTGGGACAAAAAAGTTTCATGTCTCACATTATGTGTCATGCAAGGGCAGCAAAGGTGTCTGTTGGGGCCTTGCCAGACTCAAAACAGAAAAAGCAGCATGGCTATGCAGAGGAGACCAGTGCCTCAATCAATGGTACATCGAGACATCCCTGGGTCAGCACATTATCTGATGACATCAAGCTGTGACAAGGTCCACTGCTGCAATACAGTAGTACTGATATTACTCAGGGTTCTGAAGCAAGTGCAATAGAACTAGGAGCCTTTATTAATAAAACAGCACAAAGTGAATCTCCATCCTTTTTCATTGCATACCTAGGCCTGGCTCATGTACTGTGTACTGAAATCAGGATGGTCACATCCAAAAGTAGCTATTCAGCTGGCTGGTGTTCTGGTAGGAAACGCGACAACCACAGGAAAAAGTTAGTGGAGGGCGCCAAGGAGAGAACTTTGTTCAACATAAAAAAAGATAAGCCTGTGAGAGAGGCTTTCAGTGGAAGGTGGGGCTTGTATCTCAATTAGTGCTTCCCCGCGTTTCCCGTTTCCAACCAGAATCACTTTAGTCATGCCTGGATTCAGCTTGAGCCAGCTGCTCCTCATCCAAGAGACGATCTCTTGCAGGCATTCTGACCTCTTGGCGGTGGTAGCAGCAGTTGAGAATGAGATAGAGAGTGGAGTGTTATTGGCATGCTGTTGCCAGCAGAGCCTGTGGTCTCCCAGTGGCCTCATGGAGATTTCGAGGAGAAGCAGGGATAGTGTGACTCAACAAAGGCCTTCAGAGAGGAGGAGCAGTTACCCATCTCACTCTTTGGAGAGGAATGATAGGGGCTGGAGCTACAACAGAGCCGGGCTATCTACTCCTGCTATGTCACATAGGCGTCTTAGCAGCACCTTGTGGTACACTTGTCAAAGGCTGGAGGGAAGTCCAGAACTATGAGCAGGATAATGCTTAATTTGTGCCAAGTCAGAGTCCCCAGCACCTCTGGGCCTGGCAGGTCACAGCAGGGTTGCCAACTTTCTAATCACACAAACCCAAACAGCCTTGCCCTGCCCCTTTTCTGAGGCCCTACCCCTACTCACTCCATCCCCCGCCCTCCTTCGCTTGCTCTCCCCCACCCTCACTCACTTTCACGGGGCTGGAGCAGAGGGTTGGGGTGCAAGAGGTGGTGAGGGCTCCGGCAGGGGGTGCAGGCTCTGGAGTGGGGCCTAGGATGAGGGGTTTGGGGTGCAGGAGGAAGCTCCGGGCTGGGGGTGAGGGGTTTGGAGTGCAAGGGCAAGCTCTGGGCTGAGGCAGAGGGATGGGGTGTGGAGGAGGTTTGAGGTGCGGGCCCTGGAAGGGAGTTTGGGTACAGGAGGGGGCTCAGACATTGGGATATGGGAGAGGCTACTGGGTGCGGGCTTCAGCTGGGTGGCACTTATCTCTGGCAGCTCCTGGAAGCAGCCAGCATGTCTGGCTCCTAAGTTCAGGGGCAGCCATGCAGCGCTGTGCGCTGCCTCTGCCTGCAGGCACTGCCCTTGCAGCTCCCATTGGCCGAGGTTCCTGACCAATGGGAGCTGTGGAGTTGGGGTTCTGGGTGGGGCACAGGGCCAGTGCGTGGAGACTCCTTAGCCGCCTCTGCGCCTAAGAGCCGGACATGCTGGCTGCTTCCGGAAGCCATGCAGAGCCAGGACGGGTAGGGAGCCTGCCTTCACCCTGCTGAACCGCCGACTGGACTTTTAGCGGCCTATTAAAGTCTCCGGGATTGCTTTCAATAGCCACCAGGAGATTGATGCCGATTCCACTAGACTCCTGGCCAATCCGGGAGGGTTGGCAACCCTAGTCAGTGCCCCAGCACCTCTGGGCCTGGCAGGTCACAGCCCAAGTACTTCTGAGCCTGGCAGGTCACAACCCCGGCACCTCGGGCTTGCTGCATGAGTTATGAATGTGAAAAAATTGCTTGAGCCCCAGCCCTTCTTCCATTACAAATTAAACACTGGAGCAGGGGGATCTTTTCCGTGTCTATGGCTGTGAGGAGCTTATCTTTTTAGTTCCAGTAGGGCAGTCTCTGTCCTGTGCTCTGGTCTGTACACAGATTGCAAGGCGTCTAGGAGGTTGGCTGATGTAACCAGCAGGCTCCAGTATGCGACTGCTTCCTCAGTTATATTGTCCAGGAGTGGGAGGTTGCAGTCACGATGGTGGCTGGGGAACTCTGCAGGGTCGAGCATTGGCTTCTTGATGATTGGATTGACTGCTGCATTTTTCAAGGAATTTGACGGGTTTGCTTCTCTGAAGCACCATGGAAATCGTAATGCACTGGTTTTCCTAGGCTAGCACTTTGAATTGCACCCAGAAGTAAAAGCCAGTGCAGATGCTGATCTCATATCCCATAGGAAATTTAGTCCTAGACGCTGCAGACTGCCTCTCTCTGTATGCGCCATCAGAACAAGAGGGATTATCTTGCCTGTATGTAACAACATAGGGAGGGCCAGGGAGCATGGTGTTCTTAGTGGAGGCTGATTGACTCTGTTGACTTCTTGTGTTGGCCTGATGAGGTATAAGGCCCAATGGATTCTGTATCGTGGTGTGAGAGCCCACAAATTGTTTGTTGACAGAATATACAGTTCATGAATAAATAAGCCCTTTCTGTGACTGTTTTAACATCCCAGCCTTCTCAGCTACCATGTATTTGTGTGTTTCATTTGCAGGTATGTGGCTGCCCTCTGTACTGGAAAGCCCCCATGTTCAATGCGGCAGGGGGAGAAAGGACGGGATTTGTATCTGTACATTCGTTCGTAGCTATGTGGAGACAGTGAGTACAGCATATAAGAACGTTCTTCCTCAGAAAAGGAAAAGGCCAGCCACCCAATTGCCTGCCCTAACACTTCTTCAGTTCTGCTTTCCTGCTCACCCACCAGGCTCTTCAAACCCCTCCTCCTTCTGTCCAACTAAATCTGTCTTTTAAAATCGACATTGGTTTCAGTTATCTTTCCCATCATTTACTGAATGTTTGTTTCTCCCAATGCTTTAATAGAGTCTGCATCCATTGATTAGGAATAGCCCATATCTGCAAATGTTGTGTGTATGAGGTACAGTGACATGGACACTGAGTGAGTCTGGAGATAGTATCATTCCCTAGAATAGTGGGTCCTATTCTGGGATGGACGGTAGAGTCCTTTATGCTGTAAATTGTTTGGCAACCCCTGTTGGAGGCACAATTCCACAGGATTGCTTTCAAATCTGGCCCATTTGGGAGGAGGAGGGGGAGGGAGCACTATGCAGTCTTCTTCCAACTGCAGAGCCTCTCTTTGGCACACTTCCTACTTGGGCACTTTAAGTGTGCCTATCCTTGCATCTCCCTGGCCTGTCTCCAAAGACCCCTCCCTGCCAAAGTGGAGCACAGCTCTGTGGCATTCAGTAGAAGTGCACCCCCGGCCCTGACTCTCTGCATCATGTTCCCTCGCTCCAGTGAATATGCAACCATTCTGCTCCCTGGCATTGATTCAGGAAAGTGCTTAAGTTCTGCAGACTTTGTGATGATATGCTTTCCTGAATCAGGGCCCTGTCAGCCACTGGTATTTGTTATGCTTGTTACTTTACATCCCCCGAGGTTAGCTCTACACCTCACACAGGTGGAAAGACATTGTCTCTGGAGAGCTGACAGTCTCTCACGAGTGCTGGTGCAGCGTGTGTGTGCGTAACAAGAAGTAGGGAAATGGGGCAAGAGAGGAGGAGGCTTACAGTGACTGGTCACATTGTTATTGGGATTAGTCCTACTTACAGGATGGAAGCTCTGTCAGGAGAGGAGTCTAAGGAAGTATTTAAATGAGGAGATTGAAGGGCGTGATGGAGGAGAAGTAGACGGGCATCCCAAGTGCAGGGGGCAAAGAGGGTGTTACGATGATGATGTGAGGGAAGCAGAACTGGGGCTCTGCTGTCATTGTGGAGGTGTGGGAGGAAGTAGAGGGTAAACTGGAGGTTGCTGAGATGTGGGTGGGAGTGACATGACACAATGGGTCAGATCCTGAGGCTTTACTTGTTTTTCATTTGTTACCAAATGCCTGAGTAAGCACGTGGCCCTGTAAGAGGAGTTTCACTGTCTCTGGAGTATGCCATTGTCAAGGCTACTTTCTGAATTCTCTCCTGTGGCTACTGAGAGCTCTGGCTAGAAGGCTCAGAATCACAGATAGTGTGAGATGGAACAGCCCTGTTATCTTACCCAGTCTTTGTGCCTGTAGGACATGTCTGCAATATCACTTAGTTTAATTTTTAAAGTCCCAAGCAGTATGATTTCCACCTCTTCCACAGCCCAGTTCAGTGGGCACCCTTCAAATCCTTCAAACTGCCTTTGGAGCTGTGCTCCGTAGGTATTTCCTGAGCTAAATATAAAAACTGTTGGGATAACATCATCAAGTTACCAAAGTAAAACTGTAAAATGTATAAGGATAGTCACAGTCTGATTGTTTTTGTTGACATATATGTTGTATCATAGGTTCCTCCACTGAGTCCTAATTAATCTCTCTTGCATATCAAATAGTTCTTATCCCTTCTTCATTGTTATAGCCTTCAAATATTTGTAGACTGGTATCATGCCCTACTTTGTCTTTTCCTTGCCAAACTATTTTTTGCTGTTTTAATCTTTCCTCAGTTTCTCCAGGCCCCTGATCGTTTTTATTGCTCTTCTGTGAAGACCCTTCAATTTTCAGACATTCATAGATTCCAAGGCCAGAAGAGACCATTGTGATTCTCGAGTCTGACCCCCTGTATAACCCAGAATTTCCTAGAACTTCCCCACAATAATTCCTAAAGCAGCTCTTGTAGAAAAACACCCGATCTTGATTTAAACATTGTCAGTGGTGGAGAATCCACCATGATCCTTGGTAAATTGTTCTAATGGTTAGTTACACTCACAATTAAAAATGTGCACCTTATTTCCAGTCTGCATTTGTCTACCTTCAACTTCCAGTTATTGGATCATGTTAGATCTTTCTCTGCTAAGAGGCCATTATTAAATATTTGTTCCCCATGTGGGTACTTACAGACTGTCATCAAGTCAACCCTTAACCATAGCCATATTGAAACAGGCCTTCTTTTTAAAACGTGGATGCCTAACTTTAAACACCCAAGTCCATTTTAGGCACCTAAATAAGTGGCCTTATTTTTCAAAAGTGCTAAGCACCCAAAAATCTCATTCAAGGTCAGTGGGAGCTACTTAGTGTGCAGAAGTTTTGAAAATCAGTCCACATATTTTAATATGGTCTTGAGAGCCCAACTTTCTGCTCTCATTTTAAAACAGCTCAGCCAGAATCTAGTGCCTCTCTTTTTGGTGAGATATGCGTTTGCATATGCAGCCCAAAGCCTCTCTGCTCTTTCTGCAGCTATCAAACTGCACATTCATGTCTAATTTGCCGTTCACTATCACAACAGCCTCTCCAGTGTTGAAGTTGCAATTCTTATTATAAAGGCCTATATTAGTTTCCCTGTAGCTTTGGAATTGCAAGTTGGTTTAGCCTGAAAATTGTCAGATTCACTCTGCAGCACAGCAGCATGTTTCTGCAAAGAGTGATTAAAACTCACTCTGTTTTAATGTTATTGAAAGTTTGCCCTAACTTTTGCGTCAATACTTCATTATGACTCTAAAAATGCTCTTCACATTAGATTTTCACACTGGTTTATGAAAGAGGCAATTTAAAGAGAAAAAATAACCAAAAATTTAAAGAGTTAAAAACTGGGCATGATGCTCCATCAGTCAAGCTGATGGAGGAAGAATATGGTGACTGAGCATACTTTTTAATCTGTCCCTTAATGGGCTGGGCCTACGGTAACTGTCCACAGGGCATGCGTGCTAGATCCACTGTTTACACTTAAAGAGACAACATAAGAAATCTCTACTCATAACCTTCACTTAATAAGTGTTAACGCATTTCTCTAGAGGGACCATTATATTTGCCCCTATTTTCAGATTGATGTGATGGAGCCACTTTGATTAAGTATATTGCATATTCTGTATTTGGTAATGGGTAAAGTATTCGTGACATGCGATGATGAAATACTTTATATTCCAGCATTAACTAAGGAGGAGCATCTACTAAAGTTAAACATTTAAATCAGCAAGACTAGATTACATGCACCTCAGATTTATAGCAGAACTGGCTGAGGAGTGGGTCCCGCTGCAAAGCCACTGAACACGAACTCCCAGTGCCGCGTTATGGCTAAATGCTGTGCATTTGTTTATTTAACCATTTTCTACAATTTCCTGTTTTCAAGCCTCTAACGCCTCAGTCCAGCAAGTACTTAAATATGTCCATAACTTTATGCTCCTGAGTATTCCCAATGAGTTGAATGAGACTATGCACATGCATAAAGCTACTCACAGGTGAAAATGCGCATAGGACTGAGTGCAGGTGTCTAATAACTAATTCTTATTAATGATAAGTAATTACTAGTAAATAACAAATAATGTGTTTTAATTTTTGCAGTTCTTGAAAATTACTGAGTAATTTTTCTTTGAGTAACTTATTGTTTCCATCACAATAACTGGTGAAATCTCTGGAGCCTGATACTTTCTACATTGTTTCTCAGTCCCTGTTACGATTATTTTTCAGTAAGGGCTTGGTGAAAACCTGGGAATTTCTCATTTTTGTGTATGTGTTTCGGTTCTATAGACACCAGTTATTTGGATAACTGTGTTAATCTTGACCGACAATGTTACGCAATAGGAAATAGCGAAGACTGAAATAATGTTCCACTCTTCTGAAGTACTCACTCCTCTGGGTCACAGACAGAAGATATCATCCTATAGAGCATATTTCCATTCAGTAAAGCACCACACCCTGCTAGCAATTTTTATAGTTGGAGCAGATTCCCCTCCACAGCCTCCCTCCCCAACCTTCTCCACTTCCCACGCACACACTTGACAAAAGAAGCCATTGTTTGCCTCTTTGGGGTGATTTGTATGGTAGGGAATTTTGTCAGTAGAGTTTGGCAGCATCTTCAAATACTGCAGTCTTGGAAAAAGATTAAACTATAGGGGAGAGATTCTATTATGGCATCTGATTGGATCCATCTTTAACAGATGCTAAATGTTCAATTATTTTTTCTATGTTAAAAGAGATCAGAACTCCATAAGAAATGGATATTAGCAATATATGTCTTGATTTTAGTAAGGCTTTTGACACAATCCCACATGACATTCTCATAAGCGGAGAAATGTGTTCTAGATGAAATTACTATAAGGTGGGTGCACAGCTGGCTGAAAGAGTGTACTCTCAGAGTAGTTATTAATGGTTCACTGTCAAAGTGGGAGGTGTATCTAATGGGGTCCCACAGGGGTCAGTCCTGGGTCTGATACCGTTCAATATTTTCATTAATGAGTTGGATAAAGGAGTGGAGCAGGGCCGGCTTTAAGCTGATTCCCTCGATTCCCCGGAATTGGGCCCCACGCCTAAGAGGGCCCTGCGCCTTAGGCGTCTTTTTTATTTATTTATTTATTTATTTTACTCACCTGGCGTTGGGGGGGGGGTCTGCTCCAGGTCTTGGGCAGCATTTCGGTGGCAGGGGAGTCTGCTCCGGGTCTTGGGCGGCATTTCAGTGGCGGGGGGTCCTTTGGTGCTGTGGAAGACCCGGAGCGGATCAGACTGCCGCTGGGTATTCAAATCAGGCCCTACCGTCCATAAAGCCGGCCCTGGAGTGGAGAGTATGCTTCTAAAATTTGCACATGATACTAATCATAAGGGTAGTTAAGCTCTGGAATAGGCTTCCAAGGGAGGTTGTGAAATCCCCGTCACTGGAGGTTTTTAAAAACATGTTGGAAAAACACCTCTCAGAGATGGTCTAGGTTTACGTGGTCCTGCCTCAGCGCAGGGGGCAGAACTTGATGACTTCTTGAGGTCCCTTCCAGCCCTACCTTTCAACGATTCTATGAATATTGATTTCTAAGGGCCAGTTCTGCCTCTCTTACACACACAGGGTTCAGTTCTCCCTTTTGCAGAGGACTAGCAAAAACCCTATTGTGCCACATACTTCCTTCTTAAACCCCCAAGTTAGGGCCTAAATGGGATTCAAGTGGTATATAGGCCTTATGCTTTTGCTTTGCAGAAAGGTGAATTTCACCCATTCAGAGTAAAAGAGGCATATTCATGTACTGAAAATGTAGTTTTCAGACAGTGAGAAGACATGAATCTTTCCAACTGATAAGGGAAGCTAAAAGTATAAATGAAAAAATCTGTGGCCAGTGGAGTTAAGGATAATAAGAATAATTTTTTAAAATAAATAAGAAACAAATGCAATCATCATAACATTGGTGTAGGTCCAGTATTAGATGGGTATAGCAAAATTATCAATCATGATGCAGAAAAGGTTCTTCAATAAATATTTCTGTTGTGCATTTGAAAAACAGCTGGATGACTTATTTTTTATCTTCCACAGTTAATTAAATACTTTCTATTCCAACAGTAACTAGGTAGAATGTTAAACAGAAAACTGCTAAAGCCAAACATTTTTTAAAACTGCAGGACCAGATAACTTGCAACCAAGAGTTTTAAAAGAATTAGCCAAGCAGGAGATTATCAAGTAGAAGTAGAGAGGTGATATTACCACTGTATATGGCATTAGTGAGGCTATTACTGTATACTGTGACCAGATCTGATATCAACACTTCAAAAAATTGGAAAGTCTAGAAAAGAGCTGCAAGAATGATATGCAGTGTGGAAAACCTGCCTTGTATAGAAAGAGATGAGGGCAACTCAATTCTAGATTAGTTTATCCTAGAGAAGATTAAGAAGTCACTTGATCATAGTCTGTAAGTACCTGCATGGAGAAAAGAATTCTCTAACCTAGCAGACAAAAGCATAAGATGATCCAATGACTGGTAGCTGAAGCCAGCCAGATTCAGATTAGAAATAATAATAATAATTAATTAACCATTGGAACAATTGACCTACAGTTTTCCACCTCTTTAAGTGTTTTAAGGCAAGCCTGGATGTTCCTTTCTAAGAGATCTGCTCTAGCTCAACCAGAAGTTATAGGCTTGATGTAGGAATCACTGGGTGAAATTCTTTGGTCTGTTAAGCAAGAGGTCAAATGAGACGATCCTAATGATACCATCTGGCCTTAATACCTGTGGCTCTATGAAATGGGAATGCTGTTCTAAGATACCTGTAGGAAGAGTAAAGAGAACAAAACTATACATTTTTAGCAAATAAGCACAGAGATTGATTTCTTCAAGTCTCAGAATTTAAATAAACCAAGGGTAGGCAACCTATGGCACGTGTGCCAAAGGCAGCATGCAAGCTAATTTTCAGTGGCTCTCTCACTGCCAGGGTCCTGGCCACTGGTCTGGGGGGCTCTGTATTTTAATTTAATTTTAAATGAAGCTTCTTAAACATTTTAAAAACCTTTTTTACTTTACATAGAACAATAGTTTAGTTATATATTATAGACTTATAGAAAGAGACCTTCTAAAAATGTCAAAATGTATTACTGGCATGCAAAACCTTAAATTAGAATGAATAAATGAAGACTCAGCACACCACTTCTGAAAGGTTGCCAACCCCTGAAATAAACACTTAATGTAAACATTTGACATACTGCACTGCATAGGTAGGCAAGTAACTGTACTGATGATTCCCTACAATGAACAGTAAAACACAGGGATAAGAAGTACTATAACTGTTGCCTTCAGAAGGCTTTTTCTTTTTCTTCAAGGCAATCATTTCTATTTGACAGTTGTAACAGTTATGGAGCTAGCTGTGCCAGTGCCCCCCTCAGGTGTGTGGCCTCTTTCACCTTAGCTGTCTTGGGGTGGAATCTTGTGATTCTTATACTCTTTGGCCAGACCCTAAGAACACGGCCTCATGTACAAATTACTTGTAACCCTGCAGGGCCAACTGGTTTCAGATGCCTTCGTTTCTTCCCTTCGGGGTCCTGTGATATTGACCAACAGCCTCCTTCAAACAAAGGTGTTTTATTTAGCAGTTGGAACAAAACATAAAACACAAAAAGAATTTTAAAAATAACAGCCTACTTGCATTGTCTTATCTAGCGTTACGCTGCCCTACAAGCCCAGTTAGATGCACTTTCCTCTTCAGCTGCAGACACAGAACACAATCAACTTACGTTCTCCTAGCCAGCCCAGATCCTGCTGTGTGTCTGTGTGACTCTGTCTTGACCCAACCTTTTCAAACTGGCTTGGACACTCCCCCAGAGTGTGGGCTAGTCCTATGAAAGTTACTGGCTCTTGGAATGTCTCTTAGCAACTCTCCCATTTAAGTTGTTAGGTGACTATTGGATGGGCAGGCTGGCGCGGCTACCCAGATAGACCCTTAGAGTAAAATATCCATCCCCTTTTATGAGACAGTGACACCTTGGTGGTGACAGATCCACCTTGGTGGAGAAACCATATTAGCAATCACCAAAGAGCACACCTATATTGTCACAGTAACATCAGGGAGAAACAATATTCAACCCCTCCAAGAAACACTTGGGCATTGTTTCAAGGTATCAAAGAATAAAATAAGGTGTTACCTTTCTGATGTCAGGTGTGCATAATTTACATGGTCACAACTTTGCATAAATTACATAACTTCTGGCTGAAATTTGGCACTTTAAATAAGGAGCCTAACAATCAAACTGTGGCTTCTGATTGCTATGTCCTCTAAGAGTATGAATTAGTTTGAGTAATTTAGAGCCTTATCTCTCTCTCTCACAGATTACTACAGAGCTGCCATGATGATGCAGCCAAATTTCTATACCTTCTAGCAAAATCCAGCTGCAACTACCTAGAGCAGGAGGATTTCATCCCACTACTTCAGGTACATAAACCTTGCTCAGCAGTACCTGGTTGAGTGAGCAGGGGGAAGGGTGTTGCTAATTTTGGATATTTGTTTGTAACTTCTTCAGTGTATGTAAAGGGCATGCAGAGCTTTGAATAGGCTCTACTTGGGGAGGAACTTTTTAGACTTAAATTTAAATATTAATGTAAGGGGCTGCTCATTTCTGAAGGAGCTGAGCAGTGGCAGCTCCTGCTGAAGTTATGCAAAACTTTAACTTGACCCATGGTCTCCAGTTGGGGTAACCATTTGGAATTAACAGGTAGCTAAACTGAATCCACCCAGCTCCTCCATGTGCGTGTATCTGCAAATCTCAAAACTCAGGACTGGAGAGCATGCAAGGCACTGTGAGATCGATAGATATTAGACTAAAGTGTAAAACCTTTGCGTGTTAAGAGTGCAGTTAACAGTTAGTTATTTAGTTTACCTAATAACACTTCTTCCGGACTACCAAGTGCAATCTACCATTGAAATATTTGCAAAGAATTATGAAACTAAAGTATTGTAAATGTCAGCTAGCCTATCACATATTTATATTCCACTGTACAAAAAGCTTTTCTTTGTATTCTACCTAAATTATCCTTGTTTTAATTTCATCCCATTGCTTTTTCTTTTACCATTATACACTATAAAAAACAAACATCCCCCTCAATTCTTGGTGTCTAGTTCCTTCAAATATTTGTAGCTGCATATCATAGAATCATGGGACTGGAAGGGACCTTGAGAGGTCATCTAGTCCAGTCCCCTGCTCTCATGGCAGGACTAAGTATTATCTAGACCATCTCTGACAGGAGTTTGTCTGACTTGCTCTTA
This sequence comes from Gopherus flavomarginatus, assembly GCF_025201925.1. NCBI lineage: Eukaryota > Metazoa > Chordata > Testudines > Testudinidae > Gopherus > Gopherus flavomarginatus. The sequence continues at coordinate 64,974,461 of NC_066624.1, forward strand.
AAAATCTCCAATGATGGAGATTCCACAACCTCCCTAGGCAATTTATTCATGTCCCTCCTTAGTTTTTGTTGCTAAGCTTTATACGTAGGTAGCTCTTTTAATCTTCCTTCCATAAATTAGTCCCTCCAGCTCTTCTGATCATTGGCCCATGCCCTTCTCTGAGCTCCTTCCAGTGTTAATACACTTCTGATACTGTGGTGCCCACTGTACATAACCATGGAGATGTCTTGAGGGGCAAGATTGGATCTCTCAGATGGTGCTTGCCTTCCCGCAAAAAAACTGGTTCCATTATGGGGTGGTGGATAAGAGTTTTGGGATGGATTTTTCTCATACTTCTTGGTGTCACTTTTCATGTTTCCTCTCCTGACTGACAACAGCTTCATTTTGCAGCTGCCAGTGCAATCTAAGAACTGTATAATCCTTTTTGTGGATTCATAGATTCCAAGGCCATAATGGACCCTGTGATCATCTAGTCTGACCTCCTGTGTAGCATAGGCCAGAGATTATCCCCAAAATAACCTGTCAGTCAGTGGCTATTCACCACCACTGGCCCTCAAGGAGGCCATGCATATGCTCAGAGCCTCCACAGCATCTTCTTATAGATGGAGCATAGTCATGGATACTTCCCTCTTGCCACTGGAGATGCTTGTAGTACAGGCATGTAGTGCTTATGCAGCCATCCTGTTGGAGGCTTCTTCCATTCATGATACGAGCAGGTCTTTCACAGTCAGGAACAGGTCACAACCATGCAGCTTTGGCTGAATTCCATACCACTAGGCCAGGATTTGGCACTAAAAAATAATTATTCTGAGAGAAAGAGAAATACAAAAATAATCAAGTTAGTATGGAAAAGGTATGAACTGTAGCTATGCATATCCTACCGATCACAAAAGATTGTATCTTTATGAAAGATGATTTAAAAAAGCAGCTTTTCTCCTGTTGTTGGATATTGCTCTGGAAAGAAACAAAGGGCTGTTTTTAAAGTCTTTCAGAAGAACACTTATTTCTGATGTATCAGTATGACAAATATTAATATCTGTGAGGCATTAAAAGGGGATTCGGGGAGGAAAGAGTCATATGGTCCAAGTAACTAAAAATTTTTTCTCTATCAGTAAAAATTAGTTTTCATCTGCTCACTAATTCTTCCTTTGTTTTTCTGTCTTTAAGTAAATCAAAATGGCCCAGCAGGTGCGTATTGTCCAGAAAATGCCTGTACTTTTACAAGGTTCATTTTAAAATATTGTAATTTATCTTTTTAAATGCTGCAGTTGCAGTTTGGAAAGTGCCACAGAGCATCACTTTGTAAACTCAGTCATTTTTAAACTCTAATTAAAAGGAAAAAAACTCTTGTTCCAATTTCATTTGGTTTTGTCTTTCAGGATGTGGTTGAAACGCATCCTGGCCTGACATTCTTGAAGGATGCTCCAGAATTCCATTCCCGCTACATTACTACGGTAGGCTGACTCTAGGAGTCTCCACATAATCCTGACATTCCAAGTCCCTCTTGTTACACAATCTGCCACTATTTATATAAGCAAGTGTTTTGAGTTATTTGGAAAAATATGTGTTTTACCCAGGCTAATAATGGTGAGCAATCTTATTGTACCATTTTGGCATTTAATTGTGCTGCAAGTTGGATTTTTTGGCCTCTCTCCTGACAATAGGCATCATGGTAGCCATGGAAATAAGTATGTGATCCTCAGCCAGTAGATTTATCATAATACAGATGGGCAGCTGAGATACAGCATGGATGATCTTTGGAAAGACTCCTGTTGTTCTCTCTTAAGGCACATTAGCTCGAGGTTGCACTATTTCAGTGGTAAATGAATAACACAGATAAATGCCTATAGTATCTGACATCATAGCCGTCCTTGTTAATATAACCCTGTTCAGTTTGTCCGCTTTCCATACCCGTTCCAGCCATTGCATTGTGTGGCTTCCAAAACTGTGGGGAGGCTGTACTATTGATTTATATTCACAAACAAAAAACTTAATTTAACATTAGCTAAGATTGCTCTCATCAATAAACTTAACCATAACAAATAGGAAATACAAAATCAAAGATTAATAGGTAGCAAAGTCAAGCACTCTCAAGTTAAGAAATGCTAGAATGAACATTGGCCATGCAGTCTTTTTTCACCCCTCTAGTGGATATGCATTATGATACATTCTTTAATTGCATGCATAAGTGACCACCTGTGAAAAGTTTAGTGTAAATGACTTGGCCAGCATCTCTTGGAAACTTGGTGGCTGAGGCAGGGATAGAATCTGAGGTCCTATGTGATGCTGCACAACCACTTACACCAAACTTTTTTGCAGGTGGTCACTTCTGCATCTACTTAAAGACTATATCATAATGCATAGGCGGAAGGCGCGCTGAATAGGCAACATTCATTCTGGAGTTTCCTAATTTGAGAGTGCTTGAATTTTGCTACTTTTTAATCCTTAGCTTTGCATTTCCTATTTTTTTGTGGTTTAGTTTACTGATGTGAGCAACCTTAACTAATGTTAAACAAAGGATTTTTGCGTGTGTGAATTTCCTTAGTTTTTAATGGCACATATTTAAAAGATTTTCTATTTAAATAATAACATGCTTAATACATAAAGCATTTGTTGTGTTCAATGTATATTTTATGGCCATTGTTATCTTTGTGAAGCTCCATATTTCACCACTTAGTGCCATGTTGACCGATATACTGAAAGTAATTAAATTAAACTGTGTGCAAACAAAACATATTTCTTTTTAAATTTAACTTCAGTTTTACTGCAACTTATGATTCTACGTGACATTTTAAAAAATTGTGTAACAGAAAACTGACCTGGGACTAACAGATCTATAATTTCCCACTTTCTTTGTGAATATTTGCCTTTTAAAGTCCTAGCCTCCAATTTGTAAGAAGCAGATAATCTACAGGAGAGGATCTGTAATTATAAGGGACAGGGCCATGGCCATATGCATTCTGGCCTGCTGGTTACAGTGGGGCTGGGGCCCACATGTCAGCTTTGATATTTGTGAGTAGGGGTCGAAGGATTCGCTAGAACAGGGGTCTCAAACTCAATTTACCTTAGGGCCAGTGCCAGTCCTCTCATCCTCCCAGCGGGACAATAATGTCACTGAAGATGGTGCTCAGAAAAGAAAATGTTTATATTGTACTTTTTATTTCACATTTCTTAGAAATAATAAAACTATCATACAAGTTTATACAATTCTTCACCTGCCAGAGAGTTTTTAGTGTTTGCCAGTCATCTGACAACGCTTCAGTTCTCTCAGTTTGTTGATGTTTGGCCTCAGTGACTGAGCAGTAGAAACCTTCAGGATTGCAGCAAGGTGTGCATCAGATAGTTGTGTTCAGTACTTTGACTTGTTTATATTCATTGTGGGGAAAAAAGTGAAGCTGCCTCCATGGCTGATTCTGCCAGGCAAGTAATGATGCTGTCTCCATGGCTGACTCTGCCCGGCAACTAGTGATGATATCTCTGTCCCTCTCCCCATGCCAATGGGAGCTGCGGTGGGTGGCGCCTCAGCAGACATTGCCAGCAGCCTGGCTGCATGCATCTCTCCTTCAGGGGCTGCAGTGGGGATGTTCTTGGACTGCAGATGGCCTGCGGGCAGGACTTTGAGACCCCTGCACTAGAGCCAGGTTCAATAAGCAAGAGTCGGGATCGGAGGCCAGAGATCAGAGGTATGACCAGGCTGAAGGCAGGCAGGCAAGAGTCAGGGTCATACTCAGCCCAGGATTGGAGACTGGAGATTGAGGTCCAGAATTGCAGCACGCCTGAAGTGTGTGTGGCTGCCCAGACAACTTCCTGGGGTGCACTCCAGAGTTAAATAGGGTGACTCGCCAGTAGGAGGGGTGCAGGATACTGTCACTCTGGATCTTTTGGGTGGTACTTCCTGCGGCACCTGTTCTCCAGAATGCTGCTGGTGTCACCATGGGAATGTCAGCTGCCCAAGGCTCAGCTGACCCGTGTTCTAATCCCAACGTCTTTACAGTAATTTTGTGTCTTATTTTCATGTAACCCTTTCTGAGGAAAGGAACAAACAATTCCTCTGTGAAAAGAAACAGTGTAACTTACCTGAAGCCCAAAGGACTACTCTAGGAACTTATCCAAACCCAGTTTGCTCTCTTTGCCATTCCTCCTGGGACCCTGCTCTGGAATAACGTTATGGTTGTCTGAAGGTCATATCAAAGGCATATGTTGCCATGACAACCAAGGCAATAGGTTTCAGAGTGGTAGCTGTGTTAGTCTGTGTCAGCAAAAACAACAAGGAGTCCTTGTGGCACCCTAGAGACTAATACATTTATTTAGGCATAAGCTTTCGTGGGCTAAAACCCACTTCATCAGATGCATGGAGTGAAAAATAAAGTAAGCAGTATAAATATTACAGCACATGAAAAGATGGGAGTTGACTTACCAAGTGAGGGGGGGCGTCAGTGCCGGTTCTCAACAGTTGACAAGAAGGGGTGAATATCAAAAAAGGGAAAATTACTTTTTGTAGTGACCTATCCACTTCCAGTCTTTATTCAAGCCTAATTTGATGATGAACAGTTTGCAAATTAATTCCAGTTCTGGAGTTTTTGAAGTTTTTGTTGTTGAAGAATTGCCACTTTTAAGTCTGTTATTGAGTGTCCAGGGAGACTGAAGTGCTCTCCGACTGGTTTTTGAATGTTATAATTCTTGATGTCTGATTTCTATCCATTTATTCTTTTGCGTAGAGACTGTCCAGTTTGGCCAATGTACATGGCAGAGGGGCATTGCTGTCACATGATGGCATATATCACATTGGTAAATGTGCAGGTGAATAAGCCCCTGATGATGTGGCTGATGTGGTTAGGTCCTATGATGGTGTCCCTTGAATAGATATGCAGGCAGAGTTGGCAGCGGGGTTTGTTGCAGGGATTGGTACCTGGGTTAGTGTTTTTGTTGAGTGGTGTGTGGTTGCTGGTGAGTATTTGCTTCAGGTTGGGGGGCTGTCTGTAAGCGAGGACTGGCCTGTCTCCCAAGGTCTGTGAGAGTGAGGGATCGTCCTTCAGGATAGGTTGTAGATCCTTGATGATGCACTGGAGAGGTTTTCGTTGGGGGCTGTAGATGACGGCTAGTGGCATTCTGTTACTTTCTTTGTTGAGCCTGTCCTGGAGTAGGTGACAGGCAATAGTCACTCCCACGCATATGCTAATAAACTAGAGGGCAGGTGTGCTGAGTGGCTGATTATCTCTGATATCATAGTGTTACTGCTCTGGCAACAGCCAGGAGCAGCAAATGCATGTTGTGTGGAAAATTCAAACTCCTCTGCGTTTCCAGTTTCCCAACTTTCCTAAAAAACCCTAAAACATATAAGCGCAAAATACACATTGGAGATCATTCCACACATTAATTACTAGCTGAAATTTGGTTCCTATTCCCCATGGCATGTTTACCAAAAAGGGTTCAGAAAGAAAGGTGAGACACTAAGGTCCAGACCCTGTAAAACAGAAACTTACGATGCAACCTTAATATCTCACTAGAAGATCATAGCAGCATGTGAAAGAATGCCCTTGGCAGCTTTTAAATATTCAGTTATAATTAACAACTCCCACAAGCAAGAGAGAAAAAACTAACTTTAAACCTTCCCCAAAAGTCAGGGGAAGTAGATGGGCTTTGCAGTCAGTTTGGGTAATTTCAGATCAAGGTTAGGGTAGCAAAAACCAAAGTCTAGGAGCCTTCACAGAGAATGCTCTTGCCAGTTGCTTCCTGTCTCCTTGAGGACTCTACATAGGGGCTCCAGTTCAGGCATTTCCACTGACTGCAGCTGTGGCAGCATGGCATGAGGAGAGCAGGGTGACCCAGGTAGGTCAAAACCAACACCTTCAACTCCATTCACAAGCCAGCTTGAGAGCTGGTGCAGAGCACCGAGCACTGCTGTATTATGCTCATGGTGGGACATTGTCACACACTGTGCCAACACCTCTGAACTGTGGGGCATAGACTAGGGTACTGTGAAGGGGAATGAGACAGAAAAAACTCAGGAGCTTTAAAAATATAGGAAAAAGAGACATCCTTTTAAGCCTTGTAAAACTGAAATAAATGTAAGTTACAGCAACTTCCTAACAATGCGACTCCCATTGTCAGGAGAAAACTTTGTGTAGTTTGAACAGAAATTTTTCCAGGCTGCTGTGGGCTTCTGCCTAAGCTAAGCTCCCAAGTTACATAGCTGCCAAGTTTTAAGTTCCATGGGTGACATTATATGCAAATATTTTGCATATTTGCAAATCATTTGCATGTGACTATAAACTCCAGCTTGTGGGCAGCACATCATGCCATGGGCAGCAGGATGTGGAACTGCACAAAACATGGCAGCTGAGACTGGGGTTAGGTGGGAGAGAGTCTGGGGAGCTGCTAGGATGCATGAGTGTGGGGGTGCCGTTAAGTGTCTGTGGTGTGTAGATGTCTGGGTGTTGGGGGTACAAGGGTGTCTGGGGTGGCAGAGAGGTAAGTGCTGGAAGGTAATGGGGCACAGATGCTGAAGGGAGACTGGAATTGCTGAGGGGAGTCTGGGGGTGCTGTATGACGTGGGTGCTGGGAGTCTGAGGGGGAAGCTGGGGGCCTGTTCTGTATAGGTTCTTATACCACACTCCTCACCATAGTATAAGTGCATGTGCCAGTCGTGCATTAAGCAAAGTGTCTTAACATCTGTCATGTGTGGTTTGTTTTCTCTCTCTCACCCTCCCCTTGGGGAGAACTGTTGTGCAGAGGAGGGTTTTGGTTTGGTAGGGTGGGTTTTTTTGGTTTATGTCCATTCTGCTAGGTTTGTATTGGAGAAGGCAGGACAAAGGAGTGCTCCTTGCTCTTGGAGCGGCACATGGGGAGGTCTGGGATGGTCCTTACTCCCATGCGGGAGATCGTTCCACAGTATGGGACTGGAGCCTGAGAAAGTCTGCCTCTGGCAGAGATGAGCTCTATCCATATGGCACAAAAGAGTGAAGAGTGGTGGTGTTGATTAGTCTACATACCAGATCACTAGACTCTTTTAGGTACCCTGAGCCCAAGCTATGGACCGCCTTGAAAATAAGGACTGAGACCTGGAAATTGACTCTATTCTTTGGGAAGCCGATGTGGGGAGCAAAGAACAGATTTGATGTGCTCCTGGTAGCCTGTGTTGTTGAGGAGACACACTGTAAGGGACTGTACTAGTTGGAATTTCCTAAGTGCTGAAGGCCTCGTGCCTGGGTATATTCCATTGCCATACGCCAGACGGGAAGTGATGAAGGCATGAATAACTGAGGCCAGGTCTTTGTCCACCAGGATGGGATGGAGTCTTCTAGCCATCTGGAGCTAATAGAGAGTGTTATTCATGATGCTGCCGTGTGAGAGCTCAGCATCAGCAAGGGAACCAGGAGCACTCCTAGACAATGGACTGTATTGACCAGTTGTGGGTGTGACCCTTCAGCCAAAGGAGACTGCCCTACAGCTGCAAAGTCCTCCATGTACTTTTCTCTGCCCAGCTGCATCACTCTGCCTTGCTCTGGCTCAGCTTCAGCCAGCTGTTGTCCTTTGTGAGCTGATCTCATCCAGCCCAGGGCCATGCTGGTGGCAGTGATGTGGTGGCCCACGGTGATGAGCTGGTAGATCTGGCCCTGGAGCCTGTGTTATCTGACTCATTCTTCTAGCCACAGCCCCCTTCCCAGCCCACTGCTGCTGACAGCCACTCCCTCTTCCCCTAGGATCCAGCGTGTGTGCAGCCCAAAATGGGACAGAGACCCCTGGCTGTGTGCAGGGCAAGCACCACAGTGACCTCTGGTGGCCTGAAATAGCAGTTGTAGCCATTCTTGCAGCCCTGCTGGATGCCCCTGGACTAGATGGACTTTGTGTCTGGTCTGCTATGGTAGTTGTTCTATTCACATAACATCTCAGCTGGGCTGTTAGAAAGCACACAGGGCATGAATGTCAAGTGAGATGCCAGATACTTGGCAGCCCCGAAACCTAACACAACCTTTCAGAGCTAGAGCAAATCTTTTCATCTAGACAGGCCTCTGCCTAAACCAGGATTCCAGATGAACTTCAGTCCCAGGCTGAATGAAGTCTCTGAAAGCTGGAGCAGTCCTCTCTCCAAGCCAATCTACCATAGCAGAATAGGCTGACTTTCTTTCAAAGCTGGGGCATGCTGTCTAGCAACCTATGAGCAGTCATTCTGTTATGGACCACTCTGTCACAGACATATCACTGAACAATTGGGCAGCTGACTTCTGCCCTATGGTCAGGTACTGGATAGATCTAAGCTATAGTCCCATGCAAAGTGTGCTGCAGCAGTCTCATTTTTAGGTGTCAAAGCCATGGATGAGAATAGGAAGAGCTTAGTGGGGCAGTGCACTTCTGATTGCCGGGTGAGAGTGCAGCAGGCTATGTTGCTTCCCTCTCTCAGGGCTGGTTGGCATGGCTGGAGTGCTGGGTGCTACAGAACCGAGACTCCCATTAATCAGTGATTCCAGCAGTGCAGATGACTCTTGTGCAGGGCCAGCCGTATGGAGGGTCAGCTCAGGGGCTGTGATCGCCTTGCAGTTGCAGGCAAGCAGTGGACATTTTGGTTTCCTCACTCAGCAGTGAAAGGCTGGTTTTAATGGATGCAGTTTTTACATCTCCTTTTATGTGCTGTTGAGTTGGATTTCTTTCCTTTAGTATTATGAAGCACGTTATTTCCATCAGGAGATAATAACAAAGGAGATGGCCATGTCCTTGGCAGTTGAGACCCTGGATCCCATCGATCCCTCCAAGGTAGAGTGCCCTACATACACTTCAAAGACACAATATGCTGTGCATACTGCGTGTGCATGAACCCACATATTTTTGCATTGCAGATGCAGACTCTAAGTAGAAAGCAGCTGCTGTGTTCATTGCTGAATATGGTACCCGTGAGGAGAAGATGCTCCTAGAGTATGTTAACAGTCTAGTATAACTAAGCTGTGTATGCACATTTTTAATACCCCCTGCCTCCCTCTGTCCCCATTAGAGATACAATAGAATTCTGTAGGCTGCATTTGACCTACCAGTATCTCTGACCCATTGTATGATGTCGGTATACTAAAGTCTTTATATTTCTTTCAACAGGTCCCCAGCCCTAAGTCCAGAAGTGATGGTATAGCATGTCCCATGGGGAATCACTTACCTGTAAAACCATTCCACAGTATGGCTTATCCTCCCAGAGCTAGTGCTCTGCAGTGATAGCAAAAATCTAAGCCAAGGAAGCACCAATAAAAGACCCTACTGGCAAAATATACTGTCTATTGAAAAGTGCATTGGGTTATGAGGTGCTGCCAGGTGTGGATGGAAAAAACTGAGCAATTCTGGTGATGTGAAGGGGAGAATGCAGGGAGGGAAGCCCAACTGCCTTAATAAAACTTTGTTTTTCCAGAAGTGGAGTTGTGTGAGTTGTTCCAAGGAAAGGGTGGGGAGAGGGGCTGGAACTGCCCTGCCAGTGTCCTAGAGTTAGAGCTGGGTCTTATGCAGAGGCCTGGGGCATGAGGAGGGACCCAGGCAGTGGCCTCTCATCACAGAATTTGTATACAAAGCTCAAAGCTGATAATCCGCAGTGCTGCAGAAAACTAAGCCAAGGAGACAATAGGAAGAGGTGTGGCTTTCAGGATCAGCAAGAAACCAAAAGCTCCTCAGAAGTGTTTACAGCAGAATTAGTCCTGGTAGCAGTTCACAGCATTCCTAAACTGGGAGTGCAAGGGCAGTTTTGCTCTGAAGCCCTCTCTGAGGAGTGACTGCACAATAAGAATGGGGAGTGGGGCCAGGGCCCAAATGCTTCAAGCTGCGCTGCAGCTCTGGCCCTACTCATGTGCACCTCCTGCTACTGATTGGTTTTATAACCTGGAACAAAGGAAGGAGAGGAAGTTTGCAGTGTAAAGCACATGGACCACTATCCTTCAAAGCAGAAATGGGTAAACTGCAGATTTGCATAAATTTGAATAAATCTAGAGTGACTGAGGGAAGGAGAGAGAATGGAAATGGAGAGAAATCCCAGTCTTTCATACTTTCCCTCCATATCCCTCACTTTTACAGCAGCGGAAGAGAGGGAGCATGAAGAAGATGTTCCTCTTAAGCAGGGGTGGGGGCAGGGAGGAATGCAGTGCTGTCTGCTACATATGCTGATTGGTGACATGTTTCAGTGGCTTTGATTGGCTGCCCAGCAGGTCAGGGAATGGAGAAGGCAGCCAATCAAAAGGGTTTCTTCCTGTTAGATTGCTGGTGTGACTGAGACCTATAGTCAGAAACCCTGTAGAGTTGGCAGGTTTGATAATGGCCCTTTCTGTAAGGTGAACTGGTGCAGTCCAAGCATGCGAGACAGACTGAGAAACCCTGTGGTAGTTAATAAAATCTTAAGTTTAGAGCTGCTGTGCAAACTGGAATCGAGAGTCAGTGTCACTTTTACTAGCGAAAATGTAGACCAGGATGACAGTGTCTGTCAGGAACACCCAGTAATTCCTGCATCAAACACAGCATCTTGTATTTGAGCTGGAACATAACTTTACAAAGACATCCCTTCTTGATTTAAATACTTCAAGTGATGGAAAGTCCATTGCATCTCTTGGTGAGCTGAGCCAATGGCTGATCACCATCAGTCTTAAAAATGTGGACATTATTTTCATTTTGATTTTGTCTAGCCTTAACTTTCAGCTACTGATTGTACTGGTCATCAGCTACACAACAAGAGTGGGTGAGGGGAATTTTTAGCCCAGCAGTTAGAGCAGTCAGATGGCTGAACCTGAGTTCAGTTCCCTCCCTCTGCCACAGGGGTGAAAGGATTTGAACAGAGGTCTCTCACCATTCCGAGGAGTCCTCTAACCACTGAGCTATGGGATATTCTAATGTGGAGGCAGGTGCCTCTCTCAGTCTGTCCTGTTGAAGCTGTTCCACTTCATATAAATACTTAGAGTGACTGAAGCAAGGGACCTGGACTCTGGGTCTCCCATATGGTGCCCTAACCTCTGGACCACAGAGTCATTCCCACGCTCTTTGGCCTAGTACCTCATGCCCAAAGTCATCCAGCAGACACTGACAGAGCCAGGAATAAAAAGCCCAGGGCCAGATGGGCAGGCAGACCTGCAGGGACTAAGTGCGTGGATGAGATGATAATATAGGGAGGAGGGTTTTAGGTTTATTAGGAACTGGGGAAACTTTTGGAAAAGGAGAAGCCTATACCAAACCTAAACCACCTAAACCAAAATGAAATCAGATTGCTTGCATGTGAAATTAGAAAGGTAGCGAATGTTTTAAATTAAGGGCTAGAAGAAAGCCAATAGGTGTGGCGGACCACACGGTTTGGGTGGACACATTCCTTAGGGATTACTTTATTAAAGGGGGAACTCTATATCCTAGTAAAGAGGAAAGGAAAGAAGCTGGTAAAGCAGAGCTCTGCACTAGTGAGAAACAGTCAAATGTAAAAGAGCCCCAATTAATATAACACAGGAAGGCAAGAAACTGAATATTGACAAAATGTACAATTGCTTGTATACAAATACTAGAAGTCTAAATACTAAGATGGGTGAACTAGAGTGCCTGGCAGTAAATGAGGATATTGATATAGTAGGCATTGCAGAAACTTAGTGGAATGAGGATAATCAATGGGACATGGTAATAGCAGGCTGTGACATACCAACTGTACAATCCAGACCAGCCAGAGGCTGTCACCCCTGCCCTGTAACCTGGGGTATGTTGCAATGCCTTGCTGCTGTGCCCTTCAACCTGGACTGCTCACAACTAGCCACCAGCATGCAGGTCATCCCCAGGTGTGTTTGTGTAACTGCAGCACTCTAGTCACACCCTGGCTGTCACCAGCCTTGGTTACACTGCAGGGTGACCCCAATGCATTCCCAGTCCCAGATTCCCGACCAGAAATGTATGTCTTGTACTTCCCAGCCCTCCCCAATCTAAATATATTAAATCCATTATTCCTTTAAGGGAATAATATACCATTTTATTACCTTAAATGGAGTTACCCAGATACTTCAGCTTGAAAACACTGGATTAGATAAAATAATAAAGTTTATTAACTACACAGAGAGAGATTTTAAGTAAGTACAAGTAATGAAGTATAAAAGTCAGAAATAGTTGCAAGAAAAATAAAGATAAAATGCTTTCTAGTGCTTCACTTAATAGACTATATTAGATTCAAGCAAAGTTTCTTAATACATGCTTCCAGCAAAATTATTGACCAAACTCTTCAGGTCAGGATCCCTCTCCCAGAGTCCAGTGGCTGTTTCCTTTGTTTTTTTCAGGCGCAGTGAATGCAATGGGCAGAGGGAGAGAGGTTTGTGTGTGCTTTGGGGTGTTTGTCCATTCTTTTTATAGTTTTAGTCCAGTCCTGTCCCGTCCCCTCCCCTTTGAAAAATATTTCCAGCTGAGAGACAAAGTGACTATGTGGAAGGATGTTCTCTGCTGGTTTTTTTTTCACCTGTTTGAGCTTCCTTTGTTTTCCCTTCCTGGCTGATAACTCTGTTTACTGCTTAAATGCAAATTACAAATTACAAATGTTTACAACAAACCTGTTTGCAGACTTCTGCCTGAGCAGGGCTGTGAGGTTTGGAACATAACATGGTACAGGGCAATCTTATAACTTCACATACAGTGTTTTGCCACACATATTTTATCGGGACAATATTGACCAGCAAGTTATCAGTTCCCAAATTATATCTTAGAAGGTGTATTTTGTACAAAGATTTTTACAGTAGTTTGTAGGGTGTGAATACAGGGGTATATTCCATCACACAGGATACAAAACATAAAGGAATGACAGAGTAGGTCACGCTGATGGAGGTGGAATCTCACCAAACTGGGTGATTTGGCAACAAAATGGCAGATGAAGTTCAATGTTGATAAGTGCAAAGTAATGCACATTGGAAAAAATAATTCCAACCAGACATAAAAATGAAGGGATCTAAATCATCTGTTACCACTCAAGAAACAGACCATGAAATCATTGTGACTGACTCTGAAAGCATCTGTTCAATGTGCAGCAGCAGTCAAAAAAGCTAGCAGAATGTTAGGAACTATTAGGAAAGGGATAGATAATAGGATAGAAAATATCATAATACCATTTTATAGATCCATGGAACACCCTACCCTGAATACTGTGTGCAGTTCTAGTTGCCCCATCTCAAAAAGATATATTAGAATGGGGAAAGCTACAGAGAAGGGTAACAAAAATGATTAGGGAAATGGAACAGCATCTATACAAGGAAAAATGTAAATGACTGGACCATTCTGCTTAGAAAAGAGACAACTAAGGGGCAATATTATAGAAGTCTATAAAATCATTAATGATGTGGAGAATGTGAATGAAGAAGTGGTGTTAGCCGTTTGTGTAACACAAATACTAGGGATCACCACCTGAAAATAAAAGGCAACAGGTTTAAAATAAATATAAGGAAGTATTTCTTCACACAATGCAGTCAACCTATGGAACTCATTGCCGGGGGATAATGTGAAGGCTAAAAATACAACTGGTTTAAAAAAAGAATGAGATAACTTCTTGAAGGACAGGTCCATCAATGGCAATTAGATGTTCAGGTTTGCAACCGAATGTCCCAGGAGTTCCTAAACCTCCAATTGCCAGAAGCTGGAACTGGACGACGGGATGGATCACTCAGAATTACCCTATTCTGTTCATTCCATCAGAAACATTAGAGGGGTAGCTCAGTGGTTTGAGCATTGGCCTGCTAGACCTAGGGTTATGAGCTCAATCCTTGAGGGGGCCATTTGGGGCAAAAATCCATCTGGGGATTGGTCCTGCTTTGAGCAGGAGGTTGGACTAGATGACCTCCTGAGGTCCCTTCCAATATTATTAGATATTCTATTCTATCTGGCACTTGCTGCTGTCAGAAGAGAGGATAATGGGACTGTCTGGTCCTTATATCTTCTTGCCCCAGAATGACCTCTCAGCCTATTTATAAGGCCCAAATGTCTGTTGTGTTATCATCTGATCCTTCTTTAGTCTCACCCTCTCTAGCTGACAAGTAATTATATAATTACACCTCTACACTGATATAACGCAGCCCAATATAACACGGGTTCACATATAACATGGTAAAGCTCTGACATGCTGCTCTGAGCAGCATGTTAAGGGTGCCGGACCAGGGCGGGGCCGAGGGGTTTGATAAGGGGCAAAGGGTCTCAGGGGCTGTCAAGATCTTCCCCTCCCCCCAGGGTCTGGTGGGCAGGAGCTGTGGGAGGGCACTTTTGGGGACCCCGCAGTCCCAGAGTGACCCGGGGGATTAGCGGGGGGCTGGGAGCAGCCTGCTCTGTTTCCCTTGCCCCAGCCCCAACTGTGTCGCTTGGGGGAGAGGGTTTGAGGGAAGGGATCCCTCCCGCACTCACCAGCAGCGGTGGAAGCAGAGCAGCCTGGCCCCAGCCAGCTCCACTCCACCAGCTCCCAGCCGCAGCGCTCCGCTTCCCGCCGCAGGTGAGTACGAGGATGAGTCCTTTCCCCAACCTACCCGCGCACACCGGCGGCAGGAAGCAGAATGCTGCAGCTGGGAGCTGGCAGAATGGAGCAGGCTGGGGCTACCTCACTCCACTTCCCGCTGCCGGCGAGTGCAGAGGGTGTCCTTTCCCCAACCTCCCTGCACTCACCGGCCGTGGGAAGTGGAGCAGCCCAGCCCCAGCCAGCTCCCAGCCGTGGCGATCCACTTCCTGCCGCAGGTGGGTGCGGGGGGGCATCCTTTCCCCAACCTCCCCAAACTCACCAACGGCAGGAAGCGGAGTGCCATGACTGGGAGCTGGCGGAGTGGAACGGACTGGGGCCATGCTGCTCTGCTTTCCGCCGCTGCTGGTTAGTGTCTGTCGGGGGGGGGGTGGATAGGGATCGGAGCAGTCAAGGGACAGGGGCATTGGGAGGTCCTGGAAGTGATTAGGGAGGGGGGTCTCTGGAGGGGGCGGTCAGGGAACAAGGAACAGGGAGAGCAAAGCAAGTTTGATATAACACGATCCCACGTATAACGTGGTGAGATTTTTTGTCTCCCAAGGACTGCGTTTTATTGGGGTAGAGGTGTACCATTTAGGTGGAGTGAATGTGCCTAAGTGAACTTTAGCCCTTTCCTGCCCAGAATGGGGGCTTACCCCATCACACTCCTCTTTCACTGCAATTTCTCCAACATTTCTCCCTATTCAGTCTCTCTTTCTCTCTCTTAACCTCACTGGTGTGAGACACCGTTGAAGCAGTATCTTAAATAAACTTTTTTTTTTATCATGCTACAGATTGAGGTTGCTGGTCCTCTTTTCCAGGTTAAATCCCATTTCTCTAAAGTCATTTTTGTATCCAACTCCTTTCCCATTGTGTCATATATGGACCTTTTTTATTTTTAGGAAAGTTGTTTGCAAAGATTGATATAAATTAACTATTTTTTTGTTTTTGTTTCCTGATTGCCCAGATTCCATCACTCCTCCTAAAGTTAGCTTAAAACACCTTTTCCAAAAAGTTAAGAAACATAATGTCTAACTTGAAGGTATTGGTACATAGGAGGGTAGGCCAATTAAAGCTAGTTTTTTATTTCCAAATAAGTGAAAAAAGTTTCTTCACTGAGGAGCTGGCCACCCATATGTATTCCATGGCTCCCCCAATCTTTAAACTTCTTTCGGTTTGTGATTTCGGTTAAAGATCTGGATTCTCTGCAAAGTAAAACATCTTATTTTATCTCCAGTTCTAGCCCAAACCCATACAGTAACCTTTGCTGAAGGATGTGTATTTCTTTCTGGAGGGCATGATTTTTTATTATGCCATGGTAACCTAGCACCATTGACACTGCCATCATTTTCTTGTTCAGTAAAGACTCAGCGTTTGGCTGGGTTAGAGAGCCCCCCATCTACTATTGGTTTGATCTGTTTATCTTGGTAGGACCAGAGACTACTTGGAACAGCTGGTCCATCCTGTTCAATAGGTTTGTACACAATAGTAATCTTCTATAACTTCTAAGAACAGACTTATTAGTTGTCTTTCTTTGCTCTTGTTTCTACTGTTATTAAGCTTGGCCTTGTCCTGTTAATCACATTTTGGCATTTATGCTCATCACCATGTGAAGTTTTAATAAAATGGCTATTTCATGCTGAAGGGAGTGAGACTAGGATGGGTGTTTACATGACCTCAGCATCATGCTATCTAGGTACTACCTCTTGTTTGCGCTCACTTAACTGGTATTTCTGTCCTCCTCCAGATTACTAGAGGTCAGAGTGGGGACTGAGTGACATAAACACATGACCAATGGCCTGTGCCACATCCAGCCAGATAACACTGGTATACAATTTTTGAGAAGTCGTCTGCTTCAGAGATAAAATGTGATATTTATTATGTATTTTGATGTGCTGAATTCAAATATGACAATTAAAACAACTGATTGGCTACTGTTTCTAAGATATTTAAGTTTTTACATTTTATGTCTATGTATATTGTGTAGATAGTAGAGTTTTAATCATAAATTGTAAACCTAGGTCTTTTCATGTGTTTATGGTTGCTTTACATGAAAATATTTCACCTGTCCTGTTTATGTAACACTTTAAAAATCAGCAAAAGGGTTATATAAATCAAATTTATTATGAAACAAAAGGCAAAAAACTATTATGTACATAGTTTAGTCCTATTCAGTGTCTACTCGGCGCTTCTTGGCTTGTCTCTTGTATTCATTAAATGGAGCATCTCTTGTCACTGTCCAGCAATAGTCTGCAAGCATTGATGGGCTCCATTTGCCCTGATAGCTTGCCAGGAGATTCCACTGCTGTAGTCTGGAGCCCAACAGCTCTGCCTTACTCTTGGGTAGTTCCAAATCCCTAACAAGGTCATTCAGTTCACCTTGTGTTATGAGGTGTGGTTCAGAGGAGGAGGATGGGAGAAAATGTGGATCCTGTGACATTGATGGTTCAGGACCAGAAGTTTCATCCTCTTCCTCTTCCTCCTCTGACTCAAGTGAGAATGATTCTGGTGCATCAGGAACCGGCAGTCCTTCTCCGTGGGGTACTGGGCGTATAGCTGATGGGATGTTTGGATAATGCACAGTCCACTTTTTCTTCTTTGACACAAATTTCCCAACTGGAGGCACCATGCAGAAGTAACAATTGCTGGTATGATCTGTTGGCTCTCTCCAAATCATTGGCACTGCAAAAGGCATAGATTTCCTTTTCCTGTTCAACCACTGGCGAAGATTTGTTGCACAAGTGTTGCAGCATATGTGTGGGGCCCACCTCTTGTTCTGATCTCCAAGTTTGCAGCCAAAATAAAGGTGATAGGCTTTCTTAACCATAGTGGTTATACTGCGCTTTTGTGATGCAAAAGTCACTTCACCACAAACATAGCAGAAGTTATCTGCACTGTTCACACAAGTACGAGGCATCTCTGCTCACTTTGGCTAAACGGAAATGTGTCCCTTTGCAAAATCAAACACTGACAAATAAGAGAGCACGACACTGTATGATTTCTAGAGCTGATATAGGGCAATTTGTTCAGCAGAGTGATGTAAGCTTCGTTATGATTGCGTCATCCATGACTTCTAGGAATAACATGATGCAATTCATATCATGTATGATGCAATACCAGCTTCAGATTGCATCATTCATTGTTTTGCCTAAAAAGCAAGTACTGTCCAAACCCAGTCATAGATTTATTCATAGATCCAGCCAAAGAAGTATTTTAGTCATTTCTGGTTTAAATTGAGATCGCTTCCCTTTATAACTCACTTATCCTCCGCCATTCCCAAGTCAAGGGTCGTATATACTGACCCAATAGCATATCTTGAAAACTAGAGCCAATCAATAATTTTAAGCATCATTTTCATTCTCAGTGACCCAGAATTAGTAAAGTTGGACTACATTTATTTCAGAAGCATTTTGACTGTAGAGCAGTGTAATCTGTCTCTGCTACTTCCATTGTTAACGTATGATACGTGTACCCAGAATAATGCTTTTCACTTGGGCATCCCTGCTTGCTGTGCATCAGCAGTTTATTATCAAAAGGCCTGTTGGGAGCTTGCTTCTGTTGATGAGCTTGGAGAGGTTGGGTGGTTGTTAAAAGGCGAGAAGAGAGGTTTCAGGAAAAAAATTATTTCAGTGTGTGGTTCCCATATACTAAGGGTTGTAGTTGTTTGATGATACCCCCTATGAGTTCCAGTGTGGGGTGGTAGGTGACGAATAGGGGTGCATGGTCAGAGGGGATTTATTTCTGTATTGAAGCAGGTTCTCTGAATAAGTGTCCTTGTTTGAAGGTTGTTTTGAGTATATTAAAGTGTACATCCCAGACTTCCTCCTTGGAGCATATTCTGTGGTATCTGAGTGCTGGCTGTAGATAACAGATTTTTTGATGTGTTTGGGATGGTTTCTAGATCTATGAAGGTATGTGCAATGATCTATGAGTTTCTTGTATGTAGTTGTCTGAAGGGTTCCATTGTTGAAGCTGATTGTGATGTCCATAAAATTGATGCTAGTGTCAGAGTGTTCCAGAGAGAGTTGAATGGACAAGGGGTGATTGTTGAAGTTGTGTTGGTGATCTATGAGGAAGTTTAAGTCATCTGTCCAGAAGATGAAAATATCATCAGTGTATCTCAGGTAAATCATTGGTTTCTTGGTGCATTTGTCCAGAAATTCTTTTTCAAGGTGGCCCATGAAGAAGATGGCATTTTGGGGAGCCGTCCTAGTATCCAAGGCTGTTTCCATGGTTTGGACAAAGTGTTTGTTGTTGAATGTAAAATTGTTATGGGTGAGGATGAAGGGATGAGTTTGGTGATGCATTTGGGGTGGATATCTGAGGGTTGTCCATTATCATGTAAATCAAAATTGTAAATTAACATTTTCTTTTAATTATTTAAACCAAATGAATAAGTTCACTTCAGATTTACAATCTGGTGTAATTTAGGCAGTCCATGTCTTTAAGATAACTATTCATTTGTTTGCTTTTTGTAGGTTATACAGAGAATATTCTACATGGTCAATAGATCCTGGTCTGGTAAAATCACCCTAACGGAGATGAGGAAAAGCAACTTTTTGCAAGTATGTAATTTTCGTGGCTTAATATAAGAAGAGTACATATTCTGAAATATTTGTGTTTCTATAGCCTCTCCAGAGACCCCAGTTCTGAAGAGAGACTGCAGGAGGTTAGTGAAGGCCTAGCCCAGGGTAGGATCCCTATAATACATATTCACTAATGCTGCATTGAGCACAAATATTTAGATCTTGCTTCTTTCTGAAACAATGAGCCTAGTTCTTTCTATATCCCACACAGCAAAGTACTAGGTTGAAAACTAGTTAAGGCTGCTCAGGTGCACCTATCACCAACACAACCCATGCTAACCCCACTCTGCCTTTATCTTCTTCAGTGAGAGAGGCTGTATTCAGGGGTTATAAATTGTTCCTGGGAACCCGTTTATTCGTTTGTTGAGTAATGTCCGTTTGAGTGCTCTACTTCCGGTGTGCATGGCTTCCATGCACCTTTGGGAGCAGTGCCTGTTCAGTTCACATATGTGCCCTAGCTAAACTCCTGTCCTAAGGGTATATAAGGTAGTGTCAGATGAACCACTTTCAGTTCCTTCTCAACTGCACTTGGCCTGAGACCAAGCACGACTTGCAGTGCTTTAGTTTAATTTTAGCTCTTCTGTAAATATTTAGCATTGTTACAGTTTAATAGTTAAACAGTTAGTTATAGTATTTTGTAACTAATACATAGTTGGGGGTTCTTTATTGTGACTGCCTCATTCTGCACCCCTCTTCTGAGGGGACTTCTTGCTGTAGAAGTTCTGTTTGTTTATTTTCTCAGGATATGCCAAGGTCTGTTGGGTTTAATCCCTGCCTGACTTGCCAGTGCTATCCCTATTAATGATGGCATCCTAACTGCCTTCAGGACACCCGCATCCTTTCCAGGTGTACAGTCTGTGTTGACTTTGAGAGTAGGTCAAGAAAGAACAGAGAGATTGAACTCAGACTATTCCACATGGAGTGCTCCTTGCAGGCTTCGTCAGACCCAGGCTATGACATCCCTCTGTGCACTGGGCTTCTGATATGCAGAGTGTGCCATCGACTTCAGCTACTGCTATTTGCTTGTCCAGGAGGTCTTCTCACAAGGTACCTCTAAACCTTTGAAAAAGAGAAACACTGAGCCCTCTCCTCAGTGATCATGTTGATCTGTGAGCAGCTGATAGGGAGCAGTTCTCTAGGGCCTCCAGTTACTCTCTGAAGGAGCATCCGAGAAGAAAACCTTCCATTCCTTCAGACCCTCCACTTCAGTCCTCGCCTCAGGTGGAATCCTCTGAGGAGAAAGGGAGAAGAGGGTTGATTAAGAAGCTTACGTCTCAGACCAACAGCTCTTTCTCCTTACCTGAGGAGGCTATCATGCCTCTTCTTCTGTGTATGCAGATGAGTTCAAGCAGTTCTGGGAACTCATTAAAAGAATTGCTGATTCCCTCTCAATCCCTTTGGAAGAGACCCGTGAGACCTAGCAGAAACTAATAGACATTTTCCATACTGCTTCCTCCATTGCCTAAAGCAATTTGCTACTATATCCCCACAAGGGCAGATAAGAAGTATTATGTTCCTGCTAAGTGTTCTGAGTACATGTTCATGCACTCAGCCCCAAACTCACTATTGGCGCTGTGAACGAGGGGAACAGGCTACACCCCTTTAGATCCATTTCACATGACAAAGATCAGCGACAACTACACTTGTTCAGTGGCAAAAGTTATTCATCTACATCCATCTGTTACAATTTAGAGTTACCAATTCATGAAACATAATTACACCAATTTTGGGAAGCGAAATGCCTTTATTGACCAGCTACCTTAAGAACAGTGAGAGCAAACACAGGGGTACAATTGCTAGCTAGGACATCATTGCAAGCCTCCCTGGTGCAGCTGACACAATGGCTCACTCTATATATACAGTGATTGTTATGCACCATGCATTTTAATTGTAATCATCCGCAATCCTGAGAGAGGTCCAGAGCACCACTAAAAATCTCCCATTATATCATTTGAAGCTGTTCACCAAGTCAGCTGACAAATGCTTACATTCTTTGAAGGATTCAAGAGCTACCCTCTTCTCAGTCAGTATGTACATCATGCAAATAAAAAAAAATTCAGCAGGTCACGGCTTTAATGATGAAGTGGACTGTAAAGAAATTAGAAGTTATGGAATGGATGAGACCGAGTCTGTTTGGGCCAAAATCACTTTACAGAAGAAAGCTAGTGCTTGGGGTGTGGGATCCAATTTGGATATGGATAAAAACCTCTTTAATGTTTTTAATTAAATAAATACTATTGGAGATTATGTGATTACAGGAGACTTGAACTTCCCAGATATAGATTGGAGGACAAGTGCAGCCAATAATAGTAGGGCCTAGATTTTCCTGCATGTGATAGCTGACAGATTTCTTCATCAAATATTTGCTGAACCAACAAGAGGTGATGTCATTTTAGATTTGGTATTGGTGAATATTGAGAACCTCATAGAAGAACTGATTGTAAGGGACAACCTTGGTTCAAGCGACGGTGAGCTAATTCAGTTTAAACTAAACGGCAGGCTAAACAAAAAAGATCTGTGAGTAGGGTTCTTGATTTCAAAAGGGCTAACTTTAAAAAAATTAAGGGAATAAGTTAGGAAAGTGGACTGGATTGAAGAGCTCAAGGCTGTGAATGTGGAGGAGGCTTGGAATTACTCTAAGTCAAAGTTGCAGAAACTATTTGAAGCCTGCATCCCAAGCAAGGGAAAAATTCATAGGGAAGGGTTGCAGACCAAGCTGGATGAACAAACATCTCAGGTGATTAAGAGAAAGCAGAAAGCCTACAAGGAATGGAAGATGGGAGGCATTAGCAAGGAAAATTATGTCTTGGAGGTCAGAAAGTGTAAGGATAAAGTGAGAACTGCCAAAAGCCACGCAGAATTGGACCTTCCAAAGGGAATTAAAACCAATAATAAAAGGTTCTGTAGCCATATAAATGAAAACAAGGAAAGAAGTGGGACTGCTAAGCACTGAGGATGAGGTAGAGATTAAAGACAATCTAGGCATGGCCCAACACCTAAACAAAAACTTTGCCTTAATTCTTAATAAGACTAAAGAAGAGCTTAGGGGTAGTAGCAGGGTGGCTAATGGGAATGAGGCTATGGAGGTAGAAATTGCCACATCTGAGGTGGAAGTCAAATTCAAACAGCCTAATGGGATGAAATAAGTGGCCCTAGATAATTTCCGTCCAAGAATATTAAAGGAATTGGCACCTGAAATTGCAAGCCCAATAGCAAGAATTTTTAATGAATCTGTAAATTTGGGGGTCATATCTTATGACTGGAGAATTGCTAATAAAGTTCTTATTTTTAAGAAAAGGAAAAAAGTGATCCAAGAAACTACAGGCCTGTTAGTTTGACCTCAGTTGTATACAAGGTCTTGGAACAACTTTTGAATGAGAAAGTAGTTAAGGACATAAAGGTTAATGATAATTGGGATAAAATACAACATGGTTTTACAAAAGGTAGATTGTGCCAGACCAACTAATCTCCTTCTTTGAGATTTTTTAGACAAAGGAAATGCAGTAGATTTAATCTACCTGGATTTCAATAAGGCATTTGATACAGTTCCACATGGGAAATGATTAGTTAAATTGTAGAAGATGGGGATCAATATGAGATTTGAAAGGTGGATAAGGAACTGGTTAAAGGGGAGACTACAATGGGTCATATTGAAAGATGAACTGTCAGGTTGGAGGGAGGTTACTAGTTGAATTGCTCAGGGATCTGTCTTGGGACCAATCTTATTTAACTTTTTTTTTTTTTTTTTTTTTTTTTTTTTACTGATCTTGGCACAAAAAATGGGAGTGTGCTAATAAAAATTGTGGATGACACAAAGTTGGGAAATATTACCAATAGGGAGCAGGACTGGAGTATCATACAAGAAAATCTGGACAACCTTGTAAACTGAAGTAATAGAAATAGGATGAAGTTTAATAGTGCAAAGTGCAAGATCATACATTTAGGGACTAACAACAAGAATTTTTGCTATAATTTGGGGACCTATCAGTTGGAAGTGACAGAGGAGGAGAAAGACCTGAGTGTATTGAGTGATCACATGATGAGTATGAGCCACCAATAGGATCCAGCTGTGAAAAAAGCCAGTGCAGTCCTAGGATATGGTATGATAAGACTGCCTACAATGGCAGGTAGCCGATCTGCAGTTGCTAGCAGCAAATATCACTAATGGCCAGAGATGGGACACTAGATTGGGAAGACTCTGAGGTGTCTGGCTGGTGGGTCTTGCCCACATGCACAGGGTCTAACTGATCGCAATATTTGGGATTGGGAAGGAACTTTCCCCTGGGTCAGATTGGCAGAGACCCAGGGGTGGGAGGGGTTCACCTTCCTCTGCTGCATAGGGAATGTTCCACTTGCAGGTTTAAACTGGTGTAAATGGTGGATTCTCTGTAACTTTGAAGTCTTTAAATCATGATTTGAGGTCTTCAATAACTCACTCAGTGGCTCGGGGTCTATCACAGGAGTAGGGGGTGAGGTTCTGTGGCCCGCAATTTGCAGAAGATCAGACCAGATGGTCATGATGGTTTCTTCTCATCTTAAAATCTATGAATCTATGAGTACAGAGGTCTCACTCTGTTCAGTTCCTGGTTTACCATTGATTATCAGAACCACCTAAGAAAAATACTAGGTTTCGAAAGAGAAGAGCTTAACCTCTGCCATGACAGCATCACAGCTTTGCTTAGCAGGCAAGCATCCATTTTAATGCTTTAGTCATAGGTTGGGAACCACCCTATCCCTCAGATCTATGGTTGTGGTGTTCTAACCTCCCCCTGCCCAACACTTTGGGAATCGTCTCTCCCATTTTCAAAGATCTTGGGAACAGATGGTGTTGGAGTTTGTACCCTCAGGCTATTCCCATCAATTTAATCTCCATTCCTACTCCCTTTCCCTGTCCCTTTTCAGGGACCCATCTCATAAATGTCTTCTGAGACAAGAAGTTCAATCCCTTCTTCACATAGAAGCCATTCGAGCCAGCAGAGGAAAGGAGTTCTACTCCAAATACTCTGTAGTTCCCAAAAAGAGGGGTGGGTGGAGACCAATCTTAGGTCTCAGCGTTTTGAAGAACTTCATCCAGGGACAGAAACTCAGGATAGTGAGACTGGCAGCGATAAAAACATCTATAGATCTAGAGGACTGATTTGCAGCCCTCAACTTCCAGCGTTTGTACTTTCTTACTGTGATACACCTGGCTCACAAGCAATTCTTGCAATTCATGATCGGTCAGCATCACTTTCAATATTGAGTGCTCCCCTTCAGACTCTCTGCCACCCCCAGGGTTTTTATGAAGGTTCAGGCAGTGGTGGCAGCACAGTCATAGTGGTCGTTTTCCCCCATCTCAGCAGGTGGCTCCTCAAGGGTCCCTCTTACAACCAAGTTCACTCTGCAGTCACAAAGACCATCACCTATATGATATTCTGGGACTTCAGCTCAACAGAGAAATGTCCACTTTTGCACTAATTTAATGAACAGCATATATAGGAGCCACCTTGGACACCACGATATCCAGAGCTTACCTACTTGTAGACAGATTTATCGCACTGACAAGCCTCATTTCTCAGGCTCAAATGAACCCAGAGACAATGGCCAGGATTTGTTTACAAGGCTTGGGTTATGGCTGCCTGCACCTTTTTACACTACATGCAAGGTTATATCTTTGCTGCTACCATTTAAACTCCCAACAAAGACAGTCTGGGCAGGTTAGTGTCAGCTTCTTGAGTTAGTGTCCCGATCGGTGGCCAGGACCTGGGCAATGTGAGTGCCACTGAAAGCCAGCTCGCGTGCCGCTTTGGCACCCATGCCATAGGTTGTCTACTCCTGCCTTAGCCTGAGCAGGCACTTCTGCCAGGATCATGAGTGGGAGATCAGTGATTCTCAAGGGGATATTCCTTCACTGGAGGGCTCTGGAAATAGATGTCTTTGCTACTGCCACCAACAGAAAATGCTTTAAATTCTGCTTAAGAGTGGGTCTGGATTGTCATTCTCTGGGACATGCCTTCCTCATTTTTTGATGGAGAAGAAATCATTCTAATTGCACAGGCTTGGCCATGACAAATATGATTCTCGTATTTGGTTCGCCCCTCCTCTTGTCCTGCACTATGGTTACCACTAGTACCAGACCTACTGATCCAGGACTCAAGGAAGGTTCTTCACCCCAACCTTGGAGCACTGCATCTCAAGGCTTGACTGCTAGCTGTCTCTCAGGTAGACATGGACTGTTTGAAAGAGGCGCAAGAGGTTTTACTGCATGTAGAAAAGCATCCATGAGGAAAACGTGCCAACAGAAATGGAAGAGATTCCACCACTGGTGTACCCAACAGGGTCTGTCCCATATTGATTCTCCCCAGCTCACATTCTGGTTTACCTTTTAGTCATGAAGAACTGTTTCTAAGTTCTGTTAAAGACCATTTAGCAGCTATCACAGCATCCATTTCCCTGTTTAGGGGGTTTCGGTATTTGCTCACCCCACCACATCTCAATTTATTAAACGTTTAATGAATCTCTTCCCACATATCAGGCAATCTGCCCCGGGATGGGACCTGAATCTCATTCTCAATTAGCTGATGATGCCAGCATCCTTTTGAGCTACTGGCTAAATGTTTCTTGCTTCTCTTGTCCATGCAGACTGCATTTTAGCAATTAGAGGGATCGGCAAGTTAGGGGTTCTAATGGCTGAACCTCCCCTTACCATTTTTATAGGGAGAAAGTCTCTCTCTGATCACATCTTTGCTTTTTGCCCAAAATAACCTCAGACTTTCAAATCAATCAGGACATTAAATTTTCATTTTTTACTCTAAACCTCACCAGACTTGAGAAGAAGCCTCCCTTCTCACCTTGGTTGTCGGAAGAGTGTTGGTTTTCTACTTGGACAGGACTAAATCCCCTAGGGCCCTCCCCCAAATTGTTTGTCTCTTTTGCACACACAGTTAAAGGGGCCCCTATCCCAACCCAAAGTCTCTCCAGGTTGCTTTCTGTTTGCATGCCCTCTTCCTGTGAGGCCGTAATATTCAGCTTCCTCTTTGTGTTATAGCCCAATCTACAAATGTAGCTCTGTTGAAGAATGTTCCAAATGCAGAAATCGTCAAAGCTGCTGTGTGTGTTTCAGTTCACACCTTTTTGAAACATTTCACACTAGTGTACACTGGTAGAGCAAACACTGCTTTTGGTACTGCTGTTCTTCGAACAGTCTGAGACTGGGGTCCAAAGCACCCACTTCCTGTAGCAGGAAGTCACCTGAAATGGCGCACCCATAGGCTCACTACTCGAAGAAGAAGGAGAGGTTACTTACCCTATACAGTATAGGAACTAGAGTTCCTCCATTAACCACCCTCTTTCTCCGCTGCTTTGGAGTTTTTGCCTTTGCGGCAGAGAAGGAACTGAAGGCAGTTTGTCTGACATGGCCTGTGTACCCTCAGTTTTAGGCACAAGGTTAGCTAGGACACATGTGTGGACTAAACAGGCACTGCTTCCAAATGTCTGGTTGAAGACACATGGGGCACATGCACACCTGAAGTGGAGCCCCACAGGGACAAACATCCTGAAGAACTCCAGTGACTGTACAAGGTAAATAACTTTTCCTTCCATGCACATGGTGTCCATGGTGCTGGGCAGCAGGGAAGGGGCAGGATGAATGACACTTAGGTGGGGCACAATCAAAAGTGTAACTGTTCAAAAGACTCCTCAGAAGTCCGGGAGGCATCAAATGACTGAGGGAGAAGGATGGAGGGAATGCACAGATTAGGAGGCCATGGCAGGAGAGATGCATCAGGTGAGGTATTTCCAGCAAAGATAAGGAGGTGTTACTACCGTTATATAAGGCACTGGTGAGACCTCATCTGGAATACTGTGTGCAGTTCTGGTCTCCCATGTTTAAGAAGGATGAATTCCAACTGGAACAGGTTCAGAGACAGGCTACTAGGATGATGCGAGGAATGGAAAACCTGTCCTATTAAAGGAGACTCAAAGAGCTTGGCTTGTTTAGCCTAACCAAAAGAAGGTTGAGGGGGGATATGCTTGCTCTTTATAAATATATCAGAGGGATTAATATTAGGGAGGGAGAGGAATTGTTTACGCGTAGTACCAATGTGGACACAAGAACAAAAGGGTATAAACTGGACACTAGGAAGTTTAGACTTGAAATTAGACGAAGGTTTCTAACCATTAGAGGAGTGAAGTTCTGGAACAGCCTTCCAAGGGGAGTAGTGGGGGCAAAAGACATATCTGGCTTTAAGACTAAGCTTGATAAGTTTATGGAAGGGATGGTATGATGGGATAGCCTAATTTTGGCAATTGATCTTTGATTATCAGCAGGTAAGTATGCCCAGTGGTCTGTGATGGGATGTTATATGGGATGGGATCTGAGTTACTGCAGAGGTTCTTTCTTGGGTGCTGGCTGGTGAGTCTTGCCCACATGCTCAGGGTTTAGCTGATCGCCATATTTGGGGTCGGGAAGGAATTTTCCTCCAGGGCAGATTGGCAGAGGCCCTGGAGGTTTTTCACCTTCCTCTGCAGCGTGGGGCATGGGTCACTTGCTGGAGGATTCTCTGCAGCTTGAGGTCTTCAAACCACAATTTGAAGACTTCAATAACTCAGACATAGGTTAGGGGTTTGTTATAGAAGTGGATGGGTAGGATTCTGTGGCCTGTTTTGTGCAGGAGGTCAGACTAGATGATCATAATGGTCCCTTCTGACCTTAAATTCTATGAGGAGAGAGACTGCTCCCAGCTTTTAGAGTCCTTTGTCTAAGTAGCGTGCAACTCAGTTGGGTTCCTCTGAATAAAGGGAATAACTCTGGATTTCTGAAATGTCCTGTGTGCTGATCTGTGTGCATTTGACTGTCAAGCTGAGGAGGCTTCCGAGGCCAACCTGTCCAGCTGTGGCAAGAAACTGTCTAGAAACACAAACCCCTGACTCCCCCAGATTCTCAGACTCCATCTTAGAGAATCTAAAACTCTTAAGCACCAAGAGGTATGGGGGTGACAAGAAGGAGGGAGAAAAGCAATCCCTAGACCCCCTGACCTTTTTATCTTCTTTAAGACCATACTTTATCAGACTGAAGTGGCCATCTTGCCTCTTGCTGGCACTGAAATCAGGGATGGGAAGCTAGAGAGATAAATTGGTAAAGCCCTGGTGTGATCCCAACATGCAAATGTTGGGAGATGCTGAGACCACAAAGCCTTGAGAGGAAAGGGAGAAAGATGATTGATGAGAAGGGAAGAAAGAGAGACAGGAAAGGGATGGGAAAAAAAGTGTACTGTCCTAGGATGACGTTGCTCCAGGGCTCATTGTTTTCTGGCAAGGGATGTGCCCCAGTTCCTACTGAGATTTGAAGACTCATGGTGCTAATGTCACTGAGTGTCTCAGGCTGATAGAAGGCAGTGAATGCAGACATTGGGGGACAATTCCAGATGGCTGTTTGGTGCCCCCTCTGCCCCACCCTACTTGTGTTCATTATTCCTGAACACTCACATGAAAGTGGTGGTGTTTACAGGACTCTCTGGGGATGAGCATTTTTTTATGCAGACATCCATACTCACATGCCAGGAAATCCGTTTCTGAACAAGGATGTCTATCATTCACTGTTCTTGCTCATTCCCCTGGTAAATGATTAGTGTATTTGCATATCAGCTGGCAAATGGAAAAGAGTTACATTTCAGAGGTGGATTATTTCACAATGTGTAATTCACCCTCTGTGCCAGCGCCCTGGTACCCACGCAATTGCTGGCATCTCCCTATCTAGTCTAGAATTAACTTCCCATCCAACTCATGCCATTTCAGACTCTTGCCCTCTTGGAGGAAGAGGATGACATAAACCAAATCACAGACTACTTCTCCTATGAGCACTTCTACGTCATCTACTGTAAATTCTGGGAGCTGGACACTGACCATGACCTCTACATCAGCCAGAAGGATCTGGCTAGATACAATGATCAAGGTGAGTTGATCTCCTAGGCTGGGTCATGTGCTGAGGAAGGTGGTAACAGAAACCTGTAAAAGTTGTGGGGAAAAGTAAGCCTTGCCTACCTGGGAAGTTATATTTTAAATGGTGAATTTGGCGCCACAGCGATGTAACTGGGGCCGTGCTGGACTTCACTTGGTGCTAATTGACAGAGCCATTTTTAGGGCTGGGGGAAGGGAAACTGCAATAGACAATAAGGGCTTCTACGTAGCAGAGTCTGTAATGATGCTAAATCCCCTGGCCACAGGTGGACAATGCAGTTCAGCAGAGGAGGTACAGCTTAGAAAACAGCAAGAGGGACAAGCAGCTGGCTGTGTACTTTGCCGTGGAGTGGGAGGCAAGAAACTGAAGTGATAGTTGAGAGTGGGGAGTTGGAAATGGCCCTGAAGAAGCTTTGTTACCTGGGAGCAGGATCTCAAGAACACATGGAGGTCCCTGAGGTGTGGGCAACTTAGCCATGTCCCAGCTGCAGGGGTGGGAGCGGTTGGTGTGGGAGCTGCTACATTTTCTTATGCAAGCTCAGGATCCCAGTCTCCTTGGTGGCCCTCCATAAACCCAACAACAGCACCAGCTGCAACCCACACATCTTCCATGTATCCAGTGGGAGCACAAAGCACGGGGGCAGTGTTCTGGACAAAGCAACAGGTGCCCCGTCTTGCCTCTCTGCTTGTGGAAACAACACCAGCTTACAATTAGGCCCAATGGAAAGGCACCATCATTACTTAACTTCAGACTGGACACAAGATTCAGGAGCCAAGCACTCAGTCTAGGGGTGGGAGGAGTGTTCTCCCACAGCGATGTGGAGTTCCCATGCTGAAGGCATCTCCCAATGGGAGGCTGTGTAGCCTGTGGACCCAACAGAAGGAGCCAGTTTAAATATCTATGTACATAAACCATCCCCTCCAAATCCTGCCCAACCCTTTCTTTACCTCGTCGCACATTCACATTTTAAATGCATTTAATCCTCAGCTTTTGCCCCTTCCAGTAGTGCACTAGCCTCCCACCTCCCTTATTCATTCACCCAGTGACCTTTAGCCTCACTCCTTGGATGCACTTCCTGAGCTCTCTCCAGTGCTAGCCCAGGTGCCTGCTTGAGGTCCAGGCCTATTCTGGGAAGGTGCACTGAGGCACATTCTCTCTTGGCTGGAAGAGGGGAAAGGCTGTTATGGGCCTTGTGGCTCTAGAGGGGAATCCCATCTGGTTTTGTGACAGAGGGACCTTGTCGGGCCTGGACTTCCCCTTCTCCACCAATACAGCTTCTCATTATATAAGGCTGTGAAGCCTGTGATTTAACTAGGACTGGTGGAAGCACTCCCTGCCTCCCCTGACTCCTTAGTTAAGAACATAAGAATGGCCATACTGGGTCAGATCAAAGGTCCATCTTGCCCAATATCCTGTCTTCTGACAGTGGCCAATGCCAGGTGCCCCAGAGGGAATGAACAGAACAGTAATCATCAAGTGGCTAGGGACACCATCCCTGCCCATCCTGGTTAATAGCCAATAGCTTAGAGATGACTAAGGGGAGATATGATAGAGGTCTATAATATAATGACTGGTGTGGAGAAAGTAAATAAGAAAGTGTTATTTACTCCTTCTCATAACACAAGAACTAGGTGTCACCAAATAAAATTAATAGGCAGCGTGTTTAAAACAAACAAAAGAAAATATTTTTTCACGTAACACAGTCAACTTGTGGAACTCCTTGCCAGAGGATGTTGTGAAGGCCAAGACTATAACAGGGTTCAAAAAAGAACTAGATAAGTTCATGGAGTTGACTATACACTGTGTTACGTGAAAAAATATTTTCTTTTGTTTGTTTTAAACCTGCTGCCTATTAATTTTATTTGGTGACACCTAGTTCTTGTGTTATGAGAAGGAGTAAATAACACTTTCTTATTTACTTTATCCACACCAGTCATTATTTTATAGACCTCTATCATATCTTCCCTTAGTCATCTCTTTTCCATGCTGAAAAGTCCCAGTCTTACCTAATCATTTTTGTTGCCCTTTTCAGAACTTTTTCCAATATATCTTTTTTGAGATCGGGCGACCACATCTACACGCAGTATCCAAGATGTGGGCATACCATGGATTTATATAGAAGCAATATGATATTTTCTGTTCATTACCTATCCCTTTTTTAATTATTCCCAACATTTTGTTCACTTTTTTGACTGCAGTTGCATGTTGAATGGATGTTTTCAGAGAACCATCCACAATGACTCCAAGATCTCTTTCTTGAGTGGTAACAGATAATTTAGACCACATCATTTTATATGTATAGCTGGGATTACGTTTTCCAATGTGCATTATTTTGCATTTATCAACATTGAATTTCATCTGCCATTTTGTTGCCCAGTCGCCCAGTTTTGTGAAATCCTTTTGTAGGTCTTCACAGTCTGGTTGGGACTTAACTATCTTGAGCAGTATCATCTGCAAATTTTGCCACCTCACTGTTTACCCCTTTTTCCAGATCATATATTAATATGTTGAATAGGACTAGTCCCAGTACACCCTGGGGGACACCACTATTTACCTCTCTCCATTCTGAAAACTGACCATTTATTCCTACCCTTCGTTTCCTATCTTTTAACCAGTTACTGATCCATGAGAGGACCTTCCCTCTTAGCCCACGATAGCATACTTTGCTTAAGAGCCTTTGGTGAGGCACCTTGTCAAAGGCTTTCTGAAAATCTAATTACACTATATATATGTGTTTGGGGAGGCTGGGGCAAGTTCCATAAGCTTCTTAGATTTGTGGGGCGGGGGGCACCAATGCCTGGACCATGGCCCCTGCTCCATCCTAAGGCCCCACTGCAGCTCAGCCTCCTCCCTGCGAGGTCCCATCCACACTCCACCCCCACTTCCCCAGAGGCCCCGCTCCCGCTTGGCCTCTCCACTTACTGAGGCTTTGCCCCCCGCCCACTCTGCCTCTTTCTGTCCCCACTGTGCCTCTTCCCCTGAGGCCCCCCTGCCTGCCACTCCCATCTCTCCACCCCTCTCCCAAGCTCCCTTCACTTCTCATTCCTTTCTGCCCCCTCCTGCCATAAAGGTGAGCGACTGGGGGGGAGAGGGCAGATAGGAGCAAGCGGTGGGCAAGGAGGCCTCAGGAGAAGAGGTGGAGCAGGGGCAGGGGTGATTCTCCAAAGGAAGGTGCGCCACATCCAGCATTTCTTAGCCTCCCCAAAGCACTTATACCAGCTGTTCATAGGCTGTAGCCTGCACTCCTCTCTGCAACCGGCCTGCTTTTCAGGTCCTGACAGCTTTGGCACTAGCCAAGAGCAGCTCTTAACTCGGGCTGCCTAAGTAATGCTAGTCCTTCAGCAGTCTTCTGCATGGGGTGAAGCCACCCTGTGTGAATAAAGGATACTGCTGCCCCGAATGGACTGTGCTGGCATACTGTGAGAGCTGTAGGTGAGGGCCAGTTATTTAGGCAAGTACTTCACTATGTGCTAGAAAGTGTTCTGCAATAACAACTTGTCTACTTTACCCTCTGGATTGACAGGCAGCAATTGATACAGTGGGGGTTGATTTATCGGGTCTAGTCTAGATGCAATAAATCGACCACTGAGTGCTCTCCTGTCCTCCAGTACTCCACCAGGGTGAGAGGCACAGACGGAGTTGACAGGAGAGTGTCAGCCGTCGCCTTACCGCAGTGAAGACACTGCAGTAAGCAGATCTAAGTACGTTGACTTCAGCTACATTATTCACGTAGCTGGTGTTGCATAATTTAGATCAATTCCACTCCCTGTAGTGTAGACCAGGCCTGAGTGTTGTAAAAAATAATCAGAGTAACCTAGTAAATCCTGACAGCCACTACTGTTAAATTGTGGCAAAACGGTGGGGACAGACAGACAGACAGTCCCTGGCAGGGCTGTGTGTGCAGCTCGGTGACCTTTTTTTCAGCAAATAATGAATTTGCTGAAAGAAAAAATGTAGTTTCAGATGACCGAACCCTTTTTGCAAATTTATGTCTAGTTCACTGAAATGGTTCATTGAACTGACAAAAATAGATGTGTTTTTAGAAATGGCTCAACTGCATAGTGTGTTTTGACCCAGCTCAGACTTTTTGATTCACTGAAAATTTCTACCCAAAATGAAATATTTTTCCAATTATTCAGCATTGCCAGCAAACCAAAAACACCAGTATTCACCCAGCTCTTGTTATGGGGGTGCAGGGTTTCAATGTTCCACCTTAGAGGTAAAGACACTGGATTTCTTTTGTTGAGATAAATGTTCTGAGCTATCCTTTGTGTTCTTGTGCCACAAGTGCTCACCCCACTCTGGTACAAGTCCCAGTAGTGCTAATAGCACTAATAGGGCATGTTTCCAAGGTCTTATAGCTGGTTAATCTAGAGCTGCCACATTCTAGGGGGAGAGTAGTTGTGTTACCAGGCTAGGCACAGGAAGCAACAGAGAGAGACTTGGATAGTTAATTGCTACTGTTTGCAAGGCTATTAAAGTTTGGGCTGTACTAAAATGGCCACGCAGGCCGTGTTCGTTGCCCGTCCTTTTAGCTGTGGTATAATGACTTCATACAGATTGACCACACACACAGGGCTCTGATAGCCCATGAGTCTAACAGTGCCTATGTATTGATGCTTCATTTTCTTCATTTTCAGCTTTATCAACCAGGATTATTGAGAGGATATTCAGTGGAGCAGTGGTGAGGTAAGGTATAGTACCCTGGATGGAGAATTAAATGGAGGGAATCAAAAACTAAAACAGGAATCCTGTCAGCCTTAGGTAGAAAAGCAAGGTATTCTCATACATTCCCCGTCCCACTGAGAGGGCAAAGGGCTAGCGTTTCCGTCACAGGATAGGGCCAGTCTGAAAAGGAAGAGAGGGACCAGAGGATGATTTCAAAAATAAATAAAACCCTGTCAAATTAGCACAGTTCCCAAATGCATCGCTGTGGGCTACAGGAGAGGGGACAGGTGTGTACACTTCATGTATGTGTGTGTCTCCTAGTCCTACAGCAGTGGCAGGCAGCTGTAGGGCACAATTAAAAAAGCTCCTTTAAAATAAAAGCTCCTAACTGTTTTGGGGGGAAGTATTTCAAAAGCAACTTTGTCTTTGCAGTGACAGTAGGACTGCGAATGCAGTATCTGCTCTCAGGAGCACTTCTCACCCCTGAGCAAGTTCAGGTGTGGGAGGGGCCGACCAATACTAACACACTTCTACTGGCCTAAAAGAACAAGCATGGGTGTTTTCCAGATATATGAAAATTCCCAACTTGCTCCCCAGAGGGTGTTCTGACTGTGCTTTCGGCTGTGTGTTCATGTTATAATTTAGAAGGTGCTTTGGGTCTTTCAGAGGCAACGAAGCGCAGAAAGAGGGACAGCTGAGCTATGCAGATTTTGTGTGGCTCCTCATTGCTGAAGAAGACAAAAGGAGCCCCACAAGGTAGGACTTCTAGGAAGGGTGTGGAGAGAGACATGCAGAAAGCTCCTGGGATTACAGGAGACTGGGACCTGCTCGTTAGTGCAAAGACCTGTGAACCAGGATGAGCCTGGCTTGCAGTGGGAGGTAAGACATGGACTTGCTGGATCACCCTGCACAGATAACTTGCCTTCGCCAGTGGAAAACTGGGTAAAAACAGACTTTTCTTTTAAAGTGACCTTTTCTCTTGCCCCTGGATTTTATTGGTGGTCACAGAACTTCCCACCACACCCCACTCTGTCCCTTGCCCCATGTTTGCCTAAGGATACATGCAAGGAGCAGGGCTGAGGAGGTGGGAGAAGCTTCCATTTGTTTGTGCCATGCCATCATCACCACTAGCAGGCAGGCCCTGCTGCTGGCCTCAGCACGACTTATGCCTGGACAAAGGAGAGGACCCCTGACTGCCCTATGTCCCAGCACCCCTCCAAGGGTAAGGGAAGGCCGCTAGCTGAGCCATAACAGCAGTGGATGCTCCCAACTGCCTATTGAAGGTGCCGCCCCCTCCACCCTCCCAGCAAGGTTTAGGCTGAAGTGGCTGTGGTTTCACCCCAACTGCCAAATTCAGTGCCTCCTGTTTCACTTTCCTCAGCAGGGCCCTTCCTCACCTTGCCTGCATAGAGGACTATGTGCAAATGCTGCCAGCGGGCATGGGGCCTCTGGCCATCATGGAGCTTCCAAGGTGCAAAGAGGCAGGCAGAGCTCTCTCTGGCATGGAGGCTGCTGCGTATGAGGGGGTGGAGGACCTGGGCACCAGCAAACCATTTTGCTTCCCCACATGACTGTCCAGCCCCTGCATGCCTATATCACCCCAGAAAAGCTCCTCTCACTTGAGCCCTCACCTGATGTCATATAAGGATCGCAGCTTGCGCTGGATGCCAGCTTTCTTCTGCCGCCAGGTCAGCATCCAGCTGCTGGCAGCAGTGCCTGGCTGGAGGCCACTTTGCCCTCCCAGAGGGCCGCCAACCACAATCCATCCTTCTGGCTATGAAGTGAGTGAGCTTGAGGGTCTTAACAGCCAGTGCTTTCCAGACATCCTTGTCCAATAATGCATCTGCCTGTTTTGCAGGACTGAGTGCCGCTCCTGTTCTTGCCACACCCTGGGGAAGAGGAGGTGGTAGGAAAGCACAGACTGAGAATGGGGCATAGCTCCATCCCAGAGTGTTATGCAAACGTTGTCAATGTGGTGTTAAAGAGCTGCACTAATCTAAGCAACATGTGTTGCTGTCTCAGTAATTTTCCCTGAGCAGAGGGCCCTGACTTTTGGGGTTCTGATGTTTGCTGATTTTTTAGGGATGCTGCTTATCAGAGAGGTGTTTCCTGCACTGATTTGTACACTCTTAGTATAGGTCAGTGACTTGGGTGAGTGGGAAGGAGGTGGTAACAAAGAGGGAGACTCAGTAGGATGCTGCTAGAGCAGAACAGTTTTCCTGACTGCCACTACTCCACTTCCCTCCTGCCAGATACTTGCCTAGTACTGACTCAGTTATAGAAACAATGAGGGTATGGGACATGCCTTTCAGAACTGGGATTACATATTGTGGTGAATGGCTGGGGGGAGCATGACAAAAATTGCAGTCCAGGGGTCCACTGATTCCATGCACTTGGCAGATGTGTGAACTAGCAGGTGTGGGAGAATATTACACAGCCTATCCTTGCATTTCCCTCTGAGGTGACTTGCCACTCACACAGAATCACTGAGTTGTTTAGGATAGTGACTGGCGAGGGGGAGTAAAAACTGGAGTCCCATCAGTCCTGCCCCTTGCCTGTCCATAGCTAAAGCCACAGCTTTATTTGAGAGCTGTGTCTTTTGCATAAAAGAACACAGGGAACTATTTTAAACATCCCAGACCTACTTTTGCTCCTGCCAGGGGTTTCCCAGGGATAGTCAATAGCCCATGTGTAGGGATCACCGCAGGCAATTAGCCTGTTTGGACAACCCCACCAGGGAGCAGTGCCCATACCCCAGGACACAGCAAACACAGAATACTGGGCCTTTGCTGGGAAACATAGGCCCAAGTACATTCATTAATATCAGTCACTGTCCTTCCCCTCCATTGTGCAGACACCAAACCTACTGAGTAAACTGACCCCTGTAATGCTCAGGGTAGAAGCAGCAGGATTTGCCTCTAGCTGACTTATACAGAGAGGTTGCTTTAATTGGTGCTTGGTTAGTGCTGCCCAAACCCCTAGAAGCTGCTGCAGCCCCATCCCCATCATCAGCACTGAAGGTCTGTTGTAGAATAGGGAAACGCCTACCCCTGAGTAATTGAGGGTATTGTCAGACTCTGCTTTAACTCTGCAATTCTAGCTGTCAGTCATGGTGAATGTGGTACAGGACTGAGGACCTTGCACTGCTCTGATCTGTGGTGGCTAAGATAATAATGCTGGTTTCTGCAGTGCTGCCAACATGAAAAGACTAATTCTCTTCTTCTTCCTTAGTATCGAATACTGGTTCCGCTGCCTGGATTTGGACGGAGATGGCGTACTGTCTATGTATGAACTGGAGTATTTTTATGAGGAACAATGTGAGAGGATGGAAGCGATGGGCATCGAGCCATTGCCATTCCATGACTTACTGTGCCAAATGCTCGACCTGGTGAAGCCAGATGGTGATGGTAAGAGCTGCTGTAAACCCCAGCCTGTTGGAGGTGTTTAGTGAGGTCAAGTTCCCACTTATGCTTACTCTGTTTTTATTTTAAGAGCTCATTTGGGTTCACTCCCCACTATGCCTGCGTGGCCCATGTCCGTGCTAAGTGATTGGACATGGGGGAGGAGAAGGTTGCTTGCACATCCCTGCACAAGTGGTAACAACCAAGCTGCAAGGAGTAAGGGGTTTATGGTGACTAATTCTTGCTAGATTAACAGGGCTACTTTTTAAACTTATAATTTATAACAAGGAGGAGATGGGCTACAGCCTGCTCATGCCATGCATCATAGATTAGGGCAAACACATAATAGAGAAAGGAAAAAAAACTAACAGAAATTCTCCTCTGACAGTGCTGAGAGAAGTATGACAGCCCATTAACCCCGCAATGAAATAGTCTATTAGGTAGGAGTGGCAGAAAGGCAATGCTGACATTTCATAAGCTCTGTACCAAATGAGTCAGGCCTGGTGGTTGAGTGTCTAAAGCTCTATAAAGCCAGGTTCTGGGCAGGACCTGTGCGCCTGGTTCTACAGATAGGGCGATTGCCACAGCCAGGCTGGAGGGCACCTGTGGAGCCATTCTTGGCTACTATGTAGCACCAATGCCACCCCCATCCCCCAGGCTCTTCTGCACTGTCCTCACCCACACAAAGGGCCTGTGTAGAGCTGAGCTATGAACTCTGCAGGTGGTGCACACTGCCTGCACAGCCCCACTCTGTCACCACTCAGACATGGCACTGCCTAGGGCTCTCCCCCATCCTTTTCTTCATTGGCAGTGGAAGGGCCTCTGCTAACCTCGGCCTTTTTGCCCATAGCCTCCCTTCTGCAGGTTGTGCCCAAAACCCTGGGCTTCAAACCCTTTCAGACCTTTCCACAGGTCTTTCCCCCTCAGCAAAGAGCATTCCAGCTGCCTCTACTGCCTCAGAGAGTTCCATGTCACATCAAACTGTACAGTTTGCTCCATCTTAA
The DNA here is from genome assembly GCF_025201925.1 of Gopherus flavomarginatus. NCBI lineage: Eukaryota > Metazoa > Chordata > Testudines > Testudinidae > Gopherus > Gopherus flavomarginatus. The sequence goes on from NC_066624.1 coordinate 65,012,497, forward strand.
AGAGCAGATCAAAGAAGCTGAAGGAGGACAGAGTTAAGCTGCTCCTTGTGGAGTGTTCCCTGAGACTATGGGATCTGATTCCCCCCATACGTAGGCCTCAGCCTCTCAGTGTTCCAGAGATAACTTCAGTTCCAGCAAGCAAAGACCCAGGGACAAATTCTGAAGCCTCCAAACATTCTAAGCAGAAGAGATCTCAGTTTCCCGATAACCAGTCTAAACGCAGGGAAATTCACCCCAGAGACCAGGGACTAAGGAGACCTCACATCCCCCTCCAGGTACTGCTGAGGCTTCTGCTTCTTCTGGCTCCATCAGAAAGGTCTACCAAGCATTCCACATACCCAGAAGTCTCTTGGCAAGCAACCCCACTCAGCTCTGGCTTCTGTATCTTCAGAGCCCTCCAAACATGGGAACTCCTTAAAGAAAGCACTGGCCCCAACTTTGGCATCCTCTGAGGGAAATAGCCAGTAGGAGCATGTGGACCACATATCCATGTGGTCTCTGGTACCAATTGACTCACCTTACCTCAAGGACTACTGCCCTGGATCACCGGTTCAGTCCCCTTTCATCTCACAAAGACCTCTGTGTGATAGAGGAGCATGAATCCCCTGTACTAAGAGGTATGGGGAGGATGTCACTGTCAGTATTGATCTATCTGCCTGTACAACCTACCAGTCAGTATCAGTGCATCCTCCCACAAAAGCTCAGCCACTAGTACTGACTCAGATACCAGCCCCTACTCAGATGCCGGTACTGACATCCCTAGCCTGTCTATTGGACAGAGGGGTTGTTACATCTTCAGAATATGACATCTCCATCAAAGATTCAGCCACCTTCTCTTTCCAGCCTCCCTCCCTGGCATTGTATCCTGGTGATGATGTTCCGGAAACTAGCCCTGCCAGCCTTCGCAGGAGCATGCTAAGAGTCCTGCTCCCTTTCCATACCCTGACCACAATGGGTTTTCTGGAATCCTGGGGCTCTCTCTGGTTCTATAGCATACCCTAACATACAAGGGCCCATCAGCAGGAGCAGTCTTCGGTACCCAGGGAGCCCCTTCACTATGGAGCATCCCAAACATCCTCAAGGAGACTTTGAGGAGGACCAGTAGCTAAGAGCAGAGGAGGAAGCACCTCCTTCCAATCAATAATCCTCGTCATCTCGGTATGAAGCAGTTATGCCCCCTCCACCATCTCATGTCGATTATTTTAGATTGTTCTAGGACCTGATGAAGAGAGTGGCCAAGACTCTACAGATTGCCCTGAAAGAGATACAAGAGCCCTGTCATAACCTATTCCCAGATTTGGACCTTAGTGTCCAAAATATGGGGGTTAGCATGAAAACCTCCAAGCTTAGTTACCAGCTTGGACCTGGTAAAGCTGCCACCACCCAAAAAATTAGAGTGTTTTGGGGCACTCTGGTCCCCCCAAAAACCTTCCCTGGGGACCCCAAGACCCAAATTCCTTGAGTCTCACAACAAAGGGGAATAAACCATTTCCCTTCCCTTCTCCCTTCCAGGTGTTCCCTCCCTGGGTTCCTGGAGAGATACACAGAAGCAAGCTCCGTGAATCTAAACAGAGGGATTCCACCCTCTCTATTTCCAGTCCTGGAAAACACAAGTACTTCCCTCTTCACCCAGAGGGAATGCAAAGTCAAGCTAGTAAATCTAACACACACAGATTTCCCCCTGACTTCTTTCTCCCACCAATTCCCTGGTGAGCTGCAACTCAATTCCCTGGAGTCCCCACTAAAGAAAAACTCCAACAGGTCTTAAAAAGAAAGCTTTATATAAAAAGAAAGAAAAATACATACAAATGGCCTCTCTGTATTAAGGTGACAAATACAGGGTCAATTGCTTAAAAGATATATGAATAAACAGCCTTATTCAAAAGAATACAATTTAACACATTCCAGCAAGTACACACATGTAAATACAAAATAAAAACCCTATAAATCACTATTTTATCTGGGAAACTGGGAAACAGAAGATTAGAAAAGCAGGAGGCAGAAAAAAATCCTTTCATAGCTGAGAGAGTACAGGCAGAAGACAAAGGACAAAGAACTCAGACACAAACTTCCCTCCACCCAGATTTGAAAAAGTCTTGTTTCCTGATTGGTCCTCTGGTCAGGTGTTTCAGGTTACTCCTTTCCAGGTAAAAGAACATTAACCCTTAGCTATCTATTTATGACAAGCCCTAACACACTGTGGCAGATATCCTCCGCACCACATCTCAAGGCAAACTAGTGCTGCCTATTCATGACACCCTCTTGTCTGCCAGATTTTATGGCCTGGTGACACCTGTCACCATCCCACCCAGGTGCAAGTGGGCTGACAAAAAATACTATGTTCCAGCCAAGGGCTCTGAATATCCTTTCTTCTCACCCTACCACCCATTTCCTGTGGTTGACGTGTGGTCAATGAAAGGAGCAAACACCACCAGGCAAGATCAGCTCCTCGTGAGAAAGAGCTCAAATGCATTGATCTTCTTGGCAGCAAGAGCTATTTCTTAGCTGTGGTACAGTTCAGTGTCACCAACGATCACGCCTTGTTGGCAAAGTACTATTACAGCAATTACACCAAATTTGCACAATTTATTGACTATCTGCCACAGAACCAGAAGGACCAATTTCAAGCCCCCATCTCTGAGGGACAGACAAGAGAATGAAGAGATTTTCTCTCTCCATACACACAGACTATCTAAAATGGGTATCAGGATGCATCTTAGCATGTTACAAGGCTTCTGGAATGCACTCTCATCCTAGGGTGCTGGCCCATTCCACCAGAGTTAAATCCATTTCAGTAGCACTGCTTAAAAACATACCCATTATAGACATTTGCAAAGCTGCCACTTGGTCATCTGTGTATACTTTTCCCATGTTATTCATATCTCCAGCTAAAATACAGCCTTAGGTGAGGCTGTTCTCTGAACTCACCCTTCTCTGTAATCAAGGTACTGCTTGGGAGTCATCTAACATGGAGCCCCCCATAGGTGCAAAAACACAAAGAAAGGGAGGTAACTAACTTAGTACAGTAACTAGAGTTCTTCAAGATTTGTCCTTCTCTGGGTACTGCACCACTCACCTTCTTTCCCCTCCACCTCAGAGTACTTTGTATGTCATTCTTGAGAAGGAACTTGTCTGGCAGCAGGTCTGCCCTACCCTATAGACCACTGGTCTGGACCTGCGGACACAGCTTAAGAAAAGTTTCCAATCAAAGGCAAACTGGTGCGCAGCCACCTAATATGGAGCACCCATAGGGACAAAAACATCTCAAACAATTCCAGTTACTGTACGAGGTGAGTAACCTCTCCTTTTCCTTAGCCTAGCTAAAATTTCTCAAAAATTGCCTTTGTGCAAAACCTTTCTGGGAGGGATGGAAAAGTCAACCATGAGATCAACAGAAGCAGTTTAACCCATTTGCTAAGGCCTATAGGTGGTGAATGGCCTTCACTAGCTCCCTACCCATCTCCATTAACCCATTAGCAAATGGGTTAACTTGCTTTTGCTGACCTCATGGATGACTTGAGCTACTGTAAGCCTGGGTGACAAGCAAAAACACACTCCCAAGAGAAAGTTTAGGCACAGCACTACAATCCAAGACCTGATGTAAATTCTTGAGTTCATAGGTTTTACAGCTTGAAGGGAACATTGTGACCATCAAATCTGACCTTCTGCATTGCATGGGCTATGGCATGTCACCAGGCTCCTGGACTCTAGCTCAGCTGGATGTTCTCTCTTTTAGAAAGAGACATTTAATCTTCATTTAAAGATTTCAAGTGATGGTGAATTCCACCCCCCCACACACACATCCAATTAAATGATGGATTAGCTGGTGGTTGTAATATATATTTCAAATATTATTTAGATTCAGTCTTGCTTAATGGGGGTGGGAGGGGAGGAGGAGGGGGAGGAGAGAGGGTGAATTAAAAAGGTCCGTTGTAGGTTAAGATGAGGATCAAAGTATAGCCGGAATTATAAGGTTCATTGCAAAACTCTGCACCTTCAAATCACCTTTACAGTTGAAGTAACTTCTGTTCAGATTTCCCTCAGCGGCTTGTCCTGCAATGGAGGGATCTGGCTGAGGTAACCATGATGATCGCCTCATTTTGATCAACACAATGAGAGGAACAATGTAACATTTTGGACCATGCCGAAGAAAAGAGCCTTACACCAAACAGCAGGGCAGAAGCCACATACATTGAGGGGACTGGATAATGTCCTTCTGCAAGATGATTGCCCAGCAACACGTGTTTCTAAAGCACTGACTAAAACACAACAGAACTGTGCTCAGATTGAAAAGTAATGCTGGCCATTGTTTTTGGTTGGGATGAGTTTCCTGAGTATATGTGTGAACAAAAATTGGTCAAGGTGGAACCTGTAGGAAGCCCTTGCACAAAAAGCAGACTGCAAAGCACCATCTGGACTTAAGCCAATTATCCTGGACTTGCAAAAAATCAGTAAATGGGAAATACAGGCCTGGTAAGGAGCTGTTTACAGCAATAGCCTGTCAATAAATATGACTCAAGTACTACCCATTACTGACGCTATCTGATAAGCTCCCACAGGAAACACAAAAATAGCCCAATCTTACTACAGCCTGAGGCAATAATTCTACTGGAAGAACCCAGATACCTCTAATCATAAAACCATATTAGGTCCAATTAAATGAAGCTGCTGCACATGCTGGCATGGTCCACAAGGGCCAGTGTGTCATGCGATATTGGGATTGTAGTGCTAACTATTTATTACATAGCACCTGTCCGGGTCTTGAGTAACATAAGAACACAGTCAAGATGTGCTCTTTTAGACAGGCATGAATGCTGTGTGAAATCTGCATATAGAAAGCAGAATGCAAAACAACCACAGAAGCCATATGAGATGCCTCCTCGTCCTTGGTCCAAGCTAGACACAGATCTATTTGCTTGTCTAATTAATGGGCATTGGCAGCCTGAAAAAACAACACATGCTAGTGGTATTATCCTAAATTAGAAAAGACCTGTGCTAAATGGGTCCTGTCATGAATATAGGGGGAAGGGTAGCAACCTTTATGTATGCAGTAGCATAAAATTCCTCCAAGGCAGCTGTACTGGATTGCCTTACTTGTAAGGGGTTAAGCAGTTCAAATAATCTAGTTGGCACCTGACCAAAAGGACCAATGAGGAAAGAAGATACTTTCAAATTGTTTGTTGTTCTCTTTTGTTGTTCCCTCTCCGGTGGGAGAAGCCAAGCAGGTACAATATCTCCTGAAAATATACCTGGAATAAGCCATCTAAAACCACAGGAATTGTAAGTAGGACAAGGAAATGCGTTAGATTATCTTTTGTTTTGGCTTGTGAATGTTCCTATGCTACAGAGGTAGTTTCATTCCTGTTTCTGTAACTGTGAAGCTGAGCCCAGAGAGGAATCCTCTGTGTTTTAAATCTTTTTATTACCTGATAAAGTTACCTTTTATCCTGATTTTGCAGGTGTGATTCTTTTATTTTTTTTCTTAAAAGTTCTTCTTTTAAGAACCTGATTAATTTCAGTGTCCTGAAGACAAAGGGTCTGGGCTGTTCTCACATTGCTGAGGCAACTGATTGGTATATTATTAACAAGCCTCCCCAGGAAAGGAGGTGAAGGGATGCCAAGTGACCCTTCCCTGAATTTTTGTGTAAATCACTTGGTGGTGGCAGCAATATGTCCAAGGACAAGGGAAGGAATTTGTGCCTTGGGGAAGTTTTAACCTAAGCTGGTAGAATATAAGACAAGTTCAGAGTGGGGGGTGGGGGCATGACCCTGACAGGTCATATCACTCACTAATTAAGAATGTGCTACTAAAATAATGTGTGCTCTTTGTACAGGAAGGGTGATGCTGCGAGACCTGAAGAGATGCAGAATGGCTCATGTATTCTACAACACCTTCTTTAACTTGGAAAAGTACCTGGACAATGAACAGCGGGATCCCTTTGCAATTCAGAAGGTATAAAGCAATATCTCCAAACGTTGTTGCCCCCAAACTATTTTTAGGGACTGTGAAGTTTGGTTTGTTGTAGAGAAAAGCAGCTGATATGGAAAGAGGACGGAACTAAAACAGCGTGCTGTAGAAAACAAGTGCTGTATGATCATGAACAAGCACGATTGTGTCCAGCAGCTGGCCATGGCTCTCAGGACCAATTCCCATTCCCATCCGGCAGTATATCCCCTAAGCAGTAGGTTGAGAACTGCTTCTCTACGGCCTTGAAGGCAGACATGTTGGTCTTGTCTGATGCATCTTTTTGATGGGCACTCCATCCACCACACTCATTCTCTGGCAACAGAGACAAAATGTAGCTCATTCATGTACAGCAGTGGTCACCATCCTGTCGATCGCAATCAACTTGTTGAGCCTGGGGCTCCCAGTCATTTGCGGTTTCCAGTGGTGCAGCGGGACTGCCACTAAGGCAGGCTCCCTGCCGCAGCTCCCCACTGCTCCCAGAAGCAGCCAGCACAGCCCTGGGGGCCAGGCAGGGGTCTCTGCACAGAGTAGATCTTGGGTTGCCCGTAAATTCAAAAAGTGATATTCTGTTCAATATCTTCATCAACGACTTAGATGTTGGCATATAAAGTACGCTTATTAAGTTTGCAGATGATACCAAACTGGGAGGGATTGCAACTGCTTTGGAGGACAGGGTCATAATTCAAAATGATCTGGACAAATTGGAGAAATGGTGTGAGGTAAACCAGATGAAGTTTAATAAAGACAAATGCAAAGTGCTCCACTTAGGAAGGAACAATCAGTTTCACACATACAGAATGGGAAGAGACTGTCTAGGAAGGAGTACAGCAGAAAGGGATCTAGGGGTTTTAGTGGACCACAAGCTAAATATGACTCAACAGTGTGATGCTGCTGAAAAAAAAGCAAATGTGATTCTGGGTTGCATTAACAGGTGTGTTGTGAGCAAGACACAAGAAGTCATTCTTCCGCTCTACTCTGCGCTGGTTAGGCCTCAACTGGAGTATTGTGTCCAGTTCTGGGCACTGCATTTCAAGAAAGATGTGGAGAAATTGGAGAGGGTCCAGAGAAGAGCAACAAGAATGATTAAAGGTCTTGAGAACATGACCTACGAAGGAAGGCTGAAAGAATTGGGTTTGTTTAGTTTGGAAAAGAGAAGACTGAGAGGGGACATGATAGCAGTTTTCAGGTATCTAAAAGGGTGTCATCAGGAGGAGGGAGAAAACTTGTTCGCCTTAGCCTCTAAGGATAGAACAAGAAGCAATGGGCTTAAACTGCAGCAAGGGAGGTTTAGGTTGGACATTAGGAAAAAGTTCCTAATTGTCAGGGTGATTAAACACTGGAATAAATTGGCTAGGGAGGTTGTGGAATCTCCATCTCTGGAGATATTTAAGAGTAGGTTAGATAAATGTCTATCAGGGATGGTCTGGACAGTATTTGGTCCTGCCATGAGGGCAGGGGACTGGACTCGATGACATCTTGAGGTCCCTTCCGGTCCTAGAGTCTCTGAGTCTATCTTGACCATAAAAAGGTTGGAGACCACTGATGTACAGGGTTTGGGTATAAGGGCCAGGTTCCAAGTGTTTGCCCTGCCCATTGCTGGCAGAAAGTTGGTTTGCTGGACTGACAGGCAAGCAGGTAGCCCTGCCCCTCACTGCATTCATTGTCTCCGCTGTCCACTTGTCTTTTGAGAATGCTCAGTATCAGCACCTTCTGAATTTTCTGCTATACTCAGCTTACATTTCCCCTAACTAAAAAAACAACCACCACTCTTTGGCAGGCAGATTGTAGCAACATGCCTACACAGTTCATTTTCAGATTTCTGCCACGGGTTGGGTTTCAGTTTACAGTATCTTGTTGTACATCATTGGTAGAAATTGTCAACCTTAAGCAAAAATGTTTTTGGAGGAGAGAGAGGAGGGAGTCTTGTCTCTCAGTAACCCATTGGTCAAATAACCCCAAATTTGGATCCATAAAAACTAGGTTTATCAATTAATCGCCGTTAACTCAAGTGATTAATGTAAAACTAACTAACTAGATTTAAAAAATAATCCTGATTAGTCAGTTTTAATTGCACTGTTAAACAATAATAGAATACCACTTTAAATTATAAATGTTTGTGGATGTTTGTCTACATTTTCAAATATACAGATTTCAATTACAACAACAGAATACTAAGTGTACCGGACTTACTTTATAGTACAAAAGTGCCATGTGAACGCCTACTCTCACTTTCAAGTGAAACTGTAAATAAGAAGCAGGCAGCATTACTTCCCATAAATATAAACAAACTTGTTTGTCTTAGCGATTAGCTGAACAAGAAATAGGACTGAGTGGACTTGTAGATTCTAAAATTTTACATTGTTTTCTTTTTGAGTGTAGTTATGTAACAAAAATATTAATTCTACATTTGTAAGTTGCACTTTAACCATAAAGAGATTGCACTGAAGTACTTGTATGAGGTGAACTGAAAAATACTATTTATTTTGTTTGCTTTTTTACAATGCAAATATTTGTAATAACAAATATAAAGTGAGCACTGTACATGTTGTATTCTGTATTGTAATTGAAATCAACTTATTTGAAAATGTAGAAAACATCCAAAAATATTTATAAATACATTGAAATTGGTATTCTGTTATTGTGTAACAGTGTGATTAAAACTGTGATTATTCACAACTATTTTTTTTAATCGTTTGACAGTCCTAGTAATAACCCCATCACACATACCCCAAGTGTACACCAAATGTCAAGGCAAGCCAAGTAACTGTGCAGAGTTTAGTTCATTTGGAGCTGTCCTTTAAACAGACAGGGCTTCCTAACCTTAACTATGATAGAGCCGGTCCTTCCTCTAATCTAATGCGTTTGTTTTGGGGACGTCCTTATCAGTAAGACAGTCTAAATTCCTTTCCATCTGTGTTGTGTGTTTGCACAGCACCTCGCACAACCATCTGAAGGCAGTGCACACCCAGGAGGGAGAGGAATTGTGCCATAGTGACTCAGGACTTTGTTACTTCTAGGGCCAACTGTTGAATTGCTACTTGGGGTCAGCATTGTATGTTCTTTGAAAAGCTCAGCTGGGGTGAAAGGCATGGCCCAACTCATACATGGAGAGGAGTTCTCTAAGCATATTGCCCCTGTGTACCAAACTCTGCAAAAGCTGTGTGCTTGGTTGTGGGTGCAATTCAAAGGAGTGTCAACATTTTCTAAATCCTGGAATGCTCTGAGAACCAGTCACTAGGCAGAGTTCCCTTGCTCTTACAGTATGTCTTGCCAGAGCAGTTCAGATTTGCAGTTATTCTTTCTTGACATTTTTGGAATGTCATTGTTCAAGATGGGTGGCAAAGTATTCCACCTGTGTTCGAGATTTAAAGCCTAATACAAAACATATTTGTTTACTCAGGGCTTTGTTTAAAGAACTTGACGAGTCCATAATTTAAACTTTGATTAAGAGACTAAACTTGGATTGGGTTGTTTTCCTTAAGGCATTTTCAAACCCCAACAGTAAGTGTTGCAGAAAAGCATGTTTGTAGATAGGTGAGAAGCATTTGCAAAGCAAGTTTGTAGATCAGTAAGGACACTCTATTTAATTTGCTTTTCTGATGTGTTTAGGATGTTGAAAATGATGGACCGGAGCCTTCAGACTGGGACAGATACGCTGCAGAGGAGTATGAGCTTCTTGTTGCTGAAGAATCTGGAAATGAGCAGTTACAAGAAGGGTAGGTGTTTACATGTGCGCAGCTATCTTACATTCAGTAATCCCACACATTTTGTATATCGAAATCACCTTAAACTAGGCCACAGAGGGAGAGAAGGGGAGCATTTGCTTACTTCAGATCAATAGGCAGATACCTAAAGCGAATGCTAGAAGGTAAAAAATAATCTTCATTGTTGTTTCAGAATAAGATTATATGTGTATTAAAGTGCTAGTATAGAAATGCAAGCAGATAGAAAATGAGACCTTGAAGTATTATCAGAAGATGGCAGTTGTGATCTAAAGGGCATAATCAAAACCAGCTGGATGATTGTCAAAAGTGGAATGTCCGTCTAGATGAGTGATGGGGTGGGTGAGAGAATATATTTTATTGGATGAACTTCTGTAGGTGAAAGAGACAAGCTTTTGAGCTTCCACAGAGCTCTTCTTCAGGTCTGGGAAATGTACTCCTGAGTGTCACAGCTAAATACAAGGTGGGACAGATTGTTTAGCATAAGTAGTTAACATATATTATAAGACATGGCTATCAACCTTTCCAGGCTACTGTATCTCTTTCAGGAGTCTTATTTATCTTGTGTACCCCCAAGTTTTACCTCACTTACAAACTACTTGCTTGCAAAATCAGACATAAAATACAGAAGTGTCACAGCACACAGTTACTGAAAAATTGCTTATTCTCTCCTTTTTACTATATAATTATAAAATAAATTAATTGGAATAGAAATATTATACTTACATTTCAGTGTATCGTATATAGAGCAGTACAAACAAGTTACTGTATGAAATTTTAGTTTGTACTGACTTCACTTTTTATGTAGCCTGTTGTAAAACTAGGAAAATATCTAGATGAGTTGATATACATACACACCCTCCCCCCGGAAGACCTCCACATAACCCTGGTTGAGAACCACTGTTTTAAGAGATCTGTTCAAGGTGAAGTAGCCAATTAACACCTTTTTAGTCATAGGACAAAAAAGGGGGTTAGTGAGTGTGTGTGTGTGGGGCGGTTACAGACTATTATAATAAACCGTAAATCCTGTCTCTTTATTAAGACCATGATTTTTAGTATCTAGCAAAGTTATGAATTTAAGATCCCAGGCCATCTTTTGAAGGTGTTATTTGAGGATGAGGACAAAGAATTCTTTCACAATACCCCCCCCCACACACACAACTGTCACTGTCAGTCATAAGAAAAAGGAACCATATGACTGGAGACCCCACAGTTGATGAAATCTCACACTTCATCATTGCATTGATTGCTTTGGGGAAAATATTGACTGTGAAATCCTTAATCACCACATCCACCACAAGCTCTCCACTGTCGAGAGGACAGCTATATAGTTCCTGATACCTAACCACCAGATAGTGATCAAACAAACAAAGCGGGTGCCATTGTAGTGCTTAACTGTACCGACTACATTAATGAGGCCAACTGATAACTCTCCGACACCACTTACTGTAAAGAATTCAAAGAAGACGTCACACCACAATTCACCCAGAAATGTAAGGATATCATCAAATCCTTCCCCAAACAACTTCAAGGGAATCACTAACCCCCATCCCCAAAGAACCCACACCAGGGATCTGCTACATGCTTCCCAAGATATACAAACAAGGAAACCCAGGCAGACTCATCATATCTGGCCATGGCATGCTTACTGAAAGAATGTCAGGACTTAGAAAAATCATCTTCAAACTGCTCACCACATACAAGGACAGCTTCTTCCAAGACAACTGACTTCATCCAGAAACTCTGCAACATTAAAAACTCTTTCAGAACATCATCCTTCCCACTACGGATGTCACTTCCCTGTACACCAACATCCCTCACCATGATAGCATAGCTGCCTACCTCAAATATCTACAAGACAATGGACAGCAGTCAGATATCCACCCCAAATACATTGCATACTCATCCATTTCACCCTCACTCATAACAATTTAACACTCAGCAACAAACACTTTGCCCAAGCCATAGAAATAGCCATGGGTTCTAGGATGGCTCCCCAATTATGCCTAACTCTTCCTGGACCACTTTGAGGAAGAATTTCTGGGCAAATGCACAAAATCAATGATATACCTGGGATACTTGGATGATATTTTCACCTTCTTGACACGTGGCTTAAACTCCTTCATACAACTACTCCCACCACACCTTCAACAACCACCAACCATCCATTAAACTCTCTCTGGAACACTCCCCCATTCGCATCAACTTCCTGGATACTGCAATCACCTTCAACAATGGAACCTTATAGCCAAGGAGTTTTCCAAGTAATACGGATCATTCTGTATCAGTGACCTGTCCTTTTCATTATTTAGCACTCCAGCTAGCTGTGTCTCATCTGCCAACTTTATCAGTGATTATTTTGTTTGCTTCCAGGTCATTGATAAAAAACATCAAATAGTATAGGGCCGAGAACCAAACCCTGTGGGACGCCACTAGACGCACACATGCTCACTGATTCCTCTTTTACAATTACATTTTGAGACCTGTCCCAGTTTTTAATCCATTTAATGTGTGCTCTATTCAATCAATCTAATTCTTTAATCACAATGTCATGTGGTACCAAGTCAGCATCTTGCCCAGGAACAAATCATGCTGACAGGCTATCATTATCTGTGTCATCCCATTTACCCTTTTTCAGTTATGGTACATTAGCTTTCTTCTAGGCCTCTGGAACTTGTCCAGTGTCCCAAGATGTATTGAAAACAATATAGTAGCACAAAGTATGCATTGGGCAGCTCTTTAAAACGCTTATATGCAAGTTTTATGGACCTGCTAATTTAAAAATATCTATCTTTAATAAGCACCGAGTAGAATATTAAAGAGTTACTTTCGGACTTGGTAAGTATTTCATCATCAGTTTTTTTCCAAATATAGAACAGAAATATTTATTGAACATTTCAGCCTTTTCTACATTATTAGTGACAATTCTGCCATTTTCATCTAGTAATGAACCAGTTTTGTTCCTTATATACTTGAAAAACTTTTTGTCCTGAACTCTGCTTTCCAAGGTGTCCTTTTGCTTCCCTTATCAATTTTCTACAATTCCTACTTTCTGATTTACATTCACTGCTATCCGTTTCCCCATTTTTCCATTTGTTTTGTGTGTGTAAGGTGATTTTTTTTGTTTTATGGCTGCTTTCACATCCCTTAACACCAGAACAAAGCAATTGATTTCAGGGTCAAACCAGCTCAAGTTCTTTATTCACTGGAGGGAAATTCTGTCCTTTTGCTTTGACTCATAAGTCTGAATTCTTTACTAGCATGGTTACTCCTAGATCCAGCCATAACAGCTCCTGTAACTGGAAATAATACCCTTGAGGTGAAGTATTGCTAACTGTCACTGAACCGTCAGAACACAGACCCACTCACTGTAATTGTTGGCAGGGTGAGGCACACTACCATAATCACCTATTCCATCATTCCTAGCCTCTGAAAGGTCATCCTTACTAATGTGATCTCAGCTCAAACCAATGCTATAGATGGCCAACATTTGGCGAATAGAATTGGTGAAAAGTAACCTACCTCCTTTTCCTCCTTCATGAAAATGCCTCCAAGGAGCTCTATTGTAGCAGGCAAGTTAGTAATGCCTTCCAAAAGCAGGATGGGTGAGGAACTGTCTTATATAAATATTTAGATCATCAAATTGCCCAAACTCAGCTCACTGTAGAAGCTGGTTTAAGAAAGTAGTGACTAAAAGTAAGGACCTAGCTCCATGTAGTTGCCCTACAGCCCTCAAGTAAAGTCACACTCCACAGGTGTCTAGTGGAGGTTATACTAGCATGTCCAGAGGCTCTCACCCTTGTATTATACACATGATTCCATTAACTCTGACAGGGTCTCCTCCTGAGCTTTGTTTAAGGTGTGACAAAGAAACATGTTGCTATTAACCCCAGACCCTTGAGAAAGGGTATTCCTTTGCCAGTTCCTTCTACACAGCAAGGAACACTAAGGCAGGCAAACTTTTTGGCCCAAGGGTCACATCTGCGTATAGAAATTGTATGGCAGCCCATGAATGCTCACAAAATTTGTGTTGGCAAGGGTGGGAGGTCTGGGGTGGGACCAGAAATGAGTTCAGGGTGCAGCTCTGGGCTAGGGGTGTGTGGGCAATGGGTGCAGGCTCTGGGCTGGGGCTGAGGGGTTTGGGGTGCTCCAGACTGGGACCAAGGGGTTTAGAAGGCAGGAGGGCTATCAGGGCAGGGGCAGGGTGGATCACAGGGTGATGGCTCCGGGCAGCACTTACCTCAGGCAGCTCCCAGAAGCAGCAGCAGCATGTCCCCATCCTGGCACCTATGCAGAGGCGCAGCCAGGCATATCTGCACACTGACCCATCCACAGGCATCATCCCTGGCCAAGGGGAACTGCAAAGGCAGCGCTTGCGGCCCGCACAGCATGCAGAGCCTCTGGCTGCCCCTATGCGTAGGCGCCTGAGTAGGGACCATGCCACTGCTTCTGGGAGCTGCACAGAGCAGCCCCCGACCCTGCTCCCCAGCTGGAGCACCAGAGCAAGGCAAGCCCCAGACCCCACGCCCCAGCAGCAGCTTGAAGGCCAGATTAAAACAGCTGGTGGGCCAGATGCGCCTGCAGACCATAGTTTGCCCACCCCTGGACTAAGGACTATCCCTCTGTCTTTTGGTAGACAGAAACCAGCTCCCAAAAGGTGCTGGCAATTCTAGCAGGGTTAAGACATACATAGACTAGAGAGTATATTTCTCTTGGCTGATCCTCAGCCAGAGTTTGGAAGAGGTCAGATGTCTGCTGGAGGGTGTGTATTGTCCCTTCTGAAGATGAGGCTCAGCGAGATGTGTAGGCAGGTGAGCTATGACCACTGGCAGGTTGTTAGCTTGTAAGCTCTTTGGGGCAGGGACTGTCTTTGTGTTTTTACAGCGTCTTTCCCCACTCTAGGGTACAGATGTGGGGACCCGCATGAAAGCCTCCGAAGCTTATTCTTACCAGTTTAGGTTAAAACCTGATACGCTGCCACCACCAAGTGATTTAACAAGAAACAGGGGAAGGACTATTTGGAGTTCCTCTTCCCCCAAGCCCTTACACCCCCTTCACTGGGGTGGCTTGAGAATAATATCCTAACCAACTGGTAACAAAGTGATCAAAGACCTAAACCCCTGGGTCTTTGGACAATGGAAAAAATCAGTCAGGTTCTTAAAAGAAGGATTTTATTAAAAAGAAAATGTAAAAATCATCTCTGTAAAATCAGGATGGAAAATAACTCTACAGGGTAATCAGATTCAAAGAGCCCAGAGGAAACCCCTCTAGCCTTCTGTTCAAAGTTACAACAAAACAGGGCTAAGCTTCCCTCTAGCAAAGGTAAAATTCACAAGTTGAGAAAACAAAGATAAACTAATACACTTTGCCTGGCTGTTACTTACAAGTTTGAACTATGAGAGACTTGTTCAGAAAGATTTGGAGAACATGGATTGATGTCTGGTCCCTCTTAGTCCCAAGAGCGAACACCACCAAAACAAAGAGCACAAACAAAAGCCTCTTCCCCCCTGCCCCAGATCTGAAAGTATCTCATTGGACCTTTGGGTCAGGTGTCAGCCAGGTTACCTGAGCTTCTTAACTCTTTACAGGTAAAAGGATTTGGGTGCCTCTGGCCAGGAGGGATTTTATAGTATTGTATACAAGAGGGTTGTTACATTTCCCTTTAGTTATGACATGCCCCCCCAAAATCACAGATAGTGTTGGACAGCTGGTGGCCACACTGGCTGTGGTTTCTTCCTGGAACTCTAGGAGAAAACAGAGTTAATAAGACACATGCACCTTTAGACATACTACTGATTATATAAAAACTAACAATATGTCCCACATTCCAAGAACAATTTTTAACCAGTTGATTCTGGGAAACTTTCACAGGAGAGTGCATCAGCCACTTTGTTAGAAGCTCCTGAAATGTGTTGTACAGTGAAACGCCGCTATAACGTGATGTTTGAGGTCCAAAAACTTCCATCGCGCTAAATGCGGGGTTGCAGTATAGCGGAGTTTGTCAGTGGTCCCCAACGCAGTGCATTGATGTGCGCTGCCTAGTTCCCAGTGCCCAGCAGGGGAGAGAAGCCGTGGCCCTGCGCCTGCCGGGGACAAAGAGCATCGGCGTCCACAGCCCCAGAGTTCTCTGTCCCTGGCAGGCAGGGAGCCGTGGCTCCTCTTGAAGCCGGAGAGAAGTCATGGCCCCCCGCCTGCCGGGGACAGAGAGCACCAGCGTCCGCAGCCCTGGAGTTCTCTGTCCCCAGCAGGCGGGGAGCCGCGGCTCTTCTTGAAGCTGGAGAGAAGCTGCGGCTCCACACCTGCCGGGGACAGAGAGCACCAGTGTCTGCAGCCCCGGAGAAGCTGGAGAGAAGCTGTGGCTCCACGCCTGCTGGGGACAGAGAGCACCGGCACCCACAGCCTCGGAGCTCTCTCTCCCCGGAAGGTGTGGGGCTGCAGCTTCTCTCCCCTGCCATGGTGTTGGGGACCATTGGTACAGTACCATACTGTCTTATACCTTAAAGGGGAGCCAACTGTGATCACGTTATATGTGATTTCGCATTATGGCGGGGCGCGTTATTGCGAGGTTTGACTGTATATCAAAATCAAAATCTTGGAGAGCTAAACTCCACCGAAGAAGTTTTTTGTTATTTCCCTTCGCAGTATGAAGCCAGTTTAGCGCAGCATGGTCAGTTTGTAGTTGGAAACGCCGTCCCCAAAAGTATGGGAATAGCTTTTCCAGCACGTACACATGGTTTAGCATTCATTTTTGCTGATTGACCAATGGCTGTCTCAGACAGTTTCTTGCTGAGAAACACGACAGGATGGAATTCTTGATCTGGTCCTTCCGGCATTAAAACTGCTCCCACACCACACTCAGATGCATCTGTGGTTACTAGGAACGGTTTGTCAAAGTCTGGGGCCCTTAGCACAGGGTCAGACATGAGTGTCGCTTTAAGCTGATTAAAGGTCTTCTGACACTCTTCAGTCCATTGAACTGCATTTGGCTGTTTCTTTTTGGTTAGATCTGTCAGTGGGGCAGTGATTTGACTGTAGTGCAGTACAAATCGCCTGTAATATCCAGCCAAGCCTAAGAATGATTGGACCCATTTCTTTGACTTTGGATAGCATCCACTTTGGCCTGTAGTTTCTCACATGCTGGGGCTCCTGGTCCATGACTGCGGCTCCTAGACGCTAAATAATAACCACCAGGGCTGGCTTTAGAAAGTGCAGGGCCTGATTCGGCAGGGATGACTCACCCGGAGGCCCTCCGGGTCTTCGCTCCGGATCTTCTGCGGCACTGAAGGACCTGCCGCTGAAGACCCGGTAGGGAACCGCCCAGTGAGTACATTCCCCCCCCACCTCATCCAACCCCCACCCATGTCCTGCCCCCAATTGCCCCTGTCAGAAACCGCAACCCGTCAACCCCCCCCCCCCCGCTCCTTGTCTTCTGATGACTCCCCACCCCCTACCCAACTTGCCCTGCTCCTTGTCTCCTGACTGCCCTGACCACCCCAACAGACGCCTGGAACTCCC
Source organism: Gopherus flavomarginatus (assembly GCF_025201925.1). Classification (NCBI taxonomy): domain Eukaryota; kingdom Metazoa; phylum Chordata; order Testudines; family Testudinidae; genus Gopherus; species Gopherus flavomarginatus. The sequence goes on from NC_066624.1 coordinate 65,029,702, forward strand.
ACACCTACCCAACCCTCATCCCCTGACTGCCCCCCCAGAACCTCTGCCCAATCCAGCCCCCCCCATCCGCTCCCTGGCCCCAGGACTCCCTGCCCCTGCCTTATCCAACGCCCCCCCCAACCCCAGTCTCTTACCATGCCGCTTACTCCCACTAGAGGCACACCACCTGGCCGGAGCTGGGGCCAGGGCCGGAGCTGCACAGCTCGGCTAGGGCTGGGGCCACGCCACCCGGAGCTGGAGCCACACCACCTGGCCAGAGTCGGGGTCAGGCCAGAGCCATGATGTGGGGCCAGGGCCAGGCTGGAGCCAGACTGGGCCACGCCATGTCTCCCTAGAGCCCTCCTCGCACCCCCCTGCCCCAGCTTACCTGCCACTGCTTGTTTCCAGGCTTCCCGCACGAACATCTGATTTGTGGGAAGCAGGGGAGGGGGAGGAGAAGGGGGGCAGAGGGGGAAGTGAGCTGGGGCCGGGGGCAGAGCAGACAGCTGCCGGAGCTTGGGAACCAGCTCCAGCTCACCACTGGGTGCGGGCCCTCTTAGGCGCAGGGCCCGATTTGGGGGAATCGGCCTAAAGCTGGCCCTGATAACAACTTGAACATCAGGGGGCAGGATCTTTTACTGAGATGGTTACTGTCCAGTATGAACCTGAGGTAATTCCTGTGCTTCTGCCTGGTCAAGATGTGGCAGTATCTATCTCACAGGGTAAGTGCTGTGAACCAGGCCCAATGGTTTGGAGTGAAAAATACATCCCTTAAAGACTCCATGCACAATTTTACACTTTTGTAATTATGTTTCATTTGTAGAGATCCAAAGTGAGGTGCGGGCCAGCATTTTTCTTGAGGTTTAGACGGTTGCACACCTAGTTCTGGTAAAGTCAAAACCTCCTCTTTCACCAATCTCCCCTAAGAAAGATCACTGAAAAGGGGGAGGTAGAAGGGAGGTTGGGATCTGTCCTGGCCCCAAACTGCAGAGCATAGACCTGCTTGGTCCAAGAAGATAGCTTGCCATGCTTGGAAATGGCGGCACAGAGTTTTAGAAGGCATACCTTCCAATGTTGTTGTTTGAGGCTTTCCTCCAGAGGTCAAAGGAGCTGAATTGGAGGAAGAACTGTGCTAAGATCTACATTATTTCCCTTATGACCTCAACTTCCAATCTCAATCCACATCTCAATCAGAAGATGGCTGAGGGCCAACTTGAAGCTGGGCTGTTTCTAAGTACATGATAGTCCTAGAGCAAGCAACCTAAGCTGTTGTGTGTGCCACAATCAGCTCCTCCAACACCTCATCTCCTTATGAATTAAAATGGTCAGACCCCTCACAGTGGCAGGCCTGAGCTTCAGCAGAAATTCCAGAATGGCATAGCCAGGCCAGTCTATCAAGGAAAGCAGCAGCGGCGAGAGCTCTCACCGTGGCATGCCAGATTTCAAAGAATGCCTTGAGTGAGTGTTGTTAGCCCTTTCTTAAACATTTTAGCTTCTGAACTGAACTGTGAATGACATGACTTTCATCCAAAGCAGACAGCCCTATGGCCTCAAGGTTTCTTGACTCTACCAGGCAGATGAAGAGGAAGTGGATGCTACTTACCTTGGAACTCAGAGGGGGAGCTAGCAGAACAGATTATGTCCCTCTCTCAGTCCCTGATACAAAGCATCTGGCTTCTGGGGGAAAGACACAACCAAGGCAAGCTCCTCCAGCCAGCTCCAGTGAGCCCTCACATACTGAAAGGACAGTTCTTTTGAATTTCTCAGACAGCAGAGCTTATGAGACATTTTTGGGAGGGCAGCCTAGCATGTCACCCTTCTGCTGATCGTCTCTCAAAACACGCAAGGGAAGGAGAAGAGTCCATGCGTTTGTCAGCTCAGAGAAGGGCAGGGGATGGACTTAAGTTTTTCTATCCCCTTCATCCCTCTCCCAGTGAGTGCAGGGGATTCCAGAAAGGAAGGCCAAAGTACTTAGCAGATGCTTTCCCTTGCTGTGTTTTAGAAGATTTGGATGTTCCCCTTGGAGATCTTACTCTTTTTCCTATCCTTTGCAGACAGTTCAGCCAAGTGTGAGATAGGACCAGTGACCCCAGTGAGGGCACATGGGGCAGGGTTGGTAGCCCTGAGAGGCTGACAGGTGCATGCGACTCCCATGGGGTTTCTGTGCTAGCTGACTTACTAATGGGATGGTCAGCATAGGAAGTGTTGAATGCCATCCTCTTAGTTTCATGTCATCAAGCGTGACACGAAGGCACTATCCAGTGGTGCCATACACAGTGCGGAACAACACGCAGGCAGCCCGGTGGTTGCTGCCAAAAGATCTCTGTTTAAGATTTCCTCAGTGGCAGGGATTGCTTCTGGTACTGAAGGGACCCAAGATCATAGGGAGAATTTAAACTGCATGGCACCCTGGGCTGCTCTAAAGAGGATGCAGAAACTTCAGGCAGAGCCTCCAAGGACTCAAAGGAGTCTCCTTATGGGTAGGAATAGGAACATCTGATGGCGCTTTTCCTGCTAACCATGATACTGACCAGCCTGACCATAAATCAACTCTACCATAACTCCTCCTTTTAGAACTAAGGGACTTTTCAGAGCCACTGAGCTCTAATACTAGGAGCTGGATGCTGAGACTTCCAACTGTTTGAGAATGGGACATGATGGTGTGATTGCTTGAGGGAACTGTTTCAGATCTCAGCATTTTAGTGGGCTTCAAAGCATCACTTAAGCCAAGACTTTCCAGAGGCAGGGGGGAGTTTCTGAGTGAGTCAAAGCCAAGGCCTCCTCCATAAGAAGGGTCCACAACCCGGCTTTTACAGTCTTTTATGGCCAGATACATTTCCCTATATGTTGAAGGCAGAGGTGTCTGATGAGCACCATCAGCGCCAAGAGGAGCACCTGTTGAAATGTGAATGGCAGCACAGAAAAAGTGACTACATTAGAACAGAGGTGTTTTTAATTGAATAAAAATCCTGAAACTAAATCTATTTCACAAAATAGAAATCTTCACATGGAGGAAGGTTCCTCACTGCTTCAGCAGAGAGAGGAACTGGGGACTGCTAGAGAGGGTGAGATTATTCCTAACCTTGGCTCCAGGGTGAAAAGGACTGGAATGTCAGGCACATGTCCTCAACTATTACCACTAAAAAAGAAGATTCTCTGACCACAGGCACATAACTGACAGCAGACCTCTGTGTAGACACAAATACAGGAGAACCATAGTCACAATTTTCCTGTGCTGCAATTTAAAGAAAAACAGGTTCATATTTAAATCTTCCCCAAACATCCCTCTGTGCTATTGAATCTTTATTTTACAATTTTGATCTCTTGGTGGGTGGGATTGCAAAAATCAACAGCATCAGCTGTAAAAGTTAAAGTAATAGGTCTGCAGCATAAAAGCTCAGATACTTTTGTATCTGAAAACATTACATTTTTACAACCAAAGTAAACATGTAGAAACATGTTTTGACAGTATCATTGTTCTCTCATTGCAGATCATTTGAAGAAGACTATGAAACAGACGAACTTTTAACTCCCTCTGAAACTGCAGACAAGTCGGACAAACTAGTTATCTCAGATCTGTCATCCTAGAAAAATGGAAGACATGGAGCTAATATCTGTCAATATTTAAGTGGCAAGTGGTCGGCAGACACTTAGGGTTTTTTAAAAAAATCCTTCCTTGAAGCAAAGTGCTTTATTTTATACACTGTAATTCAAGATCCTTTTTTCTTCATATGTGTAACTGCAAGAAGGTAATTTCTACAAAAAAGCCTTTTTGCAAATTGTTATTGTGCATGCTCATTAAATATGGTGAC